>NW_027362762.1:528270581-530670581 GCF_046119375.1 Phyllobates terribilis | reverse complement strand
ACACATATACATAGATAAACACAATCATAAATGCACAGGGGGACACATTGGGAAGCACTCACCATCCCCCGGGCTTGTCTCCGGTCCAGGTCCTCTCCAGTGGTAAACATGCAGCAGTGCAGACCAGGCGCACACTGCGTGATGTCACTTCAGCAGACACGGCTGCGCACAGAGCCGTGTCTGCTATCTATTCTGTGCATAGCTGCTGGGGGAGCGGCCAAGAGCTCCCTGAGCTGGGGGAGCGGCCAAGGGCTCCCTGAGCTGGGGGAGCGGCCAAGGGCTCCCTCGGCCCAGCCCGCCCCTGCCTGAATTTCTGGGATATGTGAGCCACATCGGCGGCATGGCGCATAAAACATTATAATGAGGACAATCTGGTCATGGGCTCCCTTGGAGCCTCGAGCCCCAGGCGGTAGCCCAGATTGCACTCATTATAATCCGCCTATGCGTGTATGCAATCCGTATGCAATGCGTTTTTAACATCATCTTTTACATACAGTAATTCTCTGTCATTTCAAGCTAGTTTTCTAATTAATAAAACAATCTTATGTACAGATAGAGATAGATAGATGTCAATGATATATGTAATCAGTGCTTTGCGTGTGTAGCTTTCAGCTAATAAAGAAAAAATGGCGTGGGGTCCCCCTTATTTTTAATAAACAACAAAGGGAAATCAGATGGCTGGGGACTGGTCTTAATAGTCTGGGAAGGGGCCAATATTGATGCATTTTCCCAGCCCATTAATATCAGCTCACAGTTGTCTACTTAGCATTTACTGGTTTTTAAAAGGGGGGAACCCAAAATAAAATGACGTGGGGTCCCCCATATTTTTAATAACCAGCAAAGGCTAAGAATACTGCTGTGGGCCAATATTAATAGGCTGGGGAGGGGCCATGCATATTGGCCCTTTCCCAGACTATTAACATCAGCCCTCAGCTGCCCTAGAAATGGTTCATCCATTAGATGTGCCAATTTTGGCACTTAGCCTCTGCTCGTCCTGATTGCCCTGGTGTGTTGGCAATTGAGGTTATGGGTTTTGGGGTTAATGTCAGCATTGTAATGCCTGCTAACATCAAGCCCAAGAGTTTGAAATGGAGAGGTGTCAGTCACACATCCCCATTACTAACCCCTTAACTTAAAAGAAAAAAACACAGAAAAGTCCTTTATTTTTAAAAAGCACTCCTGACAATTACCCTATTTACCCATTTAATACCATAAAAAAAAAGTAATTCAAAGGGTCCACCTCAATCCATAATATGGACGTCCCATGACGATCCCCAACTCTGCTACATTCGGAGGCTGTGATGAGCGGTGATGTCAGTAAGGTTATCGCAGTTCACAGCATTTGTAATGGATGCACCATTTCTGGGGCAGCTGAGGACTGATGTTATTAGTCTGGGAAGGGGCCACTGTCCATGGCCCTTCCCAGATTATTAATATCAGCCCCAAGCTGCCCTGAATTTTAAAAATAGGGCAGACTGCACGTCATTTTTTTGGGTCCCCCCTTTTTAATAACCAGTAACGGCTAAGCAGACAGATGCAGGATATTAATAGTCTGGGAAGCTCCATGGATATTGGCCCCTTCCCAGAATAATAACACCAGCTTGCAGCTGTCTGCTTTCCTTCAGTTGGTAAGTAAAAATAAGGGGGATCCCACCCCATTTATTTATTAGCTAAATACAAGTATACAAAAATACATATACAAGCACTGATTATATATGTCACTGACATCTTTCTATCTATTCTGATGGTTCATGCTGTGAATTTACTGTACTTGGTTGATGAAATGTTGGGTTTCCTATGAGATGGGTGCGTAAAACTTGGACGGCAAACGCATGGTCCATGTGCCGTGCGATTTTTTTCTTGCTCCCGTTGACTTGCATTGGTGAGTATTAGCCGTTTTACGCAGCCATACGCAGCATGTTGCGATTTTTTCAATTCCAGTTGAGGAAAAACTCGCAGATGAACACTCCCTCATTGAACAATATTGGAGTGAGTGCAATGTGATTTTTTTTCTCACATTGCACTCGATTTTATACGCAGATGTGAGCGAACCCATATTAAGATAACCTGACAATTATACTTAACGACCAACGGTGATTAGAAAAAATAAATAGGATATAAATCTAAAATTGCTGTTTTTATTTTGTTCATTTTGCATCCCAAGGAGAGTAATCAAAAGTGAGGTAAAGTTGCATGTACCACAAAATGGTACCAATGAAAACTATAACTTATCACACAAAAAAAACACAGTTCTGCTGACAGATAATTGCAAAACTTATGACGACACAAAAAAAAATTGTCAGTGTATTTTTTTTGTACAAAAGCAATAAAAAAATAATTAATTAAAGCATAAACGTTTAATATTGCCATAATCATGCTAACCCACAAAATAAAGTTAGACTTTATTTGTGCAACTCAATGATAAAAATAAATTAAAATTTGCAGTTTTGTTTAGATTTTTTTCCCATAAAGAATTGATAAAAGTTTGGTAATAAGAAATATGTTCTCTAAAATGATGGTTATTGGAATGTGATAATAAAAGTAAAAAAAATGATTTTGTCATAAAAGCCAAGACTGGCTGTGACATCAAGGGGTTAAAGTAGATAGCGATACATATTATTTTTTATCTGTTTTTATTTTCCGATTGTAGAAATGTTTTTATTCTATTTTTCTTTACATTATGGGATTTTATTATATTTTCTGCACGTTCTTTTGGGTACAGCCAATTTGTTTGAGATATTGTTAAAGGAAACCTGTCATGTGAATAAACACTATTAACATGCATATATGGGGCTAGTCTGCAGGTCAATAGCGTTCTGAAGCTGCTCGGCTGCCACACTGAAAGCCCGGCTGCCACACTGAAAGCCCGGCTGCCACACTGAAAGCCCGTCTGCTGGGAGGAAATGAACTTTATTCCTCCCGGCAGCCTCAGACTCTCAGTTATTGGGGTGGGCCGGCATGGTTTCAGTCACTGCTCAGTACATAGTGAGCGGAGGCTGAAATCACACCCTGGCACTGACAGACAGCTGACTCTTTGACAGACGGCTCTACAGTGCATCAGTAAAGAGTCGGCTGTCAGTCAGTGCCTGGGCATGGTAACAGGTGCTGCTCATGGACAGCCGGCTCTACACTGATGCACTCTAGAGCTAGCTGTCTGTCAGTGCTGGGGTGTGATTTCAGCCTCCGCTCACTATGACTGAAGCCGCACCTGTATAACTCAAAGCCAGAGGCTTCTGGAAGAATTAAAGTTAATTTCCTACCAGCAGCCAGGCTGCATATTAACCTTATATCTGCAGGTAAACCCCATATCTGCAAGTTAGTAGCAGTTTCTTTTTCCCTTTGAAGGAAACCTGTCTCACATTTTTTAGATAAGGAAGTAGTAGCATGGCTGTATAGGCGCTTGTCCCCCAATAAAATGGATACTTTTTTTGTAGTGATCTGATGTGGCAGTCATGAGAAATCTAATGTGGAAGCCACATGCAAATCCGGCTGGATGTACAAAGGGGCCGCCGTGTCAATGTACTTGGGCTGCTTCTTCTGTGCATTGGCACGCTCCGGTGTATTTCCAGCCTGACTGGCACATTAGAACTGTATCATTTTTATTGGGAACATGCCCTTGCACAGCCATAATATTACTTCCCTATGTAAAAAAAAGTTAGGTGTTAGATTCCACTTCCACATCCAGAACTGAGATAGTTAAGAAAACCTCTAAACTCCACAATGTCTCCTGCAGAAGGGCTATATAGCCGGGAAGCACAGATTCCACATCTGGATCCAATCACTTCCTCCCAGATGGGGCGCCTACGAAATGTTCTTAAATCTCTCAGCACTGAATACTCTTGCCAGTTAACCAGTGCCGTGCAGTACCCATGAACAACCCTACACTGCAGACGACTAAGAAAAGAAATCCGGAATCATTCATTTACAGATGTTTCACTATAAAATCTTGTGCATTAAGGAATATCTTCACAGGTCACTATAAATAACTACTGGATGTCATCTGTTTCTTATTCTCTTACCGGAACCATAAAAAACTATGCTGTGGCTAAAGTATCTAAAACTGGTAACATCGCTGCTACATGGGATAAGCAAACACGATTCTTTACGTTACGATGTATTAGGTTAGGGCTTGGAACGCCGCACGTATGGTTTCCTATTGGGTTGCACTATGACCTGCGCTCTCCTGCTACTGCAACAGAGTTGTAAATGCATTGGGTTTTCTGTAACTGGTTGCAAGTTGCACAAGACTGTCACATGCGACTATGACTTGCAAGCAATATATCTGTAATCTGATAATATTTTTTTTATTTTACTGCAAAATAACAATTTGCATGACTTGTCTGAGAACTGCTGTAGCGGGACACGTTAACAGGTAGCCTCAGTCTTAAAATTGTAGTTATGTGTAAACATAAATCATCTAAAAACAAGTTTATTATTATACTATTAAAAAACACCAAATAATCTCATGTGATAAGGAAGATCCAATTCCGTAATTCCGTCACAAACTGTGACTAGACAAGATAGGTCTGGTAAATAAATAATAAACTTGTTTTTAGAGGATTTATGTTAACACATTGTATTGGCTGACCCCTCTATACGTATATTGGTTAGTACTTAAAATTGTAGTTATCATTATATTATTTTACATGTATATATACACACACACACAGTGGGGAAAATAAGTATTGGATACACTGCAGATTTTGCATGTTTTCCCACCTACAAAGAATGGAGAGGTCTGTAATTTTTATCGTAGGTGCACTTCAACTGTGAAACACAGAATATAAAAATCCAGAAAATGACATTGTATGATTTTTACATAATTAATTTGCATCTTATTGCATGAAATAAGTATTTGATAAACAGAATTTAATATTTGGTACAGAAACCTTTGTTTGCCATTACAGAGGTCAGATGTTTCCTGAAGTTCTTGACCAAGTTTGCACACACAGCAGCAGGGATTTTGGCCCCCTCCACCATACAGATCTTCTCCAGATCTTTCAAATTTCAGAGCTGTCGCTGGGCAACATTTGAGTTTCAGCTCCCTTCAAAGATTTTCTATTGGGTTCAGGTCTGGAGACTGGCTAGGCCACTCCAGGACCTTGAAATGCTTCTTACGAAGCCACTCCTTAGTTGTCCTGGCTGTGTGTTTCGGGTCTTTGTCATACTGAAAGACCCAACCACGGCCCATCTTCAATGCTCTTACTGAGGGAAAGAGGTTGTTGGCCAAAATATCACGATACATGACCCCATTCATCCTCCCTTCAATATGGTGCAGTTTCCCTTTGCATAAAGCACCCCCAAAGTATGTTTCCCCCACCATGCTTCAAGGTTGGGACGGTTTTAATGGGGGTTATACTCATCATTCTTCTTACTTCAAACACGGCGAGTGGAGTTGATACCAAAAAGTTAGATTTTGGTCTAATCTGACCAAATGGCCTTCTCCCATGCCTCCTCTGGATCATCCAGATGGTCATTGTTGAACATCAAACGAGCCTGGACATGTGCTAGTGCGAGCAGGGGACTTTGCCTGCCATACAGGATTTTAATTCATTACGGCGTAGTGTGTTGCTAATGGTTATATTTAAGAATGTGGTCCCAGCTCTTTTCAGGTCATTGACCTGGTCCTCCCATGTAGTTCTGGGCTGATTCCTGACCTTTCTTAGAATCCTTACCCCATGAGGCAAGATCTTGCCTCGAGCCTCAGGCCCAGGGCTGCCACCAGTAATTTCCAAGCCCCATAGTGGCAAAATTTTCAGGCCCCCTTGAGACTCCGCCCAAGCTCCACTGCAGCTCTGCCTCTACCCCTCGAACCTTCCATGGTCCCACCGCTCACTTGGAAAACTCCACTTCTGCACCACATCCTCACCAATCACACATTAACAGTTCCCATCAAACAACATATCACATACATAGCCATCAGCTTTTGTTTTGGCCAAAAGATTTTTTAAGCTGCCACCATGACAAGGTAGACTCTTTTGGCCAGGCCCTACTCTACTCTAACCTTTTACAATTTTCTTAAAATATCCAATACGCTTTTTAGGTATATTTTTGTTCAGTTTTCTTTAAGGGAATGAGTCATATACATTTTTTAAAATGACAAATAATACCACATACAAGAGACAAATACCATCATACCATTAACGGACCACATATTACCACCACATAGTGACTGAATAATACCACATACAAGGGACAAATAGCGTCATACCATGACCAGATCACATATTACCACCACATAATGACCGAATCATATCACATACAAGGGGCACATACTGCCACACCATGACCAGACCACACATTACCACTACATAGTGATCGAATTATACCATATACAGTACAGACCAAAAGTTTGGACACACCTTCTCATTTAAAGATTTTTCTGTATTTTCATGACTTTGAAAATTGTACATTCAGACTGAAGGCATCAAAACTATGAATTAACACATGTGGAATTATATACTTAACAAAAAAGTGTGAAACAACTGAAAATATGTCTTATATTCTAGGTTCTTCAAAGTAGCCACCTTTTGCTTTGATGACTGCTTTGCACACTCTTAGCATTCTCTTGATGAGCTTCAAGAGGTAGTCACCGGAAATGGTCTTCCAACAATCTTGAAGGAGTTCCCAGAGATGCTTAGCACTTGTTGGCCCTTTTGCCTTCACTCTGCGGTCCAGCTCACCACAAACCATCTCGATTGGGTTCAGGTCTGGTGACTGTGGAGGCCAGGTTATCTGGCGTAGCACCCCATCAATCTCCTTCTTGGCTTCAGAGGCACAATGACTTGTATGAAAGAAAGTTGTGTGCATGCTAGAGTCTTGCAGAGAGCTAGTGATTATGCCAGCTCTTGCAAATCATGTCATCATGCCCACAAAGTTTCCTCCCACACTTCAAAGACATACTGATAGGGAATGTAGATTATGAGCCCCAATGGGGACAGTGTCCATAATGTCTGTAAATTGTCTAAATTGTAAATCGCTGTGGAATATGTTGGCGCTATATATATAAAAAGATTATTATTGTTATTCATAATAAATTATTTAAATGCAGCCAGTGTCCACTAAGCATAGTCATGTGGATAAACTAGCTTACAAACCTTTACTTCTCTCTTCATACAATTGTAGTCCTACAAAAGGTCAAAGGCTTTCTCCACTCAAGTCATGTTATAAAGCTACTATCTCTATAAAGCACTGCTTCTATGGAAGAACACGGTGTTTTATGGAGGCACGCTGAATGGTTATGGGTCCATATCATGGCTCAGTGGTTAGCAATGCAGCCTAGCAAATCCCACCAAGGACAACATCTGCAAGGAGTTTGTATGTTCTCTTCATATAGTGTGGGTTTCCTCCGGGTTCTCCGGTTTATCCCACACTCCAAAGACATACTGATAGGGAATCTAGACTGTGAGCCCCAATGGGGACAGTGCCCCATAATATCTGTAAAGTGCTGTGGAATTAATGGCGCTATATAAGTGAGTAAAATAATAATAATATCATGAACCTATAGTGACTCCATGTTCTACATGTTTGTATTTGATCAGCATTTGTAAGTCAAAAACCGCAGTGGAACAAACTATGAAAAAGTATAATGAAAACATTTGCACTTCATCCACATTTATAACCCACTCCTAGTTTTGACCTACAGATAAAGATGGAAAATATTTATCAAAATACTACCACCATGTGAACAGGTTCTTAAGGCCCCCATACACATTAGATTTAAGTCAGCAGAACACACTGATATTGATGGGCTAATCTGACAGTCTAATGTGTATGGGAGCCAGGACAACTGATTGATGAGTGAGATGATAATCGGGCATATCTGATTCCTGAGATAAGCCTTCTCCCAACATGTCTGGTGGACAGACTTCTAATGTCTGTGACCACACACAAAGCAAGGGATGCCATGAAAGCAGACCATTACCTGATAGTAGTGACATCCAAAGAGATAAAAAGCACCAAGTCACAAACATCACAGCTATAATGTATACTATGAGATCAAATTACTGCAAACGCCTACAGATAACATTACTTTGCTCATTCTAGTAAAATTTGTGAATTGCTCTCAACCACAGGTGGAAATCTATTGTCTCATCCAGAATTCATGAGGGTAAAAATAATGTCATGTTCCATCCTGTGCCTTATTCTACCCTAGTAACATTGCTTCTAAGGAAGAATGCCTCATCAAGGCACCATACAGAAATAAATGTGTGTGATGCCTAAGGACATGAACATGGGACTGCTATAGTGTGATTCACATGTACATAAGGTAGACTCGATAGTCACGTTCAATGATGGAATATGTTTGGCCTTATTGAATACCGTACATACAGAAAAAATATCTAATAAAGTTGTAAAAATGGAACTTTACAATATATAAATCTGTCATTTATTTGGTGCACATTTTGTAAGATTTATCATGATGGCACATGCTACATAATACACTGGAGCCACAGAATTCTGCTGGCACATTGTTCTAGCTTCATTTCAGGCAGGATACAGGTATACCCATATTCATGGACAGCCTCACGTTAACAGACCATTTTTTACCCTAAGCACTATAAAGCCATCCTACTCTAGCAATCAGAAATAAATGTTGGGAACTCATCAACGTCTTACAAATGGTGATATTTCACACCACTTCAGGTACAGTCTCTTGGCTACTCTCCCTGCTTCCATTTAACACTTCCTCTGAAGGTTCATTTACTTTTGTGTTCCCATCATCAACGTTTTCCAGTCTTGGCCAGCTACGACATTTTTGGCCTCTATGAGGAATCTCTAGAACGCCTTCTTTTACTGGTCTCATACTCAAATTTAACTTGACATCAGAGCTGTAGCACCTTTCTGCTTCCTCCTTGAGCTTGATTCTCTCGCCCAGTTGTGGCAGCGATGAAATACATGGATCTGAGTGTATACTCACAAGAGAAAGAGAGAGGTCATTCATGGGGGGACACAAAAGTTGAGCCCTGATTAATATATTCCTCCTGTTGTCCAGCTCTCCAGAACTGTCACTCCATGTATGCTGGGCTTGCACCTTCACCCCACTATTAGCAGATAAAGCCATGTCAGCATGTTCCTGTGTGACGGCACTGGTTTGGAGGAGCCTCCTTGTTTCCATGTCCCGGTTTTCATACAAAAGTGTATTAGCACATATAAATACAAAAAGACCAAATCCCATTATAACAGGACCAATCAGCTTCAGTCTCTCTTCAGATTGCTGGGGTTGTGAAGGAGGCATTGATGGCAATTGGCTGTTGGATTTGGGAGGCCAGTAGCCAATGACAGCCACAGTTAGACCTATTAATACAAGAAATATACCTACAAATAGAAAAGCTCCAGGAAGTGAGCGAAGACGTAACTGCCCCTTAGGAGGTGCATCAAGTGGTTGAGGAGAGGATCGGCATCTTCTAAACAAACCCAAAAAACGAGGGAAGAGGCGCACATCGAGATGATGAGTTGTCAAGCGTTTCATGATGAGGGAGAGCTGTGTAGAGATAAAAGACATTCCAATTGTAAAGTCAACTTTAATGTGCAGACAGGAGACGTGAATATACCTCGATAGTGACCCTATATCAAGCGATGATTGTCACAGATGCTCAGATGTCAGTAGATAGTGATCAGTTTACCATCAGACCACCATGGCACTGGCTGTGGCCCACATAATGTTTTTTTGTTTGTACCTTGGCATGAATACTGTATTTTAATAATGCGAGTAAAACAAATAGGTCATTAAGGATTGTCACTGAGTAATGAGACATTTCATTTAGGCAAGGGCTACACAGCGACCTTGGCCACAACACAAGTCATGCGGCCAAAGTCTGCTTGGTGTCGCTGCTACATCGCAGCACAATACAAGTTCTTGCGACCCCAAGGGTACTGCAACCATGACAAGAAAGTCAGAACAAAATCCAATAAGCGGTGTACTCCCAGACAAAGCCCTCGTTTCACTATGATCTGGAGAGTTTTAAATCAAACTGGCGTCTGATTCTTGGTTGTTCTGAAAAGTTCTTTCTACTGTTACAATGGCATCACTGGTGGTTACTTATAACTAGTTTTGTGAAGAGCCATCAGTTCATATATAGTATAGACTTGGGAATATTAATTTAATATGTAGTTTGTGGCATTAATATCCAGTCCGATTAAAAGATCCAGTAGAGAGCATATGTAGTCCACTTATAAGTTAAAAATGGTTTCAGTGATGAAAGCCAAATAATTCTGTCTTACCACAACCATTCATCTTTGGGCAAAAAACAATTCCCACACATCTAAGGTCAGCGGTGTCCAGGGAAATAGCACTAAAGGGCCTTATATGGCAGTATAGTGAGAGGGAATATCAGAACTGGGACGTGAAAGAAACAGAGAGAAATGTGGATTAAAGCTTCAAAAACGAAGAATCTAAAACGGCTAACAGCATAAAAATGCCGTCTGACCAGATGTCACATACACCCAGAGAGAGTCTCACTCCACATCCTTGCGGCCTGCGTGGACAACACTGTAATCACAGGAGAAGCCCAGCTAACAAGTGTCATGCCGGAGATGGACAATGTTCTATGGCTCTTGTCGGTTCCCTTTATTCCATCCTGTAACATAGAGGGGGCCATTCATTTGGGACCCCTACGCCTACAAACCAGAGGTTGAGATCTGTGAGTACATGTAATCTATATACCCATGGTATATCAATAGTTTATAATACTCCACAGTATCAATAGCTTTCAAAGAAGGAACATGCAGTGGGGGGCATTGTCCTCCCGTTACAGTCTACATATCCAGAAAGCCTAAACTGCACAACACCGCACATACCTCTGCGTGCGCTGCATGAATCTCGTCCAGGTTGGGTGCCAGCCGCTGGTTCTCTAGTAAAGGACCAGATTAGATTTTATTTAGAAATTCTGTATATTGTTACTTCTTCCCCAAGTGTCGTCTTTCCATCCAGACAGAACCAAGACATTACTTTTAGCTTTTTTTATGGATGCTTGCTTTTGTTGTAACTGTCCCAGGACTGAAGGTTTGGGTTAAGAATCAGAGTTTCTGGAATTGGGAGGAGGCGAGAGATGGGGAAGTAGGGAGGAGGGCAGTGTTAAAGAGACAGAAACACATATGCTTTTCCTCTCTGCTGTAAATTACTTCATGCTACTATAATGTGTTACAGTTTCCACCAAAATTTAACACTTAAACCTGGTCGGATCTGGACCTGATAATCATATACAGTAAAGTTTATAAGAATAGTGAACCTATGAAGACGGGTCCAAATAAAATTAAAATCTTGAAATCGGTTATAAAAACTGCTATTCTGTGTCTGAAAACATACTGAACTCTCAGAGTGTCTCCAGGAGATATACCAGCTAGGGCCGTATTCAGACAGCTGTTGGTGTGATACAGTTAGAGATGAAAAAGGATCAGATCTTGATGTGTAATGAAGGCTTTCCCCTTGTCATATTACAACAAGCTGAATGGGACTTTCTTTTTATTTTAAACTGTAATTTTTATTGAAATTTTTGAGTGTTACAAATCACATGTATAGAGAAATGAAAAAACATTCACATGTAGTTTGTATGGCAGAGTAACACTCAATTAAACTTTTATCCAAGGGAGTGAAAAGTCAGCAGAAATCCCGCAGACAACCACCGCAAAACCTCAGCAAACCCTTAACATAAGCAATGTACTCCAAGGCGCCATTCTTATTACTAGATTACATTACTCCGCCATATCCAATCTATAACATAACCAGCTGACTATAGACAAAAGACACAGACACACAGGGAGAATGAGGGTAAGGTGGAAATTATGTATTGAGCCCAAAAATAATCCAAGGCGCCCAAATTGACTTAAATAATTCAACTCTTGCATTCATGATAGCCGTCTTATATTCCATCCTCTGAACATCAGAGATTCTGTAGAGCAAGGCATGAAGAGAGGGGGGATTCTTCTTCTTTATCCAATGGAGAGCAATCAAGCAACTAGCCGTCATTAACATATCGAGTAGTAGTTTAGGAGGCTTTTACCCATCCCGCCGGAAGAAACGTTGAGAATGGGATTTTCTAATGTATTAAATTGTCATGGTCGGATGTTTTTAGACTTTTGTCCCAGAACAATGTTTCCCAAACTCCAGTCCTCACGGTCATGATTTCAGGATCTCCTTAGTATTACACAGGTGAGAGAATTCCTGATGCCTTGATGATAATTTCATCACTTGGGCAATACTAAGGAGATCCTGAAAACATGACCTTTGGAGGGCCGTGAGGACTGGAGTTTGGGAAACACTGACCTAGAACATGTGATTTGATCTATACATTTCTATAACTGCATTAATAGTTATGAGATGATAAATGTAAGAAAGTTTATAGCAGTGATGGCCTGTTAAGCTCTGTTTATTTCTGTTAATGTTGATGATTATGGCTTACAGCCAATGAAAACACAAAAGTCATTATCTCAGCAAATTAGAATACTTTATAACACCAGCTTGAAAAATGATTTCAACCCCGACCACTAGGTGGTGCTCATAGCAATCTTTACATGACAACCACTGGGGTCTGCTGCAGACCTAGGGTTGTCATGCCCACCCATCAGTGAAACGCGATCACGTGACGGGATCACCGATGGGCGGGGCTAATGCCGCGCTTCCGGCGCGGTGCTGTTAAATGCCACTGTCAGAGATTCGTACTTTCCGACGTGATGCGTGCTATTACTGACCACATCGGAAAGGCCGGTTCAACGGGGGCTCCGGCGCTGAGCCCGCACTGTACAGCTGACATGTGCCCGCAACAGCCGCGGGTGGAATCGCGATCCACCTGCGGCTGTTAACCAGTTAAATGCCGCTGTCAATCTCTGACAGCGGCATTTAACAGCGCCGCGCCGGAAGCGCGGCATTAGCCCCGCCCATCGGTGACCCCGTCATGTGATCGTTTCTGCTACACAGAGGTGATCTGCTCATCGCCTCTATGTAGCAGAGGTGATCGGACAGTTGCTGCTTCTAGTCTCATATGGAGGCTATAGAAGCAAGCAAAAAGCTTAAAAAAAATGTTTAAAAAAAAAAATATATATATATAAAAGTTTAAATCACCCCCCTTTTGCCCCATTCAAAATAAAATAATAAAAAATAAACCCCATATACACATATTTGGCATTGTCGCATTCAGAATCGCCCGATCTATCAATATAAAAAAAAGTATTAATCCGATCGGTAAACGGCGATGAGAAAAAATTTCCAAATGCCAGAATTACGTTTTTTTGGTCGCCGCAACGTTGCAATAAAATGCAATAACGGGCGATCAAAACATCTGATCTACCCCAAAATGGTATCAATAAAAACGTCAGCCCAACGCGCAAAAAATAAGCCCTCACCCAGCCCCAGACCACGAAAAATGCAGACGCTACGGGTCTCGGAAAATGGCGCCATTTAAAAAAAAAAATGTAAGCAAATTTTGGAATTTTTTTCATCACTTAAATAAAAATGAACCTATACGTGTTTGGTGTCTATGGACTCGTAATGACCTGGAGAATAATAATAACGTGGAAAGAAAAAAAAGCAAAAAACAACTGTGGAATTGCATTTGTTTTGCAATTTCACCGCACTTGGAATTTTTTTCCTGTTTTCCAGTACACAATATGGTAAAACTAGTAATGGTGTTTAAAAGTGCAACTCGTCCCGCAAAAAATAAGCCCTTACATGGCCATATTGACAAAAAAATAAAAAAGCTATGGCTCTGGGAAGAAGGGGAGCAAAAAACTAAAACTCAAAAACGGAAAATGCTCCTGTCATGAAGGGGTTAAAATCTGAAATGTTGGCCTACTGAAACGTATGTTCAGTAATTGTACTCAATACTTGGTCGGGGCCTCTTTTGCATCAATTACTGCATCAATGCGGCGTGGCATGGAGGCGATCAGCCTGTGGCACTGTGGAGGTTTCACCAATTTAAGATACACTAGGTAACGGCTCTCCTCCAAATGAAAGATGTCCAAGTCCATTCAAAGAAGCTAATTAACCAAATCTGCTAATCTGGTTGAAAAACTTCACTCAGAGACTGAACCACGCAAAATGGCATACTTTATTACGTAGACATGGAGTTATATAGTATTCTACTTCTAGGTGGGATTAGTAAAATTCATTGCTCTTTCTGATAACTCGGCACACTGCAATTTGCTCATCCATGTATCTCTTGGTCTCAGTAACGCCTTAGGAATTCTGATGGGAGGGGGTGAGTTCCTCTCTCAGCGCCATCTTTGCCAACTCAACATGAATCTCTCTGTTATCAGCCATGCACATGCATACGTCATTCCCAGGAAATCATTTAGTTGTTCGTGTCTACAAATTAGACCAGAAGCTGTTAGTTATATATTCATTAACTATTAACATAATCCATGTGCATATATGTGGCACCCCAGAGGTCTGGTTGCCACAGTAATAGGAATATTACGTCTGAGAGCAAGTGGGAGGTTTCTCTGGTCAGGAGCCCTAAGCATGCAACACCGCCCGCCCAGACCTGGGAGGGGAGGAATCTGCCCTTATAAACTGGGTCTGGGGCGGGATTAGAGAGTCAGAGCCTGGAGAGGGAAAGTTACAGCAGGAGCTCTGTAGGAGCTAGGAGCAGAAGACCAGGGGCTGGAAGCTAAGCAGAGATATAGCTCGCCCTGGCAGAAGAATCTAATAACCGGACACCGGAGTCCGAGGCTGTGGGGACTGATATTCACCCAGCAGCAGAAACCAGTTGGCAGGGGATTCCAGGTCCTCTGGCCATAGAAGCCCGGAGGCTCAGTCACAAGGAAGGGACCAGCACCGCCATCCAGGAGCGGAGGCTAACAGAAGGCCCCAAGTCACCAGCCATACGCGTGAGCACCACACGGTACACTCAGGGACGTGGGCTACTTCTACCCACTAACAGCAAGGTAGCCAGAAAGAGTGCAGATAGACGGGGAGGCCTACAACTCCACCTGGCCAGGGGAACTCCTGTTTGCTCGCAGACTGACCAGGCCCCTTATGCTAGCCAGTACTCCCGGGAGGATCTGCCTTAACATCACCAGTAAAGACCCTGAACTGCACTGCAAAGACTCTGAGTCGTTCCTGCTTCATCGCCGCACCAGCACTACTAGTGCTGGGACTCCCATGCACTATCACCCTCACTATCAACTACACTGCCCTGGGGCTCCACTCTTCCCGTGGGGAGTCACACTACCTCAGCTGCACACACCATCAGCCCCAGCGGTCTGCCTTGCAGCGGCGGTCCGCGCTGACCGCAATCCACGGGTGGCGTAGTTGGACAATTAACTTAAAACCTTCACAAAATACCGCCATCGGCCTGACCACCCTGAGCCACGGGACCGGGTCGCCACCACGGAGACTACAAACCCCAGTATCCCCCAGAGACCTGGTTCCGGGTAACCCACTACACATGTACGTGGGGCCCAGGGGGCGCGTCAGCTTTGGCGTAGTCGGCAGGATTTGGTGCCCGCAACCACCGGGTACTGCGCGCCTTCAAAAGACTGTCATACCTGCCATGGTGAAGGTCCCCGCCATCCGGAGTCGTTTCCCGCCATCTTCAAAAGTTTCCTGCCATCCGCAGCTGTTTTCCCGCCATCCACAGTCGTTTTCCCGCCATCGGACGCCATCTTCGGGACGCCGCGTGGGAAGAAGAGGGGCATGGACGCCGAAAGCGCGCGAGACCCGAAGCTCCGCCCCACGCATCGACGCTGCGCAAGGTCCTGGAAGGGAGAGAGAGAGATGCTGATGTCACCAGAGCGCGACGCAAGGTCCTCCACCCTGACGATCGTCTGCGGAACCGCGGCCTACGGAGAAGAAGCAACAGAAGGTAGGCCACACTTAACTAGGGGGGAGGAAGATGACGGATACGGAGGGACCCTCTACCACCAGCGCGGCCTCTGCCGCAGTAATGCCATTTACAATGCCCTATATCCCTGGAGCGGCCTGGCTGCCCCAGTACTCAGGGGAGTCGCATACCCTAAGCGACTTTAAAGAGAGACTGTACAGCCTGTTTAAGGTATACCCCCTGACAGAAGGACAAAAAGTGAGCATATTGGTAGGCCAGCTAACCGGGGCAGCCCAACGTGAAGTAAAGTCCTGGTCAGTCCGGGACAAGGAGACTGTAAAAGAAATCTTAACCCGTCTGAGGGACACTTTTGATACCCGTACCTCAGCAGAGATCAAAATGAAATTCTATGGGTGCAAGCAGCGGGCCCAAGACAGTATAAGAGACTATGCTTTGAACTTGCAAGAGGCCCTGGGAGCCATTAAACAGGCAGACCCTGATAGTGTGCGGAATGCAGATGAACTGTTAACTGAGCAATTCATTGAGGGTCTGCTGTCCAATGCCCACCGAACCCAGTTACGTGCAATGGCCTTGCAGAACCCTGGTTTGGACTTTGCAAAGTTCAAAGACAGGGCCATCCGGGTGCTCCGAGAACCGGCACCGGGTAGCGCTGTAACCCATCGGCACCCTGCTATTACCTATCACCAGGAGGCGGCGCCCTTGTCTACAGAGTCTGTAGGAGCTGGTGCGCTAGCTTTGGATACCAACCCGGCTACCGACCTGCACCATCAGGTCCAAGAGCTAACCAAAAGTGTAGCCGCACTAACCAGAACTGTGCAGTCTTTACAGGTTTCTCCTCCAGGAAGGATCAAGCAGGCCACCAGTCCGGAGGACGTCCCGTGGCACTGACAGAGGAGGATCCCATCATCCAGAGGAAGACCCACCGACAGATACAACGAGGACAGACAACCCATCTGCCGCCGCTGCAATCAACCCGGACACATGGCAAGGTACTGTTATTTAAACGGGCACAACCTGGGGTAGAGGGCCAACCCCCAGGCATAAGATCATCAGGCCCATCGAACTGGCGTGATAAATATGTAGGGGGACGTCCGGTCTTGCCTGTGGTACTGGATGGCATTCCTATGAGTGCCCTACTGGACACTGGGTCACAAGTGACTACCATCCCGTACGTGCTCTTTAAGCGGTACTGGAATGACTCGGACATAACCCGCTACCCAGATGACGACCTGAGTATCATCGCCAGCAATGGTCAGCCCGTGCCACAGGTGGGATTCAAGGAGGTGACCATTAAGGTCGGTAAAGTCGAACTGGCGGCACAAGGACTGATCATTGTGGACATTGACCGTCATGAGAGTCACCCTAGATTAACCTTGGGAACTAACGTGATTGAAAACTGTCTTGCAGAGGTGATTCTCATTTTACAGCAGGTTGCCAAGAACGCCAGTTCCAGCCAGCAGCGTGTCCTCCAAAAAGAGATCCGGGCACTGATGAAACGGCAACAGGTGGAATTATCTGGTGGTGAGATGGGTAGCGTGAGAATGTGTGACCCGTTCACTATTGCCATGCCCCCGAAAAGTGAGATGATGATCTGATGCCGGGCAGCTATTGGTCTAAGAGGTAGAGACAACCAAGCAATGGTAGAACCCGTCTACTCAGACAGTAGGCCCACCATTTTGACAGCACGGGGGGTGGTCGATGTACGCCATGGGAGGGTGCCCGTCCGCATCATAAATATCGGGGAGAAAGAAGTATACCTGCCCCGGTATGCCACGCTAGCCAAATTGTTCACCATAAACCAAAATTCTGTAAGGGCCGTGGAACCCTTGCCTCCATTTCAACCAGAGGAAGGTAACGGCTCTAAGAAACAAATGGAGGACTGGTGTCAGCAACTGCATTTGGGTACTGACTCCACTCCCTCACACCAAAAACAGGGAGTCTACCGGGTGGTTCAGGAGTACGAAAGGGTCTTTAGTAAACACCCGCTAGACTTCGGGCGAGTAAAGGGGGTAGAACATCACATCCCAACAGGAGACTATCCACCCATAAAGGAAAGATACCGACCTGTACCCCCTGCACACTATCAGCATGCAAAGGGGATGTTGCGGGACATGAAGGAGGCTGGGGTAATCAGGGACAGCTGTAGCCCCTGGGCAGCTCCACTTGTTCTAGTGAAAAAGAAGGACAACACAATGAGAATGTATGTAGACTACAGAAAGGTCAACCGTATCACACACAAAGATGCGTACCCGTTACCTAGAATAGAAGAATCTTTAGCTGCATTAAAATCTGCTAACTTCTTCTCCACTTTGGATCTTACTAGCGGGTACTGGCAGGTTCCTGTAGCAGAGGCAGACAAGGAGAAGACCGCATTCACCACCCCGATGGGTCTCAGCGAATTCAACTGTATGCCGTTCGGGCTGTGCAACGCACCAGGAACCTTCCAGCGGTTGATGGAATGCTGTCTGGGACACCGGAAGTTCGAGACGGTCCTGTTATACCTGGACGATGTCATCGTTTATTCCAAAACCTACGAGGACCATCTGAAACACCTGGCAGAAGTGTTTGACGCCCTGGCAAGCTACGGCCTAAAGGTGAAACCATCCAAGTGTCACCTGCTGAAACCAAAGGTGCAGTACCTGGGACATGTGGTGAGTGCTGACGAAGTGGCTCCCGACCCCGATAAGATCACCGTGATTAAAGACTGGCCAAGACCCTCCAGCATAAAAGAAGTACGCCAGTTTCTCGGGTTGGAAGGCTACTACCGAAGATTCATTCCCAGTTTCCCCAAACTGGCAGCCCCTATGCAGGACCTCCTGATAGATCAATCCAGGAAGGCCAAAAACCAGAAGCCGCCCTTCAGGTGGGAAAAGTTGGAAGAGGAGTCCTTCTGCCAGCTGAAGATGGCCCTCACGGGGGATGAAATCCTGGCGTACCCTGACTACAGCCAGCCCTTTATCCTCCACACAGACGCAAGCAACATCGGGCTAGGAGCCGTACTGTCCCAGATCCAGCAGGGGAAAGAACGGGTAATCGCTTACGCCAGCCGAAAACTACGGCCCACAGAGAGAAACCCTGAGAATTATAGCTCATTCAAGCTAGAGTTCCTGGCGGTGGTGTGGGCAGTGACCGAACGTTTCAAGCATTACCTTGCCTCTTCCAAGTTCACCGTGTACACGGATAACAACCCGTTGACACACCTGGACACTGCAAGGCTTGGTGCCCTGGAGCAGAGATGGATGGCCCGCCTGTCCAACTATGAATTCACCATCAAATACCGGGCGGGACGCTCAAATACCAACACAGATGCCCTGTCCAGAATGGCAAACTTACCGGATGTAGGGGAAGATCCAGAAGATCTGGAAGAAGTCGAACTCCCTGCGTTCCACCGTCATGGGATTACCCTGTATTCCCACCGTGTGAAGGACAGGCGCTCTGCTACGTTCAATCCCTTACCCCACTACAGCTGGGCGGAGACACAAGACAGTGATCCCGCAGTCCGTCTGGTGAAGGAAATGCTGACACAGGCTGATGCCTGTCTTGACCCAGACGCTCCGGAGGAGACCAAGCAACTGTGGAAGGAGAAAAGTAAGCTGTTTCTCTACAGGGAGAAGCTGTGCCGGAGAATGGTCAACTCTCGAACACATGAGCTGACCTGGCAGGTAGTGGTCCCAAGACGAGACGCGGCTATGGTTCTGGAGGCATACCACAACGGAGCAGGACACTTCGGATGGAAGAAGCTGGAGTTCTTGTTGCGTGAACAGTTCTACTGGGTAGGCATGAGAGGAGCCATCGAGAGGTGGTGCAGAGACTGTGGCCCGTGCAACCTAAGAAGAAAGGACCGTGCCAGCCAGAAGACTCCCCTGCAGTCCATCATCACCAGGCAGCCACTGGAACTGGTAGCCCTGGACCATGTGAAACTGGCTCCAAGCAGATCTGGGTACGTCTACGCCCTCACCATCGTAGATCACTACTCCCGGTTCCTGGTGGTGGTCCCTGTCAAGGACTTAACGGCTCAAACAGCAGCTAGAGCCTTCCAGCAGCACTTCTGCCGTCCACACGGGTATCCGAAGCAAGTGTTGATGGACCAAGGACCAGCCTTCGAAGCGGAGGTCTTCCAGGAGTTCTGCAACCTGTATGGCTGCAAGAAGATAAGAACAACGCCCTATCACCCTCAGACCAACGGACTATGTGAGAAAATGAACCAGGTGGTGATAGACTTGCTAAAAACGTTGCCCCTGGAAGAACGCAGTCTGTGGCCTGAAAAACTGCCTGATTTGGTGGACTTGTACAATCCCATCCCCGTGGGCTCCACCAACTGTACCCCGGCTTACCTAATGAGAGCAAGACCTGGTAAGCTGCCTATTGACCTGGCTATGGGAGTCCTGACACCTGAGGACACCTCGCCAGAGGCAGACTGGGATAAAGAACGGCAGCAGCAGTATCGGAATGTACAGGAGAGCGTCGAGTGGAGTCTGTCTCAAGCAAGAGAAAGGCAAGAGAAGGCTTATAACCAGTATGCTCTCGCTGTTCCCCTGGTGCCTGGAGAGCAGGTCTTGAAGAGAAATAGGCGGCTCCACAAGTTGGACGACCAGTGGGAGAAGGACCCGTACACCATACTGCCCTCAAGTCATGAGAACCCAAAAGTATGTATCATCAGTAAGGACGGAGGAGAGACCACAGCCATTGTCTCCAGAGACCACCTGAAGAAGTGTCCCGAGCAGCTGCAAAGCCCTGAAGAAGATCAAGAAAACCCTCAACCCGCAGAGGAAAGGGAAGAAATGATCAGTACCGTACTCGGAGACTTTCCCCGGTCCTGGACTCAGATTAACAACGCAGTCGTGGTACCCGTCCTCACCTTTCTCCAGCCAGCCCCAGAAGAGCCTACAGAAGAACAGGTAGTGTCAGAAGAGCTGCCGGCCCAGGAGGCAGAAGAACCCATACCAGCAGCCCAGGAGAATCAACCCTCTGCTAGTAGTGAGCCTGCCGTGCCCCTAGTAAGCCAAAGAGTATGCAGAAAGCTGCCAGACCTACCCGCAACACCTCCTACACCCTGTAGTGCAGAACCAGATAGTGGGTTACGTAGGTCCACCAGGAGCACTAGAGGACAAATGCCCGCTCGCTGGAGAATCTAAACTGTAATATATATTTACCTGTACATACGTAAATGTTGAAAATGGTTTATGTTTGTTGCCTGGTTACTAATTATGTTTCTCTAGTTACCCTTCAGGTTTATTTGGACTGACAGGTTATGGACGCTGAGTAACCGGAACTACATGTAGATAGTTGCACCTTGGTGCCTCTTGCGAAGATGGCCGCAGAAGAGAAAACCTGTCTGGCGTGGCCTCCTTGTGGCCCAAAGTAGCTAGTCTCAGCCTTGCAGCCAAGCCCAGGGCCAACGCTTGGGGTTTGCTTTGGACAGGTCCCCTACTCTGTGCCAAGACTTCACCTTGTTGGGTGATATGGACACCCGTTTACGGACACGCCGTGACCTCCAAAGACTAAAGCTTCTTGTATATATGTTGTATTATTGTTTAACCCCTGTATTTGTGTTTTCTTAAAAATGTGCTTAGTCCCGGAGTACTAAAATTCACTAGGGGGGAATGTGGCACCCCAGGGGTCTGGTTGCCACAGTAATAGGAATATTACGTCTGAGAGCAAGTGGGAGGTTTCTCTGGTCAGGAGCCCTAAGCATGCAACACCGCCCGCCCAGACCTGGGAAGGGAGGAATCTGCCCTTATAAACTGGGTCTGGGGCGGGATTAGAGAGTCAGAGCATGGAGAGGGAAAGTTACAGCAGGAGCTCTGTAGGAGCTAGGAGCAGAAGACCAGGGGCTGGAAGCTAAGCAGAGATATAGCTCGCCCTGGCAGAAGAATCTAATAACCGGACACCGGAGTCCGAGGCTGTGGGGACTGATATTCACCCAGCAGCAGAAACCAGTCGGCAGGGGATTCCAGGTCCTCTGGCCATAGAAGCCCGGAGGCTCAGTCACAAGGAAGTGACCAGCACCGCCATCCAGAAGCGGAGGATAACAGAAGGCCCCAAGTCACCAGCCATACGGGTGAGCACCACACGGTATACTCAGGGACGTGGGCTACTTCTACCCGCTTACAGCAAGGTAGCCAGAAAGAGTGCAGGTAGACAGGGAGGCCTACAACTCCACCTGGCCAGGGGAACTCCTGTTTGCTCGCAGACTGACCAGGCCCCTTATGTTAGCCAGTACTCCCGGGAGGGTCTGCCTTAACATCACCAGTAAAGACCCTGAACTGCACTGCAAAGACTCTGAGTCGTTCCTGCTTCATCGCCGCACCAGCACTACTAGTGCTGGGACTCCCGTGCACTATCACCCTCACCATCAACTACACTGCCCTGGGGCTCCACTCTTCCCGTGGGGAGTCACACTACCTCAGCTGCACACACCATCAGCCCCAGCGGTCTGCCTTGCAGCGGCGGTCCGTGCTGACCGCGATCCACGGGTGGCGTAGTCGGACAATTAACTTAAAACCCTCACAAAATACCGCCATCGGCCTGACCACCCTGATCCACGGGACCGGGTCACCGCCACGGAGACTACAAACTCCAGTATCCCCCAGAGACCTGGTTCCGGGTAACCCACTACAAGTGTACGCGGGGCCCAGGGGGCGCGTCATATACACATTGTCATACATAAATGCACATAGATTATTCCATCATCTCTATATTAATTCACACTGATTAGGTAATCTATTAAAAGAAACTAATTGATTTTCTATAATATATATATTTTACCTTGACAGACCCCCCCTAAAATCAATTATTTGCTTTTAATATCCATATGCTAAAAATCAGAGGGGGAGAAAGAATTGACCCTATGTTAAGACTATTCTGGAACCCTGCGATGTGACGGGCGCCCCGTCCCTTTTAGACGGACCCACCGACGTTCCTAAATCTAACTCAAACGAAGACCTAAGGAAAGGGATGGAGACCCTAAAAGATCTAGTGACTGAGTAATCGAGGGCCACCCCTAACACAGAAATATTGATATTAACTTTACAAACTCATTTACTTCTGGTAATCTCTCTGGTACAACACCTTTGTTCTAAGGGGAACTGTTTGTTCATAGATTTTGAGAGCCTTAGTAACTTTCCCTGTGGAGCCAGTATTGTCTGGGATATAAGTACAACAATGTTCACCTATCATTTTGCATATCCCTCCTTTTTCTGCAAGTAAAATATCCAGAGCTATTCTGTTTTGGAAGGCCACGGTAGATGTGGGTGCTAGTTGGTCAGCTATCCCTTGTAGGGCATCTTTGGTGTAATTGACAAATATTTGTTGGTTATAATATATGTCATTTATCCAATCTACGTTCTTGGTAACGGTTATTATGGGTATTGGACTCAAATCCCTCCTTCACTTGATCTTGGGCCTTGAATTCATCTGGCACCCCCCTAGGCACTCCGAGAACATCAATATATATATATGTGGGTCAAAACTGGCTTTGGGGTTAACTTCTCTCTTGGCCCTGTATGTACCTGCAAACGCAGTCTTTATTTCCTCTTTGGATTCCTGGGACTCAGATATAAGGTAAACAGACATTATTGCTTTAGTTAAGGCACATTCCCCAGTCCATTTGCCCTCCAGTCTAATCCTAATCTTCAAGTCACCACATGCAAGGAAGTGTTGTACCAGAAAACTGGAATATCATTCTCTTTAGTAATAATTGCTTGGAATGCACGTGTTACTGTAACAAAGGCTTCCCCCATAGCTACTGTCATCAGAAAAAGGAACATCAGGGTTGTGGGTCTGAGACCGCCTTCTTGCAATGGGATGCGTGGACCCATGATGTTCGGCCTTCGACCTTCACAGCCGTAGGTGATGTAAGTAACACTTGGTAGGGCTCTTCAAATCTGGTACCCAGTGTGCCTCGCACGTGATTCTTTATCCAGACAAAATCTCCAGGCTGGATGCTGTGAGTACCTGGTTCTAGATCTGAGTCTGGAATAGAAGAGTACACTGTAGCATGTGTTAGTTTTAACGCTTTAGCAAGTCCGACAACAAAATTCACAAGCTTATCATTCCCTGAACTAAGCTGCTGTGGGTAATAATATTGACCCATTCTAGGTGGCCCCCCCAACAAGATCTCATATGGGGTGAGCCCTGTGGGTTGTCTCGGGGTATTTCGGACTGAGTATAGGGCAATAGGTAGCACCTCCGGCCATGGAAGTGACAATTCTTTACTGGCTTTAAGAATTTTGTTTTTCAAAGTGCCATTCATCCTTTCAATTTTGCCGCTACTTTGAGAATGATAAGGAGTATGCAGGCCCAAATCTGCCCCAATCATCTCCCAGATTGATTTGGTAACTTCTGCAGTGAAGGCGGGTCCTTGATCACTCTCAATCACTTCTGGAATCCCGATTCTGCAGATAAGTTCTGACAGAAGCCTTTTCACTGTAGTTCTAGCAGTCATGTTGGCTACTAGGTATGCTTCTGTCCAGCCTGAAAACATATCCACCACCACCAGAACATATTCATATCTTCCACTCTTGGGTAATTGCATATGATCAATTTGGATTCTCTGGAAAGGATACTGTGACTTTGCCAGTTTCTTCTTTGGCACATGTTCTGTTCTTCCGGATTAGAAGTGCTACAAATCTCACAGCTCCTAGTATAGTTTGTAGCAAGAACTGAGATCTCGGGTGCAATATAGAGTTTATTGATAGCTGAAATCAACTGATTCTTCCCTCTATGTACTTTTCCATGAGCCCATTGAACCACTGCAGGATACAGTGCTCTTGGCAGACATATTCTTCTTCCCACTCTTCAGATTCCATCATCACAAAACGTTCCTCACCGTCCGATCCATCCTTGTTTTTCTTCTTCTGTTACCGCATTCTGCCGGTCCACTAAAGTCCTGTGTGCTGGATTCTCTTCCAGTCTTTGCTCCTCTTCATCTTCCTCCTATTCTTCTTCCAACCCCAAATTTCTCATTCTCGTTTCTTCCTCATCCCCTCGTTGTCTCTGACTTCTGGTGAGCACAAACACCTCCGTACCCCCCGACACCTCTGCTTCCTCTGGAAATATTGGTTCTATAGCTGCTGCTTTTGCTGTAATGTTAGCCAGATGATTCCCCTTGGCTTCCTCCGAATTCAGTTTTCCATGAGCCTTAATTTTGATCACAGCCACTTGCCTAGGTAACTTCAGAGCTTCTAGCAGACTTCTCACTGCCGCTGCATTCCAGATTTGAGCTCCACTGGCTGTCTTGTAGCCCCTCTGGACCCATATCAGGCCAAAGTCGTGGGCAATCCCGAATCCGTACCTCAAGTCCATGTAGATATTGGCCACTCGACTCTCTGCGCACTTGCAGGCTTCGGTCAGAGCATACAGTTCGGCCTCTTGAGCTGACATATAAGATGGCAGTGGTCCAGCAGAAACAACCGTGTGGGGACACCACCGCATATCCGGTATGGTACATTCCATATTCATCTGCATATCTGGACCCGTCAGTATACAGTATCAGATCTGCTTCCGGCAGTGGCTGCTCACAGACAGTAGGTAGGTGAGACGTTTCTGCCTTCATGACCTCAAGGCAATCATGGTCACTCGAATCAGGGTATTCATGGTCTTCTGAGGTCCCCCCTAAGTCTTCAGAGCAGTCCCCTCTTGACAGAGGAAGCAGAGTGGAGGGGTTCAAGACAGTACATCGCCGAAGAGCTGTATTTTCTGGTAAAAGGAGCTCACATTGGATTCTGACGCAACGTTGCATAGATAGATGGTTGGGCTGGGTTTGTGCAAGGATAGCTTTCAAATCATGAGGGGCCAGTATAGTTGTAGGATGGCCAAGTACAACATCTGCTGTTCTGTGGAGGAGTTCTGTAGCTGCCAGCACTGCTTTGAGACATGTGGGAGCAGTTTACGCCACTGGATCCAATTTACTGGAATAATATCCGATGGGTCTCAAGTGAACTCCATGTTTTTGTGCCAGAACTCCTGAGGCATGGCCACACGCTTCAGAGACAAATAGAAAGAATGGAAATTCATAGTTGGGAATCCCCAGTGCAGGGGCTGAAATGATGAGTTCTTTCAACTGGTCCATTGCATCCTCAGCTTCTTGGTCAAAATGCAGGTCAAGCTCAGAAGAGTGGACCCGATCATATAGAGGTTGCATGAGAGCTGATGCGTTAGGGATCCACTGCCTGCAGTATGTGGCCATTCCCAGGAAAGCTTGGAGTTGTTTGACAGTTATCGGGTACGGGATGTCATGGATGGCAGTTTTCCGCTCTTCAGTGAGATGCTTGGTACCTTGGGATAAGCAATGACCCAAAATCACAACTTTGGTACAACACCATTGTAGCTTTCGCAGAGTAACTTTGCATCCGATGGTGGTCAGAAATTGGAGCAAAGAATAGCTGAACCTGTGGCAAGTTTGGTCATCAGGACAACAGAGGAGTAGATCATCGACATATTGTATCAATGTGACTTCAGGGTTCTCACTCTTCCAGGGTTGGAGATAGGTAGTTAAGGCCAGTGTGAAGTGATGAGGAGAGTTCTGAGCTCCTTGAGGCATAACAGTCCAAGTGTACTGTACTCCTCTGTGTGTAAAAGCAAAAATATACTGACAGTCTGGATGCTGAGGCACACTGAAGAAGGCGTTTGCCAAGTCGATTACTGTAAAATGCGTTGCCTCAGGGGGAATTTCACTGAGTAATGTATGTGGATTTGGCACCACTGGGGTCTCCAGGATTGTAACTGCATTCACAGCTCTCAGATCTTGTACCATCCTAAATTTATCCTGTTCTCTTCTTGCAGTTTTCTTCTTCACTGGAAACAATGGAGTATTAGCAGGAGAAACACAGGGAATTAATGCTCCTTCCTTGAGTAATTCTTGGATCTGGGCATCTAATGACGCTTCTTGGGCTGCTTTCAGTGGGTACTGTGGGAGTCTGGGAATCCGTGCACCTTCTTTCAGGAAAACTTGGACTGGCGGGACAGGCAGCTGGCCTATATCATCAGGACCTCAAGACCAGAGTTCAGGTGGTATGCAGTCAAGATAATGCTGTGGTATGGCGGTGGTTGCAAATTGGATGACACACAATGGGAGGGCATGTACCTTTGTTTGTTCCTCTAATGATAATGGAGTAGAGACATCTAGATGCATTCCATTCTCATCATATGATATCTGAGCATTTAACTTCTGGAGTAGATCTGCTCCCAACAAATTAAGCGGGCAGGTGTCTGAAACGAGCAATCTAGCCAGCAGCTTCTGTTCTTTCCCAGTAGACAATGGAAATGTTAGTTGGGATGAGTGTGGTTTTCCATCCACTCCCACACATGAAAGGAAATCATCAGAAATAAGCGATTCATAGGGTAAATCTCTTGGGCAGGTGCTGGAGCAGGCTCTGGAGCAGGCTCTGGAGCAGGCCTTGGTACAGCATTCAATTGTTTCTCTATAGCTTTAGCAATAAGGAGTACCTTCTGCGAGGACATGTCCACGTATTCTGGCCTGGAGTCTGTAACCTTCGCTGAGATTTCCTCTCTGAGACCCCTAACAAATTAAGTGACTAGCAGATTCTGTTGGATCCTCTGACCTTCATCGAACCCTTGATCCTTGAACAGAGTAAAGGTTCTGGTGCAAAATTTTTCTACATTCTCCCCTGATTCTGGAGTACAGTCCGATACACTGGTAGATGAGTCTGTGAGCTGATCCATGGCCCATTGCTGAAGTTGTTGACAGAAAGCTCCTCCTGATTGGTAAGTCTTGTCTGTCACTTGGCTGTCATTCAGAGCTACTTGAATTATTGGCCAGAAGGCATCTCCCGCTTTAATGCTAGTGATTTCATGAAGATCTTTCCAAGTGGCTGAATAAGTTTGTTGAATTTGTCTGATTCTTCTGTAGAACACCATAGGGTGTCTGTCTGGGTCAGGTAGTGGACTAATCACTTGATTAACTTGTGAGGGTGTGAATGCCACATATCTATTATGGTGATCTGGCACTGGAGATTCTGACTGAGAAGATGTTGAGGGAGATACCGCAACACAGCAACAGGAGGTGGGCTTGTTTGTCCAGGAAATAGTTCATTTGGGTTATCTTCTGAGGTCATCTGGCAGCTGAGTGAGTCTGATCTAGCTGTGGCACTTTCCACAGCTCGGGTGAGAATTTGAGATTTATGATAGTCATTGCTGATTAGTCTTATCTCCTACAACGTAGTTAGTCCTCTATACTCCTGTATAGCTTGGACTATTGCTTAGGCACAGGCTTGCATAGGAAATCCATACATTCAAGAACTTATAGCAGGAAGAGCAATAGAAGTAAGGTTCCTTGTTCCAGCATAGTTCAGAATATTGTTGATTGTAGCTCTAAGTTGTGACACACACTAATCATGATGATCTTCATCATACACTGGACCTATTGCATGAATGATAAGCCTGCATGGTAATCTCCCTGGTCTGGTGGCTACCAGGTCTGTTGCCTTGACTAGTCCTGAAGAATGTACAATGCTGTTAGTCTTCCTGAATAGCATTACCTCCGGCTTGCACAATAGTCTTAGCCACTCCTCCCCTATGTGGTAATCTAGGGTTTGCTGAATTAACTATTGCATCAACTCGCTGTGTTACCAGATCCCCCAGACCTGCTGTTAGTACCGTTGATGACTTCCAAATCATTCTTTCTGTTCATGGTTTCCACACCTGTGGGTATTCTTAATCTGAAAGAGTGGCAAGGGAATCCTCCCGATCCGGAAAGAATTCTGATATTGGTGTACGAAATGTCACATGAGCTGGTTTACCTTCTGGATCACTTTATTGGACACTGCTGGAGGTGGTGCTGCCGCCTCTTCATCCCACGGCTCCTCCGGTTCAATAGCAGTTCACCTTCGGTTAAGGGCCTGCCGGAACTCCAGACAATTAAATAGAGTTTCAGCACTAGGGCATTAGGAGTGGCTTGGGTAGTAGCAAGGGGTTGGCCTCCTGGACGGGGCACGTGACATGCAACACAATAATCTGCTGACAATGGATTCTGCTGGCCACAATTAGAACACACCCAACAATTCACTGCGCCGCCATTATAGGGCGGTGGCGGAGGCATGGTGGGGAGGGGAAGAACAGTGGGAGGTCTGGGACGTGGTTCCCTGCATGCAAGACAAGTATCTATATTATCAGGATTCTGCTGACTGCTTTTTGTACAGGTCCATCCCCCCGTCCGCCATTATTGGGCGGTGGCTGGAGAGCAGTATCTTTGTAATACACTTAACATGGCATCTTTCCCTTATTGTCTGTATTTTCTTCCTCCACCCACCCTTTTTTTGACAAATTCTCTGCTGTTCTATACCAAGCCAAAGCGGTTTGTAACAATCCTTCATCTTCTAGCTTGCCCTTTTTCTTCTTCATAATTTCTTGCCATTCTAGCGGCTCTAACCGGCCCTTATCTGGTAGCTTGCATATTTTAGTTAACTGTTTAAGTTTCTGCACATACGTTTTCTCTTCTTTTCATAAACTCAGCACAACCTTTTTCCACATGTATTCACTTTGCAACAACCCATTATCTTCCAGTTTTC
This sequence comes from Phyllobates terribilis, assembly GCF_046119375.1. NCBI lineage: Eukaryota > Metazoa > Chordata > Amphibia > Anura > Dendrobatidae > Phyllobates > Phyllobates terribilis. Next base: position 530,641,270 of record NW_027362762.1, on the reverse strand, counting down.
CCCTGTTTTCACAAATTGCTGCATTCAACATCTTGTACTGTAATCTACCCCCCCCCCCGGGTACAACCCACACAATGACATTACTTTTTTGGTTTTGTCTACATATTTCCTACCTTCTGTTCTAGCAACTATATCTTAGGGGGTCCTGTCGCTCCCGATCGAGCGACCCCTGCAACACAATGTCTTTAGTTTCCCCATGATTTTGGCTCCAGGCTTTCCGTCCCCTTAGACTTATGATCAGACCAGGCAGCTGATACACAAGTAGAATTGTAACAGGTCCCTACACTCCCTACCAAGCACTGAATTGATTCTTTTACAACTTAATGAAGCACTGAACACCCCGCACACCCACGGCCTAGTGACGTCTTAATATACGGCTTAACGATGCAGTTGGCTCCCCTCGTATCCCACGTCTTAATAGAGGATTGGTTAACCCTGCATGCCCACGCCTTAATGCTGTCTTAATACACGACTTATCAGCAACATCAATTACCCGCGTTCTAAACAAAGTAATTTTCCTAAATTCTCAAGTGTATACTTGTATGCCCCTGCGTACAAAGATCGTGCTAATGGGACAGAACACCTCAGAAACCACAGAGCAGCAGTTAGCCAGGAGCGACTACACACCAGAGTTCTTGGAATCACACAGCGGAGACCCGCCCAGTCGCACGGGGCTGTCTCTAAGGGCCAATCTAGACACCACAAACTCACCAGAGACTGCTCAAAATACGAATAAGCACTACAGATTCATTAAATCTGCAGACTTACCGCATTCAGTGATGAGAGTTGATCAGGCTCTCGCTTTGAGCAGTCCTGGCTCGTCCGTAGGTGGCCTGGTGATGGGCACCCCAAGAACTAGAGTCCCCTTGAGTGTGAGCCGAGTCACGGCACCATTTGTGGAGGTTTCACCAATTTAAGATACACTAGGTAACTGCTCTCCTCCAAATTAAAGATGTCCGAGTGCATGCAGAGAAGCTAATTAACCAAAGCTTCTAATCTGGTTGAAAAACTTCACTCAGAGACTGAACCATGCAAAATGGCATACTTTATTACGTAGACATGGGGTTATATAGCATTCTACTCCTAGGTGGGATTAGTAAAATTTATTGTTCTTTTCTGATAACTCAGCACATTGTAATTTGATCATCTATGTATCTCTTGGTCTCAGTAACGCCTTAGGAATTCTGATGGGAGGGGGTGAGTTCGTCTCTCAACGCCATCTTTGCCAACTCGACATGAATCTCTCTGTTATCAGCCATGCACATGTAATTCCCAGGAAATCATTTAGTTGTTCGTGTCTACAATAAAAACAGAAGCTATTAGTTATATATTCATTAACTATTAACATAATCCATGTGCATATACACATTTGCATACATACATACACATAGATTATTCCATCATCTCTATATTAATTCACACTGATTAGGTAATCTATTAATAGAAACAAATTGATTTTCAATAATACACTGCTCAAAAAAATAAAAGGAACACTAAAAAAACACATCCTAGATCTGAATGAATGAAATATTCTCATTGAATACTTTGTGCTGTACAAAGTTGAATGTGTTGACAACAAAATCACACAAAAATCATCAATGGAAATCAAATTTAATAACCAATGGAGGCCTGGATTTGGAGTCACCCCCAAAATTAAAGTTGAAAAACACACTACAGGCTGATCCAACTTTGATGTAATGTCCTTAAAAAAAGTCAAAATGAAGCTCAGTATTGTGTGTGGCCTCAATGTGCCTGTATGACCTCCCTACAATGCCTGGGCATGCTCCTGATGAGGTTGCAGATGGTCTCCTGTGGGATCTCCTCCCAGACCTGGACTAAAGCATCCGCCAACTCCTGGACAGTCTGTGGTGCAACGTGACGTGGGTGGATGGAGCGAGACATGATGTCCAAGATGTACTCAATCGGATTCAGGTCTGGGGAACGGGCGGGCCAGTCCATAGCTTCAATGCCTTCATCTTGCAGGAACTGCTGACACACTCCAGCCACATGAGGTCTGGCATTGTCCTGCATTAGGAGGAACCCAGGGCCAACCGCACCAGCATATGGTCTCACAAGGGGTCTGAGGATCTCATCTCGGTACCTAATGGCAGTCAGGCTACCTCTGGCGAGCACATGGATGGCTGTGCGGCCGTCCAAAGAAATGCAACCCCACACCTTTACTGACCCACTGCCATACCGGTCATACTGAAGGATGTTGCAGGCAGCAGATCGCTCTCCACGGCATCTCCAGACTCGGTCACGTCTGTCACATGTGCTCAGTGTGAACCTGCTTTCATCTGTGAAGAGCACAGGGCGCCAGTGGCGACTTTGCCAATCCTGGTGTTCTGTGGCAAATGCCAAGCGTCCTGCAAGGTGTTGGGCTGTGAGCAAAACCACCATCTGTGGACATCGGGCCCTCATACCACCCTCATGGAGTCGGTTTCTAACAGTTTGTGCAGACACATGCACATTTGTGGCCTGCTGGAGGTCATTTTGCAGGGCCCTAGCAGTGCTCCTCCTGTTTCTCCTTGCACAAAGGCAAATGTAGCGGTCCTGCTGCTGGGTTGTTGCCCTCCTATGGCCCCTTCCACGTCTCCTGGTGTACTGGCCTGTCTCCTGGTAGTGCCTCCAGCCTCTGGACACTACGCTGACAGACACAGCAAACCTTCTTGCCACAGCTCGCATTGATATGCCATCCTGGATGAGCTGCACTACCTGAGCAACTTCTGTGGGTTGTAGAGTCCGTCTCATGCTACCACGAGTGTGAAAGCACAACCAACATTCAAAAGTGACCAAAACATCAGCCAGAAAGCAATGGTACTGAGATGTGGTCTGTGGTCCCCACCTGCAGAACCACTCCTTTATTGAGTTTGTCTTGATAATTGCCAATAATTTCCATCTATTGTCTATTCCATTTGCACAACAGCATGTGAAATTGATTGTCAATCAGTGTTGCTTCCTAAGTGGACAGTTTGATTTCACAGAAGTTTGATTTACTTGGAGTTATATTCTGTTTAAGTGTTCCCTTTATTTTTTTGAGCAGTGTATATATATATTTTACCTTGACAGCACTGCTGAGGTGTTATGGAAGCCCAGGTTGCTTTGATAGCAGCCTTCAGCTCGTCTGCATTGTTGGGTCTGGTGTGTCTCATTTTCCTCTTGACAATACCCTATAGATTCTCTATGGGGTTAAGGTCAGGCGAGTTTGCTGGCCAATCAAGCACAGTGATACTGTTGTTTGTAAACCAGGTATTGGTTATTTTTGGGAGTGTGGACAGGTGCCAAGTCCTGCTGGAGAATGAAATTTCCATCTACAAAAAGCTTGTCGGCAGAGAGAAGCATGAAGTGCTCTAACATTTTCTGGTAGACGGCTGTACTGATTTTGGTCTTGATAAAACAGAGTGGACCTACACCAGCAGATGACATGGCTCCCCCAAACCATCACCGATTGTGGAAACTTCACACTAGACCTCAAGCAGCTTGGATTGTGTGCCTCTTCACTCTTCCTCCAGACTCTGGGACCTTGATTTCCAAATGAAAATTGGAACTCTGTAACCTTGTGGAGTGTGTCAATGACTGCTTTCTGGACATCTATCAAGTCAGCAGTCTTCCCCATGATTGTGGAGCCTACTGAAACAGACTAAAGGACCTTTTTAAATGCTTAGGAAGCCCTTGCAGGTGTTTTTTTTGTTAATTATTTAAATTTACTGAGATAATGACTTTTGTGTTTTCATTGGCTGTAAGCCATAATCATCAACATTAACAGAAATAAACACTTGAAATAGATCACTCTGTTTGTAATGACTCTATATAATATATGAGTTTCACTTTTTGTATTGAAGAACTGAAATAAATTAACTTTTTGACGATATTCTTATTTAGTGAGATGCACCTGTATGTGTATTACATTGCATGAAACAAGTGATCATAAAAATAAAAACTGAAGTTCCATACAGGGACTAAGTAAAAAAAAAAAAAAAAAAAAAAAAAAAAAAAGTAAAACATTTTTTAAAAAACTATAAAAAATAAATAAATCAAAAGAAAAAAAGAAAAAATATTCAACCAATAAATACGTATATATTTATATAAAAACAAAAAGTACACATTTGGTATCGCCGCATCTTTGAAAAAACCCAATCTATAAAACTGTTAACTAGTTAACCCCTTCTGTGCACACCGTAAAAAATAAATAAATTAAAAACGCAGTAAGAAATTATGCTTTTTCATCATACCGCCAAACAAAAAGTGGAATAAAGCGCAAGAAAAAAATCAAATGGAAATAAAAATGGTATCGCTGAAAACATCAACTTGTCCCGCAAAAGAAAGCCGCCACATAGCTCCGTTAGTGGAAAAATAAAAAAGTTATAGCAAAGTGATTCAAAAACAATTCTTTTTTCTATAAAATAGTTTTTGAGTAAAAGCGCCAAAACATAAAAAAATTATCTAAATGTGGTATTGATGTAATCGTACTGACATGAAGAATAAAGCTGCCTTATCAATTTTACCACACTCGGAACGACAAAAACCCCAACAAATCCTGAATTTCTGTTTTCTGTTCATTCTGCCTCCCAAAGATTGCAGTAATGCTTGGCGTACATTTATCCTGTGCTCTACGCTGAGCGCTTATACCAGGGTTTCCGTGTAAATCTCTGAAATACGTGATTCAGACGGAAGCCCCGGCAAATGATTACATATAATGAGGCAGATGGAGACACTGTGGATGCCGTTTGACCTATGATCCGGTGGTGTCTGTCTTTTTAGGAGTGAATAACAGAGTTGTCCTCCAAAGTTTTGTGCACTTCAGAAAAGAAGGACACCGCTGAAAAGAGGCCAGATGGAGTCCAGAGTAACTCAGCTGCCTCGTTATAATGAATGGATCCCGTGGGGGTTTCATCTGAATCACATCACTCAGAGATTTAGATGGAAACTCCAATGTAAGTGCTCAGCGTAGAGCACAGGATAAATGTAATCCAAACTGTTATGTAAAATGTTCCTAACAAAAGCTTCAGCTCAATCCCCACTCAGGTCCGTCATCTGTTAACGTAAATATAGGGGGCTTCCACGTTACTGATAATTTAAAGGCTCTGGAAAAGCACTATGGCTACTCACCCCCAAAAAGAAATCCAATGAATTTTGTGCTCCCACATCTAAATGCCCTGCTCCCTTCTGAGCTCCAGTGTGCCTAAACCGCAGTTAGCGTCCACGTTTGGCATTTCTGTAGCAATGAGAGCCCACCTAATTTATGGGTGCATGTCTCCAGAAGCATGAGCTGGGCATAACATACTGGTCACTACAACGTACTGGCCACTACAATGGCAGTTTGCAATTTTCACTCCGCAACATCCACTACTGCTTGTTTCTGGAAAACACCCATGGAGTCAAAAATCATCACTACACCTGTAGATAAATTCCCAAAGGGCTATAATTTCCAAAATGGAGTAATCGAAGGGGGGATTCTGCTCTTCTTGCACTTAGGGGCTCTGTATATGGAGTCCGCAAACTATTCTTGGAAAATCTGTGCTCCAGCATGTAAATAGTCCCTTCCGAGTCTCGCCATGTGGCTAAGCAGTACTGTACAGCCATATATGGGGTATTGCCACATTCAGCAGAAATTGTGTGACATTTTTACCCATTGCCCCGTGTGAAAATGTAAAATCTGGGGCTAAAATTTTTTTTTTGTGGTAAAAATGTAATTATTGTTTCTTAATCGCCCAATGGTATACCTTTCTGTGAGTCACATGCAGTGTCAATATGATCACTGCACCCCTAGATTAATTTGTTGTGAGGTGTTGTTTACAAAATGGGGTCACTTGTGGGCATTTCTGCTGTTTTGGCATGTCAGGGGCTCTTCAAATGTGACATGGTGTCCGCAACCTATTCCAGTTAAAATAGCGCTCCTTCCCTTCCGAGCCCTGCCATGCGCCCAAACAGTAGTTTTCCACCACATATGGGGTATGGGCGTACTCAGGAGAAATTGCACAACAAATTTTGGGGTTTATTTTTTCTTGCTACCCTTGTGAAAATAAAAAAATTGGGGATAAAGAAACATTTTTGTGGGAATTTTTTTTTTTTTTTTAAATTTTCATGGCTCAACATTATAAAATTCCGTGAAGCCCCTGAGGGTTCAAGGTGCTCACCATACATCTTCCTTGGAGGGGTCTAGTTTCCAAAATGAGTCACTTGTGGGGGGTTTCCACTGTTTAGGCACCTCAGGGGCCCTCCAAACGCAACAAGCCATCCGCTATAAATTTCAGCTAATTTCGCATTCCAACGCTCAAAACGGTGCTCCTTCCCTTCTGAGTCCTGCCGTGCGCCCAAGCAGTAGCTTTCCACCACATATGGGGTATCGACGTACTCAGAAGAAAATCGTACAACAAATTTTATGGTGCATTTTCTCCTGGTATTGTTTTGAATAAAATTTAGGGCTAAAGTAACATTTTTTGTGGGAAAAGGTAAAACTTTCAATTTTTCCTTCCAAATTCCATTAATTCCTGTGAAGCACCTGAAGGATTGATAAACTTCTTGAATGTGTGTGGTTTTGAGCACCTTGAGGGGTGCAGTTTTTAGAATGGTGTCACTTTTGGGTATTTTCTGTCATAAAGGCCCCTCAAAGTCACTTCAAATGTGATGTGGTCTGTAAAAAAATTGGTTTTGTCAATTTTGATGGAAAAATGAGAAATTGCTGATCAACTTTTAACCCTTATAACTTCCTAACAAAAAAAAATTATGTTTCAAAAATTGTGCTAATGTCAAAGTAGAAATGTGGGAAATCTTATTTATCAACTATTTTGTGTGACATATCTCTCTGATTTAAGGGCATAAAAATTAAAAGTTTGAAAATTGCAAATTTTTCTCCAAATTTCCAATATTTTCAGAAATAAATGCAAGTTATATTGAACAAATTTTACCATTATCATGAAGTACAATATGTCACAAAAAAAACAATCTCAAAATCAGTGGGATCCGTTGAAGCGTTCCAGAGTAATTATCTCATAAAGTGACAGTGGTCAGAATTGAAAAAGCCTTGTCACGAAGGTGAAAACAGGCTCTGGCACGAAAGGGTTAAGGGTGGTCTTGCATAATCAAGATGAGTGTACCAAGAGTCAAACCCTTAACAATTGGATATTAATTTCCTATCGAAAGATAGGACATTATTATTGCAACAAATGAAAAGCCCTTTAAAAGGAACAAAGCAGCCCTTTTCTTATACCTCTTGGTCACAATTTTTTCTCCCTAAAATCTAAAAAATTCTCAAATGGGGTGGACCTCTGCAGCACATCATCAGCTCCTATAGCAGTAGCCATTTGCTGCATTGATGATCTGATGATGTGCTGCAGCCCCATTCTAACACTCCTGCTCGGAGGCAGCAATGGATACAGTGGAGACGGCAGCACAAGGATCAGAGCAAGAAAAAAAAAAAAAAGGGCTGAGCGCTCCTTACTGCCACCCTAGACACCGGCCTTACCATGCATTATGGTAAATACAGCCCCATATTCAAAGCCCAATTTAATTAGAGGAGTATTTTCATCTCAATAATTAGTCACTCTGTCTGCACAGAATGACTGCAAGTACAGACGCTTGGTACTTCACGGCGGGGACAAACATTTCACTACACCTTCCCACTAGCTTGGTTTCCATCTATCTCTGCCCTTCTGTGGCTCTATGAAGCCAGAGCTGTCAATCAAAGAGGGGAGAGGAGATTGAGGGAAAACAAGCAGATGGGAAGGTGTATATAAATGATTGGCCACCCCATGATGCACTGAGCAGCGGGACTTATTTTGAACAGTCATTCTGTGCTGAAAGTCTCTTTAATCATCACTAGTGGTCTGACCTCTGAGAGACACCAATGGGTACCAAGAATAAAGGCCGCGCAGCTTCAGCAGGGCATCCTCTTCACAGTTTTCCCCTTCACAACAGTACACCCGACTTATTTCCTTGAATGGAGATGAGCTGTAGTGGACTGCTGGGAACACCGCTGTGAAGGAAGAACTGAAAGGCACAGACCATTGAAGCAACAATGTCGCCCTTTCATTCACAGGATCAGTTGGATTACAGAGGTTAAAAATTCAGTGATGGTATATCCTATCAATATGCCATCACTATGATAGGAGCACACCTTTGATTGGGTGCAGATTCATTTCAATAGCTATTTTGTTCTATTTTATCCTTGGCTTAACTCAATCAAGTGAAATAATAAATGGGTTATTTCACGAGAGACATTTATGGCATATCCAATGGATATGTCATAAGATGTCTGATAGATATGGATCCCAAACTTATCAGTAGAACAAGGGTTCCCGAATTCTCCATTCCAACCTGCGTCCAAACACCAATGAGTGAAGAGTTGGCAGAACATGAGCCAGCTCCCTCCATTCATTGCTAGGGGAATTCCAAAAACAGACATGAAAATACTCTCAACTGTATTCGGAACTCCGATAGCAATGAAGAGAGCCAGTACATTTGCCACCACTGAACTATTCACTGATGGTCAGATGCTGGCCAGAACTGGGAATTGGAGAACCCACATTCTGGAGATTGGTGCGAGTCCCAAAGAGGGGGAACCTACATCAGACATTTATAGTATTTCCTACAGATATAAATCATAACTGTGAAATAACCTTTTTAATATTTTAACTGCATCTCACAATAGTCATACTTTAAAAATCGACACTTAAAAGCCATTGATGCCCAACTAGTGTGTGTGAAGCTCACCTGTTCTTCACGAATGGCCCCACGCTTTAATAAAGTAGCAGTGAAATCTGAGCCAATTAGGCTTTATTCCTGCATTGCAGATTTGATAAGTATTTTTACATCAGTATTTGTCCTGTGCTGGCCCCTACATGCAAGGAAAATATAATGGATTTATAATTATTTTCTTTGCATCTACTTTTAATTTTAACTTCAAAATACTGATGCAGAGAACTAATCAAATCTGCAGTGTGTGAATAAGGTCCCAACATTGTCTTGGCTTCTGCTTGTTTGAAACTGACACGGTCACCAATCCCTTTTGTTAGAAAGGTTCCTGAACAATAAGTAAGGTATTGCACCTCTGCCAGGATCCAAAATGATCACCTAAAAATGACCGTGTTTGCAGCAGATCCGCTCTCTGGCCGATGGGCAGGTTGACCATTCAGGACCATCGTTTATCAACTCTGAATTTATACTTGGGTTAAACAACCCATTTTTTAGTATGTGATAACTCCTTTAATTCAATTCTTCAGCTTACAGGACAAATACAAAACTTTGAAAGCAGGCACAGAGGTGACAACAAAACTATTTACTTCTTTGATGAGAAAATGAAAAAGTCAAAGTCATCTACTACCCTTAACCCATAGTGGACAGTTCTCTAGGAATATAAGCAGAAAGGCACCACAGAAACAAGTATGTCATGCTCTTCAGTGTTGGAGGGCTCCGACTCTGCACGCTGATGAAGCGAATTGTCTGAACACCATGGCTGATTTCAGTTCAGGGCGGTCCCCATCTTTTATTAGGTGGTATTAATCATTTTGTAACAGAGTTGTCTAAATTCATGTATTCGTGTATACCAGATGTCCCTCTTTCCCATCATGAGAAGTAAAAGAGTCAGTTACTGACAAAAGTCTATCTTCACACTAATCCCTCATCGCTTTTGCTACTTTTTCTCTTTCTTCTCAAACACTTTGTCCTCACTGGTTTTCATCCAAATTGTGGAACATAAGAATAGAATTGTAGATTTTTAGGGCAGGTCCTAATTTGAGTCCCAAGATCTTCACCAAATCTTTTCGAGTAAGCAGGAGGAAGGCCTCGCCATCTATTTGCTGTGGAAATTAGAAAAAAATTCTTAAGAGAATTTTATCACAGTCAAGAAAAAAAACAAACATTAACAACATGCCGTTCTGTGTGTTTTTTAACCTCTTAATGACCAGGCGTGAAAGGGTCTTAATGGCCAACCAACTGTTTTAATTTCTGCCTCCACACTTTTCGGCAGTCAGAAGTTTATTTTTGTTACTGATGAGGCTGAATAAGGATTTGTTTTATGTGAGACAAACTTTTTTTTTTTTTTATTTTGTTTTCCGTCAAGCATTTACTTCCGTGCAACTTCAAGATGTTTTTTTTTGCAACAGCAATATTTATTTATTTATTTTACTCACTTACATAGTGCCATTAATTCCACAGCGCTTTACAGACAGTATCGGCACTGTCCCCATCGGGGCTCACAATATAGATTCCCTATCACTAGGTCTTTGGACTATAGAAGGAAACCGGAGAACCCAGAGGAAATCCATGCAAACACGGGGAGAACATACAAACTCCGTGCAGATGTTGTCTTGGGTGGGATTTGAACCCAGGACCCCAGCGCTGCAAAGCTGCAGTGCTAACCACTGAGCCACCGTGCAGCCCTATATAAAGAAAAGCTATTTTTTGTTTCGTTTTTTTACTGGTCATATTTCACATTCGGGCATATGGGTGGACGGCAAACTACACTTTAGTGACCAGTGCCAGGCAGCTGCTGCCAAGGCAAATAGAATAATGGAATGCACTAAAATATGTAGATGCTCATGATGAGAACAGTTTTTCCTATATACAAATCACTGGTGCAGCCACATTTAAAATATCGTGTACAGTTTTGGGCTTCAGTGTATAAAAAGGATATAGCTGAACTAGAGAGGGTGCAGAGAAGAGCAATCAAGATTGTTAAGGGAATGGGTGAACTGCAGGACTATGAGGTTATCAGGGTTGGGGTTATTCAGCTTGGAAAAAGATGGCTTAGGTGTCATCTTATTTCAATGTACAAATATATGAGGGGACAGTAGAGAGATCATTTTACACCTAGACCAATGACGGTAACAAGGGGGTATCCTCTACATCTAGAGGAAAGAAGGTTTAATCGCAGACGTGGATTCTTTACTGTAAGAGCAGTGAGACTATGGAACTCTCTGCCGCATGATGCTGTAATGGGTGATCCACTGCAAAAGTACATGGAGGGTCTAGATGCCTTTCTTGGAACATATATTACAGTTTATGGGTCCTAGATTCTGTGATAGGGCATTGATCAATGGAACTTGTCTTATTGCCATATGTGAAGTCAGGAAGAAATCTTTCGCCTAATATGGGGAGATGGAAATTTTTGCCTTCCTATTGATCAACATGCTAAGCTATAGGCTGAACTCGATAGACATAAAGGGGTATTCCCATCTCCAAGATCCTATCCCAATATGTAGTAGGTGTAGTAATAATAATAATAATAATAATAATAATAACAATATTAGGAAGTACCTCCAATAAGAAAAGTAGTATAGTTCTTCTGATTTGCTATGTCCCTTACCCCATGTGCAGGGCATTGCAGTAGTTTAGGCTTCCATGGTTACGACCACTAACAACTAACTAAATAACTGTCACAATATCAGTAGCCGTGACATAGAGAATCAGAAGAATCCATTTCTAATTGGAGGTACTTGCCAATATTATTATTACACCTACTACATATTGGTGTGTGTGTGTATATACATACAACTAAAAATTTTGCAATTCCATTTTTTCTCCCCCTAGGGTACTTGAGCTGTTAGATCTATATCTTGTACTATATCTTGTACTATATACTCCAATACTGCAGTATATATGAAAATTAAGAATGTATTCTGTACAGGCCACAGGCTTGGCTTCATGAGAATGCAAAGATGGCAGCACCTTTAGTAGGCCCTCGACAGCCATAACTGATCACAATGCCGTAATTGTGATGCAGAGGAATAGTGGAAAGATGGGCGCCTGAATGGCTGCACAAGTCGATCATACCACGACAATGCAACAATGGACAAAAGTGGTTTTTCCTATATTATTGCCATGATAATTTACATCTGGTAAGATATACTGAGGATTATTATGACCTGATAATTGATGAAATTACATAAATGGTAATAAAGGGAGAATCTGTATTGACTTCAACGTGCCCTTCTATTTAATGGAATATTGTTAGTACAGAATAGTAATTTAGTCATTCTTCTGACTTTCTGCAGCCACATACCATGGGCTTGTTTCCTTGTACAGTCCCATATTATACATGTAAGATATAAAGTGAGGATTTATTGTGAAAGATCATACCTCTTCTCTGAAGACAGATGCTTGCTCCATACAACCTGGGAGTTGTTGGACAAATAAAGCAACCTGCAAAATAAAGGGAAAATGTTTCTCCAGTGTTCGCTCCCCTACCTCTATATACCAAATGATTGAGAAAGCAATGTGTCATTGGAATATTATCTCATCATTAGATGAGGGGCCAAATTAGGGTCCCTTTACATGCACAGATATCTGACCAATTTTTGTTTATTCAGACCAATATAAAGCTAAATTGTTTTCTGTAAATGGCTAATCAATTGATTGAAATTGGTCTTATCTGCAAGAAAACTGATCTACTTAAAATTGACAGCGGCATTTAACATGTCAACAGCCGCGGGTGGATCGCGATTCCACCCGCTGCTGTTGCGGGCACATGTCAACTGTATAAATCAGCTGACATGTGCCTGGTTCAGTGCGGGCTCAGCGCCGGAGCCCGCGCTGAACAGGGGGTGACAGCCTGGTGCGTACTAATATGCTCCAGGCTGTACAGGGGTTAAAAAAAAAAAAAAAAAAGAAGGCGCCATTTTCCGAGACGGGTAGAGGCTCCATTTTTCGGGATCTGGGGCTGAAAAATGTAGCTTTTTCATCATCTTGACACAAAAAATAAAATACTCAAAAAGTCATGTCTAAAATTTTTTTATCAATGCAAAGATCAACTCACCCTTCAAAAAACAGGCCCTCATATGGCATTGTTGGTGAAAAAATAATAAAAAAAGTTCTAGCCATCAGAATACAGCAATGCAAAAACAAATTTTATTTAGTAAAAATATATATGTATAGATTTTAGAGTGCAGAAGTAACAAAACATAAACCTATATAAACTTGGCATCAGTGTAATCATACTGTCTTATCACTTTTATCGCATGGAGAATGTCAAAACAAAAATAAATAAAAACAATTCCTTTTCGTTTCGTGTTCATTCTGCTTAGAAAATAAATGTTAAAAAAAATGGATTAAAAAATGTAATGTAGTGCAAAATGGTACCAATAAAAACTCAACTCATCCCCAAAAGAAACAACCCCACTCCCCCCACACCGCCCTTTTGTCTGAAGATTAACAAGTTGTCTTAGATTCTGAAAAAAATTAATAAAAAATAAATAACAAACAGCAGCTTTCAGAATAAAAAGCTTTTACGGTGCAAAAGTGGCACAACATAAAAAGCAAAACCAGTTACATCTGGTGTCGCTGTAATCCAAAAAACAGAAAAAAAACACAAAGCCCCACTACAATTCCTGAATAGCTGCTTAATCTGTCTTCGTTCTGCAGAAATTCTTAAAAAAAAAAAAAAAAAATCTTTTTTCTTATGTACCCCAAAATAATGCCTATAAAAACAAGCTCCCACTCAGATCGGTCATTCAGCAAGGGAAAAATAGAAGGTTTCCATGCTATTGGTAGCTTAAAGTCTCCGGAAAAGCGGCATGGCTCCCAAAAACCAATCCAGCAAAATCAACGTCATCAAAGCCAAATGTGTGCCCAAACTGCAGTTAACGCCAACATGTACGGCATTAAAGAGGTTGTCCAGAACAAATGGATGTATGGTCAGAACACAGCAGCCCTGTGCATTGCGTAGTGGCCACTGCCGAGTACTGCTCTTTATTTCACATCTAAACAAATATACTGCAGTGATTGGCAGCAGCGGTCACTAGGACATGCATGGGGCTGCTGTGTTCTGCATACACATCACTTTGTTCCAAACGCTGCAGATGCAGCATTCAGCTGATCAGTGGGGGTGTCGTATCACCCCATATTGATGATCTACCCTACAAATAGGTTATCAATTATTAAGGTCTCAACAACCCCCCTTAACAATTTACAGGGTGTGTGTCTCTACGAGCACAAGTTGGGCACTATGTATCGGGCACTAAATTGGCATATTTACAATATTCACTATGCACTAATCTTCATGCTAATTTCTGGAAAACGCTTGTGGGGGTCATAATAAATTCCCAGAGTGGCGGATTTTGCAAAATAAAGGTCACTTTTTGGGGATTTCCACTGTTTCAGCACAAAAAAGGAGCCAAAAAAGCTACTTTTTCTTCTGAGCCCTGCCACATGCCCAACCAGGGGTGTAAGACCACATATAGGATATTGCTGTATTGGGGAGAAATAATAAATTACAGGGTATTTTTTCTCTTATTAACCATGATAAAGATGAAACATTTTGATCTAAATCTACTTCTTGTAATAAAATGTAATTTTGCATTTTCTCACAGCTCAATGGTAAAGAAATCAGTGAAATGCCTCAATGGCAAAAAAGCTTATCACACCCTCAAATTAATTCCCTGAGGGGTGTAATTTTCAAAATGGAGTGTCACTTTGTGGGTATTCTGTGGTTCTGGCACTTCAGAAGCTATATAGAAAGGTGCCCACAAACTATAATAGCCAAACTTGTGCTCCTAAACCCAAATAGTGTTTCTTCCCTTTCGAGCCCTGGTGTATGTATAACCAGTAGTTTCCGACCACATATGGGGGTGTCTCCACGTTCGGTAGAAATTGTGCAGCAAATTGTGGGGCCCATTTTCTCCTTGACCCCCTGAAAAAAATGACAAATTTTGAGCTATATAAACATTTTAGACGAAAATTAAGTAATTTTTAAATTTAACAGTCCAAGGTAAAATATTGTGAAATATTTGTAAAGTAAAAATGTTCACTACAGCCCTAGATAAATTCCATGTAAGAGTCTTGTTTGGGTGGTCTTCAAATGGGCAAATGTGACAATGCGTCCAGTCTATTCCAACCAAATTTGCTTTCCAAAATTCAAATATTGCTCCTTCTCTTCTAAACCCTGACATCAGAGATTAGCGGATTAATCTGCAAAGGCTAGACCCAGTCAAATTTCCTGAAATTCACAGATCCAAGACAAGGCTCGTTAAAGGGTCACTATTGACTTTTAGGATTGCTACTTCCTATAGGTGGCACTAGAGTTCAAGATTTCTTCCTCTCTGAAGAGACAATTTGCATATTTCCCAGAGGAGCATTGCAGCTTGAAAAATCTCCTCACCTGACGTGCTTAGCATGTTGCTCTCTGCAAGGAGAAACGTTACTTTTTATATACGGTGCACTACCCTAGTGTGAACAGCACCCGTATAGGGTGCCTACCATTTCATGGATTGTATAAATCCATGAAATGGTAGGCTGTGAGTGATTGTCTCATCAGTATTTTGCACCTGTGTAGCCGCCATCTTCATGTGGGTCTGCTGCATCCTGGTAGTGCATTTGGCTTTGAAGATCTGGGCAGGTAAACATTGCTGACCTTTTTGCTGTTTTTTCTTGAATTTTTGGGGGAATTTTAATACTTCTCAGTGTGGCTTTAGTGTTATATACGGTCTGACGCCTCTCATCCAGCCAAAACAGAACTCACACTTTGCACTGACGAGGGGCAGTACCCCGAAACACAGTGTCTGCAAATTGAGCTTCTGGTCTTGGCTTTTATCCTAAGTCATGTGACAAGGCTCGTTAAAAGGATCAATATTGACTTTTAGGATTGCTACTTCCTGTAGGTGGCACTAGAGTTCAAGTTCTCTTCCTCTCTGAAGAGACAATTTGCATATTTCCCAGAGGAGCATTGCGGTTTGAAAAGTCTCCTCACCTGACGTGCCTAGCATGTCGCTCTCCGCAAGGAGAAAAGTTACTTCTTAGAAACACTCTGATTCGAAAGGCTTGGTACTGAGATGTGGTCTGTGGTCCCCACCTGCAGAACCACTCCTTTATTGAGTGTCCTGATAATTGCCAATAATTTCCATCTATTGTCTATTCCATTTGCACAACAGCATGTGAAATTGATTGTCAATCAGTGTTGCTTCCTAAGTGGACAGTTTGATTTCACAGAAGTTTGATTTACTTGGAGTTATATTCTGTTGTTTAAGTGTTCCCTTTACTTTTTTGAGCAGTGTATATACACATATATTTGATACAGTTGAAACCAGAAGTTTACATACACTATATAAAAAGACACAAATGCATGTTTTTCTCAATATCTGACATGAAATCAGAATAAACCTTTTCCATTTTAAGTCAATTATTATTATTATAATGCCATTTATTCCATGGCGCTTTACATGTGAAAAAGGGGTATACATAGCAAAAACAATTGCAATAATTTTGAACAAATGTGATGGCGACTGGTACACGAGGAGCGAGGGCTCACAATCTACAAGGGATGGGGGAGGATACAGTAGGTGAGGGTAGGGCTGGTCGTTGAACAGTATGGCGGAGCGATGGTTACTGCAAGTTGTAGGCTTGTCGGAAGAGGTGGGTCTTCAGTTTCCTTTTGAAGGTTTCCACAGTCAGCGAGAGTCTGATATGTTGGGGTAGAGAGTTCCAGAGTTGGGGGGATGCACGGAAGAAATCTTGTATGCGAGAAGGAGATCTTGTGAGTATCGGAGGTTGCGTGCGGGTATATACCGGGAGATTAGGTCAGAGATATATGGAGGAGACAGGTTGTGAATGGCTTTGCATGCCATGATTAGGGTTTTGAACTGGAGTCTCTGAACAATGGGGAGCCAGTGAAGAGATTGACATCGAGGAGAGGCCGGGGAATAACGAGGGGACAGGTGGATTAGTCGGGCAGCAGAGTTTAGGATAGATTGGAGGGGTGCGAGAGTGATGGAAGGGAGGCCACAGAGCAGGAGGTTGCAGTAGTTGAGGCGGGAAATGATGAGGGCGTGCACTAGTGTTTTTGCAGATTCATGGTGGAGGAATGTGCAGATCCGGGAGATATTTTTAAGTTGGAGTTGGCAAGAAGTGGAAAGGGCTTGGATATGTGGTTTGAAGGACACTTCAGAGTCCATGGTTACCCCAAGGCAGTGAGCTTGGGGATAGTGGAAAGCCATTGACATTGATAGATAGGTCAGTGGGGGGGGTTGAATGAGATGGCGGAAAGTCTGTTTTGTCCATGTTAAGTTTTAGAAATCTAGCAGAGAAGAAGGATGAAATAGCGGACAGACATTGTGGGATTTTGGTTAGCAGGGAGGAGATATCGGGTCCAGAGAGGTAGATTTGTGTGTAGTCGGCATAGAGGTGATAATGAAAGACATTATTAGATGGAAAAGAGTAGGGGTCCTGGAACTGAATCTTGGCGGACACCGATAAGGAGGTGGTGTGTGAGTGGGAGACACTGAATGTCCGGTCTGTTAAGTATGAGGAAATCCAGGATAGGGCCAAGTCTGTGATGCAGAGAGATGAGAGTCTGGAGTAAGAGGGAATGGTCCACTGTGTCGAAGGCAGATGACAGATCCAGGAGGAGGAGGACAGAGTAGTGTCGCTTGGATTTGGCGGTTAGTAGGTCGTTGGTGACTTTAGTCAGGGCAGTTTCAGTAAAATGGTGCGGTCGGAAACCAGCTTGTAGGTGGTCGAAGAGGGAGCAGGAGGAGAGGTGGGAGGGCAGTTCAGAATTGACGTGTTGTTCCAGTAGTTTTGAGGCATAGGGAGAAGTGAAATGGGGTGATTGCTGGTCAGAGAGGATGGGTCAAGGGAGGTCAATTAGGATTTCCATAATTTTTAATATTTGCCAAATGCCAGAATAATGAGAGAAAAAGAATGTTTTAAGGCATTGTTATTACGTGCTGCAATTTACTGCAAAGTCAAACGTTTACATACACTAAGGTTACTATGCCTTTAAACAATTCTGGACTGCACATATGATGATGTCATGTGTTTGGAAGCTTCGGGAAGGTTTTTTTTAGCAACATCTGAGTTAATTAGAGACACACCTGTGGATGTACTTTAATGCACACATGAAACACACTGCTTCTTTGTGTAGCATCATGGGAAAGTCTAAAGAAATCAGCCAAGATATCAGGAAGAGAATTGTGGACTTGCACAAGTCTGGCTCATCCTTGGGTACAATTTCAAAATACCTGAAGGTGCCTCGTTCATCCGTACAAACAATTATACGCAAGTACAACAAGATGGGAATGTCCAGCCATCATAACGCTCAGGAAGGAGACGGGTTCTGTGTCCCAGAGGTGAACGTGCTTTAGTCTGACATGTGCATATCAACCCAAGGACAAAAGCAAAAGACCTTGTGAAGATGATGGCGAAAGCTGGTAAGATTGTGTCAATATCCACAGTGAAACAAGTACTGTATCAACATGGGCTGAAAGGCCACTCAGCCAGGAATAAGGCATTAGTCCAAAAGAAACATAAAAAAGCCAGATTAATGTTTGCAAATGCACACAGGAACAAAGACCTTAATTTTTGGAGACATGTCCTGTTGTCTGATGAAACTAAAATTTAACTTTTTGGGCATAATGACCATCGTTAAGTTTGGAAGAAAAAGAGAGAAACTTGGAAGTCTAAGAACACGATCCCGACTGTGAAACATGGGAGAGGCAGCATCATGTTCTGGGGTTGTTTTGCTACAGGAGGCACTTCACAAAATAGATGGCTTCATGAGAAAAGAAGATTTTGTGGCAATACTGAAGCAATATCTCAAGACATCAGCCAGAAAGTAAAAGCTTAGGCGGAAAAGGGTCTTCCAAATGGACAATGACCCGAAGCATACTGCCAAAATGGTAACAAAGTGGCTTAAGGATAACAAAGTCAATGTTTTGGAGTGGCCATCACAAAGCCCTGATCTCAATCCTATTGAAAATCTATGGGCAAAGCTGAAAAGGCAGGTACGAGCAAGGCGACCTTCAAACCTGGATCAGTTACACCAGTTTTGTCAGGAGGAATGGGCCCAAATTCTGACCAACTATTGTGAGAAGCTTGTGGAAGGATGTCCCAAACATTTGACCCAAGTCATTCAGTTTAAGGGCAATGGTACCAAATACTAATGAAATGTATGTAAACTTTTGACTTTGCAGTAAGTAATAAAAATGCCTTAAAACATTCTCTCTCGTTATTCTGGCATTTGGCAAATATTAAAAATGGTAATCCGAATTGACCTAAAACGGGAAAGGTTTATTCTGATTTCACGTCAGATATTGAGAAAAACATGCATATGTGTCTTTTTTATAGTGTATGTAAACTTCTGGTTTCAACTGTAATATAATAGCATATACACACATTTAAAGATTTTTCTGTATTTTCATGATTATGAAAATTGTACATTCACACTGAAGGCACCAAAACTATGAATTAACACATGTGGAATTATATACTTAACAAAAAGTGTGAAACAACTGAAAATATATCTTATATTCTAGGTTCTTCAAAGTAGCCACCTTTTGCTTTGATGACTGCTTTGCACACTCTTGGCATTCTCTTGATGAGCTTCAAGAGGTAGTCACTGGAAATGGTTTTCACTTCACAGATGTGCCCTGTCAGGTTTAATAAGTGGGATTTCTTGCCTTATAAATGGGGTTGGGACCATCAGTTGTGTTGTGCAGAAGTCTGGTAGATACACAGCTGATAGTCCTACTGAATAGACTGTTAGAATTTGTATTATGGCAAGAAAAAAGCAGCTAAGTAAAGAAAAACGAATGGCCATCATTACTTTAAGAAATGAAGGTCAGTCAGTACTAAAAATTGGGCAAACTTTGAAAGTGTCCCCAAGAGCAGTTGCAAAAACCATCAAGCGCTACAAAGAAACTGGCTCACATGAGGACCGCCCTAGGAAAGGAAGACCTTGAGTCACCTCTGCTTCTGAGGATAAGTTTATCCGAGTCACCAGCCTCAGAAATCGCAGGTTAACAGCAGCTCAGATTAGAGACCAGGTCAATGCCACACAGAGTTCTAGCAGCAGACACATCTCTTCAACAACTCTTAAGAGGAGACTTTGTGCAGCAGGCCTTCATGGTAAAATAGCTGTTAGGAAACCACTGCTAAGGACAGGCAACAAGCAGAAGAAACTTCTTTGGGCTAAAGAACACAAGGAATGGACATTAGACCAGTGGAAATCTGTGCTTTGCTCTGATGAGTCCAAATTTGAGATCTTTGGTTCCAACCACCGTGTCTTTGTGCGATGCAGAAAAGGTGAACGGATGGACTCTACATGCCTGGCTCCCACTGTGAAGCATGGAGGAGGAGGTGTGATGGTGTGGGGGTGCTGTGCTGGTGACACTATTGGGGATTTATTCAAAATTGAAGGCATACTGAACCAGCATGGCTACCACAGCATCTTGCAGCGGCATGCTATTCCTTCCGGTTTGCGTTTAGTTGGACCATCATTTATTTTTCAACAGGACAATGACCCCAAACACACCTCCAGGCTGTGTAAGGGCTATTTGACCAAGAGGGAGAGTGATGGGGTGCTACGCCAGATGACCTGGCCTCCACAGTCACCAGACCTGAACCCAATCGAGATGGTTTGGGGTGAGCTGAACCGCAAAGTGAAGGCAAAAGGGCCAACAAGTGCTAAGCATCTCTGGGAGCTCCTTCAAGATTGTTGGAAGACCATTTCCGCTGACTACCTCTTGAAGCTCATCAAGAGAATGCCAAGAGTGTGCAAAGCAGTCATCAAAGCAAAAGGTGGCTACTTTGAAGAACCTAGAATATAAGACATATTTTCAGTTGTTTCACACTTTTTTGTTAAGTATATAATTCCACATGTGTTAATTCATAGTTTTGGTGCCTTCAGTGTGAGTACAATTTTCATAGTCAAGAAAATACAGAAAAATCTTTAAATGAGAAGGTGGGTCCAAACTTTTGGTCTGTACTGTACATACATATATTTATACATACACGCACACACACACACACACACACACACACACACACACACACACACACAATGACTAGAGATCTTCATAATACAGAATTTTAAATACAACTGTCTAGCTGTCTACTATATTTTCTGGGCATTTCAGTATTGCCATGCACAGCGAAAAACCAAATTTTTGTGAAAAATTCAAATTTTAAATGATGACTTCCAACCACAAATGGGGTACTTGTGTAGTCAAGAGAAACTGTGTTACAATTTTTTCCCTTTCGTTATAACTTGTGAAAGTTTCCAAAAATCTTGTCACTTTTGGGGGTTTTCCTTGCAGTCATCTCCAAAACCCAAATAGCACACCTTCCTTTCCATGCTTTGTACCTAAACCATGCAGAGTATTGCAAGGTTTGGGACAAATTTAATAACATATTTTGGGATCAAGATTTTCCTATTTACCTTTGTGAAAGTGAAAAACATTTTGAAAAAAAAGTAAATTTTTATTCTTTCCATTTCTTGTGTAGTACCTTAAGGGTTTAATTTCATGAATATGCTTTTGAATACTGTCAGGGGTGGACTTTTTAAAATAGGTCTTACTTGGAGATTTTCTGACCTAGATACCTCTTAATATAATTAAAAAAATGAATAGGTCCCTGAAAATAGGTAAATTACATTAAAACATTTTTTAAATTTGCGGTTAAACTTTTAAGCCTTTGAATGTACTAACAAAATAAAAGGACGTTTGAAAAATGATGGCAATATAAAGTAGACATGGTAAAGAAGTCACATGATAAATGTTAATTATTAAGGATGTGTCTTGAGCAGCACACAGCTCTGCAGTCTCCCTACTTTATGGTTTCTGGAAGGAAGGGGTGGGGCAGCAGGCACTCCTCCTTGAGCGACAGTTCTGGCTCAGTAGCTTCTCCTGCTACTGTGACACATCGTCATCTGTCATTATTCTGAAGTCTACATATAACTATATTTACATACAGAGGTAACAGGGTTTTTGAACAAGCAAACGACTTGGGAAAGCGAGCGGAGAACTGCTCTATACACTGCTAGTGGTGACCAGGGGCTAGTGATTTGCAGGACTGATGACATGTCAGAAGCTGAGAAGGTGAACAGCCAACTACTCCAGAGAAATGAATAAGTTAGAGAAAGCTGATTGATATCTTAGGAGTTAACATCTCAGCCTGAAATGTATCTACTGAGAATACTCGGCGAGGATGTGGTGGTCGAGCTCCTTGGCAACAAGCTGTACACCATGCAAGATAAAATCTCTCACAGTAGGAAAATGACAGCAGATCAAAAAAAACAAGTCCATTGCAAAATTTAGTATTTCCATGCTATATAACAAAAGCAATTTAATAACATGAGAATACCCCTTTAAATATTTTGTGTGGCATGACTATCTGCTTCAAGGGCAAAAAAAATAAAAAATTTGAAAACTGCAAATTTTTCTACGTTTCAGATCTTTTCAGAAATAAAACGCAAATCATTCCAACCTAAATTTACCAATAACACTGCTTACCACTTAACAACCACCCTTGATCAAACAGATTTTAAAATATACAATCTTACTTCTTCAGCATTCCACTTGCTGACAGTCTTGGCTGTGTATGCAGACACTTCAGGTAGCAGATGGCACTGTTTCTCCCAACACAGATGAATGCGATGATCAGGGTCAGAGGACAAGGATGTCATAAATACCGACTGATGAAGGGCTTGCTCCAAACTCAGTTCAGTGTCTGTGGAACCACATAAAAACAAGTGCGTTATGAAAATGAGGGAAAAGTGTCGTATAAGTAATAATAAAAAAAATAAAAAAAAACACTAAATAGAAACAAATACCATATTTCAAAAAAATATATATATATTTGGTGGGGAAAAAAAGGCTAGCCTAATGTAAAAATAGAGATTGGGCCTGATTAGTAAAACGGTTTGCGCTAGAAGACTGGAATGCAATGATTGCAAATATTACAAATTTTTGTGATTTGGCGTTTTCTTGCAAGCTCCAGCAATCTTAAAAAAAAAAATAAAAAAAATAATAGGTAGAACTTTGCAGGAGGGGCATAGCATAGCATGGCTTGACATATTCAGTATCATTTTTTCCATGTCGGCTGATCAGAACAACGCTAAGCAAGAAAAGAAGTGGAAACAGAATGATGGGGTCCCAGAGATTCTAGCAATCTGCTACAAATTTAAAAGGTGAAAATTCCACTTGCAGCACACGAGGCATCTACAAGGTGCCAGCAAATATCACATTTGTAATGCTGAGAGATCATTAGGTGCGACCCGAAAACAAAAGGTCTCAAAATTTGACCATTGCCCTGAAGACCCAGTCTAAGGCCCTAACAATAGATACATAAAACACACATACCTGTACCATCTGTCTCTTGTTTAAACAGCTGCAGACGGATATACGTGTGTGCACCCCTATAAAAAATGTTATTAAATTAAAATATGGTAGTTATGACAAAATAATAAATATCCAACTATAAAGGAGGAGGAGGCCCTAGATTCATTTACACCACAGGTTAGGAATTGCAAAATTGCGCTAATGGGTCTGCACTAGTCTGTGGTGTCAAAAGCCATTTAAAGTATGTCACAAGTTTATGGAAACAGGGGACAGAGATCATTTTTAACTACCTTAAAGGGAACCTGTCAGATGATTGATGCTGCCCAAACCGCAGGGAACAGCATAATTCAAGAGCTTGGCTGCATGACTGCACTCTGCTGTTTAATAGAAGAGGAGGATTGTTGAATCCAAGTAGCCTTTATGGAGCGGCACAGGAAAGCATGGGTATACACTGCTGCCACCAGGAGGAACAAAAGGATGGCTACTGTGTCACCCAATGAAGGCTATCAGCAAGGGATTTCATGGTAAGTCCAAAAATCCACTTTTCTTGGGCACATTATTGGAGAACCCAGAAACCATGGGATGATCCAAAGCAGTCCCAAGGGTGGGACAATATATGAATGTGTAAGGCAAATCCCTCAGGAGGCAACCCGAGCGACTGCTGCTTGCAGCACCTTTCTGCACAAACTTGAATCCGCTAAGACGAAAGTGTGAACTTTGTAACATTTTGAGAAAGTGAGCGTGCAAGTCCAAGTACCAACCCAAGTCTATGTTCACATGTTACATTTTCGCGGTGTTTTTTTCCTGCAGGCAAAACCTGCTCTCTTGGCAGTAAAGAAGCTGCTTAAAACAGCAGATTTTGCTGCATTTTTCATGCTGATACAGTTTAGCGCTTGTTGTTCCTGAGTTTTCTGCACCAAAAAAGCAGCAAAACCGGATACCTGCATTTTTGCTCCTTTTTTTGCACTCATTGCTTTCTATGGGTGAAAAAACGCTGCGAAAACGCTGAAAGAACTGACATGCTGAAGTTTTCAAAAATGCAGCAGTTTTCCAATTCAGTCAGGAAAAAACAATGTGTGTGCATGAGATTTCTGAAATCTCAAAGCTTTTGCTAGTACTGTAAATTGCAGCTTTTAATTGGCATAAAAAAGTAGCAAAAAACGCACTGTGTGAACACAGGGTTACAAGGATGCAAAGTAGAAGCCTGACTGTGGACAGCTCAGGAAGCCGCACTGCCTGAATAGGATGAGCTTTGATCCTCGGCAAAGATGGTTTGTTCTTGGATTTATAAGCTTCCAGAATGGCAGACAGAATCCAGAGGGCAATTGTTGCCTTAGGGGCAGAGGTCCTTCTTCAATTATAAACAGGGAATCCAAACGTCTGAAAGAGGCTGTCACCGACAGGTACTGATGCACAGGTCTGACCAGGTCCAAGCAGTGTGAGGATTTCTCTAAAAGGGCAGAGGGAAGGAAGAACGATCTCTTCGTTAAGATGAAAGAGACCACCTTGGGAAGTAATGAAGACACCGGATGCAACGCTACTTTGTCCAGGTGAAGGAGGAGGACAGGAGAGCAACAGGACAAAGCAGTTTTCACCTGACAGAACTGAGAGCAATTAGCCATCTTCTAGGAAAAGCCAGAGAGGGGAAATGCTGTAGATTGGTTCAAAAGAAGAACACTAATGCACAAGGCACCAGGTTATGGTTCAAGAGATCCAAGGGAGTGAAACGGATGTGACAGATCGCTACAATATTGCTTGAAGCACCACACGCGCACGCGCACACGCACACACACGCGCACACGCACACACACACACACACACTTCTAAAAGGAGCACACTGAACTTTCAGGATTTGAAGAGTGTTTGTGTGGAAGAATGGACCAAAATCACACCTGAGTAATGCATGTGACTAGTTTCTCCATACAGGTGGTGTTTTGAAGCTTTCATCACCAACAGAGGCTTTTGTACGAAGTATTAATTACATTTCAGTAGGCGTGTTCAATACTTTTTCCCTGTGTCATTTCTCATTATTACAGATAATTTATGGATATCTATGGTTTGATTTCTTTGCCTGTGTGGATTGAATGGGTTACAGACATCTGGTGAGAATTTCATGTCAATAGCACCTTTAGAAATATATTTACTTAGAAAATTGGTGACGTGTTCAATACTTATTTCACCAGCTGTAAATTAAAAAAAAAATAAAAAAAAAAAAAATCTACAAATACTAGTGAAGTTAGTATAAAAATATATCACTAGTATCTCTTGCTATGTTTGTCCCTAAAATATAAAAACACACAAAAACCTCTTACTTTTTAATTGGTGGCTTTGTGTCCGTTTCATCTTCTAGCCATTCTGCCATATCCCACATGTTGCCTTGCCCCCACTGCTCATCTATAGGAGTTGGACACTTTCTGAAGGAGTAGAAAGAAGAACCGTGAATTAAAGTATCAATGTAATATGGAGAGATTGCTATATACATCCATTAAACTAATATATAATAAACAAACCATATATAAATCAGGCTCTATGTGAGCTCTATGTGAGTGGCGCTTTGCTCATGTACGGGAAGTCAGGGAGCACAGTGCACATCACAGGGCACTGTAACGTGCAGGGGACGGGGGAATATGATAATTAAGCAGAGAGGCGGGGGATTTAGGGGAATAATAAACAGAAAGGTGCCAAGCCTGTGGAAGAAAGAATCGATTAAAGTGCTTTTCTCTGCAATCAGACCTCTGCTATGGGCCATACAGGTAAGCATAGATTTACTTTCTATACCCTGTTTGGCCATAGTAGAGGTCTGATATCTCCCAGGGGGTGACACATTCCCTTTAACCCCATACAGAATCTATGGGGTATTGTCAAGAGGAAGATGAGAGACACCAGACCCAACAATGCAGATGAGCTGACGGCTGCTATCAAAGCAACCTGGGCTTCCATAACACCTCAGCAGTGCCACAGGCTGATTGCCTCCATGCCACGCCGCATTGATGCAGTAATTGATGCAAAAGGAGCCCCGACCAAGTATTGAGTGCATTTACTGAACATACATTTCAGTAGGCCAACATTTTGGATTTTAAAAACATTTTTCAAGCTGTTGTTATAAAGTATTCTAATTTACGGAGATAATAACTTTTGTGTTTTCATTGGCTGTAAGCCATAATCATCAACATTAACAGAAATAAACACTTGAAATAGATCACTCTGTTTGTAATGACTCTATATAATATATGAGTTTCACTTTTTGTATTGAAGAATTGAAATAAATTAACTTTTTGATTACAGTCTAATTTTGTGAGAAGCACCTATATCATGCACATGCAAGATAAAGCTCAGTATGCATCTCCTGTTACTCTCAGGTCTGTGAGGCACGATGTATACATTTCACATTTCTCTATAAATTGATTTTCAATCATTCATTCATATTAAGTGCATAAGATACAATCTTGCCCCCACATTTGAGAAACAAGCAGAAAACCAGAAAATTCTGCAGAATGACAAAAAGTCTTCAGAACTTCTTCTACAGAAAGAGCAGAGGGGGAGGTCTCAATGTCAGACACAGGAGAGTGAGGAGGAAGAGACACCATGAACAGAAACAGAAGATTTCTTTCTATATTTTGCAGTTGTCATTCTAATATGACACAAACACAAGAAAAGGATGAGACTGTAGGAAGAAGTGCTGGAATATTTTTGCCCATTCGATTTAGAAGCTGTTTAAATCTAATTAATGAAAGTAAAATGAAATACATGAGACATTCCCTTTAAAAATTACCTGGACTGAGGAGAATCTGGTGGGGGATCAGGAACAAGGTTGGGTGTCCCTGGTCTTCGGGCCTTTAACGTGCTCTGGTATGGCAGTGGTCGCTCTCCACTAAGGCGATCTTGCAACAATCCCTCTCTATTAAGGTTTACTTCTGAGTAGGGACAGCCAACAGGACTATGACATAGAAGCAATATTAAAATATGGAAACTTATCCAATACATTACGCTCAACTAATGCACATGTGTACGTACGTGTAATGGGTGCCATATTTTGGTCCACGTACATGTCCAATTCCTTTGCATCCAGCAATGGGACAACCTTGTCCAGGAACTGGGGCTGTATCTGCAACTCCTGGAAGAAAGTGGCTCCCTTAGAATATATATAAAATAACTCATGTTTAAATTAAACTTCTAAAGCTCTTTACACACTAGACTAAAACTGTTCGAACCCGCTAATGTTGGTGGGAATAGCCGACAGTCTAATGTGTATGGGGGTCTCCTGACGCTTCCCTGACAGATTATATCAGGAAAGAGATAGATGGGACTTATTGAATTTCAATGGCCTATCCTTTTGGTCAGGACAGAGATAAACCCTCTGTTACAGAGAACACAGCAGCACTAGATGAAGTCAAGTGTTCCTGTATATGGGGGAAGAGTCTGAGAGATAGTGGTAGGTGAAATGATCATTCAGCCAACGGCTACCTAATGTGAAAGGGGGCCTTTGGACATAAACACCTTCCCAAAACTGGACGTACCAGTAGAACTTACTCAGCAAGACATTCCTTCAAATGGACGTACCAAGTGATCGTGCAGGCGTAGGAGCTGTGCTCGGCATGATCATCGCAGGAGCTCAGCTTAACTGACAGGTAGGCTCCTGCAGCAACAGTTACGGTTGCTACCAGCACTGTCCCATGCTAATTAACCTTCTAAGTGCCACAGTTAATAGCGAATGCCACACTCAGAAGGCTGTGAAAGTGAAGGAGTGCTCCCTCTCATCCGGTCTGTCCCTCCAAGACGCAATCGCAAGGTGCTGATGGTGGTCATGTCAACCCGAGAACAAATGCTCACCTCCAGGTCTGCTAGGTACGGTAGCCTGTTAGGTTCTCTCATAAGTAGGGTCTAATATGCCTCCTGTCAGTGTCACACTGACAAGCTTAGTACATCGCAAAACATGAGTATTGCAGGATATTAGACCAGCAATCAGAAAATAAAATGTTCAAAGCCCCGGAGAGGGATTGAATAAAAACATGTTAAAGAAAAAAAAAAAAAAGGTAAAAATATAATCCACCAACCTTGGATGTATGGATACGTCATGGCGATCGCCCGCGCAGAGGGGCTGTGCGGCAATTGACGCCGGGTGTCAGCTGATTCTGACAGCTGACACCCGGTACTCAGTGCCAGCAGCGGTGCTGCACCACTCCCGGCACTTTGGCCCCCTAAATGCTGCGAAATCGATTACAGCATTTAGAGAGAAGGCAGAGGGAAAAATCCCAATCTGCCCTTGGATCGGCGTACCTGCGACATCATCGCAGTGGCCCAATCGTTGCCATCGTGACCCAATGTCACCATGACGACATCCGGATCACCAGAGTTAGCAAAGTTGCTACACCATGCTCAGAGCATGGGGTAGCAAGTTTGTCTGTCAATGCAGCGCTGACAGTTTGTAAAGCATAGGAATGCTCTTGATCAGTCAGCAAAAAAGTGAAAGTGCCATAGTGGGACAAAGTAAAAAAGAAAAATATATTGTTAAATATTTTTTGCGAAAAAAATAAATAAATAAAAAAAAGTAAATATATTTGGTATTGCCGTGTCCGGAACAACCCAACCTATAAAACTGTCCAACTAGTCAACCCCTTTAGTGAACACTGTAAAAAAATAAATAAAAAACGAGGCAAAAAATGATGCTTTAGTATCATACCGCCAAACAAAAAGACAAATGTAAATAAAAATGGTACCACTGAAAATGTCATTTTGTCTCACAAAAAACAAGCTGCCATACTGGTCAATCAGCGGAAAAATAAAAAAGTTATAGCTCTCAGAATAAAGCGAAGCAAAAATAATTATTTTTTCTATAAAATAATTTTTATAGTGTAAAAGCACCAAAAGATAAAAAAAAAACAATATAAATGTGGTATCACTGTAATACTGACCCAAAGAATAAAGCTGCCTTATCAATTTTACCATACACGGAATGACAAAAAAAAAACAATTGCTGTTTTTTGTTCATTCTGCCTGTCATGTGCCTGAAAACAGTACCAATAAAAATGTTAACTTGTCCTGCAAAAAACAAGCCCTCACATGACTCTGTTGGCCGGAACATGCAAAAATTATAGCTCTCAAAATATGGCGATGCAAAAACTAGTTTTAGCAAAAAAGCATCTTTTAGTGCAACGAAACATAAAATCCAGCTATAAATCTGGTATCGCTGTAATCACACCGACCAGAAGAATAAAGTTGTCTAATCACTTATACCGCACAAGGAACGGAGTAAAAAATAAATAAAACCAATTCTTCACCTGCTGTTGATTGGTTTATTCTGCCTCCCAAAGATTGCGGTAAAGGCTTGTCTCACATTTATCCTGCGCTCTACGCTGACCGGGGTTTCCATGTAAATCTCCGAAATAAATGATTCAGAAAGAAAGCCTGGCAGAAGATTCCCTATAATGAGGCAGATGGAGACACTGTGGACACCGTCTGGCCTATGATCCGGCGTTGTCCGTCTTTTTAGGCGTGCATAAAAGTGCCGTCGGCCACAGTTTTGTGTACTTCTGAAAAGAAGGACAGCATTGAGTAGAGACCAGGTGCCTCATTATAGTCAATTGATCCCTCTGGTTTTCATCGGAATCACGTTATTCGGAGATTTAAATGGAAACCACAATATAAAAGTGCTCAGAGTAGAGCGGAGGATAAATGTGATCTCAAACGTTATGTAAAATCTTCCCAATAAAAGCTTCAAATCAATCCACAAAAAAAACATGAGCCCACTCAAGTCCGTCATCTGTCAATGGAAATATAAGGGTGTCACGTTACTTGCAGCACAAAGGCTCTGGCTCCTCACCCCCCAAAAGAAATCCAGAAAATTCTGCACTCCCAAATCCAAATGTCCCCCTCCCTTCTGAGCACCACAGTGTGCCTAAACTGCAGTTAACGTCCAAATGTTTGGAATTTCTGTAGCAATAAGAGCTCGCCTAATTTATGGGTACATGTCTCCAGAAGCACGAGCTGGGCACAACGTACTGGTCACTACATGGGCACAACGTATTGGTCACTACAACGGCAGTTTGCAATTCTCACTCAGCAAAATCCACTGCTGCTTGTATCTGGAAAACACCCATGGAATCGAAATAGTCACAACACCTGTAGATAAATTCCCAAAGGGATATAATTTTCAAAATGGGGTCACTTGAGGGGGGACTCTGCTCTTCTAGCCTTTGGGGCTCTGTATATGGAGTCTGCAAATTATTCTAGGAAAATCTGCACTTCAGGAGGCAAATAGTGCTCTGTCCCTCCCAAGTCTCGCCGTATAGCTAAGCAGTACTGTACAGCCACATATCGGCAGAAATTGTGAGAAAAATTTGGGTGCCATTTTTACTCATTTCCCAGTATGAAAATGTAAGACCTGGGTCTAAAACAAAATTTTGTTTGTAAAAATTTAATTATTTTTTTCTTCACTGCCCAATGATATAAAATTCTGTGACCCATCTGTGGTGTCAATATGATCACTTAATCCCTAGATTAATTCATTGAGAGGTGTAGTTTGAAAAAAGGGGTCTCTTATGGAGGGTTCTGCTGTTTTGTCACCTTAGGGGCTCTGCCAATGTAACATGGTTCCGTCAAAACAACCCAGCAAAATATGAACTCCAATATGGCTCTTCTTCCCTTCTGAGCTTTGCACTGTGACTCAAAAGTAGTTTTTCAACGACATACGGGGTATCGGTGTACTCAGGAGAAATTATACTACAAATTTTGGGGTCCATTTTCCCCTGCTATATTTGTGAAAATTAAAAAATTTGGCACTAAAACAAAAATATATTTTTTTCATTTTCACATATCAACGTTGTAAAATTCTGTGAAGTATATGTGGGTTCAAGGTGCTCACCACATGTCTAGATAAATTCCTTGAGAGGTCTAGTTTCCAAAATGAGGTTACTTGGGGGGGGAGGGGGGGCTTTCCACTGTTTAGGCACATCAAGGCCTTTCCAAACTCGACATGACACCTGCAGACCATTCCATCAAAGCCTGCGTTGCAAACTGTCACTCCTTCTTTTCTGACCCCTGCCACGCCCAAACCGTAGTTTCCCCCCACATTTGGGGTATCTGAGTACTCAGGAGAAATTGCACAACAGATTTTTGGGTCTATTTTCTCCTGTTACCCTTGTGAAAATAAAAAATTTGGAGCTAAAATAACATTTGTGTGATTTTTTTTTATTTTCATGGCTCTACGTTATAAATTTCTGTGAAGTACCTGGGGGTTCAAGATGCTCACCAGTCACCACACATCTAGATAAGTTCCCTGAGGGGTCTAGTTTCAAAAATGGTGTCACTTGTGGGGGGTTTCCATTGCTTAGGCACATCAGGGGCTCTCCAAAAGTGACATGGCGTCCGCTAATTATTCCAGAAAATTTTGCATTCAAAAAGTCAAATGGCGCTCCTTCCCTTCCGAGCCCTACCGTGCGCCCCAACAGTGGTTTCCCCACACATATGAGGTATCGGTGTGCATCGGACAAATTGCACAACAAATTTTGGGGTCCATTTTCTCCTGTTACCCTTATGAAAGTAAAAAAAATTGGGTCTAAAATAAAATGTGTGAAAAAAAAAGTCAAGTGTTTATTTTTTCTTTCCACAATCCATTCATTCCTGTGAAGCACCTGAAAGGTTAATAAACTTCTTGAATGTGGTTTTGAGGACTTTGAGGGGTGCAGTTTTTAGAATGGTGTCACTTTGGGGTATTTTCTGTCATATGGATTACTCAAAGTCACTTCAAACGTGATTTGGTTCCTAAAAAAAAATGGTTTTGTACATTTTGTCTGAAAAATAAGAAATCGCTGGTAAACTTTTAACCCTTCTAACTGCTTAACAAAAAAAATTATGTTTCAAAACTTCTGCTGATGTAAAGTAGACATGTGAGAAATGTTATTTATTAACTATTTTGTGTGACATATCTCTCTGATTTAAGGGCATAAAAATTCAACGTTTGAAAATTGCTAAATTTTCTCCAAATTTCTTTTTTTTTTTCACAAATAAAAGCAAGTCATATCGAACAAATTATATCATGAAGTACAATATGTTATGAAAAAAAACAATCTCAGAATCAGTGGGATTCGTTGAATCATTCCAGAGTAATTACCTCATAAAGTGACAGTGGTCAGAATTGTAAAATTTGGCCTGGTCATGAAGGTGAAACAGGCTTGGCGGATAAAGGGGATAATACCTATTATACTATATCTTACAATTTTACATTTCATTTTCTGATATACAGTACAGACCAAAAGTTTGGACACACCTTCTCATTTAAAGATTTTTCTGTATTTTCATGACTATGAAAATTGTACATTCACACTGAAGGCATCAAACTATGAATTAACACATGTGGAATTATATACTTAACAAAAAAGTGTGAAACAACTGAAAATATGTCTTATATTCTAGGTTCTTCAAAGTAGCCACCTTTTGCTTTGATGACTGCTTTGCACACTCTTGGCATTCTCTTGATGAGCTTCAAGAGGTAGTCACCGGAAATGGTTTTCACTTCACAGGTGTGCCCTGTCAGGTTTAATAAGTGGGATTTCTTGCCTTATAAATGGGGTTGGGACCATCAGTTGTGTTGTGCAGAAGTCAGGTGGATACACAGCTGATAGTCCTACTGAATAGACTGTTAGCTGCTTTTTTCTTGCCATAATACAAATTCTAAGTAAAGAAAAACAAGTGGCCATAAATACTTTAAGAAATTAAGGTCAGTCAGTCCGAAAAAATGGGCAAACTTTGAGAGTGTCCCCAACTGCAGTTGCAAAAACCATCAAGGGCTACAAAGAAACTGGCTCACATGAGGACCGCCCTAGGAAAGGAAGACCAAGAGTCACCTCTGCTTCTGAGGATAAGTTTATCCGAGTCACCAGCCTCAGAAATCGCAGGTTAACAGCAGCTCAGATAAGAGACCAGGTCAATGCCACACAGAGTTCTAGCAGCAGACACATCTCTACAACAACTGTTAAGAGGAGACTTTGTGCAGCAGGCCTTCATGGTAAAATAGCTGCTAGGAAACCACTGCTAAGGACAGGTAACAAGCAGAAGAGACTTGTTTGGGCTAAAGAACACAAGGAATGGACATTAGACCAGTGGAAATCTGTGCTTTGTTCTGATGAGTCCAAATTTGAGATCTTTGGTTCCAACCACCGTGTCTTTGTGCGACGCAGAATAGGTGAACAGATGGACTCTACATGCCTGGTTCCCACCGTGAAGCATGGAGGAGGAGGTGTGATGGTGTGGGGGGTGCTTTGCTGGTGACACTGTTGGGGATTTATTCAAAATTGAAGGCATACTGAACCAGCATGGCTACCACAGCATCTTGCAGCGGCATGCTATTCCTTCCGGTTTGCGTTTAGTTGGACCATCATTTATTTTTCAACAGGACAATGACCCCAAGCACACCTCCAGGCTGTGTAAGGGCTATTTGACCAAGAAGGAGAGTGATGGGGTGCTACGCCAGATGACTTGGCCTCCACAGTCACCAGACCTGAACACAATCGAGATGGTTTGGGGTGAGCTGGACCGCAGAGTGAAGGCAAAAGGGTCAACAAGTGCTAAGCATCTCTGGGAACTCCTTCAAGATTGTTGGAAGACCATTTCCGGTGACTACCTCTTGAAGCTCATCAAGAGAATGCCAAGATTGTGCAAAGCAGCCATCAAAGCAAAAGGTGGCTACATTGAAGAACCTAGAATATAAGACATATTTTCAGTTGTTTCACACTTTTTTGTTAGGTATATAATTCCACATGTGTTAATTAATAGTTTTGATGCCTTAAGTGTGAATGTACAATTTTCATAGTCATGAAAATACAGAAAAATCTTTAAATGAGGTGTGTCCAAACTTTTGGTCTGTACTGTATATCAGATGTATAATATATCTATATATAGATATATACTGTATCTATCTATCTATCTATCTATCTATCTATCTATCTATATATATATATATCTTTATTACACACACACACCTCACAGGGGTGTATTGCCCTACAATAGAAGTGTGCGTCTCCCGACAGTCAACAAAATGTTATATTAGTTTTTTGTTTTTTTTCCACAAGGTTAACAGGAGAAAATGGACCCCAAATTCTGTTGTGCAATTTCTTTTGAGTATGACGATACCCCATATGTGGAGGAAAACTACTGTTTGGGCGCATGACACGGCTCGGAAGGGAAAGTGTGATGTTTTGGAATGCAGACTTTGATGAAATGGTCTGCGGGCGTCATGTTGCATTTGGCGAGCCCCTGATGTACCTAAACAGTGGAAATCCCCCATAAGTGACCACATTTTGGAACTGATCTAATGTTTCCTGGTATGTGAATTTTATAATGTAGTGGCATACACAAAGTTGTGTAGAGTACATCAGGTTGGCATACGTGAGTCGTGTAGTGTACGTCAGGTTGGCATACGTGAGTTGTCCTTGCGTATCCCCCTTCTCTAACATACTCGGCACCTCTTTTGCGACCTTCCTTTCTTTGTGGTTTGAGGGACCTCCACAGGGAAATGTTGGCATGGTACGATACAAGCACCTTCAGTTTCGAAAGTACTGGGGCCCTCTCCTTGCTGACTTCCAAAGATTAGGGCCTGGAGGACTACCTCCTGGAACTGAAGGTATGATGTACCAGTCTGACCTGCACATCGTGATAGCATGTAAGCGTTGTACATCTGTACGATGTGCACGGCCAGCTTCTTGTACTACACATTGGCTTTGCTCATGGCACTGTATGGCTGGAGGACTTGATCAGAGAGATCAACTCCCTCCATGTTCTTGTTGTACCCCAGTACACAGTCTGGTTTGGTGACCTATGTGGTGGGGTTACTGCCATCACCATGTATGGTGGCCAGAAAAAGGACATCCATCTTGTCCTTGTACTTGACCACCAGCATGTTGTCACTACATTGGGCTCTGCTCTCACCCTTTCTGAGCAGCTGCCCAATTAGCATATTAAGGAGGCCTCTCTGATTTTTGCGAACAGTACCGCAGGCTGCGGTAGCTCACGCAGAGAGGGACTTAAAGAGTGGGATGCTGGTATAAAAGTAATCTACGTAGAGGTGATAACCTTGATCCAACATTGGGTGTGCCAAATCCCACACAATTTTCCCACTCACTCCCGGGACAGGGGGAAATTCAGGGGGTTCAATCCGGGTGTCCTTCCCTTCATAAACTCTAAACCTGTGGGTGTATCCTGACGTACTCTTGCATAGCTTGTAGAGTTTAATTCCGTATGTTGCCCTCTTACTGAGCAGATATTCCCGGAATTTGAGCCTCCCCTTGAAATGGATTAGGGACTCATCCACGCAGATGTCCCTTTGGGGCACGTACACCTCAGCAAACTAGTTGCTGAAGTGATCAATGACTGGCCCAACTTTGAAAAGTCGGTCAAAGTTGGGGTCATCTTGTGGAGGACATTGTGCATTATCTTAGTAATGCAAACATTTTTGGATTGCCTCAAATCATTTATGGGTCATAACCATGCGGAACACTGGAGAGTGATATACAAAACAGTCAACACTCCAACATTGCCGAAGTTCTGGCTTCTTCACTAACCCCATGTGAAGGACAAGGCAACAAAACAATCATTTCTACTGCATCTGCAGGGGTCCAGTTAGTAAATGATGAAGGGCAGTTTTGTGCCAAAAATTGCTGGGCGTAAAAATCTGTTTGGGCCACCATGAGGTGTACAAAATCCTCAGAGAAAAAGATTTTGAAAAAGTCTATTTCTGTGAGGCTGGTGGTGTCAAATTTGTTTCTTGATTGCGCCACAAAATCAGGAATCAGTGGCTCATAATCTTCAGGTGGGGTGAGGTCCATACGGGGTCAGTAACGGTGAGCGCTGGCTAATTTTCTGTCCTGGGGTGTCTGCGTTGGGGTTCAGTATCACTTGAGGAAGGAGGAAGAGGAAAAATAAAAAGGAAGGTCCCTCACTATCAGTCGGAGGCAAGGAAGGCGTATGCCTCCTGTGCTGAATACAGTGATTGGGAAGAGCGGGATATTTTTTCACATATGCGGTGAGTGTAAGTGCTTAGAGTAAACTTTTTTTTATTTAGAAGAGAATAAAAAATATAAAAATTTGGTAAAATAAAAAACCACCTTACCAAACGGACGTCCGTAAAAAAAAAAAAAAATTACTGAGCGATTGCAATTATCTGACTCAATTCAGTAAAAAATACAGTATTAGTTGCCAAATTACTACAGTATATTTTTATTGCCCCTAATCTAGTCCTATCAACTAATCAAAATTTTTTTTAATTCTTTTTTTCACACACCCCCAAAAAAAAGCAACTGGAGGCTGATCACTGATGTGAGTCAGCAATCGACGGCTGTAGGACGCATGCAGAGATGTGATTCTTTTTTTCCAATTCAGTAAGAAAATACGGCAGTAGATGTCGATCACTACGGTATATTTTTACTGTCCCTAATCTATTCCTATCAATTAATCTAAATTATTTTTTTACTCTTTTTTCATGCACACACACAATAAAAAAAAATCAACAATGTGTGTCAGCGATCAGCGCTCAACGGCTGTAAGATGCAAGCACGGATGGGATTATTTTTTTCCGTTAACCCTAAATAAATTCAGTACAAAATACTGTACTACAGTATATTTTTACTGTATCTAATCTAATCCTATCAACTAAATTATTTCTTTTGATTCTTTTTTTTTTTTCACAAAAAAACAACCGGAGGCCGATCACTGATGTGCGTCAGTGGTCAGCGCTCAACGGCTGTAGTGCAAAAAGGGGGATAAAAAAAAAAAAAAAAAGGCTTTGCCAAAAGTGAGCACGGGTGCTTATAAGTGGTGTTCATCTGATCAGCGGATCGGTGGCTGTAAGACGCACACGGAGAGGTGCAATGGGGGGGGGGGGTGGGGGATTTGAAGAGTGGCGAAAAAATAGACCGGGACAAAGATGTCCTGGAAAACAGCGATCAAGGGTGCAGATCAGTGATTTGTGTCACCGATCAGCGCTCGGCGCCTGCAGGACGCATGAAAAAGACAAAAACTGACGAAAAACGAGCGAATGAGTACTGATCAGTGCTCGGTGGTACAAGGAGAGGGGGGTAGAAGGGTAGGATAGGACAGGAGTGGATTAGGCAACATCAGGAACGGATGAGGAACATCTTCTTTCTTCTTCTTCAGCAGCAGCAGGAACACGAGTAGTGATGGCATGGCACAGGCTTGAAAAAGTCTGTGGAATCACAAGGCCCAGCACAGCGCGACAGTAGTGACTGCTCTCCTCATGTCTGGAAGCCGGAATGAGGAAGTGCAAAGCAGTCACAGAGTTCAGATCGCGTCTCTGCACTCTGGGAAAACATACTTTTGAAGAGCAAAGACTACAGGGAGAGATTAGACAAGTCTGATGTGGTCTATATTAATCAACCAGTCCTCTGCAGTCCATATCTATATGCACTTTAGAACAACTTTTTATTTAATAGACAATATTCTAAAAAGTATTCCTTCAAATCACTTTAACCCCTTAACGCTTTATGCATATCCGGGACGAGCATGTGTCACTTTGTGCCCCATGATGGATATGGCCAAACTATACCCCGGGGTATAAATTGGCCTAGGCCAGATTATACCCCTCCGGGCCAGAATATACCCCAGCTGCTGTAGATCAGATTTTTCAAGCTTATGAGAACCATTGAGTGATATACTTAATAACGGGGCCCCATTCAGTGCACAGGGGCCCCAGTCAGCATACAGGGGTCCCAGGCAGCACACAGGGGGGCAGAGATAGCACGCAAGGGGGGGAAGAGACAGAGCGCAGGGCCTCTGTGAGCTCTCTCTGCCTCCCTGTGCGCTCTCTGGGACCCCCTGTGCACTGTCTGGGACCCCCTGTACGATGTCTGGGGCCCCCTGTGCGATGTCTGGGGCCCCGTTCTTGAGTATATCACTCAATGGTTCTCATAAGCGTGAAAAATCTGATCTACAGCAGCAGGGGTATATTCTCGCCTGGAGGAGTATAATCTGGCCTAGGCCAATTTATACCCCGGGGTATAGTTTGGCCTGGGCTATAATATACCCATGGTCAGGGCAGAATATTAGTGTGTTTTTGCTGCAGTAGTGCTACAGTATATATAGATGCACATACACAAACCATATACCATTTCATGCGGCTTTTGTCAGATTTTGATGTGGTCTGTAGCAGATTTCCGTCTTCCACGTGACCCGGAGAAATCGACTGTGATTCTGCACAAAAAATCCACATCATTGGGATGCGGATTTTGCTGCAGATTCGCTGCTGATTTTTTACCTGTGGAAAATCAGCAGCAAATCTAGTGCATGGGAACGGGTGGACTAGACTTACAGCATGTGTTGGAGGCATTACATTGAACTGATAGTAGATGGTGCAGTTCCATCAGTGCATTGTTAATGTTATGCATTATAACTTGTTATGTATGTTTCTCCCTGCTCTCTATGATATGCACTTTAAGTTCTCCAGTGTGAGTTCCTATTCTATCCTGATAAGGTATATAAAGTGAACTTGGAACACCTCCAACAAAAAATAAGTTTTCCAATTTTGACAATGGAAGACCAACTGTATGATCAGCTTTTGACATTCTACACTGCAACAGAACAAAAGTACCTCCAGTGGATCTACGATCTACCTCCAGAGAAACGTTCAAATGCCAAGTCCCAGTTTAGACAAACATCTAAGCCATATCGAGCAGAGAAAGGGATTATTTACTATGGAAAAAAGGAGGTTTTCACTAAAAGCCGACTGCCAAATATCCTGAAGGCCTGTCATGACAACCCAACTTCTGGTGCCCATTTTGGCAGAGATAAAACATTTGCCAAAATTTCTGACCGTTAATACTGGAAGGGAATGAAGAACGATGTTCACCAACATGTCAAAGCCTGTCAAAAATGTTTTGTCACAAGTGCCAAAATCAGCAAAGAAGTTCAACCACTCAACAGTATACCAGTGCCTGGAAAAGTATGGATTGATATGATCGGTCCATTTCAGGAAACATCAAACGGCAACAAATATATAGTTGCTGTCACTGATCATTTCTCCAAGTGGACTGAAGCAACAGCTGTTCCAGACAAGAGTGCCATGTCAGAAGCAAAATTTTTGTACACCATTATTTGCCGCTTAGGTTGTATGGACACTTTGATTAGCGACCAGGGAAGAGAGTTTGTGAACTCGATCATAGACAACCTGATGGATCATTTTCAAACAGAACACCGCATTTCATCTGCCTACCACCCACAAAAAAATGGCCAGCGGGAACGTGACAATCGAACACTCAAAGAATCTCTTAGCAAGCTTGTCAATGACCAAGGAACCAACTGGGGCCAGTTCATCCCTGGTGTTTTGTTTGCCTATCACACATCTGTGCATGCCTCAACCAAGTGCACTCCATTTGAGGTCATGTATGGACGAAAGGCTAAGCTTCCTATTGACCTCAATCCATCAGCAAATGACACTGTGGATGTCATGTCTTTTTCAGACGATGCCAACCCTGATGTGCTAAATACACTCACAACCGTTCATAACAGGATCCACTCAACTGTAAGTACCAACATCCATTCTGCTCAGGTACACCAAAAGTGTGCCTTTGATCGCCGACACAACAGCAATAAAGAAATCACCGCTGGCACCATTGTTTATATCAAGAATCAATCTCGTATTCATCGCATGGGTTCAAAGATGGAACCACGCTGGGTTGGACCCTACTTAGTTGTGGATTCCTTAACCAAGGGACGAGTAAAACTTAAGAACAATAAGACTGGCAAGATACTAAGCAACACCTACCATGCCAGCAACCTTAAGATTTATATGGATGAAGAGACTTCTCTACCACCCCAGTCCCCTGATGAATGTCCCAGTGACTCTGCCACACAGAAACACAAGCAAAGCAAGACTTTCAACTAAGTGAAGGAAGTATCTTACCACCACTCTTGACCTTACGTTTAGTAGGATTGTGTACTTTTGATGCACAAGAGATCTTGGACAACCACGGCGTACATATAAAACCAAAGATGATGGGAACTGCTACTTTCGGGCCATCAACTATATCCTGACAGGAACAGAGGACAACTAATCCCTTCTCAGAGCTAAAGTCATCCACCACATGAAAACGGACTTGTCCAAAAAACTACAGGGCTACTTTAATCAAGATGTGAATGAATATGTGAACACCTCTGGCATCTCTCGTGATGGAGTCTGGGCAACTGATGAAGAAATCATGGCTACAGCAAATCTGTTGAGTTGTGACATAGTCAACCACACAAAAGTCGGTGACACCATGGATTGGTTGACCTATCCCGCAAGCTTCAATCTGCAGTCAACAACAGAACATGCACTGTATCTTGAAAACAAGTATGATCATTTTAATGTTGTTATCAGAGTTTACCTTTGAACGTTTATAT
The DNA here is from genome assembly GCF_046119375.1 of Phyllobates terribilis. NCBI lineage: Eukaryota > Metazoa > Chordata > Amphibia > Anura > Dendrobatidae > Phyllobates > Phyllobates terribilis. The sequence goes on along the minus strand of NW_027362762.1, from coordinate 530,600,837 downwards.
TGTAGTGTCCTGTCACCAGCCATGTGTACGATTATCGGCCAAAAGCCTCTCTGGAACCAATAATCGCCCCATGTAAAGGTAGTTTTATAAGTTGAAGTTTCAGAATGTTATGGCTTTTATTACAGTCAAGCTTTTTATGAACCGTCAAGTTTTTCTGGTTGAAGTAAAAAAAAGTCTGGCCTATGCCATTTTATATCCCAGGGTATAGTTTGACCTAGGCCATAATATACCCGGGGTATATTCTGGTCCAGAGGGGTATAATCTGGCCTAGGCCAATTTACACCCCGGGGTATAGTTTGGCCTAGGCCAGAATATACCCGGGGTATAATCAGGCCTAGGCCACTTTAACCCCAGGTATATTCTGGGCGGGGGTTAATCTGGCCTGTTACACCAGTTCTATACCAGTGAGATTAGCTGCAGGAACCAATTTGATATAACTGCTAGGATAAGTGTTCTCGCCCAAGTTAACGCCTCAAATGCCACTTTCAACAATGACAGCATAAATGAGGAGTTTGACAGTGAGAGCGAACACTTGATGTCCCCTTAAGGAAACAAAGTAAAGAAAAGTCTTTAAATAAAAAAAGGAGAATCCCCCTCCCCAAAAATAGTTTAATGTAGAAATAAAACAAATGTACCTTAAAAACTATATCATTATTTATTCCAAATTTTAACCCCTTAAGCCCCGCGGGTGGTTTGCACGTTAATGACCGGGCCAATTTTTACAATTCTGACCACTGTCACTTTATGAGGTAATTACTCTGGAACGCTTCAACGGATCCCCCTGATTCTGAGATTGTTTTTTCGTGACATATTGTACTTCATGATTGTGGAAAAATTTCTTCGATATCACTTGCGTTTATTTGTGAAAAAAACGGAAATTTGGCGAAAATTTTGAAAATTTTGCGATTTTCAAAATTTGAATTTTTAAGCCCTGAAATCAGAGCGATATATCACACAAAAGAGTTAATAAATAACATTTCCCACATGTCTACTTTACATCAGCACAATTTTGGAACCAAAATTTTTTTTTGTTAGGGAGCTATAAGGGTTAAAAGTTGACCAGCGATTTCTCATTTTTCCAACAAAATTTATAAAACCATTTTTTTAGGGACCACGTCACATTTGAAGTCACTTTGAGAGGTCTTTATGACAGAAAATACCCAAAAGTGACACCATTCTAAAAACTGGACCCCTCAAGGTGCTCAAAACCACATTCAAGAACTTTATTAACCCCTCAGGTGCTTCACAGGAATTTTTTGAATGTGGAAGAAAAAAATGAACATTTAACTTTTTTCACAAAAATGTTACTTTAGACCCAATTTTTTTTATTTTCACAGGGATAACAAGAAAAAATGGACCCCAAAATTTGTTGTGCAATTTCCCCTGGGCACGCAGATACCCAATATTTGGGGAAGAAACACTGTTTGGGCGCACGGCAGGGCTCGGAAGGGAAGGAGCGCCATTTGACTTTTTGATTGTAAAATTTGCTTGAATAATTAGCGGACACCATGTTCTGTTTGGAGAGCCCCTGTGTGCCCAAACTTTGGAGTTCCCCCACAAGTGACCCCATTTTGGAAACTAGACCCCCCAAGGCACCTTTCTAGATGCATAGTGAGCACTTGGAACCCCCAGGTGCTTCACAAATTGATTCGTAAAAATGAAAAAGTGAAAAAAAAAACATTTTTTCATTTTTACGAATCAATTTGTGAAGCACCTAGGGGTTCCAAGTGCTCACTATGCATCTAGATAGGTGCCTTGGGGGGTCTAGTTTCCAAAATGGGGTCACTTGTGCGGGAGCTCCAATGTTTGGGCACACAGGGACTCTCTAAATGCAACATGGTATCCGCTAACAAATTGAATGGAAAATCGGCTCAAATTGTTAGCGGACACCACATTGCGTTTGGAGAGCCCCTCTGTGCCCAAACTTTGGAGCTCCCCCACAAGTGACCCCATATTGGAAACTAGACCCCCCAAGGCACCTTTCTAGATGCATAGTGAGCACTTGGAACCCCCAGGTGCTTCACAAATTGATTCGTAAAAATGAAAAAGTGAAAAAAAAACACTTTTTCATTTTTACGAATCAATTTGTGAAGCACCTAGGGGTTCCAAGTGCTCACTATGCATCTAGATAGGTGCCTTGGGGGGTCTAGTTTCCAAAATGGGGTCACTTGTGGGGGAGCTCCAATGTTTGGGCACACAGGGACTCTCCAAATGCAACATGATATCCGCTAACAATTTGAGCCGACAATTTGTTAGCGGATATCATGTTGCATTTGGAGAGTCCCCAGCTGCTGCCCGTGCTCTGCTCCTTTCGTGTCCCCCGTGGTGGTTGAGGGGAAGGGGAATGACGAGACCGTCTGTTCGAGGTCAAAAGACGCTGCTTCTCATCACCACCACCGCCTGAGAGGCAGCCGCCCCTGGTCTCCGGCACCGCTGCTGCTTCTTCTTCTCCGGCAGGTGAGTCTTATTTTCGACTGCGCAACAACAAGAGGGGGAGGGAGGGCTGCAAGAAGAGGCGCAGGCCATGGCCTCTGCTCTGGGCGTTGAGCTGGGCCCGAGCCTCGCGACAGTGGGCGGATTGCGAGAGTGCAAATCCCACTGCTCCACCGGTGGGAGCAGCGCTGTAATCTGGCCGGTACTGGCCCGAGACATGTCAAGCGGATCACCCCCTCCTCCTCTGCTGCCGCCTGCCTTCATCTCTGCGCCCCCTCCTGTCACATTCCCTCTGTACTAGGGAATTGCATAACTAGCAATCCCTGACATGACCGGCTCCATTGTGACACCTGGTAGTGTCAAAATTTCAAATGAATTGGTTAAGAACTTTTGGAGATTTCAGATTTTGAAATTTGCAATCACCATCAACAAAGCTCAGGGCTAATCTTTAGAATTGTGCGGTTTAAATCTAGACACGGATTGCTTCTCACATGGACAAATATATGTTGCGTGTTCTAGAGTCGGCAAACCAGACAATCTCTATATCTACACAGACAATGGAACAACAAAAAATATTGTTACACCCACAAGCATTGTGAAATTATATAGAAACGTGCGCTCTCTCTTTTCTTTCTTTTCCATTTAACCAGACTGAGCCACAGCAACGCGTGGCCGGGTACAGCTAGTAAAAAATAAAATAAAAAGTGAACAAAAAAGTTTAAAAAGTTGCACATATCCTAAAATGGTAACGAAAAATACTACAGCTTAAGGAACAAAACTTCTTATAGAGCTGTGTAAATGAAAAAATTATGACTCGGTAAAAAATGGTTTTCTTCTGGAAAAATAGTAAGACGTAAAAAAAAAAAAATTATATAAAGTGGATATTACTATAAGGGTATGTGCGCAAAATCAAGATTTGCTTGCAGAAATTTCTGCAGCGTTTCTGCAAAATTCTGCACATCTTGGCAGCAAAAAATGCATTTTCATGCGTTTTTGATGTGTTTATTCCAATGCATTTTATAGGAAAAACGCAGGCAAAAACGCACATAGAATGGACATGCTGCTTCTTTTAACGCACATGAAATTCTGTAAGGAAAAATCCTGATCACGTGCACAGATCTTGCAAAATCTCATAAGAAATGTTGGAATAAGGTTTGTAATGCGTTTTTTGGGGCCAATTCAGCGCGGATTTACCACATCAAAAACGCACCATGTGCCTAATAGTATCGACCTGTACTGTAAGGCTATGTGCACACGGTGCATTCTTTTTCCTATACAATGCATTGGAAAAAAACAAGGCAAATCAGCAGGCGAAAACGCATCAAAAATGCTGCAGAATTTCCGCAGCGTTTTTTGCTGCCAAGAGGTGCAGGACCTAGAAGAAACGCTGCAGAAATTTCTGCAAGCAAATCCTGATCGTGCGCACATACCCTTAAGCTTTATCAGTATTTTTCTCATACAGTAAGCTACACACGGAAAAAAACTAAATTCAAAACAAAAAAAAAAATCAAACAGTTTCTAGCCTCACAAAAAAATTAAATAAAGCCAGTGAAAACCATAACTTGTTTCGCAAAAATAAACCCTCATACAACAATTATATCGAGCTGCAGATTAAAATTAATGTCAATTAAACTGAACGGTGTAATAAATAATAGAATATGATAATAAATAAATGAATAATAATAGAAGAAATGCCAGAATTGCTGTTTCTTTTGTACATTCCACCTCCCAAAAAGTACAGTAAAAAGAGATCAAAAAAGTCGTATGCACCAGAAAATGAAACCACTGAAACCTACATCTTGTCACGCAAAAAATAAACCTTCATACAGTTCCATTGATGGCAAATTGTAAAATTTATGGCTCTCAGAATAAGTAAAAAGCAGTGTGCTGCTGGGAAATGTAATATTATCAGATAAGAACAAGACCACCCATTCAGCTCTGTGAAGCTGAGTGCACTGACGGGCAGATGGAGCGGAGAAAAGAAAGGTACAAGAGTTAATTTGTGTTAGGCTTGTACTGTACATTACCAATAGTCAAGCAGATATCATGCTTTGTAAAATATTGCCATTGTGGGACTAATCCGTTAAAGGAGAATCTGTCAGCAGGATTTCACCCTCAAACTATTTACCCTATTTTTCGGACTATAGGACACATTTTTTTCCTCCAAAATGTTGGAGGAAAGTGGGGGGTGCGTCTTATAGTCCGAACTGTGCCCCGTACTCTATACCTATGTCTGTGGGTGGTGGGGGTGTGGGAGGAGGGGCAGCGGGGGATGAGCGGGGCACAGGAGGCAGCAGCCGCCTGCTGCAGCCTACGCTGTGCCCGCTACTAAAGAAAATGAATATTCACTGCTCCCCACGCCTATGGGTTGTAGTGAATATTCATGGTCTTTAATAGCAGGCACACAGACCGCCAGCCGCAGCAGGAGTCGCACTGCGGCCACAGTATGCGCTCTATTAAGGAGAGTGAATGGTCACTGCTCCCCATGCACACAGTTCTGGCGCGGGGAGCAGGGACTATTCCGGCACAGCATCTCACACTGTGTGAGGGCGCATGGCAGTAACACTATGCGTGGCTCACACAGTTAGAGTGTCGGCAGCAGAGTGGGACGCAGCACTGGAGGAGAGAGGAGGTGAGTATAATTGTTTATTTTTATGTGTGCAGCGTGATGGGGATCAGTGGGTGCCATGCATACCAGGATGGGGATCAGGGGTGCCATGCATACCAGGAAGAGGGATGAAGGGTGCCATACATACCAGGAAGAGGGATGAAGGGTGCCATACATACCAGGAAGAGGGATGAGGGGTGCCATACATACCAGGAAGAGGGATGAGGGGTGCCATGCATACCAAGATGAGGGGTGCCATGCATACCAGGATGAGCGGTGCCATGCATACCAGGATGAGGGGGGCCATGCATACCAGGATGAGGGGGGCCATGCATACCAGGATGAGGGGGGCCATGCATACCAGGATGAGGGGTGCCATGCATACCAGGATGAAGGGTAACATGCATACCAGGATGAGGGGTGCCATGCATACCAGGATGAGGGGTAACATGCATACCAGGATGAGGGGTAACATGCATACCAGGATGAGGGGTAACATGCATACCAGGATGAGGGGTAACATGCATACCAGGATGGGGATGAGGGGTGCCATATATACCAGGATGGGGGATATTATAAGAATTGGGAGACATTACCCCTATAACAGTGTAAGCAGCAGACCCCTCCCCCATAACAGTGCATCATGACCACATTTTTTGCTTACATTTTTTTTTCTATTTTCCTCCTCTAAAATCTATGTGCGTCTTATAGTCCGAAAAATACGGTATATGCCCATGTAGCTCTTTCAAACACAAAAGTCAGCAATATCTTCACATGGCCAATCTGTTCCTCTTTTACGGAGAAATCAGCATTTGAATTGATATGCAAATGAGGTTGAAGAGCTATAGTAGATTTGAAGCCTCTATCACTCTAGCTCTATTCCCCTCCCAGTGTCGCCTCCTACTGCTTGACAGATGGCTCCTTTGCGGATCAGCTGTCATGTGCCTCTAATAGCCGCAGGTGGAATTGTGATCCACCCGCGGATGTTAACATGTTAAATGCCGCTGTCAATCTCTAACAGCAGCATTTAACTCGCGCTTACCGGAAACGCGTCACAAACCCTGTCCATCACATGATCATGGGGCGACGATGGGTTCATGACAACTGGAGGTATGCAGAAGGCCCCCGTGCCTGTCATTGCATATCTCCTATGGACGATGACCTGTGTTCATAGGAGATGATCATTTCTGCTACACATAGCAGGGCTGAACCTCCCACTATGTGTAGCACAAGCAATCGAATGATCGCAGCTTCAAGCCTCCTAAGGAGACTATTGAAGCCAGTAAAAAGTGCAAAAAAAACAAAAACAAAAAACAATTTTTTTAAAAATCATAAAAAAAGTTCAAATCCGCCTTTTGCCCAATTCAAAAAAGGAGATTTTTGTGTACTCACCGTAAAATCTCTTTCTCTTAGCCTCTAATTGGGGGACACAGGACCATGGGTGTTATGCTGCTGTCCACTAGGAGGCGACACTATGCATAATCTGAAAAAGATTAACCGTGGCTCCTCCTCTGCAGTATACACCCCTGGACGGCATCAGCCTTCTCCAGTTTTGTGCAAAAGCATTAGGAGGAACGTAACATGGATAACATAACCATGCCTATAAGAAGGCAACTATGTACGAGCTCAAAAACAATATGAGAACTCAACATAACAATGGAACAGGCAACAGGGTGGGAGCTGTGTCCCCCAATTAGAGGCTAAGAGAAAGAGATTTTACGGTGAGTACACAAAAATCTCCTTTACTCTGTCGCCTCATTGGGGGACACAGGACCATGGGACGTCCCAAAGCAGTCCCTGGGTGGGAAGCAATGGACGAATATTGTGTTGACGGGCCCCTACAATTGGGGTACCGCCGCCTGCAGAACACGTCTACCCAGGCTCGCGTCTGCTGAGGACTGGGTATGAACCCTGTAGTGTTTGGTAAACGTGTGTAGGCTAGTCCAGGTGGCTGCCTTACACACTTGTTGTGCCGAAGCCTGGTGCCGAATGGCCCGGGAGGCCCCTACCGCACGTGTAGAGTGTGCCGTAATACCTGCTGGAAGAGGAGAATTTTTGAGGCGGTAGGCCTCTTGTATGGTGTATTTGATCCACCTGGCAAGGGTAGCTTTGGAAGCTGGCAGACTCTTGCAGCCGCCTTCCAGGAGAAGGAAAAGAGAATCAGACTTCCGGAAGGGCGCAGTCCTAGACACATAGATACGCAATGCCCTGACAAGGTCAAGCGTATGCAGAGCCTTCTCCACTCTATGAACCGGGACCGGACAGAGGGATGGCAGTGAAATTTCCTCATTGAGGTGGAAGTTGGACACAACCTTCGGAAGGAAGGATGGGGCCGTACGGAGAACTACCTTGTCCTGGTAAAAAGCCAGGAAGGGCCGTCTGCAGGAGAGTGCTGTCAGTTCAGACACCCTGCATGGCGAGGTGATTGCCACCAGGAAAACCACTTTCTGGGATAGAAGGCGGAGTGGGACTTCCCTAAGGGGTTCAAAGGGTGTTTCCTGCAATGTTGTCAGCACCAGGTTGAGGTCCCACGTTTCTAGTGGTCGTCTGTAGGGGGGAACCAATCGGGAAACCCCCTGAAGAAATGTCCTTACTTGCGGCTTGTTAGCAATGCACCTCTGAAAGAGCACTGAGAGAGAGCTGACACCTGGCTCTTAAGGGAGGCCAGGGACAGTCTGGCCTCCAGACCCGATTGGAGAAACCCAAGTACCCTGGGGAGGGAATAAGGGAATGGGGTCTGGCCACGAGATTCGCACCAGATAAAGAAGGCTTTCCGGTTACGGTAATAAATCTTAGCAGAGGTTGGCTTCCATGCCCTGATCATGGTTCCAATGACGTCCGGCGAGAACCCTGACTGGGTTAGAACCCAGGTCTCAATGGCCACGCCGTCAAATTGAGGGCCACTGAGTTCTGGTGGTAGAATGGGCCTTGTGACAGCAGATCCGGGCGGTCGGGGAGACGCCAGGAGACGTCTGCTGTGAGCTGTACGATGTCGGAGTACCATGTACGTCTGGGCCAGTCCGGTGCGATTAGGATGGTTGGAACTCCCTCTTGCTTGATCTTCCTCACCACTCTGGATATCAGGGGGAGAGGTGGAAAAATGTACAGGAGCTGGAACTGGGTCCAGTCCTGAACCAGGGCGTCCGCTCCTAGTGCCCGTGGGTCGTGTGTTCTGGCCATGAAGTTGGAGACCTTGGCATTGAAGTGGGATGCCATTAGGTCCATGTCTGGAGTCCCCCAGCGATGGCAGATCTGTCTAAAAACTTCGGGATGGAGAGACCACTCTCCCGAGTCCATTCCTTGCCGGCTGAGGAAGTCGGCTTCCCAGTTGTCCACACCCGGAATGTGGACCGCAGAGAGAACCGAACATGTGTCTTCCGCCCAGTGGAGAATGTGTGTCACTTCTCGCATCGCCTGGGCACTGCGGGTTCCCCCTTGGTGATTCACATATGCCACAGCCGTGGCATTGTCTGACTGTACTCTGATGTGAGAGGCTGCCAGTAAGTGATGGAAGGCTCTCAATGCCAGGAGGATGGCACGAATTTCCAAGATGTTGATGGGCATGGTCGCTTCCGCTGGGGACCACTTGCCCTGTGCTATGTGGTGTAGGTGTACCGCACCCCAACCCGTCAGGCTCGCGTCGGTGGTCAGAACCTTCCCTTGACCCGTGAGAAAGGATTTCCCCTTTGTTAGTGAGGTTGGCTTGAGCCACCAGTGCAGGGACCTCCTGGTTGACGACGTCAGCTGGAACTCCCTGTCGAGAGAAAAAGGGTTCCTGTCCCATGACTTGAGGATGGCTAGTTGGAGAGGCCTGAGGTGAAGCTGGGCAAATGGGACCGCTTCTATTGCTGCCACCATCCTGCCAAGGACTCTCATGGCAAACCGGAGAGATCGAGGGGGTTTGCTGAGGAGGGTGCGAACTCCTAGACGGAGAGGCAGTGCCTTGTCCTTGGGAAGGAGCACTAGACCACTGAAGGTGTTGAATAGCATTCCTAGGAAGGTCAGAGACTGACTCGGGGTTGGTGATGACTTTTGTAGGTTGACTAACCAGCCCAGGCGACTCAGAGTGTCGATTGTGATTGAGACGCTGAACTCGCAGTCCTTGAAGGTGGGAGCCTTGGTTAGGAGATCGTCCAGGTATGGAACGACTACTATGCCTCTGGAGTGCAGGACGTCCATGGTGGCTGCCATGACTTTGGTAAACACTCTGGGAGCTGTGGCGAGTCCGAACGGGAGAGCCACAAACTGGTAGTGGTCCTGGTGGATTGCGAACCTGAGAAATCTCTGATGGGCGGGTGCAATCGGTATATGCAGGTATGCGTCTTGTATGTCTATGGAGGCGAGAAATTCTCCCTTCTCCATGGACGCAATGATGGACCGAAGGGACTCCATGCGGAAGTGACGTACCCGTACATATTTGTTGAGCGGTTTTAGGTCCAGTATGGGCCGTACGCCGCCTCCTTTCTTGGGGACTACGAATAAATTGGAGTAGAACCCTCGGAAGCGCTCGGCCGCGGGGACCGGTACTATGACTCCTGCTTGAAGAAGCGAGAAGACCGCTTGGCGGAAGGCACGAGCCTTGGCTGGCGGTTTTGGGAGAACAGAAAAAAAAGAGTCTGTTTGATGGGTTGGAAGTGAACTCTATCTTGCATCCCGAAGACACTTGTTCCCTGACCCACCTGTCTTCTGTAATAGGCAGCCAGACTTGATGAAAGAGCAAAAGTCGGCCGCCTACAGGTGGGGTGTCTTCCGGAGTCCGTGAGTCATGATGAGGAGAAAATCTGAGATTTTCCTCCTTTGGACTTTGACTGGCCTGCTTTTGACTGCCAGGTCTTGTCCGACCTTTGCGTCGACTGCGAGTTGTCCCTGCGTGGGGAGCGGTTGGTATTTTGTGCTGGCCGCGAGACGGACCAGCCCGAGGAGTTCCGAAAGGATCGGAATCGAGTTTGGTTACGCTTCTTGTAAGTGCGTTTGGGTTTCAGTTGGGGGAGAGAGGTTGCCATCCCCGCTGCACCCCTTGCAGAATCCAGAGCTGCATGAAGCATGTAATCTGCTACAACTGCTATTTGAACCGCTTGGTCCGACAGCTCAGGAGTAGATACTTGGAGGCCAGCTTGTAAATTTTTGGCCCAAGCCAGGATGGCCTTGGCAGCCCAAACTGAAGCGAACACGGGAGCCAGGGAGGCCCCTGCGGCCTCGAAAATTGAACGAGCCATGCGTTCCACCTGCCGGTCTGCTACGTCCCTGAGAGTTGAGCTATCTGGCAGTGAAAGGAGTGACTGCTGCTAGCCTAGAGACTGGGGGATCCACTTCGGGTGGATCTGTCCATTCCTTGGTGACCTCCTGTGGGAAGGGGTACCGTGCCTCCAGATATCTGCGATTGGTAAACTTCTTCTCAGGCTGTGAGAACTGCTTTTTAAGGATCGACTTAAACTCTGGGTGGTCAAAGAAGACCTTAGGCGGCTTCAGAACTCCTTCAAAGGAAATCTTGTGTTGTGGTGCGTCCGGGGGCAGATCAGAAATGTCCAGCACCCGATGGATGGACGAAATTACGTCCTCAACTAGCGCTGTATTGCTAGGGGGAATTGAGATCAGGGACCCTTCAGTTTCCTTGTCTGAGTCGGAATCACAGATGCCTTCCGCTTCCTGTGTATCGCTAAGGCGTCTCCTGCTGGGTGAACCGGTGTGGAGGCTGGTCGGGGATCGCTGCAGAGAACTGCATTGTCTGTCCCTGGTAGGGGACGGTCTAGATGACCTGGAACTACGGTGTCTCTCCCTAGAAGGGGATGACCGTGTGCTATGGGATGACGCAGATGAACGTGACCTGTGGGTCCGCTTGCGTCCTGACCTAGACGTGGATGTGCCCGGGTCGTCATGTCCCTGAGTCGAGCTTTCCCTTTGCTGGGTAGCGTTCATAGCCGAGGCATGACTCTGCAGAGCCTGAAGCAATGTGGAGGTTAGGTTATCTATAGACTGCGTCATAGATTGCGACATCTGAGTGACCCATTCCGGCGAGGCATTAGACACCGAAGCATTGGCAGGGGCTTCTTGGGGCCCTGGCACAGTAGTCTGGATGCAGTCCTGGCAGTGCGGGTACGTGCTGCCACTGGGGAGAGTATTGCTGCAGGCTGTACAGAGTGCATAATAGCAGTCCTGCCTGGTTCTCTTGGACCTTGAGCCCGGCATAGTGCACTGGGGTGGCTATGCAGAGAGCCCTGGACTCACAGCCGAGGAAGAACTCCAGCTGTGATCTTATCCCACCAGTGTGCCCCTAGGTCCAGCGCCGAAGATCGACAGTCCTGTGCCCCCCGGACACTGGCTGGTCTTCCCTTTTCCTGCAGCAGATAATGGCCGCCGGAGTAAAGTTAAGAAAGAAGGGGGGGGGGGGAGCTGAAAAGGGCAGCAGAACTGTGTGAAATCGCGCCCTTTCAGTCTCGATCCGCCCCCTCTATGACACTGTAGAGTGTCATTTGTCATCTGGGGGGCGGGCCGGGGAGAGGAGGTGGCTTAGATGCCTGATGCCCAAAGGGACTCCAGGCCGGCGCGGAAGTCCGGGAGGGGGCCGGATCTGAACCGAACCCCCCCCCCCGGATTTAAAGGCAGGATAGTGGTGGGGTATAAGCGGAAGGGGGGGCCCTGTGAAGAGTCCCCTTGAGGCACCATAGAGCTGGTGCTGCCGCAGAAACAGGGCGCAGGGAGGCCTGTGCCTCTGTTGTGTCATGCCTGCCTGCACTCCCCCCGGCCCCGACAGGAGCCCGCAGCAGGGCTGGGGTCCCTGTATTCAACCATAGTGTGCTGCCTGTACAGGCCCTACCTGAGGCGTTTCAACCTAATACCCCCGGGGGGGGATTAGGGAGGTGCTGCTGTCACCATCAGGGGGCTATATCCTCGCCTCGACCTCAACCCAGAAACCAAAAGGAATTGGGGAAGGAGGGGGGTCTCGACTTCGAACCAGCACCCGAGGGGCTGGGGAAGGAGCGACATGGGGAATAGCCATCTCGACTTCAACCGTGCACCCCGTAATAAGGGGCCGAGGAAGGAGCCATGCTGGGAGTCTCGCAGTAGACGCACTTTTCTTCATCTGTATTCCCGTCGGTGAAAACGGAGTAAAAGTTTTAGGTGTGCCTCCTATGCGACACTAAGCAAAAACTGGAGAAGGCTGATGCCGTCCAGGGGTGTATACTGCAGAGGAGGAGCCACGGTTAATCTTTTTCAGATTATGCATAGTGTCGCCTCCTAGTGGACAGCAGCATAACACCCATGGTCCTGTGTCCCCCAATGAGGCGACAGAGTAAAAAAAAAATAGACACGTTTGGTATCGCTGTGTTCAGAAACACCCTATCTATCAAAATATAAACTAAATTAATCCAATCGGTAAACAGCGTAAAGAGAAAAAAATATGAAAAACGCCAGAATTATGTTTTTTTTGGTCGCAATAACATTGCAACAAAACGCCCGTAAGTACCTGCAGCAGCTGAACCAAGTGTCTGCAGTCATGGATTTGCATGTTTGCATGCATATGTCTAAAGTATGAACACAATGGCTATTATTTCAAATCAGGAACAGTCATTCACATACATTTTACTTACAGCTCAAATACAAACCTTGAAGAGGCATGTGCCGCCTGTGATTCCGACAAGACAAAGTATGTCTTGTCCAAATCCAGTTTCCGAAGAAGTTGCAAATCCAGGCGCAGAAGTCAGTAGTAAAGAGGAGACCTCTATGACAGAACGGGTTAATGACCTACCTCTGGACATAACCGTGCATACCATCCAAGCTCCAGTTAGAACCAGTGCTCAGATCACAGAACCGGTGATAAACACTACCCAGAACACAACTCCAGTGTCAACCACAGAATAAGCCACAGCTCTGGCTTCGGCAAGTGGGCCTAAGAGTGGTCAAAAAAGGAAGGACACCATCTCTGCTGTGTCCCTGATAGACCATCAGCTTATGCAATATCTTGGAGATCTCTAGAGGAGAATAGTGAGGATACTTTAGCTCATAGTCTGGATCACTGTCTTCACTGTGTTCCTGAATTTACAAGCCCACATGCCTTTTAACATTAATAGATTCAGGAGCACCACTTTATGATCCCACAAAATGTTTTTTCGCACTTGAGAAATAGAGAAAGACTGGTCACACTACTGCTCAACCTAAAATTCCTCAGCTACTCATATGCCCGACTATATACCCTGCAAGCCCTGTCATGTGATAGCAGCCAATCCATCTTTACACAGAGCAAGGAAAGGCCGCTACAGTACACAAACGGCACATCATCAGGCCAACTACATGTGGAGTTGGCTACACTACAGGCCAACATACACTTTGTCACTCCTCCGCAGCCAGTGGGCCTCCTGACTCTCCTTCCGCTCAGAGTGGGTTCAGTAGTTCATCTTTGTGTTTTTCTTTTTGAATTTTTGTTATTGGCATAAAAATACATGTTTTAAGGACTTTTAAAGAATTATTATGTGACTAGCTGTAATCACAGACATTTATTACATTGATGGCATAAACACATGATACGGTCATAGAGGTCATCTATATTTTTATCAACATATTTTAACGGTTTCATAGGATCAAAATGGTAGGATTTTACTTTAAAAATGCATCTAAAAAAATACATGCGCCATACGGATGACAATAAAAGGACACAGATTGCACCAAGATGCAAAAAATGGACATACAGATGCAATACGGATATGAAAAAAAAATACAGATTTTTTTTTTTCCTTTTAAGACAAAAAACAGACAATTTTGCATAATGCTCATCTGAACCTGATCATAGAAGACAGACAGTATCGTCAGGTGGGGGAAAGCCACTGGATGGTATATGTGCATAATTTTAGTAGACTGCACAGGGTGCCCCTTTGTACTCCTTATAGCTAGTACTAATATATGAGGTATTAGTACTAGCTATACGGGCACCCTTATAATTGAGAGAAATTACACAATTACTACCTGTCCTATAACAGCAGTGATTTACCTTCCCTATTACATTGGTGAGATATTACTTCTAATTAGTATAAGCACCATAATATTGATCTCCTTTTATAGATAGTAAATAAAAATATAAAACTGAGGTAAACCTAGTCTTACCAGGAGGCAACTGTAGAGGGTGTCCAGTCTTTGCACACCAACCTACTGGGTGAATGTCGGGACTGTCAGCATCCACCCAATAATCGTAAAGTGAGCTCCAGCCATCAAAATGGAGCTAAAATAAAGATAAAACTGCTGTAAATGTGTGTCTTACTTCGGTCAATCAATTGTAAAGTCCTGGTACATTTACATTTAACGATTTTGAGAACGCCTGTTGGGTTTTTGTCTTTAATGACATAGTTAACGGTACAGATAGGAGGTATACAGGACAGTGTTATATGGCTGTGGAACTCAATATCCAGTTATGAGTGGAAAACGTCATGAAGACCGACAAGGAGAAATGTTAATTTACAATCTCTATCCTTCATTACATGCTCTATCTCATGATGTAAGCGATGAAAGTCATGTTCAGTGACAGTATGCATTGATTACATGATTAGTGATCGGCCGCCTGTTAAGACTGCAAAACCATAGTGAAAGGAGCATCCAGCGTTCCCATACACGATAACGGTGTGTGCAGTGCTCAATCGCCAAGTAGCCAGTGCTTCTGTAGTTGCCAAACTAACAAATATTTTTGCTAAATTTTTATAAAGGCTACACACGTGGTCAAAATTGTTGGTACCCTTCGTTTAATGAATGAAAAACCCACAATGGTCACAAATAACTTGAATCTGACAAAAGTAATAAATCAAAAATCTATGAAAATGAATAAATGAAAGTCAGTCATTGCTTTTCAACCCTGCTTCCACAGAATTTTGTAAAAAATTAAACTCATAAAATAGGCCTGGACAGAAATGATGGTACCCCTGAAAATAATGTGACAAAAGGGACATGTTAAATCAAGTTGTGTCCACTAATTAGCATCACAGGTGTCTACAATCTTGTAATCAGTCAGTGGGCCTGTATATAGGGCTACATATACTTACTGTGCTGTTTGATGACATGGTGTGTACCACACTCAGCATGGACCAGAAGCAAAGGAAAGCGTTGTCTCATGAGATTAGAAAGAAAATTATATACAAGCATGTTAAAGGTAAAGGTTAGAAGACAATCTCCAAGCAGCTTGATGTTCCTGTGACTACAGTTGCACATATTATTCAGAAATTTAAGATCCATGGGACTGTAGCCAACCTCCCTGGACGTGGCCGCAGGAGGAAAATGGATGACAAATCAAAGAGACGGATAATATGAATGGTAACAAAAGAGCCCAGGAAAACCTCTAAAGAGATTAAAGGTGAACTTCAAGCTCAAGGAACATCAGTGTCAGATCGCACCATCCGTCGTTGTTTGATCCAAAGTGGACTTCATGGGAGAAGACCAAGGAGAACACAATTGTTGAAAAAAAAAAAAATCATAAAAAAGAGAGACTGGAATTTACCAAACTACATGTTAATAAGCCACAACGTTTCTGGGAGAATTTCCTATGGACAGATGAGACAAAAATGGAAGTTTTTGGCAAGGCACATCAGCTCTATGTTCACAGACGGAAAAATGAAGCATATCATGAAAAGAACACTGTCCCTACTGTGAAACATGGAGGAGGCTCTGCTATGTTCTGGGGCTGCTTTGCTGCGTCTGGCACAGGGTGTCTTGAATCTGTGCAGGGTACAATGAAATCTCAAGATTATCAAGGGATTCTAGAGAGAAATGTGCTGCCCAGTGTCAGAAAGCTTGGTCTCAATCGCAGGTCATGGGTCTTGCAACAGGATAGTGACCCAAAATACGCTAAAAACACCCAAGAATGGCTAAGAGGAAAACATTGGACTATTCTGAAGTGGCCTTCTATGAGCCCTGACCTAAATCCTATTGCGCATCTTTGGAAAGAGATGAAACATGCCGTCTGGAAAAGGCAACCTTCAAACACGAGACAACTGGAGCAGTTTGCTCATGAGGAGTGGACCAAAATACCTGTCGAGAGGTGCAGAAGTCTCATTGACAGTTACAGGAATCGTTTGATTGCAGTGATTGCCTCAAAAGGTTGTTCAACAAAATATTAAGTTAAGAGTACCATCATTACTGTCCTGGTCTATTTCATGAGTTTAATTTTTGTTAAAATTCTGTGGAAGCAGGGTTGAAAAGCAATGACTGACTTTCATTTGTTCATTTTCATGGATTTTTAATTTATTATTACTTGTGTCATATTCAAGTTATTTCTGTGACCATTGTGGGTTGTTCTTTCATTAAACGAGGGGTACCAACAATTTTGACGTGTGTACATCCATTTTAGATTTGTGTCACCTTGATGCGGTTTTCCTCTCTTTCAATAACTGTGCAGACTCGGATTAATATAGGATTTCTCTTGTCAACAGCCTCAAATTTCATCTGTGGCAGGAACCCATGTGGTGGGCGCTGGAAAGAAGAAAAAAAAAAGTGAGAATTTAAAAACAAGGGGTCTGAAAAGCATGAAGTTAAGAATACAGCGTACTACTATTTTACTATACAAAGTTCCCGTCAATTACCAGACAGTACACATGTAAGCAAATACTTACCACTTTGAATGCCCTTGCTGGGGCTGCCTGTGTGCCAGTTTTCTCCAGGTATGCCTCCCAAGAAAAACTTTTAGGATCTTTATAGTCTAAGCAACAGAGAAATGTGTGAAATTTGACTCAGCATATAAGGATGAATTCACACATTGCAGGTTTATTGTGGATTATGGGTGCAGATACAACCCGAATGTTTACAGTACAATGCAGGAGAGCGGAGAAAGGAGGGTGTCTGTGTAATTCACACATCTAGCTAGTTTTTCAAAAGGATATTCAAGTCGAAACAAGTTATCACCTATCCATGGGAATAACAAATTGGATGGGTTTCAAGTGCTGGGACCCTCAAAGATCGCCAGAGCGGGACACATTCTGTTAAAATGGAGCGGCAGTATGCTGGCTGATCCGCTGCTCCAGGAGACCACCAGAGCGCTGCGTTCAGCTTTCTCCGGCAGTCCCACAGACAATGAATCGAGCAGTCGAGCACGTACAATGCCATGCTATGCTAATGACGATAAGTGTCCTGTTTTGGCAATAGGAGGGGCTCCTAGCAGTTGGACCCCCGCTGATGAAACAGTTAGCACCTGGGTGTTAAAGGGCTATTCTTGTTAGAACAAGTTAAGTGATCTGCAGTTCCCCTGAGAAAATGCTGGAAAACCAAATGTTCAGAACATTTACCAATATTTCATCTCGGGATTACAATACAATGTAAGATACACAGGGAAAAACTCAATTGGATTTTTTTCTATTTTTATGATGGCTTTGCTTTTTTTCCCCCTTTCACTTCCATTACAAGGATTTATTTACTGGCATCTATTCAGAGATTTTTTCACTCATTCTCATTGCCATAAGTGTATAAAATCCAGCCCCTCACTGTACATTATGCCTTTACAAACGTGTGAAAGAATGGATCGTTCTAAAGAGCTCAATGAATTTTACTGTCGTACTGTAATAAGATACCACCATAGTAACAAGTCAGTTCATTACATTTCTTCCCTCCTATATAACCACAATCAACTGAGTGGTGTATGTGGAAGGAACCACAGCAACACCACATGCTGGTAGGCCACGTAAAGTTACAGAGCTGAGGATGCTGAGTGTGGGGATAAAACAATCACCAACACTGACGACTCAATGGCATTAACATCAGCATGAATATCGTTAGCTTCATTGCGTGGCTTTCTATGGCCGAGCAGTTCCATGCAATCTCTACATCACCAAGCACAATGGCAAGCTGCCAAGTGGTATAAAGCATACCACCACAAGACTCCAGAGCAGTGGAAATATGTTCTGTGGAGTGACGAATCAGGCTTCTCAATCTGGCAGTGTGAGAAATAAGTCTGGGTTTGGCAAATGCCAGTAAAAAGTAACCAGCCAGACTATATTGTGGCGTGGTGGATGGATAATACTATGAGGTGGCTTTTCAGGGGTTGGCCAAAGCCCCTTAGTTCCAGCATACCAAGACATTTCAGACAACTGTAAGCTTCCAACTTTGTGGAAACAGTTTGGAGAAAGTCCTTTTCTGCTCCATCAGGTCTGTGCCCAGTGCACCAAGCAAGGTCCATAAAGGCATGGCTGGGGGAGTTTGGTGTGGAAGACCCTGACTGGCTCGGACACAGCTCTGACCTCAGTCTTATGGAACACCTATGGGAAGAACTAGAACGGCTCTCTTCTCCAACATCTTTTTCTGATCTCACAAATGTTCTTCTGGATTAAGGTGCAATCTCCAAAATTGTGTAAAGTCTTCCCAGAAAACTAGAAGCTAATATAACTGCAGCAGGGAGAACAACTCCATATTAATTCCTATGGATTTAGACTGGGATACTCCTGTAGATGTAATGTGTAGGTGTAAGAATTTTTGGACTTATGTCCATATAGTGTACATTGGAGCTTTAATTTTTGGGGATTTGTTAAACAGGTTTTAGAAAGGCTAAATTCGTGCATGCCATCTTATGTAATTTAATTGGTGGAAAAAAAAATAAACTAAAAAGTAAAATAAAACAAAGTATTACCTGGTGGGGTTGTGAGTGAAATACTGAACTCTTGACAGTGCCCGACCGGTCTGATGTATGGACTGCTAGCATCACACCTAAAAACAGAACAATTGTAGATCCATAACAAAGTTTTATCTTCCCGTCACATCTTACAGATCTTGAGATTCTCCCGGTCTGTGCAAGAACAAACAGCAAATTTCTGAAAATCATTAAATAATGATTTTTATAACGGTAAGTGCACAAGTAGTGATTGTGGTGAGGCTGAAAACAACTCTGAAATATGCATATGGTTTTCCGCTGCGGTATATGGGCGCACATTATTTAAAAGCGAAATATGTAATTGAATGTTTAACTTGTAAAGAACGTGCCGCTTTTTAATGCATTGCAATACTTCAAGTCCTTTTTTTCCCTCTCCGATGGGGTTTAAAAAGCACTTCAGTCTCTTCACTGTATGTGAAGTACAAATTCACGGACCGGTAAAAACTGTGTGTGATAGAGACGCGTTAAACACATTATGCAGGTTTAGGACAAATGAAACCTTCAATGGAAGAGGAATAGCTGTTTTTACACGATTTTCCCATGCTTTGGCTTTAATCCAATGCAGAGAGAGAATAAAAAAAAAAAGAAGACAAAACTGCAAAAAATATTGTGCATTGTAGAGAATGGGGATAGTTCGACTTGCCGGATCACACTGGGTTCCAAGCGTGAGTTAGAAGTTGCTTTTACAATGTAAATCACTCCGAAGGTCTATATACTTACATTGTAAAAGCAACTTCTGGCTCATATAGAAATCCCTATGTGATCCGACAAGTCGAGATAGAAGTCAAGTGACCCAGAAGAACAGTGGAGCACTATGGAAACTGGGAAACATGGCGATCACTGAGATTATTACCACACTTACTCAGGGTTAGGTAATAAAAAGGTTTGTAGGAGTGCTTCTTTAAATACAATAATTTAATTGAAAAGGAACAGGTTATACCAGTAATCATAACTGTGATCCCAGTTATCAAAGTGAATAAGCAATCTGTTTTCAACAATATCTGAAATGGTAGCCACACAAAGCAAGGAAGGATTCTTCCGATCCACAGCTTCTAACTTCATGCCGACTCGGAACCCAGACGGAGTAACAGGCTAGACGTGAAAGAAAACATAGCATAATACTGACAGGTCAACCATACGAAAAAAGAAAAGATGAACATATGAAAGATGTCGGAAAGAAAAAGCTATGGAGATGTGGTATGCATTAACTATGGCTTCTTACCGTGTTGTAGCTTTTAAAGAATGTTTTTGGAGCCGCCTGAGCTTTACATTGTTTCAGATATGTGGGCCAGCTAAACTCTCCATCTTTGTAACCTATGAATACAATGTAATGAACATGGCACAAGTAATCGGTGGGACATATGAAAAAAATGGTATTAGTAGCAGGAAAGAGTTTAAATGAATAGGTAATTAATATCATCAATTAGTCTCAAAAGTATAGACTTTGGACATAAAAAGAAAAAAAAGCAATTTGGGAAAGTGTATGACTTACAATATTAAAGGGGTTGTCCGGTCTAAAACTACAAATCTGCAGTCACTATGTGACTGCACACTTGTGAATCCTCACATTGCACGCAGTGCTTGCTGTGAGGATTCTCAGGTATCGGCAGAAGAGAGGGCATGACTGCAAGTATACGTACATGTGGTCACATGTCAACTAGACTCTATCTGGACTCACTCAAGGCAAGTATATTAAGTGAGGCCAGATATAGTTTAGTCGCAATGAGGCCACTCAATGCTGGCACCGGAGAATCCTCACAGTGTGCAGAATGTGAGGATTCACAAGTCTTGCAGTCACATAAGACCGGAAAACCCCTTTAAAATCATATGATCAGCATAATGGAGATACATAATGGCTAATACACAGATGTACAAGAGATGCTATTTATCATGGAAGAATAAATCTTCTAGTCTTGTCGGAATGTGGCCAAGCATGCATATTGCCGCTGGCACCGGAGAATCATGACAAGCGCTCAGCGAGGTCAATGTGAGGATTCATAAGTTTGTGACTACCAAGTGCTGCAGACTTTCTTGTAAAACCTGGACAACTCTTTTAAATGGCAGAAACAGCATACTGACTGACGTTAGCTAGAAACTGGTTATTTCTCTAGTGTCCAGACAATGGGTCAAAGGACAGTTGTGTTTATCAACTTCCCTCAAACAAATGTCCAACTTAAGTTCCCAAGTTCAGCTAAAGTCCATGCAAGCTTTTAAGAATAGATTTTTAGAATAGTAACCTATTTGCCCGCTCAAGGTACAACACCAGAGTTCGGTATAAATCTTCTCTAGAGCTCTCTTGCCCCCAGACACACAGAGAAAAAAACAAAACTCAGTAGCTGGACATTTAACCTGCCGAACCACACCCTTGAGGTGGAGATATGGCGAGTAGCTGTCCCGTCCATCTCTTACAACTACTCAAAAAACCCAACCCTGTCATGGCCGATTAACCCCTCAACACATAACATGCTGGAGAGAAACTTCTGGGTTTCATGTCACAGAAGATAGCAACCTTCGTGATGCATATCTCCCCTCAAATACATTGCCAGTGACCTAATTATATAATATATATATTTTACTATTAGTATGACGGTCTGTTGCTTCATATGCATGTTTAAATTTCCTAATATTCTGCTGACTGGCTATGTTTTTCTAACTCGTATAAATAAAGCTAGGCAGGCCATGTTGTACGCAGACGCTCGGGTCTGTGTGCTATTTCCCCTCCATCAGCTAATGCCTCAGTAATTATGTACAGCTCAAAAGAACTTTGTGCAGGCTTGCTGCATGGCCCATCGCCATTAGGCTAGGGCTACAAGGCAACATATGTTGTGAGACGCTGAAATTGCAGTATCAGATTGCAACACCATTACAAGCGATTTCCCTTGTGGTCACATTGTGACACAGAGTTGCAAATGTTTCCAAATGTGTTGGATTTTCTGTTGCTTGTCGCAAGTTGCACGTGACACATTTGTCATCGACTTCAATGCAAATCGCACAGTACATGCAACTACTTGTGTGCAACTTGGCTATTTTATTTACAGCAAAAGCATAGCTCTAAAATAGTCACGCGACAGCAGGTCACAGATCAGTTGCACATATATTTTTGTTGTTTGACTTTTCAGCGACACATGTCGTTGTGTAGCCCTGGTCTTCGGGTTTGCTCACACTGGGGCATATTTCCTCATGCGAGAGATTGGGCTGGTTATGTAAGTAACACTCGGATCAAACGTCAGAGGTTAAGACGAGTGTCATTTTACTGTGATTTGAATCCTTTGCATGAGAGAATAGCATCACAGGTGTGGAGAAGATGGAAAACTTAATTTCTCCATCTTCTCCATTGTCTGTGGCCGTGTAAATCGGACTACACTTGAATGACTGAGTGCAGTCCAATGTTTCACACGCACACACACACTTGGATGGGTGGGCTTGATCAGATTTGTGGAGGCCCTAGCAGCATGCTGTCATTTTTTTCTCATACCAAATCAGCATGAGAAAAAAAAAAAATCAAAATCGCAGATCTGCACGGTCCCAGCGCATAACATAGGGGCTAGTGCTATCAAATAAAACATTGGATAGCACTTGTCTGATTTATACGCTCGTGTGAGTGAGCCCTTACTCTGACACTCAATACACACTATAGCTAGTGGAAGATTCTAGAAAAGAGTAAGATGTATCAGCCTGACCGGTTATCAAAGAGTTCAGCAAAACAGTAGACTTGATTTTTCCTGAACCTTTTAGGTTCAGGTGGTTGAAATTGTTGTTTAAAAGAGTTAATACGAGTACTACTAGTCTTTAATATTTGCTGGATGCATCATTTACTAGAGATCCACCGAAAAAAAAAAATCCTTAATTTGTAAACTTCGGGAAAAAAAAAGAGTAAAAAAAAAAGTGAGGAAGCAGATGATCCAGCGAGTGAGTAACCATTGTGGTTCTTTCCCCATAAATAACTTCACTAAAGACAGATTTTGTCTGTGAATTAAGAGTGAACCATCAAACCAAGGGGAGAAAGAGGAGGATTTCTCTAAGATATAGTAGAAAACTGCTTATTTTCATGTGCACTATTGATTAAATAAATATTAAAAAGATGGTTGCTCTTTAAATCTAGTTGCTAGAGCTAAAGAATTGTTTTAAGATTGTAGAAGAACCCAACTATCGCAACTAACCCTATTAGTCAGTTACCTTTTGGGGGTATAAGCTTGTGTCCAGTTTTTTCACACCATCCAACGGGATGCATATCCAAAGAGTCAGCATTAACCCAAAAGTCATAGCAGTCAGGATACCCATCAAAATGAAGTTGGATTCGATAGCCTTGTACCTATAAAAAATTAAACATCAAAAAAGTAATCTTTTATCAAGCTGAAAGCAATAAGTGAGGAAAAATTGATGTATTGTAACAAATAAATTATACATTTTATGAACTCTCAGGTCTGGGAGCAATCGCAGATAACAGTATCTGGGCCAGAATCGATTAATTAAGACAATGAAAAATAAAATGACTGTGCAAACCAAGCACAGCACCTTGCAGGAGACATACAGTGCTGCTCACCATTATTGGCACCCTTTCATTTCTTTTATATACTGTACAAGATCATCAGAAATGAAAGGAAAATATACCAAAGTTATATCCTCAGGATTTTTTAATTAGTGGTCCAAAGTAATACAATAAAACATTGGTTTTTCAACTTCCATGTTGCAATTTCAAAAGAAGAAACAGAACAAGCAGCATGTACAGCAATAAAGGCCCCTAATTAATACTTGGTATTGGCATTGATGACAGCCTCCAAACGTTTCTTGTAGCCATCTATAAGCTTCTTGCTCTTCTCAGCTGGCATTTTCTCCCACTTTTCCTTTGCAGTTTGTTCAAGCTCTTGAATGTTTGCAGGGTTCTTTTTCTCAATGTCAGATTTCAGCTCACATCAAAGATTTTCAATGGGATTGAGGACAGGACTCATCGCTGGCCATTTTAAAACGGTCTATTTTTTCCTTTTTCAACCATTCCCGTGTACTTTTGGATGTGTGCCTTGGGTCAGTCTTGCTGGAGGATGCATGCTCTTTGACTCAAACCAAGTTTTCTTACACTGGGTAGGACATTTTGCTCTAAAATCTCTGATAGTTCTCTGATTTCATGATTCCTGTGAAACGGTCAAGGCCTCCAGTAGCAGACGCAGCAAAGCAACTCCACATCATTATGGATCCTCCACCATGCTTAACTGCCGGTAAGGTGCTCTTTTCCTTATAAGCTTCATTGTGCCGTCTGTAAACAAACTGTTGCTTTGCATTGCCAAAAAGCTCTATTTTTGCTTCATCTGTCCACAGAACATTTTCCCAGAAGGATTGTGGTTTGAAAGGTACTCTTTGGCAAAGATCAGCAATTCCTTTTTATGTCTTTTCTTCAACAATGGTTTCTTCCTTTGCTTTCGCCCATAAAGCTGTGCTTGATTTATTGTGCGGCGTATGGTACTTCTTGAAACCATGACCCCAGACTGTTCCAGGTTGGCCTTCAGGTCTTTGGATGTTTGACGTGGTGTTTCTTCCACCATTCGCACCAAACTTCGAAGACATCTCTTGTCAATTTTCTATTTCCCCAATGTCCAGGGAGGTTATTTACGGTTCCATGCATGGCAAACTTCTGTTGAAACTGGAATACCAAGGTCTTTGGAGATGTCCTTATACCCTTTGGAAGTCTCGTGTTTACTACTAGCAGTTCTGATGTCCTCAGACAGCTCCTTTGTATTCACCATGGTTACAAAAGAACAGGGCCTACCATGTGGCTTTTTAAAATACTGAAGTCATCATTCATTGGCACCGACATTTAATCACAGGTGAATCTCTTTTGTGCTTTACCACAGGCGAGTCAAAATGTGTTTCCATACTAAATTAATGTAAAGGGTGCCAATACCAGTGACACAGCACGCTTTTGGTATTTCTATATTTCCCTCCCATTGTTTTTTTGTTTTAAGTTATTGTTTATCATTTGCTCTTTTGTACAGTGGGGAAAAGAAGTATTTAGGCAGCCACCAGCTGTGCAAGTTCTCCCGCATAAAAAGATGAGAGAGGCCTGTAATTGACATCATAGGTCGACCTCAAGTATGAGAGACAAAATGATTCCATTTTCTAATTATTGCTCTCACACCAAGCTGCTTGCCTATTGCAGAGTCAGTCTTCCCAGCCTGGTGCAGGGCTACAATTTTGTTTCTGGTGTCCTTCAATAGCTCTTTGGTTTTCACCATAGTGGAGTTTGGAGTGTGACTGTTTGAGGTTGCGGACAGGTGTCTTTTATACAGATAACAAGATCAAACAGGTGCCAGTACTACAGGTAATGAGTGGAGGACAGAGGAGCCTCTTAAAAAAGAAGTTACAGGTCTGTGAGAGCCAGAAATCTTGCTTGTTTGTAATTGACGAAAATTTGAAAAAAATTTCTTTCAAGACCAGACAATGTGTTGCTCAGGATTTGTTTTCTCATTTTGTATCTCATAGTTGAGTCTACCTATGGTGTAAATTCAGGCCTCTCTCATCTTTTTAAGTGGGAGAACTTGCACAATTGGTGGCTGACTAAATACTTTTTTCCCCACTGTATTTAACACGAGGGCTCTATACAAAAAACTGTTTCACTTCATTCATTTTTTTCAGGAGATATCCCACATTATGTACTTAAACTTTATGGAAGCCAATGATGATGAGCAGGACTGTATCCCTAAAAAAACTCATACCTGTAGTGTCTCAATCTGTGACTGCATTTGAAATAAATTGTTCTTTATTGAAATATGTTAATGAAGTGCTACCACTGGCATGGTCGAGCAGTTCTGTGATCCTTCCCACCTACTAGTTTTCTATCTCTGCCCTCCTATGGATCTTAAAAGTTCTCTGAGGTGTCAGTCAAGGAAAGTAAGGAGCTGGGAGTGTGCACTGAATTGTTCGGTGATGACAATGGATCTGAGAGCACCTTCTTTATTTATTTGATTGGAGAACTATTTAAGGAAAGCAATAGATTGTGACACTAAAGGTACAATTTTTATTAGAGCCATTTTTCCTATAAGGTTCTTTGCTTGGTTTGAACACTCAATTTGTATTGACAAACTTCCTTTAAAATAAAAAAAAATGATGTTTGATGTTAAAAAAGGGTATTGTTGTTTAATCAATGTGGGTCAGATAGCTAAACCTCCACCACTCAGAAAAATGACAGGTCCGATTTGCTTCATGGTCTACATGGGTGCAGCAGATCCTGTCCATGGATGTCTATATTTGGTACTGCAGCTCAGATACATTCACTTGAACCAAACTAGTGAGTAAACATCAATGTTTAAGTCCTGGAAAACATCTGTAACAGGGGGGCACAGCCTGCAGCCAGGGGGCTATTGTGATGCCTTACTGTGCGGCCCCCAACCTTCTGGTCACACAAATGCTTGCCTGTGTGTGGCTGTCTATATGTAGTTTTCCTATCAAACAATAGAGGGAGGGTAACCAGTTATCTTTGTGTTGCCATAAATTTGATGTATACGAGTTTTACACTTGGTCATCTCTGTTTTGGGCTCTATACATTGTAGCTTATGGTATTTAAGCTTACAATGGGGAGAACCACATTCATGCATGGCTTTCCCAACTTCTTAGTGCTAACGAGTACCTCGTTTATTCTGGTAGATGAAGGTTTTACTTTATGGACTACTATTTATCAAGCATTTATAGCAAATAATTTTGATATACGCCGAAAATATTTCTGATGGTAGTACTCCTGTACGTTTTATTGCGGCACTTATAAACGATTCAACATGACAATGCGGCCTTTGGACCAGAAAAGATTGTGCACCCCTGCGCTATAATGTTCCCATTATTACAGCACATGTTGGCAGCTCTTACCTCTACAACAGTCAGGACACAGTACAAGGATGGATGTTCTGGATCTATTCCTTCTAACTTTAATCCCACTCTAAAGCTATTCCGTGACTGGGGAAAAGACTGATGCTGAAAGCAAAGACAACTAAAGTTAAAAGGTGACAGTAGGCAACCAGAAAATCATTTAAAACAGAGGCAACCTGCAGAGGCCATTCCTAGGTACAGTAGGTCAACTTTAATAGGAGCTGAGCAACACTTCCTGGGAATATAAACTACACAGTGAATTGAGCGGTGCTGTTCACATCTGGTTGTCACCGGAGTAATTAGTAGCTGATAGTTGGGGGACGTGGACCCCCACCGATTTCACAATGATGACTATCCATTGGATAAGTCATCAATGCCTTAAGCTTGAAAAAAACCCTTTAAAGAAGAAAGCATTCAGTACTCAATCTGTATTAGAAACGGCTCATAAAATGACAAAATCCAATCAGTGACTTGTAATTTAAGAGCTGTTCCAAATAAAAATGCAATCTTATGCAAAATACCTCTTTGAAGAGCTTCAGTGGCGCAGCTGGCATCTTCTCCTCTTCCAGGTATGAAACCCAATTCCATAGCTTCTTCTTCTGTGCTGTGTTGATCAAAAATAGTACAAACAAATGAAATACATACTATTCCACGTATGGATAACATATGACATCAGGAAACAATGCAACCATAGGGGAAAAAAAAAACACCCTGACCTCCCAAACGCTTAAAGGAAATATGTCAGAAGGCTTTTGCAAGTTGATATGAAAGCACCATAATTTAGGAGGAGAGTCCCTGATTCCAGAGATGTGTCACTTACTAAGCTGTGTTTTGCTTTTTCAATACAATCAGTGTATTATCAGCAGGAGATTATCATTACAGGACTGACCTCGTGCATCCTAGTCCAACCACGCCCCCAGGACTGATTAGCAGTACAAGTACACAGAAAGCTGTGATGTGGGTGGTGTTATACACAACGTAACAACGGAGCTCTGCAGTATAGAAAACTGTGACTATCACAACTGCTGCATCCAGTAAACTAAGTGATACATTGTTGGCATCAGTGTCTCTGTCCCTACATCATGCTGCTGTCAGCTTATATAGCAAAAACCTGCTGACAGATGCCCTTTAATATTTCCAACTCCAGGTTGGAGAAGTACCTATAGCTTCATAGTGTAGACGTTCAGTTTGCCACTTTGGACCCCTTTCCCCTCTTACTATATATTATCCAAACTCTTGGTTTAAAAACCTTTTAAGTCCTATTAATAAGGCAAATTGGTTTACTTTTTTACTTTGACAGTTACAAACAGGAGGTTTGCAACCATGGGCACAATTAGGATATATTTACATAGAATTTTTTTGAGGACTTTTTTTTTTTTGAGTGGATCTGCTCCAAAAAGAGTGTAAAAAAACACTACAAAAGACAACTGAAAGACTTTTCCTATCCATCTCAATGTTAATTCATTTTGCTGTTCATGTGCACAGGTTTTTTAAGTGCTTTTGTTTTGTTTTTTTTAAATCTTTTCAGGTGTTGAAAAATACCTTGTGGAGAAAAAAGAAGCGTTTGTCACTTTTTTTTTTTTTTTTTTTAGATAGATTTGACATATCAAATGAAAAAGCTGCAAAAACAAAAAATAGGAAAAATTATTATTATAGCACCATTTATTCCAGGGCGCTTTACATGTGAAAAGGGGTATACATAATAAAAAACAAAGAACAATAATCAAATAGAAACTCTTCTAAAAATCACCCATAAAAAGGAGAAATCCAGAAGCGGTTAGTGATAGAAAAACTTGTCACCTTGAACATAACTTTTTTTTTTTTTTCTTCAAAAACCATCTCTGCCTCTTGGTGGATCCTAGACTAGATTATACAAGGCTCCTATGCTGTTTTTTTTACATTGGTCGTCCTTTTTATGTCAAGAAATTTGTCATTATGGCATAAAATACTGAGAACCAACCTCAACTGTAAAAATGCTGTAAACTCCTGTGATTCATTATATAAATAGTGCTGCATCAGTGGTGAGCGATCTATGGCTTAGGGTGCTTTCACCCTGTGTTCTGGCACCCGTTCGTTGGTCCCCTCGGGGCTTACGTCTAAACCCCACCGCAAAATGGGATTCAGGCGTATGAGCCAACGGGGCTATAGACTATAATGGTGCCGACAGAGTGAACGTGTGCTATGTCGTGCATGCCTACTGGAGGTGGACGCTTAGACACAGTAGACTGCGTGGATAGTGATTTGAATAGGAGGCGGGTGTGTAGTACCCAGCCGCGGCCACTATCAGAAGACGTAGCAGCTCCGAAATTGAGCATTTCAAGTCAGTGGCTGCCGCCGCCGTCACAGAGGACAGCTCATCCTACACTGATGACTTATCCTTAGGATAGGCCATCACTGATAAAGTAGTGGACAACCTGAAACTTATTTTGGTCTTGAAGAGCAAGCTTATTTTCCTTTAAATGCTCATCTACCTGCTTTTACGTGCTTGGCAGTTTTTCCTCTCTTCTGGTGTCCTCTGAATTTTTCCTGTAAAAAATGAGAAAAAGTATCTTAAAACAAAATCAGGGCTGGAGCCCAGAAACATCTGTAAATTTGATGTACAAGCTTAGAGGAGCTGACACATACTCCTAGTCTCTTACTTTAAAATTAGTCTAGGGCTACAAGGAACAGGCAACCTGTACAAAGAAAATCATATGTCCAACTTGCCTGCAATTTTCTGTTGTGCTATTTACAGCCAAAACAACATATACCTGTCACACACAACTTACATTGAAGTCCATGCAAGTGCATGCAATTTGCTATCTGGGACCAAAAATCTATTACTTTCTCTCTGCGGAGCAAGATAAAGAAATGTCCAAATAGTAATTGCTAGCTGCCCGTGTATATAAAAAGGAGCATCCTGAGCTTACAGCAGCATCAGCACCGTTTCACGTAGTGGTCACTACAGTATGTGAAGGGAGGAGGAGTGCCAGCTGTAATGGGACACAGCAGGCTTCAGGAAGCAGTGACTGGCGATCAGGCTGCAATACCGCAGAGAAGGTATCACGGGGGCAAAAATAACAACTGCCTGTTAATAAAATAGGAGAAAAAAAGCTGAACCACAGGATCCGTGATTTGAAGTGAGTGGCTGTATATGTAATACTAAGAGGAATGTAAAGGATTTTTCTTTATTGGAATTATGCATTAAACCCTTGTTAACATTATATTGTGAATGAACGAGAAAAAGGCATAACAAGTCACAAGTGTGCAAAACACGTTGACATGTCCGTTTTTTACCCGCTGCAAGGGAAGAAAAACATCCCACACTGATGATTCATGGATGTCATCCGTGTGTCATCAGTGTGACACGTACCGGCGCCTGAAAATCAGTGTACAGTTAGCACTGTTCTCAAGCGCCGGGTGCTGAACACTGCCCTCATCCTTGTCCCCTGCCGGCTCTGCAATTGCCCCAAGCAAGGGACAATGATGAGAGTAGTATTCTGCTCCCGCTGTGTCCTTGTGGAAAAATAAGAATAAAATTAAAAAAAACTTATACTCACCTGTCCTAAGTGTCCAACTCTGTAATCCATCTGACTGCTCACGCAGAGTTGCCGGGCAGAATGAATCGCTCCACCGAGCGAGCGGTGTCCTGTCACTCACTGAGCTTGGCGCAGCGAGTCATACTCCCCCGGGCTCCTCGGAGTGAGCGGTCAGATGGATTACAGCAGGGGACACTTAGGACAGGTGAGTATATGGATTTTTTTATTTTAATCTTATTTTTACACTTGGAGGCAGCAGGAGCAGGCTACTACTCTCAACAATGTCCCCTGCTGGTGCTGATCGCAGCGCCAGCAGGGGACAACGGTGAGAGCAGCGTTCAGTACCCGACGCTTGGGAACAGCGATAACCGTACTGCTGATTCCCAGGCGCAGCTACATGTGATCCTGACGCTGCACACGGTCATCTCTGGTACTGGCTTTTCCAGTACCGGAAATATCCGAACTTGTGACCAGGTTTACAAGCTAAAGTACTCTGAACCCACAACAAGAACACAGTGATGCGGCTATTTCAATCTAGTTTGAGACGACCACACCTCAATGTTATAGGTGAAGCAATGTTCAAAAGGTAATCAACCCTTCTTACAATGAAAAAAACTGCAAAATCCCAAACAAGTAAACTGTTAGGGTAGGGTAACTTGTCAACATTCTTAGACTTTCAGGCAACGGACATATGGTGCTTTACACATTTACAAGTCCTGTTACCAAAAGTATTAAAAGACTGCATCAAACTCCAGAAACTATGGTTGGTGTATGCAGTGGTAAGTAATCATCATCCTGGCTAGGAGAGCTTTGTCCTGTTCCTAAACCAAGCAGGCCATTTGCTCTACTACTCAGAACAGATACAATATTCTGTCTCACGGCTTTATTACGATATGGCAGAATGTTGGACATACCTTTCAATAACATTGTTTTATTATATTTATCTCAACATTTTTTTTGCATAATTATCTAAGAAAAGTGGAATTCTAGAAAAGTTTTATAGAAAATCAAGGGAAAGTGTTGACTATCCTGAAATGAAGTGATCAGCTGTTTTTAGTGCAGGTGGTAATAACTCAAATCAGCAGACAACCATGTAGAATATTGAGAAACTGAAGAGAAAATCGCTTCTAAAGGCTGGGCATTTTGGAAAACCATTAAAAGCAGAACTGAAGATTTCCTGAGTATACATCACATCATCTGAAGGTATTTTTGCTCTTTACCTCATCATCATCATCAATTACATCTTCTTCATCCCCTGAATCCATCAAAAGTTTTCTCTTCTTTCGCAATCTCTGAGGACGCTCATTCTCTGTGCTGGGTACAGGACCCGCAGGCTTAGTGGATGGTGTAGGTGGAGCTGATTGCTCTTCCAAAGAGGAGCCCACTTTCTTTTCTCTAAGAAAATGAGAGATTATATTAAAGAAAAGCACATCCTTACCAGGGTTTTATCATATACACTTTTAAGGCAGAATAATGTGTGCTTCTGCTCGTTCAGACGTTTCTGTATCTCCCCATCACCATTAGGTGAGACCACTTCTGTCAGGAATGGAAAGGCGGCACCACAGCTCTCAGAATGAAACATGTAGGATAAAATCTTTATAATGCCAGAAATGTCTATAATGGGTAGAATAAGTTTAAGTTTACATACACTATATAAAAAGACGGATTACCATAATTTTTAATATTTTCCAGATGCCAGAATAATGAGAGAGAATGTTTTAAGGCATTTTTATTACTTACTGCAAAGTCAAAAGTTTCCATACACTAAGATTACTATGCCTTTAAACAATTCTGGACTGCCCATATAATGATGTCCTGTGTTTGGAAGCTTCTGTATGGTTGTCCTGAGGAAGGAGTCGGTGGACTCTGAAATGCGTAGATAATAAACCTACATTTTTATCCATAATAATGGTTTGTCGTGACTCCAGAGAGCGCAGAAACAACTTCCTTTCCCAGCATCTATCTCTGACATATCCATAGGAAGCTGCAGCATTTGGAGTGCAGGCTTTATAGGTGTTGTGTCCCACACAACCCTACTAGGTGAGCAGCTTTTAATACTTCTGTAACAATTATTAATTGGATAAGACTCTATCGCGCTCTTGCATTTTTTCATATCCCTGGTCTATGGGGTAGTTCAGGTCTGATTTTGGACTGAGTGGTCTGCACAAAAGCATGGAGACTTCACCAATGCAAGTCTATGATATATTTTTTTTTTATCTTAAATCCAGACAGTATTCAGATACTATCTGTGTTGCGTCTGTTTTCACAGACTGTTTGAGGTTTCTCAAGCTTCTCCTATCAGTTTTTTTTTTTTTTTCATTTGAGGAAAAAAAAAATTTAAAAAAATGATGAAACGCTGGCCAAACTCTAATGGTAAAAACTGACAATGGCCAAACTCTGATCAAAACACTGATGAAACTTGGACTGTTTATTTTGCGTACAAGAAAACCACTGAGGTCTGAATGATCCCTAAGGCTCTCCATGATCTTTGTTAGAAACATATGGCCTGGATGTATACTTTCAACACAAGGCTATGATGTATGCCACAGTATAAGCATATAGTGACATTTGTACCAAAAATGAACCATTGTGAAAAAAGCGCACACTGTATGGGAGTTTTTTTGTGGTGGCCATTTGTGTAGAAAACTAATTTATACAGTGTAAAATAAGTAAAGTATGCCTGCAGATACTAGAACAATGGAGGCTAAAATGACATTTGCCATAGTGCAAATCAAGCCACATGGGTATGTCTAATATATAGTGCTTCCCAGTGATGATGCTACATTGCACTATGTAGCATTGTAGAGGCACATTGGCTATTGCTCATCATGCTTTCTGGAAGCAGGCACCGGGCACTAAAAGCCTAGGACCAGAGTGTGTGTGGGGGGGGGGGGGGATCAACATTTTTAGTAAGCATAACGTAAAATACATGATTCTGAGAAAATGTTATGTCCATATTTAAATGTAAGCAAATTTGAAATATTGTAATGCAAAGTTTCCATACTCATTAGATGGTCAGGGGATAGGCTGGCATTCATCTAATGTGTATAGTGTCCAAACTCTTCTGCCATGGAAGATGTTGTGATGAGAGGGATCAGGCATGTTGGTTTTTAACAGCATTAAGAGTATATTCAGGTACACGCAGAGAGTTACACTATTACCGAAATGCAACTAAACAGCAGGTATATAAAGTTTCAATACATGTTACAGCAAGTGCAGCAATGTAAAACTGGACCTTTAATTGCAGCAAAATTGCATACGTTATACAGCATGTACCGACCCTCAGTCTTTGTATTAAAGGGAACCTGTCAGCAGCATTTTGCTAAGTAAACTACAGGTAGTGTCAGGTTGGGGCTGCTTCACTGATTAATATGATACCTGAGGTGAAGAAATCCATCTTTTGGTTCTTGTGTAATCTGGGTTTGGAGTTTTGCGTTAAAGGGAATCTGTCACCCCCTGGCACTTATCTTACTTCTAATATGGGCATACAGGTGATAGAAAATGTAAATCTATACATACCTGTATGTATCATATTAGAGGTCTTGTTGCTGTGAAATTGCTTTTTATTCCTTCTGGTTTATGATGCGTTCCCGTCCTGGGGCCCACAACAAATCCCGTCTACTGTTTTAATTAAAATATTTCTCCCCTCCCCTGCACGTCACAGGGCCTTGTGACGTGCAGTCGTTGTGGCCAGATCCCGCGCCTGCGCACTTCACCTTTTTCCACAAGGCGCACTTCTTCCTGCCGTCTATGTATCATTGTAGAGCAGGGATCTTGTACACAAGCACTGGGAAGTTAGAGTGACTCGCCTGCGCCCAAGATCCCTGCGCTACAATGATACATAGACGGCAGGAAGAAGTGCGCCTTGTGGAAAAAGGTGAAGTGCGCAGGCGCGGGATCTGGCCACAACGACTGCACGTCACAAGGCCCTGTGACGTGCAGGGGAGGGGAGAAATATTTTAATTAAAACAGTAGACGGGATTTGTTGTGGGCCCCAGGACGGGAACGCATCATAAACCAGAAGGAATAAAAAGCAATTTCACAGCAACAAGACCTCTAATATGATACATACAGGTATGTATAGATTTACATTTTCTATCACCTGTATGCCCATATTAGAAGTAAGATAAGTGCCAGGGGGTCAAATTCCTTTTAATGATATGACCGTGCTCCGGGGTGGGACTGTAGACAGGGTCTTTCCTTTGTGCTCTAGGCCAGATCAGCAAGATAAGATCTGCCCACAGGCCGCCCCGAAGCACAAGTATATTTCTCATCAGAGAGACAGGGGCGGGCATCTTATTTTGCTGATCTGGCCTAGAGCACCAGGATAAGACCCTGCCTACAGTCCTGCCCCGGAGCACGGGCATATCATTAACTCAAAACTGCAAACACTGATTACACAAGAAGGATTTCTTCACCTTAGGCATCATATTAATCAGTGCAGCAGCCCCAACATGACACTGCCTGAAGTTTACTTAGCAAAATCTGCTGACAGGTTCGCTTTAACCCCTTTCTGGCCTGGGGCGTATTAGTACGCCCCAGGCCATCACCCCCGGTTCAGTGAGGGCTCCGGCGGTGAGCCCGCACTGAACCAGGCATATGTCAGCTGTAAGAATCAGCTGACATGTGCCCGCAACAGCCGCGGGTGGAATCGCAATCCACCAGCGGCTGTTGACCAGTTAAATGCCGCTGTCAATCTCTGACAGCGGCATTTAACAGCGCCGCACCAGAAGAGCGTCACTTACCCCGCCCATCGGTGACTCAGTCATGTGAACACGGGTCACTGATGGGTGGGCATGACAATCCTGGGTCTGCAGCAGACCCCAGTGGTTGTCATATAAAGATTGCTATGAGAGCCACCTAGTGGTCGGCGCTCATAGCACTGGAGCATTTCTGCTACATAGAGGTGATATGTTCATCACCTCTATGTAGCAGAGGCGATCAGACAGTTGCTGCTTCTAGTCTCCTATGGAGGCTATAGAAGCCAGCAAAAAGTGTAAAAAAAATGGTTTTAAAAAATTAAAATATAAAAGTTTAAATCACCCCCCTTTTGCCCCATTCAAAATAAAATAATAAAAAATAAACCCCACATTCACATATTTGGTATCGCCGCGTTCAGAATAGCCCGATCTATCAATATAACGAAAGAATTAATCCGATCGGTAAACGGCGTAACAAGAAAAAAATTCCAAACGCCAGAATTAAGTTTTTTTTGGTCGACGCAACATTGAAATAAAATGCAATAAAGGGCGAACAAAATATCGTATCTACCCCAAAATAGTATAAATTAAAACCTCAGCCTGGCACGCAAAAATAAGCCCTCACCGGGCTCCAGATCCCGAAAAATGGAGACGCTATGGGTCTCGGAAAATGGCGCCATTTTTTTTTTTTTTCAGCAAACTTTGGATTTTTTTTTCCACCACTTAAATAAAAAAAGAACCTATACATGTTTGGTGTCTACGAACTACTGGAGACCTGGAGAATAATGATGACCTGTAGAATAATGATGGCAGGTCAGTTTTAGCATCCAGTGAACGTGGAAGCAAAAAAAAAAAACAACACAACTGTGGAATTGCATTTTTTTTTGCAATTTCACCGCACTTGGAATTTTTGTCACGTTTTCCAGTACACGATATGGTAAAACTAGTAATGGCGTTTAAAAGTACAACTCGTCCCGCAAAAAATAAGCCCTCACATGGTCATATTGCCCAAAAAGAAAAATGCTATGGCTCTGGGAACAAGGGGAGCAAAAAACGAAAATGCAAAAACGGAAAATGCTCCGGTCATGAAGGGGTTAAAGAGTTGGCAGTCAGACTGGTGATTTTACTAAATAACACGTATTACAAAAAAAACCGAAAACTGTCATTTGTCCCTAATGCCACGCTAAAGTGCCTGACTCTAGCAAAAGTTATATCCAAACTTCTAGGTTGTGGAATCTCGGCATGCAAAGCAGGATTACACTACTCTCTGCACGAAGGATAGAGATAGGGTTAGAGAGAGAGAGACCAAATATTAATTTGAGGGTGCCAACAATTTTGTCTGGCCCATTTTTTGAGTTTTGTGTGAAATTACAGTACAGACCAAAAGTTTGGACACACCTTCTCATTTAAAGATTTTTCTGTATTTTCATGACTATAAAAATTGTACATTCACACTGAAGGCATCAAAACTATGAATTAACACATGTGGAATTATATACTTAACAAAAAAGTGTGAAACAACTGAAAATATGTCTTATATTCTAGGTTCTTCAAAGTAGCCACCTTTTGCTTCGATGACTGCTTTGCACACTCTTGGCATTCTCTTGTTGAGCTTCAAGAGGTAGTCACCGGAAAAGGTTTTCACTACACAGGTGTGCCCTGTCAGGTTTAATAAGTGGGATTTCTTGCCTTATAAATGGGGTTGGGACCATCAGTTGTGTTGTGCAGAAGTCTGGTGGATGCTGAATAGACTATTAGAATTTGTATTATGGCAAGAAAAAAGCAGCTAAGTAAAGAAAAACGAGTGGCCATCATTGCTTTAAGAAATGAAGGTCAGTCAGTCCGAAAAATTGGGAAAACTTTGAAAGTGTCCCCAAGTGCAGTTGCAAAAATCATCAAGCATTAGAAAGAAACTGGCTCACATGAGGACTGCCCCAGGAAAGGAAGACCAAGAGTCACCTCTGCTTCTGAGGATAAGTTTATCCGAATCACCAGCCTCAGAAATCGTAGGTTAACGGCAGCTCAGATTAGAGAGCAGGTCAATGCCACACAGAGTTCTAGCAGCAGACACATCTCTACAACAACTGTTAAGAGGAGACTTTGTGCAGCAGGCCTTCATGGTAAAATAGCTGCTAGGAAACCACTGCTAAGGACAGGCAACAAGCAGAAGAGACTTGTTTGGGCTAAAGAACACAAGGAATGGACATTAGACCAGTGGAAATCTGTGCTTTGGTCTGATGAGTCCAAATTTGAGATCTTTGGTTCCAACCACCGTGTCTTTGTGCGACGCAGAAAAGGTGAACGGATAGACTCTACATGCCTGGTTCCCACCGTGAAGCATGGAGGAGGAGGTGTGATGGTGTGGGGGTGCTTTGCTGGTGACACTGTTGGGGATTTATTCAAAATTGAAGGCATACTGAACCAGCATGGCTACCACAGCATCTTGCAGCGGCATGCTATTCCATCCGGTTTGCGTTTAGTTGGACCATCATTTATTTTTCAACAGGACAATGACCCCAAACACACCTCCAGGCTGTGTAAGGGCTATTTGACCAAGAAGGAGAGTGATGGGGTGCTACGCCAGATGACCTGGCCTCCACAGTCACCAGACCTGAACCCAATCGAGATGGTTTGGGGTGAGCTGGACCGCAGAGTGAAGGCAAAAGGGCCAACAAGTGCTAAGCATCTCTGGGAACTCCTTCAAGATTGTTGGAAGACCATTTCCGGTGACTACCTCTTGAAGCTCATCAAGAGAATGCCAAGAGTGTGCAAAGCAGTCATCAAAGCAAAAGGTGGCTTCTTTGAAGAACCTAGAATATAAGACATATTTTCAGTTGTTTCACACTTTTTTGTTAAGTATATAATTCCACATGTGTTAATTCATAGCTTTGATGCCTTCAGTGTGAATGTACAATTTTTATAGTCATGAAAATACAGAAAAATCTTTAAATGAGGTAGGTGTGTCCAAACTTTTGGTCTGTACTGTATGTCCAATCTGCCTTTTCTCTGTATTTTTAATACAACAACTTGTTGCTGAAACATTTGTTCAGAGTCCAAAAAAGTCCACCAGAAGAGCCTCTTTGGAATTGGGAATTTCACGAGCTTCATGCGAATCCTGAAATCTATTGGGTGGAAAACTTATCGTCCACGTCTAATTCATGGTTTATTGGAGGATGATCCAGACAGGCGGCTGCAATTTAGCGTTTGATAAATCTCCCCTTTCATAACCTTATTACAGCTACTTTTGGACCACCCTGTATAATAATAGTAATATATATAGTATATATACATATACATATATATATTTATATATATTAGTAAGGCAGCGCTATTCATCATGCTGAGGGGCACTCGCTTCACCGGGTCAATTAAAGCACACATGCAACGTCTTTCCGGTATTTCGCAATCCAGCTGTTTATTATTTATCATACACCGCTCATAACCGAGTCCATCTCAGTGGCTCGCCGACATATTACACATATAGTGTCCAAGAGCCTTTCCAGTGACAGATATGTCCACTTGGCTCAAGATACAGCCTTCAGCAAGGTAACAATATAAATGTCCGCATCAAGCAGCGTTTTTACCTTTGCCGGGTTTTAGCTGCCTCTCTCAGCTCGGTTCTGCCACCGCTGTGACTTCACGGCTTCCCAGATGGGCCTCCGGGCCTCATTCCTTCAAAGGCTACTGGCATCTTAAAACACAGGGGAGATCCAGCCTCTGCCTTCCAGGCTAGTGGAGTCCCACACAGGGACCAGGCCTCTCGCCCTCCAAGGCTACTGGCATCCTAAACACAGGGGGATCCAGCCTCTGCCTTCCAGGCCTCACCAGGCCAACGGTGTCCCACACACAGGGAACAGGCCTCACGCCTTTTTCACACTGTTTCAAAAGCACCAAGATTTATATATCCCTCAGTGCATACAGGACCTGTGCTGTCACAGTCATGTGATCAGTCCTTCTGTGTGCACAGGACCTGTGCTGATGTCACAGTCATGTGATCAGTCACCTGAGGGAGAGGTACATGGTCAGCCAGAACACACCCTGGACCATTACAGTAATGCCGCAAGCCGCTGCATTACAAATCATCAATGGAAATCAAATTTATTAACCAATGGAGGCCTGGATTTGGAATCACCCCCAAAATTAAAGTGGAAAAACACATTACAGGCTGATTCAACTTTGATGTAATGTCCTTAAAACAAGTCAAAATGAGGCTCAGTATTGTGTGTGACCTCCACGTGCCTGTATGACCTCCCTACAATGCCTGGGCATGCTCCTGATGAGGTTGCGGATGGTCTCCTGTGGGATCTCCTCCCAGACCTTGATTAAAGCATCAGCCAACTCCTGGACAGTCTGTGGTGCAACGTGACGTTGGTGGATGGAGCGAGACATGATGTCCCAGATGTGCTCAATCGGATTCAGGTCTGCGGAACGGGCGGGCCAGCCCATAGCTTCAATGCCTTCATCTTGCAGGAACTGCTGACACACTCCAGCCACATGAGGTCTGGCATTGTCCTGCATTAGGAGGAACCCAGGGCCAACCGCACCAGCATATGGTCTCACAAGGGGTCTGAGGATCTCATCTCGGTACCTAATGGCAGTCAGGCTACCTCTGGCGAGCACATGGAGGGCTGTGCGGCCCTCCTAAGAAATGCCACCTCACACCATTACTGACCCACTGCCAAACCGGTCATGCTGAAGGATGTTGCAGGCAGCAGATCGCTCTCCACGGTGTCTCCAGACTCTGTCACGTCTATCACATGTGCTCAGTGTGAACCTGCTTTCATCTGTGAAGAGCACAGGGCGCCAGTGGCGACTTTGCCAATGCTGGTGTTCTGTGGCAAATGCCAAGCGTCCTGCATGGTGTTGGGCTGTGAGCACAACCCCCATCTGTGGACGTCAGGCCCTCATACCACCCTCATGGTGTCGGGTTTCTAACCATTTGTGACACATGCACATTTGTGGCCTGCTAGAGGTCATTTTGCAGGGTTCTGGCAGTGCACCTCCTGTTCCTCCTTGCACAAAGGAGGAGGTAACGGTCCTGCTGCTGGGTTGTTGCCCTCCTATGGCCCCCCCCACATCTCCTGGTATCTGCTCCATGCTCTGGACACTGTGCTGACAGACACAGCTACCCTTCTTTCCACAGCTCGCACTGATGTGCCATCCTGGATGAACTGCACTTCCTGAGCAACTTCTGTGGGTTGTACTGTAGACACCGCCTCATGCTACTGTACCTCTAGGGGTGAGAGCAATGGCAAAATGAAAAAGTGACCAAAACAACAGCCAAAAAGGATGAGAATAGAGAAATGGTCTGTGGTCACCACCTGCAGAACCATTTCTACCGGTTATCTGTTCCATTTGCACAACAGCAGGAGAAATTGATTGTCAATCAGTGTTGCTTCATAACTGGACAGGTAGATTTCACAGAAGTGTTATCGACTTGGAGTTACATTGTGTTATTTAAGTGTTCCCTTTATTTTTTTGAGCAGTGTATATATATATATATATGGTGCTGCTGCATTCTTTTGATATATTTTCTAGTTACAGCAGCTGGCACCAGTTCACATTAGGAGGTGCTGGTCAGGTTTTTCTGGTTTGAATTATTATAAGGGGGTGTAACTGCCTCTTGCCTGATTCTGCACTCCTCCCATTAACCAGCAGGTGTTGTATAAACAGCTCTGCTTGCCCTTTAAATGTAGGTGTTTTTAGCCCAGAAGAAGACATGTTTGTCCATTTAGTTGTAGGCGTGTAGCCCAAAAGTAGCATGGAAGGCAGAGTAGTTACCCATCAGGGGGAGGTTACCTTTCAGTGGTTGTTGGGCACACATGAATTGGCCAATTTATGCGCTAAAAACCTTCATTTTTTGTAAGTACTTGTTGCTGAGCAAAACAGTTTAGATCTAATATTTTCATTGTTAAGATGCATCTTGGCCATATGGAGTGTTGCTGCATTCTTATATATATATATATATATATATATATATATATATATATATATATATATATATATATATATATATATATATATATATATATATATATACATATACACATATATACATATATATATATATATATGTATGATATTTTTATATGGTTTATCTTTCTTTTTCCACTGTATTTCGTAGCTCCTATTTAGTGGACTTGAACCAGTGATTGGCTAAAAATCACTGTTTCCCATGAAGTCCAGTCGCAAACCCCTGACTGACATGGCAACCCCCAAATCACGTCACGTTTAAAACAGCACACTCCTCAGGCTGGGCGCTGTAAATGCCAGTGACTGACAGACAGCATTTAACAGGTTAACAGCCGCAGAAGATGACATATAATGGCCGAATAACACAGCCGTCATTTGCCAGTAAGAAAGCGGGTTCAGTTTCTGAGACCCAACATAAAAGTATGTCATATATCAGAAAATGGCTAAAGGGGTATTCCCATCTCCAAGATCCTATCTCAATATGTAGTAGGTGTAATAATAATATTAGCAAATACCTCCACTTAGAAATGTAGTTTAGTTTTTCTAATTCACTATGATTTTTCGCTCATGTGCTGACATTGCAGGACCTTAGGTATCCATGGTTACGACCACTAACTACTAACTAACTGTTACTATATCAGTGGTTATAACCATGGATACCTAAGGTCCTGCAATGCCTGCACATGAGGAAAGAGACATAGCGAATCAGGGAAACTATATTACATTTCTAATTGTAGGTATTTGCTAATATTATTATTATTATTATTACTACACCTACTACATATTGGGATAGTATCTTGGAGATGGAAATATCCCTTTAATGGTTACTTTTTCTTAAAGAGAGGTTGTCCACTACTATACATAATGCCCAGTATCTAATGCAAGCTTTCCCAATGAATGCAGAGGAAAGGGAAAGCGCGCACTGGATGCTGGGCTGTGACA
Organism: Phyllobates terribilis; assembly: GCF_046119375.1. NCBI lineage: Eukaryota > Metazoa > Chordata > Amphibia > Anura > Dendrobatidae > Phyllobates > Phyllobates terribilis. Next base: position 530,559,203 of record NW_027362762.1, on the reverse strand, counting down.
TGCGGTGAAACCTCACCCACAGCCCATCAATCAGGGGGATGCGTGTCACTGGGTCACCCCCGGCTGCAGCCGGAACTTGACGTGACGTCAGCGGATGTCAGAGCCGAGGTCATGTGATGCCCGGTGAGCGGTCAGCGATAGCCCCGGTCACAGGCAACAATGACAAAGGTAATTACAAAAACACTTCTTTCCACTCTTTAAATTGATGGGGGCATTATTTATAGTAGTGGATAACCTCTTTAAGTTCTGATTATTAGACTCAACGTATGGACGTCCACTGTTATTCATTTTTATGTTATGTTATTAGCCAAGTTAATAAAAAAAACAAAATTGTCCTATGTGACTCATTGGAAAACTGGCAATTTATATTACCGGAAAAGAAATAATATTTGCACATATTTAGATGCAGGTTTTGGTTCAAGGAAGACAAGCATTCAGTGACATCACAAGATACTCTAGAGAACATTGTCAAACATGCTAAGATAACTGGATCATCGGGCTTTGCACAAAAACGTGAAGTCCGTGCCAGCTATATGCCTGCAGGTAATGTAAGGTGTACTGGGGTTATTCAGGAAAAATACATTACTTTGTTAGATTCTCAGACTGCTTATAAAAAAAAATACTTTTACCCTAGCGATTACCTAAATATCCTGTCCCCACTGGTCTGCATTACTTGTTCCTGTCCTCAAAACACACAAAATGGCCAATTAAAAGCTGAGTGAGCATTTCTCGCATGTTTAGGACTGGACTGGGAAGCACAGACCAGCCCAGCAGGGACTGAGCAGGCCTTGAAAAAAGACAGTGGCAAACAATGAGTGCCAACATCAGTCATGTTGCATGCATACGCCTGGTAACTGGGCTCTCACTTCTGAGTGGTGACGCCAATAGTACCCCACTGTTCTAGCCACATGCTGAACATTTGAAAACAAAGACTGATCAGACCGCTAGAACTGGTAGACCGGAACATTTAGACAATTATCTCAGCACAGGAACATTTTTTTTTAAACACATCCAATTTTGAAACTTTAGTTTTATCTCAAGATCTATTAATTAAAATGTATTTTGTTACCCCTCAACGACCTTGGACATACGAGTATGTCCAAGGTCGCATCCCCGTCTTTGACACAGGCTCCAGCGCTGAGACGGCACCTTTCCGGGGACATGACAGCTGTCATGTGCCTCTAACAGCAGAGGGTGGAATCTGACAGCGGCATTTAACATGGCCACGGCGGAAAAACGTCACTAGCCCTGCCCATTGGCACATGGCCACGGGTCGCCGATGGGTTGGCATGACAACCCGGGGTCTACAGGAGACCCCTGTGGTTGTCATTGCCGGGATGCTATGAGCGCCGCCCAGTGTGAGCACTTTAGCTACACACAGCAGAGCTGAAGCCCTGCTCGGTGTACCACAGGTGATCGAATGATCACAACTTCAAGTCAGCCATGGAGACTATTGAAGCATGTGAAAAGTTTTTTTAAAAAAAAAGTTTCAAAAATATTAAAAAAAATTAAATGTTCAAAAAATCACCCCCCTTTCGCCCCATTCAAAATAAAAACAATTAAAAAAAATCAAATACACACATATTTGGTATCACCGCGTTCAGAATCACCTGACCTACAAGTATATAAAAATAATTAATCTGATCAATAAACAGCGTAACGAGAAAAATTGGAACGTTGCAATAAAATTCAATAACAGAGGATCAACCCCAAAATGGGATCAATAAAAACATCAGTTCAGCACGCAAATAATAAGCCCTCACTCGACACCAGATCCTGAAAAATGGAGACGCTACGGGTCTTGGAAAATGGCAACTTCTTTGCAAACTTTGTTTTTTTTTTTCACCACTTAAATAATAAAGAACCTACACATGTTTGGTATCTATGAACCCGTAATGACCTGGAGAATCATAATGGAAGGTCAGTTTTAGCATTTACTAAACATTGTTTTTTTCTACAATTGTGGAATTGCGCTTTTTTGCAATACCACCACACTTTGATTTTTTTTTCCGTTTTCCAGTACACAATATGGTGAAACCAACGATGTCGTTCAAAAGTACAACTCGTCCTGCAAAAAATAAGCCCTTACATGGCCATATTGACAGAAAAATAAAAAAGTTATGGCTGTGGGAAGACAGGGAGCAAACAAAGAAAATGCAAAAACCCAAGATGGTGAAAGGGTTAAAGAGGTTACCTTAAAGTGAATCAGTGAATCTGTCAGCATGTGTTTGCTATGCAATTTGAAACAGCATACTGTAGGGTTAAAACACAGATTTCAGTGATGCCTCTCTTGTGAAGCTCTGTGCTTTTGCTTCTTTGCAATGATTGTTTTAGCACTAGGAGCTTATAATTGCTGGGACACAGCAGGTTGTGCCTACTGGTCTAACTCCGCCCCTTTTTGTGATAAGAAGCTCACTGTCTATAGACATTTTATATAGAAAGCCTGGTGTTGGCAGGGAACAGCTTTATCAGCTCTGCTTCATTGCTAAATCTAAGTACTCTATTGTGTCAGAACGACTGCACCCAGTAATCTAAGTGATACATCGTTGGATTCCGCTTTTCTTTGCCTACATCATGCTGCTCTCAGATGAGGTATCAAAAACCTGCTGTCAGATTTCCTTTAAAGGGAACCTGTCATTTGAAAAAAATGTGTACTGAGGGGTGACTGAAGGTGCGTGGGCCAAGCCTCTAGGACTGAAAACCAGAGGCTGTCGGGAGGAATAATACGGTGCATTAAAAAAATCATAGAATCTTAAAAAAAAATCCAGAAAATCACATTGTGTCTCTCACAGTTGAAGTGTATCTACAATAAAAATTACAGACCTCTCCATTCTTTGTAGGTGAGAAAACTTGCAAAATCACCAGTGTATCAAATACTTATTTTTCCCACAGTAGCAGGGGCACATTTATAACATTATCTCAGCACAGAAACATTTTTTAAAACACTAATTGTGGAACTTATTTTTTACCCCCAAGAGCTATTGATTAAAATGTACGTTGTTTGTGGGACTACCACATTCAGCTTTTTGTAGGGGATTTTGCACCAAGAGAAACGATTGTTCTCATTTATTTAAAAGTCCGCTGGATAGTTTCACTGAAAACAATCATTATGTTCACAGCAAATGGGGTGCTTTGAGCAAGGAAAGCAGGGCCAAGTGGTCAATGTAGATAAATGTAGAGTAATGCACCTAGGACGGAGTAATCCTATTGCTGCATATACATTAAAAGGGAGTATACTCGGGACTACAGAACAGGAGAAGGATTTGGGTATTCTGGTTACAAGTAAGCTGAGCAGCAGTACTCAATGTCAAGCAGCAGCCGCCAAAGCAAACAGGATGTTCGGATGTATAAAAAGAGAAATAAAGTTCTGCGATCCCAACATATTATTACCCCTTTATAAATCACTGGTGAGGCCACATCTGGAATATAGGATCCAGTTTTGGGCTCTTAAAAAGGATATTCAGAAGTTAGAGTCAGTTCAAAGGCAGGCAACTAGAATATTACAAGGGATGGAAGGCATCTCATATGATGAGAGGTTGAAAAAGTGGAGCTTGTTTAGCTTAGAAAAACGACGCCTCAGAGGAGATCTCATTTCAATGTATAAAAATGTGCGTGGTCAGTACAAAGGTCTAGCCCATGACTTATTCCTTCCAAAGACTATACTAAGGACCAGGGGGCACTCATTACAGGTGGAAGAAAGGCGATTCCGGCACCTAAACAGGAAAGGGTTCTTTACAGTCAGAGCAGTCAGACTGTGGAATTCCCTACCCCAAGAGGTAGTGATGGCAAACACTATAACAGCCTTCAAAAAAGGGCTGGATGATTTCCTCGATACAGGTAACATTGTGGGTTACAGTTAAATTAGGCAAAATGTGACACCTATAGTAGTACATTTAATACAGTAATAGTAATTACATAACTAGTATCATAACTAGGTTTGATCCATAGTTCTTGTACTGATTGCCTTTTCTCGGGGTCAAGAAGGAATTTTACCGTGACACAAATTTGCTGAATGTGTCCTGGGGTTTTTGTCTTCTTCTGGATCAACAGATTTAGGCATAGTGATTTTAGTAATACCATTATTAGAATCACAAGAGTAATACAAAAGATAAAACTAACTAAAAAAAATTATAAGCGGGTACATTTTTAACCCCTTAATAACATCTGACGTACTAATACGCGTCTGTGCCCTGGGACTTAAGAGCCAGACCCGTATTAGTACGTCATGGCGATCGCGCGCGCACACAGGCTGTGCGGGCGCGATCGCCGCCGGGTGTCAGCTGATAGTACCGGGTGTCAGCTGTGACAATGTGCAGGGAGTGGTCCTGCACCGCTCCCAGCACATTAACCCCTGCGATGCTGCGATCGAAGTCGATCGCGGCATTGCGGGGGCAAGGGGAGGTGATCGGCGATACTCACCTCCTCTTCCGGCTTCCAGCGCAGTCTGCAAAGGCTTCCCGGTTGTTTCCATGACGACCCGATGTCGTCATGACAACATCCGGGTCACCAGAGAGCAGGAAGATTGCTTGGGCATGCGCAGTGCATCTCCAAGCAATCTTCACACTGTGCACTTCTGACAGTCTTCATGGCATAGGGATGGTGCTTCATTCCTGTGCCATGCAGGCGATCAGAAAAAAAAAAGTGAAAGTCCCAGAGTGGGACAAAGTAATAAAGTGTATAAACTGTGTGAAAGTGGAAAAAAAAAAAAAAAATGTGCAAAAATATTATAAAAAAATAAAAAAAATAATACACCAAAAATAAAAATATAATGTACCCATCAATAAATATTATTATAAAAAAAACAAACAAAAAAAACAATAAAAAGTACACATATTTGGTATCGCCGCGTCCGGAACAACCTGACCTATAAAACTGTCCCACTAGTTAACCCCTTCAGTGAACACGGTAAAAAAAAAAAAAAACGAAGCAAAAAACAATGCTTTATCACCATACCGCCAAACAAAAAGTGGAATAACACGCGATCAAAAAGACGCATATAAATAAAAATGATACCGCTGAAAACGTCATCTCGTCCCGCAAAAAACAAGCCGCCATACAGCTCCATCAGCCGAAAAATAAAAAAGTTATAGCTCTCAGAATAAAGCTATGCTAAAAAATATTTTTTTCTATAAAATAGCTTTTATTGTGTATAAGCGCCAAAACATAGAAAAATGATACAAATGTGGTACCGCTGTAAACGTACTGACCCGAAGAATAAAGCTACCTCATCAATTTTACCACACGCGGAACAGAATAAAAAAAAAAAAAACAATTCCTGAATTGTTGGTTTTTGTTTATTCTGCCTCCCAAAAATCGGAATAGAAAGCGATCAAAAAATGTCACGTGCCTGAAAATGGCACCAATAACAACGTCAAGTCATCCCGCAAAAAACGAGCCGTCACATGACTGTCTGCCAAAATCTGGAAAAATTATAGCTCTCAAAATATGGCGATGCAAAAACTAGATTTTACAAAAAATGCGTCTTTTAGTGTGTGACAGCTGTCAGTCATAAAAACCCCATATGATTCTGGCATTGCTGTAATCACACCGACCCGAAGAATAAAGTCGTCTAATCACTTATACCGCACAAGGAACGGCGTCAAAAATAAACTCTTGGGTTAGGATTGGGCTAGGGTTAGGGCTGGGTTTGGGGCTAGGGTTGTGCTGGGGCTAGGGTTGTGCTGGGGCTAGGGTTGTGCTGGGGCTAGGGTTGTGCTGGGGCTAGGGTTGTGCTGGGGCTAGGGTTGTGCTGGGGCTAGGGTTGTGCTGGGGCTAGGGTTGTGCTAGGGCTAGGGTTGTGCTAGGGCTAGGGTTGTGCTAGGGCTAGGGTTGTGCTAGGGTTAGGGCTGGGGTTGGGATTTTTTTCAAAAGTAAGAAAAAAAGATGACGATATGGCGACTAGTGTTGAGAGCAAGTGCTCGCTACTTGAGTTTGCATCGGATGCTCTGGTATGCATTGAGTATCGTGGGTATTTGAGTGACATGCTCGAGTCTCTGCCCCATATGCTTCGTGGCCAAAAAACTTTACGGGGATTGCCTGCCATGCACGAGCGATCCCCGCATGTTTTTTTTTGGGTGTCTAATAACCGTGAAACATGCGGAGCAGGGACTCGAGCATGTCACTCGAGCACACGCTGTACATGGTGCATACCTGAGTACCCGATGCAAACTCAAGTAGCGAGCACTTGCGCTCAAGAATAATGACAACTTATTCAATATGATGACCTAATGTAAACAAATTCTGTGCCGTACCTCTGGGTTCAAAATGTTCACTATACACCTTAATAAAATCCTTGAGGGGTATAGTTTCCAAAATGGGGACACCTGTGGGGGAGCTCCACTGTTTAGGCACATCACAGGCTCTCCAAACGCGACATGGTGTCTGCTAACAAATTGAATGGAAAATCGGCTCAAATTGTTAGCGGACGCCATGTTGCGTTTGGAGAGCCCCTGTGTGCCCAAACATTGGAGCTCCCCCACAAGTGACCCCATTTTGGAAACTAGACCCCCCAAGGCACCTATCTAGATGCATAGTGAGCACTTGGAACCCCCAGGTGCTTCACAAATTGATTCGTAAAAATGAAAAAGTGAAAAAAAAAACACTTTTTCATTTTTATGAATCAATTTGTGAAGCACCTGGGGTTCCAAGTGCTCACTATGAATCTAGATAGGTGCCTTGGGGGGTCTAGTTTCCAAAATGGGGTCACTTGTGGGGGAGCTCCAATGTTTGGGCACACAGGGACTCTCCAAATGCAACATGATATCCGCTAACAAATTGTCGGCTCAATTTGTTAGCGGATATCATGTTGCATTTGGAGAGTCCCTGTGTGCCCAAACATTGGAGCTCCCCCACAAGTGACCCCATTTTGGAAACTAGACCCCCCAAGGCATCTATCTAGATGCATAGTGAGCACTTGGAACCCCAGGTGTTTCACAAATTGATTCATAAAAATGAAAAAGTGTTTTTTTTTCACTTTTTCATTTTTACGAATCAATTTGTGAAGCACCTGGGGGTTCCAAGTGCTCACTATGCATCTAGAAAGGTGCCTTGGGGGGTCTAGTTTCCAAAATGGGGTCACTTGTGGGGGAGCTCCAAAGTTTGGGCACAGAGGGGCTCTCCAAACGCAATGTGGTGTCCGCTAACAATTTGAGCCGATTTTCCATTCAATTTGTTAGCGGATACCATGTTGCATTTAGAGAGTCCCTGTGTGCCCAAACATTGGAGCTCCCCCACAAGTGACCCCATTTTGGAAACTAGACCCCCCAAGGCACCTATCTAGATGCATAGTGAGCACTTGGAACCCCTAGGTGCTTCACAAATTGATTCGTAAAAATGAAAAAGTGTTTTTTTTTTCACTTTTTCATTTTTACGAATCAATTTGTGAAGCACCTGGGGGTTCCAAGTGCTCACTATGCATCTAGAAAGGTACCTTGGGGGGTCTAGTTTCCAAAATGGGGTCACTTGTGGGGGAGCTCCAAAGTTTGGGCACAGAGGGGCTCTCCAAACGCAATGTGGTATCCGCTAACAATTTGAGCCGATTTTCCATTCAATTTGTTAGCGGATACCATGTTGTATTTAGAGAGTCCCTGTGTGTCCAAACATTGGAGCTCCCCCACAAGTGACCCCATTTTGGAAACTAGACCCCCCAAGGCACCTATCTAGATGCATAGTGAGCACTTGGAACCCCTAGGTGCTTCACAAATTGATTCGTAAAAATGAAAAAGTGTTTTTTTTTTCACTTTTTCATTTTTACGAATCAATTTGTGAAGCACCTGGGGGTTCCAAGTGCTCACTATGCATCTAGAAAGGTGCCTTGGGGGGTCTAATTTCCAAAATGGGGTCACTTGTGGGGGAGCTCCAAAGTTTGGGCACACAGGGGCTCTCCAAACACAACATGGCGTCCGCTAATTATTCAAGCAAATTTTACAATCAAAAAGTCAAATGGCGCTCTTTCCCTTCCGAGCCCTGCCGTGCGCCCAAACAGTGTTTTTTCCCCAAATATTGGGTATCTGCGTGCCCAGGGGAAATTGCACAACAAATTTTGGGGTCCATTTTTTCTTGTTACCCCTGTGAAAATAAAAAAAATTGGGTCTAAAGTAACATTTTTGTGAAAAAAGTTAAATGTTCATTTTTTTCTTCCACATTCAAAAAATTCCTGTGAAGCACCTGAAGGGTTAATAAAGTTCTTGAATGTGGTTTTGAGCACCTTGAGGGGTGCAGTTTTTAGAATGGTGTCACTTTTGGGTATTTTCTGTCAAAAAGACCTCTCCAAGTGACTTCAAATGTGATGTGGTCCCTAAAAAAATGGTTTTATAAATTTTGTTGGAAAAATGAGAAATCGCTGGTCAACTTTTAACCCTTATAGCTCCCTAACAAAAAAAAATGTTGGTTCCAAAATTGTGCTGATGTAAAGTAGACATGTGGGAAATGTTATTTATTAACTCTTTTGTGTGACATATCGCTCTGATTTCAGGGCTTAAAAATTCAAATTTTGAAAATTGAAAAATTTTCAAAATTTTCGCCAAATTTCTGTTTTTTTCACAAATAAACGCAAGTGATATCGAAGAAATTTTTCCACAATCATGAAGTACAATATGTCACGAAAAAACAATCTCAAAATCAGGGGGATCCGTTGAAGCGTTCCAGAGTAATTACCTCATAAAGTGACAGTGGTCAGAATTGTAAAAATTGGCCCGGTCATTAACGTGCAAACCACCCGCGGGGCTTAAGGGGTTAATTGTAATAGTGCAGCAATAATAAAAATGGTAATAATACATTTGTGAGGCCTAGTCCCAGTAAGTTAGGGTAGTGTTAGTGTAGGGAGTACAATTGGGGGAGAAAGGTTGAACTGGATGGACCTAGGTCTTTATTCAACCTATGTTACTATGTTAAGGGCACCTTTCCTCCTACAGTTCTGCCAGCTAGCTCAGGCAAAACTGTCAAAGGAAGACTGCCTCGGGCCATGCAACTCCATAGTGGTGCTCCAAGTACCTCATTTTGCTATGAACAGAAAGAACGTATCCCCCAATATTATCCAGCGGATTTCTAAATTAGAGGTATGGCTACTCTTAGGCCAACATCCCCAACAAAGACTTGTGATTACTTTGATATGGATTTTGGAGCTGAAGGGCTCTTTAAGAGCTTGTTCACACATTACGTTTTTCGCTTCAAAAAAATAAAATGCAGCGTTTTACAATACCAGCAAAGAGAATGAGATTTCTGAAGTCTCATGTATTCGCGGTTTATTTTTTTACATGCAAATTTGAAGCAGTTTCACATATGCAGTATTTCAATTCTATCATCATTTTTGCTGCTTTTTTCACCTATTCCAATGAAAAGGGAAAAAAATGCATAAAAAAAACACAACACATATTTGCCCCTTGAGGAAGCAGAGGCGAAATATAGCAGAAGTGAAGTGGTCTGGTAAATATCACCTTATTCTTAATATGGTCTAAAATACTATACTTTATAAGAACTATTCCCACAAAGTCTCAGGAAATAACGCATTAGGCACTTATGGTCTAATGGCTCTTTATATTTAATAGAGGTATGTATTATATTATAATTATGTATGTATTTACTATTTTTTTATAAAAATTTCACATTTTTACTTACCTTGCATAGTGCACCTTATTTAAAATGGGATTTAACAATCAATGAACCTGTGAAACTACTTACGGTATATTGCGTGATTATTGTGTGCATACCGAGACATAACATTGTATATAAATGAACCCATTACCCTTTAAGGTGATTTTGTTTGGAGTGTTCCTTTTCCATTCTTTTAATAGTTTTTATTAAATATGCAAAATAAAATATATTTCGATGCATCATGGTGGTGAGTGTGGCTGTTTTTGTAGGATGTACAAACACTTGTACATTTTTATGTGATTTGCTGTTAAGAGACAAGTTTTGGTGCAGAAATGTATGTTATAATATTTAACGTGTGCACGAACCCTGAATGTGTATATTCAAACAGTGCCAGGTAGGGGTTAACGTGTCTGGAAGTAAAAAGAACGGCATCCACAGTCTTACCCATCATCTATAGGTTCCTTTTTCTCCAGGTTATCAGGTTTCTCTTCGCTGTTTTTCATTGCTGGAGAAATTAAAGTTTATAGTCAATAATTCCTGATAAATGAAGCTAGATTCCCAAGTGATCATGACCAGGTCATACCTTGTTTAGGGATAGCACAGGTGGATCTCTGAACAGATTTCTCGGGATCCAGGATATTAGAAGTGGAGTCCAAGGTCTTGTCAGAATCTGTAAGGATCTCCAGGGTACCAAACTCACTAAGACGAAACTAGAAACACCAACCAACCAGGAGGATGGGGGGAAGAATATTAGACTGGTGGTTTATTAGAAAGAAGGTTTATTCACCAAAGATCGTTAGGAGGTTTCTGACCCGTATCTGACTTCCAGGAAGAGTAGCAATGCCGTTGCTCCAGTCCAGAGCATTCATCAGGTCAAAGTCTGCAGCAGATCCCTGAGACATCTCCTATTACCTGAAGGAAGACACATCTGTTACACCGAGTATAGCGTACAAAGCTCCCATTCACAAAACGGTGGCATGCATTTGGCATTATCATGAATAATAAATAACTAATAAAATAGACGAACAGAAGTTCACAGAAGTGCAGTGTGGGCCAACAGCAGCTGCCAGAATTTACAGAGAATATCCACAGAAGAAGGAAAGCTGACTGTAGGAAGTCAAAGGTTAAAGGGGTTGTCCGGTCAAAAGTGATGTCTGCAGTTACTGTGACTGTAGACTTACAAATCCCCCTAGCGCAGGCACTGTGCACTGCGGGGATTCGCTGGTTTCAGACCCGGTGACGGAGGGTATTGTATGAGTTATACATACTCCCGGCCAGTGGGCACCGGCTCGCTCTCCATACACTTGTATTGAGGGCATCACTAGAGGGGCGTGGCCTCGCTCCATACCAGTGAATGAAGAGCGAGGCGCACCCACTGGCCGGGAGTATGTATAACGCATATCTGAAACCGGCGAATCCAAGAAGCGCACAGTGTCTGCCCTGGGAGAATTCATAAGTAGCTGCAGACTTATCACTTTTGACCGGACAACACTTTCCAAAGATCTATAATTCTATTACACTTATTTTTCTATTCAGATTTGCCACTTTCTTTTCTTATTTGACTATTAGGCTATGTTCCCACATGTGGTTTTTTTTACGTCAGAAATCTGCAGCAAAACGGATCTCTGACAGGAAATCACCTGCGTCAAAAAACTGTGTATAAAATCTTTTTACCCGAATCTAACATACATATGAATTGATAGTTTGCCATCATGCTCAGGCATCTGTGAATTTATTTTGATTTTGGATTCATTATATGTACAGTATATTCGCATGAGACTTGGATTGGGTATTTGTGCAATTCTTTATAGTTTTTTGAGAGCTTTAGTGTTTTAACTTAGCCATTAGGTTAAACCCAGATATCAAAGTGGCCGGGGTAAAAGAGAATTAAAACTTTCCCTCTTTGCAGATGACATTCTTCCAACTCTCACCAATCCCCACGTATCTCTTCCTAACCTACATTCCCTTTATTAAAATTTGGAAACTTGCCGAATTACAAAACAAACAACTAAAACAGAGGATCTCCCAATATATATACCAGATTTCCAATTGAATCTCCTCCGCAATAACATCAAGTATCATTGGAAGGACGATAATCTTAAGTATTTAGGAATTAACCTCACTCACATCAACTTCAACTATTTATAAAAGTAACTTTCCACCACTTTTTAATGATATCCGCTCCCTCTTGACAAGATGGATGTACCTACTTTTATCTCTGGCCATATTTCAGCAATAAAAATGACCATTCTCCTGAAACTGCTGTACTTATGTGAAACTTTAGCCATAACTGTTCCACAGAGTTAAAGTCACTTCAAGCAGCTACTTTTAGGTTCATACGGGCAGAAAAACATCACAGAATTTCAAAGTCAATTAAGCTAATCAGTAAAAATAAGGGTGGTTTGGGTGCACCTCACTTTGTACTATAATTATTGGGCTACTCATTTACAGAGAATCCCAGCATGGCCATCTAAACCAGCCTATGCAAAGTGGATGGGAATTGAAAACTTCTGGCTTATATCAGCACATCCTAACTCTCTGATATGGAACGGTTGGTATAATCACCCAACAAATGAAATCCTAGACCCAATGAACCTTACCAGAAACATTTGGAAGACTCTAAAAACTTCAAATTATCATCTATACACTTCTCCCTTACATCCTGCTTATTTCATCCAAATATTCCGGAAAGTCTGACTTCTTCTTTAACAGGTGTATGGGCTCATACTAGTCTGTTTAATTTTGCAGATAGAACTAAACGTGTAACAAGGAATCTGCTCACATATGATGAGAATGAAATCTAAACTATCTGTCCATAAACTCTCGTTATTTCAATAAATTAAGATTAGGCATTATGCCTCATCCCTGTATCACAGCTTGTAGGTTTCTATTCTAACACCTTTTGAAAGACTTTGTAGAAATGGCCCCTCAACAAAAGGTTAATATCTGACATATATCATATTTTACAAATCGTAATGATGATTCTCTGGTTAGACTTCCATATTTGTCCAGATGGGAAAATTATTTGGGTTAAACTCTAAGTGATGAGGCTTGTCTGGTCAAGAGCAGCTATTACTGCTTCTTCTATCATTTACAAAGAAAACCAATACAAGAGCCTCCACTTCTGGTATCACACTCCAGAGTTTCTACTAAAGCTAGACTCATCTATTTCTCCCTTGTGGTGGAAATGTGCCTTCCATTAATTTTGGGATTGTTCCCTTATAATTCCCTTCTGGACTAATGTTCAAACTCTAATTAAACAAATTTTTTATATGACCCTACCATTAGAATCTCAGATTTTCTTACTTAATATCTTTTCACACAATATATCCAAGAGAACTATTAGACTTCTTTTACATATATTGAAGATGTTTGATAGCATCCCATTGGGAGCAAACACCCCTCGTTTCTACTCAACCTATACACTAGGATCAAGGACGTTAGAAATTAGGAATGTCACACTGCTTTGAATGAAAATTAGGTTGAGAGATTTAATTAAATCTTGTCCCCTTGGGACACTTAATGGCTACCCCTGAATATCTGAGAGTCATCTCTTTTGACCTACTCATTCATCTCATTTCTTCCTCCCAATACCTACAATTTTCCTTTCCCCCTTTGTCTAGTGTAAATCTTGTTTGACTTTCCCTCCATTCAATCTGTGATCATTTAGAATTTCTGAATAATGTCCTGTGCATTCGATTACGCTTATCTAATATTTATTCGGTTTAACTAATCATTGAACTATTGTTATCCGTTTAAATATCCGCTTTTTTTATTTTTAAAAAAATATATATTTTTTTGTATTTTGTAAAATATAAAAATCCTTCAATAAAAATTTACAGTCAATAAATTAATAAAACAGACAAACGGTCTTTACTTACTCTCCCCTGGTCCAGTGCGGATGTCACGTAAACAGCGCTAAAGTCAATCATTGAGATCAGCGGTTCTGCCAGAGTAGGAGACACAAGCCGCTAAGGTCACTGATTGGCTGCTGTCATGACGTCAGCGCTGCAAACAATACCTGACACAGGAGCAGCGGAAACCCAGCACTGGACCTGGGAAGAGGGAGTTAAACAAAGTCGTGGGTGTTTTTTAATAAACTGAATTTTGGGATAGAGGTTTTCTGAAAATGGAAAACTACTTAACTCCTTAATAGCCTATAGAGTATTAGTATGCCCTAGGCTATCACCCCCGGTTCAGTGAGGGCTCCGGCGCTGAGCTCGTACTGAACCGGGCACATGTCAGCTGATTGTTACAGCTGACATGTGACCACAACAGCCGTGGGTGGATCTCTGCAATCTCTGACAGCGGCATTTAACAGCACCGGAAGCGCGGCATTAGTCCCGCCCATCGGTGACCCAGTTACGTGATCGCGGGTCACCAATGGGTCGGCATGACAGCCCGGCGTCCGCAGCAGACCCCTGTGGTTCTCACGTCTCGCTTGCTATGAGCGCCACCTAGTGGTCAGCGCTCATAGCAAGTGAGCATTTCTACTGCATACAGGCGATATGGTCTTGGCCTGTATGCAGTAGAAGCAATCAGAAAACTGCTAGTCCTATGGAGACTATTGAAGCATGCAGAAAGTGTAAAAAAAGGTTTTTAAAAATATAAAAAAAAATACAAAAAGGTTAATATCACCCCCCTTTCGCCCCATTCAAAATAAAAAAAAAGCAAAAAAAACCCCACATAAACATATTTGGTATCGCCGCGTTCAGAATCGCCCGATCTATCAAAATAAAAAATGAATTCATTCGATCGGTAAACGGCGTAACGAGAAAAAAATTCTAAAAGCCAGAATTACATTTTTTTGGTCGTCGCAACATTGCAATAAAATCCAATAACGGGCGATCAAAACATCACATCTGCCCCAAAATAGTATAAATAAAACCGTCAGCTTGGAGCACAAAAAATAAGCCCTCACCCAGCCCCAGATCCCAAAAAATGGAGACGCTACAGGTCTCAGAAAATGTCTTTTTTTTTTTTTTAAGCAAACATTGGATTTTTTTTCACCGCTTAAATTAAAAAGAGCCTATACATGTTTGGTGTCTACGAACTCGAAATGACCTGGAGAATCATAATGGCAGGTCAGTTTTAGCATTCAGTGAACAACCGTGGAATTGTATTTTTTTTTTGCAATTTCACCGCACTTGGAATTTTTTTCCCCGTTTTCCCATACACGATATCGTAAAACCAGTGATGGCGTTTAAAAGTACAACTTATCCCGCAAAAAATAAGCCCTCACATGGCCATATTGACCAAAAAATAAAAAGGCTGTGGCTCTGGGAAGAAGGGGAGCAAAAAATTAAAACGCAAAAACCCAAGGTTGTTAAGGGGTTAAAGGCTATGTGCATACCGAGTCTTTTTTGCTGAGTTTTCAGAGTAGAAACTGAGTGGAAACTCAAAGGCCCCGATTCATCATTGCTCTTTCTCCACCAGGGAGTATTTGGACCTTGCTCGCTATAGGATTTCACCAAGTGGTCTTTCTTTTTTACGATTTTCTCATTGAATAATTAATATTTTAGACAGATTCTTGAAATGCAAATTTTACCAAATGTGTAAAAAAAAAAAAACAGAAAAAAAACATCTCATTCCAGTCCCTGCTTGGAGTAAAGTTTCTGGAAGTTGTTTAATGTATTTTTGCGCCTTTTAAAGGGTTTGTGACAGTTAAAGTAAAAAATGAACAGCAGGCGCTGTTTTGAGTAATTTGGCACAAAAAACACTGGCAAATACCACAGGACAAAAAATAAAAAGTTACTTCAATAAATCACAAATGATGAATTGGGCCAAAAGTTTGAGGAGTTTTGGACATGGATTTGCACAGTTTCTGCTCCAAAACTTGAAAAATTCAGCGTGCACGCAACCTAAATCTATTTTGCAGCAACTGTTAGTGGATATCACCTCATAGACTAGAATGACAAATATTAGCACTGATATCAACAGAGACTGTTTTAGAGACATAAAACATAAGGGCAGCGTTGCACCCCGGGCATGCAGGCATCTGCTTTCCACCATGTTGTCCAGCATTTTACCAGAACAGATAGAACACTCTGGCAGCACTGGTGAAATCTGCCATGGAGCCTCCTATGAAGATCTTAAGGGGGTTGTGCCTTGAGAACAAGATATCACCTAGACACAGCTTTACTCTACAGATCACACACAGAAATCTCCTCCACAGATCTCACAAACACAGAAGAATTCTCCTCCCCAGATCACACACAGAGAAGAATTCTCCCCCACAGAGAAGAATTCTCCTCCACAGATCACACACACACACAGAAGAATTCTCCTCCACAGATCACACACAGAGAAGAATTCTCCCCCACAGATCACACACAGAGAAGAATTCTCCTCCACAGATCACACACACAGAAGAATTCTCCCCCACAGATCACACACAGAGAAGAATTCTCCTCCACAGATCACACACACAGAAGAATTCTCCCCCACAGATCACACACAGAGAAGAATTCTCCTCCACAGATCACACACACAGAAGAATTCTCCACAGATCACACACAGAGAAGAATTCTCCTCCACAGATGACACACAGAGAAGAATTCTCCTCCACAGATCACACACACAGAATTCTCCTCCACAGATCACACACACTCACAGAAGAATTCTCCTCCACAGATCACACACAGAGAAGAATTCTCCTCCACAGATCACACACACAGAATTCTCCTCCACAGATCACACACACTCACAGAAGAATTCTCCTCCACAGATCACACACACACACAGAAGAATTCTCCTCCACAGATCACACACACAGAAGAATTCTCCTCCACAGATCACACACACACAGAAGAATTCTCCTCCACAGATCACACACACACACACACAGAAGAATTCTCCTCCACAGATCACACACACACACAGAAGAATTCTCCTCCACAGATCACACACACACACAGAAGAATTCTCCTCCACAGATCACACACACACACAGAAGAATTCTCCTCCACAGATCACACACACACACAGAAGAATTCTCCTCCACAGATCACACACAGAGAATTCTCCCCCACAGATCACACACAGAGAAGAATTCTCCCCCACAGATCACACACACACAGAGAAGAATTCTCCTCCACAGATCACACACACACACAGAAGAATTCTCCTCCACAGATCACACACACAGAAGAATTCTCCCCCACAGATCACACACAGAGAAGAATTCTCCTCCACAGATCACACACACACACAGAAGAATTCTCCTCCACAGATCACACACACAGAAGAATTCTCCTCCACAGATCACACACACACAGAAGAATTCTCCTCCACAGATCACACACACACACACACAGAAGAATTCTCCCCCACAGATCACACACACACACAGAAGAATTCTCCTCCACAGATCACACACACACACAGAAGAATTCTCCTCCACAGATCACACACACACACAGAAGAATTCTCCTCCACAGATCACACACACACACAGAAGAATTCTCCTCCACAGATCACACACAGAGAATTCTCCCCCACAGATCACACACAGAGAAGAATTCTCCCCCACAGATCACACACACACAGAGAAGAATTCTCCTCCACAGATCACACACACACACAGAAGAATTCTCCTCCACAGATCACACACAGAGAAGAATTCTCCTCCACAGATCACACACACACACAGAAGAATTCTCCTCCACAGATCACACACAGAGAAGAATTCTCCCCCACAGATCACACACAGAGAAGAATTCTCCTCCACAGATCACACACACAGAAGAATTCTCCTCCACAGATCACACACACAGAAGAATTCTCCTCCACAGATCACACACACAGAAGAATTCTCCTCCACAGATCACACACACACAGAAGAATTCTCCTCCACAGATCACACACACACAGAAGAATTCTCCACAGATCACACACAGAGAAGAATTCTCCTCCACAGATCACACACAGAGAAGAATTCTCCTCCACAGATCACACACACAGAATTCTCCTCCACAGATCACACACACTCACAGAAGAATTCTCCTCCACAGATCACACACACACACAGAAGAATTCTCCTCCACAGATCACACACACAGAAGAATTCTCCTCCACAGATCACACACACAGAAGAATTCTCCTCCACAGATCACACACACACACACAGAAGAATTCTCCTCCACAGATCACACACACAGAATTCTCCTCCACAGATCACACACACACACAGAAGAATTCTCCTCCACAGATCACACACACACACACAGAAGAATTCTCCTCCACAGATCACACACACACACAGAAGAATTCTCCTCCACAGATCACACACAGAGGAATTCTCCTCCACAGATCACACACAGAGGAATTCTCCTCCACAGATCTCACACACACACACACACAGAAGAATTCTCCCCCACAGATCACACACAGAGAATTCTCCCCCACAGATCACACACAGAGAAGAATTCTCCCCCACAGATCACACACACACACACAGAAGAATTCTCCTCCACAGATCACACACACACACAGAAGAATTCTCCTCCACAGATCACACACAGAGAAGAATTCTCCTCCACAGATCACACACACACACAGAAGAATTCTCCTCCACAGATCACACACAGAGAAGAATTCTCCCCCACAGATCACACACAGAGAAGAATTCTCCTCCACAGATCACACACACAGAAGAATTCTCCCCCACAGATCACACACAGAGAAGAATTCTCCTCCACAGATCACACACACAGAAGAATTCTCCTCCACAGATCACACACACACAGAAGAATTCTCCACAGATCACACACAGAGAAGAATTCTCCTCCACAGATCACACACAGAGAAGAATTCTCCTCCACAGATCACACACAGAGAAGAATTCTCCTCCACAGATCACACACACAGAATTCTCCTCCACAGATCACACACTCACAGAAGAATTCTCCTCCACAGATCACACACACACACAGAAGAATTCTCCTCCACAGATCACACACACACACAGAAGAATTCTCCTCCACAGATCACACACACAGAATTCTCCTCCACAGATCACACACACAGAAGAATTCTCCTCCACAGATCACACACACACACAGAAGAATTCTCCTCCACAGATCACACACACACACAGAAGAATTCTCCTCCACAGATCACACACACAGAATTCTCCTCCACAGATCACACACACAGAATTCTCCTCCACAGATCACACACACACACACACAGAAGAATTCTCCTCCACAGATCACACACACACACAGAAGAATTCTCCTCCACAGATCACACACACACACAGAAGAATTCTCCTCCACAGATCACACACAGAGGAATTCTCCTCCACAGATCTCACACAGAGGAATTCTCCTCCACAGATCTCACACACACACACACACACAGAAGAATTCTCCCCCACAGATCACACACACACACAGAAGAATTCTCCTCCACAGATCACACACACACACAGAATTCTCCTCCACAGATCACACACACACACAGAAGAATTCTCCTCCACAGATCACACACACACACAGAAGAATTCTCCTCCACAGATCACACACACACACAGAAGAATTCTCCTCCACAGATCACACACACACACAGAAGAATTCTCCTCCACAGATCACACACACACACAGAAGAATTCTCCTCCACAGATCACACACACTCACAGAAGAATTCTCCTCCACAGATCACACACACTCACAGAAGAATTCTCCTCCACAGATCACACACACTCACAGAAGAATTCTCCTCCACAGATCACACACACTCACAGAAGAATTCTCCTCCACAGATCACACACACTCACAGAAGAATTCTCCTCCACAGATCACACACACAGGCTGTGTGCCCACGATGCGTTTTTTAAGCGTTTCCGCAGCGGCAAAAACGCTGCAGAAACGCTTAAAAAAACGCTTGGTAGAAGGCCTGCCATGTTCCCCAATGATAATCCGCATCTGCTGTGCACATGCTGCGGAAATTTCCACTGTGGATTATCATTGCGGAAAAAAACGCAGCACTACCAATTATTTTGCGAAAATGCTGCGTTTTCGCCGCCATGGACTTGCATTAGAACGCGCCAATTCCGCAAGACTGCATCTGTACTTGCGTAATTGGCGCGTTCTAATGTGTGGATGGTACCCGGGTGTAGAGGAGAGGAGAGTCTCATCCACACCCAGGTACCATTAAAAAAAGCTGTAAAAAAAGAATAAAATAAAAAATAAAGATTATATTCACCTTCCGACGGTCCCCGGACTCCTTCCTTGTGCTGGCTGCCGACAGATCGCGCAGGATTGAAGGACATGCGCTGACGTCACAGTCATGTGATGGCAGGTCTTTCAGTACAGCGTAACGCGAACTGCGGCAGCCAGCACAGGAGCGCAGCAAGTCTCGGGGGCCATTGGAGGGTAAGTATACATTTATTTTTTAATTTTTTTACATTCTCTCGGGTCACACTATGTAAATCCATGCTGTTTGCATGGATTTATATAGTGTGACCGAGTTGTCAAGCACTTTCCAAGTTATGCTAAAATCGCTTGGAAAGCGCTTGTCAACCCGCATGCGGAAATGCATGTGAAGAACGCTTCACATCCGCTTGTGCCTGGCAGGAAAAACGCATGTATAATCCGCATGTACAATCCGCATGCGTTTTTTCTGCCAGGGAGATGCAGAAACGTTCAGGAAAAATCCTGAGCATTTCTGCATCGTGGGCACATAGCCTAACAGAAGAATTCGGGTATGTGCAGACGATCCAGAGCCGCTGCGGGATTGAAGCTCTGTGTTATGCAGCGTCAAACCCGCAGCAGCCAGATGTTACAGCATAGTGGATGGATTTCTAGAACTCCCATGTCCACTATGCGTCTCTGTACACCTGCGGATCACCCGCGGATACGGACATGCAGCGCAACTTTCAGACCCACAGCATGTCAATTTCTGTCAAGAGAAATTGCGGGTCCACATGTGAACTTTCTCTGAAGATAGTCCACATGGGAAAAAAAATGGAGCTGCTCATTTGCATAATGAGAGCAAAAGCAGTGTGGCTACTCCATATTGTTGGGGCCGCAGGCGGCTCTTGACTGTGCGCAAATACCCTTATTCCCCACTCGTCCTGTGCACGGGACCCGCCGCCCCCCACCCGTCCTGCGCATGGGACCCGCCGCCCCCCCCACCCGTCCTGTGCACGGGGCCCGCCGCCCCCCCCCAAGCCATAAAAAAATAAACACGGCAAAAATGTTCAAAAGGTGTATACAAAAAAAATGGTATCACTAAAAATGTCACATTGAACAAAGAATGCGGCCCCCCAAATTCAAATTTTTTCCATGTGCGGCCCATATACCCAGCCGAGTTTGAGACCCCCTGCTCTAGATCTTCCAGCCCAGTGACCCGTTATATAACTGCAGTAACCACTTGCGGCCACTAGAGCGCGCTCACTCCCACAGGTGAGAGGATGGACCGAGTTCCTACAGCGACCCCGTCCATACTCCATAGTCGCTGCACCCCCAGACGCCGCACAGGTCTCCTGCTGTATCACACATGCAGGCGGACCAGCGCTCGCTGCACAGACTGCAATGTCCGCCGCTCCGTCATGCACTGGCTGCCTGCTCACCCTTCCTGCACAGATAAGTCATTTGCTAGGAGAAAAACTCCTACCCTGCCGCCTGCACCCGCCATATAGCACTCCCATAGTCTGTGACTGCAAACTAAACTCCCGTTGCACTTTGCGGGTTATCACTCCTCACCACTCCTGTCCCAGAGCCGCCTCTTCCACCATAAGATGGCGTCAGGGGGTAGTCCTCACCAGCGCCCCGCCCACCGGCTCTTATTTCCAAGGCAACAGCTTCGAAGCCGCCTGCAACCGATGTGCTGGGGCTCTTTGTATTCTGTGAACCAGACTGGTGGTCGGCGCTAACCAGGAGAGGCACACCACTAACCAGGAGAGGCACACCACTAACCAGGAGAGGCACACCACTAACCAGGACAGGCACACCACTAACCAGGACAGGCACACCACTAACCAGGAGAGGCACACCACTAACCAGGACAGGCACACCACTAACCAGGAGAGGCACACCACTAACCAGGAGAGGCACACCACTAACCAGGAGAGGCACACCACTAACCAGGAGAGGCACACCACTAACCAGGACAGGCACACCACTAACCAGGAGAGGCACACAACTAACCAGGAGAGGCACACAACTAACCAGGACAGGGACACAACTAACCAGGAGAGGCACACAACTAACCAGGAGAGGCACACAACTAACCAGGAGAGGCACACAACTAACCAGGACAGACACATAACTAACCAAAAAAGGGGAAGAAGGTGGACCCAGGGAACTATAGGCCGGTGAGTCTGACTTCTATACCAGGAAAGATCTTTGAACAAATTATTAAACAACATATATGTAAGTACATGGATAAGAATGAAGTGATTAACCAGAGTCAGCATGGGTTTGTAACTAACAAGTCATGTCAGACTAACTTAATTTCCTTCTATGACAGAATCACTGACTGGGTGGATCAGGGAAATGCTGTAGATATAGTATATCTTGACTTCAGCAAAGCATTTGACAAAGTATCTCACACCATCCTTATTGAAAAAATGACCAAGTATGCAAGGGACCAGGCAACTGTTAGGTGGATTCATAACTGGCTTAGTGATCGGACTCAAAGGGTGGTTGTAAATGGCTTCACATCCAGCTGGATGAATGTCTCAAGTGGGGTACCACAGGGCTCCGCCCTGGGACCTGTATTGTTCAACATCTTTATCAATGATTTAGATGAAGGAATTGAGGGTAAACTGATTAAATTTGCTGATGACACAAAGCTAGGAGGGATAGCTAATACTAGAGGAGAGAGAGGATTCAAAAAGACCTAAATAAACTGGAGCAGTGGGCAGCAACCAACAGAATGGTTTTTAACAGGGAAAAATGCAAAGTACTACATCTGGGCAATAAAAATAAAAAAAGCATATACAGAATGGGAGGAATAGAGCTAAGCAACAGTACATGTGAAAAAGACTTAGGTATACTAATTGATCATAGATTGAACATGAGTCAACAGTGTGATGCAGCAGCAAAAAAGGCAAATACAATTCTGGGATGTATTAACAGAAGCATACAGTCTAGATCACGTGAAGTCATTATCGGTCTTTACTCCTCTTTGGTCAGACCTCATCTGGAATACTGTGTACAGTTTTGGGCACCACATTTTAAAAAAGACATAGACAAACGAGCAAGTTCAGAGAAGAGCGACCAGAATGGTGACTGGTCTGCAAACCATGTCCTATGAGGAACGGTTGCAGGATTTGGGAATGTTTAGCTTGCAAAAAAGAAGACTGAGAGGAGACTTAATAGCTGTCTACAAATATGTCAAGGGCTGTCACATTGTAGAAGGATCATCTTTATTCTCATTTGCACAAGGAAAGACTAGAAGCAATGGGATGAAACTAAATGGGAGGAGACACAGATTAGATATTAGAAAAAACATTTTGACAGTTAGGGTGATTAATGAGTGGAACAGGCTGCCACGAGAGGTGGTGAGTTCCCCTTCAATGGACGTCTTCAAACAGAGGCTGGACAGACATCTGTCTGAGATGATCTAGTGAATCCTGCTTTGAGCAGGGGGTTGGACCAGATGACCCAGGAGGTCCCTTCCAACTCTACCATTCTATGATTCTATGAACCAGGAGAGGCACACACAGCTAACCAGGACAGGCACAGAACTAACCAGGAGAGGCACACACAGCTAACCAGGACAGGCACAGAACTAACCAGGAGAGGCACACACAGCTAACCAGGACAGACACACAACTAACCAGGACAGGCACACAACTAACCAGGACAGGCACATAACTAACCAGGACAGGCACATAACTAACCAGGACAGGCACACACAGCTAACCAGGACAGACACACACAGCTAACCAGGACAGACACACAACTAACCAGGACAGACACACAGCTAACCAGGAGAGGCACACACAGCTAGCCACGACAGGCACACAGCTAACCAGGACAGGCACACACAGCTAACCAGGAGAGGCACACACAGCTAGCCACGACAGGGCACATACAGCTAACCACACAGGGCACACACAGCTAACCAGGACAGACACACACAGCTAACCAGGACAGACACACACAGCTAACCAGGACAGGCACACACAGCTAACCAGGACAGGCACACACAGCTAACCAGGACAGACACACAACTAACCAGGACAGACACACAACTAACCAGGACAGACACACAACTAACCAGGACAGACAGATACAGCTAACCAGGACAGACACACACCTAACCAGGACAGGCACACATAGCTAACCAGGACAGGGCACATACAGCTAACCACACAGGGCACACACAGCTAACCAGGACAGACACACAACTAACCAGGACAGACACACACAGCTAACCAGGACAGACACACACAGCTAATCAGGACAGGCACACACAGCTAACCAGGACAGACACACACAGCTAACCAGGACAGACAGATACACTTAACCACACAAGCACACACAGCTAACCAGGACAGGCACACAACTAACCAGTACAGACACACAACTAACCAGGACAGGCACACAACTAACCAGGACAGGCACACAACTAACCAGGACAGGCACACACAGCTAACCAGGAGAGGCACACAACTAACCAGGACAGACAGATACAGCTAACCAGGACAGACACACACAGCTAACCAGGACAGGCACACACAGCTAACCAGGACAGACAGATACACTTAACCACACAGGCACACATAGCTAACCAGGACAGACACACACAGCTAACCAGGACAGACACACACAGCTAACCAGGACAGACACATACAGCTAACCAGGACAGACAGATACAGCTAACCACTACAGACACCACAGCTCACCACTACAAGCACACACAGCTCACCACGACAGGCAGATACAGCTAACCATGACAGACTGTAGCGCCGGCGTCCCTGCCCTCTGCTAGGCAGGGACGCTGTTCCCCTCACCTCTCTGCTCCGTGCCCGGCGTCCTCCTCCCGCTCTGCTGGCAGCGCGCGCTCCTTCCCGGCCACTGTGCTTAGGGCGCGCGCACGCTCTCCCTCCCTCTTAAAGGGGCCGCGCGCGCCGTCCTAAGGAGTCCCCGGCCAATGGCCGGAGGACTTCACCATATATAAGGCACCTCCTCCAAAATGGAGGTGCCCGAGCAATGTTGTTGCACTGTTCACTACTCTGCTTCAGCCCTCAGGTCCCGTTGCCAGTTACCTGCCAGATACCTGCCAGATTCCTGCCAGCTTGCTGTCTTATTCCTGCCTGATATTCTGCTACCTGCCTGCTAGCCTGAGGTCCGACGGTCTGCCTTACTACTCCTGTCAGTCTGTCTAAGGACCAGCTTGCCCGCTCACCTGGGAGCGCACATCAACTACCTGCCTGCTTGCCTGAGGTCAGACGGTCTGCCTTTCCAACTCTTGTCAGTCTGTCTATGGACCAGCTTGCCCGCTCACCTGGGAGCGCACATCTGCTACCTGCCAGCTAGCCTACCTGGAGGCTCTGCCGTCACGTGCTGTGACCACCTGCCTGTCCAGTGACTCCTGCCCGCTCACCTGGGAGCGCTCATCTGCTGCCTGTCTGCTAGCCTACCTGGAGGCTCTGCCGTCACGTGCTGTGACCACCCGCCTGTCCAGAGACTTCTGCCCGCTCACCTGGGAGCGCTCATCTGCCGCCTGTCTGTTGGTCTTCCTGGAGGCTCCGCCGTCACATGCTGTGACCACCCGTTTATCCAGAGACTCTCGCCTGCTCACCTGGGAGCTCACGTCTACCATCAGCCGCCACAGGTCGTACCAACCCTTTACCCAGAGACTGCCCCGGTCACTTGCCGTGACCATCTGCCCGTTCACCCAGAGACTGCCCCGGTCACTTGCCGTGACCATCTGCCCGTTCACCCAGAGACTGCCCCGGTCACTTGCCGTGACCATCTGCCCGTTCATCCAGAGACTGCCCCGGTCACTTGCCGTGACCTCCTGCCCGTTCTTCTAGAGACTGTCCCGGTCACCTGCTGTGACTGCCTGCCTGGTCGCCACCCGCTCCCTTACAAGGACCGCCCCCTTGTATAGTAGCTCAGAGGTTCAGCCTCCCAGACCCGTTACAGTTTGCTCGGGCCATGGAACCCGGTGGCACCCAAGCTCCCTCGCTCTCGGACCTGTGTCATGAACTGTCCCGTCAGAGGTCCCAACAGGAGTCCATCCTGGGTCACCTGCGGAATGTCAATTCTCGCCTGGACACTCTGACTGCTCCGCCAGCAACCTCCGCCAGTGCCATGACTCGCAATCCGGCAGCTCCGCTGTCCACTAATACCATGGTATCCTACCCCGGACCCCGGCTTTCTGCACCTCCTCGCTTCGGAGGCGACTCTGCCCAGGCTCGGGGCTTCATAAATCAGTGCACCCTGCACTTTGAACTCCTGTCCCACCAGTTTAACTCTGACCGGGCCAAAATTGCCTTCATCATGTCCCATCTCACCGGGGAGGCCCTGGCCTGGCTAAATCCTCTATGGGAGAGAGGAGACCCCCTGGTGTCCGACTTGCCTGCCTTTCTCATGGCTTTCCGGAAAGTCTTCGACGAACCCGGACGGAAGACCTCATCCGCATCATCACTGCTACGCCTCCGTCAGGGAAGTCTCACCGTGGGCCAATATGCCATACGGTTCCGTACCCTTGCCTCGGAGCTGGCCTGGGATAACGACGCTCTGGTATCCGTCTTCTGGGAGGGTCTGTCCGGCCGTATTAAAGATGAACTTGCCGGTCGGGACATTCCTACCACTCTCGATGACCTAATAACTCTTGCCACCCGGATTGACCTACGGTTCCAGGAGCGTGCCAAAGAGGTCACCCGTGAGAGGAGGTTTCCACGTCTAGCTCCTACTTTTCAGAAATCCGTCTCTCCCCAGGTACACTCTCCTGAGCCTATGCAGGTCGACCAGACCAAGATGGTCAAAACCCGTCAGGACTTACGCCGTGCCGAGGGGAGCTGCTTCTACTGTGGCAGTAAGGAGCACCGGATCCGTGCCTGCCCGGAGAGGTCGGGAAACGCCTGTGTCTAGGTTCGCTCAGAGAGGTCGACCTAGACAAGAATAAATCCTCTCCATCTCTGCTGCTGTCAGTCTCAATCGTCTGCGGGGAGAACCGTTATTTCGAACTAGCCCAACTTGACTCTGGAGCAGCCGGGAATCTTATTTCACAGTCCCTGGTAGAGAAATACCGCATCCCTACCAAACCTCTGGCTGTACCCTTGTATGTTGCTGCCGTGGATGGGGGTCTCTTACCACGCCCCATCCAACTCATCACCGAATCAATTACTCTGCAGGTGGGAATGCTGCATTCTGAGAGTATCTCCTTTCATGTTCTGCCTGGACTCTCTCACGCCCTCTTGCTAGGTCTACCTTGGCTCCAGAGACATGCACCCGTGCTTGACTGGCAGACCGGAGAAGTCCTTCGCTGGGGACAGGACTGCCATAAGACCTGTCTGGTTCCCGTCCATCCCGTCCGTCCTTCTCCTACCCCAGCTAATCTACCTGGACTTCCGATTCCTTATTGGTCTTATGCTGATGTCTTTAATAAAAAGGAGGCAGAGACACTAACCCCTCATAGACCATACGACTGCCCTATCAACCTGTTACCTGGTACTACTCCTCCCCGTGGGCGTATTTATCCATTATCCGCTGCTGAGACCCGGTCGATGTCCGAATATATTGAGGAGAATCTGGCCAGGGGATTCATCCGGAAATCTACCTCCCCGGCGGGAGCAGGCTTCTTTTTCGTCAAAAAGAAGGACGGCTCTCTCCGTCCCTGTATAGACTATAGAGGCCTTAACCAGATCACGGTGAAGAATAAGTACCCCCTTCCGCTCATTCCGGAGTTATTTGATCGTCTGAGGGGGGCTAGAATCTTCACCAAACTGGACCTCCGTGGGGCGTACAACCTGGTTCGTATCCGTCAGGGGGATGAATGGAAGACGGCATTCAACACCCGGGACGGCCACTATGAATATCTGGTAATGCCCTTTGGTCTCTGTAACGCTCCTGCCGTCTTTCAAGAGTTGGTCAATGACATCTTCCGGGACCTTCTCTACTCCTGCGTAGTGGTGTACCTGGACGACATCTTGGTCTTCTTTCCGGATCTCCAGACTCACCGGAGGGACGTTCGTCAGGTCCTGCTCAGGCTCAGGCAGAATCACCTCTTGGCTAAATACGAGAAGTGCCTCTTTGAGCAGACCTCGCTTCCGTTTTTGGGCTACATTATTTCTCAGACCGGCCTACGAATGGATCCAGAGAAACTGTCTGCCATCGAGAAATGGCCTCGACCGGAGGGGTTGAAGGCCATTCAGCGGTTCCTGGGCTTCGCCAACTACTACCGCCTCTTCATACCGCACTTCTCTTCCCGGACTGCCCCAATTTCCGCGCTCACCCGTAAGGGTACTAATCCCAAAGAGTGGCCGCCCGAAGCAGAGGAGGCCTTTCTTTCCTTAAAACAGGCCTTCTCTTCCGCCCCTGTGCTGCATCGCCCGGACGGCAACAAGCAGTTCTTCCTGGAAGTTGACGCCTCCTCCTCTGGAGCCGGAGCGGTACTTACTCAAAAATCATCTTCCGGGAGGATGGTAACTTGCGGCTTCTTCTCTAAACTCTTCTCCTCCTCAGAGCGCAATTATTCCATAGGAGACCGAGAGTTATTGGCCATCAAACTGGCATTGGAGGAGTGGCGTTACCTGCTCGAGGGGGCTCTTCACCCGGTAATAATTTACACTGACCACAAGAACTTGGCTTACCTCCAGCATGCCCAGAGACTTAACCCGCGCCAAGCCCGGTGGTCCTTGTTTTTTGCTCGCTTTGATTTTGTTCTTCATTTTCGCCCGGCTGACAAAAACGTCAAGGCGGACGCCTTGTCTCGATCCTTTCTGGTGTCTGATCTCGAGGAAGATCCGAAACACATCATCGATCCCGCCAGAGTAATGCAGGTGGCTCCCGTGAGTCTAAATCGTCTCCCTCCCGGAAAGACGTTCGTATCAGTACCTGATCGGGAGAAGATCCTTCACTGGGGTCACTCGTCTAAACTGGCTGGCCACGCCGGTCAGAAAAAGACCCTCCAGCTTATTACCCGGCACTACTGGTGGCCTACCCTGCACAAGGACGTAATAGACTTTGTTTCTGCCTGTGTGTCCTGCGCCCGCAACAAGGTTCCGAGACATCTGCCAGCCGGTCGCCTCCTTCCGCTTTCTGTACCTGCTGCCCCCTGGCAGCATATAGCAATGGACTTTATAACTGACCTCCCAGTCTCTGCCGGTTGTACGGTCATTTGGGTGGTCGCTGACCGCTTCTCCAAGATGGCTCATTTCGTTCCCCTGCCAGGCCTCCCGTCTGCACCCGAGCTAGCTAAAGACTTTATTCGTCACATCTTTCGTCTTCATGGCCTGCCCCTCCACATCGTGTCGGATCGTGGGGTACAGTTCACCTCACGCTTCTGGAGAGCCACTTGTAAACTGCTAGACGTCACCCTGGACTTCTCTTCCGCTTACCACCCACAGTCCAATGGTCAAGTGGAGCGGATCAATCAGAACCTGACCAGTTACCTCCGGCACTTCGTTAATGCCCATCATTCAGACTGGGTGGATCTCCTACCATGGGCCGAGTTCTCTTATAACAATCACGAGAGCGAATCCTCCTCCAAATCCCCGTTTTTTGTAGTCTTCGGTCAGCATCCTCGGATTCCTTTTCCTGTCTCCACCTCTGTGGACAACCCGGCTGCGGAATCTCTCGTTAGCAAATTTTCCTCCATTTGGGAGAGTACCCGATCCGCACTCCTTCAGTCGTCCGAACGGATGAAAAGACACGCTGACAAAAAACGCCTGGATCCTCCACAATTTCGTCCTGGAGATAAAGTCTGGCTCTCATCTAAATATGTCCGACTCAAGATACCTTCTTACAAGTTAGGGCCTCGGTTCATCGGTCCTCTGGAGGTCATCAGTCAGATCAACCCGGTGGCCTATAAATTGAAACTCCCGGCCAACTTACGGATCCCTAACTCCTTCCATGTATCTCTCCTCAAACCTGTGGTACTTAACTCTTTTTCCAAGTCTACAGGTACGCCTCCTGCTCCGGTTTCTGCTGAGGACGAGTTTGAGGTAGAGAACATTCTTGCCACCAAAAGGGTAAGAGGAAAGACCTTTTTTCTAGTGGATTGGAAGGGGTTTGGTCCTGAGGAGAGAACGTGGGAGCCCCGGGAGAACATCCATGCCCCGCTCATCCTTGCTAAATTTCTGTCTGGCCTAAAAAAGGGGGGGCCTAAAGGGGGGGGTACTGTAGCGCCGGCGTCCCTGCCCTCTGCTAGGCAGGGACGCTGTTCCCCTCACCTCTCTGCTCCGTGCCCGGCGTCCTCCTCCCGCTCTGCTGGCAGCGCGCGCTCCTTCCCGGCCACTGTGCTTAGGGCACGCGCGCGCGCTCTCCCTCCCTCTTAAAGGGGCCGCTCGCGCCGTCCTAAGGAGTCCCCGGCCAATGGCCGGAGGACTTCACCATATATAAGGCACCTCCTCCAAAATGGAGGTGCCCGAGCAATGTTGTTGCACTGTTCACTACTCTGCTTCAGCCCTCAGGTCCCGTTGCCAGTTACCTGCCAGATTCCTGCCAGCTTGCTGTCTTATTCCTGCCTGATATTCTGCTACCTGCCTGCTAGCCTGAGGTCCGACGGTCTGCCTTACTACTCCTGTCAGTCTGTCTAAGGACCAGCTTGCCCGCTCACCTGGGAGCGCACATCAACTACCTGTCTGCTTGCCTGAGGTCAGACGGTCTGCCTTTCCAACTCTTGTCAGTCTGTCTATGGACCAGCTTGCCCGCTCACCTGGGAGCGCACATCTGCTACCTGCCTGCTAGCCTACCTGGAGGCTCTGCCGTCACGTGCTGTGACCACCTGCCTGTCCAGTGACTCCTGCCCACTCACCTGGGAGCGCTCATCTGCTGCCTGTCTGCTAGCCTACCTGGAGGCTCTGCCGTCACGTGCTGTGACCACCCGCCTGTCCAGAGACTTCTGCCCGCTCACCTGGGAGCGCTCATCTGCCGCCTGTCTGTTGGTCTTCCTGGAGGCTCCGCCGTCACATGCTGTGACCACCCGTTTATCCAGAGACTCTCGCCTGCTCACCTGGGAGCTCACGTCTACCATCAGCCGCCACAGGTCGTACCAACCCTTTACCCAGAGACTGCCCCGGTCACTTGCCGTGACCATCTGCCCGTTCACCCAGAGACTGCCCCGGTCACTTGCCGTGACCATCTGCCCGTTCACCCAGAGACTGCCCCGGTCACTTGCCGTGACCATCTGCCCGTTCATCCAGAGACTGCCCCGGTCACTGGCCGTGACCTCCTGCCCGTTCTTCTAGAGACTGTCCCGGTCACCTGCTGTGACTGCCTGCCTGGTCGCCACCCGCTCCCTTACAAGGACCGCCCCCTTGTATAGTAGCTCAGAGGTTCCGCCTCCCAGACCCGTTACACAGACAGATACAGCTAACCACGACAGGCACACAACTAACCAGGACAGGCACATACAGCTAACCACACAGGGCTCATACAGCTAACCACTACAGGCACACAACTAACCAGTACAGACACACACAGCTAACCACGACAGACAGATACAGCTAACCACGACAGGCACATACAGCTAACCACGACAGGCACATACAGCTAACTAGGACAGGCACACACAGCTAACTAGGACAGGCACACACAGCTAACCAGGACAGGCACACACAGCTAACCAGGACAGACAGATACACTTAACCACACAGGCACACATAGCTAACCAGGACAGACACACACAGCTAACCAGGACAGACACACACAGCTAACCAGGACAGACACACACAGCCAACCAGGACAGACACACACAGCTAACCAGGACAGACACACAACTAACCAGGATAGACAGATACAGCTAACCACAACAGGCACACACAGCTAACCACGACAGCCACACACAGCTAACCACGACAGACAGATACAGCTAACCAGGATAGGCACACACAGCTAACCACGACAACCACACACAGCTAACACAACAGGCACACACAGCTAACCACGACAGGGCGCACACAACTAACCAGGACAGGCACACAACTAACCAGGACAAGCACACAACTAACCAGGACAGGCACAAACAGCTAACCACGACAGGGCACACACAGCTAACCACGACAGGGCACACACAGCTAACCACGACAGGGCACACACAGCTAACCACGACAGGCACACACAGCTAACCACGACAGGCACATACAGCTAACCACTACAGGGCACACACAGCTAACCACTACAGGGCACACACAGCTAACCACTACAGGGCACACACAGCTAACCACGACAGGCACACACACCTAACCACGACAGGCACACACAGCTAACCACGACAGGCACACACAGCTAACCACGACAGGCACACACAGCTAACCACGACAGGGCACACACAGCTAACCACGACAGGCACCACACTAACCACGACAGGGCACACACAGCTAACCACGACAGGGCACACACAGCTAACCACGACAGGCACATACAGCTAACCACTACAGGGCACACACAGCTAACCACGACAAGCACATACAGCTAACCACTACAGGGCACACACAGCTAACCACGACAGGCACATACAGCTAACCACTACAGGGCACACACAGCTAGCCACGACAGGCACACACAGCTAACCACAACAGGGCAAACACAGCTAACCACTACAGGGCACACACAGCTAACCACGACAGGCACATACAGCTAACCACTACAGGGCACATACAGCTAACCACTACAGGGCACACACAGCTAACCACGACAGGGCACACACAGCTAACCACGACAGGGCACACACAGCTAACCACGACAGGCCACACACAGCTAACCACGACAGGCCACACACAGCTAACCACGACAGGGCACACACAGCTAACCACGACAGGCACACACACCTAACCACGACAGGCACACACAGCTAACCACGACAGGCACACACAGCTAGCCACGACAGGGCACACACAGCTAACCACGACAGGCACATACAGCTAACCACTACAGGGCACATACAGCTAACCACTACAGGGCACACACAGCTAACCACGACAGGGCACACACAGCTAACCACGACAGGGCACACACAGCTAACCACGACAGGCCACACACAGCTAACCACGACAGGCCACACACAGCTAACCACGACAGGGCACACACAGCTAACCACGACAGGCACACACACCTAACCACGACAGGCACACACAGCTAACCACGACAGGCACACACAGCTAACCACGACAGGCACATACAGCTTTTGGCTCCCAATCCTGAGAAAAAATACTGACCAAATACGGATAGTGGGGCCGTGGCCTCAGAGATTAAATATTTGGACACAGCGGCAGAGGTGCACTTACTGGGGTTCTCCGGTGAAAACAAGTAATCACCTCTCCACAGGATCAGTGATAAGTTAGTGATTGTTGGGGGTCTGCTGGGACCCATTTGGCAGAATGTGGAGCTTTTATCCCCATCAGACTGGAGCTCATGTGCAACTCGTCCACTGATCCATTTATTCCCTCAGTGGCTGTTCTTTTTTTATTTTGGAAGTCCCCAAGAGAATGAATGAGGCTGCGGTCAGCTGTCCCACCTGCAGCTCCATTTTAAAATGGGGATAAAAGTGTCCTGTCAGAGATAAAACTTCCACATTCTTTCGATCAGTGCATTTTCCAATGGTCGAACCCAAACAATCAATAAGTTATCACAGATCCTGTAGAGCCCATGGATCGGTGATAACTTGTTTTAACCATAAAACCCCATTAATGCAAACTACTGTAATTGTACATCCCAGTTATAGTATGTGCACAGTATATGTGCAGGAGCCGCCTGTGATTTACAGTCAACGCTCCACTATAACAGAGATAACGGCTAACGGGTATTTGCATATAGCTGTAGGGTGGGTCCCTAGGGTTAATTCATCCTAGTCCGACGCTGTATACAGGACCCTGCACTGACTGATCCTCGGCTTACAGTACATCATATAGTATATACAGGACCATACATTATAACATAAGAGGTCCTGTAGGCCGAGGATCAGTCAGTGCATATTATATTGCATAGCTGTACACAGTATAACACACCTAATATTGTTATATGTCATCTGATGCCTGTAGCCACAGTATAGCCTATACTAATCTGTATACTAGCTGTGCTGTGCTGTACAGTGTGCACAGACATCAGATGGTCAGAGGTATAACTAGAATCCTACAGGCCCTGGTGCAAGATTTGGACAGAGGCCCCCACCAGTATGTTGGTCAGATCTATGGGTCCCTGTTATTTGTAGATTGTGAGCCCTCGCGGGCAGGGTTCTCTCTCCTCCTGTACCAGTCGCTAACTCGTTTTGTCCAAGATTATTGTAAGTGTTTCTGCTATGCATACCCCTTTTTCACATGTAAAGCACCATGTAATGAATAGCACTATAATAATACATAATAATAATGTCCCCCGTCCTACAATAACGTCCCTGTCCTGTAATAACTTCCCAAGTCCTGCAATAACGTCCCCCGTCCTGCAATAATGTCCCCGTCCTGCACTAAGGTTTCCATCTTGTAATAACGTCCCCCGTCCTGCAATAACTTCCCCGTCCTGCACTAAGGTTTCCATCTTCTAATAACGTCCCCATCCTGCACTAAGGTTCCCATCCTGTAATAACGTCCCCCGTCCTGCAATAATGTCCCCATCCTACACTAAGGTTTCTGTCCTGTAATAGCGTCCTCCTTTCTGGAATAGCGTCCCCCATCCTGCAAAAAGGTTCCCGTCCTGTAATAAGGTCCACTGTCCTGTAATAACATCACCCATCCTGCAATAACGTCCCATGTCCAGCAATAACATCCCCTGTCCTGCAATAATGTCACATGGCAGTAACATCATGCGCCACCCATGTCTGGAACGCCGACGTCAGTTTCCAGTCTATGATAGGCCTGGCGGCCACTATAGCTATTGCAGTGCGGGGAGCTGGTGCATTTCTGCACCCCAACACATTTAAGCTGAATGTGCATCTGTGGATTCATATTTAGCTGCAGATAGGGCACGAGTCAGCTGCCCCCTGACTCCATAGACCTGGTCACAGTCACACCCTCCGTGATCTTTACGCCCCTGCAGATGTTATATACAGGATAATAAGGTCTGGCATAACATCTGATGTCTGTAGTCACAATTTACAGTGGGTACGGAAAGTATTCAGACCCCTTTAAATTTTTCACTTTGTTTCATTGCAGCCATTTGGTAAATTCTAAAAAGTACATTTTTTTTCTCATTAATGTACATTCTGCACCCCATCTTGATTGAAAAAAAAAACAAATGTAGAAATTTTTCCAAATTTATTAAAAAAGAAAAACTGAAATATCACATGGTCATAAGTATTCAGACCCTTTGCACAGACACTCATATTTAAGTCGCATGCTGTCAATTTCCTTGTGATCCTCCTTGAGATGGTTCTACTCCTTCATCGGAGTCCAACTGTGTTTAATGAAACTGATAGGATTTGATTTGGAAAGGCACACACCTGTCTATATAAGACCTCACAGCTCACAGTGCATGTCAGAACAAATAAGAATCATGAGCTCAAAGGAACTGCCCAAGGAGCTCAGAGACAGAATTGTGGCAAGGCACAGAT
This sequence comes from Phyllobates terribilis, assembly GCF_046119375.1. Lineage (NCBI taxonomy): Eukaryota > Metazoa > Chordata > Amphibia > Anura > Dendrobatidae > Phyllobates > Phyllobates terribilis. Next base: position 530,523,944 of record NW_027362762.1, on the reverse strand, counting down.
CTGGCCAAGGTTATAAAAGATTTTCTGCATTACTCAAGAACAGGGGCCTCCATAATCCTTAAATGGAAGAAGTTTGGGACCACCAGAAGTCTTCTTAGACGTGGCCGTCCAGCCAAACTGAGCAATCGTGGGAGAAGAGCCTTGGTGAGAGAGGTAAAGGAGAACCCCAAGATCACTGTGGCCGAGCTCCAGGGATGCCGTAGGGAGAGGGGAGAAAGTTCCACAAAATCAACTATCACTGCAGCCCTCCACCAGTCGTGCCTTTATGGCAAAGTTGCCCGATGGAAGCCTCTCCTCAGTGCAAGACATATGAAAGCCCGCATAGAGTTTTCTCAAAAACACATGAAGGCCTCCCAGACTATGAGAAATAAGATTCTCTGGTCTGATGAGACGAAGATAGAACTTTTTGGTGATAATTCTAAACGGTATTTGTGGAGAAAACCAGACACTGCTCATCACCTGCCCAATACAATCCCAACAGTGAAACGTGGTGGCAGCATCATTTTATGGGGGTGTTTTTCAGCTGCAGGGACAGGACGACTGGTTGCAATTGAAGGAAACATAAATGCGGCCAAGTACAGAGATCTCCTGGATGAAAACCTCTTCCAGAGTGCTCTGGACCTCAGACTTGGCCGACGGTTCAACTTCCAACAGGACAATGACCCTAAGCACACAGCTAAAATAACAAAGGAGTGGCTTCAGAACAACTCTGTGACTTAGGTCAGGGCTTCTTGTCAGAGCCCTGACCTAAACCCAATAGAGCATCTCTGGAGAGACCTGAAAATGCCTGTCCACCAACGTTCACCATCCAACCTGACGGAACTGGAGAGGATCTGCAAGGAAGAATGGCAGAGGGTCCCCAAATCCAGGTGTGAAAAACTTGTTGCATCATTCCCAAGAAGACTCATGGCTGTACTAGCTCAAAAGGGTGCTTCTACTCAATACTGAGCAAAGGGTCTGAATACTTATGACCATGTGATATTTCAGTTTTTCTTTTTTAATAAATTAGCAAAAATTTCTACATTTCTGTTTTTTTTTCAGTCAAGATGGGGTGCAGAGTGTTCTTTAACCCCTTAACAACATTTGCCGTACTAATACGCGTCTGTGCCCTGGGACTTAAGAGCCAGACCCGTATTAGTACGTCATGGCGATCGCGCGCGCACACAGGCTGTGCGGGCGCGATCGCCGCCGGGTGTCAGCTGATTGTCACAGCTGACACCCGGTACTATGTGCAGGGAGCGGTCCTGCACCGCTCCCAGCACATTAACCCCCGCGATGCTGCGATCGAAGTCGATCGAAGTCGATCGCGGCATTGCGGGGGCAAGGGGAGGTGATCGCCGATACTCACCTCCTCTTCCGGCTTCCAGCGCAGTCTGCAAAGGCTTCCCGGGTGTTGCCATGACGACCCGATGTCGTCATGACAACATCCGGGTCACCAGACAGCAGGAAGATTGTTTGGACATGCGCAGTGCATCTCCAAGCAATCTTCACACTGTGCATTTCTGACAGCTTGCATGGCATAGGGATGGTGCTGCATTCCTGTGCCATGCAGGCGATCAGAGGAAAAAAAGTGAAAGTCCCAGAGTGGGACAAGGTAATAAAGTGTATAAACTGTGTGAAAGTGGAAAAAAAAATAAAAAAAAAATTTGCAAAAATATAAAAAAAAAAATAAAAAAAATAATCCACCAAAAATAAAAATATAATGTACCCATCAATAAATATTATTATAAAAAAACCCAAAAACAATAAAAGTACACATATTTGGTATCGCCGCGTCCGGAACAACCTGACCTATAAAACTGTCCCACTAGTTAACCCCTTCAGTGAACACGGTAAAAAAAAAAAAACGAAGCAAAAAACAATGCTTTATCACCATACCGCCAAACAAAAAGTGGAATAACACGCGATCAAAAAGACGCATATAAATAAAAATTATACCGCTGAAAACGTCATCTCGTCCCGCAAAAAACAAGCCGCCATACAGCTCCATCAGCCGAAAAATAAAAAAGTTATAGCTCTCAGAATAAAGCGATGCTAAAAAATATTTTTTTCTATAAAATAGCTTTTATTGTGTATAAGCGCCAAAACATAGAAAAATGATACAAATGTGGTACCGCTGTAAACGTACTGACCCGAAGAATAAAGATACCTCATCAATTTTACCACACGTGGAACAGAATAAAAAAAAAACAAAAAAAAACCAAACAATTCCTGAATTGTTGGTTTTTGTTTATTCTGCCTCCCAAAAATCGGAATAGAAAGCGATCAAAAAATGTCACGTGCCTGAAAATGGCACCAATAACAACGTCAAGTCATCCCGCAAAAAACGAGCCATCACATGACTGTCTGCCAAAATCTGGAAAAATTATAGCTCTCAAAATATGGCGATGCAAAAACTAGATTTTACAAAAAATGCGTCTTTTAGTGTGTGACAGCTGTCAGTCATAAAAACCCCATATGATTCTGGCATTGCTGTAATCACACCGACCCGAAGAATAAAGTCGTCTAATCACTTATACCGCACAAGGAACAGCGTCAAAAATAAACTCTTGGGTTAGGATTGGGCTACGGTTAGGGCTGGGTTTGGGGCTAGGGCTGTGCTGGGGCTAGGGTTGTGCTGGGGCTAGGGTTGTGCTGGGGCTAGGGTTGTGCTGGGGCTAGGGTTGTGCTGGGGCTAGGGTTGTGCTGGGGCTAGGGTTGTGCTGGGGCTAGGGTTGTGCTGGGGCTAGGGTTGTGCTAGGGCTAGGGTTGTGCTAGGGCTAGGGTTGTGCTAGGGCTAGGGCTGGGGTTGGGATTTTTTTCAAAAGTAAGAAAAAAGATGACGATATGGCGACTAGTGTTGAGAGCAAGTGCTCACTACTTGAGTTTGCATCGGGTGCTCTGGTATGCATTGAGTATCGTGGGTATTTGAGTGACATGCTCGAGTCTCTGACCCATATGCTTCGCGGCCAAAAAACTTTACGGGGATCGCCTGCCATGCACGAGCGATCCCCGCATGTTTTTTTTTGGGTGTCTAATAACCGTGAAACATGCGGAGCAGGGACTCGAGCATGTCACTCGAGCACACGCTGTACATGGTGCATACCTGAGTACCCGATGCAAACTCAAGTAGCGAGCACTTGCGCTCAAGAATAATGCCAACTTATTCAATATGATGACCTAATGTAAACAAATTCTGTGCCGTACCTCTGGGTTCAAAATGTTCACTATACACCTTAATAAAATCCTTGAGGGGTATAGTTTCCAAAATGGGGACACTTGTGGGGGAGCTCCACTGTTTAGGCACATCACGGGCTCTCCAAACGCGACATGGTGTCTGCTAACAAATTGAATGGAAAATCGGCTCAAATTGTTAGCGGACGCCATGTTGCGTTTGGAGAGCCCCTGTGTGCCCAAACATTGGAGCTCCCCCACAAGTGACCCCATTTTGGAAACTAGACCCCCCAAGGCACCTATCTAGATGCATAGTGAGCACTTGGAACCCCCAGGTGCTTCACAAATTGATTCGTAAAAATGAAAAAGTGTTTTTTTTTTCACTTTTTCATTTTTACGAATCAATTTGTGAAGCACCTGGGGGTTCCAAGTGCTCACTATGCATCTAGAAAGGTGCCTTGGGGGGTCTAGTTTCCAAAATGGGGTCACTTGTGGGGGAGCTCCAAAGTTTGGGCACACAGGGGCTCTCCAAACACAACATGGCGTCCGCTAATTATTCAAGCAAATTTTACAATCAAAAAGTCAAATGGCGCTCCTTCCCTTCCGAGCCCTGCCGTGCGCCCAAACAGTGTTTTTCCCCAAATATTGGGTATCTGCGTGCCCAGGGGAAATTGCACAACAAATTTTGGGGTCCATTTTTTCTTATTACCCCTGTGAAAATAAAAAAAATTGGGTCTAAAGTAACATTTTTGTGAAAAAAGTTAAATGTTCATTTTTTTCTTCCACATTCAAAAAATTCCTGTGAAGCACCTGAAGGGTTAATAAAGTTCTTGAATGTGGTTTTGAGCACCTTGAGGGGTGCAGGTTTTTAGAATGGTGTCACTTTTGGGTATTTTCTGTCATAAAGACCTCTCCAAGTGACTTCAAATGTGATGTGGTCCCTAAAAAAATGGTTTTGTAAATTTTGTTGGAAAAATGAGAAATCGCTGGTCAACTTTTAACCCTTATAGCTCCCTAACAAAAAAAAATTTTGGTTCCAAAATTGTGCTGATGTAAAGTAGACATGTGGGAAATGTTATTTATTAACTCTTTTGTGTGACATATCGCTCTGATTTCAGGGCTTAAAAATTCAAATTTTGAAAATTGCAAAATTTTCTAAATTTTCGCCAAATTTCCGTTTTTTTCACAAATAAACGCAAGTGATATCGAAGAAATTTTTCCACAATCATGAAGTACAATATGTCACGAAAAAACAGTCTCAGAATCAGGGGGATCCGTTGAAGCGTTCCAGAGTAATTACCTCATAAAGTGACAGTGGTCAGAATTGTAAAAATTGGCCCGGTCATTAACGTGCAAACCACCCGCGGGGCTTAAGGGGTTAATGAGAAAAAAAATGAACTTTTTAGAATTTACCAAATGGCAGCAATGAAGCAAAGAGTGAAAAATTTAAAGGGGTCTGAATACTTTCCGTACCCACTGTATACTATATACACACAGGAGCTCTGTATATAATGTCAGTGTACAAGTAATGCAGTGATCACCAGTGACATTATACACAGGAGCTCTGTACATACTGTAATGTCACCAGTGATCACTGTATTACCTGTACACTGACACTATAAATTGCGCAATTCTCCACATGTCTACTTTACATCAGTACAATTTTGGAACCAACATTTTTTTTTGTCAGGACATTATAAAGGTTAAAAGTTGACCAGTGATTTCTCATTTTTCCAACAAAATTTACAAAACCATTTTGTTTAGGAACCACATCACATTTGAAGTGACTTTGAGGAGTCTTTATGACAGAAAATACACAAAAGTTACACCATTCTAAAAACTGCAACACTCAAGGTGCTCAAAACCACATTTAAGAAGAAAAAAATGAACATTTAACTTTTTTTCACAAAAAATGTTATTTGAGACCAAATTTTTTTATTTTCACAAGGGTAACAGTTCAAAATGGACCCCAAAATTTGTTGTGCAATTTGTCCTGAGCACGCCAATACCCCATATGTGGGGGAAAACCACTGTTTGGGTGCATGGCTGGGTTCTGAAGGGAAGGAGCGCCATTTGACTTTTCGAATGTAAAATTTGCTTGAAAAATTAGCGGACGCCATGTTGCGTTTGGGGAGCCCCTGCTGTGCCTAAACAGTGGAAATCCCCCAGTGACACCATTTTGGAAACTGACCCCTCAGGTAACTTATCTAGATGTGTGGTGATCACCTTGAACCCCCAGGTGCTTCACAGAAGTTTATAACATTGAGCCATAAAAATAAACTTTTCACATTTTTCCCACAAAAGTGTTTTTCAGCCTTCAATTTTGCATTTTCATAAGGGTAACTGGAGAAATTGCACAGTGCCATTTGTTGTGCAATTTTTCCTGAGTAAGCCGATACCCCATATGTGGGGGAAAACCACTGTTTGGATGCACGGCAGGGTTTGGAAAGGAACGAGCGCCATTTGACTTTTTGATTGTAAAATTTGCTTGAATAATTAGCAGACACCATGTCGCGTTTGGGGAGCCCCTGATGTGCCTAAACAGTGGAAACGCCCCACAAGTGACTCAATTTTGGAAACTGACCCCTCAGGGAACTTATCTAGAAGTGCGGTGAGCACCCTGAACCTCCAGGTGCTTCACAGAAGTTTATAACAGAGCTGGGAAAATAAAAAAAATCTAACTTTTTCCACAAAAATGATCTTTTAGACCCAATTTTTTTTTCTCAAGGGTAAGAGGAGAAAATGGACCCCAAAAACTGTTGTGCAGTTTCTCCTGAATACGCCGATAGCCCGTATGTGGGGAAAATACACTGTTTGGGAGCATGGCAGGGTTCAGAAGGGAAGGAGCTCCTTGTGACTTTTTGAATGCAAAATTGGCTGGAATCGAGAGTGGATGCCATGTTGCGTTGTTTGAAGAGCCCCTGATGTGCCTAAACAGTAGAAACCCCCCACAAGTGACCCCATTTTATAAACTAGACCCCTCAAGGATTTTATCAAGGGGTAGAGTGAACATTTTGAATCTAGAGGTACGATACAGAATTTGATAACATAAGGTCATCATATTGAATAAGTTGTCATTAGTCTTGAGCGCAAGTGCTCGGTACTTGATTTGCATCGGGTACTCGGGTATGCACCATGTATCGCGGGTGCTCGAGTGACATGTGTGGCGCCCCTGAGGGTTCAGTCACCACAGAGGTACTGCATCTCAACCAGAGGTGTGGTATCCCACTCTCAGGTAAGGATAGAGTGCTGTCCGGGACCCTAACACCTGCATCCAACACATCCACTTCAGTAGGGCAGGGCGAGATTGCTCCTACGGGAGAGCACAGTCCCTGGTCCCTGACTGGAGAGGAGGGGAACCTAGTGAGGGGGAACCATGTAGTGGGTGTGGGTGGAGGACGTAGATCAGGGGAGCACTTGTGAGGGAGTGATTTGAAAGAGGGAACCATCTTGGGAAGTGAGTTCAGTTCAGTCAGCGTGTTCAGTCAGAGGAGGAAAGTGAGGGGAGCAGGAGCTCTGCACGAGCTCTGCTCCGGAGCGGGCCTGAGGAGAGGCCCAGGACTGAAGGAAGAGGAGAGGGAGCAGGAGAAAGGCTCCAGGAACAGAAGGGATCCCAGGGGTACGGGAAGTGCTGGAGGCCACCCCTACGCCCGAATCTGCCAGGCGGTGGAGGGATCGAGCCGCAGAGGGGACCGGCCCCTAAACTAGTGGAGAACTACAAGGCTCAGCTGGGAAACGGAGGCTGCTGTACTTGCAAGGTGCAGTGGCCACTTCCGCAACTATATCGCCGAAAAGGTGGCCACATAGGGTCCAGGGGACTGCAGGTCGCCCGACAAGACGAGGCTACCGGATCGGGACACTGGTTGCGAGGCGCAGGGTAGGAGGGCGAGAGCCAGCGCAGGAAGACGACTGAGGAAGACGACATAGAAAGGGGTCCTGTCAGGCACTCTTGAATTACCTGAGGGATTGCTAAACCCCTGCCTGGTGAACGCAGCACGACGTGGGAGGTTGTAGTCCGGAACCTGTAACCTGAGGAACTTATCAACTGTGAGTAAACTCGGAAGACTGCACCCCACTGCCTCTGTGATTATTGCCTGTGCCATCACCCCCTGCACTACAACGCCCAGCACAACCTATAACATCTACACTGCCCTGGAGCTAAGCTCTACCTGTGGAGAGCCACACCAGCTTTGCTGCACTAACATCAGCTCCAGAGGACCTGCTCCGCAGCAGCGGCTCCCTTTAGCCGCATACCACAGGTGGCGTCACGAACTTTGTATATAAACTATAATCCCCTATAAAAATCCCCTTTTGAATGACTGCCCTGGGCCACGGACCGGGTCACCGCCACTGTGACATCTCCCCTAGCAATGACCGGCCCGGCACTGAGTACCCCACGGCCTAGGGGGCGCATCACATGCTCGAGTCCCCGCTCCGCATGTTTCATAGTTGTTAGACACCCAAAAAAAAACATGCGGGGATCACTCGTGCATGGCAGGCAATCCCCGCAAGTGTTTTTTGGCTGCGAAGCATATGGGGTGGAGACTCGAGCATGTTACTCAAGCACCCGCGATACTCAGTGCATACCCGAGCACCCGATGCAAACTCAAGTAGCGAGCACTTGCGCTCAACACTAGTCGCCATATCGTCATCTTTTTTTTTTCTGTACTTTTGAAAAAAATCCCAACTCCAACCCTAACATAACCCTAATCCTAACTGTAACCCTATCAGAACCCTAACCCTAAAACAACCCTAACCCTAACACAAATCTAATCCTAACCCTATCAGAATGCTAACCCTAATGCAACCCTAACCCTAACACAGCCCTAACCCTAACACAACTCTAACCCTAACACAACCCTAATCCTAACACAATCCTAACCCTAACACTACCCTAACCTTAACTGCAAAGATTGGAATTTGTGATTTTATATTTTTTATCTAACTAAAGGGCGGACAAAGGGGGGTTTGATTTATTATTTTTTTTTATTTTGATCAGTGTGATAGGGTTTATCACAGTGATCAAAATGAACCAATAGGGAAAATTCCGTTGTTGCCGAGTACCAGCCGGCAGATCTCGGCGGGTGCACGGCGTATGCAACCGCCATTTTTTTCTGCAGGAAAATGCCGGAGGGCCCGGGGATGATCAGGGGACGGTGGAGGTACCAGGTGGGCTCGGGGGGTTTCATTTCTCTCTCCTCTGATATGTATATCATTTCAGAGGAGAGAGAAATGATTGCAACCCCGGGCACACTTTTTTTGTGTGAATATTATTCAGTGAATAACGGCGATCACGTAATCGGGGACCAGAAAAAACAGCCCCGATCATATTCTCCAGGGTCTCAGCTACCCCAGGTAGCTGAGACACCAGAGAATTTCCGACTCTGGGGGACGCTACAGCCTTATTCCTCAGCGACGCATTTTAACGGTGCTGAGGAAATAAGTACCCTTATCTGTTGCCGTAAAAATGCATTATGGCGGTCTATCCTCGATCACAACATTCTCTGTATACTCTTGACACATTGTACATATAAATCTCACAAAGTTGGCAGTTTCTGAAATACTGGTGCTGACCCTAGCAAAGGTGACTGTGCCTCATTCAAAGTCACTTACATCACTCTTGTTTTTCATTCTAATGTGTTTTTTTGGCCGCAAAGTATAGCACTGAGCATGTCACTCGAGCACCCGCGATACTCGGTGCATACCTGAGCACCCGATGCAAACTCAAGTAGCAAACACTTGCGCTCAACACTAGTCGCCATATCGTCAGCCTTTTTTCTTTACTTTGAAAAATCCCAACTCCAACCCTAACACAACCCTAACCCTATCAGAACCCTAACCCTAAAACAACCCTACCGCTAACACAGCTCTAATCTTAACCCTATCAGAACCCTAACCATAAAAAAATGCTAACCCTAGCTCAACCCTAACAAAACCCTAATCCTAACCCTAACACAACCCTTACCCTAATCCTAACCCTAACACAACCCTAAAACAAACACAACCCTAACCCTAACCTAACCCGAATCCTAACTGCAAAGATTGGGAAAAAATATTTTTTTTATTTTATAAATTTCTATCTAACAAAGGGCGGACAATGGGGGGTTTGATTTATTATTTTTTTTTATTTTGATCACTGTGATAGGGTTTATCACAGTGATCAAAATGAACCAATAGGGAAAATTTCCTGTTGTTGCCGGAAGATGCTGGAGGGCCCGGGGATGATCAGGGGACGGCGGAGGTACAGGGTGGGCTCGGGGGGGCTTAATTTATCTCTCCTCTCACATGTATGCCATGTGAAAGGAGAAATTATTGTAACCGTGGGCACACTTTTTTTTTTTTATGTGATCGCCATTATTCGGTGAATAACAGCGATCACGTGATTGGGTACCGGAAAAAACAGCCCTGATCATATTCACCCCGGAGAATTTCCGCTCTGAGGGGCGCTACAGCCTTATTCCTCAATGACGCATTTTCACAGCGCTGAGGAAATAAGTACCTTTAATTGCCGCAGTAAAAATGTGTTACAGCGGTCGTTAAGGGGTTAAGTTTATTTCAGCACAGCAACATTGTTTTTCAACGCATCCAATTGTGGATTTTTTTTATTCAAAAATTTATTAAAAATGTACTTTGTTTGTGGGACAACCCCTTTAATACACTCTGAAAAAAAAAAGTTAATTATTCTTGGGTCGTCATTTTCTGAGAGCCATGAGTTTCACAGTTTTACAGCTACAAGTGCTTCTCACTAAATTAGAATATCAAAAAGTTAATTTATTTCAGTTCTTCAATACAAAAAGTGAAACTCATATATTATATAGAGTCATTACAAACAGAGTGATCTATTTTAAGTGTTTATTTCTGTTAATATTGATGATTATGGCTTACAGCCAATGAATACTTTATAACAACATCTTGAAAAATGTTTTTAAAATCTGAAATGTTGGCCTACTGAAATGTATGTTCAGTAAATGCCCTCAATACTTGGTCGGGGCTCCTTTCACATCAATCAATGTGGTGTGGCATGGAAATGGTCAGCCTGTGGCAATGCTGAGGTGTTATGGAAGCCCAGGTTGCTTTAATAGCAGCCGTCAGCTCATCTGCATTATTGGGTCTGGTGTCTCTCATCTTCCTCTTGACAATACCCCATAGATTCTCTATGGGGTTAAGGTCAGTCGAGTTTGCTGGCCAATCAAGCACAGTGATACCGTTGTTTTTAAACCAGGTATTGGTACTTTTGGCAGTGTGGACAGGTGCCAAGTCCTCCTACTGGAGAATGAAATTTCCATCTCCAAAAAGCTTGTCGGTAGAGGGAAGCATGAAGTGCTCTCAAAATTTCCTGGTAGACGGCTGCACTGACTTTGGTCTTGATAAAACACAGTGGACCTACACCAGCAGATGACATGGCTCCCCAAACCATCACTGATTGTGGAAACTTCACACTAGACCTCAAGCAGCTTGGATTGTGTGCCTCTCCAGTCTTCCTCCAGACTCTGGGACCTTGATTTCCAAATGAAATGCAAAATTTACTTTCATCTGAAAACAACACCTTGGAGCACTGAGCATCAGTCTAGGTCTTTTTTATCCTTGGCCCAGGTAAGATGCTTCTGGTGTTGTCTATTGGTCATGAGTGGCTTGACACAAGGAATGCGACACTTGTAGCCCATGTCCTGGATACATCTGTGTATGGTGGCTCCTGAAGCAATGACTCCAGCAGCAGTCCACTCCTTGTGAATCTCCCCCCAAATTTTTGAATGACCTTTTCTTAACAATCCTTTCAAGTCTACGGTTATCCCTGTAGCTTGTGTACCTTTATCTACCACACTTTTTCCTTCCACTCAACTTTCCATTAATATGCTTGGATACAGCACTCTGTGAACTACCAGCCTCTTTAGTGGCTTACCCTCCTTGTGGAGTGTGTCAATGACTGCCTTCTGGACATCTGTCAAGTCAGCAGTTTTCCCCATAATTGTGGAGCCTACTAAAACAGACTAAGGGGCCTTTTTAAATTCTTAGGAAGCCTTTGCCGGTGTTTTTTGTTAATTATTCTAATTTACTGAGATAATGACTTTTGTGTTTTTGTTGGCTGTAAGCCATAATCATCAACATTACCAGAAATAAACACTTGAAATAGATCACTCTGTTTGTAATGACTCTATATAATATAGGAGTTTAACTTTTTGTATTGTAGAACTGAAATAAATTATCTTTTTGATGATATTCTAATTTAGTGAAAAGCACTTGTATGTCAGGGCTTACTTTGTGTGTGACAAGCTGTAGTTTTAGTTGGACCCATTTTGTAGCACTTTTTCATCACTCTTATTACACTCTTTGGAAAGCAAAATTAACAAAAAAAACGCAAATCTGTAAATTATTTTTTTGTAAACATGGTTCACCGTTAGGTATACCTGTCATGTTGTCTATAAACACAATACCAAATTAATTTAGCTTCTTTATGTTTTGCTATTTTTGCTAAAAAATAACTTACAAAAAAAGTATTTTTAGTCCCCATATTCTGATAACCATAACTTTAATTTTGTTGTAGATGGAGATATAGGACTTCTTGTTTTATTGCAGGAGAAGCTGTATTTTTTATAGGTACTTTTATTTTTTTCTTCAGTAAGCATGAACTGAACCCCTCATCAAATCTAGAATTGTATTTTAATTTTATTTTATAGATTTCGCCATGTAGTATAATTGACATATCAACTTTATTCTGTGGGTTGTTATTATTACAATGATATCCAATTTATAATTTGATTACGTTTTCACATGAAAAAATCACTTTAAAAAAATAAAGAAATCACTTTCTTGTTTGGTCTTCATACCGTATGTTTTCGTTTTTACTGGTATAATTTAGGGACGCATTCGACTTTTGACCACCTTTTATTTAATTTTTTTTGTGGCAAGATTAATAGAAACAGCAATCCTAGCATTGTTTTTCATATTTTTTTTTAGTAGCGTTCACTGTATGGGTTGAAATATAAAATAGTTTTATAGCACTAGTAATTACAAACGCAAAATGCTAAAAGTGTCTTTTTTTCCAGAGGTAGTTTTCTTTTCACAAATAAAATTAAAGCTGTGATTTGTTATTTTTACACAGGCATTGTAAAAAAAGAAAAAAAAGTGAATATGCAATCCTTTGATCGTATTGACAGTACGACTTATGTAGTACAATTTATTATCTAACCTGTCAGTATTTTACTGACAGCCCATCAGACATGCCTCTGGCTGGATCTGTTGGGCTTAGGGATATGGTAGACACAGACACCACTTTTATGCTTTTGGTTGCCACAGCAACATATTGACACCCTGTGATTGTTGCTGCGGGCATGTTGATGGGCTGACAAAGGGTGCGATCTCTAAGGCCACAGCCCCACTATCAGTATTTGGTCAGTATTTTTTCTCAGGAGTGGGTGATAAATGCAGAATTGGTGACTTGTTTCTATTATACCTTTTCTCTGATTGTTTCTCACCTGGTTTTCGCTCCCAATCCAGAGAAAAAATACTGACCGAATACTGACCAAACACTGATAGTGGAGCCGTGGCCTAACTCTTCATGTACCGTTGTCACTGTAGACAGCATGTGAGGTGTTAAAGTGCTGCGATCTCAGCTATGTCCGGTTCCAGCACGAGCTTAAGGCTAACATTCAGGGAAAGTATAATAGAAACACATCACCACTTTTGTGTTTTTCACCCACTCCTGATTTTGGCTTACAAATACTGATGGAAAATACTGAACAGATAACATCTGTAAGAAGTTTGTATGTTCTCCATGAGTATTTGTGTGTTTCCTCATACATACTGATAGGGAATATAGTTTGTGAGCCCCAATGGGGAGTGCAATGATGTATTTAAAGTGCTGCAAAACATGATGGCGCTATATAAGCAAAGCATAAAAATACGCCCGATGGCGGGAAATCACTTGCAAACTGGACACTTTTGTTCATTTATGGAAGGGGGTTAAGCATAAGCCATTCATAAAATTAAAGGCCACGTTCAGGACATACTTTCTCAATAAATTTCAAGATAATACTACTGGAAAATCCATTAATAATGGGATCAGACTGAGGAGGAAAGAAAATTGATTCCTCCTCGACTAGCACCGCTTTTCCATAGAATATTTTTTTAATTGGACCTTTTTAACTATTACTTTCAACTACCGTAGATAGCATCCCATCTCTTATTTTGAGAGACCTGCAGAGAGACTTTTCTACTGATGAAGAACAGGTGCATCTCACTAAATTCAAATATCATCAAAAAGTTAATTTCAGTTCTTCAATACAAAAAGTGAAACTCTTATTATATAGAGTCATTGCAGAGTGATCTATTTCAAGTATTTATTTCTGTTAATGTTGATGATTATCGCTTACAGCCAATGAAAACACAGAAGTCATTATCTCAGTAAATTGGATTAATTAACAAAAAACACCTGCAAAGGCTTCCTAAGCGTTTAAAAAGGTCCTTTTGTCTGTTTCAGTAGGCTCCACAATCATGGGGAAGACTGCTGACTTGACAGATGTCTACAAGGCAGTTATTGACAATAAGTAAATGCAAACTAAATTTTACATTTCATTTGGAAATCAAGGTCCCAGAGCCTGGAGGAAGAGTGGAGAGGCCACAATCCAAGCTGCTTGAGGTCTAGTGTGAAGTTTCCACAATCAGTGATGGTTTGGGGAGCCATGTCATCTGCTGGTGTGGGTCCACTGTGTTTTAATCAAGACCAAAGTCAGCGCAGCCGTCTACCAGGAAATTTTAGAGCCAAGCTTTTTGGAGATGGAAATTTCATTCTCCAGCAGGACTTGGCACCTGTCCACACTGCCGAACGTACCAATACCTGGTTTAAAAACAACCGTATCACTGTGCTTGATTGGCCAGCAAACTCGCCTGACCTTAACCCCATAGAGAATCAATAGGGTATTGTCAAGAGGAAGATGAGACACCAGACCCAATAATGCAGACGAGCTGAAGGCTGCTATCAAAGTAACCTGGGCTTCCATAACACCTCAGCAGTGCCACAGGCTGATTGCCTCCATGCCACGCTGCACTGATGCAGTAATTGATGCAAAAGGAGCCCCGACCAAGTATTGAGTGCATTTACTTAACATACATTTCAGTAGGACAACATTTCAGATTTTAAAATAATTTTTCAAGTTGTTGTTATAAAGTATTCTAATTTACTGAGATAATGACTTTTGTGTTTTCATTGGCTGTAAGCCATAATCATCAACATTAACAGAAATAAACACTTGAAATAGATCACTCTGTTTGTAATGACTCTATATAATATGAGTCTCACTTTTTGTATTCAAGAACTGAAATAAATTAACTTTTAGATGATATTTTAATTTAGTGAGATGCACCGGTAGCTGCCACCATAAAAGACTCCAAACCTCGGCAAAGCCCAGACTCCGATGGCTTCACAGCCACGTTTTTCAAACAGTACTCAAATCAACTTTGCCTATTATTTTTATGTTTGTTCTTCCATGATACACAAGAAAATGCTTGTTAGGGTGCACTGGGAGTTCTTTCGCTGTACATGAGATTAAAAGATCTCATCATACACAGAATTTTGGTCTTGTTTATTCTGACAAATATAACTGTATATATTCCAAAATGGGTATTGCATTAATTGCATTTTTTCTGGCTTTGTTTGGGCTCTCTTCAGCTGTTAATTTTTTGTGTCTGCCCATTTCTTGATGAATTGCCATACTGATAATTTGCGATTCCTACATGATGAATTTTCTTCCATTGATCCCAACAAGGAATTTGAGAAATCATCTGAAGTAGTTGTATCAATTTTAACAAATCTTGCTCTCCCATCTTTATGGCAGCCTTTCTTAAATAATTTTTAAAAAAATGGATTATGGTATATATATATATATATATATATATATTTATTATTTTATATATACTCTTGAGTATCTATCTGAAACTTAGATTTTTTTTAGTCGCTATAATCAGAGTTTCCATCATTGAAAGATTATTCATTTTCTGGTTCAAGGAATTACCATAAATTCCAGTAGATTAATGCATTTAGTCAAAGAAATTACACATAACATTGTGGGTTATAGTTAATTTAGTGATAAAATGAATAATTGGTGGAGAAAGGTTGAACTTGATGGACCCAAGTCTTTTTTCAACCTATGTAACTCATATATGAGTGTCTTTATATCCCTTCTAAAGTGTTCTATTATTTATAACTTTAATAAGTTTTTTTTTTATTTTATGTTTAGCTGCATTAAGTTTAAACCGCACTTTGGCAAAATCTGGTTCCAATCAGAAAATCTTCTGAATAAAAGGTAGTTGCCATTTTCTTTAATCTCAGTCCTCTAGTGACCATTTCTTTTGAAAAATTTTATTTTACTGTAGCGTCATCCCACCTGATTTCCATCTCTTTAGACTTTTTGTTTTCTAGGTATCTCAACAGGGTTCTAAATTCAGTTGGTGCTGTGTGTTGCAGTATCCACATTTTTATCAAATATTAATGCTAGCTTGGTTAATCTATCTGTACAATCTTCCCCATCTATGAAACTGATAAGTTACGGCTCAGGCATAAAATTGACATGATGGAGGAAGTATAGTAATGTGTATGTCAACACAACAAACAAAACTCTGAACAGTAAAGGTAAAGTGGAGAGTCAGCTCACCAACCACGGTACATAACATTCAGAGTCATGGGACAAGTCTTCACATGGATCGACCAAAGTAGCTCCAAGGGTACAAGTGCAGGGTAAAGGAAGTCCAGCGAAAGAAACCATCCACTTAGTGTATAGAGTGACCGGAAAGTGGTACCGAATGTGCGTCTCCCTGGGACATTGCTGCACTTTATTGGTAGACAGCTCACCACCACTCTACCAATGGTAAGTATATTACCACAGTTTTCCCTACAGCTTTACTTTATCACTATCACACTGGTCTTTGCTCTGGTTGGAGTGGAAAAAACAGTGATCATGATAGTTAATGAAACGGTGAAGCAGCAGGGAAAAATCATCTAATAAAGAAGCAGTATGACCCCGGGAACAGTGTGCATTTCCACTCCACAACACTGAACATGGTTTCTGGTCTGATTATAGTCATTTTTCTTGATCGGTACTCTTTAGGCTCCTGCTATGCAGTCCTAGATATTCATAAACTAACTATCCCTGCCCACACCACTGATTGGCAGTTTTCTGCCTATGCACCGTACACAAAAAGCTGCCAATCAATGTTTCACATGGAGTTATACAGAGCTCATCATTGAGAGGACTAGCAAAGCTGCAGCAGATAAGACAGTAATTTTATTAACACTACAGAAAGAAGCCAAGTGACACATCATTGGAATCAGAGTGAGTCTGTCTCTATTGCATGCTGACCTCAGATTGGGAAACATAATCATCAGGCTCCATTTATAAATCTATCTACTATTTATGAAGATGGCTGCTCACTTGGTTCCTTTTGAGTATCTGTATTCACACAAAGATCCACCTGCTCTGTGAATGACAGACTAGCAACCATGTTCTAATTTTTCACTTAGTGGGTATTAAAGGTTTTCCTACCACAACCTAGTAGATTTGCTCCTCACACAAATCTTCTGCATGATGTGTTAAATAGGTAAAGATTGACAAATTCCTCCCTAGATGGTACAGATGTCAGATCACACCATAGCCCTGGGTCATTGAAGTCACTTTTCTTTTGATATTGTGGTATTAGCTGATGTTTTTTTGGCGCCAAATTCTTCAAAATGGTGTACATGGTTCATGAACTTAACACAAAATAAAAAGTACCAAATTAAAATCTCTGCCAGAAAACTTACTCCAGGCAGGGACTAGAGTGAGACAGGCTAAAAAAACCCCAAAAAAACTAACAAAAATGATGACTGGTGCCTATTTGTTACGTTTCTGGCTACTCCTTCCACTTATTGAAACTATACCTGGGCCATGGGTGCATATTCACAAATTTGTTGGAGATGCCCTGGTATTCTCTCTTTCTGGAGAGGCATATTTTCTGTATAGTACACCAAAAGTTACTCTAACAGATTTCACCTTCAATAGGGGGGGGGGGGGAATCACCCATCCTTAAAGAAGCACCCCCAAAGTTTTTACTCTCTTAGCATATTGCAATCATATTATATAGCTGTGTACTTACAATTGCTTATTTTGCCTTTCTAAACGGACTAGCCAAATCCTTCTAAGCTCAATGTAGAAACAGAAAGTCAATTTTCCCTGTATGAGGCAAGAGTCACTGCATATTATATAGCACGGTTTACTTACAATTTCTCATATTGCCTTTCTACCCAGCTATTCGCTTTTCCATGTGGAAACAGGAAGTCTCGTGCCTGCATTTATCATTCCCCTTATCAACTCCTGACCCAGCAGCTTCTTCTTCCCCCTGCCATGGACTTTTGCAGTGACTTATGGCTCATACAGGGAAAAGAGACTTCCTGTGTCTACATAGAGCTTAAAATGATTCAGCTAGTCAGTTTTTAATCACATGATGTCAAAGACCTAATGGAAAAGAGAATAATTAACTGGGTAGAAAGGCAAAATAAGCAATTGTAAGTGCACAGAGCTTTTTAACATAATTGCAATATATTAAAGAGGATAAAAACTTTGATGCGAGTGCTTCTTTATTAAACAAAAAAAGTGAAATTGTTTTTTATTTCAATTTTCCACCCAGAAAAGGTAAAAAAAAGGCATTAACCAAGCTATATGTACACCAAAAATGGGATGTAAAAATAAAAGAAACTGCGGAGTCACAAAGGCCAAAACAGGAAGCAGGGGAAAGTGATTAAGGCTTTCTGTATTCTAGACAACCTTTTTAATGAAGGCCTATGTTAATTTTGTATTGCAGTGGTGTCTTTGATAATTAATCATTCATGAATGGCAACTTCTGTTTGGAAACAGGAAAGAAAGTATGTACTTTAAACAATAGGAATCTGAAGTTACTACCCAATGATGGCACTGAAGAAAAATAGTTTTTATTCAAACTGAAAAATTATGAATTAAAAAAAGAACCCAAAAACAATAAACCGAGAAAACATTGAGAAAAACACTTGACACAAGCACAAAAATTTAAATAAGCGAGTTACAGCTTTTCTTTTTTTTTTTTTTTTTTTTTAAAAGTCATCTGTTAACAGACACTGCTCTTTTTTTTTACCAAGAAAATCTAACAAGATGCCCTGATAAAAGGAAGCTAATGGGTGCATTGGTAGTGTCAGGTCAGTCTGCTAACAGGTGCTCTTTAAATAACAAAAAGACTCTTTATTAAAATCTCCACAATATTTTAGGGTAATATTTTCCAGAAATCAACTTTAATACTCAACAGTTGTGTGGTTAACAATAAAGGGTTTTCCTAGACAGATATTGATGGCATATTGTTAAGATCACTAACATAAAGTGGCAGCTCCTCTAGGTCTTCTCTTTAGAGAGCATGTTTGGCCCTGTGATGCCAACGCCTAATATGAGGCAATGTTACATTTATAGCAGTTTAATATGAAATGCTATAAATGTTTGGTTGGTGGTTTTTCAATGACCTGAAACAATGAGGCATTGGCCATTACAGGCCATCGTTTTCCACTCTGTATGGGACACGTCAAGATTGACAGATTTGCTGGAAGCTTTTTCTCATCTCCTGTAGGGTTCAGTGGACATTAAATGAGCAAAGCAAAATGCCATGAATGGTAATGGTAGGAGCACCCCTTAAAAGTACACAAAACATTACTCTACTAACTTTTGTCACACTGAAGAGGTTTGAATTTCTGAAATATAAAACATTAACATAAGGTGCAGAGTGCAACTCTGTTTAATAAAGAGAACCAGAAAAATGTCAAGGGTCTGTAAGGGAGGCTAATCGGGATCGTTGTTTAGGAGAAGAGTTAACTGATGAGGATTCATCTTCTGTGTCATCTGTGGGGACAACTTCTGCAGCAAGGGCATCATCTTCATTATCTTCTCTGCACAGAGTCACACCATCCGGAATTTCCGTTTCACTGCTGCTGCTCCGATCGTCATGGCTAATCTCTATGCTCTGACTGCGGCTTTTTTTACCATTTCTTTCTACCTCTTTGTGACTTCTGCTTCTTTCTTTGCTTTGAATGTATCCATCCTCGTCGCTGCCATTTCTCTCTGATTCATTGCTCAGACTCCTGTCTCTGCTTCTTTTGCTATGTTTCTCTCTTCTATCTCTGCTCTGGCTTCTGTCCCTACTCTTTATATCCCTGTTGCTACCTCTATCCCGCCTATCCTTGCTTCTGCTTTTGTCCCTATCTTTTGTTTTATTACTGTCCATTTTTTCCTTACTGTGACTTCTCTGTCTATCATTGCTGATACTTCTTTCCCTTTTAACAAGCTCCTTTCCTGGACTGCTTTCTTGACTACCATTCTCTTCATTCTCACTAATTTGATCTTGTCTTCCCTTGCTAACACTCCGTTCACTTCTTTTGAAGACCCTTTCCTCACTAGGACTCCTGCTTTCTCTTTCCTTGCTTCGACTTGTGCTCCTCTTTTGTTCTGTACTAGGGCTTTTGCTAGTTCTATTCTTTCTCGATTTGCTGAGGCTCCTGCTCCTATTTTTGCTCCTTTTTACTTGATCTTCACTGTAGCTGTGACTTTCTTCCCTCTTCCTTACA
The DNA here is from genome assembly GCF_046119375.1 of Phyllobates terribilis. Lineage (NCBI taxonomy): Eukaryota > Metazoa > Chordata > Amphibia > Anura > Dendrobatidae > Phyllobates > Phyllobates terribilis. Next base: position 530,504,185 of record NW_027362762.1, on the reverse strand, counting down.
CTTCTGCTACTCATGCTTCGGTCTTTAGTTTGACTCCTGCTATCCCTCCTACCCTTGCTTGCACTTCTGCTTTGTCTCCTGTCTCTGCTGCGACTCCTGCTTCTCCGGGGTTGTCGCTTGCTTCTACTACGTGATCTGTAAATTAAGGGGAAATTAATGTAAAGTATAGAGATTAGTGCAGTCACAACTCAAATCAACAAAATAAATGCAACTCTCTCACTAACCTTAATCTAGGCGTTGGACGTGAAGATGTAACAATACTTCGTAAAACATTATGCTAGTCATAAAGCTCATGTTATGCCGCATGAGCTCAAAGTAAGTAAGAAACACTTGAAGGGGTATTCCCAGCTCCAAAATGCTATCCCAATATGTAGTAGGTGTAATATTCTTAGCAAATACCTCCAATTAAAAAGACGTAGTTACTTACCGTTAACGGGATTTTGTCTGAGCCCATGACAGCACCACGATGAGAGGGGATCCGCCCTTCAAGGACAGGAAACCTACAGATAAAAAGGGCGGTACCTCTCCCCGCATAAGTTGTTTACAGAGCACGAGAGGACCTCAAGGTTACTGCAACAAAAAAACATCATAACTGTCATGCTTCTCAAAAATACCCTGTGACTAAAACAAAATTACCAAATAAGTGTGCTCACCACATGTGCAGGGAGGGAATATAGGGGTGCTGTCATGGGCTCTGAGAAATCCCGTTACCGGTAACTAACTACGTCTTTCTCCCTCCCCCATGACAGCACCCTGGAGAGAATTACAGAGAATTGTACACTAGGGAGGGCCCACCACTTCCAGAACCCTTCTCCCAAAGGTGAGATCAAGGGAAGAGGCTAGGTCCAGCCGATAATGTTTGAAGAAAGTAGAAGGGGATGACCATGTTGCAGCTTTACATATCTGCTCTATGGAGACGCCCGCTTTTTCTGCCCAGGAGGTTGCCATTGCCCTTGTTGAGTGAGCTTTTAATCCCTCCGGTACAGCTTCCCCGCTTGATGAGTATGCTAGGGAAATGGCGTCTCTTATCCACCTCGCCAGTGAGCCTTTCGAGGCTTTTAGCCCCTTACGAGGTCCCTGAAAATTGGATCAGACATCTTGTGTCTGAAGTATGGAGGTCCTTTTCCCCTTTGTTTTTGGGATTGGAGCAAAAGGAAGGAAGGTTGACGACTTGGGATCTATGAAATCGAGAAGCCATCTTGGGTAAATAGGCTGGGTCAGGTATGAGAATTACTTTATCTTCCAGGATCTGTGTAAAGGGCAGCCCTGCAGACAGGGCCTGGATATCACTAACTCTGTGGGCTGATGTTAATGCCACCAAAAGTGATGTCTTGAGAGATAGAATTTTTAGCAACGCGCAGTCTAAGGGTTCGAAGGAGGGCTTGGTTAAAGCCATAAGAACTAAATTTAAGTCTCAAGGTGATAATTTTTGACTAGCGATGGGTCTGGACCAGGACAAAGCTTTTATGAACCTGGCTATCCGTCGGTTCCCGGCTAAATCACAATTATACAGTGCGCCCAATGCTGCGACTTGGACCTTCAGGGTGTTAGTAGCTAAACCTTGCTCTAATACTTTCTGTAGGAATTCTAGGATGGTCGGCAGTGGAGCCTTTCCCACTACGCTGGAGCCTGAAAAGGACAGCAACTTCCTCCAAGTTTTCCCATAGAGCTTGGTAGTAACCAGTTTCCTACTCTGGAGTAGGGTGGAAATTAGATTGGGGGAAAAACCTCTATCTTTTAGGACAGTCCTTTCAAATTCCAAGCCGTCATATGCAAGTTTGAAATTTGAGGATGACACACCAGCCCCTGGGAGAGAAGGTCTAGGATTTCCGGAAGCACCCAAGGGTTGGTGATGGACATCCTCCTTAGCCAGGAAAACCACGTCCTCTTTGTCCAAAAGGGGGCAATCAGTATTACCCTTGCCCTGTCCTCCCGGATATTTCTCAGAACTGCAAGTATCAAGACCATTGGGGGAAAGGCATAAGCTAGATTCTGATCCCATGGGATCATGAAGGCATCCAGTGTGAGGGGATTCCCTTCTGGGTCTATCGAGCAGAATGTTTCTACCTTCTTGTTCCGGTTGTTGGCGAACAAATCTATGATAGGAAGGCCCCACTTTTGTACAATTTGATTGAAAATGGACTGCTTCTGCCACTTCTATTATACTGTATATTGGACAAGTTTGAGTAGTATACTTTTTTTTTTTTCTTTCCCTCTCACATGTATACCCGACTTTACCTTTTCATTAGTCGTGATTGCCACACGGACTCTTTCCACGAACTTTCCCCGTAATAAAAGAAGTAGAATCCACCGTGTGTTGGGTTCTTTCTGGAGGACTTTGGAGCAGGGTATTGTTTATTTTATCCTGTTTCTGTTGTTTTTCTTTTATAACAAGATATTGTTATTGTTAAGTCTGCTTATTGTAATATCTTATTGAACGTTACAGATAAGTGCACATTTACCCATTTTGTAACATTTTTGAGGTACATATTGAGGACCCTTTTTCTACACCAATTAAGAACCTTCAATAGTTCCCATGAGTTTCAATTTCATATCATACAATGTGAGAGGTCTTAACAGCCCTAATAAAAGGTTTATCTTATGGAGAGAAATTAATGACTCTCACACTGATTTACCGTATTTTTCGGACTATAAGGCTGTGTGCCCACGATGCGTTTTTAAGCGTTTCCGCAGCGGCAATTCCGCTGCAGAAACGCTTAAAAAACACTTGGTAGAAGGCCTGCCATGTTCCCCAATGATAATCCGCATGTGCTGTGCACATGCTGAGTAAATTTCCTCTGCGGATTATCATTGTGGAAAAATACGCAGCACTACCAATTATTTTGCGGAAGCGCGGCATTTTCACCGCCATTGGCTTGCATTGGAACGCATGGAATCCGCATCACTGCATCTGTACATGCGGATTCCATGCATTTCAATGTGCGGATGGTACCCAGGTTTGGAGAAGAGGAGACTCTTTTCGTACCTGTAAAAAAAAGAATAAAATAAAAAATGTACATTATACTTACCTTCTGATGGCCCCCGGTGTCTTTGTCTTGGCTTGCCGGCAGATCGCGGAGGACTCAAGGACCTGCCATGATGTCATTTAGTCATGTGACGGGTCACGCGACCGCTGACGTCGGCGGTCCTTTAGTGTACCGCGAGCAGCCGGCAAGCCAAGACGCATCGGATAAAGACACCAGGGGCCATCAGAAAGTAAGCATAATATTTATTTTTTATCATTCTTTTGGTCACACTATCGGAAGGTAAGTATAGATTTTTTATTTTTAAACATTCTCTCGGTCACACTATATAAATCCATGCTGTTTACATGGATTTATATAGTGTGACCAAGTTGACCAGCACTTTCCAAGTGATGCTAAAATCGCTTGGAAAGCGCTTGTCAACCCGCATGCGGAAATGCAAGTGAAGAACGCTTCACATCCGCTTGTGCCTGGCAGGAAAAACGCATGTACAATCCGCATGCGTTTTTTTCTGCCAAGGGAGATGCAGAAACGCTCAGGAAAAATCGGGAGCATTTCCGCATCGTGGGCACATAGCCTAAGACGCACTTTTTTCCTTCAAAATTTTGGAGGAAAGTGGTGGGTGCGTCTTATAGTCCGAATACTATCTCCCTGTATATACTGTGGCTCTGCGTGGTAAGAGGTCTGGGGGAGCAGCAGCAGGGGATCAGCGGGGCATAGGAGGCAGCAGCCTACTGCTGCAGCCTGCGCTGTGCCCGCTACTAAAGAAAATTAATATTCCCTGCTCCCCACGCTCATGGATCTCTTTCACGGAGATCACTTACTAATCTGACACACTCAGGGGTACTGGTTTTGGAGGAGGAACTACATCTGCTGCAGGCTTTCCTCTGCTGGTTGGAGACTTGACAACGCTGGAATCTTTGCTGTGCTTGGTGGACTTTGCAGAATGCCCACTTCCATTGATGCCACGATCACGATGAAGGGAGACGTCATGCTACCTTGCGTCCTGCTGCCTCAGTTTCTGCTGCGGTGGATCCGGATCTGGGCTCTGCTCCTCAAGCCAGGCCTAGAAACAGTCTTTGTCTTCTATCTTCAGGTACCGCTACAAACTGAAGGTTTCCCGTCAAGGACAGGAAACCAACTGATGCGGGAGAGAAGTACCGCCCTTTTTATCTGTAGGTTTCCTGTCCTTGAAGGGCGGATCCCCTCTCTCCGTGGAGCAGTCATGAGGGAGAGAGAAATGTAGTATAGCGCTTATGATTATCAATGACGCTTACCCCATGTGCAGGGCATTGCCATAGCTTCAATATCTATGGTTACGACCACTAACTAGGGCTGTGGAGTCGGTAAGCCAAACTTCCGACTCCTCAATTTCACTGACTTCAGACTCCACAGCACTGTCTCATTACTGAGCATGTAGATAAAGTGCAGCACAGATTCATCTCAACTAAACGCCTAAAACCTTAGATCAGGAATAGAACAGACATTTATAGAACATTTCATAACTTTCCCAAATTCTTATGAAAATATTTACAGCACATCCAGCATTGTACTACTGTACCCAAGTTATTATATATTTTAGGAGTCGGAGTCTGTCCATTTTATACCAACTCCAACAAAATGGACACCTGAGGACTGACTCTACAGCCCTGCTAACAATAAACTGTGACTATATGAGCGGTCATAACCATGGATACCTAATCTACTGCAATGCCCTGCACATGAGGTAAGCGACATTGCTAATTAGAAGAACTATACTACATCTCTAATTGGAGGTAATTGCCAATATTATTATTATTACACCTACTATACATTGGGATAGGATCTTGAAGATGAGAATACCCCTTTAAGTGTTTGTTAGGTTTTTGGCCAACCCTCCTCCCTGCTTATGGTGACAGTAGCAGTGTGTTAGAAGCGGTTTCGGACGTTCAGCTTTACAGCGCCTTCCTTGGAGGTATTAAACAGAGTAGCTTTTCCCTGCTGAGGCTATTTCTAAATTCCTCTTGCAAACACAGATTTGCTTGTGAAACATCATGGCGATCCAACCTTGCAGTAGTACTAACATGCTAATACAACTCATAGCAATACCTTGATTTAGAGCGGCTGCTTTTCCATGATCGAGATCTGAAATTTGACCTAAAAAAGAAAACAGGGTAAATGCAGTATCTTAAATTTCACATGTGTAAGGGGAAAACTATTAGTCATACCAGACCTGTATAATTCATCAATCTGAAGCAATAGTGTAGGGGGAAAATGGTTGGTGACAACAATACTGCACCCTAAAAACACCTGGAGACTCATTTGCCAGGTAGATCAGTTATTTGTGGAGAATTCAGCTCTTTGGGGGGCTGAAGTGGCATTGTGATTGTGTTAGGTAGAATGAGCGGCGCTGAAGCGTTTCAGAGTCAAGCATACCTGAGATCATACAGCCAGTGTCTGATACACGCTGCTCATGGATCAAGAAACAAGTATCAGCTGTCAGGTTCATTATAATATTAGGCCGATCATATATTATGCATGACCGAATGAAACTCACACTATAGTCTAATGTTGAATTGTTTTATTGATGTTGTATTTCAAAAATTGGATAAAATAAAACATTAAAAAAAAAAAAAAGAAAAGCTTATTTTCACCGCTAAACACGTTGACAGTGTCACTTTGAAAATATATTGCTTTACTTATCTTGTGCTGAGCTGGTGTTAAAGGGAACCTGTCACCAGGAAAATGCAGTCCAATCTGCAGGCACCATGTTATGGAGTGGGGGGGCTGAGTAGATTGATCTATAGATTTGTTAGAAAAGCGTCAGTATAACCTGTGTATTAATCATTTCATCCTCTGCTCTTTCTGGGATTATTGGTCCCATCAGTGAGTCCTGTATGCACTCTTCTATACAGGAAGCTGTCAGTTACTGACAGGACCGCCCCATGGACCAAAAATACCAGAATGAGCAGCGGATTAAATGATTAATACATACGTTATACTGGATCTTTTCTCACAAAACTATAGATCATTCTATTAAGCCCCCCACCCTATAACATGGTGCCTGCAGATTGGACTGCATTTGGATGGTGAAATGTTCCCTTTAATGTATCCTAGTCTAGACCTTGAGCACCTATCACTTCTATGAACCTATATGTTTTGCTTTATTTCAGAAACTGTTAACCCTATAAATATAAACACTTCTTTTCTAAATATAACATTTCAAGAAATGTAAAAATAAATCATACACATTTAAATATTAAACATTTTTCTAAATACCTTTAGATAGCAAAAAGGTCTGCTTTATGTACTGCATTCTGTCAGGATTACAAGATGGCAACTTCCAGGACACGCAGTAGAACAGACGCACGAGACAAAAGCAGTAAAACTGTCAGACTGAGGTGAACGTCCATTCTAAAGAAAGGGGTTTATCTTCTCCTTTAGTCCACTCCGCTCAGTGTCCTGTCAGGGTGACTGAGGTAAACGTCCATTCTAAAGAAAGGGGTTTATCTTCTCCTTTAGTCCACTCCGCTCAGTGTCCTGTCAGGGTGACTGAGGTAAACGTTCATTCTAAAGAAAGGGGTTTATCTTCTCCTTTAGTCCACTCCGCTCAGTGTCCTGTCAGGGTGACGGAGGTGAACGTTCATTCTAAAGAAAGGGGTTTATCTTCTCCTTTAGTCCACTCCGCTCAGTGTCCTGTCAGGGTGACTGAGGTAAACGTTCATTCTAAAGAAAGGGGTTTATCTTTTCCTTTAGTCCACTCCGCTCAGTGTCCTGTCAGGGTGACTGAGGTAAACGTTCATTCTAAAGAAAGGGGTTTATCTTCTCCTTTAGTCCACTCCGCTCAGTGTCCTGTCAGGGTGACGGAGGTGAACGTTCATTCTAAAGAAAGGGGTTTATCTTCTCCTTTAGTCCACTCCGCTCAGTGTCCTGTCAGGGTGACTGAGGTAAACGTTCATTCTAAAGAAAGGGGTTTATCTTCTCCTTTAGTCCACTCCGCTCAGTGTCCTGTCAGGGTGACTGAGGTGAATGTTCATTCTAAAGAAAGGGGTTTATCTTCTCCTTTAGTCCACTCCGCTCAGTGTCCTGTCAGGGTGACTGAGGTAAACGTTCATTCTAAAGAAAGGGGTTTATCTTCTCCTTTAGTCCACTCCGCTCAGTGTCCTGTCAGGGTGACTGAGGTGAATGTTCATTCTAAAGAAAGGGGTTTATCTTCTCCTTTAGTCCACTCCGCTCAGTGTCCTGTCAGGGTGACTGAACAGAGAATTGTGCTTTCACAATGCCAGCCCGGACGCTGATCTGACATGACCTCTGTCACATGCTTCACACAGCCCATCCTGAAATCTAGGATGGCTGTGATTGATGGTAGCTGCCATCTTGGAATCCTGACAGAGTGCAGTAGATAAAGCATACCTTTTGCTATATAAAGGGTATTTAGAAAAATGTTTAATATTTAACTGTGCATTATTTAGTTTAGCACATCTCCCCTTTATCCCCTTAACGACTGCCGATACGCATTAAAGCGGCAGTCATTAAGGGGCCTCATTCCCTCATTGCTGTTTCTAAAACAGCAAATCGGGAAAAAGGCTGTAGCACCCCCCCAGAGTCGGAAATTCTCTGTGGTCTCAGCTACCACTGGTAGCTGAGACCCTGGAGAACATAATCAGGGCTGGTATTTCCGGTCCCCAATCACATAATCGCCGTTATTCAGTGAATAAATGCAATCATGGAAAAAAAAAAAAAAGTGTGACCGCGTTACAATGATTTCTCTCTCTTCTGACATAATATACATGTCAGAGGAGAGAGAAATGAAGCCCCCCCGGTACCTCTGCCATGCCCCGGATCTCCTGATCCGTCCCTCCGTCATCTTCCAGTAAAAAAAAAAAAAAAAAAAAATGGCGGGCGCATGCTTAGTGCGCACACCGAGATCTGCCGGCCGGTACCCAGCAACAGTACGGAGTTTTCCCTATTGGTTCCTTTTGATCACTGTGATAAACCGCATCACAGTGATCAAAAGAAAAAGATAAGTCAAATCCCCCTTTAATCACCCCCTTAGTTAGATAAAAATTAAAAAATAAAAAATATATATTTTTTCATTCTTTGCAGTTGGGGTTAGGATTAAAGTTAGGGTTGTGTTTGGGGTTTTATTAGGGTTAAGTTCGGGTTTGAATCAGGGTTGTGATTTTCTCAAAGGTAAAGAAACAAAAAAATGATATGACGATATGACGACTAGTGTTGGGGCCAGGCTGCGTGGACACCATTGCTCTGTTGTGGTATGTACGTTTTTCTGACCAACTTAGCACTACGCGCTGTCACTTTAACAGTGCACTTTAACCATTTTACCTCTTGACTTATTTATCTTTACCATCTACCTCTGCTCATGGCTTTGATGCAATATGCACTGGCACTTTGACAGCACACTGGCACTTTGACAGCACACTGGCACTTTGACAGCACACTGGCACTTTATTCATTATCTGTTTGACCATATCTCAGCTTATATTTCTGTACCTGGTACCATCAATTTGTCCTTCTTTGATAACTATCTGCCATTCATTTTATCTTAGACTTTTTATAGAACGTCAGGCATTGCCCTGCTGTATAATTTCCTTTGTGGGACAGTTAGGTATTATATTGTACTGTGTGCTCTGTGACATACTTTTGGATCTCACTTTCTGTATAGGCAACTGGTATCTGTGGATGTATTTTCTGTGCTGCCATGTAGTTTGGAGCATTTTCTCCAATCTCTTATTTCTCTACCATAACCCACACTGTGATATATTTATCATTTGTCCTCAGCCATTTTTTTTCCCACAAGTTGTTTACATTCTTTTTGGATTCTCTTGGTATACTCAATTAAAATGAATTTTATTGATTATAATGTTATTGTGTAGTCTTCTGTAGGCATTTATTGACTAGTGTTGAGCTCAAGCACTCGCTACTTGAGATTGCATCGGGTCCGCCAAGTATTGCGGGTGCTCAAGTGACATGCTCGAGTCCCCGCTCCACGTTTCGTGGCTGTTATACAGCCAAAAAAAAACACACCTACCATACATGGGCAATCCTCAAATGTTTATTTTTTGGTTGTCTGATAGCGGCGAAACATGCGGGGCGGGGACTCAAACATCTCACTCGAGCACCCGCAATACTCGGTGTATACCCGATGCAAACTCAAGTAGCGCGCTCTTGTGCCCAACACTAATGACAACTTATTCAATATGATGACCTAATGTTATCAAATTCTGTGTTGTACCTCTGGGTTCAAAATGCTCACTACACCCCTTGATAAAATTCTTGGGGTGTGGGGAGTCTAGTTTCCAAAATGGGGTCACTTGTGGGGGGTTTCCACTATTTAGGCACATCAGGGGCTCTCCAAACGTGACATGGCGTCCGCTCTCGATTCCAGTCAATTTTGTGTTCAAAAAGTCACACAGTGCTCCTTCCCTTCTGAACTCTGCCGGGCGCCCAAACAGTGCATTTTCCCCACATATGGGGTATCGGTGTACTCAGGAGAAATTGCACAACAAATTTTGTGGTCCACTTTCTCTCGTTACCCTTGTGAAAATAGAAAAATGGGGTATGAAGTACATTTTTTTGAGAAAAAAGTTAAATGTTCCTTTTTTTCCTTCCACGTTGTTTCAGTTCCTGTGAAGCACGTGAAGGGTTAATAAACTTCTTGAATGTGGTTTTGAGCACCTTGAGCGGTGCAGTTTTTAGAATGGTGTCACTTTTGGGTATTTTCTGTCATATAGATCCCTAAAAGTCCCTTCAAATGTGATGTGGTCCCTAAAAAATGGTTTCAGAAATTTTGTTGGAAAAAATGAGAAATCGCTGATCAACTTTTAACTCATATCTTCCTAACAAAAAAAAAAATGTTGCAGAAATTGTGCTGATGTAAAGTAGACATGTGGGAAATGTTATTTATTAACTATTTTGTGTGACTTATCTCTCTGATTTAAGGGCATAAGAATTCAAAGTTTAAAAATGGCTACATTTTCAAAACTTTTTGCTAAATTTTTTAGTTTTTTTTACAAATAAACGTAAGTCATATCAAAGAAATTTTACCACTACCATGAAGTACAATATGTCACAACAAAAACAATCTCAGGATCAGTGGGATCCGTTGAAGCGTTCGAGAGTAATTACCTCATAAAGTGACAGTGGTCAGAATTGTAAAAATTGGCCTGGTCATTAACGTGCAAACAGCCTTCGGGGGTAAAGGGGTTAAGGACATAATTGGCTCCATCACTAAGGGGTTAAGTAAGAAAAAATCAAGCATTTTATACAGAAAAGTCAAAAGTTTTTCCAGGTGCTGAAACCCCACCAATAGATAAAACAAAGAAGCAGAAGCCAAATACTGCATGTCAGAGTCAGACTTATATCGTTAACAATCTGTGATGTACATTTTCATTGAAGCCCATTCTATACAGGGCAGATGCTCGCTTTGTTACACAGTCAGCATCTGCCACTAACAGCAATGACCGGAGTCAATTCTGATCGCTTTTATCCATTTTAATGCTGCTGTCTATCAATGACAGCGGCATTTAAATGTCCATGTGGCCTCCCATCGGCCCTCCATAACTCATTCGAAGCAAATCTGATGGGTTATCATGGCAGTCAGGGGACTACGTGAGTGTTCCCCATGGCTGCCATCGTAGTTTTCCTGTGAGGCACAGTATATAATGTGACCGGTCAAATGATCGCGGGTTCAAGTATCCTTAAGAGCACTAAACAAATTAATAAAAAAAAATAAAAATAGAAAAATATATACATTACGGTATATGCAATGGTGTGAAAAAGTGTTTGCCTCCTTCCTGATTAATTATTCTTTTACATGTTTGTCACACTTAAATGTTTCAGATCACAAAACAAATTTAAAGGGAACCTGTCACGTCCTAGTTACGATCATCTCTGCCCCCATTGGTTTGTTAGTGATGCAATGTGCATCACAAGCAAGCTGTTTTCATGAAAATCGGTGGTAGTATAATGATTTTATAACATTTTATATACTTTGTAACTTAAATAGGACCAGCCTGACAAAGTGAAGTAGACCAAAAGATCCTCTAAAGCTAGACATCATGTTGCGATCCAAAGAAATTCAGGAACAAACAAGAAAAAGTAATTGAGATCTATCAGTCTGGAAAAGGTTATAAAGCCATTTCTAAAGCTTTGGGGCTCAAGGGAACCACAGTGAGAGCCATTATCTACAAATAGCAAAAAAGCAACTGTTTGTAATGGTTATGAAATGCAAAAAGTTGTGGTCCGCGGCCACACGATGATAAGAGACATTAGAATGAATCATTTTTAAGTCTTGAGCGCTGTTTATTAGTTGTAGGATCTAGACATTAGTTAGCGTGGAAATTAGCTAGTGCCAGATCTAGTGGGATTAGGATGATTGTTGATGCGATTACCTAGTAAAAATTGAAAGCAGATAGAATCAGTGTGAATGCCAGCTAACAGATACCAACAATGACAAGCTAGCCCATAATAAGTAAACAGTATGAGTGATAACATCAGCCAATAGTACAAATGATATAAGCTAGCTCTACATCAAATGGTGGATCCCTATTCCAAGTGGCTATAATATATATATATATATATATATATATATATATATATATATATATATATATACATACATACATATACACATACACACACATATATACACACATACATACATATCACCTCCGCTGGTGTGTTAGTAATTTCAATTTGCAATATTGAGGCAATATTGGGAGCCCAGGACTGCTAAAGTACATACAGTAGTGTTCAAAATAATAGTTGTCCAATATGACTAGCCAGATTAATCACTGTTTTTGGTATAAATTATATTACCACATGTCAAACAATTTACTAGTTGGTGCAGTAGATACTAAGAAAAGCAACAGACTCCGCATTCATGATCTGCATGTTTTTGAGTCAGTGTATTTCAATAATTAATTGAAAGGGGGGTGTGTTCAAAATAATAGCAGTGTGGAGTTCAATCATTCTGTGAAGAAACAGGTGTGAATCAGGTGGCCCTTATTTGAGGGTGAAGCCAGCACATGTTGTACATGCATGATAGGCTGTTCAGCTAAAATGATCTCCAATGCTTTAAAATGGAAAGCAAAACCAGACAATGGATCGAAGAATAGCCAGAATGGCAAAGGCTCAGCCAATGATCAGCTCCAGATCAAAGCCATTCTCCCGTTACCTGTGAGTACTGTGACAGTTGTGAAGCTAATCTCTTAGCAAGAAGTCCCCGCAAAGTCCTACTGTTAAAAAAACGACATGTACTGAAGCAGATACAATTTGCCAAAGAACACATCAACTGACCTAAAGAGAAATGGAGAAACATTTTGTGGACTGATGAAAGTAAAATAGTTCTTTTTGGTTCCAAGGGCCGCAGACAGCTCGTCAGATGACCCCCAAACTCTGCATTCAAGCCACAGTACACTCTGAAGACAGTGAAGTATGGTGGTGCAAGCATCATGATATGGGCACGTTTCTCTTACTATGGTGCCAGACATATTTACCACATACCAGGGATCATGAACCAGTTTGCAGATATTAAAATACTTGAAGAGGTTATGCCCTTGAAATGGGTGTTTCAAAAATACAACTACCTTAAACACACCAGTAAACGTGCAAAATCTTGGTTCTAGTCCAACAAAATTGAGGTTATGGAGTGGCCATCTCAATCCCCGGACCTTAATCCGATAGAACACTTGTGGGGTGACATCAAAAATGCAGTTTCTGAGGCAAAGTCAACAAATGCCAGAAAATTGTGGGATGTAGTCAAAGCATCCTGGGATGGGATAACAGTTGACAGGTGCCAGAATTTGGTTGACTCTATGCAACATAGATGTTAAGCAGTTCAAAAAAAATGTTCATATACAACTAAATATCAGGTTAGTGATTCACAGAAATTCTAAATCCTCAAAAAAAAAAAGAGCGTACATATTGTGAGTTTGTAAAGAAATGCAGACACTGCTATTTTTTTTTTGAACAGCCCATTGTTCATTTTTTATTTTCTGTAAAGTATTAATCTTTTCTCTTCTCTCTAATAATCTTAAAACTTGTGTATATTTCTCTTCATGTTTTGAATTAGAAAACAGGGTGCAATGTTCCCAATGCATGGAAATAAAAACAGGCAGGCCTAACTTGCCTCAATTAAGGTCAGCGTTCATGACTCCACCATAAGAAAGAGACTGGGCAAACATGGCACGCATGGCGGCGTTCCAAGATGAAAACCACTGCTGAGAATAAAGAACATAAAAGGTTCATCTCCGTTTTTGCCAGAAAAAATCTTGATGATCGCCAAGACGTTTGGAAGAATACTCTTTGGACGGATGAGACAAAAGTAAAAATTTTTGGAAGGTGTATGTCCCATTACATATGATGTAGAAGTAACACAGCATTTCAGAAAAGGAACATCATACCATCAGTAAAATATGGTGGTGGTAGTGTGATGGTCTGGGGCTGTTTTGCTGCCTCAGGATCTGGAAGACTCGCTGTAGTAAATGGAACCATGAATTCTGCTGTCTACCAAAAAATCCTGAAGGAGCATGTCCGGCCATTTGTTCGTGACCTCAAGCCGAAGCGCACTTGGGTTATGCAACAGGACAATGATCCATAACACACCAGCAAATCCACCTCTGAATGGCTTAAGAAAAACAAAATTAAGACTTTGGAGTGGCCTAATCAAAGTCCTGGCCTTAAATCCGCTTGAGATACTGTGGCATGACCTTAAAAAGGTGGTTCATGCTCGGAAAGCCTCCAGAGTGGCTGAATTACAACAATTTGTAAAGATAACTGGGCCAAAGTTCCTCCAGAGCGTTGTAAAAGACTCATTGCCAGTTATTGCAAACAACTGATTGCAGTTGTTGCTGCTAAGGGAGCCCAACCAGTAGATTGTAAGCTCTTACGAGCAGGGTTGTAATTTTTCCTGTAATTATTGTATTATTTTTAGCTATGCTACTTATGACTGTTGTATATGAACCTGTGAATTGTTAAGCGCTGCGGAAAATGTTGGTGCTATATAAAGACTATTATTATTATTATTAGGTTTAGGTGGCAATCACTTTTTTCCACAGGGCCCTGTAGGTTTGGATTTCTTTTTCCCTTAATAAAGACCTTAATTTAAAAACTGCATTTTGTGTTTACTTGTGTTATCTTTGTGTAATATTTAAATTTGTTTTGTGAAGGGGGCAAACACTTATTCACACCACTGTATATAAAAGAACAACATATGAACTTTTAAATCTCCCCTTCACTCCCCAATAACAAAGAAAAAAAAAACATATTTGGTATTATGTCCCTTAAAGTCTGATCTATCAAAATATAAAATTATTTAAACTGTATATTAAAAGAAAAAAAAACAATAAGAAGTGGTCAAAATGTTGCATGTACCCCAAATTTGTATCAATAAAAATGTCAGATGTGTGTGCAAAAAATGAGCCCTCAGAGTTCAATCGACAGAAAATGAATATACGTGTCTTAGATGGCATCGCCATTATCGTACTGACCTGGAGATTCATATTGCCATTTCATTTTTACCATAGAATGAATGCCGTAAGAACAAAACCCAGAAGACAATGGCAGAATTGCATTTTTTTTCACCCTGCTGAATTTGTTCCCTATTTTACAGTACATTATATGGTAAATTGAGTAATGTCATTCAAAACTACAACTCGTCCAGCAAAAAAAATAAAATAAACGTACACTCATATGGCTATGTTGATGGGAAAATAAAAAGTGTTACGGCTCTTGAAAAAACAGGAGGCAAAAGACAAAAGTGCAAAATCACCAGGTTTGGAAACGGATACTGGAAGGTTTATGAACCCCCTTTTCTTTGGGCTCACAGAAGCTTAATGCGTACCCGTCAGCAGGATTGTGCTTTAGTAAACTACATACACTGTCAGATGGACGCCATTACACGGAGTAAAATGATACCCTTGATGATGAAATCCATCCAGTGGTTCTTTTATAAATATTTAGTTTCAGTTCTGCTATAATGATATGCATGTGCTCTGGCGCTCAGCTTCTGTATTCATGTATTCCTATCTCTGGCCTCTGACAGGTCGCTGTGTTTTCAGTGACCTGCCTACTATTTTAAATATTGCCTATGTAATTTCTCAGCCCATATGAACTTTACATGTCCCAACATGGCACCATTTTGCTTTGGAAAAAGAATGTGGGTGCAGCAATATGGCGCCCGCGTGTGCGCGGTAGCATCTTGGCAATCGAGAAATGCTACTGCGCAAGCGTGGGTGGTGGGAGCCATATTGCTGCAGGCAAGTTTCTTTTTCCTGTAGCAAAATGGTGCCCGCGCGTGCGCAGTAGCATCTATCGCTTGCTGATGGTACTGCGCACGCGCCGATGCCATTTTGCTGCAAGAAGAAGAAACTTGCCTGCAGCAATATGGCTCCCGCGTTTGCGCAGTAGCAGCTCTTGGCAACCAAAAGATGCTACTGCGCGGGTGGCCATGTTGGGACATGTAGAGTTCAAATGGGCAGAGAAATTACATAGGCAATATTTTAAATATCAGGCAGGTCACTGAAAACACAGGGACTTGTCAGAGGCCAGAGATAGGAATACATGAATACAGAAGCAGAGCGCCAGAGCACATGCATATCATTATGGCAGAACTGAAACTAAATATTATAAAAGAACCACTGGATGGATTTAGTCATCAAAGGTATCATTTTACACAGTGTAATGACGCCCACCTGACAGTGTATGTGGTTTACTAAGCACAATCCTGCTGACAGGTGTGCTTTAAAAAGTAAATTTGCCTTGCTCTGAAAGCTTGAGAATAACTTTTCTGGCTAGCCAGAAAATGATCGCTTGTGGGCTACTTTTATTTTATTTTTGGCATAAAAGTATTTCCAGAATCTCAGAAAAGAAAAGCTGAGTGCTTCTGCTCCTTTGCTTTAGAGATCAGTGTGAATCTGGGTGCTGAGACCCCAAAAATATTCGGAGTTGTCGATGATATGTCAAACTACATTTTTACTTCAGAATTCAGTCTATTTATTTTTTTGGATCAATTTAGAATCATCACAATCATTTAGCACATTTACCTCGAACGGCTGCGTGAAGAAGAGCGTCTGGCCCAGGACCCAGTCCTATCCTCCACAAGACGGATCTTTTTACCATTAATCTCTTTGCCATCCAATCTTTCGAGTGCTCTCTTCATGTCGGAGTATGAACGGAACTCTATAACTCCTTCATTAGGTCGCTGGTGGTGAGCATCAGAAAACGTGACCTCCCCCACTTGCCCCATAAAATCCTTGTAAAAGATGAATTGTTAAAAAAAAAACAAAAAAAAACACATCACTCAAAACTAAATAAATTACATGCAACATCTTTGTATGGTTAATCAGCATTTACAAAACATAAGTGTAAGGTGAGGTTTCACAGGATATTTATGAACTTGCTCATAGCCACCAATCTTCACCCATTTATTCCTAGCGTCACACTACATCCTTAATCCACAGTTCTTCCAACTGATCTTCTATTTACCAGGCTGTAGCAATAACATCACATACATCTCACATGACCGCTGCAGCCAATCATTTCTGAGCTGTATACAGCACCAGACTATTGAGACCAGTCTAAACCGGTGAGGAGAAGAAGGGTTTTAATGTCTGTAAAGTGCTTAAGAATTAATGGCGCTATATAAGTGAGTAAAGTAAATAAATTATACAATTTTTTAATCTTTTAATTCACAAATACATAAAAATATTTTAAGCATTTTAAGGTTAAAGCTATGAATATTTTCAGTGTACTCTTTACTAGCAGAAGACTCTAGTCTTCTGGTTTTAACACCATAGTAACAAAAAGGCAAATAAACCAGCCTAACAAGAATAGTAACTTATTTGCCTTAAGGGCTGAGCCAATTACTAACACCACAAAGCCAGTTCTACACACATCGTTGTGCAAATTAAACAATGCAAAGAACTAGATGGTTAGGGCTCATTCAGATGTCCATGCAAAACAGCCCAAGATCGGACTGCAAAGCATGGACTGGCTGCTGGTCTCCTGACCCAACAGTGACAGCTTCATAGAAAGTGCAGTCCGTGCATTAGTGGTCCGTGCTCGGACAGGATGGCACGGAAGTATGAGTGAGCCTATAGATGTACATCATTTATATACACATGATCACATAGCTGTACACACTGCATATACGTGACCACATAGCTAGTGGAACATAATGCATATACGTGACCACATAGCTAGTGGAACATAATGCATATACGTGACCACACAGCTAGTGGAACATAATGCATATACGTGACCACACAGCTAGTGGAACATAATGCATATACGTGACCACACAGCTAGTGGAACATAATGCATATACGTGACCACATAGCTAGTGGAACATAATGCATATACGTGACCACACAGCTAGTGGAACATAATGCATATACGTGACCACACAGCTAGTGGAACATAATCCATATACGTGACCACATAGCTAGTGGAACATAATGCATATACGTGACCACACAGCTAGTGGAACATAATGCATATACGTGACCACACAGCTAGTGGAACATAATGCATATACGTGACCACACAGCTAGTGGAACATAATGCATATACGTGACCACACAGCTAGTGGAACATAGTGCATATACGTGACCACACAGCTAGTGGAACATAATGCATATACGTGACCACACAGCTAGTGGAACATAATACATATACGTGACCACACAGCTAGTGGAACATAATGCATATACGTGACCACACAGCTAGTGGAACATAATGCATATACGTGACCACATAGCTAGTGGAACATAATGCATATACGTGACCACATAGCAAGTGGAACATAATGCATATACGTGACCACACAGCTAGTGGAACATAATGCATATACGTGACCACACAGCTAGTGGAACATAATGCATATACGTGACCACACAGCTAGTGGAACATAATGCATATACGTGACCACACAGCTAGTGGAACATAATGCATATACGTGACCACACAGCTAGTGGAACATAATGCATATACGTGACCACACAGCTAGTGGAACATAATGCATATACGTGACCACACAGCTAGTGGAACATAATGCATATACGTGACCACACAGCTAGTGGAACATAGTGCATATACGTGACCACACAGCTAGTGGAACATAATGCATATACGTGACCACACAGCTAGTGGAACATAATACATATACGTGACCACACAGCTAGTGGAACATAATGCATATACGTGACCACACAGCTAGTGGAACATAATGCATATACGTGACCACATAGCTAGTGGAACATAATGCATATACGTGACCACATAGCAAGTGGAACATAATGCATATACGTGACCACACAGCTAGTGGAACATAATGCATATACGTGACCACACAGCTAGTGGAACATAGTGCATATACGTGACCACACAGCTAGTGGAACATAATGCATATACGTGACCACACAGCTAGTGGAACATAGTGCATATACGTGACCACACAGCTAGTGGAACATAATGCATATACGTGACCACACAGCTAGTGGAACATAATGCATATACGTGACCACACAGCTAGTGGAACATAATGCATATACGTGACCACACAGCTAGTGGAACATAATGCATATACGTGACCACACAGCTAGTGGAACATAGTGCATATACGTGACCACATAGCTAGTGGAACATAATGCATATACGTGACCACATAGCTAGTGGAACATAATGCATATACGTGACCACACAGCTAGTGGAACATAATGCATATACGTGACCACATAGCTAGTGGAACATAATGCATATACGTGACCACATAGCTAGTGGAACATAATGCATATACGTGACCACATAGCTAGTGGAACCACATAGCTAGTGGAACATAATGCATATACGTGACCACATAGCTAGTGGAACATAATGCATATACGTGACCACATAGCTAGTGGAACATAATGCATATACGTGACCACATAGCTAGTGGAACATAATGCATATACGTGACCACACAGCTAGTGGAACATAGTGCATATACGTGACCACATAGCTAGTGGAACATAATGCATATACGTGACCACACAGCTAGTGGAACATAATGCATATACGTGACCACATAGCTAGTGGAACATAATGCATATACGTGACCACACAGCTAGTGGAACATAGTGCATATACGTGACCACACAGCTAGTGGAACATAATGCATATACGTGACCACACAGCTAGTGGAACATAATGCATATACGTGACCACACAGCTAGTGGAACATAATGCATATACGTGACCACATAGCTAGTGGAACATAATGCATATACGTGACCACACAGCTAGTGGAACATAATGCATATACGTGACCACACAGCTAGTGGAACATAATGCATATACGTGACCACACAGCTAGTGGAACATAGTGCATATACGTGACCACACAGCTAGTGGAACATAATGCATATACGTGACCACACAGCTAGTGGAACATAATACATATACGTGACCACACAGCTAGTGGAACATAATGCATATACGTGACCACACAGCTAGTGGAACATAATGCATATACGTGACCACATAGCTAGTGGAACATAATGCATATACGTGACCACATAGCAAGTGGAACATAATGCATATACGTGACCACACAGCTAGTGGAACATAATGCATATACGTGACCACACAGCTAGTGGAACATAGTGCATATACGTGACCACACAGCTAGTGGAACATAATGCATATACGTGACCACACAGCTAGTGGAACATAGTGCATATACGTGACCACACAGCTAGTGGAACATAATGCATATACGTGACCACACAGCTAGTGGAACATAATGCATATACGTGACCACACAGCTAGTGGAACATAATGCATATACGTGACCACACAGCTAGTGGAACATAATGCATATACGTGACCACACAGCTAGTGGAACATAGTGCATATACGTGACCACATAGCTAGTGGAACATAATGCATATACGTGACCACATAGCTAGTGGAACATAATGCATATACGTGACCACACAGCTAGTGGAACATAATGCATATACGTGACCACATAGCTAGTGGAACATAATGCATATACGTGACCACATAGCTAGTGGAACATAATGCATATACGTGACCACATAGCTAGTGGAACCACATAGCTAGTGGAACATAATGCATATACGTGACCACATAGCTAGTGGAACATAATGCATATACGTGACCACATAGCTAGTGGAACATAATGCATATACGTGACCACATAGCTAGTGGAACATAATGCATATACGTGACCACACAGCTAGTGGAACATAGTGCATATACGTGACCACATAGCTAGTGGAACATAATGCATATACGTGACCACACAGCTAGTGGAACATAATGCATATACGTGACCACATAGCTAGTGGAACATAATGCATATACGTGACCACACAGCTAGTGGAACATAGTGCATATACGTGACCACACAGCTAGTGGAACATAATGCATATACGTGACCACACAGCTAGTGGAACATAATGCATATACGTGACCACACAGCTAGTGGAACATAATGCATATACGTGACCACATAGCTAGTGGAACATAATGCATATACGTGACCACACAGCTAGTGGAACATAATGCATATACGTGACCACACAGCTAGTGGAACATAATGCATATACGTGACCACATAGCTAGTGGAACATAATCCATATACGTGACCACACAGCTAGTGGAACATAATGCATATACGTGACCACACAGCTAGTGGAACATAATGCATATACGTGACCACACAGCTAGTGGAACATAATGCATATACGTGACCACATAGCTAGTGGAACATAATGCATATACGTGACCACATAGCTAGTGGAACATAATGCATATACGTGACCACACAGCTAGTGGAACATAATGCATATACGTGACCACATAGCTAGTGGAACATAATGCATATACGTGACCACACAGCTAGTGGAACATAATGCATATACGTGACCACACAGCTAGTGGAACATAATGCATATACGTGACCACACAGCTAGTGGAACATAATGCATATACGTGACCACATAGCTAGTGGAACATAATGCATATACGTGACCACACAGCTAGTGGAACATAGTGCATATACGTGACCACATAGCTAGTGGAACATAATGCATATACGTGACCACACAGCTAGTGGAACATAATCCATATACGTGACCACATAGCTAGTGGAACATAATGCATATACGTGACCACATAGCTAGTGGAACATAATGCATATACGTGACCACATAGCTAGTGGAACATAATGCATATACGTGACCACACAGCTAGTGGAACATAATGCATATACGTGACCACACAGCTAGTGGAACATAATGCATATACGTGACCACACAGCTAGTGGAACATAATGCATATACGTGACCACATAGCTAGTGGAACATAATGCATATACGTGACCACACAGCTAGTGGAACATAATGCATATACGTGACCACATAGCTAGTGGAACATAATCCATATACGTGACCACATAGCTAGTGGAACATAATGCATATACGTGACCACATAGCTAGTGGAACATAATGCATATACGTGACCACATAGCTAGTGGAACATAATGCATATACGTGACCACACAGCTAGTGGAACATAATGCATATACGTGACCACACAGCTAGTGGAACATAATGCATATACGTGACCACACAGCTAGTGGAACATAATGCATATACGTGACCACATAGCTAGTGGAACATAATGCATATACGTGACCACACAGCTAGTGGAACATAGTGCATATACGTGACCACATAGCTAGTGGAACATAATGCATATACGTGACCACACAGCTAGTGGAACATAATCCATATACGTGACCACATAGCTAGTGGAACATAATGCATATACGTGACCACATAGCTAGTGGAACATAATGCATATACGTGACCACATAGCTAGTGGAACATAATGCATATACGTGACCACACAGCTAGTGGAACATAATGCATATACGTGACCACACAGCTAGTGGAACATAATGCATATACGTGACCACACAGCTAGTGGAACATAATGCATATACGTGACCACATAGCTAGTGGAACATAATGCATATACGTGACCACACAGCTAGTGGAACATAATGCATATACGTGACCACATAGCTAGTGGAACATAATCCATATACGTGACCACATAGCTAGTGGAACATAATGCATATACGTGACCACATAGCTAGTGGAACATAATGCATATACGTGACCACATAGCTAGTGGAACATAATGCATATACGTGACCACACAGCTAGTGGAACATAATGCATATACGTGACCACACAGCTAGTGGAACATAATGCATATACGTGACCACATAGCTAGTGGAACATAATGCATATACGTGACCACATAGCTAGTGGAACATAATGCATATACGTGACCACATAGCTAGTGGAACATAATGCATATACGTGACCACATAGCTAGTGGAACATAATGCATATACGTGACCACATAGCTAGTGGAACATAATGCATATACGTGACCACACAGCTAGTGGAACATAATGCATATACGTGACCACATAGCTAGTGATTCACAATGTATATATACAGGACCAGATAGCTAGTGGTACACAGTGCATATGTTAACAGATAACTTTATATTAGGGGTCTTGTAGAGACACTGTATTTCACTGTTCATAGTAAGCGGAGGTCGAGGCATGCACATTTTTCCTCCATTCATTGTCTATGCGAATGAGGGAGAAAGAGTGCTCTACTTCTTATAGCAATCCCATATGTATGGAGAGGAGTTGGACCTAGATGAGCTCTGCAGAACCCGTTCTCAGGATCACTGGGATCCCATTGGTTGGATCCCCTGTGATAAGTTAAAGGGTTGGTCTGAAGGTCCAATAATCTCCAATCTAAATCCCTATCTATTTAGTGCCATAATTTAAACTATTTTGTAATATGCTTGCATTAAAAATTCCCTACCGTTCCTGAACAGATATCGCATATTTTCCCCTACTTCTTGTGTGATGATACTTCGTTTGAGTATCCCAGTGGATTCTGGGATACTCAAATGTAGTGTCATAGGGGGGCAGAGCCTGAAGTCACTGTCACATCCTCTGCCCCTTCTGTGAAACATCATCATCAGTGATGCTCGTTTCAGCGACGTGGCTAGTCCCTTAGTGCTGTGCGCTCTGTTTTGCCTGCTCAGATCAGTAGTAATGAGCCATCAACAGAGCAGAGTCTAGCGCTGCCCCCACAAGTGACATCACCGGGGGGTGAACGCGGGGTATCCTGACAACGAGCACTGACAGTGCGTGCTGCTCTGTTGCCGCCTCATACGAATTTGCGCTGGCAACACAGAGCGCGCTGTAATTGTGCACATCGCACACTAACAGCGCGCAGGGACAGAGCAGGGACTAGCCCCGCCACTGAAACGAGAGTCACTGAGGATGCTTCATTTCAGGCAGGGTGCAGGGGCTGCGGCAATGACAGCAGCCTCTGCCCCCTTGAAGACGCTTTGCTTGAGCATCCCAGGATGCACTGGGATTGTCAACCGAAGCGTCATCACAAAGGAAGTAGGGAAAAAAAAGCAATAGCTGTTAGTCTAGTTGGCGAACAGTAAGGAACTTTTAATGCAAGTAGATTAGAAATTAGTTTATAATACGGCACTAAATAAATAGGGATTTAGATTAAAATCCCAATCTTGTAATTTAGGGAGAACATTATTTAATGCAAGTTTAAGTATAGAAGTGCCTTTACAGTCACAAAAAACCCCCCATACCTTTAAGTCTTGGCAGGTGCACCGCGTAGATAGATTTTCCACCCTCAGGCGATACATTGTGCGAACTGGAGGTCCAAACTTCTCACCGACATTTTTGCGATAGCCATAGCCATCTGAGGCACAAAGAGAAAGACAGTGGATTTGAATTTCTTAATAAAAACACAAAACAGTAAAAAGGCAGACATTGTCAGAAGTTAGAAATATATGCCAAGGCTGTTCGATTCCATTTTTTTAAAAAATATGCAATCAATGTCTTATATAACAGCTTAGCAAAGCTTTGAAAACTGTTTTTTTTTCTTCATAAAGCATTTACACACTGACCAATATAAGTTGTGATCAAGAATGGGGGGAGGGTCACATGAGAATCAAGTAAAACTCCACTATCACCCAGAAACTCTTACCCAAACCCTTCCTCTGCCGCACATCTCACAGTAAGAACTGCTGGACTGGTACAGGCTGCACAGCCATTATTACTTATACACCTCCCCCCTCCAAGTATGCATCCTAGGGGTAGCAGTTAGAATTTGGGATATTTTAAAGCCTATAACTTCTAAGTAAATTAGTAACAAAAATGAAAAGTATCTCAAATTACAGCCGTTGTTAAAAGACAAAAACAAGAAACAAACAGCATGCTGTGACATCACTGGATATTTCACTGTATTAACACGTCTATAAAAGATCTGGCCATCACATGATTTCTGGACATCTTCCCAGAATAGCAGAGCCGTTGACCTCTTAGGAAACATACGTATATAAAATAATTGAAAGATAAAAAGATGTATTGGAGTGTTCTTTGGTGTGTTTGCTTTTCAAGATTCCATAATTTTTTCCTCAGAATTGAGCGATTCCATAATTTTTTCCCTCTGCTTGGTCTGAAAAAAATTACCCTTACTGAGTACCCCATTTTTAATCTTGATTTCTTTTAGTGTTTCTTAAAGCCATAAAGTTGCCATTTGAAATGACTTTAGTTTTGTGCCATGTCTGTGATCTGCTTTTTTTCAACAACATTAAACAACTGAATGAACATCCTCCGAGCCCGGTGATTCCATAATTTTTGCCAGGGGTTGTAGTGTTGTATGCCTTTCACTAGGAACCCTCTAATGGATAGAAAGCATCATCCTATATATTTTATAGCAGCCCTTTTGTATGTTTTCGGATTATAAAATAAAGTGCTTCCGGTGTTCTTACAGTTTGTTTGTATATAATCTACTAGATGGTGGCCCGATTCTAACGCATCAGGTATTCTAGCATATGTCTCCCGACCCTCCTTTATAATGCCCCATGCAGGAAGTCACATCCCCCGTATATAATACCCCATGCATATAATACCCCATGCAGGAAGTCACATCCCACTATAGTGCCCCATGCAGGATGTCACATCCCCCCTATATAATACCCCATGCAGGATGTCACCTCTCCCCCATATAATGCCCCATGCAGGATGTCACCTCTCCCCCCATATAATGCCCCATACAGGCTGTCACATCCCCCCTATATAATACCGCATGCAGGATGTCCCATCCCCCCATAGTGCCCCATGCAGGTCCCCTATGGCCCCGTACAAAAAAAAAAATAAAAAAAATCCAATACTCACCTCACTGCTTCTCTGGACTCCAGCGTAGCCAGCATGTTCACGCTGTGCGCTGTGACCGGTCAGGAGAGAGCGCGGTGTAAAGACGTCATCGCGCCCTCTGACCTGAGACGTCACAGAGCTGCAGCGGAAGACACAGGAGCTGCTGCACAGGCACGGGGAGGGGTAAGTATGACGCTGGGTGCCGGGGTCCTGATCGAGCGGGGGGAGGGACGGGAGGAGAGGGGAGGGGAGGGGAGAGGAGGGGAGGGGAGTCACACTTGTTCTCGGGAGATAAGCGGCCGTAGCCGCTGATCTTCCGACGATAGCCGCATGTAGGTCAGCGGCGCCTGCGGTCGGGGGACTTATGCTGCGAGCAGCCGGCTGCATCTCCCGGCTGCATCGAAGCTGACCTCCGTGCCGCACATGAGCCGCTAATGGCCGCCATGTTTTTCTGAAATGCCGCGTCCGGACCAATCAGCGACCCGGGATTTCCAGGACAGACAGACAGACGGGATAAGACAATTATATAGATAGATTATTTTTATTACTTGTACAGATATTCCTTGAAAAAGGCCACACAAGGCCGAAACGTTGGATGAATATTATCGGTTTTCTTTTGGGTCATGTGATTAAATTATCTTTTGTGAATCATACTCTGTTAGTGCCGAAGTTTCTCTACGGATGTAAGACTACTATATACTTCTGAGCACCTCTATACAACTGTTGAGCGTCCCATCTTTTTTTCATTACCTTTACTCTTCACAAATATTTACTACTTTGTGTTAGTAAATCATATAAAATACATTTAAGTTTGTGGGTGCAGCATGAAAAAACGTGGAATAGTTCACGGGGTATGAATACTTTTTCAAGGCACTATAAATCTTGAGTATTAGGCCAGCTGCATATCAAAAATCATCCGCGTTTCAAACAGAAAAAGTGAACGAATGTCAACTAATTTTCATCTCAGTTTTTTCCATTAGGATGTGTGCAGACGATCCGGAGCCGCTGCGGGTTTGACGCTGAGGACTTGTGCAACCAGTTGTTACAGCATAGTGGATGGGATTTCCCATGTCCACTATGCGTCTCTGTGCACCCGCGGAAACGGACATGCGGCGCGTCTTTCCAGACCGCAGCATGTCAATTTCTCCTGCGGGTCCGCATGTGGACTTTCCCCATAGACATAATCTCTATGCGGAAAGTCCGTAGGTTATTTAAAAAAAAAAAAAAAGAAAAAAAAGTGGAGCTCATTTACATATCTGCGCGCGACTCCTCTGCAGCATCGGGGCCGAAGGCTGGAATGCTCGGCTGCACATACCCTTAGTGTGCAATCCTATTTTTTTCATCTTATGTTAAAGAGACATGCCCATTTTTGACCAAAAACATATAAAAAGTCACCTGATGGCTCACCTGACTGTAAACCAGGGCTGTGGAGTCAGTAAGCCAAACCTCCGACTCCCTCATACATGGCTCATGTTTAAGTGATAAATTTACCGTAGCACAGATTCATCTCAGCTAAAAGTCTAGACCCTTAGATCAGGAATAGGACAGACATTTATAGGACATTTCATAACTTTCCCAAATTCTTATGAAAAAATATTCCCCACAAACAGCATTGAATTACTGTACCCAATTTATTATATATTTTAGGAGTCGGAGTTGGTCCATTTTATAACGACTGACTCCACCAAAATGGACACAGACTCTGACTCCAACTCCGACTCCTCAATTTCCATGACGACTCCACGACTCCCTCATACATGGCTCATGTTTAAGTGATAAATTTACTGTAGCACAGATTCATCTCAGCTAAAAGTCTAGACCCTTAGATCAGGAATAGGACAGACATTTATAGGACATTTCATAACTTTCCCAAATTCTTATGAAAAAAGATTCCCCACAAACTGCATTGATTTACTGTACCCAATTTATTATATATTTTCGGGGTTGGTCAATTTTATACCGGCTCCACCAAAATGGGCTCCGACTCCACAGCCCTGCTGCAAACACACCAATTTCTCTTTGTACCCTCCTTTTCACATTGTGTTATTTGCATTTGCTCCAACATTGTGCTTTTCTGTTAGCTGGAAAATGCCTAATTACACCATGATGCCTACTGACTATGCCCTTATGTTGTGGCTAGTGTCTCAACGGTTTGGAGACCAGCGACGTAGGACAACAGAAGACCTGAGGAGGAGACAATTCTGGGTTCATCCCATAGTCTCTGGGTTTGGCCTCCTGGAACTTTCAGGAGCCTGACGTGTTTGTAAACCAAAAGGCCCACAATGTGTAGATTGCATGGACACGGTATATGTGGATGTAGGATGAAAAGTGATATTAGAGGGAACCTGGGTTTGGTTGATTAAAAGGTGGTTTTTGGTTTTGGACATAAGATGGTTCCCAATTGTGGCTAGGCGCATAGCAGTAGCTTCTTGGGGGTGAGGGCAAAAATGGTGTTGCACCAGTGTGTCCTGTGTAACGCCAACGCTTCAAAGCGGAAAAACAATCTCGTGCAGTCGGCAAGTCAAACCACCGACTCAGACTCAATTTCCCTTACTCCCGACTCCACAGCACTGCCTCACTACTGAGCGTGTACATAAAGTGCAGCACAGATTCATCTCACTGCCTCACTACTGAGCGTGTACATAAAGTGCAGCACAGATTCATCTCACAGCCTCACTACTGAGCGTGTACATAAAGTGCAGCACAGATTCATCTCACTGCCTCACTACTGAGCATGTACATAAAGTGCAGCACAGATTCATCTCACTGCCTCACTACTGAGCGTGTACATAAAGTGCAGCACAGATTCATCTCACTGCCTCACTACTGAGCGTGTACATAAAGTGCAGCACAGATTCATCTCACTGCCTCACTACTGAGCGTGTACATAAAGTGCAGCACAGATTCATCTCACTGCCTCACTACTGAGCGTGTACATAAAGTGCAGCACAGATTCATCTCACTGCCTCACTACTGAGCGTGTACATAAAGTGCAGCACAGATTCATCTCACTGCCTCACTACTGAGCATGTACATAAAGTGCAGCACAGATTCATCTCACTGCCTCACTACTGAGCGTGTACATAAAGTGCAGCACAGATTCATCTCACTGCCTCACTACTGAGCGTGTACATAAAGTGCAGCACAGATTCATCTCACTGCCTCACTACTGAGCATGTACATAAAGTGCAGCACAGATTCATCTCACTGCCTCACTACTGAGCGTGTACATAAAGTGCAGCACAGATTCATCTCACTGCCTCACTACTGAGCGTGTACATAAAGTGCAGCACAGATTCATCTCACTGCCTCACTACTGAGCGTGTACATAAAGTGCAGCACAGATTCATCTCACTGCCTCACTACTGAGCATGTACATAAAGTGCAGCACAGATTCATCTCACTGCCTCACTACTGAGCGTGTACATAAAGTGCAGCACAGATTCATCTCACTGCCTCACTACTGAGCGTGTACATAAAGTGCAGCACAGATTCATCTCACTGCCTCACTACTGAGCGTGTACATAAAGTGCAGCACAGATTCATCTCACTGCCTCACTACTGAGCGTGTACATAAAGTGCAGCACAGATTCATCTCACTGCCCCACTACTCAGCATGTACATAAAGTGCAGCTCAGATTCATCTCACTGCCTCACTACTGAGCATGTACATAAAGTGCAGCAGATTCATCTCACTGCCTCACTACTGAGCATGTACATAAAGTGCAGCACAGATTCATCTCACTGCCTCACTACTGAGCGTGTACATAAAGTGCAGCACAGATTCATCTCACTGCCTCACTACTGAGCGTGTAAAGTGCAGCACAGATTCATCTCACTGCCTCACTACTGAGCGTGTAAAGTGCAGCACAGATTCATCTCACTGCCTCACTACTGAGCATGTACATAAAGTGCAGCACAGATTCATCTCACTGCCTCACTACTGAGCATGTACATAAAGTGCAGCACAGATTCATCTCACAGCCTCACTACTGAGCGTGTACATAAAGTGCAGCACAGATTCATCTCACTGCCTCACTACTGAGCATGTACATAAAGTGCAGCACAGATTCATCTCACTGCCTCACTACTGAGCGTGTACATAAAGTGCAGCACAGATTCATCTCACTGCCTCACTACTGAGCGTGTACATAAAGTGCAGCACAGATTCATCTCACTGCCTCACTACTGAGCGTGTACATAAAGTGCAGCACAGATTCATCTCACTGCCTCACTACTGAGCGTGTACATAAAGTGCAGCACAGATTCATCTCACTGCCCCACTACTCAGCATGTACATAAAGTGCAGCTCAGATTCATCTCACTGCCTCACTACTGAGCATGTACATAAAGTGCAGCACAGATTCATCTCACTGCCTCACTGCTGAGCATGTACATAAAGTGCAGCAGATTCATCTCACTGCCTCACTACTGAGCATGTACATAAAGTGCAGCACAGATTCATCTCACTGCCTCACTACTGAGCGTGTACATAAAGTGCAGCACAGATTCATCTCACTGCCTCACTACTGAGCGTGTAAAGTGCAGCACAGATTCATCTCACTGCCTCACTACTGAGCGTGTAAAGTGCAGCACAGATTCATCTCACTGCCTCACTACTGAGCATGTACATAAAGTGCAGCACAGATTCATCTCACTGCCTCACTACTGAGCATGTACATAAAGTGCAGCACAGATTCATCTCACAGCCTCACTACTGAGCGTGTGCATAAAGTGCAGCACAGATTCATCTCACTGCCTCACTACTGAGCATGTACATAAAGTGCAGCACAGATTCATCTCACTGCCTCACTACTGAGCGTGTACATAAAGTGCAGCACAGATTCATCTCACTGCCTCACTACTGAGCGTGTAAAGTGCAGCACAGATTCATCTCACTGCCTCACTACTGAGCGTGTAAAGTGCAGCACAGATTCATCTCACTGCCTCACTACTGAGCATGTACATAAAGTGCAGCACAGATTCATCTCACTGCCTCACTACTGAGCATGTACATAAAGTGCAGCACAGATTCATCTCACAGCCTCACTACTGAGCGTGTACATAAAGTGCAGCACAGATTCATCTCACTGCCTCACTACTGAGCGTGTACATAAAGTGCAGCACAGATTCATCTCACTGCCTCACTACTGAGCGTGTACATAAAGTGCAGCACAGATTCATCTCACTGCCCCACTACTCAGCATGTACATAAAGTGCAGCTCAGATTTATCTCACTGCCTCACTACTGAGCATGTACATAAAGTGCAGCACAGATTCATCTCACTGCCTCACTGCTGAGCATGTACATAAAGTGCAGCAGATTCATCTCACTGCCTCACTACTGAGCATGTACATAAAGTGCAGCACAGATTCATCTCACTGCCTCACTACTGAGCGTGTACATAAAGTGCAGCACAGATTCATCTCACTGCCTCACTACTGAGCGTGTAAAGTGCAGCACAGATTCATCTCACTGCCTCACTACTGAGCGTGTAAAGTGCAGCACAGATTCATCTCACTGCCTCACTACTGAGCATGTACATAAAGTGCAGCACAGATTCATCTCACTGCCTCACTACTGAGCATGTACATAAAGTGCAGCACAGATTCATCTCACAGCCTCACTACTGAGCGTGTACATAAAGTGCAGCACAGATTCATCTCACTGCCTCACTACTGAGCATGTACATAAAGTGCAGCACAGATTCATCTCACTGCCTCACTACTGAGCGTGTACATAAAGTGCAGCACAGATTCATCTCACTGCCTCACTACTGAGCGTGTAAAGTGCAGCACAGATTCATCTCACTGCCTCACTACTGAGCGTGTAAAGTGCAGCACAGATTCATCTCACTGCCTCACTACTGAGCATGTACATAAAGTGCAGCACAGATTCATCTCACTGCCTCACTACTGAGCATGTACATAAAGTGCAGCACAGATTCATCTCACAGCCTCACTACTGAGCGTGTACATAAAGTGCAGCACAGATTCATCTCACTGCCTCACTACTGAGCATGTACATAAAGTGCAGCACAGATTCATCTCACTGCCTCACTACTGAGCGTGTACATAAAGTGCAGCACAGATTCATCTCACTGCCTCACTACTGAGCGTGTAAAGTGCAGCACAGATTCATCTCACTGCCTCACTACTGAGCGTGTAAAGTGCAGCACAGATTCATCTCACTGCCTCACTACTGAGCATGTACATAAAGTGCAGCACAGATTCATCTCACTGCCTCACTACTGAGCATGTACATAAAGTGCAGCACAGATTCATCTCACAGCCTCACTACTGAGCGTGTACATAAAGTGCAGCACAGATTCATCTCACTGCCTCACTACTGAGCGTGTACATAAAGTGCAGCACAGATTCATCTCACTGCCTCACTACTGAGCGTGTACATAAAGTGCAGCACAGATTCATCTCACTGCCCCACTACTCAGCATGTACATAAAGTGCAGCTCAGATTCATCTCACTGCCTCACTACTGAGCATGTACATAAAGTGCAGCACAGATTCATCTCACTGCCTCACTGCTGAGCATGTACATAAAGTGCAGCAGATTCATCTCACTGCCTCACTACTGAGCATGTACATAAAGTGCAGCACAGATTCATCTCACTGCCTCACTACTGAGCGTGTACATAAAGTGCAGCAGATTCATCTCACTGCCTCACTACTGAGCGTGTAAAGTGCAGCACAGATTCATCTCACTGCCTCACTACTGAGCGTGTAAAGTGCAGCACAGATTCATCTCACTGCCTCACTACTGAGCATGTACATAAAGTGCAGCACAGATTCATCTCACTGCCTCACTACTGAGCATGTACATAAAGTGCAGCACAGATTCATCTCACAGCCTCACTACTGAGCGTGTACATAAAGTGCAGCACAGATTCATCTCACTGCCTCACTACTGAGCATGTACATAAAGTGCAGCACAGATTCATCTCAC
Organism: Phyllobates terribilis; assembly: GCF_046119375.1. Taxonomy (NCBI): domain Eukaryota; kingdom Metazoa; phylum Chordata; class Amphibia; order Anura; family Dendrobatidae; genus Phyllobates; species Phyllobates terribilis. The sequence goes on along the minus strand of NW_027362762.1, from coordinate 530,471,943 downwards.
TGCCTCACTACTGAGCGTGTACATAAAGTGCAGCACAGATTCATCTCACTGCCTCACTACTGAGCGTGTAAAGTGCAGCACAGATTCATCTCACTGCCTCACTACTGAGCGTGTAAAGTGCAGCACAGATTCATCTCACTGCCTCACTACTGAGCATGTACATAAAGTGCAGCACAGATTCATCTCACAGCCTCACTACTGAGCGTGTACATAAAGTGCAGCACAGATTCATCTCACTGCCTCACTACTGAGCATGTACATAAAGTGCAGCACAGATTCATCTCACTGCCTCACTACTGAGCATGTACATAAAGTGCAGCACAGATTCATCTCACTGCCTCACTACTGAGCATGTACATAAAGTGCAGCACAGATTCATCTCACTGCCTCACTACTGAGCATGTACATAAAGTGCAGCACAGATTCATCTCACTGCCTCACTACTGAGCGTGTACATAAAGTGCAGCACAGATTCATCTCACTGCCTCACTACTGAGCGTGTACATAAAGTGCAGCACAGATTCATCTCACTGCCTCACTACTGAGCATGTACATAAAGTGCAGCACAGATTCATCTCACTGCCTCACTACTGAGCATGTACATAAAGTGCAGCACAGATTCATCTCACTGCCTCACTACTGAGCGTGTAACATAAGTGCAGCACAGATTCATCTCAACTGAAAGCAGAGATTCTTAGATCAGGAATAGAACATTTCATAACTTTCCCAAAACATTTACAGCACATTCTGCATTGAACAACTGTACACAATTTATTATATATTTTAGGAGTCAGTCCATTTTATACCAACTCTTACTCCGACTCCACAGCCCTCATTGTAACACATGTGAGTTGGTATCAATAGCTGTACTCCCTTTCTTCTTGGTACTGGTGATTGTGACTTCAATATCAGGTGTGGTACTTGGCCCAGCTACTGCACTTTCCTGTGACAACACGGGGAATTCTTTCTCAGGAAGCACAGGGTTTGTGGACTGGTTGGAAACAATGGCTTGAGTTGTACTGTCCACCTGTGTGAGCTTGGTCTCTACCTTAAATTAAAAAACCCCCAAAAACTAGAGTTTAAAAAAAAAATGTGCAGCATTAGCTAAATGTTATATTTTGTGGTTTCCAAATGGCAGCTTCCAAAGTTTGCCAAAAATAGGGCCAAAAAACAAGGACATTATCATAGTGTGCAACAGCACACATCATTATCCACTAAACATATGGTGTTTGGAATCACTACACATAATATACCAAATTTATATTGGGAGTAGTATGGAGAGGCTGACAAAATATACTTACGGCGTCAATTTGCAGTTTGGAAAGTTGGAGCAAGTCAAAGTTGCTCCCAAAAAACCTACCCAGACAAGTCCATCGCTTGCAAAATGACACTCAGCTGCGGCATGTACATGTAGGGCCTCTTTTTAGGTAATGCATAGCCACTTTTGGCATGCAGCTGCTTCTCTTGGCGATACTGATCGCGGCAACTGTGCCATCATTTAGTAACAATCATCTGAGTTTGTAAAGGAAAAAATAATAAAAAGCAATGGAAAAAACACAATTTATCATGTAGATACAAACTCATCTATTTGGAATAAAAGGAACAAAAGGGCCCACGGCGGCTCAGTGGTTAGCACTGTTGCTTTACTGCACTGGGGTCCTTATTATCAAATCCCACCAAGGACAACATCTGCATGGAGTTTGTATGTTCTCCCCGTGTTTGCGTGGGTTTCCTTCGGGTTCTCCAGTTTCCTCCCACACTCAAAAGACATACTGATAGGGAATCTAGATTGTGAGCCCCAATGGGGACAGTGCCGATAAGGTCTGTGAAGCGCTGTGGAATTAATGGCGCTATATAAGAGAGTAAAATAAATACAGTGACAAGCGTAAAAAGGAAGCACTTTTGTCTGAAATTCTTTAGGGCCTTTACCATGAATACGCTACAAGCAATTCACATCATAAATCAACAATATGTAAGTTATTTAAACGTGCGTACCTACGGCAATAAATGTTGTAATGAGCCCCTTTTTTTGTTCCTTTTATTTATACATAAGGGGTAACGTACATCCCATAGGACACGCCTCTCCTAGACCAAAGTAATCAAACGCGCATCCGGTGGCTTTGGCATGGCTCCAGAAGTGCCCCAAACTCCCCCCCCCCCTCTATAACTACTTCCTGGGACGCTTGCAGGTTTCCCGTGTCTTTTCAAGATGCCACATGGATGTACATAGTGGGATCCAGTTTTTTTCTTTTTTTGTGCACCCATTGACTTGGATGGGCGAGTCTTAACCACTATACGCAGAAAGGTAGTGCAAGCTGCAATTTCTTTTCGCACGGCTAGTCGGACTGAAAAAAAATAAAAATCATTCATCTGAATAGCCCTATTAAATAACATGGGTCAGTGTGCTGCCCTATTAAAAAAAATCAAAAGGCACACGTCAGATTTACAGGTGCATCTCACTAAATTAGAATATCATCAAAAAGTTAATTTATTTCAGTTCTTCAATACAAAAAGTGAAACTCATATTATATAGAGTCATTACAAACAGTGATCTATTTCAAGTGTTTATTTCTGTTAATGTTGATGATTATGGCTTACAGCCAATGAAAACACAAAAGTCATTATCTCAGTAAATGAAAATAATTAACAAAAAAACCTACAAAGGCTTCCTAAGCATTTAAAAAGGCCCCTTAGTATGTTTCAGTAGGCTCCACAATCATGGGGAAGACTGCTGACTTGACAGATGTCCAGAAGGCAGTCATTGACACACTCCATAAAGTCCTAGAGTTCCAATTTTCATTTGGAAATCAGGGTCCCAGAGTCTGGAGGAAGAGTGGAGAGAGACACACAATCCAAGCTGCTGGAGGTCTAGTGTGAAGTTTCAACAATCAGTGATGGTTTGGGGAGCCATGTCATCTGCTGGTGTAGGTCCACTGTGTTTTATCAAGACCAAAGTCAGCACAGCCATCTACCAGGACATTTTATAGAGCACTTAATGCTTCCCTCTGCCGACAAGCTTTTTGGAGATGGAAATTTCATTCTCCAACAGGACTTGGCACCTGTCCACACTGCCAAAAGTACCAATACCTGGTTTACAAACAACAGTATCACTGTGCTTGATTGGCCAGCAAACTCGCCTGACCTTAACCCCATAGAGAATCTATGGAGTATTGTCAAGGGGAAGATGAGAGACACCAGACCCAACAATGCAGACGAGCTGAAGGCAGCTGTCAAAGCAACCTGGGCTTCCATAACACCTCAGCAGTGCCACAGGCTGATCCCCTCCATGCCACGCTGCATTGATACAAAAGGAGCCCCGACCAAGTATTGAGTGCATTTACTGAACATACATTGCAGTAGGCCAACATTTCAGATTTTCATTGGCTGTAAGCCATAATCATCAACATTAACAGAAATAAACACCTGAAATAGATCATTCTGTTTGTAATGACTATGTATGGAATTTCACTTTTTGTATTGAAGAACTGTAATAAATTTAATTTTTGATGATATTCTAATTTAGTGAGATGCACTTGTATATGTATGTCGGCATGAGCCCTTAGAGGCCTCACAGATTGATTTATGTACAGATTTTTAATCCTAAGAACCCTTTATTTTCAGGAAAAGGTAAAAAAAAAAAGTAAAAAAAGAGGTATCAGGTATTAGTATTACCTTGGGAAAAGGCTTTGATCTTACAGGGACTCTTAGAGGAAAAATGAGTGTTCCATAAGGACCAATGAGTATCATACTTATTCATTGTGTTATTTCTAGAGGCCGCTAGTTCAAAAGTATTATTTGTGGTTACTCTGTCAATTACCTCTGATATCAAAGGCACAAATCTATTAAAAATAGTAATCTTACAAGTTGTTTGCCTTTGTTAGATCCACAACATTGGGGAAAATCAGCAAAGGATGTCCAGGAAGGTGGCACTTTCACTGCAAAAGGTGATATAATTAAAAATAAAAGTGGCAAAGCGGTGTTCCTCCAAACAGGTATTTTAATTTTTAACAATATGTTGGCTGGATTATACAAACAGTATGGTGACGTACAGTATGAATGGACATAGACACAATATAAAGAATGTTTTTTTTTTAAACAAAGTCTTTCACGTCATCTTGCCATTAAAGTTAATAAGAATTTTGATTTGGTTAGTTACACCTCTAGAACAGATTCCCAGCCAATCTTTGAAAAGAAGGAAAACTTTAAACTCTAAAGAATCCTATTAGATATACAAACTACAAAGTTTGTACCGAGATGGATTAAACGATGTGATAGAACAAACTTAGCATACATATATACTGTATGCATTTCCACTGTGGTTGGTTCCATATAGTATCATACTTGCATGTCTTCGTGGAGGCGTTTAACTGAACCACATAGTTTAGAGCCGTCTGAGCTTCAGGGTAGTTAACGATCCAGAGCAATTGGATAAAAAAAAAAAACAGCATGTATCTGGTCAGTCATGAGCTCCACACCTTTTCAGTTGGGAAGAGTATAAGAGCGTTGGACTTTACATTTGACTTATAGACACCTGATGAACGCCGAAAGGCGTTGTGTTTTCAATCATTTTTATTAAAATACCCGTTTAGAGTAACATCGCTTTGCCACTCCTATTTTTAATGATATCACCTTTTGCGGTGGAAGTGCCACATTCGTGGGCTTCCTTTGCTGCTATCCAGGGCTGGAAATCCATAGGCGGAACTTTCCACGGTCCACCCGGTCGGCTACCGTACCTAGCGTTGTGCCAAAGTCAGCACAACCTAACCAGGTGAGCATTATCCATGTATCTCACCTGACTTATTCATTACCTATCTACTACACTTCGATAGCATTCCTTTTCTCCCTTGTACCAATGTTTTCCTCTAATATTAGGGAAAAGAGATTTTGATCCTTCCTTCAGGAATTTGACTGTTTCAGACAATTGACGATTATGCCACACATATCCAAGGAGTGGAATTCTTCTTCTTTACAATTTGATAGGTTTTGAAGAAAGGAGGACCTTAGGAAGGATGGGTCCAGATGGAGAACAATTTAATCATCTACGGTAATACTTTCAAATAGGAGAGGAAAAAGGTCAGCTCAACTTACTCAGACATCAGGTGCACAGAATTACTGGCAGTGCCCCGGGAGATTATTAGGAAAAAAACAAGGAGTGATCCAGCATCCAGAAGTCTTTTTTAAAATCATTAATCCTTTATTGGAAAAGTATTTTAAAAATCATATGCAGAATTTTTTTTCCTACTTTTAAATAGGTTTCTTTAATAGAGAGAGCCTGTAGTTCACTTACTCTTCTTTCAGTAATGATAGCTAGGGGAGAAGTCACCTTACAAGTAGAGATGATGGGAAATATTTGAGTGAAATTGAATTCTATTCAATTTAAAAAAAATAAATAAAAAAAATCAGCATTTGCCGGAAATGCAGATTTTTTTGTAATTTGATTCCACACAAATTCAGCTACCGGTAAATGCCAGTCGGTAAACAGATTACCTGAAATTTGCACAACGCTTACAAGGTGAGTACAGCTGGAGCAGGTTGAGGACATGGCACCTCCTGCTCATCAAATTCATGACCCCACAATTCTTACTCAATTCCCTAACTGAAGTAGGTTTTGTGGCAAGGCATACTCTGAAACGCATGCCATATGGCCAATGGTCCTAATTCAATAAGAGGCACATGCTCATGAAAGATTACCATATTTTTTGGACTATAAGAAGCACCTAGGTTTTAGAGGAGAAAAATAGAATAAAAACATTTAAGCAAAAAATGTGGACATGATGCACTGTTATGGGGGAGGTGGTCTGCTGCCAACACTGTTATAGGAGTAATGTCCCCCAATTCTGTACGAATATCCCCCATCCTGGTATATATGGCCCCCCCATCCCCATCCTGGTATGGATGGCACCCCTCATCCCTATCACGCTGCACACAAAAAAATAAATAATATTACTCACCTTCCTTCCCTCTGCTCCAGCGCTGCGCCCTGCTCGGCTGCCAGCCTATGATCTCACCGTGTGAGCCAACCATGACATCACAGCCATGCACCCTCACAAGGTGAGATGAGCTGCCGGAATAGTCACAGCTCCCCATGCCCAACATATTCAAAGATATGAGTGGTCAAAATGTGGTTGTCTATCTGAATGATATTTTGATTTATTCACCTTATATTGAGTTACAAATCTGAAATATATGTACTGTGCTCCAAAGGTGCAGACAATTCATTAATTGCTAAACTTGAAAAATGTGTCTTTTAGGCTCAAAAAGTAAATTTCGTGGGGTATAATTAGTCCACTATAGATTTCCAAATCGACTCCTCAAGGTTCCAAGCTATGAAGGAGTCGGTGCAACGCAAGTCCCTGAATACCTTGCAGTGTACCAACCAACTATCAGAAAAGTATTACAAATTTTGCCAGGCTTGCCAAACCACTAATAAAACAATAGTCAAGCACAAACTCACTTCACAAATGTAAAAATAAGACAGATGTAGGCAAAAAGTTCAAAGAAGCAGTCCCAAACTTCCATAAAATAAAGTAGTAGATTGGCATAAAGTGCAAACACAATCTTTGCAGCACATAAAATATCCTCCCGAATTTCTCTCCATTGTATGTTGTTTTGTTTTTTTTCAGAGAGTGATGTTGTTCATTACTATTAATGTTATTACTTTTGTAAAGACAAGGCACATACAATTTGTTGTTAGATTCAAACTACAAAACCAATGTATTGAAAAATGCACACAATGGCTTATACATGAAGCAAAAACCAGCTGGGCAGAAATGGAAAAATCATACAATGGGAATTCTCCCTTAGATGCGCTTATTGTTGCAAATTTACTCGACCAATCCCTTCCTCTACCAGAGAATATACTAATAAAATCTACAATTAGGACTTGGAGGAATATATAACATTTCTAACAACAACCAAGTTAGTTACCCATTAGAAAACCTTTCTTTATTTATATTCCGCCCTGCTCTTCTGGACTTCTCTATAGACAAATGGAGAAAGAATGGTATAACAAGTTGTTCGGCCTTATTTACTGGACCTAAAAAAGATTCAATCATAAATTTTCTATCCTTGACTCTATCGTACAACCTTCCCAAAGAGGAAATTTATAACTTTTTAGATCTAAAGAAATATATTAGGGAGAAATTCTTTCTCCCCATATCTCTTCCAAGAGTTATCATATCTCTTCTGGAAAATCCCTTAAAAAATACTATTTGGAACACCAAAAATCTGTATACACTCTTCAATAGTGACATTAACTATTGAAAAATCAAAACACATGGTTAAGTGGGAAGAAGATATGAAGGTATGTTCTTCGTCTGAGACATGGAAAGAAGCAATTGAAATAACATGAAAATCAAATGTAAATTATTTTAAAATCTTATCTCATTGGATCTATACACGTCAGATTAAAGAAGATTTTCAAGGACGGATCAGACTTATGCTGGAGGAACTGAGCTCAAAAAGCGAACATATTGCATATTTTCTGGTCCTGTCCTAAAATAATCGACCTGTGGAAAGAAGTAGCTAATTTATTGAGCAATATTAACAACTCTGTAGTTGAAATCTCTCCTCAACTAGTTTTGTTCTCGCTTGATTCAAATCAACTCCCCCCGAAAGTTAAACATCTTGCAATTCATCTATTTGCTGTAACAAAAATACTTATAGCATCTAAGTGGAAATCAATAGATGTTCCTTCCATTCCCGAAATAATGAAAAGAAGGTCTACCCATAATTCTTTTGAACATTCTTACGCTCTAAGAAATAATTCTTTAAAAAAATACTTTTCCACATGGTCACCTTGGAACCTCTTTCTTTCCTCAAGTCGGAATGCCCTCTTTTAGATAAAAAGATTTATTATATGCCAAGAAGTACAAGTACAATTACATATTTAACTAAGCAAATTGAGAAGTGTTTTGTTATAAATATAGTTTCAATAAGGATGATCTTTTCCCCTGTCCCAACTGATTCAGTCGACAGGGGTAGGGGTACTTGGATACCGGGATGGATGGGTTACTTCGGTGGGGATCACGGTTGGTCGGTTCCCGGTTCCGTGCCCTGGACCGTCAGTAAAGGGATGGGGGTGAGGATGATGGGAGTATTGTGTCCTGACGCCTCCTGTGGTAACTGGTAAAGTCGGTTACCAGCGCTGTGTATGGTTGCTGAGGTGATCGGCATACGACTTGTATGAACGCTATAGGCAGTAATGTCAAAGTAGGCACAAACACACACACATTAAGTCCTTGTTTCAGTACCCTTCTTTTACTGATGTCCGGTAACAGGTACAGTTCAGGAGGGTAACCAGGTTTTCGGTGCAGGTAGAGATATTCACTCTGGAGATTTGTGAGGCCTCCTCTAACAATGTGTGCGTTGTTTGGGATCAGTCCTGCCTTAAGCTGAACCTGCCACCTTTTACTTTCTTTGGGGTCCTTTTCCACAACTGACAATGAGGACCTTTCCTTGGGGCTACCAATTCTCTTTCTGGGCCCCTGGTCCTATACTTGGTCAAGTTTGGCGACTCTTCCCCCTTCTTCTTCAGGGGGAGTAGATCCTCCTGATCTGTCCGGGTTTTCTATGCTATTCCTGAATTAATAGCAATCTCGGACTCCGGTGTCCGGGTGAGCTAAAGGGATAATAGTTTTATCTCTTTCTTTCTCCTTCTAGCCTCCGTCCCTCTCTCTAGGGCGCTTCACAACACAGACCTGTTTCCTAGTTCAGGGCTTAACTGGTCCTCAGCCAACAGCTCTCTGACCCTCCTCCTTCACCCGTCTCTAGATTAACTGCCGCTTTGCTGTCTCCCTGGAAACTGATTCCTCCCCTCACACCTGGGGTGGAAGGTGTTGTGTGTGCCCAAGTGTACATCTCTCCCTGCACCTATGGATCCTGTGGTAATCCCGCGCAGAGGTGCCACACAACTCTCCAAGTTTATCTGATCCAACCTGCCCTTGGCCCTTTTCTTTCCTTACCTTTCCCCTCTAACTTTTCCTTCTACATCCTTTTCCTCTTGCACCTACACTTTTTTCTCTCTTGATTCTTCTTTGGATAGAACTTCTTACTTGTTTAGTTGAACTAGTTTTAGATCATTCTGTTAAGTTTTATCACTCACTTTATTGACTATAATCCCCTCCCTAAAAATTGTTAAAAAAAATCCCCCAAATAAAAAGAATATTATTGAAAAATGCACACAGAATATAAAAGGTTATAGGTCAAGGAGCATGTTCAATTTAGTCCAGGAAGAAGCAGTCAAGTGAAACCCAGGCTCAGGTTAGGATTGGTGTGCCAACATTCTTATTGTTTTATATTGCACTGTTATCACCTTATCCCAGTAAGTATAATAGAATCCTTTTCTGGACATCTATTACCCGGCTGGGATGCACAATATTCGGTCTTCTTTACACAGGTCATCTGCACCAAATATTGAAAGTGAAGTAGGATTGCATGACTGCCAGACTTTTGTTTTCCATCTACATGCAGCAAATGTGGTAGAGCAGAGGAATTCTGGAGGATATTATAGGTGCTACAAAATATGTTTGCTGTAAAGTGCAATCAAACTACTGACTGACTTGTCTGAGAAGGGGGCAGATATGGTTATGGTGGCAATCCACGGAGTTAAAAGAAAGCTTCTCATCAGACCCTGCCTTGCTTCAGTGCAAACTTGAATGTCTTTTATTGTATATGTCGATGTCTCCAATGTTGGAGTTGGAGCAGTGCTATCCCAATGTATCCAGTCTCCCACTCAACTTTGTTCGTGCACTTTTTATTCATGAAAATTTTCACGTGCTGATAAACTGACATGGGTAATTGTGAATTGTTTGCAATTACGTAGTTACGGATCCGGGTGGTGGAACCTCTGCTCAATCGACTCCGTGAACCAGGGAAGGACAGAGCAGAGGGACCAGGTGCTACTCTGGGCCAGTCCTTGTATGAGAGCAGGTGACTCCCACGGGTCAGAAGGCAGGGACTGGCCGGTACAGCAAATGAGCACGGCAGGCAGGCTGACGGGTGATCCGGGTAGACGGACTGGCAGACACCACGGGTAACTGGCAGGAGCCTCCAGGTAGGCACAGCAGGTAACTGGTACGTTCTCCGGGTAGGCAGGCAAGCCTGGCCCATAGACAGGCTGGCGGACTGGACTGGTAGTCAGGCTGGCGGACTGGACTGGTAGTCAGACTAGCAGCGGGACCTGAGGGTTGAAGCAGAGTTAGTACACAGTGCTACAACCTTGCACGGGCACCTCCATTTTGAAGGAGGTGCCTTTTATATGAGAAGTCCTCCGGCCATTGGCCGGGGACTCCTTAGGACGGCGCGCGCGGCCCCTTTAAGAGGGAGGGAGCGCGCGTGCCCTAAGCACAGTGCCCGGGAAGCTGCGCGCGCCGGCAGAAGCAGGAGAGCCGGAAGAAGCCGGGCCAGGAGCGCGGCGGTAAGGGGGACGGCATCTCTGCCTTTCAGGGGGCAGAGACGCCGATGCTACATAAGTGACAGTTCGAGGAATGACACCAATTCCTCGAAGATGCCAAAGATATAGTCACTGTTAATACGAAACCTGACTTTTTAGAAATAGGCCAAAAGACAAAGACAGACCAGCTTTGTTATTTTCTAGATATGATTTTGCTGCATCTTTTAAACCCATTACTGAAAAAATTAAAAGCTCAATATTGCGTTGTCTTTTTCTTCCGCCTACCACCCAGAAACCAAATGGTCAGAAAGAATGTATCAAATGACACTCAAGCAGTATCTTCAGTATTATGTGTGCCAAACAGTTTGACTTTGGGAAACACCTCTCATCAGATAAATTTGTTATTAATCAAAAAAATTCTAAGTGTTTCTGTAATCTTGGATCTCATACACAATTTCGTTTATTTTTTGGACTAGCGTCAGGGAGAATTTGTGGAGAGTGAAGGGTAGTCAGACCTTAGCTGCCAATAAAGAAATGTTCTAAGGGCCCAAGCTAAGGAGTTGGGGACAATGGGTCCACAAAAATATTAAGCTTAAGGTTTCTTCTGCCAAGCTTGGTCCCAAATTTATGGTTCCTTATCAAATAATTGAGATAATTTACCCTCTAGCAGTCCATCTAAAACATCCTCCATCCTTCAAAACACCTAAAGTATTCAAGTCCCTCCTCAAGTCATACTGTTCCCAGATTCTCCCTGTCAGAGATCCTCCTCCTCCTATGGTTATCAATGGTAACTTGGAGCACAAGGCGCTGAGAACAATGGATTCTTGTGTGTTGAGGAAGTCCATACAATTCCTGGTACATTGGAGGGGTTAAGGCCAGGGATATGGAGTCAGTATCCATTTTGGTGGAGCCGAAGTCAGTATAAAATGGACGGACTCCGACAATATATACCGTTTTTTTGGAGTAAAGTGGGGGGTGCGTCTTATAGTCTGAATACTATCTCCCTGTATATACTGTGGCTCTGCATGGTAGGAGGTCTGGGGGAGCAGCAGCAGGGGGAGGGGGGGCGGAATCAGCGGGGCACAGGAGGCAGCAGCCTACTGCAGCAACCTGCAGAGTGCCCGCTACTAAAGAAATAGTGGGGAGCAGGGAATATTCATTTTCCTTAATAGCCGGCACACTGTACAGAAGCGCGGCTCCTGCTGCGCTCTGCATGCCCGCTAGTAAAGCTCATGAATATTCCCTACAACCCACTCCCATGGGTTCTAGTGAATATCCATGGTCTTTAATAGCAGGCACACTGACCGCAGAGCGGCAGCAGGAGCCGCGCTGCGGTACAGTGTGCGCGCTCTCACACTGTGTGAGGGCGCATGGCAGGGGCGCCATGCCATGCGCGGCTCATACAGTGAGAGTGTCAGCAGCAGAGCGGGACAGCACTGGAGGAGAAAGGAGGCGAGTATAATTGTTTATTTTTTTTTTGTGGGCAGCAGGATGGGGGCTCAAGGGTGCCAAGCATACCAGAATGGGGGCTCGAGGTGCCAAGCATACCAGGATGGGGGCTCAAGGGGTGCCAAGCATACCAGGATGGGGGCTCAACGGGTGCCAAGCATACCAGGATGGGTGATCAAGGGGTGCCAAGCATACCAGGATGGGGGATCAAGGGGTGCCATACATACCAGGAATTGGGGCTCAAAGGGTGCCATACATACCAGGATGGGTGATCAAGGGGTGCCATACATACCAGGATGTGTGATCAAGGGGTGCCATACATACCAGGATGTGTGATCAAGGGGTGCCATGCATACCAGGAGTGGAGAGTGAAGGGTAGTCAGACCTTAGCTGCCAATAAAGAAATGTTCTAAGGGCCCAAGCTAAGGAGTTGGGGACAATGGGTCCACAAAAATATTAAGCTTAAGGTTTCTTCTGCCTATGGTTATCAATGGTAACTTGGAGCACAAGGTGCTGAGAACAATGGATTCTTGTGTGTTGAGGAAGTCCATACAATTCCTGGTACATTGGAGGGGTTAAAGCCAGGGATATGGAGTCAGTGTCCATTTTGGTGGAGCCGGAGTCCGTATAAAATGGACGGACTCCGACAATATATACCGTTTTTTTGGAGTAAAGTGGGGGGTGCGTCTTATAGTCTGAATACTATCGCCCTGTATATACTGTGGCTCTGCATGGTAGGAGGTCTGGGGGAGCAGCAGCAGGGGGAGGGGGGGGGGGCGGGCGGAATCAGCGGGGCACAGGAGGCTGCAGCCTACTGCAGCAACCTGCAGAGTGCCCGCTACTAAAGAAATAGTGGGGAGCAGGGAATATTCATTTTCCTTAATAGCCGGCACACTGTACAGAAGCGCGGCTCCTGCTGCGCTCTGCATGCCAGCTATTAAAGCTCATGAATATTCCCTACAACCCACTCCCATGGGTTCTAGTGAATATCCATGGTCTTTAATAGCAGGCACACTGACCGCAGAGCGGTACAGTGTGCGCGCTCTCACACTGTGTGAGGGCGCATGGCAGGGGTGCCATGCCATGCGCGGCTCATACAGTGAGAGTGTCAGCAGCAGAGCGGGACAGCACTGGAGGAGAAAGGAGGAGAGTATAATTGTTTATTTTTTTTTTTGTGGGCAGCAGGATGGGGGCTCAAGGGGTGCCAAGCATACCAGGATGGGGGCTCGAGGTGCCAAGCATACCAGGATGGGGGCTCGAGGGGTGCCAAGCATACCAGGATGGGGGCTCGAGGGGTGCCAAGCATACCAGGATGGGGGCTCGAGGGGTGCCAAGCATACCAGGATGGGGGCTCAAGGGGTGCCATGCATACCAGGATGAGGGATCAAGGGGTGCCATGCATACCAGGATGGGGGGATCAAGGGGTGCCATGCATGCCAGGATGGGGATGAGGGCCACGTATACCAAGATGGGATGGGGGCCACGTATACCAGGAAGGAGGGGCCATACATACCAGGATGGAGGATATTAACAGAATTGGGGGACATTACCCCAATACCAGTGTCAGCAGCAGACTCCCTCCCCTATAACAGGGCATCATGACCACATTTTTTGCTTAAATATTTTCTTTACTATATTCCCCCTCTAAAACCTAGGTGCGTCTTATAGTCCGAAAAATACGGTAATAAATTGGGTACAGCAGTACAATGCAGTATGTGCTGTAAATGTTTTTCATAAGAATTTGGGAAAGTTGTGAAATGCCCTATAAATGTCTGTTCTGTTACGGATCAAGGATCTCGGCTTTTAGTTTAAATGAATCTGTGCTGCACTTTATGTAAATGCTCAGTAATGAGGCAGTGCTGTGGAGTCGTAGTCGTAAGTCAGGGAAATTGAGGAGTCGGTGGTTTGGCTTACTGACTCTACAGTCCTGGTTATGGCCCATAGGAGAGATCTTGCACTCCGTCAATAACCTTATCAGGAAGTTTCATCTTTTGTTCCCCAATAAACCTTGTCCTATTGAGTCCGGAGACTCCCCTTAAAAGGAAGGCGAGTGGATGCTTTCACAACTCCTCCAGGACTTGTTCTTGCGATGTCTGCACCTGTCACCACCGTATTCCTTCTGTTAGTGGTGCTGCTGATGGTGGGGATAAGGGCGAAGGCCAGGGCAACCTCCTGGGATCTGGCCAACACCATGCTTTTTTGTAAATACATTTTAGAGCTGCCCGGCAACTATGAACAGTACCATCCATTCACATGCATCTGTTAGCATAGTCAAAAGGAAATGGATGCCAGCTGATGCCGCTTCTCAGGCTGTCTAGATTCAGGCAACAAAGGAGCTAGGGCTTCACATTATTTGAGAGGATAATTTTTCTGTCTACAAATAAGATATGTTATCCTATGAGCTTGCAAAACATTTGCATGAATTTAAGATCAGTCAACTATCTGAACACTTGCGATCATAGAACCCAAGACAGACATGACACTCCTTAACCCTTTATGGACCAGGGAATTTTTCATTATTTTGCGCTTTGCTTTTCCCTTACCTTCTTTCAAGAGCCATAACACTTAATATTTTTGTCAACAGAGTTGTTCAGGTCAACGTAATTACGGCGATCCAAAAAAATGCAATTTTTTTCTATTTAAGTACTGAAAAAAAATTCTGAATATTGTATAAAAAAAAAAAAAAAAAGAAGTAAATAATTGTTTTACACCATCATTTTCCGAGGCCCATAATTTTAAATCTTCTGATGAAAGCCCTAGATGAGGGCATTTTTTTGAGCAGGGAGCTGACGTTTTAGTTTATACAAATTTTGTGCATGATGCCTGAGTTGCTACTTTGCTAGTTGCTACTAACCAAAAAAATGCAAATGCAGTGATTTTTTTTTCTCCCCATTTATAGAGCTTACCAATCGGGTTAATTAATTCCATATTTTAATAAATAGGAGTGTTACAAATGCAGCAATACCAAATATTGCAATATGTAGTGAAAATCTCTGTCTTCTATGCTCTCAAACTACGGCTGAGCTTCACAGTAGTACCAAGAGGACAACGACACAGCAAACCATCAGTTCCTCGTGACCGCATCTCTGGGGCCGATAAGAGATGGTCCACATGAGCACAAGCGTGTAGCCATTTAAATGCAGCTGGTAGGCTTGAACTTGGATCTAGCAGTGTCTGTTAGAGATTGATGCCTGCCATATAATATAGCTGGCATCAGCAGTGTGTGGGACATTACCTCATGTTCTAATGCAGGATTACCCAATCCAGAAACGTCAGGATCTGGCGTCTTTTCTCTAGGTGTTCTAGCAGTAGAGGAATAGTTGCAGCCACAATTAACAGATCACCCAAGTAAAGGTTCATGCAGATGCTCTGTCTCTGATAAAGGCCACTTCTGCCATAACTATTGTGAAAATAAATAGGTGACTTGAAGAGATCCCAAATGGAAGAATGTGGAACTAGAAAAGAAGACTGATGATCTTGTGAAATGGCAAATATTTGAAACTTTTGGTAGACTGGATGAGAATGTGGTAATAAGCGCCTTAAAAAGTCGGTTGTAACCAAGACAAAATCTCTTTGGACTCCGTCTTGAACCGCTTTTAAGTGACATATTGGTTTAAAGGGTCTAAGGTTCATTCTTATCCTGTATGTTCCATTTTGCTTCTTCACTAGAATAATGCCCCAAGTCTTATTCCATCACTGGAACTGGAGAAACACCACCCATGGACTGAACATTCTGAAGACATGATATCAGCTTTGGTAAGGATGTTCTTTTTAGCCTCCTGGAAGGATATATAGCAAGAAAATTTGATTCTGAGTCCTTGCCCAATGGATTTCAGGATTCATTGGTTGGATGAAATGTTTTACCACTGGAGATGGAATTCTGAAATTCTGCCTCCTACTCCTTTGGCATCTTTGTCCAGGTTAGGTCACTCATGTTTCTGCCTTTTCCTACATTAGGAGAACTCCAATGTTTCTTTTCCCCTTTTTTTTGAACTGCAGAGGTTGGTTTTGAGGTGAATGTAATGATACTTGCTCTTGAAGGTTCAGAAAAGATCTTTTTTTCTGTAACTTTCTCAAACAGTATGTCTCAAACAGGACCAAAAACATTCTCCCTGAAAGGGAATGAAGCAGAGCTTATATTTGGAAAGAACATCTCCAGTACTCATTTTCAACCATAAAGCTTCTCTAACGGTCTTGGATAGCACAGGAGGTCCACCTACTACTCCAACAGATTTTGCCAAAGCATCTAATAGGAGTCCTGTAGATTTTGGGAGAAGAGTCAGATTAGATAGAATTTTTTCTTCTCTAGGTGCACTTATCTTTAGATGTTCTAGCTGGCCTAACCAAATAAACACTGATCTGATGAAACAAATGGAAGTGACATTTTTTAGTAAGGCAGCAGAAGTTTCCCAGGATTTTTTCAGAACACTGTCCTCGGGGAAGCCATCAGGGCCTTACTGGCATATGGGGCCCGGGGAGCAGAGGGGGCCCGGTTACCTGTAAACTTACACTATACACTACGTATAGAGCTCCTGTGTATAACGGCAGTTATGGTAATATTAGTATTTTTTTTTATATTAATAATCAATATTGTAGTAGTTGGTCACTATGTGGTGGCAATATGTGATCTGGTCATGGTGCGGTTGTATTTGTCCCTTGCATGTGGTACTATTCCGTCACTATGTGGTGGTAATATGTGGTCTAGTATGTGAAATTATTGGTCATTTTTAAAAAAAATGTATGTGACACATTCCCATAAATAAAAATATACCTAAAAAGAGTATTGGATATTTTAAGAAATATTTAGATTAGAGTATGGCGCAGCCAGAAGAGTCTACCTTGTCCTAGTGGCGGCTTAAAAAAATCTTTTGGCCAAAACAAAAGCTGCTAGCGGTGTATGTGATCTGGTGTTCGATAGGAACTGTTAATGTGTGATTGGTGAGGATGTGGTGCAGAAAGTAGATTTTTTCCAAGAGTGGACGGTGGGACTGTGGAAGGTTCAAGGGTTGGAGGCGGAGCTGGTGTGGAGGCTGGACGGAGTCTCAAAGGGGCCTGAAAATTTTGCCAGTATGGGGCCCCAAAATTCCTGGTGGCAGCCCTGACTGTGCTATTTCAATCCAGATGATCATTATGTTGTCATTATTTCTTTTTAGAGCACCATTGATTCCATGGTGCTGTACATGAGAGGGGGGAACATGCAAAACACAAATAGAAATTACGATGAACAAACTAATAGTGAGACAGGTACAGAGGGGAAAGGACCATACCCTTGCGGGCTTACATTCTGCAGGATAATGGATCATACAGTAGGTTCGGGGATCTCAGCAGCTCTGGAGTTGGTGAGGAGGTAGCTGGGTCATTGCAGCTGTTTTGCACTGTTTTGAAGAGATGAGTTTTCAAGTTCCGCTTGAAACTTCCAAGTGTAGGGGATAATCGTACCTGCTGGGGCACAGAATTCCAGAGGATGGGGATACTCGTGAGAAGTCTTGCAGGCGATTTGGTGAGGAACACAAGAGTGTGGAGGAGAGGAGGTGGTCTTGGGAGGACTGGAGATTACATGGTGTGAGATAATGGAAGATTATGTTGAGAAGAATCCTCAAATGGTAAAGCTGTTTGCAACTTTACCTAAATGAAGGTCGATTCATGTCTTGATCAAACAGAAATCTGTCTTTCAACTCACTTGGGATAGCCAAATGTCGTTTCTGGATATTCCTACTAATCCAGAAAATTCATTTTTTCTCTTCTTGAGTTATCAAGAAAGATTCTCCCTCTTCCACCATATCTTCAGACTTCGAAGCTTGGTATTCTTCTAATTCTGAGTGCGAGCATTCTACAGTCATGATCTTCCTCTATTTTGTAGGGGTGCCATAAGTGGCTGTGTTTGTGAGAAGCAAGTCAATGAGGATTGAATTTACTGATGAACCATCCCTCTTAATTCTTCCATTAGGGAAGGTTAATCTGCTCTTATTCTCTTTTCAGTGCAACACTGAGATTGTTATTTATAGGAAGCTAGAAATTTCTCACTGTATATAGCACTATAGCACATTTCGGGGTAATGGTATTATCCATAGATATTTGGGAAGGATCCTTGTGACCCTGAATTTAGAAAAGAAGGATATAAATGCTCCCCCTCCACCCTGAAAAGAACAATACACTGACTAGGCCAGGGTTTGCAATAAGCACCAGATCCAGAACAAGTGGAAGAAGCACTCTCAGTCATGGTTGAATAACAATCAGACAAAAGGTCTTAACGAAAGTGACATACAACGGTGACCCGCGGCATCCCACGTGATTCTGCAGGCAGTACAGCGGAGAATTGTTGTGCCGAATCTGTGCCCATAGAAAAGACAGATGATTGTGCAGGGGGAAACTTCCGTTTGGAATCTCAGGGAGTATAGAGTCAGGGATAAAAATTTCTCTGCATTACATACACCGCAGAAGAGATGGATGAGGTCTTTCTCCCTCAGAGGTCTTGAATCTGAGGGAGGAAGACGGCACTAAGCAAGGAGGAAGGCAAGTTGACCAACCTCAGCTGCCCAGTGAGTAAAAATACCTTACAGGTATATTAAAAATACAAACTCTGTCAAAGATCACAGCAAGATAAGAGCTACATGGAACCTGAGAAAGGGCTATTTAACCTCTTTGACCCCGATTCATCAAAGCAATTTAGCCAGAATTCTGGCATAAATAGCTTTGAAAAGCCGCAAAATGTTGGCCCAACTCGGAAATCTGGCATTTCCCACCAGTTTCTCCCAGCAACACGGGACAGGGTGCAGTGGGGGCGTGACGGCACAACCCGTCTAATTCATGGCATTCCTTAAGCCAGAAATCTTACTCCAGGTAGATTTCTGGCGTGGCGCACAGAGGCACATGCCACTCGTTAGACGCCCCTGATTCATGAAGAGATGAGTACCTTGATGAACTGAGGCCTCCATGTTTTTTGTCCTTATTAGGGTATTCAGCCAATTTCCTGTAGGGCTGTCGTGGAAGTGACTCAAGAAAAATGTATTAGGCTATGTGCCCATGATGCAGAAATGCTCCGGATTTTTCCTGAGCGTTTCTGCATCTCCCCTGGCAGAAAAAATACATGCGGGTTGTACATGCGGATTGTACATGCGTTTTTCCTGCCAGGGACATGCGGAAGTGAAGTGTTCTTCACATGCATTTCCGCATGCAGGTTAACAAGCGCTTTCCAAGCGATTTTAGCATCACTTGGAAAGTACTTGACAACTTTGTCACACTATATAAATCCATGCAAACAGCATGGATTTATATAATGTGACCGTAGAGAATGTTTAAAAACAAAAAATCTATACTTGCCTTCCGATGTCCCCCGCAGTCTTGCTTCACTCTCGTCCTCTCATGCCGGCAGATCGCGGTACACTGAAGGACCTGCCGACGTCAGCGTCGCGTGACCCGTCACATGACTATGACATCAGCGCAGGTCCTCCAGTCCATCGCAATCTCCCGGCATGAGAGGACGAGCACACGGGGGGCCACCAGAAGGTAAGTATTATATTTATTTTTTATTTTATTCTTTTTTTTTTACCGTTTTCTATGGTACCCGGGTAAGGAGGAGAGTCTCCTCTCCTCTAGACCTGGGTACCATCCGCACATTGAAGGCATGTATTCCGCATGTACTTATGTAGCGAAGCGGAATACATGCGTTCTAATGCAAGTCAATAGCGGCGAAAACGCTGCGCTTCCGCAAAATAATTGGTGGTGCTGCGTTTTTTTCCGCAATGATAATCCGCAGCGGAAATTTCCGCAGCATGTGCACAGCACATGGGGATTATCATTGGGGAACATGGCAGGCCTTCTACCAAGCATTTTTTAAGCGCTTCTGCCGCTGCGGAAATGCTTAAAAAACGCATCATGGACACACAGCCTTACGCTACATTTCTTGTACAAATGATACATCTAAACAAAAAAACTAAGCTTGTCATGTATCCATATGACCGCAATTTTATTTTAATTCTTTATCTTACTTGCTTGGTGGGATTTGAACACAAGACCCCAGCACTGCAAGGTTACAGTGAGTCACCGTGTTGCTTAAATTGTAATTTATATTTTTGCCCCGAAAATGCACAGAAATTTTTACTGAGCAACATATGGCCTCATCCAGTCACATCTCTGGAAAAATAAAAAATTACGGGTGCTAAAATGTGAAGAGTCAAAAACAATTACATGTGCTCATCAGATGATACAAGAACGACTCTACAATCATCTATGATGGCTGTAAATGCATTTTCACTCTTTAAAATCAGTCCCATGAGTACAAGCAGGCATAAAACTAAGTAGAGCGCTCATTAGAGAGCTGTGTGCTCTGCCTCCCGTCAGGAGAGAGTGCAGTTCTATTTACATGCACACGCACTGCACAGGGAGCGAACCTACCGTGCTGAATGCAGCTTTCAGTCAATGTGCCAGGGCTCACTTGCTGCTGCTGTCAGTCAATGTGCCAGGGCTCACTTGCTGCTGCTGTCAGTCAATGTGCCAGGGCTCACTTGCTGCTGCTGTCAGTCAATGTGCCAGGGCTCACTTGCTGCTGCTGTCAGTCAATGTGCCAGGGCTCACTTGCTGCTGCTGTCAGTCAATGTGCCAGGGCTCACTTGCTGCTGCTGTCAGTCAATGTGCCAGGGCTCACCTGCTGCTGCTGTCCTGCCCATGTTTCAGTCATATTGGCATATCAGCCTGGAACCAGTGTGAAAACATCAAATGTCGCAATGTTTTGGTTAAACTTCCGAGTTGCACAAAAATATTGCGACTCATTAAGTTGTTTTAACTGACACGGACCAAACACTGAAACTGTAAAACAAAACACTAATGTAAAAACACAGGCCGTTGTTCGTCTGAATGAGGCCTAATGGTTTATTTCTACTTCCTAGTTATGAGCACCGATTGATAGTAAACTAGTGGTCAGCGCTCATTCACCAGTCTTGTCACATGAGCAAAAGAGAAATTATTGGATCAGAATGATTAATATGATAGTTCTCTCCCCTTACAGCAGCATGCAGTCGACAGCACGTTCCCTTATTACAGGGGCGATGTGCTGTCAACAATGATGATGTTTATGCCGGCACAAACGATCCAATCACCCAATGAATGAGCTTTCCGCTCGTTCATCGGGTGATTGCAGGCTGGTTTACATAAGCCAGTAATCAGGAAAGACTGCTCTTCTGAACCCTCGTTCACTGATTATTGTCTCATTTAAATGTGCCATTAATATTTCTTGATAACACCATTGCTCAGACATTGCTGTAATTTCCATTTAACCCGATATTCAGCAAAACGTATCAATCACGAGCAGCATTTATCAGAGGACAGGAGGTTGTGAAAACATAAGATCTAGGAGATCCTCTCAGGTTCTCACGTGCTTGGGGGTGCAAAGTATATTTATGCAGCCTAGGACCTCTCCCTATAATTTTTTAAGGGGTATTCCAATGGCGTTAACTTCAATGTGAAGCGGTGACGATGATATTATTACCCCCGCATACCTGTCGAGATGCATGCACAATCACGAGGTATCATACAGACGTCTTGGCAGGTGTGTGAGGTCATAATGTCATCTGCACCCCTCACCTCAGAAGCAGAAATGAGCAGCACCGCAATTCCACTTTTAAAGGGGGTTGTCCAATACTAATAGCCCCACAGTGCAAGTATACTTACGTCCCAGATCCTCACTGCCCACCCCACACCCCCCGTTCTTAATCCTTGTCCCCTGCCGATATACTGTCAGAAAAAAGGTCACGCGACCACTGCTCTGACGGATTAGTGATGGCCGCAGTAGATCATCAGATATGTGTATTTGTCTGTCAGTATATCGGCAGAGGAAAAGACGTCCAGGAACTATAGGGAGAGACAATATTGCTTAAGGCCAATTTCTGCAGTTTTTCTGACCCAGCTTCCCTAGACTGATTGTATGCACACACTGAGAGACCTGAGACCTGTCAAAAGGGACTGAGGTGGGGAGAAGCCAGGGACCATCCTCTTGGGACTAGTCATCCAAGGCACACAGTCCCTGGCTGGCATTCAGGCAGCATGCATCAGGTGACAGGTTCCTTTAACATGCATTTTTCCTGAAATCAGAGTTTCATTTACTACTTCCGGCAGGTGCCATACTTGTGTGTAACAAGTTGGGTGTTATGCTGAGCCCATTCCATACACAGTGGGTGCCAGCTGTAAGTCTAGATGAAAATAAACTTGGGTGGCAGCAGTTTGACTCCTTAGGCCGGTTTCACACGTAAGCATATCTCCGGTACCGGAAAAAACAGTACCGGAGATATCCTTGCCCCGTGTGTCCGAGTGTTTCAACCGTGTGCTGCATCAGGATCATACCAACTGGCGCCAGGGAATCAGTGCTACAGTTAGAATTGTTCCCAAGCACTGGGTGCTGAACACTGCCCTTATCATGGTTCCCTGCCGGCGCTGCGATCTGCACCAGCAGGGACAATGATGAGGGTGGTAGTAGTAGTCTGCTCCCGCAGTGTCCACCTGTGTAAAAATAAGAATAAAATAATAAAATCCATATACTCACCTCTCCTAGGTGTCCCCCCGCTGTAATCCATGAAACCGCTGCTGTCGAGGAGAATGAACCGCTCTGGAGCTGCAGCTCAGGACCTGTGTCCTGTCACTCACTGACAGCAGCTCCAGCTCATTCTCCCGGCTTCTCTGTGTCAGCGGTTGCATGGATACAGCAGGGGACACCTAGGAGAGGCGAGTATATGGATTTTATTATTTGACTCTTATTTTTACACAGGGACACTGCGGGAGCAGACTACTACTACCCTCATCATTGTCCCTGCTGGTGCTGATCGCAGCGCCAGCATGATGGGGGCAGTGTTCAGCACCCAGCACTTGGGGACAGCGCTAACTGTAGCGCTGATTCCCACGCGCCGGTACGTGCCACACGGATAACACACAGATGTCATCCATGTGGTACGTTTTGCGGACCGTGTGTCCGCAAAAAAACTGACTTGTCTCCGTGTGGAGCAAATGGACACACGGTCCGTGAAATCACACTGAGATGTGCACAGACCCATTGATTTTAAGGTGTCTGCGTGTGTCAGGGTCTCCGGTACATGTGGAAACTGTCACCACACGTACCGGAAATACTGAGGTGTGAAAGAGCCCTTAAAGGGAATCTGTCACCCCCTGGGACTTATCAGACCTCTAATATGGGCATAGAGGTGATAGAAATGTGAATCTATACTTACCTGTATGTCCCATATTAGCGGTCTGATTGCTTTGTAACAGCTTTTTATAAAATCATTTTCCCTATGCTTGGCGTCCGGGGGAAACCAAGAAATCTGTGCCTACTTAAATTAAATATTCTCCCCATCCCCTGCATGTCACAGGGCCTTGTGACATGCGGTTCTAGTGCCGGATCCCGTGCCTGCGCAATTTATCTGGTACACAAGGCGCGATAATTCCGGCAGTCGGTGTATCCTGGTGCAGCAGGGATCTTCTGCACAGGCGCCGGGTAGGCAGAGTCAATATTGAAATTAATTAGGCGGGGATTTCTTGGCGTCCCCCGGACGCCAGGCATAGGTAAAATGATTTTCTAAAAAGCTATTACAAAGCAATCAGAAAGCTAATATGGAACATACAGGTAAGTAAAGATTCACATTTCTATCACCTGTATGCCCATATTAGAGGTCTGATAGGTCCCAGGGGTGACAGATTCCCTTTAATACGAGGCTAAGCAGTTAGACACGGCATTGAGCTATTCTGTAGCAGTAATGCAGTGTACTGTTCCAGTGAGAAAATTATAGTAAGTTCATGTCCCCTAGTGAGATATAAAAGTGTTAAAAACATAGGCTTCATAAGACAATAAATTAACTACAGCAAAACACTATTTCACAAGTGTACTTACTGTGCAGACCCCTCCTCGGTGCACGTGTGTGCTCCACAATGACGCGCTCACCGCACAGGTCTCGCCCATTCATTTCATACACCGCGTCATCGGCATCACGAACATCTTCAAACTCCACAAACCCATAGCTAGAAAACAAACAAGATTATACATTTCACACCATCTAGAAAATGGCAAGAGACAACATTGGCTGGGTGTCTAGCAGAAAGATTCTTACGCTCAGGAAAAATCCGAAGCATTTCTGCATCATGGGCACACAGACTTAAGGGGGTTTCTGCTACTTGCCCAAAGCTTTTTAATGTTAAGTTCCCCTGATCAAAATAAAAAAAAAAAAAAGTTCAATCCTCAGACGGGCAGCATTCCAGTGACGTCAACGCTGTGTCTACTGGATGTCACATGACAAGGTTATGTCACATAAGCACAGCAGCCTATTGGCTGTCGCTAGAACACAATTCCATCTGACAAAAGTGCGAAAGCTGCAACCTATCGGCTACAGCGGCCAAAAGACAATGTCGGGTGAAGGGTGGGAGACACCTCTGACATCACAGAAGAAATGCTATAGCGAAAGGGGGTGTGAGTATATGTTTTTTTTTTTTTACTTTTTCTAGGGGACTTTACTATTAAGGCTATGTGCCCATGATGCAGAAATGCTGCATATTTTTTACGCTTCTCCCTGGCAGGAAAAACGCATGCGTTTTTTACATGCGTTCTTCCCGCCAGGTAGAGGCGTTTGTCAAGCGTCTTTGCATGCATTTCTGCATGTGGGTTATCAAGCGGTTTTCCAAGCAATTTTAGCATCACTAGGAAAAGTGCTTGACAACTTGGTCACACTATATAAATCCATGCAACCGGCATGGATTTATAGTAGTGTGACCAATTTAGTTTAAAAAAAAAAAAGAATAAGAATGGTAAAAAATAAAAAAATTAAGTTTATACTGACCTTCCGTTGTCCTCCCGGTGTTATCTCCGCTGCGTCCGGTGTGTTGGGCGGCTCACGCTGTTGTGAAGGACCTGCGGTGACGTCAATTAGCCATGTGATGGGTCACATGACTCAGTGACGTTATGGCAGGTCCTTCACAACAGCGCGAGCATTGCAAGAGACCGGACGGAGCAGACAAAACACCGGGAGGACATCGGAAGGTGAGTATAAACTTTATTTTTTATTTTAAATTCTTTTTTTTTTTTTTACAGTTTCTAAGGTACCCAGGTCTGGAGGAGAGTCTCCTCTCCTCCAGACTTGGGTACCATCCGCACATAGAAACGCATAATATCCGTGTGTACAAATGTGCTGACACGGAATATTATGCGTTTCAATGCAAGTCAATGGCAGCGATTCCGTGGCGTGTCCGCAAAATTAATGGACATGCTGCGGATTTTTGAGCGCAGCATAGACATTGACATTGCGACTTGTCATTGGGGACCATGGGGGGGCGGATTACCAAGCGTTTATGCTGTGGAAATTCCACAGCATAAACACTTGGAAAACGTATAGTGGGCACACAGCCTTAGGAGAAGTTTGTCCACAAGTGGACAACCCCTTTAAAGCGCACCTGTCAGCAGGATTGTGCTCAAACTACATACCTTGGTTGATGAAATCTGTCCTGTGGTTCTTGTGTAATCTTTACTTTCAGTTTGGAGATAATAGGCTCGTGCTTCGGGCCGACCTGTGGGCGCGCTCTATCTGGTGCTCTCCTTACATATTCATCTGTATGCTCTCATGACAGGTCACTGTGCCTTCACTGACCTGCCTCCTATTTTACCTAGCCCCGTGTAACATTCCTGGCGGCGTGCTTGCATGGTGCACCACCTCCCACCATACAAGACACCAATCTTACCTGTCAGTCCATGCTGCACTCTTTGTTTCAGTTCCTGCTGTGTCCATGTCTCTTGTCTGATTGCTTAGGGCGTCGGCGCGGCTTTCTGCTTGTTTCTTATAGCTACCGTGTGCACAGTCCTAATAAGTCCCCAGCCTATTGCTGTGAGTCACTGGATACTTAAACCCCCTCCACCCAGTAGGAGGTGCTTGAGCAACACTTTCCATCTGTTTGTTCCTTGCAACTTAGTTGCCAGGTCCTGTCCTGTATCTAGTCTGTTTCTGCCACCCTGGGGGCTGTATACCCAGGCCTGTTACCTGTACCTGTGACTTTAGTCAGTTTTCGCCACCCTGGGGGCTGAGTTCCCAGGCTCGTTCCTGTATCTTGTTTCTGGTTCAGATCTTGTCTGAACAGTGTCCTAGTCCATTACCTGTTTGTCTCTATGTCTGTACCTTTCCCTTTTCCTGCAGTATCTGAACCTGCACCTAACTCCAACTCGTTGTCTCTGTACTTCTGTTTGTGAGTTTTGTGTCCACTCGCTACTTCATTGCAAGTACTTTGTGTGTATCTGGTTCTGCTCGTTCTGTTTCCCTGCCTCTGTATCTAACTCCTGTGTTCCAGCTATCTTCTTGTGTTCTCCAGTATGTTCCATGTGAACAGAGCCCTGTTCTGTCTACCGCATCTGCGGGTTTTGCTCTGCTTTGCTTGTTCACCGCATCTGCGGGTTTTGCTCTGCTTTGCTTGTTCACCGCATCTGCGGGTTTTGCTCTGCTTTGCTTGTTCACCGCATCTGCGGGTTTTGCTCTGCTTTGCTTGTTCACCGCATCTGCGGGTTTTGCTCTGCTTTGCTTGTTCACCGCATCTGCGGGTTTTGCTCTGCTTTGCTTGTTCACCGCATCTGCGGGTTTTGCTCTGCTTTGCTTGTTCACCGCATCTGCGGGTTTTGCTCTGCTTTGCTTGTTCACCGCATCTGCGGGTTTTGCTCTGCTTTGCTTGTTCACCGCATCTGCGGGTTTTGCTCTGCTATGCTTGTTCACCGCATCTGCGGGTTTTGCTCTGCTATGCTTGTTCACCGCATCTGCGGGTTTTGCTCTGCTATGCTTGTCTACCGCACCTGCAGCTCCGTTCCTATATCCCAGTCTTTACTGGTCCCTATCCTGCCTGCAAGTACCCGCCTCTCTGCATGTCAGCCGTGCCTGCCTGTGCCCACCTGTCTGCACGCCAGCCGTGCCTGCCAGTTCCCCCTGTCTGCATACCAGCTGTGCCTGTCAATGTCCACCTGTCTGCATACCAGACGTGTTTGCCAGTACCCACCTGTCTACATGCCAGTCTAACCTGCCTGTTCCTGCATTCCCCGGTGTGGGTCAACAGCTGTGACTGGGGTCTGACCTGGAGTAGCACCTGGTCCCTCTGCTCGGTTCCTCCCAGGTTAACGGAGTCGACTGAGCCGCTGTGCGACCTTGGTCGGATCGGGTTGATACTTAGTTACGCCCCTCCAGGCACTCCTCGGTTCATGGTACAGTGGGGGATCACTAATCACGCTCACGCCAGTCAGTCCAGGCGCGAGCGTAACACTCCGCACTACTAGATGCATTATGTAAAATAGGAGGCAGGTCAGTGAAGGATCAGTGAGCTGTCATAAGAGCATATAGCTAAATAAACTGCTCAAAAAAATAAAGGGAACACTCAAATAACACATCCTAGATCTGAATGAATGAAATATTCTCATTGAATACTTAGTTCTGTACAAAGTTGAATGTGCTGACAACAAAATCACACAAAAATCATCAATGGAAATCAAATTTATTACCCAATGGAGGCCTGGACCACTGCCAAACCGGTCATGCTGAAGGATGTTGCAGGCAGCAGATCGCTCTCAACGGCATCTCCAGACTGTCACGTCTGTCACATGCTCAGTGTGATCCTGCTTTCATCTGTGAAGAGCACAGGGCACCAGTGGCGACTTTGCCAATCCTGGTGTTCTGTGGCAAATGCCAAGTGTCCTACACGGTGTTGGACTGTGAGCCCAACCCCAATCTGTGGACGTCAGGCCCTCATACCACCCTCATGGAGTCGGTTTCTAACCATTTGTGCAGACACATGCACATTTGTGGCCTGATGGAGGTCATTTTGCAGGGCTCTGGCAGTGCTCCTCCTGTTCCTCCTTGAACAAAGGCAGAGGTAGCGGTCCTGCTGCTGGGTTGTTGCCCTCCTATGGCCCCCTCCACGTCTCCTGGTAGTGCCTCCAGCCTCTGGACACTACGCTGACAGACACAGCAAACCTTCTTGCCACAGCTCGCATTGATGTGCCATCCTGGATGAGCTGCACTACCTGAGCAACTTCTGTGGGTTGCAGAGTCAGTCTCATGCTACCACGAGTGTGAAAGCACAACCTACATTCAAAAGTGACCAAAACATCAGCCAGAAAGCATTGGTACTGAGATGTGGTCTGTGGTCCCCACCTGCAGAACCACTCCTTTATTTAGTGTGCTTTGATAATTGCCAATAATTTCCATCTATTCTCTATTCCATTTGCACAACAGCATGTGAAATTGATTGTCAATCAGTGTTGCTTCCTAAGTGGACAGTTTGATTTCACAGAAGTTTGATTTACTTGGAGTTATATTCTGTTGTTTAAGTGTTCCCTTTATTTTTTTGAGCAGTGTATGTAAGCAGAGCACCAAATAAAGCACCCCCCACAGGGCGCCTCAGAGCACAAGCATATCATTATCTCCAAACAAAGTAAATAGTACACAAGAACCACAGGGTGGATTTCATCAACCAAGGTATCATTTTACTCAGTGTAATGTCGCCCACCTGACAGTGTATGTAGTTTACTGAGCACAATCCTGCTGACAGGTGCGCTTTAAGTACTCAGATTTAAAAAAAACAACAAAAAAAACACAACAAGCAAAATCTTACACTTACCCCGTAGACTAGCGCCATGCCTGCAATGTCGGTGCTGTAATACTCTGCAGTCACATGACATTAACGAAGCTGATCAGCAGCCACCATGAATTGCCAGGAATCACAGCTCCGAAAAAGGAGCAGCGTCGGTCCAGGCGTTAAGTATATATTTATCTATGTTATATGTAGCACTTAAACAAGTTTTTTTATATTTCAGAGTGGGCAGACTCAGACTTACGATTGTTCTAAATGCCATTCAGTAGCAGAAGTGGCCAGAGGGGTCCATAATGCTCCTGATCTTTCACAGCAAGGAGGGCCCTGGAGGGTTGGTGGATGCCTCTCTACATGCCATCAGCCCACAAACCATGAGATGTGACCTGAAAGTCTGGTTCTTTAGACATATGTGTTGTAGAAAAATCACCAGTCTTAGGCTGCCCACTCTTTTCCTACCTAAAAAGGATAGACAGAGACCTTATTGTTTAAGCAGTTAGGAATGCGCTGCCAAGAGTGATCAAGAAATTCAGAGGGGTTGTCCGCTTTCAAAATTTGTGTGCCCCTAGGGTTCCAGACCTATAAAATAACAATCAAAGCTCTTACTCCCCCTCCCCAGGTCTAGCACTGCATCTTCACTGCTGCTCTGGTCTTTGTTGATAGGCTGCAGTGCTGGACCTGGGGTGGGGTGAGAGAGTAAGAGCTTTGATTGCTATTTTACAGGTCTGGAACCCTAGGGCTACATACACTTTTAAACCAGATTACCACTTTAAATATTTTCCTGACATCAAATAACAAAAACAATTTGCCCATGATCTTGAAATAATGAATTCTAGAATTCTTAAGGTTCTTCTTATTCTGGTCCCCCAACACATCCCTGTGTAGTTCCCATGAGTGGGGTAGTCAGTCCCTGCAGTAATGTGTGGATTATAGCCTGCAGACAGCTGTGAATTGCTGGCTCGCTCAGGTGTTGTGCTTGTGAAAGACACCTCATCATGCGGTGCTATAGAAAGCTAAATGGGGACCCCAAAGTGCGGCAATCAGGGAACTACACGCAAGTATCTGAAGAATGGTATACCTTTATCCCCAGATAACACTAAGCTAACAGCACACATGTGACGAGCAGTTGCCTGCTCTCCTGACACGCCTAAAATAACAATTCTGGAGCAGCTTTTCGTTCAACTCCACGTTGTACGGATCCTCTGTAACGTCACCTAAAAATGTAGGAATAAATTGACAACTGGGTGTTACAAGTTGAGGGTGTGCCACTGCACACTGACCAATCAGTGTGGAGCTGCCCATTTTACAGCAGGGGCAGCTCCAGGACATGTGGTAGTATATGGAGCCCATAAATAAATGCCTACCATGGAATGCAGGGTGTAAGGAACTCTGCACACAAAATTTACCTCTGGCTATGACTGGATTCACGCCTGTATTGCGGCAGCATTGTACGCTCGCGCCTCACCCGGATTAACAGCACCATGTCTGTACATGTTAGTGGCCCAAACACGGCCGCTATAGTATGGTCATGTGCATCTAGTCTCATAGATGGGAGCCCTGAGCACAGGAGCCATAGGGCTAGTCCCATCAGCACCTCTGTAAGGGGCAGCACTTGATAATGGTAGGCCACAGGCATAGGGCTAGTCCCATCAGCCCACCTGTAAGGGGCAGCACTTGATAATGGTAGGCCACAGGCATAGGGCTCGTCCCATCAGCCCACCTGCAAGGGGCAGCACTTGATAATGGCAGGCCACAGGCATAGGGCTTGTTCCATCAGCCCACCTGTAAGGGGCAGCACTTGATAATGGTAGGCCACAGCCATAGGACTAGTCCCATCAGCCCACCTGTAAAGGGCAGCACTTGATAATGGTAGGCCACAGGCATAGGGCTCATCCCATCAGCCCACCTGTAAGGGGCAGCACTTGATAATGGTAGGCCACAGGCATAGGGCTCGTCCCATCAGCACCTCTGTAAGGGACAGCACTTGATAATGTCAGGCCACAGGCATAGGGCTCGTCCCATCAGCACCTCTGTAAGGGGCAGCACTTGATAATGGCAGGCCACAGGCATAGGGCTCATCCCATCAGCCCACCTGTAAGGGGCAGCACTTGATAATGGCAGGCCACAGGCATAGGGCTCATCCCATCAGCCCACCTGCAAGGGGCAGCACTTGATAATGGCAGGCCACAGGCATAGGGCTCGTCCCATCAGCCCACCTGTAAGGGGCAGCACTTGATAATGGCAGGCCACAGGCATAGGGCTCGTCCCATCAGCCCACCTGTAAGGGGCAGCACTTGATAATGGCAGGCCACAGGCATAGGGCTCGTCCCATCAGCCCACCTGTAAGGGGCAGCACTTGATAATGGTAGGCCACAGGCATAGGGCTCGTCCCGTCAGCCCACCTGTAAGGGGCAGCACTTGATAATGGTAGGCCACAGGCATAGGGCTCGTCCCGTCAGCCCACCTGTAAGGGGCAGCACTTGATAATGGCAGGCCACAGGCATAGGGCTCGTCCCGTCAGCCCACCTGTAAGGGGCAGCACTTGATAATGGTAGGCCACAGGCATAGGGCTCGTCCCATCAGCACCTCTTTAAGGGGCAGCACTTGATAATGGTAGGCCACAGGCATAGGGCTCATCCCGTCAGCCCACCTGTAAGGGGCAGCACTTGATAATGGCAGGCCACAGGCATAGGGCTCGTCCCATCAGCCCACCTGTAAGGGGCAGCACTTGATAATGGCAGGCCACAGGCATAGGGCTCGTCCCATCAGCACCTCTGTAAGGGGCAGCACTTGATAATGGCAGGCCACAGGCATAGGGCTCGTCCCATCAGCCCACCTGCAAGGGGCAGCACTTGATAATGGCAGACCACAGGCATAGGGCTTGTTCCATCAGCCCACCTGTAAGGGGCAGCACTTGATAATGGCAGGCCACAGCCATAGGGCTAGTCCCATCAGCCCACCTGTAAGGGGCAGCACTTGATAATGGCAGGCCACAGCCATAGGGCTAGTCCCATCAGCCCACCTGTAAAGGGCAGCACTTGATAATGGTAGGCCACAGGCATAGGGCTCATCCCATCAGCCCACCTGTAAGGGGCAGCACTTGATAATGGTAGGCCACAGGCATAGGGCTCGTCCCATCAGCACCTCTGTAAGGGACAGCACTTGATAATGTCAGGCCACAGGCATAGGGCTCGTCCCATCAGCACCTCTGTAAGGGACAGCACTTGATAATGTCAGGCCACATGCATAGGGCTCGTCCCGTCAGCCCACCTGTAAGGGGCAGCACTTGATAATGGCAGGCCACAGGCATAGGGCTCATCCCATCAGCCCACCTGTAAGGGGCAGCACTTGATAATGGTAGGCCACAGGCATAGGGCTCGTCCCATCAGCACCTCTGTAAGGGGCAGCACTTGATAATGGCAGGCCACAGGCATAGGGCTCGTCCCATCAGCCCACCTGTAAGGGGCAGCACTTGATAATGGCAGGCCACAGGCATAGGGCTCGTCTCATCAGCCCACCTGTAAGGGGCAGCACTTGATAATGGTAGGCCACAGGCATAGGGCTCGTCCCGTCAGCCCACCTGTAAGGGGCAGCACTTGATAATGGCAGGCCACAGGCATAGGGCTCGTCCCGTCAGCCCACCTGTAAGGGGCAGCACTTGATAATGGCAGGCCACAGGCATAGGGCTCGTCCCGTCAGCCCACCTGTAAGGGGCAGCACTTGATAATGGCAGGCCACAGCCATAGGGCTAGTCCCATCAGCACCTCTATAAGGGACAGCACTTGATAATGTCAGGCCACATGCATAGGGCTCGTCCCGTCAGCCCACCTGTAAGGGGCAGCACTTGATAATGGCAGGCCACAGGCATAGGGCTCATCCCATCAGCCCACCTGTAAGGGGCAGCACTTGATAATGGTAGGCCACAGGCATAGGGCTCGTCCCATCAGCACCTCTGTAAGGGGCAGCACTTGATAATGGCAGGCCACAGGCATAGGGCTCGTCCCATCAGCCCACCTGTAAGGGGCAGCACTTGATAATGGTAGGCCACAGGCATAGGGCTCGTCCCGTCAGCCCACCTGTAAGGGGCAGCACTTGATAATGGTAGGCCACAGGCATAGGGCTCATCCCGTCAGCCCACCTGTAAGGGGCAGCACTTGATAATGGTAGGCCACAGGCATAGGGCTCGTCCCATCAGCACTTCTGTAAGGGACAGCACTTGATAATGTCAGGCCACAGGCATAGGGCTCGTCCCATCAGCACCTCTGTAAGGGGCAGCACTTGATAATGGTAGGCCACAGGCATAGGGCTCGTCCCATCAGCCCACCTGTAAGGGGCAGCACTTGATAATGGCAGGCCACAGGCATAGGGCTCGTCCCATCAGCCCACCTGTAAGGGGCAGCACTTGATAATGGCAGGCCACAGGCATAGGGCTCGTCCCATCAGCACCTCTGTAAGGGGCAGCACTTGATAATGGCAGGCCACAGGCATAGGGCTCGTCCCATCAGCACCTCTGTAAGGGGCAGCACTTGATAATGGTAGGCCACAGGCATAGGGCTAGTCCCATCAGCCCACCTGTAAGGGGCAGCACTTGATAATGGTAGGCCACAGGCATAGGGCTAGTCCCATCAGCCCACCTGTAAGGGGCAGCACTTGATAATGGTAGGCCACAGGCATAGGGCTAGTCCCATCAGCCCACCTGTAAGGGGCAGCACTTGATAATGGTAGGCCACAGGCATAGGGCTCGTCCCATCAGCCCACCTGCAAGGGGCAGCACTTGATAATGGCAGGCCACAGGCATAGGGCTCGTTCCATCAGCCCACCTGTAAGGGGCAGCACTTGATAATGGTAGGCCACAGCCATAGGGCTAGTCCCATCAGCCCACCTGTAAGGGGCAGCACTTGATAATGGCAGGCCACAGCCATAGGGCTAGTCCCATCAGCCCACCTGTAAAGGGCAGCACTTGATAATGGTAGGCCACAGGCATAGGGCTCATCCCATCAGCCCACCTGTAAGGGGCAGCACTTGATAATGGTAGGCCACAGGCATAGGGCTCGTCCCATCAGCACCTCTGTAAGGGACAGCACTTGATAATGTCAGGCCACAGGCATAGGGCTCGTCCCATCAGCACCTCTGTAAGGGACAGCACTTGATAATGTCAGGCCACATGCATAGGGCTCGTCCCGTCAGCCCACCTGTAAGGGGCAGCACTTGATAATGACAGGCCACAGGCATAGGGCTCATCCCATCAGCCCACCTGTAAGGGGCAGCACTTGATAATGGTAGGCCACAGGCATAGGGCTCGTCCCATCAGCACCTCTGTAAGGGGCAGCACTTGATAATGGCAGGCCACAGGCATAGGGCTCGTCCCATCAGCCCACCTGTAAGGGGCAGCACTTGATAATGGCAGGCCACAGGCATAGGGCTCGTCCCATCAGCACCTCTGTAAGGGGCAGCACTTGATAATGGCAGGCCACAGGCATAGGGCTCGTCCCATCAGCACCTCTGTAAGGGGCAGCACTTGATAATGGCAGGCCACAGGCATAGGGCTCGTCCCATCAGCACCTCTGTAAGGGGCAGCACTTGATAATGGTAGGCCACAGGCATAGGGCTCATCCCATCAGCCCACCTGTAAGGGGCAGCACTTGATAATGGTAGGCCACAGGCATAGGGCTCGTCCCATCAGCACCTCTGTAAGGGGCAGCACTTGATAATGGCAGGCCACAGGCATAGGGCTCGTCCCATCAGCACCTCTGTAAGGGGCAGCACTTGATAATGGTAGGCCACAGGCATAGGGCTCATCCCATCAGCCCACCTGTAAGGGGCAGCACTTGATAATGGTAGGCCACAGGCATAGGGCTCGTCCCATCAGCACCTCTGTAAGGGGCAGCACTTGATAATGGCAGGCCACAGGCATAGGGCTCGTCCCATCAGCACCTCTGTAAGGGGCAGCACTTGATAATGGCAGGCCACAGGCATAGGGCTTCCTGTGATGGCAGGAGCGTGTATTCCTCCACTACATGGATGAGGGGCGGATCTGCATTGTCTATGGAGCTCTCCTACAATTACACGGAGCAGCCCGGTCACGGGCTACAGGATACAGAAGCAGTATGGCAGAGCAGCTCCAATCAGCGCCGCCCCCCTTGGCCACACACTGCTCACTCACCCATTCTTCAGGTCCACCCCCACAATCTTCCCGAAGCCCTTGAAGAAACGTTCCACATCGCTTTCCCGAGTGCGGTGACTGAGCCGACCTATGTAGATCCTCGGCAGTGCCGATGACCGCGACATCCCGGCGCTGTACACCGCGTCACAGCTGTCACCCAGTCACTCACTCATTACCCGACATGTAATGGGCACAGCGCAGGTCCGGAAGTGCAAAAGCGAGAGGCGGGATTTGGTGCGTGAACGCAAGTGCAGCGTGATGACGTTGATCCGGAGGAGGGGCGACCAAAACATGGCTGCCTCTCTGAGCGTGGGTACTGTGGTGGAAGCGCTGAAAATACTGATAACACCGAGAGGTGAGGACTATGTGTCCCAGCATGCAGCTGTGTGCTGGGACTTGTAGTGCCACAGCAGCTGAGTGCGGCCATTATATCCAAAAAAGAGATATACGAACTTGCCATTAGCTTCTAGTGTCAGAACCATCATTGAGGTACTGATAAGTTGTTTTCTGCAGGGTTAGAGCATGCGAGCTCTATGCTATCGGTCTGCCTTTATGTATCCATAAATAGCAAGAAACGAAAGGAACAGAAAAGGCGTCAATTAATAAGACAATTTCTTTACAAAAGTATCCATAATGAAAGAACAGGAGAAAGGACAAAGTGCCACACCACCAGCAATATACACATTCTCATATAAAGCAATATATATATATATAAATATATATCAGAGAGGAACAATCAAGTCACAGGCAACATGTGCACTCCATCCGGGCTGTTACAGTTTCAATAGCCCAATATTTAAATTGACCCCAAATGGATCCATCAGTATAACAGATACAGGCAATAGTGCCAAAAAAAGAGTAGCACAGAAGTGGCCTGAAGCAAAAGAGAAGTATACAACCTGGTTGGTGGGAAGTCTAATACCCCAGGGCTACTTTACTTCAGGCCACTTCTGTGCTACTCTTTTTTTGGGGGGGGGGGTGCTCTATTGCCTGTATCTCTTATACTGATGGATCCATTTGGGGTCAATTTAAATATTGGGCTATTGAAACTGTAACAGCCCGGATAGAGTGCACATATTGCCTGTGACTTGATTATTCCTCTCTGATATATATATATATATAGATATATATTGCTTTATATGAGAATGTGTATATTGCTGGTAGTGTGGCACTTTAAGTAATTTCTCCTGTTCTTTTATTGATTTTTATTATGGATACTTTAATAAAGAAATTGTCTTATTTTACACCTTTTCTGCTTCCTTTCATTTCTTGCTATTTAGTGATATTGGAAGTGCGTATATATGTTTTTGATTGCATTTACTGTTGGGTTACTTTATGTATCCATGTATAATACTGCCTCATCACCCCACTAATAGTGCTACCATACAGCGTAGACTAAGTTTGCTATAGCAAAACCAGGGGTGAGCTGAAATTTTCTCTTTATTCATGCCATAGCAAAACCAATGCCTCATTCTCCTCCAGATAAGTATACGGCACTCAGTGTGAATGGTGCACAAGTAGAGGTTCCACTCTATAAATATTTGTAGCAGAGTACTTGGCGCACAAAATCGATGCAAAAAAAAATCTTTATTTCATGAAGCAATCCAAGGTAAATGTAACGTCTCGGCCTCATACACTCAGGCCTTTGTCAATACTTATTGCATGTGCTGTGTAAGTATGGAAGCAGCGCTGCTGAAAGGCAGGAGATGCCTGCAATGGAAGGTGCTTTTCCAAATAAAGATTTTTTTTTGCATTATTTTGAGTACCGAGTACTCTGATTCTCCTGCAGTCCAGAGTCCATTTGACACTGTATACTACCAGCACCCCCTCTCTGTGCTCCGCCCTCTCTTGGGTTTGCCCCCTCTCTTGGGTTTGCCCCCTCTCTGTGCTCCGCCCTCTCTTGGGTTTGCCCCCTCTCTGTGCTCCGCCCTCTCTTGGGTTCGCCCCCTCTCTGTGCTCCGCCCTCTCTTGGGTTCGCCCCCTCTCTGTGCTCCGCCCTCTCTTGGGTTCGCCCCCTCTCTGTGCTCCGCCCTCTCTTGGGTTCGCCCCCTCTCTGTGCTCCGCCCTCTCTTGGGTTCGCCCCCTCTCTGTGCTCCGCCCTCTCTTGGGTTCGCCCCCTCTCTGTGCTCCGCCCTCTCTTGGGTTCGCCCCCTCTCTGTGCTCCGCCCTCTCTTGGGTTCGCCCCCTCTCTGTGCTCCGCCCTCTCTTGGGTTCGCCCCCTCTCTGTGCTCCGCCCTCTCTTGGGTTCGCCCCCTCTCTGTGCTCCGCCCTCTCTTGGGTTCGCCCCCTCTCTGTGCTCCGCCCTCTCTGTGCTCCGCCCTCTCTTGGGTTCGCCCTCTCTTGGGTTCGCCCCCTCTCTGTGCTCCGCCCTCTCTTGGGTTCGCCCCCTCTCTGTGCTCCGCCCTCTCTTGGGTTCGCCCCCTCTCTGTGCTCCGCCCTCTCTTGGGTTCGCCCCCTCTCTGTGCTCCGCCCTCTCTTGGGTTCGCCCCCTCTCTGTGCTCCGCCCTCTCTTGGGTTTGCCCCCTCTCTGTGCTCCGCCCTCTCTTGGGTTCGCCCCCTCTGTGCTCCGCCACTCTCCTGGGTCCTCCCCCTCTCTGTGCTCCGCCACTCTCCTGGGTCCTCCCCCTCTCTGTGCTCCGCCACTCTCCTGGGTCCTCCCCCTCTCTGTGCTCCGCCACTCTCCTGGGTCCTCCCCCTCTCTGTGATCTGCCACTCTCCTGGGTCCTCCCCCTCTCTGTGATCCGCCCCTTTCCTGGGTCCTCCCCCTCACTGTGCTGCACGCTCTCCTGCGTTCTCCCCCTCTCTGTGCTGCACCCTCTCCTGCGTTCTCCCCCTACCTCTCTGACGGTTACTTCACCTTACCTTTTCCTCTCCTCTTCCATGTACTGTCGATGTCCCTCAGGGATCAGTCCTAGGCCCCCTCCTCTTCTCCTTATACACTGCTCCTATTGGACAAACAATCATTAGATTCGGTATTTAGTACCATCTCTATGCTGATGACACCCAATTATACACCTCTGCTCCGGACATCACCCCTGCATTACTACAAAATGCCAGTGATTGTCTTTCCGCCTTCTCTAACACTATGTTCTCCCTCTATCTGAAACTGAATCCGTCAAAAACTGAACTCCATGTATTTCCTCCCTCTAATAACCTACCTATACCCAATATTGCCATTTCTGTGTGTGGTTCTACCATTACTCTCCTGCTGGCTGTCTTGGGGTTATTTTTGACTCAGATCTTTCATTCACTCCCTACATCCGAACACTCTCTTGCTCATGTCACCTACACCTCAAAAACCTCTGACTCTGCAAAAACTCTTAGGGTATGTGCGCACAATCAGGAAATGCTTGCAGAAATTTCTGCAGTGTTTCTACAAGATTCTGCACCTCTTGGCATCAAAAACGCGGATGCGTTTTTTTGCATTTACATGCGTTTTTTGTGCGTTTGTCCGCACAAAGAATGGACATGCCGTTTCTTTTTCTGCACATGAAATCCTTTCAGGAAAATTCCTGATCATGTGCACAGATCTTCCAAATTCTCATAGGAAATGCTGGGATAAGGTTTGCAATGTGTTTGATTCATTCTATCCTGGAATTCTGCAACTCTCTACTAATCGGTCTCCCTCTTGCTAAACTCTCCCCTCTCCAATCTATCCAGAATGCAGCAGCCAGGATCATATTCCTCTCCAACTGCTACACCTGTGCCAGTACCCTGTTCCAGTCACTGCACTGGTTGCCCATCCGCTACAGAGTCCAATATAAACTTATCACTCTCACCCACAAAGCACTCCACAGTTCAGCACCTCCCTACATCTCTGCCCTCATGTCTGTGCTCTCCATTCCACTAGTGACCTAAGACTAACATCCTCTATATTTTGCGTCTTACACTTCTGTCTCAAAGAGTGCACTTTAAGGCTGTGTGCCCACGATGCGTTTTTTAAGCGTTTCCGCAGCAGCAAAAACGCTTAAAAAACGCATGGTAGAAGGCCTGCCATGTTCCCCAATAATAATCCGCATGTGCTGTGCACATGCTGCGGAAATTTCCGCTGCGGATTATCATTGCGGGAAAAATTCAGCATTACCAATTATTTTGCGGAAGCGCTGCGTTTTCGCCGCAATTGACTTGCATTGGAACGCATGGATTACACATCACTGTATATGTAGATGCGGAATACATGCGTTCCAATGTGCGGATGGTACCCGGGTGTGGAGGAGAGGAGACTCTCCTCCGGACCCGGGTACCATAGAACCTGTGAAAAAAAGAATAAAATAAAAAATAAATATTATACTTACCTTCTGACGGCCCCCGGTGTGCTCGTCCTCTCATGCCGGCAGATCGCGATGGACTGAAGGACCTGTGCTGACGTCCTAGTCATGTGACGGGTCACGCGACGCTGACGTCGGCAGGTCCTTCAGTGTACCGCGATCTGCCGGCAGCCAGGATGGAGCGAAGCAAGACTGCGGGGGACATCAGAAGGTAAGTATAGATTTATTTTTTACCATTCTTTACGGTCACACTATATAAATCCATGTTGTTTGCATGGATTTATATAGTGTGACCAAGTTGACAAGCACTTTCCAAGTGATGCTAAAATCGCCTGGAAAGCGCTTGTCAACCCGCATGCAGAAATGCATGGGAAGAACACTTCACATCCACATGTCCCTGGCAGGAAAAACGCATGTACATGTAGAAACGCTCAAAAAAAATCCAGAGCATTTCTGCATCGTGGGCACATAGCCTAATGCTCCACTCTAAACAAGTCTGTTAATTTCCAGTCTTTTCAGTTTCCTTTGTGCTCTAAAAACACATTTCTTTAGACTGGCGTATCACCTCACTCAATAATTAACTATTTCTTGCTCTCCCTATTTTCCTCAGAATCTGTCCTGTCTATCTTCTGTTTACACACACTCAGTAGCACTTTGATATCTGTACTTGTAATGATACAGGCAGGTCACCCGTTCATGATGATGGCTGGACCATACATGACAAGCTCTTTTTTCCTTTTACAAAGAAAGAAACCGAGGCTCTCCTATGTGTGAATCGGCCCAGACTGGCTTACTCAAGCCCAATACTGAAAAGGCTCACCTGGAACCATGCAATCTCAGGCACAACTCTGATGTCATCAGCCCCCTGCTGCGGGTGACAACACAGATCCAAAATAAAAAATGACCATCCAATGGCGCTGTCACTCCAATGAATTATTAAAGAAGAACAATGTTTTTATTAAAACAACTTGTTTCTAGAACGAAGTGCTCTTTATCAGGTACAAATAAAAACATACATTCAAATTAACCAACATTTTTATAAAACCCCTTAACCAGGTGTGGGGACACAAATTCTTGAATCATTTAACACCATCACCACTGCTCTATAGCTCTGCAGCAAACTTGTCCCATTGTCAATGTGATGCATGTTAACCTGCATACTGCCAGTGTGTATTGGCCTGTATACTCTATGCATTCATTTAGTCCTTCCGGGGCTTACGTAGATAATTTAAAAATCCAATAGCTTTCTCTATTTATCAGGCTTTGGTATCTATCCATGAAGCTGACCGATATTTGTGCTATTATGGGAAGATCTAAGTTAGAGGATTTTTTTCATGTACATGGAAAAAATGCCTTGACAGGCTGTGATCCATAACGCCATTTTTAATGTTAGACCTGTGCTTATTCATTCTAAGATGTATTGGCATAGTGGTCTGTCCCACATACTGCAATTTGCACTGACATTGTAGGACATACATCACATATGAACTTTGACAGTTTAAAAAACTTTTTAGCAGAAAACACTCCCCTGTGGATTTTTTCCTTTTACGTCACACAAATCCTCATAGATTGTAGCTTGCGAGCAGCAGGGCCCTTATGCCTCTTGGTATCTGAGTTATGTTTATTCTGTAATGTCTTTACTGTCAGTACAAGCCCCTTCTGAATTGTACAGTGCTGCAGAATTTGTTGGCGCTACAGAAATGAAGATTATTATTGCTGGGGGTCTGACCACTGGGACCACCAGCAAGTCTGAGAGCACGGTCAGGGACTGCAGAGTCCATCTTGAATGTTAGAGGTGCTCATTCTCGGCCTCAGCTCCATTAATTATTTATGGAACTGCTGGATAAATAGCCAAGCTCTGTACTCACAGAAACAGGAAAGACTGCTATTTATTTTGGAGGAAGAGTATTTCCTAAGCATGTCAGGAAAGGTGATGCATCCTCCTTAAAGCCAAACATTACAATAAACATTTTCTGACCTGGTCCTACGTGTAAGGGCAGCTTTATTTCATATAAATGTAGATGTCTCTGAACTAAGTGCAAGGAAAACGTGGAGCAATTGCTCAAAGGAGCCAGATTCCTGCTGCTGTGTCTCAGAGGTGCTTTGGAAAATGAAAGTGAAAGCCTGACTGGTTGCTATGGGCAACAGATACTTCTCCGTCATGCTAGTTTTTCTAAATCCCTTCCCAATGTGTTACATCTCGGCCTCATAAGGGAAGGTTGCCATGCCCTGTTTCTGCTAGCTGTTGTCTGAAGCTACTATTAAATCTGTGTCCCTATTATTCTATTCCAGAATCTGGATCTAGTGACCATAACGCTGATAAACGAGCTGCCCTACTCAGCACCTTACAGTTCAATGCGTCTGCCCTAGAGGAAGAACTAAAGCAAGTCTCCAAGTGGAAGCCCCTAGTGACTTTCCGAGAAAAGGTCTCAAATAATTCCTCATGGTTGAATGAAAGTTTGCAATCTCAAGCGGATCCATCATGGAAGTTCACGTCACAAGCCCTGCTGCTACTGCTTTGTCTTAAGGAAAGTATGATCGAATTGGCAAAGTCTTTTCGACCCTGTAAACCCAACCTGAGGACCCCTGAGGCAGCCCCTCCTCTGTCTCCAGATACTCTCAGCATAGCTCAGCAGAGGACTGTCCAATCAGCTCTGCAGTTTGTGGTGTCTATGGGGATCTGCCCATACCTTCTGCCAGGGATTGGCCTTCCTTTACAGCAGCGGTCAGAATTTGGAGCCCTTGTATGTTCGATGGTGTCATGTGACTTGCCACAAGTCCGTACACGTAGGCTGCACATTACATGTATGTGCTTGCTGGAGGTGTCTCGTCATTCTTCTTTAGGAAACCTGTTCTTTACGCAGCATCTGGGAGACCTGATGGCCGGGCTCTGTCAGCTTGGGTACTGCCCAACCAAAGGGAACACTGATGAGGGGGCAAAAGAGAGTCCGAAGGTATATTATCGACTGTTTTCCATGTGTTCTTACATATAAAATTGTCTGCAGAATAAAATATAAAAGTCTGCCAGCATCCCTTATGTGCTGAATGTAACGGACACCACAGAACGCCAATATAGAAGGCAATTCTTCTGATTCCAGGCACACAAATAATTTTTCCCATTTTTAAAATTTGCCGCTAAACATAAAGCACCACTGCAGCTTTTATATATTTTTTATTTCAGTGCTGGAGTGGTATCACTAATGGAAGTTCCCTGCCCCCAGTGAAATACTTACCAGCTGCCATCTTCTTCTTTTCCTGGGGCCACTTCGATCCTGTGGCGCCATCTTGTGACTGCAGCTCCTCACTAACCAGAAGTCAGAGATAGCGATCAGCAGCTCTCAGTGTAAATCTATGAGAGCCGCACTCTGGCCTTGTTCTGCCTCTCATAGATTACATTGAGTTGTGACTTTTGGATCAGCCAGCTAACACTGGAGCGTTCAGGCAGGTCAGAAACTGGCTGGTAAGTATTATGCTAGGGGCAGGGAGCTTAGATTAGTAGCACTACTCCAGTCCTGCAATAAAAAAAGGCTGGAGTGGGGTTTTACAATATAAAATCTTGAAATCTGCTGATATCATTCACATGTGCATGTAAATGATTTCAGAAGGCATTGAAGTGGCAAATAAAGCTGAACACAATGTACAAAATGCCCAAGGAAGAGGAAACAAGTGTAATCATAGTAATAAAGCTGACCTGGGAAATACCTGCAGCAACCAGTACCAGGCAGCTGCTGGCAAAGTCAATAGATTCCTAGGAGAAACCAAGAGGGCTGAGACGCACATGAAGAGACATACAGTGTTACCTTCATACAGGCCACTAGTCCGACAAAATAGTTTACAATGCCAGTGAGAAAGGAGGACATAGCAAGCCTGGAGAGGGTTTACAGCTGGGCAACCACTGGGACAAATGGAAGGAATGCACACAGTATCCGGAACTATTGTTTTGTTTTTACCGTAGGGACCCATAGATTTGTATAGATACAAAATGACAGGAATTAATTTGTTACAGCATAGAAAGAAATTCTTCACTGCAAGTACAGTGAGATATGGAAAAAGCCTTTATGTGAAGTAGTAACACTATTGTCTGTTAGCTCACTAAACATAGGTCATTCCTCCAGAGATTTATTCTGATCAAGAAGGGATTTTTTTCCTCTACGTTGAGGAAAGTTGGCTACAGTCTCCTCTAGATTTATACTGCAGTATAATAGACTGCATCCACTGATACATATTCATTCATGGGAATTTTCAGCCACTATTTCATAACCTGAAGTGCAGCCATTAGTGTTGGTGTGAATTGACTTGCGGGACCCAGTCCATCGGCCACGTCAGCGAGCCTGAGAGCCACTTCCTATCTTGATAGCATCCACAGGTCTTGGCGTCATGTTATGAATCAAAAGAAGAGCCACGGATGCAGAGGCTGTTCTCCCTCCAACGGCCACAGATAACTGACATGGCCAATGGTGCTGCAAATCGATTCCCACCATTGTTTTCTATTCCTTCTTACCATACTATATATTTGTATACTCATGCCATTATTATGTATGTTTCAGTTTAAAAAGGGATTTGTTCTCCCCTGTAATGCTGATGAGTGATATTTAGCTGTGGCTTGTATACAATGAGTACTGAGAGTAGGGGCATAAACCATTGGAGTGCTGGCCTCTTATGAGTATGTAAGTCTTTGCCACCTAGTGGTGATGTTGGATATTGAAGACATACAACAATACAAAAAACATGAAAAGAAAATGCTGTTTTCTCCCTAAACGAGGAGTGAGCGAGATGGACTTTTGTCTTTTTTCATTCTTGATAATTATGTCACTGTGGATATAGATGAGGTAAGGTAATGATCATAGGGGAGAAATATCTCTGGACTTCCTTCCTATAATACTATCAAAATAGCCTCCTATTTCAAATCACTGGGTAGAGAAGGGCAATAAGATGGATAATGTGCATTGTCCTTTTAATTGCAGCTTGGGCATAATCTCTCCCCATAATTTAACTGTTCGGGTTCTTTTCTGTTAATACCTATGGGAATTTATATAGATGATCTGCTATTGCATTTGTTTTTATGAGTCTGTTGAACAAGTGTGCGCACAGGAAAGGCTCATTACTGTGTGTAATTGAATGGTAGATCTGGGAATTGGGGTAGTGACTGTAATTCATAGAGGTACACATACATAAGATTATCAGCAAAAGTGAAATCTGTACTAAATCGTGACTTTCGCTGCTGATTTAC
Source organism: Phyllobates terribilis (assembly GCF_046119375.1). Taxonomy (NCBI): domain Eukaryota; kingdom Metazoa; phylum Chordata; class Amphibia; order Anura; family Dendrobatidae; genus Phyllobates; species Phyllobates terribilis. The sequence continues at coordinate 530,427,856 of NW_027362762.1, read as the reverse complement.
TGCAGGTTTCATTCTTTGTATTTGCAGGATAAATGGACTAGCTTCAATTGCCATATAGGCATCGCCTGTCAATTTCCGCTGCAGATTTTCTAAGGAGCCAAATCAGAACAAAAGGAAAGAAAGAATATATTGTAAATCAACCAAAAAGGGTGAACCCCATGTTAGAATCCCTCGCAAGCTAGCCATAAAATGTAACTTTTATTATTAATTGTGTTTAAAATACATATGGAGTATTAATAAAATATTGTCCTTAATCTGCCTATCTTGTGTTATTTTTTCAAGGTATATTTTCATTTGTTGACACCCGGGGTGTCACCACTTATGTAACAGAATGGGACAATTCAAACTATAACACAAGTCCCCCCAAGGATTCTGTTATATAAGTGGTGACACCCCAGGGCCTCACTAAGTGAAAATATAGGGGAGTACCATGAAAAAATAACACAAGATTATGGATGTAATGTAATATAGTTGGGAATTTTAGAGGCCAGGTCACTGCTTCCAGATTCAGAAGCCTAGAAATACAGCATAGAGTGCAGAAGAGGTGGAGGAGCATGCTCCATAGTCATGGTTTCAGCTTTTGGCTAGAGGTATGCTTTTCCTGTCTTGTATGTGATCCTGTTTGTAGAAGTAAGTATCCACAAGCTGAGGTGTTGTTAACCATAGCAGCCAACTGGATGTGTGATCTGTCACTAAAATGACACTACACAGAAGAGTGGAATTCCACAAGGCTGCATTACCTGCTCCTATCAGCGTCTCCTCACCTGTATTCCCAGCATTACAAATGCCTCGTTGTTTTCTGTAGATCCTGACAGAGTGTGAGAAGGGCCAGTGCATGGAGGCTTTCAGAAGACTGATGGATCAGTTGTACCAGCCTCTTGTTATCAGAGAGCTGCTCGTCTTGCAGGGGGGTCCTAGACAGGTACGTTTGTGTTATTATACATTACATTAAGTTCTTTACTCACCCTCCCCGGGTCCAGCAATGAGTGTCAACTGCTGCTCCAGCTGTCTGTTATTGTCTGCAGTGCTGTCTTCATGTTGTCAACACTGGAACAAATAAGTGAGTTAAGCAGCGCTGCCCAAGTTAACGGCACGAGCCATTGAGCTCACTGATTGGCTGCAGCGCTGTTGAGGTGATGTCATCATTATAGACAGTAACATATATTGGGAGCAGCGACGAGACTCACTGCTGGAATCCGAAAACTGTAAATCCCTTTGATTTTACATATATTTAACCATTTTTCCAGGGTCCTCCTCCTTCTGGTGCTTCAGTCTCCCTGCAGAGAGCCCCAGCGCCCGCCTGGTTGCGGCGCCTTACTGGACAGTTGCTGTCTGAAAGATTGATGAGACCTAATGGGGTGCAAGCTGTGGTGCGTGGGATCCTAGAAGATGCAGGAGGTATGTTGAGGCTGAGGGCCAAAACACAACATATTGCATATGATCTTTAAGACCTGTTGCCCCAAAATTTTACATTAGCTAATGTTATAGGGTAAAAGGCCTGCTAAGTACTGTAACACTGTACTGTTCATCTAATATGAGCTGGATTGCAAGCTTGGACATTTTACCACACAGTAAGCTAATTTTTCTTTAATAGATGGTAATTTTCATTTTGTTAGATTTTACTAAGATCTTACATCCAATTCTAACAGCTATAGAATGGCTCCATATAACCTCCACGTTTTTAAGTTGTAATATGGCTCACATGCACTTATTGGGGAATTTTATGTATGCGTTCAATATTTCAAGACATACGAAGGTTTTCCCTGATGCATTCCATATGAATCCATCAGAGAAAATGATATACCCCATTAGAAGCCCACTCTTATATTCCATGATTTAGTGCAGCAAGGAGAACTATATCTTCATAATAGGCCTCTGCTATGCGATGGGTCATTCTGCAGGTAGGGGGAGGAGGGGAGCTGTGACATCACCTCTTGTAAATGGTGGATCCTGTGTTATCCTCTGTATATGATGATGTCACCTGTTATTGTAATCAGGTCTGTGGTAATGAGATAACTGCTGAGAAATAATCTCTACAGATCAATGGTCAAAGTGAGAATGGCAAGAATTTATTTTCTTTAATGATATTGAAAGTTTAACCACTTCGCGCCAGAGCCTGTTTTTGCCTTCGTGACCGGGCCAATTTTTTCAATTCTGACCACTGTCACTTTATGAGGTAATTACTCTGGAACGCTTCAACGGATCCCCCTGATTCTGAGATTGTTTTTTTGTGACATATTGTACTTCATGATAGTGGTAAAATTTCTTTGATATCACTTGCGCTTGATTGTGAAAAAATCGGAAATTTGGCGAAAATTTTGAAAATTTTGCAATTTTCAAACTTTGAATTTTCATGCCCTTTAATCAGAGAGATATGTCACACAAAATAGTTAATAAATAACATTGCCCACATGTCTACTTCACATCAGCACAATTTTGGAACCAAAATTTTTTTTTGTTAGGAAGCTATAAGGGTTAAAAGTTGACCAGCGATTTCTCATTTTTACAACAAAATTTACAAAAACATTTTTTTTAGGGACCACATCTTATTTGAAGTGACTTTGAGGAGCCTTTATGACAGAAAATACCCAAAAGTGATACCATTCTAAAAACTGCACCCCTCAAGGTGCTCAAAACCACATTCAAGAAGTTTATTAACCCTTCAGGTGCTTCACAGGAATTTTTGGAATGTGGAAGAAAACAATGAACATTTAACTTTTTTTCACAAAACTGCTACTTTAACCTCAAATTTTTAATTTTCACAAGGGCAGCCAGAAAAAATGGACCCCAAAATGTGTTGTGCAATTTCTCCTGAGCACGCTGATACCCCATATGTGGTGCAAAGCCACTGTTTGGGCGCACGGCATGGCTTGGAAGGTAAGGAGCGCCATTTGACTTTTGGAATGGAAATTTGACTGGAATGGATAGCGGACGCCATGTTGCATTTGGAGAGCCCCAGAGGTGTCTAAACAGAGGAAACCCCCAACAAGTGACCCCATTTTGGAAACTAGACCCCTCAAGGAACTTATCTAGATGTGTGGTGAGCACCTTGAACCCCCAGGGGCTTCACAGAATTTTATAATGTTGAAGTGTGAAAATAAAAAAACACATTTTTAACACATACTGCTACTTTAGCCTCAAATTTTTAATTTTCACAAGGGCAGCCAGAAAAAATGGACCCCAAAATGTGTTGTGCAATTTCTCCTGAGCACGCTGATACCCCATATGTGGTGCAAAGCCACTGTTTGGGCGCACGGCATGGCTTGGAAGGTAAGGAGCGCCATTTGACTTTTGGAATGGAAATTTGACTGGAATGGATAGCGGACGCCATGTTGCATATGGAGAGCCCCTGAGGTGCCTAAACAGAGGAAACCCCCAACAAGTGACCCCATTTTGGAAACTAGACCCCTCAAGGAACTTATCTAGATGTGTGGTGAGCACCTTGAACCCCCAGGGGCTTCACAGAATTTTATAATGTTGAAGTGTGAAAATAAAAAAACACATTTTTAACACAATTCTGCTACTTTAGCCTCAAATTTTTAATTTTCACAAGAGCAGCCAGAAAAAATGGACCCCAAAATGTGTTGTGCAATTTCTCCTGAGCACGCTGATACCCCATATGTGGTGCAAAGCCACTGTTTGGGCGCACGGCATGGCTTGGAAGGTAAGGAGCGCCATTTGACTTTTGGAATGGAAATTTGACTGGAATGGATAGCGGACGCCATGTTGCATTTGGAGAGCCCCTGAGGTGCCTAAACAGAGGAAACCCCCAACAAGTGACCCCATTTTGTAAACTAGACCCCTCAAGGAACTTATCTAGATGTGTGGTGAGCACCTTGAACCCCCAGGGGCTTCACAGAATTTTATAATGTTGAAGTGTGAAAATAAAATAACACATTTTTAACACAAAACTGCTACTTTAGCCTCAAATTTTTAATTTTCACAAGGGCAGCCAGAAAAAATGGACCCCAAAATGTGTTGTGCAATTTCTCCTGAGCACGCTGATACCCCATATGTGGTGCAAAGCCACTGTTTGGGCGCACGGCATGGCTTGGAAGGTAAGGAGCGCCATTTGACTTTTGGAATGGAAATTTGACTGGAATGGATAGCGGACGCCATGTTGCATATGGAGAGCCCCTGAGGTGCCTAAACAGAGGAAACCCCCAACAAGTGACCCCATTTTGGGAACTAGACCCCTCAAGGAACTTATCTAGATGTGTGGTGAGCACCTTGAACCCCCAGGGGCTTCACAGAATTTTATAATGTTGAAGTGTGAAAATAAAAAAACACATTTTTAACACAATTCTGCTACTTTAGCCTCAAATTTTTAATTTTCACAAGAGCAGCCAGAAAAAATGGACCCCAAAATGTGTTGTGCAATTTCTCCTGAGCACGCTGATACCCCATATGTGGTGCAAAGCCACTGTTTGGGCGCACGGCATGGCTTGGAAGGTAAGGAGCGCCATTTGACTTTTGGAATGGAAATTTGACTGGAATGGATAGCGGACGCCATGTTGCATTTGGAGAGCCCCTGAGGTGCCTAAACAGAGGAAACCCCCAACAAGTGACCCCATTTTGTAAACTAGACCCCTCAAGGAACTTATCTAGATGTGTGGTGAGCACCTTGAACCCCCAGGGGCTTCACAGAATTTTATAATGTTGAAGTGTGAAAATAAAATAACACATTTTTAACACAAAACTGCTACTTTAGCCTCAAATTTTTAATTTTCACAAGGGCAGCCAGAAAAAATGGACCCCAAAATGTGTTGTGCAATTTCTCCTGAGCACGCTGATACCCCATATGTGGTGCAAAGCCACTGTTTGGGCGCACGGCATGGCTTGGAAGGTAAGGAGCGCCATTTGACTTTTGGAATGGAAATTTGACTGGAATGGATAGCGGACGCCATGTTGCATTTGGAGAGCCCCTGAGGTGCCTAAACAGAGGAAACCCACAACAAGTGACCGAATTTTACAATCTACTCCTCTGTATAAATTAATCTAGTGGTGGGAAAATAAGTAGATAGGTAAATGGTCACTAAACCCATAGATGAATTCCCACAGAGGTGTCATTTCTATAATGGGGTCACTTCAGGGGGGATTATGCTGTTCTGGCACTTTTCAGAGTACCAGAGCTAAAGAATCCCCCCTGAAGTGACCCCATTTTGGAAATGAAACCCCTCTGGGAATTCATCTATGGGTTTAGTGACCATTTTAACTCAATGGATGATTTCCAGAAACAAGCACGCAATGGAAGGTTTAGATTCTGGAGAACCCCCCCTGGAAATTAAGTGAGCTCTACTCGAATGTGTCATTCACTAAATGAACCAAATGTTTGAATGACAAATTGGGATACATTTTTACAGTTTAAAAACGTGGTTCTGTGTGGAAGATTTTAAAGCAGTCAGTGACGCATAAGGCTGGCAATGATGGGCATTGTGGGCAATAGTAGCGGGTATCACGCCTCATTCCTCTCTTAGTACATACACGACATCTTTTCTGGGGGTTCCTTCTTGTTTCCGTTGCTGGAATAAGTGCAATAAAATGTCGCTCAGTGAGTCTTTTCACATCCTCAGATTCTAATGGATGAGCGGGGCTAACACTTTGAAAGACAAGATTTTCAATTACCTTTTCTTGATAATCAAGAAAAGGATCTGAATTTCCTGCTTTTTTGTACAACACAAAAGAATTGTATGTGGCCACCTGAAACAAATAAATAACCAACTTTTTATACCAGGTATAGGACTTTCTTGATACCTGGTATGGCTGTAGAACCTGGTCTGCAAGGTCCACACCCCCCATGTGTTTGTTGTAGTCAATGACTGACAGGTTTTTGCTTCGGAGTGGTGGATCCTAGTTCTACAGTGGCCCTTGTGGCATCTGTGTGGATCGAGCTGAGGACAAAAATATCCCTCTTATCCCTATATTTCAGGGCAAGCAGCTCTCCGTTGCGTACAGCCCCTGACTGCCCCTTTTGAAACTTTTGGTTGACCAATGGTTGTGGAAACCCCTGACGGTTTTTACGGATGGTCCCACAAGCCCCGATGTTGTGTTCAACCAGACTTTTAAATAGGGGTATGCTGGTGTAATAATTGTCCACATATAGATTGTAGCCTTTTTGAAAAAATGGACTTATCAGCTCCCAAACAATTTTTCCAGATGTCCCCAGATAAGTAGGGCATCCTGGTGGGTTTAGTTGGCTATCTTTCCCCTCATATATGCGAAAAGCGGATGTGTATCCGGTTGAACTTTCGCACATTTTATAGAGCTTTATTCCAAACCTTGCCCTTTTAGATGGGATAAATTGCTTGAGGTGCAGTCTTCCTTTGAATTTTACAAGGGACTCGTCTATAGAAATATTTTGTGTTGGGGTGTAGAGGCTTAAGAATTTTTCTGACAAATTTTCAATGATGGGTCTAATTTTATATAACCTGTCATGTTCTGGGGTATTTCTGGGCAGGCATTGACTATTGTCGTTAAAATGCCAAAACCGCATGAGCATTTCATAACGGGTCCTAGGCAGAATGACTGAAAACATAGGGGTGGCTTGAACAGGGTGGTTGGACCAGTAGGATCGAATGCTCGGTTTTTTAACAAGCCCCATGGCAAATGTAAGTCCTAAAAATTTTTTTATTTCCGGGACATTAGTTGGTGTCCATAAATTTGCCCTAGCATAGTAAGATCGGGGATTCTGGCTTATGAATTGGGACGCGTATAAATTTGTTTGCACGACAATATGCTCTAGCAAGCTGTCTGTAAAAAACAAATTAAAAAAATGAATTGGTCCAAAATCTTCCACCTCCACATTTATACCAGGAATGGCGTTGAAATCAGGGCTGAATGGAGCAGCCGAATCCGAAAGCCTCCCATATGGGAAATGCTAGATCATGTGGCAACGCCCCTTGTACACTGGCGTGCGCCAATTCACTAGTAGCAGGGACAGCGCTTGTACTGGGCAGTGTTCCCTGATTTGGAGACGTTTCTCCAGTAGCGCTATTTGCCCCTATTGCTGTACTGGTCCTTGGGCTTGAGGATGGAACAGAATCACTGCTCATTTCTGGGCTCTCAGTGTCGCCGCTACTAAAGCCCTCAAAATCCATATCTCCATCTGAGATTGCGCTGTCATCAGTGTCAGAACACAGCAGGGCATACACCTCCTCTGCGGTATAAGTCTGACGGGCCATTTTATTTTTATATTTTTTGACTGGACTGAACGGACCGGACTGAAAGGACGGGACCGGACAGGAGTGACCGGACTGATCTGACAGGACTGACTGACTGATCTGACAGGACTGACTGACTGATCTGACAGGACTGACTGACTGATGTGACAGGACTGACTGACTGATGTGACAGGACTGACTGACTGATCTGACAGGACTGACTTACTGACAGATCTGACAGGACTGACTGACTGACAGGACTGACTGACTGACAGATCTGACAGGACTGACTGACTGACAGATCTGACAGGACTGACTGACTGACAGATCTGACTGACTGACAGATCTGACAGGACTGACTGACTGACAGATCTGACAGGGCTGACAGGACTGACTGACTGACAGATCTGACAGGACTGACTGACTGACAGATCTGACAGGACTGACTGACTGACAGATCTGACAGGACTGACTGACTGACAGATCTGACAGGACTGACTGACAGATCTGACAGGACTGACTGACTGACAGATCTGACAGGACTGACTGACTGACAGATCTGACAGGACTGACAGGACTGACTGACAGATCTGACAGGACTGACTGACAGATCTGACAGGACTGACAGATCTGACTGACAGATCTGACAGGACTGACTGACAGGACTGACTGACAGGACTGACTGACAGATCTGACTGACAGATCTGACAGGACTGACTGACAGGACTGACTGACTGACAGATCTGACAGGACTGACAGATCTGACTGGCAGATCTGACTGGACTGATCTGACAGGACTGACTGATCTGACAGACTCACTAACCCTAACTCTTACTTTCTTTTTTATTTTTTATTTTTTTACTTTCACAGTGGCAAGGCTGACAGCTCTTGTCACACTGTTTCTCCTCTGCTCTCTCACTGAGATCGGAGGAGAAACTGCATTTATCAGGCAGATCGCCCGGGAAAGTTTGTTGCTAAAACAAACTTCCCTGGTGATCTCTCTGATTGGCTGGTGTGACGCTGACATCATCGAGACCTGAGCCAATCAGGTCTCTATGATGTCAGAGGTCACAGCACTGGGATCCCCGCCGCTGACAGGTATGTGGGGGGTCCCGATCGCCGACCACCGGCTGTCCCTATCTTTTAAATGCCGCGATCGCTATGGATCGCGGCATCTAGAAGATAGGAACAGGTTAACATCATGGGGACCTGATCCAATCAGGTCCCCATGATGCCACATGTCAGAGCTATCGCTCTGAACCGGTACCGCAGCGCTAGCAGGACCCTGGGGGTCCTGAGCGCTGCGGGACCACCCACCGTTTTTAAACGTCGGCGCTGCACAGAGCCCAGGCAGCGCCGACGTTTATGTACAGTGGGCGGTCCTGAACCGGTTAACAAACAACACAATTTTTAATACATTTAATATAAAATCTGATTTGCTCATTAACTGACTATACATCCATCTTAATAAAAAGAGGTTTTCATTATTTTGGCCAGTGATTTATTTTTCCATGACTTCTTTGTTTTTACCTATAAAATTAATTTTTTTTTCTATTTAAACTCCCTGATATTCATGTCCCTTTTTTCTGCAGATGGTGTTCTGGGGGACATAAAATAGTTTTTATGGACTTTTATTTCTATGTATTGTCTTGAATATAGGATTTACAGTCATGTTTTGTGTGAAATGATGTCCAATTTACCTTTTTTTCGTGTTTATTTCCTTTGTGTGTATTGGAACATGTGTATAACAAAACATGTGTAATTACAATAATTTTTGGGGAGACCAATTTCAAGGGTGCCAACACTTTTAGCTATGACTGTATATAAAATATAGTATTTTCAATGCAGTGGGTTTTTGTTAAGTACAGAACAGGACTTCTGATTTTTTATTTTACAGCTGGTACAGCAGGGGGCAGAGAGGCGGAAGCTGCTGCCAGCAACTGGAAGAAGTGTGATGCCATAGCAAGAGTCTTGGCCGCATGCCCTCAGCAGTCAGTCACTGTTGAGGAATATTACCGTAAAGTATGCCCACAGGTAAGAATATATTGTCATGAAGCAAAAAAGTAGTAAATCAGAGATGCCAAGCATTTTGTTTTGGACTTGGCATGTTGTATATTATAACTGTGTAACATCTGTGCCTGTTTCTGCTTTGGTCGCTAGGTGGCACTGCGACATTGTTGCGGGTGATGGCATCAATGTTATATTGTTCCTGGGACTTGTGGCTCTGACCAGTCTAGAAGCTATGGGGTTCATCCTGTTCATTTGTTTTCTATCAGCTGTCAGCAGTGTGTGGGGTTGTTACTATAACCCGCTGAGTGCCAGTTCCCACTGTCAGTCAGTGTTTGTGCTACTTGACTTTACCTGTGTGCTGTGCATCTGTTGTGTCTTCCTGACCTCGGCTTGACTTTTGACTACCTTTGCGATTTTGTCCTTGGCATGACCTCTTGGCTGTGACCCTGCTTGGCGACCATTTCTGCCTCTGATTCTCACTTCCCCACGGCAGCCCTTTTGTGGTAGCAATCCACTGGGTCCTGTTGTAAAACCAGGGGTTAAAGAGTATCAGGGTGTCTCTGCCAGAATCTGCCTCAGGCAGACGTGACAGTCGTGTTGTAAAGTTCTGCAGAATATATTGGTGCTTTTGAAATAAAAATTCTTATTAACATTTGTGCATAATCTGTCTCCATGGTTCCATATTACTGTGATTACTCTGATTTTGCTTTTATATTCTTATATTCTCTTGTTCTACCCCTACTTCTTGCGAACCTATATTTTTTTAGTATAAGAAGGGAGTATGACTGCAAGATCCGTCTACACAGACGGTGCAGGGAGCCTTTACAGTCAATGCTCATCATACAGTGAGCATTGCTGTAGTCACTCCCCTACACATTGATTTAAAGCCTGCTCTGACCACATACACTGCACACATACCGCAGAGCAGGCTGTCAATTAAAGTGTCAGGAGGGATTACAGCTTGTGTAGTGGGCGGTGACTGTTCAAGTCCCATGAATGGAAGCCAGCGGCTGCAGGGAGAATATAACTTCATTTTCTCCTTGTAGCCAGGCTACCAGTGAATCTGCCAGACATGATTTAAATGCTATTTACCTGTAGATTACCACTATATCTGTAGGCAAATAGCATTCTTGATCTTTTTAAAAGGTATTGTTCTCAACATTTATAGTTGTCAGCTATACATAGGATAGGTGATAACATGTGGACTGGTGGGGGTCCAACTGCTGAGCCCAACAGTCCTGATGACAACATGTCTCTGAAGGGATCCATCAGACTAGATCAGTGGCCGTGCATGTGGACCGCTGCTCCGTTGTATTTCTTTTTGGACAGGTGATAACTTAAAAGTGTTTATCCACTTCCTGGACAATGCCTTTTTAAATAAAGTAGTCACACTTATAAAATAAAAAATAACAGCTACTGCACTGGGTCCCGCGATGTCAGTGGCTGGTGTCTCGGGGCTCATGTGACGTTGGCTGCAGGTCTCACGTGACATGATCAGTGTCTGCTTTTAGGCTCCTGCACTCTCCTTCTGTTTGTCTGAGTTTGGGACGAAGGATGTGACCGTGCAGCAGCCGCTGATTGGCTGCAGGACTCACATGACATAACAGTGTCATGCGACCCCCGGGAGTCCCAGCGCCGGTACAGTAGGTGGGTAAAGGCTATTTGTATTTTATAAGGAGGACTACTTTATTTAACAATGGATTGTCCAAGTAGTGGACAACCTCTTGCATGAAGGGAATATTCATTTAACACAAATTGTTTCTTTGATGTTTCTGAAACAAAAAATGCAATTATTTATCTTTTTACTGAAGAAAACGTATGCCACACAAACTGTAAAGTATTATTAACAATGCAAGTTTTCACCTTTGTTTAGATTCTAGATTTGCTTCACATCCAAAACTCTTTGACAGCACGACAGTTCCAAAGAGTCGCCACTGAAACTTTTCTGAAGATGGTTCGGGATCAGCCTGAACTGGCAGAGAAATATTTAATTGTACCCATGCTGAAACCTTTACTGTATTGTACCTCTACAGAAGGTGAGAGCCATTCAGTCAGACTGGATGAGTGCTGTATTCAAACCTAGCTTTATGCAATTTAGCATGCAGCAAAATGGAGTGACAACCACATTTATACTTAGGGTGCTTGTCATTGTTTTTGAGGCTTCTGGATCATTGGTTTCAGAATTATGATTTACAGTATGTTTAATAAGGAACTCAACTTTCAACGTTTTTCTTTATTGCATCCAGCATGGAAATCTTTGAAAGTTTTTAATTCACATCATTAGATTGTTTGGCTTCTTTATTGTTTAATAATATGATCAAAGTGGCCTCCAATCCCTTAGCTTTCTCCAGGCTTCTGGAACAGCCATCCTTCTTGCCTACGTAATTGCTATACGGATTCTGTGGAGGGGGAAGCACCTCAGAAGTGTGCTTGCTCCCAAGCAAGGTAATGCTCTGACTTATATGCTCACTTCAGCACTTTGCTGTTTAGCTATGATCTGCCTTTTGACGTCACATTATGAGTGAGAGATGACAGCACAACAAGAGGGGAGCTCAGCCCAGTTTATCCAGTGCTCCTCTCTTGCGGCATCTCTCTGCCTCCGCAGACAGTATCTGTGTAGCAGTTATATAAAGACGCAGAATATGGATGTTGCAGAAGCCTGTAGAAAGCTATGCAATTGGAGGCCACTTTGATCATATTTTTGAACAGGAAAGAAGCCAAATTGCCCAATGAAGTGAATTACAAGCTTTGATATCTTGCCATGCTGGACACATTAACAAGAAAAAAAATAATGTTACTCATTATTGAGGACCTCTCCATTACACATTTTCCATATGACACTCATAGTTCATACAGATCCTCTAAGACATGCAAAATATCCTTTGCTAGTATTAGAGGATCAAGAAAGAAATCATTTTTTACTGACTCTCATGACCAAGATGAGTGAGTGATGGCTTTTCTTGTATACATGGAGAGCTTTTCATCTCCCCTTTACTCTTGATAATGTACAGTGGTCCCAAGCAGTGTGTCTCTATTATGCCCATGTGCCCTAATTTATCACATGGAAACGGGTTGGCTAAAGCTGATGAATGGTTGCAGTGAGTATTGGAATTTGCAGTGACTTTTCAGAATATAAAGTTGTCTTGCCTTTAATCTCTTTTCAGAGAAGTGTCCAGCCCCTGGAGAGACCCTGTTGTCTGAATCTGTTCTGTCACAGTGTATTGAGGACATTGTTAAGGTGAGTAATAGCCATTATTATATATACTTTTAGTCTGCTGCTCATCATGCTGCTCTCAGATGGAGTAGCGGGGGCAGATTCTTTTTAAATGGTTTTAATTAAGTCTGTTGTTTCTGTGAATATTTAAATTCTTGACTAAACCTTTGTTACACTTTACATGTGTTGGATGTGCCGTCTCTGTTTAAGGTATATTTTGTTTTTTAGGGCTCATACCCATCACCGTAAAAAAAATCGGTCTTGTTGCTGAAAATTCGGACGATAGTCATACAAGTGGCATGCGATTTTCATGCGAGTACAATGCGATTTTTTTTTTTTTTTTTTTAATATCACCTAGCATCCGAATGACATGCAAATGCAATTTTAACATTAGCTGTTACGTACAGTAATTCTCTGTCATTTAAAGATAGTGTTCAAAGGAAATATTCTTCAATACATATATAGATAGAAAGAGATTAGATAGATAGAAATATGTGAGTGAGATACAGTGGGTACGGAAAGTATTCAGACCCCTTTAAATTTTTCACTCTTTGTTTCATTGCAGCCATTTGGTAAATTCTAAAAAGTTCATTTTTTTTCTCATTAAAGTACACTCTGAACCCCATCTTGACTGAAAAAAAACAGGAATGTGGAAATTTTTGTAAATTTATTAAAAAATAAAAACTGAAATATCACATGGTCATAAGTATTCAGACCCTTTGCTCAGTATTGAGTAGAAGCACCCTTTTGAGCTAGTACAGCCATGAGTCTTCTTGGGAATGATTCAACAAGCTTTTCACACCTGTATTTGGGGATCCTCTGCCATTCTTCCTTGCAGATCCTGTCCAGTTCTGTCAGATTAGATGGTGAACGTTGGTGGACAGCCATTTTGGTCTCTCCAGAGATGCTCAATTGGGTTTAGGTCAGGGCTCTGGCTGGGCCAGTCAAGAATGGTCACAGAGTTGTTCTGAAGCCACTCCTTTGTTATTTTAGCTGTGTGCTTAGGGTCATTGTCTTGTTGGAAGGTGAATCTTCAGCCAATTCTGAGGTCCAGAGCACTCTGGAAGAGGTTCTCATCCAGGATATCTCTGTACTTGGCCGCATTCATGTTTCCTTCATAGCATGATGCTGCCAACACCATGTTTCACTGTTGGGATTGTATTGGTCAGGTGATGAGCAGTGCCTGGTTTTCTCCACACATACCGCTTAGAATTATCACCAAAAAGTTCTATCTTCATCTCATCAGACCAGAGAATCTTATTTCTCATAGTCTGGGAGTCCTTCATGTGTTTTTGAGCAAACTCTATGTTGGCTTTCATATGTCTTGCACTGCGGAGAGGCTTCCGTCGGGCTACTATGCCATAAAGGCCTGACTGGTGGAGGGCTGCAGTGATAGTTGACTTTGTGGAACTTTCTCCTATCTCCCTACTGCATCTATGGAGGTCAGCCACAGTGATCTTGGGGTTATTCTTTACCTCTCTCACCAAGGTTCTTCTCCCACGATTGCTCAGTTTGGCTGGACGGCCAGGTCTAGGAAGACTTCTGGTGGTCCCAAACTTCTTCCATTTAAGGATTATGGAGGCTACTGTGCTCTTAGGAACCTTGAGTAATGCAGAAATTCTTTTGTAACCTTGGCCAGATCTGTGCTTTGCCATAATTTTGTCTCTGAGCTCCTTGGGCAGTTCCTTTGAGCTCATGATTCACATTTGGTCTGACATGCACTGTGAGCTGTGAGGTCTTATATAGACAGGTGTGTGCCTTTCCAAATCAAGTCCTATCAGTTTAATTAAACACAGCTGGACTCCAATGAAGGAGTAGTACCATCTCAAGGAGGATCACAAGGAAATGGACATCATGTGACTTAAATATGAGTGTCTGAGCAAAGGGTCTGAATACTTATAACCATGTGATATTTCAGTTTCTCTTTTTTAATAAATTTGCAAAAATTTCTAAATTTCTTTTTTTTTCAGTCAAGATGCGGTGCAGAGAAAAAAATGTACTTTTTTAAATTTACCAAAGGGCTGCAATGAAACAGAGTGAAAAATTTAAAGGGGTCTGAATATTTTCCATACCCACTGTATATAATCAGTGCTTTGCGTGTATAGCTTACTGTACATGTATTTTAGTAATAAATATGATATTAATAGGCTAGGAAGGGGCCATGGATCTTGTCTCCCTCCCAGACTACAAATATCAGCTCTCAGCTGTCCCAGAAGATGCGCATCCATAATATGTGCCAATTCTGGCGCTTAGCCTCTGCTCCTCCCACTTGCCCTAGTGTGTTGGCAAGTGGGGTAAAAGGGTTGGGGTTGATGTCAGCTCTGTATTGGCAGCTGACATCAAGCCAAGGGTTAGTAATGGAGAGGCATCTAAAAGACGCCCTCATTACTAATCCCATAGTCAAATTGTAAATAAAAAAACACCCAGAATAAAGTCCTTTATTTGAAATAATGACAGACTCCTTTATTGAAATAAAAAAAGTTATACTCACCTTTACGCCTAATTCCCTGAGTCCCATTTTCCCTGTAAAAGCATAAAAATAATAAACCAACATAATCCTCATCTGTCCGACATGAAGTTAAGCCTATGATGCCAATGTTCCCTGTAAAAGACAAAAAAAAATAAAAAACATATTCCCAACTTTCCCACGGCACTCGTGCTGACATCATTGAGGTGAACGGAGTTCATTGGCTCTGATCTCTGCTCACCTTATTTCCATCACTGAGCTGCGCTAGCTTGCACAGCTCAGGGTCTCTGCTGCATGTCAGGCTGAATGGTCGCATCATGCAACCATGCCATGTACAGTTAGGTCCATATATATTTGGACAGAGACAACATTTTTCTAATTTTGGTTCTAGACATTACCACAATGAATTTTAAACAAAACAATTCAGATGCAGTTGAAGTTCAGACTTTCAGCTTTCATTTGAGGGTATCCACATTAAAATTGGATGAAGGGTTTAGGAGTTTCAGCTCCTTAACATGTGCCACCCTGTTTTTAAAGGGACCAAAAGTAATTGGACAATTGACTCCAAGGCTATTTCATGGACAGGTGTGGGCAATCCCTTAGTTATGTCATTCTCAATTAAGCAGATAAAAGGCCTGGAGTTGATTTGAGGTGTGGTGCTTGCATTTCGAAGGTTTTGCTGTGAATTAAACATGAGGTCAAAGGAGCTCTCCATGCAGGTGAAACAGGCCATCCTTAAGCTGCAAAAACACAGAAAAAACCCATCTGAGAAATTGCTACACTATTAGGAGTGGCAAAATCTACAGTTTGGTACATCCTGAGAAAGAAAGAAAGCACTGGTGAACTCATCAATGCAAAAAGACCTGGGCGCCCACGGAAGACAACAGTGGTGGATGATCGCAGAATAATCTCCATGGTGAAGAGAAACCTCTTCACAACAGCCAACCAAGTGAACAACACTCTCCAGGAGGTAGGCGTATCAATATCCAAATCTACCATAAAGAGAAGCCTGCATGAAAGTAAATACAGAGGGTTCACTGCACGGTGCAAGCCACTCATAAGCATCAAGAATAAAAAGGCTAGACTGTACTTTGCTAAAAAACATCTAAAAAAGCCAGCACAGTTCTGAAAGAACATTCTTTGGACAGATGAAACCAAGATCAACCTCTACCAGAATGATGGAAAGAGAAAAGTATGGCGAAGGCGTGGTACAGCTCATGATCCAAAGCATATCACATCATCTGTAAAACACGGTGGAGGCAGTGTGATGGCTTGGGCATGCATGGCTGCCAGTGGCACTGGGTCACTAGTGTTTATTGATGATGTGACACAGGACAGAAGCAGCCGAATGAATTCTGATGTATTCAGAGCCATACTGTGTGCTCAGATCCAGCCAAATGCAGCCAAACTGATTGGTCGTCGTTTCATACTACAGATGGATAATGACCCAAAACATAAAAGCAACCCAGGAGTTTATTAAAGCAAAGAAGTGGAATATTCTTGAATGGCCAAGTCAGTCACCTGATCTCAACCCAATTGAGCATGCATTTCACTTGTTAAAGACTAAACTTCAGACAGAAAGGCCCACAAACAAACAGCAACTGAAAACCACCACAGTGAAGGCCTGGCAGAGCATCAAAAAGGAGGAAACACAGCATCTGGTGATGTCCATGAGTTCAAGATTTCAGACAGTCATTGCCAACAAAGGGTTTTCAACCAAGTACTAGAAATTAACATTTTATTAACAATTATTTAATCTGTCCAATTACTTTTGGTCCCTTTAAAAACAGGGTGGCACATGTTAAGGAGCTGAAACTCCTAAACCCTTCATCCAATTTTAATGTTGATACCCTCAAATGAAAGCTGAAAGTCTGAACTTCAACTGCATCTGAATTGTTTTGTTTAAAATTCATTGTGGTAATGTCTAGAACCAAAATTAGAAAATTGTTGTCTCTGTCCAAATATATATGGACCTAACTGTAGATGTAGCAGAGCTAGACGCATCAAGGAACAAATGGAATATCTTCTCGTCGGATAGGTGTGGAATATAATGGTTTATTATTTTTGTTCTTTTACAGGGGGCGTGGGCTTCAGTGGATTTTATTTCAGTAAAGGAGTCTGTGTCATTATTTCAAATAAAGAAATTTTTTCGGGGTGTTTTATATTCAAAATTTGTATATATAAATGTATTTGTATGTATAAATGTCTATTCTATTGTGACGGGTCACGATGTGATTTTACTGTATGTGGCTGTTGAAATGTCGGTTTTTGTATGAGATGGATGAGTAAAAGTCGAACGGCACTCGCATGGTCAGAATGCTGTGCTTTTTTTTTTTTCTCGCACCCATTGACTTGCATTGGCGAGTCTCGTCCGATATTCACGGTAAAACGCAGCATGCTGCAATTTTTTTTCCAGTCTGATCTGAGCTGAGAAAAAAATGGCAGATGAGCAGGCAATCATAGAATAACATTAGTTAGAGTGCAATCTGATTTTTTTATCGGATTGTACTCGTCCGTTTCTCTCGCAGATGAGTATGAACCCTTAGTGTGTGTATATATGTGTTTATTAATGTAAATCATGATTTGGCAGATCATGGCACGAGCACTCTATATTGACTTAAAAACGGATGTGATCCATGTATTGACTTACAGTATTAGGCACTGATATCCTAGCAAAGAAATAAAAGGGGGAGTGAGGATGAAGGCTCTATGAATATTGCAGAAAAGAATACTTCACTCATGCATAAGTCCTTTATCCAAACTTATTTACTGTTTTAGTGTACATTATAGTAAGTGCATAAACGCATAATAAGGCGGTCGGCCAAGTTTTTAAATGTCTGTGGTATGATCTGCAGGTCTTTGTAGTGGGTAATAATCCCACAGCTGCCATATTGAAGTACAGCAGACAAATCCTCCTGGTCATCTTCTCCTTATACTGTTTCGCCAGGCAGAATGCATCCCATGTACGGTAAGACGTAAAATGCACAATGTATTGAAGTGTCCAGATGTTTTTTGCTAGCTGTAATAATATATTGAAAATTAGCTGAGTTGGCTTTTTGTGTTTATATACTTATAAATATGCTTCAGTTGTTGTTTGATGACGTTCATTTTTGCATTGGAGGTGAGCGGTGCTGATAACGTTATGACTTAACATACCTGTCATGCGTTCATAATCGGCACATATTGTGCTCGTGTGCTTTATGTTGGAATAGGACATGTGCACAATACCTACTGAAAATGCACGCATCTCTTCAGGTATATAAGGTCTGAACGTCATCTGCAAATCTCACCGCCATTGGAAAGTGAGCGGCACTGGAATATCGCCTTAACTTTTTAGTTTCTGCTATAGATAGGTTTTTATAACAAACACAAAGATACTCATTAAATTATACAGAAGACAAGGAAAGGCTATCCAAAGAATCTAAAACCATGTTCATATAAAACTCTGTCAGTAAATCCTGACAGGTTTGCTTTAAGAGTAACACAAACTTCAACAGATACCAGGAGGAGTGAGGGTCCTGCTGCTCGCAATTGTACAATCTATGAGGAAATAGGGGGACACAAAAGGTAGATGCTAAAAAGTGCTAGTATTGTGTGGTCAAGCCATCAATATCATAAATAGTGGCATTCAAATAACACTACATGAATCGGTCACCAGCCAGTACAGGTACAACGTTTTATTGAGTGCATTGAAGAGAGAACAGGGGATAGTTAGTTAGACTAGTGAGGTTAGGTGATAGGCCAATCTAAAGAAATGTGCTTTTAAGGCACGCTTGAAACTGTGGACACTGAGAATTAACTGGATAGTCTGGGTTAATGCATTCAGCAAAACTGGTGCAGTATGAAAGAAACTAACTAAGGCCGGAGACACGTAGGCGTATGACATCCGTTGCGATAGGCTAATGACACTCGGCTCCTGCTCTGCTGTGAGTGTGAGCCAAGTGTCAGTGCTCTGTGTGCCGATCCTCTCGCATGAGAGAATCGCAGCACAGGTGCGGAGGAGACAGAGAAATTAATTTCTCCATCTCCTCTGTCCTCTGTTCTGGCGTCGGCAGGAATCACACTGCACTTGGGTGATATCCGAGTGCAGTGCGATGTTGCACACGCACCCATAGACTTACAGTCATGGCCAAAAGTTTTGAGAATGACACCAAAATTATATTTTCACATTATCTGCTGGCCTCTGGTTTTTATTAGTGTTTGTCTGATGTTTATATCACATACAGAAATATAATTGCAATCATATTATGAGTACCAATAGGTTATATTGACAGTTAGAATGAGTTAATGCAGCAAGTCAATATTTGCAGTGTTGCCCCTTCTTCTTCAAGACCTCTGTAATTCTCCCTGGCATGCTCTCAATCAACTTTTGGACCAAATCCTGACTGATAGCAGTCATTCTTGCATAATCAATGCTTGCATTTTGCCAGAATTTGTTGTTTTTTGTTTGTCCACCCGTCTCTTGATGATTGACCACACGTTCTCAATGGGATTAAGATCTGGGGAGTTTCCAGGCGATGGACCCAAAATCTCTATGTTTTGTTCCATGAGCCATTTAGTTATCACCTTTGCTTTATGGCAAGGTGCTCCATCATGCTGGAAAAGGCATTGTTGGGCACCAAACTGCTCTTGGATGGTTGGGAGAAGTTGCTCTTGGAGGACATTCTGGTACCATTCTTTATTCATGGCTGTGTTTTTAGGCAAGACTGTGAGTGAGCCGATTCCCTTGGCTGAGAAGCAACCCCACACATGAATGGTTTCAGGATGCTTTACAGTTGGCATGAGACAAGACTGGTGGTAGCGCTCACCTCTTCTTCTCCGAATAAGCTGTTTTCCAGATGTCCCAAACAATCGAAAAGGGGATTCATCAGAGAAAATGACTTTGCCCCAGTCCTCAGCAGTCCACTCCCTGTACCTTTTGCAGAATATCAGTCGGTCCCTGATGTTTTTTCTGGAGAGAAGTGGCTTCTTTGCTGCCCTCCTTGAAACCAGCCCTTGCTCAAAGAGTCTCCGCCTTACAGTGTGTGCAGAAGCACTCACACCAGCCTGCTGCCATTCCTGAGCAAGCTCGGCACTGCTGGTAGTCCGATCCCGCAGCTGAAACATTTTTAAGATACGGTCCTGGCGCTTGCTGGTCTTTCTTGGGCGCCCTGGAGCCTTTTTGACAACAATGGAAGCTCTCTCCTTGAAGTTCTTGATGATGCGATAGATTGTTGACTGAGGTGCAATCTTTGTAGCTGCGATACTCTTCCCTGTTAGGCCATTTTTGTGCAGTGCAATGATGGCTGCACGTGTTTCTTTAGAGATAACCATGGTTAACTGAAGAAAAACAATGATACCAAGAACCAGTCTCCTTTTAAAGTGTCCAGTGATGTCATTCTTACTTAATCATGACTGATTGATCGCCAGCCCTGTCCTCATCAACACCCACACCTGTGTTAATGGATCAATCACTAAAACGATGTTAGCTGCTCCTTTTAAGGCAGGACTGAAATGATGTTGAAATGTGTTTTGGGGGTTAAAGTTCATTTTCTGGGCAAATATTGACTTTGCAAGTACAGTAATTGCTGTTAAGCTGATCACTCTTTGACATTCAGAAGTATATGCAAATTGCCATTACAAAAAATGAAGCAGTAAACTTTGGAAAAATTACTATTTGTCTCATTCTCAATACTTTTGGCCATGACTGTATATGGGTGCGTGCGATCCGAATTACGTATGCAATTGCAACGTGGTGTGTTTTTTTTTTCCTTTCCATCGTGATCCGATCGGAGCAGGAAAAAAAATGCCGTTGAGAACACAAGCATAGGATTAAATTGGTACGAATGCAATCCAATTTTTAATCGGATTGTATTCGTCTGATTTAATCGCAAGTGGGAGTGAGCCCTAATTGTCGCTGTATGAGTGGTCGTAACCATGGATACTTAAGCTACTGCAATGACCTGCATGGGGACAGCGACATAGCGAATACAAAGAACTATACTACATTTCTAATTGGAGGCATTTGATAATATTATTATTGTTACACTTACTATATATTGGGATAGGATCTTGGCGATGGGAATACCCCTTTAATGAACGATCTAACCCCTTAGTGACCACCAAACGTCTTTTTACTGACCTACGATATAAGAGACTAGCGTTCCCCGACAGGTGACAATCCTGTAGCTGTCGGCTGTGCACTAGAGCTGACAACTTGCTGTATAGCCACGATCAGTGTTGGCACCGACCATGGCTGTTTAACCCATCAGATTCTGCTGTCCATAGTGACTACAGCATCTAAATAGTTAAGAGTGTGGGGACTCCCTATTTAACCCCATTGGCACCCTGAGATCATGATTGTGTGGTCCTGATGTTTGCCTTGGCAGTTCATGGCCAAACAATGGCCTTAGAGTTTGCTGGCTATAGCGGCCTGTTCAGTAGTTATCAAAATTTAGATGGTAAAAATAAACTTTTTCATTCTTGTCGTGCCACTTTCCATTACTTCCTGAAAAGAACCAGAAGGGTTAATGAACTACCTGAACGCAATTTTAAATACGTTGAGGGGTGCAGTTTTTAAAATGGTATGACTTTTGGGTGGTTTCCAACATATAGGACCCCCGAAGTCACTTCAAAACTGAATGGGTCCCTATAAAAATAAGTTTTGTAATTTTCCTTAAAAAAAATAAGGAAAAATTACTGCTACAGTTTTAAACCTTCTAAAATACTAACAAAATAAAACAACACTTCACAAATGATGCTGATGTAAAGCAGACATGAGGGAAATGTTATTTATTAATGTTTTTGTGTGGTATAACTAGCTGGATCAAAGGGATAATAATTCAAAGTTTGAAAATTGCAATTTTTTAAAACATTTTTGTCAAATTTCTCATATTTTTTATAAATAAACGCAAAACATATCAACCTAAATTTACCATTATTATAAAGTATCATGTGTCACAAAAAAGTCTCAAAATCAATGGGATATGTTGAAGCATTCCAGAGTTATTACTACATAAAGTGACCCTGTTCAGATTTCAAAAAAGTGGTCCAGTCACTAAGGGGTTAAATCAGATATAACCCCAAGAGTGATTTATGCTGCTTGGGATTTTTGGTAGAACCACACACGGAAATGGCAATTTCAGGTTTATGTAGGTTAATAGAGAGAGAAAACACAAGGAGCTCAGTTTTTGACAGATTCAGTTTCAGCCAGAGGGAGAACATGATGTTGGAGACAGAGAACAGACAATCACTGGTATTTTGTAGTAATGCGGGCTGTCAGGAGACGATGTGTATAAATGCGTGTCATCAGCATAGAGCTGATACTGAAACCCAAATCTGCTAATGGCTTGTCCAATAGGGGCGGTATACACAGAAAAGCAGAGGGAAGCCAGTACTGAATCCTGTGAAACTCTGACAGTAAGGCTATGTGCGCATGTTGAGTATTTGATTGCAGAAATTTATGCAATGTTTTTGCATCTCTTGGCTGCAAAAAAGCTGTGGAAAAAACTCACAATTTCGTGCATTTTTGCATTTGTTTTTGTACAGCAATGAATGCTTTTTGGAGCTACTGTAAATAAAGATATTTTAAAAAAGAAACGTGGGACATCGCTATAATCCTTGGATTAACGTCGGATCTGGGGTGAGTATGTTGGATTAATTTAAATGATTAAAGAATGTGTCTGTTTTATTTCAAATAAAGTGTTTTATTCTTGGTGTGTGTGTTTATTTAACTGTTTACTTACAGGTTTAGTAAGTAATGAGTGTGTCTGGCAGATACCTCTTCATTACTAAACCTAGTGCTTGGTGTCAGCGACACCTAATCCCATTATCCCTAATCCCATGCAAATATGAAGTGCCATAGTAGGGGGCCATTAGGCCAATATGTACCCTTGCTATTAATAACAGCTCATAGCTGTTTGGGTATATCCCCACGATCAGGAACCAGCAGCGCTTTGGATGTAGCGTCTTTCCGCTGCGGCCAAAACGCTGCGTCCTAATGCCGCACTTGTTTTGTCAGTACATGTGGATCCACCACATGTAATGACATTTCAATCTGTCAAAATCTGCAGTGGAAGCAGAAATTGACATGCTGCTGGTGAGTTTACCTAGCGTCAAAAACAAGCACAATGGGCATGGGATTTCTTATAAATGAAATAAAATGAATTAAATAAAAAAAATGGTGTGGGCCCTTGGGGGCTGATATTACTAGCCAGGGAAGGGGCCATTAGCCAAAAATGTTTTCTGGCTATTAACAGCCCACAGCTGTTTACTTAAAGTTTACTGGCTACATTACAGGGGAACCCCTGAAAAAAATTGACAGCTGTGAGCTGAAATTAATAGCCAGGGAAGGGGCATGGATATTAGCCTTCTCCAAGGGTAATAATATCAGCCCTCAGTGGCCCTAGAAATGGTGCATCAATAATAATAATAATAGCCTCGCTCTTCCCACTTGCCCTGATGCGGTGGCAAGTGGGGTAATAGGGTTGGGGTTTGTATTGGCAGCTGACATGAAGCCCAGGTTAGTAATGGAGGGCGTCTATAAGACACCACATTACTAACCCCATAGTAAAGTTTTGGAAATAAACTCATGGCCTGAAAAAAATCCTTTTTTTTAAATAAGTCTACACGGTTTTAATCATTTATTTAAAAGTAAAAAGCACAGTATACTCACCTAACGCCTAATCCTCTGAAGCCAATGTCCCCTGTAAAAAAAGAAAAAGAAAAAAGCAATCTTATACTCACCTATCGTCCAATCCATTTGAAGCCATTGTCACCTGTAAAAAAAACAAAACATAAAAAACAACCATATCCCTCATCGGTCCGACGTGATGACATAATCCAGAGTGTCCCACGACAATTGGATCATTTCTAGAACAGTCACATCAGCAGTCACTCATGTGACTGCTCTACAGGACTGACACAGGCATTGTGTAGCGCTGAGCTGCCATGAGAGAGGTCACACGAGTTCATCAGCTGATGAGCCCAGGTGACTTCACTTATGGCACCAGCGCTGCGTGAGAACTTACTGCGGTGCAGTAAGTGAGCTCACTGGAGCTCATCAGCTGATGAACTTGTGTGACCTCTCTCACAGCCGGTTAGTGCTATACTCTGTGAGAGCGATCACGCTCCTGTCAGTGTATCGTCGCCTGCCGGATAAAGCAGTCACATCTCCTGATGTGACTGTTCTACAAATGATCCGATCGCCGTGGAACACTCTGGATTATGGCGGATAGGTGAGGATTATGGTGGTTTTATTATTTTTGATTTTTTACAGGTGACATGGGCATCGGGGATTAGGTTTACATGAGTATAATGTGTTTTTTATTTATATTACATTATTTATTTATTTCAACAATTTTTTTTCTTTACTGTGAGCACAGGCATCGGCTGATGAGACTACTACTCCCATCAGCGGCGCCTGCTCTCGCTATTATCAGCGATAGCAGCCGTAAGCTGATGGGAGGAGTAGTCTCTCATCAGCTGACGCCTGTGACCCACGGTCAATTCTTTGTGCTTTTTTGCTGCGTTTTTGACCCATTGACTTTAATTGAGTCAGTTAAATACGCAGCAAAAGTCCACAGCAAATCCGCAAACCGTTTTATACCTGCGTTTTTGCTGTGGATTTGACGGACTCAATTGAAGTCAATGGGTAAAAAACGCGGCAAAACCGCACAAAGAATTGACATGCTGCAGATTTAAACGCACAGCAAATCCTGAAAGTAAAATGAGTGAGCATGTGCACAGCACTTCAGGATTCTCATTGACTATGCTGGCATAAGGATTTGCTAGAGTTTTTGGGATGATTCCGAGCGGATAAAACGCCGCTAAAAAGGCACCGTGTGCACACAGACTAAGTGCAAGAGGAGAGGAAGAATACCTGGCAATTGGTTCAAGGAAGGAGTGGTCTGAGGAGTAGCAGAACCAAGATAGAACGGTGTCCTTGAGGCCTATAGAGTGGAGCATAGTGAGGAGCTGGTGGTTCACAGTGTCAAATGCTTCAGAGAATTCCTGGATAATCAGCAGGGAGTAGTGGCATTAAATTTTGCTGTTAAGTAGATCGTTTGAGACTTTACACTCTACAGAAACTGCCCTTACTAGAAAGCAGAAGCCAGATTGTAAAGGGCGAAGAAGAGTGAGAAATAGCGAATTAGAAGAGAGTGAACCAAGTGTTCTAGGAGTTTAGAGATAATGGGGAGATTAGAGACAGCTCTGTAGTTACCAGTTCTGGTCAAGGATTGGTTATTTTAATAATGGGTTTATGATGGTTTGTTTGAAGGTGGAAGGAAAGACACAATAGGAAAAAGAGAGGTTAAATATCATAGGTACAGTGGGGAAAATAAGTATTTGATACACTGCCGATTTTGCAAGTTTTCCCGCTTACAAACAATGGAGAGGTCTGTAATTTTTAGGTACACTTCAACTGTGAGAGACAGAATCTAAAAGTAAAAAACAGAAAATCACATTGTATGATTTTTAAATAATTAAATTGCATTTTATTGTATGAAATAAGTAATTGATCACCTACCAACCAGCAAGAATTCTGGCACTCAGGTCTGTTCGTTTTTCTTTATGAAGCCCTCCTACTCTGCACTCATTGCCTGAATTAATTACACCTGTTTGAACTCATTACCTGTGTAAAAGACACCTGTCCATACAATCAATCAATCACAGTCTGACCTCTCCACCATGGCCAAGACCAAAAAGCTGTCTAAGGACACCAGTGACAAGATTGTAGACCTACACAAGGCTGGGATGGGCTATAGGACAATAGGAAAGCAACTTGGTGAGAAGGCAACAACTGTTGACACAATTATTAGAAAATGGAAGAAGCACAAGATGACTGTCAATCTTCCTCGGTCTGAGACTCCACGCAAGGTCTCGCCACGTCTGGTAAAGGTGATTCTGAGAAAAATCATGAATCAGTCCAGAACTACAATGGGAGGACTTGGACCTGGACCTGAAGAGAGCTGGGACCACAGTCTCAAACATTACCATTAGTAACACATTACGCCATCATAGATTAAAATCGTGCAGGGCACGCAAGGTCTCCCTACTCATGCCAGCACATGTCCAGACTGGTTTGAAGTTCACCAAAGACCATCTGGATGATCCAGAGGAGGCATGGGAGAAGGTCATGTAGTCAGATGAGATCAAAATAGAACTTTTTAGTATCAACTCCACTTGCTGTGTTTGGAGGAAGAAGAAGTATGAGTACAACCCCAAAAACAGCATCCCAACCGTGAAGCATGTTGGGAGAAACATCATACTTTGGGGGTACTTTTCAGCAAAGGGGACAGGACGACTGCACCATATTGAAGGGAGGATGGATGGTGTCATGTATCGCGAGATTTTGACCAACAACCTCCTTCCCTCAGGTAGAGCATTGAAATTGGGTAGTGGCTGGGTCTTCCAGCATGACAATGACCCAAAACACACAGCCAGGGCAGCTAAGGAGTGGCTCCATAAGAAGGAGTGGAGTGGTCTATGTAGTCTCCAGACCTGAACCCAATATAAAATCTTTGGAGGGAACTGAAACTCGGTGTTGCCCAGAGACAGCCCCAAAACCTGAAAGATCTGGAGAAGAGG
Source organism: Phyllobates terribilis (assembly GCF_046119375.1). NCBI lineage: Eukaryota > Metazoa > Chordata > Amphibia > Anura > Dendrobatidae > Phyllobates > Phyllobates terribilis. Next base: position 530,401,437 of record NW_027362762.1, on the reverse strand, counting down.
AGTGGGCCAAAATTCCTGCTGCTGTGTGTGCAGACTTGATCAAAACTGCAGGAAACATCTATATCTGTAATTGCAAACAAAGGTTTCTGTACCAAATCTTAAGTTCTGTTTTTCTATTGTATCAAATACTTATTTTATGCAATAAAATGCAAAGTAATTATGTAAAAATCATACAATGATTTTCTGGATTTTTTTTAAGATTCTGTCTCTCACAGTTGAAGTGTACCTACGATAAAAATTACAGACCTCTCCATTCTTTGTAGGTGGGAAAACTTACAGAAATCTACAGTGGAGAAAATCAGTATTTGATACACTGACAATTTTGCAAGTGTGGCAAGTATAGATTTCCTGAGCAAGATGACAGTTCTTGACAGAGAAGGAAAGAAGGAGAGGGGAGTTAGTAAGATCATGCACTGAGCAGAGCCGAGAAAAGACCAGGTCCAGTGTATTCCCATCTTCATGTGTAGGAGCGATCAAAAGCTGTGATCATTTTCCTCTCCCTTACCCTCCCCCCCATGTCCCTTAGGCTTGCAACTTATTGTTTTTCTCTTGCTGTGTGATACTTCTTTCAGTCAGGTCCCATCTTTTTTTCCCCACAACCAAGAGTGCATGATCTAACATCTCTCCATCTCCACAGCTAGATCTACTAATGGTCGAGATTGCCTTTCCTCCAGTTCAGTCAGAAACCTCAGTGGACTCCTCTAAGCCAGACTCTGAGTCATTGAATAATGTTAGCAGGCCTTGGCCATGCATGACCTCATCTAGTCAATAAGGAACATCACCCCAGACTAGCATGAGATTCCCTTCACCGACTTAAGCCCCCGTCTCACATAGCGATATCGCTAGTGATATCGCTGCTGAGTCACGGTTTTGGTGACTCACCAGCGACCTCACCAGCGATGTCGCTGTGTGTGACACTTTGCAATGATCAGGCCCCTGCTGTGAGGTCGCTGATCGCTGCAAAGTGTCCTGGACCATTTTTTGGTCGTTGGCCTCCCACTGGCCAGCACACATCGCTGTGTGTGACCAGCGGGACCAACGATCTGGCTGGTAACTATGGTAAACATCGGGTTACTAGGGGCACGCGCGCACTTAGTAACCCGCTGTTTACCATGGATACCACTCTGCTACGGTGCGCGGAGGCTCCAGCGCACCGTAGCAGAGTGGTATCCATGGTAAACAGCGGGTTACTAGGGGCACACGCGCACTTAGTAACCCGATGTTTACCATAGTTACCAGCCTGCTCCTGCTTGCAGCAGGCTGGTAACGGGAGCAGGACATCGTGGAACGATTCTTTCCACGATATCGCTGCTCCCCTGATCGCTGGTGAGCCTGCCTGTTTGACAGCTCACCAGCGATGTATTAGCGATGCAGCAACGATCCCTGACAGGTCGTATCGTTGTCGGGATCGCTGCTGCATCGCTTAGTGTGACGGGGCCCATAGGCAACAGCAGATGTCTTTTACTATAGTTAGAGATTTTGATCACTTACTATTCAGGGAACAGGCTTCCCTCTATCTTTTTCTAGGAGACCATTACTTAAACTTAAACTGCTTGGCTTGCTTGAACGAAGACTTATACACCCTCCATCTTCATCTTCAAGGCTATGTTAACACGAGAACTTGAGATTTTACCTCATTCATATATGCTTCTCTGTAGGGAAAATTTCTCATCTAAGAGTCTAGGTTTGCATACGTGGATGACTCGTGGATCAAGTTGCTTTAATACAAGAGTTCTCTCACCTGTCTTTCTGTAGGTTCTTTATCTTGTAGGGCCGGGCTTTGTGCAATCAGATTATCTAATTTTCCAAGTCCAGGAAGTCATTGTCTCCAATAGATTCTAGGGATAATACTCTATGTGAATCACAACATTACAGGGGATATTGTGGGGAAATCTTTACAACTGCTGGCAAGAAGGCATTGGTGGTGTTGCGCCCTTAAGCGTAAAGTGAGGTTTTGCAATTACAGAGCTTGCATGAAACCACACATTGGTATTTTACAAAAAAAACTATAAGGCCCACACACCTTTAGGATTAAAGTTAATATACAGGTGCACAAATGTGCAATGTAGCCAATGCACAAATATATGCGAACCCTATGCATCAGCACACTACCATTAATGAATACATGAACACTGCTATTTAAAACTTAAGGTACTTAGTTAGCGTTTTTGATCAAAGAGCACAAAAAACATCCAGCTACGTCAAGGTGTACCCAAATATGGATGGTGTAGCCCACCAGATGAAGACAACATTTTTTTTTTTTTTAAATTGGTGTCAGTCTCTTAGTGGGAGGACTTTTAATGACTGTATTGTGTTCCCCAAATAATTAAATAAGCATGAGTTTTTACAGAAACTGCAAAAATCCAATTTTTTACAAATCAAAAGTTGTTGAATCTAAAGAAAAAAAAAAAGCTCAAAAATAAGGCACTTATTTTGTATTACTATAAAACTATATTTATTTATCTTGCATGGTGAAGGCAAAAAAAACTACGCCTGTATTGCCATGTTTGTTCATCCTAGCTCACAAAAAATAAATTAAACAATGATCATGGAGTTTTATGAACCGCAAAATGGTACAATAATACTAATAAAAACTACAGCTCATTTTGCAAGAAATAACCCTGTGAGGAGCTGTCCACTTACTAAAGGCTATGAGACTTTTCCATCACGGAGCTCCGTTTCCATCAATATTATTATTGTGTTTTATTAGAGATTGCTGGCTGTGTTTTATTAATGTTCTGCTTGCTCGTCAGTTTATGTACACTAATTTTACTTGTAAAGTGTAATCTCATTAGTATCTCAGGAGCCTCTAACCATTGTTCAAACAGTGTCTAGGCTTATTGTGTGAGTCTTGAAAGAAGATCCGGCAGATCCATCACCACAGAACTGAATAAACATGGTACCGTTGTGGGATCTGTCGTCTGGATTTAAACTTTCTTAAAGGATTATTGCTACTGGATAACTGTGTTTCCATAGTTTTACCTGTCGGCTGGAGGATCGTGGACTCTGACTACTGACTATTCTGGCACAAAGGCCGTGGAACTACCGGGGAGGGAAGGGGATCTTGTAGACTGAGACAATTGTATTTTGGACATTTATCTGGAATTGCTGTATTACCATGGGTGTGAGGAATATAATATTGGTGCATCGTTAACCTGCCTAGGTGATTATCGAAATCCAGAACCTCAGACCCTTACAAACCCCTATACTACTCTGTACTCAGAAGAGTTAAAAGGCTTTCTTGTGTAAATGAATTAAAAAAAAGAAAAGATATTTATTCCTCACTGTAAATGCAAAAAAAAAGGGTCAGAACTGGTGTTTTCTGTTAATCTTTTATACCAAAAAGTTGGAATTAAGTGATGTAAAAGTCATAAGTCTCTAAAAAGGTGACCAGTGAAAACAAATGCGTATCCTGCAAAAAAAATAAGCCCTCAATATAGCTCAGTTGATGGAAAAATGTTTATGGTTCTCAGAGTTTGGCAACACAAAGCAATTTTTTTTATTATACAAAAGTGATAAAACCATATAGATATGGCATCGCCATAGAATAAAGATATTGCCTTATTTTTGCAGCCAGTGACAGATGTAAAACTTAAAATTTTAAAAAGCAACAGCAGAATTCCTGTTTTTTTCTTTTTCTTACAATAGTTAATAAAAGTTACGCATTAGGTTGTATGTACACCAAAATGGTGCCCTGGCAAATACAACTCATCCTGCAAAAAAAAAACAAAAAGCAAAAATATAAAAATGATGTCTCCTGGAATGTGACGATGAAAACACATAAAAAGATGTAGAAACGTTAAGACACAATTTGGCCTGGACCTTAAGGAGTTGTCTCTAAAATCGAAACCCCAAAAGCTAAGTGTCTTATGAGGATTCAAAAGAAAATGCTTAACCCCACCAAATAATCAGAAAGTAGTAACAGAAAACAGTATTTTTTGTGACGTGCGATCAATATTAATCAGTAAAGTGCCAATATATATTAATCAAAGTTTACCACCAGTGAAGTTGTAATGATCTTAAAATGTATAGCAAAATACAAGTTCATGCAATTTAACCCATCTTACATCATTCTTCACAGCGCCCCGTGCCAGGATATCATTCTTTGGTTTCTTGAGAAGTCAGACAGAGACACAGCCATGTCTGCACTGGCTGAACTGGGTGGCATGGAATCATATTTTCATTCCTTTCCTTACTTTAGTCATATCAAGTGTGGAAGTCAAGGAGGAGCAATGATCATTGTACGGGAAGACCAGAGGTGAGAGGTGTACTGCTTGTTACGCCTTGTTACTCCTTTTATCCACCATAAGATAATATATAGGTAACCACTCTATTGAAGTGTCAGCAGCTTGATGTCAAGAAAACATCCATAAAGTGCTGATAACATTGGGGGAGGAAGATTGAACTTGATGGACCTAGGTCTTTTTTCAGCCTGTGTTACTATGTATCATCAATCTGATAGATTAGAGATTACTCGTTGATTTCTATGTGCAGTAATGGCAGTGGAGAACTATCGGCATCAGATAATGATTGTCTTTAGGGTTTACACTTTTTTGCAACACTCACGATGAAGCCTAGGGCGCGATTCATCAAGGTGTTTAGAATTCTGGAGTAAAACACCTTAAAGTATCACAACATCTTGAAGTTGCGCAAAAAAAAAAGAAAAAGTGTTTTTTGGCATTTTTATTGCAACTTAGTGATGTTTACTATAGTGGGCGGAGATTGGACAAGACTGGGCATGACCTGGCAAAGTTATCAAAATTTACACCTTTTTAGTGGTAGAAATTACGCCAGAAATGTACTTTAGTGTCCAGAGGGGAGTAACATATCTGATGAAGGTGCACACTAGTTGTAAGATGCATCTAATTCATTAAGTGTCGTGCGTGTGTTAATGAATTCGGTGCATGTTACTCCAGCAATCCCTTCATTAAGAGTCAGACCCATAGTGATCAGTGTAATAATTCCTCATAAGCATATGTCACTATTGACAGAAAGTGACATTTGTAGAATTATGTCTTTGGGCAGTAATATTATAATTATTTCTGTCTTTTCCATTCTAAAGTCAAAATTTCTGAAGCGGCAGCGTCCTGTATTATGTGACCAATTCTTTTTTTCTGGCTTACTTTTCCAGTGAGGAGGATGATGCCCTGTATGAGAAGGTGACTGCAGAGCAGTGGACGTTGCAGTGTTTAGTAGATTTACTCTCCATTAATCCTCACACCGGGCTCGCAGCGGATTTCTTTCTCTACTGCCTTAAGGTAACTCTATGCAACACATCCACTGATACCATTGAGTAACAGAAAGTTTCTTCCGCAAACTACTTAAGTGGCATAAATAAAGTTTTTATAATTTTTGTGACAATCTACTAATCTTTCTCTCGCTCCCTCCTTCTCTCTCATTCTCTTTCTCTCCTGATCCTTCTTAGAGGCTGACACTCATTACTACAGGAGACGGACCAGACCTCAGTCCTAGTCCAGAGGACAGTCTGTTAGATATAGAGCATAAGCTTACACTCCGTTATCAGTCTCAAGAGAAACAGCTTCAGCTTCTTCAGGTTTTATCAGTGCTCTGTGAGAGGATCTCTGACTCCATTTTTACTAACATCAAGCAGGTGAGAAGTGATTCAGTAGATAAATTTCTTTTCAATGCAAAATTTTTGTTATTAAATGTAATGTGTCTTTATCTGTGTACAGGTAGTGGAGTTTGTTTTGATGACTCTGGAGAGGGCCTGTTCAAGCCTTGCCACCTCGGAAGGAGGTACAGTGACATCTCAAACACTTAGTATGGCTATGGGACTCATAGCTGCCATGTTGGGAGCTGTGGAGGTAAGTGCACGAATCTGAACATAAAGAGTGGAAGTTATACAGGCATAACCTAGCAAAATATCACACACTTTTGGTTAGTCATCTGACCCATTGTAATAGTCATGACTCCTAAGACTTCGAGGAAAATGTATGTCATGTAACTATAAAAAGCAATATGAAGCATTTAAATGGGTCCGATCGAAATGGAATAAAATAACAGTACCCTCACCACCAATAAAGAGAAGCCCTAAGTGTCTCTGTGATTTGCTTCATATATAGGACATGTTATTCTGGCTGGCAGTTGCTTCCTTTGCAGGAGAATAGCGAGAAGAAGCAGCTCCCCAGAATTGAGTGTGTATAAGTGTACTAAGTGTTTGATATCGATTCAGCACAGGACTTGTTGCCTCTGGTCAAGGTACATGATGGAGCACCTATTTGTAGTATGCTTAAAGGGGTAGTCTATTTACAGCAAGTTATCACCTATACCACTACTGGGACCCGCACCAATCGGCAGATCGGAGAATTATTATTCTCATTACAAATTGGCGGGGAGGTCAGACCCCCGACCGTCGCTCCATTCATTTTTTGTGTAGCTGTCGGAAAAAAAGCTGAGCACAGCGCTCGGCAGTCAGCTAAGAAATAAATAGAACAACAAGTCAGGCATGCACACTGCCTTGCCATTCTAGCTTGCATAAAAGTTCCCCATTTTCCCAATTTGTGCATATTTTAGTTGGTCTTTTTTTTTCTTCATTTTCTTACATTTCATCAGCTCTGCCTTCATTTTTTTTTGTCCTTCTAAGTGACTTAAAGCATTTTTTTTAGTGCTTTGGAATGTGTGGCAGAGCAGTGATACACTGACCGGGGCGAGACCGCTCCTTTTGATGATAGGATTGCTGCTGACTGTGACTCCTTGAGTTAAACAGCTGTGATGTGGTTATTTTGATCTGTCGTTGCAGCAGGATGCTGGCATTACGAACACTGTAGTTAAAATATAATGTAAGAGGTTAAAGAGGACCTTCCAGCTCTTCTGACAAGTTGTTTTAGCAGATAATTGTATTACCCCTTTCATTTTGTCTGATAAGCACTCCTCCCATCAAAATGTTTATCCTTTTAATATATTGCAATCATCATATTATACAGCACTTTGTACTTACAAATGCTGATTTCTCGATTACTATATTGGGGGACACAGGAAACCATGGGTGTATGCTGCTGCCACTAGGAGGCAGACACTATGCACACAAAAAATAGCTACTCCCCAGCAGTGTACACCCTCAACTGGCACCAAATCAATCAGTTTAGCTTAGTGTCAGTAGGAGGCGGACATGGGTCTTTCAGTAGACCCATATCTACCTTGGTTTTCATTGATTTCCACTAATCATTTTTCCCTTTTCCAGAAGGCTTTATTCTTCACAAGCCTCTTGGAGGGAAACGGTGTGAACAGCCACTCTATTATCCCACGTAGCGACAGAGATTACGGTGTGGACTGACACCCCGCATCCTCATCTGTCTATCTTGCAGGACCTGAATCCCTAACACACGAGATGTGTTCAGATGATTTGAAGGATGGTCCTGGCCCCCCACTCCTGCCCGCTCACCTACCAGAGCCAAACGGCGTCAGGAGGTACAAACGCTCTGCAATCCGGTGACGTTCGGACATCCGATGGGGTAGCTGAGATTCATTTTCAGTGATAGAGAGGTAATTTTCTCCACAGTTCCTCTCCAGTGGCTCCAGGGTCGCCCTCTCCCTCTCCAGCAGATCCCTGCACAGGAAGCACTACATACAGGGGATTCTATATTGGGCTTCGCTGTGTGTCTGGGGGGGTGGGTGTGTGTTTACAGCACAAGACCTTCCCTGCCGCCATCGTCCTTTGACCTCCACGCCGCTCTCCCTTCTCGGCCGGCCTCCCTCCTTACTCTAGGCACCAGCTTTTTGTGCTGCCTAGCCGCAGCATTCAGCCATGCCCTCTTACTTCCTCTTTCATCCCACCGGCTTTTCTTGCACCCAGTGTGGACACGCCCCCTTTCTTCTCAGTGGGGCAGAAGTCTGCGCACCCTTTTCCCTTTCTTAGGCTCGCCTCCTTCCCCGCGGCCACCATTTTCAGCATCCGGACACTCGGATCTTAATGAAAATTGGTCTGTTCCTCCAGCTGTAGACTCTCCAGTTTCCAGACTATCCACCAACACATTTCTTCCCCTTACGGACGAAGCATCGCTGAAGGATCCCAATGATAGTTTCATGGAGTCCTTTGCCAAGTCAGCCTTTTGAAGCAGCGCAGGCTCCGCCCTATGCCCTGCCTTTGCCACCAGGTGGGTCTCAAAGTCTGCATCTGCATGGGCCAAACAATTATGTCAAGGCATCCTTACGGTAGCTGCGTCTGACGAGTTAGCTGACTTAGCGGACCAGATTTCACAAGCGGGGAAATACGTATTGTCCGCCGCCTTGGATGTCGCCTCCTGTGCTGCTCAACGTCCAGTAATGTAGTGGCCATACGCAGAACCATACTTCTAAGAAATCCCTGACTAGATTGCCCTTCCAGGGATCGCGTCTGTTTGGTGCCAGGCTGGATCAGATCATTATAGAGGCCATTGGGGGAAAAAGTTCTCTTCTTCCGCAGGCCAAACCTTGGCGCCCTTTCCCTAAGTGAAAATTTCGTCCTTTTCGGCACTTCTTGCCTTCGGAAGATTCTTCCCATCAAGAGAGGCTTCAGACACAACAGGCAAGGAGAAAGACTTCCTTTAAACAGACACCCTCCTGGCGCCCCCGCTGTGGGCAAGGCAGATCCTCCAGGAGCAGGCCTAACAGATTTTCTTCTGCGTGACGCCTCTTTACCGCCCAGGGAATCTCCCAGGGTGGGCGGTTGTCTTCTATTCTTCAGTAACATTTGGCTCGCCTCTGTGGAGAACGCCTGGGTCAGAGAAGTGGTATCGTCGGGATACACAATAGAATTCACTTCAAGGATCAGAGATCGCTTTTTCAAATTCCACCTCCCAAGAGGATTCCTCTCTGATTTCTGTTTTTTTTTCACAGCCATGACCTCTCACCTCCTAACAGGCATCATCACAATCTCAGGAGCATTTTACAGGTTTCTATTCAAACATCTTTGTAGTTCCAAAGAAGGATGTGTCGGTTCGACCCATCCTGGATCTCAAACTGCTGAACAAGAGGGTCCGCCTACGTCATTTCAGGATGAAGTCCCTTCTCTCAGTCATAGCTTCCATGGAACTGCAAGAGTTCTTGTGTTCGGTGGATATCTAAAACTTCTACCTCCATGTTCCGATTTCTTCGGGTCATCAGAGATTCCTACGTTTCGTGGTAAGGCAGGACCACTTTCAGTTCGTCGCTCTGCCCTTTGGGCTGGCAAACGCACCCAGGGTCTTTACAAAGATAATGGCAGCTGAGAAGCACATTTTGTGGACCAGGGCCTAGTGGTTATACCTTACCTGGACGATATCCTCGTCAAGGCTCTGTCCTTCTCCTTAGCCCAAGAAAGCCTGTCTATCACTCTCAACACTCTATCTCGGCTCGCCTGGATTGTCAACAGGTCCAAATCTAGTCAGAAGCTCGGCAACACTGGAGCTTTGACGTTTTGTATAACATTCCAGTGTTCCGAATGATCATGACCCAGAAACGTTTTGAGACCATACACAAGTTCTTCCAGTACAACGATAATGCACGGTGTCCTGCACGAGATGACCCCAACTTTGATCGTCTTTTCAAAGTTCGGCCGGTCATCAAACACTTCAACAACAAGTTTGCAGAAGTGTACCTGCCCCACAGGTACATCAGCGTGGATGAGTCCCTAGTTAATTTTAAGGGGAGGCTTGGATTCTCGGCAGTACCTGCGCAGTAAAATGGCCAGGTACCGAATTAAGATGTACAAATGTTGTGAGAGTACCTTAGGGTACACTCACAAGTTTAGAGTTTTTGAAGGGAAGAACTCCCGGATGGAACCCCCTGAATGCCCCCTGTTCTGCGAGTGAGTGGGAAAATTGTATGGGATTTGGTGCAGCCACTGCTGGATAAAAGTTATCACCTCTATGTGGATAACTTTTATACCATCATCCCTTTCTTCAACTCCCTCTCTGCGCGAGGTACTGCAGCCTGCGGTACTGTCCACAAAAATCAGAGCGGCCTCCCGAAGACGCTAATTTGGCAGATGCTCAGGAGGGGTCAGAGCAGAGCCCAATGTAGCGACCATCTGCTGGTGGTCAAGTAAAAGGACAAGAGGGATGTCCTTCTCTTGACCACCATACATGGTGATGGCAGCACACCCAGCACTGTAAGAGGTTCCTCTACACAAAGGGGTCAAACCAGACTGTGTACTGGGGTACAACAAATACATGGGGGGAGTTGATCTCTCTGATCAAGTCCTCCAGCCGTAGAGTGCTTTGAGAAAGTCCAAGGTGTGGTATAAGAAGCTAGCCGTGCACATCGTACAGATGGCAATGTACAACGGTTTCCTGCTATCACGATGTGCAGGCCAGACTTCTACGTTGTACATTCAGTTCCAGGAGGTAGTGATCAAGGCCCTGATATTTGGTAGTGGTGGAGGAGCGGGCCCAAGTACTTCCAGAACTGAAGCACCTCAAATCGTACTAGACAAGCAATTCCCGGGGGAGGTCCCTCAAAGCGGAAAAAAATGTAAGTCACAAAAGAAGTGCCAAGTATGTTAAAAAAGGGGAATACGCAAAGGCACCATTTATCAATGTGACACCTGCCCTGACAAACCTGGCCTGTGCATGAAAGAATGCTTCAGAAGGTACTACACATCCATGGACTACTAAATTCATTTCTTACTTACACAACTGATGTATGACAACCTGACGAACATTACACAACTGACATATGACAACCTGATGAATATTACACAACTGACGTATGACAGCCTGACGAACAATACACAACTGATGTATGACACTACATTATAAAGTTCACATATCAGGAATCAGTAGATCAGTTCCAAAAATGAGGCACTTGTTGGGCATTTTCACTGTTTAGGCACATCAGGGGCTCTGCAAACGCAACATGACGCCCACAGACCATTCCATCAAAGTCTGAATTCCAAAATGTCACTCCTTCCCTTCCGAGCCCTGACGGGCGTCCAAGCAGCAGTTTTCTCCCACATATGGGGTATCAGCGTACTCAGAGAAATTGCACAACAGATTTTGAAGTCCACTTTCTCCTGTTACCCTTGTGAAAATATATTTTTTTTGGCTAAAATAACATTTTTGTGGAAAAAATTAGATTTTTTTTATTTTCACAAGTCAATGTTATAATTTTCTGTGAAGCACCTGGGGGTCCAAGGTGCTCACCACACATCTAGATAAATTGATTGGGGGGTCTATTTTCAAAAGGGGGGCACTTGTTGGGCATTTTCACTGTTTAGGCACATCAGGGACTCTGCAAACGCGACTTGACGCCCACAGACCATTCCATCAAAATCTGCATTCCAAAACATCACTTCTTCCCTTCCAAGCCCTGACGTGCGTCCAAACAGTAGTTTTCAACCACACAAGGGGGTATCAGCATACTCAGGAGAAATTTCACAACAACTTTTGGGGTCCAATTTCTCCTGTTACTCTCGTGAAAATAAAAAAATAGCGGCTAAAAGATCGTTTTTGTGGGGAAAAAAAGATTTTTTTTCTTCACGGCTCTGCTTTATAAACTTTTGCGAAACACTTGGGGGTTCAAAGTGCTCACCACACATCTAAATAAGTTCCTTAAGGGGTCTAGTTTTCCAAAATGGGGTAATTTGTGGGCGGTTCCACTGTTTAGGCACATCAGGGGCTCTCCAAATGCGACATGGCGTCCGCTCTCAATTCCAGCAAGTTTTGCATTGAAAACGTCAAACGGTGCTCCTTCCTTTCCGAGCCCTGCCGTGCGCCCAAACAGTGGCAATGGGGTATCAGCGTACTCAGGAGAAATTGCACAACAACTTTTGGGATCTAATTTATCCAGTTACCTTTGTGAAAATAAAAAAATTGTGGTCCAAAGTAAAATTTTAGTGAAAAAAAAGTTAAATGTTCATTTTTTAATTTCACTTTCGATTAATTGTTGTGAAGCCCGTGAAAGGTTAATAAACTTCTTGAATGTGATTTTGATCACCTTTAGGGGTACAGTTTTTAGAATGGTGTCACTTTTGGGTATTTTCTGTCATACTCAAAGTGACTTCAAATGTGTGTCCCTTAAAAAAATGGTTTTGTAAATTTTGTTGTAAAAAAATGAGAAGTTTCTAACTTCCTAACAAAAAAAAAATTTTTGTTTCAAAATTGTGCTGATGTAAAGTAGACATGTGGGAAATTTATTTATTAAGTATTTTGTGTGACATATCTCTCTCATTTAAGGGCATAAAAATTTAAATTTTGAAAATAGTGAAATGTTCAAAATTTTCACCAAATTTTCAATTTTTTCACAAATAAATGCAAGTGATATCGAATAAATTTTACCACTATCATGAAGTACAATATGTCACGAAGAACAATCCGTGGGATCCGTTGAAGCGTTCCAGAGTAATTACCTCATAAAGTGACAGTGGTCAGAATTGTAAAAATTGGCCCGGTCATTAACGTGCAAACCACCTTCGGGAGGGGGGGGGGGGGGGTAAAGGGGTTAAAGAAAAACTCCAAACTGAATACAGTATGTGTAGTACAGAATTTGAGGGTGCGGTGCATCACACGGGGAACACAAAGAGCACATCCCTATGTCATGCTCCATCCGATCATGAATATACTTCATGTCCTCCTAATACTTGTGTTATTCTGACTTATCGTCTGCATATTTCCCACACAGTTGAGTTCAACGGAATTTGGGCATTTGAAGAGGTTAATTCCAGTGCTGGAGAAAGTAATGGAGGGCTATCCAGAGCCTGTTATTCAGGAGCTTGCTAGTGACCTGCGAGTGACAATTGCCACACATTGTGCTGTTCCCCTATCAAACAGAACAAGTAATGACTGTGACACTGGGGAAAAGGACACAAAACAACCAAGACCAAAAAGAGATTCTGACCTACAGAACATTCAGGAGATTCTAAGCTCAGCCAAAGACTCTGATGTTCCCACCAGGGCAGCAGCCCTGCGCTCCCTAACTCGTCTCCTCGAGCAAAGGCATCCACAAGTGGTAGAACTGAGAGAGCCAGTGATGCAGGTAAGCTGGTAGCCATGTCTTATTAACCACTAGATGGCGCTGTAATAAGATTCCACTAATACATTTTTCAATTTTTTTCAGCTCTTTGTGGAGAATTTAGAGCAAGAAGACCCCTTTGTGTATCTATCAGCTATACAAGGTAAACTATCGCACAGACATGCTCTTCAGAAGGCAGATACTGAAATTCTTTAATCTATCATGTGATTACTAATAATACTTAGTAATATGTCATCTTTGAGCAAATAGCCCCAGTTCATGGTGCATATGTTAAATTATGTGCTAAGTGATCAGAATTTCTCTGTATTCAGGGCTAACTGCGTAGATCATGGCATTGATTCCTGCTCAACCTTTCGCGTTTGACGTTTGAGACTATCCACAACCGCTAAGTGTAAGGGTAACTTCAGCAGACATTATCTGTATGGAAGTGACCTGCAATACAAAGTTGAAATTTGCAGACAATCAAAGTATTTGGCACCTAATGAGTTAACTTTTTTTTTTTTTTTTTTTTAGTCAAAGTGGGTGTTATCATATAGTTTTTACTGGGGGCTTGTACTACTTCTCCCAGTATGATTCTTACCAACCATAAGCAGGCAGCAATACACTACAGAGACAACATGCCCCATCATAGCTTAGAGGATGGGGGAGGCAGTGACTTCCCTTTCCCCCTGTTCTGTTAAATTTGCTGTCTTAGTTTTAATTTGCACCAGAGAGAGGAGAGACGGGCACTGCACCACATTCCTGGGGTTAGGGGCCATCTTGAAAACATGAGCTACAGACTGCATTGGGCAAGTGCTGCGGAACATCATAATACACACCTCAACACCTGCAGAACCTCATAATACACACCTCAGCTGCTGTACACCCTAATAATATACCTCAACTGCTGCAGGGCCTCATAATATCCTGTAACCAAGAGTTTACAACAAAATGATGCTCATATACCCCAGTCCATCAGTGCACTCTGCACTGTTCTGTTCCCGTTATTTTATTTCTGCCAATCACTTTTGTGCAGAACACTGACTAGACTTTCCACCAATGTTACAATTTTGAACTTTTCATCTGTAGTTCATAGCTCCACAATTCTGTGCTGCTTCATGTATGGTGAGGACTGGCAGATAGACCTGTGGTCATGTGGCCCTGATGACTTCATCACAGATTTTCCTGCACTTCTACCTATGGAGACTGCACAGATAATGTAGTTTATGTGCTCAAGATGGCCCCTGACCCAGGAGAGTGGTACAGGCTACCCTCTCCCAACTCTGGTGCAGACCTACAAGCAGACAGGAAATTTACAAGAAGAACCGGGGGGAAGGGTAAGTTGTTGCCCCCACCCAATCCTCTAAGCTATGGTGGGTGTGTTCTTTCTCCAGTGTGTTGCAGCCTGCTAATGATTGGTCAGCATCATACTGTGAGAAGTACACACCCACAGTTAAAATTGTCAATCACCCACTTGAATTTAAAAAGATAACTCATTAGGTGCCAAATACTTGGATTGCTAATATCTTTGCAACAGAGAGGTAAAATAAAAAAACAATTGGGGTGGGAAGAACGTCCAGGACATAGCAAGTGATTATTTCACAATGAACCGACCCCACTCTCAGTTTTACATTATGTACAATCTGAGTTAATGCTTTCTGTGCAAGTGGTGCTGACTCTGAGTCGATGGCGAAGATGGAAATAGGCTTAGCTAAAGTACAGCAAGCAAGACCATGAGTTTTCACAAACTCTGCATCAACCATGCTGACTCCAGCTCCACTGTCAGCGAACACAAAAATTTTCTCGGTTTTGCTCTCCAGCATCACCTCTGCTCTCAGGACAATCCAGGAATTGCAGGTTGGCGATAAATAAACCCCTTGCTTATCCAACTCCAGACTACCAAGGGTTAATTGAGTTTCCTTTTGCTTAGGAATCGAAGCACAGACCCCAATAAAATGTCCATATTTTCCACACAAAAAATACGCCTTTTTTCTTGCGAATTTCCAGGGAAATGTATGATGCAGAGGCACCCCCTAACTGCATAGGTTCCTTCGCCTCCCCAGTACTGGTTCACCGCCAGACCGTTCCCCTGGCAGAGGTACATAACCTCGACAAGAAGGCCTCGGAGAATGTGGTCTCACCCGCCTATCCCGAAGGCTTCTATCAATACGTATAGCCAACGACATGGCAGCCTCCAAAGACTCAGGGGTTTCATATACTGCCAAAGATCTTTCAACCTTTCAGTAAGGCTCTCACAAAATTGGCTTCTAAGGTCTGAGTCATTCAATTTAGAATCCTTTGCCCATCTACGGAATTCAAAACTGTACGTCTCCACTGACCGATTCCCCTGCTGAAGGCGACATAGCCTAGACTTAGCCAAGGCGACTCGGTCAGGGTCATCATAGATGAGGGCCAGGGCCCCAAAAAACCCCTCCACAGATTGGAGACAAACCGAATCCTGCGGTAAAGAAAAAGCCCAGGACTGTGGATCTTCCTGCAGCAGTGAGATCATAATTCCCACTTATTGCTCCTCACTTCCGAAGGAGTAAGGACGAAGTTTAAAGTACAGTTTGCAGGCCTCCTTGAACACAAAAAAATTGTCCCTACCTCCTGAAAACCTGTCCAGGAGAACAACCTTGGGTTCAGTCTGGACAGGCATACCTGCAGAGACCCTCACATTAGCGACCTGTAGCCGCTGATACTTTTGCTGAACCATACAGCGTAGGTCATTCACCTCCAGAGACAGACCGCGCAGCCGCTTTGCCTTCTCTGCAACTGAACCCATACAAAGGGAGAAAGGAAAAAAAACACACAAATAAACCCAAATGTCGTTTTTTTTTTCTCTAAATGTGCACGGCCAGTGATAATGTCACTCAAGGTGTGGGAAATACTAAGTGCAACACGAAGGGAAGAGGGGAAGGGAGCCCAGACACTAGGGAAAGGGGGAGTTGAGACCTCCTAGCCTGATCTGATATCACCCTGTCTCCCCTATCGTCCTTATATTGGTTCCTCACCAATCGCCGCACAGGAACCTAAACCCTGTATTTCCCTAGAGCTTGGCCCTTGTTAAGGAAGGGGGGGATGAGCACTAGTCAGTGCCCACTAACAACTAAAGACAACAAGGGAGACGAACACAGGGGAAAGTAACTTAGCTTGAGCCGACTTCAGCGAGATTACACCACATGTCCTCCTAACACCAGAGAGGAAGTAAGCTGACTGCAATAGCTCCAAGCCTTCACAAGGGAAAATGTAAATATCACCGGCCCCTCCCTGTAGCAAACAGAAAGTATTTTTTGTATGTTTGTGATCTCAAGCTGAAGTGCACTTAGGTTATGCAGCAGGACAATGATCCAAAACACACCAGGAAGTCCACTTCTAAATGGCTTAAAAAAAACAAAATTAAGACTTTGGAGTGACCTAGTCAAAGTCCTGACCTTAATCCGATTGAGATGCTGTGGCATGATCTTAAAAGGGCTGTTTATGCTCGAAAACCCTCCAATGTGGCTGAATTACAACAATTTTGCAAAGATGAGTGGGCCAAAATTCCTCCAGAGCATTGTAAAAGACTCATTTCCATTTATCGCAAACGCTTGATTGCAGTTGTTGCTGCTAATGGGGGCCCAACCAGTTATTAGGTTTAGGGGGCAAAGAAGTTTGGATTTATTTTTCCCATAATAATAAAGACCTACATTTAAAAACTTACATTTTGTTACATTACTTGTGACATCTTCGTCTAATATTTAAATGTGTTTTGTAATCCGAAACATTTAAGTATGACAAACATGCAAAAGAATAAGAAATCAGGAATGGAGCAAACACTTTTTCACACCACTTATACACTGCTCGAAAAATAAAGGGAGCACTTAAACAATACAATGTAAGTCTAAGTCAGTCACACTTCTGTGAAATCAACTTGTCCAGTTATGAATCAGCCCTGATTGTAATTAATTTCTCCTGCTGTTGTGCAAATAGAACAGACAACAGGTAGAAATGATAGGCAATTAGCAAGACATCCTATAAAGGAGTGTTTCTTCATGTTTTGACCACAGACAATTTCTCTGTTCTCATCCTTTTTGGCTGTTGTTTTGGTCATTTTTGCATTTTGTCATTACTCTCACCCCTAGACCCCTAGAGGTACAGTAGCATGAGGCGGTGTTTACAATCCACAGAAGTTGCTCAGGTAGTGCAGCTCATCCAGGATGGGACATCAATGACAGCTGTGGCAAGAAGGGTAGCTTTGTCTGTCAGCACACTGTCAAGAGCGTAGAGAAGATACCACTAGACGTGTAGGGGCTGTAGGAGGGCAACAACCCAGCAGCAGCACCGCTACCTCCTCCTTTGTGCAAGGAGGAACAAAAGGAGCAGTGCCATAGCCTTGTAAAATGACCTCCGGCAGGCCACTAACATCCACTAACATCCATTTGTCTGCCCAAACTGTCTGAAACAGACTCCATGAGGGTGGTATGAGGGCCCGACGTCCACAAGTGGGTGTTGTCCTTACAACCCAACACCGTTCAGTACAATTGGCATTTGCTAGGGAACACCAAGATTGGCAGATTCGACATTGGTGCCCTGTGCTCTTCACGGATGAGAGCAGGTCCACACTGAGCACATGTGACAGACGTGACCGAACCTGGAGAAGATGTGGAGAACCTTCTGCTGTCTGCAACATCCTCCAGCATGACTGGTTTGGCAGTGGGTCAGTAATGGTGAGGGGAGGCATTTCTTTGGAGGGCCACACAGCCCTCCATGTGCTAGCCAGAGGTACCCTGACTGCCATTAGGTACCGGGATGAGATCCTCAGACTTATTGTGAGATCATACGCAATAGGCCCTGGGTTCCTTCTGATGCATGACAATGCTAGGCCTCATGTGGCTGAAGTGTGTCAGCAGTTCCTGCATGATGAAGGCATTGATGTTTTCCCCAGACCTGAAACCAATCGAGCACATCTATGACATTATGTCTTGTTCCATCCACCAAGCCATGTTGCACCACAGACTGTCCAGGTTGACAGATGTTGACTGATGCTTTAATCCAGGTCTGGAAGGAGATCCCTCAGGAGAACATCCGCCCCCTCATCAGGAGCATGTTCAGACATTCTAGGGAGGTCATACAGGCACGTGGAGGCACACACTACTGAGCATCATTTCCTTGTCTTGAGGCATTTCCACTGAAGTTGGATCAGCCTGTAATTTGATTTTCCACTTTGATTTTGAGTATCATTCCAAATCCAGACCTCCATGGGATATTAAGTTTGATTTACATTGATCATTTTTATGTTTTATTGTTCTCAACACATTCCACTATGTAATGAATAAAGATTTCCAACTGGAATATTTCTTTCAGTGATATGTAGGATGTGGTATTTTAGTATTACATATATACAGTACAGACCCAAAAGTTTGGACACACCTTCTCATTTAAAGATTTTTCTGTATTTTCATGACTATGAAAATTGTACATTCACACTGAAGGCATCAAAACTATGAATTAACACATGTGGAATTATATACAGTAGTTAACAAAAAAGTGTGAAACAACTGAAAATATGTCTTATATTCTAGGTACTTCAAAGTAGCCACTTTTTGCTTTGATGACGACTGCTTTGCACACTCTTGGCATTCTCTTGATGAGCTTCAAGAGGTAGTCGCCGGAAATGGTCTTCCAACAATCTTGAAGGAGTTCCCAGAGATGCTTAGCACTTGTTGGCCCTTTTGCCTTCACTCTGCGGTCCAGCTCACCCCAAACCATCTCGATTGGGTTCAGGTCTGGTGACTGTGGAGGCCAGGTCATCTGGCGTAGCACCCCATAACTCTCCTTCTTGGTCAAATAGCCCTTACACAGCCTGGAGGTGTGTTTGGGGTCATTGTCCTGTTGAAAAATAAATGATGGTCCAACTAAACGCAAACTGAATGGAGCAGCATGCTGCTGCAAGATGCTGTGGTAGCCATGCTGGTTCAGTATGCCTTCAATTTTGAATAAATCCCCAACAATGTCACCAGCAAAGCACCCCCACACCATCACACCTCCTCCTCCATGCTTCACGGTGGGAACCAGGCATGTAGAGTCCATCCGTTCACCTTTTCTGCGTCACACAAAGACACGGTGGTTGGAACCAAAGATCTCAAATTTGGACTCATCAGACCAAAGCACAGATTTCCACTGGTCTAATGTCCATTTCTTGTGTTCTTTAGCCCAAACTTGTCTCTTTTGCTTGTTCCTGTCCTTTGCAGTGGTTTCCTAGCTGCTATTTTACCATGAAGGCATGCTGCACAAAGTCTCCTCTTAACAGTTGTTGAAGAGATGTGTCTGCTGCTAGAACTCTGTGTGGCATTGACCTGGTCTCTAATCTGAGCTGCTGTTAACCTGCGATTTCTGAGGCTGGTGACTCGGATAAACTTATCCTCAGAAGCAGAGGTGACTCTTGGTCTTCCTTTCCTGGGGCAGTCCTCATGTGAGGCCAGTTTCTTTGTAGCACTTGATGTTTTTTGCAACTGCACTTGGGGACACTTTCAAAGTTTGCCCAATTTTTCGCACTGACTGACCTTCATTTCTTAAAGTAATGATGGCCACTCATTTTTCTTTACTTAGCTGCTTTTTTCTTGCTATAATACAAATTCTAACAGTCTATTCAGTAGGACTATCAGCTGTGTATCCACCAGACTTCTGCACAACACAACTGATGGTCCCAACCCCATTTATAAGGCAAGAAATCCCACTTATTAAACCTGACAGGGCACACCTGTGAAGTGAAAACCATTTCCGGTGACTACCTCTTGAAGCTCATCAAGAGAATGCCAAGAGTGTGCAAAGCAGTCATCAAAGCAAAAGGTGGCTACTTTGAAGAACCTAGAATACAAGACATATTTTCAGTTGTTTCACACTTTTTTGTTAAGTATATAATTCCACATGTGTTAATTCATAGTTTTGATGCCTTCAGTGTGAATGTACAATTTTCATAGTCATGAAAATACAGAAAAATCTTTAAATGAGAAGGTGTGTCCAAACTTTTGGTCTGTACTATATATATATATATATATATATATATATATATATATATATATATATATATATATATATATATATATATATATATAGTGGTAAGACCACCCAATCGGCTGCTTTCAGAAGTAGACTGAGGAGACGGTTTCCACTGCAGGTTTATTGTAGCGGCATAAAGCACTGCAGGTTCAGCAAAATAAACACGGCCTTTCTGGCATAATGGCAAAACAAAAGATAAATGATAGCACAGTCGATATGTGTGTGGAGTTCGCTTGCACAAGTTATAGCACACCCTTCAGCTCCTCCTGAGCTGAAGTTCCACAGTCCGGAGACTTGCCTCTCCAGACACACAACCACAGAAAAAAAAATAGTGACTGAGCATTTAACCTTGCTCAGCCACACTCGAGGTGGAGGTAGGGTGAATGACTTCCTTCCCATCTCTGTCATTCACACAAAACCACTCTCTTTGGGTGATTTAACCCCCCCAACATATAACATGCTGGAGGAAAGTTGTAGGTTCAGTTCGCTAAGGCTAGCTGCCGTGGCGAAACATACCTCCCATCACATATAACACCAGTGACACTGTCAAATTTCCCAGCCCCTCTGCCCAAAGCCGGGGGTTTGGGCTCCTTCAGACACTAGACAGGGAATTCTAGAGAGGGCATCAGCGTTTCCATGTAACTTCCCGGGCCTATGCTCCACTTGAAAACTAAAGTCCTGGAGACCCAAGAACCACCTAGTTACCCAGGTCGTTCTTACCCTTCTTTTCCCTCAACCATCTCAAAGGTGCTTGGTCAGACACCTGTTTAAACTTCCGGCCTTGTAGGTAATATCTCAGTGTTTCTACGACCCATTTTATGGCTAAGCACTTTTTTTCTACTATAGCGTAGTTCTTCTTGCATGTAGAGAGCTTCCGGCTCAGATATAAATGGGGAAGAACATCCCATTCTCTCTCTTGAGGGAGCACGGCTCCTAGGCCAACTTCTGAAGCATCTGTCTGGACCACAAATTCCTTTTCAAAGTCTGATGCGCGCAGGACCGGCTGCTTGCACAGTTCCAGCTTCAGCTGTTGGAACGCCGTCTCCATTTTATCCGTCCATTTCACCGTCGTTGATTTGATGCCTTTGAGGAGATCCGTAAGTGGCACGGCCATCATGGCAAAGTTTAGGATAAACCCCCGGTAATACCCCACAATTCCCAGAAACGCTCTCACTTGCTTCTTGGAGAGTGGTTGCGGCCAGTTCTGGATTGCCTCGACTTTATTGACTTGAGGCTTAATTTCGCCTCTCCTGATGACATAGCCCAAGTACTTGGCCTCCTCCTTTCCAACGGCACATTTTTTCAGATTTATATATAAACCCTGCCTTCCTCAGACCATCCAAAATCGCCTTCGGCAGATGACTTGCCCAGTTTGGGCTAAAGACCACAATGTCGTCAAGGTAGACTGCGGCATACTTCTTATGTGGGGTGTGACAGTCACTGGTATGATATATGAGGAGAGGTATGTGTCACGCAGATTGCTAACCTGTGTGAACTGAAAACAATAAACTTTCTGCCAGCATGTTAAATTCTGGGGGTTAACTCTTTTAAAGGGTATGATTTTATGGGAATGACATAGAGATGGGAGGGAAGTCATTCCCCATACCTCCACCTCAGGGTGTGGCTGAGCAAGGTGTCAATGTTCAGTCCTGTTTTTTCCTGTGTTGTGGTTTGGAGAGGCAAGGTCTCCAGATTGGGAGAGCTTCAGCTCAGGGCAGGGCTGAAGGCTGGGACAACAACCTGTGTGGCCCAATCCCATACTCATATGGACTCTGCTATCATTTATACTTTTATTTTGCCAGAAAGGCTGTGTTTATTTTGCTGGAGTGCAGGGCTTTATGCCGTTTAATAAAGCCTGCAGAGAGAACCCGGGTTCCTGAATCTACTTCCGGAAGCGGCCGAGCGAGTCGTCTTGCCACAGTCTGCGGAGAATGCGGGCAAGATTCCAGGAACACTTGTACCTGCCACAGAGACTGGTGGATGTCCTGGGAGAAGTCCGGCAGCCAGCCGGAGAAGTCCGGCAGCCAGCCGGAGAAGTCTGGCAGCCAGCCGGAGAAGTGAGAAGTCCGGCAGCATGGAGGAGCTCATTAAGCACCTGGTGCAGAGCCAACAACAGATGCACCAGCTGCACTTGCAGAGCCAGCAGCAGCACCAGGAGACGACCAACTGTTGCTTCAACAGATCTAGTTGCATCAAAAGGCGCAGCAGCACCAGCAACAGCAGATACAGCTTCTGATGGATGCCTCTCAGGGCAGCGCACCCATCCCACCTCCGGGGCCGACTGATTACTCCCACGTCAGGAAGGCGGTAAAACGGGCAAGTAGAAGATTACCCCCGGGGATGATGTAGAAGCATTTCTGACAGTCTTTGAGAGGGTGGCTGATCAGGAGAGACTTCCATCAGAACAGTGGGCAGAGGTTCTGGCGCCATATTTGTCTGGTGAATCCCAAAAGGCATATTATGACTTGGCACTGCAAGATGCCAAGGAATACGCCAAGCTAAAGGCAGAGATCTTAGCACGCCTGGGAGTGAATATGAGAGCCCAACGAGTCCACCACTGGGCTTGGACTGTTGGATTCAGGGAGTTTAGTGACCCTAATCAGTGCCAACCTTCCCCACCAGCTGATCTCTGCCAAGACTGTGGGCGTTCACTGCATACATGGGCACCCCAAGGACTACCCTGTGGCCAGAGTGACAGTGGGAACAGACTGTGGTGCCCAATCCCACGAGACTGGGACAGTTAAGGACCTGATACATCCCGTCATATTGGGGCACTATTTCCCATTGTTCTGGGACTTATGGGGGAAAGGAACCGGACTGTGTCGCGTGGACAAAATCCATGTCCCCAGGGAAATACCCCCGTCGACATCTGAAGAGGATGAGTTCCCATTGTGTGTCCTTGCCGGGGACAAGGATGAGACTGTGACCGAGGCGGCCGACCTCCCTGAATTAGAGGTGACTGGAGAGAACTTTGGGTCTGCTCAAGTTTGGGACTTGATCTTGAAGGGGGCATGGGACAATGTTACTGTCTGTAATGGGTTTGCTCAAGAGCCGGGGGCAGACACCAGGTACCCACACTTCGCTGTTCTGGGGGAGTTATTGAATCGGGTGACCAAACCAAAGGATGATGAGATAGTGGAGCAGCTATTAGTTCCAGGGCCACACCAACAGAGGGTATTAGATATGACCCATTCACATGTTCTGGAGGGACACCTGGGGGTCGAGAAGACTCAGGAGAGGATATTGAGGAGGTTTTATTGGCCAGGGTGTTACTGGGAGATCCTGAATTATTGTAGGTCCTGCCCCACCTGCCAGATAACCGCCCCCTCTTCCCACTTCCGTAGTCCTTTAATCCCCCTACCTGTGATAGAAATCCCCTTTAAAAGGATTGCCATGGACTTAGTGGGGCCCTTAGTCAAATCGGCCCGGGGCCACCAATACATCCTGGTGGTCATGGACTATGCGACCCGGTACCCGGAAGCGGTACCACTGAGGAACTCGTTGAGTAGGAGCATAGCCTGAGAACTTGTCCATATATTTGCCAGGACCGGACTGCCGAAGGAGATACTAACGGAACAAGGAACCCCGTTCATGAGCAAGGTAATGAAGGAGCTGTGTAAAGTCCTTCAGATTACCCAGCTGCGAACCTCCGTTTACCATCCACAGACCGACGGCCTGGTGGAGCGCTTTAATAAAACCTTAAAAGCAATGCTCAAAAAGGTCGTAGAGAAGGACTGTCATGACTGGGACTACCTGCTACCATCCCTGCTCTTCTCGGTAAGAGAGGTCCCACAAGTCTCTACAGGTTTCTCCCCGTTTGAGCTACTGTATGGATGAAATCCGCGAGGTCTCCTGGATATTGCCAAGGAAACCTGGGAAGCCGAGGTTACGCCCCACCGGAGTATCATAGAACATGTCACCCAGATGCAGGAGAGAATGGCGAAAGTTATGCCAATAGTGAAGACTCATCTCCTCCAGGCACAAGAGGCCCAGACAAGGGTCTATAACTGGTCAGCGAGGCTGAGACAGTTCCAGCCTGGGGATTGCGTTCTGGTGCTTATTCCCACCTTCGAGAGCATGTTCCTGGCCAAGTGGCAAGGCCCCTATGAGGTGGTCGAGAAACTCAGCGAAGTGAACTACAAAGTTCAGCAGGCTGGCTGAAGAAAGCTTCACCTAGTGTACCATGTGAACTTGCTCAAGCCATGGCGAGATTGGGAAATGGGGGCTTCTTGTTTGGGAGCCAGTCCGAAAGCCAAAGTCGAGGAGGTCACGATAGCGGAGACAATATCGCAGGCACAGAAGCGGCAATGTAGATAGCTGCTGCAATGGAACCGTGACCTGTTCTCGGAGTTGCCGGGCATACACAGGTGGTCAAGCATGACGTGCTGACGGAAGCGCATGTTAGGGTAAACCTCAAACCCTATAGGATTCCTGAAGCTTGCCATGAGGTAATCTCAGCCGAGGTGAAGAGGATGATGGACCTCGGCGTGATAGAGGAATCAAAGAGCGGATGGTCGAGCCCCATCGTTCTCGTGCTGAAGCCCGACAGGGAGTGGAGATTTTGTAACGACTACTGCAGGCTGAATGAGGTATCCAAGTGTGACGCATACTCGATGCCCCGCGTCGATGAACTCATCAAGAGGTTTGGACCTGCGAGATATATTACCACCCTCGACTTGACGAAGGGCTACTGACAGATCCCCATGTCCCAGGGGGCCAAGAAGAAAACCGCTTTCTCAACACCTAATGAGTGCTTCCAGTAAACTCGAATGCCTTTCGGACTACAGGGGGCACCAGCCACCTACCAGAGGGCCATGGATCGGTCCTCGGCCCACATAAGAAATATGCCGCAGCCTACCTTGAGGACATTGTCGTCTTTAGCCCAGACTGGGCTAGTCATCTGCCAAAGGTACAGGTGATCCTGGATGCTCTAGGGAAGGCAGGAATTACGATAAATCTGAGAAAATGTGCCATTGGGAAGGAGGAGGCCAAGTACTTTGGATACATCGTCGGGAGAGGCGAAATTAAGCCACAGGTCAATAAGATTGAGGCAATTCCGAACTGGCCGCAACCGCTCTCCAAGAAGCAGGTGAGAATGTTTCTTGAAATCGTGGGATATTACCGGCGGTTTATCCCAAATTTTGCTGTGATTGCCGCAACACTGACGGACCTTTTGAAAAGCACAAAATCAACGATGGCGAAATGGACGGTTGAAACTGAGATGGCGTTCCATGTCTATCAGTTTAATTAAACACAGCTGGACTCATTAGAGTCCAGCTGTGTTTAATTAAACTGATAGGACTTGATTTGGAAAGGCACACACCTGTCTATATAAGACCTCACAGATCACAGTGCATGTCAGACCAAATGAGAATCATGAGCTCAAAGGAACTGCCTTAGATGCTCTGAGACAGATTTGTGGCAAGGCACAGATCTGGCCAAGGTTACAAAAGAATTTCTGCATTACTCAAGGTTCCTAAGAGCACAGTGGCCTCCATAATCCTTAAATGCAAGAAGTTTGGGACCACCAGAAGTCTTTCTAGACCTGGCCATCCAGCCAAACAGAGCAATCTTGGGAGAAGAGCCTTGGTGAGAGAGGTAAAGAAGAACCCCAAGATCACTGTGGCTGAGCTCCAGAGATGCAGTAGGGAGATGGGAGAAAGTTCCACAAAGTCAACTATCACTGCAGCCCTCCACCAGTCGGACCTTTATGGCAGAGTGGCCCGACAGAAGCCTCTCCTCAGTGCAAGACATATGAAAGCTCGCATAGAGTTTGCTCAAAAACACATGAAGGCCTCCCAGACTATGAGAAATAAGATTCTCTGGTCTGATGAGATGAAGATAGAACTTTTTGGTGATAATTCTAAGCGGTATATGTGGAGAAAACCAGGCACTGCTTATCACCTGCCCAATACAATCCCAACAGTGAAACATGGTGTTGGCAGCATCATACTATGGGGGTGTTTTTCAGCTGCAGGGACAGGATGACTGGTTGCAATTGAAGGAAACATAAATGCGGCCAAGTACAGAGATATCCTGGATGAAAACCTCTTTCAGAGTGCTCTGGACCTCAGAATTGGCCGAAGGTTCACCTTCCAACAAGACAATGAGCATAAGCACACCTAAAATAACAAAGGAGTGATTTCAGAACAACTCTGTGACCATTCTTGACTGGCCCCACCAGAGCCCTGACCTAAACTCAATTGAGCATCTCTGGAGAGACCTGAAAATGGCTGTCCACCAATGTTCACCATCCAACCTGACGGAACTGGAGAGGATCTGCAAGGATGAATGGCAGAGGATCCCCAAATCCAGGTGTGAAAAACTTGTTGCATCATTCCCAAGAAGACTCATGGCTGTACTAGCTTAAAAGAGTGCTTCTACTCAATACTGAGCAAAAGGTCTGTATACTTATGACCATGTGACATTTCAGTTTTTCTTTTTTAATAAATTTGCAAAAATTTCTACATTTCTGTTTTTTTTCAGTCAACATGGGGTGCACAGTGTACTTTAATGAGAAAAAAATGGCCTTTTTAGAATTTACCAAATGGCTGCAATGAAACAAAGAGTGAAAAATTTAAAGGGGTCTGAATACTTTCTGTACCCACTGTATGCTGGGGGTTATCTCTCTTAAAGGGTGTGATTTTATGGGAACGGCAAAACAAAAGATAAACTATAGCACAGTCCTTATGTGTGTGGGGTTCGCCTGCGCAAGTTATAGCACACCCTTCAGCTCCCCCTGAGCTGAAGTTCCACAGTCTGGAGACTTGCCTCTCCAGACACACAACCACAGAAAAAAAATGGTGACTGAGCATTTAACCTTGCTCAGCCACACCCTGAGATGGAGGTATGGGGAATGACTTCCCTCCCATCTCTATGCCATTCACACAAAACCATTCCCTTTGGGTGATTTAACCCCCCACAACATATAACATGCTTGGGGAAAGTTGTATGTTCAGCTCGCTAAGGCTAGCAGCTCATACCTCCCCTCACATATAACACCAGTTACTCTGTCATTATATATACATATATGAACAGTACAGACCAAAAGTTTGGACACACCTCATTTAAAGATTTTTCTGTATTTTCATGACTATGAAAATTGTACATTCACACTGAAGGCATCAAAACTATGAATTAACACATGTGGAATTTTATACTTAACAAAAATTGTGAAGCAACTGAAAATATGTCTTATATTCTAGGTTCTTCAAAGTAGCCACCTTTTGGTTTGATGACTGCTTTGCACACTCTTGGTATTCTCTTGGTGAGCTTCAAGAGGTAGTCACCAGAAATGGTCTTCCAACAATCTTGAAGGAGTTCCCAGAGATGCTTAGCACTTGTTGGCCCTTTTGCCTTCACTCTGCGGTCCAGCTCACCCCAAACCATCTTGATTGGGTTCAGGTCTGGTGACTGTGGAGGCCAGGTTATCTGGCGTAGCACCCAATCACTCTCCTTCTTGGTCAAATAGCCCTTACACAGCCTGGAGGTGTGTCTGGAGTCATTGTCCTGTTGAAACATAAATGATGGTCCAACTAAACGCAAACCGGATGGAATAGCATGCCGCTGCAAGACGCTGTGGTAGCCATGCTGGTTGAGTATGGCTTCAATTTTGAATAAATCCTCAACAGTGTCACCAGCAAAGCACCCCCACACCATCACACCTCCTCCTCCATGCTTCACGGTGGGAACCAGGCATGTAGAGTCCATCCGTTCAACTTTTCTGCGTCACACAAAGACACGGTGGTTGGAACCAAAGATCTCAAATTTGGACTCATCAGACCAAAGCACAGATTTCCACTGGTCTAATGTCCATTCCTTGTGTTCTTTAGCCCAAACAAGTCTCTTCTGCTTGTTGCCTGTCCTTAGCAGTGGTTGCCTAGCAGCTATTTTACCATGAAGGCCTGCTGCACAAAGTCTCCTCTTAACAGTTGTTGAAGAGATGTGTCTGCTGCTAGAACTCTGTGTGGCATTGACCTGGTCTCTAATCTGAGCTGCTGTTAACCTGCGATTTCTGAGGCTGGTGACTCGAATAAACTTATCCTCAGAAGCAGAGGTGACTCTTGGTCTTCCTTTCCTGGGGCGGTCCTTATGTGAGCCAGTTTCTTTGTAGCGCTTGATGGTTTTTGCAACTGCACTTGGGGACACTTTCAAAGTTTGCCCAATTTTTCGCACTGACTGACCTTCATTTCTTAAAGTAATGATGGCCACTCATTTTTCTTTACTTAGCTGCTTTTTTCTTGCCATAATACAAATTCTAACAGTCTATTCAGTAGGACTATCAGCTGTGTATCCACTAGACTTCTGCACAACACAACTGATGGTCCCAACCCCATTTATAAGGGAAGAAATCCCACTTATTAAACCTGACAGGGCACACCTGTGAAGTGAAAACCATTTCCGGTGACTACCTCTTGAAGCTCATCAAGAGAATGCCAAGAGTGTGCAAAGCAGTCATCAAAGCAAAAGGTGGCTACTTTGAAGAACCTAGAATACAAGACATATTTTCAGTTGTTTCACACTTTTTTGTTAAGTATATAATTCCACATGTGTTAATTCATAGTTTTGATGCCTTCAGTGTGAATGTACTATTTTCATAGTCATGAAAATACAGAAAAATCTTTAAATGAGGAGGTGTGTCCAAACTTTTGGTCTGTACTGTATATATATATATATATATATATATATATATAAATATAATATTATGAAGTATTAAATATACATATGCTATTAATATGGCTTTTGTCATGGTCATTTAAAGAGTTATTGAGTTTTAACACCAAATTCATATTGTACTTGTTATCATTGAGCATATAACCTGCGGGCAAAATCTTACCTTCTTTACTATTTAAAACCAGGCATTGCTGTATTGTCCGGAGACATCCCTGAGCGCATCCTGCCTATCCTCCTATCACAATATGAGAGGACAGCGTCACTTAAGGGAAAGACACCATCTCCTGAGACTCGGATGAAAGTGGGAGAAGCACTGATGAGGTGCACACGGACCCTGGGTGAGTAAACTGAGCAAGTCATGCTGGCGAGTGCTGGTGCATAAATAATGTACTGTAGAAAAGTCCACCTAACTTGGGAAAAAACAATCACAAGATTCAGCCTCTAGATCTTATCATTTTTTGCATTGCTACTAAATATATTTATATGTTTCTCGTACTTAGAACACAATACAGGCATAAAGTGGCTGATAATGTGATGACACGTAGGACTGTTGAGACAAGTGCTTATGTAGTCACCTGGGCTTTGCAATGTAATGTGTACTGTATTGCCATTCATTTATTAAAAAAAAATGGAATAAATAAACATTGCTTAGGTGAACTTCACTACCTTTGATGAATAGTTACGGTGATCAACAAGAAATATCTGGATGTAATGTTTTACTGTAAGCCACAATAATGTTGAATCATAGTGTTTTCTTTTTATTGCCAGTCTGTCACTATTAGATATCTAATGTTGAAATATTATACCTGCATAGTCCAGTGTACCTTTTCCATTTATTTCTTGCTGATAGCTTCGGTCCCGTAAACTAATCATTTTATTTACTCTCTAGTATTTTAGTAGGATTTCCAATTACTGGGTCACCTTTTTATTACTGAACATAGAAAACGTGGCTATATTTCAATGTATTTCTTCTTTTTTTTTTTTAAATCAAACCGTTTTATTGAACAGAATAAAAAAGAAACCAGAACAAGTGTGAATATCAGAGAAGATTATGAATCACATAAATAAACACAACCAATGTTCTTGAATATAATTGACACTTATAATTAGAATGTCTACTCTACCCTTTTTGGTATGCAAATTACAGACAGGACAGACTAAAACCAAGGGCAATAAACGTATATATTGTCTATAGGGGAAGCCCTCGTAAAATCCGCTCTTTATAGAGGCCTGTTAGATTAAAGATCACATCCCTAGTGTTACACGCACGCCACTAGGTCCAGATAGGGAGAGACGGGTTTCATGAATTCTTTGGAATCCTGGGGGAACCGTTACTCAAAGCGCCCTTAGGCTGCAGCTTCTCTCAGGCACACGATAGATTCAATTGCTGACCTGACACATCTGTCAAGAGTCTTTTTCAACAGTTTAACAGTGGAATTTAATCTGAAGCACGGCCAGTGCAAGTCAGGGATATTACAGCAACAATCTTCATTACAGTACAGTCTGAATTTCTTGAGCAACCGGCTCCAGTAACAATACAGTAGTTTCTTCACAAGGCACAGTATAAGTCTCTTCAGTAGCATAATTCAGCATAGATTAGATCTCTTAGCAGCACACTTCTATGCATACACAACCACATGCTTTTCCTTCACAAGGACACAGTAGTACACAGCATTCTTTATCCTGCATGGAGATGGAGGGGGGGAAGGGTTTGATGAGGAACATGATCCCTGTGACACAGTTCCTTCCAGTCCTTATCTTCCTGCCCGATAATACTCTGCACTGTTAGTTCAGGGAGTTTATCTGACCTGTGTTTAGTTTCTCTCCTGAGCTGAATCCTGTTCAGTTGCCTTCTGTAAGATCCAGATAGCACACCACCTTTCTCTTCCCCACAATCCCCCTAGGGCTCTGCTAAAACACTCTCTGTCTCTTGTGACTGTGTTAACCCCTCTAGTTGCTGGATGCTTCTGAAGCACAACACTTCCTGTCTCCTGTGCTTGTGTTATTTGTAACAGTTGCTAGATACTTTTGAAGCAACAGCACTATTTCTGCATGTCAC
Organism: Phyllobates terribilis; assembly: GCF_046119375.1. Taxonomy (NCBI): domain Eukaryota; kingdom Metazoa; phylum Chordata; class Amphibia; order Anura; family Dendrobatidae; genus Phyllobates; species Phyllobates terribilis. The sequence goes on along the minus strand of NW_027362762.1, from coordinate 530,370,737 downwards.
ACTCTTCCCTCCTTTTTGAATGTCGTCCTCGACGTTCGTCTTAATTGGTCAATCTGACCAATTCTGAGACAGTGGTGAAAGTTGAGTAACTTTATATACATATTGCATAACATTTATAAACATTTATAACAACCTATTCTACGACCTTTTTCTTGTAGTGCTCCTGTAAGAAATAAACAATTAAAACAATCAACGTCTCTTCAGCTGGAGCTTTTCGTACGTCTTCAACCAGCTTTCTCTCTCACTAGGCCTTAACAGTTCTTTGTTTCTACAAAGTTTTTTTAAGGAAAATCAAAGCATGAAAACAAGTCTTTTCACAAAGCAACATCTTCCATACTGCCTCTTGGTGATGAATACCACTCCAGTGGGCTTACCTGGTCCGTAGGCAGAGATACCTGTTTCCAGTCGACAGTCTTTTGCAATTGACTCGGTTCACCAAGTGTCTCATACGTCAGCATCACGGGCCTCCTCACTTCTCGAGTCGACATTCTCCTGGTGGGTTGTTCCTCAGATACCACCGGTTCTTCGGTCACAGGAGTTTCTTTCGCAGCACTCATTTCCCGTGTTTCCTCAGGTGCTCCTGGAACTGCCTCTGTAAGTTCCTGTACTTCTCCGGAATCGCCTGGTTCTACACGGTCTGGTAATTCCGCTTCTTCTGAGTGTCGATCAGTCTCTCCAGTGACAGGTGTTTGATCATCAGATCTGAATTGGACTTCATCTGTACTTCTGGGTACAAACTCTGGAGCCTCGGGACTTAGTTCACTCTCCTGAGGATGGTACATCCCTCTTCTTGCCGGTCTGAGAAATACAACGGTGTGCTCTTCTTCATCGGAACTTTCAAGGTCACTATCCACCACCTGAGCTTCAATCTGTGGTGGTCTTTTAGCCGAACTCAGTCGATGTCGGTCTGCTTCTGGGAAGTCTTGTTGTGGTGGGAGATAATCACAGGGTAAATACCTATGAACTATTCTGGTTTTCTTGTCCCCTTATTCCAATCGGATTTCATACGCTTGACTGTCATTTACTTTCCTCTTTACGACCACATACACCTTGTCTTCCCAGTATGAACGAAGTTTTCCTGGACCACCTTTCTCACGTACGTTCTTGACTAGTACCCGGCTTCCTGGTGCCAATTCTGCTCCATAACATTTTCGATCATAGTACTCCTTACTCTTGCTCTGTCCTTGCGTAACCACTTTGGATGCTATGTTTTATGCCTCTGCCATCCGTTCCTTCCATTTCCGAACGTACTCCGGATATCTTTTGTAAGTCTCTGACACTGGAGTATCGAAGATGATGTCGATTCGCAGTCTTGACGATCGTCCATGCAATAGGAAGAAGGGTGAGTAACCCGTTGCATCGCTCTTTGTACAGTTATAGGCATGTACCACATTTGACAGAGAACTCTTCCAGTCTTTCTTCTCGCCAGCTGTTAAAGTGCCCAACATCGACAATAATGTCCGGTTTAAACATTCCACTTGTCCCAAGAGTTCTTTTAGTGACCGAAGGCAGGTAGCGCCTTCTCCATTCTTCATTTAAAAGGCTTGCTTGGGCTCCTGTGTCCCTCAGTGCTTTTGCCTGGAGTCCATCTAGCTGGCACTGTATAAAGCACCTTTCACCGATTAGGCTGATGAGGCTATCTGACTGACTGAGGAATCCTCCTCCCAGGAGTACATCGTTTGACCTCCACACTGGTAATTAAGTAACTGATGCCCCTGTCTCTCTTGCTTGTGAGGTCTCCTCCGTGTCGCGGTTACCCGTCGCCCCGCATTGTCAATCTCCTATCTTTTAACCCAAACGACCGTGACCATTGGCATTCCTTGGCATAATGTCCTTCCTCACCACATCTTAGACAGTGGACACACACCGTACTCCGATTTGATGACCAGCACCCTTCACAAGCTGGGTATCTTCTGTTTTGGAACACACTCCTGGGTCTGAGGGATACAGGTTCTGGCCAGGAACGAATCAACTTTTTCACCTCAATCAGCTCGGCTCGCAGTTCTCCTATTAGTTTCTCCCAGTCAGCGCTGGCGGTCCTCTCTTTTGTTGGTGATTTAAGGTTCACTCTTGGAGGTGGCACTGGAGGGTCTCCATGATGATTTTTGGACTGGCCACCGGGGGTCTCCAACTTCAGCTGACTCATTTTGGTGATTTTAGGAGCAGAGCCTTTCTTTAACTTCTGTTCACTCTCTGACTCCAAACTAGCTGCTTCATTCATTTTTTCAATTAGGACTTCGTCCAGAATGCCAGGATCTTCTAGGTACTGTTTCAGCTGCAACTTGATGTCTTTGCTGATTAACCCCGTTCCCAACTGGTGTAGCAGAGTTGAATTGAGGCGCTGTGCTGCTGTGTTTTTCCAGACACTTTTTCTCTTCTCCCTCTACACCAGTGTTTCTCCACTCCAGTCCTCAAGACCCACCAACAGGTCATGTTTTCAGGATTTCCTTAGTATTGCTCAGGTGATGGGATTATTGCCTGTGCAGGTGATGCAATTATCACCTGAGCAATACTAAGGAAAACCTGAAAACATGACCTGTTGGTGGGTCTTGAGGACTGGAGTTGAGAAACACTGCTCTACGCGCTAATTCCCGCTCAGGATTCCCCGGACGGGCCACCAATGTTACACACGCCGCTAGATTCAGATAGGGTGTAACATCCCTGGCGGCGTGCTTGCATAGTGCACCACATCCAACTTTGCAAGACCGCAATCTTACCTGTCAGTTCAGCCTGCTAATCTTAATCCAGTTCATGCTGTGTGCATGCCTCTTGACTGACTGCTTAGGGCGGCGGCCCGGTTACTTTCTGATTCTTATAGCTGCTGTGGGCGCACCCCTAATGCATCTCCAGCCTATTGCTGTGAGTCACTGGATATTTAAACCCCCTCCACACAGTAGGAGGTGCCTGAGCAACACCTTCACTCAGTTTGTCTTTGCAACTGTATTGCCAGGTCCTATCCTGTTATCTATGACTTCTAGTCTGTTTCCGCCACTCTGGGGGCTGCATTCCCAGACCTGTTATCTCTGACTTCTAGTCTTTTTCCGCTACTCTGGGGGCTGTATTCCCAGGCCTGTTACCTGTGACTTCTAGTCTGTTTCCGCCACTCTGGGGGCTGTATTCCCAGGCTCGTTTTTGTATCTCATTGCAGTAGCAGTTCCTGTCTGAAGTGTATCCTAGCCTATTACCTGTTTTTCTCTATGTCCGTACCTTCCCTTTTCCTGCAGTATCTGAACCTGCACCTAACTCCAACTCGCTGTCTCTGTACTTGTGTTTGTGAGTTTTGTGTCCACTCGCTACTTCATAGTAAGTACCTTGTGTGTATCTGGTTCTGCTTGTCCCTTTCCCTTCCTCTGTATCTTCCTGTATTTTCCAGTCTGTTCCATGTGAACAGAGCCCTGTCCTCTCTGCCTTGCCCACCGCTCCGGCGGTTTCTCTCTGCTCTGACTTGCCCACCGCTCCGGCGGTTTCCCTCTGCTCTGCCTTACCCACCACTCCGGCGGTTTCTCCCTGCTCTGACTTGCCCACCGCTCCAGCGGTTTCCCTCTGCTCTGCCTTACCCACCGCTCCGGCGGTTTCTCTCTGCTCTGACTTGCCCACCGCTCCGACGGCTTCCCTCTGCTCTGCCTTACCCACCGCTCCGGCGGTTTCTCTCTGCTCTGACTTGCCCACCGCTCCGGCGGCTTCCCTCTGCTCTGCCTTACCCACCGCTCCGGCGGTTTCTCTCCGCTCTGACTTGCCCACCGCTCCGGCTGCTTCTCTATGCTCTGCCTTGGTCACCGCTTCGGCGGTTTTTCTCTGCTCTGCCTTGGTCACCGCTCCGGCGGTTTCTCTCTGCTCTGCCTTGTCCACCGCACCTGCGGTTTCTCTCTGCTCTGCCTTGTCCTCCGCTCCGGCGGTTTTGCTTTACTCTGCTTGTCTATCGCATCTGCGGCTCTGTACCTGTCTCCCAGTCTGTACTGGACCCTATCCAGCCTGCGCTCCAACCTGCTAGTGCCTCCCTTTTTGCACTCCAGCCGTGCTTGCCAGTATCTCCCTGTCTGCATACCAGCCGTGCTTGCCAGTGCCCACCTGTCTGCATACCAGCCGTGCTTGCCAGTGCCCACCTGTCTGTATGCCAGTCTAACCTGCCTGTTCCTGCATTCCCCGGTGTGGGTCAACAACTGTGACCGGGGTCTGACCTGGAGTCGCACCTGGTCCCTCTGCTCGGTTCATCCTTTGTCCACGGAGTCGACTAAGCCGCCGTGCGACCTTGGTCGGATCGGGTTGATACTTAGTTACGCCCCTCCAGGCACTCCTCGGTTCATGGTACAGTGGGATCACTAATCACGCTCACGCCAGTCAGTCCGGGCGTGAGTGTAACATAGGGTGAGACAGGTTTCATGAATTCTTTGGAACCCTGGGGGAACAGTTACTCAGGGCAACCATAGGCTGCAGCTTATCTCAAGCCCTCACACAGCACCATATCCCAAAAAATGAAGACACTACAGGTCTCAGAAAATGGTTACACTAGGAGAGGTTTTGTTTTTGTTTTGTTTTTTTTTGTACAAATTTTTGAATTTTTTTTTTCACCACTTAAATAAAAAAAACAAACGTTTGGTATCTGCGTAATCATACTGACCTGGAGAATCATATTGCAATGTCAGTTTTACCGAATAGTTAACATGGTAAATAAATAAAACAAAAACAATTGTGAAATTGCACTTTTTTTGCAATTTCAACGCACTTGGATTTTTTTCCTGCTTTCCAGTGCATCACATGATACAGTGAATGGTGTCATTCAAAAGTACAACTCGTCCCGCAAAAAAAACAAGCCCTCGTATGGCTATATGAACAGAAAATAAAAAAGTTATGGTCTTGCAATAAGGGGATGAAAATACTAAGCTGAAAAAATTGAAATTGGCCACGACGTGCTGGGGTTAAAAGGATTGTCCAATCTCTGACATATATGGCATATTCATAAGATATGTCAAAGATGTCTAATACATTGTGGTCTCAGCAGTGGGATTTGCACCTATTAGACATTCATGGCTTATCCTGTGGATATGACACAAATGTCCAAGATGAGACAACCCTTTTAAGACTTGAAAAAAACACAAAATTTGAGCTTGGTTTAAAATCGTATACATGCAGCACATAAGTGCATGTTTCACAATGGACATGAATCAGAAAAACCTACAAAAAGCAAAATGAAAATAAACCCTGCTGTAAATAAATAAAAAGCAAGTGCATTTAAATAAAATAGGGTTCTTAGTAACACTGTTTTTGATCAAAAATAGTATGAAAGCTATCCCACCAGCGACAAGGTGAACCCGTTCGGGATAGAACATACTCTGTCTGATATTAAAAACCTTACCATGTGTCAAAGTTGACCTCTGTGTGAATAAGGGCAGACTGAGGCTCCGATCCCAAACTGGGAACACTGTGTTTGGGACCGAAGCCTCAGTCTTCCCTTATTCACACAGAGGTCAGCTTTGACACATGGTAAGGTTTTTAATATTAGACAGAGTAGGTTCTATCACGAACGGGTTCACCTTGTCGCTGGTGGGATAGCTTTCATACTATTTTTGATCAAAAACAGTGTTACTAAGAACCCTATTTTATTTAAATGCACTTGCTTTTTATTTATTTACAGCAGGGTTTATTTTCATTTTGCTTCTTGTAGGTTTTCCTTTTAAGACTTGTCTGTTTATACTAAATTTGTACTGGCTAAGTTGACCATGAATTTAACTTTTTTTTTTTTTGTTTGTTTGCAGGTGACATGGTTCTCCAGCACAAAGATGTATTGATTCATGTCTTTCTGAGGGGTTGCCGGGATCCAGACAACTCGATACGGGCTAGCAGCCTTTCCAACTTGGGTGAATTGTGCAAGCAGCTGCAATTTTCCCTGGGTCCTGTTATCCATGAAGTAAATAACCACATTCTTCAAAAAGACTTTAAGTGTAGCTACGCTTTTCTACCACTTTCGGCCTATCATAGACTTGTTTAGACCGATGGCGATCTGGGTGGTACATGATGTAAAGCTCACCGATTGCTAAAATAAGGAGCAGAAACCCTCAGCATGTCTTTGACATGTCGGAAGTTGTGTGAAGATGCTGGCACTGGCTCTCATTTCAGTTCAGCTTCTTACACTAAAATGTGGATTGTCAAAGATCGCAGCCAGGAAGGGAGGTCGTCACTTAACCCACCCGCTGTTGTCTTTGATGCTCTCTGCTGCCCCCTATCGTCTGGACAATTTCGTGATTGACTAACGGAGGAGTCCGCAGGCTGTTTCCACTAATAGGCCGGTTATCGGGAAACTAACAGTGAGCGTATGGTATGTACACCTACGATTCCAACGCATGGTATATGTGTATATACCCCCCCCCTGTACTGTCACCTCTAACTCCACAATAACCCAAGACTACTCGCTGCTACCACCAGTTGTTTATACAGGCTGACTGGAGGCCTTGTTTCTTGTACAGAACTATTGAATTTTATATTTAATCCAAAATGAGGCAGTGTTTATAAAAAATATACAGAAGATTTTACAGAGTGGAAAAAACAATACAGCATATACAGTTACATAAAATAAAAAGGAATAACGAAAGAAACTTACTAGGGCGCTCACAGAGATTAGTCAACTTAGCCGAAGGAGAGCACTTCGATTGGAGACATTCATGCATACACTGAAGCATATCACTCTACAGGAACACAGATCATAATTCAGCTTGACCTTATATCAGCACCCAAGTTACACCTACACACCCCCCTTGATGACCTCACATGGGCTTGGTTGTTGGATGTTCTCAGCCCTTCAGGATTTTATGAAATACCCAACATTAACAGTATCTCCACTCCAGCTGATCACAGGTCAAGTTTGCCGCCATAATTTTTATCGGGATTTTACCTTTCCCCAGAGACCAAACATGACACGGCTGAAGTCAGTTATCTGGGCACTATAGATTTGGGTTTTATAGGCAGGTGTCACAGTTATGAAAAAAATATGCGTATTCTTCCGCTATTAGCCCTGAAGCTGAATATGTGTGTCCCATTACTATCGGATCCATACACACCCTGATATTCCTAACTTTTCACTGCTGCCGGCTTGAGTGCCTGCAGATGTAATATTTCCCTTAAAGGAAAAAAAGTGTAATTTCAAGTCAGGATTTATTTCCTGTGGACAAAAGAGGCTGCTCTCACTTCTCTATCTATGTCTAAACACCAGACTACTTCATAAATAGGTATACTGTCTTAATTACCTGTCCCCACCAGGGAGTCTTGCCTTCTAAAGGAATTTTAATTTGTCTGTCACTTCTCTTCCTCTCCAATCTATAAATCTCAGTCTTACTCGTTTCCCATATCTTATACTGTGTAATTCAACTACAAGAGATTTGTAGATTGTAAGCTGTTTTTCCTGCATGTTAATTAGGATTCCTCACTATCCAGCTATACCTAATTTCCTGCTTCTCTAGGTCCATTGTACCACTCTATTTCAAGGCCACGTAGATTGCAAGCTCTTGTCCTACTGCAAAAGAGAGGGGAGAGGGAGGTGGAGTGAGTGCCCCTTCAGTACAGTGGCTTTAGGGATTTTACTATTTTCTATAACAGGGATGATTTACAGTATCAGACTAGGACTATTAACCAGATTGGTGCTGTTTCTGGGTAAAAAAAGCAAATCCAATGTTTTTAGTCCCAGACAGACTCTATAACAAACGCCATCACCTACAAATGGTTCTTTCATTTCTCTTTCTTATAAGGTAACCACCTGTTTATCAGCTGTGGTTCACACTGACCCAGAGGCCGAAGTAAGAAGAGCAGCTATCCATGTGATTGTCCTACTGCTTAGAGGGCTCCGTGACCGGGCAAGAGAGGTAACTGTCATACATTAATGCCTTAAAGGGGTTGTTCCAAGTTTAGAAGTTACCATGTATCCGTAGGATAGGCGCTAACTTCCTGACCTCTAAGACCACTACTTACTCCGAGAACCACGTGAATGATCAATCACATGGACCTTTGCTTTAATCATTCTTTATGTGACTGCTGCCGATATCTAAGCACAGCATTTGGCTGCTCTTCAGCAGTCCCAAGAATGAATGGCCAGAGTTGGTTATGATTGACCACCTCTCATTCACATAGGGCTCTTCAGAGCCCCAGTTATCGGGATTAGTGGGGGTCCCAACTGTCTGCTCCCCAGTGATTGGGAAGTTATCATCTAACCTATGGATAGAGGAACTTGGTTAATTCCCTTTAAATGTAGTAGTCATCTAAGGTCTTGATCTCTGCTGCACAAGAATGTCTGTGTCGAAGGGTTTCAAATTACTGCCATTATCCCTATGGGCCTTTGGATAGAAGTTGTCAGCTACACTTTCTGATCAGTTGTCATAGTATTTCATAGCATGGAAAGATTCAATGAAAATATAACCTTTAATGATACGTTTAAAAATTAACCATTATCAATCCCTGGACATCACATCAAATTAAATTTTTGATCCACATGTGGTTTTTTTTTAGGCCCACACTAATAAACAAAAGACTTATGAGTACTAATTACCAGGTATAGACACTTTACTTTTTATTAAAAGACTTTTTTAACATTACACATAAACAACATTGAGGCATCACCCAACTGGCAATGCCCTTCAAAACCCACCCGTCCCCCGTCCCCCCCGCCCATTACACCCCCAAAAACCATATGGCAAAGGCAAATTTAATTACAGGCCGCATATTATCATATAGCTTATCTAACTGTTAAAGCATTGATATTTTGATCCATGGGTACAGAGCATAATATTTAATAGTCAGTGATTAGTTAAGTAGAACCTGAGAGACCACAACATTTCGGACTCAATTGATATGTAAAATGGACATAATATGATAACCATGAAACGTGCTCCATTTACCCCAGATTTTATCAAATTTATCAAACCTTCCGCTTTTTGTACACTCCCTCTTCTAATCTCAATAAAAGACGCATTCTATCCAAGAATTCCTGGAACTTGAGAGGGGAGGGATCCAGCCAATGTGCAGCTATAAGCTTTCTGTTCTGATATAGAGTCCTCTTAACGGCTATTATTTCATCCTCTTCACATCCTATTATTTCTACAAGGCCTAATACACACACTTTAGGATATAAGGATAGATTACACTCAAACACATTATTAATGTACTGCACACACTCATTTCAGAATACTGCGACCCTCCTACACGTCCACATCATATGCATAAGATCAGCTCCTTCCTCTCCACATTTTGGACACGCACTGTCATTCCTTGCCCCAATGTGCTGTAGAAATTTGGGAGTTCTATATACCCTATGCAATAAGTACAACTGTGAGAGTCTATGTGCCTCACATGTAGATAGTATCGGAATTCTCCCGACCACATCTTCCCATTCTTCCGAGGTTATAGTACCAATGTCACGTTCCTACCTCTCCTTAACATTTAAGGGTCTGTCCCACTGAAATTGCTGCATAAGTATCCCGTAGATTCTGGATATCATTCCCTTCCCACCTCTATGGCATAGTAATGTTTTAAACAGTAGATGATGTTGAATTTTACTCTGCATATGTTGCGGCTGTATAAACCATGCATGCCTCAATTGGAGATAAAAGTAGAAACTAGTTTGTGGAATACAGTATTCTTCTTTCAGCTGTTGGAACAATTTAATTATTTCCCCCTTTAATATTTGCTCCACATTAGTTATTCCCAATTTTTCCCATATTCCGAATCCTTTCAATTTATGGATCTCTGGAAGGCCTGCATTATGCCACAACAGGGTAAACGGGGTAAAACCTTCTATTCCCAACAACAGTTTGATTTTCTGCCACGTTTTCCCCATAAGTGCTAGGGTCGGAAGATGCCGCCTAGCATCCCACCCCGATATTCCCATTTCTAGAAAGGAGGTATTGGCAAATTGTGTGTGAGTAGACTTATCAGTTTATCTAGGTTCCCCTGAATTAACCAGAGTTGTTGAGTCTGAGAGGCTAGAAAATATATCCATGGATTAGGTGTGGCTAGTCCCCCCTGATCTTTGGGCCTTTGAAGTGTATCCAAGCTGATTCTGGCCACCCCTTTTTTCCAGATCAATTCCCGAAATAGTGCTTGAAATGTATAAAATATTCTCATGGGGATCCAGACAGGTGAATTATGAAGGATATATAATAATTGGGGCATTAACACCATTTTAATTAAGTTAGTTCGACCTACTACTGATAGGGGGAGTTTGCTCCAAGTATTGGCCTTTTGTTGAAATCTGGTAAGCAGTTCAAGTAAATTTAAAGAAATATAATCTCCGATAGATGTGGTTACTCTAACTCCAAAATATTTAAATTCTCGCACAATCTTCAAGCAAGTATTCCCTGCCCTAGTATTCAGAGACAAACCATCAACCGGCATAAGAACTGATTTATCCCAATTAATCCATAAGCCAGAATGATCTCCAAACTCCTTTAATAAATTCATAGCCGTCGTCAGAGATTGCTCTGTGTCGCTCAAAAATAACAGAAGGTCGTCGGCATATAGGGCCACTTTACTTAGCTTTACTTATAGTGAGGTTACCTTAAAGGGGTATTCCCGTCTCCAAGATCCTATCCCAATATGCAGTAGGTGTAATAATAATAATATTAGCAAATACCTCCAATTAGAAATGTAGTATAGTTTTTCTGATTTGCTATGTCTCTTTCCTCATGTGCAGGACATTGCAGGACCTTAGGTATCCATGGTTACGACCACTAGCTACCAGCTAACTAACTGTCACTATATCAGTGGCCGTAACCATGGATACCTAAGGTCCTCCAATGCCCTGAACATGAGGAAAGAGACATAGCGATTCAGAAAAAAATATAATACATTTCTAATTGGAGGTATCTGCTAATATTATTATTATTACAACTACTACATATTTGGATAGGATATTGGAGATGGGAATAACCCTTTAACAATTTTTACCACAAATTAAGTAGGACAAATAATATCAAAGTGTCACAGTGCATAACGAGTTCAAAAAAGTGTTAATCTCACCATTTAGTCCACAGAGGGTTACAATATCCAATAGATTCTTCTGGTTGTTCAGGAGCAAATGTTAGTCTATCCCTCCCTCTGCAAGTGCTTCTGCCCTGATGAGGGCAGTACCCAAGAATGGCCCTCAGAAAAAATACCTCCCGACGCGTTTCTTTTCTCAGTGTAGTGATGTCATCAGGGGAGTGTACTTGCTGGGGTAAGTCTGAATATTGAAACTCATGAGGTCCACATCGCTTTCTATATCATTACAAGTAGGTGTATAATTCGCGCTTGGGTAGTGGGAAAAGGAAAAATAGGGAGATACCAGTGTGAAGGCGTTACTAAGAACTAGTCATAGGTTGGATAAAAATTAAATAAGCTTTATTTGGAATAAATAGATAAAAAGTGTTTAAAACCAGTTAAAAGTTGGTGAAGTCTCCGAACCAGAGGCCAGTGTATCTTAGAGAATAGGAGTAGCGTATTATATTTTGATAGAAGATGATCCTTAACATGGTCCAGAGGTGTTAAACCTGTGGAAAAGGATAAGGTGGGTTAGCTTAGTGGGATTATTTGATAATGTCTAGATGAGATAGATGGTACCGATGTACCTGTTATAGGGTCCTTGTTCTTATTTCTGCACTGGTGGATAAGTACCAGGGACTATGGTCTGCTAGGTAGGTGATATTATTCCGTGGTGGGAGAGCCTACGGGGCTAAATAATAGGTATGGAGGATTAATTGAGATAGAGAGGTGCTGCAAAGTAAATAGATTGAATGTACCTATAGTAATCCGGACGGATATTAGTTTCGCGTAAGAAGAGGTCCAGGGGTTCTAGGCTTCTTGTAGAACTGGTGTCCTCGATTATCACTTTATTCTACCTACGGGGCGAAGGTAGAGAGTAGGTAAAAAACGAATTTTGCCCTGGTGTGGGCTATAAATAAGTAGTGTAGCAGTCATGGGGAGGTATGGTGGGTCTCATACCGTGGTGGGCCTGTACGTCCTGGTGGTTGTGACAAATATACCTGGGTCAGGTGAAGCAAGATGTCAACCAAGTCAAGGTATGAGAATCCTTAATAGGTATACCTTGTCAGGGGAGTTTGTTTGTGGCACGGTGGTTCCCCTAGGTCCTAGAGCCGGTCGGTGCCAGATAGGAGAAATAAATGGTAGGGGTAGCTTCTGTGAATAGATAGGCCTGGTTCTAGGAGAGAACCGGCCGGTTAGTCAATAGAGGGTAGAGCTGTGTATGTTGACGGAGCAGCGCAGCGTCCAGTTACTCACAGTTGGAGAGGTCTACGTGGATCTTAATAGGACAGTCGTCCCAGGGTCGGTGGCGTCCTGTCGGCAGGTACCGTGACTGATATCCGGAGCGAGAGCGGAGTCCCGGCCGGTGACTTCCGCTTCTCGCGTGATCTCGGATAGGGAAAGCGCGCACTTCCTGCAGAAAGCGCGCGAGACTAGTGTGACGCGCTGACACGTAACACACAGGATACAGCGGCCTCTTAGCGCTAGTGTGAGCTGGGATAGGGCGGGTCCTATGCGTTTCGAAAGATTCGTCTTTCTTCCTCAGGGATCAATAGGCTTTCTATATCATGTAGCAAAAAGGTGCCTCAGTGCTTGAAAGAGCTTAGTGTCAAAATAGAAAAAAAGCGAATCCCACAGTAGTGGGTATTCCTAGGAGGGGAACAGAGTTCTGTCCTCTCCTTGCAAAAGATGGGGAGTTGAAGCACTGAGGCACCCTTTTATGGTACACATTGTTAAGGTGACCTCACTGTAAGCAAAACATGTAGCGGCTGGGATTAAGAGTGTCTATACCTTGTAATTAGTACTTATAGGTCTTTTGTTTATTAGTGTGGGCCTCAAAAAAGCCCACATGTGGATCTAGACTTTAATTTGATGTTATGTCCAGGGGTTGATATAATGGTTAATTTTTAAACATATCATTAAGGGTATGTGCCCACGTAGCGTTTTACAAGCGTATATGCTGCGGAATTTCCGCAGCGTAAACGCTTGGGAAACGCTTGGTAATCCACCCCCCATAGTCCCCAATGACAAGCCGCAATGTCAATGCCCATGCTGCTTATTTTTCCACAGCGTTTATGCTGCGCTCAAAAATCCGCAGCATGTCCATTAATTTTGCGGACACGCAGCGTAATCGCCGCCATTGACTTGCATTAAAACGCATAATATCCATGTCAGTACATTTGTACACACGGATATTATGCGTTTCTATGTGCGGATGGTACCCAAGTCTGGAGGAGAGGAGACTCTCCTCCAGACCCGGGTACCATAGAAACTGTAAAAAAAAAATAATTTAAAATAAAAAATAAAGTTTATACTCACCTTCTGATGGCCCCCGGTGTTTTGTCTGCTCCGTCCGGTCTATTGCAATGCTCCCGCTGTTGTGAAGGACCTACCATGACGTCACTGAGTCATGTGACCCATCACATGACTCAATGACGTCACCGCAGGTCCTTCACAACAGCGTGAGCCGCCCAACACACCGGACGCAGCAGAGAGAACACCGGGAGGACACCGGAAGGTGAGTATAAACTTTATTTTTTACCATTTTATTCTTTTTTTTTAACTAACTTGGTCACACTATATATGCCGGTTGCATGGATTTATATAGTGTGAACAAGTTGTCAAGCACTTTTCCAATTGATGCTAAAATCGCTTGGAAAAGCGCTTGATAACCCGCATGCAGAAATGCATGCAAAGACGCTTGACAAACTCTTCTACCTGGTGGGAAAAGCACATGTAAAAAACGCATGCGTTTTTCCTGCCAGGGAGAAGCGTAAAAAATATGCAGCATTTCTGCATCGTGGGCACATAGCCTAAAGGTTATATTTTAATTGAATCTTTCCATGCTATGAAATATTATTACTCAGAATTATAGAATCTACAGAAACTAGCAGATGATTTAAGCTATATTGTCAGTTGTCATAGCACAGCAGGTCACAGAGACAGCTGGGCTAAATCTTCTGCTTGTTTCCATAACCGCACCTATATATACACTGCTCAAAAAAATAAAGGGAACACTCAAATAACACATCCTAGATCTGAATGAATGAAATATTCTCATTGAATACTTTGTTCTGTACAAAGCTGAATGTGCTGACAATAAAATCACACAAAAATCATCAATAGAAATCAAATTTGTTAACCAATGGAGGCCTGGATTTGGAGTCACCCCCAAAATTAAAGTGGAAAAACACACTACAGGCTGATACAACTTTGATGTAATGTACTTAAAACAAGTCAAAATGAGGCTCAGTATTGTGTGTGGCCTCCACGTACCTGTATGACCTCCCTACAACGCCTAGGCATGCTCCTGATGAGGTTGCGGATGGTCTCCTGTGGGATCTCCTCCCAGAACGGGACTAAAGCATCAGCCAACTCCTGGACAGTCTGTGGTGCAACGTGACGTTGGTGGATGGAGCGAGACATGATGTCCCAGATGTGCTCAATCGGATTCAGGTCTGCGGAACGGGCGGGCCAGTCCATAGCTTCAATGCCTTCATCTTGCAGGAACTGCTGACACACTCCCGCCACATGAGGTCTGGCATTGTCCTGCATTAGGCGGAACCCAGGGCCAACCGCACCAGCATATGGTCTCACAAGGGGTCTGAGGATCTCATCTCGGTACCTAATGGCAGTCAGGCTACCTCTGGTGAGCACATGGTGCGCTGTGCGGCCCTCCAAAGAAATGCCACCCACACCATTACTGACCCACTGCCAAACCGGTCATGGTGAGGGATGTTGCAGGCAGCAGATCGCTCTCCACGGCATCTCCAGACTCTGCCACGTCTGTCACATGTGCTCATTGTGAACCTGCTTTCATCTGTGAAGAGCACAGGGCGCCAGTGGCGACTTTGCCAATCCTGGTGTTCTGTGGCAAATGCCAAGCATTCTGCACGGTGTTGGGCTGTGAGCACAACCCCCATCTGTGGACGTCGGGCCCTCATACCACCCTCATGGAGTCGGTTTCTAACCGTTTGTGCAGACACATGCACATTTGTGGCCTGCTAGAGGTCATTTTACAGGGCTCTGGCAGTGCTCCTCCTGTTCCTCCTTGCACAAAGGAGGAGGTAACGGTCCTGCTGCTGGGTTGTTGCCCTCCTATGGCTCCCTCCACATCTCCTGGTATCTGCTCCATGCTCTGGACACGGTGCTGACAGACACAGCTACTCTTCTTGCCACAGCTCGCACTGATGTGCCATCCTGGATGAACTGCACTACCTGAGCAACTTCTGTGGGTTGTACTGTAGACACCGCCTCATGCTACTGTACCTCTAGGGGTGAGAGAAATGGCAAAAAGAAAAAGTGACCAAAACAACAGCCAAAAAGGATGAGAACAGAGAAATGGTCTGTGGTCACCACCTGCAGAACCACTCCTTTATAGGGAGTATCTTGCTAATTGCCTATCATTTCTACCGGTTATCTGTTCCATTTGCACAACAGCATGTGAAATTGATTGTCAATCAGTGTTGCTTCATAACTGGACAGTTTGATTTCACAGAAGTTTGATTTACTTGGAGTTATATTCTGTTGTTTAAGTGTTCCCTTTATTTTTTTGAGCAGTGTATATAAACACACACATAAGTGAACTGCTTTAAGAGAGACAGTTTATCTGTCATTAATGACTCTTAATTTCTTGTGTCTTCCATCAGGTGCTACGTGATGTTCTACTGGAGCTTTACCGCTTGTTGAAATATGTGGTGCAGTGTGAGAAGGACTCTGTTTCTGTACTTCATGCCCAGCTGGGACTGGAGGAATTGGATGGCATCATGAGAGCTTTTCTCTTCCCTCCTCAGAAACTGGAGAAGAAAATTGTGGTTTTATCATAAGACATTTATACATCGTTCAAGCACTTACAAAATGCTTTATAAGGAACCAATCTCTGTTCTTCTTGCACTACTAAGAATGATTTCATGTCATGACATATAACATTGTTTAAGGCTGTGTTCACATCATGCAAATGAAGCTGTTGGCCATCATTACCCAGTGGAGGCCAAATGAGTGACCTTTGTGACTAATGGCTGACAAATCCCACTTTTGGCTATAATATACAGAGACATACATGTGACACATGTTATGGAATCTCAGACATATACAAATACGAATGAACTGCGCATAAGAGCTGCAAAGTAGCAGTCATTCAGGCTTACAACTGGGCCTAAGAACTGCAAGTTGACATACATTCAGGCTTAGAACTGGGCTGTATATGAAGGTAATTATGAATGTTTCAGACACTAAGAATACTACCGTGTACATGTTGACAATTTGCAGTGAGGAATACAGTTGTTCTCTAACTTATGGAAAAGGGTGAAGATTGGTGTTAATTGTTTATTGGCCCCATATGATTGTCTTTACATTTGTCACAATGCAATTTCTAATGATTGAAAGGTCTATTAAGAATTTGGGGTTCAGTAGCCATTTAAATGTCAATGGTTCCAGTACAGTTTTGTACAAATATCTATAATGTAAACAAGAATACTTTTTGAACAATTTTATAAAAAAAATACAAATATATTTAAATAATTTTCATTGGTATGGCTCCTTCAATAATAAAGAATAAGTCATTGTGGACTGTCAAGATGCTCATGTAACCAATGGGGCTTCTGACTTAAAATAGGCAGAGTACTAATATCAGGTTCATTCAGGATAACACAAGCCTATGGGGTTGATTCATGAAGTGGCCGATTCAAACCTGTGTGAAAACACCAAAAATTGCAACATTTTTGTGCAACTTCCTGTTGCACAAAAGTGTGAATTTTCAATGCCACAAAAGCTGGCATAAAAGCTTTGATCAATCAGCCTCTATGTGTTTCAGCAAAAAAATAGTGCTTTCCGGGAAAAGGCAATGACGACATGGGGTTGAGTCAAAAGTCACAACACAACAGAAAAAAAGTGTAATAAATAAACTCATGTTTAGAAAACACAATTGGTTAGATTTGAACCGTATATTGTTAAAAGGTGTGTGGAACTCATACATACATTGGGGAAAATAAGTATTTGATACACTGACGATTTTGCAAGTTTTCCCATCTACTGTGAAGCGGAGTCACTTCTCACGGCCAAGCCGTGAGATGGGATAGTCAAGGAGTCCGAGGTCTGAAGCCAGGAGAGTACATCATAAATAGAAGGAAGAGACAAAAGCATAGTCAGGTAAGGTTCCAAGGTCAGAATACAAGGAGGATAGTGGATCAGAGCAGATTGGGTTAAACAGACGGATGGTCAGAACGAGGTCCAAGGTCAGGGAACGAAAGATCAATTCACACAACACAATGCACAGAGAGATGAATTCCACACAAGCTGAATGTATGTCTGGCAGAGGTCTGGGAGTAACAGCCCAGTTAAGCAGCCTGACAATCTCCTGGGACAATGAACACCTGGAGACAGCCAGCGCCTCCAAGTCTCAGATTCGACGACCAAGCTGTCAGTAACTGCATCCCAGACACACTGACCTATGTCATGCACCTATTTGAACTTCTTACCTGTATGAAAGACACCTGTCCATACACTCAATCAATCACACTCCAACCTCTCCACCATGTAGAAGACCAAAGAGTTTTCTAAGGACACCAGGGACATAAAATTGTAGACCTGCACAAGGCTGGGATGGACTACAGGACAATAAGCAAGCAGCTTGGTGAGAAGGCAAAAACTATTGGCACAATTATTAGAAAATGGAAGAAACACACATTGATTGTCAATCTTCCTCGGTCTGGGGCACCATGTATATCTCACCTCGTGGGGTAAGGATGATTCTGAGAAAGGTCAGGAATCAGTCCAGAACTACATGGGAGGACCTGGTCAAAGACCTGAGGAGATCGGGGACCACAATCTCAAACATTACTGTTAGTAACACACTACGGCGTCATGGTTTAAAATCCTGCAGGGCACGCCAGGTCATGTGATCAGATGAGACCAAAATAGAACTTTTTGGTATCCGCTCCACTTGCCATGTTTGGAGGAAGAAGAAGGATGAGTACAACCTCAAGAACACCGTCCCAACTGTGAAGCATGATGGGGGAAACATCATACTTAAGGGTGCTTTTCTGCAAAGGGGACAGGACGACTGCACCGTATTGAAGGGAGGATTGATGAGGTCATGTATCACAAGATTTTGGCCAACAACCTCCTTCCCTCAGTAAGAGCATTGAAGATGGGTCGTGGTTGGGTCTTCCAGCATGACAAAGACCCGAAAGACACAGCCAGGGCAACTAAGGAATGCCTTCGTAAGAAGCATTTCAAGGTCCTGGAGTGGCCTAGCCAGTCTCCAGACCTGAACACAATAGAAAATCTTTGGAGGGAGCTGAAACTCAATGTTGCCCAGCGAGAGCCCCGAAATCTGAAAGATCTGGAGTAGACATGTATGGAGCAGTGTATGCAAACGTGGTCAATAACTACTGGAAACATATAACCTCTGTAATTGCAAACAAAGGTTTCTGTGCCAAATATTAAGGTCTGTTTTTCTATTCTATTAAATATTTATTTCATGCAATAAAATGCAAATTATGTAAAAACCTTAGAAGTGATTTTTCTGGATTATTTTTAAGATTCTGTCTCTCACAGTTGAAGTGTACCTATGATAAAAATTACAGACCTCTCCATTCTATTGTAGATGGGAAAACATGAAAAATCGGCAGTGTATCAATTAGTTATTTTCCCCACTGTACATGTGTACTGTAAGGCAGCGCTAGTCATCATGCTGGGGGACACTCGCTGCACCGGGTCAATTAAAGCACACCAGCCACTTTTTCCAGTATTTCACAAACCAGCAGTTTATTTTACTTCATAACTGCTATAACAGAGTCCAACTCAGTGGCTCGCCGACATATTACATTTAATGTCCAGGAGCCTTTCAAATGGCAGACAGGCCCACTTGGCTCCAGTTATAGCTTCCAGCAAAGTCACTTATAGAAATGTCCACATCAAGCAGTGTTTTACCTTTGCCGGGTTTTAGCTGCTTCCGACTTGTTCTGCCACCACTGTGGCTTTACGGCTTCCCAGATGGGGGTCTCCAGCCCTCGTTCCTTCAAAGGCTACTGGTATGTGGTCTCACCTCACATTCAGCCTCTGCCTTCCAGGACTCTTGCCTTCCAAGCCTCTGGCCCTCCAAGGCTACTGGGATCGCTTACACCTAAGGATCCAGCCTCTGCCTTTCAGGCTTCACCAAGCTTCAATAGGCCTCACACTCTAGCGGTGTCCCACACGGGAACAGGCCTCACGCCTTACACACCTGTTTCAAAACTACCAGGGTTTATATATCTTCCAATGCACACAGGACCTGTGCTGATGTCACAGTCATGATCAGACCTTCTGTGTGCACAGGACCTGTGCTATGTCACAGTCATGTGACCAGTCACCTGAGGGAGGTACATGGTCTGCCAAAACACACCCCGGACCATTACAGTAATGCCGCAAACCGCTGCATTACATATCCCCCCCCCCCTCTGTTCAAACTTGTGGGGTTGAACACATAATATACACAATCACCTTATAATCCCCAGTTCACACAGAGACCATGTAGACAATTGTGCTGCTCAGCCCCTGGAACATTAGTCATCGACATTAACCCATTCCTTAGGGACCTACCATCTGTCATTGTCACTGACTTTGTCAAGTCACCTTTCCGGGTCGTAACCTTGTCAGACCTCCCCCGCTCCCAGCGGTCAGTCGTAACCTTGTCAGACCTCCCCCGCTTCCAGCGGTCAATATAGCAGGATGACTCACACGCCCTGGTAACTAAGGTCCGGTTAGACGCCGTACTGTCCTGTACTCTATTGAGTCGTTTGTATGGGCCTATCAAACCTGAGTTACTGGAGGTCTCACTACCTCTAAACCCACGCCCACTATCCTCAGGACATCTTGGCAAGTCTCTAACTTCAGCTGTAGCTGTTCTGTTATTTAGGGGGCTCTTTCTCTGTCTGGTCTCACAATTTGTAGACGGCTGCCATCTTCTGCTGCTCAGATGATGCTGTCTTTCCACTCGCAGTCTAGCGAGATTCAACTGTTCTACCTCTCGCAGGTAGGTCACTCGGTACTCCATCAGCATGCGTATATATGCAAGACGTTCTTCCGTTCCTACAGCGGAAAATGACACCATGCCGTCTTCATCTGGTATCCAGTCCTGACGATCACATGGACTGCTTACTTTCATCACACCTGACTTCTTTCCCATCATCAGCATGGCTCGACCATTGCTCCCAATAAGCTTTCTTACTAGAGCCTGAGGTACCCGGATGACCTCTTCATGCAGACTTTGAGCTTTTCTCATAAGCTCCAGTTGTCTAACGGCTTGTTCCGTCTTCAACAGGAGAAACCGCTTCATGCGAATACATCGCCAGTGCATGTCACTTAGGACCGCCACCCTCTTCACTGTGACTGCAGTCATGGACAGGACCACCAGCTGTTTAGCTTCTGAGGTCGAGTACACCCCACAGGCTCCCACGGCCTTCTTAAACTCTTCATGCACGGACTCACTGGTGCATTCTCTCAAATCCTCGGGTACATCTATGAGGCACTTGTACCGAGAGGTTTCTGTCTCACCAGTGGTCTCCAAACGATCATCTAGCTCAAGTTTCAGGGGCAACTGACTTTCAGCTTCTTCACCCTGTATGCTTCCCCTGAGCTGACTCACAGCTACAAATTCACGAATTTTCGTCTTGACCACTTCCATTTCATAGTTATCTTCTGTTAACACTCTCTTAGCTCTCCTCAGGTCCACCTTCTCATGGCATAAGGGAGTGAGTGCAACTTGTTTGCCCTTTTCCTTCTCCAAGGAGGCCTCGTTCACTGAGTGATACTTTGTTAGGCGACCTTTGAGCTCGAAAACTTCTTCCTCTAGCTCAGCTACTCGCCTCTCAGCAGCCCATCTCTGAAGCTCTTCCTGCTTCAACTGCTCCTTTAACAGTAGGGTTCTCTCAGACCTCTCTGTCTCCAATGCGCCCACTCGGCTCTCAACAGCCAGTCTCTCAAGCTTCTCTTGCTTCAAATGGGCTTGTAGCGACTCCTTGAGCTCCTTAATCTCGGCACTTACATCCACCGAATCATCCGAGCTCGTATTATTCAAGGAGGCATTTGCTTCACATCTCCCATCTCCAGTGGCTAACTCCTGGCCCTGGTCTGTGGCTTCTCCGATAGACTCCTCCATCTTTTTCCGCTCAGCTTCCATCTTGGTGATTCTTTCCTTAAGGCACGTCTCTGCCCTCTGGAGATTATCACAGAACGTCTGCAGCTCCTTCACCTGAGCTTCCAGACCTAGGGTCTTTCTGCGGAGATCATCATTTTCATCACGGGTGTCCTGCACAGTGGTCTCAACCACTTGGTGCATGTTCTCTGCATCCGCCTTATCATCCTCTAGTTTTTCTTTAACACTGAGGAGATCCTCATAGTCTCTCTTAATTTGTTGCAGTTCCCCACTGTATTCACCATATTCCTTCTTGGATTCACACAGCTCCCGGTTGAACTGTTCGCGCAGTCGTTCTAGGTTTTGTTCACGCCCAGAAACTTCATCCTGCAGCGTCTCCTTCTCACGCTTCAACTACAAAACCTCCTCCTTGGTTTTGTGGCGGTCCTCCTTAATTTCCTCGAACATTTCCTTCCATTGGTTAATTTCCTCGTTGCTTCCCTCCAGGTCTCGCTGTAAGTTCCTCACAACCTGGTATATTTTCTGCTGTTCAGACTCCAGGCTCTGCTGGTCTGAGGACACGTTCTCCAGGTTTTCCCATAGTTGCTGCACTCACTCTGACACTGCTCCCTGATGAGCTCCAGCTCTTGGTCATGACTGGCTGCCTCCTCTTTCAGAGCTGTCAGATCCTGATCCTTCTGTCTCAGTACTGTACCGGAGGTTGCTACTGGCAACATCACCTCCTCTTCTGCCTCTAAAGGAGGATCCACACTTGAAACAAAGGCACACAGCATTACATTTTCTTTATTTTCACTTTCAGCCAAGACTACAGGAGCAACCTTTTTGTGGCCCTTGCGCCGTCGACGACGAGAGGGGGACTCTCTCCCCTCGTCTAGCCCCTCCTGACTGAACTCTCTTTCTACTTTCATAGTGTCACCATCAGTTGTTTGGTCTGTGTCACTCCCCATGGTTTTGTGGACTAACAAGTCACCTCCCACCTTGACGTCAACCCCTTCTACTGGAGCTACACCGTTATCAACGGTCAAATTGTCATTTTTAGGGGGTATCAACCCACAACCAAAACCAAAACAAATTTTGGTTTTCTATACTCCACACTCTTGTGAAAATCTGCCCCCTTCTGAGACTCCGCCTCCTTTTGGACAACCACAACTGTAGGGGAAATTTTACAAAAAAAATACACAATAGTCTTAGGACTCAGTTCACAACATCTCTTACCACCTCCCCGGGCACTCTGGGACAATACTGGCGCCCTCGGAGAGTTCACAGAATGGTCCAATGCCGCCATTCTATACGGTGCCCACAGCTCCTGCCGCTCCTGCACCATGTCCTGTAGACGTTTCTCAAATACCTGCTGCGGTTTTAACCGGCACTTTAATTGCTCAATAGCTTCATTTTCTTTTGCTGCTCCGTTCACAGCCATCGCGGTATACTATTCACACTAGACACTTCACCGCTTTCCCCGAAATATTTTCGTGGCCCCGCCGAGCCACAGCAAACCAGGTTTGAGTGCGAGGACAATTTTCATAACCCCGCCGAGTTACAGCAAACCAGGATTGAGTGCGAGGACAATTTTCGTAACCCCGCCGAGTTACAGCCAGATGCTTTAATTTTCGTGACCCCGCCGAACCACAGCAAACCAGGTTTGAGTGCGAAGACAATTTTTCGTAACCCCACCGAGTTACAGCCAGATGCTTTAATCTTCGTGACCCCGCCGAGCCACAGCGATGCTTGTATCCACACTCGTCGTCCTGTGCCGTTGCCCCTAGCAACCGGGCTGCCGTTGCCCCTAGAAACTGGGCTGCAGTTGCCTGTATTCTCCAACCACATGTAAGGCAGCGCTAGTCATCATGCTGGGGGACACTCGCTGCACCGGGTCAATTAAAGCACACCAGCCACGTTTTCCAGTATTTCACAAACCAGCAGTTTATTTTACTTCATAACTGCTATAACCGAGTCCAACTCAGTGGCTCGCCGACATATTACATATAATGTCCAGGAGCCTTTCAAGTGGCAGACAGGCCCACGTGGCTCCAGTTACAGCCTCCAGCAAAGTCACTTATAGAAATGTCCACATCAAGCAGTGTTTTACCTTTGCCGGGTTTTAGTTGCTTCAGACTTGTTCTGCCACCACTGTGGCTTTACGGCTTCCCAGATGGGGGTCTCCAGCCCTCGTTCCTTCAAAGGCTACTGGTATGTGGTCTCACCTCACATTCAGCCTCTGCCTTCCAGAACTCTTGCCTTCCAAGCCTCTGGCCCTCCAAGGCTACTGGGATCGCTTACACCTAAGAATCCAGCCTCTGCCTACCAGGCTTCAATAGGCCTCACTAGGCCTCACACTCTAGCGGTGTCCCACACGGGAACAGGCCTCACGCCTTACACACCTGTTTCAAAACTACCAGGGTTTATATATCTTCCAATGCACACAGTACCTGTGCTGATGTCACAGTCATGTGATCAGACCTTCTGTGTGCACAGGACCTGTGCTATGTCACAGTCATGTGACCAGTCACCTGAGGGAGGTACATGGTCGGCCAAAACACACCCCGGACCATTACAGTAATGCCGCAAGCCGCTGCATTACAGTACACACATGTAGATGGGATAACTTCAATAAATAGCCTTTAGAGGATAAAACTATCAATTCAAATACTCATAAAAATATTCAAAGAGCGTACAACCTTGCAAGTTGGGGCTTTTATGAGTTGGGGCTTTATGACCTAGCTATTATGACTTGGGGATAATTTGAGTAGGGGCTATTATGACTTGGGGCTATTATGAGTTTGGGCCATTATGATTCGGGGCTATTATGAGCTGGGGTTATTTCGACTTGAGGCTATTATGACTTGGGGCTATGATGACTTGGGGCTGTGATGACTTGGGGCTAATATGAGTTGGGGCTATTACGAGTTTGGATCATTATAACTTGGGGCTATTATGATTTAGGGGTAGTATGACAAAGAGCTATTATAACTTGGGGCTATTACTAGTTGGGTCTATTATTAGTTGGGGCTATTATGACTCAGGACTAGTGTGAATTTCCACTATTTATAATGACTTGGGGCTAATATGAGTTGGGGCTATTAAGAGTTTGGATCATTATGACTTGGGGCTGTTATGATTTAGGGCTAGTATGACTAAGAACTATTCTAACTTGGGGCTATTACTAGTTGGGTCTATTATTAGTTGGGGCTATTATGACTCAGGACTATTATGAGTTTCGACTATTATGGCTTGGGGCTATTGTGATTTGGGGCTAATTTGAGTAAGGGCTATTATGACTTGGGGCTATTCTTACTTTGGGCAAATATGAGTTGGGGCTAATATGAGTTGGGGCTATTATGAATAGGGGCTAATTTAAATAGGGGCTATTATGACTTTGGGCTATAATGAGTTGGGGCTAATTTGAATAGGGGCTATTATGAGTTTGGGCTATAATGAGTTGTGGCTATTATGAGTTGGGGCTGTTATGACTTGGGGCTATTTTTACTTGGGGCTATATTGAGTTGGGGTTATTATGATTTAGGGTTATTATGAGTTAGAGCTACTATGTCTTGGGGCCATTATATCTTGGAGCTATTGTGACTTGGGGCTATTGTAAGATGGGGCTATTATTCCCGTTGGCATACCCATAGAATTATACAAAAGATATATACAGGGTGGGCCATTTATAAGGATACACCTAAATTAAATGGGAATGGTTGGTGATATCAACTTCCTGTTTGTGGCACATTAGTATATGGGAGGGGGAAAACTTTTCCAGATGGGTGGTGACCATGGCGGCCATTTTAAGTCAGCCATTTTGGATCCAACTTTATTTTTTTCAATGGGAAGAGGGTCATGTGACTCATCAAACTTATTGAGAATTTCATAAGAAAAACAATGGTGTGCTTGGTTTTAATGTAACCTTATTCTTTCATGAGATTTTTTCAAGTTTATGACCACTTATAAAATTTGTTCAAAGTGCTGCCCATTGTGTGTCTTGACACACTGATAGCAACACCGCAGAAGAAATGCTAGCACAGGCTTCCAGTATCCCTTGTTTCAGATGCTGCACATCTCATATCTTGATGGTATGGTGTGGTATATGGAGTACAAAGATAGAGGGGCCATTCTTTATCAATGGAAACTTCAATGCCACTGGATATCTGAAATTGCTACATGATGATGTGTTGCCCTCTTTATGCACTGAAGATGGCACGTTCCCTGAGTTTTTCCAACAAGATGGTGCACCACCACATTATGGGTGTCAGGTCCAAGCATTCCTACATAAACACTTTCCTGGAAAGTGGGCCAGTTGAATGGCCACCATTCTTTTTCTTATGAAATTCTCAATAAGTTTGATGAGTCACATGACCCTCTTCCCATTGAAAAAAATAAAGTTGGATCCAAAATGGCCAACTTTAAAATGGCCGCCATGGTCACCACCCATCTGGAAAAGTTTTCCCCTTCCCATATACTAATGTGCCACAAACAGGAAGTTGATATCACCAACCATTCCCATTTAATTTAGGTGTATCCATATAAATGGCTCACCCTGTAGATGTAATAGCTCCAGTTCTGTTGCAGACTTGTTCTGAGGCACTTTTGGGACGCTCATTTCCCCAATCCTTTTATGATGCCACCATAGTACTGATCCTCAAGCCAGATAAACCAGTTGAGGAATGTAGTTCTTATCGCCCTATATCCCTATTGAATACAGATTACAAAATAATGACGAAAATCATGGCCAATAGATTAAAAACAGTAATGTTAAACATTATACATGAGGATCAATCTGGCTTTATGCCGGGAAGGTCTACCTCATCTAATATGAGAAGAGTTCAAGTGTTAACACAGATAGGCCATAAATATCGGGAACCCTGGGCTATAGCTTCTTTAGTTACGGCAAAAGCCTTTGATTCCTTGGAGCGGATGTTTTTACAGTGTGTGCTCCTTAAATTTGGGTTTTCTGATAAATTTTGTAGCTGGATTAAATTGAGCTACTATATGCCAAGAGCTAACATTCTAGTAAATGGAATACTGTCGGAATACTTTAACCTGGGTAGAAGAACCAGACAGGGCTGCCCCCTATCTCCGATGCTCTTTGCTCTAGCGATAGAGCCTATTGCCCTTAAAGTTAGGCAGGACCATCTGGTGAATGGCATTAGTATAAACTCCAGAACAGATAAAGTGGGATTATATGCAGACGACCTGATCCTCTTCCTAAACAAAATAGAACAATCCCTTCCAAGAGCAATTGACCTTATTAATTACTTTGGGGAATTTTCGGGCCTTAAAATCAATTGGAGCAAATCTGTGGTTATGCCACTTATAGATAACATAACCAAACCTGTATTTTTTGGATTACAGGTAGTACAAAAATTCAAATATCTAGGTATTATAATTAATCAAAACCCAATTATGGACTTCAAGGACAATGTGTACCCCATAAAGGATATGATGAAGAAAAAATTTGAAAACTGGTCCCAACTCCCGTTGTCTGTGGCGGGAAGAATTAACTTAATCAAAATGATTATCCTTCCAAAATGTTTGTACGTATTGGAACACTCATCCATTAAAATCCCCAAAGAATTTTTTAGGAAAATGCATGGTATGATGGCGACATTTATATGGGGCTCACCAAGGCCCAAACTAAGTATTAGATCCCTGCAGAGGCCAAGGATCAGGGGGGTTGCGCGGTGCCTGACCTCTACTATTTAGCTGGCCAGATACGCTATTTGAAGTGCTGGATAAGTAATGATAAACTCACTAATGCAGAAGCACATCTTATACACTTTTTAAATGGGAATACACCATGGGCTATGTTAGAAGGCTCCTACAGGCCACCACAGGGCTTATTATTTGCACATAGCCTAGCGATGCAGGTGTGGCGAGAGAGTAAGTGTATCTTGAAAATTACTGATCAAATGGGAGAAATCCAAATATGGGATAACCCTGAATTTCCACAGCTTAACCCCTTAAGCCCCGAGGGTGGTTTGCACGTTAATGACCAGGCCAATTTTTACAATTCTGACCACTGTCACTTTATGAGGTAATTACTCTGGAACGCTTCAACGGATCCCCCTGATTCTGAGATTGTTTTTTCATGACATATTGTACTTCATGATTGTGGAAAAATTTCTTCGATATCACTTGCGTTTATTTGTGAAAAAAATGGAAATTTGGTGAAAATTTTGAAAATTTTGCAATTTTCAAAATTTGAATTTTTAAGCCCTGAAATCAGAGAGATATGTCACACAAAAGAGTTAATAAATAACATTTCCCACATGTCTACTTTACATCAGCACAATTTTGGAACCAAAATTTTTTTTTGTTAGGGAGCTATAAGGGTTAAAAGTTGACCAGCGATTTCTCATTTTTCCAACAAAATTTACAAAACCATTTTTTTAGGGACCACATCACATTTGAAGTCACTTTGAGAGGTCTTTATGACAGAAAATACCCAAAAGTGACACCATTCTAAAAACTGCACTCCTCAAGGTGCTCAAAACCACATTCAAGAACTTTATTAACCCTTCAGGTGCTTCACAGGAATTTTTTGAATGTGGAAGAAAAAAATGAACATTTAACTTTTTTCACAAAAATGTTACTTTAGACCCAATTTTTTATTTTTTTTCACAGGGGTAACAAGAAAAAATGGACCCCAAAATTTGTTGTGCAATTTCCCCTGGGCACGCAGATACCCAATATTTGGGGAAAAAACACTGTTTGGGCGCACGGCAGGGCTCGGAAGGGAAGGAGCGCCATTTGACTTTTTGATTGTAAAATTTGCTTGAATAATTAGCAGACGCCATGTTTTTGGAGAGCCCCTGTGTGCCCAAACTTTGGAGCTCCCCCACAAGTGACCCCATTTTGGAAACTAGACCCCCCAAGGCACCTTTCTAGATGCATAGTGAGCACTTGGAACCCCCAGGTGATTCACAAATTGATTCGTAAAAATGAAAAAGTGAAAAAAAAAACACTTTTTCATTTTTACTAATCAATTTGTGAAGCACCTAGGGGTTCCAAGTGCTCACTATGCATCTAGATAGGTGCCTTGGGGGGTCTAGTTTCCAAAATGGGGTCACTTGCGGGGGAGCTCCAATGTTTGGGCACACAGGGACTCTCCAAATGCAATATGGTATCCGCTAACAAATTGAATGGAAAATCGGCTCAAATTGTTAGCGGACACCACGTTGCGTTTGGAGAGCCCCTCTGTGCCCAAACTTTGGAGCTCCCCCACAAGTGACCCCATTTTGGAAACTAGACCCCCCAAGGCACCTTTCTAGATGCATAGTGAGCACTTGGAACCCCCAGGTGCTTCACAAATTGATTCGTAAAAACGAAAAAGTGAAAAAAAAAAACACTTTTTCATTTTTATGAATCAATTTGTGAAGCACCAGGGGTTCCAAGTGCTCATTATGCATCTAGATATGTGCCTTGGGGGTCTAGTTTCCAAAATGGGGTCACTTGTGGGGGAGCTCCAATGTTTGGGCACACAGGGACTCTCCAAAGGCAACATGGTATCCGCTAACGAATTGAATGGAAAATCGGCTCAAATTGTTAGCGGACACCACGTTGCGTTTGGAGAGCCCCTCTGTGCCCAAACTTTGGAGCTCCCCCACAAGTGACCCCATTTTGGAAACTAGACCCCCCAAGGCACCTTTCTAGATGCATAGTGAGCACTTGGAACCCCCAGGTGCTTCACAAATTGATTCGTAAAAATGAAAAAGTGAAAAAAAAAACACTTTTTCCTTTTTATGAATCAATTTGTGAAGCACCTGGGGTTCCAAGTGCTCACTATGAATCTAGATAGGTGCCTTGGGGGGTCTAGTTTCCAAAATGGGGTCACTTGTGGGGGAGCTCCAATGTTTGGGCACACAGGGACTCTCCAAATGCAACATGATATCCGCTAACAAAATGTCGGCTCAAATTGTTAGCGGACACCATGTTGCGTTTGGAGAGCCCTTGTGTGCCCAAACTTTAGAGCTCCCCCACAAGTGACCCCATTTTGGAAACTAGACCCCCAAGGCACCTATCTAGATGCATAGTGAGCACTTGGAACCCCCAGGTGCTTCACAAATTGATTCGTAAAAATGAAAAAGTGAAAAAAAAACACTTTTTCATTTTTATGAATCAATTTGTGAAGCACCTGGGGTTCCAAGTGCTCACTATGAATCTAGATAGGTGCCTTGGGGGGTCTAGTTTCCAAAATGGGGTCACTTGTGGGGGAGCTCCAAAGTTTGGGCACACAGGGGCTCTCCAAACGCAACATGGTGTCCGCTAACAATTTGAGCCGACAATTTGTTAGCGGATATCATGTTGCATTTGGAGAGTCCCTGTGTGCCCAAACATTGGAGCTCCCCCACAAGTGACCCCATTTTGGAAACTAGACCCCCCAAGGCACCTATCTAGATTCATAGTGAGCACTTGGAACCCAAGGTGCTTCACAAATTGATTCATAAAAATGAAAAAGTGTTTTTTTTTTCACTTTTTCATTTTTACGAATCAATTTGTGAAGCACCTGGGGGTTCCAAGTGCTCACTATGCATCTAGATAGGTGCCTTGGGGGGTCTAGTTTCCAAAATGGGGTCACTTGTGGGGGAGCTCCAAAGTTTGGGCACACAGGGGCTCTCCAAACGCAACATGGCGTCCGCTAACAATTTGAGCCGATTTTCCATTCAATTCGTTAGCGGACACCATGTCGCGTTTGGAGAGCCCGTGATGTGCCTAAACAGTGGAGCTCCCCCACAAGTGTCCCCATTTTGGAAACTATACCCCTCAAGGATTTTATTAAGGTGTATAGTGAACATTTTGAACCCAGAGGTAGGGCACAGAATTTGTTTACATTAGGTCATCATATTGAATAAGTTGTCATTATTCTTGAGCGCAAGTGCTCGCTACTTGAGTTTGCATCGGGTACTCAGGTATGCACCATGTACAGCGTGTGCTCGAGTGACATGCTCGAGTCCTTGCTCCGCATGTTTCACGGTTATTAGACACCCAAAAAAAACATGCGGGGATCGCTCGTGCATGGCAGGCAATCCCCGTAAAGTTTTTTTGGCCGCGAAGCATATGGGGCAGAGACTCGAGCATGTCACTCAAATACCCACGATACTCAATGCATACCAGAGCACCCGATGCAAACTCAAGTAGCGAGCACTTGCGCTCAACACTAGTCGCCATATCGTCATCTTTTTTTCTTACTTTTGAAAAAAATCCCAACCCCAGCCCTAACCCTAGCACAACCCTAACCCTAGCACAACCCTAGCCCTAGCACAACCGTAGCCCCAGCACAACCCTAGCCCCAGCACAACCCTAGCCCCAGCACAACCCTAGCCCCAGCACAACCCTAGCCCCAAACCCAGCCCTAACCCTAGCCCAATCCTAACCCAAGAGTTTATTTTTGACGCCGTTCCTTGTACGGTATAAGTGATTAGACGACTTTATTCTTCAGGTTGGTGTGATTACAGCAATGCCAGAATCATATGGGGTTTTTATGACTGACAGCTCTCACACACTAAAAGACGCATTTTTTGTAAAATCTAGTTTTTGCATCACCATATTTTGAGAGCTATAATTTTTCCAGATTTTGGCAGACAGTCATGTGATGGCTCGTTTTTTGCGGGATGACTTGACGTTGTTATTGGTGCCATTTTCAGGCACGTGACATTTTTTGATCGCTTTCTATTCCGATTTTTGGGAGGCAGAATAAACAAAAACCAACAATTCAGGAATTTTTTTTTTTTTTTTTTTTTTATTCTGTTCCGCGTGTGGTAAAATTGATGAGGTAGCTTTATTCTTCGGGTCAGTACGTTTACAGCGGTACCACATTTGTATCATTTTTCTATGTTTTGGCGCTTATACACAATAAAAGCTATTTTATAGAAAAAAATATTTTTTAGCATCGCTTTATTCTGAGAGCTATAACTTTTTTATTTTTCGGCTGATGGAGCTGTATGGTGGCTTGTTTTTTGCGGGACGAGATGACGTTTTCATCTGTACCATTTTTATTTATATGCGTCTTTTTGATCGCGTGTTATTCCACTTTTTGTTTGGCGGTATGGTGATAAAGCATTGTTTTTTGCTTCGTTTTTTTTTTTTTTTTTTTACCGTGTTCACTGAAGGGGTTAACTAGTGGGACAGTTTTATAGGTCAGGTTGTTCCGGACGCGGCGATACCAAATATGTGTACTTTTATTGTTTTTTTTTATAATAATATTTATTGATGGGTACATTATATTTTTATTTTTGGTGGATTATTTTTTTTATTTTTTTTTTATATTTTTGCAATTTTTTTTTTTTCCACTTTCAGACAGTTTATACACTTTATTACTTTGTCCCACTCTGGGACTTTCACTTTTTTTTCTCTGATCGCCTGCATGGCATAGGAATGGAGCACCATCCCTATGCCATGCAAGCTGTCAGCGGTGCACAGTGTGAAGATTGTTTGGAGATGCACTGCGCATGTCCAAACAATCTTCCTGCTGTCTGGTGACCCGGATGTTGTCATGACGACATTGGGTCGTCATGGCAACACCCGGGAAGCCTTTGCAGACTGCGCTGGAAGCCGGAAGAGGAGGTGAGTATCGGCGATCACCTCCCCTTGCCCCCGCAATGCCGCGATCGACTTCGATCGCAGCATCGCAGGGGTTAATGTGCTGGGAGCGGTGCAGGACCGCTCCCTGCACATAGTACCGGGTGTCAGCTGTGACAATCAGCTGACACCCGGCGGCGATCGCGCCCGCACAGCCTGTGTGCGCGCGCGATCGCGATGACGTACTAATACGGGTCTGGCTCTTAAGTCCCAGGGCACAGACGCGTATTAGTACGTCAGATGTTGTTAAGGGGTTAAAAACCTACAAGACCCAATCTGCTGGAAGCAATACAGAATAACAACACTCAATCAGATTTTTGAAAATTACATTTTATTGTTATTTGATCAAATCCATATAAAGTGTGGGATCCCTCATAGGGACTTCTACAGATATTTACAAATGATGCATGCCATAACACACCAATTCCCACATCCTAGGATGCGAATATCCAAATACCCATTAGGAATACTAAAAACTCAAGGACCCACAGGCGTGGTATCCTCTCTATATACCTTTCTACTGAACTCTAAGATCGCTTCTACCCAACTTGTTGTAGAGAATAAATGGCGGCAATTAATCCCTTCTATAACTGATGATCAGTGATTCAATTATATCTATAACTGATGATCAGTGATTCAATTATATATACTCCATCAATCCTACCTGACCCCAATAAGACTGCATAGATTTGGTAGAATGGCATCTGATGAATGTCACAGATGGGGGGAATCAGGAGCGGATTTCTGGCATCTTATTTGGAATTGTGGGATATTACGAAGCTATTGGAGTGAAGCGATAACTACATTGGAATGGATAGTTGGGATGCCAATTGAATGTAGTCCAGAGTTTTGTATCTTGGGTATTGTGGACGAGGAAATGTGGACACACCATGATCCGATATTCCTTTGGGAGGTTATATTTATGACCAGGAAAGCAATAACACTAAGATGGATGGGAGGGAAATCTCCTACTATCAACCAATGGAAAAAGCTAGTGAATGATACAATACTATACGAGAATATAGTATACAGAAATAGGGAAGTTCCAAAGGATATGGGAAAGATGGTGTGATTCGCCCTTAACACACCTATCCCCTGATGCCATGACCTCGTTAATCTTACGTTATGAGTCCTGATATATGCCCTTTTGAACACATGGAAAATTATATATGATATATATGGACTGTAAGAGTGTACTTCTGCTCCAACCATAGTTGTTATATGTACTGAATTCTGATAAGGAATGGGCCCTTTAGTAAAGAGGGCAGCGCTCCATAATGAAACTTATGTTTCAACTTGTTTGTTTTTTCTTTAATTGTTTACTCTGATTATTGAGAATGTAATGTAAACTGTATTGAACTGAGAATGGTCAATGTTTGGATTACCCTGACCTTGTAATATGACAGTATTTGTTTACAACCATTATCCTGTGGAATTTTTCAATAAAAAGAGTTTAAAAAAAAAAAAGATGGGGCTATTATGACTTGGATCTATTATGAATACGGGCAAGTATGACTTGGGGCTATTATGATTTGGGGCTATTATGACTTGGGGCTATTATGAGCTGGGGTTATTGTGACTTGGGGCTATTGTGACCTGAGGCTATTGTGACTTGGGGCTATTGTGACTTGGGGCTTTTGTGACTTGGAGCTAATATGAGTTGGGGCTGAAGAGGAAAGGGTGGCGGTGGGCCCTCTTGCCTTGGCAGTGAGCCCTGCTTCCACCCAGGGGACCCCCACCTCTGACCGATGACCTCCCTCGCGGGAGTGATGCCGGCTGGGTGGCAGGGTAACGGGGAGGGCGGAGCAGTTCCGGAGGAGGTCACAGAAGCAGTCATCTCCCTCAGCCCCGGGCGACTGCTGCTGCCGTGAGGGGGATTTAACGCCGGGAGGGCATGGGCTCCGCGCCCAAGAGCGCGGGTGCAACTTCCCTGCCACCTTCCGACCCCGAGGCTTTCACAGTCGGCCCGGAGCCGGTCACAGCGCTCCGCAATGGAGGAAATGCATCCTGCGGGGGGCCGGAGCCACCCAGGCCGCGTCCGCCCCCAGCGCCCGCGGGCCGGCGGCGTCCGCCAACCCCGCCACTGGAGAGGGGGAAGGTGGCCGCCGTGGCAAACTGGGGTGGGAAGTAGTGCAAGGCCTGGGCTGACGCCGAACCCGCCTGGCTGAATCCTCCGGGTGGATCACGCAGACCCCACCCGTTTACCTCTTAGCGGTTTCACGCCCTCTTGAACTCTTCAATCTTCTTTTCAATTTTCCCTCACGGTACTTGTCTGCTGTCTGTCTCGTGCCGGTATTTAGCCTTAGATGGAGTTTACCACCCGCTTTGTGCTGCAATCACAAACAATCTGACTTTGGGGAGACTGTGTCCCGCTGCGTCGGGGGCCGCTACTGGCCTACCACCGTCTGTGGGCTGGGGCCACTATTAAAAGGACTAGGGCCCTTGAGCAACGTCGGGGTGGTCCAGTCTCCCGTACGTCACATTTCCCGCCGACTGTCGGGCGGGCGGAGATTCGGCTCTGGGCTCTTCACTCTTCACTCGCCATTACTGGGGAAATACTGGTTAGTTTCTTTTCCTAGGATAAGCTAATGTGGTACCCAAACAATTGTACAAAAAATAGCAGAAGGATAAAAATTAACCTTTATTAGAAACGTTTAAAATAGACCCAAAGTGCAATTGTGCATCCAAAAGTATAAGATGTACCGTATAGTACTAAATGGTATAATGAAAAACCAAAAAATAGGAAATATGTTGTCCAAAAAAATGGGACAGTCCTATATAGGTACAGTCAAAGGGTCCTATGAGATACCCCCTCACAGGTAAGCTGGTAGAGTCTTATAGGTAGTAATAATGATAGAATCCACCAACAGACCATACCCTTTCTAGCATAATTCCCACTAGACAGTAAACCATATCAATTACAGCCACACTATTAATAGGCTTACATAACAACACATGGCCATAGGGAATAGTACAGGCTAACTTAGTACAGTACATGTAAGATCAGCCAAACATATATATATGCACAAAGACAATCAAATTACGTCTGTGGTTAACTAAACCATGTAACCACATAAAAATTATACCACCATATACTCGTGGTGTCAAAAATACATCATACGATCATAGAGGAAACCTATTCAACTTATCTGATCCTCCATTGATGAAGGTATGAGAAGACATATGTAGGCGGGCTCCCGACGCGTTTCCCTTTTGTCATCAGGGGAGTAAATATGCCCAAATTTATGCCCCAATTCGCTTGAATATGTTGGACGGCTGATTTATTTCCAGAAATGATCATGGTGCTTCTTATACACATGCTGCACGCTAGACCCGGCGGTGCACTTCCGGGTATGATGTAATATCCTGTGCGCGGTCACAAATGAGTGACAACATCCGGTCAGTAGAACGCACATGGAGCGCACCATTCCCGTGCATGCGCACATGGTATTCAATAGGAATCCTCTTCCATACCACATGCTGGCAGAGGGCGTGTTGGTAAATACACGCTTATCATGGTGACGCTCCGGATGCAGAGCTCATTACGATATATCCGCATCACAGAGTGATCCAGTGAACTCAAAGCACAAAATCGATGAGATCACTGTAACGGGTCTGGGAGGCGGAACCTCTGAGCTACTATACAAGGGGGCGGTCCTTGTAAGGGAGCGGGTGGCAATCAGGGATGACGGGCAGGCAGTCACAGCAGGTGACCGGGACAGTCTCTGAGTGGACGGGCTGGAGGTCACGGCAAGTGACCGGGGCAGTCTCTGGAAGAACGGGCAGGAGGTCACGGCAAGTGACCGGGGCAGTCTCTGGAAGAACGGGCAGGGAGTTACGGCAAGTGACCGGGGCAGTCTCTGGATGAACGGGCAGGGAGTTACGGCAAGTGACCGGGGCAGTCTCTGGGTAAAGGGTAGGTACCACCTGTGATGGTAGAGCCTCCGGGTAGGCTAGCAGGCAGATGGTAGATGTGTGCTCCCAGGTGAGCAAGCGAGAGTCTCTGGAATGGTAGGTGGTCACAGCACGTGACGGCGAAGCCTCCAGGTAGGCTAGCAGGCAGGTAACAGGTGGGCGCTCCCAGGTGAGCGGGCAGGAGTCTCTGGAAAGGCAGATGGTCACAGCACGTGACAGCGGAGCCTCCAGGTAGGCTAGCAGGCAGGTAACAGGTGTGCGCTCCCAGGTGAGCGGGCAGGAGTCTCTGAAAAGGCAGATGGTCACAGCACGTGACGGCGGAGCCTCCAGGTAGGCTAGCAGGCAGGTAACAGGTGTGCGCTCCCAGGTGAGCGGGCAAGCTGGTCCATAGACAGACTGACAGGAGTTGGAAGGCAGACCGTCGGACCTCAGGCTAGCAGGCAGGTGACTGGATATCAGGCAGGACAAAGGCAGCAAGCTGGCAGGAATCTGGCAGGTAACTGGCAGGTAACTGGCAACGGGACCTGAGGGCTGAAGCACAGGTGAGACACAGGTGCAAACAACAATGCTCGGGCACCTCCATTTTGGAGGAGGTGCCCTTTATATGGGAGGTCCTCCGGCAATTGGCCGGGGACTCCTTAGGACGGCGCGCGCGGTCCCTTTAAGAGAGGGGGAGCGCGCGCGCGCCCTAAGCACACTGCCGGGGAAGGAGCGCGCGCCGGAAGCAGCGGGGAGAGCAGCGCTGGAGGACGCCGCGCCAGGAGCGGGGAGGTGAGAGGGACGGCGTCTCTGCCTAGAACGGGGCAGAGACGCCGATGCTACAATCACTCAGGATCACATACCACAGAGTAAAGTGCAGTACCTGGTCACAGTATTAAAATAGATACATATATATACGCAGGATCACTGAGGTCAAGGGATGCAATAGATAGAACAAAAAACCTAAGGAATATAGAAAATGATCATGTGGGGGCCCCCGAGCTTGCATGGACACGACCAGAGTATATGTAAGAACAAGGTGGGAAAAAGGGAAAAGTATGAGGAGGACCTATCATAGCCCTAGATTAAAGCTAATATAGTGGCTGGCCCTACTTAACGCGGAGGTTGGCACCCTATGGGGAACGAGATTGGCGCCCCCACTCGTCGGCGGCTGGCCCTACTTTACTTAGTCCCTGTAAGGCCCTCAGATTACAAAAAACAGATGAAGGATAGTTGTTCATTGAGACCATGTGGTTGCAATGTCTTAAGCCAAAAAATCCATTTGCATTCTTTTTGTAAAATCCTTTGGTCCCAATTTCCCCCTCTTTCAGAAGGTTTTATCCTGTCCATTCCCATAAACTGGATGTATCTGACATCTCCACCGTGCATATTATTAACGTGATTAGATACCGGAGTGTCACGTTTGTTAACATTGTCACGAACATGTTCTCTAATTCTCTTTCTAAACTCACGTTTTGTCTTGCCCACATATTCCATGCCACAGCGACACGTGGCCTTGTATATTACTCCGGTGGTGCGACAATTGATGAAATGTCGTATGGTGTATTCCTCCCCAGTCACATTTCCAAAAAAGGTCGTGCCCCTCGTCACGGACTCACAAGCACAACAGTTTCCACACTTATAGCAACCCTTGGTTTGATTGCCCAACCATAATGGATCAGGGGTCTCCTTGAAAAAACTATGTACCAGCCTATCCTTGAGTGACCTGCCTTTACAAAAAGTGATTTGAGGAAAAGGACCTACCGCCTCTCTGACGTCTGCATCCATAAGCAAAATAGGCCAGTGACGTTTGAGTATCTCTCTGACCTCATTGGCCCCACTGGAGAAAGTGGTGATAAATCTAGAGATATCCACCTCTTCTTTAACAGTCTTAGGGGTCAATAGAATCTTACGATCTTTTACCAATGAGTTATTGTAGGCTTCTGAAAGAATGTTTTTGGGATAGCCTCTCTCAACAAAACGTTCACGTAGGTCATTGGCCTGTTTTTTAAACACATTAAGGTCAGAACAATTTCTACATATCCTCAAATATTGTCCTTTTGAGATTCCTCTTTTTAGTGGGCCAGGATGACCACTCTCCCACCTCAAGAGAGAATTAGTGGCCGTAGGTTTTCTATAATTGCTTGTGCTCAATTCACCATTTTCTTTTCTCTGAATGCAGACATCGAGAAACGGCAGTCTGTTATGATTACACTCATATGTAAATCGTAGGCCGATGTAATTCGTGTTAAGTTGTGTAACAAAGTCACCAAAGAGAGATTCAGATCCTCTCCAAATGACGAATATGTCATCAATATATCATAGCCGGATGACGACTCTGTCACTCAAAGGAATGGCAGGTTCACAGAAAACCTTTGTTTCCTCCCACCAGCCCAGGAACAAATTAGCATACGAGGGGGCACAAGGGCTCCCCATCGCAGTGCCTCTGAGCTGGTGGAAGTACTTTTTATCCGCTTAGTAATATGTTTAAATTCAGCGGGTCGCTATGTCTGATCTGAGGTCTTTAGTCGAGTCTGGAGCCGGCAGCAGCGTGCTGTCGATACGCCTGCCTGTCCACACCGCGTCAAAAGAGGTAAGTGTGGGTTCGGCGCCCCCCTTAAATGGAGATAGTTCTCCTCTGGTCGCCGAAAGCTGCAGCCGCCATACACAGCCTCGCGGCGCGCTACGGGGTACAGGGTAACCCCGGCAGGGGGCCAGGGACGAGTGGCTCTGACTTTGGGGGGACATAAGGGAGAGAGAAAGAGGGCGTCAGGGCATGGAGTCTCGGGCCTTCCTCAAAAACCCTTGCGACGGGACTCCAGCCGCGCAATGGAGGCAATCAACGGAGGGGCGACCCTCAGACAGGCGTAGCCCCAGGAGCGTGCGTTCGAAGTATCGACGATCAATGTGTCCTGCAATTCACACTAATTCTCGCAGCTACCTGTGTTCTTCATTGACGTGCGGCGACTAATCCACCGTTAAAAGTCGCGCTTTCTAGGTGCTCGATGGCGCGCATTTCTCTGTGTCTGCCGATCACAGAGGATGAAAAAGACGGGGTTTGTTGGGGGGTTTCCTCTCTCGGCCCTGTTGCCGGGGGCACTCGGCTTCCATCGTCCCTCCGGTGGGAGGGGAACGATGGAGGGTTCGAGGCTTCTCGACCTACCACCGGTCCCGCGACCCCAGGGATGAGGTTATACAACCTTTGCTGGCCCTCACCACCCACCGTGTGTGGGGTGCGCTGGCAGAGCAGAAGGTTCCAACCTCCCCTCCCAGGCAGGGGGGTGAAAATCAGCTTCTGGCTCCACGCCTCCAAGGTTCTGTCGCCCGTTAATGATCCGTCCGCAGGTTCACCTACAGAAACCTTGTTGCGACTTTTGCTTCCTCTAGAAAGTCAAGTGCGGTCGTCTTCTCGGCTCTCCGCCAGGGCCTTGGAGGACCCCAGCGGGTCTGATATAAGGATCTCAGTAAACCATCCAATTGGTAGTAGCTATGGGCGGTGTGTAGAAAGGGCAGAGACTTATTCAACTCGAGCTTATGGCATGTTTTTTGCAGCATTTTTGCTGCCAAGAGATGCAGAAACTAGTGACGAGCGAGCACTAAAATGCTCAGGTGCTTGTTGCTCAGGTTGAGCAAATTGGAATGCTCGGGTGCTCGACCTGAGAAACGAGCCCAATGTAAGTCTATGGGAAACTTGAGCATTTTTCCTGTGGCTCTCCCCCCCCCCCCAGAGGTCTGCAGGGGGCCAAAAAAATGCCCAAATCGATGGGAACAGTGCTCAAATGACATGGTAACAGCATGGGGAAGACACCTGGAAGCATCTCTGACTTCCAGGTCACTGCTGTGAACAATGTTGTCAGTATATTGGACAAATGGTATGTTGAAGTTGGGGTATCCCATTATGAGTGGTTTTACAAGGTAATCCACCAGTTCTTCCAGTATCTCCTGGTGACCTGATGTCCAGAAAATGGGTTGCTGGGACGACACTTCGTTGCTTCCTTTAGGCCCAGTCCTGCCCTTGTTATTCTTTTTCTCCATGGATATTGTTGAATCTGTTGTTCCCCTCAAGAGGAGGTATAATAGAGCAGCAATCCGAGAGAAGTTTTGGATGTAAGTACAATAGGAGAGGAATCCTAAGATCTGCCTCAACTCCCCCACAGTAGATGGCCACTTGTCTTTTAAGGCCATTACCAGAGCGATTTCTACTGGGTCCATGGTATATCCTTTTCCAGACACGATTTTCCCCAGGAATCGGACTTGTCTTTTGAACAGTTCCACTTCTTTGGGGTTAGCTTAATTCCATGTTACGGATACCGCTGGAGTATGGTCCTCATATGTTCAACATACTCAGTGAAGATTTTGCTGTGTACCTGTAGTGTGAATATAAAAATGACTTTTTTGAGTCCATATTGAAATTTACAGAATGTATTCAAACCAGCACTGGTCTACTCTGGTTTGGTTATACATTCACAGATAGATAAGTCTCATTCTGTTTTAGTACGAGAAAATCACAGTGGAGAACAGGACCTCGTAAGTAATAGGGGGTATATCACTAAATATCAATTGAGCAAAAGAAAGGACCATAGGTGTTTCAAACACCCCAAATAAAACATGATTTAGACACAATGTGATGACTAAAAAGATTTCATAAGTTTATTATATATATTTAGAAAAACACATTGCATGAGTTCCGTATAATACAAAACATAACATGGACAGGTAAGACAGAAGAGGGTGGATAGAGACACGGTGTCAGATTTTAAACCAGACCTACAACACATAAGGTCATATGACTTATCCAATACAGTTCATTGGTAAAATCTTTTTAGTCATCAGATTGTGTCTAAATCATGTTTTTGAAACACTTGCGGTCCTTTTTTCTGCTCATTCTGTTTTACTTAACTTTGTATTTACTTGATGTTTAGACACTAGACAATGTTAATAGTGTGAAGGATCAGCTTTGGGTAGACGCAGGTTCACACAGGAATGCAGTCCGCAGATTCCAAAACAAACTGGTGGTTTATTAAGTGTCCATAACCAGTCAGGAAAACAAAACATAACAGTTTGTTCCTGGCACAAAAAGGCATAACTGAGCAAAAACCAAATCCATACAGCACGGCCTCAGCCGTTTAAATAAATTTATTTTCTCTGCCTCCAGCAGAGTCTGAGCAGCACGTGCAAGGCTTGTTCACCTTGCATCACACACAGCACACTGAGGCAGGCGCAGCTGTCTTAAATCAGGCCTTCCAAGACCTGAATTGGAGGTAAATGAGCAGCTGATCCCCTCCAGCTCTTTCAGCTGCTTGTAAAACCCAGCCCTATAATCCGGGTTCATTAAACACCTCTCAGCACTATGTGTGCTGGAGCCTGCTTTTCCGAGTCCTACATTACCAAGGCTTGGCACCCTGGAGACACATACCTCCCGTCCACGACCTGTCCGGCTGCAACCTTACAATAGTAACAACATCTTGATTGCTTGCTTATTCACATTGTCTGAAACATTTGCCACAATTAATCTTCTGTTTATTGAGTGTTATTGTAAAACATTAAGATTTACATAACCTTTTGTGTTTAGTTTACTTGATTCCTAAGAGCTTTTAAATTGTGTACGTTTATTGCACACTATTGTCTGTGTGAGAGCCTGTATCTGATTCACCTTTCCCCTACAGCTGGCCACTGTGGGGGGGGGGGAAATAAATTAGACTTACTAGTGTACATTCACTATGCAAGGCCAGAGAAATGATACCAAGAGAGAAGCTGTTGGACCTTTACTGATCTGTACAGTCTTGTATGTGGTACCATGCAGTGTTGTGAGACTTCCAGGGGCTCTCTGTCTTGGTGAAATTGCTTCTCTGATATTCCAGACTGATGATGTTTAAAAGCTCCTTGGTGATGACGTGAGTATATGTACTTAACCTTTGTATGTTAATATATACAAAAGTGTATGCAATACAGTTATATGAAAAAGTTTGGGCACCCCTATTAATCTTAAGCTTAATGTTTTATAAAAATTGGTGTTTTTGCAACAGCTATTTCAGTTTGATATATGTAATAACTGTTGGACACAGTAATGTTTCTGCCTTGAAATGAGGTTTATTGTACTAACAGAAAATGTGCAATCTGCATTCAAACAAAATTTGACAGGTGCATAAGTATGGGCACCCTTATCATTTTCTTGTTTTAAATACTCCTACCTACTTTTTACTGACTTACTAAAGCACTTTTTTTGGTTTTGTAACCTCATTGAGCTTTGAACTTCATAGCCAGGTGTATGCAATCATGAGAAAAGCTACTTAAAGTGGCCACTTGCAAGTTGTTCTCCTGTTTGAATCTCCTCTGAAGACTGGCATCATGGGCTCCTCAAAACAACTGTCAAATGATCTGAAAACAAAGATTATTCAACATAGTTGTTCAGGGGAAGGATACAAAAAGCTGTCTCAGAGATTTAACCTGTCAGTTTCCACTGTGAGGAACATAGTAAGGAAATGGAAGAACACCGGGACAGTTCTTGTTAAGGCCAGAAGTGGCAGGCCAAGAAAAACATCAGAAAGGCAGAGAAGAAGAATGGTGAGATCAGTCAAGGACAATCCTCAGACCACCTCCATAGAGCAACAGCATCAACTTGCTGCAGATGG
Organism: Phyllobates terribilis; assembly: GCF_046119375.1. NCBI lineage: Eukaryota > Metazoa > Chordata > Amphibia > Anura > Dendrobatidae > Phyllobates > Phyllobates terribilis. The sequence continues at coordinate 530,328,503 of NW_027362762.1, read as the reverse complement.
TGTCACTGTGCATCGGTCAACTATACAACGCACTTTGCACAAGGAGAAGCTGTATGGGAGAGTGATGCGAAAGAAGCCATTTCTGCAAGCACGCCACAAACAGAGTCGGCTGAGGTATGCAAAAGCACATTTGGGGAAGCCAATTTCTTTTTGGAAGAAGGTCCTGTGGACTGATGAAACCAATATTGAGTTGTTTGGTCATACAAAAAGGTGTTATGCATGGCGGCAAAAAAACACAGCATTCCAAGAAAAACACTTGCTACCCACAGTAAAATTTGGTGGAGGTTCCATCATGCTTTGGGGCTGTGTGGCCAATGCCGGCACCGGGAATCTTGTTAAAGTTGAGGGACGCATGGATTCCACTCAGTATCAGCAGATTCTTGACAATAATGTTCAAGAATCAGTGATAAAGTTGAAGTTATGCAGGGGATGGATCTTTCAGCAAGACAATGATCCAAAACACCGCTCCAAATCTACTCACGCATTCATGCAGAGGAACAATTACAATGTTCTGGAATGGCCATCCCAGTCCCCAGACCTGAATATCATTGAACATCTGTGGGATCATTTGAAGAAGGCTGTCCATGCTCGGCAACCATCAAACTTAACTGAACTGGAATTGTTTTGTAAAGAGGAATGGTCAAAAATACCTTCATCCAGGATCCAGGAACTCATTAAAAGCTACAGGAAGCGACTAGAGGCTGTTATTTTTGCAAAAGGAGGATCTACTAAATATTAATGTCACTTTTCTGGTGAGGTGCCCATACTTATGCACCTGTCAAATTTTGTTTGAATGCAGATTGCACATTTTCTGTTAGTACAATAAACCTCATTTCAAGGCAGAAACATTACTGTGTCCAACAGTTATTACATATATCAAACTGAAATAGCTGTTGCAAAAACACCAATTTTTATAAAACATTAAGCTTAAGATTAATAGGGGTGCCCAAACTTTTTCATATAACTGTATCATCATATCATACTCTTCCTTTAATTATGTATTTTGTCTTTTAAATCAACTATTATAAACAAAATTGCGTTACATTGCAAGTGGTTGCCTTCTTTAAAGCCGTATCCAAACAAGGGTCAAGGGTCTACTGGATTCTTCAACAAAATCTTGGTGGTATGCCTTACCCTGATTGAGAACAGAGATCCAGGTACTTCCTGACAAACAATCCAGCATATCTTGAATCTTTGGTATCGGGTGCTGATCAGGTATTGACTTCCTGTTTAGTTCCTGGGAATCACAACAGAGCCTCAACGTGCCGTCCTTCTTCCTAACACAGACAATAGGAGAGGAATAAGAACACTTTGACTTTTGGACCCAACCTCTGTTAATTAGATCTTGCAGATATTCTTTCACTTCGCGGTGCAATGCTTTTGGCACAGACATGTAAGTTCTGGTCACTGGATTCGTGTCTTTCAACTTGATCTTCAAGAGCAATGATGGGATACAGCCTATATCAGAGTTATCCTTGGAGAACGCATGACACTCTTCTCTCAACATTTGTTTTGCTACCGCTAGATCTTCAGCACACAAATGTTCAAGGGGTACTGGGGGATCCCAGGACACCGAGGTTGGTCATGCGATTCCCTCACCTGGGCAACCCTTGTTCCTTGGTGGGGAGACCGAATTCACGGTAGACACCTGGGCTGGTCTTCCACTGGCTGGATACACCATTTTAACAGTTTTGATGTGGCCTAACACTGTCTTTGTATTCAGTCTAATCGCATGCTTTATTGTATTCATCACCGGTACTGACACTCGAGCACAACCACCAGTAGGGGTCGTAAGCACAGTCTCACCTTGGATTAGGCCTTCCAGAAGTTCTGAGAAGTCTTTTGGCACAGTCTCCTCTGGAGTTTTCTATCCGGTTCCACCCGAATTCCACACCTCACTCCCACCATTCAATTTTCAGGGATTATGGTTGGGCGCAGGCCTACCTTGACTTCTTTAATGTCCATTGCATTCTGTGCTTTCTTTATCCTATGAATCACGTTTTCCATCACAGTGTTGGGTATGGCAAGAGATGTGGCGATTGCATCCACCACAAGCGTCCCTGACTTGTGTTTCGTAATGACTTCACTGATTACATTGTGACCCAGGATTAGTTCCTCTGCCACATTCTGATCGCTGGTCATGAGAAAAAGTACCAATAAGTTGATGGCGTTGCTGTTCTTCGTGGCTCTTAGTTGAAAAGTCACTTCCACCCAGCCTATGAAAAGGATTTCGGTCTGGTTGACAGCTTTGCCGTGGAATTCCACCGGTCCTAAGAGTTCTTTTAGTGGATGAAGGCAGGTGTGTAGCAGGTGGCACCTTCTCCATTCTTCATTCAGGAGGCTCGATTGGTACCTGTGTCCCACAGTGCTTTCACTAGGAGTCCATCTAACTTGCATTGTATGAAACACCTTTCACCCATTAAGCGGATGAGGCTAGCGTTACTGGATGAGAAAGCCTCTTCCCAGGAGTGCAGCATTTGACTCCCGCACTGGGCATTAAGTAGCTGATGCCCCTGTTTCTCTTCCAGCTGTTGTAACCGGTAACACATTTGGGGAAAATGTTGACGCAGCCGTTTAACCTCATACGCTGTTCTGGGCGTTGGTGGTGTTTGTATTTGTTACTGGGGCTTCATCTGTGTCACGGTTACCAGTCGCCCTGCATTGGCAACCTCCTGTCTTTTAACCCAAAGGATTGTGACCATTGACATTCACTGGCATAATGCCCTTCCTCACCACACCTTAAACAATGGATACATACCGCACTCTGATTTGATGAATGGCACGCCTCACAAGCCCGGTATCTTCTATTTTGGAACCCGTTCTTGGGTCTGGGACATACGGACTCGGGCCTGGAATGAATCAACTTTTTTACCTGTAAACAAGCTCGCAGTTCCCCTATTACTTCTTCCCAGTCAGCGTCGGCTGTTTTCTCTTTTGTTGGTGATTTAAAGTTCACTATTGGCAGCTGTGCTGGAGGATCTCCATGGTGATCTTCGGATTGACCACTAGGGGTCTCATTTTGGTGGTTTTGGGAGCAGAGCCTTTCTTTAACTTCTGTTCGCTCTCTGACTCCAAACTAGCTGCCTCATTCATCTTTTCAATTAGAACTTCATCCAGAATGCCAGGATCTTCAGCTGCAACTTGATATCTGTGCTGATTGACCCTGTTCCTAACAACCTCAAAAACTTTCAAACAAAAATCTATCTTTAAGTTCAATCGTTCTGAAACATAAACTTTGGGGTGATTCATTGTTGTTCTATGAGATGTTAATGAGTCGGTGGAACAATTCTGCAGTACTCTCTTCTTTGTAGTGCCCTCTTAAAATCATCTTCAACTGTGGCAATGTCAATTGACATTTCATTTCTAGCATATTATGGAGGTTCAATCCTGGGCTGATCGCTTTCAACACCCCCTCAATGATCTCATCTGGCTGGTAGCCTTTCTACAATACTGCATCAATCTGGTACAACAAGTTCATGTAAGACATTTTCTCTTTCTGTTCCCGCTCTTCAATCTGTCCCAGATTGTCCCAAATCTTTCCTTATAGTGATCTGTGGCGTTAGACTGGTCTGTCTTCCTGGTTTATTTAAACCGAGCGGGTTAAAGGTTCTGTCAGAGTCTGTCACTCGTTGAGCAGTTGTGGTAGATTCCTGCACGGCTGCCCGTAAAGCTATGAATTGTTCTTTCAATTCTTGTAGCTCCATCTGCAGAAGGAGATTCCCGCTCTTGGTTATTGGCACCACCCCTCCATCTTTCAACCTCAACCCGGTTATAACCTGTGTTATCTCCTGGAGGAATGTCCCTTTGACGTCGTCCTCTTCTCTCTCCCACAGCTTATTCATCCGTTCATTAATGGCGGTTAAGAGCTGTCTGCGGGTGCATGCTTTAGAGATCTGTTTTTCTGACATATTGACATGACCCTGCTCCATATATACAGTATGATGGTCCCACTGCTCCACATATATAGCATGATGGTCCCACTGCTTCACATATATAGTATGATGGTCTCACTGCCCACATATATGGCATGATGGTCCCCACTGCTCATATATATACTAAGATGGTCCCGCTGCCCACATATATAGTATGATGGTCCTACTGCTAAATATATAAAGTATGATGGTCCCACATATATAGTATGATGGTCCCACTGCCCACATATATGGTATAATGGTCCCACTGCTCCATATATATAGTATGATGGCCCCACTGCCCACATATAGGGTATGATGGTCCCCACTGCTCACACATATATAATCTGATGGTCCCCACTGCTCCACATACAGTACAGACCAAAAGTTTGGACACACCTTCTCATTTAAAGATTTTTCTGTATTTTCATGACTTTGAAAATTGTACATTCACACTGAAGGCATCAAAACTATGAATTAACACATGTGGAATTATATACTTAACAAAAAAGTGTGAAACAACTGAAAATATGTCTTATATTCTAGGTTCTTCAAAGTAGCCACCTTTTGCTTTGAAGACTGCTTTGCACACTCTTGGCATTCTCTTGATGAGCTTCAAGAGGTAGTCACCGGAAATGGTTTTCACTTCACAGGTGTGCCCTGTCAGGTTTAATAAGTGGGATTTCTTGCCTTATAAATGGGGTAGGGACCATCAGTTGTGTTGTGCAGAAGTCAGTTGGATACACAGCTGATAGTCCTACTGAATAGACTGTTAGAATTTGTATTATGGCAAGAAAAAAGCAGCTAAGTAAAGAAAAATGAGTGGCCATCATTACTTTAAGAAATGAAGGTCAGTCAGTCCAAAAAATTGGGCAAACTTTGAATGTGTCCCCAAGTGCAGTTGCAAAAACCATCAAGCGCTACAAAGAAACTGGCTCACATGAGGACCGCCCCAGGAAAGGAAGACCAAGAGTCACCTCTGCTTCTGAGGATAAGTTTACCTGAATCACCAGCCTCAGAAATCGCAGGTTAACAGCAGTTCAGATTAGAGACCAGGTCAATGCCGCACAGAGTTCTAGCAGCAGACACATCTCTACAACAACTGTTAAGAGGAGACTTTGTGCAGCAGGCCTTCATGGTAAAATAGCTGCTAGGAAACCACTGCTAAGGACAGGCAACAAGCAGAAGAGACTTGTTTGGGCTAAAGAACACAAGTAATGGACATTAGACCAGTGGAAATCTGTGCTTTGGTCTGATGAGTCCAAATTTTAGATCATTGGTTCCAACCACCGTGTCTTTGTGCGACGCAGAAAAGGTGAACGGATGGACTCTACATGCCTGGTTCCCACCGTGAAGCATGGAGGAGGAGGTGTGATGGTGTGGGGGTGCTTTGCTGGTGACACTGTTGGGGATTTATTCAAAATTAAAGGCATACTGAACCAGCATGGCTACCACAGCATCTTGCAGCAGCATGCTATTCCATCTGGTTTGCGTTTAGTTGGACCATCATTTATTTTTCAACAGGACAATGACGCCCAACACACCTCCAGGCTGTGTAAGGGCTATTTAACCAAGAGGGGGAGTGATGGGGTGCTACGCCAGATGACCTGGCCTCCACAGTCACCAGACCTGAACCCAATCGAGATGGTTTGGGGTGAGCTGGACCGCAGAGTGAAGGCAAAAGGGCCAACAAGTGCTAAGCATCTCTGGGAACTCCTTCAAGATTGTTGGAAGACCATTTCCGGTGACTACCTCTTGAAGCTCATCAAGAGAATGCCAAGAGTGTGCAAAGCAGTCATCAAAGCAAAAGGTGGCTACTTTGAAGAACCTAGAATATAAGACATATTTTCAGTTGTTTCACACTTTTTTGTTAGGTATATAATTCCACATGTGTTAATTCATAGTTTTGATGCCTTCAGTGTGAATGTACAATTTTCAAAGTCATGAAAATACAGAAAAATCTTTAAATGAGAAGGTGTGTCCAAACTTTTGGTCTGTACTGTATATACTATGATTGTCCCCACTGCTCCAAATATATAATATGATGGTCCCATTGCTCCACATATATAGTATGATGGTCCCACTGCTCCTGATATATAGTGTGATGGTTCCACTGCTCCTGATATATAGTATGATGGTCCCACTGCCCCTGATATATAGTAGGATGGTCCCACTGCTCTATATATATAGTACAATGGTCCCCACTGCTTCACATATATACTAATATGGTTCCACTTCTCCACGTATATACAGGTGCTTCTCACAAAATTAGAATATCATCAAAAAGTTAATTTATTTCAGTTCTTCAATCCAAAAATTGAAACTCATATATTATATAGAGTCATTACAGAGTGATCTATTTCAAGTGTTTATTTCTGTTAATGTTGATGATTATGGCTTACAGCCAACGAAAACACAAAAGTCATCTCAGTAAATTAGAATAATTAACAAAAAACACCTGCAAAGGCTTCCTACGTGTCTAAAAAGATCTAATAGTCTGTCTCAGTAGGCGCCACAATCATGTGGAAGACTGCCTACTTGACAGATGTCCAGAAGGCAGTCATTGACACACTCCACAAGGAGAGTAAGCCACAAAATGTCATTGCTAAAGAAGCTGGCTGTTCACAGAGTGCTGTATCCAAGCATATTAATTTTGGTTGAGTGAGTATGTTCTGTCTGAGTATGCTCGAGCTCCGAGTATTTACAGCTGCTCGGTGATGTGTTTGAATCGTTCCCGTGTGCATGATTTGCAACTGTTTGACAGTTTTATTACATGAGAGGAATGTCTATTTCTTACACATTCCTCACATGTAATAAAACTGTCAAACAGTTGCAAATCATGCGCATGGGAGCGATTCAACCATATCACCGAGCAGCTGTAAATACTCGGAGCTCGGCCCGAGCATACTCGGCGAAAGGGTTAATAGAACATACTCGCTCAACACTAATATTAATGGAAAGTTGAGTGGAAGGAAAAAGCGTGGTAGAAAAAGGTGCACAAGCAACCGGGATAACTGCAGCCTTGAAAGGATTGTTAAGAAAAGGTCAATCAAAAATTTGGGGGAGATTCACAAGGAGTGGACTGCTGCTGGAGTCATTGCTTCAAGAGCCACCACACACAGACGTATCCAGGACATGGGCTACAAGTGTCGCATTTCTTGTGTTAAGCCACTCATGACCAATAGACAGCGCCAGAAGCATCTTACCTGGGCCAAGGAGAAAAACACCTGGACTGTTGCTCAGTGGTCCAAGATGTTGTTTTTAGATGAAAGTAAATTTTGCATTTCATCTGGAAATCAAGGTCCCAGAGTCTGGAGTAAGAGTGGAGAGGGACACAATCCAAGCTGCTTGAGGTCTAGTGCTTGATTGGCCAGCAAACTCACCTGACCTTAACCCCATAGAGAATCTATAGGGTATTGTAAAGATGAAGATGAGAGACACCAGACCCAACAATGCAGACGAGCTGAAGGCTGCTGTCAAAGCAACCTGGGCTTCCATAACACCTCAGCAGTGCCACAGGCTGATTGCCTCCATGCCACACCGCATTGATGCTGTAATTGATGCAAAATGAGCCCCGACCAAGTATTGAGTGCATTTACTGAACTTACATTTCAGTAGGCCAACATTTCGGATTTTAAAATCATTGTTCAAGCTGGCTGTATGTGTGTTCTGGTATGTCTTTCACCTAATCACTTGCCTACCCCCACCCTTATTTATGACCTTGTTTACTCTGTTTTAAATATCCTGCATCTGGCCCAGTGTTAATTATCTGATATAGATGAGCAGAGGCCACTCCTCTCTGGTTCACAGCTGCGTGCATTTTGTAGCAAATATATATTGTGAGCTATACATCTGCAGGACATCAGTCTGCCAGTGTACCATACAAGTGTAACATAGAAGTGTACTGAAGAAATACTCAGCTAAGAATTATACCCAGGGTCAGACTGGGGTGCCTAGGGCCCACCAGGGGAACTGACTCTAGGGGCCCACACTGCAGCCCACCATAAACGGTTTTATTACTTGTTATGCTTGTCTATAATGCACTATAGTTACATGATTGGCTGCGCTGTGGAGCACCAAGCGGCAGGACTTTGTTCGAACAGTCATTCCGTCCTGCCAGAGTCCCTTTAATGGTAACTTGTCACCTTGGCTTGAAAAACGCTATTTATCTGCAGATATAGGGGTAATCTGCAGGTAAATAGGGTTTAAAGCCTGGTTAGACGGCTTAATGGAAAACCGTTGGCTACACGGAGAAAATTACGTTTTATTCTCCCTGCCGCCACTCGCTTCCTGTCATAGGATCGGTGCAAGGAGGGAGACATTACAGTCACTGCGAACTACAAAGTGAGGGTGCTGCAATAACGTCCGGCACCTTGATTGTGACACTTCCATGGAGGCCAACCTCAGGCTGAGCTTCATTGAACGACTAACATGGCAGCAGCACCTGGTAACTAGTGCTGAGCGAGAATGGTCAGATAAGGTGTGATCCCAGCATGCTCGGGTGTTATCCAGGTATCTTGTAGTGCTCTGCTAATATGCTCGAGTCCCCAGGGTAGCATGTTTTGCGGCGGTAGACAGACGCAACACATGCAGGAATTGCCTGTTTGTTAGGTAATCCCTGCATATGTTGCTTCTGTCTACCGCCGCAAAACATGTTACCGCAGGGACTCGAGCATATTAGCAGAGCACTACAAGATACCTGGATAACACCCGAGCATGCTGGGATAACACCTTATCCGACCACGCTCACTCAGCACTACTGGCAACCCATCAGCAATCTGCAACTGCGTCACAGGGGGCTGAAGGGAACAGGTGACTGCATGCACCGGCCATTGTGCTATCTAAATGCCGCTGTCAGTGCTTGACAAGGGCACTTAAATACTCAGAACAGCAGCAATCAAGGTGAGCTCTGATCACTGCTGTTACAGGCAGACGCCGGCTATCTAACACAGCCGACATCTGCCTGGTATGGAGCAGGCTCAGCTCCTGAACCCGCTCCATACAAGTACAACCCTATGGTTATGACAAGGTTAGCAAATTTCACTTGTCTGTTCCTAAATGTGGAAAGACAAATGGAATTCCCTAACACATGTGAGTGAGTCCTAATAGATTTAGTAAAGGTGCCTCAAGCATATGAATGTTATTACACCACAATGGACTCTTACATACACACATCTTACAAAAATACATATTATTCCAGATACGCAGAAGCGCACAAACACGCACATGCGCACAAACACATCAGTACATGAATACATCATCTGAACCACCATCATTTGTAATGTCAGGTCAGACCCATATATCTTTGTATCACATAAACCTACAACTCCCAGTATGTAACTAACAATAGAGATACTGGGAGTTGTTATCAGTCATCATCAGACTGCGGACCATACAGGAACCACAGTACTGATGAGACACAGGCAGGATCACAGATGAACATTTACATCCAGGTATCTTACCCGAGACGTCTTCTCTGATTAGAGTCGTTCTCTTTCTGTTCTTCCTCTTGTCCAGTCTCCATGATGACTTTTCTCATCCACAGCTCGTCTCTGCAGACTTCCATCTTCTCCGGTCTTCTGCAGCACATCCCGACACGATGCCCTTAAAGATAGCAGTGTCATTATAATGCTCCTGAATAAAAATATCTACACTGAGCCCCTGAATAAATCTAACTCTTACAATGCTCCCTGCACAAAACATGACATACACTCTACCCCTCTTATGGTACCTGCTCTCCACACTGTCCTCTCCTTACCATACTGGGCCCCCTCTTCACATTGTCCTCTCACACGGTGTCCCCCCTATACTGCCCAGTCTCTATACTGTGCCCCTTCATCACACTCCCCATCCTCAGCATACTGTTCCCTCCTTTCTGTGCCCTCACACTGTTTCCCCCATACTGCCGCATCTCTATACCTTCCCCCTCACTACCTAGTCTCTGTGCTGTGTCACCTCACACTTTTCTCCCTCCATACTGTCTCCTCACACTATTCCCCCGCTCTCCATACTGTCTTATACATCCCTTCCCCATTCTGTTCCCGCACCCATTCCCACCCCTCCCCTAGTTCACCATACTGTTTCTTCACACATCTCCCCATTCTGTCTCCTAAAATTTCTCTCCCATCTCTCTCCAAATATAATAAATCTTCGGAAGAGCACACAGACATGCAGAAGCGCGCTTACACACAAAAAAACAAGCGCACACGGACACATACTAAGGGCTCTTTCATACGTCAGTACATGCGGTGACCGTTTCCACACGTACCAGAGACACTGACACACGTAGACCCATTCACATGAATGCGTATCTGCACATGTCATTGTGTTTCCACTTTCTACAGATCATGTGGTGTCCGTGGGCAAAACACGCTGACATGTCTGTTTTTTACCTGCTGTCCAGACCGCAAAAAGTCCCGCACACTGATGACAGTTAGCACCCGGTGCTTGGGAAGAGCGCTGAGCGCTGCCCTCATCATAGATCCCTGCAGGCGCTGCGATCAGTACCAGCAGGGTCAATGATGAGAGTAATAGTCTATACAAGCTGTGTCCAACTGTAAAAAGAATAAATTAAAAAAAAACTTATACTAACCTCTACTAAGTGTCACCCACTGTAATCCGTGCGAGCGCTCACGCCGAGGAGAATGTCTCCTGCAGCGAGTGGGCTCCGGAGCTGCGCTCAACAAGCGGTGCCCTGTCATTCACTAAGCGCAGCTCTGGAGCAAGCTCGCTGCAGAAGTCATTCTCCTCGGCGTGAGCGCTCGCACGGATTACAGCAGGTGACACTTAGGAGAGGTGAGTATAAGGATTTTTTTATTTTATTCTTATTTTTACAGTTGGACACGGACACGGTGGAAGTAGACTACTACTCTCATCATTGACCCCGCTGCTGCTGATCACAGCGCCTGCAGGGATCTATGATGAGGGCAGCGCTCAGCAGCCGGCTCTTGGGAACAGCGCTAACTGTATACTGATTCCCAAGCGCCAGTATGTGTCACTTGGATGACACACAGGTGGACACGGATATCTCCAGTCCCGTAAATATCAGGACATGTGAAAGAGCCCAAATATACATACACGCAGATACACATACAGAAATGGGGACACGTACACACGCAGGTAAGCACACACAGAAATGCACAGACACACTCAGACAATCACACACAAAAATGCAGACACGCAGGGAAGCACACACACACGTATGTGTGAAGACACATAAACACACAGGCATGCACAATGGACACACACAGGCATATACACACACACCGGCATATACACACACAGGCATATACACACACACACATACAGGCATATATACACACACACACACACACAGGCATATACACACACTGTACACACACAGGCATATACACACACACACAGGAATATAAACACACACACAGGAATATAAACACACACACAGGCATATAAACACACACAGGCATATAAACACACTGTACACACACACACACTGTACACACACACACAGGTATATACACATACACACACACAGGCATATACACACACTGTACACACACAGGCATATATACACTGTACACACAGGCATATACACACACTGTACACACAGGCATATACACACACTGTACACACACAGGCATATACACACACTGTACACACACAGGCATATACACACTGTACACACACAGGCATATACACACACTGTACACACAGGCATATACACACACTGTACACACACACACAGGCATATACACACACTGTACACACACACACACATACAGGTATATACACACTGTACACACACACAGGCATATACACACAGGCATATACACACAGGCATAGGCATATACACACACACTGTACACACACAGGCATATACACACAGGCATATACACACACACTGTACACACACAGGCATATACACACACACTGTACACACACAGGCATATACACACACACTGTACACACAGGCATATACACACACACAGGCATATACACACACACTGTACACACACACGCATATACACACACACTGTACACAAACACAGGCATATACACACACACTGTACACACACAGGCATATACACACACTGTACACACACACATGCAGGCAGCATATACATAAAAATCCATACAAACACACAAATATTACAGTACCTTGGCTTGTCTCCAGCCCACAGACACGCTCCTAATGTGGGAGACTGCAGTGCAGGGCGCGCTGTGACGTCACTTTTAGCAGACGTGCTTCCCTGTCTGCTGAGTGTGACGCTGCAGTGCAGCCCCTGCTCTCCTGCTCCCAGGCCCCTCCCGCTACAGTCCTGGGCATCGCATCGGTGAAAGTGCGTGCGCGCGCCCTTAAAGGGCCCACGACCACTTTTTTTTTTTAAATTCTTCAGTTCCCTCTGCATGGGGCCCGGGGCCCACCGGGAAATTTCCCGGCGCCCCGCCAGGCCAGACCGAGCCTGATTATACCTGAATTTAACCTGAAGGGAACTAGAGGTAACTGGATACTTAGTCACCGTAAACAATGTTCCTATTTGTTTTCACTCTCTCCTCTATAGTCCTTCACATTCTACTAACCCCTCTAATCCCTACTCCTAGTAAGGAACTGGTAATCTCTCCCTCCATTCTCCCCATCCACCTCACCTCCTCCTCAGAACTGATCCTCAACATACAATCCTGTGTCTACAAACACAGACAGCCACATCATGCGCTCTTCTGCTCCCACCTGTCTGTGATGCTGAGAGATGAGAGAGTCTGTAGTAAGAGGGAATGGTCCACTGTGTCAAAAGCAGAGGACAGGTCCAGGAGGAGGAGGACAGAGTAGTGTCGCTTGGATTTGGTGGTCAGTAGGTCGTTGGTGACTTTAGTCAGGGCAGTTTCAGTGGAATGGTGAGGTCGGAAGCCAGATTGTAAGAGAGAGCAGGAGGAGAGGGGGGAGAACAGTTCAAAGTGGACTTGTTCCGGTAGTTTTGAGGCATAGGGGAGAAGTGATATGGGACGATAGCTGGACACAGAGAAGGGGTAAAAGGAGGGCTTTTTGAGGATGGGTGTGATTGAGGCATGTTTGAAACATGAGGGGAAGACACTAGTTGTTAGTGACAGGTTGAAGAGGTGGGTTAGAGTTGGGATGAAGGCAGTGGTAATGTTAGGGATGACATGGGACGGGATTGGGTCAAGTTCACAGATGGTAAGGTGTGATTTGGAGAGTAAAGAGGAAACTTGATCTTCTGTAATGGTGGAGAAGCTGGTTTTGGAGCAGGAAGGTTGAGTAGATATGGGGAGGTGCTGTGGAGACTTTAGGCGAAAGCTTTGTCTGATGGTGTCAATCTTCTACTTGAAGAATGAGGCAAAGTCTTCAGTTGAGATGAGAGGAGAGGGAGGAGGCACTGGGGGACGGAAGAGAGAATTGAAGGTGTTAAATAGCTCTTTAGGGTTGTGAGACAGAGAGGATATGAGGGATGAAAAGTAGGTTTGTTTTGCTGCAGTAAGTGTCGACTTAAAAATAGTGATAGACTGTTTGAATGCGATGAAGTGCTCGTGGGAGTGGGACCTTTTCCATCTCCACTCAGCAACCCTGGAAGCCTGTCTCAGTTCTTTAGTCAGGCTGGTGTGCCAGGGTTGCCTATTGATTGTGTGAGCTTTGGTATGTGTGAAAGGGGTGACCGACCCAAGAGCTGCTGCTGTTGTGGTGTTATATAAAGCGACAGCAACATCTGCATCATGTAAAAGACTTATGTCTGTAAGAGGGAGAAGGAATTCAGAGAGTGAGTGTAGGCCAAGGTGTTTGAGATTTCTGTGAGGGTGTCCAAGTTTCTGGACCTGGGATTGTGCACCTGGAGAGGAGAGGAAAGAGAATGTAAGTAGGTTGTTGTCAGAAAGAGGGAGAGGAGAGTTAGAGAGGTTAGATAGGGAACAGAGGCGGGTGAAGATGAGATCCAGTGTGTGGCCATCTTTGTGAGGGGCTGTGGAAGACCATCGAGCAAAGCCGATGGACGAAGTGAGAGAAAGAAGCTTAGAGGCTGATGAGTGGGACGTGTCAATGGGGATGTTGAAGTCGCCCATGATGATAGTGGGGATGTCAGCTGAAAAGAAATGAAGTAGCCAGGTGGTGAAGTGGTCGAAGAAAGTGGTGGCTGTCCCTAGGGAGCGGTAAATGACAGCCAGTTGGAGGTTGGAGGGGAAGTAGATGCGCACACAGTGCACCTCAAAAGAGGGGAGAGTAACGGAGGGCAGCAGTGGAATTGGGGAAAAGGAGCAGTTATCTGACAGGAGAAAACCGACTCCTCCGCCATTCTTGCCACTGGAGCGCGGGTGTGGGAAAGGTGGAATCCACTGTACAAAAGTGCAGTTGGAGAGGCTGTGTCAGAGGGGGTGAGCAAGGAAGGAAAGTTTGTTATTAATGGAAAGATCATGAATGTAGGAAAGTTTGTTGTAGACAGAGAGAGTTCCTGTTAGAGAGACTGGGGAAGTGGGGGCTGGGCGGATTGGTATAAGGTTAGAAAATGAAGGAGGGTGGCAGGCTGATGAAGACGCCGTGGCAATGAGTGGGTTAAATGTGTTATGTTATGTGTTATATTAGTGTGATAAAGTTTGCTGTGTTTTATCCCTATGGCCGTTATTGTACGCCGGTTCTCCTACAGGCTCTGGCTAAGGCCATCCCTGCGAATGCGGGAAGTCTGTCCACTAGGGGAACCATACAATAGGTAGAGATATAGTTTGCATTACATTACTTAGACATTAGACAGTTAACTCAGGGATTAGATCATCGTTGGGAGGGGTTAGAACATTTTTTTAGGAAACAATTTCCGGGTTGCAGGCAATAAGTTAGGGAGTTGGTCAGGGTGTAGTCCATGACACGGACACCTGAATTCTGGGTCCACAACCCTTATAGAACGGGACCAGTGCAGGTCCCATACAAGAGAGAGTGGAGTGTAGAAGGAAGGCTGCACGGACAGGGAGACAGGTTCCATCAGCAGATACAGCGGTGGAGAAAGTGTTTTATCAGTGCACGTTTTCTGAACAGAATTAGGACATGTTTGATATTCGATCTGGATGCCGCCACAGTCCTAGGCTTTAAGCCTAAAAGTGGTACTGAGAAGCAGGCCTCTATATCCCTCATGGGAAGAATTTCAGCTGGGTAGCAGAGGAAGTGGAAGATGGTGGGTCTCAGGACAGGACGAGGACGAACACTGAAAAGGCACATAACCAAGAGTACTTCACTAACAAAAGACCATGTCTTAATCTGTATGCTGCAGCCGTGTGTAGAAGAATTGCACAGTAAAAGTGAGCATGTTAATCCAGATCTCAGGTCTCCTGTCTTGTTTGAAACCAATTCCAGTCCCATGGACAATGTAACAGTGAGTAAAGAAAATCCTCCATCACGCAATACACTCCACTCTCAGTCCTTTATAGAAGAGGGGACACTGGGCAAAGAGAACTCAGTTCCGTCCCAGAGTGTGTTGATAACAGCCCTGTGCCTCCCCCCTTCAAAAGGATGCAAGAGTTTGTGATAGACTGTGGATGAGAGGTAGAAGTGACTGTGGGGATGTGGTGAGGAGGGCCAGGATTTGGAGAGATATCATAGTGAGGAGGAGCAGGGAAAGTGTTAGTAGGTGGGCACAGGAGAGAGCATTAGGTGGCTTTCTGTGTTTGGAGACACAGGATTCAATGTTGAGGAATAGTTTTGAGGAGGAGGTGAGATGGATGAAGAGAATGGAGGGAGAGATGACCAGTTCCTTACTAGGAGTAGGGATTAGAAAGGTTAGTAGAAAGTGGAGGACATTAAATTGTTTTAGGGGAAATAGCTGCAGATGACAGATACAGCAAGCAGATATATTATACAATTAAATTGTTTCAGGGGAAATAGCAGCAGATGACAGATACAGCAAGCAGAGATATTATACCATTAAATTGTTTCAGGGGAAATAGCAGCAGATGAAAGATACAGCAAGAATAGATATTATACCCGTGTGAAGAGAGAAGATGAGTGTTAGTCCACTGCCGAATGAAGTAACTGCACACACTTAGTCCCACTGCTCCTTATTAGTGTTGAGCGAGTATGTTTTGTTAACCCTTTCGGCGAGTATGCTCGGGCCGAGCACCGAGTATTTATAGCTGCTCGGTGATGTGTTTGAATCACTTCCGTGTGCATGATTTGCGACTGTTTGACAGTTTTAATACATGTGAGGAATGTCTATTTTTTACACATTCCTCACATGTAATAAAGCTGTCAAACAGTTACAAATCATGCACACGGGAGCGATTCAAGCATATCACCGAGCAGCTATAAATACTCGGAGCATACTCGAACGGAACATACTCGCTCAACACTACTCCTTATATATAATATGATGATCCCACTGTCCACATATATAGTAGGATGGTCCCACTGTTCCAAATATATAGTATGATGGTCCCACTGCTTCATATATACAGTATGATGGTCCCACTACTCCACATATACAGTGGGGAAAATTAGTATTTGATACACTGCTGATTTTGCAAGTTTTCCCACCTACAAAGAACGGAGAGGTCTGTAATTTTTATCGTAGGTAGACTTCAACTGTGAGAGACAGAATCTAAAAAGAAAAAAACAGAAAATCACATTGTATGATTTTTAAAAAATTAAATTGCATTTCATTGAATGAAATAAGTATTTGATCACCTACCAACTAGCAAGAACTTTGGCTCTCACAGACCTGTTAATTTCTTTTTGACTCTTTTACCCCCGAGGGTGGTTTGCATGTTAATGACCAGGCCAATTATTTAAATTCTGACCACCGTCACTTTATGAGGTAGTAACTCTGGAACACTTTAACGGATCCCACTGATCCTGAGGTTGTTTTTTTCGTGACATATTGTACTTCATGATAGTGGTAATATTTATTCGATATGACTGAGTTTATTTGGTCCAACCATGTATTTTCTATTCTAGTATATTGGCACATCTTGTACTCTAATATTATTGACACATGTCATGTGTTCATACCTATTTCTAATATGCACTGTACACTTTATGCACATGAGGCACTTTTAGTTTACTAGCGAATAAAAAACCTTTTCTCTTCCTCATGGTAGTGTTTTTTCTTAATGGTGTCTTTTTAATATAGGTTATCTTACTATATTCTATGCTATGTATTCTATACTGGTGGCCTCTACTATTGTATATTGATATATATATATATCTTTATTCATATGCCAGGTGGTGGTCTCATTAGGCTCTTATCTGATTGACATCTGCACTTGTATGCATTGGCAGGGGGTTCTTTCTTTGTGAGTTCCCCCTGTTGTTTCTTTTGGCCAGAGCTCTGGCTATTGCACATGTGCTAAGCGCTTTAAACACTAATCACGTGATTTAGTCCCGATCATGTGACCGCGTGTGGTCACATTATGGGAAGTACTTTCTATCAACTGCGTCTCCTTCCGGCGGTTCCCGGACATGGCGGCCGGCATGCTTGCGGCGTGCCATCGCGGGGGCAATATGCTACACAGGTACCCATGACAACAATTATCTAAGGTCAGGGTCTGCACAGGGGTAATAACACAGCTGTATACGATCACCAATTAGGGCGTCAATGGCCAGGATCCATTGAAATACTCAACCTTTCCAGCATTCCATCACCCCTGGATGAAGCCTTTCCTGTGCGAAACGCGCGTCGGGTGTGTGATGGGTGCCTGGGCCCTACACCTACGCTCCTTGATAAATATAATTATTTTCTATGGTTATACTGGGTAGTCCCTATAGGAGTTTTGTATCTGTATATGCAGCTCCACTTGGACATTGTGTACAAAACAGTTACTTACTCCTATTTACTCATATTCATGTTTAGATGGAGCTATTCTATGCATTTATGTATTTATATTTATTAACTTTCTACATGTGGTTTGCCATCTATGTATTTAATGCTGCTCAATTATGTTAATATGTATAGCTCTATCATCCCATATACTTGTTGTTATACATTTACCTGTTGGAGCTACATGAATGATATATTGGTTACTCCATACATTATTTAGGTCCAGGTGCTCCACCTATCTGTCATCTGTGGTGTGCCTTGTTTTTATTTTTGTACATTTGTGTCTTTTATAAGTTTTCAATAAAGTCTTGGGAATTCTCAACTTGGGCCATGTAGTTGGTTGTTGCTTTAGTTATTTTGGTGTCGCTGAGTTTATTTGTGAAAAAATTGGAAATTTAGCGAAAATAGTGAAAATTTCACAATTTTCAAAATTTTAATTTTATGTCCTTCAATAAGAGAGATATGTCACACAAAATAGTTAATAAATAACATTTCTCACATGTATACTTTACATCAGCCCAATTTTGGAACCAAATTTTTTTTGTTAGGAAGTTATAAGGGTTAAAAGTTGACCAGCGATTTCTCATTTTTCCAACAAAATTTACAAAACCATTTTTTTGGGACCACATCACATTTGTGACAGAAAATACCCAAAAGTGACACCATTCTAAAAACTGCACCATCAAGGTGCTCAAAACCACATTCAAGAAGTTTATTAACCCTTCAGGTGCTTCACAGGAAGAAAATACCCAAAAGTGACACCATTCTAAAAACTGCACCGTCAAGGTGCTCAAAACCACATTCAAGAAGTTTATTAACCCTTCAGGTGCTTCACAGGAATTTTTGGAATGTGGAAGAAAAAATTAACATTTAACTTTTTTCACAAAGATGTTACTTTAGACCCAAGTTTTTTTTATTTTTTCCAGGACATCAGGAAAAAATGGACCCAAAAATTTGTTGTGCAATTCCTCTTGAGCATGCCAATACCTCATATGTGTGGGAAAACCACTGTTTGGGTGCACGGCAGGGCCTGGAAGGGAAGGTGCGCTATTTGACATTTTTAAAGTAAAATTTGCTTAAATAATTAATTAGTGGACGCCATGTTGCGTTTGGAGAGCCCTTGATGTGCCTAAAGAGTGGAAACCCCCCCCCAACAAAAATGTTCTTCAGCCTCCAATTTTGCATTTTCATAAGGGTAACAGGACAAATTGCACCATGCAATTTGTTGTGCAATTTCTCCTAAGTAAGCCGATACCCCATATGTGGGGGAAAACCACTGTTTGGGCGCACGGCACAGTTCGGAAGGGAAGGAGCGCCATTTGACTTTATGAATGTAAAATTTGCTTGAATAATTAGTGGACGCCATGTGGTGTTTGGAGAGCCCCTGATGCGCCTAAACAGTGGAAACCCCCCACAAGTGACACCATTTTGAAAAACTACACCCCTCAGGGAACTTATCTTGGTGTGTGGTGAGCACCTTGAACCCCCAGGTGCTTCACAGAAGTTTATAACATTGATCCATAAAAATAAAATGTTCACATTTTTCTCACAAAAATGTTCTTCAGCCTCCAATTTTGCACTTTCATAAGGGTAACAGGAGAAATTGCACCATGCAATTTGTTGTGCAATTTCTTCTGAGTAAGCTGATATCACATACAGTACAGACCAAAAGTTTGGACATACCTTCTCACTTAAAGATTTTTCTGTATTTTCATGACTTTGAAAATTGTACATTCACACTGAAGGCATCAAAACTATGAATTAACACATGTGGAATTATATACTTAACAAAAAACTGTGAAACAACTGAAAATATGTCTTATATTCTAGGTTCTTCAGAGTAGCCACCTTTTGCTTTGATGACTGCTTTGCACACTCTTGGCATTCTCTTGATGAGCTTCAAGAGGTAGTCACCGGAAGTGGTCTTCCAACAATCTTGAAGGAGTTTCCAGAGATGCTTAGCACTTGTTGGCCCTTTTGCCTTCATTCTGCGGTCCAGCTCACCCCAAACCATCTCGATTGGGTTCAGGTCTGGTGACTGTGGAGGCCAGGTGATCTGGCATAGCACCCGATCACTCTCCCGCTTGGTCAAATAGCCCTTACACAGCCTGGAGGTGTGTTTGGGGTCATTGTCCTGTTGAAAAATAAATGATGGTCCAACTAAACGCAAACCGGATGGCATAGCATGCCGCTGCAAGATGCTGTGGTATTCATGCTGGTTCAGTATGCATTAAATTTTGAATAAATCCCCAACAGTGTCACCAGCAAAGCACCCCCACACCATCACACCTCCTCCTCCACGCTTCACGGTGGGAACCAGGCATGTAGTGTCAATGCGTTCACCTTTTCTGCGTCGCACAAAGACACGGTGGTTGGAACCAAAGATCTCAAATTTGGACTCATCAGACCAAAGCACAGATTTCCACTGGTCTAATGTCCATTCCTTGTATTCTTTAGCCCAAACAAGTCTCTTCTGCTTGTTGCCTGTCCTTAGCAGCGGTTTCCTAGCAGCTATTTTACCATGAAGGCCTGCTGCACAAAGTCTCGACTTAACAGTTGTTGAAGAGATGTGTCTGCTGGTAGAACTCTGTGTGGCATTGACCTGGTCTCTAATCTGAGCTGCTGTTAACCTGCGATTTCTGAGGCTGGTGACTTGGATAAACTTATCCTCAGAAGCAGAGGTGACTCTTGGTCTTTCTTTCCTGGGGCAGTCCTCATGTGAGCCAGTTTCTTTGTAGCGCTTGATGGTTTTTGCAACTGCACTTGGGGACACTTTCAAAGTTTGCCCAATTTTTCGCACTGACTGACCTTCATTTCTTAAAGTAATGATGGCCACTCGTTTTTCTTTACTTAGCTGCTTTTTTCTTTCCATAATACAAATTCTAACAGTCTACTCAGTAGGACTATCAGCTGTGTATCCACCAGACTTCTGCACAACACAACTGATGGTCTCAACCCCATATATAAGGCAAGAAATCCCTATTATTAAACCCAACAGGGCACACCTGTGAATTGAAAACCATTTCTGGTGACTACCTCTTGAAGCTCATCAAGAGAATGCCAAGAGTATGCAAAGCAGTCATCAAAGCAAAAGGTGGCTACTTTGAAGAACGTAGAATATAAGACATATTTTCAGTTGTTTCACAGTTTTTTGTTAAGTATATAATTCCACATGTGTTAATTCATAGTTTTGATGCCTTCAGTGTGAATGTACAATTTTCAAAGTCATGAAAATACAAAAAAATCTTTAAATGAGAAGGTGTGTCCAAACTTTTGGTCTGTACTGTATGTGGGGGAAAACCACTGTTTGGGCGCACGGCAGGGTTCGAAAGAAAAGCAGCGCCATTTGACTTTTTGAATGTAAAATTTGCTTGAATAATTAGCAGACGCCATGTTGCATTTGGGGAGCCCCTGATGTGCCTAAACAGTGGAAACTCCCCACAAGTGACACCATTTTGGAAACTAGACCCCTCAAGAATTTTATCAAGGGGTATAGTGAACATTCTGAACCCAGAGGTATGATGCGCCCCCAGGGCCGTGGGGTACTCGGCAGCCAGGCCTCTGCGTATGCCAGTGGGGGATATCACGGTGGTTGGCCCGGTCCGTGACCCAGGGTGGTCAGTAAAAAGGGGAATTTATAGGGGATTTGGAAAGTTCGTGACGCCACCTGTGGAATGCGGCAAAAGGGGTGCCGCCACTGTGGAGCAGTCCTCTGGAGCGGGTGTTACGGCAGCAGGGGTGGTGTGGCTCTCCACAGGTAGAGCTAGCTCCAGGGCAGCGTGGGGTGTTATGGAGGGGAGAGACGGCAGGACGGTCCCGGAGGAAAGACGGACACTCACACGGGGGTTACCTTCAGTACCTTTACTAGTGATGTTGCAGGCACGGTCCAGGGTACTCCGGGCGAAGGGAGCACTTTTGGACTCTCCCCAGTGAGCGGGTGTAGGGCCTTCTGATCCATTGTTTCCTCTTGCTAAGCTTCTGGCCTGCCTGGAACTAGGCCTAGCTTGGTTACTGTCTCTCTCTCCCTTGCACCTGCTGACCTGGTGGTAGGGCCTTCTCTTTGGAGTTCACTCTCCCTGGATGCTGGAGCCTCCGTGACTCCTAGCCCTGGTACTGTAGTCAGCGTTTGGCAAACCTGGGACCTGTAGTCCTCCAGGGGTTCTGGTAGTCCCTACTGGGTGTAAAGAGTCCCTGTAGGCGCGGACCCGATGTCCGGTATATATCTCGGGGTGAGCTTGGTATGCTCCTCTGCCCCCCTTGCTACTTCTTCCTTCTCCTCTCGCCTTCGGCCCACTCAGGGCCCTGACTAGGCCTTCACACGTGCTGTAGGCCTTGGCTCACCTAAGCACAGCAGCCAGCGTGCTGCCTCTTCGCTGCTCTCTGAGCGTCAGCACGCTCTCAGCTCACTCTGAGCTCTGTCCCTCTCTGTGTCTGAGCAGGAACTGAACTAAAAACTGAGCTGCCTGGCTCCACCCTCCCTATATATATCCCTATCAGGGCTCCCTCTGCTGGTCTGAGGTGGTAGGGTGGAGGTGTGTGAATGTGTGAGGGCCTCTTGTGGAGAAGTCCATCCATGCACCCTTCTGGGTTCTGTGGCACCAATGCGCAGCAGGGCGCCACATTTTCCCCTAGTAAAACTCAGTACTCCTGGACTGAAGCATTTTTTTAAAAACAGGTTTAACAATAACTTATCTTCCCTTTATGGGAGGCACTTTTCTTGAACGTTACAGGTAACAAAAACGCAATAAATAATGAATATATGTACAATAGTTAGAGTTTTTGAGCAATTGTCAGTGAGTCCCCTAACAGGGTGTCCATTTCACTGCAAAGTACAAGGTAGCTTGAGGGACCTGTCCGTAAACCCTCCACGTAGGCCCTGGGCGTGGCTGCAGGGCGTAGACGATCCGATGTTGGACCACAAGTCTTGCCACGCCAGACAGGTTTTTCTTCAGTGGTTACCTAAAAGGGGCACTCCAAGGAGTGCAATATGTACAAGTAAACAGTTTTTGGGCTGCACACAGTCCTCAGCCACAGAGTCTTTTTATATATACCCTTACAGGTAACTAAATGCAACAAGAAAAGTGTCCATGTCACCTAAATTGTCCATTGTAAGGCAAAAATAAGTCAATAAATACATACATGAAAATTATACAAGAATAACATACCCCAAGGGGCAACTATTTATACTGTCAGAGTTTCTCTTCCTACTCTCTGTATCTGACAGGAGTCTGACCTTGCGTGCTACGTGTTGACCTACGTAGTACTGGGATGCGTGTGGTACTGGTGTTTGTACTACCTCCCATTCTGTCAGTTCTAGGTGTGGAGGGACTGCAAGGCTGCCTTAAGCTCCCTTCGGGACTGGCAAGTGTACCATGGGCTGGGCCTTCTTGCTCTGCTCCAAACGGGGATCCTTCTTCCGGGGATTCTTCCTGAGCAGGCTCTTCTGGGGCACCTACAGGTTCTACTTGCTGTGGAGGGTCTTCTGGTTGTTGGAAGAAGAGGATCACAGGTATTATTACTGCTCCACCTAGTTGAGGCCAATCTGCCGGGAAATCTCCTAAGTCAGTATGGAGTACTTCTTTTTTAGTCTCCTCCAGTACAGTGAGAGGCACTTCCTCCTGGGACTTCAACAGACTTAGGCACAACTTCAGATGGTCTCTCGATACCGTTGCAGTTGTTCTTCCTCCGTCTTTGCTAATTAAACAGGTTTTCCTATTGTCGACTCTGGAATTCAACACAGTGTAAGGTTCTCTTTCCCACTGGTCGTCAAGTTTGTGGTTTCTCCTTTTTCTTTTTAGCACAACTTCTCCAGGTGTTAAGGGTTCTGCTGGTGCACTCTTGTTGCACTGTGCTTCCTGCTTATCTCTCACCCTATTTAGACTGTCTTCGACACAGGCCTGTACTCTCCTGTACTGCTCCTGTCGCGTCGTATCCCAGTCTTCAGTGGACATATCTGCTTCTGGCTCTACCACTCCAAGCTCCAGGTCCATGGGCAACTTCCCGGGTCTTGCTCTCATGAGCTACGCTCGAGTACAATTGGTGGAACTCACAGGTATGTGATTGTACAGATCTACCAGGTCAGGTAGGTTGTCTGGCCACTGGTTTCTTTCCTCTAGAGGTAAGGTCTTCAACAGGTCGATGACTATGTTATTCATCTTTTCACATAACCCATTGGTTTGGGGGTGGTACGGTGTAGTCCGGATCTTCTTACACCTGTACAGATTGCAAAACTCTTTGAACAACTCGGCTTCAAAGGCAGGGCATTGATCCGTCAGCACCTTATCCGGGTATCCATGGGGCCTGCAGAAGTATGCTTGAAACGTCCTTGCTGCAGTTTCTGCCATCAGATCCTTGACGGGGGCTACCACCAGGAACCAGGAGTAATGATCCACCATGGTCAGGGCATACGAGTAGCCTGACCTGCTGGGTGACAGCTTGACTTGATCCAGAGCGACGATCTCCAGAGGCTGGGTTGTCTTGATGGACTGCAGGGGTGCCTTCTGGCTGCTGTAGTCTTTTCTTCTGAGGCTACAGGGTCCACAATCCCGGCACCACCTCTCTATGGAACTCCGCATTCCAACCCAATAAGACCGATTCTTCAGGAGGGTTTCCAGCTTCTTCCAGCCAAAGTGCCCTGCTTGATCGTGGTAGGCCTCCAACACCATCTGGATGTCTGTCCTGGGCACTACGATCTGCCATACCATCTCATGGGTCCTAGGGTTGACATACCTTCGGCACAGCTTCTCTCTATAGATGAACAGCCGGCTTCTCTCATTCCACAGTTGCTTGGTTTGTGGAGATGCGACCTTCTCCAGGGAGGAACCTTCCTGGGTTATCAGTTCTTTGATACGGCTGACAACCAGGTCACTGTCCTGGGTCTCCTTCCAACTGTGGTGAGGCAAAGGGTTTAGTGTCTTACCACGATACCTCCTGGAGGTGCACTGCTCGTGGAGCATCCCATTTCTGTGGAAGGCAGGTAGCTCAATCTCCTCCAGGTCATCCACTTCTTCTTCAGTATCCGACTGGTGTGGCAATCTGGATAGGGCATCGGCGTTGGCGTTCTTGTGGCCTGCCCGGTACTTGATGGTGAACTGATAGTTTGACAGTCGGGCCATCCAAGCTGCTCCATGGCGCCCAACTTGGCTGTCTCTAGATGAGTCAAGGGGTTGTTGTCAGTGTAAGCCGTGAATTTACTGGAGGCCAAGTAGTGCTTGAATCGTTCAGTGATGGCCCAGACCAAGGCCAGGAACTTCAACTTAAAGGAGCTATAGTTTTCCGGATTTCTCTCGGTCGGACGAAGCTTCCTGCTAGCATAGGTGATCACCTTCTCCTTGCCATACTGTTTCTGACTCAACACAGCTCCTAGTCCTTCGTTGCTGGCATCAGTGTACAGCAGGAACGGTTGGCTGTAGTCAGGGTAGGCCAGGATTTCTCCGCCGGTCAGGATCTCTTTCATCACTGCAAAGGACTCAGCCTGCTCTTTACCCCACTGGAAGGGGGGGTTCTTGCCTCTGTGGGACTGTCCTACCAGGAGATCTTGCAAAGGTGCTGCCTTCTTGGTGTAGTCCTTTACAAACCTCCTTTAATACCCGACCAGTCCCAGCAACTGACGTACCTCCTTGAGATTCTTCGGTTACGGCCATTTCTGGATGGCAGTGACCTTCTCTGGGTCTGGTGCTACTCCTTCTGGACTGACGATGTGCCCCAGGTACTGAACCTTCTTTTTGAGCAGGTGGCACTTGGAAGGCTTCAATTTCATCCATACCGGGACAACGACTCAAATACCTCCGCCAGGTGCTTCAAATGGTCCTCATACGTCTTGGAGTACACTATCACGTCATCCAGGTATAGCAGCACGGTCTCGAAGTTACGGTGTCCCAAACAGCACTCCATCAATCTCTGGAACATTCCTGGGGCGTTGCAGAGTCCGAACGGCATACTGTTGAACTCGCAGAGTCCCATCGGGGTAGTGAAGGCCGTCTTCTCTCGGTCCTCCTCAGCAACTGCTACTTGCCAGTACCCACTAGAGAGGTCAAGGGTAGAGAAGTAATTTGCAGACTTTAGTGCAGCCAGGGATTCCTCTATACGGGGCAAAGGGTATGCATCCTTGTGTGTTATGCGATTTACCTGTCTGTAATCTACACACATCCTCATGCTTCCATCCTTTTTCCTGACTAGGACCAGGGGAGCTGCCCAGGGGCAACAGCTATCTCTTATTACCCCTGCCTTGTTCATGTAATGCAACATTTCCTTCGATTTCTGGTAGTGTGCTGGTGGTATGGGCCTGTGACATTCTTTGATGGGTGGATGGTCACCTGTGGGTATATGGTGTTGTACCCCTTTAATCCTTCCGAAATCAAGTGGGTGTTTGCTGAATACTCCCTCGTATTCCTGGACCACCCTGTGTACACCTTGTTTCTGATGGACAGGAGTGGCGTCAGTCCCAACATGGAGCTGTTGACACCAATCCCCCACCTGGGTTTCCGAGTCGTTATCCTCCACTCTGTCTGGTGAGGTTAAGGACTCCACTGTGTGGATAGCGTTGTTATTTACAGTGTACAATCTGGCAACAGTGGCATATCGTGGTAATTTGACTTCATCCTCTCCATAGTTTAGGAGGTGTACGGGCACCCTCCCATTGCGTACATCCACTACCCCTCTAGCAGTTAAGAGTGTAGGTCTATGTTCTGAGCTAAGGGGCTCTACTACCGCCTGGTAGCTCTGTCCTCTGAGACCTATTGCTGCTCTACACCAAATCAGCATTTCACTCATCGAGGGAATCACAATGGGTATCGGGTCTGTCACCCGTACATTACCAATTTTACCACCTGTTAGCTTTACCTGTTGCTGGTACATAAGGGCTCGGATCTCTTTCTGGAGCACCTTCTTCTGCCCTGGTTTGGCAGTGTCAGCAATCTGTTGGAGCAAAAACAACACTTCTCCCAAACAGTTACCAACAATATTTGTACCAAGTATCATATACAAGTCTGTATTACCAGGATTAGACTCCACTACAATCAGTCCTTGGTCCTTTAGTTCCGCTCTCCCCACCTTCACTGTCACGTTCTTAACCCCTAGTAGGTTAAGAGGAAGGCCGTTAGAGGCATACACGGAGAGGTTCGGGGCTGGCGGCTGGAGTTCATCTATGGACCAGTACCTTTTGTAGAGGACATCAGGTATGATGGTTACCTGAGATCCAGTGTCCAGCAGGGCAGGTGTCGCGATGCCATCCAGCACAATGAACAGGAAAGGTCTTCCTCCCACGAACCGATGGTACCAGCCTGATGGGCCTGCTTGATCTACTCCTGGGTGTCGGCCCTCGGCCCCAGGGTTTGCTCGTTTAAAGGACAGTTCCTCGCTGTGTGGCCTGCCTTCTGGCAGCGGTAGCAGATGAATTCTCCTGGAGGGCGACGTTGGTCGTTGGTCCTCCCACGGGGTGGCGTTGTCCTCCTCCGGGGTGGCGTTGTCCTCCTACAGGGTGGCGTTGTCCTCCTTCTTCTCCTCATCCAGGGGACATCCTCAGGGCTGTCGGCCAGTAGGATCCTTCCCTCCGGCTCAGGCTCCGTCTGTGGCTGCAGGGTGCTCAGGACAGTGGCCAGGGTTTTACTTAAGTGGCGCACTTCAGAGCGCAGGCTGTCCAGCTCGCTAGGGGGCACTGTTTGCATCTTTGTTTCAGCCGTCAATGAAGGAGCAGTGGGTGCTGCGGGTACTGGGGTGGCCCCACCCTGGTAACGCTGGATAGCAGTATCTGTTATTTCCAGGGGCTGCAGACCCTTTATAGCCATGTCCTTAAGAGTGTCAAAGGTGGCATCTGGATGATCTAAGGCCCACCACCGTACAGTTCTGCTCTCCTCTTGGGACCTCAACCCCCGGATGAACTGTTCCGTCAGCATTTTATTTTAATTTTGTATGCTGGCTGGACTAACCTGTTTCAGGGCCCGCAGGGCTTCCTGTAAGCGCCAGGCGTAGACCCGGACACTGTCTTCAGGTTTCTGGACACAATGGTAGAACCTCATCCGGAGATCTGTCTCAGTGCGGTTTTCAAACACAGTTTGCAGTCTCTTAAAGATGATGGATACTGATTCCTGGTCTGCTTCTGGCCAGGTTTCAACTTCCAGCTCTGTGGCACCAGTCAATTGTCCTAGTACAACAGAGGCTCTCTGTTTGCCAGTCATAGAGTACATATCCAGCACACCGCATATTTTTCTCTTGAATCCGGACAGGGTGTCTGGTTTGCCGTTATATTGGGGAAGCCATTTCGCTCCAGGGATATACGGCAGGGCCATGGGTATCAACGGGGTCACAACCCCTGCTGGTGAAGCGGCCGCTCCAGCCTGTGCAGCGCTGGACGCAAATTGGGCATCGGGAACATTAACCGGTGCTCCGGCGGCTTGCTGGTCGTCGGCCATGGTTGCGCCCCCCTAGTGAACCGGAGCCTACCTTCTTCACTTCTCATCCGGTAGGCCGCAGCTCCGCGGGCGACAGTCTTCTTTCAGGACCTTGCGTCGCT
Organism: Phyllobates terribilis; assembly: GCF_046119375.1. Lineage (NCBI taxonomy): Eukaryota > Metazoa > Chordata > Amphibia > Anura > Dendrobatidae > Phyllobates > Phyllobates terribilis. Next base: position 530,300,304 of record NW_027362762.1, on the reverse strand, counting down.
CGCGTCTGACGTCAGAGCATTCTCTGGGCTCCTTCCAGGACCTGACGCTTCCTGGTTCGACGTCAGGGGCGGGGCGTGTCCTGGGCTTCGCGCGCTTCCAGCGGTTACGCCTCTCCGATTCCCGCGGTTACGCCCCTCTTCTTCCCGCACGGCAACAGGAAAATGGCGGACAATGGCGGGAAATCTCGGGAATGGCGTGAAACCTTCACCACAGTATCACAGTCTTTTAAGGCGCACAGTACCCGGTGGCAACGGGCACGGAATCCTGTTCGTGACGCCAAGGCATGACGCGCCCCCAGCTGGGCCTCTGCGTATGTCGGTGGGGGATATCACGGTGGCTGGCCCGGTCCGTGACCCAGGGCGGTCAGTAAAAAGGGGAATTTATAGGGGATTTGGAAATCCCCTGTGGAATGTGGCAAAAGGGGTGCCGCCGCTGCGGAGCAGTCCTCTGGAGCGGGTGTTACGGCAGCAGGGATGGTGTGACTCTCCACAGGTAGAGTTAGCTCCAGGGCAGCGTGGGGTGTTATGGAGGATGCTGGGGAGAGACGGCAGGACGGTCCCAGAGGAAAGACGGACACTCACACGGGGGTAAGCTTCAGTACCTTTACTGGTGATGTTGCAGGCACGGTCCAGGGTACTCCGGGCGAAGGGTGCACTTTGGACTCTCCCGAGTGAGTGGGTGTAGGGCCTCCTGATCCATTTCTTCCTCTTGCTTAGCTTCTGGCCTGCCTGGAACTAGGCCTAGCTTGGTTACTGTCTCTCTCTCCCTTGCACCTGCTGACCTGGTGGTAGGGCCTTCTCTTTGGAGTTCACTCTCCCTGGACGCTGGGGCCTCCGTGACTCCTAGCCCTGGTACTGTAGTCAGCATTTGGCAAACCTGGGACCTGTAGTCCTCCAGGGGCTCCGGTAGTCCCTTCTGGGTGTAAAGAGTCCCTGTAGGCGTGGACCCGGTGTCCGGTATATATCTCGGGGTGAGCCTGGTATGCTCCTTTGCCCCCCTTGCTACTTCTTCCTTCTCCTCTTGCCTTCGGCCCACTCAAGGCCCTCACTAGTCCTTCACACGTGCTGTAGGCCTTGGCTCGCCTAAGCACAGCAGCCAGCGTGCTGCATCTTCGCTGCTCTCTGAGCCTCAGCACGCTCTCAGCTCACTCTGAGCTCTGTCCCTCTCTGTGTCTGAGCAGGAACTGAACTAAAAACTGAGCTGTCTGGCTCCAGCCTCCCTATATATATCCCTATCAGGGCTCCCTCTGCTGGTCTGAGGTGGTAGGGTGGAGATGTGTGAATATGTGAGGGCCTCTTGTGGAGAAGTCCATCCAAGCACCCTTCTGGGTTCTGTGGCACCAATGCGCAACAGGGCGCCACAGGTACAACACAGAATTTGATAACATTAGGTCATCATGTTGAATAAGTTGTCATTAGTCTTGAGCGCAAGTGCTCGCTACTTGACTTTGCATCGGGTACTCGGATATGCACCATGTATCGCGGGTGCTCAAGTGACATGCTCGAGTCCCCACCCGCATGTTTCTTCGGTTCTTAGACACCCAAAAGAAAACATGCGGGAATTGCCCGTGCATGACAGGCAATCCCTGCGAGTTTATTTGGCCGTATAACAGTTCCAAAACATATGGGGCGGAGACTCGAGCATGTCACTCGAGCACCCAGGATACTCGGTGTATACCCGAGCACCCGATGAAAACTCAAGTAGCGAGCACTTCCACTCAACACTAGTCTCCATATCGTCATAATTTTTTATTTCTTTACTTTTGAAAAAATACCAACCCCAACCCTAACCCTAGCCCAACCCTAACCCTAACACAATCCTAACCTAACCCTAGCACAACCCTAACCCTAGCACAGCCCTAACCCTAGAGTTTATTTTTTCACCGTTCCTCGTGCGGTATAAGTGATTAGACAACTTTATACTTCGGGTCGGTAAGATTACAGCGATACCAGATTGTTATCGGGTTTTTATGATTGACAGCTGTCACACGCTAAAAAAATATTTTTTTTGCAAAGACTAGTTTTTGCATCGCCATATTTTGAGAGCTATAATTTTTCCATATTTCGGCCGACAGAGTCATGTGACGGCTTGTTTTTTGCAGGATAAGTTGACATTTTTATTGATTTCATTGATTAGGCAGCTTTATTCTTCGGGTCAGTACGTTTACAGTGGTACAAAATTTATATTTTTTTTATGTTTTGGTGCTTTTACACAATAAAAAGTATATAGAAAAATTTTTTTTTTGTATCGCTTTATTCTGTGAGCTATAACTTTTTTATTTTTTGGCTGATGGAGCTGTATGGCAGCTTGTTTTTTGCAGGACAAGATGACGTTTTCAGCGGTACCATTTTTATTTACATTAGTCTTTTTGATGCAGTTTTATTCCATTTTTTGTTTGGCGGTATAATGATAAAGCATTGTTTTTTGCTTCTTTTTTTTTTTTACCATGTTCACTAAAGGGGTTAACTAGTGGGACAGTTTTATAGGTCAGGTTGTTCCGGACATGGCGATATCACATATGTATACTTTTATTGTTTTGTTTTTTCATAATAATATTTATTTATGGGTACATTATTTGTTTATTTTTTTGGATTATTGTTTTCATTTTTTTAAATATTTTTAATTTTTTTTTATTTTTTTCACTTTATGATACTTTTTGAACTTTTACACTTTGTCCCATTATGGGACTTTCACTTTTTGCAGTCTGATTGCCTGTATAGCATAGGGATGCAGCAGCATCCCTGTGCTATACAGCCTGTCAGTGCTGCACAGGGAGAAGTTACTTTGATTGCGCACTGCAACTTCTTGTAACTTCTTGTTGTCTGGAGACCTGGATGTCATGACGACATCCAGGTTACCATGACAACCACCGGGACCAGGCAGAGACAGCGCAGGACGCCGGAGAGGAGGTAAGTATCAGCGCTTACCTCCCCTTGCTCCTGGAATGCTGCGATCGGCTTCAATTGCAGCATTTCGGGGGTTAATGTGTAGGGAGCGGTGCGGGACCACTCCTTGCACATTGTCACAGCTGACACCCGTTACTATCAGCTGACACCCGGCTGCGATCACCCCCAACAGCTTGTGTGCTGGCGCAATTGCATTCTGCATAATAGTGCATCCCTGGCCCAATAGGCCCAGGGCACAAGGACGTACTATTACCACATATGTCAGAAAGGGATTAAGAAGCCCTCCTACTCTGCACTCATTACCTGTATTAATTGCACCTGTTTGAACTTGTTACCTGTATAAATGACACCTGTCCACACACGCAATCAATCACACTCCAACCTCTCCACTATGGCCAAGACCAAAGAGCTGTCTAAGGACACCAGGGACAAAATTCTAGACCTACACAAGGCTGGGATGGGCTACAGGAGGCAAACAGCTTGGTAAGAAGGCAACAACTGTGGACACAATTATTAGAAAATGGAAGAAACACAAGATGACTGTCAATTTTCCTCAGTCTGGGGCTCCATGCAAGATCTTACCTTGAGGGGTAAGGATGATTGTGAGAAAGGTCAGGAATCAGCGCAGAACTACTCGGGAGGACCTGGTCAATGACCTGAAGAGAGCTGGGACCACAGACTCAAACATTTGCCTTCATGGATTAAAATTCTGCAGAGCATGCAAGGTCCCCCTGCTCACGCCAGCACATGTCCAGTCCCGTTTGAAGTTTGCCAATGACCCTCTAGATGATCCAGAGGAGGCAGGGGAGAAGGTCATGAGGTCAGATTGTATCAAAATAGAACTTTTTGGTATCAACTCCACTCGCCGTGTTTGGAGGAAGGATCTAGATGAGTACAACCCCAATAACACCATCATAATTGTGAAGCATTGTGGGGGAAACATCACACTTTGGGAGTGCTTTTCTGCAAAGGGGACAGGACGACTGCACCATATTGAAGTAAGGATGGATGGAGTCATGTATCACAAGATTTTGGCCAACAACCTCCTTCCCTCAGTAAGAGCATTGAAGATCGGTCGTGGCTGGGTCTTCCAGCATGACAATGACCAGAAACACACAGTCAAGGCAACTAAGGAGTGGCTCTGTAAGAAGCATGTCAAGGTCCTGGGGTGGCCTTGTTAGTCTCCAGGCCTGAACCAAATAGAAAATCTTTGGAGGAAGCTGAAACTCAATGTTGCCCAGTGACAGCCCAGAAAACTGAAAGATCTGGAGAATAATAATAATTTTTAGTTATATAGCGCCAACATGTTCCGCAGCACTTTACAATTAAGAGGGGACATGTACAGACAATAAATTCAATACAAGTTAAGACAGTTTAAACAGTTACATTAGGAGTGAGGTTCCTGCTCGCAAGCTTACATTCTACAAGGCAATGGGTGGACACAATAGGTGAAAAGTGCTTGTTATTTCAGGTCTGGCAAATATAATAAATAGGGATTTTCATATAAAGCTGCATGATCCGGTCATCAGCCCGTATGTTTAAGTGCAATAATCAAGTATTGAGTGCATGGAGGGTGTGGAAACAGATGAACAGTAGGGAGCAGATTCTGAATAATATTTAGAAGGAGGGAACAGGGGAAAGTTAGTTTACTGAGTAGTTGAGGTGGTAGGCTTGTTTAAAAAGATGGGTTTTTAAAGCGCGCTTGAAAACGTAGGGGCTAGGCATCAGTCGGATCGGCTGGGGTAGTGCATTCCAGAGAACTAGCGCAGCACGAGAGAAGTCTTGGAGACGGAGGTGCGAGGTTCGGATTATGGGGGAAGTTAGTCTTAGGTCATTTGTAGAATGTAGGGCGATAGACAGAGATGAGAGAAGAGATATAAGGCGGTGCAGAACTGTGGAGAGCTTTGTGGGTGAGAGCGATGAGTTTATATTGGACCCTGTAGTGAATGGGCAACCAGTTTAATGACTGGCACAAGATGGAGGCATCGGTGAAGTGACTGGACAGAAATACGTCCCTGGCTGCCGCATTCAGGACGGATTGGAGAGGAGAAAGTTTGGTAAGAGGAAGACCGATCAGAAGATTTGCAGTAGTCCAGACGAGAGTGAATAAAAGCGTCAGTAAGGCTACGTGCCCACTATGCGTTTTTCAAGCATTTTTGCATCGGAATTTCCACAGCGAAAACACTTAAAAATCGCTTGGTAATACGTGCCCCATGGTCCCCAATGATAATCCGCATATGCTGTGCACATGCTGCGGAAATTTCCGCTGTGGATTATCATTGCAGAAAAATACGCAGTATGTCCATTAATTTTGCTTACACGCAGCATAATTGCCGCCATTGACTTGCTTTGAAACGCTTGATATCCACATGACTACATGTGCACATGCGGATATCACACGGTTCAATGTGTGGATGGTACCCGGGACTGGAGAAGAGGAGACTCTCATCCAGACCTGGGTACCATGGTACCTGTTAAAAAAAGAAAAATAAAGATTATACTTACCTTCCGATGTCCTCCTGGTGTTTTCTCCCCTTCGTCTGGTCTGCTGTATGGGTCGCGGTGTTGTGAAGGACCTGCCATGACGTCATTGAGTCATGTGACCTGACACATGACTCAATGACGTCACCGCAGGTCCTTCACAACACCGCGAGCCGCCCAACACACCAGACGGAGCGGAGAAAACACCGGGAGGACATCGGAAGGTAAGTATAATCTTTATTTTTTACCATTCTTATTCTTTTTTTTTTAACTAACTTGGTCACACTACTATAAATCTATGCGGGTTGCATGGATTTATATAGTGTGAACAAGTTGTCAAGCACTTTTCCAAGTGATGCTAAAATCGCTTGGAAAAGCGCTTGATAACCCTCATGCAGAAATGCATGCAAAAACGCTTGACAAACGCTTCTACCTGGCGGGAAAAACGCATGTAAAATCCGCATGCGTTTTTCCTGCCAGGGAGAAGCGGAAAAAATATGCCGCATTTCTGCATCGTGGGCACTTAGCCTAAGAGTTTTAGCAGTTTCAAAGGTGAGAAAAGGTCAGATTCTAGAGATGTTTTTAAGATGCACGTTACAAGAGCGAGTGAGTGATCGGATATAGGGAATAAAGGAAAGTTTAGTGTCGAATATGACCCCAAGGCAGCGAGCATGCTGCTTGGGAGTTATGGTTGAACTCCTAATTTTGAAGATCTGTATGAAGGAGTGGGCCTAAATCCCTGCTGCAGTGTGTGAATACTTGGTCAAGAACTGCAGGAAATGTCTGACCTCTGTAATTGCAAACAAAGGTTTCTGTACCAAATATTAAGTTCTGTTTTTCTATTGTATCAAATAATTATTTCATGCAATAAAATACAAATTAATTATGTAAAAATCATCCACTATGATTTTCTGGATTTTTTTTAAGATTCTGTCTCTCACAGTTGAAGTGTACCTGTAAGGTGCCCCAGCGAGGTAGTCGTGGGCGAGCTGTAGCCCCCTCTTGCTATGGCACCCTACAGACAATACGTGTCCTCCCTCTGAAGTGTGGCTGTGTATGTAGTGCTCTTCACTTACTTCAAGCCATCCGATCGCGGCTGTCTCCAGGCAATTTTCTTCTGGGACCAGGGCAGCAATAATTTCAGAGGACACGAGGTTCTTAACCAGAACTTGGACTTTACTTGGGGAAGAGGAATATATACAATATTTACAGTCAGATATAATGGATAAGGCCCGACAGGCAATCATCTCTCTCACAGGCGCTGTTAACTGCTTCAGCCCTGGTTCCCTCTTTAAGCGGAGCATCTCTGTGGCTATAATTCCTGGCCCAAGAGACTCCTCTGTATTGACAGTGACCGGATCCAATATCTCTCCCCCATGTCTTAGCTTGGAGTCCTATTTAGCTTCCTCTGCTTCCTGCATTCTAGAAGTGCCCCGTGTCCTCACTACGCTTTGATGAGTTTCTCCGGCGAGCGAACAGGACTCGTGCTCTTGTGTGGGGAGAATTGCGCACTGGGATCTCACTGTCTGAGGGTTCGGAGCTCCCGTCTACCCTAGCAGCCACTATAGTCAGGCTGTCTGATCAACTTGAGGTCTCAACTCATACTAAAGAATCACTTCCTGATCCTGGAAACTAAACAGAGACTTTCCTAATATGCCCACCCTCAGTGAGCTGTCATCACAGAACTTTAACCCATCACTGTCTATAACTTTGCTGGCAGACTCAACCTGACATCTGCACCCAGCACAGTGGCATCTTGTGGCTGTTTTCAGGTACTACAGCCCAGAAGGAATTATACCAAAAACAAGCTCTATATCTCTCTAGGCTTGATAAGGGCACTAAGTTCCTCCTCTACTCTACTAACTGGACCACTAAAGCTAACCCCCTTAGCTTGGTCTACCACAGTTAGGGAGGTCTGACCTCAGGAACACTTCCTTTAACTATCTCAGTACCAAGGGAAGGCTACACCCTTCCCCACTATTACATACTTACGATAAAAATTACAGACCTCTCCATTCTTTGTAGGTGGGAAAACTTGCAAAATTGGCAGTGTATCTGTAGCACCCCGAGGGCTCGGCCGCTACAGGGGTATTGCACCTCAAACCAGAGGTGTGATATTCCACTCCCGGGTAAGGATGGAGTGTGGACCTAGACTCAGTAAGCTGCATGCATCACACACACCCCATTTCTGAGGGACAGCTCAACGGTGCTCCCATTAGACAGTAATGCAGACACGACAGAATCTGTCCCTGGCAGGAGTGGGGAGGGGGGAGGAAAACCCAGTGATGTAGGAGCAGATAGGGGTTGGGTCTCTGGGCATAGGTAGGAGCCCATTGGTTGCAAGTCACCTGGGCTCATACACAGAGAGGGAGGTATATAATGTGGGCACCATCTTAGCTCAGGGTCTGTTCAGGGAGAGAAGGAGCTCAGCCAGAGAGGGCTGACTGGGAGCTGTGGCTCAGTCTGGGCCCAGCTCCACGAGGCAGGCCTGGAGTGAAGGCCAGAAACAGCAGAGAGGACAGAGACAGAGAGGAACGGAACACTAAGAGAGGCCCAGAGACACGAAGGCAGAAGGAACCCCAAAGGCCCAGGAGATTGCGGGTGACAGGTTGGCAGAACAGGGTACCGGATCGCAAGTTGGTGGAGGCGACTAATCCTCAGCCAAGGACCGGCGGTCGTGATCACATCTTGGTGCAACCCCTCACTACACCTACTAGAAAGGCACACCACATAGGGTCAGGGAAGTGGACATCCAGCCTCCCAAGAGAAGACCCGAGGCAGCTGGACAAAAGTAGTGTCACTGGTGGGGCACAGCCAGAGAAAGGAATAGAAGGGAGTCCTGTGCCACACTCTGGAATTTCCAGGGGGTTGACTGAGCCCCCTGCCTGGTGGACGCTGCACGGCTTGGGCAGTCATTGCCGGCGGAATGACTAAGAATATAAAGAACTGTGAGTAAAGCATTTGAACTGCAATCCCACGTCTCTGTGCTGGGACGCTCGCACCATCACTCCCACCATCAACTACACTGCCCTGGGGCTCCACTCTTCCCGTGGGGAGTCACACTACCTCAGCTGCACACACCATCAGCCCCAGCGGTCTGCCTTGCAGCAGCGGTCCGCGCTGACCGCAATCCACGGGTGGCGTAGTCGGACAACTAATCTAAAACTTACAAATAGACTGCCACTGGTTTGACCACCCTGAGCCATGGGACCGGGTCGCCGCCATGGAGACTACACACCCCAGAGAACCGGTTCCGGGTAACCCATGCAAGTACGCACACGCGGCCCAGGGGGCGAGTCATATCAAATACTTATTTTCAACATCGTATAGTATGATGGTCCTACTGCTCCTTATATATGGTATGACGGTCCCACCGCCCACATATATGGTATGATGGTCCCCACTGCTCACATATATAGTATGATGGTCCCACTGCCCACATACATAGTATGATGGTCCCACTGCCTACATATATAGTATGATGGTAACACTGCTCCATATATACAGTATAATATGATTGTCCCACTGTCCACATATATAGTATGATGGTCCCCACTGCTGACATATATACAACCCCTGCCAAAAATTATGGAATCACCGGGCTCAGAGGATGTTCATTCAATTGTTTAATGTTGTTGAAAAAAAGCAGATCACAGACATGACACAAAACTAAAGTCATTTCATATGGCAACTTTAGGGCTTTAAGAAACACTAAAAGAAATCAAGATTAAAAATGTGGTACTCAGTAAGGGTAATTTTTTTTAGACCAAGCAGAGGTAAAAAATTATTGAATCACTCAATTCTGAGGAAAAAAATATGGAATCACCCTGTAAATTTTCATTTCCAAAACTATCACCTGAATCAAATTAGATCTGCTCGTTAGTCTGCATCTAAAAAGGAGTGATCACACCTTGGAGAGGTGTTGCACCAAGTGGACTGACATGAATCATGGCTCCAGCACAAGAGATGTCAATTGAAACAAAGGAGAGGATTATCAAACTCTTAAAAGAAGGTGAATCATCACGCAATGTTGCAAAAGATGTTGGTTGTTCACAGTCAGCTGTGTCTAAAATCTGGACTAAATACAAACAACATGGGAAGGTTGTTAAAGGCAAACATACTGGTAGACCAAGGAAGACATCAAAGCGCCACGACCAGAAACTTAAAGCAATATGTCTCCAAAACAGGAAATGCACAACAAAACAAATGAGGAACGAATGGGAGGAAACTGGAGTCAATGTCTGTGACCGAACTGTAAGAAACCGCCTAAACGAAATTGGATTTACATACTGAAAAGCTAAACATAAGCCATCATTAACACCTTAACAGAAAAAAACAAGGTTACAATGGGCTAAGGAAAAGCAATCGTGGACTGTGGATGACTGGACGAAAGTCATATTCAGTGATGAATCGCGAATCTGCATTGGGCAAGGTGATGATACTGGAACTTTTGTTTGGTGCCGTTCCAATGATATTTAAAAAGATGACTGCAAGAAGAGAACATGCAAATTTCCAAAGTCATTGATGATATGGGGCTGCATGTCAGGTAAAGGCACTGGGGAGATGGCTGTCATTACATCTTCAATAAATGCCCAAGTTTACATTGATATTTTGGACAGTTTTCTTATCCCATCAATTGAAAGGATGTTTGGGGATGATGACATCATTTTTCAAGATAATGCATCCTGCCATAGAGCAAAAACTGTGAAAACATTCCTTGAAAGAACACACATAAGTAGAGATGAGCGGTGTTCGACTCGAACTGTTCACCAATCTCAAATTCGAGCTGTTTTGGGCGGTGTTCGAGCCGTTCGGCGAACACGAACAATTTGAAAAAAATTCGGCTGTTCGAGGTTATGTTCGATAACTGTTCGTGCACCAAAATCATAACTGGATTTTTTCTCAGTAATGCTGAAAATTAATGTTAATATGCAGTTTGAGTGTACAGCGGGGCGGGGGGAGGGCAGGGGATGGATCTCTGCAGAAATAATGAAGATCTCCATTTTTTTTTCTCTTTCCCGCATTTACAGTGGGGAGTTGCAATCTGTCAGCCTATCAGCAGCGCACACACGGAGCGAACTGCTTTTTTTCACACAAGCAAGGGCATGTGTTATTGGCAGTGTATGTCACATATCCTTGCCCTATAAGACCCAGCCATTTTCCCCATCGCCACCATTTTCTCACTGCTGCAGCTGCATGTTAGACGGCACCACTGTTGCTGTGTGCGCAAGAGATGTCAATTGAAACAAAGGAGAGGATTATCAAACTCTTAAAAGAAGGTAAATCATCACGCAATGTTGCAAAAGATGTTGGTTGTTCACAGTCAGCTGTGTCTAAAATCTGGACCAAATACAAACAACATGGGAAGGTTGTTAAAGGCAAACATACTGGTAGACCAAGGAAGACATCAAAGCGCCACGACCAGAAACTTAAAGCAATATGTCTCCAAAACAGGAAATGCACAACAAAACAAATGAGGAACGAATGGGAGGAAACTGGAGTCAATGTCTGTGACCGAACTGTAAGAAACCGCCTAAACGAAATTGGATTTACATACTGAAAAGCTAAACATAAGCCATCATTAACACCTTAACAGAAAAAAACAAGGTTACAATGGGCTAAGGAAAAGCAATCGTGGACTGTGGATGACTGGACGAAAGTCATATTCAGTGATGAATCGCGAATCTGCATTGGGCAAGGTGATGATACTGGAACTTTTGTTTGGTGCTGTTCCAATGAGATTTATAAAGATGACTGCATGAAGAGAACATGCAAATTTCCAAAGTCATTGATGATATGGGGCTGCATGTCAGGTAAAGGCACTGGGGAGATGGCTGTCATTACATCTTCAATAAATGCCCAAGTTTACATTGATATTTTGGACAGTTTTCTTATCCCATCAATTGAAAGGATGTTTGGGGATGATGACATCATTTTTCAAGATAATGCATCCTGCCATAGAGCAAAAACTGTGAAAACATTCCTTGAAAGAAGACACATAAGTAGAGATGAGCGGTGTTCGACTCGAACTGTTCGCCAATCTAAAATTCGAGCTGTTTTGGGCGGTGTTCGAGCCGTTCGGCGAACACGAACAATTTGAAAAAAATTCGGCTGTTCGAGGTTATGTTCGATAACTGTTCGTGCACCAAAATCATAACTGGATTTTTTCTCAGTAATGCTGAAAATTAATGTTAATACGCAGTTTGAGTGTACAGAGGGGCGGGTGGAGGGCAGGGGATGGATCTCTGCTGAAATAATGAAGATCTCCATTTTTTTTTCTCTTTCCCGCATTTACAGTGGGGAGTTGCAATCTGTTAGCCTATCAGCAGCGCACACACAGAGCGAACTGCTTTTTTTCACACAAGCAAGGGCATGTGTCATTGGCAGTGTATGTCACATGTCCTTGCCCTATAAGACCCAGCCATTTTCCCCATCGCCACCATTTTCTCACTGCTGCAGCTGCGTGTTAGACGGCACCACTGTTGCTGTGTGCGCAATACTTTGTTAATTTCCAGCCAATTTTCGCACAAATCTACAGATAGCTTGGGAGTAGGGAATAGTTGTGATTGCAGTCCTTTTAAGGACTAGGTTACATCATTTCCTACGACTTTTATCAGGCAGGTCTGTGCTCTTAAATAGATAGGTTGGGAGTAAAGACAAATTGTGATTGCAGTCCTTTTCAGGGCTAGATTACATCAGTTCCTATCACTTTTATCAGGCAGGTCTGTGCTCTTAAATAGATAGGTTGGGAGTAAAGACTAATTGTAATTGCAGTCCTTTTGAGGGCTAGGTTGCATCAGTTCCTATCACTTTTTGCCAGGCAGGTCTGTGCCAGTGCTGTGCAAGTTTTTTTCACAACATTTGGCTAAATCAAGCAAAGCAAATCCTTTTTGTCCTCTTGCAGTGTGTATTAGTCAGTGGAGAAGCCTATCTGTGTTGCAAGCTACACCACCTGTGTATAGAATACAATTTTTTTTACTGCATCTAGTGAAGTAAAACCTTTTGGGCATAGCATAATTCTATTAGTCCATCTATACTAACCTCCACCAGGTTGCAAATTCAATATAATTTTTATATGCATCTAGCTCTGAAAAAATATTTCGGCTTGTAGCAGTGTGTGGGACTTGTTCTATTAGTCCATCTATACTAACCTCCACCAGGTTGCAAATTCAATATAATTTTTATCTGCATCTAGCTCTGAAAAAATATTTCGGCTTGTAGCAGTGTGTGGGACTTGTTCTATTAGTCTATCTATACTAACCTCCACCAGGTTGCAAATTCAATATAATTTTTATCTGCATCTAGCTCTGAAAAAATATTTTGGCTTGTAGCAGTGTGTGGGACTTGTTCTATTAGTCCATCTATACTGACCTCCACCAGGTTGCAAATTCAAAATAATTTTTATCTTCATCTAACCCAGCCAATACTTTTGGGCTAATACCACAGTTTGGCCACTCAGCTCTGCTCGGTTCCCATGCATTGTTTTTTGTGCAAACAACTCCAGATTTGTCAATTAGTTAATCACCAAAATGAGTGGAAAAAGGCCTGCTGCTGGTGGAAAGGGGAATAGGCGTGTTGGGAAGGGAAAAAAAGGTTGTGTCCGTGGGGTAGGTGTTAAAGAAACAGTAACATCTGCAGAAGAAAGACCATCTTCCAGCCAAACTAATATGTCTAGTTCTTTTAGCGGACAATGTGATAAGATCCCTTTCTTATGACCACGCCAATCGCTACAAATTCTAGATGAGGCACAAAAACAGTAGGTGCTTCAACGGATATCAAGTGCTCCTTTAAGTGGGCTCTCCTCCACCTCAACTTCAACATCACAAATACTCCAGTCCTCAGAGGTGTCACCCCAATCGCACTTGCTTCCTCACAGCTCCCAAGTCTCCAGCTGCCCGTCTGAGTATGGGGTAGAACAGATGGTTGAGTCTGCAGAGCTGTTTACTCATACCATAGCCTGGGAATCAGAGGTCGGCTCCAGAGCTTCTGTGAATCCAGACGAGGAAATGATCTGCACTGATGCCCAGAATCTTTATGAGTCAGATCCAGGACCAGACGCAGAAGTTTCTGACCATAATGTAGACCCTCGTTCCCAAACTGTAACTCCTGTTGGTGGAGACAATGAGGAAGACGATGATGAGACTCAAATACCTGATTGGAGCGACAACTTTAGTTTTTTGTCAGGGCAGGAAGAGGTTGGCTCTGAGGACGACGGGTGTGATAACACACAGGGTGATGATGACGAGGTTGGAGATCCCACTTACTGTCAACCCACAGTCAGCCAGCTGATGAGGTCAGCAGAGGAGGTGAAGGAGGATGCTAGTGACGACGAGGTCAGGTTGCGCCTTCCTGGACAGAGACGTAGTACTGGAAGCATGTCAACAACTGCATCCTCAAACACAACTCTGCCTCTGACCACAAGTCGTGGTGGCTCTTCAGGTCGCATGGGTGCTAAGCCTTGCATAGCCTGGGCATTTTTTCAGATCGATAAAGATGACCCAACTCGTGTTATCTGTAACATTTGCCAGCAAAAGCTAAGTAGAGGCCAAAAAATACATAGTTTGAGTACTTCATGCATGAACTGGCACATGGATATGAAGCATAAGTTGCAGTGGGAAGCTCACTGTGCTACAATGCGGCCTAGCCGGCCGGGCCAACCACCGTCTGCCACATCTTCTGCATCCGCGGCCTCTTCATCCTCTGTGACTGGGGGGACAGCAGTCACACCTGTTTTGGGATGCAGACCTGCCACCTCTTTACCTGCAACAGCCAGCGTGATTGGCAGGTCATCATTTTCTTTGGAGGTGGAAACACCAGCTGGTGTTGAGCTCTGTCCGACATCGATAGCACCACCTTTGGATCAAGGCAACCTAACATGTCCGCCTGCATCTTCCTCACAGACTGGCAGTTTGCCAGGGACACCCTTCTCAACCCCGTCTAAGCACAACAGCCAGCCCTCGGTCCCTCAGATGTGGACAAGTAAAAGACCATTTCCTCCTAGCCATGAGAAAGCTAAGAGGTTGAATTTCACCATCTGCAAGCTCTTGGCTACAGAAATGCTGCCTTTCCGCCTGGTGGACACAGAGGATTTTCGAGACCTTATGTCCGTCGCAGTGCCCCAGTACCAGATGCCCAGTCGGCACAACTTCTCAAAGAAAGGTGTGCCTGCGCTCCACCAGCATGTCGCACACAACATCACCGCTTCTTTGAGAAACTCTGTGTGTGACAGGGTGCATTTCACCACAGACACTTGGACGAGTAGGCATGGACAGGGGCGTTACATGTCGCTGACTGGGCACTGGGTAACTATGGTGACAGCAGGACAAGGGGCTGCTGTCCAAGTCTTGCTGTCCCCACGAGTTGTGCATCAATCCTCTTTATCTCGAAGTTCCTCCACTGCTTCTGCCTCCTCAACCTCCTCTCGGTCCTCCACCTGCACCCAAAGCCTGTCTGGTCATGCCACAAGCTTTCTAACTGCGCAAAAGGGATCCTGCACACCTCCTTACTATGCTGGCAGCAGGGCTCAACGTCATCTGGCGGTTTTTACTTTGAAATGTCTGGGAAATGTGAGTCACACAGCTGAGGAGTTGTGGTCAGCTCTGGAGAACCAGTTTCATGAATGGTTGTCTCCACTGGACCTGAAACCAGGGAAGGCCGTGTGCGACAATGCTGCAAACCTGGGTGCGGCCCTTCGCCGGGGCAATGTCACACGCGTGCCTTGTATGGCTCACGTGTTGAACCTGGTTGTCCAGCAATTTTTAGCCCACTATCCCAGACTAGATGGACTTCTGCAGAGGGCACGGTCGCTGTGTGCTCACCTCCGCCATTCGCATCCCGCAGCTCAGCGACTTACATCTCTACAGAAGTCTTTGGGCCTGCCACTTCACCGGCTAAAATGCGATGTGCTTACCCGGTGGAATTCAACTCTGCACATGTTGCAGCGACTGTGGAAGCACCGACAAGCCCTGGTGCAATACGTTCTGACGTATAGCCTGGGCCAACGAGATCCAGAGGTGGGGCAAATCATGCTGGAGGAGTGGTCTCAGATCAGGGACCTATGCACCCTTCTGCAAAGTTTTGAAATGGCGACGAAGATGTTTAGTGCTGACGATGCCATTATCAGCATGACTATTCCGGTGATTTACATGCTGGAGCACATGTTAAACAGAATTCGGAGTCAGGTGGTGGCACAAGAGGAGGTGGAGGAAGTAGAGGAGGAGGAGTTGTATGCGGAAGGGCTAACATCTGCAAGGTCCAGACGGTCGGCAGCACCAAGGCGGCAGGCATGTGAGGGTGGGGGAGATGGTTTTTCCAGGGCGCATGGTAGCAGCCAAACTAGTGAGGAAGGTGCAGGAGCCCAGGAAGAAGTGGAGGACGAACTGATGGAAGACTCATCAGATGAGGGAGACCTTGATCACATTTCTGTTGGGCGAGGTTGGGGGGAGAGGGCAGAGGAAGGAAGCATGATTGTTACCTCGCCACCAACACAACAGGGACTTGGTGCTCCTGGATGCGCAAGACACATTAGTGCCTTCTTGCTTCACTACCTGCAACATGACCCTCGAATTGTGAGAAGTAGAAATAATCCTGACTACTGGGTTGCCACACTGTTAGATCCCCGGTACAAAAGTAAATTTGCAGAAATTATTCCTGCCATAGAAAGAGATGCACGCATGCAGGAGTATGAGCAGAGACTGTTGCAGAATCTTACATGTGCTTTTCCCCAAAACACTAGTGGTGCACGTAGTGAATCTCACATTTCCAACTTGCCAACCGTGGGACCGTCGAGTGTTCAGCACTCAAAACGTAACAGAAACACAGCATCTGCTGGTAACATCAATTTTGAGGAATCATTTCACCACTTTTTTAGCCCATCCTTTGCAAGGCCACAGGAGACAGGAAGTCTGACACATAGTCAACGCCTAGAGACGATGGTACAGGAGTATCTCCAAGTAAACATTGAAGCCATGACTGTGTCACTGGACCCTTGCTCTTTTTGGGCTTCCAATCTGGATAAATGGCCGGAGCTCGCCACTTACGCCTTGGAGATCTTGTCATTCCCCGCAGCCAGCGTTCTGTCTGAACGTGTGTTCAGCGATGCTGGTGGTGTGCTGACAGATAAGCGCACGCGGCTCTCCACTGATAATGTAGACAGACTCACGTTCATAAAGATGAACAAGTCATGGATCCGAAACGACTTTTCTACCCCTGTGTCATCCTGGGGAGAGTAAAAGCTTGATGATTTGTTAAAATCACCTCACCAACCTTTTTAAGCTTTCAAATTACTAATCATGTTTATCTGTATCTTGGCTGGAAAATAATTTGGGCCTTGTAGCAGTGTGCAGTACTGATTCTATTAGGCCATCTATACTAAACTCCACCAGATTTAAAATTACTAATCATGTTTATCTGTATCTTGGCTGGAAAATAATTTGGGCCTTGTAGCAGTTTGCAGTACTGATTCTATTAGGCCATCTATACTAAGCTCCACCAGCTTTCAAATTAATAATAATTTTTAGCTGCATCTAGCCTGGAAAATAATTTTGGGGCTCCTAGATGCGCAAGACACATGAGTGCCTTCTTGCTGCACTACCTGCAACATGACCCTCAGATTGTCAGAATTTGAAATAATCCTGACTACTGGGTTGCCACACTCTTAGATCCCCCACACTCTTCGATCAACCTTTTCATTTTAATAAAGAACAAAAAAATGGTCATTTTTGAAATTATAAGCATTAGCAGGTTATTAGAAACTGAAATCAAACAGTTTTCAACTCAAAACTTTATTCTAGGTGATGTTACATTTGCACATAGGACCCCTTGTTCGAAAGGAGCTTCTGAACTCTCTCGTCCATTGAATTTGTCAGGTTTTGGATGGTTTCTGCTTCAATTGTTTTGCATGAGGACAGAATACCCTCCCAGAGCTGTTGCTTAGATGTGAACTGCCTCCCGCCATCATAGACACTCCTTTTGATGATGCTCCAGAGGTTCTCAATGGGGTTGAGGTCAGGGGAGCATGGGGGTCACACCATAAGTTTGTCCCCTTTTATGCCCATATCAGCCAGAGATGCAGATGTGTTATGTGCAGCATGAGACGGTGCATTATCATGCATGAAAATGATCTTGCTGCGGAATACACGGTTCTTCTTCTTGAACCATGGCAGGAAGTGCTGTTTGAGAAACTCCACATACATTATGGAGTTCATCTTTACCCCTTCAGGGATCCTAAAGGGGCCGACAATCTCTCTCCCCATGATTCCAGCCCAAAACATTATTCCACCTCCTCCTTGTTGGCGCCGTAGCCGTGTTTGCGTGGGGTGTCCATCAACCAGCCATCCTCCACTCCATCCATCTGGACCAACAAGCATTGCATGGCACTCATCGGTGAACAAAACAGTCTTGAAGTCAGTCTTCATGTATTGTTTGGCCCACTGGAGCCGTTTCTGCTTGTGTACAGTGGATAGAGGAGGTCGACAGGATGGCTTACGCACAGCTGCAAACCTCTGAAGGACCCTGCATCTTGTTGTTCGGGGGACGTTGGAGGCACCTGCAGCTTCAAAAACTTGTCTGCCGCTGTTCTGTCCTCGCTACACGTTATCCTGGGATGTATGTGTACCCCGACAGGCAGCTAAACCTTATCTACTCGGAATCCAATAAGAAGACTGTGTCTTGTAGTCTATGCTGTTTATTGAACGATTAGTAGATGAATTTGGTAAAACTAGGAGCAATGGAAAAACAAACAATCAATATGTGTATACACAACACAGAATTACATGAAGTCAATAGCAGAACAGCATATAACATGTAATGAAGCAGCTTGCCAGTCTCATAAGTGTAACTGGAAGATGCAGGGATTAGAGTCCTACATATCAGGTGTCTGCAATCAGGAAAAACATAGTCTGTCTTACCAACGATGCTATCACAAGAGAGATAAAATGGTGGACGTCTTCTCTGCAATCAGTCTGTGTGGAAAAGGACCTTCCTTCTCCCAGAGTGCATCACTACAGACAATACTATGGTGTGCTGAGTAGATAAAAAAGGAAACAAGCGCAGACAAACAAACTCAGCATTCAGCAGCTAGAGGGAGTCAGTGAGCTGCAAACAAGAAATGGGTCTGTCTGAAGACATAACACTCCCCGTCTGGCATCAATAGATGTCACCATCCTGGTCCTTGAAGGGTAAAAGTAGAACTAGTTCGGATATTGGTCTGAGGAACGTTTTTCGTTCGTCTCCTCTGGTCATCCTCACTTCCACTTTCCGGACATTTCCATCTTTGCTAGGGAACGTTGCAGTTACTAAGCCAAGTGGCCACTGGTTTCTGTGGGTTTGAACGTCTTTCACAAGTACGAGGTCACCAATGTTCAGATTGGGTCTTGTCGATTGCCACTTTGTCCGTGGTTGCAGTGTAGATAGGTATTGCTTGCGCCACCTGTCCCAGAATGTATTTGCAAGACTTTGTACCTGTCTCCACTGCCGCTTGTAAAGGTCTTTGAATGAGCGAGCTATGTGAGACAAACAGGTGATAGCTCGGATGAGTGACTTCCAGCTTGAGAACTTGTCGAATCTGTGGGATCCCAGTTGAATATCCGAGGTTGTCGTATGAAGTGTAGACACCTGAGAACGGATTTTGACGTCTGAGTCCTCCTCTACCAGCTTGAAGGTTTCTGAGGATAGTTCTTTGCTGTATAACAGTTTTGCTCCTGAGAGCCATGTCGTACTCTCTAGCCGATTAGCATCTACTGATCTAGTAGCGTGATCTGCGGGATTATGATCTGTAGCTATGTAATGCCACTGCTTTGGATGTGCGGATCTTCTGATTCGTAGCACTCTGTTGTTCACATAGACGTAGAACCGTCTTGTCTCGTAGATATAACCTAGGACTACTTTGCTGTCCGTATAGAACTTAGTTTCCTCTAGATCCATGTCCATCTCAGATGTAATGAGTTCAGCTAACTCGACAGCTAATACAGCAGCACAAAGCTCTAACCTGGGTATAGTGTGCTCTGGGAGTGGTGCAAGTTTGGCTTTCCCCATGACGAATCCGATATGAATCTGACCTTTTGAGTCCACGGTCTTAATGTAGGCAACGGCAGCAATTGCCTGGACAGAAGCATCTGAGAATACGTAGAGGTTCTGGCTCTGCATCTCTGTAGAAGGCACGGAGGCGTATGGTCTCGGCACATTCAGTTTTGTCAGGGCTGCAAGGGAGTTCCTCCATTCCTCCCAGAGGATCCTCTTGTCAGGTGGTAGAGGTGTATCCCAGTCAGATGTTTCACGAGTTAAGTCTCTTAATAAGGCCTTACCCTTTATAGTAACTGGAGCTGCAAATCCTAAGGGATCATATAGGCTGTTGACGGTGGATAGAACGCCTCTACGCGTGAAGGGTTTTTCTTCCTGGCTGATTTGGAAAGTGAAAGTGTCTGACTTTAAATTTCAAAGAAGGACGAGGCTGCGTTGCATTCGTACGGGGTCAGTTCCTAAGTCCAAGTCTCTAAGACCGTTGCATAAGTCCTGAGAAGGAAACGCTTCCATCAGTTCTTGGCTGTTTGAAGCTATTTTGTGAAGCCTGAGGTTAGAACAGGCAAGCATCTCCTGAGCTCTCCTGAGGAGACTGATGGCAGTCTCATTTGAAGGCATGGCTTTCAAGCAGTCATCGACATAGAAGTCCTTGTCTATGAATTGTTTGACATCGGATTCATATTCTGCTTCTCCTTCTTGAGCAGACCTTTTGAGTCCATAAATGACAACTGCGGGTGAAGGACTGTTGTCGAAAATGTGTACCCTCATGCGATACTCTGTGACTTCATTAGAAGGATTTTTGTCTCTGTACCAGAGGAACCTTAAGAAATTCCTGTCTTTTTCTTTCACGAGGAAGCAGTGGAACATCTGCTGAAGGTCGGCCCCAAAGGCAATGGAATCCTTACGGAAACATATCAGTACTCCCAGCAGTTTGTTGTTGAGGTCTGGACCTGTTAGGAGGTTATCATTCAGAGAGATGTAGCACCCCGAGGGCTCAGCTGCTACAGGGGTATTGCACCTCAAACCAGAGGTGTGATATTCCACTCCCGGGTAAGGATGGAGTGTGGACCAGGACTCATTTAGCTGCATGCACCACACACACCCCATTTCCGAGGGACAGGTCAACGGTGCTCCCACGAGACAGGAGTGCAGGCACGACAGCATCTGTCCCTGTCTAGAGTGGGGAGGGGAAAGTACACCCAGTGGTGTAGGAGCAGATAGGGGTGGGTCTTTGGGCATAGGTAGGAGCCCATTGGTTGCTAGTCACCTGGGCTCACACATAGAGGGAGGTATTTAAGGTGGGCACCATCTTAGGACAGTGTTCAGTTCAGTCAGGAGTTCAGCCAGAGAGGGCTGACAGGGAGCTGTGGCTCAGTCTGGGCCCAGCTCCAGAGGCAGGCCTGGAGTGGAGGCCAGAAACAGCAGAAAGAGAGAGGAGAAGGAACGGAAAGGAAAGTAAGAAAGGAACTGGAACAGAGGAGAAAGGAAGCAAGGAACACAGAGAAAGGCCCAGAGACGCGAGTAAAGAAGGAACCCCATATGCCCAGGAGATACAGGGTGAAGGGTTGGCAGAGCAGGGTGCCGGAACCCAAATTGGTGGAGGCAACAGATTCCTCAGCCAAAGACCGGAGGTCGTCACCACATCTTGGTGCGACCCCCCACTACATCCACCAGGAAAGCATACTGCATAGGGTCAGGGAAACCGGAGATAGGTTTCGCCAACAGAAGGCCCGAGGGAGCTGGACAAAGGTGGGTCACTGGTGGGGACGGCCAGAGAAAGGAAAGGAAGGGAGCCCTGTGCCACGCTCTGGAATTGCCTGGGAGTTGGTCGAGTCCCTTACCTGGTGGACGCAGCACGGCTTGGGCAGTCATCGCCTGCAGGATTGACATGAATAACAACTGTGAGTAAAGCATTGGAAACTGCAACCGCACGTCTCTGTGTTTCATCGCCGCACCAGCACCATTAGTACTGGGACGCTCACACCCTCACTCCCACCATCTTCTACACTAGCTGCCCTGAGGCAATACTTCTCCCGTGGGGAGTTATTCCATACTCGGCTGCGCAAACTACATTAGCCTTAGCGGTCTGCAGCGCAGCGGCGGTCCCCACTGACCGCAATCCACGGGTGGCGTAGTCGGACACTTGTTACAACCTTAAGACTGCCACTGAATTGACCACCCTGGGCACGGACCGGGTCGCCGCCACAAGGAGACTACAACCCCCAGCATCTTACAGAAGGCCCGGCTCCGGGTATCCCCTGCACAGCACAGGCCCAGGGGGCGTGTCAACTTTTGGCATAGTCGGCAGGATCTTTACCAACCCGCCACAAGCGGGTATTGCGTGCCTGAAGAAGATTGTGCATGTACCTTGAAAAGAAGTCTCCCGCCGTCCGGAGTTGTTTCCCGCCATCCGGAGCCGATTCCCGCCATCAGACGCCATCTTGGACCGTTTCCCGCCATCTTCATCCGTTTTTCCCGCCCTGGCAGAGCGGACGCCATTATGTGCGCACCAAAAGACAGCAGGAAGCCACCTCCCATCGTGGGCCAGGTCCCAGAATGGCGCCAAGGAAGGAGCCCGCCCCCACCAGACATGAATGCAGCAGTGGAGATGTCCATCAGCGTGGGGGGGCTGCCCCTAAGGGTGATTGTCAGCAGATGCCCCCAAGACCACCCCCCATGGGGGCGGATAGGAAAGAAAACTGTGGGGCCGGGCGCGGCCTGGATCAGTCTGGACCTGCTGCACCCGGAGATGGAGGGAGCAGCGAACCCCACCAGCACCCTGGCCCGCAGCCTGCTGCAAGCTGAGCCACCCTGCAGCCTGACAGTGTTGCTAGCCCAGCTGCCCAGGGACCCGGACTGTGCGCGCGCAGCGCTGGAAGATTTGAACAGACGGATGGTCCGGGCGCAGCGGGATGTGTTTGCCGGGTGGAGAGAGGAGATGGCCCGGCAGTATGAAGGCAGCCAGCGGAGGACCCCGCCGGGACCGGGCAGCGTGCTTACCGCTGGGCGCGGAGAAGAGGGACCGGCAGCTGCAGACGACGCCGCGGAGGAGGCCACGGAGACCGAGGCAGGTAATGGGGACGCCATCACCCCAAGCCCTGGGAACACAAACCTGCCCTTACCCTCCACTGCGGGACCCGAAGCCCCGGGGACCGTACCTGACATCATGCCTCCACCGCCGCCAGCTAGGCCTCAGGCTGCAAACGTCACTGTCACACCCTGCCCCACGCTGTGCCCTCTGAACCCGGGCGCCGTAAAGCGGGAGACGTCACAGGCCGGGACGCAAGTCCGAGTGCCCCCGGGCGCTGTCACCTGCCCGAAGCCCGTGGTGCCACCCCTGGGTGCGGACCTCTATGCACAACATACCAGCCCGGACGGGCTGCCCTTCGAGTGGCCACCAGAGTTCGTCAACCCCCGTCTCCGAAGAGAACAACCCCTGAGCGAGCCTCTGATCCCGGCTCCGGAGCCCGCTAACATCGCTCCACCCCCGCTGGAGGATGCCCAGTTGGCATGGGATCCCACTGGCGAGAATCTCATGGGGTTCACCCAGGAGACCCGGGCGGAAGCAGCCCATCGCCTGGATTGCTGCCGTCAACAGCTGGCCACCTATGAAAGGGAGCGGCGGCAGAGGCGCATCAGGGAGGAGCGACTCCAAGCCCGGAGCGCGGAGCAGAAGAGGAGGGCCTGTCAGGACTCCCAAGCCATCCGCGGTCCCCGAGCCACCGGGACTGTAGTAAAGTTCCAGCTAGAGCATGGCTGGGGCTTCATCAGAGACCCGGAGGCTGACACCGACGTCTTCGTCACCAGCAGAGACGTGGAAAGCCACTTGCCAGAGGGACATCACGGCCGTGACCTGTACCCCAGCGACGTGGTCACCTACACCCGGCACAAGGGCGCAAAGGGACTGTACGCCCTCCATGTCCACCGTCTAACGGAGGAGGAACTGCGGTACCGCCCAGACATGGACTACCCTGAGGGCCCGGACGGGTCTGAAGATTACGAGGAAGGAGCATCAGGAGGACACCGTTACTAATGAACGGTAAATGGAACTGTATATAGTTACCCATCGGGGTATAGAAACTGTTGCTGAGTGGAGTGTGGTCCCCGTTGGGACTAATGTGGACTGTTACCTGTGTGCCCCTAATCCCTAACCAGGCTGAGGACTGTCAGCAGCCATTCCCCTATCCCCACTGGCCGAGGACTGAGAGCGGCCAATCCCTTGTAAATAGTTGCGTTTCTTAAAGCGCCCCCTACTGGTTTTATACAAAAACCGCAACGTCTACCTCAAGATTAACTGGACTGTTGCACCTTTACCTGGTCGCAAGTTGCGCAGCGGCCAGAAATAAAGAATGTGTTTTTGAAGAAAATGTTTTACTTGAAAATGTCTTAAATTGGAAAGTTTAATATGCTGCTAAAATAATAATGCCAAAGTTTTATATAGTGTTCTATAAAAGAGTTCCGGTGGCATTAGTAAAATGTTTTATACCTGTAACGTTAAAAAGAGAAGAGTACCTCCCATAAAGGGATGAGTTTTTGGTTAATGTCTTATATACGAATGCATTCTAAAATTTTTGTATGTTTTAAATTGTTTTGCTCTTTTCCAGCCCGAGGACGTGCTGTGATTTACCAGGGGGGAATGTAGCACCCCGAGGGCTCGGCTGCTACAGGGGTATTGCACCTCAAACCAGAGGTGTGATATTCCACTCCCGGGTAAGGATGGAGTGTGGACCAGGACTCGTTTAGCTGCATGCACCACACACACCCCATTTCCGAGGGACAGGTCAACGGTGCTCCCACGAGACAGGAGTGCAGGCACGACAGCATCTGTCCCTGACTGGAGTGGGGAGGGGAAAGTACACCCAGTGGTGTAGGAGCAGATAGGGGTGGGTCTTTGGGCATAGGTAGGAGCCCATTGGTTGCTAGTCACCTGGGCTCACACATAGAGGGAGGTATTTAAGGTGGGCACCATCTTAGGACAGTGTTCAGTTCAGTCAGGAGTTCAGCCAGAGAGGGCTGACAGGGAGCTGTGGCTCAGTCTGGGCCCAGCTCCATGAGGCGGGCCTGGAGTAGAGGCAAGAAACAGCAGAGAGAACAGGAACTGAAGAGAAAGGAAACAAGGAACAGAACATTAAGAAAGGCCCAGAGACACGAAGGCAGAAGGAACCCCAAAGGCCCAGGAGACTGCGGGTGAAGGGTTGGCAGAGCAGGGTACCGGAACCCAAATTGGTGGAGGCAACAGATTCCTCAGCCAAAGACCGGAGGTCGTCACCACATCTTGGTGCGACCCCCCACTACATCCACCAGGAAAGCATACCGCATAGGGTCAGGGAAACCGGAGATAGAGCCTTCTTACACATTATTATTATTTGGGGTATTTGTTTTGATAGAGATGTGGACAACGGAGTGTGGCCTTTTCCCGCTGTTGAAAATCCTTTATCCCACTTAATATGATTGCTGGATCGCATGGGGGAGGAACCTGTGGGTTCCAGCATGGCGTGAGGCGGCACCACGTATTGGTAAGGTGATGCGTGTTTCCTAGCAGCACGCTTGCGTTCCATATCCATGGGAACGCGTGACGTTGACTTCCGGTAACGGGGTATTCTGGGACCGGAAGTGCGTTCCATGCCCATGGTAACGCGTGATGTTTACTTCCGGCAGTGTGGTATTCTGGGACCGGAAACACGTCACGGTCAGCGCGGTAATTATGAAGGAGCGCGGCTTAACGCACGCATATAAAGCAGGGCATAATGTGTACCCACTTGAGGCATTAGGATATGATTAAGGAACCAATGCAGGAATGAGGAATGATATACCCTTAATGAAGAGGAACTATATACCCCTGATGAAGGATTGAAACGCGTCGGGATGTTCCGTGGACAAACTGATCACCTATAATGTAAAGGGGGAGCAGACATAAAAAGACCCCGGGTGAGATGTTTCCATGTTCTATGAGGATTTAAATGCCTGGATGGTAATAGAAGGCTCCTCATAGTTCTATTTCTGTATACATACCTACCATTTAATAATGGCTTGTTATGTCTATGGGTATATGCAGATATAGGTATGATCACCGTATATATTGCTATATGGGTACTTGGTGAGGTATACCTCGGCTTGGGATGTTCCATGGATTAACTCATCACCGGGAATGTAAAGGGGGAGCAGATATATATAAAAAGACCCCGGGTGAGATGTTTCCATGTTTTATGAGGATTGAGTGCCTGGATGATAATAGAAGGCCCCTCATAGCTCTATTTTGATTGTATACTTATTTACCATTTAATAATGGCTGGTTTTGTCTATGGGTATACACAGATATAGGTATAATCACCGTCTATATTGCTATATGGGCATTTGGTGAGATATACCTTGTCTTTTTGCGTATCTGTGGGGTTCTCTTTTTGGACTTCATAGCTTGAATTCCTTCATTATTCTTACTTATGCTGGACCTAATAGGGCCTGATATTCTGTCCAGCTATATCGTAGATATTTATATCTTTTTACTTATGATACACCATATGGGCATCATGTTATAAATTTCTTTTTAGACTTTTCATTAATAAAAGTTATATTTTATGTACTTATTTGCTATATCTAGTTGATATCTTCATAATAAGTCTTTTGGTCTCTGCTGGATTATAAGAAATGGGTCTGTCTGAAGACATAACTGCCGCTATGACAAGGCTTTTTTGCCGCTGCTCTTTTAACCTGACGTAATTGCCTGTAGGAAAGTGTCCTCAATTTTCCCTTATCAGCACGCACACGTGTGTACTGTGAATCAGCTACATACTTCTTGATTGTGCGATGATCAGAATTAAGTGTCTTGGCAATGTTGATTGTAGTCATGCCTTGACCTAAACACTCCACAATTTGTTGCTTCTCAGCAGCCAACACATCCTTTTTCTTTCCCATTTTTAAAGAAAATGTAGGCTGCTTAATAATGTGGGACAGCCTTCTTAAGTACTCTTGCCTTTCATTGGACACACCTGCCAAACTAATTAGCACAGGTGTCTGCAATTGCTTACAGTGATATAAAGAGCCCTGACACACATCACCATCAATGAGTTTAACTGACAAACAGAAAAATTCTTCCCTTATCACTCCTAAACACTTTTTGCATAATAATTTGGAACACAGTGTACATGTGCTTTTCCACAAAACACCAGTGGTTCACGTAGTGAATCTTACAGTTCTAACTTGCCAACCGTGGTCTGTATGGAGTTGTTCAATAAAGGACCCAAAATTAAGATAACATAGACGGGAGAGGTCTCTATGAATACGAATTCCTAAGTATTTGATACCCTGTGAGGGCCAGGC
Source organism: Phyllobates terribilis (assembly GCF_046119375.1). NCBI lineage: Eukaryota > Metazoa > Chordata > Amphibia > Anura > Dendrobatidae > Phyllobates > Phyllobates terribilis. The sequence goes on along the minus strand of NW_027362762.1, from coordinate 530,273,580 downwards.
AAAGGGAAAGTTGGACTGGATGGAATCCTGTATGGATTTGGGGAGGGAGACATCGAGGGCCTCAGACTTCGCTGCATTGATTTTAAAATTTGACCATGTAACAAAGTGATCTATTTCAGCCATAACAGCAGGGATGGATATATGTGATTGAGTGATATATACTAGGACATCATCAGCAAATGCAGAGCACTTGTACTCGGTGTCCTCCACCTCAATCCACCTAATATTGGGGTTATGGCAAATTGATGAGAGCAGGTGCTCAGTCACTAGGATGTATAAGAGAGGGGACAGAGGACATCCCTGCCTTGTCCCATTGGTGATTATGAAAGGTGATGAAAATGTTCCATTTATCTTCAGCCTAGGTGACGTATTGCGATACAGGGCCGTGATTTTGCCTATAAAAGGGTCCCCTAGACACCTACCCCAAGCTTTTTTAGAGAATAATATATGGCGTGCCAGGAGACTCTATGGAATGCTTTCTCAGCATCCAACGAGAGTATCTAATTACAAATTTTTAACTGCATCTAGCCCAGGAAATACTTTGTGCCTAGTAGCAGTGTCTGCTAGTCAGCGGATTATCCCAGCTGTTAAGCAAGCTGCACCACCTGTAGTTTGAACACTTAATTTTTTCAAAGGAAATGCTTCGGGCCCCCGGGACACTCAGTGAAGAGCATCGGGAGGCACCCCAAGGCACAGGGGCTGGGACTGGCGGTAGGACGCCTTGCGGTGGACTGCCAAGCTCGATCCTTATAAAAGCTTTTTAACTGCAGCAGTTTTAGTGGACGCTACTGGAGCTGGAATTCCCGCAGCTGCTGGCATCAGACTTGCCCTCCAATAGATCCTTGTAAAAGGATTTAAAGTGTACTCATTCAAATTAGAGAGACAATTTAAATTAAAAAGCTTAGACCTGCCTCCACCGCAGGGGGGCTCGCTCGACCCACCAGCGGACAGGCACCAGTATTGGGAGAGGGGGGCTGGCCGTCAGGGTCCACCGCTGCTCTGGCACAAACCCGGCGACACGGAGGTCGCACGGGCAGGAACGGACTGTCCCTGTCGGCTTCGCACTTTTTTGGTTTTAGAAGGGCATGACATGCCTATATCTGTGTCTCCCCCTCCTTTTTCTCCTCCACCTCTTTTCTTTTCGCATGACTATATGTACTTGTCACTTTTCCATGTGTTAGTTGTGTCTTCTGAGCAGTTTGTCAGGTTTTGGACATCTTTGAAGGTGTTTTCTATGTGTTTCTATGTGTTTTTGTTTGCCTGCCATTGGTTTTAACGGTGTTCGAAGGTGTTCGACGAACAGTTCGACGAACAGTTCGGCGAACATACGGGTGTTCGACGAACCGAACCGAACTCGAACACTACGGGGGTGGCTCAACACTACACATAAGGTCAATGTCATGGCTTGCAAATAGTCCGGATCTCAATCCAATTGAAAATCTTTGGTGGAAGTTGAAGAAAATGGTCCATGACAAGGCTCCAACCTGCAAAGCTGATCTGGCAACAGCAATCAGAGAAAGTTGGAGCCAGATTGATGAAGAGTACTTATTGTCACTCATTAAGTCCATGCCTCAGAGACTGCAAGCTGTTATTAAAGTCAGAGGTGGTGCAACAAAATACTAGTGATGTATTGGAGTGTTCTTTTGTGTGTTTGTTTTTCATGATTCCATAATTTTTTCCTCAGAATTGAGTGATTCCATAATTTTTTCCCTCTGCTTGGTCTGAAAAAAATTACCCTTACTGAGTACCACATTTTTTATCTTGATTTATTTTAGTGTTTCTTAAAGCCCTAAAGTTGCCATTTGAAATGACTTTAGTTTTGTGCCATGTCTGTGATCTGCTTAACAACATTAAACAACTGAATGAACATCCTCCGAGCCCAGTGATTCCATAATTTTTGCCAGGGGTTGTAGTATGATGCTCCCACTGCCCACATATATAGTATGATCGTTTCACTGCCCACATATATAGTATGATTATCTCACTGCTCCACATATATAGTATGATGGTTGTACTGCTCTATATATAAAGTATGATGGTCCCACTGCTCCATATATATAGCATGATGGTCCCACTGCTCCATATATATAGTATGATTTTCCCACTGCTCCATTTATATAGTATGATGGTCCCCACTGCTGCACATATCTTGTATGGTGGACCCATATCCACTCACTTTTTTTATTTTTTATTTTAATTTTTCCTTTTTATCTTTCCTTTTCTTTTTACTTTATTATTCTTTTATCTTTCATCATTATTTTTATTCATTCATTCGTTTTGTTTGTCAGTATTTATTTCTTCTGGCTTTGTACACTGTCACACATATACACTTTCGTGTTTCACACTTTTTTATTTGATGGTCTTTATTTTCATTCGGTTTTCTTTTTCTCAGTTTTTTTCACTTTCATTTTTTCACATTATTATTATTTATTCATTCTTACATCTGACCCCACTGGCTATCTGACCGCCCTTCACTGCCACCTTCCCGCCGAAGAGGAGCTTCAAAGAAGCATATGGGCCAGATGGGAGACAAGCCAGGGGAAATGTAAAAACTCCACTAATATATGTTTATCTATGTTTCTGAATATTTATATGTCTGTCCGTTTATATGAATTTTTTTTATATATGTCTTCAAATATGTATATGTCTTGTGAGGCAGTGAGGGGAATTATATGTGAGGGACGGTATGTATCCCCTAGGATGCGCATAGAGGCATATTGAACCCGTTGGAGTTCATTGCAATCACAGAAACAGCTGTGGTTGCAGTGCAATATAAAAGTAAGTTTGGACTTGGTCAAGCTATTTGACCAAATCGGATTAAGAAAACCCGGCATGGGCTTTTATTTTTGGAGTGAACTACATGATGGCAGTGGGGCGGTTCACTCCCTCCAGCCCGGGTCTTGCATGTGGCTCATGTCCACTGTTTTCATTTAAAAACCTGCAGCAAAGTTTTGCGTGTGTCAGTTTTGTGTTTGCAAGCTGCAGAGCAGGAGGCTCTGTGCAATACAGGCCTGTGTGACGCGAACACAGAGCCCAAGAAGGCAAAGCTTCTGACGCACCTCAGTGTGATACGGCGACGCAGTTGCCCATGGCAACAGATTTGGAAACGGACTGTTTTTTGATGACCCGGATGTGAACCAGAGGATACCGTTTGCCTTTAATTTGTGAGTTTTGGAAAAATAAAGACTTTTAAGTTGAACTTTATTTTGGTCACTGCCTCATTACCGCACAGTGTGAACACTGCCGCACTACAGCCTGGATGTGTATATTTCGGTGTATATATGAATGTGTGCGTATGTGTGTACGCATGTCTGTGTGAGTGTTTTTGTGCATGTCTGTATGTGCATCTGCGTGCGTGTTTTTGTGTGTCTTTGTGCATGTCTGCGTGAGTGTGTTTGTGCATGTCTAAGTGCGTGTCTGTGTGCGTGTCTGTGCATGGAAAGTGCTGCAGAGCGGTAGTCGCGACCGAGCTGCTGTCCGGTTGTGCTCTGTCACTTTATAGACAAAGGGTGTCCCAGTCCCAGTGTGCTGTAGGGTGTGGGGTGCATCACACTCACTTGTAGGCCGCAGGCCTCCGCTGCCTCTAGCCTCCCGTCCTCAGGAGCCGCCACACACAATGTATGGGACACCAGGTTCAGTTCAAGTCAAGTCAAGCTTTTACTAAACAGTCCAAGTTCATGGGATAGGGCACAGCAATGCCGATTTCCTTCCTCCTTAGCACAATTCCTTTTCTGTTCTGCCACACGTTCATTCTGGACTACCCCCAAGCCTGCTGACTCAATCAGCCTCAGGGATTCGTTGTCCACTCCGCCACCTGTCACCCCATGTACAGTGGGGAAAAAAAGTATTTAGTCAGCCACCAATTGTGCAAGTTCTCCCACTTAAAAAGATGAGACAGGCCTGACATTGACATCATAGGTAGACCTCAACTATGAGAGACAAAATGAGAAAACAAATCCTGAAAATCACATTGTCTGATTTGGAAATTATTTTTTTTCAAATTTTGGTGGAAAATAAGTATTTGGTCAATTTCAAAAGTTCATCTCAATACTTTGTTATATATCCTTAGTTGGCAATGACAGAGATCAAACATTTTCTGTAAGTCTTCACAAGGTTGGCACACAATGTTGCAGGTATGTTTGCCCATTCCTCCATGCATATCTTCTCTAGAGCAGTGACGTTTTGGGGCTGTTGCTGGGCAACACGGACTTTCAACTCCCTCCAAAGGTTTTCTATAGGGTTTAGATCTGGAGACTGGCTAGGCCACTCCAGGACCTTGAAATGCTTCTTACGAAGCCACTCCTTCATTGCCCTGGCAGTGTGCTTGGGATCATTGCCATGCTGAAAGACCCAGCCACTTTTCACCTTCAATGCCCTTGCTGATGGAAGGAGGTTTGCACTCAAAATCTCACAATACATGGCCCCATTCACTCTTTCATGTACACGGATCAGTCGTCCTGGTCCCTTGGCAGAGAAACAGCCCCAAAGCATGATGTTGCCACCCCTATGCTTCACAGTAGGTATGGTGTTCTTTGGATGCAACGCAGCATTCTTTCTCCTCCAAACACGACGAGTTGTGTTTCTACCAAACAGTTCTACTTTGGTTTCATCTGACCATATGACATTCTCCCAAAACTCTTCTGGATCATCCAAATGCTCTCTAGCAAACTTCAGACGGGCCCGGACATGTAATGGCTTAAGCACGGGGACACGTCTGGCGCTGCAGGATCTGAGTCCCTGGCGGCGTAGTGTGTTACTGATGGTAGCCTGTGTAACGTTGGTCCAAGCTCTCTTCAGGTCATTCACTAGGTCCCCCCGTGTGGTTCTGGGATTTTTGCTCACCGTTCTTGAGATCATTTTGACCTCAACGGGGTGAGATCTTGTGTGGAGCCCTAGATCGAGGGAGATTATCAGTGGTCTTGTATGTCTTCCATTTTCTAATTATTGCTCCCACAGTTGATTTCTTCACACCAAGCTGCTTGCCTATTGCAGATTCTCTCATCTTTTTAAGTGGGAGAACTTGCACAATTGGTGGCTGACTAAATACTTTTTTTCCCCACTGTAAATCCATGTCCACCGACCTCATGATGTCGGAAGACCAGGCCTGCTCCATGGTACCTGGCCCAAGCCCTAGGCTCTAGTCGTTGTTGGAATGTCCATCAGTGTTCTCCATTTGGCAGCCCACTGCCCTAAACATTTCGCCCATGCTGCCCCTGGCAATCCACCACCTCACCTCAACTTGAACTCACTCCACACTTCACTGGCTGACATTGAACTCCCTCTAACTAGTAAGTACCCCCTTCTTATCAGCACTAGTTCCCTCCCACTGGGCTAATCCTAACCTTAACCATTTCCTATCTTACATGTTAACCTATTATCCTTATGCTATATTCTATGCTGTCCTAAGATTACCCTTATACTATATTAACATTAAGCATTAACAGTTTATATCATGTACATCCCCATAATCCATTATATTACATTACATTAGACACACGTTACTTCACAAATAAACCGCACGACGGTATTCACATAGTGCGTCTGTTATCTTCTGAGGCAGGAACAGGGTAAGACAGTCCACATCTCTACATACATGTCTGCATACCTGTCTTTGTGTGTATCTGCATATCTACGTATGTATATGTGCATGCTTGTGTGCTTTTTCTTTGTGCATGTCTGAAGACTTATTTTAATTGGGGAGAGAGGGGGAGAAATTTGAGGAGACAGTATGGGGAGAGTGTGTAAAAAAACAGTATGGTGAGCGCGGGAGAGGAATGAGTATGCAGTATGGGAAGCGAGAGGGACTTAATGTGAGAGGAAACAGTATGAGGTGTGAGGGGGGAATGGGTGCTGGAACAGGATGGGGAAGGGGGCTGTACAAGGAGATAGTATGGAGAGTGGGGGTTAACGTGTGAGGACACTATTAAGAGGAATAGTGTGAGTAGACAGTATGGGGGGGAGAAAAGTGTAAGGGGCACAGAACAGAGACTGGGTAGTGTGGAGGGGCAGTATAGAGAGGGGGTAGCATGGGGAGACAGTATGCTGAGGAGGGGTGTGAGATGAGGGGGCACAGTATAGAGATTGGGCAGTATATGGGGGACACAGTGTGAGAAGACATGTGACAAGGTGGCCCAGTATGGAAAGAATAGGAGAGTGTGAAGGGCATGTATCATTAGAAGGACAGTCATATTTTGTAGAGGGAACACAGTGAGAGACAACAATTTATTCAGGAGCACAGTGTAGGGCAGATATTTTTTATTAAGGAGCATTATAATTACATTGCTATTTTTAAGGGCACAGTGTAGGGATGTGCTGCAGAAGACTGGAAAAGATATAAGTCTGCAGAGACGAGCTATGGATGTAAAAAGCAATCATGGCATCTGAACAAGATGGAGAAGAAAATAAAGAGAACAACTCTAATCAGAGTAGATGTCATCTATAAGGTACCTGGATGTAAATGTTTATTTGTGATCCTGCCTGCGTCTCATCAGTACTGTGTTTCCTGTATGGTCCGCAGTCTGATGATGACTGATAACTATTGATGGGAAAGCACTAAAATGCTCGGGTGCTCGTTGATCGGGTCGAGCAAATTGGAATGCTCGGGTGCTCGACCCGAACAACGATGCCAATAAAAGTCTATGAAGGACTCGAGCATTTTTCCTGGAGACCTGCGCTCGGCGGCCAGATAGGCGGAAGATGAGAGAGAGGGAGCCGAGTGCCCCACTGAAGCCAGGTATATACATCTATGCCTATCTATTAGATAGACATAGATGTATATACTTGGGTTCAGTGTGGATTCGGGTGTTTCCTGCGCTGTCATCTGCGTGACAGCGCAGGAAACACAGGCTCTGATTGGCGGTAATAGCATTACCACGGTCAGAGCACTATGGGATCATGCTGACTGCATGATCCTACAGCTGTAACATAGGCTCCGGCTGATGGGACTACTACCCCCATCAGCCGGCGCCTGCTGTCATTGGAAATAGTGAGCACAGGCGCTGCTGGATGAGATCAGTCTCTTGTCAGCGGTGCCTGTGCTGAAAGTAAAAAAAAAAGAAAATGTAAAATTTAATAAAAAAATATTCAAATAAAAAAAATCACATTACACTCACCTACACTTTGTCCCCGATGCCCTCCTCCCCTTCAAAAAATAAAAAATAAAAAAACACCATATACTCTCCTTACACCTAGTCCCCGAAGCAAATTTCCCCTGTAATAAAGGTAAAATAATAAACCAACCTCATCCTCACCTGTCCACCGTAGTCCATTAAGCGAGGCTCCCACGTCGATCTCATGAATAGAACGGCCACATCAAAAAATGTGACCGCTCTATTCAGCAGCAGAAACACTGACAGGAGCACTATCGCTCCAGTCAGTGTACAGGCTGAGCTGCAGGGAGTGAGGTCAGACGAGTTCATCATGAACTTGTGTGACCTCACTTACGGCTGTAATGCTGCATGGGAATTTCTCACACAGCCGTAGTGCTGTAAGTGAAGTCACACGAGTTCATCAGCTGATGAACTCGTGTGACCTCTCTGCTGGCAGCTCAGCCGGTACACTGACACTGGAGTGATTTTTTTTATTTGATTTTTGTTAATTAAGAATCAAATAAAATTGTGTGCTTTTTATTTATGGCCGTGTATTTCTCCAATTTTACTATAGAATTAGTAATGGAGGCGTCTTATAGACGCCGGGCCATTACTAACCTGGCCTTCATGTCAGCCGCCAATACAAGGGTGACATGAACACCAACCCTGTTACCCCACTCACCACCGCTACATGGCTAAGCGCCAGATTTGGTGCATCTTATGGATGCGCCTTTTCTGGGGCAGCTGAGAGCTGATATTATTAGCCTCGGAGGGGGCTAGTATCCATGGCCCCTTCCCTGGCTATTAATATCAGCCCACAGCTGTCTGTTTAGTCTTTACGGTTAGATTTACATCATTTTTTTTCTGGGATTCCCCTGTAAACGATGTATCTATCTATTATCTATCTATTATTTATCTAGCAGTCTATCTATCAAGTAGTTTATCTATCATCTATATATCTATTATTTATCTATCTGTATAACTATCTATCCATCTACCGATAGACTGATAGGTAGATAATAGATAGATATATAGATAGGTACTGTAGATATATGGATAGATAGTTAAACACAGAAACATAGATAATAGATAGATATACCGATAGATAGATAGATAGATAGATAGATAGATAATAGATAGATATATGGATAGATAAATAGATGGACATACCCATCCCCCTGGAAGAAGCATCCTGCGAAGCGCGCGTTGAGGCCAGTAATTCATTAATTCAGGTCATATCTGCTGCTCTCCTTACTCCACTATATGCACTTTATATCTCTTTATCTTATTTATTAATGGATTTGTAATCCTGTGCACTGTGCACTATACCTGTTTAATTGATTTTCCTATAGACTATATTCTTTGTGCTTACTATATAGATTACATGCATTTGCACTAAGCACTTTTTTGAATATTTTACTGCTATACCATATACAGGTGCTTCTCACAAAAGTTCTTCTGCTCACTGGGTCCGAATGGCAGCATTCTACTAGTTCAGTGAACCTGCGTCCGCGAATGCAGGTTCACTTTAAATCTATTGCCGTGTGGGAAGCTTCCTGCGCTGCAATAGTTAACAGCCGCCGGCCAATCACAGTACGTCGCTGGCGTATGATGTCACCGCCATGCGCCTGCGCTCGTGCTTCCGGCGATGGCAGAGCAGGACACCGCGGGAGCGTTGCAAGGTAAGAAGAGACTTTTTTTTTTTTAAAGCTGCACCATGAGGACAGGATGGGGAACATTGGAGGCAGCTGCAAAAAACATGGGGGCATGATGAATACAGGGGGGATATTGGGGCAGAAAACATGGGGAAGAATGGAAGCATGGGGGCAGAATGGGAGACATGGGGGCAGAATGGGAGACATGGGGGGCAGAATGGACACATGGCGGCAGAATGGACTCATGGGGGCAGGATGGAGAGACATTGGGGGCAGAATGAAAACATGGGGGCAGGATGGAGAGACATTGGGGGCAGAATGGGAGACATTGGGGGCAGAATGAAAACATGGGGGCAGAATGGGAGACATGGGGGCAGAATGGGAGACATGGGGGGCAGAATGGACACATGGGGGACAGAATGGACACATGGGGGCAGAATGGAGACATGGGGGCAGGATGGAGAGACATTGGGGGCAGAATGAAAACATGGGGGCAGGATGGAGAGAGCTTGGGGGCAGAATGGGATACTTTTGGGGCAGAATGGGAGACATGGGGGCAGGATGGAGAGACATGGGGGGCAGAATGTGAGACATTGGGGGCAGAATGTGAGACATTGGGGGCAGAATGTGAGACATTGAGGGCAGAATGGAGAGACATTGGGGCAGAATGAAAACATGGGGGAAGGATGGAGAGACATTGGGGCGACATGGGAGACATGAGAGGCAGGATGGAGACATGAGGGACAGGATGGAGAGGTATGAGGGCATGATGTCTGACAGTATTACTGTAGGGGCTAATTATGGAGACAATGGGGGCAGGATGGAGCCATTATTACTGTAGGGGCTAATTAAAGGATATTATTACTGCTGTGATGTTATTTTTGAGGGTACTATTTTCAGTGGGGGGGTCCTGTTACTGTGCAGGGCGGCACTATGTTGCTTTTTTCTTCATCTCTTCATCTGGTGTAGTGTAGAAGCTAGGTAAAATTGGGGAATGTGCTCTGTAAGTTGTATACAGCAGCTGGGTTATTTTATGCAGAGACGAGTTCTGGCGAGAAGAAGTGATGGCGGTCTGCGCTGGATGAAGAGAAAAAGCAAAGATGAAAGACTTCAACTAGAGATGTCACCGGTGAGTCAGTGTGTTATCTGTACACTGACACTACACTGTATACTATGTATAGAGATCCTGTGTATAATGGTACTTATGATAATATTAGTATTCAGCTTTTTTATTAATGACCAGTATTGTAGTATTCAGTCACTACATGGCGGTAATATGTGATTTGGTCACGGTGTGGTGGTATTTGTCCTTTGTATGTGGTATTATTCGTCACTATGTGGTGGTAATATGTGATATGGTCATAGTGTGGTGGTATTTATTCCTTGTATGTGGTATTATTGGTCATTTTAAAAAATGAATGTGACACATTCCCATACACAAAAATATACCTAAAAGAGTATTGGGCATTATAAGAAATGTTTAATAGGGTAGAGTAGAGTAGGGTCCGGCGAGAAGAGTCTCCTTGTCATGGTGGCGGCTTAAAAAATCTTTTGGCTAAAACAAAAGCTGCTGGCTATAGATGTGGAAAACACTTGGGCCAACATATTAGAGAACTCACGAATCAGTGGTGACAACACAGACCAGTTCACCACACATAATCGTGAGTAGAAAATTGCCTACTCAAGGAACAGAATGAAAAACCGCGAAAATGAGTATAAATGGCATAAAACAGCAAAGTTTATTAATCGATTAAAAATGTACAGAAATGATACAAAACATGTATAGATACATATAAATGTAAGGACAATGGGTGAATGTTGGATCGAAAGAGAAAAAACCCCCGTAACATCTTCAAGACCTCTCATATAAATGTATTAGAAGGTACAATATGTCCAGATGAAATCCACAGGGGGAGGAGTAGAGAGGGAAAAAGGAGATGAGGGGAAAAAAACAGAGAGGAGAACATAGGGAAGGTGGAACCAAAGGGAGAGTATAAAATCACAGTCAGGTAAACGGAATAAGATAGCCCTTACATGTAATTCCCAAATGGGAGACCATAATAAAGAGTAGATCAGGGCACTCACCGAGCTGATTGGTAACTCTCACCAATGTGTAGGGCACAGGGAGGCGAACGATGGACATCCACCAGGGGCCTCGACGCGCGTTTCGCGTTTAGCTTTATCAAGAGGCACGTAGTGCATGGTAGATAAGGACCTAGATATATAGGACCTTAAGGGGTCATGTGAGCGATCATGTGATCGCTTTCATCTGGCTGTCACGAGGGCCGGCCGTTTGGGCGCATGCGCCGGGGTCACGGCGGTATCAGCAGTCGCGCGCCATCCATCATGGCACGCGCACATACCGGAAGTGTCAACTGACAACATCCGGGGGTGCGTCGTTGCCATAGATATGGACGTGCGCGGGTGCCGGCCGCGATTCACCCAGCGCATGCGCACCGCCGGCCATCGTAGCAACGCCACAGTGTGTCCCTTACAAGATTGTGGGGTGTAGGTAATGCGACCAGTACCGAAGAAAAAGGGGAAAATATCCAGGCAGCATAGGAAAGGAGGGAAAGGGGATATAGAGACAGAAATATATGATAAGAAGAATAATTGTTATACATATTAGTAGAACAAAATACATGATCAAATATAGATGAATATGAGAATTATATATAGAGAGAGAATTTTCTTATACGTTGCAGAGAAATGATACGAAACAATCTTCTTAAGAGAAAGTCTCAGTTCCCGTTCCGTCATCATGTGGAGGTAATACACAGGACGACTGATCCAATCAAACGCATATAGAGTGCTGAGGACAATAGTCAGGAAGCTCTAAAAATAGAGAAAAATACAGAAATAAATTTCGGAACACACAAGCAATTAAAAATGAGTAAAACCAAAAGGGAGGATGTTTAACCCCTAGGAAAACACCTCAAGGGGGAAAGAGAGAACGCCCCGGGGCACCGGGAGCGAAGCATAACCAAGGGTCAAGTCAGGCGCAAAAGACGCACATGTGGAAACCAAGACATGAAAAACGCCAGCTACCCAAATAGATCATCTCCATAAAAATTTATGGAAATAGATTGAAAAATAGAAAAATTAAAATATAAGAAAAAGGAGAGATCATAGAAATGAGGAAAAACCAAGATGTTCGTTGAGCCCCCGTGGTGAGAGAGTATCAAGGGTGGTGATCCACGTGGCTTCCTTTTGCGCCAAGAGGCGTTTGGCGTTCCCTCCCCGGGAGCCCAGGTGTACCACGTCAATGCCACAAACCCTCAAAGATCGAGGGTCACAATTATGGGCAGATTTAAAGTGTCGTGGTAGAGTCTTGAGCTCCCGGGGATCAGGGATCGCCCTAGCCGCAATAATGTCCCTAACATGTTCGCGAACTCTGACTCTCAGCTCCCTAGATGTGAGACCTACATAGATAAGTCCACAGCCACATGTAGCATGGTAAATCACATGTGTGGTGCTGCAAGAGATATGGTGGCAGATGTTAAAGTTACGGGAGCCATCAGAGTTCGCGAACATGGTAGTACGTGGGACATTAGTGCAGGCGGCGCAGTGGCCGCAAGGAAAGGTCCCCAAGGTGGGGCCACGGGAGCCAAACGGGTTTCTCCCAGAGGGAAGGTAGTGACTGGAAACCAGAAGATCTGCTAGGGTATTGGATCGTCGAGGTGTCATGCATGGAGACTCCCCAATATATTCCCTCAGGGAGGGCTCCGTACCCAATATATCCCAATGTCGGGAGAGGATACGCCGCACCCCACACCACTCAGAGTTATGTGTGGAGATGAAGCGAATCCTCTCCGGACTTTTCCATTTATCAGAGGGAGGGGGGTGGATGAGGTGGTCACGGGGAGTATTCCGAGCCCTTCTATAGCCATGGCCGATACATCGATTGCTGTATCCCCTGCATTTGAAACGTTCAGCCAAATCAGAGGCACGTTTCTCAAATTTGAAATTGGTCGAGCAAATCCGCCTCACCCTGAGGAACTGTCCGATCGGGACGGCCCTGATAGTAGAGGAGTCATGTGCTGATGTAGCGTGGATGAGAGAGTTCACAGCAGTGGGTTTCCTAAACAGATCAGTTTGGACACGACATTCAGCATCCACTTCTAAAGTGATGTCCAGAAAATCAATCTGCCTAGAGCTATACTTATAGGAAAGCCTCACTGCACGATTGTTTGAATTCAGTAAAGCCATGAAATCCTCGAGCTCCCCGACAGTCCCCTGCCAAAAGAATAGGATATCATCTATGTATCTCATCCACAACACAACATGGTCCACGCCCCGTATCCCCTCATCGCCAATGATCTCCCTCTCCCATGCGCCCAGGAAGAGGTTGGCGTACGAGGGGCACAGGCCGCCCCCATTGCCGTGCCGCGTGTCTGAAGGTACACCCTATCCTTAAAGAAAAAGTAATTATGGCAGAGGACAAATTCAAGGAGCTCAAGGATAAAATCTCTCGAAGGGCCGTCCAGATCGGAACCACTCAGGAAGAGGCGGGCTGCTTCCAGACCTCGACGATCCAACACCCTAGCAGATCTTCTGGTTTCCAGTCACTACCTTCCCTCTGGGAGAAACCCGTTTGGCTCCCGTGGCCCCACCTTGGGGACCTTTCCTTGCAGCCACTGCGCCGCCTGCACTAATGTCCCACGTACTACCATGTTCGCGAACTCTGATGGCTCCCGTAACTTTAACATCCGCCACCATATCTCTTGCAGCACCACACATGTGATTTACCATGCTACATGTGGCTGTGGACTTATCTATGTAGGTCTCACATCTAGGGAGCTGAGAGTCAGAGTTCGCGAACATGTTAGGGACATTATTGCGGCTAGGGCGATCCCTGATCCCCGGTAGCTCAAGACTCTACTACGACACTTTAAATCTGCCCATAATTGTGACCCTCGATCTTTGAGGGTTTGTGGCATTGACGTGGTACACCTGGGCTCCCGGGGAGGGAACGCCAAACGCCTCTTGGCGCAAAAGGAAGCCAGGTGGATCACCACCCTTGATACTCTCTCACCACGGGGGCTTAACGAACATCTTGGTTTTTCCTCATTTCTATGATCTCTCCTTTTTCTTATATTTTAATTTTTCTAATTTTCAATCTATTTCCATAAATTTTTATGGAGATGATCTATTTGGGTAGCTGGCGTTTTTCATGTCTTGGTTTCCACATGTGCGTCTTTTGCGCCTGACTTGACCCTCGGTTATGCTTCGCTCCCGGTGCCCCGGGGCGTTCTCTCTTTCCCCCTAGAGGTGTTTTCCTAGGGATTAAGCATCCTCCCTTTTGGTTTTACTCATTTTTAATTGCTTGTGTGTTCCGAAATTTATTTCTATATTTTTCTCTATTTTTAGAGCTTCCTGACTATTGTCCTCAGCACTCTATATGCGTTTGATTGGATCAGTCATCCTGTGTATTACCTCCACATGATGACGGAATGGGAACTGAGACTTTCTCTTAAGAAGATTGTTTCGTATCATTTCTCTGCAACGTATAAGAAAATTCTCTCTCTATATATAATTCTCATATTCATCTATATTTGATCATGTATTTTGTCCTACTAATATGTATAACAATTATTCCTCTTATCATATATTTCTGTCTCTATATCCCCTTTCCCTCCTTTCCTATGCTGCCTGGATATTTTCCCCTTTTTCTTCGGTACTGGTCGCATTACACTGTGGCGTTGCTACGATGGCCGGCGGTGCGCATGCGCTGGGTGAATCGCGGCCGGCACCCGCGCATCTCCATCTCTATGGCAACGACGCACCCCCGGATGTTGTCAGTTGACACTTCCGGTATGTGCGCGTGCCATGATGGATGGCGCGCGACTGCTGATACCGCCGTGACCCCGGCGCATGCGCCCAAACGGCCGGCCCTCGTGACAGCCAGATGAAAGCGATCACATGATCGCTCCCATGACCCCTTAAGGTCCTATATATCTAGGTCCTTATCTACCATGTAAAGGCTATCTTATTCCGTTTACCTGACTGTGATTTTATACTCTCCCTTTGGTTCCACCTTCCCTATGTTCTCCTCTCTGTTTTTTTCCCCTCCTCTCCTTTTTCCCTCTCTACTCCTCCCCCTGTGGATTTCATCTGGAAAATATTGTACCTTGTAATACATTTATATGAGAGGTCTTGAAGATGTTACGGTTTTTTTTTCTCTTTCGATCCAACATCACCCATTGTCCTTACATTTATATGTATCTATACATGTTTTGTATCATTTCTGTACATTTTTAATCGATTAATAAACTTTGCTGTTTATGCCATTTATACTCATTTTCGCGGTTTTTCATTCTGGCTATAGATGTGATCTGGTGTTCAATGGGAACTGTTAATGTGTAATTGGTGAAGACGTGGTGCAGAAAGTAGAGTTTTTCCAAGAGTGGGCAGTGGGTCTGTGGAGCGTTCAAGGAGTGGAGGTGGAGCTGGGTGGAGCCTGGCCAGAGTCTCAAGGGGGCCTGAAAATTTTGCCAGTATGGGGCCCCGAAATTCCTAGTGGCTGCCCTGCTTCCATAACACCTCAGCAGTGCCACAGGCTGATCGCCTCCATGCCATGCAGCATTGATGCAGTAATTGATGCAAAAGGAGCCTCGACCCAGTATTGAGTGCATTTACTGAACATACATTTCAGTAAGCCAACATTTCGGATTTTAAAATCATTTTTCAAGCTGTTGTTATAAAATATTCTAATTTACTGAGATAATGACTTTTGTGTTTTCATTGGCTGTAAGCCATAATCATCAACATTAAGAGAAATTAACACTTGAAATAGATCACTCTGTTTGTAATGACTCTATATAATATGAGTTTCACTTTTTGTATTGAAAAACTGAAATAAATTAACTTTTTGATGATATTCTAATTTAGTGAGATGCACCTGAATATGTCAATGTGGAGTGATCTATAAACATAGACCTTAGTACCACTAGGACTTATATATTGTATTGGTCTATGCATATGTATTCAGTATAGTGATATAAATCTCCATGTTTTAGTATGAACTAAGATTAGTATGGAGCACTAGTGGTGCAGCTTGATATGGCGGGTTCTTGAATTTTTCTACTAGTATTTTCCCTTTTTATTGTTTTTTTAATTAATTTGTTAATAAAGATTTAAAGTTTATTATCTATTTGGCTTTTCTGCCTCCATAAATGTATAGGTTGTTGTTAGATAGATATATGGATAGATAGATAATAGATTGATAGATAGATATATGGATAGATAGATAAACACAGGAACATAGATAATAGATAGATAGATAATAGATAGATATATGGATAGATAAATAGATTGATAAATAGACTGATAGATAGATAATTAGATAGGTAGATAGATAATAGATAAATAGATATATGGATAGATAGATAATAGATAAATAGATATATGGATTAAAAAAAACAAAAATCAAAAGCAGCACAAAAATAGCAGGAGGTGCAAAGCCACCCAGGTACATACCAGACCTATGAATATCCACAAAAAATTGGAGGCTGCACACAAACAGAAGGTGAAAAAATGTTATTTAATAGCCCATGTGGCTGTGGCAACGTGTTGGTCCAATATTGTGGACCTTTCTCAAGCGATGTGAAAGTGCAATGTGCAAAGTATATAAGGCTGCTTAATCACACAATTGATTAGCAGCAATTCATACAAATATTAATTTTATATGTACATAATATAGATTTCATTAATACATTATTTCACATGAATTATACAGTGTATATACAGTATCATATAAAGTGCCAAAGTGCTAAAGAACGAACAATATTCACATCATCATAATAAAATTCATATATGTTCATAATTGATCATAATCACCAGCTGTACATATTTAAATAACCACATGACTCACCCCATATTGTATAAGCGGATCGCGCCAAAGACTCGGCGTCTATACTAACTCTACTGCACATGTCCGGAAGGAATATATTAATTTTGGAGCGCATTTGGTCTCCAGTAACCGGAAATACCGGCGCCATCTTGGGAACCTACATAGTAACAACCGCGCATGCGTGAAGTAACGTCAGCACGGTCCTCACCGCGGTCATAGACAAAACAGGAAGCCTATCAACTGCTGCAAGGTGACCTCCTGTCTGATGGGTACTACTCTGCCTACATGCCTCTCTTGGGCTATAAGCCTACAACTTTGGACAAAACATGTCACGTCTGTGCCGTTGATGGGCACACATGAATTGGCCAATTTATGCGCTAAGAACCTCCATTTTTTGTAAGTAAAGCTTACTGAGTAATAACACAGTTTAGATCAAAAACTTTTATTGTCTTTATGTATCTTGGCCATAATGGAGTGCTGCTGCGCTTTCTTTATATATAATTAGAAAGGTAGATAGATAAAAGCTAAATAAATATATATGTGGATAGATAGATAAAAGATAGATAATAGATACACACGTGGTCAAAATTGTTGGTACCCCTCGTTTAATGAAAGAAAAACCCACAATGGTCATAGAAATAACTTGAATCTGACAAAAGTAATAATAAATTAAAAATCTATGAAAATGAACAAATGAAAGTCAGACATTGCTTTTCAACCCTGCTTCCACAGAATTTAAAAAAAAATTGAACTCATGAAATAGACCAGGACAGTAATGATGGTACTCTTAACTTAATATTTTGTTGAACAACCTTTTGAGGCAATCACTGCAATCAAACGATTCCTGTAACTGTCAATGAGACTTCTGCACCTCTCGACAGGTATTTTGGCCCACTCCTCATGAGCAAACTGCTCCAGTTGTCTCGTGTTTGAAGGTTGCCTTTTCCAGACAGCATGTTTCAGTTCTTTCCAAAGATGCTCAATAGGATATAGGTCAGGGCTCATAGAAGGCCACTCCAGAATAGTCCAATGTTTTCCTCTTAGCCATTCTTGGGTGTTTTTAGTTGTGTGTTTTGGGTCATTATCCTGTTGCAAGACCCATGACCTGCAACTGAGACCAAGCTTTCTGACACTGGGCAGCACATTTCTCTCTAGAATCCCTTGATAGTCTTGAGATTTCATTGTACCCTGCACAGATTCAAGACACCCTGTACCAGATGCAGCAAAGCAGCCCCAGAACATAGCAGAGCCTCCTCCATGTTTCACAGTAGGGACAGTGTTCTTTTCTTGATATGCTTCATTTTTCTGTCTGTGAACATAGAGCTGATGTGCCTTGCCAAAAACCTCCATTTTTGTCTCATCTGTCCATAGGACATTCTCCCAGAAGCTTTGTGTCTTGTCAACATGCAGTTCGGCAAATTCCATTGTGGCTTTTTTATGATTTTTTTTCAACAATGGTGTTTTCCTTGGTCGTCTCCCATGACGTCCACTTTGGATCAAACAGAGACGGATGGTGTGATCTGACACTGATGTTCCTTGAGCTTGAAGTTCACCTTTAATCTCTTTAGAAGTTTTCCTGGGCTCTTTTGTTACCATTCGTATTATCTGTCTCTTTGATTTGTCATCAATTTTCCTCCTGCTGCCACGTCCATTGAGGTTGGCTACAGTCCCATGGATCTTAAATTTCTGAAAAATATGTTCAACTGTAGTCACAGGAACATCAAGCTGCTTGAAGATGGTCTTCTAACCTTTACCTTTAACATGCTTGTCTATAATTTTCTTTCTAATCTCCTGAGACAACTCTTTCCTTTGCTTCCTCTGGTCCATGTTGAGTGTAATACACACCATGTCACCAAACTGCAAAGTGAGTATCTGTAGCCCTATATACAGGCCCACTGACTGATTACAAGATTGTACACACCTGTGATGCTAATTAGTGGACACAACTTGATTTCATATGTCCCTTTTGTCACATTATTTTCAGGGGTACCATCATTTCTGTCCAGGCCTATTTCATGATTTTAATTGTTTTTAAAAATTCTGTGGAAGCAGGGTTGAAAAGCAGTGTCTGACTTTCATTTGTTCATTTTCATAGATTTTTAATTTATTATTACTTTTGTCAGATTCAAGATATATATGTGACCATTGTGGGTTTTTCTTTCATTAAACAAGGGATACTGTTACGCATCTGGGTGGTGGAACATCTGTGCTTCAGTGCAAGGCGTGACTAGAGGGGCCTGACCAAGGTCACACAGTGGCTTAGTCGACTCCGTGAACCAGGGAGGGACCGGGCAGGTGGACCAGGTGCCACTCTGGGACCGACCTTGTGTGAGAGCAGGTAACTTCCACGGGAGAGATGGCAGGAACTGACCGGTACATCAGATGAGCACGGCAGGAAGGCTGATGGGTGGTCCAGGTAGATAAGCAGGCTGGTTCGGCAGATAGCCAGACGGGTGCTCCGGGTAGGCAAGCAGGCGGGCACGGCAGGTAACTGGCTGGTGCTCCGGGTAGGCTGGCTGGCGGCCACGACAGGTAACAGGCAGGTGCTCCAGATAGGCAGGCGGACATGGCAGGTTACAGGCAGGTGCTCCAGGTAGGCTGGCTGGTGAGCACGACAGGTAACAGTCAGGTGCTCCAGGTAGGCAGGCAGGGGGCACGGCAGGTCACAGTCAGGTGCTCCAGGCAGGCTGGCCGGCGGGCACGACAGGCAACAGGCAGGTGTTCCTGGTAGGCTGGCTGGTGGGCACGACAGGTAACAGGCAGGTGCTCCAGGTAGTCTGGCTGGTGGGCACAGCAGGTTAGCGAGCAGGACTGTTAGACAGACTGGCGGGCAGAACTGACAGGCAGCGGGACCTGAGGGCTGAAGCAAGTGTTAGCACACGGAACAACAACCTTGAACAGGCACCTCTTGGAGGAGGTGCCTTACATAGGGGAAGTCCTCCGGCCATTGGCCGGGGACTCTACAGGACGGTGCGTGAGACCCTTTAAGAGGGAGGGAGCGCGCGCCCTAAGCACAGTGCCCGGGAAACTGCGCACGGTTCGCGCCACAGCAGCGGGGAAGCAAGAAGACGCCGGACCTGGACTGCGGCGGTGAGGGGAACGGCGTCTCTGCCCGGCAGGAGGCAGAGACGCCGATACTACAGTACCCCCCCTTTACGCCCCCTCTTCTTTAGGTCCGTGAGAAATTTTTTAAGAATATGAGGGGCATGAATATTCTCCCTGGGTTCCCAAGACCTCTCCTCAGTGCCAAACCCCTTCCAATCCACAAGAAAGAAGGTCTTTTCTCTTCCTCTTGGTGACCGAAATGTTTTCTACCTCAAAGACATCCTCAGCGGAGACTGGAGCTGGAGCGGTACCTGGATCGTCAGAGAAAGAATTAAGGACAACAGGTTTGAGGAGGGATACATGAAAGGAATTGGGAATCTGTAAGGTGAACGGGAGTTTCAGCTTGTAAGCCACGGGATTGATTTGGTTCAGAACCTCGAACGGACCGATGAACTGCGGACCCAACTTATAGGAAGGTATCTTGAGACGAACATATTTGGAGGAAAGCCAGACCTTGTCTCCTGGACGGAATTGAGGCGGATCCAGACGTCTCTTATCAGCATGTCTCTTCATCCGCTTGGAGAACTGAAGAAGTGCAGATCTAGTGTCTTCCCAAATAGCTGAAAATTCGCTGACTAGAGACTCCGTGGCAGGATAGTCCACTGAAGAGAAGACGGGAAACGGAATCTGGGGGTGTTGACTGTAGACCACAAAGAACGGGGATTTAGAAGAAGACTCGTCTCATGGTTGTTATAGGAGAACTCGGCCCAGGGCAGGAGCTCAACCCAATCGTTATGGTGAGCGTTGACAAAGTGCCGAAGAAAGCTGGTAAGGATCTGGTTGATACATTCCACTTGACCATTGGATTGAGGATGATAAGCAGAGGAGAAATCCAAGGAGACATCCAGCAGCTTGCACGTAGCTCTTCAGAAGCGCGAAGTGAACTGAACCCCGCAATCAGACACAATGTGGAGGGGTAGGCCGTGAAGACGAAAGATGTGATGGATGAAGTCCTTAGTCAGCACAGATGCAGATGGAAGACCAGGCAGAGGGAAGAAGTGGGCCATTTTAGAAAAGCGGTCAGAGACCACCCAAATGACAGTACAACTGGCAGAAACAGGGAGATCCGTGATGAAGTCCATTGCAATGTGTTGCCAAAGTGTTTTTTTCTGTTTAGGTGTTAATGATGGCTTATGTTTAGCTTTTCTGTATGTAAATCCAATTTCCTTTAGACGGTTTCTTACAGTTCGGTCACAGACATTGACTTCAGTTTCCTCCCATTCGTTCATCATTTGTTTTGTTGTGCATTTCCTGTTTTGGAGACATATTGCTTTAAGCTTCCGGTCTTGACGCTTTCATGTCTTCCTTGGTCTACTAGTATGTTTGCCTTTAACAACCTTCCCATGTTGTTTGTATTTGGTCCAGATTTTAGACACAGCTGACTGTGAACAACCAACATCTTTTTCAACATTGCGTGATGATTTACCTTCTTTTAAGAGTTTGATAATCCTCTCCTTTGTTTCAATTGACATCTCTCGTTTTGGAGCCGTGATTCATGTCAGTCCACTTGGTGCAACAGCTCTCCAAGATGTGATCACTCCTTTTTAGATGCAGACTGACGAGCAGATCTAATTTGATGCAGGTGTTAGTTTTGGAAATGAAAATTTACAGGGTGATTCCATAATTTTTTCCACATAATTGAGTGATTCCATAATTTTTTCCCTCTGCTTGGTCTGAAAAAAATTACCCTTACTGAGTACCACGTTTTTTTCCTTGATTTCTTTTAGTGTTTCTTAAAACCCTAAAGTTGCCATTTGAAATGACTAGTTTTGTGCCATGTCTGTGATCTGCTTTTTTTCAACAACATTAAACAACTGAATGAACATCCTCCGAGCCCGGTGATTCCATAATTTTTGCCAGGGGTTATATATTCAGTATACTGATTTAAATCTTCATGTTTTATTGTGAGCTAAGATTAGTATGGAGCATGGGCTCGCTCTAGTGGTGTAGCTTGATATGACGGGTTCTTGAATTTTTCTACTAGTATTTTCCCCTTTTTACAGTTTTTTTAATTCATTTGTTAATAAAGATTTAAAGTTTTTTATCTACTTGGCTTTTCTGCTTCCATAAATGTATAAGTTGTTGTTAGATAGATATATGGATAGATAATAGATAGATTGATAGATAGATATATGGATAGATAGATAAACACAGGAACATAGATAATACAGTTGTGCCCAAAAGTTTACATACCCCGGCAGAATTTTTCCTTTCTTGGCCTTGTTTCAGAGAATATGAATGATAAAAAACGTTTTCTCCACTCATGGTTATTGGTTGGGTGAAGCCATTTATTGTCAAACTAATGTGTTTTCTCTTTTAATGACAACCAAAAACATCCAAATGACCCTGATCAAAAGTTCACATACCCCAGTTCTTAATACCATGTATTGCCCCCTCTAACATCAATGACAGCTTGAAGTCTTTTGTGGTAGTTGTGGATGAGGTTCTTTTATTTCTCAGATGGTAAAGCTGCCCATTCTTCTTGGCAAAAAGCCTCCAGTTCCTGTAAATTCCTGGGCTGTCTAGCATGAACTGCGCGCTTGAGATCTCCCCAGAGTGGCTCAATGATATTGAGGTCAGGAGACTGAGATGGCCACTCCAGAACCTTCACTTTGTTCTTCTGTAGCCAATGACAGGTTGATTTGGCCTTGTGTTTTGGATCGTTGTCATGTTGGAACGTCCAAATACGTCCCCTGTGCTGCTTCTGGGCTGATGAGTGCAAATTTGCCTCCAGTATTTGCTGATAACGTGCTGCATTCATCTTTCCTTCAACTTTTGCCAAGTTATCTGTGCCTTTGTAGCTCACACATTCCCAAAACATCAGCGATCCACCTCTGTGCTTTACTGTCGAAATGGTGTTCCTTCCATCATAGGTCTTGTTGACCTCTCTCCAAATGTAACGTTTATGGTTGTGGCCAAAAAGTAAAATTTTGGTCTCTTCACTCCAAATTATCTTCTACCAGAAGTTTTGAGGCTTGTCTCTGTGCTATTTGGCATATTGTAGGCGAGATACTTTGTGGCATTTGCGCAGTAATGGTTTTCTTCTGGCGACTCGACCATGCAGCTAATTTTTCTTCAAGTGCCTCCTTACTGTGCATCTTGAAACTGCCACACCGCTAGTTTTCAGAGAGTCCTGAATTTCAGATAATGTTATTTGTGGGTTTTTCTTTGTATCCCTGATTTTCCATTTGTTAATCACAGTTTGAACGCTGCTGACTGGCATTATCAATTCCTTGGATATTTTTTTGAATCCCTTTCCTGTGTTATACAGTTCAACTACCTTTTCCCGTAGATCCATTGACAATTCTTTTGCTTTCCCCATGACTCACAATCCAGAAACGTCAGATAAATAGATGGATAAATAGATAATAGATAGATAATTAGATAGGTAGATAGATAATAGATAAATAGATATATGGATAGATAGATAATAGATAGATAAATAGATAAAAATATATATTTTCCCTGTAATAAAAAGGGGAAAATACTAGTAGAAAAATTCAAGGACTCGTCATATCAAGCTGCACCACTAGAGGGAGCCCATGCTCCATACTAATCTTAGTTCACACTAAAATATGAAGATTTAAATCAGTATACTGAATACGTATGCATAGACCAATACAATATATAAGTCCTAGTGGTATTAAGGTCTATGTTTATAGATCACTCCACCACTACCTTGCTGTTCATGTAATTTATTAATAAATGAGTACATTTCTGGAAAAAAATGGCATGGGGCCCCCAGTAATTTTATTAACCAGCAGAGGGAAAGCAGACAGCTGGGGCTGATGTTTTTAGCCTGGGAAGGTGGTAATACCCATGGAGCTTCCCAGACTACTAACATCATCCCCTATAACCCCATAGTGAAAGTGAAATGTTAAAAAAAACACCTACACCCAGAATAAAATATTTTATATGAAATAAACACACAGACTCCTTTAATATTCTTAATTAAACCCTACTTACCATTACGCCCATTCATCTGAATCCAATGTCACCTGTGATAAAAAATAAAATAAAAACCAACGTCATCCTTGCCTTTCCAAAATGAAGAACATAATCCATGTGTCCCACGACGGGTCCAGATCTGCTGCATCTAGATGGCAGGCTGCATATTAGCTTGACGCGACCATCCAGCCTGCCATCCTGCAGAGGCACTGAGGAGCGCATGCTTGCGATTCTCAGTGACTCGCGGTGCCATCAATAAGTTGAGCCGGATTCATGTCATATGAACTCAGTTCTCCTCATTGACATCAGCGCGAGTGTGGGAAAGTTCTCACACTCGCGGTGCCCCAAATTACGTCAGCGCATGTGCGGTGAGAACTTTCCCACACTCGCGCCGACGTCAATAAGTTGAACTGAGTTCATATGACATGAATCCGGCTCAACTTATTGATGGCACCGCGAATCACTGAGGAGCTGACAATTTACTGAGATAATGACTTTTGTGTTTTCATTGGCTGTAAGCCATAATCATCAACATTAACAGAAATAAACACTTGAAATAGATCACTCTGTTTGTAATGACTCTATATAATATATGAGTTTCACTTTTTGTATTGAAGAACCGAAATAAATTAACTTTTTGATGATATTCTAATTTAGTGAGATGCACCTGTATATGTCAATGTGGAGTGATCTATAAACATAGACCTTAATACCACTAGGACTTATATATTGTATTGGTCTATGCATATGTATTCAGTATAGTGATATAAATCTCCATGTTTTAGTATAATTAAGATTAGTATGGAGCATGGGCTCCCTCTAGTGGTGCAGCTTGATATAATGGGTTTTTGAATTTTTCTATTAGTATTTTCCCCTTTTTACAGTTTTTTTTAATTCATTTGTTAATAAAGATTTAAAGTTTTTTTTATCTACTTGGCTTTTCTGCTTCCATAAATGTATAAGTTTTTGTTAGATAGATATATGGATAGATAATAGATAGATTGATAGATAGATATAAGGATAGATACAGGTGCTTCTCACTAAATTAGAATATCATCAAAAAGTTAATTTATTTCAGTTCTTCAATACAAAAAGTGAAACTCATATATTATATAGAGTTATTACAAACAGAGTGATCTATGTCAAGTGTTTATTTCTGCTAATGTTGATGATTATGGCTTACAGCCAATGAAAACACAAAAGTCATTATCTCAGTAAATTAGAATACTTTATAACAACAGCTTAAAAAATGATTTTAAAATTCGAGATAGATAGATAGGTAATAGACAGATAGATAAATAGATATATATGTGGATAGATAATAGATAAATAGATAGTAGATAGATATATGGATAGATAAATAGATGGATAAATAGACTGATAGATAATTAGATAGGTAGATAGATAAAAAGATATATGGATAGATAATAGATAGATAAATAGATAATAGATAGATATATGGATAGATAGATAATAGATAAATAGATATATGGATAGATAGATAGATAACAGATAGATATATAGATAGATAATAGATGTATGGATGGATATATTGATAGATAGATAGATTGATTAATTGATAATAGATATATGGATAGAGAGAGTACTGGGAGTACTCAGTACTTCCAGAGAGTAGGAACTACTGCTCTTGCTGAAGTCTCATAAGGAGTAATGAATATCGCCAGCACCTCCCTCTGTGCACAGCAGGTATTTATACACCCACACCAGGGAGTTAAAGGGGTTGTACACTACTTTATATTACCCCCCCCAATGTATCCCCCCGGGGCCCCTAAGACTTTTTGTAAATACCTTACGTTGCAGATACTGCCTGTGAGCAGCGCTATCGCTGACCGCTCACCAGGCATCATGTGACCCCCGGCTGTGTGCGGGGTTATTACCCCCGCATCACAACCGGCATCCACCGCACGCTCTGCCTCTCCCCATTCATTGGGAAAGCGTGCGGTGGATGCTGGGGGTGACGCGAGGGGTAACCCCGCCCACAACCCAGCAGCCACCGCGGGGACCCCACATCTGAGTCACGCCTCACTTGTCGTGACGTCAGCGCGGGGTCACGCGATGCCTGTGAGCGGCCACGGAAAGCGCCGCTCACAGGCATTATCAGCAACATAAGGTAATTACAAAAAGTCTTAGGGGCCCCGGGGGGATACATTCTGGGGGGAGGGGTGTAATATAAAGTAGTGTTCAGCTTCTTTAATAAGCTAGAGGAAGGTAGCCGCTGGGTCCTAGAGACAGCCAGTCTCTAAGAAGATGTCTGTAATGCCAAACGTAGAGATCTCCTGCCACCAACTGCGGGGCGACTCTGACACACCCGTGACATATTATCTCTCTATCCATATATCTATTAATCTATCTATCTATCTATCTATCTATCTATCTATCTACCCATATATCTATCTATTATCTATCAATATATCTATTTATCTATTATATTCTATCTACCTATCTAATAGTCTATTTATCCATCTATTTATCTATCCATATATCTATCTATTATCTATATATCGGTATATCTATCTGACGCGCCCCCTGGGCTGTGGGGGTTACTCGGCAGCCGGGCCTATGGATGCCGGTGGGGGGGATATTACGGTGGCTGGCCCGGTCCGTGACCCAGGGCAGTCATTAGAAAGGGGGATTATTTATAGGGGGTTTGTAAAGTTCGTAACGCCACCTGTGGTGTCTGGTAAGGATTACCAGCGCTGCGACAGTCCTCTGAGGCAGGTGTTTGGGCAGCTTTGTTAGGACGGCTCCCCACAGGTGGAGCAGGCCTCAGGGCAGTGTAGGGGTAGATGGTGGATGCTGGTGAGAGACGGCAAGACGGTGCCGGAGGAAAGACGGACACTCACACGGGGGTAAGCTTCAATACCTTTACTGGTGATGATGCAGGCACGGTCCAGGGTACTCCGGACGAAGGGTGCATTTTTGGACTCTCCCCAGTGAGCGGATATAGGGCCTCCTGATCCGTGGCTTTACTCGCAGAGCTTCTGACCTGCCTGGAGCTAGGCCTAGCTTGGTTACTGTCTCCCTCTCTCGCACCTGCTGACCTGGTGGTAGGGCCTTCTCTTGGAGATCACTCTCCCTGGTCGCTGGGGCCTTCGTGACTCCTAGCCCTGGTACTGTAGTCAGCGTTTGGTAAACCTGGGACCTGTAGTCCTCCAGGGGTTCCGGTGGTCCCTACTGGGTATAAAGGGACCCCGTAGGCGCGGACCCGGTGTCCGGTATATATTTCGGGGTGAGCCTGGTATGCTCCTCTGCCCCCCTTGCTACTTCTTCCTTCTCCTCTCGCCTTCGGCCACACTCAGGGCCCTTACTAGGCTTTCACTCGTGCTGTAGGCCTTGACTCGCCTAAGCACAGCAGACAGCGTGCTGCCTCTTCGCTGCTCTCTGAGCGTCAGCACGCTCTCTGACTCTAAACTGAGCTCTGTCCCTCTCTGTGTCTGAGCAGGAACTCAACTCCACTCCACTGACTGCCTAACTCCACCCTCCAGTATATATATGTCCCTGACGGGCTCCCTCTGCTGGTCTGAGGTGGTAGGGTGGAGGTGTGTGAATGTGTGAGGGCCTCTTGTGGAGAAGTCCATCCATGCACCCTTCTGGGTTCTGTGGCACCAGTGCGCAGCAGGGCGCCACATCCCCCCTAGAAAAACTCAGTACTCCTGGACTGAAGCATTTTTCTCAAAACAGGTTAAACAATAACATTTCTTCCCTTTATGAGAGGCACTTTTCTTGAACGTTACAGGTAACATTACAATACAATAATATAAAGTATCTTCAGAGTTCCTCAAATCAGTTCCAGTGAGATCCCAACAGGGTATCCCTCTCACTGGTTAAAGTGCAAAGGTAGCTTGAGGGACCTGTCCGTAAACCCTCCACGTAGGCCCTGGGCGTGGCTGCAGGGCACAGGTGATCTGGACCACGACTTCTGCCACGCCAAACAGGTTTTTGTTCTAAGGTCGCTTAAAGGGCACTCCAGGGAGTGCAACTATGTACATGACAGTTTTTGGGCTGCTCACAGTCCTCAGCCACCGAGTCCTTTATATATATACCCTTACGGGTAACTAATTGCAATGAGAAGTGTCCATATCACATAAATTGTCCATTAGCAAGGCAAAATAAATCAATAAATAAATACATGAAATTATTACAAGAACATACCCTACGGGGTAACTATTTATACTGTCAATGTTTCTCTATTTACTCCCTATACCTGACAGGGGTCTGGCCTTTTGTGCTACGCGATGATCTACGTAGTACTGGGATGCGTGTAGTATGGATGCTTGCGCTATTTCCCACTCTATCAGCTCTATGTGTTGGTGGACTGCAAGACTGCCTTAACCTCTCTACGGGACTGGCAAGTATACCATTGGCTGGGCCTTCTTGCTCTTCTTCAGCCGGTGATCCTTCTTCCGGGGATTCTTCCTGAGCAGGCTCTTCCAGGGCACTTACAGGTCTTACTTGCAGTGGAGAGTCTTCTGGCTGTTGGTAGAAGTGCATCACAGGTATTATTACCGCTCCATCCAGTTGAGGCCAATCTGCCGGGAAATCTCCTAAGACAGTATGGAGTACTTCTTCTTTAGGCTCCTCCGGTAAGGTGAGAGGCACTTCCTGCTGGGGCTTCAACAGACTTGGGCACAACTTCAGATGGTCTCTCGATACAGATGCAATTGTTCTTCCTCCGTCTTTGCTAATTAGTAGTGTTGAGCATTCCGATACTGAAATATCGGGTATCGGCCGATATTCGCGGTATCGGAATTCTGATACTTAATTCCGATACTTTTGCAATATCGTATACCGGAATCGGAAGTTCCCATAATGCAATGAGCCAGTTTCATTTTATTCAGCCAATGAGGATCCTAAGAAGTGTGGGCACATCCTGTTAGGCATGTAGGCATCTTAACTAATGGCATGGCTGTGATTGGCTGCTGAAATGATGTCATGATGCACTATAAAAGCCGCCGGCACCATTTTGAGCTCACTCTGCTGTGAATTCAGTTAGGGATAGGACGCTGTTGTTCTGAGGGACAGTTTTAGCTACCTATTTGATCTATTCTGCTTTACACAAGCTACTTTATAAATCGCTGTGCCTTGCAGCGCTAGTGCACAGTTCTCTGTGCTGTTCACCGCTTTCTGCAAGGTCTGTGTGTGTGAGTGCAGCTCACCCTGTAGTGTGTGCTTCAGCCACGTCTGGTTATAGTGCACTCAGTGTGTGTCACTGCCTCATACATTGTCCTTTTTTGCCAATTCATAATTTTTCCTGATATCTCCTATTAGTGTGGTGGTTCCATCTGTATTCAGCTAAACTGGTTCCAAACACACTATATAGGAGTAGATAGAGAAATTTTTTTCCGTCTTGCAGCGCTAGTGCACAGTGCTCTGCATCTGTACTGTTCACCGCTGTCTGCAAGGTCTCTGTGTGTGAGTGCAGCTCACCCTGTAGTGTGTGCTTCAGCCACGTCTGGTTGTAGTGCACTCAGTGTGTGTCACTGCCTCATACATTGTCCTTTTTTGCCAATTCATAATTTTTCCTGATATCTCCTATTAGTGTGGTGGTTCCATCCGTATTCAGCTAAATTGGTTCCAAACACACTATATAGGAGTAGATAGAGAAATTTTTTTGGTCTTGTAGCGCTAGTGCACAGTGCTCTGCATCTGCACTGTTCACCGCTGTCTGCAAGGTCTGTGTGTGTGAGTGCAGCTCACCCTGTAGTGTGTGCTTCAGCCACGTCTTGTTGCAGTGCACTCAGTGTGTCTCACTGCCTCATACATTGTCCTTTTTTGCCAATTCATAATTTTTCCTGATATCTCCTATTAGTGTGGTGGTTCCATCTGTATTCAGCTAAATTGGTTCCAAACACACTATATAGGAGTAGATAGAGAAATTTTTTTCCATCTTGCAGCGCTAGTGCACAGTGCTCTGCATCTGTACTGTTCACCGCTGTCTGCAAGGTCTGGTGTGTGAGTGCAGCTCACCCTGTAGTGTGTGCTTCAACCATGTCTGGTTGTAGTGCACTCAGTGTGTGTCACTGCCTCATACATTGTCCTTTTTTGCCAATTCATAATTTTTCCTGATATCTCCTATTAGTGTGGTGGTTCCATCCGTATTCAGCTAAATTGGTTCCAAACACACTATATAGGAGTAGATAGAGAAATTTTTTTGGTCTTGCAGCGCTAGTGCACAGTGCTCTGCATCTGTACTGTTCACCGCTGTCTGCAAGGTCTCTGTGTGTGAGTGCAGCTCACCCTGTAGTGTGTGCTTCAACCACGTCTGGTTGTAGTGCACTCAGTGTGTCTCACTGCCTCATACATTGTGCTTTTTTGCCAATTCATAATTTTTCCTGATATCTCCTATTAGTGTGGTGGTTCCATCCGTATTCAGCTAAATTGGTTCCAAACACACTATATAGGAGTAGTTAGAGGAGCCTTTCTGCAGCATTGGGCCCTGCAGCCCCAGCCAGATTAGTATTAGCCTATTTTTTGTAGCCTCATCTATTGCATTGTAGGTTACCTTCCTACATTGTAATAGCTACAAAAAGTTTGTGATACTATCGGTATTACATCTTTAGGCACATCCAGTGTCTTTTTGTGACAAAAAAAACCTAAATAAAGTTCACCAAACACTCCACTTTACAGTTGTGTAGGCCACTCATATTAAAGTCTAGTCCACACTTTATAAAATTAGTGTTTCTTATACCTGTTAGCAGCTGTTCAGAAATAAGCACACTAAGCCCTTAGTACTTTTCTGCCTATCTTTATCAGTCTACCAAGATGAAGAAGGCAGGGAGTAAGGCATGTGGTCGTGGGAGTGGAGTTTCTGCAGGGAGAGGACGTGAGGATTCTGTGCCTGCAGGGAGAGGACGTGGGGATTCTGTGCCTGCTGCGGGCACCAGTGACTCAGCATCCCCCAGTTTTACCAGGGAACAGTCCTTTATGTGCAGCTTTGTAGGAGCTAGCCATACCCCACTGCTGCGGGAGGACCAAATTGAAGCTGTTGTCGGATGGATGGCAGCTAACGCATCGACTTCAATTAGTTCCAGATCCTCTCAGGTCCTGAGCACTGAAGAGCACCCTTCTGTCTCTTCACCACCTGCCAAATTGCCCAGGCAGTCAGAGAGCCCTGGACAGGAGCCATCTCTACTTCTGTTCTCTGAATCTCTTGGCTTGGAAAGAGGGGGCCAGCCAAGCAGAATTCGAGAATTTGAAGAAGAGGTAGTATGCAGTGATGCGCAACCGTTTTGTCTCTCTGAATCTGAAGAGGCGGGTGGGCCAGTGCCTATGGTCAGCAGCACACCTCAGTACGCATCTGATGATGAGACTCAGGTGCCACTTTCTGGTGCGTACTGTGCTGTCGAGACTACCCAGGAGAAGCAGTTGTTTGAAGAGGGTGGTGTAGATGATGAGGTCCTTGACCCATCATGGCGTGAGGGACAGGAAGGTGGTGGGAGCAGCTCTGAGGAAGAGATTCCCCGAACAGCCCAAAAAGGAGGGAGAGGGAGGGGGCAGACTTGGTTGCCTGTAGCCTCCACTTCGGCACCCATTAGGAGCATGGCTCTTCCAAAATCCAAAGCGGGCGCTCCCAAGACTTGCAGTGCCTGGTCCTTTTTTGACACAGTTGCAGATGACATTTGCTTTGTCAAATGCAAGCTGTGTAATCAGAAGGTGAAAAGAGGGAAAAGTGTCAGCAACCTCAATACCACAAATATGTGGAAACATGTGCGGACCAAGCACGTGGTGGAGTTACAAAAACACACTGAAGACCTAGGCCAACCTACAGCGCCACCTACCACCTCTTCAGCTCGTGTTGTAGACTCTTCCTCCAGCTCACACACAACTGGTTCGGCTTCCTCACAGGATCGCCATGGAAGAATCTCTGGCACTGTTGTACAGAGACACAATATAATTCCACCCACAGCACCACTTTCCCAGTCATCCTCACACTCCCAGGCCAGTCTACAGCCATCGTTAGCACAGGCATGGGAGAAAAGGCGCCCATACTCGGCAAACCACCCCCGAGCACAGGCTCTGAATGCTGGCATTGCTAAACTACTGGCCCTTGAAATGCTATCATTCAGGCTGGTGGAGACTGACACATTCCGTAACTTTATGGCATTGGCAGTCCCACAATACAACGTGCCCAGCTGCTTTTATTTCAGCAGGCAAGCCGTCCCTGCCCTGCAACATCATGTGGAGGGAAAAATTAAACATGCGCTACAAAACGCCGTCAGTAGCAAGGTCCACTTGACCACCGATGCTTGGACCAGTAAGCATGGACAGGAACGATACCTTTTCCTCACTGCCCATTGGGTAAATGTTGTGGAGCCGGGTACAGATCTTGAGAGTGGCGCTGTACGTGTTCTGCCAACTCCAAGGATTGCAGGAATCCAGTCTGTACACATTGACTCCTCCTCATACTCCAGTTCCTCTGAATCAGCGCTGCAGGAGCCGTCACGGTCTACCTCCACATCGACCCGTGAACGGTTACCTATTATGGTGACCAATATGAGCACAGCCGTGGCCAAACGTCAACAGACCGCATTAAAATTAATTTATTTGGGGAATCGAAGCCACACAGCGCAGGAGCTCTGGAATGCCATCAAGCAGCAGAGCGATGTGGGGTTTGTGCCAGCGAATCTCCAGCCAGGCATGGTAGTGTGTGACAATGGCCGAAATCTGGTGGCAGCTCTGGGCCTAGGCAACCTCACTCACATCCCATGTCTGGCACATGTGCTCAACTTGGTCGTGCAGAGTTTTTTGAGGGACTATCCGGATCTTGATGCACTGCTTCACAAGGTCCGCATAGAGTGCGCTCACTTGCGGCGTTCCAGCAATGCAAGATCACGCATTGCAGCTCTGCAGCGCCGATTACGTCTTCCGGAACATCGCATCATATGTGACCTACCCACCAGGTGGAATTCAACGTTACATATGTTGGAGAGGTTGTGTGAGCAGCAGGCAGCAGTAATGGAGTACCAGCTGCAGCAGGCGCAAACAAGTCGCAGTGCTCGCCGTTCACACTTCACCACCACTGAGTGGGCCTCTATGAAGGATATTTGCCACGTTTTGCGTGCCTTCGATTATTCCACGCGGATGGCGAGTGCAGATGATGCACTAGTCAGCATGACTATCCCCCTTATCTGCCTGCTTGAAAAAACACTGCAAGCACTAAGGGATGAGGTTTTGGAAGAGGTGGAGGATGAGGAGTCACAAATGCCATCTGCTTCTCTACAGTCTGCGCAACGTGGTTCCTCACAAAGGCCTAGGCAGGGGACACTTTGTGAGGAGGATGAGGAGAAGTCAATGGATGAGGAAGACATCTGTCCAGAGGAGGGAGGTACACAATGCTCTAGTAGTCAGTATCTAGAGCGAGGGTGGGGTGATGCAGAGCAGGCAGAGATCACGCCTCAAGCAGGGGACAGCGTTTCTTGGCCAGTTGTCAGTCTGCAGCACATGGTTGATTTCATGCTGCAGTGCCTGAGAAACGACCGCCGCATCGCCCACATTCTCAACACGGCTGATTATTGGGTGTCCACCCTCCTAGATCCTCACTATCGGGGCAACTTACAAAGCCTCATAACACCGTTGAACCAGGAGCGTAAAATGCGGGAGTACCAAGACCCACTGGTGCATTCCATCATGTTCTCCATTCCAACCGAGAGCAGTGCTGCTAGTGCTTTACAAAGCAGCTCAGTGCGTCGAGGCAGTGGAGGAAGCTCTGCACAAAGAGGGAGCAGAAGCAGCACAAGGCAAGACCAGTATGGCCGAAATGTGGCAAAGTTTTGTGTCCCCGCTGCCACAAATGTCTACACCATCACAGACGGCTCCAGTCAGCAGGAGGCAACGTTTCCGTCAGATGGTGACAGACTACATGTCTTGCCCTCTTAGTGTACTCCCAGACGGCTCTTCTCCCTTCAAGTTTTGGGTCTGTAAGCTG
Organism: Phyllobates terribilis; assembly: GCF_046119375.1. NCBI lineage: Eukaryota > Metazoa > Chordata > Amphibia > Anura > Dendrobatidae > Phyllobates > Phyllobates terribilis. Next base: position 530,239,986 of record NW_027362762.1, on the reverse strand, counting down.
GATACATGGCCAGAGCTTAGTCAGTATGCATTGGAGGTGCTAGCTTGCCCTGCTAGTGTATTATCGGAACGCGTCTTTAGTGCCGCAGGTGGTGTACTAACAGACCGTCGCATGCGACTATCCTCCGATAACGTTGACTGGCTTACTTTTCTCAAAATTAACAAGGCCTGGATCTCTCATGAATTTGCCAGTCCTCTTCCAGAATAAATAATTGGTTGGCAACAGTATCCAGGTCTCCTGTTGTGTTCATGTTTCTACCACCTGAACTGTAATCCCTGAGCTCCAACACCGCCAGTTGGCGCTCGGAAGTGCCATCTGCACAGTCAACACTTGCTGCCGTGTTATTGGGGTTCAGTAACGTCAGCTGTTCCCCTGCTGTGCGGACGACAATTTCTCCTGCTCTGTCCACATTCTCACTACTACAGATTTTAAAGTTGCTCCAATTACACCTCTGGCTCCTCTGTTTTCAGTATTATCCCTGAGCTCCAACACCGCCAGTTGGCGCTCGGAAGTGCCGTCTGCAAAGTCAACACTTGCTGCCGTGTTATTGGGGTTCAGTAACGTCAGCTGTTCCCCTGCTGTGCGGATGGCAATTTCTCCTGCTCTGTCCACATGCTCACTACTACAGATTTTAAAGTTGCTACAATTACACCTCTGGCTCCTCTGTTTTCAGTATTATCCCTGAGCTCCAACACCGCCAGTTGGCACTCGGAAGTGCCGTCTGCACAGTCAACACTTGCTGCCGTGTTATTGGGGTTCAGTAACGTCAGCTGTTCCCCTGCTGTGCGGACGGCAATTTCTCCTTCTCTGTCCACATTCTCACTACTACAGATTTTAAAGTTGCTCCAATTACACCTTTGGCTCCACTGTTTTCAGTATTATCCCTGAGCTCCAACACCACCAGTTGGCGCTCGGAAGTGCCGTCTGCACAGTCAACACTTGCTGTCGTGTTATTGGGGTTCAGTAACGTCAGCTGTTCCCCTGCTGTGCGGACGGCAATTTCTCCTGCTCTGTCCACATTCTCACTACTACAGATTTTAAAGTTGCTCCAATTACACCTCTGGTTCCTCTGTTTTTAGTATTTACCCTGGGCTCCAATACCGCTAGTTGCTGCTCTGAAGTACCGTCTGCACAGTCAACGCTTGCTCCAGTGTTATTGGGGTTCAGTAACATCAGCTGTTCCCCAGCTGTATGTCCGGCAAATTCTCCTGCTTTGTCCACATCCACTGTACTACTGATTTAAAACTTGCTTCAATTACACCTCTGGCTCCTCTGTTTTTAGTATTTACACTGGGCTCCAATACCGCTAGTTGCTGCTCAGAATTGACGTCTGCACAGTCTACGCTTGCTCCAGTGTTATTGGGGTTCAGTAACATCAGCTGTTCCCCAGCTGTGTGTCCGGCAAATTCTCCTACTTTGACCACATCCACTGTACTACTGATTTAAAACTTGCTCCAATTACACCTCTGGCTCCTCTGTTTTTAGTATTTACCCTGGGCTCCAATACCGCTAGTTGCTGCTCAGAAGTGCCGTCTGCACAGTAAACGCTTGCTCCAGTGTTATTGGGGTTCAGTAACATCAGCTGTTCCCCAGCTGTGTGTTCGGCAAATTCTCCTGCTCTGTCCACATTCACACTACTACAGATTTTAAAGTTGCTCCAATTACGCCTCTGGCTCCACTCTGTTTTTAGTATTTACCCTGGGTTCCAGCACTGCCAGCTGTTTCCTAGCAGTGTCTTTGGCACGGGTACTCCCTCCTGCCCAGCCTGGTTCCAGCATGCTAGCTGTTTCCGGGTAGTGTCAACGTCACTTTGCCTCCAATGCGTTGTCCTGTCGTGTTGCGGTCGGGTTAGCCGACTCTATGGTGCCTGCAGTTTAGGTGACTCCTATGTGGGCTGCGGGATCTGGCAATGAAGGCTGGTTCCATAGTGCCGATAGGACAAGCACCCCCTGTAGGACTGTGGGTTTTGGTAACTGCGGCCGGTTCGCGGCCTTGAAACTTTTTTTTACTTGGGTACCTTCTGCTACCCATCCGGGTTCCAGTACCGTCAGCTGGTTCTCGGCACTGCCTTTGGATTAGGTGCCTCCTTCTCGGTATCCAAGTTCCACCAACGTCTGCTGGTCCTTGGTAGTGCTTTCTGGCACAGGTACCTCCTGCTTAGTAACCGAGTTCCAGTACCGTCAGCTGGTCTTCGGCAGTTCCATTGGCTCTTGTACCTTCTGCTACCCATCCGGGTTCCAGTACCGTCAGCTGGTCCTCGGTAGTTCCATTTGCTCTTGTACCTTCTACTACCCATCCGGGTTCCAGTACCGTCAGCTGGTTCTCGGCAGTGTCTTTGGCACGGGTACTCCCTCCTGCCCAGCCTGGTTCCAGCACGCCAGCTGTTTCCGGGTAGTGTCAACGTCACTTTGCCTCCAATGCGTTGTCCTGTCGTGTTGCGGTCGGGTTAGCCGACTCTATGGTGCCTGCAGTTTAGGTGACTCCTATGTGGGCTGCGGGATCTGGAAATGAAGGCTGGTTCCATAGTGCCAATAGGACAAGCACCCCCTGTAGGACTGTGGGTTTTGGTAACTGCGGCCGGCTCGCGGCCTTGAAACTTTTTTTTACATGTGTACCTTCTGCTACCCATCCGGGTTCCAGTACCGTCAGCTGGTTCTCGGCAGTGCCTTTGGATTAGGTGCCTCCTTCTCGGTATCCAAGTTCCACCAACGTCTGCTGGTCATTGGTAGTGCTTTCTGGCACAGGTACCTCCTGCTTAGTAACCGAGTTCCAGTACCGTCAGCTGGTCCTCGGTAGTTCCATTGGCTCTTGTACCTTCTGCTACCCATCCAGGTTCCAGTACCGTCAGCTGGTCCTCGGTAGTTCCTCAGCCTTCTTGTACCTTCTGCTACATTTCCAAGTTCAAGCTTTTTGAAATGGTTCTTGGTAATCACTCTGGATCTCCCTGATGAGGACCCTGAAGACGAGGACCCTGAAGACCAACCCGAAGAAGACGAGGACACCGAAGACGAGGACCCAGAAGACCAACCCGAAGAAGATGAGGACCCCGAAGACGATGACCCCCGAAGACGACGACCCTGAAGACCACCCCGAAGAAGACCAAGAAGATGACCCTGAAGAAGTTGACCAAGAGGACAAAGAAGAGAAGACAAGCACCAAGATACAGAAGAACAAGAGACAGAAAACCAAGAAGCAGAAATACAAGAAGCTGAAGAACAAAAAGCGGAAGAACATTAAGCATAACACTAAAAATCAGAGCAAAAGATAATATCTAAATTATAAGCAGAAGATGACTAAGCAGTGAATGGGGGTGAGTCCGTTCCTCCTCGTGGTGCCCCTGGAAAAGACCTGCTGCTGCAGGCCAAACTGAACGCGGACAAATCCTGTTGTAAATCTTTTGTGACAGGCAGAACGAAAGGTGAAATTTCCAACCTTTTATAGATAACAACTACAGGAATGCCTGTCACAAATAAGAATATGATGAAGAAGAAGAATATGAAGAAGATGAAGAAGTAGAATATGAAGAATGTAAAAGAAAAGAATAATGCGAAGAAGGTGAAGAAGAAGAAGATGAAGAAGGTGAAGAAGAAGTGGATGAAAAAGATGCTGAGGATGATGAAGGAGAAAGTGTGGGAGAAGTAAAAAAGAAGATGAAGAGCATGGAAGTAGTGAAACATAAATATCTGACAAAATATAAAAATACTTAACATAGTCAATATTTCCGTAACTCAGAACGTCTTAAAAAAAATATTAATTCCTGCTATTCCATTTGATTGGGCTAAACCTCTATGCCTTTATTGTCTCCCCCACCTCCCCCAATACATTCTACATTATTCTTAGTTGTTTTCCTTCATGTAGAATTAACCTACAAGGAAAGAAAGGGTTTATTTCCATTCCGATATTTCTGTCCCATTGACTTGCATTGGTTTCCGGTATCGGAATCGGCGATATCCGATACTTTTTCGGTATCGGTCCGATCCAATCCGATCCAATATTTCCCGATATCGGAAGGTATCGCTCAACACTACTAATTAGACAGGTTTTCCTATTGTCGAATCTGGAATTCAACACAGTGTAAGGTTCTCTTTTCCACTGGTCGTCAAGTTTGTGGTTTCTCCTTTTTCGTTTTAGCACAACTTCTCCAGGTGTCAAGGGTTCGGCAGGTGCACTCTTGTTGTACTGTGCTTCCTGCTTATCTCTCACCCTATTTAGACTGTCTTCGACACAGGCCTGTACTCTCCTGTACTGCTCCTGTCGCGTCGTATCCCAGTCTTCAGTGGATATATCTGCTTCTGGCTCTACCACTCCAAGCTCCAGGTCCATGGGCAACTTTCCGTGTCTTGCTCTAATGAGGTACGCTGGAGTACAATTGGTGGAACTCACAGGTATGTGATTGTACAGATCTACCAGGTCAGGTAGTTTGTCTGGCCACTGGTTTCTTTCTTCTAGAGGTAAGGTCTTCAACAGGTCGATGACTATGTTATTCATCTTTTCACATAACCCATTGGTTTGGGGGTTGTACGGTGTAGTCCGGATCTTCTTACACCCGAACAGATGGCAGAACTCCTTGAACAATTCGGCTTCAAAGGCAGGGCATTGATCTGTCAGCACCTTATCCGGGTATCCATGGGGCCTGCAGAAGTACACTTGAAACATCCTTGCTGCAGTTTCTGCCATCAGATCCTTGACGGGGGCGACCACCAGGAACCGGGAGTATTGATCCACCATGGTGAAGGCATAGGAGTATCCTGACTAGCTGGGTGACAGCTTGACGTGATCCAAGGCAACGATCTCCAAAGGTCGAGTTGTCTTGATGGGCTGCAGGGGTGCCTTCTGGCTGCTGTAGTCTTTTCTTCTGAGGCTACAGGGTCCACAATCCCAGCACCATCTCTCTATGGAACTGCGCATTCCAACCCAATAAAACCGACCCTTCAGGAGGGTTTCCAGCTTCTTCCAGCCAAAGTGCCCTGCTTGATCGTGGTAGGCCTCCAACACCATTTGGATGTCTGTCCTGGGCACTACGATCTGCCATACCATCTCATGGGTCCTAGGGTTGACATACCTTCGGCACAGCTTCTCTCTATAGATGAACAGCCGGCTTCTCTCATTCCACAGTTGCTTGGTGTAATGCACACGCCCGGACTGACTGGCGTGTGCGTGTTTAGTGGTTCCACTGTGCCATGAACCGGAGAGTGCCTGGAGGGGCGTAACTAAGTATCTGCCCGATCCAACCAAGGTCGCACGACGGCATACGACGCCAGTGCACCAGGGAGGAACCGAGCAGAGGGACCAGGGTCTACTCCAGGTCAGACTCCGGACACGGCTGTTGACCCACATCGGGGAATACAGGAACAGGCAGGCTGGGTAGGGTCCAGTACAGACTGGGAGGCAAAATTCAGAGCCGCAGATGCAGTCAACAAACAGAGTAAAGCGAAACCGCAGGTGCGGTAGACAAGGCAGAGTAAAGCGAAACCGCAGACGCGGTAGACAGGGCTGAGCAAAGCGAAACCGCAGACGCGGTGGACAGGGCTGAGCAAAGCGAAACCGCAGACGCGGTGGACAGGGCTGAGCAAAGCGAAACCGCAGACGCGGTGAGCAGGGCATAGCAAAGCGAAACCGCAGACGCGGTGGACAGGGCTGAGCAAAGCGAAACCGCAGACGCGGTGGACAGGGCTGAGCAAAGCGAAACCGCAGACGCGGTGGACAGGGTTGAGCAAAGCGAAACTGCAGACGCCGTGGACAGGGCTGAGCAAAGCGAAACCGCAGACGCGGTGGACAGGGCTGAGCAAAGCGAAACCGCAGACGCGGTGGACAGGGCTGAGCAAAGCGAAACCGCAGACACGGTGGACAGGGCTGAGCAAAGCGAAACCGCAGGTGCGGTAGACAAGGCTGAGCAGAGCCGACAGGGCTCTGTTCACACGGAACAGACTGGAAGGGAAAGGCAGAACCAGATACCCACAGGGTACTTGCAGTGAAGTAGCGAGTGGACCACAAACTCACAAACAGAAGTACAGTGACAACGAACAGGAGTAGGTACGAGTTCAGACTCTGCAGAAAAAGGAAAGGTACGGACATAGAGAAAAACAGGAAACAGGCTAGAAGAGTATTCAGACAAGAACAGACACAGTAGCAAGATACAGGAGCGGGTCTAGGTATGCAGCCCCTAGAAGGCGGTAGGAACAGGCTAGGAGCGTGTTCAGACAGGCCTGGAAATATAGCCTCCAGGAAAGGCAGGCAAGAAAACACAGAAAGGGACCTGGCACGTTCAGAGTGAAAGAGCACACTGAATGAAACACAATGCTCAGGCAGGGATTCATTGGAGCAGCTGGGTTAAATACCAGGTGACAGACAGCAATAGGCTGAGGACACACAAGGGGTGTGCCCGCAGCAGGTACAAGAAACAGGAAGTGATCGGGCGCCGCCCTTAAGCAGCAGAAACAGAGGCAAGCAGACAGCATGGAGGGAAGCCAGGCTAGCAGACTGGACTGGAGATCAAGTGCGTGCTCTTGCACAGTGGGAGATGGACCACTATGCAAGGACGCCGCCAGGTGTGTTACAGTACCCCCCCTCTTACGCCTCCTCTTCTTCAGGCCTGCCAGAATGTTCCGCAGGGAATTCGAGGGCCAATCCTTCTCTTCAAGGAGATCACTTCCACTGTCCACAGGAAAAACTGGTCTCATCTGGGTAGCTAGGATGCTACCTCCTATCCAGCCATCCTCAGCAACAGACGAAACGGGTAGAGTACCAGGAACAGCACACAAGGAAGTCTCTCTCCACTTATTATCAGGTAGCACCCCAGAGGGTTCAGGAGACTACTGGAAGTCCTCCGCCAGGTTGGAGGGGTGCAGAGACTCGGGGGTAACCTCTGCTTCGGGGTACATCTTGTCAAGCTCACAGAATGAAATGGGCGAGGTATCAGGTACAAGGTGTAGAAAAGTCACTGTCTCTTTGTTATCTGGTGGTACCCCGGAGGATTCAAGAAACAACTGGGGGTCCTCCGCCGGGTCAGAAGAGTACAGAGACTCGGGGGTAACCTCTGCTTCGGAGTACACTAGGTCGGACTCACTGGAAGAAGCGACCGAGGTATCAGGTACCGAGTATAGGAGAGTCTCTGTCCATTCGCTATCAGGTAGCACCCCAAAGGGTTCAGGAGACAACTGGAGGTCCTCCGCCTGGTCGGAGGGGTGTAGAGACTCGGGGATAACCTCTGCTTCGGAGTACACTAGGTCGGATTCACTGGACGAAGCGGCCGAGGTATCAGGTACAGAGTATAGGGAAGACTCTGTCCATTCGCTACCAGGTAGCACCCCGAAGGGTTCTGGAGACAACTGGAGGTCCTCCGCCTGGTCAGAGGGGTGTAGAGACTCGGGGTTAACTACCGCTTCGAGGTACCCGTTGTTAGGCTAACAGGACGGAGCGGACGAAGTATCGGGTACCGGGTGTAGGGAAGTCTCTCTCCATTTGTCATCAGGTGGTATCCCGGAGGATTCAGGAGGCAACAGGGGGTCCTCCACCAGGTAGCAGAGATGCACAGACTCGGAGGTAATCACTGCTTCGGAATACCCTTGGACAGGCTCACCGGTTAAAGTGGGTGAAGCATCAGATACCGGGTGCAGGAAGTCCTCCTGTATGGATTTTAGGTGGGCAGAAGTCTCTTCGGGCAGGAGAACTAGTGCGCTTCTGTAGCACCCCGAGGGCTCGGCTGCTACAGGGGTATTGCACCTCAAACCAGAGGTGTGATATTCCACTCCTGGGTAAGGATGGAGTGTGGACCAGGACTCAGTAGCTGCATGCACCACACACACCCCATTTCCGAGGGACAGTTCAACGGTACTCCCACGAGACAGGAGTGCAGGCACGACAGCATCTGTCCCTGTCTGGAGTGGGGAGGGGAAGGAAAGCCCAGTGGTGTAGGAGCAGATAGGGGTGGGTCTCTGGGCATAGGTAGGAGCCCATTGGTTGCTAGTCACCTGGGCTCATACACAGAGAGGGAGGTATATAAGGTGGGCACCATCTTAGGACAGTTAGTTAGTTCAGTGAGAGAAGGAGCTCAGCCAGAGAGGGCTGACTGGGAGCTGTGGCTCAGTCTGGGCCCAGCTCCACGAGGCAGGCCTAGGGTGAAGGCCGGAGCCAGAGAGAACGGAAACAGAAAGGAACAGAAAGGAAAGAAGAAAAGGAACTTTAAGAGAGGCCCAGAGACACGAAGGCAGAAGGAACCCCAAAGGCCCAGGAGATTGCGGGTGACGGGTTGGCAGAACAGGGTACCGGATCCCAAGTTGGTGGAGGCGACTAATCCTCAGCCAAGGACCGGCGGTCGCGATCATATCTTGGTGCGACCCCTCACTACACCTACTAGAAAGGCATACCACATAGGGTCAGGGAGGTGAGCACGAAGCCCTCCCAAGAGAAGGTCCGCGGGAGCTGGACAGACGTAGTGTCACTGGTGGGGCACGGCCAGAGAAAGGAGTAGAAGGGAGTCCTGTGACACACTCTGGAATTGCCTGGGGGTTGACCGAGCCCCCTGCCTGGTGGACGCAGCACGGCTTGGGCAGTCATTGCCCGTGAAATGACTTGGGACATAAAGAACTGTGAGTAAAGAACTTGAATTGCAATCCCACGTCTCTGTGCTTCATCGCCGCGCCAGCACTACTAGTGCTGGGACGCTCGCACCATCACTCCCATCATCTACTACACTGCCCTGGGGCTCCACTCTTCCCGTGGGGATTCACACTACCTCAGCTGCACACACCATCGGCCCCAGTGGTCTGCCTTGCAGCGGCGGTCCGCGCTGACCGCAATCCACGGGTGGCGTAGTCGGATATTAACCCATAAAAGCCCCCACAAAATACCGCCATTGGCCTGACCACCCTGAGCCATGGGACCGGGTAACCGCCACGGAGACTACAACCCCCAGAAGCCCGGTTCCGGGTGCCCCTCGGCCCAGGGGGCGAGTCACTACCCACGCACATTACCCGTCGGGGCTGCTCCGGGATACAGGGAAGTGAAGCTTCAGCAGGGACTTCAAGGTTGGGGTCAGGAGGTCTTTGGGAGGACAGACCCTGGCGTGACGGCTTGCCTCTATGCCTAGCACGTCTGGACTCCCTCTTGAGGTTGGGAGAAGTATTCCGAAGAGCGTAGTCATCCTGTGTGGATTCTGGATGGGCAATAGTCTCTTTGGGTAGGAGGACTAGTGCGCTACCCACACACATTACCCATCGGGGCTGCTCCAGGATATTGGGAAGTGAAACTTCAGCAGGAGCCTCCGGGTTAGGGTTATCGAAGACCATTAGAAAGGCCACCAGGAAGCCCATTATGTCCAGGATCCTGTGCGTCCCATAGGGGGGTGATCCATTTCAAGGCATCACCCGCTAGGTAAGACATCATGAATCCCACCTTAGCCCGATCGGTGGGAAAACAAAGAGGGTAGAACTTGAAGTGTAGCATGCATTGCTCCACAAACGCACGACTCTGTCTTGAATCCCCATAGTACCGTGGCAGATCCGCAGGAACGAGTGCAGAAAGATCCATCTGGACGGGTGCGTAATTCGCCTGGAACTCAGCTAAAGAAAAAAAAAAATATATATATACATATACATCCTTTTTTTTATTTATTCTTAATGCACGTATTCGCTGGAAAAAGCCTCAGAGAGCGAAGGCCGTGGGGCTCAACGGGAACCATGGCCTGAGCATGCTGTAATGCACACGCCCGGACTGACTGGCGTGTGCGTGTTTAGTGGTTCCACTGTGCCATGAACCGGAGAGTGCCTGGAGGGGTGTAACTAAGTATCTGCCCGATCCGACCAAGGTCGCACGACGGCATACGACGCCAGTGCACCAGGGAGGAACCGAGCAGAGGGAACAGGGTCTACTCCAGGTCAGACTCCGGACACGGCTGTTGACCCACACCGGGGAATACAGGAACAGGCAGGCTAGGTAGGGTCCAGTACAGACTGGGAGGCAAAATTCTGAGCCGCAGATGCGGTCAACAAACAGAGTAAACCGAAACCGCAGGTGCGGTAGACAAGGCAGAGAAAAGCGAAACCGCAGGTGCGGTAGACAAGGCAGAGTAAAGTGAAACCGCAGACGCGGTAGACAAGGCTGAGCAAAGCGAAACCGCAGACGAAGTGGACAGGGCTGAGCAAAGCGAAACCGCAGACGCGGTGGACAGGGCTGAGCAAAGCGAAACCGCAGACGCGGTGGACAGGGCTGAGCAAAGCGAAACCGCAGACACGGTGGACAGGGCTGAGCAAAGCGAAACCGCAGATGCGGTGGACAGGGCTGAGCAAAGTGAAACCGCAGACGCGGTGGACAGGGCTGAGCAAAGTGAAACCGCAGACGCGGTGGACAGGGCTGAGCAAAGCGAAACCGCAGACGCGGTGGACAGGGCTGAGCAAAGCGAAACCGCAGTCGCGGTGGACAGGGCTGAGCAAAGCGAACCCGCAGACGCGGTGGACAGGGCTGAGCAAAGCGAAACCGCAGACGCGGTGGACAGGGCTGAGCAAAGCGAAACCGCAGACGCGGTGGACAGGGCTGAGCAAAGCGAAACCGCAGACGCGGTGGACAGGGCTGAGCAAAGCGAAACCGCAGACGCGGTGGACAGGGCTGAGCAAAGCGAAACCGCAGACGCGGTGGACAGGGCTGAGCAAAGCGAAACCGCAGACGCGGTGGACAGGGCTGAGCAAAGCGAAACCGCAGACGCGGTGGACAGGGCTGAGCAAAGCGAAACCGCAGACGCGGTGAACAGGGCTGAACAAAGCGAAACCGCAGACGCGGTGGACAGGGCTGAGCAAAGCGAAACCGCAGACGCGGTGGACAGGGCTGAGCAAAGCAAAACCGCAGACGCGGTGGACAGGGCTGAGCAAAGCGAAACCGCAGACGCGGTGGACAGGGCTGAGCAAAGCGAAACCGCAGACGTGGTGGACAGGGCTGAGCAAAGCGAAACCTCAGACGCAGTGAACAGGGCTGAGCAAAGCGAAACCACAGACGCGGTGGACAGGGCTGAGCAAAGCGAAACCGCAGGTGCGGTAGACAAGGCTGAGCAGAGCCGACAGGGCTCTGTTCACACGGAACAGACTGGAAGGGAAAGGCAGAACCAGATACCCACAGGGTACTTGCAGTGAAGTAGCGAGTGGACCACAAACTCACAAACGGAAGTACAGTGACAACGAACAGGAGTAGGTACGAGTTCAGACTCTGCAGAAAAAGGAAAGGTACGGACATAGAAAAAAACAGGAAACAGGCTAGAAGAGTATTCAGACAAGAACAGACACAGTAGCAAGATACAGGAGCGGGTCTAGGTATGCAGCCCCTAGAAGGCGGGAGGAACAGGCTAGGAGCGTGTTCAGACAGGCCTGGAAATACAGCCTCCAGGAAAGGCAGGCAAGCAAACACAGAAAGGGACCTGGCACGTTCAGAGTGAAAGAGCACACTGAATGAAACACAATGCTCAGGCAGGGATTCATTGGAGCAGCTGGGTTAAATACCAGGTGACAGACAGCAATAGGCTGAGGACGCACAAGGGGTGTGCCCGCAGCAGGTACAAGAAACAGGAAGTGATCGGGCGCCGCCCTTAAGCAGCAGAAACAGAGGCAAGCAGACAGCATGGAGGGAAGCTAGGCTAGCAGACTGGACTGGAGATCAAGTGCGCGCTCTTGCACAGTGGGAGATGGACCACTATGCAAGGACGCTGCCAGGTATGTTACACTTGGCTTGTAGAGGAGAGTCTTTCCCCAGGGAGGAACCTTCCTGGGTTATCAGTTCCTTAATACGGCTGACAACTGGGTCGCTGTCCTGGGTCTCCTTCCAACTGTGATGAGGTAAAGGGTTTAGTGTCTTACCACGATACCTCCTGGAGGTGCGCTGCTCGTGGACCATCCCATTTCTGTGGAAGGCAGGTAGCTCAATCTCCTCCAGGTCATCCACTTCTTCTTCAGTGTCCGACTGGTAAGGCATTCTGGATAGGGCATCGGTGTTGGCGTTCTTGTGGCCTGCCCGGTACTTGATGGTGAACTGATAGTTTGACAGTCGGGCCATCCAACGCTGTTCCATGGCTCCCAACTTGGCTGTCTCTAGATGCGTCAAGGGGTTGTTGTCAGTATAGGCCATGAACTTACTGGAGGCCAGGTAGTGCTTGAATCGTTCAGTGATGGCCCAGACCAAGGCCAGGAACTCCAACTTGAAGGAGCTATAGTTTTCTGGATTCCTCTTGTTCGGACGAAGCTCTCTGCTAGCATAGGCAATCACCTTCTCCTTGCCATACTGCTTCTGACTCAACACAGCTCCTAGTCCCTCGTTGCTGGCATCAGTGTACAACAGGAAAGGTTGGCTGTAGTCAGGGTAGGCCAGGATTTCTTCGCCAGTCACTGCAAAGGACTTTACCCCACTGGAGGGGGGGTTTGCCTCTGTTGGACTGTCCTACCAGGAGATCTTGCAAAGGCACTGCCTTCTTGGTGTAGTCCTTTACAAATCTCCGGTAATACCCGACCAGTCCCAGGAACTGACTTACCTCCTTGAGATTCTTCGGTTACGGCTATTTCTGGATGGCACTGACCTTCTCCGGGTCTGATGCTACTCCTTCTGGACTGACGATGTGCCCCAGGTACTGAACCTTCTGTTTGAGCAGGTGGCACTTGGAAGGCTTCAATTTCTTCCCATACCGGGACAACGACTCAAATACCTCCGCCAGGTGCTTCAAATGGTCCTCATACGTCTTGGAGTAAACTATCACGTCATCCAGGTATAGCAGCACGGTCTCGAAGTTACGGTGTCCCAAACAGCACTCCATCAATCTCTGGAACGTTCCAGGGGCGTTGCAGAGTCCGAACGGCATACTGTTGAACTCGCAGAGTCCCATCGGGGTAGTGAAGGCCGTCTTCTCCCGGTCCTCCTCAGCAACTGCTACTTGCCAGTACCCACTAGTGAGGTCAAGGGTAGAGAAGTAATTTGCAGACTTTAGTGCAGCCAGGGATTCCCCTATACGGGGCAAAGGGTATGCATCTTTATGTGTTATGCGGTTTACCTGTCGGTAATCTACACACATCCTCATGCTTCCATCCTTTTTCCTGACTAGGACCAGGGGAGCTGCCCAGGGGTTACAGCTATCTCTTATTACCCCTGCCTTCTTCATGTCATGCAACATTTCCTTCACTTTCTGGTAGTGTGCTGGTGGTATAGGCCTGTAACGTTCTTTGATGAGTGGATGGTCACCTGTGGGTATATGGTGTTGTACCCCTTTAATCCTCCCAAAATCAACTGGGTGTTTTCTGAATACTCCCTCGTATTCCTGAACCACCCTGTCTTCACCCTGTTTCTGATGGACAGGAGTGGCGTCAGTCCCAACATGGAGCTGTTGATACCAATCCCCCACCTGGGTTTCTGAGTCGTTATCCTCCACTCTGTCTGGTGAGGTTAAGGACTCTACTGTGTGGATAGCGTTGTTATTTACAGTGTACAATCTGGCAACAGTGGCATATCATGATAATTTGACTTCATCCTCTCCATAGTTTAGGAGGCGTACGGGCCCCCTCCCATTGCGTACATCCACTACCCCTCTGGCAGTTAAGAGTGTAGGTCTATGTTCCGAGCTAAGGGGCTCTACTACCGCCTGGTAGCTCTGTCCTCTGAGACCTATTGCTGCTCTACACCAAATCAGCATTTCACTCATCGGGGGAATCACAATGGGTATCGTGTCTGTCACCCGTACATTACCAATTTCACCACCTGTTAGCTTTACCTGTAGCTGGTACATAAGGGTTCGTATCTCTTTCTGGAGCACCCTCCTCTGCCCTGGTTTGGCAGTGTCGGCCATCTGTTGGAGCAAAAACAACACTTCTCCCAAACAGTTACCGACAATATTTGTGCCAAGTACCATATACAAGTCTGTATCACCAGTATTAATCTTTACTGTTCCACTCTTCCCACCTTTACTGCCACATCCTTAACCCCGACTAGGTTAAGGGGAAGGCCATTGGAGGCATACACGGAAAGGTTTGGATCTGGCGGGTGAAGTTCGTCTATGGACCAGAACATTTTGTAGAGGACATCAGGCATGATGGTTACCTGAGATCCAGTGTCCAGCAGGGCAGGTGTCGTGATGCCGTCCAGCACAATGGACAGGAAAGGTCTTCCTCCCACGAACCGGTGGTACCAGTTTGATGGGCCTGGTTGGTCTACCCTTTGGGTGTCGGCCCTCGGCCCCAGGATTTTCTCGTTTAAAGGACAGGTCCGGGCAGCGTGGCCCGCCTTGTGGCAACGGTAGCAGACGAGTTCCTTTGGAGGGCGGCGTTGGTCGCTGGTCCTCCCACGGGGTGGCGTTGCTCTCCTTTTTCTCCTCATCCAGGGGACATCCTCAGGGCCGTCGGCTAGCAGGATCCTTCCTTCTGTCTCGGGCTCCGTCCGTAGCTGCAGGGCGTTCATGACAGTGGTTAGAGTTTTGCTTAACTGACGCACTTCAGAGCGTAGGCTGTCCAGCTCACTAGGGGGCGCTGCTTGCACCTTGGCTTCAGCAGTCAACGAGGGAATGGTGGACGCTGCGGGCACTGGGGTGGCCCCACCCTGGTAACCTTGGATAGGAGTATCTGTTGTTTCCAGGGGCTGCAGCCCCTTTATAGCCATGTCCTTAAGTGTCTCAAAGGTGGCATCTGGATAATCTAAGGACCACCAATGCACAGTCCTGCTTTCCTCCTGGGATCTCAATCCCCGGATAAATTGTTCCTTCAACATTTTATTTTCATTTTGTATGCCGGCTGGACTAACCTGTTTCAGGGCCCGCAGGGCTTCCTGTAAGCGCCAGGCGTAGTCCAGGACACTGTCCTCAGGTTTCTGGACACAGTGGTAGAACCTCATCCGGAGATCTGTCTCAGTGCGGTTTTCAAACACAGTTTGCAGTCTCTTAAAGATGATGGATACTGATTCCTGGTCTGCGGCAGGCCAGGTTTCAACTTCCTGTTCTGCGGCACCAGTCAATTGTCCCAGCACAACAGCGGCTCTCTGCTTACCAGTCATAGAATACATGTCCAGTACACCGCATATTTTTCTCTTGAATCCAGACAGGGTGTCTGGTTTGCCATTATACTGGGGAAGCCATTTCGCTCCAGGGATATACGGCAGGGCCATGGGTATCAACGGGGTCACGACCCCTGCTGGTGGAGCGGCCGCTCCGGCCTATGCAGCGCCGGGTGCAGGTTGGGCATCAGGAGCGTTAATCTGTGCTCCGGCGGCTTGCTGGTCGTCGGCAATGGTTGAGCCCCCCTAGTAAACCGCAGCCTACCTTCTTCACTTCTTATCAGGTAGGCCGCAGCTCCGCGGGCGACGGTCTTCTTCCAGGACCTTGCGTCGCTCGCGTCTGACGTCAGAGCGTCCACTGGACTCCTTCCAGGACCTGACGCTTCCTTGTTCGATGTCAGGGGCGGGGCGTGTCTTAGGCTTCGAGCGCTTCCAGCAGATACGCCTCCCAGGTTCCCGCGGTTACGCCCTTCTTCTTCCCGCGCTGCAGCGCGATAATGGCGGCGATCTCCACCGCAGTTTAACACACAGTTCAGTTCAATAAAGGCGCACAGTACCCGGTGGCAGCGGGCACGCAATCTTGTTCGTGAAGCCAAGGATGACGCGCCCCCTGGGCCGTGGGGGTTTCTCGGCAGCCGGGCCTATGGATGCCGGTGGGGGGGATATCACGGTGGCTGGCCCGGTCCGTGACCCAGGGCGGTCATTAGAAAGGGGGATTATTTATAGGGGGTTTGTAAAGTTTGTGACGCCACCTGTGGTGTCTGGTAAGGATTACCAGCGCTGCGACAGTCCTCTGAGGCAGGTGTTTGGGCAGCTTTGTTAGTACAACTCCCCACAGGTGGAGCGGGCCTCAGGGCAGTGTAGGGGTAGATGGTGGATGCTGGTGAGACATGGCAAGACGGTCCCGGAGGGAAGACGGACACTCTCACGGGGGTAAGCTTCAGTACCTTTACTGGTGATGATGCAGGCACGGTCCAGGGTACTCCGGACGAAGGGTGCACTTTTGGACTCTCCTCAGTGAGGGGGTATAGGGCCTCCTGATCCGTGGCTTTATTCACTGAGCTTCTGACCTGAGTGGAGCTAGGCCTAGCTTGGTTACTGTCTCCCTCTCTCGCACCTGCTGACCTGGTGGTAGGGCCTTCTCTTGGAGATCACTCTCCCTGGTCGCTGGGGCCTCCGTGACTCCTAGCCCTGGTACTGTAGTCAGCGTTTGGTAAACCTGGGACCTGTAGTCCTCCAGGGGTTCCGGTGGTCCCTACTGGGTATAAAGGGACCCCGTAGTCGTGGACCCGGTGTCCGGTATATATCTCGGGGTGAGCCTGGTATGCTCCTCCTCCCCCCTTGCTACTTCTTCCTTCTCCTCTCGCCTTCGGCCACACTCAGGGCCCTCACTAGGCTTTCACTCATGCTGTAGGACTTGGCTCGCCTAAGCACAGCAGCCAGCGTGCTGCCTCTTCGCTGCTCTCTGAGCGTCAGCACGCTCTCTGACTCTAAACTGAGCTCTGTCCCTCTCTGTGTCTGAGCAGGAACTCAACTCCACTCCACTGACTGCCTAACTCCACCCTCCAGTATATATATTTCCCTGACGGGCTCCCTCTGCTGGTCTGAGGTGGTAGGGTGGAGGTGTGTGAATGTGTGAGGGCCTCTTGTGGAGAAGTCCATCCATGCACCCTTCTGGGTTCTGTGGCACCAGTGCGCAGCAGGGCGCCACATATCTATTATCTATGTTCCTGTGTTTATCTATCTATCCATATATCTATCTATCAATCTATCTATTATCTATCTATCCATATATCTATCTAACAGCAACCTATTGAAACCTGGCTCACCCCCTCTGACACGGCCTCCCTAGCTTGACTTTCGTATGGTGGATTCCATCTTTCTCACACCCCTCGCTCCAATGGCAAGCATGGTGGAGGACTAGGTTTTTTCCTGTCAGGCAACTGCTCTTTCACCCATATCCCACTGCCACCCTCCATTACTCTCCCCTCCTTTGAAGTACACTGTGTGTGCATCTACTCCCCCTCCAACCTCCAACTGGCTGTCGTTTATCGCCCCCCAGGACTAGCCACCACCTTCTTTGACCACTTCACCACCTGGCTCCTTCATTTACTTTCCGCTGACATCCCCAATATCATCATGGGTGACTTCAACATCCCCATTGACACTTTCCACTCATCTGTCTTGAAGCTTCTATCCCTCACTTCCTCCTTCGGCCTTGCTCAATGCTCTTCAGCCCCTACTCAAAAAGATGGCCACACACTGGACCTCATCTTCACCCGCCTCTGTTCCCTATCTAACCTCTCTACCTCACCTCTCCCTCTTTCTGACCACAAGCTACTCACATTCTCTTCCCTCTCCTCTCCAGGTGTACAAGCACCACTTAACAAACTTGCACACCCTCGCAGAAATCTCAAACACCTTGACCTACACTCACTCTCTGACTCCCTTCTCCCTCTCACAGGCATAAGTTCATTACATTAAATGCTGCTGCCACTTTATAAAACACCACAACAGCTGCAGCTCTCAATTCGGTCGCCCCCCTCACACATACCACAGCTCGCTCACTCAACCTGGCACACCAACCTGACTACAGAACTGCGAAGGGCCTCCAGGGTTGCTGAGCGGAAATGGAAAAGGTCCCACTCCAATGAGCACTTCATCGCATTCAAATAATCCCTCACTACCTTCAAGTCCACACTTACTGCAGCAAATCAAACATACTTTTCATCTCTCATATCCTCTCTGTCTCACAACCCTAAACAGCTATTCAAAATTTTCAATTCTCTCCTCCGTCCCCCAGCACCTCCTCCCTCACCTCTCATCTCAGCCGAAGACTTTGCCACATTCTTCAAGCAGAAGATAGACACCATCAGACAAAGCTTTTGCCTAAAGTCCCCTCAGCCCCTCTTCACACCTATCTCCTCCAAAACCAGCTTCTCCACCATTATGGACAATCAACTCTCCTCTTTACTCTCCAAATCACACCTTACCACCTGCGAACTTGACCCAATCCTGTCCCACCTCATCCCTAACCTTACCACTAACCTCATCCCAACCCTAACCCACGTTTTCAATCTGTCAATAACAACTGGTGTCTTCCCCTCATGCTTCAAACATACCTCGATCACACCCATCCTCAAAAAGCCATCCCTTGACCCATCCTCTCTGTCTAGCTATCGCCTCATGTCACTTCTCCTCTATGTCTTAAAACTACTGGAAAAACACTTCCATTCTGAACTGTCCCCCCACCTCTCCTCCTGCTCTCTCTTTACCGCCTCCAATCTGGCTTCCGAAAGCACCACTCCACTGAAATTGCCCTGGCTAAAGTCACCAATGACCTACTGACTGCCAAATCGAAGCGACACTACTCTGTCCTCCTCCTCCTGGACCTGTCATCTGCCTTTGACACAGTCGACCATTACTGCTTACTACAGATTCTCTCATCTCTTGGCATCACGGAATTGGCCCTATCTTGGATCTCTTCATACTTACATACGGGCCTAGGTGGTCTGATATTGGGACCCGGTTCTATTTGTCTACCCTTTTATATGCATTACTTCAACTTTGATATACAGTAAGGTTTTTAATATAGACAGTGTAGGTACCGTCCCAATTTAGGGTCACCTTGTCGCTGGTGGGACAGCTTGTATACTTTTTTTGATCAAAAATAGTTCATTAAGTACCCTATATGTCATATGCAACTTTGCTTTACATTTATATATAATGATGGTAGGGTATGAGATATATTTTTTTTCTTTTGTAGGTTTTGCTTCTTTTTGCTAGTGTGAACATGCTCCTATTTCTTGCATGTGTACCATCTTAGACCTCAGTTCACATTGTTTGGTTTTTTGTCTTGTTTGCATTCTGTGCAAATTAAGGGTGTGGCATCCCCTTTGTTGAGCTGGTTAGTATATATATAGCTTACCACGGGCCTAGGTGGTCTGATATTGGCACCCGGTTCTATTTGTCTACCCTTTTATATGCATTACTTCAACTTTGATATACAGTAAGGTTTTTAATATAGACAGTGTAGGTACCGTCCCAATTTAGGGTCACCTTGTCGCTGGTGGGACGGCTTGTATACTTTTTTTGATCAAAAATAGTTCACTAAGTACCCTATATGTCATATGCAACTTTGCTTTACATTTATATATAATGATGGTAGGGTATGAGATATATTTTTTGTCTTTTGTAGGTTTTGCTTCTTTTTGCTAGTGTGAACATCCTCCTATTTCTTGTATGTGTACCATCTTAGACCTCAGTTCACATTGTTTTTTTTTTTTTCTTAATACCACTAGGACTTATATATTGTATTTGTCTATGCATATGTATTCAGTATACTGATATAAATCTTCATGTTTTAGTATGATTAAGATTAGTATGTAGCATGGGCTCCCTCTAGTGATGTAGATTGATATGACGGGTTTTTGAATTTCTCTACTAGTATTTTCCCCTTTTACTGTTTTATTAATTCATTTGTTAATAAAGATTTAAAACTTTTTATCTACTTGGCTTTTCTGCTTCCATAAATGTTTAAGTTGTTGTTAGATAGATATATGGATAGAAGCTATTTGCTCCTGCTAACCCTGAACTGTGTGGTTTCTGCTAACCCGGAGTGACTAGACTCCGGCCGGTGCAAGGACTTTGCTGGACTCTTTTCTCATTTTGTTTGCCTTTAGGCCAGATGGGCTGTGTTTATTTTTCATGAACTTTGCATTGGTTTATGTTGCTCAATAAACCAACTGAAAATTTAAAGAGACAGTGTTCCGTTTATACCTCAATGCATAGCCGAGTGAGCCAATCTACCACAATTGGCATTAGAAGTGCGGGCAGCATTCCCAGCGAACACGTGTGACTGTTGGAAAAGCAAACAAAAGAGGAAAAGAGGGACAATAAAAGCACCAAGCGCGTTAAATGATTAAATAAGAATACAATATATAATGAGAAAAATATAGAAATTTTATTATTAATAGGACACTGGACACAACCATTTAAAAACATGATTAAAAAAAGTAAGACAAAAAAGGGACATATAAGCAAAAAAATCCCCTTACAGAAATTGACATATAGATCCGATATAATATATAATTACAAACAATTAGTCTGTGGAAAATATTTAACAGATGTAATAAATAACCTAACACATCTGGTATTTGTACAATAACATGATTAGAGTATACCCTCCATTATCCAATATATATGGTCCCCAGACAAATGGGATACCTGATAAATAAATAAATAGTAAGTATTAGAAGGTCCCAGAATAAGAAGGAATCTAAAAGTACAAACCATATGTATCCACAGAAAGATAGAGGAGATGTCAAAATACAAGACCTACGCGTTACGCCATCCAATTATGGCTTCCTCAGGGGTATGATCTGGGAACTCCTTCAAGATTGTTGGAAGACCATTTCCGGTGACTACCTCTTGAAGCTCATCAAGAGAATGCCAAGAGTGTGCAAAGCAGTCATCAAAGCAAAAGGTGGCTACTTTGAAGAACCTAGAATATAAGACATATTTTCAGTTGTTTCACACTTTTTTGTTAAGTATATAATTCCACATGTGTTAATTCATAGTTTTGATGCCTTCAGTGTGAATGTACAATGTTCATAGTCATGAAAATACAGAAAAATCTTTAAATGAGAAGGTGTGTCCAAACTTTTGGTCCGTACTGTATTTGCCAGGACCGGTCTGCCAAAGGAGATACTATGTAGATCTAAATGTGGGGAACAGAGCGCACAATAGGGTGATACCCTATGGAGGGAGAGTAGGAGAGTGCTGGTTACACTCACCTGATGGAGTTGTGACAGGCACAACTCCTATGAAGGCATGAAGAAAAACAGCTGCTGCTGCCCCGTGGCTGGAAGATAAATCCTCCAGGAGATATTGGATCCAGTTGGATAAACACGTGGGTGGGCTACGCTGCTGAAGTGAATCAATTCTTCAGAGATGATGATGATGAAAAAGGCTTTTTATTAACAACGCGTTTCAACGCCGTACCGGCGTCTTTTCCAAGTAAAAAAACCAAATGACATTTGTTTTTTTTACTTGAAAAAGACGCCAGTACGGCGTTGAAACGCGTTGTTAATATAAAGCCTTTTTCATCATCATCATCATCATCTCTGAAGAATTGATTCACTTCAGCAGCGCAGCCCACCCACATGTTTATCCAACTGGATCCAAAGGAGATACTAACTAACCCGTTCATGAGCAAAGTAATGAAGGAGCTGTGTAGGGTCTTCCAGATTACCCAGCTGCGAACCTCCGTTTACCATCCGCAGACAGACGGCCTAGTAGAGCGCTTTAATAAAACCCTGAAAGCGATGCTCAAGAAGGTTGTAGAGAAGGATGAACGTGACTGGGACTACCTGCTCCCATTCCTGCTCTTCACGATAAGGGAGGTTCCGTAAGCCTCCACCAGTTTTTCACCATTTGAATTACTGTATGGACGACATCCGTGAGGGCTCCTGGATATTGCTAAGGAAACCTGGGAAGCTGAGGTTACACCACACCTGAGCATCATTGAACATGTCGCCAAGATGCAGGAAAGAATGGCGAAAGTGATGCCTATCGTGAAGGCGCATCTCCTCCAGGCGCAGGAGGCCCAGGCAAGGGTCTATAATCGATCGGCGAGGCCGAGGCAGTTCCAGCCTGGGGACCGTGTTTTGGTTCTAATCCCTACCATTGAGAGCAAGTTCTTGGCCAAATGGCAAGGCCCGTACGAGGTGGTGGAGAAAATCAGTGAAGTTGATTATAAAGTTCACCAACCTGGCCGAAGAAAGCCGCATCATGTGTACCATCTGAACCTGCTCAAGCTGTGGCAAGACCAGGAACCTGTGGAAGCTCTTGCCTGGGAGCCGCTCCCGAAGGCAAGGTGGAAGAGGTCAAGATAGCAGAGACTCTATCGCCGGCCCACAAGCAACAATGTCGAGAACTGCTACAGCGGAATCGTGACCTGTTGTCACAGTTGCCTGGGCGTACTCAGATGGTAGAGCATGACGTGCTTACAGAGCCGCATATACGAGTGAACCTGAAGCCCTACAGGATTCCTGAAGCACGCCGAGAGGTGATCTCAACCGAGGTGAAAAGGATGCTAGACCTCGGGGTGATAGAGGAGTCGAAGAGTGGATGGTCGAGTCCCATCGTCCTCATGCCAAAACCCAACGGGGAGTGGAGGTTTCGCAGCGACTACCGCTGGCTGAATGAGGTGTCCAAGTGTGACACATAACCGATGCCCCGCGTCGACGAACTCATCGAAAGGCTTGGACCGGCGAGGTATATCATCACCGGCGAGGTATATCATCACCCTCGACCTAATGAAGGGCTACTGGCAGATCCCCATGTCTCAACGGCCAAGGAGAAGACGGCTTTCTCGACACCTGATGGGTGTTTCCAATACACTCGGATGCCGTTCGGACTGTAGGGGGCCCCAGGCACCTTCCAGAGGTCTATGGATTGGATCCTAGCCCCACATAAGAAGTATTCCGCAGCCTACCTTAACGACATTGTGATCTTTAGCCCAGACTGGGCTAGTCATCTACCTAAGGTGCAGGCGATTCTGGATGCTCTTTTCTCATTTTGTTTGCCTTTAGGCCGGATGGGCTGTGTTTATTTTTCATGAACTTTACATTGGTTTATGCTGGTCAATAAACCAACGAAAATGTAAAGAGACAGTGTTCCGTTTATACCTCAATGCATAGCTGAGTGAGCCAATCTACCACAAT
This sequence comes from Phyllobates terribilis, assembly GCF_046119375.1. Lineage (NCBI taxonomy): Eukaryota > Metazoa > Chordata > Amphibia > Anura > Dendrobatidae > Phyllobates > Phyllobates terribilis. The sequence goes on along the minus strand of NW_027362762.1, from coordinate 530,217,256 downwards.
ATATATATACAGTGCCTACAAGTAGTATTCAACCCCCTGCAGATTTAGCTGGTTTGATAAGATGCAAATAAGTTAGAGCCTTCAAACTGCAAACAAGAGTAGGTTTTATGAACAGAAGCATAAATCTTACAAACCAAAAAGTTATGTTGCTCAGTTGAATTTTATTAAATTTTAAACATAAAAGTGTGGGTCAATTATTATACAACCCCTATGTTTAATATTTTGTGGAATAACCCTTGTTTGCAATTACAGCTAATAATCGTCTTTTATAAGACCTGATCAGGCCGGCACAGGTCTGTGGAGTTATCTTGGCCCACTCCTCCATGCAGATCTTCTCCAAGTTATCTAGGTTCTTTGGGTGTCTCATGTGGACTTTATTCTTGAGCTCCTTCCACAAGTTTTCAATTGGGTTAAGGTCAGGAGACTGACTAGGCCACTCCAACACCTTGACTTTTTCCCTCTTGAACCAGGCCTTGGTTTTCTTGGCTGTGTGCTTTGGGTCGTTGTCTTGTTGGAAGATGAAATTACGACCCATCTTAAGATCCTTGATGGAGGAGCGGAGGTTCTTGGCCAAAATCTCCAGGTAGGCCGTGCTATCCATCTTCCCATGGATGCGGACCAGATGGCCAGGCCCCTTGGCTGAGAAACAGCCCCACAGCATGATGCTGCCACCACCATGCTTGACTGTAGGGATGGTATTCTTGGGGTCGTATGCAGTGCCATCCAGTCTCCAAACGTCACGTGTGTGGTTGGCACCAAAGATCTCGATCTTGGTCTCATCAGACCATAGAACCTTGAACCAGTCTGTCTCAGAGTCCTCCAAGTGATCATGAGCAAACTGTAGACGAGCCTTGACATGACGCTTTGAAAGTAAAGGTACCATACAGGCTCGTCTGGAACGGAGACCATTGCGGTGGAGTACGTTACTTATGGTATTGACTGAAACCAATGTCCCCACTGCCATGAGATCTTCCCGGAGCTCCTTCCTTGTTGTCCTTGGGTTAGCCTTGACTCTTCGGACAAGCCTGGCCTCGGCACGGGAGGACACTTTCAAAGGCTGTCCAGGCCGTGGAAGGCTAACAGTAGTTCCATAAGCCTTCCACTTACGGATGATGCTCCCAACAGTGGAGACAGGTAGGCCCAACTCCTTGGAAAGGATTTTGTACCCCTTGCCAGCCTTGTGACCCTCCACGATCTTGTCTCTGATGGCCTTGGAATGCTCCTTTGTCTTTCCCATGTTGACCATGTCTGAGTGCTGTTCACAAGTTTGGGGAGGGTCTTAAATAGTCAGAAAAGGCTGGCAAAAGAGATCTTTAATCCACACAAGTGAAGCTCATTATTCTTGGTGCCTGAACTACTTCTTAATACTTTAGGGGGATCAAACAGAATTCTTGTGGTTTGAGGGGTTGAATAATAAATGACACTCTGAATTAACTTTTAACATTTATAAAAAAAAAAAAAAAAATTTGCTGCAGTGCATTTCCCACTTCCAGGCTGATCTACAGTACAAATGTCACAATGCCAAGTTAATTCCGCATGTGTCAACCAGCTAAATCTGCAGGGGGTTGAATACTACTTGTAGGCACTGTATACTCTGTATTTATCTGTCTAATATCTATCTATTACCTCTCTATCCATATATCTATATATCTGTTAGAACTCTCCTGTTAGGTTTTTTTCTATTTTGCTGGTCACATGACCTTTTTGCCTATTTAATCCTGCTCCGCCCTTCTGGCCATGCTGGACTTCATTGTAATTTCTACTCAAGCTAGCCAGGTGCTTTGTAACCTTTCTCAGTCTGTTTAGCTAGGTCTTTTGACCTTTATGTTCTATGTTGTGTGTTTGTCTTTTTACTGCTACAATTTCTGCTAGGAGGTGTCCATCTTTCTCCCAGTCCCTAGTTCTTGTAGGGATCCCTCCCTCACATCTATTGGTCTTCGTTCAGACTAGGTGAGGACTTTAGCGGGTCTGATCGCAGGATCAGGTTCCCCGTTACATCGTAGGGATCTAGCTTAGTTCTATTGTAGGGACAGATCTCCTGTCTTTCCTTAGTGCTTGTAGCCTATCATAACAGTAAGTCCAGCCCAAAAAATATCTCTAAGGAAAGACCTCCAGTTTCCATCATGGTGTCGGTTCAGGATTTGGCTCAACGCCTGCAGTGACTCTCTCTGGAGGTGGCCAAGCTCCAATAACACGTGAGTAGCTGTTCTGGAGCGCATTTTGTGGAGCCAAAGGTACGATTGCCTGAGTTATTTTTTGGTGAACAACTAGATTTTTTTTCCTTTAAAAATGCTTGTTTATTGTATTTTCGTTTGAGACCCAGATCCTCTGGTGATGAATCACAGCGCATAGGGTTCATAATGTCACTTTTGCGCAAAGAACCTCAGGGATGGGCCTTTTCTCTCCAACCTAGTGATCCGTGCTTTAGATCAGTGGATAGTTTTTTTTCTGCTTTGGGGTTATTGTATGATGATCCTGATCGTGTCTCATCAGCTGAGACGGAATTGAGACTTTTGAGACAGGGATCAGTTAATGTGGAAAATTATTGTACTCACTTCCGTCGGTGGTCTGCTCAGGTGGGGTGGAGCGATTCAGCTCTGAAAAGTTTGTTTCTTGCTGGGCTAGGTGAAAGGGTTAAGGATCTGCTTATTGCTTATCCTACACCTGGAAACTTGCAGGAGGCAATGTAATTAACTATACGGGTGGACAGGAGACTGCGTGCAAGGGTTAATGAGAGTAAATCCTTTGCCATGTCAGCTCCTAGTCTTGAGAGGGTCTGTACTGACATTGGAGAGCCGATGGAGATTGGGGCGATGTCACCCCGCTCTCAGGAAAAAGACCGCAGGTTTTCTGAAGGTTTGTGCTTTTATTGCGGAAAAACTGACCATTTCATTAAGAACTGTGTGCTTCGTATGAACAAAGAAAAAAAAAAAAGGTGAGTTACGCCCGTATAGCCTGTTTAAACACTAAGGGGGTATTTCTTTCTGCTACTACTGCAGCTCAGGAAGAATTAATTGAATTTCGGGTATTTGTGGATTGTGGTTCTACTCTGAATGTGATTGATGGGGGATTCCTGGAAAAACTTAAATTAAAACCCAAACCTTTGTCATCCCCTATTGCCGTGGTTTCTGTCGATGGCTCTCCCTTGAAATGTGTTACTCACAAGGTTTATGAATTTCCCCTCACTATTAATGGTATTCACCAAGAAAATTTGGATTTGCTAGTATTAAATAATTTGCCTTCTCCAGTAATTTTGGGGTTACCCTGGTTAAAATTGCACAATCCTGTACTGGATTGGTCTACTAATGAAATTAAGTCCTGGAGCCCTAAGTGTTATGACAAGTGTTGTAATGGGCGCATTGCTGCTGTGGATAAAGGGGAATTGCCTGTACCTATTCAGGATTTTTGGAAAGTTTTTTCTGAGGAGGAGTCGCAAATTTTGCCTCCCCATAGAGACTATGATTGTACCATTGAATTTGTCCCTGGAGCGACTCTTCCTAAAAGTCATTTATTTAATCTTACTATTCCTGAGAGAAAGACTTTGGAGGAATACATACAGACGAGCTTGGCCGCCGGTCATATCAGACCCTCTAAGTCACCTGTGGCTGTTGGATTTTTTTTTGTTAAAAAAAAGGACGGCGGTTTACGTCCTTGTCTGGACTTTCGCGAGATTAATAAAATTACTGTACGTAATCCCTACCCACTGCCATTGATTCCTGATTTGTTTAACCAGTTAGTGGGGGCCAAGTGGTTCTCTAAAATTGATCTCCGGGGGGCATACAATTTGTTGCGCATGAAGGAGGGTGATGAATGGAAGACTGCTTTTAACACTCCTGTGGGTCATTTTGAGAATCTGGTTATGCCTTTTGGTCTTACCAATGCATCAGCATTTTTTCAGAATCTTATTAATGACATCCTTAGACCTTTGATCGGTAAAAATGTGGTTGTGTATTTGGATGACATTTTGATTTATTCGCCTGATCTGGAGTCTCATTGGCGGAGCGTACGTGAGGTATTACAGTTATTAATTGACAATTCGCTTTTTGCTAAGCTAGAGAAATGTGAGTTCGCTGTACAGAGAATTAGTTTTTTGGGCTACATTATCTCCAGCGAGGGCTTTGAGATGGACCTGGTGAAAGTTCAAGCTGTGCAGGAATGGCCTAGGCCTATTGGTTTGAAATCGATACAGAGGTTTTTGGGTTTCGCCAATTATTACAGAAAATTCATAAAAAATTTTTCTATTATTGTTAAACCACTGACCGATCTCACCAGGAAAGGTGCTAATACGGTTCAGTGGACTACTGAGGCCATTGAAGCGTTTGTGTTTCTAAAGGAGAGGTTCAGCTCTGCCCCCATCCTTATGCAGCCTGATGTGACTAAGCCGTTTTTAGTTGAGGTTGATGCTTCTTCTGTGGGGGTCAGTGCGGTGTTGTCTCAGGAAAACAAGGATGGAGTACATCCCTGTGCCTTTTTTTCAAAAAAATTTTCTGAGACTGAACTTAATTACGATATTGGTAATTGGGAATTGCTGGCTATTAAACTCTCATTTGAACACTGGCGTCATCACTTGGAAGGTGCTGAATTTCCCATTCAGGTTTTCACTGATCATAAAAATCTGATCTATCTTGATGCTGCCAAGTGCTTGAATGCCCGTCAGGCTAGGTGGGCACTTTTTTTTTCGCGGTTTAATTTTTCCGTTACTTACATCCCGGGTACCAAGAATGTTAAAGCAGATGCGTTGTCTCGCAGCTTTTCTCCCATGGTCGGTGCTGAGGAGGAGGAGAGCATTTTACAAGAAGGTGTTGTGATTGCTACATTGGACTCCGTTTTGGAAGATGAGATTCTTAAAGCACAGGAGAATGCCCCATCTAACCCTCCCCATGGGAGGTTGTTTGTACCTAGGACATTTAGGAGAGATTTGTTTGTTGAGTGTCATGAGTCTCGGTTGGCAGGTCATCCAGGAATTTCTGAGACCAAAAGACTTGTGGGTCGCAGTTTTTGGTGGCCTGGATGGCAGAGGGAAGTCATTAAGTGGGTGCGTCAATGTACTGTGTGTGCTAGATCTAAGTCTTCTCATGCTCCTGCTGCGGGGTTGCTTTGCCCTCTGGAGGTTCCTAGTGCACCTTGGACACATCTGGCTATGGACTTTATTACTGACCTTCCCTCCTCTGAGGGTTTCACGGTCATCTGGGTGGTCGTGGACCGTTTTAGCAAGATGTGTCACTTGGTTCCCTTCATCAAACTGCCCTGCGCTAAGACACTCACTAAGGCCTTTGTCAAGGAAATTGTCAGACTCCATGGTGTTCCTACTGACATTGTTTCTGATAGGGGACCTCAGTTCGTGGCTCGTTTTTGGCGTGCCTTTTGTGACAGGTTGGGAGTTCATTTGTCGTTTTCATCTGGATATCATCCTGAGTCTAAATGGCCAGACAGAAAGGAAGAATCAGGATGTTGAGCAGTTCTTGCATTGTTTTGTGACAGACAATCAAGAGGGGTGGTCTGAGTTTCTGCCGCTTGCTGAATTTGCTCTTAACAACCATACATCCTCTTCTGCTGGGTGTTCGCCTTTTTTTTGTTGTTCTGGGAGACATCCGTCTTTTGGGTCATTCTCCAAATTGGTATCGGCTGTGCCTGAGGAGGAGAGTTTTTCCGGTGATTTGGAGAGCGTTTGGACGGATGTGCGTGGTAATCTTCAGGAGGCTAACAAAAAATCTAAGAGGTACTTTGACAGGAAACGTCAAGAGGTTTTGTTTACGGTTGGTGACATGGTTTGGTTGTCCTCTAAGAATCTGCGGTTGAGGATTCCTTCTAAAAAATTGGGTCCCAAGTTTGTAGGGCCCTTTAAGGTGCTTCAGGTAGTTAACCAATCTGCTGTTAGGTTGGAGGTTCCTACGTCCTGGAAGATTAATCCGGTGTTTCATGTTTCTCTATTGAAAAAAGCTGATGTATCAGATAGAGACGCCACTGCCACTGTTCCTCCGGTGGTGGAGGACGGGGAATATGAAATTTCCCGCATCCTTAATTCTAGACGGTATAGGGGGAGTTTGCAGTATCTCGTCGCTTGGAATGGTTTCGGTCCCGAGGATAACTCATGGGTGAGGGCGGATGATGTTTCTGCTTCCAGACTTGTCAGAGCGTTTCACAAGAGGTTTCCTGATAAGCCTGGGCCTAGGGGATCCGGAGGATCCTCTTAGAAGAGGGGGTACTGTTAGAACTCTCCTGTTAGGTTTTTTCTATTTTGCTGGTCACATGACCTTTCTGCCTATTTAATCCTGCTCCGCCCTTCTGGCCATGCTGGACTTCATTGTAATTTCTACTCTTAAGTAGAGATGAGCGTTGTTCTACTCGAACTGTTTGCCAATCTCAAATTCGAGCTGTTTTGGGCGGTGTTCGAGCCGTTCGGCGAACACGAACAATTTGAGAAAAATTCGGCTGTTCGAGGTTATGTTCGATAACTGTTCGTGCACCAAAATCATAACTGGATTTTTTCTCAGTAATGATGAAAATTAATGTTAATACGCAGTTTGAGTGTACAGCGGGGTGGGGGGAGGGGCAGGGGATGGATCTCTGCAGGAACAATGAAGATCTCCATTTTTTTTTCTCTTTCCCGCATTTACAGTGGGGAGGTGCAATCTGTCAGCCTATCAGCAGCGCACACACGGAGCGAAGTGCTTTTTTTCACACAAGCAAGGGCATGTGTCATTGGCAGTGTATGTCACATGTCCTTGCCCTATAAGACCAAGCCATTTTCCCCGTCGCCACCATTTTCTCACTGCTGCAGCTGCGTGTTAGACGGCACCGCTGTTGCTGTGTGCGCTATACCTTGTTAATTTCAAGCCAATTTTCGCACAAATCTACAGATAGCTTGGGAGTAGGGAATAGTTGTGATTGCAGTCCTTTTAAGGACTAGGTTACAGCATTTCCTACGACTTTTATCAGGCAGGTCTGTGCTCTTAAATAGATAGGTTGTGGGAGTAAAGACTAATTGTAATTGGAGTCCTTTTCAGGACTAGGTTACATCAGTTCCTATCAGTTTTTGCCAGGCAGGTCTGTGCCAGTGCTGTGCAAGTTTTTTTCACAGCATTTGGCTGAATCTAGCAAAGCTAATCCTTTTTGGCCTATTGCAGAGTGTGTTAGTCAGTAGAGTAGCCTATCTGTGTTGCAAGATATACCACCTGTGTATAGAATACCAATTTTTTTACTGCACCTAGTGAAGTAAAATCTTTTGGGCATAGCATCATTCTATTAGTCCATCTATACTGACCTCCATCAGGTTGCAAACTGAATATAATTTTTTTCTGCATCTAGCTCTGAAAAAATATTTGGCCTTCTAGCAGTGTGTCGGACTTTCTCTATTAGTCCATCTATACTGACCTCCATCAGGTTGCAAATTCAAAATAATTTTTATCTGCATCTACAGTACCTCTGAAAAAATATTTGGGCTTCTAGCTGTGTGTGGGACTTGTTGTATTAGTCCATCTATACTGACCTCCATCAGGTTGCAAACTGAATATATTTTTTTCTGCATCTACCTCTGAAAAAATATTGGGCTTCTAGCTGTGTGTGGGACTTGTTGTATTAGTCCATCTATACTGACCTCCATCAGGTTGCAAACTGAATATATTTTTTTCTGCATCTACCTCTGAAAAAATATTGGGCTTCTAGCTGTGTGTGGGACTTGTTGTATTAGTCCATCTATACTGACCTCCATCAGGTTGCAAACTGAATATATTTTTTTCTGCATCTACCTCTGAAAAAATATTGGGCTTCTAGCTGTGTGTGGGACTTGTTGTATTAGTCCATCTATACTGACCTCCATCAGGTTGCAAACTGAATATATTTTTTTCTGCATCTACCTCTGAAAAAATATTGGGCTTCTAGCTGTGTGTGGGACTTGTTGTATTAGTCCATCTATACTGACCTCCATCAGGTTGCAAATTGAATATAATTTTTTTCTGCATCTAACCCAGCCAATAGTTTTGGCCTAATACCACAGTTTGGCCACTCAGCTCTGCTCGGTTACCATCCATTGTTTTTTTGTGCAAACAACTCCAGAGTTGTGAATTAGTTAACCACCAAAATGAGTGGAAAAAGGCCTGCTGCTGGTGGAAAGGGGAATAGGCGTGTTGGGAAGGGGAAAAAAGGTTGTGTCCGTGGGGTAGGTGTTAAAGCAACAGTAACATCTGCAGAAGAAAGACCATCTTCCAGCCAAACTAAAATGTCTACTTCTTTTAGCGGACAATGTGATAAGATCCCTTTCTTACGGCCACGCCAATCGCTACAAATTCCAGATGAGGCACAAAAACAGCAGGTGCTTCAACGGATATCAAGTGCTCCTTTAAGTGGGCTCTCCTCCACATCAACTTCAACATCACAAATACTCCAGTCCTCAAAGGTGTCACCCAAATCGCACTTGCTTCCTCACAGCTCCCAAATCTCCAGCTGCCCGTCTGAGTATGAGGTAGAACAGATGGTTGAGTCTGCAGAGCTGTTTACTCATACTATAGCCTGGGAATCAGAGGTCGACTCCAGCGCTTCTGTGAATCCAGACGAGGAAATGATCTGCACTGATGCCCAGAATCTTTATGAGTCGGATCCAGGACCAGACGCAGAAGGTTCTGACCATAATGTAGACCCTCATTCCCAAACTGTAACTCCTGTTGGTGGAGACAATGAGGAAGACGATGATAAGACTCAAATACCTGATTGGAGCGACAACTTTAGTTTTTTGTCAGGGCAGGAACAGGTTGGCTCTGAGGACGACGGGTGTGATAACACACAGGGTGATGATGATGAGGTTGGAGATCCCACTTACTGTCAACCCACAGTCAGCCAAGAGATGAGGTCAGCAGAGGAGGTGGAGGAAGATGCTAGTGACGACGAGGTCAGGTTGCGCCTTCCTGGACAGAGACGTAGTACTGGAAGCACGTCAACAACTGCATCCTCAAACACAACTCTGCCTCTCACCACAAGTCGTGGTGGCTCTTCAGGTCGCATGGGTGCTAAGCCTTGCATAGCCTGGGCATTTTTTCAGATCGATAAAGATGACCCAACTCGTGTTATCTGTAACATTTGTCAGCAAAAGCTAAGTAGAGGCCAAAAAATACATAGTTTGAGTACTTCATGCATGAACCGGCACATGGACATGAAGCATAAGTTGCAGTGGGAAGCTCAGTGTGCTACAATGCGGCCTAGCCGGCCGGGCCAACCACCGTCTGCCATATCTTGTGCATCCGCGGCCTCTTCATCCTCTGTGACTGGGGGGACAGCAGTCACACCTGTTTTGAGGCGCAGACCTGCCACCTCTTTACCCGCAACAGCCAGCGTGATTGGCAGGTCATCATTTTCTTTGGAGGTGGTAACACCAGCTGGTGTTGAGCGCTGTCCGACATCGATAGCACCACCTTTGGATCAAGGCAACCTAACATGTCCGCCTGCATCTTCCTCACAGACCGGCAGTTTGCCGGGGACACCCTTATCAACCCCGTCTAAGCACAATAGCCAGCCCTCGGTCCCTCAGATGTGGACAAGTAAAAGACCATTTCCTCCTAGCCATGAGAAAACTAAGAGGTTGAATTTCACCATCTGCAAGCTCTTGGCTACAGAAATGCTGCCTTTCCGCCTGGTGGACACAGAGGATTTTCGAGACCTTATGTCCGTCGCAGTGCCCCAGTACCAGATGCCCAGTCGGCACTACTTCTCAAAGAAAGGTGTGCCTGCGCTCCACCAGCATGTCGCACACAACATCACCGCTTCTTTGAGAAACTCTGTGTGTGACAGGGTGCATTTCACCACAGACACTTGGACGAGTAGGCATGGACAGGGGCGTTACATGTCGCTGACTGGGCACTGGGTAACTATGGTGACAGCAGGACAAGGGGCTGCTGTCCAAGTCTTGCCGTCCCCACGAGTTGTGCGTCAATCCTCTTTATGTCAAAGTTCCTCCACTGTTTCTGCCTCCTCAACCTCCTCTCGGTCTTCCACCTGCACCCAAAGCCTGTCTGGTCATGCCACAAGCTTTCTAACTGCGCAGAAGGGATCCTGCACACCTCCTTACTATGCTGGCAGTAGGGCTCAACGTCATCAGGCGGTTTTTACTTTGAAATGTCTGGGAAATGTGAGTCACACAGCTGAGGAGTTGTGGTCAGCTCTGGAGAACCAATTTCATGAATGGTTGTCTCCACTGGACCTGAAACCAGGGAAGGCCGTGTGCGACAATGCTGCAAACCTGGGTGCGGCCCTTCGCCGGGGCAATGTCACACACGTGCCTTGTATGGCTCACGTGTTGAACCTGGTTGTCCAGCAATTTTTAGCCCACTATCCCAGACTAGATGGCCTTCTGCAGAGTGCACGGTCGCTGTGTGCTCACTTCCGCCGTTCGCATCCCGCAGCTCAGCGACTTACATCTCTACAGAAGTCGTTGGGCCTGCCACTTCACCGGCTAAAATGCGATGTGCCTACCCGGTGGAATTCAACTCTGCACATGTTGCAGCGACTGTGGCAGCACCGACAAGCCCTGGTGCAATACGTTCTGACGTATAGCCTGGGCCAACGAGATTCAGAGGTGGGGCAAATCACGCTGGAGGAGTGGTCTCAGATCAGGGACCTATGCACCCTTCTGCACAGTTTTGAAATGGCGACGAAGATGTTTAGTGCTGACGATGCCATTATCAGCATGACTATTCCGGTGATTTACATGCTGGAGCACATGTTAAACAGAATTCGGAGTCAGGTGGTGGCACAAGAGGAGGTGGAGGAAGTAGAGGAGGAGGAGTTGTATGCGGAAGGGCTAACATCTGCAAGGTCCAGAAGGTCGGCAGCACCAAGGCGGCAGGCATGTGAGGGTGGGGGAGATGGTTTTACCAGGGCGCATGGTAGCAGCCAAACTAGTGAGGAAGGTGCAGGAGCCCAGGAAGAAGTGGAGGACGAACTGATGGAAGACTCATCAGATGAGGGAGACCTTGATCACATTTCTGTTGTGCGAGGTTGGGGGGAGAGGACAGAGGAAGGAAGCATGATTGTTACCTCGCCACCAACACAACAGGGACTTGGTGCTCCTGGATGCGCAACACACATGAGTGCCTTCTTGCTGCACTACCTGCAACATGACCCTCGAATTGTGAGAATTAGAAATAATCCTGACTACTGGGTTGCCACACTGTTAGATCCCCGGTACAAAAGTAAATTTGCAGAAATTATTCCTGCCATAGAAAGGGATGCACGCATGCAGGAGTATCAGCAGAGACTGTTGCAGAATCTTACATGTGCTTTTCCACAAAATACCAGTGGTGCACGTAGTGAATCTCACAGTTCCAACTTGCCAACCGTGGGACCGTCAAGTGTTCAGCACTCAAACCGTAACAGAACCACAGTATCTGCTGGTAACATCAATTTTGCGGAATCATTTCACCACTTTTTTAGCCCATCCTTTGCAAGGCCACAGGAGACAAGAAGTCTGACACATAGTCAACGCCTAGAGACGATGGTACAGGAGTATCTCCAAGTAAACATTGAAGCCACGACTGTGTCACTGGACCCTTGCTCTTTTTGGGCTTCCAATCTGGATAAATGGCCGGAGCTAGCCACTTACGCCTTGGAGATCTTGTCATGCCCCGCAGCCAGCGTTCTGTCTGAACGTGTGTTCAGCGCTGCTGGTGGTGTGCTGACAGATAAGCGCACGTGGCTCTCCACTGATAATGTAGACAGACTCACGTTCATAAAGATGAACAAATCATGGATCCGAAACGACTTTTCTACCCCTGTGTCATCCTGGGGAGAGTAAAAGCTTGATGATTGGTTAAAATCACCCTACCAACCGTTTTAAGCTTTCAAATTACTAATCATGTTTATCTGTATCTTGACTGGAAAATAATTTGGGCTTTGTAGCAGTGTGCAGCACTGATCCTATTAGGCCATCTATAATAAGCTCCACCAGATTTAAAATTAAAAATAATTTTTAGCTGCATCTAGCCCGGAAAATAATTTTGGGGCTCCGAGATGCGCAAGATACATAAGTGCCTTCTTGCTGCACTACCTGCAGCATGACCCTCATATTGTCAGAATTCGAAGTAATCATGACTACTGGGTTGCCACACTCTTAGATCCCCCAAACTTTTCGATCAACCTTTTCATTTTAATAAAGACCAAAAAAATGGTCATTTTTGAAATTATAAGCATTAGCAGGTTGTTAGAAACTGAAATCAAACAGTTTTCAACTCAAAACTTTATTGTAGGTGATGTTACATTTTCACATAGGACCCCTTGTTCGAAAGGAGCTTCTGAACTCTCTCGTCCATTGAATTTGTCAGGTTTTGGATGGTTTCTGCTTCAATTGTTTTGCATGAGGACAGAATACCCTCCCAGAGCTGTTGCTTAGATGTGAACTGCCTCCCGCCATCATAGACACTCCTTTTAATGATGCTCCAAAGGTTCTGAATGGGGTAGAGGTCAGGGGAGCATGGGGGTCACACCATAAGTTTGTCCCCTTTTATGCCCATATCAGCCAGAGATGCAGATGTTTTATGTGCAGCATGAGATGGTGCATTATCATGCAGAAAAATGATCTTGCTGTGAAATACACGGTTCTTCTTCTTGAACCATGGCAGGAAGTGCTGTTTGAGAAAATCCACATACATTATGGAGTTCATCTTTAGCGCCTTCAGGGATCCTAAAGGGGCCGACAATCTCTCTCCCCATGATTCCAGCCCAAAACATTACTCCACCTCCTCCTTGTTGGCGCTGTAGCCGTGTTTGCGTGGGGTGTCCATCAACCAGCCATCCTCCACTCCATCCATCTGGACCATCAAGCGCTGCACGGCACTCATCCGTGAACAAAACAGTTTTGAAATCAGTCTTCATGTAATGTTTGGCCCACTGGAGCCGTTTCTGCTTGTGTGAAGTGGATAGAGGAGGTCGACAGGATGGCGTATGCACAGCTGCAAACCTCTGAAGGACCCTGCATCTTGTTGTTCGGGGGACGTTGGAGGCACCAGCAGCTTCAAAAACTTGTCTGCTGCTATGACAAGGCTTTCTTGCCGCTGCTCTTTTAACCTGACGTAATTGCCTGTAGGAAAGAGTCCTCAATTTGCCCTTATCAGCACGCACACGTGTGTACTGTGAATCAGCTACATACTTCTTGATTGCCAAGACACTTCATCCTGATCATCGCACAATGTTGATTGTAGTCATGCCTTGACCTAAACACTCCACAATTTGTTGCTTCTCAGCAGCCGACACATCCTTTTTCTTTCCCATTTTGGCAGAAAATGTAGGCTGCTTAATAATGTGAGAGAGCCTTCTTAAGTAGTCTTGTCTTTCATTGGACACACCTGCCAAACTAATTAGCACAGGTGTCTGCAATTGCTTACAGTGATATAAAGAGCCCTGACACACATCACCATCAATGAGTTTAACTGACAAACAAACAAATTCTTCCCTTATCACTCCTAAACACTTTTTGCATAATAATTTGGAACGCAGTGTACATGTGCTTTTCCACAAAACACCAGTGGTTCACGTAGTGAATCTTACAGTTCTAACTTGCCAACCGTGGTCTGTATGGAATTGTTCAATAAAGGGCCCAAAATTAAGATAACATAGATGGGAGAGGTCTCTATGAATAGGAATTCCTAAGTATTTGATACCCTGTGAGGGCCAGGCAAAGGGAAAGTTGGGCTGGATGGAATCCTATATGGATTTGGGGAGGGAGACATCGAGGGCCTCAGACTTCGTTGCATTGATTTTAAAATTTTACCATGTAACAAAGTGATCTATTTCAGCCATAACAGCAGGGATGGATATATGTGATTGAGTGATATATACTAGGACATCATCAGCAAATAGAGAGCACTTGTACTCGGTGCCTCGCACCTCAATCCACCTAATATTGGGGTTATGGCGAATTGATGAGAGCAGGTGCTCCGTCACTAGGATGTATAAGAGAGGGGACAGAGGACATCCCTGCCTTGTCCCATTGGTGATTGTGAAAGGTGATGAAAATGTTCTGACGCACCCCCTGGGCCTTGGGACACCCGGAGCCGGACCCTTTTTGGTGGATGCTGGTGGTTGTAGTCTTCGTGGCGGCGACCCGGTTCCGTGGCTCAGGGCGGTCAAACCAGTGGCGGAACTATTTATGTGGTTTTGATGTTTAAATGTCCGACTACGCCACCCGTGGATTGCGGTCAGAGTGAACCGCCGCTACAGGGCAGACCGCTGAGGCTGGTGTTGTGGGTGCAGCAGAGCGTAGCATAACTCCCCACGGGAGGAGTATAGCCTCAGGGCAGTGTATGCGGAGGATGGGGGTGATGGTGCAGGGCAGCAGCAGTAATGACACGGAGTCAGTGATGCAGTCCAGGGCCTTTACTCACAGTTCTTATTATCCAGACCACGTCTGCAGGTAACGGCTGCCCACGTCGTACTGTGCTCACCAGGTGAGGGGCTCAGACAACTCCCAGATAACTTTGGAGCACTTCACAGGACCCCCTTTGTGTGTCCTTTGTGTGGCCTTTCTTACCAACACTTCTGTCCGGCTGCCTCGGGCCTCCTCTTGGTAAACTTGGCGCCAGTTTCCCTGACCCTATGTGGTGTCTTCCTAGCGGGTGTAGCGAGGGGCTGCGCCACATAAAATGTCAGAGCCTCCGGTTTCTAGCTGAGGGTCGTTTCCTGCCTCCACTAGTTCGGGGACCGGTCTCCCCCTTTGGCCTGACCCCTCCACGCAGGTGGATTCGGGCGTGCGGTGGCGACTCGCCCATCCGCACCCCTGGGATCCCTTCATTCCTCGTTCCTGGAGCCTTCTCCGCTCCTCTTCCTTCCTTCTCCCTCTTCCAGGCCTGGGCCTCTGTTACTAGGCCCGCCTCCGGAGCAGAGCTCATGCAGAGCCCCTGCTCCCTGCCACTTCTGCTCAGACTTCTCTGCACTGAACTAAGATGGTGCCCACCTTTTATACTCCCTTCTCAATGCACCCAGGAACTGCTTCCTCCCTGCTGCTGCACTACAGGGTTCCCCTTCCTCAGTGTTCCCTCCCCCCACTCCAGCCAGGGACAGGGACTGTCGTGCCCATCTCAGAGGCATATTGGTCGCCCTGCCCCACGGCAATGTGGTGTAATGCATGCAGGTGTCGGGTCCTGATCCACACTCCATCCTTACCTGAGAGTGAGATATCACACCTCTGGGTGAGGTGCAATACGTCTGTAGCAACCAAGCCCTCAGGGTGCTACAGTTCCATTTATCTTCAGCCTAGGTGACGTATTGCGATACAGGGCCGTGATTTTGGCTATAAAAGGGTCCCCTAGACCCCTACCCCAAGCTTTTTAAGAGAATCATATATGGCGTGCCAGGAGACTCTATGGAATGCTTTCTCAGCATCCAACGAGAGTATCTAATTACAAATTTTTAACTGCATCTAGCCCAGGAAATACTTTGTGCCTAGTAGCAGTGTCTGCTAGTCAGCGGATTATCCCGGCTGTTAAGCAAGCTACACCACCTGTAGTTTAGACACTTAATTTTTTCAAAGGAAATGCTTCGGGACCATGGGATACTTAGTGAAGAGCATCAGGAGGCACCCCAAGGCATAGGGGCTGGGACTGGCAGTAGGATGCCTTGCGGTGGACAGCCGAGCTCGATCCTTATAAAAGCTTTTTAACTGCAGCAGCTTTAGTGGACGCTACTGGAGCTGGAATTACCGCGGCTGCTGGCATGAGACTTGCCCTCCAATAGATCCTTGTAAATGGATTTAAAGTGTATTCATTCAAATTAGAGAGACAATTTAAATTAAAAAGCTTAGAGCTGCCTCCACCACAGGGGGGCTCGCTCGACCCACCAGCGGACAGGCACCAGTATTGGGAGAGGGGGGCTGGCCGTCAGGGTTCACTGCGGCTCTGGCACAAACCCGGCGACACGGAGGTGGCACGGGCAGGAGCGGACTGGCCGTGTCGGCTTCTCACTTTTTGGATTTTAGAAGGGCATGACATGCCTATATCTGTGTCTCCCCCTCCTTTTACTCCTCCACCTCTTTTATTTTCGCATGACTATATGTACTTGTCACTTTTCCATGTGTTAGTTATGTCTTCTGAGCAGTTTGTCAGCTTTTGGACACCTTTGAAGGTGTTTTCTATGTGTTTCTATGTGTTTTTGTTTGCCTGCCATTGGTTTTAACGGTGTTCGAAGGTGTTCGACGAACAGTTCGACGAACAGTTCGGCGAACACACGGGTGTTCGACGAACCGAACCGAACTCGAACACTACGGGGGTGGCTCAACACTACTCTTAAGCTAGCCAGGTGCTTTGTAACCTTTCTCAGTCAGTTTAGCTAGGTCTTTTGACCTTTATGTTCTATGTTGTGTGTTTGTCTTTTTACTGCTACAATTTCTGCTAGGAGGTGTCCATCTTTCTCCCAGTCCCTAGTTCTTGTAGGGATCCCTCCCTCACATCTATAGGTCTTCGTTCAGACTAGCTGAGGACTTTAGCGGGTCTGATCGCAGGATCAGGTTCCCCGTTACATCGTAGGGATCTAGCTTAGTTCTATTGTAGGGACAGATCTCCTGTCTTTCCTTAGTGCTTGTAGCCTATCGTAACAATATCTATCTATCAATCAATATATCTATCCATATATCAGTTATTTATCCATATATCTATCTATTATCTATTTATCTATTTATTATCTATCTATCCATATATCTATTTATTATCTATCTACCTACAGTGGTGGCCAAAAGTTTTGGCACCCCTGCAATTCTGTCAGATAACACTCAGTTTCTTCCTGAAAATGATTGCAATCACAAATTCTTTGGTCTTATTATCTTCATTTAATTCGACTTCAATGAAAACACACAAAAAGAATTGTCCTAAAGCCAAATTGGATATAATTCCACGCCAAACCTAAAAAAGGGGGTGGACAAAAGTATTGGCACCCTTTGAAAAATCATGTGATGCTTCTCTAATTCGTGTAATTAACAGCACCTGTAACTTACCTGTGGAACCTAACAGGTGTTGGCAATAACTAAATCACACTTGCAGCCAGTTAACATGGATTAAAGTTGACTCAACCTCTGTCCTGTGTCCTTGTGTGTACCACATTGAGCATGGAGAAAAAAAAGAAGACCAAAGAACTGTCTGAGAACTTGAGAAACCAAATTGTGAGGAAGCATGAGCAATGTCAAGGCTACAAGTCCATCTCCAAAGACCTGAATGTTCCTGTGTCTTCCGTGCGCAGTGTCATCAAGAAGTTTAAAGCCCATGGCACTGTGGCTAACCTCCCTAGATGTGGACGGAAAAGAAAAATTGACGAGAGATTTCAATGCAAGATTGTGCGGATGGTGGATAAAGAACCTCGACTAACATCCAAACAAGTTCAAGCTGCCCTGCAGTCCGAGGGTACGACAGAGTCAACCCGTACTATCCATCGGCGTCTGAATGAAAAGGGACTGTATGGTAGGATACCCAGGAAGACCCCACTTCTTACCCCGAGACATAAAAAAGCCAGGCTGGAGTTTGCCAAAACTTACCTGAGAAAGCCTAAAACGTTTTGGAAGAATATTCTCTAGTCTGATGAGACAAAAGTAGAGCTTTTTGGGAAAAAGCATCAACATAGAGTGTACAGGAAAAAAAAAGAGGCATTCAAAGAAAAGAACACGGTCCCTACAGTCAAACATGGCGGAGGTTCCCTGATGTTTTGGGGTTGCTTTGCTGCCTCTGGCACTGGACTGCTTGACCGTGTGCATGGCATTATGAAGTCTGAAGACTACCAACAAATTTTGCAGCATAATTTAGGGCCCAGTGTGAGAAAGCTGATTCTCCCTCAGAGGTCATGGGTCTTCCATCAGGACAATGACCCAAAACACACTTCCAAAAGCACTATAAAATGATTTGAGAGAAAGCACTGGAGACTTCTAAGGTGGCCAGCAATGAGTCCAGACCTGAATCCCATAGAACACCTGTGGAGAGATCTCAAAATGGCAGTTTGGAGAAGGCACCCTTCAAATATCAGGGACCTGGAGCAGTTTGCCAAAGAAGAATGGTCTAAAATTCCAGCAGAGCATTGTAAGAAACTCATTGATGGTTACCGAAAGCGGTTGTTCGCAGTTATTTTGGCTAAAGGTTGTGCAACCAAGTATTAGGCTGAGGGTGCCAATACTTTTGTCTGGCCCATTTTTGGAGTTTTGTGTGAAATGATCAATGATTTGATTTTTGCTTCATTCTCTTTTGTGTTTTTTCCTTGCAAGCAAATTAAATGAAGATAATAAGACCAAAGAATTTGTGATTGCAATCATTTTCAGGAAGAAACTGAGTATTATCTGACAGAATTGCAGGGGTGCCAATACTTTTGGCCACCACTGTATCTAATTATCTATCTATCAGTCTATCTATCTATTTATCTATCCATATATCTACCTACTGTCTATCGCTATATCTATCTATTATCTATGTTTCTGTGTTTATCTATCTATCCATATATCTATCTATCAATCTATCTATTATCTATCTATCCATATATGTATCTATCCATATATCTATCTATTATCTATTAATCAGTCTACCGGCAGATGGATAGATAGTTATATAGATAGATAGATAAGTAATAGATATATAGATGATAGACTGCTAGATAGCTAGACTGCTAGATAGATAATAGATAATAGATAGATACATAGTTTACAGAGGGACCCCAGAAAAAAATTGACGTAGGGACCCACTATAAAATCTAACTAGTAAAGTCTAAACAGACAGCTGTGGGCCGATATTAATAGCCAGGGAAGGGGCCATGGATACTAGCTCCCTCCGAGGCTAATAATATCAGTTCTCAGCTGCCCCAGAAAAGGCGCATCTTTAAGATGTGCCAAATCTGGAGCTTAGCCTCCGCTCTTCCCACTGCCGTGTAGCGGTGGAGAGTGGGGTAATAGGTTGGGGTTCATGTCAGCCTTGTATTGGCGGCTGACATGAAGGGCAGGTTAGTAATGGAGCGGAATCTATAAGATGCTACTGGATGTGACTGTTCAATAGGACAGCAGGCTATGCACTGACACAGGAGCTGATGAACTCGTGTGACCTCACTTACAGCACTATTGCTGAGTGAGAAATTCCCACACAGCAGTAGTGCCGTAAGTGAGGTCACACGAGTTCACGATAAACTCGTCTGACCTCACTCCCCGCAGCTCAGCTTGTACACTGACTGAAGAGATCACTGTCCTGTCAGTGTATCGCAGTTGCTGAACAGAGCAGTCACATTTTCTGATATAGCCGTTCTATTCATGAGATCGACGTGGGACACTTGCTATATGGACTATGGTGGACAGGTGAGGATGAGGTTGGTTTATTTTACCTTTCTTACTGGGGACAATGGCTTGAGGACTAGGTGTAAGGTGAGTATATGTTTTTTTTTCAGGGGATGAGTACATCAGGGACAAAGTGTAAGTGAGTATAATGTGTTTTTTTATTTGAATATTTTTTTAAATTAATTTTCAGATCGTTTTTTTTACTTTCAGGACAGGCGCCGCTGACAAGAGACTACTGCTCTCATCCAGCAGCTCCTGTGCTCGCTATTTCCAATGACAGCAGGCGCCGACTGATGGGGGTAGTTGTCCCAGCAGCCGGCGCCTATGACCAGGGGTAAGCTTTTTACCACAAATCACGGTCACAGCTGTGGGATCACGCAGGAAACACCCAAACCCAAAGATCGCTGCACTGAACCCAGGTATATACATCTATGGCTATCTAATAGATAGGCATAAATGTATATACCTGGCTTCAGTGCGGCGCCCGGCTCCGATGATTCAGGAATTTAATCAAATGAGCTTATTACAGGGACCGAGCACGCGAACAGCATGCAATACTCGGCACTGCTTGATACTCGATCGAGCACCCCAATACTCGGGCGAGTACCGAGCAGTGCCGAGCACGCTCGCCCATCACTACTAATAACAACAACTCCCAGTATCTCCTTACCATTGTTAAGGACATACTGGGAGTTGTAGGTTTATGCAATAAAAATGTATATGGGGCTGACCTGACATTACAATTGATGTACCATGTACTGATATGGTTTAGGTGATGTATTCATCTACTGATGTCTGCGTGTGTGTGGATGTCTGTGTGTGTTTCAATGTCTGCGTGTGTGAGCATGTCTGTGTATATGTCTGTGTATCTGGATTATATGCATTTTTGGAAGATGCTTGTATGTTATAGTGCATTGTGGTGTGTAAAAACATTCATATATTTGGGGCACATTTACTACATTTATAAGGGCTCTTTCACACTTGTTAGGGAATTCCATTTGTCTTTCCAAGTTTAGGAGCAGACAAGTGAAATTAATCCCTTTACGCATCTTGACCTAACTAAGTCACCATAAGGATGTGATGAAGCCCTGCTATGTGTAGCATAAGCGATCGGATGATCACAGCTTCAAGTCTGCTAAGGAGACTGTTAAAGCAAGTAAAAAGTAAAATATAAAAAAGTTTTTAAAAAAAAAAAAAAATGAAAAAAGTTCAAATCACCCCCCTTTTTCTCCATTCAAAATAAAACAATAAAAAATAAAAAATACACATATTTGGTATTGCCGCATTCATAAACGCCTAATCTATCAAAATATATAAACAATCAGATTGGTAAACGGCATAACGAGAAAATAAATCAAAACGCCAAAATTCCGTATTTTTGGTTGCAGCAACATTGCATTAAAATATAACAACAGCCAATCAAAACATTATATCTAATTTAAAATGGTATCAATAAAAGTCAGCTTAGTATGCAAAAAATAAGCCCTCAACCAGCCCCAGAACGCGAAAAAATGGATAAGCTACGGGTCTCGGAAAATGGCACAATTTTTTTTTTACAAACTTTGGATTTTTTTTCACCACTTAAATAAAAAAGAAATAGCTAAAGTGGTACCCAATTAGTTTATATGAATAATTAGCATAGGGATAAAATTTAACCTTCATTAAATAATTATTAAAAGGCCCAAAGTGCAAGGTGCATGCATAAATACAAGAAGTACCAGGAAGTACAAAAGATGAAGGAAAATAGGAAACTTATACTGATAGTATTCCTATTTATCAAAAAAATAGGTCAATCATCACCTTTGAGGAAATATTTTTCAGGTAAATGGTGGATATTAACAAAATAACCTCACTAGTAAAGTCCACCAGACCACCATATCCTCTCTAGCTACTTCCCATCAGTCAAATAACCAGGTCAGTAAACAAAGTATTGAGCAGGTATAAATCAAATCCACAACTTCTGGGAATAATATAGGCTAGTTAAGTACATGAAACATCAGCCAGACATATAGAACCATTAAAGGAATATTTTTATAATTCATTTTATATCAAAGCATATATCCACACATATATTAACTATTTTGTGGCATTGCAAAGATTATCATAGAATCATAGAGGAAATTTTGAACTTATCTGATCCTCCATTAGTGATGGGTATGAAGTCTCATTACAGGCGGTCTCCCGACGCGTTTCCCTTTTATCATCAGGGGAGTGAAGTGCCCACAATCATGCCCCCCATTCATAGGATGTGTCTTAGTGGCTGGTATATCGTTCCCATTAATGTGGTGCATCTTATATATGTGCTGCGTGCTGAAAACAGCGTTATACTTCTGGGTGTGACGTCATTCAGGACGCAAAAAGATGACAACATCCGGTCAGTGGACCACCACTTACCTGAAAAATATTTCCTCAAAGGTGATGATTGACCTATTTTTTTGATAAATAGGAATACTATCAGTATAAGTTTCCTATTTTCCTTCATCTTTTGTACTTCCTGGTACTTCTTGTATTTATGCATGCACCTTGCACTTTGGGCCTTTTAATAATTATTTAATAAAGGTTAAATTTTATCCCTATGCTAATTATTAATATAAACTAATTGGGTACCACTTTAGCTATTTCTGATTGAATTTTGGAGTATGGCAGGTTTCCTGCCAACAGGCATAGGTATGAACGTATGGGTTACTGAGGCCAAGGATGTTTTTCAGATCGCACTTTTGTTCAAAAAAGGTATTCTCCCTCTTTTAATACAGCATTTAAAGACCTCACTAAGACCTATAGAGATCAAATTGTATCATGGTGGGAGGTACAAAGCCATGACAATTATATTAAATCAGGCATTGTGCCACACCACCTCAGGATTGCTTTATCTCCGGGTTATCGTTATAAAAATCCTAATTTATTGATTAAATGGGAAAAAGAAGCAACAGAAAGTTCATTGAGACTTATGAATCTTCTGTTGGAAGAGGAAAGAATTATTTGCATAATCTGAATGAATCCCTTAAAGAATAGATTGAAATTACAAAAAATTTTTCAGCAGAACTTGAATTCCCAAATAAGGAACTGGGTCTTCAAAATAGTCTAGAGAAATTTCAGTTTTATCTGAAAGAACGTAAACACAGACTATATAGTAGAGACCTTCAGGAGTTCAGGGATAATAAAGCATACTCTATGTAGCGCCGGCGTCCCTGCCCTCTGCTAGGCAGGGACGCTGTTCCCCTCACCTCTCTGCTCCGTGCCCGGCGTCCTCCTCCCGCTCTGCTGGCAGCGCGCGCTCCTTCCCGGCCACTGTGCTTAGGGCGCGCGCGCTCTCCCTCCCTCTTAAAGGGGCCGCGCGCGCCGTCCTAAGGAGTCCCCGGCCAATGGCCGGAGGACTTCACCATATATAAGGCACCTCCTCCAAAATGGAGGTGCCCGAGCAATGTTGTTGCACTGTTCACTACTCTGCTTCAGCCCTCAGGTCCCGTTGCCAGTTACCTGCCAGATACCTGCCAGATTCCTGCCAGCTTGCTGTCTTATTCCTGCCTGATTATCTGCTACCTGCCTGCTAGTCTGAGGTCCGACGGTCTGCCTTACTACTCCTGTCAGTCTGTCTAAGGACCAGCCTGTCCGCTCACCTGGGAGCGCACTTCAGCCACCTGCCTGCTTGCCTGAGGTCCGACGGTCTGCCTTCCAACTCCTGTCAGTCTGTCTATGGACCAGCTTGCCTGCTCACCTGGGAGCACACATCTGCTACCTGCCTGCTAGCCTACCTGGAGGCTCCGCCGTCACGTGCTGTGACCACCTGCCTGTCCAGTGACTCCTGCCCGCTCACCTGGGAGCGCTCATCTGCTGCCTGTCTGCTAGCCTACCTGGAGGCTCTGCCGTCACGTGCTGTGACCACCCGCCTGTCCAGAGACTTCTGCCCGCTCACCTGGGAGCGCTCATCTACCGCCTGTCTGTTGGTCTTCCTGGAGGCTCCGCCGTCACATGCTGTGACCACCCGTTCATCCAGAGACTCTCGCCTGCTCACCTGGGAGCTCACGTCTATCATCAGCCGCCACAGGTCGTACCAACCCTTTACCCAGAGACTGCCCCGGTCACTTGCCGTGACCATCTGCCCGTTCATCCAGAGACTGCCCCGGTCACTTGCCGTGACCATCTGCCCGTTCATTCAGAGACTGCCCCGGTCACTTGCCGTGACCATCTGCCCGTTCATTTAGAGACTGCCCCGGTCACTTGCCGTGACCATCTGCCCGTTCATCCAGAGACTGCCCCGGTCACTTGCCGTGACCTCCAGCCCGTTCACTCAGAGACTGTCCCGGTCACCTGCTGTGACTTCCTGCCCGTCTTCCCTGGTCGCCACCCGCTCCCTTACAAGGACCGCCCCCTTGTATAGTAGCTCAGAGGTTCCGCCTCCCAGACCCGTTACAGTTTGCTCGGGCCATGGAACCCGGAGGCACCCAAGCTCCCTCGCTCTCGGACCTGTGTCATGAACTGTCCCGTCAAAGGTCCCAACAGGAGTCCATCCTGGGTCACCTGCGGAATGTCAATACTCGCCTGGACACTCTGACTGCTCCACCAGCAACCTCCGCCAGTGCCATGTCTCGCAATCCGGCAGCTCCGCTGCCCACTAATACCATGGTATCCTACCCCGGACCCCGGCTTTCTGCACCTCCTCGCTTCGGAGGCGACTCCGCCCAGGCTCGGGGCTTCATAAATCAGTGCACCCTGCACTTTGAACTATTGTCCCACCAGTTTAACTCCGACCGAGCCAAAATTGCATTCATCATGTCCCATCTCACCGGGGAGGCCCTGGCCTGGCTAAATCCTCTATGGGAGAGAGGAGACCCCCTGGTGTCCAACTTGCCTGCTTTTCTCACGGCTTTCCGGAAAGTCTTCGACGAACCCGGACGGAAGACCTCATCCGCATCATCACTGCTACGCCTCCGTCAGGGAAGTCTCACCGTGGGCCAATATGCCATACGGTTCCGTACCCTTGCCTCGGAGCTGGCCTGGGATAACGACGCTCTGGTATCCGTCTTCTGGGAGGGTCTGTCCGGCCGTATTAAAGATGAACTTGCCGGTCGGGACATCCCTACCACTCTCGATGACCTAATAACTCTTGCCACCCGGATTGACCTACGGTTCCAGGAGCGTGCCAAAGAGGTCACCCGTGAGAGGAGGTTACCACGTCTAGCTCCTACTTTTCAGAAACCCGTCACTCCCTCCGTCTCTACCCAGGTACACTCTCCTGAGCCTATGCAGGTCGACCAGACCAAGATGGTCAAAACCCGTCAGGACTTACGCCGTGCCGAGGGGAGCTGCTTCTACTGTGGCAGTAAGGAGCACCGGATCCATACCTGTCCGGAGAGGTCGGGAAACGCCTGTGTCTAGGTTCGCTCAGAGAGGTCGACCTAGACAAGAATAAATCCTCTCCATCTCTGCTGTTGTCAGTCTCAATCGTCTGCGGGGAGAACCGTTATTTCGAACTAGCCCAACTTGACTCTGGAGCAGCCGGGAATCTTATTTCACAGTCCCTGGTAGAGAAATACCGCATCCCCACCAAACCTCTGGCTGTACCCTTGTCTGTTGCTGCCGTGGATGGGGGTCTCTTACCACGCCCCATCCAACTCATCACCGAATCCATTACTCTGCAGGTGGGAATGCTGCATTCTGAGAGTATCTCCTTTCATGTTCTGCCTGGACTCTCCCACGCCCTCTTGCTAGGCCTACCTTGGCTCCAGAGACATGCACCCGTGCTTGACTGGCAGACCGGAGAAGTCCTTCGCTGGGGACAGGACTGCCATAAGACCTGTCTGGTTCCCGTCCATCCAGTCCGTCCTTCTCCTACCCCAGCTAATCTACCTGGACTTCCGATTCCTTATTGGTCTTATGCTGATGTCTTTAATAAAAAGGAAGCAGAGACACTACCCCCTCATAGACCATACGACTGCCCTATCGACCTGTTACCTGGTACTACTCCTCCCCGTGGGCGTATTTATCCATTATCCGCTGCTGAGACCCGGTCGATGTCCGAATATATTGAGGAGAATCTGGCCAGGGGATTCATCCGGAAATCTACCTCCCCGGCGGGAGCAGGCTTCTTTTTCGTCAAAAAGAAGGACGGCTCTCTCCGTCCCTGTATAGACTATAGAGGCCTTAACCAGATCACGGTGAAGAATAAGTACCCCCTTCCGCTCATTCCGGAGTTATTTGATCGTCTGAGGGGGGCTAGAATCTTCACCAAACTGGACCTCCGTGGGGCGTACAACCTGGTCCGTATCCGTCAGGGGGATGAATGGAAGACGGCATTCAACACCCGGGACGGCCTCTATGAATATCTGGTAATGCCCTTTGGTCTCTGTAACGCTCCTGCCGTCTTTCAAGAGTTGGTCAATGACATCTTCCGGGACCTTCTCTACTCCTGCGTAGTGGTGTACCTGGACGACATCTTGGTCTTCTCTCCGGATCTCCAGACTCACCGGAGGGACGTTCGTCAGGTCCTGCTCAGGCTCAGGCAGAATCACCTCTTCGCTAAATACGAGAAGTGCCTCTTTGAGCAGACCTCGCTTCCGTTTTTGGGCTACATTATTTCTCAGACCGGCCTACGAATGGATCCAGAGAAACTGTCTGCCATCGAGAAATGGCCTCGACCGGAGGGGTTGAAGGCCATTCAGCGATTCCTGGGCTTCGCTAACTACTACCGCCTCTTCATACCACACTTCTCTTCCCGGACTGCCCCAATTTCCGCGCTCACCCGTAAGGGTACTAATCCCAAAGAGTGGCCGCCCGAAGCAGAGGAGGCCTTTCTTTCCCTAAAACAGGCCTTCTCTTCCGCCCCGGTGCTGCATCGCCCGGACGGCAACAAGCAGTTCTTCCTGGAAGTTGACGCCTCCTCCTCTGGAGCCGGAGCGGTACTTATTCAAAAATCATCTTCCGGGAGAATGGTAACTTGTGGCTTCTTCTCCAAACTCTTCTCCTCTTCTGAGCGCAACTATTCCATAGGAGACCGAGAGTTATTGGCCATCAAGCTGGCGTTGGAGGAGTGGCGTTACCTACTCGAGGGGGCTCTTCACCCGGTAATAATTTACACTGACCACAAGAACTTGGCTTACCTCCAGCATGCCCAGAGACTTAACCCGCGCCAAGCCCGGTGGTCCTTGTTTTTTGCTCGCTTTGATTTTGTTCTTCATTTTCGCCCGGCTGACAAAAACGTCAAAGCAGACGCCTTGTCCCGATCCTTTCTGGTGTCCGATCTCGAGGAAGAACCTAAACATATCATCGATCCCGCCAGAGTAATGCAGGTGGCTCCCGTGAGTCTAAATCGTCTCCCTCCCGGTAAGACGTTTGTTTCAGTACCTGATCGGAAGAAGATCCTACACTGGGGCCATTCGTCTAAACTAGCTGGCCACGCCGGTCAGAAAAAGACCCTCCAGCTTATTGCCCGGCACTACTGGTGGCCTACCCTGCACAAGGACGTAATAGACTTTGTTTCTGCCTGTGTGTCCTGCGCCCGCAACAAAGTCCCGAGACACCTGCCAGCCGGTCGCCTCCTTCCGCTTCCTGTGCCTGCTGCCCCCTGGCAGCATATTGCTATGGACTTCATAACTGATCTCCCCGTCTCCGCCGGTTGTACGGTCATTTGGGTGGTCGCTGATCGCTTTTCCAAGATGGCTCACTTTATTCCCCTGCCAGCCCTCCCGTCTGCACCCGAGCTGGCTAAAGACTTTATCCGCCACATCTTCCGTCTTCATGGCCTGCCCCTCCACATCGTGTCGGATCGTGGGGTACAGTTCACCTCACGTTTCTGGAGAGCCACTTGTAAACTGCTAGACGTCACCCTGGACTTCTCTTCCGCTTACCACCCACAGTCCAATGGTCAAGTGGAGCGGATCAATCAGAACCTGACCAGTTACCTCCGGCACTTCGTTAATGCCCATCATTCAGACTGGGTGGATCTCCTACCATGGGCCGAGTTCTCTTATAACAATCACGAGAGCGAATCCTCCTCCAAATCCCCGTTTTTTGTAGTCTTCGGTCAGCATCCTCGGATTCCTTTTCCTGTCTCCACCTCTGTGGACAACCCGGCTGCGGAATCTCTCGTTAGCAAATTTTCCTCCATTTGGGAGAGTACCCGATCCGCACTCCTTCAGTCGTCCGAACGGATGAAAAGACACGCTGACAAAAAACGCCTGGATCCTCCACAATTTCGTCCTGGAGATAAAGTCTGGCTCTCATCTAGATATGTCCGACTCAAGATACCTTCTTACAAGTTAGGACCTCGGTTCATCGGTCCTCTGGAGGTCATCAGTCAGATCAACCCGGTGGCCTATAAATTGAAACTCCCGGCCAACTTACGGATCCCTAACTCCTTCCATGAATCTCTCCTCAAACCTGTGGTACTTAACTCTTTTTCCAAGTCTACAGGTATGCCTCCTGCTCCGGTTTCTGCTGAGGACGAGTTTGAGGTAGAGAACATTCTTGCCACCAAAAGGGTAAGAGGAAAGACCTTTTTTCTAGTAGATTGGAAGGGGTTTGGTCCTGAGGAGAGAACATGGGAGCCCCGGGAGAACATCCATGCCCCTCTTATCCTAGCTAAATTTCTGTCTGGCCTAAAAAAGGGGGGGCCTAAAGGGGGGGGTGCTGTAGCGCCGGCGTCCCTGCCCTCTGCTAGGCAGGGACGCTGTTCCCCTCACCTCTCTGCTCCGTGCCCGGCGTCCTCCTCCCGCTCTGCTGGCAGCGCGCGCTCCTTCCCGGCCACTGTGCTTAGGGCGCGCGCGCTCTCCCTCCCTCTTAAAGGGGCCGCGCGCGCCGTCCTAAGGAGTCCCCGGCCAATGGCCGGAGGACTTCACCATATATAAGGCACCTCCTCCAAAATGGAGGTGCCCGAGCAATGTTGTTGCACTGTTCACTACTCTGCTTCAGCCCTCAGGTCCCGTTGCCAGTTACCTGCCAGATACCTGCCAGATTCCTGCCAGCTTGCTGTCTTATTCCTGCCTGATTATCTGCTACCTGCCTGCTAGTCTGAGGTCCGACGGTCTGCCTTACTACTCCTGTCAGTCTGTCTAAGGACCAGCCTGTCCGCTCACCTGGGAGCGCACTTCAGCCACCTGCCTGCTTGCCTGAGGTCCGACGGTCTGCCTTCCAACTCCTGTCAGTCTGTCTATGGACCAGCTTGCCTGCTCACCTGGGAGCACACATCTGCTACCTGCCTGCTAGCCTACCTGGAGGCTCCGCCGTCACGTGCTGTGACCACCTGCCTGTCCAGTGACTCCTGCCCGCTTACCTGGGAGCGCTCATCTGCTGCCTGTCTGCTAGCCTACCTGGAGGCTCTGCCGTCACGTGCTGTGACCACCCGCCTGTCCAGAGACTTCTGCCCGCTCACCTGGGAGCGCTCATCTGCCGCCTGTCTGTTGGTCTTCCTGGAGGCTCCGCCGTCACATGCTGTGACCACCCGTTCATCCAGAGACTCTCGCCTGCTCACCTGGGAGCTCACGTCTATCATCAGCCGCCACAGGTCGTACCAACCCTTTACCCAGAGACTGCCCCGGTCACTTGCCGTGACCATCTGCCCGTTCATCCAGAGACTGCCCCGGTCACTTGCCGTGACCATCTGCCCGTTCATTCAGAGACTGCCCCGGTCACTTGCCGTGACCATCTGCCCGTTCATTTAGAGACTGCCCCGGTCACTTGCCGTGACCATCTGCCCGTTCATTTAGAGACTGCCCCGGTCACTTGCCGTGACCATCTGCCCGTTCATCCAGAGACTGCCCCGGTCACTTGCCGTGACCTCCAGCCCGTTCACTCAGAGACTGTCCCGGTCACCTGCTGTGACTTCCTGCCCGTCTTCCCTGGTCGCCACCCGCTCCCTTACAAGGACCGCCCCCTTGTATAGTAGCTCAGAGGTTCCGCCTCCCAGACCCGTTACACTCTATGTCTATAGGACGTACTCAGAGGGCACCGGAGACTGATATTTCCTCCTCTGAGACGGAAATCTCTGATTTAGATATTCGGCCAAGATACCCGAGGGGTAGAGGAAGAGGAAGAGGGGGCAATCGTGGTAATAGAGGAGGTGGTAGGAGGTCTCCTCCAAGGGACGGTTTTTTAGAGTACAACTATCCTCTGCGCAACCATCTAAATTCCAGCAGCGGCCGCTGACCCTTGGTACCCCCTCTGGCACGGTACATAGAAAATATTGGTCCCCTCCTTCCTCTGTTAGTCAATCTCACAGGAGTTCTATTGCACAAACCCAATCACAGGTCATTAATCTATCTTCTAGGCCTATCAATAACGCAGAAATGTGTGTCTTGAGTAAAGGCCTTTCTTTTGTTCCCACTACTGATTTCAATCATTTTGAAACCATTAAGGACCTTAATCTCTTCATTAGGAAATTAAGGTGGAAAAAACATTTTAATCGGGAAGATAGGAGAACCTGTTCTGAATTGGGTATTGCAGAGGATTTACTCCAGGATGTCAGGTTCCTCTATCATTTGGGAGACAGTTATTGTACTTTTGATGGGAATGGTCCATTTACAGCCCTCAAAAATAAAAGTAAAAATATGCCTCCGGTATCTGGTGACCCTGGGTCTATAGATGTTTTTCTTGATCTTGTTACTAAGGACATCATGGAATTACCTCGCAAAAAATCTTTCTTTAGGAATAACTTAACGAAACTTGAAATGCAGAGTCTTTGCAATCTTGAGAGTGACACCAATATAACTATCAAACTGTCTGATAAAGGTGGGAACATAGTGGTAATGAACACGGGTGACTATAAGAATTTATATTTAACATTACTTAATGACCATACTAGTTATGAGGTTGTAACCACTAATCCCACCAACGGTCTCATGAGGGAACTGAAGCTTTTGGTTGATGAGGGGGTCGCTGCTGGAATTTTGGACAAAAAAGAAAGAGATTTTCTCTATCCACAATTCCCGATTATGGCCACTTTTTATTGTTTACCCAAGATCCATAAAGGGGTTAATCCCTTAAAAGGTAGACCTATAGTGGCAGGCACTAACAGTCTTACACAAAATTTGGGCATTTACCTGTATACTTAAACCATTTGTGGGGTCACTGAGCTCGTATGTTCGCAACACTACAGACCTGTTGAGCAAAATAGATGGGATTTGTCTAGAACCTGATACGTTGTTGTGCAGCATTGATGTAGAAGCACTATATACCTCCATTCCACATGCAAGGGGATTACAAGCAGTAGACCACTATTTGAATACTAGAGGTCGGCAGTTTAGCAGACACAACACCTTTGTCTTGAGTTCTCTGGAATTTTGTCTCACAAAATTTTTTTTTCTATTTGACAGGAAATACTTCCACCAGCTCAGGGGTACCGCGATGGGGAGCCCTTGTGCCCCCTCGTATGCTAACCTTTTCCTGGGCTGGTGGGAGGAAACCATGGTCTTCTGTGAACCAGCCATCCCTCTGAGTGATAATGTCATCGTTTGGCTGCGCTATATTGATGACATATTTGTTATCTGGAGGGGATCTGAATCTTTGTTTGACAAATTTGTTACACAACTCAATGTGAATAACATTGGTTTACGATTCACACATGAGTGTAACTACCAAAAACTACCGTTTCTTGATGTCTGTGTTCAGAGAAACGTTAATGGTGAATTAAGCACTAGTAATTATAGAAAACCTACGGCCACAAACTCTCTCTTCAGATGGGAGAGAAGTCATCCCGGCCTCCTTAAGAGAGGAATTCCAAAAGGACAGTATTTAAGGATACGTAGGAATTGCTCGGATCTTAATATCTTCAAGAAACAGGCCTATGACTTACGTGGACGTTTTATAGAGAGGGGTTATCCTGAACACATTCTTTCTGAAGCTTATAAAGATTCATTGACCAAAGATCGAAAGACTCTGTTGACTCCAAAGGTTGTAAAGGAGGAGGAGAGGATCTCAAGGTTCATCACCACTTTCTCTAGTGGGGCCAAGGGAGTCAGAGAGATTTTAAAACGTCATTGGCCTATTTTACTCATGGACACAGACATCAAAGAAACGGTGGGTCCCTTTCCCCAAATTACTTTTCGAAAAGGGAGGTCACTTAAGGATAGGCTGGTCCACAGTTTTTTTAAGGAAACTCCAGATCCATCATGGTTGGGTAACCAGACAAAAGGCTGCTACAGCTGTGGTAATTGTTGTGCATGTAAGTCAGTGACAAAGGGCAGGTCCTTTCTGGGGAATGTGACTGGGAAAGAATACATTATACGACACTTCATCAATTGCCGTACCACAGGAGTGATATACAAAGCCATGTGTCGTTGTGGTATGGAATATGTAGGCAAGACTAGACGGGAATTTAGAAAAAGAATAAGAGAACATGTCCGTGACATTGCCAACAAACGTGACACCCCGGTATTGAATCATATCAATGTTAATCATGGGGGTGATGTCAATTTTATTCAGTTTATGGGAATCGACAGGATTGCACCCTCTGTTAGAGGTGGTAACTGGGATCAAAAAATCCTACAAAAAGAATGCAAATGGATTTTCTGGCTCAAGACAATGCAACCATTAGGCCTCAACGAACAACTATCTTTCAACTCTTTTTTGTAGAGAGAGGGCCTTATAGGGTTTATTATAGAGAGGGTCAGCCGTCGATGAGTGGGGGCGCCAATCTCGTTTGCCTTAGGGTGCCAACCTCCGCGGAAGGTAGGGCCAGGTAGTCCCTAGTTATTATAGGTACATGTCAGATCCTCTTTCTTTCTTCCCTTTTCCCACCTTGCCACATATCATCCTGTCTCGGGTATGCGAGCTCAGTGACCCCTGGTTTTATTTACATATGCATTTCAATATACATCTATACTATCAGATTCCTCCCTTATCAAAATTGACTTTGGTGATTCTGCGTTTTCAGTATACGCATATTTATGTATTCTGTGACTAAGTACCGTACATATTTTGTGGTATGTGGTCTGGTGTGTTCCTACTAGTTTCATTTGGGCTCACTTTGATCACAATAGGACGCTGGCATACTGCAGTAAACTCAGCGTCTGGTGCGTTACCATGGAGAGCATGTTTGATATGTATACGCCCATCGCTAGCATGTGCTATCTAGGAGGAAGTCCTGAGGAAGTCCTGAGGTATCGTCTGCGCATGCGCGAGTCTGGTGTGTTCCATATGCGTTCCACAGACCGGATGTTGTCATCTTTTTGCGTCCTGAATGGCCGCGCACAGGATATGACGTCACACCCGGAAGTGTAACACTGTTTTCAGCATGCAGCACATATATAAGAGGCACCACATTAATGGGAACGATATACCAGCCACTAAGACACATCCTATGAATGGGGGGCATGATTGTGGGCACTTCACTCCCCTGATGATAAAAGGGAAACGCGTCGGGAGCCCGCCTGTAATGAGACTTCATACTCATCACTAATGGAGGATCAGATAAGTTCAAAATTTCCTCTATGATTGTATGATAATCTTTGCACTGCCACAAAATAGTTAATATATGTGTGGATATATGCTTTGATATAAAATTAATCCTGAAAATATTCCTTTAATGGTTCTATATGTCTGGCTGATTGGTTTCATGTACTTAACTAGCCTATATTATTCCCAGAAGTTGTGGATTTGATTTGTACCTGCTCAATACTTTGTTTACTGGCCTGGTTATTTCACTGATGGGAATTAGCTAGAGAGGATATGGTGGTCTGGTGGACTTTACTAGTGAGGTTATTTTGTTAATATCCACCATTTACCTGAAAAATATTTCCTCAAAGGTGATGATTGACCTATTTTTTTGATAAATAGGAATACTATCAGTATAAGTTTCCTATTTTCCTTCATCTTTTGTACTTCCTGGTACTTCTTGTATTTATGCATGTGTAGCGCCCCGAGGGTTCGGCCGCTACAGGGGTATTGCACCTCAACCAGAGGTGTGGTATTCCACTCCCGGGTAAGGATGGAGTGTGGACCAGGGCTCAGTTAGCTGCACACATATACACTCCTCATTTCCGGGGGACAGCTCTACGGTGCTCCCATTAGTATGCAGGCACGACTGACTATGTCCCTGGCTGCAGTGGGGAGGGGGGGAACCCTAGTGATGTGGGAGCAGATAGGGGCTGGTTCCTGGGCATAGGAAGGAGCTCATTGGTTGCAGGTCACCTGGGCTCAGACACAGAGGAGGAGGTATAAAAGGTGGGCACCATCTTAGAACAGTGTTCAGTCTGTGAGGAGGAAGTGAGAGTGGAGGAGGAGGGGAGCAGAGGCTCCGCTGGAGTTCTGCTCCAGAGCCAGGCCTAGGGACACGGGCCGGGCGAGAGGGAGAGAAGGAAAGGAACAGAACAGAAAGAGAAAGGAACCGAAGAGAAAGGCCCAGGAACACGAAGGAAGAAGGGACCCTAAGGACCCAGGAAATTAAGAGTGACGGGTCAGGCAAGGAAAGGGTACCGGATCCCAAGTTGGTGGAGGCAAATAATCCTCAGCCAAGAACCGGAGGTCGTGATCATATATTGGTGCGACCCCTCGCTAAACCTGCTAAGAAGGTGACGCGCCCCCTGGGCCATGTTGTTAGGGATACCCGGAGCCGGATCAGATGGGGGTTGTAGTCTCCGAGTGGCTGTGACCCGGTCCGTGCCCAG
This sequence comes from Phyllobates terribilis, assembly GCF_046119375.1. Classification (NCBI taxonomy): domain Eukaryota; kingdom Metazoa; phylum Chordata; class Amphibia; order Anura; family Dendrobatidae; genus Phyllobates; species Phyllobates terribilis. The sequence continues at coordinate 530,183,392 of NW_027362762.1, read as the reverse complement.
GGTGTCAAGCTCAGTGTGTGGCAGTCCTACAGGTGTTATTAGTTCTTAGTGTTGACTACGCCACCCGTTGATTTGCGGTCAATACGGCCGCCGCTGCAGCAGGGTCCGCTGAGGCTGGTGGTATGTGTGCAGCTTCGGGTAGTATAACCCCCAACGGGAGGGGTATAGCCTCAGGGGGTCAGCCGTGGAGGATGGTGGTTGTGAAGGTGCAGCAAGGAGACTCAGAGGCATAAAATGCAGTTCCAGGGTTTTACTTACTGGTGTTGCTCGGGTCACTGTGTACAGCAGTGACCACCCAAGCCGTGCTGCGTCCACCAGGTCCTGGACTCGGTCAACTCCCAGGCAACTCCGGAGTGTGGTCCTGAGCTCCCTTTCTGACTTGTCCTCCTCTCCGGCCTTCCCCACCAGGGATCCACCTAAGTCCGGCTCCCTCGGGCCTCCTGTTGGTAAACCCTTGTCTCTGGGTTCCCTGACCCTATTCTTGGTTTGCCTTCCGGGTGGATTTAGTGGGTGGTCGTGGCAGATCCTGCCCACGACCTCCGGTTCCTGGCTAAGGTGTGCTGTAGCCTCTGCCAGCTTGGGATCCGGTACCCTTTTGCCGACCCTTCACCCTTTTGTCCTTATTTTGGGATCTTGGGGTCCCCTCTGCGCCTCTGGGTCTCTCTTCCTTCTCCTCTGCTCTGCTTCTCAGGCTCTCAGACAGACTGTCTGACTGACTGACTGTGGCTGACTGACTGACGTCTCACAGACTGACCCTGATCTAAGATGGTGCCCACCTTATATACTCCCTCTATGTGTGAGCTCAGGTGACCAGCACCCAATGAGCTCCTAGCTTTACCCAGGCTGCTCCCCCTATCTGCCCCTACACTACTGGGATGTTCCACCCCCCTCCCACTCCAGCCAGGAACAGACACTGTCGTACCTGCACATTTCTCTAGTGGGAGTACCATCGGTCTGTTCCTCGGAAATGGGATGTGTGTAGTGCATGCAGCTAACTGAGCTCAGTTCCACACTCCATCCTTACCCGGGAGTGGAATATCACACCTCTGGGTTGAGGTGCAATACCCCTGTAGCAGCCGAATCCTCAGGGTGCTACATTCCCCCCTGGTAAATCACAGCACGTCCTCGGGCTGTAAAATATAAACATCCAAAACATACAATTTTTTTTCATAAACATAAACATAGAAAACATCATATATATATATCAGCAATAAACTTTTCATATAAATAACATTCTTGTTTCTGGTTCCTCCGGTCACGGTGCAACTTGTGACCGGGTAAAGTGCGACAGTCTCTCTTGGAATAAAACAGTTCCCTATAAAACCGGTAGGGGGCGCTTTAGGAAGCGCAACTATATACAAGGGAAATATGGCCGCTCTCAGTCCTCGGCCAGGTATTAGGGAGGAATGACCGCTCTCAGTCCTCGGTCAGTGGGAATAGGGACACACGGGATTCAGTTCAATCTGCTGGTCCCAACGGGGACTATATTTTAACTAGAACAGTTCTTATACCCTGACGGGTAACTATGTACAGTCTCTCTCTACCGTACTTCAACGACGGCGTCCTCCTGCTCCTTCTTTAGATTCTTCAGACCCATCCGGGTCCTCCCGCTCCTCCTCACACCGCAGCTCCTCCTCCGTCAGGCGATGCACATGGAGGGCGTAGGGTCCTTTGGCACACTTGTGCCGGGTGAAGGTGACCTCGTCCCCTACATACAGGTCACGACCTCTGTGTCCCTCCGGCAGATGGCTTTCTACGTCTCTGCGGGTCACAAAGACGTCGCCGGGGGTATGATGGTCTCTAATGAAGCCCCACCCATGCTGCATGTTGAATTTTATCACAGTCCCTGTGGAAGGGGGACCATGAGCTGCACGGGGATTCCTCCTGGTCCGGCTCTTCTGCTCCGCGCTCCTTATCTGCGCTTGCTGTTCCCGGACCCGCCTCTCTCTCCGCTCCCTCTCGAAGACCTCGAGCTGCTGCCGGCAGCACTCTGCACGCTCCGCTGCGGCCGCCCGAGTCTCCTGAGTGAACCCCATGAGGTCTTCTCCAGTGGGGTCCCACTCGAACTGTGCCTCCTCCAGCGGGGGCGAGGTCCTCCTTGCGGGCTTCGGAACCGGAATCAGGGGTTCATCTAGGGGTCTCTCTTTCCGGAGTCGAGGATGGTGAAACTCCGGTGGCCATATGAAGGGCTGCCCATCCGGGCACGTATGCTGGGCGAACAGGTCCTCACCCAGGTGCGGTACTTTAGGTGTTATGGGCGCTGTGGTGGTAGCGGCGCCCGGGTTGACCAGGCCTTGCGACCAGGCTTGGGGCACGCTAAAGGAAAAGGGCACCGTAAGAACGGCGGCGCCCGTGGTTACTCGGCCCTGCGACCAGGCTGGTGGCTCCGCGGAGGTAGGGGGCGCTGTTGGAATGGCGGCGCCCGGGGGTACTAGGCCTTGCGACCAGGCTGATGGTATTTCCTGCTTGGCCACGCTCGAGGTCGAGGCGTGTGACGTCACAGGGGTCGCGGCCGCGGTTTCCGGTTGAGGCCTAGTCGGCGGCGGTGACGATGCAGCGACGGGCACGGCAGGGGGAATTTCGGGCTCTGCGACGGGGAGCTGGGGCAGGCACGCGGTTTCCCGGCTCGGGGTAGAGACGTCCCCTTTACCTGCCTCCGTCCGTTCAGCTCCCTTCTCGGCGCCGTCTCCTGCCTTCATTCCTCCTGCGCCATCCTCAGAGGCGGTCTGTCTCCTCGTCTCAGGTGGCGTGCTCCGCTGACGGGTGCCGGTCTGCTGGGCCATCTCTCGGCTCCACTCCGCCAACGTCTCCCGCTGCACCCGGGCCATCCTCCGTGCGAGGCCCTCCAGCGCGGTCTGTGCACACTCCCGGTCTCGGGGGAGCTGTGTTAGGATCTCCAGCAGGCCTTCTGGAGTGGCGACCTGCAACAGGCTCCTGACCACTGGGTCGGTGCTGCCTGACTCTCCCTCCATCTCTGGGTAGGCTTTCTCTGGACTCCTCTCCAGACTTCTTGTCTCCGGGTGCGCTCTCTCCAGACTGCTCCAGGCGACACCCATCTTTGCTCTCTTGTTCTGTCTCCGCCCACATCGAGGGTGGTCCCAGGGCAACTTTGCGATTGTCAGTTCCAGGGGCAGTTCTCTCACGCTGATGGACACTTCCAGCATCACAGTCTCTGTTGGTGGGCGCGGTTTCCGCTTTTGGCGCCGTTCTTCGTCCTGGCCCACGATGGGAGGTGGCCTCTTGCCACCCTCTGGCACGCCCATAATGGCGTCCGCTCTGCCAAGGCGGGAAATCCTTGGAAATGGCGGGAAAAAGCTGCAAATGGCGGACAACCGGCGGGAAACGACCTGTGATGGGGTCCGTTGGCGGGGACCCTCCGGAACCGGCGGGAGACTTCTTTTTGAGGTAACGGTGAACTTTTCTTCAGGCACGCAGTACCCGGTTGTTGCGGGCACGTTATCCTGCCGACTACGCCAAAGTTGACGCGCCCCCTGGGCCATGTTGTTAGGGATACCCGGAGCCGGATCAGATGGGGGTTGTAGTCTCCGAGTGGCTGTGACCCGGTCCGTGCCCAGGGTGTCAAGCTCAGTGTGTGGCAGTCCTACAGGTGTTATTAGTTCTTAGTGTCGACTACGCCACCCGTTGATTTGCGGTCAATACGGCCGCCGCTGCAGCAGGGTCCGCTGAGGCTGGTGGTATGTGTGCAGCTTGGGGTAGTATAACCCCCAACGGGAGGGGTATAGCCTCAGGGGGTCAGCCGTGGAGGATGGTGGTTGTGAAGGTGCAGCAAGGAGACTCAGAGGCATAAAATGCAGTTCCAGGGTTTTACTTACTGGTGTTGCTCGGGTCACTGTGTACAGCAGTGACCACCCAAGCCGTGCTGCGTCCACCAGGTCCTGGACTCGGTCAACTCCCAGGCAACTCCGGAGTGTGGTCCTGAGCTCCCTTTCTGACTTGTCCTCCTCTCCGGCCTTCCCCACCAGGGATCCACCTAAGTCCGGCTCCCTCGGGCCTCCTGTTGGTAAACCCTTGTCTCTGGGTTCCCTGACCCTATTCTTGGTTTGCCTTCCGGGTGGATTTAGTGGGTGGTCGTGGCAGATCCTGCCCACGACCTCCGGTTCCTGGCTAAGGTGTGCTGTAGCCTCTGCCAGCTTGGGATCCGGTACCCTTTTGCCGACCCTTCACCCTTTTGTCCTTATTTTGGGATCTTGGGGTCCCCTCTGCGCCTCTGGGTGTCTCTTCCTTCTCCTCTGCTCTGCTTCTCAGGCTCTCAGACAGACTGTCTGACTGACTGACTGTGGCTGACTGACTGACGTCTCACAGACTGACCCTGATCTAAGATGGTGCCCACCTTATATACTCCCTCTATGTGTGAGCTCAGGTGACCAGCACCCAATGAGCTCCTAGCTTTACCCAGGCTGCTCCCCCTATCTGCCCCTACACTACTGGGATGTTCCACCCCCCTCCCACTCCAGCCAGGAACAGACACTGTCGTACCTGCACATTTCTCTAGTGGGAGTACCATCGGTCTGTTCCTCGGAAATGGGATGTGTGTAGTGCATGCAGCTAACTGAGCTCAGTTCCACACTCCATCCTTACCCGGGAGTGGAATATCACACCTCTGGGTTGAGGTGCAATACCCCTGTAGCAGCCGAATCCTCAGGGTGCTACAAAGGCACCATATAGGATAGCGGGAAACGGGGCCCACGTTTGCCCGCATAAATCCGCGGCAGCTGGACAGAAGTTTGGTCACTGGTGGGGCACGAGCCAGAGAAAGGACAGAAGGGGGTCCTGTGCCATGCTCCTGAATTGCCTGGGAGTTGACCGAGCCCCTCACCTGGTGGACGCAGCACGGCTTGGGCAGTCACTACCTGTACAGAAGTGGCTTGGAGTATACGAACTGTGAGTAAAAGACCCTGGACTGCAACATGTTGTCTTTGTGCTTCTTACTTCGACAGCACTAATGGTACTGGGACTCCCTGCACCATCACCCCCACCATCTACCCCTCGCTGCCCTGAGGCTACACTCCTCCCGTGGGGAGTCGTACTATTCCCTGATGCACCCACAACACCAGCCTCAGCGGTCTGTTCTGCAGCGGCGGTTCGCTCTGACCGCAATCCATGGGTGGCGAAGTCGGACATTGCAAAACACATAGTAGACTACCACTGGTCTGACCACCCTGAGCCACGGACTGGGTTGCCACTACTACCCCCATCATCACACTGAAGCCCGGTTCCGAGTGCCCCACGGCCCAGGGGGCGAGTCACATGCACCTTGCACTTTGGGCCTTTTAATAATTATTTAATAAAGGTTAAATAAAAAAGAAACTATACATGTTTGGTATATATGAACTCGTAATGACCTAGAGAATCATAATGGCAGGTCAGTTTTAGCATTTAATGAACATGGTTACAACCAAAAAACAATTGTGGAATTTCACTTTTTTGCAATTTCACCACACTTGGAATTTTTTTCCAATTTCCCAGTACACTATATGGTAAAATAAAAAAAAACAAAACAGGCCCTCACATGGCCATATTAATGGAAAAATAAAAAAGTTATGGCTCTGGGAAGAAGGGGTACAAAAAACGAAAATGGAAAATGGAAAAACTCAAGGTGGTGAAGGGGCTAAAAATAATACACGGAGCCATATTTACCTTTCAGTACCCTAGCGGATCCCATACTCACCTTTTTGTGCCCCCCTAGGATCCAGGGCAGGTTGCTCCAGAGGTTTTGTGCTGGCAGTATATCTTGGTGCTATCTAAGTAAGCAAAATAAATTGTATTTTACCACATTGTGTGCAGTCTTTTTGGAGTGTTTTTCCCTAATATAGTGCCTCAAGTAATATAGACCCGTATACTACAGGAGACAGGGGAACAGCAAAGTGTGACGGTCAACGCGGAAGGCTCAAGTCCATTTTCTAATCTGTGACTGTAACTGTAATCAGTCTGTAATCTCCCACTGCTTGCATGTCCATCACGCTAAATGCCTAAGTGATAGTGGCAGTGTGCAAACCCACTGACACAAGCAACACAGTAGACACTTCTCATTAGCTAGAGAGGATTTTACAATATCCCAGAATGCCTCTGGACCACGTCATGAAGGACGGGATTAGCCTAGAGAAAAGCAGCATGGTACAGTAATGTGTTTTAATGATGATTTATTTTTATACTTATGCATCTGTAAAGAGATTTCTGTGTTTTCTGTTACAGAAAATAAATGTTAAAATGCACAAAAAAGATGATAAATCAGGAAACTAATGCTGGGATTGTAAAGACTATTGTGATAATAAGTTACAGATTAATCGACTGCAATTGTTTTTTTTGCAAACTGTTTTACAAATGTTCTTCCTTTAAAAAAAAAATGGGGTCACACATAAAAATAGGCAAGGGTTTTCATATTTCCGATGTCATTGGTGACAGAATCAGCACACTTTCTGGTTTGTGGATGTCATTAGGCTGTACTGCATGTAAGAATATTTCTGTGCGTAAAATACATTGAGTACTACAGCCACAGCATTGGGCATGAGATTGTTAAAATGCACATATTGAATGGCAACACAGCTTTTCAATAAGCAGCATGTCAAATTATGCAGCGAATTTTCAATGCAGATCTCAGTTCTTGCAATGTAAAGGGTGAGATCAAATGGAAAGTCTGCAGAAAACACAATTTGGTACAGTTTCTACATAGAAGCGCTAATTTAATAAGATATATGCATAACTGTGAAGGATGTAAATGCTTTTTTAGTTCAAGCAATTTGTTTTTTCATTTCTTTTAAAATAATTCTAACACTATTTTCTATCTTCCTTACATTTTATCTCAATACAAAAAAAATGAAATTTGTCTTTAACATCCCCATACGGGCTCTGATCCTCATTGAGTGAGAATATAACAGCTGGGTCTGATGTTGCCTGCGGCATAGTGTGAACAGGTAGACACCACAAATCATTATGATCATGGTCAGGACTATCTTCTAGTAACATAAATGACTGACATTGCTCATATACTGTCTGTTTGAGTGATGTATCTTGAATACTGAATTGTGTACCAAGGCCTCTTAAAGGGAATATGTCAGTAGAATCAACTCTTCTAAACCATCTATATGGGCATATTGGTCATAAGAAGCCGAATAAAATGATACCTTGATGTCTGCGATCCCATATCTTATTTCAGAGAAATCCGTGTTTTTCTTAATATGTAAATGAGCTGTTCAGGACTATGGGCAGGACACTGATCTGCAGAGAATCTGCCTCCAGAGCTTATTATAAATGGAAGGGGGCATTACCAGTGTGACACATGTAGATCAGGAGAGCAGACTGTCAATCATTACATGTCTCACCCCAGTACCGCCCCCTTTCTTTTAAAGTCTCATGCAGATCGGTGTTCGGTCCATAGATCCTAAAACAGCTCATGTACATATAAGAAAAACATGGATTTCTCTGGAATAAGACATTGGATCGCAGATATCAAGGTATCATTTTATTTAGCTTCCTATGACCTACATGCCCATATAGATGGCTTACTAGTGTTGATCTAACCGACAGATTCTCTTTAATAATCTGTTAAGATGGTACAAGTAAATTAGAAATTCACAGTTCTGTTTACAATGGCAACTTCTATACAGGAGCGGACATACTGCTGGAGCAGCCGGTATATGTATATGTGTGCATGTATATAATATATATATATAATATGTGTGTGTGTGTATATATATATATTTATATGTGTGTGTTTCTATACAGTTATATGAAAAAGTTTGGGCACCCCTATTAATCTTAAGCTTAATGTTTTATAAAAATTGGTGTTTTTGCAACAGCTATTTCAGTTTGATATATGTAATAACTGTTGGACACAGTAATGTTTCTGCCTTGAAATGAGGTCTATTGTACTAACAGAAAATGTGCAATCTGCATTCAAACAAAATTTGACAGGTGCATAAGTATGGGCACCCTTATCATTTTCTTGTTTTAAATACTCCTACCTACTTTTTACTGACTTACTAAAGCACTTTTTTTGGTTTTGTAACCTCATTGAGCTTTGAACTTCATAGCCAGGTGTATGCAATCATGAGAAAAGCTACTTAAAGTGGCCACTTGCAAGTTGTTCACCTGTTTGAATCTCCTCTGAAGAGTGGTATCATGGGCTCCTCAAAACAACTGTCAAATGATCTGAAAACAAAGATTATTCAACATAGTTGTTCGGGGGAAGGATACAAAAAGCTGTCTCAGAGATTTAACCTGTCAGTTTCCACTGTGAGGAACATAGTAAGGAAATGGAAGAACACAGGGACAGTTCTTGTTAAGGCCAGAAGTGGCAGGCCAAGAAAAACATCAGAAAGGCAGAGAAGAAGAATGGTGAGATCAGTCAAGGACAATCCTCAGACCACCTCCAGAGAGCTGCAGAATCAACTTGCTGCAGATGGTGTCACTGTGCATCGGTCAACTATAAAACACACTTTGCACAAGGAGAAGCTGTATGGGAGAGTGATGCAAAAGAAGCCGTTTCTGCAAGCACGCCACAAACAGAGTCAGCTGAGGTATGCAAAAGCACATTTGGAGAAGCCAATTTCTTTTTGGAAGAAAGTCCTGTGGACTGATGAAACCAAGATTGAGTTGTTTGGTCATACAATAAGGCGTTATGCATGGCGGCAAAAAAACACAGCATTCCAAGAAAAACACTTGCTACCCACAGTAAAATTTGGTGGAGGTTCCATCATGCTTTGGGGCTGTGTGGCCAATGCCGGCACCGGGAATCTTGTTAAAGTTGAGGGACGCATGGATTCCACTCAGTATCAGCAGATTCTTGACAATAATGTTCAAGAATCAGTGACAAAGTTGAAGTTACGCAGGGGATGGATCTTTCAGCAAGACAATGATCCAAAACACCGCTCCAAATCTACTCAGGCATTCATGCAGAGGAACAATTACAATGTTCTGGAATGGCCATCCCAGTCCCCAGACCTGAATATCATTGAACATCTGTGGGATCATTTGAAGAGGGCTGTCCATGCTCGGCGACCATCAAACTTAACTGAACTGGAATTGTTTTGTAAAGAGGAATGGCCAAAAATACCTTCATCCAGGATCCAGGAAATCATTAAAAGCTACAGGAAGTGACTAGAGGCTCTTATTTTTGCAAAAGGAGGATCTACTAAATATTAATGTCACTTTTCTGGTGAGGTGCCCATACTTATGCACTTGTCAAATTTTGTTTGAATGCAGATTGCACATTTTCTGTTAGTACAATAAACCTCATTTCAGAAACATTACTGTGTCCAACAGTTATTACATATATCAAACTGGGAGACAAAAAACACTGAACTAAAGAGCACGGGACACAGACCATACTATCACCTGTAGATTGGCCTGGTCTAACCTATATCGCGTGCTTAATGTATGGACCAATAGGGAATGGCAGACCATTCGGTAACAAACATAAGAAAAACGAGAACCACCGAATGATAGGTTTCTTCTTGCATGAAGTGCCACGTGTTGCCGTTATTATAATAAAGTCTTATATGTATCCTTTATTGGACCTATCATTCGGTGGTTCTCGTTTTTCTTATATATCAAACTGAAATAGCTGTTGCAAAAACACCAATTTTTATAAAACATTAAGCTTAAGATTAATAGGGGTGCCCAAACTTTTTCATATAACTGTATATATTTATACTAGCTATTGAACCCGTTCTACGCCCGGGTGGCGAGCATTTTTATGGGTATATGGTCTCCCATGCTGGTCTGTGCTGCCCCCCTCCTGGTATTTGTGCTGCCCCCATCCTGGTATTTGTGCTGCCCCCATCCTGTCCCCACCATCCTATCCTGGTATGCATGGCACCCCTCATCCCTATCCTGGTATGCATGGCACCCCTCATCCCTATCTTGGTATGCATGGCACCCCTCATCCCCATCCTGGTATGCAGAGCACCCCTCATCCCCATCCTGGTATGCATGGCATTCCTCATCCCCAATCCTGGTATGCATGGCACCCTTCACCCCCAATCCTGGTATGCATGGCACCCCTCACCGCCAATCCTGGTATGCATGGCACCCCTCACCCCCAATACTGGTATGCATGGATGGCACCCCTCACCCCCAATCCTGGTATGCATGGCACCTCTCACCCCAATCCTGGTATGCATGGCGCCCCTCACCTCCAATCCTGGTATGCATGGCACCACTCACCCCCAATCCTGGTATGCATGGCACCCCTCACCCCCAATCCTGGTATGCATGGCACCCCTCACCCCCAATCCTGGTATGCATGGCACCCCTCATCCCTCATTCTGGTATGCATGGCTCCCTCATACCCAATCCTGGTATGCATGGCCCCCTCAGCCTTATCCTGGTATGCATGGGCCCCTCACCCCCATCCTGGTATGCATGGCACTCCTCATCCCTATCCTGGTATGCATGGTACCCCATCCCTCATCCCTATCCTGGTATGTATGGTACCCCTCATCCTGGTATGTATGGTACCACTCATCCTGTTATGCATGGTACTCCTCATACCTATCCTGGTATGCATGGCACCCCATCCCTCATCCTGGTATGCATGGTACCCCTCATCCATATCCTGGTATACATGGTACCCCTTATCCCTATCCTGGTATGCATGGCCCCTCATCCGAATCCTGGTATGCATGCCCCCCCCCCCCTTCATCCCCAATCCTGGTATGCATGGCACACCTTATCCCCAATCCTGGTATGCATGGCACTCCTCGTCCCCAATCCTGATATGCATGGCACCCCTCGTTCCCAATCCTGGTATGCATGGCACCCCTCATCCCCAATCCTAGTATGCATGTCACCCCTCATCCCCAATCCTGGTATGCATGGCACCCCTCATCCCCAATCCTGGTATGCATGGCACCCCTCATTCCAAATCTGGTATACATTGCACCCATCATCCCATTCCTGGTATGCATAGCACCCCATTTCTCATCCTGGTATGCATAGCCCCCTCATCCCAAATTTGGTATACATGGCACCCCTCATCCCAATCCTGGTATGTATGGCACCCCTCATCCCTCAATCCTGGTGTGTATGGTAGCCAATCCCTCATCCTTGTATGCATGGCACCACTCATCCCCCAATCCTGGTATGCATGGCGCCCCATCCCTCATCCTGGTATGTATGGTACCCCTCATCCCTCTCCTGGTATGTATGGTACCCCTCATCCTGGTATGTATGGCACCCCTCATCCCCAATCCTGGTATACATGTCACCCCTCATCCCCAATCCTGGTATGCATGGCACCCCTCATCCCCAATCCTGGTATGCATGGCATCCCTCATCCCCAATCCTGGTATGCATGGCACCCCTCATCCCCAATCCTGGTATGCATGGCACTCCTCGTCCATAATCCTGGTATGCATGGCACCCCTCATCCCAATCCTAGTAAGCATGGCACCCCTCATCCCCAATCCTGGTATGCATGGCACCCCTCATCCCCAATCCTGGTATGCATGGCACCCCTCATTCCAAATCTGGTATGCATTGCAGCCATCATCCCAATCCTGGTATACATGGCACCCCATCTCTCATCCTGGTATGCATGGCCCCCTCATCCCAAATTTGGTATACATGGCACCCCTCATCCCAATCCTGGTATGTATGGCACCCCTCATCCCCCAATCCTGGTATGTATGGTACCCAATCCCTCATCCTGGTATGCATGGCACCACTCATCCCCCAATCCTGGTATGCATGGCACCCCATCCATCAAGCTGGTATGTATGGTACCCCTCATCCTGGTATGCATGGCACTCCTCGTCCCCAATCCTGGTATGCATGGCACCCCTCATCCCCAATCCTGGTATGCATGGCACCCCTCATCCCCAATCCTGGTATGCATGGCACCCCTCATTCCAAATCTGGTATACATTGCACCCATCATCCCAATCCTGGTATGCATGGCACCCCATTTCTCATCCTGGTATGCAAGGCCCCCTCATCCCAAATTTGGTATACATGGCACCCCTCATCCCAATCCTGGTATGTATGGCACCCCTCATCCCCCAATCCTGGTGTGTATGGTAGCCAATCCCTCATCCTTGTATGCATGGCACCACTCATCCCCCAATCCTGGTATGCATGGCACCCCATCTCTCATCCTGGTATGCATGGTACCCCTCATCCCTATCCTGGTATGTATGGTACCCCTCATCCTGGTATGTATGGCACCCCTCATCCCCCAATCCTGGTATGCATGGCACCCCTCATCCCCAATCCTGGTATGCATGGCACCCCTCATCCCTAATCCTGGTATGCATGGCACCCCATCCTTCAAGCTGTTATGTATGGTACCCCTCATCCTGGTATGCATGGCACCCCATCACTCATCCTGGTATGCATGCTACCCCTCATCCCTATTCTGGTATGTATGGCACCCTTCATCCCCTATTCTGGTATGTATGGTACCCCTCATCCTGGTATGCATGGCACCCTATCCCTCATCCTGGTATGCATGGTACCTCGTATCCCTATTCAGGCATGCGTAGTACCCCTCATCCCAATTCTGGTATGTATTCTCATCCCAGAAACCTAGTATGCATGGCACCCAATCCCTTATCCTCGTATGCATGGCTTCCTCATCCCCAATCCTGGTATGTATGGCTCCCTCATCCCTATCCTGGTATGCATGGCACTCCTCATCCCTATCCTGGTATGCATGGTACCCCTCACCGCTATTCTGGTATGCATGGTATCCCTCATCCTGGTATGCATGGCACCCCATCCCTCATCCTGGTATGCATGGTACCCCGCATTCCTATCCTGGTATGCATGGTACGCCTCATCCCTATTTTGGTATGCATGGCACCCCTCACCCCCCAATCCTGGTATGCATGGCACCCCTCATCCCCAATCCTGGTATGCATGGCATCCCTCATCCCCAATCCTGGTATGCATGGCACCCCTCATCCCCAATCATGGTATGCATGGCACTCCTCGTCCCCAATCCTGGTTTGCATGGCACCCCTCATACCCAATCCTGGTATGTATGGCCCCCTCAGCCTTATACTGGTATGCATGGGCCCCTCACCCCCATCCTGGTATGCATGGCACTCCTCATCCCTATCCTGGTATGCATGGTACCCCATCCCTCATCCCTATCCTGGTATGTATGGTACCACTCATCCTGGTATGTATAGTACCACTCATCCTGGTATGCATGGTACTCCTCATACCTATTCTGGTATGCATGGCACCCCATCCCTCATCCTGGTATGCATGGTACCCCTCATCCATATCCTGGTATACATGGTACCCCTCATCCCTATCCTGGTATGCATAGCCCCTCATCCCTATCCTGGTATGCATGGCCCTCTCATCCCCAATCCTGGTATGCATGGCACCCCTCATCCCCAATCCTGGTATGCATGGCACCCCTCATCCCCAATCCTGGTATGCATGTCACCCCTCATCCCCAATCCTGGTATGCATGGCACTCCTCATCCCCAATCCTGGTATGCATGGCACCCTTCATCCCCAATCCTGGTATGCATGGCACACCTTATCCCCAATCCTGGTATGCATGGCATTCCTCGTCCCCAATCCTGGTATGCATGGCACCCCTCACCCCCCAATCCTGGTATGCATGGCACGCCTCATCCCCCAATCCTGGTATGCATGGCCCCCTCATCCCCCAATCCTGGTATGCATGGCCCCCTCACCCCCCAATCCTGGTATATATGGCACCCTCATCCCCCAATCTTGGTATGCATGGCCCCCTTCATCCCTTTCATGCTGCACACATACAAAAAAATAAACACTTATACTCACCTTTCTTCCCTGTGCTCCAGCGCTGCTGTGTCCTGTTCTGCCGGAAGCGGGTTGAGGAGTGCGGCGCCGGAATAAGCGCGTGCCCATACTGCGCTGTCCGGCGCCATTTTGCTGCATTTTTGCTGCAAATGTGTCTTCAGTAAAATGGCACTGTATAGTGCTATGCGCATGTGCCGATTCCGAAGCCTCACTCCTGCCCCAGTCTCTGGGGAAGAGAGGCATTGCAGCAATGCTCCTCCCGATGAGGTAAGTATGTAAGTATACACTATATAAAAATACACTTATGCATGTTTTTCTCAATATCTGACATGAAATCAGAATAAACCTTTCCTGTTTTAGGTCAATTAGGATTACCATCATTTTTAATATTTACCAAATGACAGAATAATAAGAGAGAGAGAATGTTTTTAGGCATTTTTATTATTTACTGCAAAGTCAAAAGTTTACATACAGTGGGTACGGAAAGTATTCACCATCCAACCTGACGGAACTGGAGAGGATCTGCAAGGAAGAATTACAGAGGATCCCCAGATCTAGGTGTGAAAAACTTGCTGCATCATTCCCAAGAAGACTCATGGCAGTACTAGCTCAAAAGGGTGCTTCTACTCAATACTGAGCAAAGGGTGTGAATACTTATGATCATGTGATGTTTCAGTTTTTATTTTTTAATAAATTTTCAAAAATGTCTACATTTCTGTATTTTTTCAGTCAAGATGGGGTTCAGAATGTACTTTAAAGAGAAAAAAATGAACTTTTTAGAATTTACCGAATGGCTGCAATGAAACAAAGAGTGAAAAGTTTAAAGGGGTCTGAATACTTTCCGTACCCACTGTACACTAAGATTACTATGCCTTTAAACAATTTTGGACTGCCCATATGATGATGTCATGTGTTTGGAAGCTTCTGATAGTTTTTTTTGGCAACATCTGAGTTAATTAGAGACACACCTGTGGATGTATTTAAATGCACACCTGAAACACACTGCTTCTTTGTGTAGCATCATGGGAAAGTCTAAAGAAATCAGCCAAGATATCAGGAAGAGAATTGTGGACTTGCACAAGTCTGGCTCATTCTTGGGTACCATTTCAAGATACCTGAAGGTGCCTCGTTCATCTGTACAAACAATTATATGCAAGTACAAACAAGATGGGAATGTCCAGCCATCATACCGCTCAGGAATGAGACGGGTTCTGTGTCCCAGAGATGAACGTGCTTTGGTCTGACATGTGCATATCAACCCAAGGACAAAAGCAAAAGACATTTTGAAGATGATGGCGGAAGCTGGTAAGATTGTGTCAATATCCACAGTGAAACACTTACTGTATCAACATGGGCTGAAAAGCCACTCTGCCAGGAAGAAGACATTACTCCAAAAGAAGCATAAAAAAGCCAGATTAATGTTTGCAAATGCACACAGGAACAAAGACCTTAATTTTTGGAGACATGTCCTGTGATCTGATGAAACTAAATTTGAACGTATTGAACGTTTTGGGCATAATGACCATCATTACGTTTGGAGGAAAAAGGGAGAAGCTGGGAAGCCTAAGAACACCACCCCAACTGTGAAACACGGGGGTGACAGTATCATGTTGTGTGGTTGTTTTGCTGCAGGAGGGACTGGTGCGCTTCACAAAATAGATGGCATCATGAAAAAAGAAGATTATGTGGCAATACTGAAGCAACATCTCAAGACATCAGCCAGGAAGTTAAAGCTTGGGCGGAAATTGGTCTTGCAAATGGACAATGACTTGAAGCATACTTCCAAAATGGTAACAAAGTGGCTCAAGGATAACAAAGTCAATGTTTTGTAGTGGCCATCACAAAGCACTGATCTCAATCCTATTGCAAAGCTGAAATGGCAGGTGCGAGCAAGGCGACCTACAAACCTGGATCAGTTACACCAGTTTTGGAAGGAGGAATGGGCCCTAATTCCGACCAACTATTGTGAGAAGCTTGTGGAAGGATTTCCAAAACGTTTGACCCAAGTCATTCAGTTTAATAGCAAAGGTACCAAATACTAATGAAATGTACGTAAACTTTTGACTTTGCAGTAAGTAATAAAAATGCCTTAAAACATTATCTCTCTCTTATTATTCTGGCATTTGGCAAATATTAGAAATTATGGTAATCCTAATTGACCGAAAACGGGAAAGGTTTATTCTGATTTAATGTCAGATATTGAGAAAACATGCATGTGTCTTTTTATATAGTGTATGTAAACTTGTGGTTTCAACTGTATGTATATTTATAAATATATGAGGCACAAGAAAAGATTGCACTCACCACGGGATGCCTTGTGAATGATCCTTTATTTCAGATCTGGCGTGTAATCATAGGCGCAAGTACATGGGTGCGGGGGTGAGAAAGGAGGACGACGGCCGTTTCGAGCGTGTGTAGAGCTTCCACGGGTCCAGTGTCACCCGTGGTGAGTGCGATCTTTTCTATTCTCTTACGTGTGCCTCATGATTATCCGCTTCAATTGATGCAGCACCACCCGCAGTGGATTAGCTAAGGACTCAAGATTGCGTGCAATACAGGACTGTGTACTGGAAAAGGCTGAAGGCAGATCTGGTGCCGGTCAGCTGCTCTTCTGTTTAGTATATATATATATATATATATATATATATATATATATATACAGTATAGACCAAAAGTTTGGACACACCTTCTCATTTAAAGAATTTTCTGTATTTTCATGACTTTGAAAATTGTACATTCACACTGAAGGCATCAAAACTATGAATTAACACATGTGGAATTATATACTTAACAAAAAGTGTGAAACAACTGAAAATATGTCTTATATTCTAGGTTCTTCAAAGTAGCCACCTTTTGCTTTGATGACTGCTTTGCACACTCTTGGCATTCTCTTGATGAGCTTCAAGAGGTAGTAACCGGAAATGGTTTTCACTTCACAGGTGTGCCCTGTCAGGTTTAATAAGTGGGATTTCTTGCCTTATAAATGGGGTTGGGACCATCAGTTGTGTTGTGCAGAAGTCAGGTGGATACACAGCTGTTAGTCCTACTGAATAGACTGTTAGAATTTGTATTATGGCAAGAAAAAAGCAGCTAAGTAAAGAAAAACGAGTGGCCATCATTACTTTAAGAAATGAAGGTCAGTCAGTCTGAAAAATTGGGAAAACTTTGAATGTGTCCCCAAGTGCAGTTGCAAAAACCATCAAGCGCTACAAAGAAACTGGCTCACATGAGGACCACCCCAGGAAAGGAAGACCAAGAGTCACCTCTGCTTCTGAGGATAAGTTTATCCGAGTCACCAGCCTCAGAAATCGCAGGTTAACAGCAGCTCAGATTAGAGACCAGGTCAATGCCACACAGAGTTCTTGCAGCAGACACATCTCTTCAACAACTGTTAAGAGGAGACTTTGTGCAGCAGGCCTTCATGGTAAAATAGCTGCTAGGAAACCACTGCTAAGGAAAGGCAACAAGCAGAAGAGACTTGTTTGGGCTAAAGAACACAAGGAATGGACATTAGACCAGTGGAAATCTGTGCTTTGGTCTGATGAGTCCAAATTTGAGATCTTTGGTTCCAACCACCGTGTCTTTGTGTGACGCAGAAAAGGTGAACGGATGGACTCTACATGCCTGGTTCCCACCGTGAAGCATGGAGGAGGAGGTGTGATGGTGTGGGGGTGCTTTGTTGGTGACACTGTTGTAGATTTATTCAAAATTGAAGGCATACTGAACCAGCATGGCTACCACAGCATCTTGCAGCGGCATGCTATTCCATCCGGTTTGCGTTTAGTTGGACCATCATTTCTTTTTCAACAGGACAATGACCCCAAACACACCTCCAGGCTGTGTAAGGGCTATTTGACCAAGAAGGAGAGTGATGGGGTGCTATGCCAGATGACCTGGCCTCCACAGTCACCAGACCTGAACCCTATCAAGATGGTTTGGGGTGAGCTGGAAAGCAGAGTGAAGGCAAAAGGGCCAACAAGTGCTAAGCATCTCTGGGAACTCCTTCAAGATTGTTGGAAGACCATTTCCGGTGACTACCTCTTGAAGCTCATCAAGAGAATGCCAAGAGTGTGCAAAGCAGTCATCAAAGCAAAACGTGGCTGCTTTGAAGAACCTAGAATATAAGACATATTTTCAGTTGTTTCACACTTTTTTGTTAAGTATAAAATTCCACATGTGTTAATTCATAGTTTTGATGCCTTCAGTGTGAATGTACAATTTTCAAAGTCATGAAAAGACAGAAAAATCTTTAAATGAGGAGGTGTGTACAAACTTTTGGTCTGTACTGTATGTGTGTGTGTGTTGTAAGATGGCCGCAGGACAGGTCCTTGAGGTGAGATATGTATCCTCGAGGTAGGTAGCTTCGGTGATGTAAACCCAGAAAAGCATGTTCCAGCACGTATAGTGCTGAGAGGGTTAATAGGACTTAGTTTTGTAAATAGTTTTGTAAATAAAATGAAGACCAAGTGTCTCATTCAGGTCCTGTGTGTGGAGATGTGTGGATCTCCAGGGTGTTAGTCTGTGCTAAGGACCTAAGAACTGGACACTAACCTGAGCAGGCGAACCCGCAACGCTTTACTTTGTGTTTCCACTTTGTACTGGAAAAGTCTCTTTTTTTGTTTTTTCTTACTGATTGGTTTATGCTGTCTTAATAAACCAGCCTGGATTTCAATGAAAACGCTTCCTGTGCCTACCTCAGCCGCAGCCGAGTGAGCACCAAACCCTACAATTGGTGGAGAATGTGGGCACGAATCCTAAGGGGCAGTGTGACTGCTACAGGAAACCATTTATGCCCTGGGTGAAGTCTGCCAGCAAGGGACGTACGGCAGCATGGAGGAGCTGATAAAGCAACTGGTGCAAGCTAATCTCCAGCAGCAGCAGCAGTGGCAACAGCAGCACAAGCAGCAGATGGAACTCCTAGCCTAGGTGATCCGTGGCAGGGCAACCGCCCCACCCCCAAGTCCAGGTGATGACTCACACGTCAGGAAGACAGTAAGAAGAGCCTTACGAAAGATGACCGCGGGTGATGCCGTCGAGGCGTTCCTGACGTTTTTTGAGAGAAATTGCCTCCAGACCAGTGGGCGGAGATTCTGGAGCCATATTTAACAGGGGAGCCGCAGAAGGCACAGAAGAGTATGCCAAGTTGAAGACTGAAATTTTGGTGTGCTTATGAGTGATTCTGACTGTCAGGGCGCAACGGATGCACCACTGGGCCTACTGCAGTGACCACCAAATATTTGACCACCTACACCTGGTCCAAAAGTGGTTGCAACCGGAATCTTCCTCTCCAGCACAGATGGTGGAAAGGGTTGTTCATGTTCAAGGGTTGTTCATACACTCCCTTCCAAGGCCGGTGCAATCATGGGTTGCCCATAATGCCGATGACCTGGTGGGGTTAGTGGAAAGGTACCAGGCAGTCGAGAGGGCTTTGAGGAAGCAAGGGGTCAGAGCATCTCCATACTCGTGTAACCAAAGGGGGTGGATACCCAAAAGAGGGAAACTAGAGCCACATCTGGAGGGCATCTTAGAGTTCAGGAGGGTTCTGAGTTGCTGCCAAAGACCCCATCCAATATCGTAATTTATTGGCAATGTCACATAGTGGCCCATTGCCCTATGACCAACGAGTCAATGGACTGCAGCACAGGACGGCGCTGCTCCTACTTTGCATATCCTGCCTGCAGTGCTGTCCCTCAACCAGGCGAGGGACCGCAGGCATGTCCCATGTCAGTGAATGGAGTAAAAATGACTGGTCTGTTGGACTCGGGGAGTTTGGTAACCCTAGTGAGGGCCACAATTTAACATCAGCTAATTCCGGGGAAAAAGGTGGGAGTCCGCTGTATCCATGGGGACGCTAAGGACTACCCTGTGGCTGAGTGGTCAGACACAAACTGTGGCACAGAGTCCCATGAGGTGGGCGTAGTCAAGGACCTGTTGCACCCTGTTATAATAGGGGGGGACTTTGCCTTGTTTTGGGACTTGTGGGAGAAAGGGAGGAAGCCGGGTTATCCGGACAACAACCAGGTCGCTACTAAAGAAACCTCATTGCAGGCCACAACCGACGGGTTTCCCTTTTGTGTGCTTGTTGGGGATGAGGATGAGGTGGCATCCCCGGAGGTGGAGGTGTCCGGGGGAAACTTTGGAACCGCCCAGCTCAGGGACTTAACTCTAAAAGGGGTGTTTGATAATATCATTTTTCTGAATGGTGTTGCTCAAGAGCCGGGGGCTGACACCTGATATCCGTACTTTGCTGTAAATGGGGAGTTACTATATCGGGTCACCAAGCTCAGCGGAGAGGTAATCGAGCAGTTACTAGTGCCAGGACCGTACAGACGCCGGGTGTTAGATATGGCCCATGCACGTCTTAGGTGGTCATCTGGGGATAGAAAAAAACCCAGGAAAGGATCCTCCAGAGGTTCTACTGGCCCTATTGTCACCGAGAGTTCTTGAATTAGGTCCTGTCCCACCTGTCAGATGACCTCCCCTGTGGCTCACTTCCATAGCCCCTTAGTGCCACTACCTATCATTGAGGTCCCATTCAATCGCATCTCCATGAATCTAGTGGGACCCCTGGTCAAGTCCACCAGAGGACATCAGTATATCCTGGTGGCACTGGACTACGCTACACGGTACCCAGAGGCTGTACCACTATGGAACTCCTCTGCCAAGTGCATAGCCCGGGAACTGGTACCTACGGTGGAGAGAAAATTCCTGGCCATGTGGCAGGGCCCCTATGAAGTAGTTGAAAAGGTTGGCGACGTCAACTATAGAGTCCACCAACCAGGGAGAAGGAAACCCTACCAGGTGTACCACGTAAACCTGATTAAGCCATGACGAGGTAGGGAGCCTGTGGAAGCTCCATGTTTGGAGGTGAAGACTGAAGCCGATGTGGAGGAAATCCAGGTGGCAGAGTCACTGTCACGTGCCCAGAAACAACAGTGCCGAGAGTTGCTACAAAGGAACAGAGACCTGTTCTCAGAACAACTCGGATCATAGAGCATGAGGTTCTTACTGAGCCTCATGTCCGAGTAAACATGAAGCCGCATTGGATTCCTGAATCCCACTGAGAGGTGATCTCAAAAGAGGTGAAGTGGATGCTGAGCATGGGAGTCATTGAGGAGTCCAAAAGTGGTTGGTCCAGACCCATAGTCTTAGTGCCAAAACCAGATGGAGAATGGCAGTTTTGCAATGACTATAGGAAGCTCAATGAGGTCTCGAAGTTCAACCCCTTCTCAATGCCCAGGGTAGACGAACTGATTGAAAGGTTGCGACCGGTCAGGTACATTACCATCCTTGATCTCACGAAAGGATATTGGCAAATACCCATGTCCCAAGATGCCAAGCAGAATATAGCCTTCGCAACGCCAGACGGTTGTTTCCAGTACACAAGGATGCAGTTTGGGTGGCAAGGAGCCCCGGCTACCTTCCAGAGACCCATGGACCGGATCCTAGCTCCCCACAAGAAGTACGCAATGGCCTACCTGGATGACATTGTGATTTACAGTCAGGATTGTGGAAGCCATCTGAGCAAAGTCCAGGCGATATTTGATGCTCTACGGAAGGCGGGGTTTTCCATAAACCCGAAAAAATGTGCCATAGGTATGGAGGAAGCCAAATACTTGGGCTATGTCGTAGACAGAGGAGAAATAAAGCTCCAAATAAATAAAGTCGACGCGATCCAGAGTTGGCCACAACCCCTCTCAAAGAAACAGGTCAGAGCGTTCTTGGGCATCGTGGGCTATTACCGGCGTTTTATCCCTAACTTCACCATGATAGCCTCCCCTTTGACAGACCTCCTTAAAGGGACAAAGTTGGCTATGACTAAGTGGTCTCCAGAGGCTGAGACGGCTTTCCAGGAACTGAATTTAGCTCTGTGTAGTCAGCTAGTGCTGGTGACACCGGATTTCTCAAAGTAGTTTGTGGTCCAGACCCACGCATCAGATGTTGAGCTGGGTGCTGTCCTATCACAAGAGGCGAATGGGGAAGAGCACCCCATAATGTATTTAAGTCAAAAGCTGACATCCTGTCAGAAGAATTACTCCATAGTGAAGAAGGAATGTTTGGCCATCAAGTACTCTAAGATACTACCTCTTAGGCAGGAAGTTCAGGCTGGTGACAGACCATGCCCCACTAAGATGGATGAGGGAGAAGAAGGGGAACAATGCCCAAGTGACCAGGTGGTTCCTAGCTCTTCAGAATTTTAGCTTCCATGTAGAGCATAGGCCCGGGAAACTGCATGGCAATGCTGACGCACTGTCGAATGTCCACTGTTTGATAACAGATGCTGCCAAGCCCCTGGCTTTAGGCAGAGGGGGGGTATGTAAGATATGTATCATCGAGGTGGGTAGCTTCGGTGATGTAAACCCGGGAAAGCATGCTCCAGCATACAGTACAGCTCATCAAGAGAATGCCAAGAGTGTGCAAAGCAGTCATCAAAGCAAAAGGTGGCTACTTTGAAGAACCTAGAATAAAAGACATATTCTCAGTTGTTTCACACTTTTTTGTTAAGTATATAATTCCACATGTGTTAATTCATAGTTTTGATGCCTTCAGTGTGAATGTACAATTTTCATAGTCATGAAAATACAGAAAAATCTCTAAATGAGAAGGTGTGTCCAAACTTTTGGTCTGTACTGTATATAGTGCTGAGAGGGTTAATAGGGCGTACTAGGGCCAGGTTTTACGAGCAGTCATAAGAGATGGTAGGGAATAGCTGCTCACAAATCCCCCACCCCGGAGGCGTGGTTTTGTAAATAAAATGGAGACCAAGTGTCTCATTCAGGTTCTGTGTCTGGAGATGTGTGGATATCCAGGGTGTTGGTCTGTGCTAAGGACCTAAGGACTGGACACTAACCTGAGCGGGCGAACCTGCAAGGTTGTATGGACATTTTACTTTGTGTTTCCACTTTTTGCTGGAAAAGGCTTTTTTTTTTGTTTTGCTTTCTGATCGGTTTATGCTGTCTTAATAAACCAGCCTGGATTTAAAAGAAAACGCTTCCTGTGCCTACCTCAGCCGCAGCTGAGTAAGTAGCAAACCCTCAGTGTACTTATATGTGTGTGTATATATATATATATATGTGTGTGTATATGTGTATATAAGGAAAAAAAGGGAAATTTCAGCCTACCATGCATATGCCATAAGGGTCCACTGGTGCACGGAAATCCTTGGTAGCAAGTCCACTCTTTTGTTTTCAGTCCATATGTATATATATGTCTTTTATCTATAGCAATGTTACCTATGATTAATAACCCTTGTTTGGTTCGAAACGCGTAAGGTCTGCCTTACATATGGCGCTTTTTTAATGGAACTAATAAAATGGACGTTTTAACTTTACATTTCTTGTGATGGATACGGAGAAGGTGCTGGAGTTTTTCTAAACTACTTCCTACTGTGTATATGTGTGTCTGTGTATATATATTTATATGTGTGTGTGCATGTACATAAATATATATATATATATATATATATATATATAGTACAGACTAAAAGTTTGGACACACCTTCTCATTTAAAGATTTTTCTGTATTTTCATGACTATGAAAATTGTACATTCACACTGAAGGCATCAAAACTATGAATTAACACATGTGGAATTATATACTTAACAAAAAAGTGTGAAACAACTGAAAATATGTCGGTTCTTCAAAGTAGCCACCTTTTGCTTTGATGACTGCTTTGCACACTCTTGGCATTCTCTTGAGGAGCTTCAAGAGGTAGTCACCGGAAATGGTCTTCCAACAATCTTGAAGGAGTTCCCAGAGACGCTTAGCACTTGTTGGCCCTTTTGCCTTCACTCTGCGGTCCAGCTCACCCCAAACCATCTCGATATGGTTCAGGTCTGGTGATTGTGGAGGCCAGGTCATCTGGCGTAGCATCCCATCACTCTCCTTCTTGGTCAAATAGCCCTTACACAGCCTGGAGGTGTGTTTGAGGTCATTGTCCTGTTGAAAAATAAATGATGGTCCAATTAAACGCAAACCGGATGGAATAGCATGCCGCTGCAAGATGCTGTGGTAGCCATGCTGGTTCAGTATGCCTTCAATTTTGAATAAATCCCCAACAGAATCACCAGCAAAGCACCCCCACACCATCACACCTCCTCCTCCATGCTTCATGGTGGGAACCAGGCATGTAGAGTCCATCCGTTCACCTTTTCTGTGTCTCACAAAAACACGGTGGTTGGAACCAAAGATCTCATCAGACCAAAGCACAGATTTCCACTGGTCTAATGTCCATTCCTTGTGTTCTTTAGCCCAAACAAGTATCTTCTGCTTGTTGCCTGTCCTTAGCAGTGGTTTCCTAGCAGCTATTTTACCATGAAGGCCTGCTGCACAAAGTCTCCTCTTAACAGTTGTTGTAGAGATGTGTCTGCTGCTAGAACTCTGTGTGGCATTGACCCGGTCTCTAATCTGAGCTGCTGTTAACCTGCGATTTCTGAGGCTGGTGACTCGGATAAACTTATCCTCAGAAGCAGAGGTGACTCTTGGTCTTCCTTTCCTGGGGTGGTCCTCATGTGAGCCAGTTTCTTTGTAGCGCTTGATGGTTTTTGCAACTGCACTTGGGGACACTTTCAAAGTTTCCCAATTTTTCGTGACTGACTGACCTTCATTTCTTAAAGTGATGATGGCCACTCGTTTTTCTTTACTTAGCTGCTTTTTACTTGCCATAATACAAATTCTAACAGTCTATTCAGTAGGACTATCAGCTGTGTACCAGACTTCTGCACAACACAACTGATGGCCCCAACCCCATTTATAAGGCAAGAAATCCCACTTATTAAACCTGACAGGGCACACCTGTGAAGTGAAAACCATTTCCGGTGACTACCTCTTGAAGCTCATCAAGAGAATGCCAAGAGTGTGCAAAGCAGTCATCAAAGCAAAAGGTGGCTACTTTGAAGAACATAGAATATAAGACATATTTTCAGTTGTTTCACACTTTTTTGTTAAGTATATAATTCCACATTTGTTAATTCATAGTTTTGATGCCTTCAGTGTGAATGTACAATTTTCATAGTCATGAAAATACAGAGAAGTCTTTAAATGAGAAGGTGTGTCCAAACTTTTGGTCTATACTGTACGTGGAAGGAGTTGGGAATCCGTAAGGTGGCCGGGAGTTTTAATTTGTAGGCCACTGGATTAATTTGCCTGAGGAGTTCGAAAGGGCCTATGAAGCGAGGACCTAACTTGTAGGAGGGTATCTTGAGCCGTACATGTTTGGAGGAGAGCCAAACCTTGTCTTCCGGATGGAATTGAGGCGGATCCAGACATCTCTTATCAGCATATCTCTTCATCCGCTCGGAGGACTGAAGAAGTGCGGACCTAGTACTCTCCCAAATGGTAGAAAACTCGTTGACAACAGACTGCGCGGCAGGGTTGTCCACAGAGGCGGAGACGGGAAACGGAATCCGGGGGTGCTGGCCATAGACAATAAAGAACGGGGACTTGGAAGAGGATTCGCTCTCGTGGTTATTATAAGAGAATTCCGCCCAAGGAAGGAGGTCCACCCAATCAGAATGGTGGGCATTAACAAAGTGCCGGAGATAGCTGGTAAGGATCTGATTGATCCGCTCCACTTGACCATTGGACTGAGGGTGGTAAGCGGAGGAGAAATCCAGGGTGACATCCAGCAGTTTACATGTGGCTCTCCAGAAGCGTGAGGTGAACTGAACCCCTCGATCTGACACGATGTGGAGGAGTAGGCCATGGAGACGGAAGATATGGCGGATACAGTCCTTAGCCAGCTCAGGTGCAGACGGGAGACCAGGCAGGGGAATGAAGTGGGCCATTTTAGAAAAGCGGTCCGTGACCACCCAAATGACAGTACACCCGGCAGAAACAGGGAGATCGGTAATGAAGTGCATAGCGATGTGTTGCCACGGGGCAACAGGTATGGGAAGCGGCAGGAGATGACCAGCTGGTAAGTGTCTTGGAACTTTGTTGCGGCCACAAGATGAACAGGCAGAGACGAAGTCTACCACATCCTTACGCAGGCTAGACCACCAGCAATGCCGGGAAATGAGTAGAAAGGTCTTCTTTTGGCCGGCATGGCCAGCTAGTTTAGAAGAATGACCCCAACGAAGAACCTTCTCACGGTCAGGAGCCACCACGAACGTCTTGCCGGGTGGAAGACGAGTCAAATCCAAGGGGACCACATTCATCACCTTGGAGGGGTCAATAATGTGCATAGGCTCCTGTTCTTGGTCGGAGGACAGGAATTATCGGGACAAGGCATCAGCTTTGACATTTTTGTCCGCCGGGCGGAAATGAAGGATGAAATCGAAGCGGGCAAAAAACAAAGACCACTGGGCCTGACGTGGATTAAGTCTCTGGGCATTTTGGAGATATGCCAGGTTTTTGTGATCTGTGTAGATGATCACCGGGTAAAGAGCCCCTTCAAGCAGATAGCGCCACTCTTCCAGCGCCAATTTGACGGCCAGCAGTTCTCGGTCTCCTATGGAGTAATTGCGCTCAGAGGAGGAGAAGATTTTGGAGAAAAAGCCGGAGGTTACCATTCTCCTGGATGAAGACTTTTGGGTGAGCACCGCTCCGGCTCCAGAGGAGGAAGCATCAACCTCCAGGTAGAACTGTTTGTTGCAGTCCGGACGGTGCAGCACAGGGGCAGAGGAGAAGGCTTGCTTCAGGGAAAGGAAGGCCTCCTCAGCTTCGGGTGGCCATACCTTGGGATTTGCTCCCTTAGGGGTGAGCGCAGATATGGGAGCAGTCCGAGACGAGAAGTGAGGAATGAAGAGACGATAGTAATTAGCGAAGCCCAGGAATCGCTGTATCGCCTTCAAGCCCTCCGGACGGGGCCACTTTAGGACAGCAGAGAGCTTCTCGGGATCCATTCGCAAGCCTGTCTGGGAGATAACATAGCCCAGGAATGGAAGAGAGGTCTGTTCAAAAAGGCACTTCTCGTATTTAGCATAGAGCTGGTTCTGCCTGAGCCTAAGCAGGACCTGATGAACATCCCTCCGGTGTGTGGGAAGATCCGGAGAGAAGACCAAGATGTCGTCCAGGTATACCACCACGCAGGAGTAAAGAAGGTCACGGAAGATGTCGTTGACCAGTTCTTGGAAGACGGCGGGAGCATTGCAGAGGCCGAAGGGCATCACACGGTACTCATAGTGTCCGTCCCGGGTATTAAATGCCGTTTTCCACTCGTCTCCTTGACGGATATGGACCAGGTTATACGCTCCACATAGATCCAACTTGGAAAAGATCCTGGCGCCCTTAAGGCGATCAAATAACTCAGAGATGAGCGGAAGGGGGTATTTATTTTTAACCATGATCTGATTGAGTCCTCTATAGTCAATACAGGGGCGTAGCGAGCCATCCTTTTTTTTTGACAAGAAAAATCCGGCTCCAGCCGGGGAAGTAGACTTCCGGATGAATCCCCTGGCCAGATTCTCCTCTATGTACTCAGACATGGCCCGGGTTTCAGACGCAGACAACGGATAAATACGCCCACGGGGTGGAGTGGCGCCAGGTACCAGGTCGATCGGGCAATCATATGGCCTATGAGGTGGCAATGTCTCTGCTTCCTTTTTACCGAAGACGTCAGCATAGGGCCAGTAAGGAGCCGGAAGACCGGGTAAATTAGCTGGGGTAGGTGGAGGACGAACCGGACGAACCGGAACCAGGCAGGTCTTATGGCAGACCGGTCCCCACCGGAGTACTTCACCGGATTGCCAGTTCAACACGGGTTCATGTGTCTGGAGCCAAGGTAGACCTAGCAATAGGGAGTGGGAGAGTCCGGGCAACACATGGAAGGAGATTACCTCAGAGTGCAGCATTCCCACCTTCAGGGTTATGGGTTCCGTGACGAGCAGGATGGTCACCGGAAGGAGTCTTCCATCCACAGAGGCGACTGACAAAGGTTCAGCCAGAGACTTGGTGGAATACGGTATTTCTTAACCAGGGACTGGGAGATGAGATTTCCAGCGGATCCAGAATCCAGGTGGGCGAGTTCAAAGTGACGGTTCTCTCCCCAGGAGATAGATACAGACAAAGTCAGGGTTGGAGAAGACTTACTTTTGTCTAGGGCGACCTCTCCGAGCGGTCCTAGACACTGGAGTTTCCCGGCCTCTCCAGGCAGGAACGGATCAGGTGCTCCTTACTGCCACAATAGAAACAGCTCCCCTCGGCTCGGCGTGACTCTTGGCGAGATTTGACCATCTTGGTCTGGTCGATCTGCATGGGCTCGGGTGAGTGCGCCCGGGGAGTGACAGAAGAGGAGACAGGTCTCTGGAAAGTAGGAGCTAGGCGGGGAAACCTTCTCTCACGGGTGGTCTCTTTGGTGCGTTCTTGAAACCGGATGTCAATCCGGGTAGCCAGCGACACCAGGTCATCCAGGGTGGTAGGAATGTCCTGACCGGCGAGCTCATCTTTAATCCGACCGGAAAGACCCTCCCAGAAGACGGACACCAGGGCCTCGTTATCCCAGGCAAGCTCAGAAGCGAGGGTGCGGAACCGTATGGCATATTGGCCCACGGTGAGACTCCCTTGGCAGAGACGTAGCAGAGAGGAGGCAGATGAGGTCTTTCATCCCGGTTCATTGAAGACTCTCCGGAAAGCAGTGAGGAAAGACGACAGGTCGGACACCAGGGGGTCCCCTCTCTCCCACAGGGGGTTAAGCCATGCCAGTGCCTCCCCAGTGAGATGGGACATGATGAATGCCACTTTGGCCCGGTCGGAGATAAACTGGTGAGTTCAAGAGTTCAAAGTGCAGGGTGCACTGGTTTATGAAGCCCCGAGCTTGAGCGGGGTCGCCTCCGAAACGAGGAGGTGCAGAAAGCCGGGTCCGGGGCAGGATGCCATGGTATTGGTGGGCAGCGGCGCTGCCGGGGTGCGAGTCGTGCGACTAGCTGTGGTTGCTGGTGGAGCAGTCAGTGTGTCCAGGCGGGAGCTGACATTCCGCAGGTGGTTCAGGATGGACTCCTGCTGGGATCTCTGACGGAAGACTTCATGGTATAGGTCAGAGAGCGAGGAAGCTTGGGTGCCACCGGGTTCCATGGCCCGAGCAAACTGTTACAGGTCCGGGTGGTGGAACCTCTGTGCCGAGGTGCAAGGAGGGACCCAGAGGGGCGTGACTAAGTATCAACCCGAACCGACCCTGGTCAGATGGCGGCTAACGACTCCGTGACCAGGGAGGATCCGGGCAGAGGGACCAGGTGCTACTCTGGGGACGACCTTGTAAGAGAGCAGGTGCCTGGGACTGACCGGTATGATGGATTGACACGGCAAGCAGGCGGAAGTCTCTGGTAGCAGACAGGTGGTCACAGTTCGTGATAGCAGGGCAAGTAGCAGTCTTTAGGTTTACCAGGAAGGTGGTCACAGCAAGTGACGGCAGGGTCTCCAGGCAGGCTGGCAGGAAACAGGCGGGTGCTTCTAGATGAGCGGGCAGACAGACGAGACAGGTAACTGGCAGGTAATTGGTGGACGCTCCGAGGTGAGCGGTCTGACGGACACAGCAGATAACAGGCGGATGCTCCCAGGTGAGCGGTCTGACAGACAAGGCAGGCGGATGCTCCTAGGTGAGCGGACTGATAGCCAAAGCA
The DNA here is from genome assembly GCF_046119375.1 of Phyllobates terribilis. Taxonomy (NCBI): domain Eukaryota; kingdom Metazoa; phylum Chordata; class Amphibia; order Anura; family Dendrobatidae; genus Phyllobates; species Phyllobates terribilis. Next base: position 530,154,071 of record NW_027362762.1, on the reverse strand, counting down.
GGTAACAGGCAGGTAACAGGTGAGCGCTCCAGGTGAGCAGGCTGGCAGGCTCGGCAGGTAACGGGCAGATAACAGGCTGGCAGGCAGGATGAGGAGTCAGGCTAGCAGCGGGACCTGAGGGCTGAAGCAAAGATCAGACGCAGTGAAAACAACTTTGCTCGGACACTTGCATTTTGGAGGAGGTGCCTTATATATGGGAGGTCCTCCGGCAATTGGCCGGGGACTCCTTAGGACGGCGCGCGCGGTCCCCTTAAGAGAGGGGGTGCATGCGCGCGCGCCCTAAGCACACAGCCGGGGAAGGAGCGCGTGCCGGAAGCAGCGGGGAGAGAAGCGCTGGAGGACGCAGCGCCAGGAGCGGGGAGGTGAGAGGGACGGCGTCTCTGCCTAGCAAGGGGCAGAGACGCCGATGCTACAATGAGAAGGAACCCAGTGCCCACTGCACCTGCATATAGTCTCACAATGGGTCTGAGGATCTCATCCCAGTACCCAATGGCAGTCAGGGTACCTCTGGCTAACACATGGAGGGCTGTGTGGCCCTCTAAAGAAATGCCTTCACACACCATTACTGACACACTGCCAAATTGTTCATGCTGGAGGATGTTGCAGGCAGCAGAACATTTTCCACAGCGTTTCCAAACTCTGTCATGTCTGTCACATGTGATCAGTGTGAACCTGCTCTCATCCGTGAAGAGCACAGGGCGCCAATGTCGAATCTCTCAATCTTGGTGTTCTCTGGCAAATGTCAATCGCCCTGCACAATGTTGGGCTGCAAGCACCACACCCACTTGTGGACATCAGACCCTCATACCACCCTCATTGAGTCTGTTTCTGACAGTTTGAGCAGACACATGGATGTTAGTTTACCTGCTGGAGGTCATTTTGCAGGGCTCTGGTACTGGTCAACCTGTTTCTCCTAGCACAAATTAGGAGGTAGGGTCCTGCTGCTGGGTGGCTGCCCTCCTAGGGCCCCCTCCACATCTCCTGGTGTACTGGCCTGTCTGCTGGTATCTCTGGACACTATGCTGACAGACACAGCTACCCTTCTTGCCACAGCTCGCATTGATGTGCCATCCGGGATGAGCTGCACTACCTGAGCAACTTCTGTGGGTTGTACTGTAGACACCGCCTCATGCTACTTTACCTCTATGGGTGAGAGCAATGACAAAATGCAAAAGTGACCAAAACAACAGCCAAAAAGGATAAGAACAGAGAAATGGGCTGTAGTCACCACCTGCTGAACCACTCCTCTCAAGATCGGCTCCAGGTGTTCGTGGACCAACACGACCAACATGCAGAATAATGGGCCCCATATAATGCTCCATACAGTATAATGAGCTCCATATATTGTTCCATATAGAATAATAGGCCTCATATAATGCTCCATACAGTATAATGATCCCCATATATTGTTCCATACAGAATAATGGGCCTCATATAATGCTCCATACAGAATAATGGACCCCATATATTGCTCCATACAGAATAATGGACCCCATATATTGCTCCATACAGAATAATGGGCCTCATATAATGTTCTATACAGAATAAGGAACCCCATATATTGCTCCATACAGAATAATGGACCCAAATAATGCTCCATCTAAAATATAACCAGGGATGTGTCCTTCTGTCCGAAGACTCTATAGACTGCGCAAGTGCAATGCGCCTGTACATTCTGGCCCCAGACAGAAGGCACTGAACGCATACCGTGATCTCTGGCGCCATAAGCACATACCTGCCGGAGAGGCGTGTGGTGCCTCTGTCCAGGCCGGGAGAGGAGTGTTGAGTTGGAATCGGCATCTGTGCATATCGCGATATTCAGCGCCATTTTAGTGAAGACACATTTGCAGTGTGTCTTCAACAAAATGGCACCGGACAGCGCAGTATGCGCATGCGCGTATTCCTGCGCCATTTTATAGAGTACACTGTGCAAATGTGTCTTCACTAAAATGGCGTTGGATATCCGCTTTGCAGGCACTGATTCCTGTGCCATTTTTGTAAAATAACACAGGAGACGCGCTGCAGGGGTGCGATGGAAAGGTGAGTAGGAGTGTTTTTTTTATTTAATTGATGGATGGATAGGGGAGGCACATAACATGATGGGGGAGCATATACCAGGATGGGGGAGCATATACTAGGATGAGGGAGCACATAACAAGATGTGGGAGCACATAAAAGGATGGGGGAGCATATAACAGGATGAGGGAGCACATAACAGGATGGGGGACCAGGATGGGGGAGCACCTAACAAGATGAGGGCGCAAATATCAGGATGGGGGAGCACATAACAGGATGTGGGAGCATATACCAGGATGGGGGAGTAGGATGGGGGCACAAATACCAGGATGGGGGACCAGGATAGGGGCATAAATACCAGGATGGATGAGCATGGACCAGGATGAGGGAGCACATAAGAGGATGAGAGAGCATATAACAGGATGGGGGACCACAATGGGGAATCATATACCAGGATGGGGGACCAGGATGGGGGAGAATATACCAGAATGGGGGACCAGGATTTGTGAGCATATACCAGGATGGGGAAGCATATACCAAGATGGGGGAGCAAGATGGGGGAGCATATACCAGAATGGGGGAGCATATACCAGGAAGGGGGACCAGGATGAGGGACCAGGATGGGGGCACAAATACCAGGATGGGGGAGAATATACCAGGATGGGGGAGTATATAACAGGATGGGGGTCATATTCCAGGATGGGGGTGCATGGACCAGAATGGGGGACTGGGATGGGGGAGCATGGACCAGGATGGGGAAGCATATGCCAGGATGGGGGAGCATATACCAGGATGGGGGAGCAGATACCAGGATGGGGACCATATACCAATAAAAATGCTCACCGCCCAGGTGTAGAACGGGTTCAATAGCTAGTGCAGTATAATGAGCCCCATATATTGCTCCATACAGAATAATGGACCCCATATATTGCTCCATACAGAATAATGGACCCCATATATTGCTCCATACAGAACAATGGACCCCATATATTGCTCCATACAGAATAATGAACCCCATATATTGAGCCATACAGAATAATGGATCCCATATATTGCTCCATACAGAATAATGGGCCTCATATAATTGAGAAATATTGAAAATATTCTTTCTATCTTCCCCTGAAGCCCCTCTCCCCCTTCCCTTATCCACCTTTGTCACAAGACAAGAGCTAGCAATTGACCACTTGTCAGTTCAAGAGCTGTTTCCGTGTAAATCTCAGCACAAAAACACAATTAACACACTCATGAGTAAGGCCCTGTAAAAAAATTCTGACAAGAGAGGTGCCACCAACCTACTTAAAATGAGAGTAGATTTTCCCTGGCAAAGGCAGGGGACAATTAGATGCAGGCTTGCAATAAATCTACAGATATCTGTTGAAATTTCATTCCCAGGACTTCAAAGAGAGTTTAACAAAAGTCTCCAGGACCTTTGGAGCTGAAATGAAATATGGAATAACTAAAGTTCCATACATCTGATAATGATGGAACCCATATTTTTAGTGACAGGGTCATAAAGGGAACGATAGGGATATTTTCCTGTCGCTGTAAACCCCTCCATGGAGCTGTAGCGCAAAAGCACCAGAATACCGGATCGCAGGTACGCCATGCGTGGTGTCTAAACAAATTTAAAATCATAATGGAAAATATGGCGTTGTTTGCAAGCTTCTGCGATCACAGAGCTATAAGTTATCGCAGAAGTTAGCGTTTTTAATAAAAACATGAAGGGTAGAGCCCAGCCGCTGTGATATCGGCACAGGGGTGTGTGGACAGGTCTCTTCCTTCAGCATAAAATAGTCTGCTGAGGTTGGAGTAGCATTCATTGCGAGAGTATATAATAATAATAATTTTTTATTTATATAGCGCCAACAAATTCCGCAGCACTTTACAATTAAGCGGGGACATGTACAGACAATAAATTCATTACAATTTAAGTACAGTTTAAACAGTTACATTAGGAGTGAGGTCCCTGCTTGCAAGCTTACATTCTACAAGGAAATGGGGGGACACAATAGGTGAAAAGTGCTTGTTATTTCAGGTCTGGCAATTATAATAAATAGGGATTTTCATATAAAGCTGTATGATCCGGTCATCAGCCTGTATGTTTAAGTGCAATACTCGAGCACCAAGTACAGTTATCTTGTGCATGGAGGGTGTGGAGACAGATGAAGAGTAGGGAGCAGATTCTGATATTTAGAAGGAGGGAACAGGGGAAAGTTAATTTACTGAGTAGTTAAGGTGGTAGGCTTGTTTAAAGAGATGGGTTTTTAAAGAGTGCTTGAAGATATGGGGGCTAGGCATCAGTCGGATCACCTGGGGTAGTGCATTCCAGAGAACTGGCGCAGCATGAGAGAAGTCTTGGAGACGGAGTTACGAGGTTGGGATTATGGGGGATGTTAGTCTTAGGTCATTTGTAGAACGGAGGGCACGTGTAGGGCGATAGACAGAGATGAGAGAGGAGATATAAGGCGGTGCAGAACTGTGGAGAGCTTTGTGGGTGAGAGTGATGAGTTTATATTGGACCCTGAGGCGGACCGGCAACCAGTGTAAAGACTGGCACAAGATGGAGGCATCGGTTAAGCGGCTGGACAGAAATACGACCCTGGCTGCCACATTCAGGATGGATTGGAGAGGAAAAAGTTTGGTAAGAGGGAGACCGATCAGAAGAGAGTTGTAGTAGTCCAGACGAGAGTGAATAAGAGCAACAGTAAGAGTTTTAGCAGTTTCAAAGGTGAGAAAAGGTCGGATTCTGGAGATGTTTTTAAGATGCAGGTGACAGGAGCGAGTGAGTGATCGGATATGGGGGGTAAAGGAAAGGTTAGTGTCGAATATGACCCCCAGGCAGCGGGCGTGCTGCTTGGGAGTTATGGTTGAACCCTCCAAGGTAATTTCGATGTTAGGTAGAGTTAGGTTAGTGGAGGGGAGAAACACAAGAAGTTCAGTTTTAGAGAGATTCAGTTTAAGATATAGGGAGGACCTGATGTTACAGACAGCAGACAGACAATCCTTGGTATTTTGTATTAGGGTAGGGGTGATATCAGGTGAAGAGGTGTATAGTTGGGTGTCGTCAGCATAGAGATGATACTGGAACCCAAATCTGCTGATTGTTTGTCCAATAGGGGCAGTGTATAGAGAGAAGAGGAGGGGGCCTAGGACTGAGTCCTGAGGAACTCCGATAGTAAGGGGACGAGGAGAGGAAGAGGAGCCAGCAAAAGATACCGTGAAGGAGCGGTCAGAGAGGTAGGATAAGAACCAGGAGAGAGCGGTGTCCTTGAGGCCTATAGAGCGGAGCATAGTGAGGAGGAGCTGGTGATCCACAGTGTCAAATGCTGCAGAGAGATTCAGGAGAATCAGCAGGGAGTAGTGACCTTTGGATTTGGCTGTTAGTAGATCATTAGAGACTTTAGTGAGGGCAGTTTCAGTGGAGTGTAAAGAATGGAAACCAGATTAAAGAGGGTCAAGAAGAGAGTTATCTGAGAGATAGACGGGAATGGACCAAGCGTTCCAGGAGTTTAGAGATGAAAGGAAGGTTAGAGACAGGTCTGTAGTTAGCAGTGCAGTTCTGGTCCAGGGATGGCTTTTTAAGTAAAGGGGTTATGATGGCATGTTTAAATGAGGAGGGAAAGATACCTGAAGAAAGAGAGAGGTTAAATATTTTAGTCAGGTGAGTGGTGACCACCGGTGAGAGAGACTGCAGGAGATGTGACGGAATGCGGTCACTGGTCGAGGTTGTAGGTCGAGAAGAAATGAGGAGCTGGGTAACTTCTTCTGTAACAGGCTCAAAGATGGCTAGTGAGCTTGAAGTGCGGCAGGGACGGGGATCCAGGCACTGAGGAAATTGGTCTGAGATGTCCTGATGGATGTGGTTGATTTTTTCTAGGAAATAAGTGGCCAGATTCTCCCCGCTGAGGTTGGTGGTGGGGGTCTGGGCTTTAGGGCTCAGGAGGGAGTTTAAGGTTTCAAATAGTTGTTTTGGATTGTTGGACAGTGAAGTGATGAGAGTGGTGAAGTAGGATTGTTTGGCCAGATGAAGGGCAGAGTTATAGGTTTTGAGCATGAATTTATAGTTGATGAAAGCAACCCTGGAGAAAGCGTGTTTGCATTGTGTGCCAGGGCTGCCGTTGTCTGTGTCAGGTCTTTATGCGTGTAGAAGGTGTGGCTTCATCTAGGGCACTCTTCAGTGTATTATTGTAGTGTGACAATGCTAAGTGTGATGATGAAGTGACCGCGGGCAAGGCCGCGCTTTGGTATCTATGATCTGGCCCAGCAAGATCCCCACACACAGACTCTATCTTGATAACCGTATCTTTACTTGTATACATTTTTAACATATCAGAACACAATAAATGACAACCGTAAATGTTCACAGCAATAACGTGTACTTATAAGCTGACCCTCACTGTCCCTACTCACACGTTACCAGTCCTTTACTCCAGAAGGATGTGTCCCCCGTCGCAGGCCTGTCTGTCTTTGCAGGAAGGCGTCCCAGCCGAAGAAAAAAAAAGCAGGAACAACAAATTTCGCTGAAAGGAAGGAATACTTCGGCCTCTCGCCAGAGGTCCCGCTTACAGTCTCTCTGATCCGGATAGCAGCTCTTGTGGATTCCCTTGTGTAGTCCACACTCCAGTAGTGGGGAGTGTAACAGCTGAATCCTTCAGCAGTGTGGAAGCTGGGGAAAGCTCTGAGGAAAAGATGTCAGGTAACAGCAGCCACGTTGAGAGTATCCTCTAAGGCACACACGAGGACCTGCACACCATCCTGGTTCTTTTCACAGACTCTCTCAGACTCTCCGCGCGCTTTTTCACGTGACTCTCTAGGGCGGGACACAGGAGACTCAGTCTTTTTCTCTGTCATCACACCCTGTGCAGGTGCAACCTCTGGCCACAAGGTGGCAACACCATCCTGCGTAATCATTTCTGTCACAGGCTCTATCTCAATTATCACAGAACAGCCAGAGCCAGCCAGCTCACTACAATAATGTGATAGTAGTGTGATAATGCTAATAATATAGTTATTATATGCAACGGATCCTGTTCGATAACAGTCAAATCAGAGGAGAGCTCTCCTCCAGCTATATTGAATCGTCTCAACGATCGTATAGTAAGTTTCTGCTTTAATCCTTATTATTTTGTGTAACTGCTTATGTATGGTATAGTCTCTAGTGTTGAGCAAACATGCTCGACACTGCTCGGTACTCGCCCGGGCATCACGCTACTCGGGATGTTCAGCGAGCACCGAGCATTTCCGGGTTATTCGGGCGGGAGCTCAGGTCTCTGCCCTGCATGTTTGGCGCTCTTTACAGAGCCAATGAACATGCAGGGATTGCCAGCCAGTTACTGTAATGCCGCAGCCAAGTTGGTTGTGGGCATTACATTGATTGGCTGGCCGCATAGCATCACCTCGAGTATTTAAAACCGGGCGCCGCCATCTTGGACACAGACGGCTGGGATCAGACAGTGTAGGGACAGCGCTGCTGATTTAGGGAGAGATACAGTACAGACTAAAAGTTTGGACACACCTTCTCATTTAAAGATTTTTTTGTATTTTCATGACTATGAAAATTGTACATTCACACTGAAGGCATGAAAACTATGAATTAACACACGTGGAATTAAATACTTAACAAAAAAGTGTGAAACAACTGAAAATATGTCTTATATTCTAGGTTCTTCAAAGTAGCCACCTCTTACTTTGATGACTGCTTTGCACACTTTTGGCATTCTCTTGATGAGCTTCAAGAGGTAGTCACCGGAAATGGTTTTCACTTCACAGGTGTGCCCTGTCAGGTTTAATAAGTGGGATTTCTTGCCTTATAAATGGGGCTGGGACCATCAGTTGTGTTGTGCTGATGTCTGGTGGATAGTTAGTGTAGGGTCTGTAAAGGCTGCCAGATCAAACAAACAGTCCTTCTCAGGACTAATATCCATCCCAGATATCAGACAGGCAGGCAGGCTGTATAGGAGACGCAGTGGTTATACCAGCAAACGCTGCATTACAGTCCTGTGTGCTCCTGTTTCTGAAATTGCTGGACTTAGCTCCAGGTCTCGGGGGCCAGGAAAGATACTTTTTTTTAATCTAAATCCTCTTTTCTTTTTCCTCCTTCACACTGTACAAATACCCATGTATATATCTGTATATATATCTGTTGAAAATAGTCTGGTGTAGGCCAAAGAAACAGAAGTGTGGTTTTGAAGTTCCATGGTTCAAACCTCTGTATTATCCACTTTTGGGCCATTTGTATCTAAAAAAAAACAGTTTGAGTGTGTCGCTCACTGTTCAGCCGCAAATATATATATTTAAAAAAGTCTGGTATACACCATTAAATTATAACTGTGGTTTTGCTGTTCCACGGTAAAAAATCTCTATTATCCTGCTTTTGGCATATTTTTCCGTAAAAAAAAAACTAATAGTGTCTCCCTGATTTTTCAGACACAAATATATATGTTGAAAATAGTCTGGTGTAGGCCAGAACAACAGAAGTGTGGTTTTGCAGTTCCACGGTTCAAACCTCTGTATTATCCACTTTTGGGCCATTTGTATCTAAAAAAAACCAGTTTGAGTGGGTCGCTCACTGTTCAGCCGCAAATATATATATTTAAAATGTCTGGTACACCAGTAAATTATAACTGTGGTTTTGCTGTTCCACGGTAAAAAATCTCTATTATCCTGCTTTTGGCATTTTTTGCCGTAAAAAAAAACCTAATAGTGTCTCCCTGATTTTTCAGACACAAATATATCTGTTGAAAATAGTCTGGTGTAGGCCAGAGAAACAGAAGAGTGGTTTTGCAGTTCCACGGTTCAAACCTCTGTATTATCCACTTTTGGGCCATTTGTATCTTAAAAAAAACAGTTTGAGTGTGTCGCTCACTGTTCAGCCGCAAATATATATACTTAAAAAAGTCTGGTATACACCAGTAAATTATAACTGTGGTTTTCCTGTTCCACGGTAAAAAATCTCTATTATCCTGCTTTTGGCATTTTTTGCCGTAAAACAAAAAATAATAGTGTCTCCCTGATTTTTCAGACACAAAAATATCTGTTGAAAACAGTCTGGTGTAGGCCAGAGAAACAGAAGAGTGGTTTTGCAGTTCCATGGTTCAAACCTCTGTATTATCCACTTTTGGGCCATTTGTATCTCAAAAAAAACAGTTTGAGTGTGTCGCTCACTGTTCAGCCGCAAATATATATATTTAAAAAAGTCTGGTATACACCATTAAATTATAACTGTGGTTTTGCTGTTCCACGGTAAAAAATCTCTATTATCCTGCTTTTGGCATTTTTTGCCGTAAAAAAAAAACTAATAGTGTCTCCCTGATTTTTCAGACACAAATATATCTGTTGAAAATAGTCTGGTGTAGGCCAGAGAAACAGAAGAGTGGTTTTGCAGTTCCACGGTTCAAACCTCTGTATTATCCACTTTTGGGCCATTTGTATCTAAAAACAAACAGTTTGAGTGTGTCGCTCACTGTTCAGCCGCAAATATATATATTTAAAACAGTCTGGTACACCAGTAAATTATAACTGTGGTTTTGCTGTTCCACAGTAAAAAATCTCTATTATCCTGCTTTTGGCATTTTTTGGCATAAAAAAACAACTAATAGTGTCTCCCTGATTTTTCAGACACAAATATATCTGTTGAAAATAGTCTGGTGTAGACCAGAGAAACAGAAGTGTGGTTTTGCAGTTCCACGGTTCAAACCTCTGTATTATCCACTTTTGGGCCATTTGTATCTAAAAGAAACCAGTTTGAGTGTGTCGCTCACTGTTCAGCCGCAAACATATATATTTAAAAAAGTCTGGTATACACCAGTAAATTATAACTGTGGTTTTGCTGTTCCACGGTAAAAAATCTCTATTATCCTGCTTTTGCCATTTTTTGCTGTAAAAAAAAGCAGTAATAGTTTCTCCCTGATTGTTCAGATTGTTTAAAAGATTCGGGTGTAGGCCAGAGAAATAGAACTGTGGTTTTCTTCTTCCACGGTTCTAATCTACTTTTCATTACCCTTTTTCCATTGATAGTGCAAGTGTAAGCTATTTTACTTCCTTTACAATGGGCAAGGCGCCTGGCAAGGGACGTGGATTGGACGTTCTGGTGATGGTGCGTGCAGAGGACGGGGCCGTGGCCAAGGTGAAAATGTGCCACAACCAACAGCCACATCTTCTCGCTCCCACTTCTTGGCCGAATTAATAGGGAAACACAGAACAACACCAGTATTGCAAACTGATCAGTGTGAACATGTTATTAATTGGATAGCAGATAATACTTCCAGTTACCTGGGCACCACCACATCCGGTCTGTCTTCCACACGGTCAAATCTTAGTAGCCGTGAGTCTCGACTGCATACTCCTCCTCACCCTGATGCTCCTTCCTCCCACCATGCCGAGTGTCGTCAGACAGCAACTAATCCCACACTTGGACACTCTGAAGAGCTGGTCACTGGTCCATTTACAGATTTGTGCCCCTCGCCTGCTCCACTTGAAGTGGTGGAAGAGGAGATCCCATGCAGCGATGCCCAAATATTTGAACAGCCACGGCCAGAGGAAGTCGACGCTGGCAATTTGCCACAAGAGGTGGACGATGACGAGACACAATTGCCTGGAAGTGAGGAGGAGGATCGTGGTGCGCAAGTGGAAGAGGAGGAGGTGGTGGATGATCTAGTAACTGACCCAACGTGGCAGGAGGACATGCAGAGCGAGGCCAGCAGCACACAGGGTGAGGGAGGCAGAGTACCCCAACAGGCAGGAAGAAGTAGTGTGGTGGCCGCACACAGAAGGCAGGCAACAGTTCCCCGTAACACCAACATGAGTGACGTTGCCAGTACAACCAGTAGGTCTTCCAGAGTCTGGAATTTTTTTAAAGACTCTGCTGATAACCCCAAAAAGGCTATTTGTACCACCTGCCATGCCAGCATCAGCAGGGGTGACAAAACTACCAGCCTGACCACCACCAGCATGATCAGGCACATGCCAGCTAAGCACCCGACTTTGTGGGGCGAACCCCAGGGTCCACGACCAGTGTCAGCGGGTGTCACCACTGCTTCTTCCGCTGTTGTGCGTGCAATAGAACCCCCTGTTGTGTGTGCCCTCAGGAGTGGACCTGGATGTCTGACATATGCACCATCTTGACAAACTTTGAGGAGTCCACCAAGCTGGTGAGTGGCGATGACGCCATCATTAGCGTCAGCATTCCACTTGTCTGTCTTTTGCAATGCTCTCTGCAGAGAATTAAAGAGGAGGCATTGCAGCCAGAGTATGATGAGATGGATCAAGAAGCCGTAGCGGTCGATTACACACAGCCCAGCCTCATCTCATCCCAACGTGCATTGGGGGACAATGAGGGAGAGGAGGAGGAGGAGGAAGAACAGGAGCTTGTATCATGCGCTGTAGACGGTAGTACCTGTACAACTGTCATACCGTCGGTTCAGCGTGGGTGGCCTGAGGACAGGGGGGAGGAGGAGAAGAAGGAGGAGAGCATGGTCAGTCATCATCTTGGTGAGGACACGGAAGTCTTGCCCGTTACCAGTCTGGCACGCATGGCTGACTTTATGTTACGCTGCCTTAACCGTGACCCTCGCGTTGTCAAAATGTTGGGTGACAGTCATTACTGGTTGGTGACACTTTTAGACCCCCGCTACAAGGAGAACTTTCACTCTCTTATTCCTGAGGTGGAGAGGTCTACAAAAATGGGGCAGTACCAGAAGGCCCTTGCTGCAGAACTGTTAAAAAATATTCCCATCTGAACACGCTAGAGGCAGAGGTCACAGTTCGTTGCCCAACCAAGGCGTACATGCGAGAGAGACGCAACTCCAATCCAGCAGAGGCAGGGGAACACTGTCAACGTTCTGGGACAGTTTTCTCAGACCCTCCCTTCGGACAGACCCTGAGGCGCGGGGTACTCTCACAAGGAGTGGAAAGTTTCAAAAGATGGTGAGGGAGTAGCTTGCCGACCGTACCAGCGTCCTCCATGATTCCTCTGTGCCTTTTAATCATTGGGTATCCAAGCTGGACACTTGGAATGAACTCGCTCTGTATGCCTTGGAGGTCCTGGCCTGCCCTGCCGCTAGCGTGTTATCGGAGCGTGTTTTTAGTGCCGCTGGGGGAATTATAACTGATAAGCGCACTCGCCTGTCAACTGACAATGCTGACAAGCTGACTCTTATCAAAATGAACAAGGGCTGGATTGAGCCAGACTTCTCATCACCACCAAATGACAGCAGAGTAACATAAAGTCAAATCCACTGTGTTATTTCAGGAGGTGTATTCACATGCACCGCTTCACACCCACACATGGGTATACGCTTCCTCATTTCGGCTGTTTTATGTTCTTCTCCTTATCCTCAGCCTCCACCACCACTATACCACCAGGGTGACCGTGGTCCGTGTTGCCATTATTGAAAGTTCCTCCGTCCTTATTTTTGTCAGCTTTTGCTTGGAAGGCATAAGCAAAGACTGTAGGAGACCCACTCCCCAATAATGGGAATAATATTTTTAAGATGCTGTACTGTATGGCTCTTGTAAGGGGCATTAAAACTGTCTTGTTAAGCTACTGCAACCTCCACCGCCTTTCCAAGGGGCATTAAAACCATCTTGTTAAGCTACTGGAACCTCCACGTCTCTTGCAAGGGGCATTAAAACCTTCTTGTTAAGCTACTGTGACCTCCACCACTTTTCCAAGGGGCATTAAAACCGTCTTGTTAAGCTACTGCGACCTCCACGTCTCTTCCGAGGGGCATTAAAACCGTCTTGTTAAGCTACTGGGACCTCCACGTCTCTTCCGAGGGGCATTAAAACCATCTTGTTAAGCTACTGTGACCTCCACCACTTTTCCAAGGGGCATTAAAACCGTCTTGTTAAGCTACTGCGACCTCCACCACTTTTCCAAGGGGCATTCAAACCGTCTTGTTAAGCTACTGTGACCTCCACCACTTTTCCAAGGGGCATTAAAACCGCCTTGTTAAGCTACTGCGACCTCCACGTCTGTTCCGAGGGGCATTATAACCGTCTTGTTAAGCTACTGTGACCTCCACCACTTTTCCAAGGGGCATTCAAACCATCTTCTTAAGCTACTGTGACCTCCACCACTTTTTCAAGGGGAATTAAAACCATCTTATTAAGCTACTGCGACTTCCATATCTTTTACGAGGGGCATTAAAACCGTCTTGTTAAGCTACTGGGACCTCCACGTCTCTTCCGAGGGGCATTAAAGCGTCTTGTTAAACCACTCTGAACTCCACAGCTCTTCCCAGGGGCATTGAAATGTTGTTTTTAATTAACTCTATCCTCCATGACTCTTCGAATGGGCATTGCATTTCCTCCTAATTTTTGGCAGCTTTTGCTTGGAAGGCATAAGCAAAGACTATGGGAGACCCACTCCCCAATAATGGGAATAATGTTTGTAATATGCTGTTCTGCATGGCTCTTGTAAGGGGCATTGCAAGCTCCTCCAACCTAATTTTTGGCAGCTTTTGCTTGGAAGGCATAAGCAAAGACTATGGGAGACCCACTCCCCAATAATGGGAATAATGTTTGTAATATGCTGTACTGCATGGCTCTTCTAAGGGGCAATTCAAGTTCCTCCATCCTAATTTTTGGCAGCTTTTGCTTGGAAGGCATAAACATAGACTATGGGAGACCCACTCCCCAATAATGGGAATAATGTTTGTAATATGCTGTACTGTATGGCTCTTGTAAGGGGCATTAAAACCGTCTTGTTAAGCTACTGCGACCTCCACCACTTTTCCAAGGGGCATTCAAACCGTCTTGTTAAGCTACTGTGACCTCCACCACTTTTCCAAGGGGCATTAAAACCGTCTTGTTAAGCTACTGTGACCTCCACCACTTTTCCAAGGGGCATTAAAACCATCTTGTTAAGCTACTGCGACCTCCACCACTTTTCCAAGGGGCATTAAAACCATCTTGTTAAGCTACTGCGACCTCCACGTCTCTTCCGAGGGGCGTTAAAACCGTCTTGTTAAGCTACTGTGACCTCCACCACTTTTCCAAGGGGCATTAAAACCGTCTTGTTAAGCTACTGCGACCTCCACCACTTTTCCAAGGGGCATTCAAACCGTCTTGTTAAGCTACTGTGACCTCCACCACATTTCCAAGGGGTATTAAAACCGTCTTGTTAAGCTACTGCGACCTCCACGTCTGTTCCGAGGGGCATTATAACCGTCTTGTTAAGCTACTGTGACCTCCACCACTTTTCCAAGGGGCATTCAAACCATCTTCTTAAGCTACTGTGACCTCCACCACTTTTCCAAGGGGCATTAAAACCATCTTATTAAGCTACTGCAACTTCCATGTCTCTTACGAGGGGCATTAAAACAGTCTTGTTAAGCTACTGGGACCTCCACGTCTCTTCCGAGGGGCATTAAAAGCCTCTTGTTAAACCACTCTGAACTCCACAGCTCTTCCCAGGGGCATTGAAATGTTGTTTTTAATTAACTCTATCCTCCATGACTCTTCGAATGGGCATTGCATTTCCTCCTAATTTTTGGCAGCTTTTGCTTGGAAGGCATAAGCAAAGACTATGGGAGACCCACTCCCCAATAATGGGAATAATGTTTGTAATATGCTGTACTGCATGGCTCTTGTAAGGGGCATTGCAAGTTCCTCCATCCTAATTTTTGGCAGCTTTTGCTTGGAAGGCATAAGCAAAGACTATGGGAGACCCACTCCCCAATAATGGGAATAATGTTTGTAATATGCTGTACTGCATGGCTCTTGTAAGGGGCAATTCAAATTCCTCCGTCCTAATTTTTGGCAGCTTTTGCTTGGAAGGCATAAACATAGACTATGGGAGACCCACTCCCCAATAATGGGAATAATGTTTTTAAGATGCTGTACTGTATGGCTCTTGTAAGGGGCATTAAAACCGTCTTGTTAAGCTACTGCGACCTCCACCACTTTTCCAAGGGGCATTCAAACCATCTTGTTAAGCTACTGTGACCTCCACCACTTTTTCAAGGGGCATTAAAACCGTCTTGTTAAGCTACTGTGACCTCCACCACTTTTCCAAGGGGCATTAAAGCCGTCTTGTTAAGCTACTGCGACCTCCACCACTTTTCCAAGGGGCATTAAAACCATCTTGTTAAGCTACTGCGACCTCCACGTCTCTTCCGAGGGGCGTTAAAACCGTCTTGTTAAGCTACTGTGACCTCCACCACTTTTCCAAGGGGCATTAAAACCGTCTTGCTAAGCTACTGCGACCTCCACCACTTTTCCAAGGGGCATTCAAACCATCTTGTTAAGCTACTGTGACCTCCACCACATTTCCAAGGGGTATTAAAACCGTCTTGTTAAGCTACTGCGACCTCCACGTCTGTTCCGAGGGGCATTAAAACCGTCTTGTTAAGCTACTGTGACCTCCACCACTTTTCCAAGGGGCATTCAAACCGTCTTGTTAAGCTACTGTGACCTCCACCACTTTTTCAAGGGGCATTAAAACCATCTCATTAAGCTACTGCGACCTCCACGTCTCTTCCGAGGGGCATTAAAACCATCTTGTTAAGCTACTGGGACCTCCACCTCTCTTCCGAGGGGCATTAAAAGCGTCTTGTTAAACCACTCTGAACTCCACAGCTCTTCCAAGGGGCATTGAAATGTTGTTTTTAATTAACTCTAACCTCCACGACTCTTCGACCGGGCATTGCATTTCCTCCTAATTTTTGGCAGCTTTTGCTTGGAAGGCATAAACAAAGACTATGGGAGACCCACTCCCCAATAATGGGAATTATGTTTGTAATATGCTGTACTGCATGGCTCTTATAAGGGGCATTGCAAGTTCCTCCATCCTAATTTTTGGCAGCTTGTGCTTCGAAGGCATAAGCAAAGACTATGGGAGACCCACTCCCCAATAATGGGAATAATGTTTGTAATATGCTGTACTGCATGGCTCTTGTAAGGGGCATTGCAAGTTCCTCCATCCTAATTTTTGGCAGCTTTTGCTTGGAAGGCATAAGCAAAGACTATGGGAGACCCACTCCCCAATAATGGGAATAAGGTTTTTAAGATGCTGTACTGTATGGCTCTTGTAAAGGGCATTAAAACCGTCTTGTTAAGCTACTGTGACCTTCACCACTTTTCCAAGGGGCATTAAAACCGTCTTGCTAAGCTACTGCGACCTCCACCACTTTTCCAAGGGGCATTCAAACCGTCTTGTTAAGCTACAGTGACCTCCACCACTCTTCCAAGGGGCATTAAAACCGTCTTGTTAAGCTACTGCGACCTCCACATCTCTTCCAAGGGGCATTAAAACCGTCTTGTTAAGCTACTGTGACCTCCACGTCTCCTCCGAGGGGCATTAAAAGCGTCTTGTTAAACCACTCTGAACTCCACAGCTCTTCCAAGGGGCATTGAAATTTTGTTTTTAATTAACTCTAACCTCCACGACTCTTCGAACGGGTATTGCATTTTCTCCTAATTTTTGGCAGCTTTTGCTTGGAAGGCATAAGCAAAGACTATGGGAGACCCAATCCCCAATAATGGGAATAATGTTTGTAATATGCTGTACTGTATGGCTCTTGTAAGGGGCATTGCAAGTTCCTCCATCCTAATTTTTGGCAGCTTTTGCTTGGAAGGCATAAGCAAAGACTATGGGAGACCCAATCCCCAATAATGGGAATAATGTTTGTAATATGCTGTACTGCATGGCTCTTGTAAGGGGCAATTCAAGTTCCTCCATCCTAATTTTTGACAGCTTTTGCTTGGAAGGCATAAACAAAGTGTAATGCACACGCCCGGACTGACTGGCGTGTGCGTGTATATGTAGAGATTCCACTGGACCGTACCGGAGAGTGAATGCCTGGAGGGGCGTAACTAAGTATCCACCCGATCCGACCAAGGTCGCACGACAGCATACGATGCCAATGCACCAAGGAGGGGCCGAGCAGAGGGACCAGGTGCTACTCCAGGTCAGACCCCGGACACGGCTGTTGACCCACACCGGGGAATACAGGAACAGGCAGGTTAGGCTGGCACACAGACTGGTGGGTACAGGCAGACACGGCAGGTATGCAGACGGGTGGATGCTGGCAAGCACGACTTGTATGCAAACAGGGAGGTACTGGCAGGTACGGCCGGTATGCAGGCAGGTGGATGTTGGTAAGCACGACTGGTATGCAGGCAGGGAGGTACTGGCAGGTATGACAGGTTGGAGCACAGAGTGGATAGGACCCAGTACAGACTGGGACTCAGGAACAGAATCGCAGATGCGGTGGACAAACACAGCAGAGTGAGGCCACCCGGAGCGGCGAGCAAGAGCAGAGCAAGACGAGACCGCCTGGAGCGGTGAGTGAGAGTAGAGCAGGACGAGGCTGCCTGGAGCAGTGAGCAAAGGGTCAGAGCAGAGCGAGACTGCCGGAGCATTGAGCAAAGGGTCAGAGCAGAGCGAGACTGCCGGAGCAGCGAGCAAAGGGTCAGAGCAGAGCGAGACTGCCGGAGCAGCGAGCAAAGGGTCAGAGCAGAGCGAGACTGCCGGAGCAGTGAGCAAAGGGTCAGAGCAGAGCGAGACTGCTGGAGCAGTGAGCAAAGGGTCAGGGCAGAGCGAGACTGCCGGAGCAGTGAGCAAAGGGTCAGGGCAGAGCGAGACTGCCGGAGCAGTGAGCAAAGGGTCAGGGCAGAGCGAGACTGCCGGAGCAGTGAGCAAAGGGTCAGAGCAGAGCGAGACTGCTGGAGCAGTGAGCAAAGGGTCAGAGCAGACAAGAACCGCCGGAGCGGTGAACAAGGCAGAGCAGGCAGAAACCGCCGGAGCGGCGAGCAAGGCAGGGAAGACGGGACAGGGCTCTGTTCACACGGAACAGACAGGAAGGGAAAGGCAGAACCAGATACCCACAGGGTACTTGCAGTGAAGTAGCGAGTGAACCACAAACTCACAAACAGAAGTACAGTGACAACGAGCAGGAGTTAGGTACGAGTTCAGACTCTGCAGAAAAAGGGAAGATATGGGCGTAGACAGAAACGGGAAACAGGCTGGAAGATGGTTAGGGCAGGAACAGACACTGGGAAAAGACACAGACAACAGATCTAGGTATATGGCCCCTAGAGGGCAGAAGGAACAGGCTAAGAGCGTGTTCACACGGGCCTGGAAATACAGCCTCCAGGAAAGGCAGCTGGCTAGAGAACACAGACAGGACTCAGTTCAGGCACGGGAACTGATATCGCAAGGCAGGAAACATAGACAGGACCTGGCACATCAGTGACTAGAAGCCAACTGACAGTACAAGATGCTCAGGCAAGGATTCCCGGGAGGAGCTGGGTTAAATACCAGGTGACAGACAGCAATAGGCTGAGGAAACATCAGGGGTGTGTCTGCAGTAGTTATAAGAAACAGGAAGTTCAGCGGGTGTCGTCCTAAGCAGACAGAGCAGAGCAAAGCAGACCATATGGAAAGAAGCCAAAGTGATAGTCTGGACTGGAAATCAAGTGCGCGCTCTTGCACAGTGGGAGATGGACCACTATGCAAGGACGCCGCCAGGTATGTTACAGTACCCCCCCCCTTGCGCCCCCTCTTCTTCAGGCCTGCCAGAATCTTCCGCAGGGAATTCGAGGGCCAATCCTTCACTTCAAGGAGATTACCTCTGCTGTCCACAGAAAAAACTGGTCTCATCCGGGTAGCTAGGATGCTACCTCCTATCCAGCCATCCTCAGCAACAGATGAAACGGGTGGAGTACCAGGAACAGCACACAAGGAAGTCTCTCTCCACATATTTTCAGGTGGCACCCCAGAGGGTACAGGAGACAACTGGAAGTCCTCCGCCGGGTTGGAGGGGGGCAGAGACTCGGGGGTAACCTCTGCTTCGGTGTACATCTTGTCAAGCTCACAGGAAGAAATGGGCGAGGTATCAGGTACAAGGTGTAGAAACGTCACTGTCCCTTTGTTATCTGGTGGTACCCCGGAGGATTCAGGAAACAACTGGAGGTCCTCCGCCGGGTCGGAGGAGTGCAGAGACTCGGGGGTAACCTCTGCTTCGGAGTACACTAGGTCGGACTCACTGGACGAAGCGGGCGAGGTATCAGGTACCGAGTATAGGAGAGTCTCTGTCCATTCACTACCAGGTAGCACCCCGAAGGGTTCTGGAGACAACTGGAGGTCCTCCGCCTGGTCGGAGGGGTGTAGAGACTCGGGGGTAACCTCTGCTTCGGAGTACACTAGGTCGGACTCACTGGATGAAGCGGGCGAGGTATCAGGTGCAGAGTATAGGAAAGTCTCTGTCCATTCGCTACCAGGTAGCACCCCGAAGGGTTCAGGAGACAACTGGAGGTCCTCCGCCTGGTCGGAGGGGTGTAGAGACTCGGAGGTAATCACTGCTTCGGAGTACCCTTGGACAGGCTCACCGATTAAAGTGGGTGAAGTATCAGATAACGGGTGCAGGAAGCCCTCCTGTGTGGATTCTGGATGGGCAGCAGTCTCTTCGGACAGGAGAACTGGTGCGCTACCCACGCACATTACCCGTCGGGGCTGCTCCGGGATACTGGGAAGTGAAGTTTCAGCAGGGACTTCAAGGTTGGGGTCAGGAGGTCTTTGGGAGGACAGACCCTGGCGTGACGGCTTGCCTCTACGCCTAGCACGTCTGGACTGCCTCTTGAGGTTGGGAGAAGTATTCCGGAGAGCGTAGTCATCCTGTGTGGATTCTGGGTGGGCAGTAGTCTCTTCGGGCAGGAGGACTAGTGCGCTGCCCACACACATTACCCATCGGGGCTGCTCCAGGATATTGGGAAGTGAAGCTTCAGCAGGGGCTTCTGGGTTAGGGTCATCGAAGACCATTAGAAAGGCCACCAGGAAGGCCTGCAGGTCCAGGACGATAGGATCCTGTGCGTCCCATAGGGGGGTGATCCATTTCAAGGCATCACCCGCTAGGTAAGACATCATGAATCCCACCTGAACCCAATCGGTGGGAAAATAAAGAGGGTAGAACTTGAAGTGTAGCAAGCATTACTCCACAAATGCATGACTCAGTCTTGGATCCCCATAGTACCGTGGTGGATCTGCAGGAAAGAGTGCAGATAGATCCATCTGGACGGGTGCGTAATTCGCCTGGAACTCAGCTGGTAGCAAAAAAAAAAAATTTCTTCTAGATGCACGTATTCGCTGAAAAATGTCTCAGAGAGCGAAGGCCGTGGGGCTCAACGGGAACTATGGCCTGAGCATGCTGTAATCCACACGCCCGGACTGACTGGCGTGTGCGTGTATATGTAGTGATTCCACTGGACCGTACCGGAGAGTGACTGCCTGGAGGGGCGTAACTAAGTATCCACCCGATCCGACCAAGGTCGCACGACGGCATACGACGCCAGTGCACCAAGGAGGGACCGAGCAGAGGGACCAGGTGCTACTCCAGGTCAGACCCCGGACACGGCTGTTGACCCACACCGGGGAATACAGGAACAGGCAGGTTAGGCTGGCACACAGACGGGTGGGTACAGGCAGACACGGCAGGTATGCAGACGGGTGGATGCTGGCAAGCACGACTGGTATGCAAACAGGGAGGTACTGGCAGGTACGGCCGGTATGCAGGCAGGTGGATGTTGGTAAGCACGACTGGTATGCAGGCAGGGAGGTACTGGCAGGTATGACAGGTTGGAGCACAGAGTGGATAGGACCCAGTACAGACTGGGACTCAGGAACAGAACCGCAGATGCGGTGGACAAATACAGTAGAGTGAGGCCGCCCGGAGCGGCGAGCAAGAGCAGAGCAAGATGAGACCGCCTGGAGCGGTGAGCGAGAGTAGAGCAGGACAAGACTGCCTGGAGCAGTGAGCAAAGGGTCAGAGCAGAGCGAGACTGTCGGAGCAGCGAGCAAAGGGTCAGAGCAGAGCGAGACTGACAGAGCAGCGAGCAAACGGTCAGAGCAGAGCGAGACTGCCGGAGCAGCGAGAAAAGGGTCAGAGCAGAGCGAGACTGCCGGAGCAGTGAGCAAAGGGTCAGAGCAGAGCAAGACTGCCGGAGCAGTGAGCAAAGGGTCAGGGCAGAGCGAGACTGCCGGAGCAGTGAGCAAAGGGTCAGGGCAGAGCGAGACTGCCGGAGCAGTGAGCAAAGGGTCAGGGCAGAGCGAGACTGCCGGAGCAGTGAGCAAAGGGTCAGAGCAGAGCGAGACTGCCAGAGCAATGAGCAAAGGGTAAGAGCAGAGCGAGACTGCCGGAGCAGTGAGCAAAGGGTCAGAGCAGAGCGAGACTGCTGGAGCAGTGAGCAAAGGGTCAGAGCAGAGCGAGACTGCCGGAGCAGTGAGCAAAGGGTCAGGGCAGAGCGAGACTGCCGGAGCAGTGAGCAAAGGGTCAGAGCAGAGCGAGACTGCCGGAGCAGTGAGCAAAGGGTAAGAGCAGAGCGAGACTGCCGGAGCAGTGAGCAAAGGGTCAGAGCAGAGCGAGACTGCCGGAGCAGTGAGCAAAGGGTCAGAGCAGAGCGAGACTGCCGGAGCAGTGAGCAAAGGGTCAGAGCAGACAAGAACCGCCGGAGCAGTGAACAAGGCAGAGCAGGCAGAAACCGCCGGAGCGGCGAGCAAGGCAGGGAAGAGGGGACATGGCTCTGGTCACACGGAACAGACAGGAAGGGAAAGGCAGAACCAGATACCCACAGGGTACTTGCAGTGAAGTAGCGAGTGGACCACAAACTCACAAACAGAAGTACAGTGACAACGAGCAGGAGTTAGGTACGAGTTCAGACTCTGCAGAAAAAGGGAAGATATGGGCGTAGAGAGAAACGGGAAACAGGCTGGAAGATGGTTAGGGCAGGAACAGACACTGGGAAAAGACACAGACAACAGATCTAGGTATACGGCCCCTAGAGGGCAGAAGGAACAGGCTAAGAGCGTGTTCACACCGGCCGGGAAATACAGCCTCCAGGAAAGGCAGCTGGCTAGAGAACACAGACAGGACTCAATTCAGACACGGGAACTGATACCGCAAGGCAGGAAACATAGACAGGACATAGACAGGCATAAGCAAAGACTATGGGAGACCCACTCCCCAATAATGGGAATAATGTTTGTAATATGCTATACTGCATGGCTCTTGTAAGGGGCATTGCAAGTTTCTCCATCCTAATTTTTGGCAGCTTTTGCTAGGAAGGCATAAGCAAAGACTATGGGAGACCCACTCCCCAATAATGGGAATAATGTTATTAAGATGCTGTACTGTATGGCTCTTGTAAGGGCATTAAAACCGTCTTGTTAAGCTACTGCGACCTCCACCACTTTTCCAAGGGGCGTTCAAACCGTCTTGTTAAGCTACTGCGACCTCCACGTCTCTTCCGAGGGGCATTTAAAACCGTCTTGTTATGCTACTGTGACCTCCACCACTTTTCCAAGGGGCATTCAAACCGTCTTGTTAAGCTACTGTGACCTCCACCACTTTTTCAAGGGGCATTAAAACCATCTTGTTAAGCTACTGCGACCTCCACGACTCTTCCAACGGGCATTGCATTTCCTCCTAATTTTAGTCAGCTTTTGTTTTTCAATGCATAGGCAAACACTAAGGGAGACTGCAGCGCCCCGAGGGCTCGGTCGCTACAGAGGTATTGCACCTCTGCCAGAGGTGTGATATTCCACTCCCAGGTAAGGATGGAGTATGGACCAGGGCTCAGGTAGCTGCATACAGCACACACACCCCATTTCCGGGGGACAGCTCAACGGTGCTCCCATTTATACAGTATTGCAGGCACGACAGACCATGTCCCTGGCTGGAGTGGGGAGGGGGGAGGAAAACCCGGTGATGTAGGAGCAGAAGGGGACGGTTCCTGAGCGTAGGTAGGAGCTCATTGGTTGCTGGTCACCTGGGCTCATGTTCTAGAGGGAAGTATAAAAGGTGGGCACGATCTTAGAACAGTATTCAGTGAGAGGAGAACACAGGGAGTGGAG
The DNA here is from genome assembly GCF_046119375.1 of Phyllobates terribilis. Classification (NCBI taxonomy): domain Eukaryota; kingdom Metazoa; phylum Chordata; class Amphibia; order Anura; family Dendrobatidae; genus Phyllobates; species Phyllobates terribilis. The sequence continues at coordinate 530,131,204 of NW_027362762.1, read as the reverse complement.
GCTCTGTTGGAGCTCCGCTCAGAAGTGGGCCTAGAGAAGAGGCCGAGGAAGGAGGAGAAGAAGGAGCAGGGGGCTAAGGAACAGGAGAAGAAGGAACAGGAGAAGAAGGACAGGAGAAGAAGGAACAGGAAAGGAGGAGGAGAGATAGAGAAACAGAAGGGCTCAGGAACAAGAAGGTGGAAGGGACCCTAAGAACCCATGAGAATACCGGGTGAAGGGTCAGGCAGATTAAGGGTACCGGATCCAAAGTTGGTGGAGGAGAAACTACCCTCAGCCAAAGACCGGAGGTCGCGATCATTTATTGGTGCGACACCTCATCAAACCTGCTAGGAAGGCACCATATAGGACAGCGGGGAACGGGGCCCACGTTTACCCACGCAGATCCGCGGCAGCTGAACAAAAGTGGGTCACTGGTGAGGCAGGCCAGAGAAAGGATAGAAGGGGGTCCTGTGCCATACTTCTGAACTGCCTGGGGGTTGACCGAGCCCCACACCTGGTGGACGCAGCACGTATAGGGCAGTCACTACCTGTACAGAAGTGACCCGGAGCATATGAACTGTGAGTAAAAGACATTGGATTGCAGTACGTTGTCTGTGTACTTTTTCGCTCCTCCAGCACTAACGGTACTGGGACTCTCTTCACCATCACCCCCACCATTCACTGCACTGCCCTGGCGTTACACTCTTCCCGTGGGGAGTTGCACTACCTCAGCTACATATACCATCAGCCCCAGCGGTCTGCCTTGCAGCGGCGGTTCATAACAGCCGCAATCCACGGGTGACGTAGTCGGACATCACTCAGAACTGATAAAGGACTGCCACTGGTCTGACCACCCTGAGCCACGGACCGGGTTGCCACTACTACCCCCATCGTCTCCCTATTGCCCGGCTCCGAGTGCCCCACGGCCCAGGGGGCGAGTCAAGACCGACTCACCAATAATGGGTAGAAGGTTTTTAGTACGCTGTAATCCACGTCTGTTTCAAGGGCCATTGCAGTTCCTCATAATTTTTGGACAGCCTTCCATTCACTGCTTAGGCCAACAGTGCACAGGAGACCCAGTTGCTATAAATGGAAAAAATGGTTTAGTTAAGGCCCTCTGACCTACATGTCACTTCCAAGGGGCATTGGAGTGCCTCTAAATTTTTGGTAGGCATTGCACTCACTGTATGCCCTATAACTGTGTAGCCGAACCGCTCCTTTTGGTACAGAAACATATCCTACAAGACATATGTGGTTGACTGGCCTGATATTGATGTGAATGGTCCCTGTTCCTCCTGCTCTTTCTCCTTTGCCACCACCTCATCCATCATTTATCACCTGAAGCTTTGTTTTAACGGGAGTCATAGAACTGGGATAGTAGCAGGAAAACATCCAGCAATCCTCGGAGGAGGTAGGATATGCGCCAAAACGCTGACCAACTCAGGCCTAGCCGCTACTACATACATGCGCTTGCATTCCAAGAAAACAAAGCAGATGCTAACTTGTATTAAAAGAAAACAAAGCAGATGCTAACTTCTATCATCATCATCATGCTCCTCACCTTGGCACTCTCAACTCCCCTGATGGAGAAGCCAGGGCCCAGCGGAGGAGTCTGGTTCTCTGGTGGGCTCGTCCAATGCTGCCCTAAAACGGGCCAGGCTAAGAAAAGTGTGTGAGAAGGTGACAGGAGAAATAAGGGCGGCTGGGGACCGTTTATGGACACCCAGCCACCGGGCGGCTGGGGACTGAGTATGGATACCAGGCCGCCGAAGCAGCCATGAGGTAGTGGCCAGCTCCGGCCTCCTCCAAACTAAAAGGCCCCATTTCAAGTGCAAGCTAGCAGTATGGCATTGCAGCCTGGGGGTGGGTGGGTGGCAGGCTGCACACTTACGCTTGCATTAAAAGAAAACAAAGCAGATGCTAACTTCTATCATCATCATCATGCTCCTCACCTTGGCACTCTCAACTCCCCTGATGGAGAAGCCAGGGCCCACCGGAGGAGTCTGGTTCTCTGGTGGTCTCGTCCAATGCTGCCCTAAAGCAGGCCAGGCTAAGAAAAGTGTGTGGGAAGGTGACAGGAAAAATAATGGCGGCTGGGGACCGTTTATGGACACCCGGCCACCGGGCGGCTGGGGACTGAATATGGATACCAGGCCGCCGAAGCAGCCATGAGGTAGTGGTCAGCTCCGGCCTCCTCCAAACTAAAAGGCCCCATTTCAAGTGCAAGCTAGCAGTATGGCATTGCAGCCTGGGGGTGGGTGGGTGGCAGGCTGCACACTTACGCTTGCATTAAAAGAAAACAAAGCAGATGCTAACTTCTATCATCATCATCATGCTCCTCACCTTGGCACTCTCAACTCCCCTGATGGAGAAGCCAGGGCCCACCGGAGGAGTCTGGTTCTCTGGTGGGCTCGTCCAATGCTGCCCTAAAGCAGGCCAGGCTAAGAAAAGTGTGTGGGAAGGTGACAGGAGAAATAGGGGCGGCTGGGGACCATTTATGGACACCCGGCCACCCCCAGGTGGCTGGGGATCGTGTGTGGACACCCGGCCGCGGGGCGGCTGGGGACCGAGTATGGACACCCGGCCATCCTCTGGCGACTGGGGACCGAGTGTGGACACCCGGCCGCCGGGCGGCTGGGGACTGAGTATGGATACCAGGCCTCCGAAGCAGCCATGAGGTAGTGGCCAGCTTTGGCCTACTCCAAACTAAAAGGCCCCATTTCAAGTGCAAGTTAGCAGTATGGCATTGCAGCATGGGGGTGGGTGGGTGGCAGGCTGCACACTTACGCTTGCATTAAAAGAAAACAAAGCAGATGCTAACTTCTATCATCATCATGCTCCTCACCTTGGCACTCTCAACTCCACTGATGGAGAAGCCAGGGCCCACCGGAGGAGTCTGGTTCTCTGGTGGGCTCGTCCAATGCTGCCCTAAAGCAGGCCAGGCTAAGAAAAGTGTGTGGGAAGGTGACAGGAGAAATAGGGGAGGCTGGGGACCGTTTATGGACACCCGGCCGCCCCCAGGTGGCTGGGGACCGTGTGTGGACACCTGGCCGCGGGGCGGCTGGGGACCGAGTATGGACACCTGGCCGCCCCCTGGCGGCTGGGAACCGAGTGTGGACACCCGGCCGCCGGGCGGCTGGGGACTGAGTATGGATACCTCGCTGCCGAAGCAGCCATGAGGTAGTGGCCAGCTTCGGCCTCCTCCAAACTAAAAGGCCCCATTTCAAGTGAAAGCTAGCAGTATGGTATTGCAGCCTGCGGGTGGGTGGGTGGTTGGCTGCATATTTGCGCTTGCATTGCAAGGAATGGGGGAGGTACAATTGAACACTGCCCTGGGACAAGGACTTGCACGGGGATAGTTGCAAGTCTGCATCTTCTGATGCGGCAAGGATCACTTCTGATGGGCACACTTTTAGGCAGTGACCTGGGAGTCAGAGATGCTTCCAGGCGTCTTCCCCATGCTGGTCCCATGTCTTTTCAGCACTGTATGCATGTGTCACACAGCACATGGCCAGATAAGGTTGCAAAATGTTAAAATGACGTTTCCCGGTGAATGCATTTGTCACGGTTCAAAGTAATACAAAAGTGCAAAAACGCATGAAAAATCCTACTTGTGAACATAGCCCAAGGTGTGGAGGAGTATTTTTGTTTTTGGTTATTTATTTTACCTTATACACAAGTCTTTACCCTCGAAAGGAAATTCCTTAACATATTTCACAGGAAAACCGTTTCAGTTTCGTTTTTGAACGTTTTATTGTGAGCCCGTAAAAGTGGCTTAATACCTCTGACCACGTTGTTGACAGCAGTGACCTGGGGGTCAGAAATGCTTCCAGGGGCGATCCCCATGCTGCCCCCATGTCTTTTGAGCACTGTCACTATCGTTTTGGGCACTTTTTAGGCTTTCTACAGACTGCCGGGGGTGCCGCCGCAAAAATGCTCGGGTCTCCCATAGACTAACATTGGGCTCGTTGCTCGGGTCGAACACTCGAGTATCACGGTGAGCTCGGCCCGAGCTTCGAGCACCCGAGCATTTTAGTGCTCGCTCTACACTAATTGTTACCCTTTTGCTCTTCACTGTATAGTGGGCCCCATATATTGCTCTATATATAATGGAAAATATATAATGCTCCATTCATTAAAAAAAAAAAAGATAGTCACCTCTCCTCGGTGGCCGCTGCACTGGACTCCTCAGCCTCACCGTCTTCCGGCTCTCTGCACTGTGACGCTCAGAGCAGAGGGCGCACTGTTGTGACATCATCGCGCCCTTTGCTCTGAGATGTCACACAGTCAGATGACACCGAAGACGCCGAAGCTGTACAGGAACAGCGAGAGGTAAATATTGCAAGTGTCGGGGCCCTGAGCAAGCGGGGGGGCCCACTTGCGGACACTGGCTCCAGGCCCCTCTGACTGCCTCATAGTGCGCTGGTGTCCCTGACGGCGAGTGGGCCCCCCTTGCCTGGGTACTGATGCCGGCTCTAACTCCTTAATAGGGGTTGTCTTGCTAATTGCTATCATTTCTACCTGTTGTCTGTTCCATTTGCACAACAGCAGGATAAATAGATTCAAAATCAATGTTGCTTCATAATTGGACAGATTGATTTCATAGAAGTGTGATGGACTTGGAGTTACATTGTGTTGTTTAAGTGTTCCCTTTATTTTTTTGAGTAGTGTATATATATCTCCATCGCAGCAAAAAATATAAATATATATATTTTTGAGAGGTGTGGGGGGACCGAATTAGAACTTTTGCTATGGGGTACTGTGATTTCTATGTATACCCCTGCTTGTAGGGCAGTAATAAGGAGGGCAATTTGGCCTGTTGCTCTGAGCCCGAGGCTCCCGGGGGGCCCATGTCCTGATTACCCTCATCATAAGCGGTGTGCCAGACAGGAAGGAGGGGCCTCATTTCTTGCACAGGGGCTCCCAGCTGTGAGTGTCCACCCTGCTTCTATAGATATGACATTGTAGTGTCTACAATAATATGGGTAAAGCTGGCCATACACATTAGATGACTGTAAGCCAAACAAAGCTTCGGCCAATTGTTCGACCGGAAGCCGTCTTGATTTGTTCTCCCACAGACAGGAGCGCTAGTTCGGCCAAGCGCTCCTGTGTTCTCTAAGAGAACACTGTTGCAAGAAATGTCTGGCTATGCCCAAAATCGAACACGCCCATCAACATCTCTCCTTAGCGAATAGATGTCTGGGGCACTCATACACATTAGCCTGTCGTCCGAGCACGTTAATATCGGCGGGTTTGGCCAACATTAGTCTAATGTGTATGGGGGCTTTTACATTACAATATTTGTCACCAAATAAATATTATGACCCTTATTGACCAGAGTAATTATGCCAGAATTCTTGAGTAAATCGCTTTAAGAAGTCTCCTTATTTTTGCATAACTTGGAGTTGCTTAAAATTTTGTGACTTACGGCATTTCATGCCAGCTCGCCTAGCTCCACCAACATGGACACAACTGAGCAGGACGGGTATGTCAGGGGCATGACGCCACAGCTAGTCTAAGTCATGATTAGCTGTGGCCTACCTTATGCCATAAATGTTATTCCAGTCCCCGATTGGATTAGGATTTGTCGTGAGATGCATGGAAGTGCACACTACTTGTAACAAGCTCCTGATTCATTAAGAGACATGCGCTTATTTATGAATCAGGAATGTCTGACTCCAACATGCCCCCTTATTTAAGACATTCAAGAAAATTGCTGGTCTTGATAAATTGAGGCATATGTGTGCAGAGATAAAATCTAAATATTTATCATTTTCTTCCCTAGAGCATCCATTTCCATGTTTTCCTCTGCACTCTCATCTTCTATACTCTGTTCTACATGACATGCAGTGTGTGTGCAGGATTCATGAGGTAAGGGCTTTGTTATCCTTTCACAATAAAATGGAAGAGTATTAGCTGAATGTTACGGTAATTCTGTATATGTCTTAAACCTGTCATGTACAAAAATGCTATTAACCTGCAGATATGGAGTTAATCTGCAGGTTAAAGGGGTTGTCCACTACTAGGACAACTACTTCTCATTCCCCATGTTTGGCCGCGTTAATATAAAAAAGTTTTTACTCACCTCCCGTGCCGGAGCCACTCCAGCAGTGTCGGCACTCGTGTTTCTGGGGCTCACATAAAGTTGTTATGACATGTCAGCCTTGCGCCCAATCAGCGCTGGCATCACTCTCCCCACCTTCAGACGTATAAGGAATCAAGAGGGAGTGAGTGGACAGCCGCAGCTCTCATTTCCTGTTGATTATTTATTTGAGCAGTCGGACTATGCAATGCCCTACCGCAAGAGGTAGTGATGGCAGACACTATAACATCTTTCAAAAAAGGGCTGGACGATTTCCTCGATACACATAACACTGTGGGTTACAGTTAAATTAGACAAAATGTTACAACTATAGTAGTACACGTGATATGCAGAAGTAGTGCTGTTGCTTCAAAAGCATCCAGCAACCATTAGAAGTAACACAGGACAGATTGGAGAGGGTGAACAGAAAGAGAAACTGTCTTATATGAACTTGTTGCACCAGATCGATGCAGGCTTACAGAAAGGCTACCAGCCAGATGAGATCATTGAGGGGGTGGTGAAAGCGATCAGCCCAGGACTTAACCTCCGTAGTATGCTAGAAATGAAGAGTCAATTGACCTTGCAACAGCTGAAGAAGATTTTAAAAGGGCACTATAAAGAAGAGAGTACTTCAGAATTGTTCCACCAACTCATTAATCTCTCACTGAAAAATAATGAATCACCCCAAAGTTTCTTGTTCAGAGCAATTGAATTGAAGGATCGACTGTTGTTTGCATCCATAGATGTAGAAGCGGAGAAGAAGTTTGATGCTGGACTAGTCCAGAAGAAGTTCTTGAGATCATTGGGAATCAGCAAAGACATCAAGTTGCAGATTAAACAGTACCTAGAAGATCCTGGCAGTCTGGACGAAGTCCTAATTGAAAAAATGAATGAGGCAGCTAATTTGGAGTCAGAGAGTGAACAAAAGTTAAAGAAAGGCTCTGCTCCTAAAATCACCAAAATGAGTCAGCTGAAGTTGAAGACTGGCCTGTGGCCAGTTCGAAGATCATCATGGAGACCCTCCAGTGCCACCTCTGAGAGGGAACCTTAAAGTACCATCAAAAGAGAGGACCGCCAGCGCTGACTGGGAGGAAGTAATAGGAGAACTGTAAGCCAAGTTGATTGAGGTGAAAAAGTTGATTCTTTCCAGGCCAGAACCTGTATATCTCAGACCCAGGAGTGGGTTCCAAAACAGAAGATACCCGGCTTGTGAAGCTTGCCATTCATCAAATCAGAGTACGGTGTGTGTCCACTGTCTAACATGTGGTGAGGGAGGACCTTATGCCAAGGAATGTCAATGGTCACGGTCATTTGGGTTAAAAGACAGGAGGTTGCCAGTGCGGGGCAACTGGTAACCGCGACACGGAGGAGGCCCCAGAAGCAAATCCAAATCTCACCAAACCCCAGAACGGCGCATGAGGTAAAACGGCTGCGTCAGTACTATCCCCAAGTGTGTTCCCATCTACAACAGCTGCAAGAGAGATAGGGGCATCAGTTACTTAATGCCCAGTGCGGAGGTCAAATGATGTACTCCTGGGAGGAGTACATCAGTAAAGATAGCCCCATTAGCCTAATCAGTGAAAGGTGCTTTATACAGTGTCAGCTAGATGGACTCCTGGTAAAAGCACTGTGGGACACAGGAGCCCAAGCGAGCCTTTTAAATAAAGAATGGAGAAGGCGCTACCTGCCACATACCTGCCTTTCTGTCGCTAATAGAACTCTTAGGACCAGTGGAACTCCACGGCAAAGCTGTCAATCAGACCAAAATCCCTTTCCTAGGCTGGGTGGAAGTGACTTTCCAACTAAGGGCCGCAAAGAACAGCAACACCATTGAGCTTTTGGTACCTTTTCTCGTGACCAGTGTTCAGAACGTGGCAGAGGATCCTATCCTGGGTTATAATGTAATCAGTGAGGTCATCACGAAACAAAAGTCAGGGATGCTGATGGTGGATGCAATTGCCACATCGGTTGCCATACCAACGTCGTGGCGAAAAATGTGATTCATAGAGTAAAGAAAGCTCAGAATACAATGGACCTAAAAGAAGTCAAGGTAGGCTGGCACCAAACCATGATCCCTGCAAACCAAATGGTGGGGGTGAGGTGTGGAGTCAGGGTAGAACCGGGAAGAAAAGTCCAGTAAAGACTGTTCATGCCAAAAGACTCCTCAGAACTTCCAGAAGGCCTAGTTCAAAGTGAGACTGTGCTTACGATTACTACTGGTGGGTTTGCTCGAGTGACAGTACCGGTGATGAATACTACGAAACACTAAATTAGACTGGATCCAAAGACTGTGTTAGGTCACATTGAAACCATTAATAAGCTATATCTCCACACCAAGGAACAGGAGTTGCCCATGGGAGAAAATTGCACGACCCACTTCGGGGTCCTGGGATCCCTCAGTACCCCTGGAACACTTGTTTGCTGAAGATCGAGAGGTAGCAAAACAGATGCTGAGAGAAGAGTGTCATGCATTCTCCAAAGATTACTCTGATATAGGCTGTATCCAGTCGTTGCTTTTGAAAATCAATTCGAAAGACACGACCCCAGTAACCAGAAGTTACATGTCTGTGCCGAAACCATTACACAGTGAATTGAAAGAGTATTTACAAGACCTAATCAACAGAGGTTGGGTCCAAAAGTCGAAGTCGGCTTATTCCTCTCCTATTGTTTGTGTTAGGAAGAAGGACGGTACGTTGAGACTCTGCTGTGATTACCGGGAATTAAACCGAAAGTCAGTACCTGATTGGCACCCGATACCAAAGATTCAAGATATGCTGGATAGCCTATAAGGAAGTACCTGGTTCTCTGTCCTCGATCAGGGTAAAGCAAACCATCAAGGGGTTTGTTGAAGAGTCCAGTAGACCTTTGACAGCATTCATCACACCGTGGGGATTATATGAGTGGATCCGCATACCGTTTGGGCTCAGTTTAGCTCCAGCAGAATTCCAGAGGAGCATGGAGACATCTTTAGAAGGATTGAGGGATGATATCTGCCAGCCATACTTGGATGACAATGTGGTACACAGCAAATCCTTCTGGGAGCATGTTGAACACGTGAGGACCGTATTACAGCTATATCAACAACACAGAGTTAAGTTGACCCCAAAGAAGTGTGAACTGTTCAAAAGGCAAGTCCGATTTCTAGGGAAAATTGTGTCCGGAGAAGGATATGCCATGGACCCAGCAGAAATTGCTACAGTACTGGCCTTAAAAGACAAGCAGTACCCTACTGTTGGGGAGTTGAGGCAGATATTAGGATTCCTCTCCTACTATCGTACTTACGTTCGGAACTTCTCCAGGATTGCCGCCCCACTATACCTCCTCTTGGGGGGGATGACAGAGTCAACAACACCCACGGAGAAAAAGAATAATGCGGCTAGGTCCGGGCTTAAAAGAAACAACGCCGTTTCGTCCCAACACCCCATTCTCTGGACAGCAGACCACCAGGAAGTATTAGAAGAACTAGTAGACTATCTGGTAAAACCACCCATCTTGGTATATCCTGATTTCAACTTATCGTTTGTTCTTCATTGTGATGCTTCTCAAGTTGGACTGGGAGCTGCCCTGTATCAGCATCAAGAAGGAAAATTGAGAGTCATTGGTTATGGTTCTAGAACGTTGACAGACACCGAGAGGAATTACCATCTACATTCCGGTAAATTGGAGTTCCTGGCATTGCAATGGGTTATCTGTGAATGATTTAGAGATTATCTCTACTACAGCAAAGAGTTTGAGGTATACATTGACAACAACCCTTTGACCTATGTCCTCACTACAGCCAAACTGAATGCAATGGGTCAGAGATGGGTTGCTGAACTAGCTGACTTTAATTTCAGCATCAAGCACAGGCCAGGAAAATGCAATGCGGACGCTGATGGATTGTCGAGAATGCCATTAGAGCCTGAGGAGTTCATGCAAGAATGCTCAGAGGAAGTCAGTCTGGAAGCAATTGAGAGAACTACCCAAACAGTACAAGCTTATCAAGAGGAAGACACACCATTGTGGTGTCCGTTGATGGTGGAAACCACCATAAAAGCGAGAGAACAAGATCACCCTCTGTCTATTCAACAACAACCAAAAGGAAAAATCCATAGAGCACAACGGGAAGATTAGATAATTGGTAGAATACTACTGTATGTGGACCAAAATCATTTTCCAAGTAAACGGGAGAGAGATAATGAACCACCAGCAGTATCTGTTTTAGTTAAAGAATGGACGAATCTCTATCTCAGTGAAGACGGTATCCTGTATCATAAAGGAGGACAAAACCGCCAGTTGGTACTACCCAGTGTATTCCGTAGGTTGGTCTTCAAAGAACTCTATGAAAACATTGGACACCTGGGAGTGGAAAGGACAACCAACTTGATCCGTGAATGTTTCTTCTGGCTGTACATGCTGAGAGATATTGAGAGGTACGTGACCAGGGAGTGTGGTTGTCTGAAAGATAAACATCCCAACACATCAACCCGGGCACCTATGGGCAACATCCAAACTACGTATCCATTTAAGATGGTCTCAATAGACTTTCTACATCTCGAGACATGCAAGGTTGGTTACGAATACATCTTGGTGGCGATGGACCATTTTACTCGATTTGCTCAAGCATATGCCACCACCAATAAAGCGGGTCGAACAGCGGCAGAGAAGATCTTCAATGATTTTGCTTTGAGATTTGGGTTCCCTACGAGGTTACACCATGACCAAGGAAGAGAATTTGAGAACCAGCTCTTTGCCAAGCTAGGAAAGTACTGTAGAATTCAGAGATCCCACACAATGCCCTATCACCCAGAGGGTAATGGACAAGTGGAACGTTTTAACCGGACATTATTGTCGATGTTGCGCACTTTAACAGCTGACAAGAAGAAAGACTGGAAGCGTTCTCTGTCAAAAGTGGTACATTCCTATAACTGTACAAAGAGCGATGCAACGGGTTACTCACCTTCCTTCCTTTTGTATGGACGATCGCCAAGACTGCCAATCGACATTATGTTCGATACTCCGGTGTCAGAGACTTACAGAACATATCCGGAGTACGTTCAGAAATGGAAGGAATGGATGGCAAAGGCATACAACATAGCGTCCAAAGTGATTACACAAGGACAGAGCAAGAGTAAGGAGTACTATGATCGAAAATGTTATGGAGCAGAATTGGCACCGGGAAGCCAGGTGCTAGTCAAGAACGTATGTGAGAAAGGCGGTCCAGGAAAACTTAGTTCGTACTAGTAAGACAAGGTGTATGTGGTCGTAAGGAGGAAAGCTGATGACAGCCCAGTGTATGAAATCCAATTGGAAACGGGAGACAAGAAAACCAGAATAGTCCATCGGAATTTACTACTACCCTGTGATTATCTCCCACCACATCAAGACTTCCCAGAAGTAGACCGACATCGTCCGAGATCGACTAAGGGACCACCAAAGACTGAAGCTCCGAAGGTGGATAGTGACCTTGAAAGTTCAGATGAAGAAGAACACACCGTTGTATTTCTCGGACCAGCAAGGAGAGGGATGTACCATCCTCAGGAGAGTGAACTAAGTCCTGAGGCTCCAGAATTTGTACCAAGGAGTACAGATGAAGTCCAATTCAGATCTGATGATCGAACACCGGTCCCTAAAGAGACCGATCGACACTCAGGAGGAGCGGAAACAGGCGATTCAGGAGAAGTACAGGAACTTACAGGGGCAGCTTCAAGAGCATCTGAGGAAGCATGAGAAATGAGTGTGGTGGAAGAAACTCCTGTGACCGAAGAACCCGTGGTATCTGAGAAACAACCCACCAAGAGGATGTCGACTTGAGAAGTGAGGAGGCCCGTGATGTTGACGTATGAGACACTTGGTGAACCGAGTCAAGTGCCAAGGACTATCGACTGGAAACAGGTATCTCTGCCTACGGACCAGATAAACCCACTGGAGTGGTATTCACCACCGAGAGGCAGTATGGAAGATGTTGCCTGGTGGAAAGACTTGTTTTCATGCTTTGATTTTCATTAAAAGACTTTGTAGAAACAAAGAACTGTTAAAGCCTAGTGAGAGACAGCTGGTTGAAGATGTACGAAAAGCTCCAGCTGAAGAGATGCTGATTGCTTTAATTGTGTTAATTGTTTATTTCTCACAGGGGTCCTACAAGAAAAAGGTAGTAAGAATAGGTTGTTATCAATGTTTATGAACGTTATACCAATTTGACGAATGCCAATTTGTATATAAAGTTATTCAACTTTTACCACTGTCTCAGTATTGGTGAGATTGACCAATTAAGATGAATGTTGAGGACGACATTCAAAAAGGAGGGAAGAGTGTGACATGCAGTAGTAGTGTTGTTGCTTCAAAAGCATCCAGCAACTAATAGAAGTAACACAAGCACAGGAGACAGGAAGTGTCGTGCTCCAGAGGCATCCAGCAACCAGAGGGTTCAACACAGTCACAGGAGACAGGGAGTGTTTTAGCAGAGCCCCATGGGGATTGTGGGGAAGTTGTTCACTGACTGGCTGGAGCCGAGGAGAAAGGTGGTGTGTGATCTGTATATCACAGAAGGCAAGGGAACAGAATTCAGGTCAGGAGGGAAGCTAAACACAGGTCAGATAGACTCCCTGAGCTAACAGTGTGGCGTATTATCAGGCAGAAAGATAAGGACTGGAAGGAATTGTGTCATAGGGATCTTCTCCCTCATCAAACCCTCCCCCCATCCATCTCCATGCAGGATAAAGAACGCTGTGTACTATTGAGTCCTTGTGAAGGAAAAGCCTGTAGTTGTGTATGCATAGAAGTGTGCTGCTAAGAGATCTAATCTGTGCTGAATTATGCTACTGAATAGACTGACGTTACTGTGCCTGCTTTCTTAACCTGCACTGTAATGAAGATTGTGGCTGTAATATCCCTGAATTGCACTGGCTGTTCTTTAGATTAAATTCCACTGTTAAACTGTTAAAAAGACTCTTGTCAGATGTGTCTGGTCAGCAACTGAATCTATCGTGTGCCTGAGAGAAGCTGCAGCTTCTGGTCGCCCTGAGTAACGGTTCCCCCAGGATTCCAACGAATTCATGAAACCCATTTCGCCCTGTCTGAACCTAGTGGCGTGCGTGTATAATACATATAGTACGGTAATAGTAATTACATAATTAGCAACATAATTAGGTTTGATCCAGGGTTCTAAGACTGATTGCATTTTCCCGGGGTCAAGAAGGAATTTTTCTCCCGTGACACAAATTGGCTGAATGTGTCCTGGGGTTTTTGTCTTCTTCTGGATCAACAGATTTAGGCATAGGGATTTTAGTAATACCATTATTAGAATCACAAGAGTAATACGAAATATAAAATTAATTTAAAATGTTTTATTAGAAACGGGTACATTTTTAACTGTAATAGTGCAGCAATAATAAAAATGGTAGTAATAATAATAATAATAATAATACATTGTGAGGCCTAGTCCCGGTTAGTTAGTAAGTTAGTGTAGTGTTAAGAGTAGGGAGTACAACTGGGGGGAGGAAGGTTGAACTTGATGGACCTAGGTCTTTATTCAACCTATGTTACTATGTTACTATGAAGGCAGGGAGAGTGACGCCAGCGCTGATTGGGCACAAGGCTCACATGTCATAACAACTTTACGTGAGCCCCAGGAACACGAGAGCCAACACCGCTGGAATGGCGTGGGCATGGGAGGTGAATATAAGCTTTTTTATTTTAACGGGGCCAAACATGGGGAATGAGAAGGGGTTGTCCAAGTAGTGGACAACTCCTTTAATAACCTTCTGCCACACTGAAAGCCCGGTTGCCAGGAAACTGAGTGGTGACTGAAGCCACGCTGGCTGCGCCTCTATGACTGAAAGCCGGAGGCTGCCAAAAGTAATAAAGTTAATTTCCACCTGGCAGCTGGGATCTCAGTGCAGTGATTGTATAATGAAGGTAAACTGTATGCAACAGCGGAGACACAGGCGGAACAAGAGTATATTTATTTTATTTAACAACTAATATTAATTGTAAAACATGTATTATATGGTAACAATTTCTTTACAACATTTGACAGTAAAATAAGCAGTAAATCACGTAACAGAATAAAATATCAGAATACACTAGAATCCAGGGGCTGGTAGTTTAAAATGATCTACTGTAGGGAAGGGGAACTAGATTGTCATTAACTATACTGGATGAGGGCAGTCTTTTAAAGCTTTGGCAATATGCTGTTCCTATCACAACTCGCTGCCCGTTTTCCCCCGTAACTCTCTATCCACTTTTGCGATGTCACTCTGGTGTCTGCTGGTCCCCGTCTGACTACTTTCTTTCCCTCTGTCCGTGTCTGGTACCATATGACTGTCAGAGGTACCGGCCCTTCTCACGCATCCTTCCAGGTCGCTGATCCGACCGTGAATCTACGATCTGAGACTTTCAGAGTCTCTGCGATGTCCTGTCACTGGTGCACGCGTCTGAAAACTGTGCTGCCGCAACCTGTTCCCGTTCTGTCGACCAGCGTCACCCGGGTGAGCACCAAAGTCGCTCGGCTCTTCCGGGCTTTACTGTCGACGTCTGGGCTGGAAACCTTGACTGGCGTCGCTCGGATCTTCCGGGCTTGACTGTCGACGTCTGGGCTGGGCAGATACGCGGCACCTTTCTTCCTGACAGGAGCTCCGGACGCTGCTGTTGCTCCTCCCGTCTCTCTGTTCGGCATCAGAATCACCTCAGAACGTCCTCGCGTGCTGTTATTCTCCTCAGCTCGTTTCCCTGACAACGCTGTCCCCAGAGTCCTGATCAAGCTCCTCCCCTCTGCCACGCCGCCATGCTGTTCTGGTTCCACAGTGTCTTGTCTCCTTATAGCTGCACGCTTTATAATGCTATTGATCTGCATATTAACCCCGTATCTGTAGGTTTATAGCGTTTTTTGAAATGACAGGTTCCTTCTAAGGTTGTACAAACCTTTTATGCGATGGATCATAGAATGATTTATGTATCTGTTTCCCATCACAATGGAGCAGCACACTGAGTGCACAAAGGTATATGAGAAGATCAAATATATACATTTTGAACTGTATAACTGCGATATACACTAGTGGCCAAAATTGAGGCAACACCTGCATTTTTTCACCATCACCAATATTTAATGAAAGTTTTCACTGCCATATTACTTGAACACATGCCCTCTTCTGCGATATATATTCTATGTTTGTTTATAGTGACCTGGGTGTGATTTAAGACCGATATTGTGCGATTAAAAGGCGTTTTTATATTTTAAAGCCAGTTTGTCATCAAAAGGTAAGCAATTACATGTTTTTATTCTGTTATACTGTCTCTGAATTTTATGATATAAAATTGACATGCATTTGCTTAATTTTTATTTCACGTGCAGCATTAAAGGGGTTTTCCCACGAACAAAAGTTCATTTCAAAAATTGTCTGTGTCTGACCTTGTACAGAACAAACCACATCTCCTGGGCAGGGGAGGCAGCAAAAGACAATACAACTGCTGTTGACATCAACAAGGAGCTTGTCAACACTAGGGTGACAGTGTCCGATCGGACGGTTCGACGACGATTGGTAAACACGGGGTTAAGAACCAGAATACCACGTAAAAATGCCTCACAGCGTCAGAAACGTCTGCAGTGGGCCAAAGAACATTCTAAATGGACCACTGAACAATGGAGAAATGTTTTATGGAGCGATGAGACACGCATATCCATCTTTGGCAGCGACGGTGTCCGCTACGTTCGACGACGACCTGGAGAGGATTGCTTGCCAGAGTGTACAGTACCCACCATGAAGCATCCTCTGAGTGTTATGGTATAGGTCTGCATGTCCAGAGATGCAGTTGGTAGGCTGCAGGTAATTGATGGAACAGTTAATGCTGAAAAGTCCATCAAGGAAGTCTGACGCGCCCCCTGGGCCTGTGTTGTGTAGCGTTGCGCACGCGGGGAATACCCGGAGCCGGATCTGTCGGGGTTAGTAGTCCTCGTGGCGGTGACCCGGTCCGTGCCCAGGGTGTCAAACTAAGTGGCGGAATTTAGCAGAAGATGTTATAGTGTTCGACTACGCCACCCGTTGAATGCGGTTATGAAGCCGCCGCTGCAGGGCAGACCGCTGAGGCCGGTGGTACAGTTGTGCAGCGTGGGTAGTATAACCCCCAACGGGAGGGGTATGGCCTCAGGGCAGCAGACGTGGATGATGGGGATAGCAGAATTGCACGCAGGCACCAGGAACCACTCAGAGACGGTGCGGTGTAGTTCAGGGTCTTTACTGGTGGCAAAGGTAGACCCTCCCGGGAGTACTGGCTAGCGATCGGGGCCTGGTCAGTCCGTGAGTGACGCGCCCCTGGGCCTACTTAGTGTAGCGTTGCGCACGCGGGGACTACCCGGAGCCGGGCCTGTTGGGGGTAGTAGTTTCGTGGCGGTGACCCGGTCCGTGCCCAGGGAGTCAAACTGTGTGGCTGAGTATTAGCAGTAGATGTTGGACGACTACGCCACCCGTTGAATGCAGCTATGGAGCTGCCGCTGCAGGGCAGACCGCTGAGGCTGGTGGTACGATTGTGCAGCGTAGATGGTATAACCCCCAACGGGAGGGGTATGGCCTCAGGGCAGCCGACGTGGATGATGGGGGTAGCAGGAACCACTCAGAGACGATGCGGTGTAGTTCAGGGTCTTTACTGGTGATAAAGATAGACCCTCCCGGAGTACTGGCTAGCGATCGGGGCCTGGTCAGTCTTTGAGCAGATGGGATCTCCCCTGGCCAGGCGGAGTTGTAGGCCTCCCCAACTAATTGTACTCTTCTGGCTACCTTGCTAGAGGCGGGTAAAAGTAGCCCACGTCCCTGAGTGTACCGTGTGGTGCTCACCCGTATGGCCGGTGACTCGGGGCCTTCTAGTGGCTTCCGCTCCACGACGGCGGTGCTGGTCCCACGCGTGTGACCGTGCCTTCGGGTTTCTTGGCCAGAGGACCTGAAATCCCCTGCCGGTCGGTTTCTGCTGCTGGGTAAGAGTTAGTCCCCACAGCCTCGGACTCCGGGTCCGGTAAGAAATCTTCTCAGTCAGGGCGAGCTCTGCAGCTGCCAGCCCCTGACTCCTTGTAACACTGCTCCCACAGAGCTCCTGTTGTTTCTTCCCATAGCTGCTTCTCTTCTCTGTCTCTACTTCTGGCATGGCCCAGGAGCTGGGCCCAGCCGGAGCCACAGCTCCCTGTCAGCCCTCCTGGCTGAACTCTCCCTCTGAACTCTCTAATCCTGCCTCAGCCCCAGGTTTATCTAGGGGAAGTTCTTCCCCTCCCAGGACTGGGCAGGAGGTGTGGCATGTGACGCGCCCCCTGGGACATATTCCTTTTTGAGGGGAATACCCGGCACCGGATCAGATGGGGGGGGTTGTAGTCTCCGAGCGGCTGTGACCCGGTCCCGTGCCCAGGGCGTCAAGCTCAGTGTGATGTGGCAGTTCTACAGATGTTACTAAAGTTCTTTTGTGTCGACTACGCCACCCGTTGTGATGCGGTCACTGTGGCCGCCGCTGCAGCAGGGTCCGCTGAGGCTGATGGTGGGTGCGCAGCTTGGTGGGATAACCCCCAACGGGAGGGGTATAGCCTCAGAGGGGACAGGCGCAGAGGATGGGGGTTGTGGTGGTGTAGTGCAGACGGCAGTGAAGACAGAGTCGGGTTGTGCAGTTAAGGGTGTTTACTTACTGCAGATGTTGTACTGGTCACTCCAGCTGCTAGTGACCACCCGAGCCGTGCTGCGTCCACCAGGTCCTGGATCCAGCCAACCCCCAAACAAGTCCGGAGCGTGGCCCTGAGCTCTCCCTCTGTCCTTTCTTCAGCCGTCCCCACCAGTGATCCACCTAGGTCCAGCTCCCTCGGGCCTTCTGTTGGGACACCCTTGGCCCTGGGTTCCCTGACCCTTCATGTGGTGTGCCTTCGGGGTGAATGTGGTGGGTGACCGTGACAGACACTGCCCACGGTCTCCGGTCTCTGGCTGGGGATTGTTTTCTGCCCCCACCAGCTTGGGTTCCGGTACCCTGATGCTGACTCCTCACCCGGTGCTCTGATTTGGGTTCTTGGGTCCCTTCTCTTCTGTGCTCTGGGTCTTTCTCTTTTCTCCTCTCTCACTCTGGGTCTTGATCTTTCTTCTCTCCTCTGCTCCTGACTTGTTCTCTGCAGCTGATCCTCTCTGCATCTGATCCTCTGCATCTGACCCTGATTCTAGTTGGTGCCCACCTTATATACACCCTCTATGTGTGAGCTCAGGTGACCAGCACCCAATGAGCTCCTATCTTTACCCAGGCTGCTCCCCCTATCTGCCCCTACACTACATGGGATGTACCACCCCCCTCCCACTCCAGCCAGGAACAGACTCGGTCGTACCTGCACATTTCTAAGTGGGAGTACCGTCGGCCTGTTCCTCGGAAATGGGATGTATGTAGTGCATGCAGCCTACCGAGCTCAGATCCACTCTCCATCCTTGCCCGGGAGTGGAATATCACACCTCTGGGTTGAGGTGCAATACCCCTGTAGCAGCCGAATCCTCAGGGTGCTACATTCCCCCCTGGTAAATCACAGCACGTCCTCGGGCTGTAAAGACAAAAACACCAAAACATACAAAATTTTTCATATAAACATATAAAACATATAAAAAACATTATATAAATAACATATCTTAGCAGATAAAACTTTCTCGTCGTCTCCTGTTTCAAGTTTCTCCTCCGGACACTGTGCACCGTGTGTCCGGGAAAAGTGCGACAGTCTCTTAGAAAAACTGGTTTTCCTATAAAACCGGTAGGGGGCGCTTTAGGAAGCGCAACTATATACAGGGGAAGTTGGCCGCTCTCAGTCCTCGGCCAGGTAGAGGGAAGGGAATGGCTGCTCACAGTCCTCAGCCTGTAGGATGAAGGGGTTAACGGGCAAACAGTTCACTGGTCCCAACGGGGACTATTTTAGCAGCAACAGTTTCAGTTTCTTTATACCCCCATTGGGTAACTTATTTACAGCACCTGCTCTGCCGCACTCAACGGCGTCTTCCTCCTGCTCTTTGAACTTCAGACCCGTCCGGGTCCTCTTGCTCCTCCTCCTCGCACCGCAACTCCTCCTCCGTCAGGCGGTGTACGTGGAGGGCGTAAGGTCCTTTGGCACACTTGTGCCGGGTAAAGGTGACCTCATCTCCGATGTAGAGGTCACGACCTCTGTGCCCCTCCGGCAGATGGGACTCGACGTCTCTGCGGGTGACAAAGACGTCGCCGTGGGTGTTGTTGTCTCGAATGAAGCCCCACCCGTGCTGCTGGTTGAACTTTATTACAGTCCCGGTGGTACGGGGACTGTGCGCTGCACGGGGGTCCCTCCTGGTCCGGCTCTTCTGCTCGGCACTCCGTACTTGGGCCTGCTGTTCCCGGACCCGCCTCTCTCTCCGCTCCCTCGCGAACTCTTCGAGCTGTTGGCGGCAGCACTCCGCACGCTCTGCTGCAGCGGCCCTAGTTTCCTGAGTGAACCCCATTAGATCTTCTCCGGTGGGGTCCCACTCAAACTGCGCTTCCGCTAGCGGGGGCGAGATCCGTGCCACGGGCTTCGGAGCCGGAATCAGGGGTTCATCCAGGGGTCTTAGTCTCTGCTGCCGTTCCAGCTCATGGTATCCTTCGGGCCAGATGAAGGGCCGCCCGTCCGGCCATGTGAGCTGGCTGAACAAGTCCTCCCCCAGGTGTGGCACCCTTGGTATTGCGGGCGCGGGCGCGGTGGTGGTGGCGCCCGGGTTGCCCAGGCCTTGCGGCCAGGCCTGGGGCACCTGGAAGGTGAAGGGCACCGTTAAGACGGCGGCGCCCTGGGCTACCTGGCCTTGCGGCCAGGCCGGAGGCTCCGCGGAGGTAGGGGGCGCTGTTGGTGATGCGGCGCCCGGGGGTACTAGGCCTTGCGACCAGGCTGGTGGTATTTCCTGCTTTGTCACGCTCCGGGTCGAGGCGCGTGACGTCACAGGGGTCGCTGCGGCGGCTTCCGGTCGGGGCCTAGTCCATAGCGGTGACGTGGCGGCTACGGGCA
The DNA here is from genome assembly GCF_046119375.1 of Phyllobates terribilis. NCBI lineage: Eukaryota > Metazoa > Chordata > Amphibia > Anura > Dendrobatidae > Phyllobates > Phyllobates terribilis. Next base: position 530,111,168 of record NW_027362762.1, on the reverse strand, counting down.
CAGCAGGGGGACTTTCGGGCTCTGCGACGGGGAGCTGGGGCAGGTGAGCGGTGTCACGGCTTGGGGTATAGGCGTCCCCTTTACCTGCCTCCATGCGTTCGGCTCCCTCCTCGGCGCCGTCTCCGGCCTTGGGTCCTCCCGCGCCATCCTCAGAGGCGGTCTGCTTCCTCTTCCAGGGTAGCGTGCTCCGTTGACTGGTCTCTGCTTGCTGGGTCATCTCCCGGCTCCACTCCGCCAGTATCTCACGCTGTACCCGGGCCATCCTCCTTGCGAGGCCCTCCAGGGCAGTCTGTGCACACTCCCGGTCTCGGGGGAGCTGCGCTAAGATCTCCGCTAGACCTAGCGGGGTTGTGGACTCTAGCAGGCTCCTGACCATCGGGTCGGTGCTGCTCTGCTCTGCCTCCGGCAGGCTCCTGGCCAGCGGGCCGGTGCTGCTCTGCCCTCCTTCCTCGGTCTCTAGCAGACTCCTGGCCAGCGGGCCGGTGCTGTTCTGCTTTCTCTCCATCTCCGGGTAAGCTCCTCCGCTACTCCTCGTTAGACCTCTTGCCTCCGGGTGCGCTCGCTCCAGACTGCTCCAAGCGACACCCATCTTTTCTCTTCTCTTTCGTCTCCTCCCACTTCGAGGGCGGTCCCGGGGCAACTCGGTGACTGTCAGCTCCAGGGGTAGTTCTTTCACGCTGACAGACACCTCCAGCATCACAGTCTCTGTTGGTGGGGGCGGTTTCCACTTTTGGCGCCATTTTCTGTCCCGGCCCACGATGGGAGGTGGCCTCTTGCCCTCCTTTGGCACGCCCATAATGGCGTCCGCTGCTCTTCCAAGGCGGGAAATCTGCGGTTTTGGCGGGAAGCGTCGCCCAGTGGCGGGAAACTCTGCAGATGGCGGGAACAAGTTGGAAATGGCGGACAATCGGCGGGAAACGACTGGTGATGGAGTCCGATGGCGTGGACCCTTCGGAACCGGCGGGAGACTTCTTTCTGAGGTAAACTTGCACTTTTCTTCAGGCACGCAGTACCCGGTTGTTGTGGGCACGTAATCCTGCCGACTACGCCAAAGTTGACGCGCCCCCTGGGACATATTCCTTTTTGAGGGGAATACCCGGCACCGGATCAGATGGGGGGTGTTGTAGTCTCCGAGCGGCTGTGACCCGGTCCCGTGCCCAGGGCGTCAAGCTCAGTGTGATGTGGCAGTTCTACAGATGTTACTAAAGTTCTTTTGTGTCGACTACGCCACCCGTTGTGATGCGGTCACTGTGGCCGCCGCTGCAGCAGGGTCCGCTGAGGCTGATGGTGGGTGCGCAGCTTGGTGGGATAACCCCCAACGGGAGGGGTATAGCCTCAGAGGGGACAGGCGCAGAGGATGGGGGTTGTGGTGGTGTAGTGCAGACGGCAGTGAAGACAGAGTCGGGTTGTGCAGTTAAGGGTGTTTACTTACTGCAGATGTTGTACTGGTCACTCCAGCTGCTAGTGACCACCCGAGCCGTGCTGCGTCCACCAGGTCCTGGATCCAGCCAACCCCCAAACAAGTCCGGAGCGTGGCCCTGAGCTCTCCCTCTGTCCTTTCTTCAGCCGTCCCCACCAGTGATCCACCTAGGTCCAGCTCCCTCGGGCCTTCTGTTGGGACACCCTTGGCCCTGGGTTCCCTGACCCTTCATGTGGTGTGCCTTCGGGGTGAATGTGGTGGGTGACCGTGACAGACACTGCCCACGGTCTCCGGTCTCTGGCTGGGGATTGTTTTCTGCCCCCACCAGCTTGGGTTCCGGTACCCTGATGCTGACTCCTCACCCGGTGCTCTGATTTGGGTTCTTGGGTCCCTTCTCTTCTGTGCTCTGGGTCTTTCTCTTTTCTCCTCTCTCACTCTGGGTCTTGATCTTTCTTCTCTCCTCTGCTCCTGACTTGTTCTCTGCAGCTGATCCTCTCTGCATCTGATCCTCTGCATCTGACCCTGATTCTAGTTGGTGCCCACCTTATATACACCCTCTATGTGTGAGCTCAGGTGACCAGCACCCAATGAGCTCCTATCTTTACCCAGGCTGCTCCCCCTATCTGCCCCTACACTACATGGGATGTACCACCCCCCTCCCACTCCAGCCAGGAACAGACTCGGTCGTACCTGCACATTTCTAAGTGGGAGTACCGTCGGCCTGTTCCTCGGAAATGGGATGTATGTAGTGCATGCAGCCTACCGAGCTCAGATCCACTCTCCATCCTTGCCCGGGAGTGGAATATCACACCTCTGGGTTGAGGTGCAATACCCCTGTAGCAGCCGAATCCTCAGGGTGCTACACATGCATAGGATTCCTGACCAAGAGACCTCCCACCTGCTCTCAGACATAACATTGCCGTTACTGTGGAAACCAGACCCCTGGGGTGCCACATTCCCCCCTAGTGAAATTTAGTACTCCGGGACTAAACATATTTTTAGAAAAACATAACAAGGTATAAACAATAATAATACAATAAGAAAAACACATAAAGGTGGTCACGGCATGTCCGCAACCGGGTGCAGTCTTTGAAGGAAACAAAGGTGTCCATTTCACCAAAACAGGGAGACGTAACCAGGTAGGGGTCTGTCCTGCCCCGAGTCCTTAACAGTCTTTTAGTCCATCCTGGGTTACGCTCCACTAACTGTACAAACGATTCCCGGTAAATCCACCAAGGACTCCTATAAATTACTAGAAACACATAATTATTTACAGGATATGGCCGCTCTCAGTCCTCGGCCAGTGGGGATAAGGATTGGCTGCTCACAGTCCTCAGCCTGGTAAGGGATAGGGGATGGCTGCTCACAGTCCTCAGCCTGGTAAGGGATAGGGACACACGGGGAACAATTCACTAATCCCAACGGGGACCATATTTTAATTAGCAGCAGTCCTTGTACCCTAACGGGTAACTATGTACAGCTCTTTATTCACGCTACTTCCCTTCAGTAGCTATGTGCTCTTTGTGCTCCCTCCTGAGGGTAGTCCTCAGACCCGTCCGGGTCCTCTTGGCTTTCCTCGTATTGGTAGTACTGCAGCTCCTCCTCGGTTAGCTGGGTTAGTATCTCTGCGACAGTCCTCCTCCCAGGTGGCCAGGACTTTACCTCCCTTTGGGCTGCCCCGGTTAATTGGGCCACCAGGATGCTCACTTTTTGCTCCTCTGTGAGGGGGTACACCTGGAAGAGGCTATCCAGCTTTTCTCTAAAGTCATGCAGGGTATGTGACTCCCCTGAGTACTGGGGTAGCCAGGCTGCCCCCGGGATATAGGGCATGGTGAAAGGCATGACCGCAACAGCGGTGGCGCTGGCGGGGGTTGAAGCGGTGAAGCTCTCCTCCGTATCCGACATCCTTCTCCCCCCTAGTGGACCGTGGCCTACCTTGCGATGATCCTCTTCCGTAGGCCGCGGCTCCGCAGTGGATCGTCAGGGTTGAGGACCTTCCGTCGCGCTCCTGTGTCGTCGGCGTCTGCTGGGCTCCTTCCAGGACCTTACGCAACGTCCGGACGTGAGGCGGGGCTTCAGTTCTCGCGCGCTTTCGGAGTCCACGCCCCTCTTCTTCCCGCGCGGCGTCCTCAAGATGGCGTCCAATGGCGGGAAAACTCCACGTGTGGCGGGAAGAATGCTGAAGATGGCGCCGGATGGCGGGAAAACTCCACCGATGGCGGGAAGGAAGCGGAAGATGGCGCCGGATGGCGGGAATCTTCACCACAGGTAAGTTTGAACAGTCTTTTTCAGGCACGCAGTACCCGGTGGTTGCGGGCACGAAATCCTGCCGACTACGCCAAAAGTTGACGCGCCCCTGGGCCTACTTAGTGTAGCGTTGCGCACGCGGGGACTACCCGGAGCCGGGCCTGTTGGGGGTAGTAGTTTCGTGGCAGTGACCCGGTCCGTGCCCAGGGAGTCAAACTGTGTGGCTGAGTATTAGCAGTAGATGTTGGACGACTACGCCACCCGTTGAATGCAGCTATGGAGCTGCCGCTGCAGGGCAGACCGCTGAGGCCGGTGGTACGATTGTGCAGCGTAGATGGTATAACCCCCAACGGGAGGGGTATGGCCTCAGGGCAGCCGAAGTGGATGATGGGGGTAGCAGGAACCACTCAGAGACGATGCGGTGTAGTTCAGGGTCTTTACTGGTGATAAAGATAGACCCTCCCGGAGTACTGGCTAGCGATCGGGGCCTGGTCAGTCTTTGAGCAGATGGGATCTCCCCTGGCCAGGCGGAGTTGTAGGCCTCCCCAACTAATTGTACTCTTCTGGCTACCTTGCTAGAGGCGGGTAAAAGTAGCCCACGTCCCTGAGTGTACCGTGTGGTGCTCACCCGTATGGCCGGTGACTCGGGGCCTTCTAGTGGCTTCCGCTCCACGACGGCGGTGCTGGTCCCACGCGTGTGACCGTGCCTTCGGGTTTCTTGGCCAGAGGACCTGAAATCCCCTGCCGGTCGGTTTCTGCTGCTGGGTAAGAGTTAGTCCCCACAGCCTCGGACTCCGGGTCCGGTAAGAAATCTTCTCAGTCAGGGCGAGCTCTGCAGCTGCCAGCCCCTGACTCCTTGTAACACTGCTCCCACAGAGCTCCTGTTGTTTCTTCCCATAGCTGCTTCTCTTCTCTGTCTCTACTTCTGGCATGGCCCAGGAGCTGGGCCCAGCCGGAGCCACAGCTCCCTGTCAGCCCTCCTGGCTGAACTCTCCCTCTGAACTCTCTAACCCTGCCTCTGCCCCAGGTTTATCTAGGGGAAGTTGTTCCCCTCCCAAGACTGGGCAGGAGGTGTGGCATGCATAGGATTCCTGACCAAGAGACCTCCCACCTGCTCTCAGACATAACATTGCCGTTACTGTTGAAACCAGACCCCTGGGGTGCCACATGAGCAGATAGGATCTCCCCCGGCCAGGCGGAGTTGTAGGCCTCCCCAACTAATTGTACTCTTCCTGGCTACCTTGCTAGAAGCGGGTAAAAGTAGCCCACGTCCCTGAGTGTACCGTGTGGTGGTCACCCGTATGGCCGGTGACTCGGGCCTTCTGGTAGCCTCCGCTCCACGACGGCGGTGCTGGTCCCTTGCGTGTGACCGTGCCTTCGGGTTTCTTGGCCAGAGGACCTGAAATCCCCTGCCGGACGGTTTCTGCTGCTGGGTATGGAACAGTCCCCACAGCCTCGGACTCCGTGTCCGGTGAGATCTCTTCAGTCAGGACGAGCTCTACAGCTTCCAGTCCTGGACCCCTTTTATCACTGCTCCCACAGAGCTCCTGATCTTGCTCTCCCTGCATCTGCTCCACTCCAGACCAGACTGTGTCTCTGTCTGGGACTCCTCTTCTTCTCTTCTTTTTCTACCTAACCCCACCTCAGCCCCAGTTTATATAGGGGAAGTTCTTCCCCTCCCAGGACTGGGCAGGAGGTGTGGCATGCTTAGGGTTCCTGACCAGGAGACCTCCCACCTGCTCACAGACGTAATATTGCTATTACTGTGGTAACCAGAACCCTGGGGTGCCACATTCCCCCCTAGTAAAATTTAGTACTCCGGGACTAAACATATTTTTGAAAACATAACAGGGTATAAACAGGAACAATACAATAAGGAAAAACACGTTAGGGTGGTCACGGAGTGTCCGCAACCAGGTGCAATTTTTGAAGCAAAAAGGGTGTCCATTTCACCAAAGAACAGGGAGCCGTAACCAGGTAGGGGTCTGTCCTGCCCCGAGACTTTAACAGTCTATAGTCCGTTCCTGGGTTACGCTCCAAACATATATACAACAGAGTTCCGGTTAATCCACAAAAGACACCTATAAAATAACTGGAAAAACATAATTATTTACAAGCAACAGTAAACAGGTAAATACCAATAAGACAGTCTGAACACTTTAGATCCTCCAACGTACGGGCAACTGGCCTCTAGTGGCCCTAGTAGACCTACGGAGCTTACTGACCGGTCCTGAGCTACAGGGTGTAGGAGCTGTCAAAGGTAAGCTGGGCAGCTGTCTACGGACTCTTTGGCTCACTAGGGGCACGGCAGGCTCACTATAAGCAGAGGGTGGATTCTCCTGTTCCGCTTGGGTGGAGTCTTCTGCCTCCTGGACCGGCTGCTCTTCCATCTCTACCTGTTTTTCCGTAGGCACTTGGGATGCTGGCTGGAGGAAGGTGAGGACGGGTACCACAACAGCGCCATTTACCTGTGTCCAAGACCGAGGGAAGTCTCCGAGTACAGTACTGACCATCTCTTCCCTTTCCTCTGCGGGTCGAGGGTTTTCTTGATCTTCTTCAGGGTTTCGTAGCTGCTCGGGACACTTCTTCAGGTGATCTCGGGAGACAATGGCTGTGGTTTCTCCTCCATCCTTACTGATTGTGCAGATTTTTGGGTTTTCATGGCTTGATGGCAGTACGGTGTACGGGTCCTTCTCCCACTGGTCGTCCAACTTGTGGAGCCGTCTTTTCCTCTTCAAGACCTGCTCTCCAGGTACCAGGGGAACAGCGGGAGCACACTGGTTGTAAGTCTTCTCCTGTCTTTCTCTTGCTTGACGGAGACTTCGCTCAACGCTCTCCTGTACTTTCCGGTACTGCTGCTGCCTCTCTGTGTCCCAGTCTGCTTCTGGTGAAGTGTCCTCGGGTGTCAGGACTCCCATATCCAGATCAACAGGCAGCTTACCAGGTCTTGCTCTCATTAGGTAAGCCGGGGTACAGTTGGTAGAACCTACAGGGATGTGGTTGTATAGGTCCACCAGATCAGGCAGTTTGTCAGGCCACAGACTGCGTTCTTCCAGGGGCAATGTTTTCAGAAGGTCTATCACCACCTGGTTCATCTTCTCGCAAAGTCCATTGGTTTGCGGATGATAGGGTGTTGTTCTTATCTTCCGGCAGCCATACAGAGTGCAGAACTCCTGGAAGACTTCCGCTTCAAAGGCAGGTCCTTGGTCCGTCAGCACCTGCTCTGGGTATCCGTGTGGACGACAGAAGTGCTGCTGGAAGGCTCTAGCTGCTGTTTGAGCCGTTAAGTCCTTGACGGGGACTACAACCAAGAACCGGGAGTAGTGATCCACGATGGTTAACGCATAGACGTAGCCACTTCTGCTGGGGGTCAGTTTTACATGGTCCAAGGCTACCAGTTCCAACGGCTGCCTGGTGACGATGGACTGCAGGGGAGTCTTCTGGCTGGCACGGTCCTTCCTTCTTAGGTTGAATGGGCCACAGTCTCTGCACCACCTCTCGATGGTCCCTCTCATACCTACCCAGTGGAACCGCCCGCGCAGCAGGAACTCCAGCTTCTTCCATCTGAAGTGCCCAGCTCCGTCGTGGTATGCCTCCAGTACCATAGCCGCATCTCTTCTTGGCACCACTACTTGCCAGATCAGTTCATGCGTCCGGGAGTTAACCATTCTGCGGCACAACTTCCCCTTGTAAAGAAACAGTCGACTCTTCTCAGCCCACAGTTGCTTGGTCTCCTCCGGAGCGTCTGGGTCAAGGCGGGCATCTGGCCGAGTCAGCATCTCCTTCACTAGTCGGACGGCGGGGTCACTGTCTTGTGTTTCCGCCCAGTTGTAATGAGGTAAGGGGTTGAACGTAGCGGATTGCTTACCCCTTACACGGTGGGAATACTGGGTAGTCCCATGACGGTGAAACGCGGGGAGTTCAACTTCTTCCAGTTCCTCTGGATCTTCCCCTACGTCCGGTAGGTTTGGCATTCTGGACAAGGCATCCGCGTTGGTATTGGAGCGTCCTGCCCGGTATTTGATCGTGAACTCATAGTTGGACAGGCGGGCCATCCATCTCTGCTCCAGGGCACCGAGTCTTGCAGTGTCCAGGTGTGTCAACGGGTTGTTATCCGTGTACACGGTGAACCGCGAAGAGGCGAGGTAGTGCTTAAAGCGTTCGGTGACTGCCCACACCACTGCCAGGAACTCTAGCTTAAATGAGCTGTAATTCTCAGGGTTTCTTTCGGTGGGTCGCAGTTTTCGGCTGGCGTAAGCAATTACCCGTTCTCTCCCCTGCTGGATCTGGGACAGTACGGCTCCTAGCCCGATGTTACTTGCGTCGGTGTAGAGGATAAAGGGCTGGCTGTAATCAGGGTACGCCAGGATTTCATCCCCCGTGAGGGCCATCTTCAGCTGGCGGAAGGACTCTTCTTCCAGCTTCTCCCATCTGAAGGGCGGCTTCTGGTTCTTGGCCTTCCTGGACTGACCTATCAGGAGGTCCTGCATAGGAGCTGCCTTTTTGGTGAAACCGGGAATGAATCTTCGGTAGTAGCCTACCAACCCGAGGAACTGCCGCACTTCCTTTACGCTGGAGGGTCTTGGCCATTCCTTAATCGCGGTGATCTTATCAGGGTCGGGAGCCACTCCGTCAGCACTCACCACGTGTCCCAGGTACTGCACTTTTGGTTTTAGCAGGTGACACTTCGACGGTTTCACCTTCAGACCGTAGTTTGCCAGGGCTTCGAACACTTCCGCCAGGTGTTTCAGGTGGTCCTCGTAGGTTTTGGAATAAACTATAACATCGTCCAGGTACAGCAGGACCGTCTCAAAGTTCCGGTGTCCCAGACAGCATTCCATCAATCGTTGGAAGGTTCCTGGTGCGTTGCAGAGTCCGAACGGCATGCAGGTAAACTCGCTAAGTCCCATCGGGGTAGTGAATGCGGTCTTCTCCCGGTCCGCCTCTGCGACAGGAACCTGCCAGTACCCGCTAGTGAGATCCAAAGTGGAGAAGAAGTTAGCAGATTTTAAAGCAGCCAAAGACTCCTCTATCCTTGGTAAGGGGTACGCATCTTTGTGTGTGATACGGTTGATTTTCCGGTAATCTACACACATTCTCATGGTGTTGTCTTTTTTTTTAACCAAGACTAGTGGAGCTGCCCAGGGGCTACAGCTATCCCTGATTACCCCAGCCTCCTTCATGTCTCTAAGCATCCCCTTGGCGTGTTGGTAGTGTGCAGGGGGTACGGGACGATACCTTTCCTTTATGGGAGGATGATCTCCCGTGGGGATGTGATGTTCCACTCCCTTTACTCGCCCGAAGTCCAGCGGGTGTTTACTGAACACTCTCTCGTATTCCTGGATCACCCAGTAGACTCCCTGCTTTTGGTGAGCAGGTGTGGAGTCAGTACCCAAATGCAGTTGCTGACACCAGTCCTCCATTTGTTGCTTAGAGCCGTTACCTTCCTCTGGATGAGATGGAGGCAAGGGTTCCACGGACTGTACAGAATTTTGGTTGATGGTATACAATTTGGCTAGCGTAGCATACCGGGGCAGGTACACTTCCCTCTTCCCGATATTTATTATGCGAACGGGCACCCTCCCATGGCGTACATCAACCACCCCCCGTGCCGTCAAAATGGTGGGCCTACTATCTGAGTAGCCTGGTTCTACCATTGCCTGGTAATCTCTACCTCTCAGACCAATAGCTGCCCGGCACCAAATCATCATTTCACTTTTCGGGGGCATGGCAATAGGGAAAGGGTCACACATTCTCACGCTACCAATCTCACCACCGGAGAGTTCCACCTGTTGCCGTCGCATCAGTGCCCGGATCTCTTTTTGGAGCACTCGCTGCTGGCCGGAGCTGGCGTTCTTGGCAACCTGCTGTAAAATGAGAATCACCTCTGCAAGACAATTTTCAATCACATTAGTTCCTAGAGTTATCTTTGGGTGACTCTCGCGCTTGTCAATGTCTACAATGATCAGTCCCTGTGCTGCCAGTTCGACTTTACCGATTTTAATGGTCATCTCTTTAAATCCGATCTGTGGCACGGGCTGACCATTGCTGGCGATGATACTCAAGTCGTCGTCTGGGTAGCGGGTTATATCCGAGTCATTCCAGTACTGCTTGAAGAGCGCGTACGGGATGGTGGTGACCTGTGACCCGGTGTCAAGTAGGGCACTCATAGGAATGCCATCCAGTACTACAGGCTGTAATGCACACGCCCGGGCTGAGCGGCGTGTGCGTGTGATTGTAGTGATTCCACTGGACCGTGCCGGAGAGTGAATGCCTGGAGGGGCGTAACTAGGTATTCACCCGATCCGACCAGGGTCGCACGACGGCATACGACGCCAGTGCACCAAGGAGGAACCGAGCAGAGGGACCAGGTGCCACTCCAGGACAGACCCCGGACACGGCTGTTGACCCACACAGGGGAATACAGGAACAGACTGGTAGGCTGGCACACAGACTGGAGGGTATAGGCAGGCACGACTGGTATGCAGGCAGGCGGGTATGCAGGCATGGGGGTACAGGCAAGCACGGCTAGAGTGCAGACAGGAAGGCACTAGCAGGTAGGAACACAGGCGGGATAGGACCCAGTACACACTGGGACTCTGGAACAGAACCACAGATGTGGCAGACAAACAGCAGAGTGAGGCCGCCCAGAGAGGTGAGCGAGAACAGGGCAGGACAAGGCTGCCTGGAGCGGTGAGCAAGAGTAGAGCAGGACAAGACCGCCAGGAGCGGTGAGCAAGAGTAGAGCAGGACAAGGCCGCCAGGAGTGGTGAGCAAAGGGTCAGAGCTGAGCGAGACTGCCGGAGCAGTGAGCAAGAGTAAAGCAGGACGAGACCGCCTGGAGCGGTGAGCAAGAGTGGAGCAAGACTGCCGGAGCAGTGAGCAAAAGGATAAGAGCGGAGCGAGACTGCTGGAGCAGTGAACAAAAGGATAAGAGCGGAGCAAGGCTGCCGGAGCAGCGAGCAAAGGAGTCAGAGCAGGCTAGAACCGCCGGAGCGGTAAGCAAAGGAGTAAGAGCAGGCTAGAACCGCCGGAGCGGTGAGCAAAGGAGTCAGAGCAGGCAAGGCTGAGCAGGGGGGACAGGGCTCTGTTCACACGGAACAGACAGGAAGGGAAAGGCAGAGCCAGATACCCACAGGGTACTTGCAGTGAAGTAGCGAGTGGACCACAAACGGGAGTACAGAGACAACAAGCAGGAGTTAGGTACGAGTTCAGACTCTGCAGAAAAAGGAAGGGAACGGACATAGAGGCAAAACAGGTAAAGGATAGGAGAGAGTTCAGACTGGAACTGAGTGTACGGAGGAGACCGACACTGCAGCGGAATACAGGAGCGGGTCTGGGAATACGGCCCCAGAGAGGCAGGACGAACAGGCAAAGAGCGTGTTCAGACAGGACAGACAAGATACAGGAGCGGGTCTAGGTAATCGGCCCCTAGAAGGCAGGAGGAACAGGCTAGGAGCGTGTTCAGACAGGCCTGGAAATACAGCCTCCAGGATAGGCAGACAAGAGAACACAGATAGGACTCAGTTCAGACACGGGAACTGATACCACAAGGCAGGAGACATAGACAGGACTCAGTTCAGACACGGGAACTGATACCGCAAGGCAGGAGACAAAGACAGGACTCAGTTCAGACACGGGAACTGATACCGCAAGGCAGGAGACATAGACAGGACTCAGTTCAGACACGGGAACTGATACCGCAAGGCAGGAGACATAGACAGGACTCAGCTCAGACACAGGAACTGATACCGCAAGGCAGGAGACATAGACAGGACTCAGTTCAGACACGGGAACTGATACCGCAAAGCAGGAGACAAAGAACGGGACCTGGCACCTTCAGAGTGCAAGCACACACTGAAAGAAACACTATGCTCAGGCAGGGATAGATGGGAGCAGCTGAGCTATATACCAGGTGACAGACAGCAATAGGCTGAGGACGCACAAGGGGTGTGACCCACAGCAGGTACAAAAAGCAGGAAGTGATCGGGCGCCGCCCTTAAGCAGCAGAAACAGACAGACAGCAAGGAGGGAAGCCAGAAAGACATTCTGGACTGGAGATCAAGAGCGCGCTCTTGCACAGTGGGAGATGGACCACCATGCAAGGATGCCGCCAGGTATGTTACACAGGCAAGACTGGACGTCCTCCCACGTATTTGTCACGCCAGTTCGATGGGCCTGGTGATCTTATTCCTAGGGGTTGGCCCTCTACCCCAGGTTGTGCCAGTTTAAAGGACAGTACCTTGCCATATGTCCGGGTTGATTGCAGCGGCGGCAGATGGGTTGTCCGTCCTCGTTGTATCGGTCGCTGGGTCTTCCTCTGGCCGGTGGGGTCCTCCTTGGTCGGCGCCATGGGATATCCTCCGGTCCGGATGCCAGCTGGATCTTCCCTGGAGTAGAAACCTGTAAAGACTGCACAGTTCGGGTTAGCGCGGCAACGCTTTTAGTTAGCTCTTGGACCTGACGGTGCAGGTCTGTAGCCGGGTCATTGTTTAAAGCCTGCGCATCAGCTCCCACAGGCCCTGCCGACAAGGGCGCCGTCTCCTGGTGGTAAATGGTAGCAGGGCGTTTGTGGGTCACAGCGCCACCTGGTGCCGGTTCTCGGAGCACCTGGATGGCTCTGTCCTTGAACTGTGCAAAGTCCAGATGAGGGTCCTGTAAGGCCATTGCTCGCAACTGGGTTCGGTGGGCATTGCAATGTAGACCCTCTATAAATTGTTCAGTCAACAACTTGTCTTCGTTTCCCACGCCGTCAGGGTCGGCCTGCTTAATGGCTCTCAGGGCCTCTTGTAGGTTTAGTGCATAGTCCCTTATATTCTCATGTGCTCGCTGCTTGCACCCGTAGAATCTAAGCTTGATCTCGGCTGAGGTACGGGTATCAAAGGTGTCCTTCAGCCGGGCTAGTATCTCTGCGACAGTCCTCCTCCTCCCAAGTGGCCAGGACTTTACCTCCTTTTGGGCTGCCCCTGTTAATTGAGCCACCAGGATGCTCACTTTTTGCTCTTCTGTGAGGGGGTACACCTGGAAGAGGCTATCCAGCCTTTCTCTGAAGTCATTTAGGGTATGGGACTCCCCTGAGTACTGGGGTAGCCAGGCTGCCCCCGGGATGTAGGGCATGGTGAAAGGCATGACCGCAGCAGCGGTGGTGCTGGCGGTGGCTGTGGCAGTGAAGCTCTCCTCCGTATCCGACATCCTCCTCCCCCCCTAGTGGACCGTGGCCTACCTTGCGATGATCCTCTTCCGTAGGCCGCGGCTCCGCAGTGGATCGTCAGGGTTGAGGACCTTCCGTCGCGCTCCTGTGACGTCGGCGTCTGCTGGGCTCCTTCCAGGACCTTACGCAACGTCCGGACGTGAGGCGGGGCTTCAGTTCTCGCGCGCTTTCGGAGTCCACGCCCCTCTTCTTCCCGCGCGGCGTCCTCGAGATGGCGTCCAATGGCGGGAAAACTCCACGGATGGCGGGAAGAAGGCAAAAGATGGCGTCGGATGGCGGGAATCTTCACCACAGGTAAGTTTAACAGTCTTTTTCAGGCACGCAGTACCCGGTGGTTGCGGGCACGAGATCCTGCCGACTACACCAAAAGTTGACGCGCCCCCTGGGCCTGTGTTGTGTAGCGGGGAATACCCGGAGCCGGATCTGTCGGGGTTAGTAGTCCTCGTGGCGGTGACCCGGTCCGTGCCCAGGGTGTCAAACTAAGTGGCGGAATTTAGCAGAAGATGTTATAGTGTTCGACTACGCCACCCGTTGAATGTGGTTATGAAGCCGCCGCTGCAGGGCAGACCGCTGAGGCCGGTGGTACAGTTGTGCAGCGTGGGTAGTATAACCCCCAACGGGAGGGGTATGGCCTCAGGGCAGCAGACGTGGATGATGGGGATAGCAGAATTGCACGCAGGCACCAGGAACCACTCAGAGACGGTGCGGTGTAGTTCAGGGTCTTTACTGGTGGCAAAGGTAGACCCTCCCGGGAGTACTGGCTAGCGATCGGGGCCTGGTCAGTCCGTGAGCAGATAGGATCTCCCCCGGCCAGGCGGAGTTGTAGGCCTCCCCAACTAATTGTACTCTTCCTGGCTACCTTGCTAGAAGCGGGTAAAAGTAGCCCACGTCCCTGAGTGTACCGTGTGGTGCTCACCCGTATGGCCGATGACTCGGGGCCTTCTGGTAGCCTCCGCTCCACGACGGCGGTGCTGGTCCCTTGCGTGTGACCGTGCCTTCGGGTTTCTTGGCCAGAGGACCTGAAATCCCCTGCCGGACGGTTTCTGCTGCTGGATATGGAACAGTCCCCACAACCTCGGACTCCGTGTCCGGTGAGATCTCTTCAGTCAGGACGAGCTCTACAGCTTCCAGTCCTGGACCCCTTTTATCACTGCTCCCACAGAGCTCCTGATCTTGCTCTCCCTGCATCTGCTCCACTCCAGACCAGACTGTGTCTCTGTCTGGGACTCCTCTTCTTCTCTTCTTTTTCTACCTAACCCCACCTCAGCCCCAGTTTATATAGGGGAAGTTCTTCCCCTCCCAGGACTGGGCAGGAGGTGTGGCATGCTTAGTGTTCCTGACCAGGAGACCTCCCACCTGCTCACAGACGTAATATTGCTATTACTGTGGTAACCAGAGCCCTGGGGTGCCACAAGTCCATCAGCCTGAACTCATTCCTTGGGCACGTGATGTATTTGGTGAAGGGACACCGTTTATTTTTCAGCAAGAAGAAGCCCCATGCTATAAAGCTAAAAAATTTCTCTCTTGGTTCAAGGACAAAAATGTCCAGCTATTGAATTGGCCAGGAAACAGCCCAGATCTCAATCCTATTGAGAATCTCTGGGCTCGGCTCAAAAGAGAGGTGGCTTCACACAAGCAGGAACTCATTGCAGCCATCATCAAATCATGGCTTCATATCATCACACCATCTGATTTACACAAACTGGTAGATAGCATGCCAAGTAGATTCCAGGCAGTTATCAAGGACAAGGGCTATCCAACTAAGTATTAACATTTTAGTGTTAGTGTTATGAAAATAGGACAAATAAATGGCTTTTCTCCCACAGTCATCTGAGTGACAATAGTGTCCAATTTGTTGACAAATGAACAAATTTCCTGCTAATATTGTTTTTCTATATGAGATTTTGTTATTTCTACTTAAAAACTTTACTGTGAAATCAAAAACATTCATGAAATTTGGATTTGTATTGGCAAAATGCTGAAAATTCATAAATCTTGAGGGTGTTGCTTCAATTTTGGCCACTAGTGTAGACTACACCTGTAGAATTGAGGTAGTTGGAGCACAAATTGGCCAATTTGCACTTGGCAATCTGATATGACAAGGCGTACCTCGTAGATGGGGACCTACTCTATCAAATTTAAAGAGTAACCTTCATTTTAACCTTTATTTAAAAAATCAAGAGTACACGTAAAAATAAAAAATCTGAAAAATCTGCTTCTTTCTCTGCCAAAATTGATCAGCCATGATCAAAATTCTAAATTCTGAGGTAAAATCTGTATTCAGTGAAGACAAACTTTCCTGTTACTGAGATCGTAGATGGCAGCTGCTACTGATAAGAATCTATGTAGATAGCAGGGTGAGGAAGGATAAGCTCTGCCTTTATCTCCTCTATCCTCCCATCTACATAGAATTGTATTCCAAGTTCAAAATGGTCTGATGGTCATCACTTGAGTACAAAAATCAGGAAGTAGACTGTTATCATGGTATGCAATTGGCTATATAGATTCTTAGATGCATGAAAATGGAGGTGCAATGAAGTGTCTTCAACACTGAACATTTTCTTACTTGCCATGAAAATGTGAAATATACATAAAAGTCTTAATTCCTGTCCACCTGATACCTACCAATTAAATTATTGTTCATGCAACACTACTTGGGGAATTTTTCATGCGGAAAAATCAAATACACTAAAGACAATTAATTTACTATCAAGCATATTTGTAAAACAACAAGTTGTCCAATATTAGAGTGAAGGTTCTCATTTTGCTGCTCTGCCCTTTCAGTGGAGATAGGCTACAACAACAGCCACACACCATAGGCAAGATTGGTGCTATTTTTGCTATTTTGGAAAACAGCAGCCAATTCGCTAATCTTGGGCAGCCACTTCACTAATTCTGGGTAGCTACTTTGCTAATCCTGGGCAACCCCCATACTTTTTGTTATTTTGGCAAATCTTCAATAAGTCTTCAGAGAAGTGACAATTTAATATAGTCTATCATTCATTTCATAGAGATGACTCTAATTATCGGTATAAAAACTGTCACTCTATTATCCAAAGTTAGGGGTATTAAGTCAACCAAAAGAGAGACACCCAGTATGTGCACAGCACAATTTCTCCTTCTCATCAGTGCAGGGTTCTGGATGCCTGATTGAGGAGCTACAGAGCATCGCCTGGAAGACACCATATTCCAGCTGAAACTCTGCGAAACGAACTAGTGCATTCTAAGAGCTCCTTTGATGTGATGATGTAAAACGTCAATCTCAGTTATTTGCTAACTTAAAAAATATATATATTTTTTTCAGGATAGAAGATTTTGATTGGATGTTACCATTTAGACACACAATTACACCATCTCTCAGATGCTCCCAGTATCTAGGTGGGTATTAAAATATGCTTTACAAAGGTTTGTTTAACAGGTCCATTAATCAGCACAGATTAACTATATACAATACAGTCTATCACAGCTCATTTAGGCTGCTGAATACAGATGTGAACAGAATGATTGTTAGTACAATTGACCTGTCCCCACTCCCCACACATGTTATCAGGAGCACATCCTCTGTTTACATGTGGTGATGTGCTGCCACCAATGATTTTTATGCTGTCATAAATGATCCAATCAGCCAACTAGCGTTTCCCTCGTTTGTCGGGTGATCGCTGGCATGTTTACAGGGGCTGTTCTTATTTATACATGGTATACTTTCATTTTTGCTGCCGAAATGTCACCAACGTCTGGCTTCAATTCTATTGAGAGATCTGGATGTGTTACAAATAGTGTTGAGCTTTCCAATACTGAAATATCGGATATCAACCGATATTCGCGGTATCGGAGTTCCGATACTGAGTTCCGATACTTTTAGAATATCGAATACCGGAATCGGAAGTTCCCAAAATGCCTGCGCTCTGCAGTGTCTCTGAAGGATGACAAGCTGGATGACAGCGCTCAGCTTACTGTACTTGTCATTTAGTGTAAAGGATTTATTTAAAAAAATAATAGTGTTTTCATGCACTGTCTCTTTAAAAAAGCCGGCCGGCAATTCAGCAGCGGCATACACCGGTACCCGACAATTTACAACAGAAAGAATAGAGCATCACACATAGATTAGATAGATAGAAACATGTCAGTCACATATATATGAAGTACAGTGATAGTGTTGATTACTGTACTTGTCATTTAGTGTTAAAATAAAGGATTTATTTAAAAAAAAATTGGCGTGGGGTTCCCCGTAATTCTAGTCTCTAGCGGAGGTTAAGCAGACGGCTGGGGCAGATGTTTGAAGCCTGGGAAGGGGGTAATACCCACGGAGCTTCCCAGGCTACTAATATCAGCCCCCAGCTGAATACCTAGCCTTTACTAGCTATTAAAATGGGGGACCCCCAAAAAAAATGACGCCAAGTTTACCAAGAGGAGGCCCGAGGCAGCCGGACAGAAGGGTTGGTAAGAAAGGCCAGACAAAGGACACACAAAGGGGGTCCTGTGAAGCGCTCCAAAGTTATCTGGGAGTTGTCTGAGCCCCTCACCTGGTGAGCACAGTACGACGTGGGCAGCCATTACCTGCAGACGTGGTCTGGATAATAAGAACTGTGAGTAAAGGCCCTGGACTGCATCACTGACTCTGTGTCGTTACTGCTGCTGCCCTGCACCATCACCCCCATCCTCCGCATACACTGCCCTGAGGCTATACTCCTCCCGTGGGGAGTTATGCTACGCTCTGCTGCACCCACAACACCAGCCTCAGCGGTCTGCCCTGCAGCGGCGGTTCACTCTGACCGCAATCCACGGGTGGCGTAGTCGGACATTTAAACATCAAAACCACATAAATAGTTCCGCCACTGGTTTGACCACCCTGAGCCACGGAACCGGGTCGCCGCCACGAAGACTACAACCACCAGCATCCACCAAAAAGGGTCCGGCTCCGGGTGTCCCAAGGCCCAGGGGGTGCATCAGAACATTTTCATCACCTTTCACAATCACCAATGGGACAAGGCAGGGATGTCCTCTGTCCCCTCTCTTATACATCCTAGTGACGGAGCACCTGCTCTCATCAATTCGCCATAACCCCAATATTAGGTGGATTGAGGTGGGAGGCACCGAGTACAAGTGCTCTCTATTTGCTGATGATGTCCTAGTATATATCACTCAATCACATATATCCATCCATGCTGTTATGGCTGAAATAGATCACTTTGTTACATGGTCAAATTTTAAAATCAATGCAGCGAAGTCTGAGGCCCTCGATGTCTCCCTCCCCAAATCCATATAGGATTCCATCCAGTCCAACTTTCCCTTTGCCTGGCCCTCACAGGGTATCAAATACTTAGGAATTCCTATTCATAGAGACCTCTCCCATCTATGTTATCTTAATTTTGGGCCCTTTATTGAACAACTCCATACAGACCACGGTTGGCAAGTTAGAACTCTAAGATTCACTACGTGAACCACTGGTGTTTTGTGGAAAAGCACATGTACACTGTGTTCCAAATTATTATGCAAAAAGTGTTTAGGAGTGATAAGGGAAGAATTTGTTTGTTTGTCAGTTAAACTCATTGATGGTGATGTGTGTCAGGGCTCTTTATATCACTGTAAGCAATTGCAGACACCTGTGCTAATTAGTTTGGCAGGTGTGTCCAATGAAAGGCAAGACTACTTAAGAAGGCTGTCTCACATTATTAAGCAGCCTACATTTTCTGCCAAAATGGGAAAGAAAAAGGATGTGTCGGCTGCTGAGAAGCAACAAATTGTGGAGTGTTTAGGTCAAGGCATGACTACAATCAACATTGTGCGATGATCAGGATGAAGTGTCTTGGCAATCAAGAAGTATGTAGCTGATTCACAGTACACACGTGTGCGTGCTGATAAGGGCAAATTGAGGACTCTTTCCTACAGGCAATTACGTCAGGTTAAAAGAGCAGCGGCAAAAAAGCCTTGTCATAGCAGCAGACAAGTTTTTGAAGCTGCTGGTGCCTCCAACGTCCCCCGAACAACAAGATGCAGGGTCCTTCAGAGGTTTGCAGCTGTGCATACGCCATCCTGTCGACCTCCTCTATCCACTTCACACAAGCAGAAACGGCTCCAGTGGGCCAAACATTACATGAAGACTGATTGCAAAACTGTTTTGTTCACGGATGAGTGCCGTGCAGCGCTCGATGGTCCAGATGGATGGAGTGGAGGATGGCTGGTTGATGGACACCCCACGCAAACACGGCTACAGCACCAACAAGGAGGAGGTGGAGTAATGTTTTGGGCTGGAATCATGGGGAGAGAGATTGTCGGCCCCTTTAGGATCCCTGAAGGCGCTAAAGATGAACTCCATAATGTATGTGGATTTTCTCAAACAGCACTTCCTGCCATGGTTCAAGAAGAAGAACCGTGTATTTCACAGCAAGATCATTTTTTTGCATGATAATGCACCATCTCATGCTGCACATAAAACATCTGCATCTCTGGCTGATATGGGCATAAAAGGGGACAAACTTATGGTGTGACCCCCATGCTCCCCTGACCTCTACCCCATTCAGAACCTCTGGAGCATCATCAGAAGGAGTGTCTATGATGGCGGGAGGCAGTTCACATCTAAGCAACAGCTCTGGGAAGGTATTCTGTCCTCATGCAAAACAATTGAAGCAGAAACCATCCAAAACCTGAAAAATTCAATGGACGAGAGAGTTCAGAAGCTCCTTTCGAACAAGGGGACCTATGTGAAAATGTAACCTAGAATAAAGTTTTGAGTTGAAAACTGTTTGATTTCAGTTTCTAATAACCTGCTAATGCTTATAATTTCAAAAATGACCATTTTTTTGGTCTTTATTAAAATGAAAAGGTTGATCGAAAAGTTTGGGGGATCTAAGAGTGTGGCAACCCAGTAGTCATGATTACTTCGAATTCTGACAATATGAGGGTCATGTTGCAGGTAGTGCAGCAAGAAGGCACTTATGTGTCTTGCGCATCTCGGAGCCCCAAAATTATTTTCCGGGCTAGATGCAGCTAAAAATTATTATTAATTTTAAATCTGGTGGAGCTTAGTATAGATGGCCTATGTAGCGCCGGCGTCCCTGCCCTCTGCTAGGCAGGGACGCTGTTCCCCTCACCTCTCTGCTCCGTGCCCGGCGTCCTCCTCCCGCTCTGCTGGCAGCGCGCGCTCCTTCCCGGCCACTGTGCTTAGGGCGCGCGCGCTCTCCCTCCCTCTTAAAGGGGCCGCGCGCGCCGTCCTAAGGAGTCCCCGGCCAATGGCCGGAGGACTTCACCATATATAAAGCACCTCCTCCAAAATGGAGGTGCCCGAGCAATGTTGTTGCACTGTTCACTACTCTGCTTCAGCCCTCAGGTCCCGTTGCCAGTTACCTGCCAGATACCTGCCAGATTCCTGCCAGCTTGCTGTCTTATTCCTGCCTGATTATCTGCTACCTGCCTGCTAGTCTGAGGTCCGACGGTCTGCCTTACTACTCCTGTCAGTCTGTCTAAGGACCAGCCTGTCCGCTCACCTGGGAGCGCACTTCAGCCACCTGCCTGCTTGCCTGAGGTCCGACGGTCTGCCTTCCAACTCCTGTCAGTCTGTCTATGGACCAGCTTGCCTGCTCACCTGGGAGCACACATCTGCTACCTGCCTGCTAGCCTACCTGGAGGCTCCGCCGTCACGTGCTGTGACCACCTGCCTGTCCAGTGACTCCTGCCTGCTCACCTGGGAGCGCTCATCTGCTGCCTGTCTGCTAGCCTACCTGGAGGCTCTGCCGTCACGTGCTGTGACCACCCGCCTGTCCAGAGACTTCTGCCCGCTCACCTGGGAGCGCTCATCTGCCGCCTGTCTGTTGGTCTTCCTGGAGGCTCCGCCGTCACATGCTGTGACCACCCGTTCATCCAGAGACTCTCGCCTGCTCACCTGGGAGCTCACGTCTATCATCAGCCGCCACAGGTCGTACCAACCCTTTACCCAGAGACTGCCCCGGTCACTTGCCGTGACCATCTGCCCGTTCATCCAGAGACTGCCCCGGTCACTTGCCGTGACCATCTGCCCGTTCGTTCAGAGACTGCCCCGGTCACTTGCCGTGACCATCTGCCCGTTCATTCAGAGACTGCCCCGGTCACTTGCCGTGACCATCTGCCCGTTCACTCAGAGACTGTCCCGGTCACCTGCTGTGACTTCCTGCCCGTCTTCCCTGGTCGCCACCCGCTCCCTTACAAGGACCGCCCCCTTGTATAGTAGCTCAGAGGTTCCGCCTCCCAGACCCGTTACAGTTTGCTCGGGCCATGGAACCCGGTGGCACCCAAGCTCCCTCGCTCTCGGACCTGTGTCATGAACTGTCCCGTCAAAGGTCCCAACAGGAGTCCTTCCTGGGTCACCTGCGGAATGTCAATACTCGCCTGGACACTCTGACTGCTCCACCAGCAACCTCCGCCAGTGCCATGTCTCATAATCCGGCAGCTCCGCTGCCCACTAATACCATGGTATCCTACCCCGGACCCCGGCTTTCTGCACCTCCTCGCTTCGGAGGCGACTCCGCCCAGGCTCGGGGCTTCATAAATCAGTGCACCCTGCACTTTGAACTATTGTCCCACCAGTTTAACTCCGACCGAGCCAAAATTGCATTCATCATGTCCCATCTCACCGGGGAGGCCCTGGCCTGGCTAAATCCTCTATGGGAGAGAGGAGACCCCCTGGTGTCCAACTTGCCTGCTTTTCTCACGGCTTTCCGGAAAGTCTTCGACGAACCCGGAAGGAAGACCTCATCCGCATCATCACTGCTACGCCTCCGTCAGGGAAGTCTCACCGTGGGCCAATATGCCATACGGTTCCGTACCCTTGCCTCGGAGCTGGCCTGGGATAACGACGCTCTGGTATCCGTCTTCTGGGAGGGTCTGTCCGGCCGTATTAAAGATGAACTTGCCGGTCGGGACATCCCTACCACTCTCGATGACCTAATAACTCTTGCCACCCGGATTGACCTACGGTTCCAGGAGCGTGCCAAAGAGGTCACCCGTGAGAGGAGGTTACCACGTCTAGCTCCTACTTTTCAGAAACCCGTCACTCCCTCCGTCTCTACCCAGGTACACTCTCCTGAGCCTATGCAGGTCGACCAGACCAAGATGGTCAAAACCCGTCAGGACTTACGCCGTGCCGAGGGGAGCTGCTTCTACTGTGGCAGTAAGGAGCACCGGATCCGTACCTGCCCGGAGAGGTCGGGAAATGCCTGTGTCTAGGTTCGCTCAGAGAGGTCGACCTAGACAAGAATAAATCCTCTCCATCTCTGCTGTTGTCAGTCTCAATCGTCTGCGGGGAGAACCGTTATTTCGAACTAGACCAACTTGACTCTGGAGCAGCCGGGAATCTTATTTCACAGTCCCTGGTAGAGAAATACCGCATCCCCACCAAACCTCTGGCTGTACCCTTGTCTGTTGCTGCCGTGGATGGGGGTCTCTTACCACGCCCCATCCAACTCATCACCGAATCCATTACTCTGCAGGTGGGAATGCTGCATTCTGAGAGTATCTCCTTTCATGTTCTGCCTGGACTCTCCCACGCCCTCTTGCTAGGCCTACCTTGGCTCCAGAGACATGCACCCGTGCTTGACTGGCAGGCCGGAGAAGTCCTTCGCTGGGGACAGGACTGCCATAAGACCTGTCTGGTTCCCGTCCATCCCGTCCGTCCTTCTCCTACCCCAGCTAATCTACCTGGACTTCCGATTCCTTATTGGTTTTATGCTGATGTCTTTAATAAAAAGGAAGCAGAGACACTACCCCCTCATAGACCATACGACTGCCCTATCGACCTGTTACCTGGTACTACTCCTCCCCGTGGGCGTATTTATCCATTATCCGCTGCTGAGACCCGGTCGATGTCCGAATATATTGAGGAGAATCTGGCCAGGGGATTCATCCGGAAATCTACCTCCCCGGCGGGAGCAGGCTTCTTTTTCGTCAAAAAGAAGGACGGCTCTCTCCGTCCCTGTATAGACTATAGAGGCCTTAACCAGATCACGGTGAAGAATAAGTACCCCCTTCCGCTCATTCCGGAGTTATTTGATCGTCTGAGGGGGGCTAGAATCTTCACCAAACTGGACCTCCGTGGGGCGTACAACCTGGTTCGTATCCGTCAGGGGGATGAATGGAAGACGGCATTCAACACCCGGGACGGCCACTATGAATATCTGGTAATGCCCTTTGGTCTCTGTAACGCTCCTGCCGTCTTTCAAGAGTTGGTCAATGACATCTTCCGGGACCTTCTCTACTCCTGCGTAGTGGTGTACCTGGACGACATCTTGGTCTTCTCTCCGGATCTCCAGACTCACCGGAGGGACGTTCGTCAGGTCCTGCTCAGGCTCAGGCAGAATCACCTCTTCGCTAAATACGAGAAGTGCCTCTTTGAGCAGACCTCGCTTCCGTTTTTGGGCTACATTATTTCTCAGACCGGCCTACGAATGGATCCAGAGAAACTGTCTGCCATCGAGAAATGGCCTCGACCGGAGGGGTTGAAGGCCATTCAGCGATTCCTGGGCTTCGCTAACTACTACCGCCTCTTCATACCACACTTCTCTTCCCGGACTGCCCCAATTTCTGCGCTCACCCGTAAGGGTACTAATCCCAAAGAGTGGCCGCCCGAAGCAGAGGAGGCCTTTCTTTCCCTAAAACAGGCCTTCTCTTCCGCCCCGGTGCTGCATCGCCCGGACGGCAACAAGCAGTTCTTCCTGGAAGTTGACGCCTCCTCCTCTGGAGCCGGAGCGGTACTTACTCAAAAATCATCTTCCGGGAGAATGGTAACTTGTGGCTTCTTCTCCAAACTCTTCTCCTCTTCTGAGCGCAACTATTCCATAGGAGACCGAGAGTTATTGGCCATCAAGCTGGCGTTGGAGGAGTGGCGTTACCTACTCGAGGGGGCTCTTCACCCGGTAATAATTTACACTGACCACAAGAACTTGGCTTACCTCCAGCATGCCCAGAGACTTAACCCGCGCCAAGCCCGGTGGTCCTTGTTTTTTGCTCGCTTTGATTTTGTTCTTCATTTTCGCCCGGCTGACAAAAACGTCAAAGCAGACGCCTTGTCCCGATCCTTTCTGGTGTCCGATCTCGAGGAAGAACCTAAACATATCATCGATCCCGCCAGAGTAATGCAGGTGGCTCCCGTGAGTCTAAATCGTCTCCCTCCCGGTAAGACGTTTGTTTCAGTACCTGATCGGAAGAAGATCCTACACTGGGGCCATTCGTCTAAACTAGCTGGCCACGCCGGTCAGAAAAAGACCCTCCAGCTTATTGCCCGGCACTACTGGTGGCCTACCCTGCACAAGGACGTAATAGACTTTGTTTCTGCCTGTGTGTCCTGCGCCCACAACAAAGTCCCGAGACACCTGCCAGCCGGTCGCCTCCTTCCGCTTCCTGTGCCTGCTGCCCCCTGGCAGCATATTGCTATGGACTTCATAACTGATCTCCCCGTCTCCGCCGGTTGTACGATCATTTGGGTGGTCGCTGATCGCTTTTCCAAGATGGCTCACTTTATTCCCCTGCCAGCCCTCCCGTCTGCACCCGAGCTGGCTAAAGACTTTATCCGCCACATCTTCCATCTTCATGGCCTGCCCCTCCACATCGTGTCGGATCGTGGGGTACAGTTCACCTCACGTTTCTGGAGAGCCACTTGTAAACTGCTAGACGTCACCCTGGACTTCTCTTCCGCTTACCACCCACAGTCCAATGGTCAAGTGGAGCGGATCAATCAGAACCTGACCAGTTACCTCCGGCACTTCGTTAATGCCCATCATTCAACTGGGTGGATCTCCTACCATGAGTTCTCTTATAACAATCACGAGAGCGAATCCTCCTCCAAATCCCCGTTTTTTGTAGTCTTCGGTCAGCATCCTCGGATTCCTTTTCCTGTCTCCACCTCTGTGGACAACCCGGCTGCGGAATCTCTCGTTAGCAAATTTTCCTCCATTTGGGAGAGTACCCGATCCGCACTCCTTCAGTCGTCCGAACGGATGAAAAGACACGCTGACAAAAAACGCCTGGATCCTCCACAATTTCGTCCTGGAGATAAAGTCTGGCTCTCATCTAAATATGTCCGACTCAAGATACCTTCTTACAAGTTAGGGCCTCGGTTCATCGGTCCTCTGGAGGTCATCAGTCAGATCAACCCGGTGGCCTATAAATTGAAACTCCCGGCCAACTTACGGATCCCTAACTCCTTCCATGTATCTCTCCTCAAACCTGTGGTACTTAACTCTTTTTCCAAGTCTACAGGTACGCCTCCTGCTCCGGTTTCTGCTGAGGACGAGTTTGAGGTAGAGAACATTCTTGCCACCAAAAGGGTAAGAGGAAAGACCTTTTTTCTAGTAGATTGGAAGGGGTTTGGTCCTGAGGAGAGAACGTGGGAGCCCCGGGAGAACATCCATGCCCCTCTTATCCTAGCTAAATTTCTGTCTGGCCTAAAAAAGGGGGGGCCTAAAGTGGGGGGTACTGTAGCGCCGGCGTCCCTGCCCTCTGCTAGGCAGGGACGCTGTTCCCCTCACCTCTCTGCTCTGTGCCCGGCGTCCTCCTCCCGCTCTGCTGGCAGCGCGCGCTCCTTCCCGGCCACTGTGCTTAGGGCGCGCGCGCTCTCCCTCCCTCTTAAAGGGGCCGCGCGCGCCGTCCTAAGGAGTCCCCGGCCAATGGCCGGAGGACTTCACCATATATAAGGCACCTCCTCCAAAATGGAGGTGCCCGAGCAATGTTGTTGCACTGTTCACTACTCTGCTTCAGCCCTCAGGTCCCGTTGCCAGTTACCTGCCAGATACCTGCCAGATTCCTGCCAGCTTGCTGTCTTATTCCTGCCTGATTATCTGCTACCTGCCTGCTAGTCTGAGGTCCGACGGTCTGCCTTACTACTCCTGTCAGTCTGTCTAAGGACCAGCCTGTCCGCTCACCTGGGAGCGCACTTCAGCCACCTGCCTGCTTGCCTGAGGTCCGACGGTCTGCCTTCCAACTCCTGTCAGTCTGTCTATGGACCAGCTTGCCTGCTCACCTGGGAGCACACATCTGCTACCTGCCTGCTAGCCTACCTGGAGGCTCCGCCGTCATGTGCTGTGACCACCTGCCTGTCCAGTGACTCCTGCCCGCTCACCTGGGAGCGCTCATCTGCTGCCTGTCTGCTAGCCTACCTGGAGGCTCTGCCGTCACGTGCTGTGACCACCCGTTCATCCAGAGACTCTCGCCTGCTCACCTGGGAGCTCACGTCTATCATCAGCCGCCACAGGTCGTACCAACCCTTTACCCAGAGACTGCCCCGGTCACTTGCCGTGACCATCTGCCCGTTCATCCAGAGACTGCCCCGGTCACTTGCCGTGACCATCTGCCCGTTCGTTCAGAGACTGCCCCGGTCACTTGCCGTGACCATCTGCCCGTTCATTCAGAGACTGCCCCGGTCACTTGCCGTGACCATCTGCCCGTTCACTCAGAGACTGTCCCGGTCACCTGCTGTGACTTCCTGCCCGTCTTCCCTGGTCGCCACCCGCTCCCTTACAAGGACCGCCCCCTTGTATAGTAGCTCAGAGGTTCCGCCTCCCAGACCCGTTACAGCCTAATAGGATCAGTGCTGCACACTGCTACAAAGCCCAAATTATTTTCCAGTCAAGATACAGATAAACATGATTAGTAATTTTAAATCTGGTGGAGCTTATTATAGATGGCCTAATAGAATCAGTGCTGCACACTGCTACAAAGCCCAAATTATTTTCCAGCCAAGATACAGATAAACATGATTAGTAATTTGAAAGCTTAAAACGGTTGGTAGGGTGATTTTAACCAATCATCAAGCTTTTACTCTCCCCAGGATGACACAGGGGTAGAAAAGTCGTTTCGGATCCATGATTTGTTCATCTTTATGAACGTGAGTCTGTCTACATTATCAGTGGAGAGCCGCGTGCGCTTATCTGTCAGCACACCACCAGCAGCGCTGAACACACGTTCAGACAGAACGCTGGCTGCGGGGCATGACAAGATCTCCAAGGCGTAAGTGGCTAGCTCCAGCCATTTATCCAGATTGGAAGCCCAAAAAGAGCAAGGGTCCAGTGACACAGTCATGGCTTCAATGTTTACTTGGAGATACTCCTGTACCATCGTCTCTAGGCGTTGACTATGTGTCAGACTTCTTGTCTCCTGTGGCCTTGCAAAGGATGGGCTAAAAAAGTGGTGAAATGATTCCGCAAAATTGATGTTACCAGCAGATACTGTGGTTCTGTTACGGTTTGAGTGCTGAACACTTGACGGTCCCACGGTTGGCAAGTTGGAACTGTGAGATTCACTACGTGCACCACTGGTGTTTTGTGGAAAAGCACATGTAAGATTCTGCAACAGTCTCTGCTGATACTCCTGCATGCGTGCATCCCTTTCTATGGCAGGAATAATTTCTGCAAATTTACTTTTGTACCGGGGATCTAACAGTGTGGCAACCCAGTAGTCAGGATTATTTCTAATTCTCACAATTCGAGGGTCATGTTGCAGGTAGTGCAGCAAGAAGGCACTCATGTGTGTTGCGCATCCAGGAGCACCAAGTCCCTGTTGTGTTGGTGGCGAGGTAACAATCATGCTTCCTTCCTCTGTCCTCTCCCCCCAACCTCGCACAACAGAAATGTGATCAAGGTCTTCCATCAGTTCGTCCTCCAATTCTTCCTGGGCTCCTGCACCTTCCTCACTAGTTTGGCTGCTACCATGCGCCCTGGTAAAACCATCTCCCCCACCCTCACATGCCTGCCGCCTTGGTGCTGCCGACCATCTGGACCTTGCAGATGTTAGCCCTTCCGCATACAACTCCTCCTCCTCTACTTCCTCCACCTCCTCTTGTGCCACCACCTGACTCCGAATTCTGTTTAACATGTGCTCCAGCATGTTAATCACCGGAATAGTCATGCTGATAATGGCATCGTCAGCACTAAACATCTTCGTCGCCATTTCAAAACTGTGCAGAAGGGTGCATAGGTCCCTGA
This sequence comes from Phyllobates terribilis, assembly GCF_046119375.1. Classification (NCBI taxonomy): domain Eukaryota; kingdom Metazoa; phylum Chordata; class Amphibia; order Anura; family Dendrobatidae; genus Phyllobates; species Phyllobates terribilis. The sequence goes on along the minus strand of NW_027362762.1, from coordinate 530,083,345 downwards.
TCTGAGACCACTCCTCCAGCGTGATTTGCCCCACCTCTGGATCTCGTTGGCCCAGGCTATACGTCAGAACGTATTGCACCAGGGCTTGTCGGTGCTGCCACAGTCGCTGCAACATGTGCAGAGTTGAATTCCACCGGGTAGGCACATCGCATTTTAGCCGGTGAAGTGGCAGGCCCAACGACTTCTGTAGAGATGTAAGTCGCTGAGCTGCGGGATGCGAACGGCGGAAGTGAGCACACAGCGACCGTGCCCTCTGCAGAAGGCCATCTAGTCTGGGATAGTGGGCTAAAAATTGCTGGACAACCAGGTTCAACACGTGAGCCATACAAGGCACGTGTGTGACATTGCCCCGGCGAAGGGCCGCACCCAGGTTTGCAGCATTGTCGCACACGGCCTTCCCTGGTTTCAGGTCCAGTGGAGACAACCATTCATGAAATTGGTTCTCCAGAGCTGACCACAACTCCTCAGCTGTGTGACTCACATTTCCCAGACATTTCAAAGTAAAAACCGCCTGATGACGTTGAGCCCTACTGCCAGCATAGTAAGGAGGTGTGCAGGATCCCTTCTGCGCAGTTAGAAAGCTTGTGGCATGACCAGACAGGCTTTGGGTGCAGGTGGAAGACCTAGAGGAGGTTGAGGAGGCAGAAGCAGTGGAGGAACTTTGACATAAAGAGGATTGACGCACAACTCGTGGGGACGGCAAGACTTGGACAGCAGCCCCTTGTCCTGCTGTCACCATAGTTACCCAGTGCCCAGTCAGCGACATGTAACGCCCCTGTCCATGCCTACTCGTCCAAGTGTCTGTGGTGAAATGCACCCTGTCACACACAGAGTTTCTCAAAGAAGCGGTGATGTTGTGTGCGACATGCTGGTGGAGCGCAGGCACACCTTTCTTTGAGAAGTAGTGCCGACTGGGCATCTGGTACTGGGGCACTGCGACGGACATAAGGTCTCGAAAATCCTCTGTGTCCACCAGGCGGAAAGGCAGCATTTCTGTAGCCAAGAGCTTGCAGATGGTGAAATTCAACCTCTTAGCTTTCTCATGGCTAGGAGGAAATGGTCTTTTACTTGTCCACATCTGAGGGACCGAGGGCTGGCTATTGTGCTTAGACGGGGTTGATAAGGGTGTCCCCGGCAAACTGCCGGTCTGTGAGGAAGATGCAGGCGGACATGTTAGGTTGCTTGATCCAAAGGTGGTGCTATCGATGTCGGACAGCGCTCAACACCAGCTGGTGTTACCACCTCCAAAGAAAATGATGACCTGCCAATCACGCTGGCTGTTGCGGGTAAAGAGGTGGCAGGTCTGCGCCCCAAAACAGGTGTGACTGCTGTCCCCCCAGTCACAGAGGATGAAGAGGCCGCGGATGCACAAGATATGGCAGACGGTGGTTGGCCCGGCCGGCTAGGCCGCATTGTAGCACACTGAGCTTCCCACTGCAACTTATGCTTCATGTCCATGTGCCGGTTCATGCATGAAGTACTCAAACTATGTATTTTTTGGCCTCTACTTAGCTTTTGCTGACAAATGTTACAGATAACACGAGTTGGGTCATCTTTATCGATCTGAAAAAATGCCCAGGCTATGCAAGGCTTAGCACCCATGCGACCTGAAGAGCCACCACGACTTGTGGTGAGAGGCAGAGTTGTGTTTGAGGATGCAGTTGTTGACGTGCTTCCAGTAGTACGTCTCTGTCCAGGAAGGCGCAACCTGACCTCGTCGTCACTAGCATCTTCCTCCACCTCCTCTGCTGACCTCATCTCTTGGCTGACTGTGGGTTGACAGTAAGTGGGATCTCCAACCTCATCATCATCACCCTGTGCGTTATCACACCCGTCGTCCTCAGAGCCAACCTGTTCCTGCCCTGACAAAAAACTAAAGTTGTCGCTCCAATCAGGTATTTGAGTCTCATCATCGTCTTCCTCATTGTCTCCACCAACAGGAGTTACAGTTTGGGAATGAGGATCTACATTATGGTCAGAACCTTCTGCGTCTGGTCCTGGATCCGATTCATAAAGATTCTGGGCATCAGTGCAGATCATTTCCTCGTCTGGATTCACAGAAGCGCTGGAGTCGACCTCTGATTCCCAGGCTATAGTATGAGTAAACAGCTCTGCAGACTCAACCATCTGTTCTACCTCATACTCAGACGGGCAGCTGGAGATTTGGGAGCTGTGAGGAAGCAAGTGCGATTGGGGTGACACCTTTGAGGACTGGAGTATTTGTGATGTTGAAGTTGATGTGGAGGAGAGCCCACTTAAAGGAGCACTTGATATCCGTTGAAGCACCTGCTGTTTTTGTGCCTCATCTGGAATTTGTAGCGATTGGCGTGGCCGTAAGAAAGGGATCTTATCACATTGTCCGCTAAAAGAAGTAGACATTTTAGTTTGGCTGGAAGATGGTCTTTCTTCTGCAGATGTTACTGTTGCTTTAACACCTACCCCACGGACACAACCTTTTTTCCCCTTCCCAACACGCCTATTCCCCTTTCCACCAGCAGCAGGCCTTTTTCCACTCATTTTGGTGGTTAACTAATTCACAACTCTGGAGTTGTTTGCACAAAAAAACAATGGATGGGAACTGAGCAGAGCTGAGTGGCCAAACTGTGGTATTAGGCCAAAACTATTGGCTGGGTTAGATGCAGAAAAAAATTATATTCAATTTGCAACCTGATGGAGGTCAGTATAGATGGACTAATAGAACAAGTCCCACACACAGCTAAAAGCCCAAATATTTTTTCAGAGGTAGATGCAGAAAAAAATTGTATTCAGTTTGCAACCTGATGGAGGTCAGTATAGATGGACTAATAGAACAAGTCCTACACACAGCTAGAAGCCCAAATATTTTTTCAGAGGTAGATGCAGAAAAAAAATATATTCAGTTTGCAACCTGATGGAGGTCAGTATAGATGGACTAATAGAGAAAGTCCCACACACTGCTAGAAGGCCAAATATTTTTTCAGAGCTAGATGCAGACAAAAAATTATTTTTAATTTGCAACCTGATGGAGGTCAGTATAGATGGACTAATAGAGAAAGTCCCACACACTGCTAGAAGGCCAAATATTTTTTCAGAGCTAGATGCAGATATAAATTTTATTCAGTTTGCAACCTGATGGAGGTCAGTATAGATGGACTAATAGAACAAGTCCCACACACAGCTAGAAGGCCAAATATTTTTTCAGAGCTAGATGCAGATAAAAATTTTTTTTAATTTGCAACCTGATGGAGGTCAGTATAGATGGACTAATAGAGAAAGTTCCACACACTGCTAGAAGGCCAAATACTTTTTCAGAGCTAGATGCAGAAAAAAATTATATTCAGTTTGCAACCTGATGGAGGTCAGTATAGATGGACTAATAGAACAAGTCCCACACACAGCTAGAAGCCCAAATATTTTTTCAGAGGTAGATGCAGAAAAAAATTATATTCAGTTTGCAACCTGATGGAGGTCTGTATAGATGGATTACTAGAACAAGTCCCACACACAGCTAGAAGCCCAAATATTTTTTCAGAGGTAGATGCAGAAAAAAATTATATTCAGTTTGCAACCTGATGGAGGTCTGTATAGATGGATTAATAGAACAAGTCCCACACACAGCTAGAAGCCCAATATTTTTTCAGAGGTAGATGCAGAAAAAAAATATATTCAGTTTGCAACCTGATGGAGGTCAGTATAGATGGACTAATAGAGAAAGTCCCACACACTGCTAGAAGGCCAAATATTGTTTCAGAGCTAGATGCAGATAAAAATTATTTTTAATTTGCAACCTGATGGAGGTCAGTATAGATGGACTAATAGAGAAAGTCCCACACACTGCTAGAAGGCCAAATATTTTTTCAGAGCTAGATGCAGAAAAAAATTATATTCAGTTTGCAACCTGATGGAGGTCAGTATAGATGGACTAATAGAACAAGTCCCACACACAGCTAGAAGCCCAAATATTTTTTCAGAGGTAGATGCAGATAAAAAATATTTTTAATTTGCAACCTGATGGAGGTCAGTATAGATGGACTAATAGAGAAAGTCCCACACACTGCTAGAAGGCCAAATATTTTTTCAGAGCTAGATGCAGACAAAAAATTATTTTGAATTTGCAGCGTGATGGAGGTCAGTATAGATGGACTAATAGAGAAAGTCCCACACACTGCTAGAAGGCCAAATATTTTTTCAGAGCTAGATGCAGACAAAAAATTATTTTGAATTTGCAGCGTGATGGAGGTCAGTATAGATGGACTAATAGAACAAGTCCCACACACAGCTAGAAGGCCAAATATTTTTTCAGAGCTAGATGCAGAAAAAAATTATATTCAGTTTGCAACCTGATGGAGGTCAGTATAGATGGACTAATAGAACAAGTCCCACACACTGCTAGAAGCCCAAATATTTTTTCAGAGCTAGACGCAGAAAAAAATTATATTCAATTTGCAACCTGATGGAGGTCAGTATAGATGGACTAATAGAATGATGCTATGCCCAAAAGATTTTACTTCACTAGGTGCAGTAAAAAAATTGGTATTCTATACACAGGTGGTATATCTTGCAACACAGATAGGCTACTCCACTGACTAACACACTCTGCAATAGGCCAAAAAGGATTAGCTTTGCTAGATTCAGCCAAATGCTGTGAAAAAAACTTGCACAGCACTGGCACAGACCTGCCTGGCAAAAACTGATAGGAACTGATGTAACCTAGTCCTGAAAAGGACAGCAATTACAATTAGTCTTTACTCCCACAACCTATCTATGTAAGAGCGCAGACCTGCCTGATAAAAGTCGTAGGAAATGCTGTAACCTAGTCCTTAAAAGGACTGCAATCACAACTATTCCCTACTCCCAAGCTATCTGTAGATTTGTGCGAAAATTGGCTTGAAATTAACAAGGTATAGCGCACACAGAAACAGCGGTGCCGTCTAACACACAGCTGCAGCAGTGAGAAAATGGTGGCGACGGGGAAAATGGCTTGGTCTTATAGGGCAAGGACATGTGACATACACTGCCAATGACACATGCCCTTGCTTGTGTGAAAAAAAGCACTTCGCTCCGTGTGTGCGCTGCTGATAGGCTGACAGATTGCACCTCCCCACTGTAAATGCGGGAAAGAGAAAAAAAAATGGAGATCTTCATTATTCCTGCAGAGATCCATCCCCTGCCCCTCCCCCCACCCCGCTGTACACTCAAACTGCGTATTAACATTAATTTTCATCATTACTGAGAAAAAATCCAGTTATGATTTTGGTGCACGAACAGTTATCGAACATAACCTCGAACAGCCGAATTTTTCTCAAATCGTTCGTGTTCGCCGAACGGCTCGAACACCGCCCAAAACAGCTCGAATTTGAGATTGGCGAACAGTTCGAGTCGAACAACGCTCATCTCTATTCGTTATACAAACTTGTTCAAGAAAATTGATCTTCGGAGGGCATATAACTTGGTTCGCATTAGACCAGGTGATGAATTAAAAATGGCATTTAGATCACGTTATGGACACTATGAGTACTTAGTCATATCGTTTGGACTTTACAATGCTCCTGAAATGTTTCAGTATTTCGTTAATGACATTTTCAGAGACTTTCTTGATCAATTTGTAGTCATTTATCTGGATGATATAGTAATATTTTCTAATTCTGCAGAAGAGCATCAAAATCATGTGAAAACTGTGCTACACCGGCTAAGATGTTTATATTAAGCAGAAGAAATGTGAGTGAATGTTAAATATACATATTTTGTATATTTATTTATACAGGAATTCTTACTAGATGCGATACTCCAAAGAACATATCACAATAATCTTATAAAAAAATGTAGCGGTTTATTCAATGTCCATCCAAAAGAATCATTGCAGCAAAACATAAAATAGTTGAAGTAGTTACAAAGAGATTGTCCATAATTAGCTTACTAGTTGAACTAGAACACGTGGGTGAGGCCTAGATGTCAACTGGCCAGCATGCAGACCCTCCATCTGATGTCAGTGTGAAGTGGAAAGAAGGCCCCTCTGTGTCTTACTTGGGTTATATATGTCCCACATAGCACCAGTTTTTCTATATATGGCACTAACATCTACCCTGAGCTAAATGTACAAGAATAACACATGTAATTTCAGCTAAACGTACCATGAGGCTGATGTAATGTACAAGTACAGAACTGAGAAACCATAATTAATATTTAACAGTTCCATCAAATAGAGATCCAGTTCTTGGGCTATATAATGTCTACTCAAGGATTACAAATGGACTCTAGCAAGATTCAAGCTATCATTGAGTGGTCAACGCCAAAAAACATGAAAGAAGTCCAACGCTTTGTGGGCTTGCCAATTTTTACAGACGTTTCATTAAGAATTTTTCAGGTATAATTGCACCAATCACCGAATTAAAAAAAGAAAGGCAAATCGTTTGTTTGGTCTCATCAAGCACAAAATACTTTTTCATGCCTGAAGACTAAGTTCACCGCAGCTCCTATTCTAATTCATCCCAATCTTGAACATGTAGAAGTGGATGCTTCAACTTGTGCAGTTGGGGCCATTCTATCACAAGAAACAGGAACAAAAGATTTGCTAAATCCTTGCACTTATTTCTCTGGAAGTTTGACAGTGTCTGAACGGAATTATGATGTAGGGAACAAAGAGCTCTTAGTGATCATTGCTGCCTTCAAGGAATGGAGACAATCATCTAGGATGAGAAGCCCAACAAATTGTTCTTTTAACTGACCATTGTAACCTTGAATTTATCAGGTCTGCCAAATGCTTGTCCTCCCGCCAAGCTCGATCGAGTCTTTTTCTTAACTGATTCAACTTTGTTATCTCTTACAGACCTGGCTACCATAATGGTAAAGGCCCCGTCACACTTAGCGACGCTGCAACGATCCCGACAACGATACAACCTGTCAGGGATCGTTGCTGCGTCGCTATGTGGTCGCTGGTGAGCTGTCAAACAGGCAGGCTCACAACGATCAGGGGAGCAGCGACATCGTGGAAAGAATCTTTCCACGATGTCCTGCTCCTGGTTACCAGCCTGCTGAAGCAGAAGCAGGCTGGTAACCATGATAAACATCGGGTTACTAGGGGCACACGCGCACCTAGTAACCCATTGTTTATCATGGTTACCACTCTGCTACGGTGAACGGGAGGTTACCGCTCACTTTAGCAGGCTCGTAACCATGATAAACATTGGGTTACTAGGGGCACACGCGCGCCTAGTAACCCGTTGTTTATCATGGTTACCACTCTGCTACGGTGAGCGGGAGGTTACCGCTCACTTTAGCAGGCTCGTAACCATGATAAACATCGGGTTACTAGGGGCACACGCGCACCTAGTAACCCGTTGTTTATCATGGTTACCACTCTGCTACGGTGAGCGGGAGGTTACCGCTCACTTTAGCAGGCTCGTAACCATGATAAACAGAGGGTTACTAAGTGCGCGTGTGCCCCTAGTAACCCGATGTTTATCATGGTTACCAGCCTGATCGCTGCTCCCGCTGGTCACACACAGCGATGTGTGCTGAACAGCGGGAGGGCAATGACCAAAAAATGGTCCAGGACACTTTGCAGCGATCAGCGACCTCACAGCAGGGGCCTGATCGCTGCAAAGTGTCACACATAGCGACATCGCTGGTGAGGTCGCGGTTGCGTCACCAAAACCGTGACACAGCAGCGATCTCGCTAGCGATCTCGCTATGTGAGACGGGGGCTTATGGCTGATGCTTTATCTAGGATCTTCTCCAAAGATTCTTCTACAGCAGCACCACCAACAACTATTCTGCCTGAGTCCAACTTCCTGGGGGTGATCCATAACAAAGAGTTGCTGGGAGATATACGGGAAGCATACGAGACAGACCCAATTCTTCTGTATCCACCAGATGATATATCTCTTACCTTTCAAAATAAAGTATGGACTCATAATCATTGCATCTATGTTCCAGAAACTGTGAGACTTAAAGTATTAAAACTAATCCATGTATCCAAGTTAGCAGGCCACAAAGGAATTCATAAAACACAAGAATTTCTATCTTGCTTCTTTTGGTGGGCCAAATGTCAAAAAGATGTTAAACAATATGTATCTTCTTGTAACACCTGGGCAATGTATATGTGACACCCCAGGGGTCTGGTTGCCACAGTAACGTAATGTTATGTCTGAGAGCAGGTGGGAGGTCCTTTAGTCAGGGATCCTGTGCATGCCACACCTCCTGCCCAGTCTTGGGAGGGGAAGAACTTCCCCTGTATAAACCCGGGGCTGAGGCAGGGTTAGTGAGTCCAGGAAGAGTAGAGACAAGAGCAGCATAGGAAGCAGCAGAGTCACAAGGAGTCAGGGGCTGGCAGCTAAAGAGCTCGCCCTGACTAAGAAGATTCTTTACCGGACCCGGAGTCCGAGGCTGTGGGGACTAACTTCTACCCAGCAGCAGAATCCGTCAGGCAGGGGATTTCAGGTCCCCTGGCCCAGAAGCCCGAAGGCCCGGTCACACGCGTGGGACCAGCACCGCCATCGTGGAGCGGAAGCCATTAGAAGGCCCCGAGTCACCGGCCATACGGGTGAGCACCACACGGTACACTCAGGGACGTGGGCTACTTACATCAGCTTCTAGCAAGGTAGCCAGAAGAGTACAGTCAGCTTGGGAGGCCTACAACTACGCCTGGCCAGGGGAGATCCCATCTGCTCAAGGACTGACCAGGCCCCGTTCGCTAGCAAGTACTCCGGGAGGGTCTATCGTTGTTACCAGTAAAGACCCTGAACGCTACCATACCGTCTCTGAGTGGTTCCTGCTACCCCCATCATCCACGTCGGCTGCCCTGAGGCCATACCCCTCCCGTTGGGGGTTATACTATCACGCTGCACCATCCTTCCACCGGCCTCAGCGGTCTGCCCTGCAGCAGCAGCCCCCTGGCTGCATTCAACGGGTGGCGTAGTCATCAACCATTTTCTACCGCTAACAGACTGCCGTCCAGTTTGACTCCCTGGGCACGGACCGGGTCACCGCCACGAGACTACAACCCTAAACAGATCCGGCTCCGGGTAAGCTCCCGCGTGCGCAACGCAGCGCGACACAGGCCCAGGGGCGCGTCAACTTTGGCGTAGTCGGCAGGATCACGTGCCCGCAACCACCGGGTACTGCGTGCCTGAAAAGCAAAGACTGTTCAAACTTACCAGTGGTGAAGATTCCCGCCATCGGTGAAGATTCCCGCCATCCGGCGCCATCTTCAGCCTTCTTCCCGCCATCGGTGAAGTTTCCCGCCATCCGGCGCCATCTTCATCCTTCTTCCCGCCATCCGTGGAGTTTTCCCGCCATTGGACGCCATCTTGAGGACGCCGCGCGGGAAGAAGAGGGGCGTGGACTCCGAAAGCGCGCGAGAACTGAAGCCCCGCCTCACGTCCGGACGTTGCGTAAGGTCCTGGAAGGAGCCCAGCAGACGCCGACGTCACAGGAGCGCGACGGAAGGTCCTCAACCCTGACGATCCACTGCGGAGCCGCGGCCTACGGAACAGGATCATCGCAAGGTAGGCCACGGTCCACTAGGGGGGAGGAAGATGTCGGATACGGAGGAGAGCTCCACTGCCTCAACCCCCGCCAGCGCTACCGCTGTTGCAGTTATGCCCTTCACCATGCCCTATATCCCGGGAGCAGCTTGGCTACCCCAGTACTCAGGGGAGTCACATACCCTGCATGACTTTAGAGAAAAGCTGGATAGCCTCTTCCAGGTGTACCCCCTCACAGAAGAGCAAAAAGTGAGCATCCTGGTGGCCCAACTAACTGGGGCAGCCAAAAGGGAAGTAAAATCCTGGCCACCTGGGAGGAAGACTGTCGCAGGGATACTAACCCGGCTGAAGGACACTTTTGATACCCGCACCTCAGCCGAGATTAAACTTAGATTCTACGGGTGCAAGCAGCGAGCGCATGAGAGTATAAGGGACTATGCACTCAACCTACAAGAGGCCCTGAGGGCCATTAAGCAGACCGACCCTAATGGAGTGGGAAACGAGGACAGGCTGTTGACCGAACAATTTATAGAGGGTTTATATTGCAATGCCCACCGCACCCAGTTGCGGGCAATGGCCTTACAGGACCCTCATCTAGAATTTGCACAGTTCAAGGACAGAGCCATCCGGGTGCTCCGAGAACCGGCACCAGGTGGCGTTGTGACCCACAGACGCCCCACTACCACTTACTACCAGGAGGCGGCGCCCTTGTCAGCAGGGCCTGTGGGAGCTGATGCGCAGGCTTTGGACAATGACCCGGCTCCAGACCTACACCATCAGGTCCAAGAGCTAGCTAAAAGCGTTGCTGCGCTAACCCGAACTGTGCAGTCTTTACAGGTTTCCACTCCAGGGAAGATCCAGCTGGCATCCGGACCGGAGGACATCCCGTGGCGTCGACCAAGGAGGACCCCACCGGCCAGAGGAAGACCCAGTGACCGATACAGCGAGGACGGACGACCCATCTGCCGCCGCTGCAATCAACCCGGACATATGGAAAGGTACTGTTCTTTAAACGGGCACAACCTGGGGTAGAGGGCCAACCCCCAGGAAAAAGATCACCAGGCCCATCGAACTGGCGCGACAGATATGTGGGAGGACGTCCAGTCTTGCCTGTGGTACTGGATGGCATTCCCATGAGTGCCCTACTGGACACCGGGTCACAGGTCACCACCATCCCGTACGTGCTCTTCAAGCAGTACTGGAATGACTCGGATATTACCCGCTACCCTGACGACGACTTGAGTATCATCGCCAGCAATGGTCAGCCCGTGCCACAGATCGGATTTAAAGAGGTGACCATCAAAATTGGTAGAGTCGAACTGGCCGCACAGGGACTGATCATTGTAGATATTGACAAACATGAGAGTCACCCAAAAATAACTCTAGGAACTAATGTAATTGAAAATTGTCTTGCAGAGGTGATTTTCCTTTTACAGCAGGTTGCCAAGAATGCCAGCTCCGGCGAGCAGCGGGTGCTCCAGAAAGAGATCCGGGCACTGATGCAACGGCAACAAGTGGAACTCTCCGGCGGTGAGATTGGTAGCGTAAGAATGTGTGACCCTTTTCCTATTGCCATGCCCCCAAAAAGTGAAATGATGATTTGGTGCCGGGCAGCTATTGGTCTGAGAGGTAGAGATTACCAGGCAATGGTAGAACCAGTTTACTCAGACAGTAGGCCCACCATTTTGACAGCACGGGGGGTGGTCAATGTACGCCATGGGAGGGTGCCCGTTCGCATAATAAATATCGGGGAGAGGGAAGTGTACCTGCCCCGGTATGCCACGCTAGCCAAATTATATACCACTAATAGTGTTGAGCGATACCTTCCGATATCAGGAAATATCGTATCGGATTGGATCGGGCCGATACCCAAAAAGTATCGGATATCGCCGATTCCGATACCGGAAACCAATGCAAGTCAATGGGACACAAATATCGGAATGAAAATAAACCCTTTCTTTCCTTGTAGGTTAATTCTACATGAAGTAAAACAACTAAGAATAATGTAGAATGACATGAAAAGCCGGCAATTCATCAGCGGCATACACCGGTACCCGACAATTTACAACAGAAAGAATAGAGCATCACACATATATTAGATAGATAGAAACATGTCAGTCACATATATATGAAGTACAGTGACAGTGTTGCTTACTGTACTTGTCATTTAGTGTAAAGGATTTATTAAAAAAAATATTAGTGTTTTCGTGCACCGTCTCTTTAAAAAAGCCGGCCGGCAATTCAGCAGCGGTACCCGACAATTTATAACAGAAAGAATAGAGCTTCACACATAGATTAGATAGATAGAAACATGTCAGTCACATATATATGAAGTACAGTGACAGTGTTGCTTACTGTACTTGTCATTTAGTGTAAAGGATTTATTTAAAAAAATAATAGTGTTTTCATGCACCGTCTCTTTAAGAAAGCCGGCCGGCAATTCAGCATCTGTACCCGACAATTTAGAACAGAAAGAATAGAGAATCACACATAGATTAGATAGATAGAAACATGTCAGTCACATATATATGAAGTACAGTGACAGTGTTGATTACTGTACTTGTCATTTAGTGTTAAAATAAAGGATTTATTTAAAAAAAAATTGGCGTGGGGTTCCCCTTAATTTTAGGCTCTAGCGGAGGTTAAGCAGACAGCTGGGGCAAATGTTTGAAGCCTGGGAAGGGGGTAATACCCACGGAGCTTCCCAGGCTACTAATATCAGCCCCCAGCTGAATACCTAGCCTTTACTAGCTATTAAAATGGGGGAACCCCCCCAAAAAAATAACGTGGGGTCCCCCCTAATTTAATAGCTAGCACAGGCTAGGCAGACAGCTGGGGGCTGATATTAATAGCCCAGGAAGGGTGCCATGAATATTGGCCCCCTCCCAGGCTAGAAACACCAGCCGTCAGCCGCCCCAGAAATGGCGCATCCATAGGATGCGCCAATTCTGGCACTTAGCCTCGCTCTTCCACGCTGCCCTGGTGCGGTGGCAGGGGGTAATAGGGTTGGGGTTGATGTCAGCTTATAATGCCAGCTGACATCAAGCCCAGGTTAGTAATGGAGAGGCGTCTATAAGACACCCCCATTACTAACCCCATAGTCAAAGTTAAAAGAAAACACAAACACCCAGAGTAAAGTCCTTTAATTGAAATAAAGACACAATTCTTTATTGTTCTAAATTAAACCATACTTACCATCACGCCCATTCCAGCTGAAGCCAACGATCTCCTGCAATAAAAGAAAAATAATAAAGCAACCTCATCCTTACCTTTCGATGGTTCCCAGGACAGCTCCAGCTCTGCTACATCGAGATGACAGGATGGACCGCAGCAGAAAGCTGCCATCCAGCCTGTCATCCCGCGGACACTGAGAAGCGCAGGCATGCTTGCGCTCCTCAGTGTCTCTCTGTGACGTCATCCAGATGAGCCGAGTTCATGTCCAATGAACTCAGCTCACCTCATGCACGTCACTGACAGCGTGGGAAAGTTCTCCTGCACTCAGCGCTTCAGCGTGAGAATTCTCCCACGCTGTCAGTGACATACATGAGGTGAGGTCATGTCCAATGAACTCAGCTCACCTCATGCACGTCACTGACAGTGTGGGAAAATTCTCACGCTGAAGTGCTGAGTGCAGGAGAATTTTCCCACGCTGTCAGTGACGTACATGAGGTGAGCTGAGTTCATTGGACATGACCTCGGCTCATCTTTATGCCGTCACAGCCAGACATTGAGGAGCACAAGCATGCCTGTGCTTCTCAGTGTCTGCGGGATGACAGGATGGATGGCAGCGTTCTGCTGCGGTCCAGCCTGTCATCTCGATGTAGCAGAGCTGAAGCTGTCGTGGGAGCCATGGAAAGGTAAGGATGAGGTTGCTTTATTATTTTACTTTTATTGCAGGAGATCGTTGGCTTCAGCTGGAATGGGCGTGATGGTAAGTATGGTTTAATTTAGAACAATAAAGAATTGTGTGTTTATTTCAATTAAAGGACTTTTTTCTGGGTGTTGTGTTTTTTTAAATACTTTACTAGAAATTCATGGTGGTCATGTCTAATATTGGCGTGACCCCATGAATTTTGGGCTTAGGGCCAGCTGATAATACCAAGCTGGCCTTAACCCCTTTATTACCCAGTGAGCCACCGCACCAGGGCCCTGGATGAGTTGGGTACAGCGCCAGAAGATGGCGCTTCAATGAACGCGCCATTTTCTGGGGCGGCTGCGGACTGCAATTTGCAGCGGGGGTGGCCCAGAAAGCTTGGGTCTCCCTGCGCTGCGGATTCCAGCCCCCAGCTGCATAGTTGTATCTGGCTGGACACAAAAATAGGGCGAAGCCCCAAGCATTTTTTTTTTTAATTATTTCATGAAATTCATGGAATAATTAAGAAAAAAAGGGCTTCCCTATATTGTTGTGTCCAACCAGGTACAAATAGGCAGCTGGTGGTTGGGGGCAGCCCATTCCTGCCTGCTGTACCTGGCTGGACACAAATATAGGGCGAAGCCCCACGTCAATTTTTTTTAAAATAAATCCTTTATTTTAACACTAAATGACATTTGAGGAGTTAATAAAGATGCAGTCCCTAAATTATTATTTATTTTTTAATTAATTTTTCCCAAAACTTTTGACGTGGGCTTCGCCATATTTTTGTATGCCAGCCAGGTACAGCATCCAGCTTCTATGAACGCGCCATTTTCCGGGGTGGCTGCGGACTGCAATTTTCAGCGGGGGGGGGGGGGGAGAAAGCTTGGGCCTCCCTGCGCTGCAGATTCCATCCCCCAGCTGCCTAGTTGTACCTGGCTGGACACAAAAATAGGGAGAAGCTTCACGTATTTTTTTTTTTTAATTATTTCATGAAATTCATGAAATAATTAAGAAAAAAAGGGCTTCCCTATATTGTTGTGTCCAACCAGGTACAAATAGGCAGCTGGTGGTTGGGGGCAGCCCGTTCCTGCCTGCTGTACCTGGCTGGACACAAATATAGTGCGAAGCCCCACGTCAATTTTTTTTTAATTATTTCATGAAATTCATGGAATAATTAAGAAAAAAAGGGCTTCCCTATATTGTTGTGTCCGGCCAGGTACAAATAGGCAGCTGGTGGTTGGGGGCAGCCCGTTCCTGCCTGCTGTACCTGACTGGACACAAATATAGGGCGAAGCCCCACATAATTTTTTTTTAATTATTTCATGAATTTCCTGAAATAATTAAAAAAAAATTGACGTGGGGCTTCACACTATATTTGTGTCCAGCCAGGTACAGCAGGCAGGAACGGGCTGCCCCCAACCACCAGCTGCCTATTTGTACCTGGCCAGACACAACAATATAGGGAAGCCCTTTTTTTCTTAATTATTCCATGAATTTCATGAAATAATTAAAAAAAAAAAAACGTGGGGCTTCTCCCTATTTTTGTGTCCAGCCAGGTACAACTAGGCAGCTGGGGGATGGAATCTGCAGCGCAGGGAGGCCCAAGCTTTCTGCCCACCGCTGAAAATTGCAGTCCGCGGCCGCCCCGGAAAATGGCGCGTTCATAGAAGCTGGATGCTGTACCTGGCTGGCATACAAAAATATGGCGAAGCCCACGTCAAAAGTTTTGGGAAAAATTTATTAAAAAATAAATAATAATTTAGGGACTGCATCTTTATTAAGTCCTCAAATGTCATTTAGTGTTAAAATAAAGGATTTATTTTAAAAAAAAATGGCGTGGGATCCCCCATAATTTTAGTCTCTAGCGGAGGTTAAGCAGACGGCTGGGGCAGATGTTTGAAGCCTGGGAAGGGGGTAAAACCCACGGAGCTTCCCAGGCTACTAATATCAGCCCCCAGCTGAATACCTAGCCTTTACTAGCTATTAAAATGGGGGACCCCCCCAAAAAAAATGACGTGGGGTCCCCCCTATTTTAATAGCTAGCAAAGGCTAGGCAGACAGCTGGGGGCTGATATTAATAGCTCAGGAAGGGTGCCATGAATATTGGCCCCCTCCCAGGCTAGAAACACCAGCCGTCAGCCGCCCCAGAAATGGCGCATCCATAGGATGCGCCAATTCTGGCACTTAGCCTCGCTCTTCCACGCTGCCCTGGTGCGGTGGCAGGGGGTAATAGTGGTGGGGTTCATGTCAGCGCCAGCTGCCATGAAGCCCAGGTTAGTAATGATGGGTGTCTATAAGACACCCCCATTACTAACCTACAAAGTGTTAAAAAGAAAAAACACACTACACCCAGAAAAAAATAATTTATTTGAAATAAAACACCATTTTATTTAATTCTTAGTTTACTAAAAAAAAATAGTTACCTGTCCACGTTCCTGCGCTGATCTCCCATGCACAGCTGTCACATCTGGAGATGGTGACAGCTGTGCATGGCTGCTGTAAGCTCACGCTGCCGGGAACACGTCCGCTCCCGGCAGCGGGAGCCACTGACTGAGGTTACCGGAGTGCATTCAGGCAGCGCAGCTCCGGAGACCTCCTTTACGGCAGTGCTGTACCGTGGGAATTTCTCACGATACAGCAGTGCCGTAAAGCAGCTAACCGGAGCAGCGCTGCCTTAACTCTGGTGAACCCTTACGGCCCCGTCATTCTAGCGGCGGCAGCGGTTCAGAGCGGTCACATTCTATGTGGCTGCTCTGAACTGGAGATCTTCGTGGGACACTCGTGGACTGCTACGGAGGGGTAAGGATAAGGTTGTGGTTTATTATTTTATATTTTATTACAGGAGATCGATGGCTTCGGGGAATTAGGTGTCTAGGTGAGTATAGGTGTAGTTTTTTATTTTTTACTTTATTTTAGGTGACGATCGGCGGGGACAGGTAATGTATAAACTAATTTCTTTTAGGTAACCACTGGCCACCAATGACATGTATCTAACATTTATTGGGGACACAGTAGGGCAATTTATATAGCAGGATCAGGCTGATGGGAACTACTGCTCCCATCGAGCTGATCCTGCTGGCACGAGTGGACGGGGGACAGACATAGGCCGATGGGAGTAGTAGTGTCACATCGGCCTATGTCTGCCTGCACGCACAGACACCCCGCACACACACCCCGCACACACACACACCCCGCACACACACACCCCGCACACACACCCCGCACACACACACACCCCGCACACACACACCCCGCACACACTAATCATGACGGGTCTGGGAGGTGAGGCTGACCTGTGCGGCCGTGGGAAAGTTCATGTGAGTTCATGCAGTCAAGCATGAACTCACATGAACCCTCTGAGGGCACCGCGGCTACTTCAAATGAACAGCTGATCGGCATCACCTGATACCTCAGCTGTTCATTTGAAATAACCGGCGGGAAAGCGCAGCACAGAACGGGAAAGCCGGCGGTGAAGTCTTTTCACTGCCGGCTTCCCCGCCCGGGTCCTTCGCTCCTTGGTGCTGCGCTCCCCGCCCGGTCCTAATTTACGATTGGGATTGGAGGTGGCGAGGGGAGCGGAGGATCGGGGTGGGAGGCTGCGGGGAAGCAGTATGGGGCTGTGTGATTGTTTAAAAGCCGGCGGCTTTTTACCGCCCGCCGGCTTTTAAACAATCAGGAGAATTCTCCCACGCTGGGATGGCATTCTGATGACAAGCTGGATCGCAGCTGAGCGCTGCCATCCAGCTTGTCATCCTTCACAGACACTGCAGAGCGCAGGCATTATGAGAACTTCCGATTCCGGTATTCGATATTATAAAAGTATTGGAATTAAGTATCGGAATTCCGATACAGTGAATATCGGCCGATACCCGATATTTCAGTATCGGAATGCTCAACACTAACCACTAATCAAAATTCTATACAATCTGTGGAACCCTTGCCTCCATCTCACCCGGAGGAAGGTAACGGCTATAAGAAAGACATGGAGGACTGGTGTCAGCAACTACATCTGGGTACTGACTCCACTCCCTCACACCAGAAACAAGGAGTCTATCGGGTGGTTCAAGAGTATGAGAGAGTGTTTAGTAAACACCCGTTAGACTTCGGGCGAGTCAAGGGGGTAGAACACCGCATCCCCACGGGAGATCATCCTCCCATAAAAGAGAGGTATCGACCCGTACCCCCTGCACATTACCAACACGCCAAGGGGATGCTTAGAGACATGAAGGAGGCTGGGGTAATCCGGGATAGCTGTAGCCCCTGGGCAGCCCCACTAGTTTTAGTCAAAAAGAAAGACAACACCATGAGGATGTGTGTAGATTACCGGAAAATCAACCGTATCACACACAAGGATGCGTACCCCTTACCAAGGATAGAGGAGTCATTGGCTGCTTTAAGATCTGCTAACTTCTTCTCTACCTTGGATCTCACTAGCGGGTACTGGCAGGTTCCTGTAGCAGAGGCGGACCGGGAGAAGACCGCATTCACCACCCCGATGGGACTTAGCGAGTTCACCTGCATGCCGTTCGGACTCTGCAACGCCCCAGGAACCTTCCAACGATTAATGGAGTGCTGTCTGGGCCACAGAAACTTCGAGACGGTCCTGTTGTACCTGGACGATGTCATCGTATACTCCAAAACTTATGAGGACCACCTGAAACACCTGGCGGAGGTGTTCGAAGCTCTGGCGAGTTACGGCCTAAAGGTGAAACCCTCCAAGTGTCACCTCCTGAAACCAAAGGTGCAATACCTGGGACACGTGGTGAGCGCTGACGGAGTGGCTCCCGACCCCGATAAGATCACCGCAATCAAAGGATGGCCAAGCCCTTCCAGCGTAAAAGAAGTGCGGCAGTTCCTAGGGTTGGTAGGCTACTACCGAAGGTTTATTCCCGGTTTCACCAAAAAGGCGGCGCCTATGCAGGACCTCCTGATAGGCCAGTCCCGGAAGGCCAAGAACCAGAAGCCGCCCTTCAAATGGGAAGAGCTAGAGGAAGAGTCCTTCCGCCAGCTGAAGATGGCCCTCACGGGGGATGAAATCTTGGCGTATCCGGACTATAGCCAGCCCTTCATCCTCTACACCGACGCCAGTAACGTCGGGCTAGGAGCCGTACTGTCCCAGATTCAGCAGGGGAAAGAGCGAGTAATCGCCTATGCCAGCCGAAAACTGCGACCCACCGAAAGGAATCCCGAGAATTATAGCTCATTTAAGCTAGAGTTCCTGGCCGTGGTATGGGCAGTCACCGAGCGCTTTAAGCATTACCTCGCTTCTTCCCGGTTCACCGTATACACGGATAACAACCCGCTGACACACCTGGACACGGCAAGACTCGGTGCCCTGGAGCAGAGGTGGATGGCCCGTCTGTCCAACTACGAGTTCACAATTAAATACCGGGCAGGGCGCTCCAATACCAACGCGGACGCCCTGTCCAGGATGCCCAACCTGCCGGACGGAGGAGAAGATCCGGAGGGACTGGAAGAAGTTGAACTCCCTGCGTTCCACCGTCATGGGACTATCCAGTATTCCCACCGGGTAAGGAGTAAGCAGGCTGCTACGTTGAACCCCTTACCTCACTACAACTGGGCGGAAACGCAAGACAGCGACCCTGCCGTCCGACTGGTGAAGGAGATGCTGACTCGCCCGGAGGCTAGCCTGGAATCAGACGCTCCAGAGGAAGCCAAACAACTATGGGCAGAGAAGAGTCGACTGTTCCTTTACAAGGGGAAGTTGTGCCGCAGAATGGTTAACTCCAGGACGCATGAACTACTCTGGCAAGTAGTGGTGCCACGAAGAGACGCAGCCATGGTGATGGAGGCATACCACGACGGAGCTGGACACTTCGGGTGGAAAAAGCTGGAGTTCCTGCTGCGCGAGCGGTTCCACTGGGTAGGCATGAGGGGAACCATCGAGAAGTGGTGCAGAGACTGTGGCCCGTGCAATCTGAGAAGGAAGGACCGGGCCAGCCAGAAGACTCCCCTGCAGTCCATCGTCACCCGGCAACCGTTGGAACTGGTAGCCTTGGATCATGTAAAACTGACCCCCAGCAGAAGTGGCTACGTCTACGCGTTAACCATCGTGGATCATTACTCCCGGTTTCTGGTTGTCGTCCCCGTCAAGGACTTAACGGCTCGAACAGCAGCTAGAGCCTTCCAGCAGCACTTTTGCCGTCCACACGGGTACCCGGACCAAGTGCTGACGGACCAGGGACCTGCCTTTGAAGCGGAGGTCTTCCAGGAATTCTGCAATCTGTATGGCTGCCGGAAGATAAGGACGACACCCTACCATCCGCAAACTAATGGACTTTGTGAGAAAATGAACCAGGTGGTAATGGATCTTCTAAAAACGTTGCCCCTGGAAGAACGCAGTCTGTGGCCTGAGAAGTTGCCCGATCTGGTGGACCTATACAACCACATCCCGGTAGGTTCCACCAACTGTACCCCGGCTTACCTAATGAGGGCAAGACCTGGTAAGTTACCTGTTGACCTGGAAATGGGAGTCCTGACGCCCGAGGACACTTCACCAGAAACAGACTGGGACACAGAGAGGCAGCAGCAGTACCGGAAAGTACAGGAGAGCGTGGAGCGAAGTCTCTGTCAGGCTAGGGAAAGACAAGAGAAGACTTACAACCAGTATGCTCCCGCTGTTCCCCTGGTACCCGGAGAGCAGGTCTTGAAGAGGAAGAGACGGCTCCACAAGTTGGACGACCAGTGGGAGAAGGACCCGTACACCGTACTGCCCTCAAGCCACGAGAACCCGAAGGTCTGTACCATCAGTAAAGACGGAGGGGAAACCACAGCCATTGTATCCCGGGACCACCTGAAGAAGTGCCCCGAACAACTGAGGAACCCTGAGGAGGAACAGGAAGACCATCGACCCGTGGAAGAAAGGGAAGATATGGTTAGTACCGTGCTCGGGGACTTCCCTCGGTCTTGGACTCAAGTCAATGGTGCAGTTGTGGTACCCGTACTCACCTTCCTCCAACCATCATCCCAAGAACCTACGGAGCAACGGGTAGAGCTGGAAGAGCAGCCGGTCCAGGAGGCAGAAGACTCCACCCAAGCGGAACAGGAGAATCCACCCTCTGCTTATAGTGAGCCTGCCGTACCCCTAGTGAGACAAAGAGCCGGTAGACAGCTGCCCAGTTTACCCTTGACAGCTCCTACACCCTGTAGTTCAGGGCCAGACAGTCAGCTCCGTAGGTCCACTAGGGCCACTAGAGGCCAGTTACCCGCACGTTGGAGGATCTAAATGTTTAAGCTATTTTATAATGTTTACCTGTCTATAGTTGCTTGTGTGTAATTTTGTATTTCTAGTTGTTTTTAGGAATCCTTGGTGGATTTACCGGGAATCCTTGTATATAGTTGGAGCGTAACCCAGGATGGACTAAAGACTGTCAAGGACTCGGGGTAGAACAGACCCCTACCTGGTTACGTCTCCCTGTGTTGGTGAAATGGACACCTTGCTTTCTTCAGAGACTGCACCCGGTTGCGGACACGCCGTAACCATCTTTATGTGTTTTCTTATTGTATTATTAATGTTTTGCCTTGTTATGTTTTCTAAATGTGTTTAGTCCCGGAGTACTAAATTTTACTAGGGGGGAATGTGACACCCCAGGGGTCTGGTTGCCACAGTAACGTAATGTTATGTCTGAGAGCAGGTGGGAGGTCCTTTAGTCAGGGATCCTGTGCATGCCACACCTCCTGCCCAGTCTTGGGAGGGGAAGAACTTCCCCTGTATAAACCCGGGGCTGAGGCAGGGTTAGTGAGTCCAGGAAGAGTAGAGACAAGAGCAGCATAGGAAGCAGCAGAGTCACAAGGAGTCAGGGGCTGGCAGCTAAAGAGCTCGCCCTGACTAAGAAGATTCTTTACCGGACCCGGAGTCCGAGGCTGTGGGGACTAACTTCTACCCAGCAGCAGAATCCGTCAGGCAGGGGATTTCAGGTCCCCTGGCCCAGAAGCCCGAAGGCCCGGTCACACGCGTGGGACCAGCACCGCCATCGTGGAGCGGAAGCCATTAGAAGGCCCCGAGTCACCGGCCATACGGGTGAGCACCACACGGTACACTCAGGGACGTGGGCTACTTACATCAGCTTCTAGCAAGGTAGCCAGAAGAGTACAGTCAGCTTGGGAGGCCTACAACTACGCCTGGCCAGGGGAGATCCCATCTGCTCAAGGACTGACCAGGCCCCGTTCGCTAGCAAGTACTCCGGGAGGGTCTATCGTTGTTACCAGTAAAGACCCTGAACGCTACCATACCGTCTCTGAGTGGTTCCTGCTACCCCCATCATCCACGTCGGCTGCCCTGAGGCCATACCCCTCCCGTTGGGGGTTATACTATCACGCTGCACCATCCTTCCACCGGCCTCAGCGGTCTGCCCTGCAGCAGCAGCCCCCTGGCTGCATTCAACGGGTGGCGTAGTCATCAACCATTTTCTACCGCTAACAGACTGCCGTCCAGTTTGACTCCCTGGGCACGGACCGGGTCACCGCCACGAGACTACAACCCTAAACAGATCCGGCTCCGGGTAAGCTCCCGCGTGCGCAACGCAGCGCGACACAGGCCCAGGGGCGCGTCATATAAAACTCCCCGCACATCACCAATGGGATTATTGCTGCCTCTGAAAACTCCATCTCGTCCTTGGGGCTCTATATCTATGGACTTTATTGTTGAACTACCAGAGTTCAATCCTAGTAGTGGTGTACCGACTCACCTAAGCAGCACATTTTGTTCCCTGCACTGGTTTACCTTCTGCTAAAGAGATTGCTGCTGATCTTGTAATTCAAAATGTATGTAGTCTTCATGGGGTTCCAGACGAAGTCGTCTCTGATCATGGAACACAATTTACATCGAGATTCTGAAAGAATTTTTGTGCAGCATTGGACATTGATGTCAGTTTATCTTCTGCATTGCATCCCCAATCTAATGGTCAGACTGAATGCACAAACCAAACCTTAGAGCAATATCTCCGATGCTACATTCGTCATCTTCAGGATGACTGGGTTAATTTGCTTCCTATGGCAGAATATTCATACAACAATTCTCAAAATGCTTCGGCCACACAAACACCATTCTTCACAAATTCTGGTTATCATCCAAGTATTCATCCCAATTTTCCCAGAGAAACACCTATTCCTGCTGTCACTGACAGAATACGATCTCTGCAACAGAATCTAGAAATGCTAAAACACACTTTAAGAATTGCCCAGGAGAAATATAAGGAAGCAGCAGATAAATCTCGTAGACCTTCTCCAAGCTATCAAGTGAGTAATGAAGTATGGATTTCCACCAAGAATTTGAAACTCCATATACCCTCACCAAAACTGGGCCAAATATGTATTAGTACTTTCAAAAGCATTGGACAAGTTAGCTCAGTAGCTTTTTGTCTTCAACTTCCCAGAACAATGAAGATACATCCAGTCTTCCATGTCTCTTTACTAAAGCCATTTGTTCCAAATCCGTTTCCAGGGCGTCGTCTACCGCCTCCTGATCCTATTAAAGTGGATGGGCAAGAACATTATACAGTTGAAAAGGTCCTGGGCTCCTGAATATTCAGAAACAAGTTGCAGTACTTAATAAAGTGGCAAGAATATGGCCCTGAAGATAACTCCTGGGATCCTATAGAAAATATCAATGCTCCTCAACTACTTAAAGAGTTTCACCAAAAATACTCCCATAAACCAAGTCAAGCATCGTCCAGAGGCCCCTGTTGAAAGGGGGGAGTAATGTCAGGATCCCTGCTGTCCTTCTAGTCTAACCACTAGTGGCCGCTATTGTTCACTTTGAACACAACAGCAGCCTCCAGTGGTAAAGAGTAAAAGTGCAGCACAATTATTACCTTACTAAGATGGCAGATTCTGAAACTATGAAATCCATCTTGTTTCCTGTTTGGGCCTACTTAAAGTCACATGGATCTTTCATACATTGCTTGAGTATTGTGTCTAGCTGTTTAGTCTAGCTCCAGTCACCAGCTCCTGAACTCTCTTCCCCAGACTGTTCTTATCTATTTACGGATTGTTTCTTACAACTCCTTTGCTAACTCCAAGAACATCTACTATCACTTGCTGTTCCTGCTCATGCTTCTTTGGCCAATGAACTCCAGCAGTACTATGCCAGTATCGTAACGGTAACTCTGTATATAGTATATAGTTTACAGGTAATACAGTGACATTATACACAGTAGCTCGGTATATAGTGTCAGAGTACAGGTAATGCAGGGATTAACAGTGACATTATACACAGCAGCTCTGTATATAAAGTACAGGTAATACAGGGATCACCAGGGACATTATCCATTACCATGGATGTGAGGAATAAAATATTGCTGCATCGTTACCCTGCCTAGGTGATTATTAAAAACCCACAAACTCAGATGTTAACATATAGTGTCAGTGTACAGGTAATACAGGGACCCACTAGTGTCATTATACACAGGACCTCTGTATACACTGTTTATAGTGTCAGTGTACAGGTAATACAGGGATCAACAGTGACATACATAGGAGCTCTGTATATAGTGTCAGTGTACAGGTAATACAAGGATCAACAATGACATCATACACAGGAGCTCTGTATATAGTGTCAGTGTACAGGTAATAACAGTGATCAACAGTGACATTATACACAGGAGCCCTGTATATAGTGAATAGTATAAGTGTACAGGTAACACACTGACTCACTAGTGAAGTCTCGAGTTGAAGATATTCATCTTTGCTTTTCTTCTTCATCCAGCACAGACCGCCATCACTTCTTTCAGCCAGGACTCACCTCTGCAGAAAATAACACAGTTATGTAGAGCACTGCTTCTAGAGCACATTCCCCTATTTTTCTCCAACTTCTACATTATGCCATATGAAGAAAAAAGCGACATAGTGCCGCCCTAGACAGTAACAGTACCACCAACCCACTGAAAATAGTATTCTCAAAAATAAAATACAATCCCTACAGTAATAATGTCCACCATCCTGGCCCCATGTGTCTCATTCCTGGCCCCATCTGTCTTCATCCTAGCCCCACGTGTGTTCATCCTGGCCCCATATGTTCTCCCATTCTGGCCCCATATGTCTCCATCCAGCCCTCACATGTTTTCCCATCCTGGTCAAATATGATTTCCCATCCTGCCCCCACATGTCCTCCCATCCTGTCCCCATATTGCAGCTTTCAGAACAAAAATCGAAAAAAAAAGCTTTTCCTTACCTGGCTGCGGTCCAGCGGCGTCCTCTTCCTCATCCATTTGAGGCGCAGATGCGCCGGTGCATGGCAGTGACGTCATACGCCGGCGAAATGCATGCAGACATCATCTGCCCGCCTCTGATTGGCTGGCAACTTATCACTATTGTGGTGGTTTACTGCAGAGTGAGGACGCAAGTTCAGTTACTGAATCCTGCCCCTGGGGCCCAGTGAGCAGAAACTTCTGCTCATTGAGCCCCATAGACCAGTAAGAGCAGTAATACCCTGATGACAGCCCTGCATCACTGTCCCATTGGGGCTCACAATCTAAATTCCCTATCAGTATGTCTTTGAAGTGTGGAAGGAAACTGGAGGAAACCCACGCAAACACGGGGAGAACTCCTTGCAGATGTTGTCCTTGGTGATATTTGAGCCCAGGACCCCAGTTCTGCAAAGCAACAGTGCTAATCACTGAGCCAGCGTGCTGCGTGCAGTTTCTCGATTGCTGGTTGTCAGACTGAAGGACTTAAATGGGTTGTTCAATACCTATAATGCCCTTTAATAAATATCTATTTTTAGGACCTAACCACTTTTTGCAATTTGCTTTCTTATAAAATTCCTCTTGTGACAATCTATTTGAGACTTCCCTCAAATGTAAAGTCACAGTAGGTAAATGGCTAAATAGGGAGAATGGTATAAAGCAAATTACAAAAGTGGGGCTTAAAGGTAGATATTTATAAATGGCTTTATAGGTATCAGACAACACCTTTAAAAATGTTGCTTATAAATATTTCGTAATATTGCTACCTAAATCTTTTTAATAAAATGACATTAGCAGATAATCTAATTAAAGGGTAAAGTAGACCAAATTCATAATATAGCTGTCAAACAAAGGTCCCTCTGGCCTCTCCATACAGTGGCAATAAAGGGATACACTGACAGGCAGTGGCATAACTAGAGTCTGATGGGCCCGATGCAAAATTTGGACCTGGGCCCCTACCTGCATGTTGGTCAGATGCATGGGCCCTTGTAGTGTTCTAAATTCTATAAAGATATACGTGTTGCCCCCCCATAATATAACAATATCCCCCATCCTGTACTAATGTCACAAATCCTGGGCCCCTTCCTGGTATAATGTCCTCCATCCTGGGTTCCTTCCAGTAATAATGGCCCCCCATCATGGGCCCCTTGCAGTAATAATGTCCAACATCCTGTGCCCCTTCCTGCTATAACGGGGTGGCACGGTGGCTCGGTAGCTCAGTGGCTCAGTGCTTAGCACTGCAGCCTTGCAGCGCTGAGGTCCTGGGTTCATATCCCACCAAGGACAACATCTGCAAGGAGTTTGTATGTTCTCCCCATGTTTGTGTGGGTTTCCTCTGATTTCTCCAGTTTCCCACATTCCAAAGACATACTGATAAGGAATTTAGATTGTGAGCACCAGTGGGGACAGCAATGATAATGTATGTAAAGTGCTGTGGAATTAATGGTGCTATATAAGTGAGTAAAATAAATAAATAAATAATGTCCCCCATCCTGATGTAATGTACCAATACTGACCCCTTCCAGTAATATATGTCCCCCATCCTGGGCCCTTTCCTGGTATAATATCCCCCATCCTAGTATAATGTCTCCATCCTGGGCCTCTTCCAGTAATAATGTCCTGCATCCTGGTATAAGGTCCCCTCTCTTGTACTGATTCCTGTAATAATGTTCACTGTTCTTCAGTAACACATTTAAGAAAACCCTCAAAATTATTCTTCTCATCTTACCCCGGTTCCACGACGCACGGCTTCCTCCTCTATAGCAGAAGCCTGCAGCTGACTTCAGCGTGCCTGCTATGGGCCACACGTGATGTCACTGTTATGTACCGCCTGTGACTGGCGCAGCAATGTCAGTTGCCAGCCTCTGATTGGCAGGAACCCGGCGTGTCTCTGCCCTGCAATACATTTCAGCAGGATGCGTGTTCCTGGATGCAGATCCAGCTGAAATAGGTGTTGGCATTGGTAGACTCCCCTCCCGCAAGGGTCTAATTGCAGTCCTACCCTCTGCAACTGCAATTGTTACACACCTACTGGCAGACACAAGAGGCTATCCTCTTGCAAAACAACGTGTTGGGCATAATAAACCTGTCTCTTGTTGGGATGCATATTAGATTTTTGATTAAATCAGTCTACATTTGTATACTTGGCATGAGCTGCTTAAAGGGGTTGTCTTATGAAGACATCCCTTGTCCATACACCCTTTTAGACCATATTTTCATAATTCTTGAGCTTTCCTAACGAACATTTCCTAATGCTTAGCTTGCTAGGCAACAATAGTCTCCCGCCACTATAAGTATTAGTAATCTAATGCTAGAGCGCCAGTAGCACCTCTACACACACATTACATTTTTTAGAAGATATTTACTATACGTCTCCAGAAAAAGTAAAAGTTATTTTTTACAGTAAAGTGTGAGAAAATATACATATCATTAGGCACATTTATTAAAGGGGTTTTCCAGGAATATGATATTGATGAACTACCCTTAGAATAGGTTATCAATCTGAAATTGCTGGGAGTCCAACACCCAGCACCTCCACTGATGAGCTGTTATAAGCTCAATTGGCGACCGGATGTAAGCAATGAATGGAGTTGAACAGGACAGCTCCGTTCAATGTGCAGTTGCAACTGCCAGGTGATGTGGACCAGCTTCTATTCTTCATAAAAAAAACCTTTTAATATTAAGTAGATTACACAAAATTTATCAAAAGAGTGCAAAGTACATGCACAATTTGGACAAAAGTATTGGAACACCTACACATTAGACCTAGAGCAGATTTTATAAAATCCCATTCTAAATCCATAGCCATTAGTGATGAGCGAGCATGCTGACTACTGCTCGGTGCTCGCACGAGCATCTCACTGCTCGAGATTTCCGGGGTTGCTCGGCGGGAGCTCGGGTCCGCTCCCTGCATGCTTGGCACTCTTTGGAGCACCAATTAACATGCTGGGATTGCCTGCCACTCATTGTAATGCCGCAACCATGGTGGTTGTGGCATTACAGTGATTAGATGGCCGCACAGCGTCATCAGGTCTATGTCAGACCTGGCGCCGCTGTGCTCGTCACTGTCACACCGGAATCAGACAGTGTAGGGAGAGCTGCTGCTGCGACAGGGAGAGATTTGCTTGTGTATTAGGTAGTGTAGGGAGAAAAAACGTACATTACACATATCCATCTTAACGAACAGTCCATCTGAGGACTAATCCATCTGCAGAGATATCAGGCAGGCAGTGTATATAGGCAGGCAGACAGGGTATATAGCAGACTGCAGGCATTTAGCACAAGAGGCTCCATTCCAATTCTGCCTTCTGCTGCTGTTAGATATTTCTCTACAAAGGCCCAGGTCTCAGGGGCCAGGAATACTTTTCTTTGGATCTTAATTCTCATTATTCGCTTAAAAAGCAATCCAGAGAACACCGTTCTGCAGCGCCATTTGCTTGTTGGCACTGCAGAATACAGCCAGGTCCTTTCCATATTACAGCGCTAGAAATCCAGCTATTTAAAACTGTGTTTTCTCCGTCACACGGATCACATATACGTTTTCAGAAAATACTGCCATTTTTGGCCTCCATTCCAATATTTTTCGACTGTGTCAGCGAAGTTTTTGATACCTGTTTGCAGTTCAAACTACTTACCTACAGGCCAGGTATTTAAAACTATGTTTTCTCCGTCAAACGGATCACACATACGTCGTCAGAAAATACTGCCATTTCTGGCCTCCATTAAAAATTTCTTTCAGTGTGTCAGTGAAGTGACGCGCCCCCTGGGCCAGTGCTGTAGTGCGGCGCGCGTGCGCGCGGGGAATACCCGGAGCCAGATCCGATGGGGGTAGTAGTCTTCGTGTGGCGGTGACCCGGTCCGTGCCCAGGGTGGTCAAACTAAGTGGCAGTTATTGGTATGATGGTATTAGTGTCCGACTACGCCACCCGTTGAATGCGGCTATGAAGCCGCCGCTGCAGGGCAGTCCGCTGAGGCCAGTGGTACGGATGTGCAGCGTGGATGGTATAACCCCCAACGGGAGGGGTATGGCCTCAGGGCAGAGGATGAGGTTGATGTTGGGAGTGATGGTGTGGATGTCCCAGCACTAATGGTGCGACAAGGAAGCACGGAGACGCGAGGGTACAGTTCAGGGTCTTTACTGATGGTACAAGGCAAATTCCCCCGGGAGTACTGGCTAGTATTTGGGGCCTGGTTAGTCTGCGAGTAAGCCGGAGTTCCCCTGGCCAGGTGGAGTTGTAGGCCGTCCCGTTAGTCTGTACCCTTCCTGGCTACCCTGCTTTCGGCGGTTACAAGTAGCCCACGTCCCTGGGTATACCGTGTGGTGCTCACCCGTATGGCTGGTGACCTGAGGCCTCCTGTTAGCCTCCGCTCCGGGATGGCGGTGCTGGTCCCTTCGTTGTGACTGAGCCTCCGGGCTTTTATGGCCAGAGGACCTGGAATCCCCTGCCGGATGGATTCTGCTGCTGGGTATATCTTAGTCCCCACAGCCTCGGACTCCTGTGTCCGGTTTTAGTACCTTCTCCCAGGGCGAGCTCTGCACAGCTCCAGCCCCTGGCGCTTCTCCTTGGCTCCTACAGAGCTCCTGATGTCTATCTGTCCCTGTTTCTGCGTGTCCAGACCAGACTCCATCTCTGTCTGGAACTCCTCTCTCTAACCCTGCCTCAGCCCCAGTTTATGTAGGGGAAGTTCTTCCCCTCCCAGGACTGGGCAGGAGGTGTGGTATGCTTAGGATTCCTGCCCAGGAGACCTCCCACCTGCTCACAGACGTAATACTGCTATTACTGTGGAAACCAGACCCCTGGGGTGCCACAGAAGCAATTCACAGCAGTTTGTTGTTCAAACTACTTACCTACAGGCCAGGTATTTAAAACTCTGTTTTCTCCGTCACACGGACCACATATACATCCAGGGTCGGACTGGGGTGTCTGGGGCCCACAGGGAGAACTGACTCTAGGGGCCCACCTACAGCCATATGCAAATATCTGTTATCCGCTATCCCTGTTATAGTGGAGCATTGACTGGCGGCTCCTGCACATCTACTGTGCACCACTATAGCTGGGATGTACAATTACGGTAGTTTGCATTAAAGGGCTTCTTTGGTTAAAACAAGTTATCACCGATCCATGGGATTCACAGGATCGGTGATCACTTATTGATCGTTTGGGTCCGAACATTGGAAAACGCACCTATCGGAAGAATGGGGAAGTTTCATCCCTGACAGGACACTTATCCCCATTTTAAAATGCAGCTTCCAAAAAAGAGCAGCGCTCACAGTCACTGAGGGAATGACTGGATGAGTGGTCGCATCTCACATGCCGCTCCAGTCTAATGGGGAGAAAAGCTCCACATTCTGCCGATTGTGTCCCAGCAGTCAGACCCCCACCAATCAATATCATCACTGATCCTGTGGAGAGGTGATTACTTGTTTTCACCAGAGAACCCCTGTAAGTGCATCTCTGCCGCTCTGGTCCAAGTATTTAATCTCTAAGGCTGCGGCCCCACTATCAGTATTTGGTCAGTATTTTTTCTCAGGAGTGGGAGCCAAAACCAGGTGAGGAACAATCAGAGAAAAGGTATAATAGAAACAAGTCACCAATTCTGTATTTATCACCCACTCCTGGTTTTGGCAGCTACTCCTGAGAAAAAATACTGACCGAATACTGATGGTGGGGCTGTGGCCTAATGGAATAAAATCTTTTCCTAGTTAATATCAGCAAGAACAAAATGACTGCCATACACAACACAGTCCACTATATCAACACCAATAATACCACATACAAAAGAGACAAATATCGCCACACCATGACTAGATCACATATTACCACCACATAGTGACCGAATAATACTACATACAAGGAACAAATACGGCCACACCATGACCAGACCACATATTACCACCCCAAAGTGACCAAATACTACAATACTGATCATGAATACAAACCACAATACTAACAACACTGTTATTACCACCAGTGACATTATACACAGGAGCTCTGTATATAGTGTCAGTGTACAGGTAATATAGGGATCACCAGTGACATTATACACAGGAGCTCTGTATATAGTGTACAGTGTACAGGTAATACAGTGACCACCAGTGACATTATACACTGGAGCTCAGTATATAGTGTCAGTGTACAGGTAATACAGGGTTCACCAGTGACATTATACACAGGAGCTCTGTATAGAGTGTCAGTGTACAGGTAATACAGTGATCACCAGTGACATTATACACTGGAGCTCTGTATTTAGTGTACAGGTATTACAGTGGTCACCAGTGACATTATACACAGGAGCTCTGTAGATAGTGTACAGGTAATACAGTGGTCACCAGTGACATTATACACAGGAGCTCTGTACATAGTGTATAGTGCACAGGTAATACAGTGGTCACCAGTGACATTATACACAGGAGCTCTGTATATAGTGTGCAGATAATACAGTGGTCACCAGTGACATTATACACAGGAGCTCTGTATATAGTGTACAGGTAATACAGTGGTCACCAGTGACATTATACACAGGAGCTCTGTATATATTGCACAGGTAATACAGTGGTCACCAGTGACATTATACACAGGAGCTCTGTATATAGTGTACAGATAATACAGTGGTCACCAGTGACATTATACACAGGAGCTCTGTATATAGTGTACAGGTAATACAGTGGTCACCAGTGACATTATACACAGGAGCTCTGTATATAGTGTATAGTGTACAGGTAATACAGGGATCACCAGTGACATTATACACAGGAGCTCTGTATATAGTGTCAGTGTACAGGTAATACAGTGATCACCAGTGACATTATACACTGGAGCTCTGTATATAGTGTATACATAATATAGTGATCACCAGTGACATACACAGGAGTTCTGTATATACTATATACACACGTGGTCAGAATTGTTGGTACCCCTCGTTTAATGAAAGAAAAACCCACAATGGTCACAGAAATAACTTGAATCTGACAAAAGTAATAATAAATTAAAAATCTATGAAAATGAACAAATGAAAGTCAGACATTGCTTTTCTGCTTCCACTGAATTTAAAAAAAAATTAAACTCATGAAATCGGCCTGGACAGAAATGATGGTACCCCTGAAAATAATGTGACAAAAGGGACATGTTAAATAAAGTTGTGTCCACTAATTAGCATCACAGGTGTCTACAATCTTGTAATCAGTCAGTGGGCCTGTATATAGGGCTACAGATACTCACTGTGCTATATATAGGGCTGCAGATACTCACTGTGCCTGTATATAGGGCTACAGATACTCACTGTGCCTGTATATAGGGTTACAGATACTCACTGTGCCTGTATATAGAGTTAGAGATACTCACTGTGCCTGTATATAGGGTTACAGATATTCACTGTGCCTGTATATAGGGTTACAGATACTCACTGTGCTTGTATATAGGGCTACAGATACTCACTGTGCTTGTATATAGGGCTGCAGATACTCACTGTGTTGTTTGGTGACATGGTGTGTACCACACTCAACATGGACAAGAAGAAGCAAAGGAAAGAGCTGTCTCAGGAGATTAGAAAGAAAATTATAGAAAAGCATGTTAAAAGGTAAAGGTTATAAGACCATCTCCAAGCAGCTTGATGTTTCTGTGACTACAGGTGCACATATTATTCAGAAATTTAAGATCCATGGGACTGTAGCCAACCTCCCTGGACGTGGGTGCAGGAGGAAAATTGATGACAAATCAAAGAGACGGATAATATGAATGGTAACAAAAGAGCCCAGAATAACTTCTAAAGAGATTAAAGGTGAACTTCAAGCTCAAGGAACATCAGTGTCAGATCGTACTATCCACCTTTGTTTGATCCAAAGTGAACTTCATGTAAGACGACCAAGGAGAACACCATTGTTGAAAAAAAAAATAGTAAAAAAGCCAGACTGGAATTTGCCAAACTACATGTTGACAAGCCACAAAGCTTCTGGGAGAATGTACTATGGACAGATGAGACAAAAATTGAAGTTTTTGGCAAGGCACATCAGCTCTATGTTCACAGATGGAAAAATGAAGCATATCAAGAAAAGAACACTGTCCCTACTGTGAAACATGGTGGAGGCTCTGTTATGTTCTGGGGCTGCTTTGCTGCACCTGGCACAGGGTGTCTTGAATCTGTGCAGGGTACAATGAAATCTCAAGACTATCAAGGGATTCTAGAGAGAAATGTGCTGCCCAGTGTCAGAAAGCTTGGTCTCAGTCGCAGGTCTAGCAACAGGATAATGACCCAAAACACACAGCTAAAAACACCCAAGAATGGCTAAGAGGAAAACATTGGACTATTCTGAAGTGGCTTCTATGAGCCCTGACCTAAATCCTATGGAGCATCTTTGGAAAGAGCTGAAACATTCTGGAAAAGGCAACCTTCAAACACGAGACAACTGGAGCAGTTTGCTCATGAGGAGTCGGCCAAAATACCTGTCGAGAGGCGCAGAAGTCTCATTGACAGTTACAGGAATCGTTTGATTGCAGTGATTGCCTCAAAAGGTTCAACAAAATATTAAGTTAAGAAGAAGAACCATCATTTCTGTCCAGGCCGATTTCATGAGGTTAATTTTTTTTTAAATTCTGTGGAAGCAGAAAATCAATGTCTGACCTTCATCTCTTCATTTTCAAAAATTTGTAATTTATCAGATTGAAGTTATTTCTGTGACCATTGTGGGTTTTTCTTTCATTAAACGAGGAGTACCAACAATTTTGACCACGTGTGTAGTGTAAGTGTACATGTAATACACTGACTCACCAGTGATGTCTCTAGGTGAAGTCCTTCATCTTCGCTTTTCTTCTTCATCTGGCACAGACAGCCATCACTTCTTCCAGCCAGGAATCATCTCTGCAGAAAATAACACACAGTTATTAATAACTGATCTCTTCTAGAGAATATTCCCACTTTCCCCCCCCCCGACCTCTACACTACACCAGTTGAAGAAAAAAAGCAACATAGTGCCGTCCTGCACAGTAACAGGACCTCTCTTTTGTCCCATCCCATGGAAAACAATTTCCTAAAAAGTAAATTATATTACAGAAGTAATAATGTAATAATAATTGGAATCTAAAGTAATAATGTTCCCCACTGGTCACCATAAACTAATAAAGTATGTTCCTCAATCTGGCTCCCAAACAGTAATTAAGTCCCTTGTCTAGCCAGGCACCCCCATATGTCCCTTCTGGCCACCATTTGTCTAGTGTGACCCCTCCATATATTTATCCTAGCACATGTGTATCGAGCCTGCCCCCTCCCATATACCCATCCTAGCCCCCCCATGTGCCAGTCTGCCCCCCCACATATCCATCCTTGCCTCCATGTTTCCAGCCTGCGCCCCCATATGTCCCCCCCATATATCCTCCATGTGTTCAGCCTGCCCTCTACATATTCATCCTGGCCTCCATGTGTCCAGCCTCTCCCCTCATATATCCATACTGCCCTTACCCCCTGCATATATCCATCCTGACACCCCCCATATATCCAGCGTGCCCCTCCATATATTTATGCTAGCCCATGTGTATCGAGCCCGCTCCCCCCACATATTCATCCTAGCCCCCCCCATATATCCATCCTGGCCTCCATGTGTTCAGCCTGCCCCCCCCCCCATATATCCATCCTGGCCTCCATAAGTCCAGCTTGCCCCCCCCATATATCCATCCTGGCCTCCATATATCCATCTTGCCCCCCCATATATCCATCCTGCCCCCCCCATATAGCCATCCTGCCCCCCATATACCCATCCTGCCCACCCCCCTTTGCCTTGGTCCACCTTGGTTCCCCCTTGTGTGTCCTGCCAGGGCTCCCCCTTGTGTGTCCAGCCAGGGCTCCCCTCCCTTGCGTGTCCAGCCAGGGCTCCCCCCTTGCGTGTCCAGCCAAGGCTCCCCCCCTTGCGTGTCCAGCCAGGGACCCCCCCTTGCGTGTCCAGCCAGGGTTCCCCCCTCGTGTGTCCAGCTTGGCCCCCCCTCGTGTGTCCAGCTTGGCCCCCCCTCGTGTGTCCAGCTTGGCCCCCCCTCGTGTGTCCAGCTGGGCCCCCCCTCGTGTGTCCGTCCAGCTGGGCCCCCCCTCGTGTGTCCGTCCAGCTGGGCCCCCCCTCGTGTGTCTGTCCAGCTGGGCCCCCCCTCGTGTGTCCGTCCAGCTGGGCCCCCCCTCGTGTGTCCGTCCAGCTGGGCCCCCCCTCGTGTGTCCGTCCAGCTGGGCCCCCCTTGTGTGTCCATCCAGCTGGGCCCCCCTTGTGTGTCCATCCAGCTGGGCCCCCCTTGTGTGTCTGTCCAGCTGGGCCCCCCCTTGTGTGTCTGTCCAGCTGGGCCCCCCCTTGTGTGTCTGTCCAGCTGGGCCCCCCCTTGTGTGTCTGTCCAGCTGGGCCCCCCTTTGTGTGTCTGTCCAGCTGGGCCCCCCCTTGTGTGTCTGTCCAGCTGGGCCCCCCGTTGTGTGTCTGTCCAGCTGGGCCCCCCCCTTGTGTGTCTGTCCAGCTTGGCCCCCCCTTGTGTGTCTGTCCAGCTGGGCCCCCCCTTGTGTGTCTGTCCAGCTGGGCCCCCCCTTGTGTGTCTGTCCAGCTGGGCCCCCCCCTTGTGTGTCTGTCCAACTTGGCCCCCCCTTGTGTGTCTGTCCAGCTGGGCCCCCCCTTGTGTGTCTGTCCAGCTGGGCCCCCCCCTTGTGGGTCTGTCCAGCTGGGCCCCCCCTTGTGTGTCCTGCTGGCCCCCGCCTTGTGTGTCCAGACCATTACACACACACACACACCTCTTACCTTCCTGCGATCCCGTGCGGTGTCCTCCTTCTCCTGAGTTGCGCGCCTCCTTCACAGCAGGCGCATGACGATGACGTCATACGCCGGCCGGCGAAGGGAGACACGCAGCTTCAGCTGCTTCACTGGGACGTGCGCCGCGGTGGTTCAGGTAATGAACGCTGCGTGCGCGCGTCCCTGCATACACTGTGCCTGCGCTTTTAAAGGGCCCGTGCCCCTTAAAACCGCAGGATTTTTTTTTGTTCTCTTCTCCCCCCTCTACTCTGCAGCAGGGGCGGGGCCCACCGGGAAATTTCCCGGTATCCCGCCAGCCCAGACCGACCCTGTATACGTCGTCAGAAAATACTGCCATTTCTGGCCTCCATTAAAAATTTCCTTCAGTGTGTCAGTGAAGCAATTCATACCAGTTTGCTGTTCAAACTAGTTACCTACAGGCCAGGTATTTAAAACTCTGTTTTCTCCGTCACACGGACCACATATACGTCGTCAGAAAATACTGCCATTTGTGGCCTCCATTAAAAATTTCCTTCAGTGTGTCAGTGAAGCAATTCATACCAGTTTGCTGTTCAAACTCCTTCCTACAGTCCAGGTATTTAAAACTGTTTTCTCCATCACACGGATCACATATACGTTGTCAGAAAATACTGCCATTTGTGGCCTCCATTAAAAATTTCCTTCAGTGTGTCAGTGAAGCAATTCATACCAGTTTGCTGTTCAAACCAGTTACCTACAGGCCAGGTAGTTAAAGCTCTGTTTTCTCTGTCACGCGGATCACATACAGTACAGACCAAAAGTCTGGACACACCTTCTCATTTAAAGATTTTTCTGTATTTTCATGACTATGAAAATTGTACATTCACACTGAAGGCATCAAAATTATGAATTAATACATGTGGAATTATATACTTAACAAAAAAGTGTAAAACAACTGAAAATATGTCTTATATTCTAGGTTCTTCAAAGTAGCCACCTTTTGCTTTGATGACTGCTTTGCACACTCTTGGCATCCTCTTGATGAGCTTCAAGAGGTAGTCCCTGGAAATGGTCTTCCAACAATCTTGAAGGAGTTCCCAGAGATGCTTAGCACTTGTTGGCCCTTTTGCCTTCACTCTGCGGTCCAGCTCACCCCAAACCATCTCAATTGGGTTCAGGTCTGGTGACTGTGAAGGCCAGGTCATCTGGCGTAGCACCCTATCACTCTCCTCATGGTCAAATAGCCTTTACACAGCCTGTAGGTGTGTTTGGGGTCATTGTCCTGTTGAAAAATAAATGATGGTCCAACTAAACGCAAACCGGATGGATTAGCATGCCGCTGCAAGATGCTGTGGTAGCCATTCTGGTTCAGTATGCCTTCAATTTTGAATAAATCCCCCACAGTGTCACCAGCAAAGCACCCCCACACCATCACACCTCCTCCTCCATGCTTCACGGTGGGAACCAGGCATGTAGAGTCCATCCATTCACCTTTTCTGCGTCGCACAAAGACACGGTGGTTGGAACCAAAGATCTCAAATTTGGACTCATCAGACCAAAGCACAGATTTCCACTGGTCTAATATCCATTCCTTGTGTTCTTTAGCCCAAACAAGTCTCTTATGCTTGTTGCCTGTCCTTAGCAGTGGTTTCCTAGCAGCTATTTTACCATGAAGGCCTGCTGCACAAAGTCTCCTCTTAACAGTTGTTGAAGAGATGTGTCTGCTGCTAGAACTCTGTGTGGCATTGATCTGGTGTCTAATCTGAGCTGCTGTTAACATGCGATTTCTGAGGATGGTGACTCGGATAAACTTATTCTCAGAAGCAGAGGTGACTCTTGGTCTTCCTTTCCTGGGGTGGTCCTCATGTGAGCCAATTTCTTTGTAGCGCTTGATGGTTTTTGCAACTGCACTTGGGGACACTTTCAAAGTTTTCCCAATTTTTCGCACTGACTGACCTTCATTTCTTAAAGTAATGATGGCCACTCGTTTTTCTTTACTTAGCTGCCTTTTTCTTGCCATAATACAAATTCTAACAGTCTATTCAGTAGGACTATCAGCTGTGTATCCACCAGACTTCTACAACTGATGGTCCGAACCCCATTTATAAGGCAAGAAATCCCACTTATTAAATCTGACAGGGCACACCTGTGAAGTGAAAACCATTTCTGGTGACTACCTCTTGAAGCTCATCAAGAGAATGTCAAGAGTGTGCAAAGCAGTCATCAAAGCAAAAGGTGGCTACTTTGAAGAACCTAGAATTTAAGACATATTTTCAGTTGTTTCACACTTTTTTCTTAAGTATATAATTCCACATGTGTTAATTCATAGTTTTGATGCCTTCAGTGTGAATGTACAATTTTCATAGTCAAGAAAATACAGAAAAATCTTTAAATGGGAAGGTGTGTTCAAACTTTTGGTCTGTACTGTGTACGTTGTTAGAAAATACTGCCATTTCTGGCCTCCATTAAAAATTTCCTTCAGTGTGTCAGTAAAGCAATTCACACCAGTTTGCTGTTCAAACTAGTTACCTAAAGGCCAGGTATTTAAAACTCTGTTTTCTCCGTCACACGGATCACATATACGTTGTCAGAAAATGCTGCCATTTCTGGCCTCCAATAAAAAATTCTTTCAGTGTGTCAGTGAAGTAATTCACACCAGTTTGCTGTTCAAATTACTTACCTACAGGCCAGGTATTTAAAACTCTGTTTTCTCCATCACACGGATCACATATACGTTGTCATAAAATACTGCCATTTCTGGCCTCTATTAAAAATTTCTTGTAGTGTGTCATTGAAGCAATTCACACCAGTTTGCTGTTCAAACTAGTCACCTAAAGGCCAGATATTTAAAACTCTGTTTTCTCCATCACAAGGATCACATATATGTTGTCAGAAAATACTGCAATTTCTGGCCTCCATTAAAAATTTCTTTCAGCGTGTCAGTGAAACAATTCACACCAGTTTGCTGTTCAACCTAGTTACCTACAGGCCAGGTATTTAAAACTCTGGTTTCTCCGTCACACGGATCACATATACAGTGGTGGCCAAAAGTATTGGCACCCCTGCAATTCTGTCAGATAATACTCAGTTTCTTCCTGAAAAAGATTGCAATCACAAATTCTTTGGTATTATTATCTTCATTTAATTTGTCTTCAATGAAAAAGCACAAAAAGAATTGTCCTAAAGCCAAATTGGATATAATTCCACACCAAACCTAAAAAAGGGGGTGGACAAAAGTATCGGCACTGTTTGAAAAATCATGTGATGCTTCTCTAATTTGTGTAATTAACAGCACCTCTAACTTACCTGTGGCACCTAACAGGTGTTGGCAATAACTAAATCACACTTGCAGCCAGTTAACATGGATTAAAGTTGACTCAACCTCTGTCCTGTGTCCTTGTGTGTACCACATTGAGCATGGAGAAAAGAAAGAAGACCAAAGAACTGTCTGAGGACTTGAGAAACCAAATTGTGAGGAAGCATGAGCAATCTCAAGGCTAAAAGTCCATCTCCAAAGACCTGAATGTTCCTGTGTCTTCCGTGCGCAGTGTCATCAAGAAGTTTAAAGCCCATGGCACTGGGGCTAACCGCCCTAGATGTGGACGGAAAAGAAAAATTGACGAGAGATTTCAACGCAAGATTGTGTGGATGGTGGATAAAGAACCTCGACTAACATCCAAACAAGTTC
Source organism: Phyllobates terribilis (assembly GCF_046119375.1). Classification (NCBI taxonomy): domain Eukaryota; kingdom Metazoa; phylum Chordata; class Amphibia; order Anura; family Dendrobatidae; genus Phyllobates; species Phyllobates terribilis. The sequence continues at coordinate 530,044,410 of NW_027362762.1, read as the reverse complement.
AAGCTGCCCTGCAGTCCAAGAGTACGACAGTGTCAACCCGTACTATCCGTCGGCGTCTGAATGAAAAGGGACTGTATGGTAGGATACCCAGGAAGACCCTACTTCTTACCCCGAGACATAAAAAAGCCAGGCTGGAGTTTGCCAAAACTTACCTGAGAAAGCCTAAAACGTTTTGGAAGAATGTTCTCTGGTCAGATGAGACAAAAGTAGAGCTTTTTGGGAAAAAGCATCAACATAGAGTGTACAGGAAAAAAAAGAGGCATTCAAAGAAAAGAACACGGTCCCTATAGTCAAACATTGCGGAGGTTCCCTGATGTTTTGGGGTTGCTTTGCTGCCTCTGGCACTGGACTGCTTGACCGTGTGCATGGCATTATGAAGTCTGAAGACTACCAACAAATTTTGCAGCATAATGTAGGGCCCAGTGTGAGAAAGCTGGGTCTCCCTCAGAGGTCATGGGTCTTCCAGCAGGACAATGACCCAAAAAACACTTCCAAAAGCACTATAAAATGGTTTGAGAGAAAGCACTGGAGACTTCTAAGGTGGCCAGCAATGAGTCCAAACCTGAATCCCATAGAACACCTGTGGAGAGATCTCAAAATGGCAGTTTGGAGAAGGCACTCTTCAAATATCAGGGACCTGGAGCAGTTTGCCAAAGAAGAATGGTCTACAATTCCAGCAGAGCATTGTAAGAAACTCATTGATGGTTACCGGAAGCGGTTGTTCGCAGTTATTTTGGCTAAAGGTTGTGCAACCAAGTATTAGGCTGAGGGTGCCAATACTTTTGTCTGGCCCATCTTTGGAGTTTTGTGTGAAATGATCAATGATTTGATTTTTGCTTCATTCTCTTTTGTGTTTTTTCCTTACAAGCAAATTAAATGAAGATAATAATTCCAAAGAATTTGTGATTGCAATCATTTTCAGGAAGAAACTGAGTATTATCTGACAGAATTGCAGGGGTGCCAATACTTTTGGCTACCACTGTAAGTTCGCTCCAAACTCAGTCATTTGTAGTGAGCGTGGAAGATACTGTCCTCTATTTAAAATGGGCAAGGCACGTGGCAAGGGATGGGGAACTGGACGTGATGGTGATGGTGCATGCAGAGGCCGAGGACAAGGCCGTGGGCAAGCTGAAATTGTGCCACAACAAACACCCACATCTTCTCGTCTGACCTTCCTGTCCCAATTCCTAGGGGACCGCACCACACCACTTTTGAACCCAGAGCAGTGTCAAAAGGTTTTTGGTTAGATAGCGGATAATGCTTCCAGTCACTTAGCCACCACCCTGTCTTCCACACGGTCAAGTCTCAGTAGCCGTGACTCTGGACCGCATATTCCTCACCCTGATCTTCCTTCCTCCCACCATGCCGAGTGCCCGGAGAAAACTGATCCCACACTTGGACACTCTGAAGAGCTGTTCACTTTTCCATTTATAGATTCGGGTCTCTAGCCCGGTCCACTTGAAGCGGGGCAAGAGGAGATCGTGTGTAGCGATGCCCAAATATTTGAGCAGCCACGGTCACACGAAGGCGATGGTGGGAAAGTGTCACAAGAGGTGGGCGATGATGAGACACAATTGCCAGAAAGTCAGGAGGAGGACCAGGGTGCGGAAGTGGAAGACGAGGTGGTGGATGATATAGTAACTGACCCAACCTGGCAGGAGGACATGCAGAGCGAGGACAGCAACACACAGGCTGAGGGAAGCAGAGCACGCCAACAGGCAGGAAGAAGCAGCGTGGTGGCCGAGGACAGAAGGCAGGCAACTGTTCCCTGTAACACCAACACGAAGGAAGTTGCCAGTACAACTGTTGGGTCTTCCCGAGTCTGGTTGTTTTTAAAGACTCTGCCGATAACCCCAAAAAGGCCATTTGCACCACCTGCCAGGCCAGCATCAGCAGGGGTGGCAAAACGACCAGCCTGACCACCACCAGCATTATCAGGCACATGGCAGCTAAGCACCCGAGTTTGTGGGCCGAAACCCATGGTCCAGGAGCAGTGTCTGCAGGTGGCACCATTGCTTCTTCCGCTTTTGTGCATGCAAGCCAATCCCCTGTCCATGGTGCATGCGAACATGCCTCCTGCCCTGCACCTGTCGTTGCGCACTCTCAAGTAGCAACATCAGGAAGCACGTCCATGTCCTTGTCCCAGCGCAGCGTTCAGTTGTCCATACCCCAGTCCTTGGAACGCAAATGCAAATATGCCCCACAGGCCACACTACTAAACTGTCACATTTCACGACTGCTTGAGCTCGAAATGTTGCCTTTTAGGTTCGTGGAGACAGAAGCATTCCGCAACCTGATGGCGGCAGCCATCCCTCAGTACTCGGTCCCCAGCCGCCACTATTTCTCCTTGTGTGCCATCCCCGCATTACACAAGCACGAGTCCCAAAACATTAGCCGTGCCCTCAACAACGCAGTTACCAGGAAAGTCCACCTAACCACGGACACGTGGACAAGTGCCTGTGGGCAGGGATGGTACATCTCGCTGATGGCACACTTGGTTAACATAGTGGAAGCCGGGACCCAGTCGGACCTTGGGACGGAACACGTCCTCCCGACACTAAGGATTGCGGGCCCTAGGTCAATCAGGGTTGCCCCCACGGTCTATAGCTCCTGCAACTCATCCTCCTCAGTCTCCTCCTCCTCTTCAGCCTCTATCTCCGAAATGACCACATCAGTCACAAGCTGGAAGCACTGCAGCATTGCCTCGGCCAAGCGGCAACAGGCTGTGCTGAAGCTAATATGTTTAGGTGACAAACCGCACAATGCTGCAGAGTTGTGGACAGCTCTGAAAGAGCAGGCAGATCTGTGGCTCACACCGCTGAACCTACTGCCAGGCATGGTCATGTGTGATAATGGCCGGAACCTGGTGGTGGCTCTGAGGCGAGGCGAGCTCACACACGTACCATGCCTGGCCCATGTGCTTAACCTCGTGGTTCAGCGGTTTCTAAAATCCTACCAAGAACTGCCGGATCAGCTTGTTAAAGTACGCTGCCTGTGTGCCCAGTTTAGAAAGTCAGCTACAGCTTCCGCCGCCCTTGCTGTGTTTCAGCAGCATTTGCAGCTTCCGGCTCACAGACTGGTGTGTGATGTTCCCAACCGTTGGAACTCTACACTGCAGATGTTGGGAAGGATTTGTGAGCAGAAGAGGGCAGTTGTTGAGTACCAGCATCAACAAGGCCGTCGGTATTCAGTTCAGACTCCACACATAAGACCTCAGGAGTGGACATAGATGTCAGACATATGTACCATCCTCCAAAACTTTGAGGACTCCACCAAGATGGTGAGCAGCGATGACGCTATAATTAGCGTCACCATCCCGCTTCTCTGTCTTCTGAAACGCTCTCTGCTCACAATCAGAAGATGCATTGCAGGCGGAGCACGATGAGATGGAGCAAGGAACCATTCACGGTGATTACACACAGCCCAGCCTCATCTCATCCCAACGTGGATTGGGTGACGATGAGGAAGAGGAGGAGGAGGAAGAACAGGAGCTAGTTTCATGCGCTATAGACGGTACTACCTGCACAGCTGTCATACCGTCTGTTTAGCGTGGATGGCCAGAGGAAAGAGAGGAGGAGGAGGAGGAGAGGCATGGTCAGTCATCCTCTTGGTGAGGACATGGAAGTCTTGCCTGTTAGTAGTCTGGCACGCATGGCTGAGTTTATGTTACGCTGCCTTTCCCATGACCCTCGCATTCTCAAAATTTTGGGTGACAGTCATTACTGGTTGGTGACACTTCTAGACCCATGCTACAAGGAGAACTTTCTATCTCTTATTCCTGAGGCGGACAGGTCTACAAAAATGGGGCTGTATCAGAAGGCCCTTGTTGCGGAACTATTAAAAAAATCCCCATCTGAAAACGCTGGCGGCAGAGGGCACACTTCGTTGGACAACCAAGGAGTACAGGCGAGAGAGACACAACTTCAATTCAGCAGAGGCAGGGGAACACTGTCAAAGTTCTGGGAGAGTTTTCTCAGCACCTCCCATCGCACAGGCCCTGAGGCGCGGGGTACTCTCACAAGGAGTGCAAAGTTTGGTAAGATGCTGAGGGAGTACCTTGCCGACCGTACCAACGTCCTTATAATTATTGGGTATCCAAGCTGGATACGTGGAATGAACTGGCTCTCTATGCCTTGGAGGTCCTGGCCTGCCTTGCCGCTAGCGTTTTATCATAGCGGGTTATTAGTGCCGCTGGTGGAATTATAACTGATAAGCGCATCCGCCTGTCAACTGAAAATGCTGACAGGCTGACTCTTATAAAAATGTACGAGGGCTGGATTGGACCAGACTTCTCAACACCACCGAATGATAGCAGCGTAACATAAACTCAAATCCAGTGTCTTTTCTTGGGAGGTGTATTCCCATGCACCTTTTCGCATCCACACATGGGTATACACTTCCTGATTTTGGCTATTTGCTCTTGTCCTCCTCCTTCTCCTCATCCTCCACCACCATATCACCAGGGTGACCGTGGTCCGTGATGCCACACCGACATAATTTTTTTAAAGGGTGTTTATGATGCCGCTCCTTTCTAATGGGAACATTTTTTTATGAGGCCCTCCTCCACGTCTCTTCCAAGGGGCATTGGAGTGCCTCCAAATTTTTGGCAACCATTGCATTCACTGCATAGGCCAACACTATGGGAGACTCTCTCCTTTCTAATGGGAATTTGTCGTTACTGTGGCCCTGCTCTATGTCTCTTTAAATTGTTAGTGTGGTTTTTCCTAAATTTGGTCAGCCGTTGGACTCACTGCATACCCTATAACTGTATAGCAGACCCTCTCCTTTCTAATGGGAATTTGTCGTTACTGTGGCCCTGCTCTATGTGTCTTTAATTTCTTAGTGGGGTTTTTCCTAAATTTGGTCAGCCGTTGGACTCACTGCATACTCTATAACTGTATAGCAGACCCTCTCCTTTCTAATAGCAACATGTCGTACTTGTTACTGTGGCCCTGCTCTATGTGTCTTTAAATTCTTAGTGGGGTTTTTCCTAAATTTGGTCAGCCGTTAGACTCACTGCATACCCTATAATTGTATAGCGGACTTTCTCCTTTCTAATGGGAATTTGTCGTTACTGTGGCCCTGCTCTGTGTCTTTAATTTCTTAGTGGGGTTTTTCCTAAATTTAGTCAGCCGTTAGACTCACTGCATACCTTACAACTGTATAGCAGACTCTCTCCTTTCTAATGGGAATTTGTCGTTACTGTGGCCCTGCTCTATGTGTCTTTAATTTCTTAGTGTTTTTTTTTCTAAATTTGGTCAGCCGTTGGACTCACTGCATACCCTATAACTGTATAGCAGACACTCTCCTTTCTAATGGGAATTTGTCGTTACTGTGGCCCTGCTCTATGTGTCTTTAATTTCTTAGTGGGGTTTTTCCTAAATTTGGTCAGCCGTTGGACTCACTGCATACTCTATAACGGTATAGCAGACCCTCTCCTTTCTAATGGCAACATGTCGTACTTGTTACTGTGGCCCTGCTCTATGTGTCTTTAAATTCTTAGTGGGTTTTTTCCTAAATTTGGTCAGCCGTTAGACTCACTGCATACCCTATAATTGTATAGCAGACTTTCTCCTTTCTAATGGGAATTTGTCGTTACTGTGGCCCTGCTCTATGTGTCTTTAATTTCTTAGTGGGGTTTTTCCTAAATTTAGTCAGCCGTTAGACTCACTGCATACCTTATAACTATATAGCAGACCCTCTCCTTTCTAATGGCAACATGTCGTACTTGTTACTGTGGCCTTGCTCTATGTCTCTTTAAATTCTTAGTGGGGTTTTTCCTAAATTTGGTCAGCTGTTAGACTCACTGCTTACAATATAACTGTATAGCAGACTCTCTCCTTTCTAATGGGAATTTGTCATTACTGTGGCCCTGCTCTATGTGTCTTTCATTTCTTAGTGGGGTTTTTCCTAAATTTGGTCAGCCGTTGGACTCACTGCATACCCTATAACTGTATAGCAGACTCTCTCCTTTCTAATGGGAACATGTCGTACTTGTTACTGTGGCCCTGCTCTATGTGTCTTTAAATTCTTAGTGGGGTTTTTCCTAAAGTTGGTCAGCCATTGGACTCACTGCATACCCTATAACTGTATAGCAGACTCTCTCCTTTCTAATGGGAACATGTCGTACTCGTTACTGTGGCCCTGCTTTATGTGTCTTTCAGAGTCCCTCTATCATCAATGAAACAGGATGTGTCTGATGATGTGTCACACACCACATTGCCAGATAAGGTTGTAAAATGTTAAAATGCATTTGCATTAAAAAATAACGTAAAAAAAACAAAAACAGTAGGATCTTTCTTTAGTATAAAAACAGAGTCGCCAATGTAACCTCAATCACATTGTTCAGCTCCTGCACCTCCTCCTCCATCTCTGAAATGACCACATCAGTTACAAGCTGAAAGCACTGCAGCACTGCCTTGGCCAAGCGGCAACAGGCTGTGCTGAAGATAACATGCTTAAAGCTTAGGTGACAAACCGCCCAGCGCTGCAGAGTTGTTGAAAGCTGTAACACAGCAGCTTGATCTGTGGCTCTCACCGCTGAACATACAGCCAGGCATGGCCGTGTGTGACAATGGGCGGAACCTGGTGACGGAAAACTGACAGCCGGAGTAGATATGGTTTCCCTCTATGCCAGTCCTTTCACCGAGCTAAAGAATATGGCTGTGGTGAAATACAACTCCCACTGAGAAGCTGTTTCAGATTGAAAAACATTGTGCCCACCAGAGGATTTGATTCTGAGGGCTCACCTTTCTCCCCTGCTCAAGAGCCCCATAGCAGCTGCAAAGTTAGCGCTATCATGAACTCTCCTTATGTAGAAGTCAGGGAACACCAGAGGATTCTCTGGTGGGACAGTCCAACCCTACCGAGAAGCAGTCCTGGCTAAGAAAAGTGTGTGGGAAGGTTCCCGGACACTCTATGGCTGCTTTTTTACTGAGGTGGAAACCCACGCAAACATGGGGAGAACATACAAAGTCCTTGCAGATGTTGTCCTTGCTGGGATTTGAACCCAGGATCCCAGCGCTGCAAGGCTTCAGTGCTAACCACTGATCCATTGTGCTGCCGTTCACGCTCTAATATCTAACAGTCTGGAGAAACGTGCACCTGGCTCACAATTTGTGTTCTAATTTATCTAAAGGTGTTCGAAGTGATTGTGGCCAGGGATTTGTGTGAACCTGTCAAGTTCTTCCACACCAAACTTGCCCAACAACACCTTTATGGATCTTACTTTTTGCACCAGGCACAGTTATACTGGAACAAGAAATGGGCATTCCTCAAACTGTTCCCACAAGGATCCATTATACAGCCAAAGTACTTCTATGAAACTTGTGTTGCACTCATTACTGGTTAATGCAAACCAACACACAAAAATGGCCACGGGAGAGGTATACGGCCCTAAATTTCATATCCATATTAAATATATTGATTAAGATCAGTAGTGTAATACAATATAGAAAATACAAGGCAAACTTTGTGAATAAGGATTGATTTTAATCGATATATTTAATAAAGATATGAACTTTAGAGACACATAGCACTCCCTTGTCCTTTTTCTGTGTTCTAACGGAAACTAAAGGGTCTAGACCAGAGGTGCACAATCTATGGCTTGGGGGTCACATGTGCGGCCCCATATGGATATATGGACAGAAAACTGCTTGTCTGAAAGGTTACCTAAATATGAGCAGACACACACGGAAGAGTAATGGCAAGTAGCTGAGGAGAAGGGACTGGCAAGTACTAATTAATGGTGCCTTGTGTAGACATCTCTGGACGCCTCATACATCAGGAGAATAGGGTCACTTAACCTGTTTGGCACTCCACAAAGGAGTATGTGAATTAGACAGGTGTCCTCCCTCTGTGTCTCCACTGTAATTTATGGAAGTTCTGAAATATTAGGCAGTACAGAAAAAAACATGATCTATTGAAGAGAGCCATATACATGCATCACCTCTTCCCCTTTATGGTCTAGTCACACAGTTTTTTACGAGGATTTAGAAGTGAATTTTACTGCAAATCAAAATAAAAAATGCTTTAAATACTCTTTGAATAAGCTCCCTATTTGTTTTACTGAAAAATATTCAAAATAACTTAAAACATAACATAAAACAGCAATGTGTGCACTATAGGATATTTTCCCATTCAAATCATTCGGAAACTTATCCAAAGAGTATTTGACGTAGTTTTTGATATGTATTTAGGAGCAGAATCTATTTCTAAATTCTCGTTAAAAAACTCAGTGTGTACATAGCATTAGAGTGCTGATTTTTGGCGGTAACAGTCCTGTAAGAAGAATTTGTACCTTGGCAAATCTTTATGGCATGTACTTTTGATATGCCACAAACGTCACAGGAGGTAATACCCCTTAATTTTTAGTGCAGTCCCCAGATAGGCTCAGTATGACAATGTGGCCCTCAGACTAAAAAAAGGTTGTGCACCCCTGATTTAGACCAATTTTTGTAAATCAACCTCATAACATTATCCCTCCTCCATGAAACCTTACAGTTGGCACAATGCAACGAAGCAGGTAATGTTCTCCTGGTATTCATCATTCTATGGACTATGTTTCCACTGCTCCAGTGTCACGGGTGTGTCAGAAGCAACAGACAGTCGCCCTGCAGTTGATTACAGGAGATCTCTACGCTTGGCATTACAGACACCTTCTTCGAGGCTGTCTCTAGGACCCAGCGGCTACCTTCCTCTGGATAATTAACACCCTGGCCTGGGTGTATAAATACCTGCTGTGTGTCAGAAGGAAGTGCCGGCGATATTCATTACTCCTTGTGAAGGCTTGAGCGAGAGCAGCACTTCTTCTTCTCTGGTGCTTGAAGACGTGTGCGCATTTGTCTGGAGTCGTCTAAAGCTAAGCAATTTTCCCTTGTTTGTCTTCCCTTGTTGTCTTTAGTGTTCAGTGGGGATCGACTAGTGCTCATCCCCTTCCTTCCCTAGCCAGGGCCAAACGCCAGGGAAAGACAGGGCGAGGAACGCGTGCGGCGATTGGTGAAGAGCCAAAATATTGACATTAGGGGAGACAGGGTGATATTCTATCAGCCAGGAGGTCTCCACTCCCCCCCTTTGCCTAAAGTCTGGGCTTCCTTTCCCTCTTCCCTTTGTGTTGCACTGTCTTTCCCACACCTTGCGTGACATCCAGAGTCTAGTGACGGTGTGATTTACACCACTTCATCCAATGCTTGACATTGAGCTAAGTGATGTAAGGCCTGTATGCAGCTGATCGTCATTAAAATGTCACGGGTGTGTCAGAGGTGACAGACAGTCTCCCTGCAGTGGGTTGCAGGAGATCTCCATGTTTGGCATTGCAGACAGCTGCTTAGATAGGAGGCTGTCTTTAGGACCGAGCGACTACCTCTTTCTTGCTAACTGGCTCTCTGGCCTGGGTGTATATATTCCTGGTGTGTCTGAGAGGGCGTCGCCGGTTATATTCATTTCTACTTGTGAAGCTTAGCAGGAGCAGTACCTCGTCCTCTCTGGAGCTTGAGGCCATGTGCACATTTGGAGTTCATCTAAAGCTAAGCCATTTTCCCCTGTTTTGTCTACCCTTGTTGTCTTTAGAGTTTTAGTGGAGGTTGACTAGTGCTCATCTCCTTCCATCCCTAGCCTTACACCAGGGAAAGTAGGGCGAGGTACGCGATCGGCGATAGCTGAGTAGGCTATATAGGGACGTTAGTTGAGACAGGGTGATGCTAAACCAGACTAGGAGGTCTACACTTCCCCCTTTCCCTAGTGTCTGGCCTCCCTCTCCCTTTTCCCTCTGTGTTACAATTACACCTGGCGTGACAGAGAACCCTAGTCACGAAGTTGCCCTTAGACCTGGCGTGACAGGGAACCCATGTCACGAAGTTGCCCTTAGACCTGGCGTGACAGGGAACCCATGTCACGAAGTTCTGGATATTTGTGTTGATCTTAATACCAGAGGAGGTTTGTAGCTCTGCAGAGTGATGGTGAATTTTATGCACTGTTCTCCACTTCGTGGCTGAGTTTCCACATTTCAATAGTACTCACAGCTGATGGAAAATTTAGAAGGGAAGAAATTTCATAAGCTGACTTCTTACAGTGGTGGCATGTTATTACAGCAACACGCTCAAATTTAATGAGCTCTTTAGAAAGAGCCATTCTTTCACAAATGTTTGTAAAGGCATACAGCATGGCTAGGGATTGGATTTTATACAACTGTGACAACTGGACTGAATGAAAAACCTGATGTCAATGATTTTAGAGATATGGACCAATACTTCTATCCATATAGTGCATATAATATTTATTTAACCCCTTTACCCACGAGGGTGATTTGCACGTTAATGACCGGGCCAATTTTTACAATTCTGACCACTGTCACTTTATGAGTAATACCTCTAGAACGCTTCAACGGATTCCCCTGATTCTGAGACTGTTTTTTCGTGACATATTGTACTTCATGATAGTGGTAAAATTTCTTCGATATCACTTGCGTTTATTTGTGAAAAATGCAATTTTCAAAATGAGAATTTTTATGCCCTTACATCAGAGAGATATATCTCACAAAATAGTTAATAAATAAAATTTCCCACATGTCTAGTTTACATCAGCACAATTTTGGAACCAAATTTTTTTTTTTTTATGCCGTTCCACGTGTGGTAAAATTGATAAGGCAGCTATATTCTTCGGGTCAGTACATTTACATTTATATAGTTTTTTATGTTTGGGCACTTTTACACAATAAAAACTATTTTCTAGAAAAAAACCTTTTTTTTATCGCTTTATTCTGAGATCTGTAACTTTTTATTTTTCGGATGATGGAGCTGTATGGTGGTTTGGTTTTTGTGGGACAAGATGACATTTTCAGCGGTACCATTTTTATTTACATTCGTCTTTTTGATAGCGTGTTATTCCATTTTTTGTTTGGCGGTATGATGATAAAGCATTGTTTCTTGCTTCGTTTTTTATTTTTTTTTTTTACTGTGTTCACTAAAGGGATTAACTAGTGGGACAGTTTTATAGGTCAGGTCGTTCCGGATGCGGCAATACCAAATATGTGAACTTTTATTGTTTTTTTTTTCATAATAAATAAATATTATGGGTACAAATATATTTTTATTTTTTGGGGATTATTTTTTTCATTTTTTTTTAATACTTTCACTTTTTTTTTTTTTTTTTTTCACTTTCCTACCCTTTTTTAACTTTTACACTATGTCCCACTATGGGACATTCACTTTTTGCAGCCTGATTGGCTGCATGGCATAGACAGCAGCAGCTCCCTATGCCATGCAGCCTCTCAGCGCTGCACACAGGGGAGACATTACTTTTGTCATGCACTGCGCATGACCAAAGTAATTTCCTGCCTCCTAGTGACCCGGATGTTGTCATGGCGACATCGGGTCGTCATGACGACATCCGGAAGCCACCACAGACATCGCTGGAGGCCGGGAGAGGAGGTGAGTATCACGCTTACCTCCCCCCCTTGCTCCCGCAATGCTGCGATCGACTTCGATCGCAGCATTGCGGGGGTTAATGTGCTGGGAGCAGTGCGGGACCACTCCTGGCACATAGCACTGGGTGTCAGCTGTGACAATCAGCTGACACCCGGCGGCGATCTCCCCGCACCACTTGTGTGCGGGGAGATCGCCGCACACGTAATAGTACATACCTGGTCCATAAGGCCCAAGGTGCAGGTACGTACTATTACTGACCTGGTTGGAAAGGGGTTAATAGCATTATTCATAACATACTAGAAACTAATGCCACACTTTAATACTAATAAACTTAATCACAACTTTAATCTTTCTACCAGTGCATGTGATTTCGGCAGGGATAACCTTCTTTCTAAGTGGCCTCCTCTTTGTCCCTGTTGTTGGCTCCATGGTGTGGGATTACTCAGCCACGGTGACGTTTGTTCATGTTATCATCTGTTGTGCAGGTCAGTGATGTATACATGGTTTACTCTATTATTCACTTTGAAATGATGACATTTAATCTGTCACGGTCTCCACACTTTCCTTGTCTGCTAGGTTACTATTGTGTGGAGGCTGTCAGTCTGTTTTGGGTTTGCTGGGTTGTTTCTGCAATCATCTGTGTTCACTTCCCTTGATTAGTCTTCTACTTAAACATGCTAGCTCCTTCACCCAGTGTCAATTGTACACTTGGTATTACCTGTGTAGGACTGATCTCTCTGTGCTCTGTGCCTGACCCAGCCTGACTATTTTCCCTTACCTGGATTTTGACCATTTGCTTGTTATCTGACTACTCTTTTGTCTGCTCCCTTTGTACTGCGCCATCTTCCTGGACTTGACTTTGGATTGTTTGACCTCCCTATTTTTATCTAGTAAGTAGCTCTAATATTATATTTCTTTCAGTAATATTAGTCTTTTCTCTCCTCTTCTGAGACTGTTATTTCTGTAGTGACTCGCGTCACATTACAATTGACCGTTCACTTTTTTTTTTCCTTTTTCCCACCTATGGATCCGTTACGTACTTTGTGTGATCAGGTGGCGAATCTGACTCAGTTAGTTCAGGATCTGGCCTTGGAACAACACAAACTGGCGTCCTCACAGGCTTAGTTACAAGACCAGATTTCTGGTACGTTTACAGTCCCTCAGAATCTTTCCTCTCCAACCACTGTCATGACTTCTGAACCATCTGACGTATCTTTGAGCCCCCCTGAACCGGCTATAGCACTCCCTGACAAATTTTCGGGGGAGAAAGATCAGTTCAGAACTTTCAAAGAAAGTTGTAAATTATTGTTTACCTTGCGTCCTCGGTCATCAGGGAATGAGTCACAGCGTGTGGGAATTATAATGTCACTTCAGCGCGGGGGTCCCCAGACTTGGGCATTTTCTCTACCCTCTTTTTTCTCCTGAACGTCTTTCTGTGGACGCTTTCTTTGACGCTTTAGGACAGATCTATGACGAACCTGACAGGGTCAAGGTGGCAGAGACAAGGATCATGAACCTGACACAGGGTAACCACACAGCAGAAGACTACTGTTCTGAATTTCGTCAGTGGTCTACTGAGGTTCTCTGGAATGACGCGGCTCTCAGGTGCCAATTCCTCAGGGGTCTTTCGGAGCCTCTAAAGGATGCTCTGGCTCTGCATGCTCCACCTGGTTGTTTGGGGGAGGCCATGACTCAGGCTATCCGCATGGATTGGAGGATGAGGGAGAGACGCAAGGTTCAACACGAGGTTCCATTTTGTCCACCGGGCCCGGGTCGTTTACCAGAGGTAGAACCTATGGAGGTTGGAGCTGCCAGCTCAAGGGTTAAGGAGAGGAGACGCCGCCTGGAACTTGGACTTTGTCTGTATTGTGGCCAATCTGGACATCTCTTAAAGGATTGCCCAGCACGACCTGCAACGAATAAGCTGTCGGGAAACGCCTAGGTCTGGGTGATTGTCGAGGAGGTCACCCAGACTTACAGGTACCCTTTTACTCCTCTGATAAAGTGTTGTTGAATGCTGAACTTCTGTTTCAAAAACAGTGTCTATCAACATTTGCCTTTATTGACTGTGGAGCCGCGGCTAATTTAATAGATTCGGGACTTGTTCAGAAATTAGGATTAGGGACAGTTAAGTTAGAAGACCCTATTCAAATTGTGGCTATTGATAGAACACCGTTGCTAAAAAATCTGGTTCAGTTAGTTACGGTGGAGTTCACACTCAAGGTGGGGTCACTGCATACAGAATTAATCTCCTGTTATGTCCTGGACAATTTACCTGCTGGGATTGTGTTGGGTCTTCCTTGGCTGCGCATACATAATCCGATCATTGACTGGTATCAGAAAGATATTGTCAAATGGGACCCTCATTGTATTGAAAAATGTCTTAAATCTGTGCATGCTTGCTCAGTTAGTCTGGAGGGTCTTCCGGAATACCTGAAGGACTTCGGAGATGTTTTTTCGGAAGTAGAGTCTGAGATCTTACCTCCTCACCGTCCCTATGACTGCGCTATTAATCTCATTCCTAATGCCAAATTGCCCAAAGCTCACTTGTATAACTTGTCTGGCCCTGAGCGGGCATCCATGAAAGCTTATATTAACGAAAGTTTACGGAAAGGTCATATTCGTCCTTCCTCATCGCGGGTTGCAGCCGGATTCTTTTTTGTTAAAAAAAAAGATGGAGGTCTCCGTCCCTGCCTCGATTTCCGAGAATTAAGCAAGATAACTGTTAAAAATACTTATCCGCTTCCACTTATCCCCGATCTATATAATCAACTTTTGGGGGCCAAATGGTTTTCCAAACTGGATCTTAGAGGGGCATATAACCTGATACGTATTCGAGAGGGTGATTAAAAAATGTACCTTTTCTGTTCAAGAAATATCATTCTTGGGCTTCATTGTGTCAGCCTCCGGGTTTAAGATGGATCCTGGGAAGGTTCAGGCCATCATTGATTGGGTTCAACCCAGTGACCTTAAGGCTCTGCAGCGCTTTTTAGGGTTCGCAAATTATTACAGAAAATTTATTAAAGGTTTTTCTCAGATCGTCAAGCCTCTTACGGACCTCACTCGCAAAGGGGCGGAGCTAAAGGTTTGGTCGTCAGAAGCAGTCGGGGCTTTTGAAAACTTGAAGAAATGTTTTATGTCTGCTCCTGTACTTGTTCAACCAGATCTCCAGAGGCTGTTCATTGTGGAGGTGGATGCTTCCGAGGTTGGGGTGGAGGCTGTATTGTCTCAAGGTCCTAAAACTTTAACTAATCTGCGACCATGTGCCTTTTTCTCTAAGAAATTTTCTCCTGCTGAAAGAAACTATGATGTGGGTAATCGAGAGTTACTTGCTGTCAAATTGGCTTTTGAAGAATAGAGGCATTTTTTGGAGGGAGCCATTCATCTGGTCACCGTGGTGACAGATCACAAGAATCTAGCGTATATCGAATCTGCTAAGCGGTTGACACCTAGACAGGCCAGATGGCCTTTATTTTTTTCAAGATTTAATTTTTCTATTACGTTCAGGCCTGGGTCTAAGAACGTGAGGGCGGATGCCCTGTCTCGTAGCCTTGATTCTGTGTCTCCTCCGGAGCCTCCTTCCTCCATTCTTCCTCAGGGTATAGTTGTGGCCATGGTTTCCTCTGAGCTGGAAGCAGAAATTCGTACTGCTCAGTCCTTGGCTCCTTCCAATATCCCTGAATGCAAGTTGTTTGTCCCTGTGTATCTCAGATTACGCCTTTTGCAAGAATTCCATGATTCTGTGTTGAGTGGTCATCCTGGAGTTACTGCCACCCAGAAGGCAGTTGCTAGACTCTTTTGGTGGTCTGCTATGCGTAGGGACATTAAAGATTTTGTGTCTGCTTGTGAAACTTGTGCACGCGCTAAAGTGCAACATTGCCGGCCGGCTGGGGAATTGGCTCCTTTGCCCATTCCAGAAAGACCATGGACTCATTTGTCCATGGATTTCATTTCCGATTTACCTCTGTCTGGGGGGATGACGGCTATTTGGGTGGTAGTCGATCGATTCAGCAAACAGGCTCACTTCGTTCCATTATCCGGGTTACCCAATTCAGAGACGCTCTCCAAACTGTTTATTACTCATGTGGTACGATTGCATGGGATTCCTCTTAATATTGTATCTGATAGGGGAGTACAATTCGTCTCTAGATTTTGGAGGGCTTTCTGCAGAAGGTTGGGGATTGATTTGTCCTTTTCTTCTGCTTATCATCCTGAAACTAACGGTCAGACCGAAAGGACAAATCAGTCTTTGGAACAAATTTTAAGATGTTTTGTCGCTGATCAGCAGGAGAATTGGTTATCCTTTCTTCCTCTGGCTGAGTTTGCCTTTAACAGTCGGGTTAATCAGTCCACAGGAACCTCTCCTTTTTTCTGTAATTATGGGTTTCATCCTCATTTTGGTGAGTTCTCCAGGATAAGTTCTGGGTGTCCTGGGGTAGATGTAACCATTCAAGAGTTGGGGGATGTCTGGAGGGAGGTTAAAAAGAATATTGGGGTGGCTCAGCATCGGCAGAAACAAAAGGCCGATAGGAAACGCTCGTCAGGTGCCGCCTTCAAGGTGGGGGATAAGGTATGGCTATCCTCTAAGAATATTAGATTGAAGATACCCTCGCTGAAGTTGGGTCCTAAATTCATTGGTCCATATGAGATTCTGGAGGTGGTCAATCCGGTTTCCTTCCGATTACGACTCCCTCAGTCTTTCCGTATTCCTAATGTGTTCCACAAGTCTTTGTTGAAGGAATTTATTCCCCCTGTTCTGTCTCCCTCGCCCCCGCCTCCTCCGATGTCTATTGAGGGAAGCTTAGAATATGAGGTACAAAAGATCATTGATTCCCGTATGGTCCGGAATTCCCTTCAATATCTTGTACATTGGAAGGGGTATGGACCTGAGGAACGGTCCTGGGTTCCAGCTCATTCTGTGAGGGCTGATCGGTTGGTCTGGGCCTTTCATCGGCGGTTTCCTGGGAGACCTGGGGGTCCGGTGGCCCCCCCTTGAAGAGGGGGTACTGTCACGGTCTCCACACTTTCCTTGTCTGCTAGGTTACTATTGTGTGGAGGCTGTCAGTCTGTTTTGAGTTTGCTGGGTTGTTTCTGCAATCATCTGTGTTCACTTCCCTTGATTAGTCTTCTACGTAAGCATGCTAGCTCCTTCACCCAGTGTCAATTGTACACTTGGTATTACCTGTGTAGGACTGATCTCTCTGTGCTCTGTGCCTGACCCAGCCTGACTATTTTCCCTTACCTGGATTTTGACCATTTGCTTGTTATCTGACTACTCTTTTGTCTGCTCCCTTTGTACTGCGCCATCTTCCTGGACTTGACTTTGGATTGTTTGACCTCCCTATTTTTATCTAGTAAGTAGCTCTAATATTATATTTCTTTCAGTAATATTAGTCTTTTCTCTCCTCTTCTGAGACTGTTATTTCTGTAGTGACTCGCGTCACATAATCATCATTGTAAGGCCAGAGTCACACTAGCGTTTTTTAAATTGGTCCGATTTTGATGCAGGAGAGTCGAACGAGTGTCATGCAAGCGGCATGTGATTTTCATGCGAATACATTGATATCTTTATCACCTAGCATCCGAATTACATCCATATGACATGCGAATGCGATCCGTATGCATTAGCGATTTTAACATTAGCTTTTACATAGAATAATTCTCAATTCCATTTAAAGATAGTTTTCAAAGTAAATATTCTTGAATACCTATATAGATAGAAATAGATTAGATAGAGATATATAATCAGTGCTTTGCGTATGTAGCTTATTTTAGTAATATATAAATACATTTCTGAAAAAAATGTTGTGGGATTCCCTGAAATTTTATTAACCAGCAGAGGGAAAGCGGACAGCTGGGGGCTAATGTTTATAGCCTTGGATGGAGGTAATACCCATGGAGCTTCCTAGGCTATTAATATCAGCTCACAGCTGTATACTTAGCCTTTACTGGCTGTTAAAATGGGGGATCACAAAAAATGACATAGGGTCCTCCCTATAATTAAAGGGGTTGTCCACTACTATTAATAATTGGCCATTCTACCATTCTATTTTTATGTTGAAAATAAGTATCTTTGTAAATACCTTGCTTCGCAGTTACTGCCTGTGAACGGCGCTATCGCTGGCCGCTCACAGGCGTCACGTGACCCCCGGTTGCAGCCATCTCCGACATCCGCTCATGTCACATCAAGTTCCGGCTGCAAGTGGGAAGAGCAGAGGCTAAGCGCCAGAATTGGTGCGTCTTATAGATGCGCCATCTCTGGGGCGGCTGTGAGCTGATGTTTTTAGTCTGGGAGGGGGCCCCTTCCTAGCCTATTAATTATGGATGTGCCATTTCTGGGGTGGCTGAGAACTGATGTTTTTAGTCTGGGAGGGGGCCCCTTACTAGCCTATTAATTATGGATGTGCCATTTCTGGGGTGGTTGAGAGCTGATGTTTTTAGTCTGGGAGGGGGCTAATATCCATGGCCCCTTCCTAGCTTATCAATATCAGCCTGCAGCTGTCTGCCTAGCCTTTGCTGGTTGTAGAGGGGACCCCATGTCATTTTGTTGGAGGGTCCCCCATTTTAATAACCAGTAAAGGCTAAATATACAGCTGTGAACTGATATTAATAGCCTGGAAAGCTCCTGGGTATTACCCACTTCCCAGGCTATAAACATCAGCCCCCAGCTGTCCGCTTTTCCTCAGCTGGTTAATAAAATTTCAGGGGATCCCATGGCAATTTTTTCAGAAATTTATTTATATATTACTAAAATACATGTACGGTAAGCTACACACGCAAAGCACTGATTATATATCTCACCCACATACAGTGGTGGCCAAAAGTATTGGCACCACTGCAATTCTCTCAGATTATACTCAGTTTCTTCCTGAAAATGATTGCAATCACAAATTCTTTGGTATTATTATCTTCATTTAATTTGTCTTCAATGAAAAAACACAAAAAGTCCTAAAGCCAAATTGGATACAATTCCACACCAAACCTAAAAAAGGGGGTGGACAAAAGTATTGGCACTGTTTGAAAAATCATATGATGCTTCTCTAATTCGTGTAATTAACAGCACCTGTAACTTACCTGTGGCACCTAACAGGTGTTGGCAATAACTAAATCACACTTGCAGCCAGTTAACATGGATTAAAGTTGACTCAACCTCTGTCCTGTGTCCTTGTGTGTACCACATTGAGCATGGAGAAAAGAAAGAAGACCAAAAACTGTCTGAGGACTTGAGAAACCAAATTGTGAGAAGCATGAGCAATCTCAAGGCTACAAGTCCATCTCCAAAGACCTGAATGTTCCTGTGTCTTCCGTGCGCAGTGTCATCAAGAAGTTTAAAGCCCATGGCACTGTGGCTAACCTCCCTAGATGTGGACGGAAAAGAAAAATTGACGAGAGATTTCAGCGCAAGATTGTGCGGATGGTGGATAAAGAACCTCGACTAACATTCAATCAAGTTCAAGCTGCCCTGCAGTCTGAGGGTCCAACAGTGTCAACCCGTACTATCCGACGGCGTCTGAATGAAAAGGGAGTGTATGGTAGGATACCCAGGAAGACCCCACTTCTTACCCCGAGACTTAAAAAAGCCAGGCTGGAGTTTGCCAAAACTTACCTGAGAAAGCCTAAAACATTTTGGAAGAATGTTCTCTGGTCAGATGAGACAAAAGTAGAGCTTTTTGGCAAAAAGCATCAACATAGAGTGTACAGGGAAAAAAAAGAGGCATTCAAAGAAAAGAACACAGTTCCTACAGTCAAACATGGCGGAGGTTCCCTGATGTTTTGGGGTTGCTTTGCTGCCTCTGGCACTGGACTGCTTGACCGTGTGCATGGCATTATGAAGTCTGAAGACTACCAACAAATTTTGCAGCATAATGTAGGGCCCAGTGTGAGAAAGCTGGGTCTCCCTCAGAGGTCATGGTTCTTCCAGCAGGACAATGACCCAAAACACACTTCCAAAAGCACTATAAAACGGTTTGAGAGAAAGCACTGGAGACTTCTAAGGTGGCCAGCAATGAGTCCAGACATAAATCCCATAGGACACCTGTGGAGAGATCTCAAAATGGCAGTTTGGAGAAGGCACTCTTCAAATGTCAGGGACCTGGAGCAGTTTGCCAAAGAAGAATGGTCTACAATTCCAGCAGAGCATTGTAAGAAACTCATTGATGGTTACCGGAAGCGGTTGTTCGCAGTTATTTTGGCTAAAGGTTGTGCAACCAAGTATTAGGCTGAGGGTGCCAATACTTTTGTCTGGCCCATTTTTGGAGTTTTGTGTGAAATGATCAATGATTTGATTTTTACTTCATTCTCTTGTGTTTTTTCCTTGCAAGCAAATTAAATGAAGATAATAATACCAAAGAATTTGTGATTGCAATCATTTTCAGGAAGAAACTGAGTATTATCTGACAGAATTGCAGGGGTGCCAATACTTTTGACCACCACTGTATATTTCTATTTATCTAATCTATTTCTATCTATATAGGTATTCAAGAATATTTACTTTGAAAACCATCTTTAAATGGCATTGAGAATTACTCTATGTAAAAGCTAATGTTAAAATTCGCTTTGCATACAGATCGCATTCGCATGTCATATGGATGTAATTCGGATGCTAGGTGATAAAAATCGCAGTGTATTTAATAATCAAATACATCTACAGTAAGCTACTGTACTAATTATATATGTCACTGACACCTTTATATCTAAAAAATAAATAAATATATATATATATATATATATATATTATATATATATATATATATATATATAATCTATTCTATCCTGACATGTCCCGCTGTGATTTTACGGTACGCGGCTGATGAAATGTTGAGTTTTCAAGGAGATGGGTGCAAAAAAAAAAATCGGACAGCAGTTGCATGGCCCGAGTGCTGCGCGATTTTTCTTCTCTCACCCATTGACTTTCATTGGCAATTGCGATCCGAAATTAACATTCACTCGCGGCATGCTGTGATTTTTTTTCAGTCCGATCTCGATCAGATTCGAGCTGAAAAAAAAAATGAGCATAGAATAACATTGGTCCGAACGCCATCCGATTTTTATCGGATTGCATTCGTCCAATTTCATTGCAAGTGGGAGTGAGCCCTAAGGGTAAGCTCACATCTGCGAATATAAAGTAGGTGAGATTCTCAGCCAGAAAAGTTGGAGATTGTCATGTGATTTTTTTTGTGTCACCTAGCATCCGTATGTCATGCGAGTGTGCGTTTTTTTCTCACCTATCATTCGTATGATATGATTATGCAATCCATATGCAATGCGTTTTTAACATTAGCTTTTACATACAGTAATTCTCTGTCATTTTAAGCTAGTGTTCTAACTAATAAAACAATCTTACATACAGATATAGATAGATAGATGATAGATAGAAATAAATATGTCCGTGAGAAATATAATATAAATTGCTTGTGTTGTTTTCTGTACTTGTATTCAGGTAATAAATAAAAGAAAAAAAATGGTGTGGGGTCCCCTTTATTTTTATTAACCAGCTGAGGGAACGCAGACAGCTGAGAGCTGGTCCTAATAGTCTAGAAAGGGGGCAATAAACATGGAGCTTTCCAGGCTATTAATATCAGCTCACAGCTGTCTGCTTAGCCTTTACTGGTTATTAAAAAGGGGGAGAGCTCCAAAAAAAATGACGTGGGGTCCCCGCTTATCGTAATAACCAGCAAAGGTTAAGCTGTCAGCTGTGGGCTGATATTAATAGGCCTGGAAGGGGCCATGGATATTAGGCAGTGTGGCAGGTTCACTACCACTGCTATGTACAGACTACTGATGCAGGTAGGGTGGTAACTTGGAATGTCTCTGGTTCTATTGCTGTATTTTTGGATGTTTTCTGTGAGCAATTCCTTTAACAACATTTGAGGAGCTTGCTTCAGTCACCTAAAAAACTCCAGGGATTAGGTTTTCTTCTACGTTTAGAATATCTGATACTTGCTGATAAAACTAAATTTTACTCTTATTCCAACAGTTACACAAGAATTTCCTCTCATATGGCAATGGTGGTTGCAAATAGGTAAACAATTATCCTGTGGCAATAGTTTCATCCTATGGGGGGTGTTTTGGGGGTACATTCTAAACACTTCATATATGAAGGTAACCATCACTTAGTTGCACAAACATTGTTTTTTGGGAGGTAAAGAAGTTGTGGGGTTCTTTTTGTCAGTTTGCCTGGCATTGTGCAGTACCATGTTGCATATTGAGAATAGATGTCTACATGGGGTACATGGTGCGGGCTAAATTACAAATGTTAACCCTTGTCTGAGAACAGATCCACCGAAATCAACCATGTAGTCCACGTAATAGCTTCTTCCTTTACTTCTATTGGGTCTGATCATGCAATGAAAGGCTTAATATGATAGTAAATACTGTCCTATTACAAATGGGGGCAACCCTTTAGTTGTCTGAGTTATGGTCTGCTGCCACAGGGAATTTGTGAGGCAAGTGATTTTAATAATAGGATATAATCTCCCAATTAATATAAGTTGCACTCAATCATTGTAGGTGCATTAATTTAATAATTAATACATTTTATTGCAGGTTGTGGATTATTCCTTATGATTATACCTGGACAAACTCTGGCATACTTCACGTGCAGAAGTTCAAATCAAAGGCATATATCAACTACATAAGCATATATCGACAGAATATACATATTGTGATGTACATAGATACTGAATAAAACATGCTATAAAAAAACAAATCTTGTGTTTCTTCTTTAGACAAATTGATAATTGAACTGAAATAGTAACTTTAATTATGACACTGTTCACAGTAGGTTTCATTTGGTATAATGGATACCTTATGTAGGGAGGATTTAAGGGGCTGCTGCTCTGTTTATTTTTTTGTGCAGCCCGCTATAACTATGTTGTTCTTTTTGGTAGTTTTGTAATATATTAGGCAACGTCCACATGTTCAGTATTCGGTCAGTATTTTACATCAGTGTTTGTAAGCCAAAACCAGGAGTGGGTGAAAAAGCCCGCCCAGTAAGGTGTGACTCCAGAGAACAGGCAGAGTAGTCCAGAGAAATGGGATAGGGAGTCAGAGAAAACCCCACCCAGCGAAAGGCGGAACTGTGACAGGCCTCAAGTGGCGCCGGAGACAGCGCAATTTGTGGGTGGTGAGTCGGAGGGGAAATGATGTGAAAATAAGATGGCAGTGTGGGAGATATTGCTAGCGCAGAGTGAATCGCCGGAAGGGAAGATTGTTCGAGGATGGTTTAGCCAGCTGATGGCGAAGGCGGAAGAAGAGGTGAGGCTGGGTGGCCTGGCGGAGGTGACCAGGCCCTGAAGGAGAGCTAGAGGCCAGATGTGAGCCGAAGGTTGAGCCCTGACCATGGCTTGGTTCTTGGCCTGCTGAAGGACCAAGCAGCTGGAAGTCTTACTGGCTCAGTTGCTGGTGGGTTCTCCACCAACCCCGAAAGCAGTTCCCACCTCCGAGGGGGGAGACCACAGAGGTCGACAGAGGACTGGTAAGGAAAAACGGAGTGGGAAGGTGGAGAGGCCACGTTGTGCTCGTTGCACCTACTTAAGGGGATAGTTTAAAGTTTCTGCAAGGCCACATTTCAGCAGGACTAAGACCCATGTATCCGGGACTCACTGATGTTATAGCTAAGGATGGCTAAAGCTGTTTGTTTAAACCCCTGCTGGACTGAGGGAGACTGCAGCTGCAAAAGGGTTACACAGCCTTTGCTAAGGACTCAAGGGGGACAATGGACTGTGACCTTGGACAGAAAGGTGTACGCTTAAAGGGCAGAACTGTTGTGTTGGCTTGTGGGCCCTTGTAAAACGAGGCCAATGGTAACCAGAATGACTATTTCTGGGTTAAAGAGACTTGGACTATTGTGGTTCCAGGCTATTGTGGTTCCAGGGTCCTGACCAAGTGGGACCAGTTCCGTGTCACTCCGGAAAAGAGAAGGAGAAAGATGCCATCTGTGTTCCAGAGAAGAAAAGAATGAAGACATCATGTTGGTAAAAATATTACATTGTGTGGTATAGTACATTGGTGTCTTCCAGGTTTTCCAGATGGCCGGGAACAACTATCATTAAACAAGGAGTAAATGTAAGAAGATGGACATATCTCCCTGTTCTCCCTTAAAGATATCAGTGTATAATGTCATACGTTATTGTGATGTGGTGTATTGTAACATTTCGCACTGTACTGTGAGGAAGCTGAGTTCTGCCCAGCAACAGAGTTAAGTATTGGGACTGGCCCAGAGAGGGAGAGGCTATGTAGCAGGATCAGAGAAGAATTCCTGGTACTGACTCAGACAGGGCCTTGCTTGCAGCTAGTGCAGACTTTTGATCTGAGTGCTCAGCAAGGCCGCATGCAGTGGGAGTTCTGTGGCAAGAAAGAAGACCGGGACAGAGCATGATCCTGAGGAACATATCGAGACAGTGATGCATACAGAACGGTATTGCCAACTCAGAGGACTGCCCAAAGAGCAAAATATCCAAGTGAGAAGGGTCTGAAGAAGGTACACCTAGCAGTACAGCCCCGAGTAGCTTACAGCTCTTAAAGGTAAAGGGCCAGGACAGTATAGAACGTGAGATGAAGTGAGTGCCCCGGGCAGGAGTTCCCTAAGTGTCATAGAGCTTGAAGCGGAGTCCGGCCATATTGGCAAACCCTCTCCTCTACGAGTAGAATCAGACACGGAACTGCCGGGAGAGGAAATGACATTCAAGGTCTGTACTGTAGTGCTAAAGGAAAGGAGACCATTGGAGGCAGGAAAGTGTGAGGCCGAGGAACTAACGAAGCTGTGTATAGAAATGCTGCGTATTAATGAAGAAACATTTGAGCAGTTGTGTACTCTCTAACCTGTGTACATAGTTGCCACACAATGGCTGTTTAGTAAAGCATCGTTTGTTAAGAACTGGTGGTCTCCTTTCATGAACTGGCCAACATCAGTTCCTTGCCAGTCGAAGTCAACAACATCATGAGGCCTGCACGTGGGTACCAACCTTTAGACACAAGTCCACACACCCAGCCAGGACCCCCACCTTTATGTAACAAGCCAGGGAGCAAGAGACGAGCACCTCGCCCACGGCTACCGCCCCGCACCATGTTACAAGGATAGAAAAATAAAAAAATTATGACTGCTGGAAGAAGGGGAGGAAAAATAAAAAGTGCAAAAGTGAAAATTGGCGGTGGCGGAAAGGGGTTAAAAACTTGCAAGGACAGTAACTTGCTTGTTCCATTAAAATTAAAAGGAACCTTATTCAAAAAAAGTATTTGAAGTGGCTTTTAATGTTGATGATTTTGGAGTAAAATTCATATAAAAACTCTGCATGAAGATACCCTTACTATATGTTCACATACAGCATTTTTCCGTGGATTTTAGCGGAACACCAGAGTATTAGGCTGTGAGCCCATGATAAGTTTTTGACGCTGCGTATTTTCACTGCGTCTAAAAAAGCAACGTCTAACAGTTCCAGAATATTAGATAGGATATATAGAGATCTCATGCCCATTTGTGCTTCTTTTTTTTTTACTCAGCATAAACTGACCTGCGGTGCGCTTTTCAAATCCGTAACATGTATTTCTCTTGCGGTTATGCTGAGTTTTATGTGCGGATTTTCTGTACAGAATTGCATTAGAGGCGGAAAATTCACAGGTAAAAAAACAAACACTTGTTTTTGATGCGTTTCCGCCTCATCAAAAACTCACCAAATACTCATCGTGGAATTTAGACTTAATCAGGATAAATGCTGAGTACAATATGCTTGTTTTTACATGCTCGTCGTGATTGGCTTCCATTCATTTGAATGGATGAAATATGCTAAAAGAATTGAGATGCTGCAAATTTCAATAAATGCAAGGAATAAGTATGAATGAGATTCTAGAAATCTCAGTTGCTTTGCTTGTACTGTAAAATGCAGAGTTTTTTTTCTGCACCAAAAAACGTGCTGCAAAAACGTGCCACATATGATGCTTCCCTTAGCAAGACACATAGCCGATAAAAGAAAGGATATATTTTGACTTAATTAAAATAGAAGCTTCACGTTATCTTCCAAGGAAATGCTTTCATAAACAAATATCCATTATTATTTCAGGCCATATTACATTGAGAAGCTCTTCAGGCTGACGATACAGAGACTCTGAACAATGCTTTTCCTAACCCCAGAGACGAGCTTTACCAATGCCTGATGATTAATCTGCTCTCTGATTCCACTCTATGCCCTGCAGAATGTTACTGTTGATTTTGTTCTTTTCCCTACACAGTAATACCATTTCTATTTCTCATTGTTACGCACACGCCTGATTCAACAAGCTATTGGCTTATCAGTGTACTGTACAGAGACTTTTCCTGGCTATGCTTCGGTGAATCAGTAGTACTTTTGTTAATCTGGGTATTGCACTTGGCCTGTTTTTTGACTAAATGTTTGCTTCACTAGCTTTCCCTCATCCCTTTGAAATGATTCCATGTATTGCACTTTAATCTTATAAATTATGGATTATACATAGATACTGTTTGGAGTTACAGCCTGCAAGTTAGTCCAAGCTGTAAAATATTATTAGCTGTCACTTGTGCGGTGTGCCGGGCCATGATGTTTAAAGCATGACACACCAAGAAGAGACAAAAACTGCAGCAATAAAAACGCATGTCAAAAACCCACTCAGAAACACAATGGAAAACACAAGTAACCTAATTAAAAATCTGCAACATCAAAACCTCATCACAGGAACGTAGTCTTACAAGTATTTTCTTTTTTTATTGCCATTTAATATGGAAACAAACTTAAAGGGGTTTTTCCACAAACAAAATACATTTTAATTAAATCTTAAGAGAAAGACCACATGACTGGAGCATTGGGTATTTCCTCACGGACAGGGGCATACATAGAAATCATAGCGTTCCATAGAAAAAAAAATTCTAATTGGGCCCCCTCCTCCCCAAAAAATACATAATATATTCGGTGGAGTCACAGAAGAGCATATCTCACAACTTTACAGCCCATACAAAGTAATTTTCCTCCTACTGAAACTTCTAGACTTCCCTTTAACTAGCCCCATAAAATATGATGCCAACAAAAGTACCCCCCAAACACAATATGGTACCCCCAGAGTGAATTCCTCCACAGTACACTCCACATGGACGGTATGATGACCCTACTGTACCCCACCTCAACTCCCATGGCAAAGTATGGTGACCCCCAACACAGTATAATGGGCCTCCATACAGAATAATGGGCCCCACATAGTCCTCCATACAGAATAATGGGCCCCACATAGTGCTCCATACAGTATAATTGCCCCACATAGTGCTCCATATGGCGTCGTGGACCAAATATAATCACCAAGGGCCAGATTTAGAGTTTTACACGTATGATCTATACCGTGAAGTACAGATAGCGGGCAAAAGCGGCACTAACAAAAAAAAATTAAAAAAAATGAGCATGTCCCTTTAACTACTAAGGGTTTCCACCTCTCAAGTGGTTAAAAGAGGTGGCATAAGACAGAAAGATGGCTACTCTTAGTAAGCACCTGTACACACCAGTTTTCTGTTTGGAAGAGACTGTCAGTCATCTGATATTTGCAGGAAAAAAAAACACAGCAAAAATGCTTGTGAAGGTAGCCCAAGATCTCTTGGACTGACAGTCACAGTTCAGGTATTACAATGTAATACTTAAAACTATGTGAACTGATATCAACTCAGTTTAAAAAATATAGTTTCAGATGCCCGTCCATTATAAGGTCTATACCCTGGTAGTGTGGATCTTAAGTGTAAATAGTAAAAACATCACAAATTGTTATTCTTTTCATCTGTTTTATTTACAGGAATATATGTCATCTAAGTGCAGCAGTTCACTGTGCAAGTTTTTCACATTGTATACAGATGTAGAGATCTTGCACATGTAAGCCTGGAATACACAGCACACATTTCTGCTCAGCAATGCTGTGTACGTTGTCCGCCCTGATACAAGCATGGATGGATTAGACCTCAAGGAACGGATAACACATTATCACTTACTCAATAGTTTGGGATGTTCTCATGAAGCATTATATACAGACAGGTGAAATAAAACTCATTTACACGGTCACATTTCATCTATTAAATTCTACATTTCACAGACTGTTTACAGACAAAAATATATATATATCTATAAATATACATAGTCTCGACAGGGATGTTCGGATCTCGGTCATATTACATGTGCAAAGAAATACACTTCCTGATTACATAATTAAGATCTGTTTCCGGGAAAGGAAAGGAGTCTGTGCGTCACGCAGTGCTTGGGAAAAATCCTCCAGGGGCCATTCAGTGCAGGGGGGAGGAAGCAGCTTCCCTCTGCACATTAAATCACACAGATCCCGGATCATTTTGGTAATTTCTTCCCGATCTATACAAAACAAACAAAAAAACATAACAATTAAGATTAACCTCCTTGCTCTCAAATGGATTTTTACAACACTAACAGATTCAGGATCATGCAACTTTTATATATGGAAGGTTCCAAATTATCAGGAATTTCTACATACACCAAAGGAACTAATCCTGCTTTGCATCTTACGGCTGATTACCATAATCCAACCAAATGCAGAACATATTGACAGCTATTTAGGCATACTAAGGAGCGAGCCTTGTAGAGTGTCAGGGACTCCATGCCATTTAACCAGAGAATGTGTCTTCAGAAAGTGACCTATGGTTTAATTCAGGTTTTTGTGTTAAATATGGACAGTCTGTGGTGCAATGTTGGTGGATGGAGCGAGACATGATGTCCGAGATGTGCTCAATCGGATTCAGTTCTTGGGGATGGGCGGGCCAGTCCATAGCTTCAATGCCTTCATCTTGCAGGAACTGCTGACACACTCCAGCCACATGAGGTCTGGCATTGTCCTGCATTAGGAGGAACCCAGGGCCAACCGCACCAGCATATGGTCTCACAAGGGGTCTGAGGATCTCATCTCGGTACCTAATGGCAGTCAGGCTACCTCTGGTGAGCACATGGAGGGCTGTGCGGCCCTCCAAAGAAATGCCACCCCCACACCATTACTGACCCACTGCCAAACCGGTCATGCTAAAGGATGTTGCAGGCAGCAGATCGCTTTCCACGGCGTCTCCAGACTTTGTCACGTCTGTCACATGTGCCCAGTGTGAACCTGCTTTCATCTGTGAAGAGCACATGGCGCCAGTGGCGACTTTGCCAATCCTGGTGTTCTGTGGCAAATGCCAAGCATCCTGACTGTGTTGGGCTGTGAGCACAACCCCCATCATGGAGTCGATTTCTAACAGTTTGTGCAGACACATGCACATTTGTGGCCTGCTGGAGGGCATTTTACAGGGCTCTTCCTTGCACAAAGGCGGAGGTAGCGGTCCTGCTGCTGGGTTGTTGCCCTCCTATGCCCCCTCCACGTCTCGTGGTGTACTGGCCTGTCTCCTGGTAGCGCCTCCAGCCCCTGGACACTACGCTGACAGACACAGCAAACCTTCTTGCCACAGCTCCCTTTCATGTGCCATCCTGAATGAGCTGCACTACTTGAGCAACTTCTGCGGGTTGTAGAGTCCGTCTCATGCTACCACGAGTGTGAAAGCACAACCAACATTCAAAAGTGACCAAAACATCAGCCAGAAAGCATTGGTACTGAGATGTGGTCTGTGGTCCCCACCTGCAGAATCACTCCTTTATTATGTGTGTCTTGATATTTGCCAATAATTTCCATCTATTGTCTATTCCATTTGCACAACAGCATGTGAAATTGATTTGTCAATCAGTGTTGCTTCCTAAGTGGACAGTTTGATTTCACAGAAGTTTGATTTACTTGGAGTTATATTCTGTTGTGTAAGTGCTCCCTTTATTTTTTTGAGCAGTGTAAAAACTATGAATTAACACATGTGGAATTATATACTTAACAAAAAAGTGTGAAACAACTGAAAATATGTCTTATATTCTAGGTTCTTCAAAGTAGCCACCTTTTGCTTTGATGACTGCTTTGCACACTCTTGGAATTCTCTTGATGAGCTTCAAGAGGTAGTCACCAGAAATGGTCTTCCAACAATCTTGAAGGAGTTCCCAGAGATGCTTAGCACGTGTTGGCCCTTTTGCCTTCACTCTGCGGTCCAGCTCACCCCAAACCATCTTGACTGGGTTCAGGTCTGGTGACTGGAGGTCAGGTCATCTGGCGTAGCACCCCATCACTCTCCTTCTTGGTCAAATAGCCCTTACACAGCCTGGAGGTGTGTTTGGGGTCATTGTCCTGTTGAAAAATAAATGATGGTCCAACTAAACGCAAACCGGATGGAATAGCATGCCGCTGCAAGATGCTGTGGTAGCCATGCTGGTTCAATATGCCTTCAATTTTGAATAAATCCCCAACAGTCTCACCAGCAAAGCACCCCCACACCTCTTCCTCCATGCTTCACGGTGGGAACCAGGCATGTAGAGTTGGAACCAAAGATCTCAAATTTGGACTCATCAGACCAAAGCACAGATTTCCACTGGTCTAATGTCCATTCCTTGTGTTCTTTAGCCCAAACAAGTCTCTTCTGCTTGTTGCCTGTCCTTAGCAGTGGTTTCCTAGCAGCTATTTTACCATGAAGGCCTGCTGCACAAAGTCTCCTCTTAACAGTTGTTGTAGAGATGTGTCTGTTGCTAGAACTCTGTGTGGCATTGATCTGGGTCTCTAATCTGAGCTGCTGTTAACCTGCGATTTCTGAGGCTGGTGACTTGGATAAACTTATCCTCAGAAGCGGAGGCGACTCTTGGTCTTCCCTTTCCTGGGGCGGTCCTCATGTGAGCCAGTTTCTTTGTAGCACATGATGGTTTTTGCAACTGCACTTGGGGACACTTTCAAAGTTTTCCCAATTTTTCGGACTGACTGACCTTCATTTCTTAAAGTAATGATGGCCACTCGTTTTTCTTTACTTAGAATTTGTATTATGGCAAGAAAAAAGCAGCCAACAGTCTATTCAGTAGGACTATCAGCTGTGTATCCACCAGACTTCTGCACAACACAACTGATGGTCCCAACCCCATTTATAAAGCAAGAAATCCCACTTATTAAACCTGACAGGGCACACCTGTAAAGTGAAAACCATTTCTGGTGACTACCTCTTGAAGCTCATCAAGAGAATGCCAAGAGTGTGTAAAGCAGTCATCAAAGCAAAAGGTGGCTACTTTGAAGAACCTAGAATATAAGACATATTTTCAGTTGTTTCACACTTTTTTGTTAAGTATATAATTCCACATGTGTTAATTCATAGTTTTGATGCCTTCAGTGTGAATGTACAATTTTCATAGTCATGAAAATACAGAAAAATCTTTAAATGAGAAGGTGTGTCCAAACTTTTGGTCTGTACTAAATAAACACACACGCACAAAAACACACAAAAGTTTACATAACCTGGGATAATTTTTCCAAATGACCCTGATCACAAGTACACATACCATGGTGCTTTTGGCCTGATAAAATGCACAGAATTTTACACACGTATATTTATATATATACACCGTGAAGAAAATAATTGCTTCATCCCTTGCTGTTTTTGTAAGTTTGCCCACTGACAAAGACATGAACAGTCTATAATTTTAAGGGTAGGTAGATTTTAACACAGATAGAATATCCAAAAAAAAAAAAAAAATCAAGAAAATCACATTATATAAATTAGATAAATTTATTTGCATTTTGCATTGAGAAATCAGTATTTGATCCCCTACAAACCATTATGAGTTCTGGCTCCTACAGACCAGTTAGACGCTCCTAATCAACTCGTTACCTGCATTAAAGACAGCTGTCTTACATAGACACCTGTATAAAAGACTCCTGTCCACAGACTCAATTAATCAGTCAGACTCTAACCTCTACAACATGGGCAAGACCAAAGCGCTTTCTAAGGATGTCAAAGACAAGATCATAGACCTGCAAAAAGCTGGAATGGGCTACAAAACCATAAGTAAGATGCTGGGTGGGAAGGAGACAACTGTTGGGGCAATAGTAAGAAAATGGAAGAAATACAAAATGACTGTCAATCGACATCGATTTGGGGCACCATGCAAAATCTCACCTCGTGGGGTATCCTTGATCATGAGGAAGGTGAGAGATCAGCCTAAAACTACATGGGGGGAACTTGTTAATGATCTCAAGGCAGCTGGGACCACAGTCACCAAGAAAACCATTGGTAACACATTACGCCTTAAAGGCTTAAAATCCTGCAGTGCCCGCAAGGTCCCCCTGCTCAAGAAGGCACATGTGCAGGCCCGTCTGAAGTTTGCCAGTGAACACCTGGATGATTCTGTGAGTTATTGGGAGAAGGTGCTGTGGTCAGATGAGACAAAAATTGAGCTCTTTGGCATTAACTCAACTCGCCGTGTTTGGAGGAAGAAGGATGAGTGCAACCCTAATAACATTGTCCCAACCGTGAAGCATGGTGGGGGAAACATTATACTTTGGGGGTGCTTTTCTGCAAAGAGGACAAGACGACTGCACCGTACTGAAGGGAAGATGGATGGGGTCATGTATCGCGAGATTTTGGCCAACAACCTCCTTCCCTCAGTAAGCGCATTGAAGATGGGTCGTGGCTGGGTCTTCCAGCAAGACAATGACCCAAAACATACAGCCAAGGCAACAAAGGAGTGGCTCAAAAAGAAGCACATTAAGGTCAAGGAGTGGCCCAGTCAGTCTCCAGACCTTAATCCCATAGAAAATTTATGGAGGGAGTTGAAGCTCCAAGTTGCTAAACGACAGCCTCAAAATCTTAATGATTTAGAGATGATCTGCAAAGAGGAGTGGACCAAAATTCAGCCTGACATGTGTGCAAAACTCATCATCAACTATAAAAAACCTCTGACAGCTGTGCTCGCCAACAAGGGTTTTCCCACCAAGCATAAAGTGTTGTTTGCCAGAGGGATCAAATACTTATTTCTCACTGCAAAATGCTTAAAATTATAGACTGTTCATGTCTTTGTCAGTGGGCAAACTTACAAAAACAGCAAGGGATCAAATAATTATTTCCCCCCCACCCAGTGTGTGTGTGTAATCTAAAAAGAAAAAAAAAACAGAAAATCCCATTGTATGATTTTTAAATAAAATCTGTGAAGATCTGAGGTTGTGGGTTGTAATAATCACCTAGGCAGATTAACTATGCAACATGTGTATACACACATACATAGAGGGGAGATATGTAGGACTGAGGTTGTTAGCTTAGCTTCAGTAATATAAACCTTGGAAAAATGATCCAGAACACAAATTGCTGAAGGGTTAATCAGCCATTAATCAGCCATGTTAGGATGTAGGATGACTTAACAGCTGTAGAGTGGGAGGAGTCCAGAGGATAAATACCCAGCTTTCTAGAGCAGTGTGTGTAGGGTGGGCCTGGAGGAGAAAGCTCTGGAGCTGTATTGTCATGTGAAGGAGAGCTAAACCTTGTGATTGTTTCTTCCTGAAGCAGGCATATTCCTGTAGCAACAAGGCAAGCATCCAGGGTTGCGGAGCGACATTGGAAGAAAACACATTCACAAGATGACTTCACTGCATTCAAACAAGCAGCACTCGTATTCAAATCAGCCCTCAATCTCCGTTAAACAGGCCTACTTCACAACCCTCATATCTTCCTTATCCTACAACCCCGAACAGTTATTCAACACTTAACTCTCTCCTCCGCCCTCCACTGCCCCCTCTGACATCTCTGCTGAGGAGTTTGCCACACACTTCAACAACAAGATTGACCAAACAAGGCAAGTCTTTACTGTCCAACCACCACAACCACTTTGTTTTCCAGACCATTGCCCTTCCCCCATAACCTCCCTTTCCAACATCACTGAAGGAGGCCTTACTTGTATCCTCTCCAAATCACACCTCACCACGTGTGCACTCGACCCCATCCCATCTCCTCCCCAACCTAACCCCCACACTCATCCCATGCCTAACCCGTCTCTTCAAACTATTACTAACGTCTGGTACCTTCCCCTCTGCCTTCAAACATGCCACAATCACGCCCATCCTCAAAAAGCCATCCCTCGACCCAACCGCCTTGTCCAGCTACCGCCCCATATTGCTGCTCCCATTTGCCTCCAAACTCCTTGAGCAACATGTTCACGCTGAACTGTCCTCTCACTTCTCATCTAACTCTCTCTTCGACAACCGACAATCTGGCTTTCGCCCCCACCACTTACTTACAGCCAAAGCTAACAGACAATTCTCTGTACTCCTTCTTGACCTCTGCCTTTGACACAGTTGACAACCACGTCCTCTTACTACAGATCTTCCTTTGGAGTCAAAAACCTTGCCCTATCCTGGATCTCCTCATACCTTTCTAACCGCACATTTAGCGTCTCTCACTCCCACACTACCTCCTCATCCCGCCCTCTCTCAGATGGGAGTTCCTCAAGGGTCTGTCCTAGGACCACAACTCTTCTCAATCTGTACCCTTGGCCTGGGACAGCTCATAAAATCCCATGGCTTCCAGTACCATCTGTACGCTGATGACACCCAGGCTACCTCTCTGGCCCAGATGTCACCTCTCTGCTGTCCAGAATCCCGGCATATCCATCAGACATATCCTCCTCCTTCTCCTCTCGCTTCCTCAAGCTCAATGTGGACAAATCTGAACTCATTATCTTTCCTCCATCTCAAGTATCTTCCCCACCTGAACTATCTATCACAATAAATGACATCATGCTTTCCCCTGTACCGGCAATCAGCTGCCTCAGAGTAACCCTTGACTCTGCCCTGTCCTTCAAACCACACATCCAAGCTCTCGCCATCGCCTGTCGCCTCCAGCTCAAAAATATTTCCAGAATCCGTCCTTTCCTCAACCCTCAATCAACTAAACTGCTTGTGCATGCCTTCATCTCCTGCTTCGGCTACTGCAACATGCTCCTCTGTGGCCTACCTGCTAGCACTCTTGCACCCCTCCAGTCCATCCTTAACTCTGCTGCGCGACTAGTTCATCTCTCGCCTCGTTACTTCTCCGCTAGCCCCCATTGTAAATCCCTTC
This sequence comes from Phyllobates terribilis, assembly GCF_046119375.1. NCBI lineage: Eukaryota > Metazoa > Chordata > Amphibia > Anura > Dendrobatidae > Phyllobates > Phyllobates terribilis. Next base: position 530,010,048 of record NW_027362762.1, on the reverse strand, counting down.
ACTGTCTCCCAATTGCCCAGCGTATCCAGTTCAAACTACTAACACTGACCTACAAAGCCATCCATAATCTTTCTCCTCTGTACATCTCTGAACTAATCTCTCGATATATTCCCTTACGTAATCTACGGTCCTCCCAAGACCTCCTTCGCTCCTCCACACTTATTCGTTCCTCACCCAATTTCCTCCAAGATTCTCCCGAATATCCCCCATCCTCTGGAATTCTGTGCCTCAACATGTCCGACTAGCCTCCACATTTGGATCCTTCAGACGGAACCTGAAAACCCATCTCTTCAAACAAGCCTACAGCCTGCCATGACCTTGCTTGCTGCCAACTCAACAACACCGGAGCTACTGAACCCCCTCAACCTACTGTCTCCTTCCCCATTCCTGTAGAATGTAAGCCTGCAAGGACAGGGTCCACTTCCCGCTGTACCTGTCTGTCTATCATTGTTAGTACGTTTATTGTGAGTGATATCTGTATTTGGTATGTAACCCCTTCTCATGAACAGCACCATGGAATCAATGGTGCTATAAAAACAATATATATATATACATATATATATATACATACACACATACACATGCCACAATACTTAAATACTCACTGTGATACCGGTCTTTTTTCCACTTAGTTACCCAGAAACCACAGAGCTTCACATTTTTGAATATTAGAGCACTCTGAAATAAAGGAAAGTACAAATATTTAAGAAACTTACTTGGCTGACCAATGGCTTCTGTCTGCAGTCAATGTATATTGAAAATATGTTAGAAATTAAAAGAAAAGGAGTATTCCCATCTTGTAAACAGTTGTGCATATTGTTAGTACATGCCGTTAATTTTATAATCAGTAGGTGTCCACTCTCTGGGTCTGTACTTGTGCTGAGAAAGAAGGGGCTGCAGAGCTGCTGTAGGTTGGCTCTTCACTGGCTTTCCCTGTACAGCTACCACTATTCACTTGAATGGGGCTGCACCAGAGTTGCTCGCACTGCCAGGGAGCCAAAAAATAATTATAAGGTAATGGCATATACAAACAATGTGCCATCATTTGACAAGATGAGAATACCCCTGTAATGCAGGACTTTCTATGCCATATCCAATAGCTGGCATTAGAATTCTAGTCCTCTTCCTCTGTGAGGCAATTTGCATATACCATATACAGCAATATAACACAAAAATAAAAAAGTATCCATGTACTCCAGTGTTTCATGCACAATAGTGTTCTGCCAAGAAGCGGTTATGCCCACTGATGTATCGATACAACCCTCGTCAGCAGAACATTTTCAGAATATAGTGAGCGGTTGAGGGTGCATGCACGGTGCCTATTTAGAATTTAGGCGCTTATAACATTATATTAAGGGATTATTAATTATGCTCTGAACTGAGCAGATGTCAAAGATCTATAAATATTAGAGGGGGTTCTCCAGGACAACAAAATTGATAGCCTATCTTATGTCACCCTGACTCCCATGTACATGAGCATTTGGGCAGTTAGATGGCGCTACTATTTATTATACAATGATCGGGTGACAATATTATTTGTATTTGTGATTACTGTACCTAGCGATCATATTATGACCCCGTGCAGGTTAATTGGTCGCATAGCATCAGCACATTTATTAAATTAAAGGTAACTGCTCACGTCGGATAATGCCATTAACCTGCAGATATAGCGTTAATCTGCAAGTTAGTAGTTTTAGGACGGTGCTTGACATCTGTACTGCAGTGTGGCACCAGGGAGAAAATTAACTTCTTCCTCTCGGGAACCACCAACTTTCAGTCATACAGGCGCGGCTATAGTCATGGCTCTCAGCACTGTGAACAGCGGCAATAAGGACGTCCCGGCAATGACAGCCAGCTCCGCAGTGCATCATATTCATGCTCCATTAGAAAAGGATGAGAGCCTGATGAGATTCCCAGGTTACTACAGTGTGGGATGATGTCGCCAGGGCATCTGAGCCTGAAATTGTGTTAGTGTTCTCCTTAAAGAGGTTGTCCACTATTATATAAAATGCCCCAATGTATTTAATCTGTGGAGAAAAGTGATTTTGTAAATACCGTGCTTCTTCTTTATTGCCTGTGAGCGGCGCTATTGATGACCTCTCACAGGCATCACGTGACCCCGGCTGCAGCCGGCTCTGGCCTTCGCTGATGTCACGTCAAGCCGGGCGTGACACAGTGACAAGCTCCCCACTGAGTGATGAGCTGAGGGCAGGGTTTCCCCGCGCGTCACAGCCCAGCATCCACCGCACGCGCTCCCTTTCCAGCATTCATTGGGAAAGAACACGGTGGATGCTGTGGGTCACGTGATGCCTGTGAGCGGTCAGCAATAGCGAAGCTCACAGGCAATAAAGAACAAGCAAGGTATTTACAAAAACACTTCTCTCCACAGATTAAATACATTAGGGAATTTTATATAGTAGTGGACAACCTCTTTAAGATGGTTGCAATTGATATTATCCTCCATAGTGGTATATGCAGGAAAGCAAGTGCATAAACAGCAAGCAGGGTGCTTCTGTAGAATAACCAAGAACCCACTGAACGCAGTACCATAAACTAATCACTGGTACTTCTAGTATGTACCAAAAAAAATATAAAAATAGGAAAAATATTTTCTAATTAAGACGGGAGTTTTTTTTTTTTTTTTACAGGTGTGCTACCGACACAACATCATGAAGATATGAGGCAGTACCTAAAAGGTAATTAGGACATTGATAATTATCATAGGAGCTTAACTGGTTAAACATTTCACACCTTAATACAATATTATATACAATACTTACCACTGGGACAGTAACTGGCTGCTTGGCCATTCCTCCATACGTCACCATTGTGCCACCATAGCTAAACAACAAATTCCAGACAGGATATTAGCTTAGATACATTTTCATTTAGACAGCTTATCACACCACTCTGGTGCACAAATAAATCAGAGGCGCCTACTACAATAAGTATAACATAACTTTGGTGATACAGTTTACTTGTTTTTTATACACAGACATAATTAATTACAAGCAATTATTATAGGTTACAATTTTTTGGCTGTACTTCCGGAAGATGATGTCAAGACACAATACTTACTTCAATGATCCTCCACTGCTCCCGTTCCAGCGCTGCTCGAGTTCCCGTCGTATCTTCTTCCAGTTTCTCTTTAAGTATACAGGAAATCCTAGGAAATGTCGCACAGCCAATCACTGGCTTCCGAATTTCTCACTAGTGTAGACTCTCAGGCATTTTTGCCTTGAAATTTCAATTGGTCATATCTTAGAGAACAAAAAATATTTTTTTTTTCAAAAAAATAACTGTATAATTGGGGTTTATTTATTTTTTTCCTGGTAGGTCTTTGTTAAAGGGGATCTTTCACCAAATATTTCATGTTGAACTAGATACACAATGTAATAGTGGCTGCCGGTTTCTTTGGGGGTGTGCACTTCTTCCTGAATGATACTGACCGCTCATAAGCAGGCAGTAACACAGCAGAAAATGAACACGCAACCACAATAGCTTAGAGCAGGCTTCTCAGTGAAGGAGATATAAACCAAAAACAAAAAACATCAAACTCATAGTAAAAGGTACTATGTGAAACAGTGTCCACAGCAAACAAGGAAAGGGAGATGTAATATAGTATCAAAAGACTAGATTACTTACCGGTAATCGTGTTTTATGGAGTCCACGACAGCACCCACTTGAGAGAGGGGATCCATTCATAGGGACAGGAAAGCTACAGATAAAAAAAGGGGCGGTTCCCCTCACCCCTCCTCAGTTTGTTTTACAGAGCATGAAAGGATCCGCTAAGTTAACAATCTTCATAGTCAACAATTACTATAGATATAAAAACCACCACCACTAATAGTGAATCACACTCAAGGTACACCAGAAGTCCGTGTAAAGTAAGGGAGGGAAGTGAGTGGGTGCCGTCTTGGACTCCATAAAACACGATTACCGGTAAGTAATCTAGTCTTTTCTTCTCGCCACGACAGCACCCACTTGAGAGATTTTAAGAGAACCATCATTTGGGAGGGACCACCATTTTGAGGACAGATCTCCCGAAAACCAAGTCAGAGTCAAAGGACAAGTCAAGTCTATAGTGGTTGTAAAAAGTGGATGGTGAAGACCATGTAGTTGCCTTACATATCAAGTCGATTGGGATGTCTGCCTGCTCAGCCCAGGAGGAATCTATGGCCCGTACTGAATGGGCCCTCACGCCCTCTAGGGAGCTTTCACCTTTCGACGAGTAGGCCAGACATATGGCATCCCTGATCCATCAAGACATGGTGCTCTTTGTAACTGCAGACCCCTTCCTGTGGCCCTGAAAGTACACGAACAGTGCCCTACTCTGCCTCCAGGACTGGGTTCTGTCTATGTAATGTAGGACTGACCTCCTAACGTCTAAAGTGGGAAACTTGTGTTCTTCAGGAGTAGAAGGGTTGGAAAAAAAGGAAGGAAGAAAGATTTCCTGACTTCTATGAAACCTGGCAGCAACTTTAGGAAGGTAGGTTTCAGGACTATCCTATCTGGAAAGAATATCGCTAACTCTTCTGGCTGAAGTTAGCGCCACTAGCAGAGCTGTTTTTAAAGACAGACATTTTAGAGAGGCTGACTCTAAAGGCTCAAATGGTGGACCTATGAGGGCCTCAAGGACAAGATTCAAGTCCCAGGGAGGTAAACGAGCTATGTGGACAGGGGTTCTACGCTCACATGCTGCGATGAAACGAGAGACCCACCTATCACCCGCAATATTATAGCTGTATAATGCCCCTAGAGCTGATGTGTGAACCTTCAGGGTGCTAACTGAAAGACCCAGCTCTCGACCCTTCTGAAGAAACTCCAGGATTGCTAGTATTGGCACCGCATTGGAGAAAGGGACAGTATGAAATTCTAGGAATTTCCTCCACACTCTACTGTATAATCTGGTTGTGGAGTCTTTCCTACTTTGGAATAGGGTGTTGATCAGGATGTCTGAAAACCCTTTAAACTTTAATAACTGCCTCTCAAGTTCCACACCGTCAAGTGGAGACCCCTCACCAAAGGATGATGGAATGGACCAGGACCTGATGGTAAGATCCAGGTGTCTGACACCGACATGGTTCAGAGCCATGAAAACGACGGTCTTCTGGGCCAAAAGGGAGCGATGAGGATTACCCTCGCTCCTTCCTCACTGATCTTTCTGATAACTACTGGAAGCAGGTTCATCGGTGGAAATGCATAAGCAAGATGAAAGTCCCAAGGAGTCTGGAGAGAGTCGACCATCCCCGGAAGGTCTGCCATGTTCAGGGAGGCAAACCTCTTGACTTGTCTGTTGGCCCTGGTAGCAAACAGGTCTATCTTGGGAAGACCTCACAACTTCACTATTTTCCTGAAGATCAGGTGACAGAGGACACACTCTCCTTGGTGGAGAGTATGGTGACTTAGGAAGTCCGCTCTGGTATTGTCCACGCCTCTGATGTGAAGGGCTGAGAGAGAGAGAAGATGGGATTCTGCCAACCCGAGGATCTCCACCGTAGTAGACAGAGTCCTTGATCAAATTCCGCCTTGTCGATTGACGTATGCGATGGACGTGGCGTTGTCGGACAGAATTCTGACTTGAGACCCCCGCAGCTGTAGGAGAAAGTGATGCAATGCTTGTTTGATGGCTTTTAATTCTCTCAAGTTTGAGGAGTCCTCTGCTTCTTCTAATGACCATCGACCTTGGGCTAGGTTGGTCCCCAAATGGGCCCCCATCCTACAGGGCTAGCATCTGTCACTACTACTCCTGAGGGCTTAACTACCCACGGAACCCCCCCTGGAAAGATTATTCAGATCCAACCACCAGGACAGGGATCTGACCACTTCTAAGGATAGAGTCAGGCGGCCATTAAGCCGGCCCTATAACAGTTCTTCTGCACAGAGAACTTCCTGTTGTAAACACCAAGTATGAAATTGGGCCCACTGAACCGCTGGGATACAAGATGTTAGGGACCCTAGCAGGGACATAGCGTCTCTTAAGGATTTGTGAGGTTATTCTATAGCTCCTCTAACTTTATTCATGATAAGCAATTTTTTCTCTTCTGGTAGGAGACACTGCTGACTTACGGAATTTAGATGTAGACCCAGAAATGACTGAAGAGACCGTGGGACCAGTCTGGATTTTTCCAGGTTGATTATCCACCCCCAGAGCCTGCAAGGATGAAATTGCGTTAGCCAGGTGATCTCTGCATTGTTGTTGCAGAGCGTCCTACCACCAGAAAGTCATCCAGGTGGCCAGTTTAGATGATGTAAATAGGCCATCACCTCTGATATCATCTTGGTGAAGACATAGGGAGCCATGGAGAGGCCAAACGGCATTGCTGCGAATTGAACATGGCAGAGATGTCCGTTCATGATGACCGCCACTCTGAAATACTGTTGGTATTCTGTATGTATGGCCAGATGGTAATAAGCATCCTTTAGGTCTAGGACAGCCATGAAACATCTAGGAAATAAAAGCATAATTGTAGATCTCCATTTGAAGGTATGGAAAAGTAGAAAGGAGTTTAATCTCATCAAATTTATGATAGTTCTATAGGAACCATCTGGCTTAGAGACCAGGAATAAAGGGGAGTAGAACCCCATTCCTTCCTGGTCCGCTGAAACTTCTATCAGGACATTTTTGGATAACAGGCTCTGGATCTCTAATTAGAGAGCCTGCTGTTGTCTGGGAGAGGGCGGAGAAGTTACTATAAAGGAGTCCTGACGGATCTGACAAAATTCCAGCTTTATCCTGATGAAACTAGACTAAGAGTCCAAGCATTAGAGGTAATTTCCCCTATTGTTGGTCAAAGAACTTCACCCTACCACCCACCGAGATATCAGGTCTAGCGGAATTTTTTGTCGTTCTTTGAGGAGGATCCTCCAAACAGGGTTCCTTTTTGTTTTGTCTCCTACCGGTCCAGGTCCTTGTAGGACTTTTTTTTGACCAAACGGACACCTTTTGAAGGTCCTTCTGCAGGATGGAACAGATGGGTTAGGGAACCCCTTCTTTCTTTCTTCCGCTTTGGTTAAAATCTCATCCAGTACCTTGCCAAACAGGTACTCCCCTTGAAATGGCAGTGTGCACAATTAGAATTTTGATTGTGCATTCCCCTTCCAACCCTTTAGCCAAAGGGCACGACGAGCAGAGATCGTAAGGCCTGCTGAATTGGGCCACCAGCCGCAGGGAATCCGCAGAGGCATCTGCTAAGTAAGCAGAACCACCTCGTATCAACGGGATAGAGGACAACAATTCCTCCCTGCAAACCTCGTTCTTGATCTGGTCTTCCAGCTGATCTACCCAGACCAACATAGATCTTGCTGTACATGTGGCAGATATGGCTGGTTTAAAGGCTCCTGTGCAGGCTTCCCATGAGCGTTTGAGCAGCATCTCTGCTTTACGATCTAATGGATCCAACAGTAGCCCAGAGTCTTCCACGGGCAAGGCAGAATGTCTGGACGAAGAGGCGACAGCCGCGTCTACCTTTGGAACTTTGGACCAGGGCACCAAACCCTCATCATCGAAGGGGTATTTCATTTTGGAGGATGAAGGAAGGGAACTCCGTCCCTCCTGTCTGTCCCATTCCCTTCAGACCAGATCCTTAATAGCTGTAATAACTGGAAAGGACCGTCTCCTTTTCACAGAGAGTCCTGCAAACATAATATCCTGTGTTGACCTTGACTCTTGTTTCTACCATTCCCATCGTATTCCTTACCAATCTGACTAGGTTATCCATGCTCTCCATGGGAAAGCAGGATCTCCCCTCCTCATCAGATGATGATGACGATTTCGAGGGACTAGGAGATCTAGCCTGGTCGCTATCTGAAGAGGAGGTAGAAGGGGAAATGTTTTTCGATTTTGATCTATGCTTCCCAGGGAGAACTACATCCCTGAGGGAATGGAGTTCCTCCCTAATTACGGCACGTATGTCTGTGGATTTAACTGACGACTCCTCCTGCAGTGTCTGGTCTATACAATGCCGACACAGCCGCTTAGAATAAATGTCAGGAAGGGGCTGCGAGCACAAAGCACATTCCTTGTCTTTGAGATTTTTGGTTCTTTTAGTCTAAAAAGGGGGGTATACAGAAAGAAGGGGAATCAGCTTAATAGGTAGAGACTCATAACACTCACCCAGTGAAGCTTGTTAATGTGGTACCAGTTCTGGAGGTGGAAGCACAGCACGAGATGAAGGCGGACCAGATTTCTTATACTGTTCACTCTCATCAGTGGAGTTACCTTCTTTGGAGCGTCCACTGCTGCTCTTAGATCTGCTCTGCATATGCACATCCACCACAGGTGTGTGCACCTCTGAAGCCCCTGAAGAGGATATCTTGTGGGCAAAAATTCTGCAGTCAAACGTCGAGTTTTAAACACTGCAGCTCGCCCTCTCCATGCCGGGGCACACCTCCCCGGCCCGCCCGGAAGCAGAATATAGGACTTCCGGGTTCAGAACGCTAAATGGCCAGTGCGCATGCGCTGGGGCCGAAACCCGGAAGTCCCGGCCACGCGCCTCCTGCATGAGTGCAGCCTGTCCCTTTGCCGCACCGCGTTCCCACGAGTCAGGGCGGCTTATCCCGAACGCTGACCTCTTCACATCCATTCCTCAGACAGGGGGAGAGTCTGTCAAGCAGGGCTCTCCCGACGCTGCATCTGGCGCCCCAGACCGTGCAGTTCCCACAGAGACCGCACAGAGGTGGATAGGACCCAGGTAAGCCTTCTTACTACAGGTTCCCATAAGGACAGGAAACCAAACTGAGGAGGCGAGGGTTACCGTCTCTTTTTATCTGTATGTTTCCTGTCCCTATGGACGGATCCCCTCTCTCAAGTGGGTGCCGTTGTGGCGAGGCGAGAAGAAAAAATAATATTTTATTGAACATTATAACAAAAGTAATATATACAGTACATAATGAACAATCAAGCTAGCTAAAAAAAAGTGTATATGGAGGCTGCAGGTGAAAAAAAGAAAAGTAAACTCATTAGGTGCAAAATGCTTTGATTGCTAATATCACTGCAATGGAAAGACAAAATGAAAAACCCCCAAACAAAATGTATACTCCACTTTGCAAGCAGTATTATATCATATATCCAGTTCAACATGAACAAATTGGTGAAAGGTGCTCTTTAACTAGGACTTTTCATGTCCCCCTTTTTTGGGGAGTGTTTGAAGGAGTTTCTCTTTTCTTGAATCAGTTTTGAAAGATATTTCCTGAAATGTGATTTACAGCCTTTTGATTGGATAGTGCCGAGATTGGAATGGTTTTCTTCAGGATCTGCTGCGACATGCTCCCCCCCACCCTTTTTTTTTTTTTAATTTTGACCAGGCATTTTTAGTGTCTCGTCAGATATAGGCTGAAGAAAACTCCAGAAACTCCTCAAAAAATGCTGTGACCATAGTCTTCCAATATGACACGAGATCACACTTCCCTTCAGACAGCAGCCAGCATTGAAATCAGTAGCAGAGGCACACTCAGCAGCAAAGGAAACAGAGGAGATCTAGACTGGCCATTTTGCTTCTCCTCAGGTTGTGGATCTGCTCTGCTTTCCTTGCTGCTCTCCTGGATGCATGGGCCGTGGCTGGAACCAACAATACATTAAGTTAACAGTTATTTGCTATTGGAGTGTTAACAGATAACTGGGGCATATTTGCAATGACATGTCTCAAAGCGGTTAGAGCCATCTGAGTCGAGCATTAATCGGAGCCTAATCTGAGGAGATAGTGGAAATCAGACAAGAGCACAATGCTGGAGCCACTGACACTGTCCTCTCTAAAGGCCAAAAACGGCAGATTTGTATGGGGGCATCCTGACTGTCTCTCGACAAATAATAAGATCCATCATGTCAGATTTAGGACTTGCAATCTATTGGTTCTCCCTGAAATAAGCCAGAGTTAGAAGAGACTGGCAGTGGATTTTCAGAGAATACAGCAGCACTCAGCTGAGAGAGAGCGTTCTTGTGGGCCCAATTGTTGGCCCATCTTAACTGCACTGTGACTAAACAGCTTTGGTGCATGATTCTTTGATACAGGATAGGTGATAAATGTGCGATTGTTGAGAACCCCACAAAAATGGGGGTCCCGTGTTTTCATTCTGAAATGAGCATAAGTTACACATGCACACATTAGACTAGTGTCGCCCGAACACTCAAATATCAACAGGTTTGGCCGACACCATAATGTGTATGGGGGCACCGGTCAGATAATAGCTAAGAAAGATGTTGATGGGGCAATTTTGGACTGCCAAATGCATTGTTGTCCTGGAGATAAGCCACCAGCAACTTTTTCATAGAAAACACAGCAGATTTAGGTGGAGTGAACACACCTATGTATGGGAGAGACAGCCAAAAGGTGTTTTGGCTGAATGATCAGCCGAACAATCAACCAAAGCATCATTCGGCTGAGAGACATCTAATGTGTATGGCCAGCTTAAAGGGGTTGTCTGGTCTTAGGCTACAAATCTGCAGTCACTCTATGTGACTCTAGATTTGTGAATCCTCACAGCACGTGCACCCGTGAGGATTCTCCAGTGTCGGGAGAGGGCGGTCATGTGACCGCAAGTATGCGATTTGCATACTTCCGGCCATATTCCAACAAGACTGGATCCGGCCTTGCTCACACTAGCATTGAGTGAGGCTGAAAACGTCTAGTCGGCACGTTACCGCACGCATGAAAATCACATCTATGGGGTCAAACGCCAGCCACCCACGGCATCCAGGAATCCTCACATCACAGAGTGACTGCAGATTGTAACTTAAAACCAGACAACCCTTTTTACAGCTGCACACACAGACAGTGAGACTGTCTGCACTCTACATTAGTCCCAAAGACAATAAATAGCGCCGAAGTCAGCATATGTGACTACTGTAACAATTAAACAGGGGCCATAAGGGAGCCTGTTCTCATGATCAACAGGGGTCCTAGTGGTGGCTAGGTGATAAATATTGTTTAAGGCCAAACTACAACCTTATGAAGGGCATGACATTTCTTTTTTAGATCATTTATGTTTCCCATTTGCTAAAAAAGTATGAGAAAAATATAGGAGCCAATTCATCATAGCTTTTGTACCTTATTTTGAGACTGCGTTTTTAATTTGCTCCACATATATCTTTTCATTTACACATTTTTTAAAGCCATCTTTATATGTATTCATCTTTTTTCTTCTGATTTCAGTTTGCCACTGTTGACTAATTTTGAGGTTTCCAGATATTTTTGCCTGTTTCATCATTTGCAACTTTTCAAATAGTTACAACATTTTTTGCAGAAATGTACTCCAGTCTGACTGCAGACTTGTGATTCTCCATATAACATGGATACTGTGCGCTGTCATGATTCTCCAGTGCCGTGAACGGGCGAGAGTACAAGTGCAAGTACGCAATTTGCATATATGTTGTCACGTGCCGACTAGACGTGCGTGACCTCGCTCAACGCAAGTAAATTAAGTAAGACTGGACATGTCTAGTTGCAATGTGGTTGTAAGTATGCAAATCACCTGGACAACCGCTTTAAAGAGATTTTTTCACTGTGCCAAATTCGAGAACTGCATGCGCCATTTTTAAACCAATTTGGGCCAAAAACTGGCTTTGAATACCACAATACAAAGAATAAAAGTAACTTAAAAAATGCAGGTTTTTTCTGGTCTATTATGTATAGGATTAGACAAGATTTTACAATATACATATTTTTATGGTCATATATTACCATGAGACAGTACAGACAAAAGAAACAATTACAACTACACCCTTATGCTATTCCAATAATGCAGATGAATAAACTTACTCCAAATGACGTAACATTTCCGTTGTGCTTTTTCCACCAACACAGTTTAGTGCCAATCGCGGACGTGGGCAATTCTGTAAGAAACAGATCAATGACTGTAGTCCCTCAAACATTAATTCAACTAACAGCTACAATTGCTTCTCACTAAATTAGAATATAATATTAAAAGTTAATTTATTTCATTTCTTCAATACAAAAAGTGAAACTCATATTATAAAGAGTCATTACAAACAGTGAGTATTTCAAGTGTTTATTTCTGTTAATGTTGAGGATTATGGCTTACAGCCAATGAAAACACAAAAGTCATTATCTCAGTAAATTAGAATAATTAACAAGAAACACCTGCAAAGACTTCTGATGCGTTTAAAAAGGTCCCTTAGTCTGTTTCAATAGGCTCCACAATCATGGGGAAGACTGCTGACTTGACAGATGTCCAGAAGGCAGTCACTTACACACTCCACATGGAGGGTAAGCCACAAAAGGTCATTGCTAAAGAAGTTGGCTGTTCCGAGAGTGCTGTATCCAAGCATATTAATGGAAAGTTGAGTGGAAGGAAAAAGTGTGGTAGAAAAAGCTGCAAAAGCAACCGGGATAACCGCAGCCTTGAAAGGATTGTTAAGAAAAGGCCATTCAAAAGTTTGGGGGAGATTCACAAGGAGTGGACTGCTGCTGGAGTCATTGCTTCAAGAGCCACCACACACAGACGTATCCAGGACATGGGCTACAAGTGTCGCGCTCCTTGTGTCTAGCCACTCATGACCAATAGACAACGCCAGAAGCGTCTTACCTGGGCCAAGGAGAAAAAGACCTGGACTGTTGCTCAGTGGTCCAAGGTGCTGTTTTCAGATGAAAATACATTTTGCATTTCATTTGGAAATCAAGGTCCCAGAGTCTGGAGGAAGAGTGGAGAGGCACACAATCCAAGCTGCTTGAGGTCTAGTGTGAAGTTTCCACAATCAGTGATGGTTTGGGGAGCCATGTCATCTGCTGGTGTAGGTCTACTGTGTTAAATCAAGACCAAAGTCAGCGCAGCCGTCAACCAGGAAATTTTAGAGCACTTCATGCTTCTCTCTGCTGACAAGCTTTTTGGAGATGGATATTTCATTCTCCAGCAGGGCTTGGCACCTGTCCACACTGCCAAAAGTACCAATACCTGGTTTACACACAACAGTATCACTGTGCTTGATTGGCCAGCAAACTCACCTGACCTTAACCCCATAGAGAATCTATGGGTTATTGTCAAGAGGAAGATGAGAGACACCAGACCCAACAATGCAGACAAGCTGAAGGCTGCTATCAAAGCAACCTGGGCTTCCATAACACCTCAGCAGTGCCACAGGCTGATCGCCTCCATGACACACCGCATTGATGCAGTAATTGATGCAAAAGGAGCCCCGACCAAGTATTGAGGGCATTTACTGAACATACATTTCAGTAGGGCAACATTTCAGATTTTAAAAACATTTTTCAAGTTGTTGTTATAAAGTATTTTAATTTACTGAGATAATGACTTTTGTGTTTTCATTGGCTGTAAGCCATAATCATCAACATTAACAGAAATAAACACTTGAAATAGATCTGTTTGCAATGATTTATTATATACGAGTTTCACTTTTTGTATTGAAGAACTGAAATAAATTAATTTTTTGATGATATTCTAATTTAGTGAGAAGAACTTGTATCTCTCTCATCGTCCACATAAACGGCTGGCTTGGCCAAGTGTTCACGTGTTTTCAATAGGCAAAGAGGAGAAATTTGCTGCCAGACACCTTAGTTAGCAACTAATCTCCACCGAAAACACAAGAATCGGGTATTTGACTTTCAACCGCTCAATTCTTAGAGGTAGAATGCCCCCATACACATTATGTGGTCAGCAGTAGGGAAGAGCGCAAGTGCTCGAGTTTGCAAAGAGTGTCGCGGGTACTCGAGTGACATGTTCGAGTCCCTGCACCCACATGTTTCGCGGCTGTTAGACAGCCAAAACATTGTCTGTCATCACGGGCAATTCCCGAATGTTTTTTGGCTGTATAACAGCCGCGAAACAAGTGGGTGCAGGGACTCGAACATGTTACTCGAGCACCTGCGATACTCAGTGCATACCGGAGCACCCTAGGCAAACTCGAGTAAAGAGCACTTGCGCTCATCACTAGTCAGCAGATATCAGAGAAATCAGTTTTTTCGACAACTTTTATGTAGCTTTTATGGGGAAAGTAATTTATGTTGCAGTCTCCAGATCAGATATGGAGGTTTCCCTTACCTTAAACAGATCTTTCATTTCGGGCTTTCGCAGTTGTTCTTCAGTGATCACATGGTTGGCTCCTAATTCCCGAAGTCTCTCCACCAAGCTTTGGAGATTTGGTCTGCACATATTTAATGAGTTAGTTATGCTCATCATTTATTTATTTTTAGAACATCAAAAAGTATCTTTATAGACATACCTGTCTCGTACAACATTAATAGTAGTGATACCCAAAGAAGCTGCAATCTGTATAACAGCCTGTCCCACGCCACTGTTGCTGGCATTCTGTATTACCGTGTCCCCTGTGAAGCATGACATAAAAGGGGGTTAATGGCAAACGCATTCTATGACCTACAGTTGGTTGTTCTAAATATTTCCAGCTCGCTGCTTTTTACCTGGACGAAGAGTCTCATAATCAGAGAGCAGTCTGTAAGCTGTGCAAGGGTTAACACTCAAAGTCGCTGCGCCCACCACAGATATGTCGCTTTGTACCCGCACCAGGGCCTGCTCACTGAATAAGCCCTCTGTACACCATGTGCCTGTAAATCAATATGTTGTTAAAGTTATTTTGGAAAATATCTTTATTCATTTATTTTTCACCAATTTCTTTGCAAAGTGAAATTGAATAAATCAAAAATGAATGAATGAGAGAATAAAGACAAAGAAAGGTGTAACAATGCTGTATATGTGCAGCAAGACATGACTAAGACAGGATAATATGCCTTCATCCAGATCACTGCTTCTGGCATATAGGGATGGGGTGTCTACAACTTAGTTTTCTGCTAAGTTGCTTGAAGGGTGAACACATGCAGCCATTTCGGTAACAGTACCAGGTTCCAATGATGTGGCTATGAAATACTGTTTCTATTTCATGGCCTCTGGCTCATTGGATACAATGTTCACAAGAAATCCAAGGCATGCCCTTCCTCCACTGATGCAGAAAATGTATCACTACAATGTCAATGGGGCTTACCTGAGTGGAAGAAGGGACACTTAGATGTATCTCAATAACACCTACACACAAAGTGGCACAGGGGTCTATGGGTGACCACGTGGGCAGACTAAAGGTAGAAACAGCATGTCTTAATTATCACAATATCTTCCTCATTATTACACTTAGAAATTCTTTGTATCCTCCGGATCAATGTTTTTTTTTCTTAATCTGTGTTGTATCTACAACATTTATACATGTATAACATTTATACTTCTTAAACCCTTAAGCCCCGCGGGTGGTTTGCACGTTAATGACCAGGCCAATTTTCACAATTCTGACCACTGTCACTTTATGAGGTAATTACTCTGGAACGCTTCAACGGATTCCCCTGATTCTGAGATTGTTTTTTCGTGACATATTGTACTTCATGATTGTGGAAAAATTTCTTCGATATCACTTGCGTTTATTTGTGAAAAAAACGGAAATTTGGCGAAAATTTTGCAATTTTCAGAATTTGAATTTTTAAGCCCTGAAATCAGAGCGATATATCACACAAAAGAGTTAATAAATAACATTTCCCACATGTCTACTTTACATCAGCACAATTTTGGACCAAAATTTTTTTTTGTTAGGGAGCTATAAGGGTTAAAAGTTGACCAGCGATTTCTCATTTTTCCAACAAAATTTACAAAACCATTTTTTTAGGGACCACATCACATTTGAAGTCACTTTGAGAGGTCTGTATGACAGAAAATACCCAAAAGTGACACCATTCTAAAAACTGCACCCCTCAAGGTGCTCAAAACCACATTCAAGAACTTTATTAACCCTTCAGGTGCTTCACAGGAATTTTTGAATGTGGAAGAAAAAAATGAACATTTAACTTTTTTCACAAAAATGTTACTTTAGACCCAATTTTTTTTATTTTCACAGGGGTAACAAGAAAAAATGGACCCCAAAATTTGTTGTGCAATTTCCCCTGGGCACGCAGATACCCAATATTTGGGGAAAAAACACTGTTTAGGCGCACGGCAGGGCTCGGAAGGGAAGGAGCGCCATTTGACTTTTTGATTGTAAAATTTGCTTGAATAATTAGCGGACGCCATGTTGTGTTTGGAGAGCCCATGTGTGCCCAAACTTTGGAGCTCCCCCACAAGTGACCCCATTTTGGAAACTAGACCCCCCAAGGCACCTTTCTAGATGCATAGTGAGCACTTGGAACCCCCAGGTGCTTCACAAATTGATTCGTAACAATGAAAAAGTGAAAAAAAAAAAACACTTTTTCATTTTTATGAATCAATTTGTGAAGCACCTGAGGGTTCCAAGTGCTCACAATGCATCTAGATAGGTGCCTTGGGGGGTCTAGTTTCCAAAATGGGGTCACTTGTGGGGGAGCTCCAATGTTTGGGCACACAGCGGCTCTCCAAACGCAACATGGTGTCACTAACAATTTGAGCCGATTTTCCGTTAAATTTGTTAGAGGACACCATGTTGCATTTAGAGAGTCCCTGTGTGCCCAAACATTGGAGCTCCCCCACAAGTGACCCCATTTTGGAAACTAGACCCCCCAAGGCACCTATCTAGATGCATAGTGAGCATTTGGAACCCCCAGGTGCTTCACAAATTGATTCGTAACAATGAAAAAGTGAAAAAAAAAACACTTTTTCATTTTTATGAATCAATTTGTGAAGCACCTGAGGGTTCCAAGTGCTCACTATGCATCTAGATAGGTGCCTTGGGTGGTCTAGTTTCCAAAATGGGGTCACTTGTGGGGGAGCTCCAATATTTGGGCACACAGCGGCTCTCTAAATGCAACATGGTGTCCGCTAACAAATTTAACGCAAAATTGGCTCAAATTGTTAGCGACACCATGTTGCGTTTGGAGAGCCGCTGTGTGCCCAAACATTGGAGCTCCCCCACAAGTGACCCCATTTTGGAAACTAGACCCCCCAAGGCACCTTTCTAGATGCATAGTGAGCACTTGGAACCCCCAGGTGCTTCACAAATTGATTCGTAATAATGAAAAAGTGAAAAAAAAAACACTTTTTCATTTTTACGAATCAATTTGTGAAGCACCTAGGGGTTCCAAGTGCTCACTATGCATCTAGATAGGTGCCTTGGGGGGTCTAGTTTCCAAAATGGGGTCACTTGTGGGGGTGCTCCAATGTTTGGGCACACAGGGACTCTCTAAATGCAACATGGTATCCGCTAACAAATTGAATGGAAAATCGGCTCAAATTGTTAGCGGACGCCACATTGCGTTTGGAGAGCCCCTCTGTGCCCAAACTTTGGAGCTCCCCCACAAGTGACCCCATTTTGGAAACTAGACCCACCAAGGCACCTTTCTAGATGCATAGTGAGCACTTGGAACCCCCAGGTGCTTCACAAATTGATTCGTAACAAAGAAAAAGTGAAAAAAAAAAACACTTTTTCATTTTTATGAATCAATTTGTGAAGCACCTGGGGTTCCAAGTTCTCACTATGCATCTAGATAGGTGCCTTGGGGGGTCTAGTTTCCAAAATGGGGTCACTTGTGGGGGAGCTCCAATGTTTGGGCACACAGGGACTCTCGAAATGCAACATGATATCCGCTAACAATTTGAGCCAACAATTTGTTAGCGGATATCATGTTGCATTTGGAGAGCCCCTGTGCGCCCAAACATTGGAGCTCCCCCACAAGTGACCCCATTTTGGAAACTAGACCCCCCAAGGCACCTATCTAGATTCATAGTGAGCACTTGGAACCCCAGGTGCTTCACAAATTGATTCATAAAAATGAAAAAGTGTTTTTTTTTTCACTTTTTCATTTTTACGAATCAATTTGTGAAGCACCTGGGGGTTCCAAGTGCTCACTATGCATCTAGATAGGTGCCTTGGGGGGTCTAGTTTCCAAAATGGGGTCACTTGTGGGGGAGCTCCAATGTTTGGGCACACAGGGGCTCTCCAAACGCAACATGGCGTCCGCTAACAATTTGAGCCGATTTTCCATTCAATTTGTTAGCGGACACCATGTCGCGTTTGGAGAGCCCGTGATGTGCCTAAACAGTGGAGCTCCCCCACAAGTGTCCCCATTTTGGAAACTATACCCCTCAAGGATTTTATTAAGGTGTATAGTGAACATTTTGAACCCAGAGGTATGGCACATTATTTGTTTACATTAGGTCATCATATTGAATAAGTTGTCATTATTCTTGAGCGCAAGTGCTCGCTACTTGAGTTTGCATCGGGTACTCAGGTATGCACCATGTACAGCGTGTGCTCGAGTGACATGCTCGAGTCCCTGCTCCGCATGTTTCACGGTTATTAGACACCCAAAAAAAAACATGCGGGGATCGCTCGTGCATGGCAGGCAATCCCCGTAAAGTTTTTTGACCGCGAAGCATATGGGGCAGAGACTCGAGCATGTCACTCAAATACCCACGATACTCAATGCATACCAGAGCACCCGATGCAAACTCAAGTAGCGAGCACTTGCTCTCAACACTAGTCGCCATATCGTCATCTTTTTTTCTTACTTTTGAAAAAAATCCAAACCCCAGCCCTAACCTAGCACAACCCTAGCCCCAGCACAACCCTAGCCCCAGCACAACCCTAGCCCCAGCACAACCCTAGCCCCAAACCCAGCCCTAACCCTAGCCCAATCCTAACCCAAGAGTTTATTTTTGACGCCGTTCCTTGTGCGGTATAAGTGATTAGACGACTTTATTCTTCGGGTCGGTGTGATTACAGCAATGCCAGAATCATATGGGGTTTTTATGACTGACAGCTGTCACACACTAAAAGACGCATTTTTTGTAAAATCTAATTTTTGCATCGCCATATTTTGAGAGCTATAATTTTTCAAGATTTTGGCAGACAGTCATGTGACGGCTCGTTTTTTGCGGGATGACTTGACGTTGTTATTGGTGCCATTTTCAGGCACGTGACATTTTTTGATCGCTTTCTATTCCGATTTTTGGGAGGCAGAATAAACAAAAACCAACAATTCAGGAATTGTTTTTTTTTTTTATTCTGTTCCGCGTGTGGTAAAATTGATGAGGTAGCTTTATTCTTCGGGTCAGTACGTTTACAGCGGTACCACATTTGTATCATTTTTCTATGTTTTGGCGCTTATACACAATAAAAGCTATTTTATAGAAAAAAATATTTTTTAGTATCGCTTTATTCTGAGAGCTATAACTTTTTTATTTTACGGCTGATGGAGCTGTATGGTGGCTTGTTTTTTGCGGGACGAGATGACGTTTTCAGCGGTATCATTTTTATTTATATGCGTCATTTTGATCGCGTGTTATTCCACTTTTTGTTTGGCGGTATGGTGATAAAGCATTGTTTTTTGCTTCGTTTTTTTTTTTTTTTTATTTTTACCGTGTTCACTGAAGGGGTTAACTAGTGGGACAATTTTATAGGTCAGGTTGTTCCGGACGCGGCGATACCAAATATGTGTACTTTTATTGTTTTTTTTAAATTTTTTTTATAATAATATTTATTGATGGGTACATTATATTTTTATTTTTGGTGTATTATTTTTTTTATTTTTTTATAATATTTTTGCACATTTTTTTTTTTTTTTTTTTCCACTTTCACACAGTTTATACACTTTATTACTTTGTCCCACTCTGGGACTTTCACTTTTTTTTTTCTGATCGCCTGCATGGCACAGGAATGGAGCACCATCCCTATGCCATGAAGGCTGTCAGAAGTGCACAGTGTGAAGATTGCTTGGAGATGCACTGCGCATGTCCAAGCAATCTTCCTGCTCTCTGGTGACCCGGATGTTGTCATGACGACATCGGGTCGTCATGGCAACACCCGGGAAGCCTTTGCAGACTGCGCTGGAAGCCGGAAGAGGAGGTGAGTATCGCCGATCACCTCCCCTTGCCTCCGCAATGCCGCGATCGACTTCGATCGCAGCATCGCGGGGGTTAATGTGCTGGGAGCGGTGCAGGACCGCTCCCTGCACATAGTACCGGGTGTCAGCTGTGACAATCAGCTGACACCCGGCGGCGATCGCGCCCGCACAGCCTGTGTGCGCGCGCGATCGCCATGACGTACTAATACGGGTCTGGGTATTAAGTCCCAGGGCACAGACGCGTATTAGTACGTCAGATGTCAGTAAGGGGTTAAACCAAAACACAGAATTCGCTTTTCTGGAATTTCAAATAAATAATCACTTACCCATAGATTCCGTGACCGTTCCGGTAATTGGCACCAGTTGTCAGATGACTGATGGACAAGACGAAAACACTTCTGGTTCTAGCAGAGACCACCTAGGAGGTGGCACTGGAGCAGCTGGAAATCTAAAAAGGTCTTCTAGTTTCGGAAACTCCATCTCCAGGCTGCAGT
The DNA here is from genome assembly GCF_046119375.1 of Phyllobates terribilis. NCBI lineage: Eukaryota > Metazoa > Chordata > Amphibia > Anura > Dendrobatidae > Phyllobates > Phyllobates terribilis. Next base: position 529,989,776 of record NW_027362762.1, on the reverse strand, counting down.
TTCTTTTAAAGCAAAACATACTTCACTCACCCTCCTCCGGTCCAGTGTGGAGCCTCAGCAGCTGCACCAATATCTGCTATTATCTGCAGTGCTGATGTCCCGTGGGCAGTGCCCCAACAAATCAGAGAGCGCAGTGGCTCTGCCAGAGTTCACGGCACAATCCGCTGAGCTAATTTACTGGCTGCAGAGCTGTCGATGTGATGTCTGCGCTGCAGATAATAACAGACACCAGAGCAGTGGCGGAGACTCCGCACTGGAGCCGGAGAGGGTGAGTAAAGCGCAGTTTGCTGCAGCTGGGAAAAAAGGGTTTTGCGAAATATGGTTCTCCCCTTTAAAGGAGAAGTATTTGCTATCTCTATTTTTTAACATTCCCTTCTCTAAAGCAGATTTCCCAGAAAATTATTTATAAAGGGGTTATCTGGGACTTTGCTTATTTTTTCCTATGGCACTAAGAACTTACAGGCAGGTAGTTGCTAACTACCTGCCTGCTGTGCCTTCTTCTCTTCTGATCTGTCAATGTGGCCTCACTACCAATTTCATGTTGATTGACAGCCAGCTCCCTGCTGCCTAACTGGGAGGAGCTGGCTTTCAATCAGCATGACTGACAGTGATCCCCTGTCGACAGAGCAGCCCAGAAGGGGGGAGAGCTTCTCTCTTGACGAGAGGTGACATGAAGCAGCGGTCTATGACTGCTCTGAGCCACCAGAGATCACCACTCCTGTCTGTATTTAGTGCCTGCACACTTATTCATAACTAGTACTAAGAAGTAATAATAATAATAATAATTATTATTTATATAGTGCCAACATATTCCACAGCGCTTTACAATTCAGAGGTTCATATTCAACAGTCATAAGTAACATAGCCAAAGATAATACAATAATTAAAGCAAAAATAATGACGACCCTGCTCGTAAGAGCTTACAATCTACGATGAGGTGGCGGTGACACAAAGTGAAGGGGCTTATTTACAACGATGGTCCAGCCATCTTTAGGGGATGAGGGATAGATAAAGGCTGCATGAGCTCATCACCAGCCAGTATCTGTAGTGCTTTTGGGTTCGGAGGAGACTTATGTTTGGAGAAATAAGGGATGGGCTATAAGAATATAAAAGGATTTCGATTAGGGAACGTGATAGGCCGCCCTAAACAGGTGTGTTTTTAGGGAGCGCCTAAAACTGTGTAAGTTGTGTTTCATCCTTATTTCTTGGGGTAGAGTATTCCAAAGAATAGGTGAAGCTCGGGAGAAGTCTTGAAGCCGGGAGTGGGAGGTACGGATGTTTGTCGAAAGTCGCTTGCGGAGCGTAGAGAACGGGTAGGCCGATAAACAGAAATGAGGGAAGAGATCTAGGGGGGTGCCACACTGTGGAGAGCTTTGTGGGTGAAAACAAGCAATTTAAATTGGATCCTATAATTCATGGGCAGCCAGTGCAATGACTAGCACAGAGCGGAGGAGTCTGAGTAAAAGCTAGCCAAATAGATGACCCTGGCTGCAGCATTAAGGATGGACTGGAGAGGGGAAAGTCGAGTGAGGGGGAGGCCAATTAATAGAGAGTTACAGTAGTCAAGGCGGGAGTGGATCAGGGCAACAGTGAGGGTTTTTGTTGTTTCCAAGGTGAGAAAGGGGTGGATTCTAGCGATGTTCTTCAGGTGCAAGCAACAAGAGCGTGCAAGAGATTGTATATGGAAGGTGAAGGAAAGATTGGTGTCAAACACAACGCCCAGAAAACTGCTGGCTCGGCGTTATTGTGGTGCCACACACGGAGAGAGAGATGTCAGATTTAGGGAGGTGAGTAGACGGCGGGAGCAGAAGTAGTTCAGTTTTGGAAAGGTTGAGTTTCAGATAGAGCGGACATAATGTTAGAAACTGTGGCCAGACAGTCCCTGGTGTTCTGTAGTACAGTGGGGGTAAGGTCAGGGGATGAAGTGTATAGTTGTGTGTCATCAGCATAAAGATGGTACAGAAAACCAAATTTGCTTATGGTCTGTCCAATTGGGGTTGTGTAGAGACAGAAGAGAAGAGGGCCAAGGACTGAACCCTGAGGAACCCCAATAGTGAGAGGAAGGGGGGAGGAGAAGTGGAGCCAGAGAAAGATACACTGAAAGAGCAGTCAGATAGGTAGAAGGAGAACCAGGAGACAGCAGCATCCTTTATGCCGATTGAGTGGAGCATAGAGAGTAGGAGGTGGTGGTCAACGGTGTCAAAAGCTGCAGAGAGGTCAAGAAGAATGAGCAGAGAGTAGTCACCATTACGTTTTGCTGTCAGGTCATTGGTTACTTTGATGAGTGCAGTTTCTGTAGAATGTAGGGGGCGGAAGCCGGACTGTGATGGGTCTAGATGAGAGTTAGTGGAGAGGTAACTGGTAAGGCTGGAGTAGACCAGGCGCTCCAAGAATTTAGTGATGAAGGGAAGATTGGAGACTGGTCTGTAGTTGTTTGAGCAGGAAGGGTCAAGGTAGGTTTTTTTTAATAATTGAGTAATGATGAAGTGTTTGAAAGAGGAGGGGAAGATACTAGAAGAGAGGGAGAGGTTGAAGATTTTAGTTACGCGAGTAGTGACGACTGAAGAAAGACTGGAGTAGATGTGAGGGGATGGGGTCAGTGGTGCATGTAGTGGGATGAGAAGAAGAGAGGAGCCTGGAGACTTCCTCTTCTGTAACTGGGTCAAATGTGGAGAGTGATCCAGAGGGGAAGTGGGGAGTCATGGCACTTGGTGGCTGGGAGCGGATTTCCTGACCGATGGTGTCTATTTTCTCTGTGAAGTAGGAGGCCAAGTCCTCAGCACAATTGTCCGTGATGGGGGCCTGGCTTTAGGACTGAAGGAGGGAGTGAAAGGTGTCGAAGAGTTTTTTGGGGTTGTTGGATAGTGAGGAGATCAGGGTGGTGAAGTAGGTCTGTTTGGCGAGGTGAAGGGCAGAGTTATATGTTTTTAACAAATTTATAGTGGATAAAGTTTTCCTCCATAGGCGTTCGACACTTCTAGAGCATCGCTGGAGAAATCGGGTTTGCGGTGTGAGCCAGGGCTGTTTTACTCTGTGTTTAAAGGTCCTGAGGGTGAGGGGCGCTACTTGGTCCAGCGTGCTTCTGAGAGTGTCATTGTAGTGGTTTACAGCCAGATCAGGACAGGAAAAAGAGGAGATTGGAGATAGTGATGAGTGAAGGGAGTCTGTAAGGGCCCCGTCACACTAAGCGATGCAGCAGCGATCCCGACAACGATACGACCTGTCAGGGATCGTTGCTGCATCGCTAATACATCGCTGGTGAGCTGTCAAACAGGCAGGCTCACCAACGATCAGGGGAGCAGCGATATCGTGGAAAGAATCGTTCCACGATGTCCTGCTCCCGTTACCAGCCTGCTGCAAGCAGGAGCAGGCTGGTAACTATGGTAAACATCGGGTTACTAAGTGCGCGCGTGCCCCTAGTAACCCGATGTTTACCATAGTTACCAGCCAGATCGTTGGTCCCGCTGGTCACACACAGCGATGTGTGCTGGCCAGCGGCAGCGGGAGGCCAACGACCAAAAAATGGTCCAGGACACTTTGCAACGATCAGCGACCTCACAGCAGGGGCCTGATCGTTGCAAAGTGTCACACACAGCGACATCGCTGGTGAGGTCGCTGGTGAGTCACCAAAACCGTGACTCAGCAGCGATATCGCTAGCGATATCGCTATGTGAGACGGGGGCTTAAGTGTATGAGGGTTAATTGCTTGTAGATTTCTGAATGTGTGATAGGTAGGAGTGTGCTGGGGCGGGCGAGGATTTGTGAGCGTGAAGGAGAGAATGTTCTGATCAGAGAGGGGAAGAGGGGAGTTATCTAGGTGGGGGATTGAACAGAGCAGGACAAAGACCAGATTAAGGGTGTTTCTGTCTTTGTGTGTCTCAGAGGTTGAAAGCTGTGAGTGGCCAAGAGAAATGGTTAAAGATAGAAGCTGGGATGCGGATGAGGAGGTGGGACTGTTTATGGGGATGTTGAAGTCGCCCAGGATAAGAAGTTGAAATAATTGTAACCAGTATAGGCATCTAGGATAGGAATTAAAAGCCCCCCCCCCAGTTTTTTAAATAAATCTGTGTATATGTGTATGTAGTGTGTGTGTTAATATACTCACCTACAGCCGCCTTCTCCCGAGATCTAGCGCTGCTCCATTCCTCTTCTGAGTGACATCACCGCTCTGCAGACTGTCTGGGTCATGCTGCGCTCTGCATGATCCAGAATTGGCTTTTACAGTCAAAGCCCATGGAGTGTCAGAACGAGGCTCCATTGACTTACATTGTAAAAGAGACTTCCGGCTCATTCATAGAGCATAGAACGAGCTGGCTAATCTGAAGATCGGCGAAGTCACTGAGTAGAGGAGCAGAACGGAGCTGGATCTAAAGATGTCGATAGTAGGCGAGTACATTAAGGTGGGCATGATGAAGCTGGGTGAAACGTGCATTGGAGCTCCGGGTTGCAAAAGATATAATATTGCTAGACTTCTGAAATTTCTAATGTAAACATACTTTAATCATGCACTTTATACGTGTATACTTTCGCACTATTGCATACCTGTAGTATTATATATGTCTTATAGCCTTCTAGTGTCGTTTTTCTAGCCCTTCTTAGAGTTACTATTTTTTTTTATTATTTTTGCTCTCTTTTATATCAAAGATGATATGTTTTGGAGCTATTTGTGTACCACCTTTTCTTATGGTGGAATAATTAACGTATATAAAACCAGAAAACATCTTTGAAGCAGATCTGTCAGCAGAGTTCACAACACAAACGGTACATATTATATAGATATCTTCAACCGGATGAAGCATATGTACTTGCGTTGAAAATTAATGTCAGAATGACTGTATAAACCTGATATTAAAATGAGCATTTTAGGAGTCCAGCCATATTCAGTCTTTGCTCACACAGCAGGATTGTTGGCAGCAGCTGGTACTGAGCAGTTGGAAAACTCAACAGCAGCAGGAGAGACACTGAAGACCTGTCAATCATGCTAGGTGGGCAGAGATTGAGCTTAAATATTAAAAAAAAAAAATATACAGCCATTCTGACAAGGATCTCAAAATTAAGTACACCAGGCTCATCAGATCTATTTAATAATGCATGCAATTCGTATTGTAAGTTCTGGTAATCGATCAACTTTAATCTAGATTGGCGTGTAGACATGGTTCTACTGACCTAACTGAAATTTTTCTCAATTACCAGAACATGTATCAAACATGTTTAGAAATATGATTCACAACCACCATTTACAGCACAATTAAAGGGTGCGAAGATCTGAAAGACAACTGCATAATAGGCAAATTAAAGATTTCATATAGCTATACAGTGGTGCACAGCTACAGTAGTGTTCAAAACAATAACAGTTCAATATGTCTAATCAGATTAATTACTGTTTTTGGTATAAATTATATTACCACATGTCAAACATTTTACCAGTTGGTGCAGTAGATACTAAGAAAACCAACAGACTCCAAATTCATGATCTGCATATTTTTGAGTCAGTGTATTTCAATAATAAATTGAAAGGAGGCGTGTTCAAAATAATAGCAGTGTGGAGTTTAATTAGTGAGGTCAATCATTCTGTGTAGAAACAGGTGTGAATCAGGTGGCCCTTATTTGAGGGTGAAGCCAGCACATGTTGTACATGCATTTCTCCTTGAAAGACTGAGAAATATGGGTCGTTCGAGACATTGTTCAGAAGAACAACGCACTTTGATTAAAAAGTTGACTGGAGAGGGCAAAACTTATAAAGAAGTGCAGACAATGATAGGCTGTTCAACTAAAATGATCTCCGATGCTTTAAAATGGAAAGCAAAACCAGAGAGACATGGAAGAAAATGGAAGACTACCATTCGAATGGATCAAAGAATAGCCAGAATGGCAAAGGCTCAGCCAATGATCAGCTCCAGGATGATCAAAGACAGTCTCAAGTTACCTGTGAGAACTGTGACAGTTAGAAGACATCTGTGTGAAGCTAATCTTTTAGCAAGAAGTACCTGCAAAGTCCCACTGTTAAAGAAGTTGTCCACTACTTTCTAATATTCCCCCAATGTATCCCCCCCGGAGCCCCTAAGACTTTTTGTAAATACCTTATGTTGCAGAGAATGCCTGTGAGCGGCGTTATCGGTGGCCGCTCACAGGCATCACGTGACTTTGCGCTGACATCAAGTGAGTCGTGACTCAGCGCTGGGGCCCCGCGGTGGCGGCTGGGTTGTGGGCGGGGTTACCCCCCGCGTCACACCCGGCATCCACCACATGCTTTCCCAATGAATGGGGAGATGCAGAGTGCGCGTTGGATACCGGGTGTGACGCGGGGGTAACCCCGCCCACAGCCTGGCATCCACCATGGAACCAGGAAGACAAAGACCCCTGGCTGCAGCCAGCACTTGTCATGACATCAGTGGATGTCAGAGCCGGCTGCAGCTGGGGGTCACGTGATGCCTGTGAGCGGCCAGTGATGATGCCGGACCTATTTACCGCATACAAGGGATCATGGACCAGTTTGCATATATTAAAATACTTGAAGAGGTCATGTTCTCTTAGGCTGAAGAGGAAATGCCCTTGAAATGGGTGTTTAAACAAGACAATGACCCTAAAGACACCAGTAAACGAGCAAAATCTTGGTCCAATAAAATCGAGGTTATGGAGTGGCCAGTCCAATCACCACACCTTAATCCGATAGAACACTTGTGGGGCGACATCAAAAATGCCGTTTCTGAGGCAAAGCCAACAAACGCCCAAAAATTGTGGGATGTAGTCAAAGCATCCTGGGCTGGAATAACAGTTGACAGGTGCCAAAAGTTGTTTGACTCTGTGCAACATAGATGTGAAGCAGTTCTAAAAAACTGTGGTTATACAACTAAATATTAGGTTAGTGATTCACAAGAAAGCTAAATCCTCAAAAAAAAAAAAAGAGTACAGATTGTGAGTGTAAAGACAAATGCAGACACTGCTATTTTTTTGAACAGCCCAATGTTCATTTTCTGTTATTTTCTGTAAAGTAGTTAAAAATTATATACATTTCTCTTCATGTTTTGAATTAGAAAACAGTGTAATGTTCCCAATGCATGGACATAAAAACTAGTATAAAGATTTTGTGCTTAACTCATGTTTTTGAACACACTGCTATTATTTTGAACACTACTGTATGTCAAAAGACTTAGAAAAATCTTGTGGGCTCTTGGTCTTTATGTGTGGGGAGGTTTAATAGCATTACCGAGGGGAATAAAAAGAAATTAGTGTTATTCAACAAAAAGCAAAGAACAGTGACTTGCATGTAGTTTTTTGGTGTTCCCTTTTCTTTCCTACCTAGACCAGCATCCACTGGAATCACCCAATCACCAGGCCGCACTGAAGATACATGATTTCCAACTTCAGCTACCACACCTACGCCTTCATTTCCCCCTACTGTTGGAAGCGGAGGCAGCAGTGCATAGGTCCCTGCAAAAGACAGTACCAAAATATTAAGTTTAATCCTGTTAATGTTTAATTAAAAAGTACATGTAAAAAATAAATAAATAAAATAAAATATAAGATGGTCTTACTGTCCTGATTCCCCACAACAATTTAAAGAGGTTGTCCACTACTTTATCTGATTGGTCGGGGTCCGACACCTGGCACCTCCCTGATCTGCTGTCCTCGGTGTCGGCGGCCAAAAATGCTAAGTCTTCTGATAGTGGCCGGGTACTGCACATCCGCCTCCTATTTAAATCAATCAGCTGGGTGTCGGACCCCGACCGATCAGACATTGATGACCTATCCCAATGATAGGCCATCAATGATAAAGCAGTGGGCAACCTCTTTAACGAGAACCTGACAGATGATGTATGCTACCTGAACCATGGGCAGCATGAATCAGACACTATCATTTCAGGCAAGAATATTTTACTCTGAAATGTTGTGGCGTTTCAGGGAAAACATACACTTAAAAAGGAGACTAGGGACAACACTTGGACCACTAGTCCAAAGGGCGAGTTCCCAGTGGGTTCTTCCAGTCCCGCTCCCCTTGAGTGACAGGTCTCTCCCTAAACATAATTGGGGAGATCTGTGACCCAAACTGCATGGTCCCCAGCCAGCTTTTAAATGTATGTTTTCTCTAAAACACTTTAGCAAAACTTACCTGTCTGGAATGGAGGCAAACAGAGTCATGCTGCCTGTAGTTTGGGCAGTGCAAATCAGCTTTCAGACTTCCTTTAAAACTGCTTCTAGTGCTCATACCTAATATCTGCACCAATATGGCTGATATGTCTAGGAACTGTCCAGATTCTTCTGCTTTGTATTTTGCTATTCAGTCTTTTTGAGTTGCAGTTTGTCATCATCAGCATTCACCCAGCATCATAGTCTTCCTATGATGCCCTGGTCTCAGACAGTTTTCATGCTTTCTGTTCATCTGGATGCTACCGCTGCAGCCAATCACTAGCTGTAATGATGGCAGCTGACAATCCCGTAGTACTTGATGTAGCTCCTGCATATATCAGCAGGAAATGCAACTAAACATATCAGGATAGTGCCACACAATTTTTATGATAGCTAAGAAGATAAGCAGCTGGCAGACCCTTTTGTTGCCATTTATCTCAGTACTGAAATGATTAAAGAGGTTGTCAACTACCCTGATTAAGTTACTGGTTTTGCCATAAATGCTTAAGAATAATGCCCCTAAAGATCCCCATGTACCTTTTCTGCCAAGATTCATGTTGTTTTATGACTCTCTGCTTTGCTTCCTGTGCCCGGGCACCGGCTCTGCTATCACAGGTATCCCTTCATCTGCAAGATCCTCTGCTCTCTCCTGACTACATTTCCCATCATTCCTTGAGCACTGAGTAGACCCCCTGCAACTCGGCCTAAACCCCTCCCACTGCACCCACAGTGTCACACAAAGTACTAGATAATGTTACAGAAAACAGAAGTACTGCACAAAGCACCAGCCTTCCCAATAAAGATTATCCCCTACTCGCCCTCACTGACAGACTGACGGATGGGCTAAACAGAATGGATAGCTAGAATATATAGATTAATTGGATGTGGAAAGAAAAAATGTATGTATTTCTAAAATAGAGAGTATAAAGCAGGGTATATACACACGGAACCGGGTGTACAGCAGGGTGTGTATATAGTGGCTTGCAAAAGTATTCACCTCCTTGGCTTTTTACCTATTTTCTTACAGTACAAGCTGTGTTTAAATATTTTTGCGATCTGATTGGTGCGTGATGCATCAGCACTAAATAGTTTAAGTTGGTGAAGTAAGAAAAATACAGGCATAAATTACATTTAATTTATGGGATCAAATAACTAAAAATTGGCATGTGCATATGTATTCACCCCCTTTACGATAAAGCACCTGAAAATTTCTGGTGTAAGCAATTACCTTCGTAAGTCCTATGCTTAGTCCACCTGTGTGCAATCTAAGTGTCACATGGTCTGTCAGTATATACACACCTTTTCTGAAAGGCCACAGAGGCTGCAACACCATTAAGCAAAAGTCACCACTAACCAAACAATACCATGAAGACCAAAGTGGTCTCCAAAGTAGGTCAGGGGCAATGTTGTAAAGTAGTTGAAAAGTTCAAGTCAGTGTTCTAAAAGAAAAAATTCCCAAATCTCGGATGATCCCCCCCGGACCACAATCAAATCCATTATCATTAAATGGAAAGAACATGGTACCACAACAAACCTGCCAAGAGAGGGCTGCCCACCAAAACTCTCAGCCCGGGCAAGGAGGGTATTAATCAGAGAGGCATTAGAGAGACCAAAGGTAACCCTGAAGGAGCTGCAGAGCTCTTAAGCAGAGACTGAAGTGTCTGTCCATACCACCACAATAAGCCACACACTTTATAGAGGTGGCCTTTATGAAAAAGTGGATTGAAAAAGCCTTTACTTACACACAAAAATTGAAAGGCTCGTTTTGAGTTTGCCAAAAGACATATGGGAGACTTGCCAAATGTATGGAGGAAGGTGCTGTGGTCAGATGAGACCAAAATTTACCTTTTTGCGACCAAGATAAACACTATGTCTGGCGCCAAACCAACACAGCTCAACACCCCAAGAACACCATTCCCAGAGTGAAACATGGTGGTGGCAGCATCATGCTGTGATGTTTTTGGCAGCAGGGACAGGGAAAATGGTCCGAGTCGAGGGGAAGATGGATGGTGCGAAATACATTGATATTCTTGAGCAAAACCTGTTTTAGTCTGTCAGTGATTTGAAACTGAGATGGAGATTCACATTCCAACAAGACAATGACCCAAAGCATACTGCTAAAGAAACACTCGATACAATTAAAGAGGATGTCCGGTCAAAAGTGATAAGTCTGCAGTCACTCTGTGTGATTGCAGACTTATGAATCCCCCCAGAGTATGCACTGTGCGCTGCGGGGATTCGCCGGTATGAGAGCTGGGACTGGAGGCTATGTATATGTTATACATATCCCCGGCCATTCAGCACCGCCTCGCTCCATTCACTTGTATGGAGCGAAGGCCATGCCCCGTCATGTGATGTGACCAGCCACTGGGAACGTCCAACTAGAGGGCACGGCCTCGCTCAATACAAGTGTATGGAGAGCGAGGCCACGCCCACTGGCTGGGACTATGTATAACGCATACATAACCTCCGTAACCGGGTCTCATACCGGCGAATCCCCGCAGTGCACAGTGCCTGCGCTGGGGGGATTCATAAGTCTGTAGTCACACAGAGTGACTGCAGACTTATCACTTTTGACCGGACAACCCCTTTAAGGAGAAACGTGTAAATGTTTTGGAGTGGCCTAGTCAAAGCCCAAACCTTAATTCAATTGAGAATTTGTGGTCAGACTTGAAGTTTGCTGTTCAACAGTGGAAACCATCTAACTTGAAGGAGCTAGATATGTTTTGCCTTGAAGAATGGGCAAAAAAAAAAAAACAGATTATGTGGAAAGCTCAGAGACAGACTTCTCCAAAGCGACTTGCAGCTACAATTGCCAGAAAAGGAGTCTCTACAAAAGTACTGACTTTAGGTGGTGAATAGTTATGCACACTGAAGTTTTCAGTTATTTTGACCTATTTGATGTTTGCTTCACAATAATAAGAAAAGCAAATGTTCACAGTTGTAGGCATGTTCTTTATATGAACTGATGCAAACCCTCAACTGTGAAATAACAGGTTGTGAGATAGCAAAACACAATAAATGCTGAAGGGGTATGCAGCAAGCCACTGTATGTATATACACCTTGCATCATACATACAGATATAGATAGGGGTCTTGATCTGCAGGGAGAGCCGTGTCTGCACCAGCATGGACAGAAACAGCAGAGTTGAGCTCTGTGCACCCACATAACATGCCCTGCCCACCCAGTCAGTTTCCAGAGCCCCAAGTGTGACCTCAAAAGAAGCAGGAGATTCTAGGCCTGAGATCATATGATCAGAGGAGTAGCTCAGGTTACTGCAGGGTTTAGAAAAGCAAAGTATTTAGTGAACAGCTCATCTATGCAGTTAGCTCACATGAAAGGGACATGTAAAGTAGTGGCCAGCCCCATTAATCATATTTTACCTATTTTTCCACTTCACCAACCCCCTGGCAAAAATTATGGAATCACCGGGCTCGGAGGATGTTCATTCCGTTGTTTAATGTTGTTGAAAAAAAGCAGATCACAGACATGGCACAAAACTAAAGTCATTTCAAATGGCAACTTTAGGGCTTTAAGAAACACTAAAAGAAATCAAGATTAAAAATGTGGTACTCAATAAGGGTAATTTTTTTCAGACCAAGCAGAGGGAAAAAATTATGGAATCACCCTATAAATTTTCATTTCCAAAACTAACACCTGCATCAAATTAGATCTGCTCGTTAGTCCGCATCTAAAAAGGAGTGATCACACCTTGTTGCACCAAGTGGACTGACAAAAGCAATCGTGGACTGTGGATGACTGGATGAAAGTCATATTCAGTGATGAATCGCGAATCTGCATTGGGCAAGGTGATGATGCTGGAACTTTTGTTTGGTGCCGTTCCAATGAGATTTATAAAGATGACTGCATGAAGAGAACATGCAAATTTGTACAGTCATTGATGATATGGGACTGCATGTCAGGTACAGGCACTGGGGAGATGGCTGTCATTACATCTTCAATAAATGCCCAAGTTTACATTGATATTTTGGACAGTTTTCTTATCCCATCAATTGAAAGGATGTTTGGGGATGATGACTTCATTTTTCAAGGTGATAATGCATCCTGCCATAGAGCAAAAACTGTGAAAACATTCCTTGAAAGAAGACACATAAGGTCAATGTCATGGCCTGCAAATACTACGGATCTCAAGCCAATTGAAAATCTTTGGTGGAAGTTGAAGAAAATGGTCCATGACAAGGCTCCAACCTGAAAAGCTGATCTGGCAACAGCAATCAGAGAAAGTTGGAGCCAGATTGATGAAGAGTGCTGTTTGTCACTCATTAAGTCCATGCCTCAGAGACTGCAAGCTGGTATTAAAGTCAGGGGTGGTGCAACAAAATACTAGTGATGTATTGGAGTGTTCTTTTGTGTGTTTGGTTTTCATGATTCCATAATTTTTTCCTCAGAATTGAGAGATTCCATAATTTTTTCCCTCTGCTTGGTCTGAAAAAAATTACCCTTCCTGAGTACCATATTTTTTATCTTGATTTCTTTTAGTGTTTCTTAAAGCCCTAAAGTTGACATTTGAAATGACTTTAGTTTTGTGCCATGTCAGTGATTTGCTTTTTTTTCAACAAAATTAAACAACTGAATGAACATCCTCCGAGCCCGGTGATTCCATAATTTTTGCCAGGAGGAGTGGGTTGTAGGACTGGCAGCTCTACAAACGATCAACCCACACTAGTGACACATTGCTTTACACTTCCCTTTGTAAAAAACATCTCACCTTGAACCATGTTTATGTCTGAAGGATTTATGGGGGCAGCCAACATTTTAACTCGGACGTCATAATTAGTTGGAGAAGAGACTTCTATGTTCTTCAAGCTAGTGAATATATAAAAGACAGCATTACACATGCAGACAGGTAACAGCATGCTACACATCAGCATTACACATCACAGACAAGAATTCTGCCTGATTACACTATAGACAATAGACAAAATGATGAAAGATTTCTGCAGTTGTTTTTACAGCGTTCACTTTTAAGGCAATCTGTCACCAGGTTTTTACCACCTAATCTGAGAGCAGCATGATGTAGCGACAGAGACCCTGATTCCTGCAATGTGTCCCTTATTGGACTGCTTGCTGTAGTTTTGATAAAATCACTGTTTTAATCATCAGAAGATTATCACTAGAGGACTAGTAAACCTGCTGTCATGTAGTCCTCCATATTCATGAACTCTGCCCCCACCACTGCAGTGGTGTGGGTAAGGTTACACAGAGCTCAGCATTCAGAGAACTGCTAGATCTGCAGCAGATAAAGCAGGGGTTTTATCAAAACTGCAGCAAGCAGCCCGGTAAGTGATACATTGCTGGAATAAGGGTCTCTGTCTCCACACCACACTGGTCTCAGATGGTTTAGTAAAAACCTGGTAACAGATTCCCTTTAAAATAATGTGGTGACTTTATTCTATGTGTAGGAAGGAGAGGGAAGAAAAGGGAGGTCAGCTCACCGCTGTTTGATGCACCTTCTCTGGAGAGGAATCACTGCACAGAGCCGCCCTGGTCTGGGATGTTTTTCAAACAGAGCAAAAATAAAAGAAAGAGGATTCTCCAGCACGGACTTTACAAATAACACTTCAGATGTATTAGTAATTCTTCATAAAAACAGATCATGGACCATGACTAAGACGGTTTAGTTGAAAAGCAAAAGTTTGTTTCTAGGGTAATCAGTGGTATGTCATGCAAGTCTGTTTTTATGAAGAATTATTAATAAATGTGAAGTTTTATTTTTAACTCCTTCACCACTTTGTTTTTTTGTTTTTAAATTTCTGTGCTTTCGTTTTTTTCTCTCATTCTAACCAGAGCCATAACTTTTTTATTTTTCAATATGGCCATATGAGGGCTTGCTTTTTGTGGGACCAGTTGTACTTTTGAAAGACACCATTGATTTTACCATATAATGTACTGGAAAACAAGAAAAATTCCAAGTGTGGTGAAATTGCAAAAAAAAGTGCCATTCCACAATTGTTTTTTTTTGCTTTTTTACCATATTCACTAAATGCTAAAACTGACCTGCCATCAGGACTGTGGAGTCAGTAAGCCAAACCTCCAACTCCGACTCCCTCATATATGGCTCATGTTTAAGTGATAAATTTACTGTAGCACAGATTCATCTTGGCTAGAAGTCTAGACCCTTAGGCTGTGTGCCCACTATGCGTTTTTCAAGCGTTTTTGCCGCGGAATTTCCACAGCGAAAACGCTTAAAAAACGCATGGTAATACGTGCCCCATGGTCCCCAATGATAATAAGAATGTGCTGTGCACATACTGCGGAAATTTCCGCTGCGGATTATCATTGCGGAAAAATATGCAGCATGTCCATTAATTTTGCTGACGTCGGCGGTCGCGTGACCTGTCACATGACTCAATGACTTAATCGCAGGTCCTTCACACCACCGCGAGACACCGGACGGCGCGGAGAAGAAGACCGCGGGCCATCGGAAGGTAAGTATAATCTTTATTTTTTTTTATCATTCTTATTCTTTTTTTTAACTATTACTTGGTCACACTATATAAATCCATGCGGAGAGCATGGATTTATATAGGGTGACCAAGTTGTCAAGCACTTTTCCTAGTGATGCTAAAATCGCTTGGAAAGCACTTGATAACCCACATGCAGAAATGCATGTGAAGAACGCTTGACAAACGCTTCTACCTGGCGGGAAAAACACATGTAAAATCCGCATGCATTTTTCCTGCCAGGGAGAAGCGGAAAAAATATGCAGCATTTCTGCATCGTGGGCACATAGCCTTAGATCAGGAATAGGACAGACATTTATAGGACATTTCATAACTTTCCCAAATTCTTATGAAAAAATATTCCCCACAAACAGCATTGAACTACTGTACCCAATTTATTATATATTTTAGGAGTCGGAGTTGGTCCATTTTATAACGACTCCACCAAAATGGACACAGACTCTGACTCCACAGCCCTGCCTATCATTATGATTCTCCAAGTCATTACGAGTTCGTAGATACCAAACCTGTATAGGTTCATTCTTAATCATGTGGTGAAAAAAAATTCAAAGTTCGTAACAAAAGAAATAATAAAAAATGGGGCCATTTTCCAAAACAGCAGCATCTCCATTTTTCGGGATCTGGGGTCGGGTGATGGCTTATTTTTTGCGCGCTCGCTGAGCTGGCTTTTTTATTGATACCATTTTGGGGTAGATACAATGTTTTGATTGCTCATTATTGCAATGTTGCGGCGACCAAAAAAACATAATTCTGGCATTTTGTTTTTTCCTTGTTACGTCGTTTAACGATCTGATTCTTTTTATAATTGTGATAGATCGGGTGTTTCTGCACGCGGCGATACCAAATGTGTGCATTTTTTATTGTTTTAGGCTGCGTGCCCACTATGTGTTTTTCAAGCGTTTTTTTGCCGCAGAATTTCTGCAGCAAAAACGCTTGGTAATACGTGCCCCATGGTCCCCAATAATAAACCGCATGTGCTATGCACATGCTGCGGAAATTTCCGCAGCGGATTAGCATTGCGGAAAAATCCGCAGCACAACCATTATTTTTGCGGAGACGCAGCGTAATTTCCTCCATTGACTTGCATTGAATCGCTTAATATCCGCATGACTACATGTGCACATGCGGATATTAAGCAATTCAATGTGCGGATGGTACCCGGGTCTGGAGAAGAGGAGACTCTCATCCAGACCCGGGTACCATAGTACCTGTTAAAGAATTTAAAATAAAAAATATACATTATACTCACCTGCCGACGTCAGCGGTCGCGTGACCTGTCATATGACTAAATGACGTCATTGGAGGTCCTTTTCCACCATCGCGAGCCGCCAGGGAGCCAGGACGCATCGCTGAGGAGACCGTGGGACATCGGAAGGTGAGTATAATGTTTTTTTTTACCATTTTTATTCTTTTTTTTTTAACTATTACTTGGTCACACTATATAAATCCATGCCGCTTGCATGGATTTATATAGTGTGACCAAGTTGTCAAGCACTTTTCCTAGTGATGCTAAAATCGCTTGGAAAAGTGCTTGATAACCCGCATGCAGAAAGGGATACAAAAACGCTTGACAAACGCTTCTACCTGGCGGGAAAAACACATGTAAAATCCGCATGCGTTTTTCCTGCCAGGGAGATGCAGAAAAAATCTGCAGCATTTCTGCATCGTGGGCACTTAGCCTTATTTTGAATGGGGCAAAAGAGAGGCGATTAGAACTTTTATATTTTTAAAAAATGTTTTATAGATTTTTTACATGCTTTAATAGTTTCCATAGGAGACTTGAAATTGCGTTACACTTGTGTTACACATAGCAATGCTCATCAGATATGACCGCTGGCCACTGGGCAGCGCTCACAGCAGTTCGGCAATGACAACCACAGGTATCCTGTAGTATCCTGCAGACCCCAGGTTGTCATGTCAACCCATCTGAGTCCCGCAATCATGTGACAGGGGCGATGATGGGCGGAGCTAATGACGCGCTTCTGGCGAAATCATGTTAAATGCTGCTGCCAGAGATCGACAGCGGCATTTAACATGTTAATAACCGTTGGTGGATCGCGATTCTACCTGCGGCAGTTAGGAGCTCATGTCAGCTTATGAAATCAGCTGTCATGTGCCTGAAAAGGTGCGGGCTCATTGCCAGAGCCCGCTCCAAAATGGGGGAGGCGACCTATGATGTATATATAGGTCGTAAAAGGGTTAAAGTCAGCGCTGGAGAATCCTCTTCTATTTTTGTTCAACTTTATTTGAGTCGGTACAATTGTGGGGATACCACAGTATATAAACATTTATTTTAAATTTTGCTATTTGCATTATGTAAAAATAGGGCTATTTAAAATATACAATTGTTTATATATATTTTTAAAAAATATGTTTAATGAACTTTAAGCTGTGTGCACACGTTGCAGACTTGATGTGTTTTTTTCTGCGCGGCTTTGTGACAAAACCTGAAGCAAAACCTGGTGCCAGCAAAGTGAATGAGAAACCTGAAGTGTCACGCACACGTTGAGTATTTTTGACTTGCAGATTTGGTGCAGAAAATAATCATCAGCATGTCAATTCTGGGTGTTTTTTCCTGCATTTTTCAGATTTTGAATGCACAGAAAAAATACAGGCAAAAACACAACTTGTTTGAGGCTGCCTTTTCCTGCCAAGAGATGCAGAAACGTTGCAGAAATTTTTGCAATCAAATACTCAATGTGTGCACATAGCCTTACATTTCTTTCAGTCCCCTTAGTGTACTTAAAGGGAACCTAACATCTGATACATGCAGCCCGATCCAGCAGTGGGCGGGGAGAAGCCGCCAGAGACCCGCTTGCCCGACTAGAGTTTACAGCGCAACTCAGTCCCCAGCAGATTTTAAATTATGTTTTTCTCTGAAAAGTCAAAGTGTTTCTGAGTCAAACATACCTGGCTGTAATCGTACATGATACATGTGGCTGGTGGATCGGGCAGCATGTATCAGCTGTCACCCCCCTGGGCGATATCAGACCACTACTATGGCCATACAGGTGATAGAAAAGTAAATCTATACATACCTGTATGGCCAATAGCAGTGGTCTGATTCCAGAGAAATCTTTTTTTATAAAGTTTCTTCTACAGAGGCTTGGCATCCAGGGGAAGCCAAGCAAACCCCTCCTGTCTGCTTATTATGCAGCTAAAGCCCTGCCTCTGGGCTAAATCATCATCTCCACCCCCCCCACACACCTAGCACGTCACAAGGCCCTGCGACGTGCCCTGCTGTCTACCCTGACGCGCATGCGCAAAGTGCCGCTCCCATGGCGCGCGCTTTGTTTCCCCTACGGCCTGCACTGCGCCGCAGCCCTTGTATTGGGAGCGGCGCTGTGCGCATGCGCGTCAGGGGAGACAGCAGGGCACGTCACAGGGCCAGGGGGAGATGATAATTTAGCCCAGAGGCAGGGCTTTAGCTGCATAATAAGCAGACAGGAGGGGTTTGCTTGGCGTCCCCTGGACGCCAAGCCTCTGGAGAAGAAACTTTATAAAAGAAGATTTCTCTGGAATCAGACCACTGCTATTGGCCATACAGGTATGTATAGATTTTTTATATCACCTGTATGGCCATAGTAGAGGTCTGAAATCGTCCAGGGGGTGACACATTCCCTTTAAACCTATGATTGCTTGATCCAGTACACACACACACACACACATTACACGGCAATATTGGAGTCTATTAAATAATTAGTAATACTTTGGCAAATGTGGGAGCCTTGAAGCACCACTCCAGTGTTTTTTTTATAACTACTGAAGTGGTATTACTAATGTAAGCTCCCTGACCCTAGTAAAATACTTACCAGCAGCCATCCTTATCTGATACCGGCGCTGCTCCAGTCGTCACTAGCCGGACAGGGCCAGTGTCTGCTGGGCGAGCCAGAGGTCACTTGTCAATTTAAGTGTATGATAGCCAGAACACGGCTCTTATAGACTTACACTGAGAGCTGGTGACTGTTACCTCTGACTTCTGGTCAGTCAGAAGTTGTGGTCACATGATGGCAGATTGGGACTGGAGTGGCACCGTGAAGAGCTGAAAGTAGCTTGTAAGTATAATACTAGGGACAGGAATCATGGATTAGTGACACCACTCCAGGGCTGAAAAAACAAAGACGACGGAGTAGTGGTGTAAAAGGAATCTGTCAGCTGATTGATGATGCCTGAACCATGGGCAGCATAAATTAGACACTGGATGCGTTAGCGCAGCTGTATATGTTGTATTCTGAAATGCTGCAGTGTTTCAGAGAAAATATACTTTGAAAAACGGCCTGTGGACTATGCATCTCAGATGATTAATCCGAGGCCGGACACTGACAGCTTCTCCCCTTCTCGATCTCCTTGACTGACTGTATCTTTCTCTATGCGTGTATACCCGCGTGGTGAGAAACTGCCGAGAATAGTCCTGGCCCCACTGTTCACAGTAGGTCTTCTCTGCAATGGCGTTTCAGAGTAAAACATAAATGGCTACCATAACACGCAAAAAGTATCTGATTCATGGTGGGTCCGGTAGCATGAATTAGCTGACAGGTTCTCTTTAAGATGGGACCCAACTCTGTACACTGTGTATACATGACTGCAGCAAGAGCTGATAACAGCTGATTAGTGGATGTGCTGGACCCCCTCCAATCTGATACTGATGACCTATCCTAAGAATAGGTCATCGATATATAAGCACTGGATAGCCTCTTTAACCAGTGGCAGTATGTTATGGTATAGCGATGAGACAATGGAGAGAGCTCTGAAGCTGAACCTGCCCCATTCTGGGCAGATGCCGGCTGTGTTATGAAGCTAGCATTAGCCTTTGACAGCAGGGAGCTAGCACTGTTTGCTGCTGTTTAACCTCTTAAATGCGGCTATCAATCATTGACAGCGGCATTTAAGGGAGGCATGCTGCCCATATGTATATAGAATAAGCAATCAAACAATTGCAAGTTCAAGTCCCCTATAAGGGCTAAGAAAAACTTAAAGGGGTGGTCCGGAAATAAAATTGATTACTAAATGTCTATTTGTTGTAATAATCTAAATGTTTTTCAAATATACTTTTATTAACCCCTTAGTGACAGAGCTCATTTTGACCTTAATGACCAGGCCAAATTTTACAATTCTGACCACTGTCACTTTATGAGTTAATAACTCTGGAACGCTTCAACGGATCCCACTGATCCTGAGATTGTACTTCATGATAGCGGTAAAATTTCTTTGATATGTTTTGCGTTTATTTATAAAAATATCGCAAGTTTGGTTAAAATTGTGCAAAAAACCCCGCAACTTTCAATCTTTACATACTTAAACCAGTTAGTCAGGCTGTACAAAATAATTAATAAGTAACATTTCCCATATGTACTTTACATCTGTATCATTTTATTTTGCTAGGATGTTAGAGGGGTTAAAAGTTTAGCCATAATTTCTCGCTTTTTCAACAAATTTACAAAATCTGTTTCTTTAGGAACCTATTCATATTTCAATTGACTTCGAGGAGCCTATATAGTGGAAACTCCCTAAAAGTGAAAACATTGAGGGGTGCGGTTTTTAAAAATACTTCAAAACTGTTGTCAGGATATTTTTGAACCCTTCACGTGCTACACAGGAATTAGTGCAAGTGGAATGAATAAAAAATAAATTGAAATTTTACCTCTAAAATGTTGCTTTACCCCAATTTTTTCACTTTTGCAAAAGGTAACACCAAAAAGTGGACCCCACAAATTGCTACCCATTTTCTTTCGAGCGCAGCGACATGTAGTCAAAAAGTTCTGTTTGGACAAACGGCAGGACTCAGAACGGAAGGAGCAATATTTGAATTTTGGAACAAAAATTGGCTGAAATACTGTATTTTTCGAACTATAAGATTCACTTTTTTCCTCCAAAATTTTGGAGGAAAGTGCGGGGGTGCGTCTTATAGTCAGAATGTACCTTGTTGCTGTGGCGGGGGAGTGGCAGAGGAGAGGGGCATAGGAGGCAGGAGCCGCCTGCTGCAGCCAACACTATGCCCGCTGCTAAAGAAACTGAATATTCATTGCTCCCCACGACCATGGGCATGTGGAGTAGTGACTATTGATTCTCCTTAATAGTGCGCACAGTGTCAACAGCAGCCGCCAGCTCCTGCAGCAGCTCAGCGATCACTTATGTCCGCTACTAAAGAGCATGAATATTCACTACTCCCCACTCCAATGGGCATGGGGATTAGTGAATATTCATATTCTTTAAATAGCTATAACAAGCGATCGCAGAGCAGCTGCAGGAGCCGTGGCTGCAGCAGACACTGTGCACGCTATTAAGGAAAATATATAAATAGTCACTACTCCACGCGCCCATAGCCCAGGCATAGAGAGCAGTGACTATTCCGGCAGCTCATCTCAGCGTGTGAAGGTGCATGGCAGTGATGTCATGCGCTGCTCACACGGTGAGATCAGCTGCTGCCAGCAGAACAGGACGCAGCGCTGGAGCAGAGTGAAGGGAAATAGAAATGTTTATTTTTTTGTGTGCAGCGTGATGAGGATGGGTGTGCCATGCATACCAGGATGGGGGTGGGAGTTCCACGTATACCAGGATGGGAAAGGGGGCCACGTATACCAAGATGGGAAAGGGGGCCACGTATACCAGGATGGGGAAGGGGGCCACGTATACCTTGATGGGGAAGGGGGCCACGTATACCTTGATGGGGAAGGGGGCCACGTATACCAGGATGGGGAAGGGGGCCACGTATACCAGGATGGGGAAGGGGGCCACGTATACCAGGATGGGGAAGGGGGCCACGTATACCAGGATGGGGAAGGGGGCCACGTATACCAGGATGGGGAAGGGGGCCACGTATACCAGGATGGGGAAGGGGGCCACGTATACCAGGATGGGGGATATTACTACAGAATTGGGGGACATTACCCCTATAACAGTGTTAGCAGCAGACAACCTCCCCCATAACAGGGCATCATGACATTTTTTGCTTCAAATACGGAATTTAGATTGTGAGTCCCAATGGGGACAGTGCCCATAATGTCTGTAAAGCGCTGTGGAATTAATGGTGCTATATAAGTGAATAAAATAAATAAATAAAGATTGCAGGCGACATGTCACATTTGCAGGGCCCCTAAGGTGCCTAAACAGCAGGAACCCCCTCAAGTGACCTCATTTTGGAAACTAGACCCCTCAAGGATTTTATCCAGGGGTATAGTGAGGATTTTGAATCCACAGGTACTAAACAGAATTAGGTCATCATATTGAATATGTTGTCAATAGTGTTGAGCGCAAATACTCGCTGCTCGAGTTTGCATCGGGTGCTCGAGTGACATGCTTGAGTCCCCGCCTCGTATGTTTTGCAACTGTAAGACACCAACAAAAAAAACATGCAGGGATTGCCGTGTATGGCAGACAATCCCTGCATGTTTTTTGAGTGTCTAACAGCTGCAAAACATGCGATGCGAGTGGGGGGAGGGGGTGGGAACTCGAGCATGTCACTTGCGCACCCGCAATACTCAGCGCATACCCAAGCACCCGATGCAAACTCGAGTAGGGAGAACTGGCACTCAACTCTATTCGTCACATCATCATTTGTTTTTACTTTTGAAAAAAACCTTAAGCCTAACCCAAAAACCAACCCCAAAGAACGAAAGAAATTATAAAATTCTAAAATAAAAAAAAAAATGTAATCTTAGGGGATGACACGTGGGGGTGGGGTGGGGGGTGATTTACTAATTATTGGGCTTTTGATCACTGTGATCGGGCCTATCACAGTGATCAAAAGTCTGGAACCAATAGGAAAATTCCACGCTGTTGCCTGGTGCCGGCCGGGAGTTCTCGACAGGTGCACTGTGCATGCGCCACCATTTTTATATGGAGGGCCGGAGCAGGAGGGCCTGGTGGAGGTACTGAGGGGGGGATTGGGCACATCATTTCTATCTCCTCTAACAAGTTATATCATGTTAGAAGAGAGAGAAATTATTTTTATAGCGGACACTTTTCTTTTTGCGTGATCAGGGACCGGAAAAACTGGTGGGGGGCATGCTGGGATACTCAAACAAGACATCATCAGGAAGCATAGGACACAGTCACTGCCGCAGCCTCTGTACCAACCCTGAAAGGCAGAGTCATCAGTGAAGTCTATTTCAGGTGCTGGGCTAGTCCCTGCTTTACATCGGTTGTCAATTCCGACATATGCTCAGTATGAGTTCTCTTGACACAGTGCGATATCCTTTTCAATGCAGTGACAGTGCACGCCCTTGCTGGCTCTGATGAGAAGGGACAAGGCAGCAAAAGAGCGCACTGATAGTGTGCATTGTGTAAGGAGAGAACCCGTCAAGCGTGAAGAAAAGGAACCAGAGCCGCCCCCGCAAAACTTGTCTCTGCTTTTCCTGCTCTGAGTTCTCTGACAGTGCGCCCTCTTGCCGACTCGTCCCTTCTCATCAGAAAAGGCGAGGGAGTGCACTGTCACTGTGCATTGAAAAGGATATCGCACTGATGGTGCTTCATTTCAGTGTGGGGCAATGGCTGCAGCAGCAGTGACCGCAGCCCCTTCCCCTTGATGTCATCTTGAGTATCTCCTGATGCACTGCGGATTCTCAAACATCATCAAATCGGAAATAGGATAAAAAAAATAAAATTGTGGTGACCTGGAGAATCACATCGCTGCCTCATTTTACCACACAATGAACACCTTAAATACAAAGCCTAAAAACCAATGGCATAATGGCATTTTTACACCATTTCATCACACTTGGAATTCTTTTGCCTCATTTTTCAGTATTTACATGACAAAATGGTGTAATTCGCTACAACTCATCTACAAATAAGCCCTAATACAATGTTTTATTTCTAATGTAAAAGGTAAAGAAAAGAGTTATAGCTAGTGTTGAGCATTCCAATACTGAAATATCGGGTATCGACCGATATTCGCGGTATCGGAGTTCCGATACTTTTAGAATATCGAATACCGGAATCAGAAGTTCCCATAATGCCTGCGCTCTGTAGTGTCTCTGAAGGATGACAAGCTGGATGGCAGCGCTCAGCTTACTTTACTTGTCATTTAGTGTTAAAGGATTTATTTAAAAAAATAATAGTGCTTTCATGCACCGTCTCTTTAAAAAAGCCGGCCGGCAATTCAGCAGCGGCATACACCGGTACCCGACAATTTACAACAGAAAGAATAGAGCATCACACATAGATTAGATAGATAGAAACATGTCAGTCACATATGTATGAAGTACAGTGATAGTGTTGCTTACTGTACTTGTCATTTAGTGTAAAGGATTTATTAAAAAAAAATAATAATGTTTTCATGCACTGTCTCTTTAAAAAAGCCGGCCGGCAATTCAGCAGCGGTGACAATTTAGAATAGAAAGAATAGAGCATCACACATAGATTATATAGATAGAAACATGTCAGTCACATATGTATGAAGTACAGTGATAGTGTTGCTTACTGTACTTGTCATTTAGTGTAAAGGATTTATTAAAAAAAAATAATAATGTTTTCATGCACCGTCTCTTTAAAAAAGCCGGCCGGCAATTCAGCAGCGGTGACAATTTAGAATAGAAAGAATAGAGCATCACACATAGATTATATAGATAGAAACATGTCAGTCACATATATAAGAAGTACAGTGACAGTGTTGATTACTGTACTTGTCATTTAGTGTTAAAATAAAGGATTTATTAAAAAAAAAAAATTGGCGTGGGGTTCCCCGTAATTTTAGGCTCTAGCGGAGGTTAAGCAGACGGCTGGGGCAGATGTTTGAAGCCTGGGAAGGGGGTAATACCCACGGAGCTTCCCAGGCTACTAATATCAGCACCCAGCTGAATACCTAGCCTTTACTAGCTATTAAAATGGGAGACCCCCCCCCCAAAAAAATGACGTGGGGTCCCCCCTATTTTAATAGCTAGCAAAGGCTAGGCAGACAGCTGGGGGCTGATATTAATAGTCCAGGAAGGGTGCCATGAATATTGGCCCCCTCCCAGGCTAGAAACACCAGTCGTCAGCTGCCCCAGAAATGGCGCATCCATAGGATGCGCCAATTCTGGCACTTAGCCTCGCTCTTCCCACTGCCCTGTAGCGGTGGCAGTGGGGTAATAGGGCTGGGGTTGATGTCAGGTTATAATGCCAGCTGACATCAAGCCCAGGTTAGTAATGGAGAGACGTCTATAAGACACCCCCATTACTAACCCCATAGTCAAAGTTAAAAAAAAACACAAACACCCAGAATAAAGTCCTTTAATTGAAATAAACACACAATTTTTTAATGTTCTAAATTAAACCATACTTACCATCACGCCCATTCCAGCTGAAGACAATGTCTTCAGCAATAAAAGTAAAATAATAAACCAACATCATCCTTACCTTTCCACGGTTCCCACGACAGCTTCAGCGCTGCTACATTGACATGACAGGCTGGATCGCAACAGAACGCTGCCATCCAGCTTGCCACGCCACAGACACTGAGAAGCGCAGGCATGCTTACGCTCCTCAGTGTCTCGCTGTGACGGCATCCAGATGAGCCGAGTTCATGTCCAATGAACTCAGCTCACCTCATGCACGTCACTGACAGCGTGGGAAAATTCTCCTGTACTCATCGCTTCAGCAGGAAAATTCTCTCACGCTCACTGCAAGCGCAGGGGAATTTTCCCACGCTGTCAGTGACGTGCATGAGATGAGCTCATGTCCAATGAACTCAGCTCACCTCGTGCACATCACTGACAGCGTGGGAAAATTCTCCTGCGCTCAGCGCTTGAGCAGGAGAATTTTCCCACGCTGTCAGTGACGTGCATGAGGTGAGCTGAGTTCATTGGACATGACCTCGGCTCATCTTTATGCCGTCACAGCCAGACAATGAGGAGCGCAAACATGCCTGCACTTCTCAGTGACTGCGGCATGGCAAGCTGGATGGCGGCTTTCGGCTGCGATCCAGCCTGTCATGTGAATGTAGCAGAGCTGGAGCCGTCCTGGGAACAATGGAAAGGTAAGGATGAGGTTGCTTTATTATTTTACTTTTATTGCAGGAGATCGTTGGCTTCAGCTGGAAGGGGCGTGATGGTAAGTATGGTTTAATTTAGAACAATAAAGAATTGTGTCTTTATTTCAATTAAAGGACTTTATTCTGGGTGTTTGTGTTTTTTTTTTAACTTTGACTATGGGGTTAGTAATGGGGGTGTCTTATAGACGCCTCTCCATTAGTAACCTGGGCTTGATGTCAGCTGGCATTATAAGCTGACATCAACCCCAGCCCTATTACCCCACTGCCACCGCTACAGGGCAGTGGGAAGAGCGAGGCTAAGTGCCAGAATTGGCGCATCCTATGGATGCGCCATTTCTGGGGCAGCTGACGGCTGGTGTTTCTAGCCTGGGAGGGGGCCAATATTCATGGCACCCTTATTGGGCTATTAATATCAGCCCCCAGCTATCTGCCTAGCCTTTGCTAGCTATTAAAATAGGGGGGACCCCACATCATATTTTTTGGGGTCCCTCATTTTAATAGCTAGTAAATGCTAGGTATTCCGCTGGGGGCTGATATTAGTAGCCTGGGAAGCTCCGTGGGTATTACCCCCTTCCCAGGCTTCAAAAATCTGCCCCAGCTGTCTGCTTAACCTCCGCTAGAGCCTAAAATTACGGGGAACCCCACGGCAATTTTTTTTTTTTTAATAAATCCTTTATTTTAACACTAAATGACAAGTACAGTAATCAACACTATCACTGTACTTATTATATATGTGACTGACATGTTTCTATCTATCTAATCTATGTGTGATTCTCTATTCTTTCTATTCTAAATTGTCGGGTACAGATGCTGAATTGCCGGCCGGCTTTTTTAAAGAGACGGTGCATGAAAACACTTATTTTTTTTAATAAATCCTTTACACTAAATGACAAGTACAGTAAGCAACACTGTCACTGTACTTCTTATATATGTGGCTGACATGTTTCTATCTATCTAATCTATGTGTGATGCTCTATTCTTTCTGTTCTAAATTGTCGGGTACCGGTGTATGCCGCTGCTGAATTGCCGGCTTTTCATGTCATTCTACATTATTCTTAAGGCCCCGTCACACTTAGCGACGCTGCAACGATCCTGACAACGATACGACCTGTCAGGGATCGTTGCTGCGTCGCTATGTGGTCGCTGGTGAGCTGTCAAACAGGCAGGCTCACCAACGATCAGGGGAGCAGAGACATCGTGGAAAGAATCTTTCAACGATGTCCTGCTCCTGGTTACAAGCCTGCTGAAGCAGGAGCAGGCTGGTAACCATGATAAACAGCGGGTTACTAGGGGCACACGCGCACCTAGTAACCCGTTGTTTATCATGGTTACCACTCTGCTACGGTGAGCGGGAGGTTACCGCTCACTTTAGCAGGCTCGTAACCATGATAAACAGCGGGTTACTAAGTGCGCGTGTGCCCCTAGTAACCCACTGTTTATCATGGTTACCAGCCTGATCGCTGGTCACACACAGCGATGGGTGCTGACCAGCGGGAGAGCAACGACCAAAAAATGGTCCAGGACACTTTGCAGCGATCAGCGACCTCACAGCAGGGGCCTGATCGCTGCAAAGTGTCACACATAGAGACATCGCTGGTGAGGTCGCTGTTGCGTCACCAAAACCGTGACACAGCAGCGATCTCACTATGTGAGACGGGGGCATTAGTGGTTTTCCTTCATGTAGAATTAACCTACAAGGAAAGAAAGGGTTTATTTTTATTCCTATATTTGTGTCCCATTGACTTTTTGGGTATCGGTCCGATCCAATCCAATCCGATATTTCCCGATATCGGAAGGTATCGCTCAACACTAGTTATAGCTCTTAAATAAAGGGGAGGAAATATTTAGCAGGCAAATAGGAAAATAACAGAGGCAGACTTATGACTTTCTCTGTGTAACAGACACATTCAGACTTGTGCACCTGATTCCTGCGGTCAGCTATCCGTGTGTGGTCTCCATGAATGAAGGCAATGACCAGCTCTGGCCTAAACTCAGCAGACGATTACACTGCCCCCATGTGGCCCAGCCATGCCATGCCATGCCATGCCCAGGCAGGCTGCTGTACAGGCCACTATCACACACTATCACACACGGAGGCCTCAGTCACTACTGCACTCATTCCTTATACTACTAGAGATGCAGAGCTATAGGTAGTGTGGACACGCCCCTTCTTCCCAGCAGCCCCCGGTTTGTCACGTTTCCAGTGTCCTTCCTCCCATGATGCCGTGCTGCGGTACGGTTGTATAGTCTGCCGCTTACCGTAGCACCTGTGTGGGTTCTCCGTGCTTCTCATACACTAAGCCCCGGGGTGCAGCCGTGGCGAGCTGACGCCGAATCAGCCTCACCACCGGCCACATGTCCGCGCCCTTCTGCTGGTTCTGATACGTGACGCTCCGGCCACGCTCCCAGCACGACGCGTCAGGTTACAGGCCACGCCCACTGCTGAGTAAGCGCGAGCCAGCTGGCGGCGGAGTCAGGCGCACGGCTCCCATTACAGCCTGGCGCAGGGCCGGGGCACAGCCTGCTGCTCCAGCACACAGCCCCCCCCAAGAGAGAAGCGCACAGACAAGCCCTGGGGCACTGGAGATTATAGTCTACCCCAGGGAACCCCAAGCCCAGGTGCCCACAATGCAGAAATGCTGCAGATTTTTTACGCTTCTCCCTGGCAGAAAAAACGCATGCGGTTTTTACATGGGTTTTTCCCACCAGGTAGAAGCGTTTGTCAAGCGTTCTTCAGGCTGTGTGCCCACGTAGCGTTTTTCAAGCATATATGCTGCGGAATTTCCGCAGCGTAAACGCTTGAAAAACGCATGTAGATCCGCACCCCATGGTCCCCAATGGCATTCCGCAATGTCAATGCCCATGCTGCGGATTTTTCCGCAGCATATATGCTGCAGTCAAAAATCCGCAGCATGTTCATTAATTTTGCGGAAGCGCAGCGGAATCAATGTGCGGATGGTACCCAAGTCTGGAGGAGAGGAGACTCTCATCCAGACCTGGGTACCAAAGAACCTGTAAAAAAAAGAAAAAATAAAGTTTATACTTATCTTATGATGTTTTCCCTCCGTCGCGCTGTTGTCTGAAGGACCTGCCACGTCATTGAGTCATGTGACCCACCACATGACTCAATGACGTCACCGCAGGTCCTGCACACAACAGCGTGAGCCGCTGAAGCCTCCGGACGGGGCAGAGAATGCATCGGAAGGTGAGTATAAAGTTTATTTTTTTATTTTTTACCATTCTGAACAAGTTGTCAAGCACTTTTCCAAGTGATGCTTGGAGAAGTGCTTGATAACCCGCATGCAGAAATGCATGCAAAGACGCCTCACAAACGCTTCTACCTGGCGGGAAAACCGCATGTAATATCCGCATGCGATTTTCCCGCCAGGGAGAAGCGTAAAAAATATGCTTCAGGTCCGCAACGTGGGCACATAGCCTCACATGCATTTCTGCATGCGGGTTGTCAAGCGCTTTCCAGGCGATTTTAGCATCACTAGGAAAAGTGCTTGACAACTTGGTCACACTATTTAAATCCATGCAACCGGCATATATAGTGTGACCAAGTTAGTTTAAAAAAAGAATAAGAATGGTAAAAAAAAAAAAAACATACTCACCTTTCCAATGACCCCCTGTCTTTTCTCCAGTTCGTCCGGTCTCTTGTACGGCTCGCGGTGGTGTAAAAGGACCTTCCATGACGTCATTTAGTGATGTGACAGGGCGCGCGACCGCCGATGTTGGTTGTCGCGTGACCTGTTACAAGGCTAAATTACGTCATGGAAGGTCCTTTTACACCATCGCGAGCCGCCGGGGAGCCAGGACGCAGCGTACAGGAGACCAGGGGCCATCAGAAGGTGAGTATAATGTTTATTTTTTAGTCTTTTTTTTTTACAGGTACTATGGTACCCAGGACTGGAGGAGAGTCTCCTCTTCTCCAGACCCTGGTACCATCTGCACATTGAATCGCTTAATATCCGCATGTGCACATGTAGTCATGCGGATAGTAAGCGATTCAATGCAATTCTATGGCTGCCAAATCGCCGCGATTCCGCAAAAATAATGGACATGCTGTGGATTTTTCCACAATGATAATCTGCAGCCAAAATTTCCGCAGCATGTGCATAGCACATGCGGATTATCATTGGGGACCATGGGGCACATATTACCAAGGGTTTTCGCTGCGGAAATTCCGAGGCAAAAACGCTTGAAAAACGCATAGTGGGCACGCATCCTAAGACTATGTTCACACATGTGTTATGCAGCAGATTTTTAATGTAAATTTTCAGCTACATCTTGCAGTACCAGCAAAGTCTATGAGAAACCAGAATTCTCTGTTCTCTGCTATTTTTAGCCTAGGAAGGTGCTATTAGGCAAACATGGTCCCTAGCTATTAACAGCTCACAGCAGTTTGGTTAGCCGCTACATCCCCCCGATCAGCAACCAGCAGCGCTTTGGACGCAGCGTATTTTGTTGCATCCAAGACGCGGTGTTCTAATGCAGCACTTTTTTTGTCGGTACATGTGAATCCACCGCATATAACGACACTTAAATCTGTCAAAATATACAGTGGAGACTAACATGTCCGCTACAGAAATTGACATGCTGCAGGTGAGTTTGGGTACGTGGCCACGGTCAGGAGCCGCTGCTGGTTTGGCGCTGTGTGTTTATACAGTGTCAAACCCGCAGCATCCAGATATTACAGCATAGTGGATGGGATCTCTAGAAATCCCATGTCCACTATGCGTGCATCAGAGGCTGCGAATCACCCGTGGACACCGACATGCGGCGCGTCTTTCAGGACCTCAGCATGTCAAATTCTCTTGCGGAGTCACTAGTCTCTGCAACAGAAATTTGACCACTAGAAAGTATTGACTGCGGTAAATCTGCATGGTTCAGTGAACACGTGGATTTCCCTGCGTTCAATAGAATGCAACATTTTGGATGCAGCAAAAATATGCGTCCAAAGCGCTGCTACATCCAGATCGTGGGTATAGAGCCTAAAATTAAAAAAAAAAAAATGGGGTGGGCTCCCACGTCATTTTTATAACCAGCAGACGGAATGCCGACTGCTGGGGGCTGATATTAGTAGCCGGGGAAGGGGCCATTAGCCAACAATGTTCCCTGGCTAGTAATATCAGCCCATAGCTGTTTGTTTAGCCTTTACTAGCTAAATTACAGGGGGACCCCATAAAAAAATTGACGAAGGGTCCCCCTATAAAATCTAACCAGAAAAGGCAAAACAGACCGCTGCGGGCTGATATTAATAGCCAGGGAAGGGGCCATGGATATTATCCCCCTTCCCGGCTATTAATATCACCCCTCAGCAGTCCCAGAAATGGCGCATCCATAAGATGCGCCAAATCTGGCGCTTAGCCTCCGCTCTTCCCACTGTCCTGTAGCGGTGACGAATGGGGTTGGGGTTCATGTCACCCTTGTATTGGCGGCTGACGTGAAGCCCAGGTTAGTAATGGAGGTCGTCTATAAGACGCCCCCATTACTAACCGCATAGTAAAGTGGTCGCTGCCTTTTCTATAAAATACACCGCCAGAATAAAGTATTTTAATGAAATAAAAAACACACGGTTTTAAACTTTTCTTTATTGCG
The DNA here is from genome assembly GCF_046119375.1 of Phyllobates terribilis. NCBI lineage: Eukaryota > Metazoa > Chordata > Amphibia > Anura > Dendrobatidae > Phyllobates > Phyllobates terribilis. The sequence goes on along the minus strand of NW_027362762.1, from coordinate 529,958,593 downwards.
CTCTCAGTCCCCGAATCCCTCGTCACCTGAAAAAAATGTAAAATAAAAAATGATGTCACTGCTGTAGAAGACAGCAGTGTATATTGACCGGTGTGTAAAATCACTCCTGTCAGTATATATTGCTGCTGCAGGAGTGAGGTCACTGGGGTTCATCAGCTGATCAGCCCCGGTGAGTTCATCACCAGTACTGGTGGGAACATTCTTGAGAATGTTCCCACGGTGAGGTCACGTGAGCTCTCAACTGATCTTCAGGTGAGAGCTCTCGTGACCACAGGTCCTGGCAGCGCAGTACACTGCTGGGAGTGAGCGCGCTCCCTGCAGTGTACTGCCAGCCGCCGGGAGGACGACATCGCTGGACAAGTGACAATAAGGTTATTTATTTTATTTTTTACTTTTTTTTTAAAATTTTTTAGTGCCAGGGTTCCCGGCTCGGTTGAGGAGACTACTGCTCCCCTCAGACGCGCCACTCTTGCTGTTATCAGTGGGAGCGACTGTCGGATGAGGGGAGTAGTACTTCTCCTCTGCCAACCCAGGTACCACCCGCAGTGCGTTTCCACAGCGTTTCACCGCCCATTGGCTTTAATTGAAATGCAGCAAATCCGCAGGTATAAATTATTATTATTATTTATTATTATAGTGCCATTTATTCCATGGCGCTTTACATGTGATAGGGATATACATAGCAAAAACATTTACATAATCTTACCAAAACGAGTCAGTGACTGGTACAGGAGGAGCGAGGACCCTGCCCGCGAGGGCTCACATTCTACAAGGGATGGGTGAGGATACAGTAGGTGGGGGTAGAGGAGGTCATGTAGTAATGTGGTGGAGCGGTGGTTACTGCAGGTTGTAGGCTTGTCGGAAGAGGTAGGTCTTCAGGTTTCTTTTGAAGGCTTCCATGGTAGGCGAGAGTCTGATGTGTTGGGGTACGGAGTTCCAGAGTAGGGGGGATGCACGGGAGAAATCTTGTATGCGATTGTGGGAAGAGGAGATAAGAGGGGAGTAGAGAAGGAGATCTTGTGAGGATCGGAGGTTGCGTGCAGGTAAGTACTGGGAGACTAGGTCACAGATGTATGGAGGAGACTGGTTGTGGATGGCTTTGTATGCTATGGTTAGGGTTTTGTACTGGAGTCTCTGGGCAATGGGGAGCCAGTGAAGGGATTGACAGAGGGTGGAGGCCGGGGAATAGCTGGGGGACAGGTGGATTAGTCGAGCAGCAGAGTTTAAGAAAGATTGGAGGGGCGCAAGAGTGTTGGAAGGGAGGCCACAGAGCAGGAGGTTGCAGTAGTCGAGGCGGGAGATGATGAGGGCATGCACTAGTGTTTTTGCAGAGTCTTTGCTGAGGAATGCACGGATCCGGGAGATATTTTTGAGTTGGAGTCGGCAGGAAGTGGAAAGGGCTTGGATATGTGGTTTGAAGGAGAGATCAGAGTCCAGGGTTACCCCAAAGCAGCGAGCTTGTGGGACTGGGGAGAGTGAACAGCCATTGACATTGATGGATAGGTCAGATGGGGGATATGAATGAGAGGGTGGAAAGATGATGAACTCTGTTTTATCCATGTTGAGTTTTAGAAATCTGGCAGAGAAGAAGGATGAGATGGCGGACAGACATTGTGGGATTTTGGTTAGTAGGGAGGAGACATCGGGTCCGGAGAGGTAGATCTGTGTGTCATCAGCATAGAGGTGATACTGGAAGCCGTGAGACTCTATGAGCTGTCCCAGGCCAAAGGTGTAGATGGAGAAGAGCAGAGGTCCTAGAACTGAACCTTGGGGGACACCGACAGATAGGGGTCGAGATGAGGAGGTGGTGCGTGAGTGGGAGACGTGGAATGTCCAGTCTGTTAAGTATGAGGAGAGCCAAGATAGGGCCAAGTCCGTGATGCCAAAAGATGAGAGAATCTGTAGTAAGAGGGAATGGTCCACTGTGTCGAAGGCAGATGACAGGTCCAGAAGGAGGAGGATGGAGTAGTGTCGCTTGGATTTGGCGTTTAGTAGGTCGTTGGTGACTTTGGTCAGGGCAGTTTCAGTCAGGGCAGTTTCAGTCGAGTGATGCGGTCGGAAGCCAGATTGCAGGCGGTCGAAGAGGGAACAGGAGGAGAGGTGGGAGGACAGTTCAAGGTGGACATGTTGTTCTAGTAGTTTTGAGGCAAAGGGGAGAAGTGATATGGGGCGGTAGCAAGTCAGAGAGGATGGGTCAAGGGAGGGCTTTTTGAGGATGGGTGTGATTGCGGCATGTTTGAAACAAGAGGGGAAGACACCGGTTGTTAGTGACCGGTTGAAGAGGTGGGTTAGGGTTGGGATGAAGACTGTGGTAAGGTTAGGGATGAGATGGGATGGGATTGGGTCAAGTTCGCAGGTGGTGAGGTATGATTTGGAGAGTAAAGAGGAGACTTGACCTTCTGTAATGGTGGAAAAGTGGGGTTTGGAGGAGGAAGGTTGAGTAGATATGATGAGGGGTTGTGCGGACTTTAGGCAAAAACTTTGTCTGATGGTGTCAATCTTCTGCTTGAAGAATGAGGCAAAGTCTTCGGCTGAGATGAGAGAAGAGGGAGGAGGTGCTGGGGACGAAGGAGAGAATTGAAAGTGTTAAATAGCTGTTTAGGGTTGTGAGACAGGGAGGATATGAGAGATGAGACGTAGGTTTGTTTTGCTGTAGTGAGTGTGGACTTGAAAATAGTGAGGGATTGTTTGAATGCGATGAAGTGCTCGATGGAGTGAGACCTTTTCCATCTCCGCTCCGCAACCCTGGAGGCCCGTCGCAGTTCTTTAGTAAGTTTGGTGTGCCAGGGTTGCCTGTTGATTGTACGAGATTTGGTATGTGTGAGAGGGGCGATCGAGTCGAGAGCTGCAGCTATTGTGGTATTATATGAAGCGGCAGCAACATCTGCATTGTGTAAGGAATTTATGTCTGTAAGAGGGAGGAGGGATTCAGAGAGTGAGTGTAGGTCAAGGTGTTTGAGTTTTCTGCGAGTGTGTGTAAGTTTGTGGAGTGGGGATTGTGCACCTGGAGAGGAGAGGGTAGAGAATGTGAGGAGGTTATGGTCAGAGAGAGGGAGGGGTGAGTTAGAGAGGTTAGATAGGGAACAGAGGCGAGTGAAGATGAGGTCCATTGTGTGGCCATCTTTATGAGTAGCTGCCGAAGACCATTGAGCAAGGCTGAAGGAGGAAGTGAGGGATAGGAGCTTAGAGACAGACGAGTGGGAAGTGTCAATGGGGATGTGGAAGTCACCCATTATGATAGTGGGGATGTCAGTGGAAAGGAATTGAAGCAGCCAGGTGGTGAAGTGGTCTAAGAAAGTGATGGCTGACCCTGGGGGTTGATAAATGACGGCCACTTGGAGGTCAGTGGGGGAATAGATGCGCACACAGTGCACCTCAAAAGAGGGGAGTGTAACAAAGGGTGGCAGTGATATTTGGGTGAAAGCGCAGGTATCTGACAGGAGAAAACCTACCCCTCCGCCATGTTTGCCGTTGGGGCGGGGGGTGTGGGAAAGGTGGAATCCGCTATATGAAAGTGCAGCTGGGGAGGCTGTGTCAGAGAGGGTGAGCCAGGTTCGGTGAGGAAGGAAAGTTTGTTAGTAATGAAAAGGTCATGGGTGTAGGAAAGTTTGTTTCAGACGGAGCGAGCGTTCCCTAGAGCTCCTGTTAGAGCAACTGAGGAAGTGGGGATTAGTTGGATGGGTATGAGGTTAGAAGGGTGGCGACAGTTGGTGGAAGGTCGTTGATAGGAGGTAGAAGTAACTGTGGAGATATGGCGAGGAGGACCAGGATTTGGAGAGATATCTCCAGCAGTGAGGAGGAGCAGAGAAAGTGTTAGCAGGTGGGAGCAAGAGAGAGCATGAGGTGGCTGTCTGTGTTTGGAGATCCAGGATTGAATGTTGAGGAATAATTCGGAGGAGGAGGTGAGATGAATGGGGAGGATGGAGGGAGAGGTGAAGAGTTTCTTGCTAGGTGTAGGGATTTGAGGGGTTACTAGAAAGTGGAGGACTATAGAGGAAAAAATGAGAGCTAACAGAAACATAGTTAAAAGAGAGTAAGCGGTCAAAGTGTTGGTTACCTGACTCCTGCCCTGACTAACGGCCTCTGAAATAACAGCGACTTATCTCCGAAGCCACTTTGCACAAGAAGACGCGTGCACAACCCAGCACACGTGCACCCCTTAGAGAGCTTCTAAATATATAGGGCACACTAAACCATCAGGTGAGGGGCATTGTGGGAGCTGCTTGTGGCTAAATTAGCAGCTGGTCATCTCACCAGGAGATGGCTGGGTGATCAAAGACAGAGCTAGGACTCTGCAGGCTCTGCAGTTTGGCACCTCTAAACATCAGATAAAATCTACAGTGGGGAAAGGACAGACATATGTGAGTATTGAGTGGAATGGGACAGATAAAGCAGAAATATCAAGAGGAGAATTCTACCAGTGAGTTGAATCAGGAGAGCAGAGCATTAGATGGCAGCATATACAGCAAGCAGAGGAATTAGGCAGGAGAAGAGCATGTACCAGTGAGTTGAATCAGGAGAGCAGAGCATTAGATGGCAGCATATACAGCAAGCAGAGGAATTAGGCAGGAGAAGAGCATGTACCAGTGAGTTGAATCAGGAGAGCAGAGCACTAGATGGTGGCATATACAGCAAGCAGAGGAATTAGGCAGGAGAAGAGCATGTACCAGTGAGTTGAATCAGGAGAGCAGAGCATTAGATGACGGCATATACAGCAAGCAGAGGAATTAGGCAGGAGAAGAGCATGTACCAGTGAGTTGAATCAGGAGAGCAGAGCATTAGATGGCGGCATATACAGCAAGCAGAGGAATTAGGCAGGAGAAGAGCATGTACCAGTGAGTTGAATCAGGAGAGCAGAGCATTAGATGGCGGCATATACAGCAAGCAGAGGAATTAGGCAGGAGAAGAGCATGTACCAGTGAGTTGAATCAGGAGAGCAGAGCATTAGATGGTGACATATACAGCAAGCAGAGGAATTAGGCAGGAGAAGAGCATGTACCTGTGTGAAAAGAGAAGAAGATGCGTGTTAAGCCCCCGTCTCACATAGCGAGATCGCTAGCGAGATCGCTGCTGTGTCACGGTTTTGGTGACGCAACAGCGACCTCACCAGCGATGTCACTATGTGTGACACTTTGCAACGATCAGGCCCCTGCTGTGAGGTCGCTGATCGCTGCAAAGTGTCCTGGACCATTTTTTGGTCGTTGCTCTCCCGCTGGTCAGCACACATCGCTGTGTGTGACCAGCGGGAGCAGAAATCAGGCTGGTAACCATGATAAACATCGGGTTACTAGGGGCACACGCGCACCTAGTAACCCGTTGTTTATCATGGTTACGAGCCTGCTAAAGTGAGCGGTAACCGCCCGCTGTTTACCATAGTTACCAGCCTGCTCCTGCTTCAGCAGGCTCGTAACCAGGAGCAGGACATCGTGGAAAGATTCTTTCCACGATGTCGCTGCTCCCCTGATCGTTGGTGAGCCTGCCTGTTTGACAGCTCACCAGCGACCACATAGCGACGCAGCAACGATCCCTGACAGGTCGTATCGTTGTCGGGATCGTTGCAGCGTCGTTAAGTGTGACGGGGCCTTTAGTCCATGGGCTCTGAAATAACTGCCACTTATCTCCGAAGGCACTTTGCACAAGAAGACGTGTGCACAACCCAGCACGCATGCACCCCTTAGAGAGCTTCTAAATATATAGGGCACACTAAACCATCAGGTGAGGGGCATTGTGGGAGCTGCTTGTGACTCACCCCCTGGGCCGTGGTGTACTCAAGACCGGGTCTCTAGGTTGCGCGGTGCTGATGGGGGTAGTAGTGGCAACCCGGTCCCGTGCTCTTGGTGCCTGTAGCATCGGCGTCTCTGCCCCTTGCTAGGCAGAGACGCCGTCCCTCTCACCTCCCCGCTCCTGGCACGGCGTCCTCCAGCGCTTCTCTCCCCACTGCTTCCGGCGCGCGCTCCTTCCCCGGCAGTGTGCTTAGGGCGCGCGCACGCGCTCCCCCTCTCTTAAAGGGACCGCGCACGCCGTCCTAAGGAGTCCCCGGCCAATTGCCGGAGGACCTCCCATATATAAGGCACCTCCTCCAAAATGGAGGTGCCCGAGCAAAGTTATTTGCACTGTGTCTGATCTTTGCTTCAGCCCTCAGGTCCCGCTGCTAGCCTGACTCCTCGTCCTGCCTGCCAGCATGTTATCTGCCCGTTACCTGCCGAGCCTGCCAGCCTGCTCACCTGGAGCGCTCACCTGTTACCTGCCTTGGCTGTCTGTCCGCTCACCTGGGAGCACTCGCCTGTTATCTGCTGTGTCCGTCAGCCCGCTCACCTGGGAGCGCCCACCAGTTACCTGCCAGTTACCTGCCTCGTCTGTCTGCCCGCTCACCTGGGAGTGCCCACCAGTTACCTGCCAGTTACCTGCCTCGTCTGTCTGCCCGCTCACCTGGGAGCACCCGCCTGTTACCTGCTGTGTCCGTCAGCCCGCTCACCTGGGAGCGCCCACCAGTTACCTGCCAGTTACCTGCCTCGTCTGCCTACCCGCTCACCTGGGAGCGCCCACCAGTTACCTGCCAGTTACCTGCCTCGTGTGTCTGCCCACTCACCTGGGAGCACCCGCCTGTTTCCTGCCAGCCTGCCTGGAGACCCTGCCGTCACTTGCTGTGACCACCTTCCTGGTAAACCTAAAGACTGCTACTTGCCCGGCTTTCTGAAACTGTGACCACCTGTCGGCTACCAGAGACTTCCGCCTGCTTGCTGTGTCCATCCGCCATACCGGTCAGTCCCAGCCATCTGACTCGTGGGAGCCACCTGCTCTCTTACAAGGTCGTCCCCAGAGTAGCACCTGGTCCCTCAGCCCGGATCCTCCCTGGTAACGGTGTCGTTTGCTGCCGTACGACCAGGGTCGGTTCGGGTGGATACTTAGTCACGCCCCTCTGGGTCCCTCCTTGCACCTCGGCACAGAGGTTCCACCACCCGGACCCGTAACAGTTTGCTCGGGCCATGGAACCCGGTGGCACCCTAGCTCCCTCGCTCTCTGACCTATACCATGAAGTCTCCCGTCAGAGATCCCAGCAGGAGTCCATCCTGAACCACCTGCGGAATGTCAATTCCCGCCTGGACACACTGACTGCTCCACCAGCAACCACCGCTAGTTGCACGACCCGCACCCCGGCAGCGCCGCCACCCACCAGTACCATGGCATCCTGCACCGGACCCCGGCTTTCTGCACCTCCTCGTTTCGGAGGCGACCCCGCTCAAGCTCGGGGCTTCATAAACAAGTGCACCCTCCACTTTGAACTCTTGGCTCATCAGTTTATCTCCGACCGGGCCAAAGTGGCATTCATCATATCCCATCTCACTGGGGAGGCACTGGCATGGCTTAACCCCCTGTGGGAGAGAGGGGATCCCCTGGTGTCCGACCTGTCATCTTTCCTCACTGCTTTCCGGAGAGTTTTCGATGAACCGGGACGTAAGACCTCATCTGCCTCCTCTCTGCTACGTCTCCGCCAAGGGAGTCTCACCATGGGCCAAAATGACATACGGTTCCGCACCCTCGCTTCTGAGCTTGCCTGGGATAACGAGGCCCTGGTGTCCGTCTTCCGGGAGGGTCTTTACGGTCGGATTAAAGATGAGCTCGCCGGTCCTACCACCCTGGATGACCTGGTGTCGCTGGCTACCCGGATTGACATCCGGTTTCAAGAGCGCACCAAAGAGACCACCCGTGAGAGAAAGTTTCCCCGCCTTGCTCCTACTTTCCAGAGACCTGTCCCTTCTTCTGTCATTCCCCGGGCGTGCTCACCCGAGCCCATGCAGATCGACCAGACCAAGATGGTCAAATCTCGCCAAGAGTCACGCCGAGCCAAGGGGAGCTGTTTCTATTGTGGCAGTAAGGAGCACCTGATCCGTTACTGTCCGGAGAGGCCGGGAAACTCCAGTGTCTAGGACCGCTCGGAGAGGTCGCCCTAGACAAAAGTAAGTCCTCTCCAACCCTGACTTTGTCTGTCTCTATCTCCTGGGGAGAGAACCGTCACTTTGAACTCGCCCACCTGGATTCTGGATCCGCTGGAAACCTCATCTCCCAGTCCCTGGTTGAGAAATACCGTATTCCCACCAAATCTCTGGCTGAACCATTGTCAGTCGCCTCCGTGGATGGAAGACTCCTTTCGGTGACCATCCTGCTCGTCATGGAACCCATAACCCTGCAGGTGGGAATGCTGCACTCTGAGGTAATCTCCTTCCATGTACTACCCGGACTCTCCCACTCCCTACTGCTAGGCCTACCTTGGCTCCAGACACATGAACCCGTGTTGAACTGGCATACCGGTGAAGTACTCCGGTGGGGGCTGGCCTGCCATAAGACCTGCCTGGTTCCGGTTCGTCTGGTTCGTCCACCACCTACCCCAGCTAATTTACCCGGTCTTCCGGCTCCTTACTGGCCCTATGCTGACGTCTTCGGTAAAAAGGAAGCAGAGACATTGCTACCTCATAGGCCATATGATTGCCCGATCGACCTGGTACCTGGCGCCACTCCCCCCCCGTGGGCGTATTTATCCGTTTTCTGCAGCTGAAACCCGGGCCATGTCCGAGTACATAGAGGAGAATCTGGCTAGGGGATTCATTCGGAAGTCTACTTCCCCGGCAGGAGCCGGATTCTTCTTTGTCAAAAAAAAGGATGGCTCGCTATGCCCCTGTATTGACTATAGAGGACTCAATCAGATCACGGTTAAAAATAAATACCCCCTTCCGCTCATCTCCGAGTTATTTGATCGCCTTAAAGGCGCCAGGATCTTCTCCAAGCTGGATCTACGTGGAGCGTATAACCTGGTCCCTATCCGTCAAGGAGACGAGTGGAAGACGGCATTTAATACCCGGGACGGACACTATGAGTACCGTGTGATGCCCTTCGGTCTCTGCAATGCTCCCGCCGTTTTCCAAGAACTGGTCAACGACATCTTCCGTGACCTTCTTTACTCCTGCGTGGTGGTATACCTGGACGACATCTTGGTCTTCTCTCCGGATCTTCCCACACACCGGAGGGATGTTCGTCAGGTCCTGCTTAGGCTCAGGCAGAACCACCTCTATGCCAAATACGAGAAGTGCCTATTTGAGCAGACCTCTCTTCCATTCCTGGGCTATGTTATCTCCCAGACAGGCTTGCGTATGGATCCCGAGAAGCTCTCTGCTGTCCTAAAGTGGCCCCGTCCAGAGGGGTTGAAGGCGATACAGCGATTCCTGGGCTAAATAAATACCCCCTTCCGCTCATCTCCGAGTTATTTGATCGCCTTAAAGGCGCCAGGATCTTCTCCAAGCTGGATCTACGTGGAGCGTATAACCTGGTCCCTATCCGTCAAGGAGACGAGTGGAAGATGGCATTTAATACCCGGGACGGACACTATGAGTACCGTGTGATGCCCTTCGGTCTCTGCAATGCTCCCGCCGTTTTCCAAGAACTGGTCAACGACATCTTCCGTGACCTTCTTTACTCCTGCATGGTGGTATACCTGGACGACATCTTGGTCTTCTCTCCGGATCTTCCCACACACCGGAGGGATGTTCGTCAGGTCCTGCTTAGGCTCAGGCAGAACCACCTCTATGCCAAATACGAGAAGTGCCTATTTGAGCAGACCTCTCTTCCATTCCTGGGCTATGTTATCTCCCAGACAGGCTTGCGTATGGATCCCGAGAAGCTCTCTGATGTCCTAAAGTGGCCCCGTCCAGAGGGGTTGAAGGCGATACAGCGATTCCTGGGCTTCGCTAATTACTATCGTCTCTTCATTCCACACTTCTCGTCTCGGACTGCTCCCATATCTGCGCTCACCCGTAAGGGAGCAAATACCAAGGTATGGCCACCCGAAGCTGAGGAGGCCTTCCTTTCCCTGAAGCAAGCCTTCTCCTCTGCCCCTGTGCTGCACCGTCTGGACTGCAACAAACAGTTCTACCTGGAGGTTGATGCTTCCTCCTCTGGAGCCGGAGCGGTGCTCACCCAAAAGTCTTCATCCGGGAGAATGGTAACCTGCGGCTTTTTCTCCAAAATCTTCTCCTCCTCTGAGCGCAATTATTCCATAGGAGACCGAGAACTGCTGGCCGTCAAATTGGCGCTGGAGGAGTGGCGCTATCTGATTGAAGGGGCTCTATACCCGGTGATCATCTACACGGATCACAAAATCTGGCATATCTCCAAAATGCCCAGAGACTTAATCCACGTCAGGCCCGGTGGTCTTTGTTTTTTGCCCGCTTCGATTTCATCCTTCATTTCCGCCCGGCGGACATGAATGTCAAAGCTGATGCCTTGTCTCGATCCTTCCTGTCCTCCGACCAAGAGGAGGAGCCTATGCACATTATCGACCCCTCCAAGGTGATGAATGTGGCCCCCTTGGATTTTACTCGTCTTCCACCCGGCAAGACGTTCATGGCGGTTCCTGACCGTGAGAAGGTTCTTCGCTGGGGTCATTCTTCTAAACTAGCTGGCCATGCCGGCCTAAAGAAGACCTTCCTGCTCATTTCCCGGCATTACTGGTGGTCAACCCTGCGTAAGGATGTGGTAGACTTTGTCTCTGCCTGTTCATCTTGTGGCTACAGCAAAGTTCCCAGACACTTACCAGCCGGTCATCTCCTGCCGCTTCCCTTACCTGTTGCCCCGTGGCAACACATCGCTATGGACTTCATTACCGATCTCCCTGTTTCTGCCGGGTGTACAGTCATTTGGGTGGTCGCGGACCGCTTTTCTAAAATGGCTCACTTCATTCCCCTGCCTGGTCTCCCGTCTGCACCTGAGCTGGCTAAGGACTTTATCCGCCATATCTTCCGTCTCCACGGACTACCCCTCCACATCGTGTCGGATCGAGGGGTTCAGTTCACCTCACGCTTCTGGAGAGCCACATGTAAACTGCTGGACGTCACCCTGGATTTCTCCTCCGCTTAGCACCCTCAGTCCAATGGTCAGGTGGAGCGGATCAATCAGATCCTTACCAGCTACCTCCGGCACTTTGTTAATGCCCACCATTCTGATTGGGTGGACCTCCTTCCTTGGGCGGAATTCTCTTATAATAACCACGAGAGCAAATCCTCTTCCAAGTCCCCGTTCTTTATTGTCTATGGCCAACACCCCCGGATTCCGTTTCCCGTCTCTGCTTCTGTGGACAATCCTGCCGCGGAGTCTCTTGTCAGCGAGTTTTCTACCATTTGGGAGAGTACTAGGTCCGCACTTCTTCAGTCCTCCGAGCGGATGAAGAGATATGCTGATAAGAGACGTCTGGATCCGCCTCAATTCCGTCCGGGAGACAAGATTTGGCTCTCCTCCAAACATGTGCGGCTCCAGATACCCTCCTACAAGTTAGATCCTCGCTTCATTGGCCCTTTCGAAATCCTCAAGCAAATTAATCCAGTGGCCTACAAATTAAAACTCCCGGCCACCCTACGGATACCCAACTCCTTCCACGTATCTCTCCTCAAACCCGTTGTCTTTAACTCTTTTTCCAACAATCCAGGTGCTCCCCCTGCCCCGGTTTCCGCTGAAGACATCTTTGAGGTAGAGAGTATTCTGGCCACCAAGAGGGTAAGAGGAAGGACCTTGTTTCTGGTAGATTGGAAGGGGTTTGGTCCTGAGGAGAGAACTTGAACCAGGGAGAACATCAACGCCCCACTTCGCCTTGAAAAATTTATTTCTGGCCAAAAAAAGAGGGGGCCTAAAGGGGAGGGGTACTGTAGCATCGGCGTCTCTGCCCCATTCTAGGCAGAGACGCCGTCTCTCTCACCTCCCCACTCTCACGTCTGTCTGCCCGCTCACCTGGGAGCACCCGCCTGTTACCTGCTGTGTCCGTCAGCCCGCTCACCTGGGAGCGCCCACCAGTTACCTGCCAGTTACCTGCCTCGTTTGCCTACCCGCTCACCTGGGAGCGCCCACCAGTTACCTGCCAGTTACCTGCCTCGTCTGTCTGCCCGCTCACCTGGGAGCACCCGCCTGTTTCCTGCAAGCCTGCCTGGAGACCCTGCCGTCACTTGCTGTGACCACCTTCCTGGTAGACCTAAAGACTGCTACTTGCCCGGCTTTCTCGAACTGTGACCACCTGTTGGCTACCAGAGACTTCCGCCTGCTTGCCGTGTCCATCCGCCATACCGGTCAGTCCCAGCCATCTGACTCGTGGGAGCCACCTGCTCTCTTACAAGGTCGTCCCCAGAGTAGCACCTGGTCCCTCAGCCCGGATCCTCCCTGGTCACGGTGTCGTTTGCTGCCGTACGACCAGGGTCGGTTCGGGTGGATACTTAGTCACGCCCCTCTGGGTCCCTCCTTGCACCTCGGCACAGAGGTTCCACCACTCGGACCCGTAACAGTGCCAAGCTGAAATGGTGGCAGTCTCTTTATATATATAGACATGTGAAAGTCCGACTACGCCACCCATGGATTGCGGTCAGGGATAACCGCCGCTGCAGGACAGACCGCTGGGGCTGATGTTGGTGAGCAGCACAGGAATAGTATAACTCCCCACGGGAGAAGTGTAGCCCCAGGGCAGTGTAGGTGGATGTTGGGGGTGATAGTTCCAGCCGCGATAGTCAGAATGCAGAATCCGCTTAAACAGTTCAGGGTCTTTATTGTAACAGGTGGTAATGACCCAACAGCAGTACTGGCTAGAAGGCGGTACTTTTTAGGCCAAAGGACATGAAATCCCTCGCGGATTGGTTCTCTGCTGCTGGACTTAGAGTCTTTACAGCCTCGGACCTCAATGTCCGGTCGGACGTTCTCTACCTGCCAGGACAGGCTCTCAGCGCCGTACGTCCCTGGCTAGCAGTTCCTCCACTGCCTCACGACCTCCTCAGCTACAGCTGAACTGTCCCTCCTTCTCTGGGACTAGTCTCACTCCTGAGCTAGGTCGTCCAGTTCTCCCTAACCCTGCCCCCAGTTCCAGCTTTTATAGGGGCAGCCAGCTCCCCCTACTGGCCTGGGACAGAGGGTGCTGTATGCTAATTGTCCCTAACCAGGGAACCTCCCTCCTGCTCTCAGACACAGCCTTTATTATTTGTGGCATCCAGGCCTGGGGTGACACATTCCCCCCTAGTAAAAGTTTAATACTCCGGGACTAAGCCTTTTTGGCCAAAAACAACCGGGTAACATATGCACGACCATAAACACAACATTAATACATGGCAACAAACAAAACACAATTGAGTTCTTTAGGTCACAGTGTGGTCTGTGACCGGGTGTCCATATCACCAGGAAAAGGGAGCTTAAACCAGGTGGGGGTCTGTCCTAGCCCCGAGTCCTTGACAGTCTTTATTCATTCCTCGGTTAAGCTTCAAAAGGAGGCACTTTGTGCAATTATTTACAAGCAGTCCCGGTTACTCAAAGTTCATAACCTGTTAGTCCATATAGTCAACTGAAAGAAACTGAAACACATAATCACTGGTCATGCAATTAACTTTTCAAACATTTCAACATTTGACAATTATTTATAAGGGTTATTTACAGTTCTTAATACACCCTATATTTTCCAGCGAGCGGGTATCTGCCCCCTAGTGCTCCTGGTTGACCTGCGTAGCCCACTGTCTGGTGGTGGTCTAACCTGGCTTTCCCCACTAGCATTAAGGGTACAGCTACTATCTGGGTCTACAGGCAGTGCTTGCAGCTGTCTGCGGGTCCTTTGGCTTACCGCAGGCATGGCAGGCTCACTGTCAGCAGAGGGTTGACTCTCTTGGGCTGCTGACATGGGTTCTTCTGCCTCTGGGGCTGCTTGTTCCTCTGATTCCTCCTGCTCTCCTGTAGGTTCCTGCTGGGTTGGTTGAAGGAAGTGTATTACGGGTACCACAATTTTGTCATTTATCCGAGTCCAGGACCGGGGAAACTCTCTGAGAAGGTTGCTGACCTTTTCTTCCTTGTCCACTGCGGGCTCAAGGTCATCTTGATCTTCTCTTGCACTCTGTAGTTGCTCGGGGCACCGTTTTAGATGGTCTCTGGAGACAGTGTTCGTGGTCTCTCCTCCATCCTTGCTTATTACACAGACCATCGAGTTGTCGTGGTTGGACGGCAGTACTGTGTACGGGTCTCTCTCCCACTGGTCATCTAGCTTGTGAAGCCTTCTCTTCCATGTGATGAAAGCCGGCCGGTGGGTGCAGCTCTCTGGCGCCCCCTTACCTCTCAGGTCAGTCAAGGTACTGCACCTAGAGAAAGTAGTGCCAGGTAGCTGCAACCAGCGCAGGGAACACGGTAGTGTGTTATCCCTTCAACGTCACTACACAGCACAACTCGCTAGCGCCCTCTTAGCCTCAGGTCAGTCAAGGAACTGCACCTAGGATAAGCGGTCGCCAGAGAGACTGTCCTGTAACCTACTGGGTATCGGGGCCCTCTGTAGTGAGGGCGGTATATATATCTTCCTTGGCCGCGCCAGGAATATATATATCTGAACCTCCGACCGTCACTACCAGCCTTCCCCAATCCCCAGTTGGTATGCTGCCACCAGTCCCTATTTTAGATATACGCCCAGTCCGTGAATGGGCCTATATCGGGTCAGGAACCAACCCTGGGTAGCGTTTTTGGCTTGAGCCGAGCTCACACGGACGTGCGTTCGTTATGCAGAATAAAAGGCAGGCCCACAATTACTTGAGGTAATTGATTATAATAATACACTAGATACACGATATACAACTAAATATACACAGGTATAAGGTCAGGCTAAACTATACAACAATGGAATACAACACACAGAATCACCACAGCATATCAGTTACCGGTTTCTTGATTTTCTTGTGACGCAGGGAGAGGATTCTGCGATCGCAGGCACGGTTCTTTGTTACAGGCTGAGGCCTACCACCGCATGGTCAAACTGCTCCTCCCCTTGGTGGCCTCAGCTGGTGCTCAGATGTTCAGCACACCACTCTTGGGTCAAGACTGACTTGTCTCTTGTCTGTCCTGCTATCTTACCTGCCCCGTCCCGCCCACTGCTGGTGAGGTCAGCTGGCTCAGTCTCCACCCTCAGGTCTAACTTCGATCAGAAGCCCAAATTCTATGGAACCCAATAACTTCTTCTGGGATGGTCTCATGATACCCCCAGGGGTTCCCATGGATTCGGGCCGCCGTAACCGACCTTTTGATATCAATTATGATACCATACGGTCCTCAGGAATGGCTCCGCGCTATATCTTGGCTTCCAGAGCACGTACAAACGTCTACCGCGGAGGCTTGTGTGCGCAATGGCTCCGGGACGCCGTGATATTTTTTTATTGGCCCATCCCACGCAACATGCGTGTACTATTCATGTTTCTATATCTTATGCCTCCATGCTTGTGACAGACAAAGAAACTAGTCCTATGGGACAAATGGTCAGGTACAGATAGACGAAGCACCCCCCCCTGCTGGCTGTGTTTCCTCTCGAAGTCTTTGAAGCTCCTAGCATTCAAGTGTTAAGTAGGCTTCTTATCTTACAGGAGCCTGGATGGGGGGAAACTATCTAGTTGACGTTTTAACAGAAGGTCCCAAGGGTGGGGGCTGCTGAAGTGTGGCCATCCCTGGATATGATTTATCATTACCAAGATGGCGGCTACAGGTTCATCACACCTCCCCCTATACGAGGGCGCGAGGGGGTAGCACATTCCTGTGTTCCCCCGTGCGTCCTTCTGCACCCTCCCCTTGCCGGGATAACCCGTCAGCGTTACCGTGGTCACGGCCTCTTCTGTGGCGAATGGAGAAGTGGTACTGCTGGAGAGCGAGGCTCCAGCGTAGCAACCTGCCATTCGACCCAGAGACCGTGTGTAACCAGCTGAGGGGGTTGTGGTCCGTCTCCACGGTGAAATGGCTCCCGTACAAGTAGGGCTGCAGACGCTGCAGGGCCCATACAATTGCCAGGCATTCTTTTTCCACCGTGGAGTAAGCCACCTCCCGGGGCAGTAGCTTCCTGCTCAGGTACAAGACAGGATGTTCCTGGCCTGTCGTGTTGACCCGACTTAGCACAGCACCGAGGCCAAAGTCACTGGCGTCGGTCTGTACCACAAACGGCCGGTCGAAGTCGGCAGCTTGCAGTACAGGGGAGCTACTTAGGGCGGCCTTGAGTGCCCCGAAAGCTGTCTCGCAGGCGACTGTCCAGTCGACTGCGACGGGCAGCTTCTTCTTGGTGAGGTCCGTCAGGGGCTTGGCCAGGGTGCTATAGTGTGGGACGAACCTCCTATAGTACCCGGCGGTCCCCAAGAAGGACATCACCTGCTTTTTGGTCCTAGGAGTGGGCCAGGATGCGATGGCATCCACTTTCCCCGGTTCTGGCTTCAGAACCCCCCCGCCTACCCGGTGACCCAGGTAGAGGACCTCACTCATGCCCAGCTGGCACTTTTCCGGCTTGATGGTCAAGCCTGCCCGGTGGATCCGACCGAGCACCTGCCGCAGGTGCTCTAGGTGATCCTCCCAAGTGGGACTGAAGACTGCAATATCGTCCAAGTACGCAGCCGCGTACCCTTCAAGTCCCTCAAGCAGCGTATTGACCATCCGCTGAAAAGTGGCAGGGGCATTCTTCATGCCGAATGGCATCACTGTGGACTCGTACAGTCCAAAAGGGGTGATAAAGGCAGAGCGTTCCCTTGCCGCGGGGGTCAGAGGAATCTGCCAGTACCCCCGGCTCAGATCCATGATGGTCAGGTACTTAGCCCCGGCCATCCGATCGAGCAGGTCATCGATGCGTGGTATGGGGAACGCATCGGTGGCCGTTACAGCGTTGAGCCCCCGGTAGTCCACGCAGAACCGTGTAGTTCGGTCCTTCTTTGGTACGAGGACTACAGGCGAGGCCCACGCGCTGCTGGATGCCTGGATCACCCCCAGCTTCAGCATCTCGTCTATCTCTTGGCGCATGTTTCCCTGCACCTCGAAAGAGACCCGATATGCGGAACGCCGGATCGGCGGGTGATCGCCAGTGTCCACGTCGTGGACAGCCATCTCAGTCCTTCCGGGCACGCTGCTGAACAGCCCCCGGAAGGGGTGCAGGGTGGTCCCCAGCTGGGACCGTTGGTCCTCCGTGAGCTGGTGGCCAACCCCCACATCCTCGATGGACCCACCCGCCTTGGCTTGGGTGAGCAGATCCAGGAGGGTTTCTACCTCTCCTTCCTCGGGAAGGTTGCACACTGGGTGGGCAGTCGCTTCCCGCTCATGATGAGCCTTCATCATGTTCACGTGGAAGGCCTTCCTCCTTCCACGGGCGTGATCCAGGGTGACCAGATAGGTGACGGCATTGAGTTTCTGGTGCACGAAGTAGGGACCTTCCCAGGCTGCCTGAAGCTTGTTCTGTGGTACGGGGACCAGTACCCACACCTTTTGACCCACCTGGTAGGTCCTCTCACAAGCATTCTGGTCGTACCACCGCTTCTGGTCGGCCTGGGCCTGGGCCATATTGTCCTGCACCAGCTTTGCCAAGGCCATCATCCTGTCCCGGTGGCGCACGACATACTCGATGACCGACACCTCGGGGGTGGCCAAATCCCCTTCCCATGCTTCCTTCACCAGAGCCAGGGGGCCCCGTACCCGTCGCCCGTACAGGAGCTCAAAGGGGGAGAACCCCGTTGAGGCCTGCGGAACCTCCCGGTAAGCAAATAGGAGGTGTGGGAGGTAACGCTCCCAGTCTCTCCCGTGGGAGTCGACCAACATCTTAAGCATCTGCTTTAAGGTGCCATTGAACCGCTCACACAGGCCATTAGTCTGTGGGTGATACGGGCTGGCCACCAGATGTTGCACCTGCATTTGCTTACAGAGGGACTCCATCAGCCGCGACATGAACTGGGTCCCTCGGTCGGTGAGCATTTCTTGGGGGAAACCCACTCTGGAGAAGATCTCCAGTAAGGCGGTAGCCACCTTGTCGGCCCGAATGGACGACAAAGCTACCGCTTCCGGGTACCGGGTGGCATAGTCCACTACCGTGAGTATGAAGCATTTCCCGGAGTGGCTGGGAGTGGACAGAGGTCCAATAAGATCCACAGCGACCCTCGAGAAAGGCTCTTCGATGATTGGCAGAGTTACCAGTGGGGCTTTGGGGCGCGGCCCCGCCTTCCCCACCCTCTGACAGGTGTCACACGAACGGCAGTAGGCACCCACCGCGGCTCCCATCCCAGGCCAGTAGAAATGCTGAGCTATCCTGGCCTTGGTTTTAGCGATCCCTAGGTGTCCGGCCATCGGAATCTCGTGTGCGATCCGCAACAATTCCGCCCTGAACGGATAGGGTACCACTAACTGTCGGTCCCTGGGCCACGCCTCCGGTGAACCCTGCTGGACCGTTACCCGGTACAGCCGTCCCTGGTCCCAGACCACACGCTCGCAGTCTGACTCCATGGGAGGCTGTGCCGCCTGTTCCTTGAGAGCTTTCAGGCTGTCGTCTGCTTCCAACGCAGCCTGAAATTCCTGACTTGATGTGGCCAGAATCGACGAAACTGCCACATCCTCTGTCAGCCCCTCCGGGCATGTCACCTGGCCGCTGTCTGACCCGGCAGACACTTGGTCAGAAGTGGGGAAGCCGTCGGACCTCTGCAAGGCTCCTTGGGCTCCGGCGCTCCCACTCCTGGTGACAGCGGCTATGACCGCTGTGACCGTGGGTAGTGCCTGCTTCCCCTCTGTTTCTGACCAAGCCGCCCGATCAGGCAGGCTTCCTAGGCCTTTGGACATCTCGGATGTGGGGAACTCCTGCCCTGGGGTCTTACCTGGCGGCTCCTCTCTTGGGACACCCCCACCTCCCATGGCCTGTTCCTCCCCCTGCAGTGGGCCTATACTCAGCAGCCTGGATACCCCTGGGAGCCCTACACTGCCGGTAGCTGCCCCCCTCTCCATCCCTGAGCTTCCCTCTACAGAATCCTGCCCGCCCCCTCCCTCACCGGAGGACAAGAGGTCACGGCACGCCGGCTGAGCACCTCTGCGGGCATCCCCACACTCCCCACCTGCTTTCACTAACCCTGTTTGTGTTGTGTCTGTGCAGGTGTTACCCTTAGGTTTCACTCCCTCCTCCTCAGCAGGACGCACACTACATACAACATGGTTGGCATTAGCAGCAGACAAATCAATACACTCTTGGGGGGCCGAACTTGGGGGTTCAGAGGGTACATACTGCGATACTAGACGCCCCAAGTCGGTCCCTAATAAAACATTTGCGGGAATATTTGGCGTTACTCCCACCTCCCGCATCCCCCTTCCGGCACCCCAGTCCAAATACACCATGGCAACGGGAAGTGCCGGCTCCACGCCTCCAACCCCGGAGACGGAAAGAGTCTTTCCTGGTACCAAGTCCTGGGGGGACACCACCTCAGGCCGTACCAGTGTTCGTTCAGCGCCCGTGTCCCGCAGTCCCATGACCGCAGAACGGCCTATGGTGACGGGTTGGATGTTGTCCAGGGACCTACCACCACCCCCTCCCACACACAAAACATTGGGCGCTCTCTGGGAATGGGATGGGGTCTTTTGGCGCTGGGGACACTCAGCCCTAAAGTGTCCTGGTTTGTTGCATAGATGACAACGTCTTACGTCTGGTCCTTGCCTGGAGAGGGCAACAGGGGGATACACCCCTTGTGTTCTAGGGGCCGGGGAAACAGGGGCATGACTGGGCTTACCCCCTCTCCAGGTGCTGCTGGCAGACTTCTTCAGCTCAGGCGCCCTGTTATTGGCATACTCGTCTGCCAGGGCGGCTGTAGCAGAAGCCCCTGTTGGTTTTCGGTCACGGAGGAACTGTCGGAGGTCCTCTGGGCAGTTCCACAAAAACTGCTCCGTGACGAACAGTTCCTGGACCTCCTGGCGGGTAGTAAGCGCTAGACCCGAGGTCCAGTGCTCTGCGGCTCTCAACAGCGCCCGCATAT
This sequence comes from Phyllobates terribilis, assembly GCF_046119375.1. NCBI lineage: Eukaryota > Metazoa > Chordata > Amphibia > Anura > Dendrobatidae > Phyllobates > Phyllobates terribilis. The sequence continues at coordinate 529,938,809 of NW_027362762.1, read as the reverse complement.
GATCGGTCCAGGTGTCCTTGGGGCCACGCAGCAGGCTCCGGAACTTCTGGCGGTACGACTCAGGAGTGAGGTTGTACTGCCGGATCAGGGCCCGCTTGATGCAGTCGTAGTTCTGTACCTCCCCGGCAGGTAAGTCCCCCAAGGCATCCAGGGACTTACCCCTCAAACGGGGGGTCAGGTATCTGGCCCACTGATCCCGGGCCAGATGGTGCTGAAGACAGGTCCGTTCAAATGCCACCAGAAAGGAGTCCAGGTCCCCATCCTTCTCCAGTAGAGGGAAGTCCTCAGCTCGGACTTTGGACGACTTGGTCTCCTGATGGGTTGGTTGCTCTAGCGGAAGCCCCCGCTGGGCCAGGTCCAGTTGGTGCTGGCGCTCCGCAGCTCGCTCTGCACGCTCCGCAGCCTCCCGGCGCTCTGCAGCTTCACACTCCGCAGCCTCCCGGCGCTCCGCAGCTTCGCGCTCCTCCTCCGCTGCCTTCTCTGATGCTGCCAGGAGGGTTTTGTAGACGGCATCGCCATGAGACTGGAGACTTGCCATAGCCGCTTGTAAAAGGGCTTGTGATCTGGACAGGCTGGGCTGGGTAGGTGGTGGGCAGCCCACTGCGGGACCGTATACTGGGGACTGGCTCCCTGAGGTGCCCGGGCTGGACTCCTCCTCGCCATGAGTAACAATGTCCTCCCCTCCTGCCACACGGACCGTAGCATTAGCCTCCTGCAGGGTCTTGCTCCTGGTGCCGTCTGCCATCTTGGTAACCGACACCGCTGCAACCCTGAGTTTGCACACACCTTGTTATACTTTTAGCCTGACCGTCTAACGTTGGGCTGACCTTAAGACTCCAGCAGTGGAAGTTACCACTGGCAGTCTTTAGTGCCTGGGAGTAGGGGTCCCACAACACTATTATTCTGCAATCCCACCGCTCTGCCACCAATGTGATGAAAGCCGGCCGGTGGGTGCAGCTCTCTGGCGCCCCCTTACCTCTCAGGTCAGTCAAGGTACTGCACCTAGAGAAAGTAGTGCCAGGTAGCTGCAACCAGCGCAGGGAACACGGTAGTGTGTTATCCCTTCAACGTCACTACACAGCACAACTCGCTAGCGCCCTCTTAGCCTCAGGTCAGTCAAGGAACTGCACCTAGGATAAGCGGTCGCCAGAGAGACTGTCCTGTAACCTACTGGGTATCGGGGCCCTCTGTAGTGAGGGCGGTATATATATCTTCCTTGGCCGCGCCAGGAATATATATATCTGAACCTCCGACCGTCACTACCAGCCTTCCCCAATCCCCAGTTGGTATGCTGCCACCAGTCCCTATTTTAGATATACGCCCAGTCCGTGAATGGGCCTATATCGGGTCAGGAACCAACCCTGGGTAGCGTTTTTGGCTTGAGCCGAGCTCACACGGACGTGCGTTCGTTATGCAGAATAAAAGGCAGGCCCACAATTACTTGAGGTAATTGATTATAATAATACACTAGATACACGATATACAACTAAATATACACAGGTATAAGGTCAGGCTAAACTATACAACAATGGAATACAACACACAGAATCACCACAGCATATCAGTTACCGGTTTCTTGATTTTCTTGTGACGCAGGGAGAGGATTCTGCGATCGCAGGCACGGTTCTTTGTTACAGGCTGAGGCCTACCACCGCATGGTCAAACTGCTCCTCCCCTTGGTGGCCTCAGCTGGTGCTCAGATGTTCAGCACACCACTCTTGGGTCAAGACTGACTTGTCTCTTGTCTGTCCTGCTATCTTACCTGCCCCGTCCCGCCCACTGCTGGTGAGGTCAGCTGGCTCAGTCTCCACCCTCAGGTCTAACTTCGATCAGAAGCCCAAATTCTATGGAACCCAATAACTTCTTCTGGGATGGTCTCATGATACCCCCAGGGGTTCCCATGGATTCGGGCCGCCGTAACCGACCTTTTGATATCAATTATGATACCATACGGTCCTCAGGAATGGCTCCGCGCTATATCTTGGCTTCCAGAGCACGTACAAACGTCTACCGCGGAGGCTTGTGTGCGCAATGGCTCCGGGACGCCGTGATATTTTTTTATTGGCCCATCCCACGCAACATGCGTGTACTATTCATGTTTCTATATCTTATGCCTCCATGCTTGTGACAGACAAAGAAACTAGTCCTATGGGACAAATGGTCAGGTACAGATAGACGAAGCACCCCCCCCTGCTGGCTGTGTTTCCTCTCGAAGTCTTTGAAGCTCCTAGCATTCAAGTGTTAAGTAGGCTTCTTATCTTACAGGAGCCTGGATGGGGGGAAACTATCTAGTTGACGTTTTAACAGAAGGTCCCAAGGGTGGGGGCTGCTGAAGTGTGGCCATCCCTGGATATGATTTATCATTACCAAGATGGCGGCTACAGGTTCATCACATTCCACTTCAGGACCTGCTCGCCAGGTTCCAGGGGACCAGCAGGGGCGTGTTGGTTGAAGAGCCTCTCTTGCTTTTCTCTTGCTTGAGCCAGGCTCCTCTCCACGCTCTCCTGTACCTTTTTGTACTGTAGCCGCCATTCTGTATCCCAGTCCGCATCTGAGGAGGTGTCCTCGGGTGTCAGGACTCCCATCTCCAGGTCTATTGGCAGCTTACCTGGTCTTGCTCGCATCAGGTAAGCCGGGGTGCAATTTGTAGCATTCACCGGGATATGGTTGTATAAGTCTATCAGGTCTGGCAGCTTCTCCGGCCACAGGCTGCGTTCTTCCAAGGGCAACATCTTGAGGAGATCAATGACGATATTATTCATTTTCTCACACAGCCCGTTGGTTTGCAGGTGGTAAGGCGTTGTCCGAAACTTCTTACAGCTGTAGAGGTTGCAGAACTCCTGGAAGATTTCCGCCTCGAACGCTGAATCTTGATCTGTCAAGACCTGTTCCGGATACCCGTGTGGACGGCAGAAGTGTTGTTGGAAGGCTCTGGCCGCTGTTTGGGCTGTCAAGTCTTTAACAGGAACCACCACCAGGAATCGGGAATAGTGATCCACTATTGTCAGGGCATAGACGTAGCCCGACCGGCTTGGAGCCAATTTTACATGGTCCAGAGCTACCAGCTCAAGAGGCTGTCTGGTGACGATGGGCCTCAAGGGTGTCTTCTGGCTGGTACGGTCCTTCCTTCTGAGGTTACATGGGCCGCAGTCCTGCACCACTTCCATATGGCCCCTCTCATACCGATCCAGAAGAACCGTTCTCTCAGTAGGAATTCTAGTTTCTTCCAGCCGAAGTGTCCCGCTCTGTCATGGTAGGCCTCCAGGACCATTGCTGCATCTCGTCTTGGGACCACTACTTGCCAGGTCAGCTCGTGCGTCCGGTAGTTGACAAGTCTTCTGCACAGCTTACCTTCGTAGAGGAATAGCCTGCTTTTCTCCTTCCATAACTGCTTGGCTTCCTCTGGAGCATCCGGGCCAGGGCTAGCGTCTGCCTGGGTAAACATGCCTTTCACCAGGCGTATTGCAGGGTCACTATCTTGCGTTTCAGCCCAGCCGTGGTGGGGTAAGGGGTTGAACATGACGGTGGTTAGGTCTTTGTCTCTTACCCGGTGAGAATACTGAGTGGCCCCATACCGGTGGAACGCAGGGAGCTCTACTTCCTCCTGCTCTTCTGAGTCTTCTTCTCCTTCGGGTAGGTGGGGCATTCTTGATAGGGTGTCTGCATTGGCGTTGGTTCTGCCCGCCCGGTATTTGATTGTGAAGTCATAATTTGATAGCCGGGTCATCCACCGCTGTTCTAGGGCACCTAGTCTTGCTTTGTCCAGGTGTGTCAACGGGTTGTTGTCCGTGTACACAGTGAACTTTGCGGAGGCCAGGTAATGTTTAAACCATTCTGTGACGGCCCACACCACTGCCAAGAATTCTAGCTTGAAGGAGCTGTAATTCTTCGGGTTTCTTTCAGTGGGCCTCAGCTTCCGGCTGGCATACGCTATCACTCGTTCCCTGCCCTGTTGGTTTTGGGACAGTACGGCTCCTAGCCCCACATTACTGGCATCGGTGTGGAGGATAAAAGGCTGGCCATAATCAGGGTAGGCCAGAATTTCATCCCCCGTGAGGGCCATTTTCAGCTGGCGGAAGGAATCCTCTTCCAACTTATCCCACTTGAAGGGTGGCTTGTGACTTCTGGATTTAGACTGACCTATCAGGAGGTCCTGCATTGGAGCTGCCATCTTAGTGAACCCGGGGATGAACCTTCGGTAGTAGCCTACCAACCCGAGGAATTGCCTCACTTCTTTGATGTTAGAGGGGCTTGGCCAGCTCTTGATGGCTGTAACCTTGTCGGGGTCAGGGGCTACTCCCTCAGCACTCACCACGTGCCCCAGGTACTGTACCTTTGGTTTCAACAGGTGACATTTGGAGAGTTTCACTTTCAGTCCATAGCCTGCCAGGGCTTCGAACACCTCTGCCAGGTGTTTTAGATGGTCCTCGTAGGTCTTCGAATATACAATCACGTCGTCCAAGTAAAGTAGGACCGTCTCAAAGTTTCGGTGCCCTAGGCAGCATTCCATCAGCCTCTGGAAAGTCCCGGGTGCGTTGCAGAGCCCGAAGGGCATACAGTTGAATTCGCTTAATCCCATCGGGGTGGTGAAGGTGGTCTTCTCCTTGTCAGCCTCTGCCACAGGAACCTGCCAGTACCCGCTAGTAAGGTCCAAAGTAGAGAAGAAATTAGCTGATTTTAGGGCTGCTAAAGACTCCTCTATTCTAGGTAACGGGTATGCGTCTTTGTGGGTGATACGATTGACTTGTCTATAGTCCACGCACATTCTCATGGTACCATCTTTCATTTTTACCTGAACCAAGGGGGCTGCCCAGGGGCTACAACTGTCTCTAATGACCCCGGCTTCTTTCATTTCTCTCAGCATGCCCTTTGCGTTCTGATAGTGTGCGGGGGGTACAGGTCTGTATCTTTCTTTTAATGGTGAGTGGCTCCCGGTGGGGATGTGGTGTTCTACCCCTTTCACTCTGCCGAAGTCCAGCGGGTGCTTACTAAAGATTCTCTCGTACTCCTGAACCACCAGGTAGACTCCTTGTTTTTGGTGCAGGGGAGTGGAGTCAGCACCTACATGGAGTTTCTGGCAGCAGTCCTCCTTGTGTTTCTGGGAGCCATTATCCTCCACCGGGGGAGATGGAGGCAAGGGCTCCACGACCCTGAGAGCATTGTGTTCGAAAGCAAACAATTTGGCTAGTGTAGCGTACCGGGTCAAGTGTACTTCCCTTTCCCCAATGTTTAAGATCCGGACGGGCACCCTTCCATGGCGGACATCAACCACCCCCCGGGCTGTCAAAATGGTGGGCCTGCTGTCTGAGTACACGGGTTCTACCATGGCTTGGTAGTCTCTTCCTCTTAACCCGATTGCAGTCCGACACCAGCACATCATTTCACTTTTGGGAGGCATGGCAATGGGGAACGGGTCGCTCATCCTCACACTACCGATCTCACCACCAGACAGTTCTACTTGTTGCCGTCTCATCAGGGCTCTTATCTCTTTCTGGAGGACCCTCTGTTGGCTGGAGCTAGCATTCATCGCCACCTGTTGCAAAATTACAATTATTTCTGAAAGACAATTTTCAATCACGTTAGTACCCAAGGTTATTTTAGGGTGACTTTCTCGACGGTCAATGTCCACAATAATCACTCCCTGTGCCGGCAGTTCAACTTTACCAATCTTAATGGTCATCTCTCTGAACCCCACGTGCGGCACGGGTTGGCCATTGCTGGTGATGATGCTTAAGCTATCGTCTGGATAACGGGTTATATCAGTGTCACTCCAGTACTGCTTGAAAAGTACATAGGGGATGGTAGTCACTTGGGACCCGGTGTCCAGCAGTGCACTCATGGGGATACCGTCCAGCACTACGGATGAAACCGGGCGTCCCCCCACGTACTTATCGTGCCAATTAGACGGGCCTGGTGACCTTATGCCTGGGGGTTGGCCCTCTGCCCCAGGTCAGACCGTTTAAAGTACAGTACCTGGCTATGTGTCCTGGCTTGTTGCAACGGCGGCAAATCGGCTGTCTATCCTCAGCGTAGTGGTCTGTGGGCCTCCCTCTGAACGACTGGACCCTCTTCCGTCGACGCCACGGGACATCCTCCGGACTGGAAGCCAGCTTGATTGGTCCTGACTGGTCCATCTGTAACGACTGTACGGTCCTTGTCAATGCAGCAACGCTCTTTGTTAGTTCTTGGACCTGATGGTGCAGGTTTGCAGGCGGGGATGGGTTTAGGGCCTGCGCATCAGCCCCCACAAAGTATGCAGGGTAGGGCGCCGCCTCCTGGTGGTACGTAATGGCAGGACGCCGAGAAGCTACAGTGCCACCTGGTGTGGGTTCTCGGAGCACCCGGATGGCCCTCTCTTTAAATTGTACAAAAGTTAAATCGGGGTTCTGTAGGGCCATGAGGCGCAGCTGGGTCCTGTGGGCGCTGGACAGCAGACCTTCTATGAACTGGTAAGTCAATAGCTTATCTGTATCCTGCATGCTGCCAGGGTCAGCTTGTTTGATCGCTCCCAAGGCTTCCTGTAAATTTAGGGCATAATCTCTGATGCTGTCCCGTGTCCGCTGCTTACATCCGTAGAACCGCATTTTAATTTCAGCCGAGGTGCGGGTGTCAAAGGTACCCCGCAGCCGGGTCAAAATGTCCTTTACAGTCCTTTTCTCCTCAGCTGGCCATGACTTTACCTCCCGCTGGGCCGCACCAGTTAACTGTCCTGTCAGTATGCTGATTTTCTGTTCTTCTGTTAGGGGATAGACTTTAAATAAACTGTGCAGTCTTTCCTTAAAGTCACTTAATGTATGGGATTCCCCTGAGTACTGGGGCAGCCAGGCCGCTCCGGGGATAGGGCATGGAAAACGGCATCACCGCTGCTGAAGCCACGCTGGTGGTAGTGGGCCCCTCCGCTTCCGACATCTTCCTCCCCCCCAGTTAACCGTGGCCTACCTTCCGTTGATCCTCTTCCGTAGGCCGCGGTTCTGCTAGCACTGCTCTGGGCGAGGACCTTGCGTCGCGTCCTGGTGACGTCAGCGTCGCTCACTCTCCTTCCAGGACCTTGCGCAGCGTCCGGACGTAGGGAGGGGCTTCAGGTCTCGCGCGGTTTTGACGTCCACGCCCCTCTTCTTCCTGCGCGGCGTCCCAAAGATGGCGCCCAATGGCGGGAAAACGGCTGAAGATGGCGGGAAACGGCTCCGGATGGCGGGAAATCACTTTTTAAGGTACGTATACAGTCTTTTCAGGCACGCAATACCCGTTTGTGGCGGGTTGGTCACAATCCTGCCGACTACGCCAAAAAGCTGACTCACCCCCTGGGCCGTGGGGTACTCAAGACCGGGTCTCTAGGTTGCGCGGTGCCAATGGGGGTAATAGTGGCAACCCGGTCCCGTGCTCAGGGTGTCAAGCTGAAATGGTGGCAGTCTCTTTATATATATATAGACATGTGAAAGTCCGACTACGCCACCCGTGGATTGCGGTCAGGGATAACCGCCGCTGCAGGACAGACCACTGGGGCTGATGTTGGTGAGCAGCACAGGAATAGTATAACTCCCCACGGGAGAAGTGTAGCCCCAGGACAGTGTAGGTGGATGTTGGGGGTGATAGTTCCAGCCGCGATAGTCAGAATGCAGAATCCGCTTAAACAGTTCAGGGTCTTTATTGTAACAGGTGGTAATGACCCAACAGCAGTACCGGCTAGAAGGGGGCCTGGATGTCTGAGAACACTCGGGAAGCCCCTCTGGTCAGGGTGAGGGTGTAGGCCTACCGTGCTCTCTATGCTCTTTCTGACTAGTTCCCCCTTTAGTGGTAAAATAGCCCACGTCCCTGAGCGTGCCGTGTATTCTCACCCGTATGGCTTGCAACTTGGGCTCCTGTTACCTCTGACCTCTCTTGGCTTTGCTGGTCCCTTCTGTTGTGGCGGAGCCTCCGGGCTTTTTAGGCCAAAGGACATGAAATCCCTCGCGGATTGGTTCTCTGCTGCTGGACTTAGAGTCTTTACAGCCTCGGACCCCAATATCCGGTAGGAAGTTCTCTATCTGCCAGGACAGGCTCTCGGCGCCGTACGTCCCTGGCTAGCAGTTCCTCCACTGCCTCGCGACCTCCTCAGCTACAGCTGAACTGTCCCTCCTTCTCTGGAACTAGTCTCACTCCTGAGCTAGGTCGTCCAGTTCTCCCTAACCCTGCCCCCAGTTCCAGCTTTTATAGGGGCAGCCAGCTACTAGCCTGGGACAGGAGGTGCTGTATGCTAATTGTCCCTAACCAGGGAACCTCCCTCCTGCTCTCAGACACAGCCTTTATTATTTGTGGCATCCAGGCCTGGGGTGACACACTTGTGGCTAAATTAGCAGCTGGTCATCTCACCAGGAGATGGCTGGGAGATCAAAGAAAGAGCTAGGACTCTGCAGGCTATGCAGTTTGGCACCTCTAAACATCAGATAAAATCTACAGTGGGGAAAGGACAGACATATGTGAGTATTGAGTGGAATGGGACAGATAAAGCAGAAATATCAAGAGGAGAATTCTACCATTGAGTTGAATCAGGAGAGCAGAGCATTAGATGGCGACATATACAGCAAGCAGAGGAATTAGGCAGGAGAAGAGCATGTACCAGTGAGTTGAATCAGGAGAGCAGAGCATTAGATGGCGGCATATACAGCAAGCAGAGGAATTAGGGAGGAGAAGAGCATGTACCTGTGTGAAAAGAGAAGAAGATGGGTGATAGTCCATGGCCTCTGAAATAACTGCCACTTATCTCCGAAGCCACTTTGCACAAGAAGACGCGTACACAACCCAGCATGCGTGCACCCTTAGAGAGCTTCTAAATATATAGGGCACACTAAACCATCAGGTGAGGGGCATTGTGGGAGCTGCTTGTGGCTAAATTAGCAGCTGGTCATCTCAGCTGGAGATGGCTGGGTGATCAAAGACAGAGCTAGGACTCTGCAGGCTCTGCAGTTTGGCACCTCTAAACATCAGATAAAATCTACAGTGGGGAAAGGACAGACATATGTGAGTATTGAGTGGAATGGGACAGATAAAGCAGAAATATCAAGAGGAGAATTCTACCAGTGAGTTGAATCAGGAGAGCAGAGCATTAGATGGCGGCATATACAGCAAGCAGAGGAATTAGGCAGGAGAAGAGCATGTACCAGTGAGTTGAATCAGGAGAGCAGAGCATTAGACGGCGGCATATACAGCAAGCAGAGGAATTAGGCAGGAGAAGAGCATGTACCAGTGAGTTGAATCAGGAGAGCAGAGCATTAGATGGCGGCATATACAGCAAACAGAGGTATTAGGCAGGAGAAGAGCATGTACCAGTGAGTTGAATCAGGAGAGCAGAGCATTAGATGGCGGCATATACAGCAAGCAGAGGAATTAGGCAGGAGAAGAGCATGTACCAGTGAGTTGAATCAGGAGAGCAGAGCATTAGATGGCAGCATATACAGCAAGCAGAGGAATTAGGCAGGAGAAGAGCATGTCGGTGTGAAAAGAGAAGAAGATGGGTTTTAGTCCATGGCCTCTGAAATAACTGCCACTTATCTCCGAAGCCACTTTGCACAAGAAGACACGTACACAGCCCAGCACGCGTGCATCTTTTAGAGAGCTTCTAAATATATAGGGCACACTAAACCATCAGGTGAGGGGCATTGTGGGTGCTGCTTGTGGCTAAATTAGCAGCTGGTCATCTCAGCTGGAGATGGCTGGGTGATCAAAGACAGAGCTAGGACTCTGCAGGCTCTGCAGTTTGGCACCTCTAAACATCAGATAAAATCTACAGTGGGGAAAAGACAGACATATGTGAGTATTGAGTGGAATGAGACAGATAAAGCAGAAATATCAAGAAGAGAATTCTACCAGTGAGTTGAATCAGGAGAGCAGAGCATTAGATGGCGGCATATACAGCAAGCAGAGGAATTAGGCAGGAGAAGAGCATGTACCAGTGAGTTGAATCAGGAGAGCAGAGCATTAGTTGTCGGCATATACAGCAAGCAGAGGAATTAGGCAGGAGAAGAGCATGTACCAGTGAGTTGAATCAGGAGAGCAGAGCATTAGATGGCGGCATATACAGCAAGCAGAGGTATTAGGCAGGAGAAGAGCATGTACCTGTGTGAAAAGAGAAGAAGATGGGTGTTAGTCCATGGCCTCTGAAATAACTGCCACTTATCTCCGAAGCCACTTTGCACAAGAAGACGCGTGCACAACCCAGCACGCGTGCACCCCTTAGAGAGCTTCTAAATATATAGGGCACACTAAACCATCAGGTGAGGGGCATTGTGGGAGCTGCTTGTGGCTAAATTAGCAGCTGGTCATCTCAGCTGGAGATGGCTGGGTGATCAAAGACAGAGCTAGGACTCTGCAGGCTCTGCAGTTTGGCAACTCTAAACATCAGATAAAATCTACAGTGGGGAAAGGACAGACATATGTGAGTATTGAGTGGAATGGGACAGATAAAGCAGAATTATCAAGAGGAGAATTCTACCAGTGAGTTGAATCAGGAGAGCAGAGCATTAGATGGCGGCATATACAGCAAGCAGAGGAATTAGGCAGGAGAAGAGCATGTACCAGTGAGTTGAATCAGGAGAGCAGAGCATTAGATGGTGGCATATACAGCAAGCAGATGAATTAGGCAGGAGAAGAGCATGTACCAGTGAGTTGAATCAGGAGAGCAGAGCATTAGATGGCGGCATATACAGCAAGCAGAAGAATTAGGCAGGAGAAGAGCATGTACCAGTGAGTTGAATCAGGAGAGCAGAGCATTAGATGGTGGCATATACAGCAAGCAGAGGATTTAGGCAGGAGAAGATCATGTACCAGTGAGTTGAATCAGGAGAGCAGAGCATTAGATGGCGGCATATACAGCAAGCAGAGGAATTAGGCAGGAGAAGAGCATGTACCAGTGAGTTGAATCAGGAGAGCAGAGCATTAGATGGTAGCATATACAGCAAGCAGAGGAATTAGTCAGGAGAAGAGCATGTACCAGTGAGTTGAATCAGGAGAGCAGAGCATTAGATGGCGGCATATACAGCAAGCAGAGGAATTAGGCAGGAGAAGAGCATGTACCAGTGAGTTGAATCAGGAGAGCAGAGCATTAGATGGCGGCATATACAGCAAGCAGAGGAATTAGGCAGGAGAAGAGCATGTACCAGTGAGTTGAATCAGGAGAGCCGAGCATTAGATGGCGGCATATACAGTACAGACCCAAAGTTTGGACACACCTTCTCATTTAAAGATTTTTCTGTATTTTCATGAATATGAAAATTGTACATTCACACTGAAGGCATCAAAACTATGAATTAACATATGTGGAATTATATACGTAACAAAAAAGTGTGAACCAACTGAAAATATGTCTTATATTCTAGGTTCTTCAAAGTAGCCACCTTTTGCTTTGATGACTGCTTTGCACACTCTTTGCATTCTCTTGATGAGCTTCAAGAGGTAGTCACCGGAAATGGTTTTCACTTCACAGCTGTGCCCTGTCAGGTTTAATAAGTGGGATTTCTTGCCTTATAAATGGGGTTGGGACCATCAGTTGTGTTGTGCGGAAGTCTGGTGGATACACAGCTGATAGTCCTACTGAATAGACTGTTAGAATTTGTATTATGGCAAGAAAAAAGCAGCTAAGTAAAGAAAAACAAGAGGCCATCATTACTTTAAGAAATGAAGGTCAGTCAGTCCGAAAAATTGGGAAAACTTTGAAAGTGTCCCCAAGTGCAGTTGCAAAAACCATCAAGCGCTACAAAGAAACTGGCTCACATGAGGACCGACCCAGGAAAGGAAGACCAAGAGTCACCTCTGCTTCTGAGGATAAGTTTATCCGAGTCACCAGCCTCAGAAATCGCAGGTTAACAGCAGCTCAGATTAGAGACCAGGTCAATGCCACACAGAGTTCTAGCAGCAGACACATCTCTGCAACAACTGTTAAGAGGAGACTTTGTGCAGCAGGCATTCATGGTAAAATAGCTGCTAGGAAACCACTGCTAAGGACAGGCAACAAGCAGAAGAGACTTGTTTGGGCTAAAGAACACAAGGAATGTACATTAGACCAGTGCAAATCTGTGCTTTGGTCTGATGAGACCAAATTTGAGATCTTTGGTTCCAACCACCGTGTCTTTGTGCGACAGAGAAAAGGTGAACGGATGGACTCTACAAGCCTGGTTCCCACCGTGAAGCAGGAAGGAGGAGGTGTGATGGTGTGGGGGTGCTTTGCTGGTGACACTGTTGTGGATTTATTCAAAATTGAAGGCATACTGAACCAGCATGGCTACCACAGCATCTTGCAGCGGCATGCTATTCCATCCGGTTTGCGCTTAGTTGTACCATCATTTATTTTTCAACAGGACAATGACCCCAAACAAACCTCCAGGCTGCGTAAGGGCTATTTGACCATGAAGGAGAGTGATGGGGTACTACGCCAGATGACCTGGCCTCCACAGTCACCAGACCTGAACCCAATCTAGATGGTTTGGGGTGAGCTGGACCGCAGAGTGAAGGCAAAAGGGCCAACAAGTGCTAAGCATCACTGGGAGCTCCTTCAAGATTGTTGGAAGACCATTTCCGGTGACTACCTCTTGAAACTCATCAAGAGAATGCCAAGAGTGTGCAAAGCAGTCATCAAAGCAAAAGGTGGCTACTTTGAAGAACCTAGAATATAAGACATATTTTCAGTTGTTTCACACTTTTTTGTTACGTATATAATTCCACTTGTGTTAATTCATAGCTTTAATGCCTTCAGAGTGAATGTACAATTTTCATAGTCATGAAAATACAGAAAAATCTTTAAATGAGAAGGTGTGTCCAAACTTTTGGTCTGTACTGTACAGCAAGCAGAGGGATTAGGCAGGAGAAGAGCATGTACCTGTGTGAAAAGAGAAGAAGATGGGTGTTAGTCCATGGCCTCTGAAATAACTGCCACTTATCTCCGAAGCCACTTTGCCCAAGAAGACGCGTGCACAACCCAGCACGCGTGCACCCCTTAGAGAGTTTCTAAATATATAGGGCACACTAAACCATCAGGTGAGGGGCATTGTGGGAGCTGCTTGTGGCTAAATTAGCAGCTGATCATCTCACCAGGAGATGGCTGGGTGATCAAAGACAAGGCTAGGATCTGCAGGCTCTGCAGTTTGGCACCTCTAAACATCAGATAAAATCTACAGTGGGGAATGGACAGACATGTGAGTTTTGAGCGGAATGGGACAGATAAAGCAGAATTATCAAGAGGAGAATTCTACCAGTGAGTTGAATCAGGAGAGCAGAGCATTAGATCGTGGCATATACAGCAAGCAGAGGAATTAGGCAGGAGAAGAGCATGTACCAGTGAGTTGAATCAGGAGAGCAGAGCTTTAGATGGCGGCACGTACAGCAAGCAGAGGAATTAGGCAGGAGAAGAGCATGTACCAGTGAGTTGAATCAGGAGAGCAGAGCATTAGATGGCGGCATATACAGCAAGCAGAGGAATTAGGCAGGAGAAGAGCATGTACGAGTGAGTTGAATCAGGAGAGCAGAGCATTAGATGGCGGCATATACAGCAAGCAGAGGAATTAGTCAGGAGAAGAGCATGTACCTGTGTGAAAAGAGAAGAAGATGGGTGTTAGTCCATGGCCTCTGAAATAACTGCCACTTATCTCCGAAGCCACTTTGCACAAGAAGACGCGTGCACAACCCAGCACGCGTGTATAAATATTATACCTGCCGATTTGCTGCGATTCAATTAAAGTTAATGGGCGCGCAATAGACATGCTTCGTTTTTTTCCGCAATGGTAATCCTGAGCGGACATTTCCGCATCATGTGCACAGCACATCAGGATTACCATTGCAATAGCTGGCAGACCTATTAGCAAGTGTCTTCGCTGCGTTTCCGCGGTGAAAAACCACCGCAAAAACGCTACGCGTGCACATAGCCTTATAATGGAAACCGGTTCAGGAAACGCATTTTCACCTGTACCATTTTTTTGTGCGTTTTCCTTGAAGCATTATAAGGGTTCGTGCCCATGATCAGTAATAGCACCTGCTGCACGGTGGATGAGATTTATAGAAATCCCATGACCACTGTGCTTCTATATGACGTTGTGTAAACTCACTGGCAGCACAGCTGACCGAGCCGCAGCATTGCAATTTCTGTTGTGGAGACGCTGGTCTCCACAACAGAAATTTTCCCAATAGAATGTTTAGGGTGTGGTAACTCCATATGTGTTCAATGAATACATGAGGATTTACCTGTGTGATCGGACGCAGCGTTTTGGACACAGCAAAAATACACTGCGTCCAAAGTGCTGCTATAGCCTGATTATGGGCACATAGCCGCTGTTTTTTTTATTTGTTTTCTTGTGCTTTTTTTGTGGGCGTTTTTTAACACAAAGTGTTGTTTTTATTTAGAAACATTGGAAGAGCTGGCTTGCCTGGGTGGTTTTTATGCCTTCCCATGACTTGTAAATTGTAGAGCATCCTCCAAGTGGAAAACCCCTGACGGATGGTCTGCTCGTGTTATTAACCATTTCGCGTCTTTGGAAACCTGAAGGGGCTGATCACATTGGAAGTTGTTATTACATACAACTGAATGAGAAGATTCTCTGTAGCAGGTTTTGAGTTTTCTTTTTAGGCGATTTTTGCGGCAGAAAAAAAGCTAAAGAAATGAACTGGGATATAAGTTGGTGTGCATGCAGCATGTAAGTGCATGTTCACACTGGCCACTAAACAAAGATCAAAACATAATAAGCAAATATCCTGCAGTAAATAAATTAATGGTAATAGTGTTGATGAAAAAAATGCAAAAGCCATCCCACCACATCATGGTGACCCTATTCGGTTTTCGCAGCAGACCCACTCCAAACCTGCCTGAAAAAATTGTGAGCGCACCCTAGCCTGTCCAACTAGTACAAAATTACAGCTTTCAGCATGAGCCAATAGTGTGGGGATGTCAGCATGTTGGGAGTTGTAGTATTGCAATACTAACCAATTGTTTATCCCGGAGTAGTTAATCACTATAAGGCCACTCTCACACGTTCTGTATTTGTAAGCCAAAACCAGGAGAGGGTGATAAATACAGAAGTGGTTCATACGTTTCTATTATACAGTACTTTTCCTCTGATTGTTCCTCACCTGGTTTTGGCTTACAAATACTGACCAAATACTGAATGTGTGAGCATGGCCTTACAGTGTTACGATTGCAGTTAGTAGTGATGATTATCAAGCAAGGACCGGTAAAATATCTTTGTTCCGTGATATCGGCAAGATGTGCGATGGCTGTTTTCCTCCAACACTGCAAAAATCGGGATAACTTCAGTAGGCAAGGACCGGTTGAGACATTTGTTCTCAATGTCATGACATCTTGGATTCTATGTGTGCACTCAGTCCGTGCCTGAGGGTGCTTTTAAATGGGCCAATAGATTGTCCAATAAGGCGCTCCAATTGACATTGTAGCAAGTGGACTGATGCCCGTTTACTTTCATTCACATTTCACGATGATGGTTTGGGCATTTCAATGATCATTTGTTTTTACTCACTTCCATTGTTATCAAGCAGCACATTCTTTATTTCTATGAGGAGTTGTTCCGCCAACCAATGATAATTTTCCTGCCTGCATAAAAGATATGATCATTGACATTGGTATTAAAACGTGTCTGGTGCAAGTGTATTCAATGATCATTAGAGCTATGTCAGCTCATTGTATAGCTTGTGTCAGATACAGGAGCATAGCTTCCGAAGGGAGGGTGGTTGCCCCAGGCCCCTGACTCAGAGGGGCTCAATCGGTGCAACTGGCACACTTAGCTGTATCAAAATGCACAGCATCTCCATTCTGTGGCCATAGGTCGATTTAGACCTTCAGAATAGCAGGTCCCGGGCGGAGCAACATGATGGTGTCAGGACTCTCATGTCCTGCACAAGCCTCAGTGTGATATCAACATGTTGATCAGCCCGGGGATTGGAGGGGGACTATTATAGGGGTCATCATACAGCATGAGGGCTATTAAGGTGGTCATCATACACAGCGTGGGGGCTACTAAGGGGGGGCATCATACAGTTTTGGGGGTACTGTGTATAGGGATCTGTGGGCCCATCATAATGTGTAGAGGGGAGCTGTGGTGACATTGTGTATAGGGAAGCTGTATGGCCATTATACTGTGTATAGGGTAGCTGTAGGGACATCTTACTGTGTAGAGGGGAGGTGTACAGGCGACATTTTTGAATGTAAAATGGGCACTTGTTATAGGGACACACGGGGTATTGTAACTGCCAAAGCGGCACACGGGACATATTACCTTGTAGTGGGCACTGTTTTCTAGGGCACTTGCATAGGGCATTGATGTGTTCAATGAATCAGTTTTACCATCTACAGGTCACAAAGGAGCTATTATACTTTGTAAGGGGCACAGTGGTGGCATTATTATGTGGAGCACCAAGAGAAGCACTGTTTTTGTACCACACAGTAGGAGCAGTAATAGGGACACATATGGCAGCAGCTGCTCAGCATTAGGATGACAGCAAGATGGGCAGCTTGTGCAGGTTGGGAATAGATGGGGACAGGGCTGGAAATGTGAGAAGTCAAATGTGTCTTTGTTGTAATCTCTGTAGACAAATCATGTCTGGAAAAAGTTACATAAGTCTGGGCCAGAAGGAAAACACAGGAAAAGTAAATGAGTCCATCAGAAAACATCAGCTGTAATATCTATAATAACTATCATATCTAACTATAACTATACTAGCGTTTTATGGACCTCATCATATACAGTAGTAGAAGAGGTTGAACCATTGCAGACTCAAGCCTCTGAGGGAACGAAAAAATGTTGAAAAAAAATTATATATATATTTATATATACACTGCTCAAAAAAATAAAAGGAACACTTAAACAACAGAATATAACTCCAAGTAAATCAAACTTCTGTGAAATCAAACTTCTGTGAAATCAAACTGTCCACTTAGGAAGCAACACTGATTGACAATCAATTTCACATGCTGTTGTACAAATGGAATAGACAAAAGATGGAAATTATTGGCAATTATCAAGACACCCTCAATAAAGGAGTGGTTCTGCAGGTGGGGACCACAGACCACATCTCAGTACCAATATTTTATGGCTGATGTTTTGGTCACTTTGGAATGTTGGTTGTGCTTTCACACTCGTGGTAGCATGAGACGGACTCTACAACCAACAGAAGTTGCTCAGGTAGTACAGCTCATCCAGGATGGCAAATCAATGCGAGCTGTGGCAAGAAGGTTTGCTGTGTCTGTCAGCGTAGTGTCCAGAGGCTGGAGGCGCTACCAGGAGACAGGCCAGTACTCAAGGAGTCGTGGTGGGGGCCATAGGAGGGCAACAACCCAGCAGCAGGACCGCTACCTCCACCTTTGTACAAGGAGGAACAGGAGGAGCACTGCCAGAGCCCTGCAAAATGACCTCCAGCAGGCCACAAATGTGGATGTGTATACACAAATGGTTAGAAACCGACTCCATGAGGGTGGTATGAGGGCCCGACGTCCACAGATGGGGGTTGTGCTCACAGCCCAACACCGTGCAGGACGCTTGGCATTTGCCACAGAACACCAGGATTGGCAGTCTCCACTGGCGCCCTGTGCTCTTCACAGATGAAAGCAGGTTCACACTGAGCACATGTCACAGACGTGACAGAGTCTGGAGACGCCGTGGAGAGCGATCTGCTGCCTGCAACATCCTTTAGCATGACCGGTTTGGCAGTGGGTCAGTAATGGTGTGGGGTGGCATTTCTTTGGAGGGTCGCACAGCCCTCCATCTGCTTGCCAGAGGTAGCCTGACTGCCATTAGGTATCGAGATGAGATCCTCAGACCCCTTGTGAGACCATATGCTGGTGCGGTTGGCCCTGGGTTCCTCCTAATGCAGGACAACGCCAGACCTCATGTGGCTGGAGTGTGTCAGCAGTTCCTGCAAGATGAAGGCATTGAAGCTATGGACTGGCCCGCCCATTCCCCAGACCTGAATCCGATTGAGCACATCTGGGACATCATGTCTCGCTACATCCACCAACGTCACGTTGCACCACAGACTGTCCAGGAGTTGGTGGATGCTTTATTCCAGGTCTGGGAGGAGATCCCACAGGAGACCATCCGCAACCTCATCAGGAGCATGCCCAGGCATTGTAGGGAGGTCATACAGGCACGTGGAGGCCACACACAATACTGAGCCTCATTTTGACTTGTTTTAAAAGGACATTACATCAAAGTTGGATCAGCTTGTAGTGTGTTTTTCCACTTTAATTTTGGGGGTGACTCCAAATCCAGTTCTCCATTGGTTAATAAATTTGATTTCCATTGATGATTTTTGTGTGATTTTGTTGTCAGCACATTCAACTTTGTACAGAACAAAGTATTCAATGAGAATATTTCATTCATTCAGATCTAGGATGTGTTATTTGAGTGTTCCCTTTATTTTTTTGAGCAGTGTGTGTATATATATATATATATATATATATATATATATATATATATATATAAATATAAATATACTAGATGGTGGCCCGATTCTAACGCATTGGGTATTCTAGAATATGTATGTGGCCGACCGGGCGCGATTAATCAGCGAAGCAGTGTTTAAATGGGTTGTGAACTACTTTAAATTAACCCCCCAATGTTTCCCCCTCGGGGCCCCTAATGAATTTTGTAATTACGTCATGTTGTCAATACTACTTGTGACAACATCGCTGACCACGCACAGCCAGCACGTAATTCCCCTGGCCGCAGCCGGTTCTTGCTTCCGCTTACATCACGACTATCTGCGGCTGCAGCCAGGGGTCTCCTGTTCCGCGTACCACGGTGAATGAAACGTGACAGAACGTATTCACTGAACATGACAGAAGTACATCACACTCTGACTGACCGTGTTTAGTAAACGTGACAGAAGTACGTCACACTGTGACTGACAAAACATGTTCAGTACATCATAGGTAGTTGGTGAGTCACATGACCACATGGGCGGAGTCAGCCCTGCTATCTCCCCACTTGTTCTGAAATCCCGCGTCGCTGAATGGCCGAGGCCGGACCAATCAGAGACGCGGGATTTCCTGGACGGACAGACAGACGGGATAAGCCGATGATATAGTAGATATATATATATATACATATACACTACTCAAAAAATAAAGAGCGCGCTTAATCAACACAATGTATCTCAAAGTCAATCACACTTCTGTGAAATCAACCTGTCCAGTTATGAAGCAACACTCACTGTGAATCAATTCCTCCTGCTATTGTGCAAATGGAACAGATAACCGGTAGAAATGATAGGCAATTAGCAAGACACACCCTATAAAGGAGTGGTGCTGCAGTTGTTGACCACAGACCATTTCTCTGTTCTCAACCTTTTTGGCTGTTGTTTTGGCCACTTGCATTTTGTCATTGCTCTCACTCCTAGAGGTACAGTAGCATGAGGCGATGTCTAAAACCCACAGAAGTTGCTCAGGTAGTGCAGCTCTTCCTGTATGGCCCATCTATGAGAGCTGTGGTAAGAAGGGTAGCTGTGTCTGTCAGCACAGTGTCCAAAGCATGGAGCAGATACTGTACCTGGAGACTTGCAGGGGACCGTAGAAGGGCAACAAACCAGCAGCAGAACCGATACCTCTTCTTTTGTGCCAGGAAAAACAGGAGGAGCAGTTCCAGAGCCCTGCAAAATGACCTCCAGCAGGCCACCAACATCCATGTGTCTGCTGAAACTGTCAGAAACAGACTCCATGAGGGTGGTATGAGGGCCCGACGTCCACAAGTTTGTAGTGTGCTTACAACCCAACACCGTGCAGGGTGATTGGCATTTGCCAGAGAACACCAAGATTGGCAGATTTGACATTGGCACCCTGTGCTCTTCACGGATGAGATCAGGTTCACACTGAGCGCATGTAACAGACATGACATAGTCTGGAGACACCGTGGAGAATGTTCTGCTGCCTGCAACATCCTCCAGCATGACCGGTTTGGCAGTGGTTCAGTAATGGTGTGGGAGGCATTTCTTTGGAGGGCCGCACAGCTCCCCATGAGCTAGTCAGAGGTACCCTGACTGCCATTAGGTACCGGGATGAGATCCTCAGACCCATTGTGAGACCATATGTAGATGCAGTGGGCCCTGGGTTCCTTCTGATGCATGACAATGCTAGGCCTCATGTCAGGGCCGGCTCCAGGTTTTTGTGGGCCATGGGCGAAAGAGTCTCTGTGGGCCCCTTTAACACATACCACGCTTCATGATGCACAGATACCGTAGAGAAATTATATATATATATATATATATATATATATATATATATATTAGTACAATGCCGAAGATTTCACTTCTATTGTAAATTCCACAACAGCTCAGAAATCGGCGAATCGCTCCATACAGGATACTGGACCCCATATTATGCTCTGTACAGAATACTGGCCCCCTTATAATGCTCCATACAGAATACTGGCCCCCACATAATGTCCTATGCTGTTCCCCCCACATAATGCCCCATGCAGAATGTCACCCTCCCTTATAATGCCCCATGCAGGATGTCACTCCCCCCCTTATAATGCCCCATGCAGGTTGTCACCTCCCCTTATAATGCCCCATGCAGGCTGTTCCCCCCACATAATGCCCCATGCAGTATGTCACCCCCCCCCCTTATAATGCCCTATGCAGGATGTCACTCCCCCCCCTTATAATTCCCCATGCAAGCTGTTCCCCTCAAATAATGCCCCATGCAGGATGCCACCCCCCTTATAATGCCCTATGTAGGATGTCACCCCCCTTATATTGCCCCATGTAGGATGTCACCCCCCTTATAATGCCACATGCAGGATGTCACCTCTCCCCCCCATATAATGCCCCATGCAGGATGTCACCCCCTCTTATAATGCCCTATGCAGGATGATACCTCTCCCCCATATAATGTCCCATGCAGGATGTCACCTCTCCCCCCATATAATGCCCCATGC
The DNA here is from genome assembly GCF_046119375.1 of Phyllobates terribilis. NCBI lineage: Eukaryota > Metazoa > Chordata > Amphibia > Anura > Dendrobatidae > Phyllobates > Phyllobates terribilis. The sequence goes on along the minus strand of NW_027362762.1, from coordinate 529,917,906 downwards.
AGAATGTCACCTCTCCCCCCATATAATGCCCCATGCAGGATAATAATAATAATAATAATTTTTATTTTTATAGCGTAAACATATTCCGCAGCACTTTACAAATTTTAGGGGGGACTTATACAAACAATACAGAATAAACATATCTCATATCAGAAGGAGTGAGGGCCCTGCTCGCAAGCTTACAGTCTATGAGGAAATGGGGGAGACACAAAAGGTAGAATGTACATATATTGTATAATGCAGCCTTGATATACTATATAGGATAAATAATACATGGACTTTTCGCCTGCCAGTATGTGTGCAGTCCTGACCGAAGCTATTATGTGCATGGTTGGTATGAACCTGAAATTGAAGAAGATTTTAATATGGGGGAAAACTGGGACAGACAACTGGGATGGACAGATAGTGTGTGGAGGCGATACGCCAGTCTAAAGAAATGGGTTTTTAGGGTCCACTTGAAACTGTGGGTATTGGGAATTAATCGAACCGTCCTGGGTAGTGCATTCCAAATAATTGGAGCAGCACGCGAGAAATCATAGAATCATAGAATGGTAGAGTTGGAAGGGACCTCCTGGGTCATCTGGTCCAACCCCCTGCTCAAAGCAGGATTCACTAAATCATCTCAGACAGATGTCTGTCCAGACCTCTGTTTGAAAACGTCCATTGAAGGGGAACTCACCACCTCTCGTGGCAGCCTGTTCCACTCATTAATCACCCTAACTGTCAAAAAGTTTTTTCTAATATCTAATCTGTGTCTCCTTCCATTTAGTTTCATCCCGTTGCTTCTAGTCTTTCCCTGTGCAAATGAGAATAAAGATGATCCTTCTACAATGTGACAGCCCTTGACATATTTGTAGACAGCTATTAAGTCTCCTCTCAGTCTTCTTTTTTGCAAGCTAAACATTCCCAAATCCTGCAACCGTTCCTCATAGGACATGGTTTGCAGACCAGTCACCATTCTGGTCGCTCTTCTCTGAACTTGTTCCAGTTTGTCTATGTCTTTTTTAAAATGTGGTGCCCAAAATCTTGGAGACGGGAGTGGGAAGTTTGGATTATGGAGGATTTTAGATTTAAGTCACTGGCAGAACGGAGGGCACATGTAGGGTGGTAGACTGAGACAAGGGAGGAGATGTAGGGGGGTACTGAAGCATGGAGCGCTTTGTGGGTAAGTGTGATAAGTTTAAATTGAACTCTATATTGGATGGGTAACCAATGCAATGACTGGCACAGGGAAGAGGCATCGGTGTAGCGGTTGGCGAGGAATATGATCCTGGCTGCTGCGTTAAGGACGGATTGGAGAGGGGAGAGTTTAGTAAGAGGGAGCCCGATAAGTAGAGAGTTGCAGTAGTCCAGACGGGAATGAATAAGAGCTACAGTAAGAGTTTTTGCTGAGTCAAAGGTGAGAAAAGTCCTGATTCTTGAGATGTTTTTGAGGTGTAGATGACATGAACGAGCGAGTGATTTGATGTGAGGAGTGAAGGAAAGATCGGAGTCAAAAATTACCCCAAGACAGCGGGCTTGTTGCTGGGGAGTAATGGTTGAGCCACAACCGGAAATGGCAATATCGGGCACAGGTAGGTTAGTGGAGGGAGGAAATACGAGTAGTTCAGTTTTTGACAGATTCAGTTTTAGACAGAGGGAGGACATAATGTTAGACACAGCAGAAAGACAATCACTAGTCTTTTGTAGTAATGCATGGGTGATGTCCAGAGCAGAGGTGTATAATTGGGTGTCATCAGCATAGAGATGGTACTGAAAACCGAATCTGCTAATTGTCCAATGGGAGTGGTGTATAAGGAGAAAAGAAGGGGGCCTAGGACTGATCCTTGAGTAACCCCGACAGTAAGGGGAAGGAGAGAGTAGGAGGAGCCGGTGAAAGACACAGAGAAGGAGCGGTCAGAGAGATAGGAGGAGAACCAGGAGAGAACAGTGTCATTGAGGCCAATAGTGAGGAGCATAGCGAGGAGGAGCTGGTGATCCACAGTGTCGAATGCTGCAGAGAGATCCAGGAGAATCAGCAGGGAATAGTGACCATTAGATTTAGCTGTTAGTAGATCATTAGAGACTTTAGTGAGGGCAGTTTCAGTAGAATATAAAGAGCGGAAACCAGATTGTAAAGGGTCAAGAAGAGAGTTGTCTGAGAGATAGCGGATTAGACGGGAATGGACCAGGCGTTCCAGGAGTTTAGAGATAAAGGGAAGATTGGAAACAGGTCTGTAGTTGGCCGTGCAGTTCTGGTCAAGGGATGTTTTTTTAAGTAATGGATGTATACTGGCGTGTTTAAAAGAAGAGGGAAAGATACCAGATGAGAGGGAGAGGTTGAAAATTTTAGTTAGGTGAGTGGTGACATCTGGAGCAAGGGACTGAAGGAGATGTGAGGGAATAGGGTCACTAGTGCAGGGGGTAGGGCGAGACGATGCAAGGAGCCTGATCACTTCATCTTCCGTGACTGGTTCGAAATCAGAAAGTGAGCAAGATACAATGTGGCGGGGGAGAGCATGCATAACGTTTGGGGATTGGGAGAAAATTTCCTGTCGGATATGGTCAATTTTTTCTTTGAAATAATTGGCCAGATCGTCTGCGCTGAGGTTGGTGATCGGGGCCTGTGCTGTTTGATTAAGGAGAGAATGAAACATGTCAAAGAGTCGTTTAGGATTATTGGAAAGTGAGATTATGAGGTTGTTAAAGTACAGTAGGTTTGTTTGGAGAGGTGAAGCGCAGAGTTATATGTTTTCAGCATAAATTTATAATGGAGGAAATCTTCGGGCAGATTAGATTTTCTCCACAGCCTTTCAGCACACCTGGAACACCGCTGGAGAAGACGTGTTTGAGGTGTGTGCCAGGGTTGTCGCCGTGTATGCCGAATTGTTCTTTGTGTAGGAGGTGTGGCTTCATCCAGGGCGCATAGCATTATTTCGTTATAATGCTTCAATGCAGAGTCGGGACATGAGAGTGAGGAGATTGGGGCCAATGATGATTGCAACTTTTTCATAAATTTCTGGGTGTTAATGGCACGTATATTTCTATAAGTGTGGAATGTGGGGGGGTCTTGAGTAGAGTCACAGTTCTTGACAGAGAATGAAAGAAGATTATGGTCAGACAGTGGAAGGGGAGAGTTAGTAAAGTCATGTACTGAGCAAAGCCGGGAGAAGATCAGGTCCAATGTGTTCCCGTCCTCATGTGTAGGAGAATTAGCAAGCTGTGAAAGGCCGAAGGAGGAGGTTAGTGATAAAAGGTGAGCGGCAGATGGGAAAAGAGGATCGCCAATTGGGATGTTAAAATCTCCCATGATTATCGTGGGGATGTCGCAGGATAGAAAATTTGGAAGCCAGGCAGCAAAGTGATCCAGGAACTGATGAGAGGGACCTGGAGGGCGATAGACAACCGCCACTTTCAGGGAGAAGGGCCGGTAGAGTCTGACTGTGTGGGCCTCAAAAGAAGGGAAGGTAAGGGAGGGTACTGGGGGGGGGATAAGCTGAAAAGTACATTTTGTTGAAAGAAGCAGACCAACACCTCCACCTGAACTGTTGTCAGGTCTTGGAGTATGAGAGAATTGTAGGCCACCATAAGAGAGAGCTGCAGTGGCGGTGGTGTCCGACTTCTGGATCCAGGTTTCAGTGAGAGCCAGAAGGTTGAGGGAATTAGAGAGGAAAAAGTCATGGATGTAAGAGAGTTTATTACATGCTCTGCGCGCATTCCAAAGGGCACAGTTGAATGAGACAGAAGATATGCAGGGAATATTAATGAGATTAGCAGGGTTTCTGAATGTAACAGGGAAAGAGTTAGTGTTATTATTACTGGAGGGTCCTGGATTAGGAGATATATCACCTGCAACTAAGAGAAGGAAGATACAGAGAGTGAGCAGATGGTTGAGTGATTTGTGAGAGCGTTTCCTGTGTTGTATGGTGGGAATGAATGGATCTGTGTGGTATAACATTGTGAAGAGAGCATGACAGCTGTACATAGGAGAAGAGAGGAGTGAGGGGTTAATATGGATGAAGTCTGCAGAATTTGTGGGAGAACGGTGAATGTGGATGATTGTAGCAGCCAGAATGTAAATGGCACAAATACAAATGGTGAATACTGTTTGCAAAACAGATGACCTGGAAGCAAGTTTGTTTAAATGTCTTACCTGTCTCCTGCACTGTCCAACTGCCATATCTAACTGCCGAGACACTTTGATAAATTATGGCACTTCGATAAAGTATGCATAAATGCTATATGCATAAATGCCCCCGCATAAATGCTGCCCCTTGACTATGTCTCAATATATAGGGACGTATCTGCTTATATCTACACAGATTTAACTCGTTAGCAATCAATCAACTAGCTTAAGACAACAGGAGACCATAAAACTGCAGAAAAAAAAAGACTGGCAACTCTGCATGGATCATAAACTGTTAAAGTAAGTGTGATGACCTTAAAGTATCATGGGTTAAACAAAGTAGATGAATGAGAAATATATACCAGTGATTAGCTGCAGAGCATTGCAAGGAACATGGAGGTACAATGCAGTTTTCAGAATAGATAACACATAGAGGAGTGAGAAATATATACCAGTGATTAGCTGCAGAGCATTACAAGGAACATGGAGGTACAATGCAGTTTTCAGAATAGATAACACATAGAGGAGTGAGAAATATATACCTCTAAGAAGAGAAGAAAGATGAATATTAGCAATGTCATATCTAACTGCTGAGACACTTTAATAAATTATCACTAAGAGACCTATAGAATTGCATGAGGTATTTACTTGCATATATAGGCTTTTTATAAGCTATTTCAGAGTTTAGTATATGGTATTTATAGACACCATAGGATGTAACTTCCCATTTACGATTTTATACTGTCCTTTGGGAGATTATATGGATATACTCCAACCATATGCGTATGAACATCACTATATATAATGCCTATATCTGCTCTGTGTATCTTCTGTGACACATTTTGATCAATTTATTGGCCGACAACTGTATTGTTATGAATTTCAGATACATATCCTCTGGGGTTAATAGTGTGTGTTCATATACTTTGTCATTATAATCATGATCTACTAAGAATTTATCACGCACCATTGACAAATTAACTTATTCATGATCATCCTATTGCCATAATTGTGTTTCCCATGATATTGGTATCTTGTATCTGACTACCTGAGGTTCCCTTATGTGTGTCTTTTTAAATGATTTTATCTTGGTTTTGTCCACATGCTTGTAAATAAATAAATTTGTACTTTTTTGCATACTTAATTCGGTGTGCTCCCTCTCCATTATATGCCATCCTTTTTTCTTCTGATTACTTTGATAAATTATGGCACTTCGATAAAGTATGCATAAATGCTATATGCATAAATGCCCCCGCATAAATGTCACCCCTCCTTATTATGTCCCATGCAGGATGTCACCTCGCCCCCCATATAATGCCCCATGCAGGATGTCACCCCCACCCCCTTATAATGTCTCATGCAGGATGTCACTCCCCCCCATATAATGCCCCATGCAGGATGTCACTCCCCCCCATATAATGCCCCATGCAGGATGTCACCCCCCCCTTATAATGCCCCATGCAGGATGTCATCCCCCCTTATAATGCCCCATGCCTCCATATATTAAAAAAAAAATCAAATACTCACCTCACTTCTCACCTGCTGCCGCTGCTCCGGACTCTTCAGCGTCGCCGGCCTCTTTCCGCTCTGCGCTGTGACGGCTCAGCAGAGAGCGTGGTGTAAAGACTTCACCGCACCCTCTGACCTGAGACATCACAGTGCAGTAGCCACGGAATAGACAGGACCTTCTGTGGAGGCACGGGGAGAGGTAAGTATTGTGGCGGGGCCCTGAGCAAGCGGGGGGGTGCCCGACAGTGAGTGGGCCCCCCCCGCGTGCTCAGGGCCCTGGCACTTGCCCGGGTGCGCCGGGTGCTGACACCGGCCCTGTTTCATGTGGCTGAAGTGTGTCAGACCTGAATCCAATCGAGAACATCTGGGACATCATGTCTTGTTCCATCCACCAACACCATGTTGCACCACAGACTGCCCAGGAGTTTACTGATTCTTAATCGAGACCTGGGAGGAGATCCCTCAGAACATCCGTCGCCTCATCAGGAGCCTAGGGAGGTTGTACAGGCACGTGGAGGCCACACACACTACTGAGCATCATTTCCTTGTCTCGAGGCATTTCTACTGATGTTGGATCAGCCTGTAATTTGATTTTCCAATTTGATTTTGAGTATCATTCCAAATCCAGACCTCTTTGGGATATTAATTTTGATTTACATTGATCATTTTTATGTTTTATTGTTCTCAACACATTCCACTATGTAATGAATAAAGATTTGCAACTGAAATATTTCATTCAGTGATATGTAAGATGTGGTATTTTAGTGTTCCCTTTATTTTTTTGAGCAGTGTACAGTATATAATGGACGCCCCCCTTTTTTCCATTAGAAATAAACATATTTGGTATCACTACTTTAATAAAAATCTGATCTATCAAAACGAAATTAATTAACCAAATCAGTAAACATTGTAATGAGAAGAAAATCCAAAGAACGGTGACTGAAAAAACACAATGAAAACTGATCAAAACCATGGTGGAATTGCATATTTTTTTCACAATTTCACCTCCATATTGTTTTCTCATTTTTCAGTTCAATGAATGGTAAAATTAATGGTGTCATTCACAATACAACTTTTCCTGCAAAAACAAGACTTATAGCTATGTTGCCCGAAAAATAAAAAACGTTTTGGCTCTCGGAAGAAAAGGAACAAAATCAAAAGCGCATAGATTACATACAGTGAGTACGGAAAGTATTCAAACCCCTTTAAATTTTTCACTCTTTGTTTCATTGCAGCCATTTGGTAAATTCTAAAAAGTTGATTTTTTTTCTCATTAAAGTACACTCTACACCCCATCTTGACTGGAAAAAAAACAGAAATGTAGAAATTTTTGCTAATTTATTAAAAAAGAAAAACTGAAATATCACATGGTCATAAGTATTCAGACACTTTGCTCAGTATTGAGTAGAAGCACTTTTTTGAGCTAGTACAGCCATGAGTCTTCTTGGGAATGATGTTTTTCACACCTGGATTTGGGGATCCTCTGCCATTCTTCCTTGCAGATCCTCTCCAGTTCCGTCAGGTTGGATGGTGAACGTTGGTGGACAGTCATTTTCAGATCTCTCCAGAGATGCTCAATTGGGTTTAGGTCAGGGCTCTGGCTGGGCCAGTCAAGAATGGTCACAGAGTTGTTCTGAAGCCACTCCTTTGTTATTTTAGCTGTGTGCTTAAGGTCATGGTCTTGTTGGAAGGCGAACCTTCGGCCAAGTCTGTGGTCCAGAGCACTCTGGAAGAGGTTTTAAACCAGCATATCTCTGCACTTGGCCGCATTCATGTTTCCTTCAATTGCAACCAGTCGTCCTGTCCCTGCAGCTGAAAAACACCCCCATAGCATGATGCTGCCACCACCATGTTTCACTGTTGGGATTGTATTGAGTAGGTGATGAGCAGTGCCTGGTTTTCTCCACACATACCGCTTAGAATTATCACCAAAAAGTTCAATCTTCATCGCATCAGACCAGAGAATCGTATTTCTCATAGTCTCGGAGTCCTTCATGTGTTTTTGAGCAAACTCTATGCAGGTTTTCATATGTCTTGCACTGAGGAGAGGCTTCCGTAGGGCCATTCTACCATAAAGGCCCGACCGGTGGAGGGCTGCAGTGATAGTTGACTTTGTGGAACTTTCTCCCATCTCCCTACTGCATCTCTGGAGCTTAACCACAGTGATATTGGGGTTCTTCTTTACCTCTCTCACCAAGGCTCTTCTCCCATGATTGCTCAGTTTGGCTGGGCAGCCAGGTCTAGGAAGACTTCTGGTGGTCCCAATCTTCTTTCATTTAAGGATTATGGAGGCCACTATGCGCTTCAGGTGTGTGCCTTTCCAAATCAAGTCCTATCAGTTTAATTAAACACAGCTGGACTCCAATGAAGGAGTAGAACCATCTCAAGGAGGATCACAAGGAAATGGACAGCATGTGACTTAAATATGAGTGTCTGAGCAAAGGGTCTGAATACTTATGACCATGTGATATTTCCGTTTTTCTTTTTTAATAAATTTGCAAAAATGTATACATTTCTGTTTTTTTTCAGTCAAAATGGGGTGCAGAGTGTACTTTAATGAGAAAAAAAATGAACTTTTTAGAATTTACCAAAATGGCTGCAATGAAACAAAGAGTGAAAAATTTAAAAAGGGTCTGAATACTTTCCGTACCCACTGTAGATCAATACTACACATGAAAAGCAAAAACTTTGTAATGTATCTTACTAGACAAAACTCCTCCTTTCTCCTACAGTACTGATGATTCATTCTCAAAATTCTCAATTCATGGGTAAATTAATACCGACTTTCATATTACTGAGATAGATGTCAGTTGGTGCTCATAAAGTTCTATGGAGGAAGGAGGTAGAGGCAGACACGTACATTCTGCTGCAAGTTCTTCTAAAATGATTGTTGCACTTTAACATTCTTTTCTTCATTCTTTAAATAAGAAAATAAACATGTTTGGTTTTGCAGCATTCTTAGGCTATGTTCACACATCATGTTTTTTTCAGTGTTTTTTTTTAAATTTTCAGCTGTGTTTTGCAGTACCAACAAAGTCTAGGAGATTCCAGAATTCTTAGCTCACACATCTTGGGGTTTTATTTCGTTCAGGATTTTGTGCCATGTATGTTTTTTTGCAAAATAGAGCATGTCACTTCTTTCAGCGTTTTTCACCCATTGGAAGTAATGGGTGGTGAAAAAAAACACTGAAAAAATGCCCAGTGTGAAAATAGCTATCCGGTTTGCTGCGTTTTTAGTGAAAATAAGCAAGTACAGCAGCATGGGAAACTCATTTATTTTTGTGATTTTACAATTTTGTCTTGGTCACCTGAGATGGTAGTTTGTATTAGAACAGTGTAATTAGATTAGTGATGTGTAGAGGTGTAAACATTGGCTGAGCTACCTGTGAGATTGAACAATACCTGTGGCCCAGGCAGGTGTGAAACTGAACAATGCTCTGAACAACTCAATGGCAGACCCATTGTGTAAAAGTAAATAGTTCTTTTTTTTTGCTAACTAATAAGTCTTATGTACTCTAAGGCTATGTTCCGACATGTATTTTTTTTTCAGTCAGAAATTTGCAGCAAAACTGATCTCAGGCAGGAAATCTGCTATGTCAAAAATGCAGGTTTTGCTGTGTTTTTGAGGCTTTTTTTCAGCGTTTTTTCGCTGTCTTTCTGTCTCTATTTATGCATGTACATAAAGTTCTGTGAAAAAAAGAATTCTATTTTGCCATCAAAAACGCTGAAAAAAATTTACCTGCGTTTTTTGGTGTGTTTTTTTCAGCGTTTCTTCCTATGGGTGAAAAAACGCTGAAAGAAGTGACATACTCTATTTTCCAAAAACACAACCAAGTCAGAAAATACGCAGCAAACAAAAAACAAGATGTGTGAACAGAGAATTCTGTTTTCTCATAGACTTTGCTGGTACTGCTAGACGCAGATGAAAATCTGCATAAAAATCTGCAGCAAAATACACTGCGAAACACAACATATGGGAACATAGTCTAAGGCTGATTTCACAAAATTTGTCTTCTGTAAGCAATCCGTTGTTATAGAGCAGCAGTTATTAAAAATGTACAAGACTAAATACAGTTTCCTATGTTAAAGAATTTGGATGCTTAAAAAATGAATGCTATATGGTGGGCTTTGAATGGAATCTGATTTTTTGTGTGTATCCATAGATATGAATGGGCGAGACTCATTCGACACATGCAAGAACCTAGTGCATGCTGCGATTTTATTCACAGGCAGATTCTGTTTAGAAAAATTGCTCATCTGCACTGCCCCATTGAATACCATTAGAGTGCTATTCATGTGTTGTCTGTGTAAGGCGGCGGTGTTCACACCGTGCAGTAAGTGAGGCAGTGACCCAAGCAAGTCCAATATAAACAGCTTTTATTTCAGCAACTCACGGGTTAACAGAAAGTCCTCCAGTTCGCAGCCGGGTTAACAGAAAGTGCCGGCCGCTCAGAGCCTGACAGGTGCAGAGGGATCCCAGGCAGGGGTTCAGCCAGCGGCGGACACAGACTGTAGTGGGCCCCTGTGCAAGAAATTTTTGGGGCCCCCCCCCCTTCCTTCATAAGGCAACAAAGTTATGTAAACATAACCCCCCCATGTGCATCTCTCACCCCCCCATGTGCAGCTCTCATCCCCCCCCATGTGCAGCTCTCACCCCCCCGTGCATCTCTCATGCCCTCCTGTGCATCTCTCATCCCCCATGTGCATCTCTCATCCCCCCATGTGCATCTCTCATCCCCCCATGTGCAGCTCTCATCCCCTGCATGTGCATCTCTTATCCCCCCCATGTGCATCTCTCATCCCCCCCATGTGCATCTCTCATCCCCCCCATGTGCATCTCTCATCCCCCCATGTGCATCTCTCATCCCCCCATGTGCATCTCTCATCCCCCCCATGTACATCTCTCATCCCCCCCATGTGCATCTCTCATCCACCCATGTGCATCTCTCATCCCCCCATGTGCATCTCTCATCCCCCCCATGTGCATCTCTCATCCCCCCCATGTGCATCTCTCACCCCCCCATGTGCATCTCTCATCCCCCCCATGTGCATCTCTCATCCCCCCCATGTGCATGTCTCATCCCCCCCATGTGCATCTCTCACCCCCTGTGCATCTCTCATCCCCCCTGTGCATCTCTGATTCCCCCCACTCCTAGTTAATTAATTGTATTTAAAAAAAATAAAACTTGTTATACTTACCCCCATGCGATCCCTGCAGAATCCTGGCACTCGTCCACATCGCTGCCACCAGGTTCTCCTGACGTTCGGCCATGTGACGGCGCCACATACATAGCCAGCAGCTTTTGTTTTGGCCAAAAGATTTTTAAAGCCGCCACCACGATAAGGTAGACTCTTCTGGCCGGGCCCTACTCTAACCTATTAAAATTTTCTTAAAATATCCAATACTCTTTTTAGATATATTTTTATTTAGTTTTCTTTAAGGGAATGTGTCATATACATTTTTTTTTAAAATGATCAATAATACCACATACAGGGAATACCACCACATCATGACCAGACCACATATTACCACAACATAGTGACCGAATAATACCACACAGAAGGGAGAAAAACTGCCACACCATGACCAGACCACATATTACCACCACATTACTAATATTACCACCACATTACTAATATTACCATAAGTGTCATTATACACGGGAGCTCTATACATGGTATGTATAATATAAGTGTCCAGGTAATCTAGTGATCACCAGTGACATTATACACAGGAGCTCTGTATATAGTGTCAGTGTACAGGTAATACAGTGATCACCAGTGACATTATAAACAGGAGCTCTGTATATAGTGTACAGGTAATACAGTGATCACCAGTGACATTATACACAGAAGCCCAGTACATAGTATATAGTGTAAGTGTACATGTAATACACTGACTCACTGGTGACGTCTCTAGGTGAAGTCCTTCAGCTACGCTTTTCTCCTTCATCCATCACGTCTTCCAGCCAGGACTCGTCTCTGCATAAAATAACACAGTTATCTAGAGCACATTCTCCAACTTCTACATTACGCAGCTGAATACAGATGTGCATCCACCATCAATATATGGTTAGTTATTATGCAACCTACCATTCCAAATATAAATTGTAATCCACCACGGTGCCCCCATTAACTGTAAATAGGCACTTAATATATAATTTAATTAGAACCTCTACTCTTTCCGCCAATTTGTTACCAGTTACACTCCTGCATCCGCAACGCCCCCTACTCTATACTTCCTGCTCCCCGCATTCATTATTTACATGCAACCCCCTGCCCCAATTCATTATATCATGTCCGTGCTCTCCCCACCCCATCATCATTTATCATTTACTCTCCCCCACCCCTCATTCATTATGTGCAGCTCATTATCCCCCTACTCCCAATTCCCCCATGTGCAGCTCTCACCCCCCCATGTGCAGCTGTCAAACCCCCCCATGGCAAGCTCTCAACCCCCCCCATGTGCAGCTCTCAACCCCCCCCCATGTGCAGCTCTCATCTCCCCCCATGTGCAGCTCTCATCTCCCCCCATGTGCAGCTCTCATCCCCCTCCATGTGCAGCTCTCATCCCCCCGTGCACATCTCTCATCCCCCCCATGTGCACATCTCTCATCCCCCTCCCCCACATGTGCCCCTCTCTCATCCCCCCACATGTGCAGCTCTCACCACCCCCCCATGTGTACATCTCTCATCCCCCTCCCCCCCATGTGCACATCTCTCATCCCCCTCCCCCACATGTGCACCTCTCTCATCCCCCTCCCCCACATGTGCACCTCTCTCATCCCCCTCCCCCACATGTGCACCTCTCTCATCCCCCTCCCCCACATGTGCACCTCTCTCATCCCCCTCCCCCACATGTGCACCTCTCTCATCCCCCTCCACCACATGTGCATCTCTCATCCCCCCCCCCACATGTGCATCTCTCATCCCCCCCCCACATGTGCATCTCTCATCTCCCCCACCACATGTGCACCTCTCTCATCCCCCCATGTGCACATCTCTCATCCCCCTCCCCCACATGTGCACCTCTCTCATCCCCCTCCCCCACATGTGCACCTCTCTCATCCCCCTCCACCACATGTGCACCTCTCTCATCCCCCTCCCCCACATGTGCACCTCTCTCATCCCCCTCCCCCACATGTGCACCTCTCTCATCCCCCTCCACCACATGTGCATCTCTCATCTCCCCCCCACATGTGCATCTCTCATCCCCCCCCACATGTGCATCTCTCATCCCCCCCCCACATGTGCATCTCTCATCCCCCTCCACCACATGTGCACCTCTCTCATCCCCCTCCACCACATGTGCATCTCTCATCCCCCCCACATGTGCATCTCTCATCTCCCCCCCCCACATGTGCATCTCTCATCTCTCATCCCCCCCACATGTGCATCTCTCATCTCCCCCCCACATGTGCATCTCTCATCCCCCTCCACCACATGTGCATCTCTCATCCCCCTCCACCACATGTGCATCTCTCATCCCCCCCACATGTGCATCTCTCATCTCCCCCCCACATGTGCATCTCTCATCCCCCTCCACCACATGTGCATCTCTCATCCCCCTCCACCACATGTGTATCTCTCACCCCCCCCATGTGCATCTCTCATCTCTCCCCCCCCCACATGTGCATCTCTCATCTCCCCCCCACATGTGCATCTGTCATCTCCCCCCCCACACATGCATCTGTCATCTCTCATCCCCCCACATGTGCATCTCTCTTCTCCCCCCCCCACATGTGCATCTCTCATCTCCCCCCCCACGTGCATCTCTCATCCCCCCACTCCTAGTTAATTGTATTTAAAAAAAAAAAAAACTTGTTATACTTACCCCCATGCGATCCCTGCAGAATTCTGGCGCTCGTCCAAATCGCTGACACCAGGTTCTCCTGACTTCCGGCCATGTGACGGCGCCGTCACATGACCGGAAGTCAGGGGAATCATGAAGGCGCTGCCGCAACAGCGCAGCGCTGAGATGTCCCGGACCCGGCGCTTAGCATGCGGCCGGGTGCCCCATGAGGAGAGAGACGCACAAGAGGGGGCCCCCAATGGGGCTCCGCGGGGGCCCCTACCGGCCGGGCCCCATACTGGAGTCAGGACAGTCATGCCCTGATGGCGGCCCTGCTGGAGGCTGGAGGGGCCCCCTCTCCCTCGGGGCCCCCGTTCAATGAACGGGCTGCACGGGCGGTAGTTCCGCCCCTGACCTCATACTCAGACGGGCAGCTGGAGATTTGGGAGCTGTGAGGAAGCAAGTGCGATTGGGGTGACACCTTTGAGGACTGGAGTATTTGTGATGTTGAAGTTGATGTGGAGGAGAGCCCACTTAAAGGAACACTTGATATCCATTGAAGCACCTGCTGTTTTTGTGCCTCATCTGGAATTTGTAGCGATTGGCGTGGCCGTAAGAAAGGGATCTTATCACATTGTCCGCTAAAAGAAGTAGACATTTTAGTTTGGCTGGAAGATGGTCTTTCTTCTGCAGATGTTACTGTTGCTTTAACACCTACCCCACGGACACAACCTTATTTCCCCTTCCCAACACGCCTATTCCCCTTTCCACCAGCAGCAGGCCTTTTTCCACTCATTTTGGTGGTTAACTAATTCACAACTCTGGAGTTGTTTGCACAAAAAAACAATGGATGGAAACCGAGCAGAGCTGAGTGGCCAAACTGTGGTATTAGGCCAAAACTATTGGCTGGGTTAGATGCAGAAAAAAATTATATTCAATTTGCAACCTGATGGAGGTCAGTATAGATGGACTAATAGAACAAGTCCCACACACTGCTAGAAGCCCAAATATTTTTTCAGAGGTAGATGCAGAAAAAAATTATATTCAGTTTGCAACCTGATGGAGGTCAGTATAGATAGACTAATAGAACAAGTCCCACACACTGCTAGAAGGCCAAATATTTTTTCAGAGCTAGATGCAGAAAAATATTATATTCAATTTGCAACCTGATGGAGGTCAGTATAGATGGACTAATAGACCAAGTCCCACACACTGCTAGAAGCCCAAATATTTTTTCAGAGCTAGATGCAGAAAAAAATTATATTCAATTTGCAACCTGATGGAGGTCAGTATAGATGGACTAATAGAACAAGTCCCACACACAGCTAGAAGCCCAAATATTTTTTCAGAGGTAGATGCAGAAAAAAATTATATTCAGTTTGCAACCTGATGGAGGTCAGTTTATATGGACTAATAGAACAAGTCCCACACACTGCTAGAAGGCCAAATATTTTTTCAGAGGTAGATGCAGACAAAAAATTATTTTGAATTTACAACCTGATAGAGGTCAGTATAGATGGACTAGTAGAACAAGTCCCACACACTGCTAGAAGGACAAATATTTTTTCAGAGCTAGATGCAGATAAAAATTATTTTTAATTTGCAACCTGATGGAGGTCAGTATAGATGGACTAGTAGAACAAGTCCCACACACTGCTAGAAGGACAAATATTTTTTCAGAGCTAGATGCAGAAAAAAATTATTTTTAATTTGCAACCTGATGGAGGTCAGTATAGATGGACTAGTAGAACAAGTCCCACACACTGCTAGAAGGACAAATATTTTTTCAGAGCTAGATGCAGATAAAAATTATTTTTAATTTGCAACCTGATGGAGGTCAGTATAGATGGACTAATAGAACAAGTCCCACACACTGGTAGAAGGCCAAATATTTTTTCAGAGCTAGATGCAGATAAAAATTATTTTTAATTTGCAACCTGATGGAGGTCAGTATAGATGGACTAATAGAACAAGTCCCACACACTGCTAGAAGGCCAAATATTTTTTCAGAGCTAGATGCAGATAAAAATTATTTTTAATTTGCAACCTAATGGAGGTCAGTATAGATGGACTAATAGAACAAGTCCCACACACTGCTAGAAGGCCAAATATTTTTTCAGAGCTAGATGCAGACAAAAAAATATTTTTAATTTGCAACCTGATGGAGGTCAATATAGATGGACTAATAGACCAAGTCCCACACACTGCTAGAAGGCCAAATATTTTTTCAGAGCTAGATGCAGACAAAAAATATTTTTAATTTGCAACCTGATGGAGGTCAGTATAGATGGACTAATAGAACAAGTCCCACACACTGCTAGAAGCCCAAATATTTTTTCAGAGCTAGATGCAGACAAATAATTATTTTGAATTTGCAACCTGATGGAGGTCAGTATAGATGGACTAGTAGAACAAGTCCAACACACTGCTAGAAGGACAAATATTTTTTCAGAGCTAGATGCAGAAAAAAATTATATTCAATTTGCAACCTTATGGAGGTCAGTATAGATGGACTAATAGAATGATGCTATGCCCAAAAGGTTTTACTTCACTAGGTGCAGTAAAAAATTGGTATTCTATACACAGGTGGTGTATCTTGCAACACAGATAGGCTACTCCACTGACTAACACACTCTGCAATAGGCCAAAAAGGATTAGCTTTGCTAGATTCAGCCAAATGCTCTGAAAAAAACTTGCACAGAACTGGCACAGACCTGCCTGGCAAAAACTGATAGGAACTGATGTAACTTAGTCCTGAAAAGGACTGCAATTACAATTAGTCTTCACTCCCACAACCTATCTATTTAAGAGCACAGACCTGCCTGATAAAAGTCGTAGGAAATGCTGTAACCTAGTCCTTAAAAGGACTGCAATCACAACTATTCCCTACTCCCAAGCTATCTGTAGATTTGTGCGAAAATTGGCTTGAAATTAACAAGGTATAGCACACAGCAACAGCGGTGCCGTCTAACACGCAGCTGCAGCAGTGAGAAAATGGTGGCGACGGGGAAAATGGCTGGGTCTTATAGGGCAAGGATATGTGACATACACTGCCAATGACACATGCCCTTGATTGTGTGAAAAATAGCACTTTGCTCCGTGTGTGTGCTGCTGATAGGCTGACAGATTGCACCTCCCCACTGTAAATGCGGGAAAGAGAAAAAAAAATGGAGATCTTCATTATTCCTGCAGAGATCCATCCCCTGCCCCTCCCCCCGCCCCGCTGTACACTCAAACTGCGTATTAACATTAATTTTTATCATTACTGAGAAAAAATCCAGTTATGATTTTGGTGCACGAACAGTTATCGAACATAACCTCGAACAGCCGAATTTTTCTCAAATCGTTCGTGTTCGCCGAACGGCTCGAACACCGCCCAAAACAGCTCAAATTTGAGATTGGCGAACAGTTCGAGTCGAACAACGCTCATCTCTAAATGTGAACTTCTTCATGTGTAATGCTCCAATCTGGAGCTTAATTTGTACAGACATATTTTGACTTTTTCTGAGTAGGGCTCGTCCTTCTGCTGACAATGCCCAAACCGGCTTCTGGAGTTGTCAGATGGGAATCAGACACCGACTCTTCAAGGCTTTAAGCCCGAAACTTCCGGTTAATCCAAGGCCTTCACTTGCCACGGAGACAGTCATGGTCATCTGTGGAGAGGAAACACTCACGCCAAGGGCAGCCTCTCCTACAGGCCTAATGTCTTGGGATTCTCAAACCTTCGCTGGACAAAGACCGTCAGGGGGTCCCAAACAACCGCAGCGTGACCGCAATCCAATTTTGTGACTGAGTTCTGGCTTCTGCTTTGCCTGATGAACATAGTCATCCTTCATGGATTGTCTGCGGAAAGCTGCCTCTACAGGCTGGGGAACAGGAGGTCTTTGGGAGGACAGAACCTGGCGTGACGGTTTACCTCTACGCCTTGCACGTCTGGACTGCCTCTTGAGGTTGGGAAGGAAAGTATTCTGTGGAGCATTGTCATCCTGTGTGGATTCTGTGTGGGCAGCAGTCTCTTCAGGCTGGAGAACTGGTAGGCTACCTACACACATTACCCATCGGGGCTGCTCCGGGATACTGGGAAGGGAAGCTTTAGCAGAAGCCTCAGGGTTAGGGTCATCAAAGACCATTAGAAAGGCCACCAGGAAGGCCTGCAGGTCAAAGACGATAGGATCCCATGCTTCCCATAGGGGGGTGATCCATTTCAAGGCATCACCCACTAGGTAGGACATCATGAATGCTACTTTAACCCGATCAGTAGGAAAATAGTGAGCATAGAATTTGAAATGCAGCATGCATTGCTCCACAAATGCACAGCTTCGTTTTGGATCCCCATAGTACCGTGGTGGATCCGCAGGAACGAGTGTTGATAGATCCATTTGGGCTGGTGCGTAAATCGCCTGGGCCGCAGCTTGAGAAATTTTTTTTTTTTCTTGGTGCACGTATTCACCAGACAAGGATTCAAAATGTCTCTGAGAGCGAAGGGCCGTGGAGCTCAACGGGAACCATGGCCTGAGCAAACTGTTAGGCTAGCGCCCAGACTGACTGGCGTGAGCGTGATTAGTGATCCCACTGTACCATGAACCGAGGAGTGCCTGGAGGGGCGTAACTAAGTATCAACCTGGTCCGACCAAGGTCGCATGGCGGCTCAGTCGACTCCGTGAACCAGGGAGGAACCGAGCAGAGGGACCAGGTGCTACTCCAGGTCAGACCCCGGTCACAGCTGTTGACCCACACCGGGGAATGCAGGAACAGGCAGGTTAGCTGGTATGCAGACAGGTGGGTACTTGCAGGCACGGCTGGTATGACGGCAGGTGGGTACTTAGCAGGCACGGCTGGTATGTAGGCAGGTGGGTATTGGCAGGCGCGGCTGGTATGCTGACAGGCGGGTGCTGACAGGCACAGCTGGAATGCAGACAGGCAGATACTGGCAGGTAAGAACGCAGGCTGGATAGGGACCAGTACAGACTGGGATACAAGAACAGAGCCGCAAGTTCGGTGGGCTAGCAGAACGGAGCAAAACCGCAGGTGCGGTGAGCAAACAGAGCGGAGCAAAACCGCAGGTGCGATGAACAAGCAGAACAGAGCAAAACCGCAGGTGCGGTGAGCAAGCAGAGCGGAGCAAAACCGCAGGTGTGGTGAGCAAGCAGAGTGGAGCAAAACTGCAGGTGCGGTGAGCAAGCAGAGCGGAGCAAAACCGCAGGTGCGGTGAACAAGCAGAGCGGAGCAAAACCGCAGGTGCGGAGAACAAGCAGAGCGGAGCAAAACCGCAGGTGCAGAGAGCAAGCAGAGTGGAGCAAAACCGCAGGTGCGGTGAGCAAGCAGAACAGAACTGCAGGTGCGGTGAACAAGCGGAACAGAGCGGAACCGCCGGATCGGTGAACAAGCAGAGCAGAACAGAACCGCAGGTGCGGTAAACAAGCAGAGCAGAGCGGAACCGCCGGAGTGGTGAACAAGCAGGGCAGAACAGAGCAGAAGGTGAAGGCAGACAGGACAGGGCTCTGTTCACATGGTACAGACTGGAGAATACAGGAAGATGGTTAGAACATAGGAGGTAGATACGGAGGCAGGGAAAGGGTACAAGCAGAACCAGATACACACAAGGTACTTACAATGAAGTAGCGAGTGGACACAAAACTCACAAACAGAAGTACAGAGACAACGAGTTGGAGTTAGGTGCAGGTTCAGATACTGCAGGCAAAGGGAAGGTACGGACATAGAGAAAAACAAGTAACGGGCTAGGACACTGTTCAGACAGGAACTGAACCAGGAACAAGATACAGGAACGAGCCTGGGAACTCATCCCCCAGGGTGGCGGAAACAGACTAGAAGTCAGAGATACAGGTAGGGGCCCTGGGTACTCGGCCCCCAGGGTGGCGGAAACAGACTAGAAGTCACAGGTACAGGAAAAGGCCCTGAGTACTCAGCCCCCAGGGTGGCGGACAGACTAGAGTCAGGACAGGACCTGGCACCTCAGTTGCAAAAGACAAAGTGAGTGAAAGTGTTGCTCAGGCACCTCCTACTGGGTGAAGGGGGTTTAAGTATCCAGTGACTCACAGCAATAGGCTAGGGACGCATTAGGACTGTGCACACAGTAGCTATAAGAAACAAGCAGAAAGCCGCGCCGACGCCCTAAGCAATCAGACAAGAGACATGGACACAGCAGGAACTGAAACAAAGAGTGCAGCATGGACTGACAGGTAAGATTGCGGTCTTGCATGGTGGGAGGTGGTGCACCATGCAAGCACGCCGCCAGGAATGTTACATAGAGGTCGGGTCGAGGGATGGATTTTTGAGGACATGCGTGATTGTGGCATGTTTGAAAGCAGAAGGGAATGCACCAGAAGGCGGTGTCGGAAGGTGTGAGCCATGTTTTGGTGAGGCACAGGAAGGAAAGATTGCGAGAGTTAAAGAGGTCATGAATCACATGGAGCTTGTTGCAGATGGAGCGGGTGTTCCAGATTGCTCCAGATAGAGGGAGCAGGAGGGTGGGCGTCAATGGCACGGGTTTTAGTTGGGGAGATTACTTTAGTTCATATTAGGTTGGGAGTGATAGGAGGGGGAATTAATAGGAAGCATCAGCTGTGGGGCCCAGGATTAGGAGATATGTTGCCAGCAGTGAGGAGAAGCAGAGAGAGGGAGAGCAGGTGGGAGAAGGAGAGTGGCCGCCCTGTTTTATGTTTTAGAGAGAGAGATATAAGGGTTGAGCAGCAGGTCTGCAGATGAGGTCAGGTGGTGAGGTAAGAGGAAAGGAGAAACAATTATTTGATTAGAGGATAGTGAAGGAGAGTGAGGATTAGTGGAGCAAAAACTGTAAGGGCATATGTAAGCATGGTGAAAGAGTAAGTATGGGAAAAAGAAAAGCTAAGTACATTTAATAAACAGTGGTTACTCTTACTTTCTGGTTACTTCTTGTGTATTCCTGGTATATTTCTGCAGCACACTTATAAAGCCACACTTAGATGCAGCCAAACAGACCCCGGTATGTTCTTCTTTGACTGAGCTTATGTGCCGTTATAGAAATTTTGGGGTCCCGTGATTTCTATGTATGCCCCTGTTCAGGGGCTAATATAGCAATAAAGAGGCTCTGAGGGTTATTATTAAAAGGAGGCACGATGGGTGATGGCATTATTATAAGGAGGCACACTGGGGGATGGTTATCATTACAGAGGCATTGACAAGCCAACACAATGGGCAGCACTTTGAACACATTTTATAAGTGGTCATAAACTTGTAAAAAACTCATAATAAACTGAGAATAAAGTTACGTTAAAACCAAGCACACCATTGTTTTTCTTATGAAATTCTCAATAAGTTTGATGTGTCACATGTCTCTTCCCGTTGAAAAAAATAAAGTCGGATCCAAAATGGCCAACTTCAAAATCCCCCTCCCATATACTAATGTTCCACAAACAGGAAGTTGATATCACCAACCATTCCCATTTAATTTAGGTGTATCCATATAAATGGCTCACCCTGTATTACAAAATTGAAATGTATCCGTAAAAATCAGATGTCACTCTGATAGTCCGCATGGCATGTGATTTTTTTTTTCTCGCATTGTCCGATTTTGGAGTACAATGTCAGCATGCTGCTGACACTCCCCCTGGGCCGTGGGGTACTCAGTGCCGGGCCGGTCGTTGCTAGGGGAGATGTCACAGTGGCGGTGACCCGGTCCGTGACCCAGGGCAGTCAATCAAAAGGGGAATATTATTTACAGGGGATTTATAGTTTTTATATATAGTTCGTGACGCCACCTGTGGTATGCGGCTATATGGAGCTGCCGCTGCGGAGCAGATCCTCTGGAGCTGATGTCAGTGCAGCAGAGTTGGTTTAGCTCTCCACTGGTAGAGCTTAGCTCCAGGGCAGTGTAGATGTTAAAGATTTTGCTGTGTAGTGCAGGGGGTGCAGTCCTCGGGGTTTACTCACAGTTATTAAGTTCCTCAGGTTGCACTTTCCGGATTACGATCTCCCACGTCGCGCTGCGTTCACCAGGCAGGGGTTCAGCAAACTCCCAGGTGTTTCAAGAGTGCCTGACAGGACCCTGTTCTATATGCCCTTCTCAGTCGTCTTCCGGCGCTGGCCCTCATCCTTCTTGCCCTGCGCCTCACCAAACAATGTCCCAAGCCGGTATCCTCGGATCTTTCTGGGCAACCTGGAGTTCCCTGGATCCTATGTGGTTACCTTTTTGGCTACTTGAGTGCGGATGTGGCAACTGCACCCTGAAAGTACTGCAGCCTCCAGTTTCCAGTTGAACTTTGTAATTCTCACTGATTAGGGGCTGGTCCCCTCTGCGGCTCGATCCCTCCACCGCCTGGCAGATTCGGGCGTACGGGTGGCCTCCAGCACTACCCGTACGCCAGGGATCCCTTCTTCACTCCTGGAGCCTTTCTCCTGCTCCTCTCCTCCTCAGTCTGTCCTGGGCCTCTCGGGCTAGGCCCTCCTCCTGAGCAGAGCTCCTGCAGAGCTCCTGCTCTCTCTACTTCTCCTCCCAGACTGCACTCTCCTTTCAAGATGGCTTCTATATTTATATCACTTCTTCCAATGCTCCCCTGATTTACTTCCTCCACCCACACCCACTACATGGTTCCCCCTCTCTTGGTTCCCCCCACTCCAGCCAGGGACAGGGCTCAGCAGGAAAGCAACGCATCTTGCCCCTCCTGCTGATCTGGAGTAGTGTAGTGTTGAATGAAGGTGTTAGGGTCCCGGGCAGCACTCTATCCTTACCTGAGAGTGAGATACCACCCCTCTGGGTGAGATGCAGTACCTCTGTGGTGACTGAACCCTCAGGAGCGCCACATACCCCCCTGGTAAAACACAGCACGTCCGTGGGCTGGAACAGAGTAAAAACCACATTTTAGACATACAATTTTTAGATGCATCACATAGAAGAATTTTCAAACAACTTTTCTTCCCTTTATGGGAGGCACATTACTTAAACGTTGCAGGTTACTATATAAAACGTTTTAAAGAACACATTTTCCTTTTTCACACTTATAAAACATTCTTCACATAAAACATTTCTCAACAGGTTACAGCGCGATCTGTAACCAGGTGTGCATTCCACCAAACCAGGTGCAATCTGTGCAACATGAGGGACCCGTCCGAAAAACCTCAACGTAGGCCCCGGGCGTGGCTGTAGGGCATAGGTGATCCAGGTGTTGGGCCACGTCTTCAGCCACGCCAAACGGGTTTTTGTTCTGAGGTCAGTCTTGTTGTATAAAACCAATAAGGGGCACTTTAAGAAGCGCAACTATTTACAAGTTAAGTTTTTGGCTGCTTACAGTCCTCAGCCTGTCAGTTTTTGGTACCCTTACAGGGTAATTATGCACACACACAGAACTTTTTAAACTTGCAGTGTCTCTGCTGTACCCTTCCGGGTAACTATATACAGTTCAGTTAACTAAAACAGTTTAACAGTGGGCTCCCTCCGGGTGAACTCCTGGTTTCTGCAGGCTGACCCAGCTGGGTCATCAGCCTCGTACTGCGGGGGCACGTCCTTCCTCTCCTTCACCACTCTGTATACCTGAAGGGCATACCACCCGCGCTCGCCCTTGTGGCGGGTAAAGGTGACACTGTCACCGGGGTAGAGGTCTCGGCCGGGATGCCCCTGTTGGAGATGGGGCTCGACGTCCCGCCGATTAACAAAGACGTCCCGATCCGTCTGTGGCTCTCTGACGAAGTCCCACCCGGCGTCCAGGTCGAACTTCACCACTATCCCCTCCAGACGGAGACTGGATGTGGTGGATCTTGCCTTGCGGGCCCGAGTTTTGGCCGCCATGTTCCGGGCCTCCATCTGCTCCCACCGCACCTGCTGGTCATGATGCTCCTTCTCCAGCTGCAGGAGCTCCCATCTGCAGTACTCCTGCCTCCTGAGGGCCTGGGTCTGGGTCTCCCACGGGAACCCCATGAGGTCCCCCTCCTGGTTGTCCCACCAAAACTCCTCTCCTTCTTGGCAGGTAACCGGGGGTGCAGGTGCGGGTGTCAGAGGGAGTCTCTGCTGGTCCTCGAATTTAGCGGAACAGTCGTAGACGGGGCTTCCATACAACCACTCGGGTGCGGGGGCAGGTGGCTCCGGTAGGGGGCCTAGGAGCAGGTCGGCGGAGCAGGCACCCGGGATCGGAGGTTCTGCCAGGGGGCCTAGGAGCAGGTCGGCGGAGCAGGCGCCCAGGATCGGCGGAGGGGCCCAGGAGCAGTTTAGCACTCTCAGCGCCCGGGACAGGGAGTCTCCTCTTACCTGCTCCCGCCACCGCGCCTGTGCCGTCCTCTGCCTCCTGGCTCTGTTCAGGCTCCTCCGTGGCTGGGGCGCTGCAGGTGGAACGCAGCGCTGGCTGCTGCCGGGTCACAATCTTCCCCAGCAGCTCCTTCTTCCAGCCGGCGATGGCATCCTGCTGGGCCCTCTCCATCCTCCGGCCTAGCTCCTGGATCTTGGCATGGAGGAACTCGGTATCCTCCAGGGATAACTTCGCCATTACCTCCTCGAGGGTGAGAGGCATTTCTGGTTGCTGCAGGCCATGGACGGGAGCTTGCTCCGGACTCTCCTCCATGTCGCCTGCAGGGTGCGGTCTGTCTAGACTGCTGCAGACCCCGCCCTGTCTCCCAGGTTTCTTCTCACCTCTCCCCTTTCGGGGGCAGTTCCATGGCAGCTTGCTGTCGGCCACACCTAGGGGTGGCCCCCCCACCTTGATGGACACCTCCACATATATGGTCACTGATGCTTGGGGCGGGCCCTGCTTTTGGCGCCATTCTGGAACTCGGCCCACGATGGGAGGCGGTTTCTTGCTGTCTTTGGTCTCGCACATAATGGCACCCGTTCTTCTGGGGCGGGCGCCACATTCAGTATAAAACACAGTCTCTAGGCGCACAATACCCGGTGATAACGGGTGGGTTCATATCCTGTTCATGACGCCAAAGATGACGCGCCCCCTGGGCCATGGGGTACTCGGTGCCGGGCCGGTCGTTGCTAGGGGAGATGTCACAGTGGTGGTGACCCGGTCCGTGACCCAGGGCGGTCAATCAAAAGGGGAATATTATTTACAGGGGATTTATAGTTTTTATATACAGTTCGTGACGCCACCTGTGGTATGCGGCTATATGGAGCTGCCACTGCGGAGCAGATCCTCCAGAGCTGATGTCAGTGCAGCAGAGTTGGTTTAGCTCTTCACAGGTAGAGCTTAGCTCCAGGGCAGTGTAGATGTTAAAGGTGTTGCTGTGCAGTGCAGGGGGTGATGGCGCAGCAATAATTTCACGGAGACAGTGGGGTGCAGTCCTCAGGGTTTACTCACAGTTATTAAGTTCCTCAGGTTGCACTTTCCGCATTACGACCTCCCACGTCGCGCTGCGTTCACCAGGCAGGGGTTCAGCAAACTCCCAGGTGTTTCAAGAGTGCCTGACAGGACCCCGTTCTATATGCCCTTCTCAGCCGTCTTCCTGCGCTGACCCTCACCCTTTTTGCCCTGCGCCTCGCCAAGCAATGTCCCAAGCCGGTATCCTCGGATCTTTCTGGGCAACCTGGAGTTCCCTGTATCCTATGTGGTTACCTTTTTGGCGACTTGAGTGCAGATGTGGCAACTGCACCCTGAAAGTACAGAAGCCTCCGGTTTCCAGTTGAACTTTGTAATTCTCACTGATTAGGGGCTGGTCCCCTCTGCGGCTCGATCCCTCCACCGCCTGGCAGATTCGGGCGTACGGGTGGCCTCCAGCACTGCCCGTACCCCTGGGATCCCTTCTTCACTCCTGGAGCCTTTCTCCTGTTCCTCTCCTCCTCAGTCTGTCCTGGGCCTCTCTGGCTAGGCCCTCCTCCTTCTGAGCAGAGCTCCTGCAGAGCTCCTGCTCTCTCTACTTCTCCTCCCAGACTGCACTGTCCTTTCAAGATGGCTTCTCTATTTATATCTCTTCCAATGCTCCCCTGATTTACTTCCTCCACCCACACCCACTACATGGTTGCCCCTCACTTTGGTTTCCCCCACTCCAGCCAGGGACAGGGCTCAGCAGGAAAGCGACGCATTTTGCCCCTCCTGCTGATCTGGAGTAGTGTAGTGTTGGATGCAGGTGTTAGGGTCCTGGGCAGCACTCTATCCTTACCTGAAAGTGAGATACCATACCTTTGGGTGAGATGCAGTACCTCTGTGGCAACTGAACCGTCAGGGGCGCCACACTGCAATTTTCTTCTCATGCTGAATACAGCTTAGAAATAATACGCAGATCTGTTCTGCCTCATTGTATAACATTGGTCCGAGTGCAATCCGATTTTTTTGTCAGATTACTCTGGTCTGAATTATACACAAGTGTGAGGGTACCCTAACTGTGGGTCAACTTGTAGCGAAAAAGCTTTATTCGCTTTATTTAAAGTTGTACAATTGTATTGCAGTCTTGAAATTGTTGAGTATCTATTGCACAAGTAAATAAGAACATTTTGAAATTTTTATTATATAATGAATAAGTTGTTTTTATTTTGCATGTTCAAGCCAGATTCCATCTGAATTGTTATTCTAGAATTCAACAGATTTTTCTGATTGACATATACAACAGCCCTTCAAGCTGGGAATCAGATGGATTGACTTGTGCCATGTCACAAAATATTAAAAGTACATAATAAATCAACTGTCTTTTTATAGAAATAACATGAAGTTTATGACATTTATTGTTAGCCATTTTTTACATTGTGGTCTTGTACCACTAGAGGGCAGGAGATTCCCAGTATTGGTTCATATCGCTTCCTTATTTTCAAACAAGAGCTGTAATGAATGCTAAATTTACCAATTTAATGGTATATTGCTGAAGGAACGTGTCATCATTTGAATGTACTAGTTAGTAAAGATCACAGAAAGGACAATACGTTATATTTTAAATAATGTGTCTGCATTCTTTTTTTTTTCTTGGTATTTTCTATGGTGTTATTTTCTTTACCTTAAGAAATGTAAAGGTGAAGTTTTTTTTTCAGAAAATTATGGGAATTTCTATGAAAATGTCTAACGTGAATGTATTTCATTTCTTACAGTGTAAACTGCAAAGTTTGTAGTTATTCCTAGTATAGAGAAAAAAAACCCTCAGCTTTCAGCAGATAAACCGACCACAGCATATTTATTTTAATGTAAGAAGTACCTACAGTATTTTAAAATAATTTAACCCCTGAATACCTTAAATTCATCCACTTAAATTCCACTTTTAAATTAACCTGTCAGATCTAAGGGGGAATTTATAAATACATTTGTGCCAGTCAGTGCATTTAAATTTCTCAAAAATGTGATTTTTTTTTAATGATGTATCTGCTAAAAGTAGAAGACATAGGGCATAGTCACTGCAGAGGAGGCATGGTCTGCAGGTTGCCAACAAATGTATTAAGTAGAAAAACATATAACGTCACAAATCTTTTGCGGGCTCATATCATGCACACATTACTTTCAGGCAGCCAAAAATGTGCTAAATTTATTAAGCTCTCATCTTCAGTCTAAAGGAGTTGTCCAGCCTAGTACACATTTTTGGCAATGCGGTCATGTGCCGACTAGCTTCTCAGCCTCTTCTTTCAATGTTCTGTTAAAGGGAATATATCAGCAGGATTTTTCCACATAATCTTAGAGCATCATAATCTAGAGACAAAGAGACCCTGATTCCACTGATTTGTCATTTACTGGTCTGCTTGCTGATGGTTTAAAAAAATCACTGTTTTATCAGCAGGAGATTATCACTAGAGGACTAATAAACCTTTGCAATGAAGTCCTCCATATTCATGAGCTCTGTATAACCCCACCCCACCACTGATCGGCAGCTTTATATCTATGCACAGTGTACACAGAAAACTGTCAATCAGTGGTGTGGGTGTGAGGTGACGGGGATATGGCGCTGACCGTTTGCATGTAATTTGTAGCTGCTGTTCTGTTTCAATAGTAATATACATGGACATGGAGAACATTGTCTGCAGTACTAACCACTGGCCACAGGAGGCCACTGTTTCCCCTATAACTCCTCTATAACTCTGCTGAAACTTATGTGGAGGACTTTTATACAGACACTTGTACTCAATTTCATGAGGAGTCATAGAAACAGATCCTCTGTAGGCTGAGACTTGTGCAATGTTACAGCAAACCTGTCAGCAGGATTTAGCCCTATAAACTAAAGGCATGGGTATAATGGCGCTGTGATGCTGATTAACTTAGTACTTGATGTGAAGGGATCAGATCAGTGGTTGTTTAATACTCACCTTATGAAGTTTTCAGAAAATGTGCAGGACTTCAATAAAATGGCGCCGGAGGCGGCACATGTGTAGATTGAGATTTCAGCTCTAAACTGAGCCGAGATCTCGATCTGCACATGTGCCGCCTCTGGCGCCATTTTATTGAAGTCCTGCACACAGGACGCCGGCTCCCACTTCTCACATACCACCCACACAATTATGGCGGCAGCGCTGAATTTTAAAAAGGAGGCAGGTCACTGAATAATTAGTGACCTGCACAGGAAATAGAGGTGGCTGGTGGGGGTGCAGAGAACGAGAAGAAGTCCCTGCTCCCACATCCCGTCCGAAGCACACAACATGTCATTTTCTGAAAACTTCATAAGGTGAGTATTAATCGGATCCCTTCACGTCAGGTATCATATTACTTAGCATCACAGCGCCATTATAGCCATGCCTTTAGTTTATAGGGCTAAATCCTGCTGACAGGTTTCCTTTAAATGGACTCTGTTCTGCTGGTTGAACTACATTTTAGACAGAACAAAACGGAGCCGCAAGCAGTGGTGGGGGGGTTCAAGCAATTAGGAGGAAGTGCATCACCAGAAGGCGTTTGTTCAGTAGCCATCTTCGGAAAGGAAGGTCAATGCTGGAAGTAGGAGGACGTGTTTCATTTCCATCCAGCACCATTCGCAGAGCCGTGTGTCCCTGAGGTACAAAGACTGCACAGCGTAGCAGAGGATACCGTCCCGTTCCAGTTCCACAGCAGGGGAAAAGTTTGCAGTCATGATGTCCACAGGAAGGAGCGGAGACTAAATTCTCGGGATCTGATATTAGCGACACACCCCGAGGGCCCTCCAGCAAGCCAGCCATGGTACCACACACTGGCGGACACATCTCTGCAGCAATTCAGCAACCAGACACTGGTTGGTAAGTCCTGAACTCAGGCCCACCACCGTTTTCGGTGGGACTGTCCCGCTTTGAGGGCTCAGTCCCATGTCCCGTCACGGCTCAGCTGTTCTCCCGGCTGTGGATGGGTGTGGGGGGGCTGTGGCGGTGGAGCAGCGGGCACAGGTAGTACCCGGCAGCTGCAGCTACCACGTGTGCCCACTGCTAAAGAAAATGAACACCCATAGGAGTGAAGAGGAGTGAATATTCATTCTCCTTAAAAGCGCACACTGTTAATCGCAGTCGCCGGCTTCCTGCTGCGGCTCCTCAATCCTGTGTGCACGCTGTTAGAGAGAATGAATATTCACTCTTCTCCACTCCCATTGGCGTACAGAGGAGTGAATATTCATTCTCTTTAGTAGCGGGCACAGAGGATCAAGGAGCCGCAGCAGGAAGCGATTGACAGTGTGCGCTATTAAGGATCAGCTACTGACAGACAGGATGAAGCACTGGAGCAGAGGGGAGGAAGGAAGGTGAGTAGAAGTGTTTATTTTTTTCATGTGTGCAGTGATGGGGGGGCCATGTATACCAGCATATGGGTACCATGCATACCAGGATTGGGCTTATGGGGGCCATGCATATCAGGATTGGGTCTGAGGGGGCCATGCATACAAGGATTGGGTCCGAGGGGGCCATGCATACCAGGATTGGGTCTGAGGGGGCCATGCATACCAGGATTGGGTCTGAGGGGGCCATGCATACCAGGATTGGGTCTGAGGGGGCCATGCATACCAGGATTGAGTCTGAGGGGGCCATGCATACCAAGA
The DNA here is from genome assembly GCF_046119375.1 of Phyllobates terribilis. NCBI lineage: Eukaryota > Metazoa > Chordata > Amphibia > Anura > Dendrobatidae > Phyllobates > Phyllobates terribilis. The sequence continues at coordinate 529,888,618 of NW_027362762.1, read as the reverse complement.
TTGGGTCTGAGGGGGCCATGCAAACCAGGATTTGGGATGAGGGGGCCATGCATTCCAGGATTGGGTGTGAGAAGGCCATGCATGCCAGGATTGGGGATGAGGGGGGCATGCATACCAGGAATGGAGATGAGGGCCGTCTGCTGAATGCCCCTCATTACCAGCACCCCTCCTGCCAGGGGAGAAAGAAATGGTAAATGGGCGTGGATTGGGGTGTGTCCAGGGGCGTGGCCAAAATTTGCCGCAGCGCGATACTTGTTCCAGAGTTCCAGGTAAACGCTTGGTAACCGCACTAGGCAGGTGCACGGCTAGGTAAATTATATTATTATAGACAACATCTTTGGGCCTACTGAGTGATGCAGCACAGTGGTCCCGGTCAGTCCGGAATGGGTGTGTGTGAAATAACTTGTTTCATTTTGTTGGTTGCCGGAAATGCACTTTATATGAATTTATCAGTAAGGCCAAGGCCCCACTATCAGTCTTTGGTCAGTATTCGGTCAGTATTTTTCCCAGGAGTAGGTGATGAATGCAGAATTGGTGCACTTGTTTCTATTATACCTTTTCTCTGATTGTTCCTCATCTGGTTTTGCTCCCACTCCTGAGAAAAAATACTGACCAAAAACTGACCAAATACTGATAGTGGGGCCGTGGCCTAAAAGTTAATTTGGCAAGTTTGGTGTTTACTGCTTTCCATGTCCACGGCTTTGGTGTATCCTGGGGAGCCCACTCTGGCCCACGGCTTACATGGGCGAGGTTACACACAGAGCTCAGCATTCAGAGAACTGCTAGATCAGCTGTAGATGCAATGACTTTATTAAAACTGTATGCAAGAAGCCAAGTAAGTGACACATCACTGGAATTAGGATCTCTGCCTGTACATCATACTACTCTCAGATGGGGTAGCTAAAACATTGTGACAAATTCCCTTAAGCGAACTGGATGAAAAGCTATTTGGCACATGACCACAAGTATCCGAAACGCATAATTGTTCTTGCTTGAACCAGCAAGCAAAGCCGAATCCTGACAATTTGTATATTACACACTGTTAGGATTTGGCACACTGCAGCGCTTGCTGGAAATTTGCTGGAAATTTGCACTAAGCTGGACAACTCCTTTAAGGGTATGTGCACACTCTGCGGTCCAGCTCACCCCAAACCATCTCGATTGGGTTCAGGTCTGGTGACTGCGGAGGCCAGGTCATCTGGCATAGCACCCCATCACTCTCCTCCTTGGTCAAATTGCCCTTACACAGCCTGGAGGTGTGTTTGGGGTCATTGTCCTGTTGAAAAATAAATGATGGTCCAACTAAACGCAAATCGGATGGAATAGCATGCCGCTGCAAGATGCTGTGGTAGCCATGCTGGTTCAGTATGCCTTCAATTTTGAATAAATCCCCAACAGTGTCACCAGCAAAGCACCCCCACACCATCACACCTCCTCCTCCATGCTTCACGGTGGGAACCAGGCATGTAGAGTCCATCCGTTCACCTTTTCTGCGTCGCACAAAGACACGGTGGTTGGAACCAAAGATCTCAAATTTGGACTCATCAGACCAAATCACTGATTTCCACTGGTCTAATGTCCATTCCTTGTGTTCTTTAGCCCAAACAAGTCTCTTCTGCTTGTTGCCTGTCCTTAGCAGTGGTTTCCTAGCAGCTATTTTACCATGAAGGCCTGCTGCACTAAGTCTCCTCTTAACAGTTGTTGAAGAGATGTGTCTGCTGCTAGAACTCTGTGTGGCATTGACCTGGTCTCTAATCTGAGCTGCTGTTAACCTGCGATTTCTGAGGCTGGTGACTCGGATAAACTTATCCTCAGAAGCAGAGGTGACTCTTGGTCTTCCTTTCCTGTGGCAGTCCTCATGTGAGCCAGTTTATTTGTGGCGCTTGATGGTTTTTGCAACTGCACTTGGGGACACTTTCAAAGTTTTCCCAATTTTTCGGACTGACTGACCTTTATTTCTTAAAGTAATGATGGCCACTCGTTTTTCTTTACTTAGAATTTGTATTATGGCAAGAAAAAAGCAGCTAACAGTTTATTCAGTAGGACTATCAGGTGTGTATCAACCAAACTTCTGCACAACACAACTGATGGTCCCAACCCCATTTATAAGGCAAGAAATCCCACTTATTAAACCTGACAGGGCACACCTGTGAAGTGAAAACCGTTTCCGGTGACTACCTCTTGAAGCTCATCAAGAGAATGCCAAGAGTGTGCAAAGCAGTCATCAAAGCAAAAGGTGGCTACTTTGAAGAGCCTAGAATATAAGACATGTTTTCAGTTGTTTCACACTTTTTTGTTAAGTATATAATTCCACATGTGTTAATTCATAGTTTTGATGCCTTCAGTGTGAATGTGCAATTTTCATAGTCATGAAAATGCAGAAAAATCTTTAAATGAGAAGGTGTGTCCAAACATTTGGTCTGTACTGTACATGTGCCAGTATCGGCAGAGTGAGCACAGTCTGTCCTACTGGTAATGTCACTGTAGCTTCAGACAGCATAGACACTCTACCAAGATACTGAGAAGCAACAGGCAATTTTTGAATTTGACTAACTTTTACGAGGTGTTGAAAGACCCTCTTGCTGGCTGGGTCACGAGTGGTGCGGGTCCAGTTATTTCTGTCAGAATTTTCAGCCAAGAACTGTCTGACCTCCTTAAGCACATTCATGGGACCCGTCATCTCCAGATCCTGTGGTCAGTATTATCCCCTTTCTTTCCACATGCCTGGACCGACATCCATACTACCCCTGCCACCGGGATAGGTAATTGGTTACCGCTGCCAATTTGACGGTAGGTTCCTTCCAGGAATGAGCAACCTCTGGAAAATGACTTTGTAAATACGCTTCAGGCATAGTGGTCACCTGAGACCCAGTGTCAACGAATCCGCTGTCCATTGAATTCAGCCCAAATAATAGGCCTCTCGGAGACAATGTCTTCAGAGGTTCTCCTTACACGCCCTGAAGTTTGAAACCCCATGGAATGCTCCACGACCGTGGGGCGTCTTAGTTTAACGGCTGCATTCGTCTCCTCTTTTCTTTATTCGGACAGTCTCTGGAGATATGACCTCTACCGCCACAGGTCCAACACTCCGGTCCTCGCTCTACCGGTGGACTGAGTGCACGACTCATTGGAACCTGATAGGAACATCTTCCTCGCTCTTGTCTCCATCCACGTGAGGCAGAATTGTCCATTAACAAGGTGGCTTCAGGGGTCTCTCTAGCAGTGCTCAGTTCATTTCGAAGGTCTCGAATCTCTTGACGTATCTCTTGTGCCCAATCGTGCAACTGACTGAAAGCCCCGTGCTGAGAATTGGGTGGAAGACATTGGCCTTGAGAACAGAAAATTCTTCCTCCAAGACTCTAGCTTCCGCCCCAATCTCTAAGAAACCTAGGCCGGGCCTCAAGCATAGCCGCTCCTTTGAGATCTGTCCCAGGGAGGGGTCTTTTAAGCCGACAATAAATTGGTCGCGCAATATTTCATCTAATGATCCCAGTCCTCGATTCCCATCTCGAGTCTTCTTAATGATATGGGCTGTCACTTCCTGCAATGCATTAATATATTGATTAATAGTTTCATTTTCCTTTTGAACTCTCTGAAATAACCGCAACCGTAAATGCCCCAGATCCGTAGTATCACCGTGCATGTCTTCCAGAATTTTGATCACTTTGTCTACAGTGTCACAGTCCCCGGGTGGGCAGTACATTACAGTCTGTCGGGCTTCCCCATCAAGGGTTAAAAGGGCCAACTCAGCCTGGGCTAGGGGAATAAGGGGATACATGCGTAACATACTTTTCAGTCTCTCTACCAAGTCCCACAGTGACGTAACATCCCCTGTAAATTTGGGAAGGTGACTGACATATATGTCCACTGACAGACCCGGTCACAGATTGAACCCCCATCTCTGCGTCTGAATGTTGCATCCTGCCGACTACGCCAAATGTAATGCAAGTGTTAGAATGCAACGCGCAGAGCCACAAAATGAGGGCAGTCAAATAGCTATAAATAACAATTTATATATATATACAGTATATATATATATACATATATACAACCCCTGGCAAAAATTATGGAATCACCGGGCTCGGAGGATGTTCATTCAGTTGTTTCATGTTGTTGAAAAAAAGCAGATCACAGACATAGCACAAAACTAAAGTAATTTTAAATGGCAACTTTAGGGCTTTAGGAAACACTAAAAGAAATCAAGATTAAAAATGTGGTACTCAGTAAGGGTAATTTTTTCAGACCAAGCAGAGGGAAAAAATTATGGAATCACTCAATTCTGAGGAAAAAATTATGGAATCACCCTGTAAATTTTCATTTCCAAAACTAACACCTGCATCAAATTAGATCTCCTCGTTAGTCTGTATCTAAAAAGGAGTGATCACACCTTGGAGAGCTGTTGCACCAAGTGGACTGACATGAATCATGGCTCCAACACAAGAGATGTCAATTGAAACAAAGGAGAGGATTATCAAACTCTTAAAAGAAGGTAAATCATCACGCAATGTTGCAAAAGATGTTGGTTGTTCACAGTCAGCTGTGTCTAAAATCTGGACCAAATACAAACAACATGGGAAGGTTGTTAAAGGCAAACATACTGGTAGACCAATAAAGACATCAAAGCGTCAAGACCGGAAACTTAAAGCAATATGTCTCCAAAACAGGATATGCACAACAAAACAAATGAGGAACGAATGGGAGGAAACTGGAGTCAATGTCTGTGACCGAACTGTAAGAAACCGCCTAAAGGAAATGGGATTTACATACAGAAAAGCTAAACATAAGCCATCATTAACACCTAAACAGAAAAAAACAAGGTTACAATGGGCTAAGGAAAAGCAATTGTGGACTGTGCATGACTGGATGAAAGTCATATTCAGTGATGAATCGCGAATCTGCATTGGGCAAGGTGATGATGCTGGAACTTTTGTTTGGTGCCGTTCCAATGAGATTTATAAAGATGACTGCATGAAGAGAACATGCCAATTTCCACAGTCATTGATGATATGGTGCTGCATGTCAGGTAAAAGCACTGGGGAGAAGGCTGTCATTACATCTTCAATAAATGCCCAAGTTTGCGTTGATATTTTGGACAGTTTTCTTATCCCATCAATTGAAAGGATGTTTGGGGATGATGACATCATTTTTCAAGATGATAATGCATCCTGCCATAGAGGAAAAACTGTGAAAACATTCCTTGAAAGAAGACACATAAGGTCAATGTCATGGCCTGCAAATAGTCCGGATCTCAATCCAATTGAAAATCTTTGGTGGAAGTTGAATAAAATGGTCCATGACAAGGCTCCAACCTGCAAAGCTGATCTGGCAACAGCAATCAGAGAAAGTTGGAGCCAGATTGATGAAGAGTACTGTTTGTCACTCATTAAGTCCATGCCTCAGTGACTGCAAGCTGTTATTAAAGCCAGAGGTGGTGCAGCAAAATACTAGTGATGTATTGGAGTGTTCTTTTGTGTGTTTGCTTTTCCTGATTCCATAATTTTTTCCTCAGAATTGAGCGATTTCATAATTTTTTCCCTCTGCTTGGTCTGAAAAAAATTACCCTTACTGAGTACCACATTTTTAATCTTGATTTCTTTTAGTGTTTCTTAAAGCCCTAAAGTTGCCATTTGAAATGACTTTAGTTTTGTGCCATCTCTGTGATCTGCTTTTTTTCAACAACATTAAACAACTGAATGAATCTCCTCCGAGCCCGGTGATTCCATAATTTTTGCCAGGGGTTGTATATTAAACAAGCTGACAGGGATTGTAACAGGGGTTAGGAATGAGAACAATATCACAATAGCAATAACAATAGCAATAAAATCCTTCTCTAAAATACCGTATCTAGCCCAAATATGGGATTAGCACTGAAATCCATTGGTTCTGCAAATGGCCCTAGCGGGGGTCTCCGGTTATTCCCACTAGGCCTTTAAGTCTTTTTCTGACAGAGTAAATTAGATGCCGTTTGGCTTGTTCCACCTCACCCGTCCCCCTCCCAACCTGATACCCTAAACCCGATTGTTCCTGGTACCATGAGGGAGCGGTTGAAGTGACAGCCCTGTTCAGTGATGACACTCGTCTGCTTCTGCTGACGTGATCTCTCCGGCACGACTCATTTCTATCCTCTCTTTGTCCTGTCAATCGTGGCTGTTTACCACGTTGTGGGTAGAAGGGTCTTGTACATTTCCTTAATGTCGTATCCAAGTCCCGGTCCTCTTCCGTTGCCGTGACACCCGAGGGACCGCTGCGCTGAATCCCGCGTTCGTTCACCGGCAGCCACCTGTCTTGCCTTACGGGTCTCTCACCCCGGTCTCTCTCGCTGGTTCCTTCAGCGCGTCTGGCCTGCGTCACGTCTCTCTCTGTGTCTGGCGCCAAAATCACCTCAGGCACTGCGCGCTCGACCGTTAAATTTTGAAATCCTCTGCTGGAGGTCACCTGACCAGGTCCAGTGTGCAAACTGGAAATGCTCGCCAGATGGCGCTCTTTCTCCTTATTACATACAACTCGCATTGATTCTCTGAAAGACTTTTCTTCTTCTATTACATTTACATAAGAATACATTATTTAATACAGGGCTGGTCATCTTGTATATACTGTAGTTACATAGTATGGTTGGAACTAGACACATTATTAAAAACAAACAAGGAATGGTAGAGGATAACAGGAAGGGATGTAGCTACAACCATAATTCATTAACCAATCTGCCCTAAAAGAGCAAATTTTGCCTCTTGATCCCAAGTGTTAATCGACTGGATTAATATTCAGAACGAGAATTTTATACATTTACATAAGCATTTATAATAATTTCTGGTAAAACAGCATCTAAGCTTTTTTTTTAAAATCATCGATGGTTGCCACTGTGAACAGGGCCTGAGGTAAGCTGTTCAACAGATTAGTAGTTCTCATCATAAAGAAGCCTTATTGCCTCTGGAGATAAAACCTTTTTTTCTCTTGCCTGAGGTAGTACCCCTTTTTTTTGGGGTGTTTTACATGACAACATATTTTTGTATGGGCTATTTATGTACTTCTGTAGTTGTACCTAAAAGTTTTGAGACTGACAAGTTTTGCTTTTCACATACTTCACTGCTTTAGTTTTTATTGTGCATTAACTCTAGAATTTAAGCATTGATCAAGATGAATTACAAAGTCTTTCCATGAAATAAAAATTAACTTAATCACAAAAACAACATTATGTGGATGTTTTGTGGCTTTGTGGGTTATAGATAATTTAGTGATAAAGAATTTATCAATGGTGGAGAAAGGTTGAACTTGATGGACATTGGTCTTTTTTCAACCTATGTAACTATGTAACAAGGACAAGGCTGCTGATCTCACATGCTGATTGAATTATAAGAGTGGACTGGTTACTTCAAAAGAGGGGTGGTGCTTGAACTCATCGTCTTCTGTCAACTATGGTTACCTCCAAGAAAGTGTGCAGTCATCAATGCTTTGCATCAAAAGGGCTTTAGAGGCCAGGACATTGTTGTTTGTAAGATTGACCCTGAATCAACCATTTATGACATCATCAAGAACTTGATAGAGAAAGGCTCAATTGCAATGAAGAAGGCCCTAGGGGACCGAAAAAGTCCAGCAAGTGCAAGAACTATATGGTAAAGAGGATTCAGTTACACGATCAATTCAACACCAGTACAAAACTTGCTCAGTAATGGTTTCAGGCATGTCTCAGTACATCTGCGCTCACAGTGAGGTCAAAGGCTTTTGGACGCTGGCCTGATGTCAAGAAGGGCAGCAAACTGCCGCTTCTCTCCAAGAAAAACACCAAGGACAGACTGACATTCTGCAGGAAGTACAGAAATTGGACTGCAGAGGAATGGGGTAAAGGTATTTTTTTGATGAAGCTTGCTTCAGACTCTGGGACATCTGGAAGAATGATTGTCGGCAGAAGAAAAAGTGAGTGCTACCGTGATGCTTGTGTCATGCCAATAGTAAAGCATCCTGAGACCATTCATGTTTGGGGTTGTTTCATCCAGGCAGTGGGCTCACTAACAATTTTGTCTAAGAACACTGGCATGAATAAAGAATGGTATCTAAACGTTCTCCAAGAGCAACTTCTCCCAATGATCTAGGAGCAATTTGGTGACCAACAATGCTTTCTCCAGTATGGTGGAGCACCATGTCACAAGGCAAAAGTGATAACTAAGTGGCTCGGTGATCAAAACTTTAAAATTTTGCTTGCATGGCTAGGATATTCTCCAGGTCTCAATCTCATTGAGAACCAGTGTGCATTCTTAATAAGTAGGTAGACCATCAAAACTAGAGAAAGTACGATAAAACAGTGTGAGACATGTAGATCTGGATTGCCGTCTGTCAGTCATTACATGTCTCAAACTGGTAATGCCCCCTTTCATTTAATATGAGCTCTGGAGACAGATTCTCAAGCAGATCTGTGTCCTACCCAAAGATCTTAACATTTACCTATTAAGAAAAATGTGTTTTTCTCTGGAATAAGACATCGGATCACAGATACCAAGGTATCCTTTTATTCAACTTTCTGGAACCTGCATGCCCATATAGACTGTTTATGGTTTAGCAGTGTTGAACCTACTGACAGATCTTTTTAATTATGTTCCCACTTAGACATCTCTTCTCAAGATGTAAGAAATATAATTCTTTTAATCTTTCCTCATATCTAAAATCCTCCATGCTCACATACTTTTTTTAACTCCAGGGCAACCTGTTTTTGAACTGGCTCCTGGAACAGAACTACACATTGCAGTTCAGGATTTACTAATGCTTTATGAAGCAGGAGAATTATGTCCCTGTCCCTTGAGTCTGTTAATACTTGACAATATCCTGCTGGCCTTAGAAGCTACTGATTGACATTGCAATTATTTAGTGATCTACGAGTACACCCAGATCCTTCTTATGAAATTATTCTCCTATTTTTACTTCCCTTAAGACAGAGTTCCCCAACTCCAGTCCTCAAGGCCCACCAACAGATCATGCTTTCAGGATTATTGCACGGGTGATGGAATTATCACCTGTGTAATAGTAAGGAAATCCTGAAAACATGACCTGTTGGTGGGCCTTGAGGACTGGAGTTGGGGAACCCTGCCTTAAGACATATGATGATGGCAGATTTTTAGATTATTTGCAGATTCTAGTGTATGCTAATTGACAGCACTCAGGAACGTGAAGGACAAGCAGCTTGTGGTGGAGCCTGTTCTAGACACAGTTTGCTTACTGAAAGAAATTATTCTAAAGAAAAAACTGATTTTCCTTTAGGAAGAATTATCATGCAAATTTTAAAATGATCAAACATTAGTAAATGAGAAGTTAAAGCATCAGCCAAAACTTAATCATTTTCGCTAATTTACATGTCTGTAAGTAAAAGAAACATAATTAGCAATTTGGTCGCTGTTCTAACATCTGATATAATACTGTTTGGCCAGTTTTATGTTTTGAAAAAAAATGAGGACTGAGTATGTGTTAGTGCTGGGCAGTCTATCAGTGCTTTTAACTTGACTGGAAACATTGTGGAACAGCAGTGAATGGAAAGTACAGTGAAGGAAATAATTATTTGATCCCTTCCTGTTTTTGTAATTTTGCCCACTGACAAAGACATGAACCGTCTATAATTTTAAGAGTAGGTTAATTTTAACATTGAGAGATAAAATAGCCAAAAAAAATCAAGAAAATCACATTGTATGAATTAGATACATTTATTTGCATTTTGTAGTGAGAAATAAGTATTCGATTCCTCTGGCAAACAACACTTAATACTTGGTGGCAAAACCCTTGTTGGCAAGCACAGCAGTCAGACGTTTTTTGTAGTTGATGATGAGGGTTGTGCACATGTCAGGAGGAATTTTGGTCCACTCCCCTTTGCAGATCATCTCTAAATCATTCAGATTTTGAGGCTGTCGCTTGGCAACTTGGATCTTCATAAGATTTCTATGGGATTAAGGTCTGGAGACTGGCTAGGCCACTCCATAACCTTAATGTGCTTCTTTTTGAGCCACTCCTTTGTTGCCTTGGCTGTATGTTTTGGGTCATTGTCTTGCTGGACAACCCAGCCACGACCCATTTTTAATGTCCTGGCGGAGGGAAAGACGTTGTCACTCAGGATTTTACTGTACATGGCTCCATCCATTCTCCCATTGATGCGGTGAAGTAGTCCTGTTCCCTTAGCAGAGAAACACCCCCAAAACATAATGTTTCCACCTCCATGATTGACAGTGGGGATGGTGTTCTTTGGGTCATAGGCAGCATTTCTCTTCCTCCAAACAAGGTGAGTTGAGTTAATGCCAAAGAGCTCAATTTTTGTCTCATCTGATCACAGCACCTTCGCCCAATAACTAACAGAATCATCCAGGTGTTCATTAGCAAACTTCAGATGGGCCTGCACATGTGCCTTCTTGAGCAGGGGGACCTTCCGGACACTGCAGGATTTTAAACCTTTAAGGCGTAATGTGTTACCAATGGTTTTCTTGGTAACTGTGGATCCAGCTGACTTGAGATCATTAACAAGTTCCCCCCCATGTAGTTTTAGGCTGATCTCGCACCTTCCTCATGATCAAGGATACCCCACGAGGTGAGATTTTGCATGGTGCCCCAGATTGATGTTGATTGACAGTCATTTTGTATTTCTTCCATTTTCTTACTACGGCACCAACAGTTGTCTCCTTCTCACCCAGCATCTTACTTGTGGTTTTGTAGCCCATTCCCGCTTTGTGCAGGTCTATGATCTTGTCCCTGACATCCTTAGAAAGCTCTTTGGTCTTGCCCATGTTGTAGATGTTAGAGTCTGACTGATTAATTGAGTCTGTGGACAGGAGTCTTTTATACAGGTGACTATGTAAGACAGCTGTCTTTAATGCAGGTAATGAGTTGATTAGGAGCGTCTAACTGGTCTGTAGGGGCCAGAACTCATAATGGTTTGTAGGGGATCAAATACTTATTTCTTACTGCAAAATGCAAATACATTTTTCTAATTTATACAATGTGATTTTCTTGATTTTTTTTGGATATTTTATCTCTCAATGTTAAAATTAACCTACCCTTAAAATTATAGACTGTTCATGTCTTTGTCAGTGGTCAAACTTACAAAAACAGCAAAGGATCAAAAAATTATTTCCTTCACTGTAAATGTATCTGATTTTACAATTTTTGAGCAAAATTTGTTTCAATTTAGGTGCCTGCAAAAATATAAAGTGTTTCTTTGGACTCATGCCCCATTTATATATAACACAGGTCTACAATTTTTTTTTTCAAGTGCCAAGTTTTTTTTAACCCTTTACGATCTTGGACATATGATTCATAAAGGGGTTTGATGCGAGCTCTGGCGATGAGCCCGCATCTTTTCCGGGACATGGCAACTGATCTGATCAGCTGTTATGTGCCCCTAACAGCTGCTGGAATTGCGATCCACCCTCAGCTTTTAACATGTTAAACGCTGCTGTCAAACTCCGACAGCAGCATTTAACATGGCCGCGCCGGAAGCGCGTCATAAGACCCGTCACATGGACGCAAGTCGCCGATGAGTTGACATGACTGGATCTGCTGGAAATCTGCTATGACCGTCACCCACAAGTGATCAGATGATCGCAGCTTCTAGTCTTCCATGGAGACTATTGAAGCAAGTAAAAAGTGAAAAAAAATGTTTTTATAAATATAAAAAAATAAAAACATTTAAAAGTTCAAATCACCCCCCTTTCGCCCCATTCAAAATTAAACAATAAAAAAAATTGAAAAATGCATATATTTGGTACCGCTGTTTTCAGAATTTCCTGATCTATCAATATATAAAAAGAATGAATCCAATCGGTAAACAGTGTAACGAAAAAAAAATCAAAACGCCAGAATTATGGTTTTTTGATTGTCGCAACATTGCAATAAAATGCAATAACGGCCACTAAAAACATTGTATCTACATCAAAATGGTATCAATAAAAATGTCAGCTCGACGCGCAAAGAATAAGCCCTCACCCAGCCCCAGTTCCTGAAAAATGGAGACACTACAGGTCTTGGAACATGGCGTCTTTTTTTTCCGCAAACTTTGGATTTTTTTAACCTATACATGTTTGGTATCAATAAACTCGTAATGACCTGGAGAATCATAATGGCAGGTCAGTTTTAGCATTTAGTGAACATAGTAAAAAAAAAACAAACTTGTGGAATTGCCCATTTTTTGCAATTTAACTACACTTGGAATTTTTTTCATGTTTTCCAGCACACAACATGGTAAAACCAATAGTGTTGTTCAAAAGTACAACTCATCCTGCAAAAAAACTCCAAGGTCATGAAGGGGTTAATAAGTTTAGGGTATTTTGAGGGTGCTGAATTAAAAAATCCCATTACTTTTGCTGAATTGGTTCTAGGTTTTGAGATAATTCATCCATGAAAATATTGCACTCCCCTAATGCAACTTGTGTGTGATAACAAATGCAATACCTTTTGGTCTTTTGACTCTAACCCCTTTCTGACGTGAGGCATAATAATACATCCCTAAGCCCTGGGCCTTAATGACCACGTACGTATAATTACACCTCATCGATCACGCCTGCACAGAGGCTGTGTGGGCGCGATCGCCGCCGGGTGTCAGCTGATTCTGACAGCTGACATGGCACTTGGTGCCAGGAGTGGTCCCGCACCACTCCCGGCACATTAATCCCCAAAATGCTGCTATCAAAGTCAGTTACACAGCAGGTAATTATCATAAAATATAGCTTTTATTAAATATATAATTAAGAGAGAATACACCACATAATATAGCAGAAACAGTGCACAACATACATATCAAAAATATCTTAAAATACCATCATGCTCAATGGACACAGAGGTCCACATATAGGGCACCCACCAGGACTATAATATAGACTCTAATGCACCTGATTAACAGATCTCTAATATATGTGTCCAAATAGTGTATCATTAGTGGTATCATTTTTGGCGCTTCTAGTCCTGAGTGTGGAAGTTTTCCATGCGGCCGTTGTGTCGCCTGTCCGAATATAGAGTGTACTGATACTTTTTCTAATGCTGCGGGTACAGCGACTTATGTCATCAAAAGTCGGATTACATGTACCTCACGGTTTATTATCTACTATGCCACATGTCCATGTGGATTAATCTATGTTGGTCTTACCACACGGCAACTCAAAGTGCGAGTTAGGGAGCATGTGTTGGGTATTTTGGCGGCAGCCGACTGTATGGATCCCTCCACACTCAGGACGATACCACGACATTTTAAACTCTGCCATAATTGTGACAGCTCACTACTGAGGGTGAGGGGGATTGATGCTTTGAAGGTTGGTATTCGTGGAGGCAAATTTAGTCAACGTCTAGCTCAACTAGAATCCAGATGGATCTGGAAATTGGGCACTGTACACCCGCATGGACTGAATGAGAGTCTCAGTTTTGCTCCGTTTCTTTGATATCCGCTCTACCTAGTACATGTCCCGTTCTGGACGCGCTACATAGATGATATCCTGCTGATCTGGCAGGGTTCCATTGAGGGCTTGAAAATATTCATGCAATCCCTCAATGATAATGATAGGAATATTCGCATTACCTATACATGGGATAGGGATGTGGTGAATTTCCTAGACGTGGCCCTTACTAGGGATCAGGATAATTTTATAAAAACAAATATCTATCGTAAAAATACCTCCACGAATATGTTGCTTCATGCATCATCCTCCCACCCTCCTTGGGTGATTCAGTCTGTCCCCATCGGACAGTTCCTGCGTTTACGTAGACTCTGCTCGGATGATGTGGATTTTGCCAGACAGTCCGAAGATTTGAAAAAGAGATTCTATGAGAGGGGCTACAGCAAACGCATGGTAAAAAGGGCATACCATCGTGCCAAATATTCCAATAGACATGATTTGCTTTATAAGAAAAAGATTCCAAAATCAGAAGATAAACCAAGATTTATAACTGACTATCATGGTCAATTTGGCTGGATGAGGGAATGTTTGGCTAAAGCTTGGCCAATTCTCCTTGTCGACCCTGTTTTGTCTAAAATCCTTCCAGATCGCCCATCTATTGCTGTGCGCCGCTCAAAAAATCTTCGGGACTGTCTGGTACATAGCCATTATCAATTTCAATCTGGGACTGCTACAATTTTTGGCGCTTCTAGTCCTGAGTGTGGAAGTTTTCCATGCGGCCGTTGTGTCGCCTGTCCGAATATAGAGTGTACTGATACTTTTTCTAATGCTGCGGGTACAGCGACTTATGTCATCAAAAGTCGGATTACATGTACCTCACGGTTTATTATCTACTATGCCACATGTCCATGTGGATTAATCTATGTTGGTCTTACCACACGGCAACTCAAAGTGCGAGTTAGGGAGCATGTGTTGGGTATTTTGGCGGCAGCCGACTGTATGGATCCCTCCACACTCAGGATGATACCACGACATTTTAAACTCTGCCATAATTGTGACAGCTCACTACTGAGGGTGAGGGGGATTGATGCTTTGAAGGTTGGTATTCGTGGAGGCAAATTTAGTCAACGTCTAGCTCAACTAGAATCCAGATGGATCTGGAAATTGGGCACTGTACACCCGCATGGACTGAATGAGAGTCTCAGTTTTGCTCCGTTTCTTTGATATCCGCTCTACCTAGTACATGTCATCTGTGTTTTTAAGTTTTTATTTATTTTATTTTATTATTCACAGTTTCTTCCATTGTAAAATGGTCTGCGAACTTTCTTTTTGGAGGGTTGTGTCCGTATTATATCCGTTCCATTATGGATGAGTGTTTGTGGAGGAGATGAAGGATTCGTGATATCGTTGCACAGCAATCGCCAAAGTCTATAAACCTCCTTGCTCACATTATGAACTTTGTCTAAATAAGTATTGTATTTTGTATTGCTTTCATCTCTTAGGAGATTGTATGTTGTGATATATGTGGTTGGGCCTTCCATATGTGTGGTTATTGGTCCTGCCTATTGGACAAACAGTGTTATTGTAATTTACTTGCACAACATTACTGTGATCATATGTCTTGTATCATTTAATGCTATTATGACTATTATGATCATGTATGTTTGATAGGTACTTTGTGCAGTGATGATTTAGTAGTGTCAGGTGTAACTTGACGCATATGGTGAGGTTCGTGGTATGTGTGAAATTGTCCATATATTGATATATGTCGCTATGCATATTTGCATTCTTTCTTTATGGGAGATTTTTGTATTATGCCCTACCACTGGATTGATGTGGGTAGTTGTAGATTTATAATTGGACATTTCACTACATGCACCCTTATTTGCAGTCCCTGAGGTAGTTGAGGGCAATCTTAAGAAGGACCTCTAGCTGGGTCAAAGAATACCTTACTTAATCCTAATTATATAGGTGCGGTTCTTGGACAGGTACGTGCAGGCGTTCTCTGTTGCTGAGGTCGGCTCGCGCTACCCGGCGTCTTCATGCTAGGACCTGCGGGTCACGTGGGCCCACGTGACTGTTGGGAGGTCCTTCGCATGACGCCGGCATCGCGGGTTGCCGAGGCAGCAGAGACGCTGGGCGCGTCATTAGATGTCCGCCCACACCTTTCTATTGGCTAGCGATAGGTTTATAAGGACACACCCCCGGTTTGCAACCACGCCCCCTGAAGAAGGTAACGCCGAAACGCGCGTCGGGGTGGACGCGTGGTCCACATTGGAGCACCCCCGCTGATAGCCCTCTGTCCAGGTAGATTCTATTACCATACTATATGGTCATTTACATGGTTATGTCAATATACAGTTAGGCAATATTAGCTGACCACTAATGATACACTATTTGGACACATATATTAGAGATCTGTTAATCAGGTGCATTAGAGTCTATATTATAGTCCTGGTGGGTGCCCTATATGTGGACCTCTGTGTCCATTGAGCATGATGGTATTTTAAGATATTTTTGATATGTATGTTGTGCACTGTTTCTGCTATATTATGTGGTGTATTCTCTCTTAATTATATATTTAATAAAAGCTATATTTTATGATAATTACCTGCTGTGTAGCTTTGATCGCATCTTTCCCTTCGCTGTGTATTTATGACTAGCGATTTGCCTACAGTAAATGTCATTAGGTGCTAGCCATGGAGCTCTAATCATTAGTTAATATGCACCTGCTGAGAAACTTTGATTATATCAAAGTCAGTTGCAGGATTTTGAGAACAGTCAGAGGTAAGACAGTCCCTCTTACCTTGGATCTGAGACCCCGATCATTGCCATGGTGACTCGATGTTGTGATGACAACATCCAGGTCACCAAGCACCAGCAAGTTAGTTAGATCATTAGATCATTTGCAGTGCATGATCTATCTCACTTGTGTCAGTGCAGCCCTGACAGCCCACATAGCATAAGGATGCTCCTGCATCCCTATGCTATACAAGCTATCAGCCTGCAAAAAATGAAAGTCCCATAGTAGGACAAAGTAAAAAAAGTGATGGAAAGTGAAAAAAAAATTGTAAAAATATATGAAAAAATGAAAATATAATCCAAAAAAATAAAAATATTTTGTACTCATAAATAAATATTATTATGAAAAAAAAACAACAAACAATAAAATTACACAAACTTAGTATCGTCGCTTCCAGAATGACCTGACCTATAAACCTGTCCCACTAGTTAACCCCTTTAGTGAAACGATAAAAAAAATAAATAAAAAACGAAGCAAAAAAAGGTGATTTATCATCATACCACTGAACAAAGAGTGGAATAAAATGCGATCAAATAGACGAATGTAAATAAAAATGGTACTGTTGAAAACGTCATCTTGTCCCGCAAAAAAACAAGCCGAAAAATAAAAAAATGATAGCTCTCAGAATAAAGCGATGCAAAAAAATTTATTTTTTTATAAAATAGTTTTATGTAAACCCCATGTCTTATGTGAAGACATGGGGTCTTCCATGGGAATAATACTACTCAGACAACACAGAATGAGGGTAAAACAGTGTGGCAATACATTATTGAACCACAAAGCGGACAATAAACAGATAGAACAGTCCCAGCAAATACCCAAGATTGTACAACATTAAACTGTCTCACCCTTCTGCTGGCCCACCTGGGATAAAACAACTGCGACTTTGGAACTTCCAGGGCCAACTATCTCAACCAATGGTCCCCCCGCTTTTGGCGGGCCCCCCACAGAGAGGAGGTAGTGGCAAGCTTAGGAAACTGACAGTCCGTCAAGGTACAAGGCCGGGAGACCCGAGGGTCCCACCCTGGCTTCTCCGGCAGTTTCCATGGGACCAGATGACTGGCTGGTCCCAATATTTCTTCTTCGAATGTCTCCATGGGTTCCAGGCGACCAGAGGGTCCCATCTGGCAACCCCAAACAACATGTTCATGGGGCCAGGTGACTTCATTGTCCTAACCTGGTCTGCCCAAATGTATCCATAGGCTCTCTGATGGTCAATGGAGCAGATCCGTATCTTTCCAGTCAGGGTCATATACCCTTAGGCTGGAATCATGTAGTATCCAAATCGGTGTCTCTTTGGATAAAGCCATGCTACCAAGCTGATGGTCTGAAGAGAGTCTGATCTTTAATTCTCCTTCAATAAACAACACTCACCATTTACTAGGGTGTTACCTGCTGATTATAAGAAGTGACACACATATTGATTATAAAATATACATTTTATTGCCAACTTTTTTTAAAAACACATAAAATAGGAAAGGATGCTAAAAAAATACACTGGAGTTCGACCATATATATTGTCTATATAATTCGCAACAGATGCAATTAATTTGTAGCCTAGGAACATCAAAGCCTTATTAAAATTATTGGAATGAACCTCTAAAATAATAAAGTGCTATTGTGCCATTATACTTCCAAAACAGGTATAGATATAAATAAATATATGTATATATATATACAAAAAAAGAAAACTAATACATCACAATATATTGTAGACACAGTTAAAGTAACTGTGTTAAAGTATATTTTCCTAAAGTGCACAGTGCAAAAGAAGATATGTATAATAGGCCAATCTATATTAACCACACTAAAGAGATGTCCAATACATACATAAGGGGAAGGTTTCCCATATAAATATAAGGCTATTACATTCAGTGACATTCAACTGGAAATAACAGTCACCGTTACAACTGAAGTAAAGCTATTCTAGGCAATTGTTAGTAATAGAGGAAAATCTGAAAAGCTGTTTACCAGTAGACCAAATTATAAAGATATGCTGGCTCCACAGAGCAGCCCCGATGCTCCCGTTTCGCCCTGCTTGCTTCTTCCGGGCGGGGGTATTTTTTTTAGCATCCTTTCCTATTTTATGTGTAAAAAAATTGGCAATAAAATGTATATTTTATAATCAATATGTGTGTCACTTCTTATACTCGGCAGGTAACACCCTAGTACCTGGTGAGTGTTGTTTATTGATGTTATATTTTTGAAGTGCTAAATGGTATTATACTTAGGACGTATTTTGATATAAACTTTGATTCTCTTTGTAAAGTCTCTTTCAATTCTGCCTGCTACAGAGGCATATGTTCCTTAAATACACACGTGGTAAAAATTGTTGGTACCCCTCGTTTAATGAAAGAAAAACCCACAATGGTCACAGAAATAACTTCAATCTGACAAAAGTAATAATAAATTAAAAGTCTATGAAAATGAACAAATGAAAGTCAGACATTGCTTTTCAACCCTGCTTCCACAGAATTTCAACAAAAATTAAACTCATGAAATAGGCCTGGACAGAAATGATGGTACTCCTGAAAATAATGTGACAAAAGGGACATGGTAAATCAAGTTGTGTCCACTAATTAGCATTACAGGTGTCTACAATCTTGTAATCAGTCAGTGGGCCTGTATATAGTGCTACAGATACTCACTGTGCTGTTTGGTGACAGGGTGTGTATCACACTCAACAAGGACGAGAGGAAGCAAAGGAAAGAGTTGTCTCAGGAGATTACAAAGAAAATTATAAACAAGTATGTTAAAGGTAAAGGTTATAAGACCATCTCCAAGCAGCTTGATGTTCCTGTGACTACAGTTGCACATATTATTCAGAAATTTCAGATCCATGGGACTGTAGCCAACCTCCCTGGATGTGGCCACAGGAGGAAAATTGATGATAAATCAAAGAGTCGGATAATACGAATGGTAACAAAAGAGCCCAGGATAACTTCTAAAGAGATTAAAGGTGAACTTCAAGCTCAAGGAACATCAGTGTCAGATCGCACCATCTGTCGTTTGATCCAAAGTGGACTTCATCGGAGACGACCAAGGAGAACACCATTGTTGAAAAAAATCATAAAAAAGCCAGACTGGAATTTGCCAAACTACATATTGACAAGCCACAAAGCTTCTGGGAGAATGTCCTATGGACAGATGAGACAAAAATGGAAGTTTTTGGCAAGGCACATCAGCTCTATGTCCACAGACGGAAAAATGAAGCATATCAAGAAAAGAACACTGTCCCTACTGTGAAACATGGAGGAGGCTCTGTTATGTTCTGGGGCTGCTTTGCTGCATCTGGCACAGGGTGTCTTGAATCTGTGCAGAGTATAATGAAATCTCAAGACTATCAAGGGATTCTAGAGAGAAATGTGCTGCCCAGTGTCAGAAAGTTTGGTCTCAGTCACAGGTCATGGGTCTTGCAACAGGATAATGACCCAAAACACACAGCTAAAAACACTCAAGAATGGCTAAGAGGAAAACATTGGACTATTCTGAAGTGGCCTTCTATGAGCCCTGACCTAAATCCTATAGAGCATCTTTGGAAAGAGCTGAAACATGCCGTCTGGAAAAGGCAACCTTCAAACACAAGACAACTGGAGCAGTTTGCTCATGAGGAGTGGGCCAAAATACCGGTCGAGAGGTGCAGAAGTCTCATTGACAGTTACAGGAATCATTTGATTGCAGTGGTTGCCTCAAAAGGTTGTTCAATAAAATATTAAGTTATGGGTACCATTATTTCTGTCCAGGCCTATTTAATGAGTTTAATTTTTTAAAACATTCTGTGGAAGCAGGGTTGAAAAGCAATGTCTGACTTTCATGTGTTCATTTTCATAGATTTTTAATTTATTTTTACTTTTGTCAGATTCAAGTTATTTCTGTGACCATTGTGGGTTTTTCTTTCATTAAACAAGGAGTACCAACAATTTTGACCACGTGTGTAGTTCTCATTTGTTGTTTCAAGTACACATCCACAGGGCTCAGGTCTCATTGTTTGAGCATTTAATCAATTTACATAGCTGGTATAGCAGGGGGCTTTAGTACAATATGAAATTGGTATAGTAACAAACATCATTGTTTCAGAACCAAGAGAAGTCAACATTCAGGGTTATACAAATACTGGTATGTCCTTCTTAACCCACCAAAGAAACACACACAAGTTCTAAAGTCAACACAAACACAATAGTGCATTTCTCTTGGCTTAACAAATCTAGATGTCTGACTGATTAAGATTAGAAGCTTTTTCGTCACAATGTAGTATCATTGTAAACATACTGACCCAAAGAATAACGCTGCCTTATCAATTTTACCTTACGCAGAACAGCATAAAAAAAACACCAAAAAGAACAATTCCTGAATTATTGGTTTTTGATTATTCTGCCTCCCGAAAATCGAAATAGAAAGCGATCAAAAAATGTCACGTGCTCGAAAATTATATCAATAAAAATGTCAACTTGTCCTGCAAAAAACAATCCATGACTCTGTCGGTCGAAATATGGAAAAATTATAGCTCAAAAAAAGTGTCTTCTAGTGTGTGACAGCTGCCAAACATATAAACCTGATATAAATCTGGTATCGCTGAAATCACACCGACCCGAAGAATAAAGCTGTCTAATCACTTATACCACACAAGGAACGGCGTAAAAAATAAATAAAACCAATTCTTCACCTGCTGCTGATTTGTTCATTCTGCCTCCCAAAGATCGCACTATGGCTCGGCTCACATTTATACTGCGCTCTGCTCTGAGTGCTTACACCAGGGTTTCCGTGTAAATCTCTGAAATACGTGATTCAGACAGAACACTTGGTGGAAGATTCCCTGTAAGGAGGCAGATGGAGTCACCGTGGATGCCGTTTGGCCTGTGATCCCACCGTGTCCGTCTTTTTATTAGGCATGCATAAAAGTGCCGTCGACCACAAATTTTTGAACCTCTGAATAAAAGGACCCCGCTAAACAGAGGCCAGACGCCGGCCAGTGTAACTCTGCTGCCTCATTATAGTGAATAGATCCCTCGGTATAGGGTTAGGGTTTTGTTAGGATAAGGGATGTGTTAGGGTTAGGGATGTGTTAGGGTTAGGATTAGGGTTACGGTTGTGTTAGGGTAGTATTAGGGTAGTGTTAGAGTTAGGATTAGGGTTGTGTTAGGGATAGGGTTGTGTTGGGGTTAGGTTAGGGTTAGGATTAGGGTTACAGTTAGGGTTAGAGTTGTGTTAGGGTTAGGGTTGGGTTAGGGTTTTATTAGGGTTGGGGTTAGGTTTGTGTTAGGGTTGTGTTGGGGATGGGATTTTTTCAAAAGTAAAGAAAAAAAATGATGACGATATGGCAACTAGTGTTGAGCGCAAGTGCTTGCTATTTGAGTATGGGTATGCACCGAGTATCGCGGGTGCTTTAGTGACATGCTCGAGTCTCTACTCCATATGTTTCACGGCTGTTATACAGCCCAAAAAACACACGGGGATTGCCTGCCATACATGAGCAATCTCCGCATGTTTTTTTTGGGTGTCACTCGAGCACCCGTGATGCTTGGTGCATAACCGAGTACCCGATGCAAACACAAGTAGCGAGCACTTGCGTTCAAGACTAATGACAACATATTCAATATGATGACCTAATGTTATCAAATTCTGTGTCTTACCTCTGGGTTCAAAATGTTCACTGTACCCCTTTATAAAATCCTTGTGGGGTTTTCCACTGTTTAGGCACATCAGGAGCTCTGCAAATGCGACATGGTGTCCGCTCTCGATCCCAGCCAATTTTGGATTCAAAGAGTCACACAGTGCTCCTTCCCTTCTCAACCCTGCCGTGTGTCCAAACAGTAGTTTTTCCCCACATATGGGGTATCGGCTTACTCAGGAGAAATTGCATAACAAATGGTTGGGTGCAATTTCTCCTGTTACCCTTATGAAAATGCAAAATTTGGGGCTGAAAAACATTTTTGTGGGAAAAATGTGAAAAATTTATTTTTACGGCTCAATGTTATAAACTTCTGTGAAGCACCTGGGGGTTCAAGGTGTTCACCACAAATCTAGATAGTTCCCTGAGGGGTCTAGTTTCCAAAATGGTGTCACTTGTGGGGGGTTTCCACTGTTTGGGCACACCATGGACTCCCAAAACGCGACATGGCGTCCGCTAATTATTCAACCAAATTTTACATTCAAAAATAAAAATGGTGCTCCTTCCCTTCCGAGCACTGTCGTGCACCCAAATAGTGGTTTTCCCCCACTTATGGGGTATCGGTGTGCTCAGGAAAAATTGAAAAACAAATTTTGGGGTCCATTTTTTCTTGTTAATTTGGGTCTAAAGTAACATTTTTGTGAAATAAAGTTAAATGTTCATTGTTTTCTTCCACATTTCAAAAATTCCTGTGAAGCACTTTACGTTAATAACCTTCTTGGATGTGGTTTTGTGAAGCTTGAGGGGTGCAGTTTTTAGAATGATGTCACTTTTGGATATTTTCTGTCATATAGACCCCTCAAAGTGACTTCAAATGTGATGTAGTCCCTAAAAAATGGTTTTGTAAATTTTGTTGGAAAAATGAGTAATGGTCAAATTTTAACCCTTATAACTTCCTAACAAAAAAAAGTGTTGGTTCCAAAATTGTGATGATGGAAAGTAGACATGTGGAAAATATTATTTATTAACTATTTTGTGTGACATATCTCTCTGATTTAAGGGCATGAAAATTAAAAATTTGAAAATAGCGACATTTTCAAAATTTTTGCCAAATTTCTGATTTTTTCAGAAATAGATGCCAGTCATATCAAATACATGAATACATATACTACTATGAAGTACAATGTGTCACGAAAAAACATTCTCAGAATAAGTGGGATCCGTTGAAGCGTTCCAGAGTTATTACCTCATAAAGTGATACTGGTCAGAATTGTAAAAATTGGTCTGTTCATTAAAGTGCAAACAGCCTTCGGGTGTAAAGGGGTTAACAATGTCTTAAAAAACATCACAGAAAAAAAACAGCCTTACCAACACCAAGTCAGATTACCAAAGCACAAGCAGGATGCAGCAGACTCCCTGATGCGACAGCCACCCCCTCCATGACTTGGCAGATATGTGAATGGCTGTGTAGTATTACAATTGCACACAGATGGGGCTTGCATAGGACACCGGTCACACTGATAGGTGTGATGCACAGTGTCCGGCTTACAGCCTATTAATGACGCCCATAATTTTAAATCAAGTGGGCTGTCCAGCACTATATACAGTTGTGCTCAAAAGTTTACATACCCCGGCAGAATTTTTCCTTTCTTGGCCTTGTTTCAGAGAATATGAATGATAACAAAAAAACTTTCTCCACTCATGGTTAATGGTTGGGTGAAGCCATTTATTGTCAAACTACTATATTTTCTCTTTTTAAATCTTAATGACAACCAAAAACATCCAAATGACCCTGATCAAAAGTTCGCATACCCCAGTTCTTAATACTGTGTATTGCCCCCTCTAGCATCAATGACAGGTTGAAGTCTTTTGGGGTATTTGTGGATGAGGGTCTTTATTTTCTCAGATGGTAAAGCTGCCCTTTTTCCTTGGCAAAAAGCCTCCAGTTCCGGTAAATTCCTGGGCTGTCTAGCATGAACTGCTAGCTTGAGATCTCCCCAGAGTGGCTCAATGATATTGAGGTTAGGAGACTGAGATGGCCACTCCAGAACCTTCACTTTGTTCTGCTGTAGCCAATAACAGGTCGACTTGGCCTTGTGTTTTGGATCGTTGTCATGTTGGAATGTCCAAGTACGTGCCATGCGCAGCTTCACAGCTGATGAGTGCAAATTTGCCTCCAGTATTTGCTGATAACGTGCTGAATTTATCTTTCCTTCAACTTTTAACAAGTTTCCTGTGCCTTTGTAGCTCACACATCCCCAAAACATCAGCGATCCACCTCCGTGCTTTACTGTAGGAATGGTGTTCCTTTCATCATAGGCCTTGTTGACCTCTCTCCAAAGGTAACGTTTATAGTTGTGGCCAAAAAGTTCAATTTTGGTCTCATCACTCCAAATTACCTTGTAGCAGAAGTTTTGAGGCTTGTCTCTGTGCTGTTTGGCATATTGTAGGTGAGATACTTTGTGGAATTTGCGCAGTAATGGCTTTCTTCTGGTGAATCGACCATGCAGCCCATTTTTCTTCAAGTGCCTCCTTACTGTGCATCTTGAAACAGCCACACCGCTAGTTTTCAGAGAGTCCTGAATTTCAGCTGATGTTATTTATGGGTCTTTCTTTGTATGAACAATTTTCCTGGCAGTTGTGGCCGAAATTTTTGTAGGTCTACCTGACCGTGGTTCGGTCTTTACAGAGCCCCTGATTTTCCATTTGTTAATCACAGTTTGAACGCTGCTGACTGGAATTATCAATTCCTTGGATATTTTTTTGAATCCCTTTCCTGTGTTATACAGTTCAACTACCTTTTCCCATAGATCCGTTGACAGCTCTTTTGCTTTCCCCATGACTCACAATCCAGAAACGTTAGTGGCTCACTGAGCGCATCACTGAGTCATGCCTGGCTGCAGCTGGAACTTGATGTGACATTAGGAGATGCCAGAGGCGGCTGCAGCCGGGGGTGACATGATGCCTGTGAGCAGTCATCAATAGCGACGCTCACAGGCAATAAAGAACAAGCAAAGTATTTACAAAAACACTTCTCTCCACAGTTTAAATACATTGGGGCATTTTATATAGTAGTAGACAACCTCTTTAATATAAAACCGGTCAGACATCATTGGCATCAAAATACCAGTGTAATAGACATCTGAATGATTGCTGAATCTATGTTTGGAACTGAGGTTTTTAAAACCCATAGGACTTTACACTAAGTGCTAAATCCAGTTCTCTCTGAAAAGTATTGTCATAATTTTTATTGTTTACTGAACTCTCGTGGTGTACATGGACGTGAAGGATAGATTAAGTGGAGCAAAATGGGAAAAATCCCAAAGCTCCTCTATGACTTCCAAAGCTTCCACCAATGCTTCTGAATCCAAGTGTTATTATTTGCCCTTTGTTCCATTAACCTCTTCAAGACCGACCAATTTTCCTTTTTCGTTTTAGATTTTTCCTCCCCTTCTTCCAAGAGCCATAACTTTTTTATTTTTATGTTCACATAACCGTATGAGGGCTTGTTTTTAGTGGGACAAGTTGTTCTTTTGAATGAAACCATTTATTTTATTATGTGATGCACTGTAAAGTGGGAAAAAATTCCAAGTGCGTTGGAATTTCAAAAAAAAAGTGTGATTCCACAATTTTTTTTTATTTACCATGTTCACTATATGGTAAAACTGACCTGGCAATATGATTTTCCAGATCAGTATGATAACGCAGTTACCATTTGACTTTTTGAATGTAAAATGTGCTGGAATAATTAGCGGCTGCCATTTTGGAAACTAAACCCCTCAGGGAACTTATCTATATGTGTGGTGAGCACCTTGAAACCCCCGCCCCCCCTTTCCACCCGGTTCTTCACAAAAAAATATAAAGTTGAGCTGTGAATGTAAAAGAAATCACATTTTTCCACCAAAAAATTATTTCAGCCCAATTTTTTTTATTTTCATAAGGGTAACAGGAGAGAATCCACCATAAAATTTTTTGTGCAATTTCTCCTGGGTACGCCGATACCCCATATGTGGTCATCATATGTGGTCAAAAACTACTGTTGAGGCACAATATAAAGCACAGAATCGAAGAAGTGCCATATTGGAGTTAAGATTTTTCTGGAATGGTTTGAGGGGGCCATGTCACATTGGTGGAGCCCCTGAAGTGCCATAACAACAGAAACCCCCCATATATGACCTCATTTTGCAAACTACATCCCCCAATGAATTCATCTAGGGATGCAGTGATCATTTTGACACCACATGTGCCTCAGAATTTTATACCATTGGGCGGTGAAGAAAGAATAAATTTTATTTTTACCACTAAAATGTTGTTTTAGCACCAATTTTAATTTTACATTTTTCTAAAGGCCAATAGGAGAAATTTTTACAACAAACTGAAGTCCATTTTTTCCTGAGAGCGCCAATACGTTACATGTAATCGGGAAATACTTTTCAGGCACAGGGCAAAGCTCAGAAGGGAAGGAGTGCCATATTATAGTGCAGATTTTACTGTTATGGTTTGCGGTGTCATGACCCACTGGGCGAGCCTCTGAGGTGCCAGAATAGCAGAACCACCATAAGTGACCCAATTTTACAAATTACACCTCTCAATGAATTAATCTAGGAGTGCAGTGATCATATTGACATTCAGGCGTGTTACAGAATTTTATACCATTGGGCAGTGAAAATAATTACATTTTTACCACCAAAATTTTGTTTTAGCCTCAGATTTTACATTTTCACACTGGGAAATGGGTAAATATGGCACCAAAATTTGTCCTACAATTTCTGCTGAATGTAGAAATACCCCATTTGTTGCTGTACACTACTACTCAGCCACACGGTGAGACTCAAGAGGGATGGAGCTCTATATGCCTCCTGGAGCACAGATTTTTCTAGAATAGTTTGCAGACTCCATGTACAGAGCCCCTAAGTGCTAAAAGAGCAGACCCCCCCTCAAATGACCCCATTTTGGAAATTATACCCCTTTGTGATTTTATCTACTGGTGTACAGACTATTTTGACTCCATGGGTGTTTTCCAGAAACAAGCAGCAGTGGATGAGTGAAAATTGCAAACTCAGTGAATATTGCAAACTGCTGTTGTAGTGACCAGTACGTTGTAGTGACCAGTACATTAAGCCCAGCTCATGCTTCTGGAGACATGCACCCGTAAATTAAACGGGCTCTCAACGCTAAAGAAATGCCATGTATTTGGACGCTAAATGTGGTTTAGGCACACTGGAGCTCAAAAGGGAGGGAAGCATTTGGATTTGGGAGCGCAGAATTTGCTTCATTTCTTTTGGGGGGCGAAGAGCTATTTCGTTTTTCCAGAGCCTTTGTACTACCAGTAATGTAGAAACCCCCTATATTTCCGATAACAGATGATGGACCTGAGTGTTTTTTTTGTGGATTGATTTGAAGCTTTTGTTGGAAATATTTTATATAACATTTTGGATCACATTTATCTGGCGCTCTATGCTGAGCACTTACATCGGGGTTTCCATCTAAATCTCTGAGTGACGTGATTCAGATGAAACTCTCGAGGGATCCATTCAATATAATGCGGCAGCAGAGTTACTCTGGACTCCGTCTGACTTCTGTTCAACAGTGTCCTTTTTTTTCAGAGGTGCACAAAACTGTGGCCTACGGCACTTTTATGCACGCCTAAAAATATGGACACCGCCAGATCACAGGCCAGATGGCATCCATGGTGCCTCCATCTACCTCAAAAAATGCTGTGCGTACAAATTTGTTTGTGCCATCATTTACAAAATCCTCAGAGAAAAAGACTTTGAAAAAGTCAATTTCTGTGAGGCCGGTGGTGTCAAATTTGATCCCTGATTGTGCTACAAAATCAGGAATCAGTTGCTCATAATCTTTGAGGGGTGACAGCCTTACAGGGTCAGTAGCAGTGGGCACTGGTTCTGTTTTTGTCCTGGGGTGTCTGTGTGGCAGTTCAGCATCACTTGAGGAAGAGGATGAAAAATAAAAGAAGTTGGGATCCTCTCCCTCACTATCAGTGTCTTAGGCAAGGAAGGCGTATGCTTCTTCTGATGAATACAGTGATTGGAACAAGCAGAACATTTTTTTACGTATGTGGTGTTTGTATAAGAGCCAAATTTTATTCAGGTGTGTGTGAGAGTGCTTGGTGAAAGCTTTTTGTTATTTAGAAAAGATAAAAGAAAATGTAACAACCAGAGGTTGATCACTGATGTGCGTCAGTGGTCGACGGCTGTACGACGGAAGCACGGATGATTCTTTTTTTCCACGCTGACACTAACTCAATTCAGTAAAAAATAATGTAGTAGACGACGATTGCTACGGTATATTTTACTGTCCCTAATCTAAACTATTTTTTTATCCTCTTTTCACAAAAAAAACAAAAACCAACAAGCGAAGGTTGATCTGTGATCAGCAATCGATGACTGTAGGACGGACACATGGATGATTATTTTTTTCAGCGCTGACACTAACTCAATTCAGTAAAAAATGCCTTAGTAGAGGATTAATATGGTATATTTTTACTCTTTATTATCTGACAATAACTCTAACTCAGTTCAGTAAAAAATACCATATTAGGCGATAATTACTACGGTATATTTTTACTCTTTACTAACTCAATTCAGTAAAAAGTATTGTAGAAGGCAACGATTACTACAGTATATGTTTACTATCTCTAATCTAGTCCTATCAACGAATCTAAATGATTTTTTAAATCCTTATTTCACAAAAAAAAACAAAAAGGAACTGACTCGCCCCCTGGGCCGTGGGGTACCCCTAACTGGGCTTCTCTACGATGCTGGGAGTAGTAGTGGCAACCCGATCCCTTGGCTCAGGGTGGTCAAACCAAATTGTGACAGTCTATTTATCAGTGTTTTGAATGTCCGACTACGCCAACCGTGGATTGCGGTCAGGGATGACCGCCGCTGCAAGGCAGACCACTGAGGCTGGTGTTGGTGTGCAGCACAGGGATAGGATAACTCCCCACGGTAAGAGTGTAGCCTCAGGGCAATCTAGGAGGATGCTGGGGGTGATGGTGCAGGCGCAGCATAAATCACACAGAGTCCAATGATGCAGTCCAGGGTCTTTTACTCACAGTTGTTATCCAAGTCACTTCCGTCGGCAAGAACTGCCCGAACCGTGCTGCGTCCACCAGGTGAGGAGCTCGGTCAACCCCCAGGCAATTCATGAGTATGGCACAGGACCCCCTTCTATCCTTTCTCTGGCCTCTCGTGCCCCACCAGTGACCACGCTTCTCTGGTAAAACTTGGCGCCAGTTTCCCTGACCCTATGTGGTGCCTTCCTAGCGGGTGTAGCAAGGGGTCGCACCAATAAATGATCACGACCTCCGGTTCTTGGCTGAGGGATGATTTACCTCCACCAACTTGGGAATCCGTTACCCTTCCACGGCCTGACCCTTCACCCGATATAATGCGGGTTTGCAACGGTTGCTGTCTGTTCTGCTCTCTTAGGGTCCCTTCTGCCTTCTAGAAGAGGGCTGGAGGCATGGGAACCTAGAAGGAAGCCCCACATGACCGGGATTGGCCAGGAGGGTGCAATTTTTAAATCCCAATGGTTGGGATTGGGTATAGGCTTGGAGGGGCTGGCATTTGGATGGGGGTGGGGTGAAGGGGGGGAGAGGTATAATAGGGAAAAGTGCGGGAAAACGGGCAGTCCAGAGAAGAAGTCATTGAGAGAAGTTCTGGAGCACTAATAAAAAAAAAAAAAATACTTTACCTTTTACCAATTTGCTGGGACACTCTCCTGGCTATTATGGAGTCCGTAGAGTCCCTTATCGCCAGGCTGAGGGATGAGGGAGACTGCCAGATCCAGGAGAGGAGGGTGGCTTGAGTCCCAGCTGGCCGAGCTGCTGGGGAATGCCTGAGAGGAAGAATCCCCGTTGGGATCGGGAACAATTGCCAGGAGGACGCGGCCCCTCGAGAGGCTTTCCCCGGAGATGGTTGGTACGGGCAGCAGGCGCAGGCTGCGGAGCCCCTCAGGGGACCCTGCGTCCGGTGAGCATGCCGGCGGAATCCCCTGCCGGCGTGCCCGCCCCTGCAGGAATCCGCCCATCCGGTCTGCGGGCTCCCCCTGCATCCTGTCTCGGTCCGCGACTGAAGTTCCCCGCTCCGTCATGGTGCGGCCTGCCCCTTCGGCGCGGGGCAGTACTAGATTTCAGGCTGCGCCGGAAGCAAGGCCCGGGCCGCAGACGCGTCACCTGGGGGGCAGGGCCTCACCGGAAATGGGGCCTACGTCACTTCCGGCCCCGGATACAGATGGAAGGGACGCATAGCCAATGAGCGGCGGGCGCAGGGACACGCCCCCCGCTCCAAGATCCAGCAGCGATTCAAGACGCCGGTTATTCAAAAGAAAAAAGGGCGGCAATCCTGCAGCGGGGAATGGAGGGACCACCAGCGCGGCAGGCACACCTGGCGACGTTCCTGTCGGGGTGCCTGCCAGACAGACCAGAGGGGGCAGACAGCAGCGGAGCTACACGGGCAGGCAGCAGCAATTCCAGGACCTGCTGCCTGGCCCAAGTCACTCCAGGCAGAGGGATGGAGCGGCGGGCAGCAGTACGGAGTTGCCTGGCAGTTATCCACGGACCAACATGGATCGGGCTGGTGAGTCCGGGTCTGAAAATCGCGAAGGTGCACGGTTGCCAGTGAGGACCGGAGCAGGGACGAGCGGAGGATGAACGACGGGGATGTCGGCATGGGCTCCGGTCCCCTCTGGTGACGAAGAGGCCAGGGGCGCAGGCCTTGAGTGGCAGGGGTCGGTCGGGCTGGATTATGGAGAAGAACAAGACGAACCAAGGACTCATCAGGACTCGGGGAGTACGGCTGGTGGGGACACAGCACCTGCGCAGCTTCGTGAGTATGCGTCTATGTATGGTTTGTCGCCCGCGGGGTCTTTAACGGATGGGGTAGGGGATAGGCAGGTGCCTGGGCCCAGCAGGGAAAATGTTAGGGGAGGTAGTGGGTCAGATGTAAGCGGGTTTAGGGGTTTGTTGGTTAGCATGTCGCGCATTTTTGCGAGAATAGACGGGGAGGAGCCATTCAAGGGGGTTGTCACCGGCGGGGGCTTGGCTACCTAGTCAACCGGCGTTGTTGTAGGTGAGGAGCGAGTCGGCCAGGTCCGCGGGGTATGCAGCTGGGACACCTTCTGGGGTATCGGTTTGTGTGCAGACAGAAAAGGAAAATGCGGATACTGTAAAACTGGATGATAGGGCGAAAGGGGAGGTATACGTGTGCTTTGAGGGGCCGTTGGGGGCGCATTTAAAAAAAGAGGTTAAAGAAAAGATTTGGTGGGACGAGTATGTCGAAATTTTTTCCCTTCTTCCGTTGTAAAAGTTTAACCTGGATAAGGGAAAAAAGGACGACAGTAAAAAAGAGGAGGAAGAGAAGCGTAGGTGGAGGTTGATTCCAAAGACATTTGTCAGTTGGTTACAAGCTTTTGCAATAATGGCTAGCGTTATTGGAGAAAAAGCTCCTGATAATTGTTCGGGTTTGTTTTGCTACCTTGATGCTATTGGGGAGGCTCATAGGACTTACGGGGGTCAGGCGTGGTTACGATATGACGAGCAATTTCGGCAGAGGAAGGCAGTCCGCCCTGAGATCAGATGGGATCAAAATGACATTGGTTTGTGGCTGAAGGTTATGGCCCCAGTGAGGTATGGGCAGTCCTTTCACGGGAGCAGCAGTAGTGGTAACCAATCAGCAGGACACGGGGGAAGTAGCCAGGGCGCGCAAAACACTAAGAAGGAAATGGGAACTTGCTGGCAATTTAACGATGGCCAATGCAAGTACGGGAGCTCCTGTAAATTCAAACACGTGTGCTCCCATTGTAATGGAAGCTCACACGGAGCATCAAAATGCTTTAAGAAGGGTAAGGGAAAGCCGACATTGGGTACCGGTCAAGGGGGTGACTCCGATGAGGGTGCACGCGATGGCCCCCTTTCTAAGTAGGTATCCGGATCAGTTGAAGGCTAAGGTCATTTCAGATGGTTTTATGGAAGGTTTTAGAATCCCTCCTCCTGAGCACGAGGTCCCCTTTTCAGTAAAAAATTTGACGTCGACTTCCCTTCATCCGGATGTGGTTAGCTTGAAGTTGGCTAAGGAGGTGGAATTGGGCAGGATGGCGGGACCGTTTCGGGTATTACCTAGCAGCAGGGTGATTATTTCGCCGTTGGGGGTTGTGCCCAAGAAAGAGCTGAATAAGTTTCGTTTCATTCAGCATTTGTCGTACCCGAAGGGGCTCTCGGTGAATGATGGGATTGCACAGGAATTATGTTCAGTTGAATATACATCATTTGATGCGGCGGTGCGATGGGTACAGCGATATGGGTCAGGATCGTTGCTAGCCAAGACGGATATCGAGTCGGCTTTTCGGTTGCTGCCAGTTCACCCGGATAGCATCCCGTTGTTAGGTTGTTTTTGGAATGGGGCATTTTACATGGATAGGTGTTTGCCAATGGGTTGTGCAATTTCGTGTTCTTTGTTTGAAACGTTTAGTACCTTTTTGGAATGGGTGGTGAAGGACCTGGCATCAGTTAATTCAGTCATTCATTATTTGGATGATTTTTTGTTTATAGGCCCTCCACAATCGTTGTTGTGTAGGAATTTATTAGGTACTATGGTGTGGGTAGCGGAGCATTTTGGCATACCATTGGCAAAAGAAAAGACAGAAGGCCCTTGCACAATCCTAAGCTTCTTGGGCATTGTAATTGATACGGAAAGGATGGAGTGTCGATTACCTGAAGATAAATTGTGTTTGCTCAAGCAGGAAGTCGATAGAGTCAGGAGGTTGTGCAAGGTGACCCTGAGGGAGCTACAATCGCTGCTGGGGCGCTTGAATTTTGCATGCAGGATTATGCCAATGGGCAGAATTTTTTGTCGCAGGTTGTCAGGCGGGACAGCAGGAGTGCGTGCGCCCCATCATTTTATCCGCCTAAATAAGGAACACAAGGAGGACCTGAAGGTTTGGAAGTTGTTTTTGGAAAGCTATAACGGCAGGTCGTTAATCCAGCAGGAGTTTGTAAGCAGTTTTGATTGTGAGATATTTACAGATGCTGCAGGAAGTGCTGGTTATGGGGCCTACTGAAAAGGGCGGTGGAGTGTTGGGGCATGGCCGATTGGTTGGACGGAGAGGGGTCTTACGAGGAACCTGGCGTTTTTGGAATTGTTCCTTATTGTTGTCGCGGTAACTATTTGGGTTGAGTTTTTTGCTAACAGGAGAATTCGGTTTCATTGCGATAACATGGGAGTGGTGTCTGTCATCAACATCTTGTCGGCCTCGTCCCCGCCGGTGATTAGGCTGCTCAGGGAACTAGTTCTTTGTTGTCTCAATTTGAACGCTTGGATTACAGCAGTCCATGTTCCAGGTGTACAAAATTCCATAGCAGATGCCTTATCTCGTTTTCAGTGGGATCGTTTTTGGGCGCTAGCACCAGAGGCAGAGGACGTGGGTCAAGAATGCCTTCGCATTTGTGGCAAATGGTTATGGAGGAGCCGGACGGTTAATAAGGGAGTCCATTACGAGGCAGACCTGGGCATCATACGAGACATCGTGGCGAGTATGGCAAAGTTGGATTCTGGAGTGGGGTGTGGTGGAAAGTGAAGGAGATAGAGAGATGGCAGTGTTGTTTCTTGTGGGAAGGGTAGCAGAGATTGGATGGTCTGTGTCAAAAGTTAGTAAATTTGTAGCAGGATTGGCATTCGCTTTTAAATTGCAGGGGATAAAAGATGTTACAAAGTCCTTTTTAGTGAAGCAAGCACTTAGGGGCGGTAAGGTGTTGGATAAACGAAGACCAGTGACTTTTAGTATTTTAGAGCGGTTGGGTTTTGTGTTGGATAAGATTTGTGGTTCAGTTTTTGAAGCCACACTGTTTAGATTGGCTTTTTCATTGGCGTTCTTTGGCGCACTAAGATTAGGTGAGTTGGTGGCACCAAGTAGGAATAAGGTTGGGGGTTTGTTTGCTGAGGATGTGAGCGGTCGGAAAGGGGGCATCGAATTTTGGATTAGGAGGGGGAAGATGGATCAATTGGGCAGAGGCAAGCGAGTGGTATTGGGGGAGGTTAATGGATCTTTTATTTGTCCTAGGAGATGTTTAATGGCTTACTGGCAGGTTTGGTCGGGCCGTAAGGGCCCATTATTGTGTCATAAAAACGGAGAGTTTTTGTCACGTTTTCAATTTATTGCAGTATTTAAAAAAGGGGTCCGGGAGTTGGGCCTTAGCCCTGAGGTGTACGGGTCGCATTCTTTCAGAATCGGTGCGGCGTCAGAAGCGGACGGTTTGGGTTTAGGAAAGGATGTGATAAAACGCATCGGGAGGTGGAGTTCTGATCGTTATCTGTCCTATGTGCGGCATTAGGTATGCGGAATTATGGTTTTATTTTGTCCAGAAGTGAATACCTTTTTGGTTGTCTTGTTGCAGGTGACGTCCCGTTATTAGTCTGGATTCTTGGACACTCTTTCGTTCATTGGGGGGCTCTTCGGGCGGATGTGAGGCCAAACGGTAGGCAATTGGGTTTTAGCAGAGAGCAAGTGGTGGTCCGGTGGCTGGGTTTTCGAGGGATGGTATGGAGAAGGGTGCTTCCTGAATTCCATAAGGCAGCTCGTTTGGACCGGGCGCCGGACATTTTGGTGGTGCATATGGGGGGGAATGATTTGGGGGCTCGGCCGGTTAGGGAATTGATGAGGGATATTCGAATTGATTTTTTAAGGTTATGGACATCTTTTCCTGGGGTGTTGATGGTTTGGTCTGACATTGTGCCGAGAAAAAATTGGAGGGAGGCCAGATCAGTGAAGGGCATTAATAGGGCACGAGTAAAGTTGAATAGAGCCATAGCAGCTTTTGTTGGTAGAAACGGGGGAGTAAGTGTTCGGCATCTTGATCTTGAGGTTGGTGATTTTTGGGCAAAGGATGGTGTGCACCTGAATGATATTGGGATTGATTTATGGGCATTATCTATACAGGAGGGGATTGAGAGGGCTTTGGCAGTGTTGGGGCGCTCACGAGCCTGAGGTGGTCAGGGCTGTTCGTTTGTGGCGGGGGGTGGGGTTCTTGGAGTTGGCACAGAAGTGTCAGTGGGAAAGTTATTGGAAATTTACAGGCAGTGGCTTGATTAAGCGGGGTGATCTGGCATTTGGTTTTTGGGGCTCTGGACGGAGTTTTACCCTGGGAGCTTTTGGTGCCCTTGAGCTGGTGATGGACGGCTGAGGGTAACACGGTGGTTCGATTTCGGTTTAGTTATGCCAGATCTAATTTTTAACTCCAAGAACTCTCCCTTCTTATTTATTTGAATAATAATGTTTATATGTTAATGTTGTTTGTTAATAAAGTGGCCGCTGTGGCCAAATTTATCCAAAGAAATTACAGGTGCAGTGTTTTTATTTGTTAAGGTACGTGAGGTCGGTAAGATGGGGAGGGGGCTTACGGAACTATGGAACCCGGGTTGGCCATACACGGTCAAGAAGGGGGCTGGAGGCATGGGAACCTAGAAGGAAGCCCCACATGACCGGGATTGGCCAGGAGGGTGCAATTTTTAAATCCCAATGGTCGGGATTGGGTATAGGCTTGGAGGGGCTGGCATTTGGATGGGGGTGGGGTGAAGGGGGGGGGGGGTATAATAGGGAAAAGTGCGGGATGACAGCAGTCCAGAGAAGAAGTCATTGAGAGAAGTTCCCACCCACCCACCCTTTTTTTTCCATTGGTATATTTTGCGATTAATGGTAAAAGGGTGGTTGTTTATCGTGAAAGAATTAAAGGGGTATTTGATGTTGTGCATTATACTGGGTTATATTAAAAGTGTTATGTAAAGTTGTGTAAGAAGGTTTGTCGCAGTGGCCTGGCAGGGGGTGGGGTTCTTGGAGTTGGCACAGAAGTGTCGGTGGGAAAGTTATTGGAAATTTACAGGCAGTGGCTTGATTAAGCGGGGTGATCTGGCATTTGGTTTTTGGGGGTCTGGACGGAGTTTTACCCTGGGAGCTTTTGGTGCCCTTGAGCTGGTGATGGATGGCTGAGGGTAACACGGTGGTTCGATTTCGGTTTAGTTATGCCAGATCTAATTTTTAACTCCAAGAACCCTCCCTTCTTATTTATTTGAATAATAATGTTTATATGTTAATGTTGTTTGTTAATAAAGTGGCCGCTGTGGCCAAATTTATCCAAAGAAATTACAGGTGCAGTGTTTTTATTTGTTAAGGTACGGGAGGTCGGTAAGATGGGGAGGGGGCTTACGGAACTATGGAACCCAGGTTGGCCGTACACGGTCATGTTTCTGGAGCCTTTCTACTCCTCTGTTTCTCCTCTTTCCTTCCTTCTTCTCTTCTCCTCTCTGGCCCCGGCCTTCTCTCTAGGCCTGCCTCGTGGAGCTGAGCTCAGGCTGAGCCTCGGCTCCCTGTCAGCTCTCTACTCCTTCACTCTGGACTGAACTGAACTCTCTGACTAAGATGGCTCCCACCTTTTATTTACTTCTCTGTCCCTGAGCTCAGGTGACCTGCACCCAATGAGCTCCTTCCTATGCTCCAGAAACCGTCCCCCACTGATCCTACATCACTGGGTTCTCTCCCCCCTCCCCACTCCAGCCAGGGACATGGTCAGTTGTGCCTGCATAAATGGGAGCACCGTCGAACTGTCCGAGGACATAGTCAGTCGTGCCTGCATAAATGGGAGCACCGTCGAGCTGTCCCCCGGAAATGGGGTGAGTGTGTGTATGCAGCTAACTGAGCCCTGGTCCACACCCCATCCTTACCTGGGAGTGGAATATCACACCTCTGGTTGAGGTGCAATACCCCTGTAGCAACCGAACCCTCGGGGCGCTACATTCTCCCCTGGTAAACCACAGCACGTCCTCGGGCTGGAACAAAGCAAAAGACAATTCAAAAACATGCAAGTTTTTAGAATGCATTCACATATAAGATTATAAACCATTATAACTCATCCCTTTATGGGAGGCAATTCTTCTCTTTTAACGTTACTAGCACATTTTCTCTTTCAGCAGTTATTTTAAGACTTTCTTCACACATATAAAACAGTATAAAACTCTTTTCGATTTTATAATCACATCTATCACATATAAAACATTTTTCTTGTAAACATTCTTCATGTAAAACTTTGGTTAACTGGTCACAGTGCGCTTTGCAACCAGGTGTCCATCTCTCTACAAAATGCAAACTTATAAACACAAACATGAGGGACCCGTTCGTAAACCCTCAACGTAGGCCCTGGGGTGGCTGCAGGGCGTAGCTGATCCAGCTGCTGGACCTCGTCTTCTGCCACCTCTAACGGGTTTTTGTTCTGAGGTCAGTTGTTGTTGTGGTTTCTTATAAAACCAGTAGGCGGCACTTTAAGAAGTGCAATTATGTACAAGATTGACCGCTCCCAGTCCTCGGCCGGATAGTTCAATAAGTTGGCTGCTCCCAGTCCTCAGCCGGTTTTAACTGACCCGATACCGGGTAACTCTCTGCAACAGTTCCTTCACCCTGACGGGCAACTATGTACATTGGTACGCTGCCGCTCCTCAGTAGCGGTGTCCTCCCTGCGCACCTTCTTTCTCCTCGCCATACTCTTCAGACCCGTCCGGGTCCTCAGCAGTGTGACTCCCTGCGCCCACCCGGTGGATGTTGAGGGCATACCAGCCCCTTGCGCCGCGGTGCAGTAGGCCTTGCGACGGGGCCTGGAGAGGGCCGCTGTTGATGATGCCTGGGATCGGCGGCTCCACCAGGGGGCCCGGGAGCAGGCTGACGGTGGCAGCGTCCGGGACAGGGAGACTCCTCTTACCTGCTCCCGTGAGTGCTCCTGCGTCACGCGTCTTCTCCTGGCGCTGGTCGGGACCCGTGACGGCTGGGACACTGCCGATGCTGGGCAGCTTAGTCTGCTGCCGGTCTGCCATCTTGCCCTCCATTCCTGATGTCTTCCTCCCCCCTGGTTAACCGTGGCCTACCTTCCGGCGATCCTCTTCTGTAGGCCGCGGCTCCACTGGCGATGCTCTGGGCGAGGACCTGGCGTCGCGTGCTGGTGACGTCGGCGTCTGCTGGAGCTCCTTCCAGGACCCTGCGCGGCGTCAGTGCGTAAGGCAGGTCTTCGGCTCTCGCGCGCTTTCGTCGTCCACGCCCCTCTTCTTCCCGCGCGGCGTCCCAAAGATGGCGCCCGATGGCGGGAAAATGGCCGCGGATGGCGGGAAACAGCTGCGGATGGCGGGAAACTCCACAAGGTAAGTATCACAGTCTTTCTTCAGGCACGCAATACCCGCTGGTGGCGGGTTGGTCACGATTAGTGTTGAGCCACCCCCGTAGTGTTCGAGTTCGGTTCGGTTCGTCGAACACCCGTGTGTTCGCCGAACTGTTCGTCGAACTGTTCGTCGAACACCTTCGAACACCGTTAAAACCAATGGCAGGCAAACAAAAACACATAGAAACACATAGAAAACACCTTCAAAGGTGTCCAAAAGCTGACAAACTGCTCAGAAGACACAACTAACACATGGAAAAGTGACAAGTACATATAGTCATGCGAAAAGAAAAGAGGTGGAGGAGTAAAAGGAGGGGGAGACACAGATATAGGCATGTCATGCCCTTCTAAAATCCAAAAAGTGAGAAGCCGAGACGGCCAGTCCGCCCCTGCCCGTGCCACCTCCGTGTCGCCGGGTTTGTGCCAGAGCCGCGGTGAACCCTGACGGCCAGCCCCCCTCTCCCAATACTGGTGCCTGTCCGCTGGTGGGTCGAGAGAGCCCCCCTGTGGTGGAGGCAGCTCTAAGCTTTTTAATTTAAATTGTCCCTCTAATTTGAATGAATACACTTTAAATCCATTTACAAGGATCTATTGGAGGGCAAGTCTCATGCCAGCAGCCGCGTAATTCCAGCTCCAGTAGCGTCCACTAAAGCTGCTGCAGTTAAAAAGCTTTTATAAGGATCGAGCTCGGCTGTCCACCGCAAGGCATCCTAGTGCCAGTCCCAGCCCCTATGCCTTGGGGTGCCTCCTGATGCTCTTCACTAAGTATCCCGTGGTCCCGAAGCATTTCCTTTGAAAAAATTAAGTGTCCAAACTACAGGTGGTGTAGCTTGCTTAACAGCCGGGATAATCCGCTGACTAGCAGACACTGCTACTAGGCACAAAGTATTTCCTGGGCTAGATGCAGTTAAAAATTTGTAAGTAGATACTCTCGTTGGATGCTGAGAAAGCATTCCATAGAGTCTCCTGGCACGCCATATATGATTCTCTTAAAAAGCTTGGGGTAGGGGTCTAGGGGACCCTTTTATAGCCAAAATCACGGCCCTGTATCACAATACGTCACCTAGGCTGAAGATAAATGGAACTGTAGCACCGAGGGCTCGGTTGCTACAGACGTATTGCACCTCACCCAGAGGTGTGATATCTCACTCTCAGATAAGGATGGAGTGTGGATCAGGACCCGACACCTGCATGCATTACACCACATTGCCGTGGGGCAGGGCGACCAATATGCCCCTGAGATGGGCACGACAGTCCCTGTCCCTGGCTGGAGTGGGGGGAGGGAACACTGAGGAAGGGGAACCCTGCAGTGCAGGAGCAGGGAGGAAGCAGTTCCTGGGTGCATTGAGAAGGGAGTATAAAAGGTGGGCACCATCTTAGTTCAGTGCAGAGAAGTCTGAGCAGAAGTGGCAGGGAGCAGGGGCTCTGCATGAGCTCTGCTCCGGAGGCGGGCCTAGTAACAGAGGCCCAGGCCTGCAAGAGGGAGAAGGAAGGAAGAGGAGCGGAGAAGGCTCCAGGAACGAGGAATGAAGGGATCCCAGGGGTGCGGACGGGCGAGTCGCCACCGCACGCCCGAATCCACCTGCGTGGAGGGGTCAGGCCAAAGGGGGAGACCGGTCCCCGAACTAGTGGAGGCAGGAAACGACCCTCAGCTAGAAACCGGAGGCTCTGACATTTTATGTGGCGCAGCCCCTTGCTCCACCCGCTAGGAAGGCACCACATAGGGTCAGGGAAACTGGCGCCAAGTTTACCAAGAGGAGGCCCGAGGCAGCCGGACAGAAGTGTTGGTAAGAAAGGCCAGACAAAGGACACACAAAGGGGGTCCTGTGAAGCGCTCCAAAGTTATCTGGGAGTTGTCTGAGCCCCTCACCTGGTGAGCACAGTACGACGTGGGCAGCCGTTACCTGCAGACGTGGTCTGGATAATAAGAACTGTGAGTAAAGGCCCTGAACTGCATCACTGACTCCGTGTCGTTACTGCTGCTGCCCTGCACCATCACCCCCATCCTCCGCATACACTGCCCTGAGGCTATACTCCTCCCGTGGGGAGTTATGCTACGCTCTGCTGCACCCACAACACCAGCCTTAGCGGTCTGCCCTGTAGCGGCGGTTCACTCTGACCGCAATCCACGGGTGGCGTAGTCGGACATTTAAACATCAAAACCACATAAATAGTTCCGCCACTGGTTTGACCGCCCTGAGCCACGGAACCGGATCGCCGCCACGAAGACTACAACCACCAGCATCCACCAAAAAGTGTCCGGCTCCGGGTGTCCCAAGGCCCAGGGGGTGCGTCAGAACATTTTCATCACCTTTCACAATCACCAATGGGACAAGGCAGGGATGTCCTCTGTCCCCTCTCTTATACATCCTAGTGACGGAGCACCTGCTCTCATCAATTCGCCATAACCCCAATATTAGGTGGATTGAGGTGGGAGGCACCGAGTACAAGTGCTCTCTATTTTCTGATGATGTCCTAGTATATATCACTCAATCACATATATCCATCCCTGCTGTTATGGCTGAAATAGATCACTTTGTTACATGGTAAAATTTTAAAATCAATGCAGCGAAGTCTGAGGCCCTCGATGTCTCCCTCCCTAAATCCATATAGGATTCCATCCAGTCCAACTTTCCCTTTGCCTGGCCCTCACAGGGTATCAAATACTTAGGAATTCCTATTCATAGAGACCTCTCCCATCTATGTTATCTTAATTTTGGGCCCTTTATTGAACAATTCCATACAGACCACGGTTGGCAAGTTAGAACTGTAAGATTCACTACGTGAACCACTGGTGTTTTGTGGAAAAGCACATGTACACCGTGTTCCAAATTATTATGCAAAAAGTGTTTAGGAGTGATAAGGGAAGAATTTGTTTGTTTGTCAGTTAAACTCATTGATGGTGATGTGTGTCAGGGCTCTTTATATCACTGTAAGCAATTGCAGACACCTGTGCTAATTAGTTTGGCAGGTGTGTCCAATGAAAGGCAAGACTACTTAAGAAGGCTCTCTCACATTATTAAGCAGCCTACATTTTCTGCCAAAATGGGAAAGAAAAAGGATGTGTCGGCTGCTGAGAAGCAACAAATTAGTTCCTCCGTCCTAATTTTTGGCAGCTTTTGCTTGGAAGGCATACGCAAATGCTATGGGAGACCCACTCCCCAATAATGGGAATAATGTTTGCAATATGTTGTACTGCATGGCTCTTGTAAGTAGCATTGCAAGTTCCTCCGTCCTAATTTTTGGCAGCTTTTGCTTGGAAGGCATAAGCAAATACTATGGGAGACCCACTCCCCAATAATGGGAATAATGTTTGTAATATGCTGTAATGCATGGCTCTTGTAAGTGGCATTGCAAGTTCCTCCATCCTAATTTTTGGCAGCTTTTGCTTGGAAGGCATAAGCAAAGACTATGGGTGACACACTCCCCAATAATGGGAATAATGTTTGAAATATGCTGAACTGCATGGCTCTTGTAAGGGGCACTGTAAGTTCCTCCGTCCTAATTTTTGGCAGCTTTTGCTTGGAAGGCATACGTAAATGCTATGGGAGACCCACTCCCCAATAATGGGAATAATGTTTGCAATATGTTGTACTGCATGGCTCTTGTAAGGGGCATTGCAAGTTCCTCCGTCCTAATTTTTGGCAGCTTTTGCTTGGAAGGCATAAGCAAATACTATGGGAGACCCACTCCCCAATAATGGGAATAATGTTTGTAATATGCTGTACTGCATGGCTCTTGTAAGGGGCATTGCAAGTTCCTCCGTCCTAATTTTTGGCAGTTTTTGTTTGGAAGGCATAAGCAAAGACTATGGGAGACACACTCCCCAATAATGGGAATAATGTTTGCAATATGCTGTACTGCATGGCTCTTGTAAGGGGCATTGCAAGTTCCTCCGTCCTAATTTTTGGCAGCTTTTGCTTGGAAGGCATAAGCAAATACTATGGGAGACCCACTCCCCAATAATGGGAATAATGTTTGTAATATGCTGTACTGCATGGCTCTTGTAAGGGGCATTGCAAGTTCCTCCGTCCTAATTTTTGGCAGCTTTTGCTTGGAAGGCATAAGCAAAGACTATGGGAGACACACTCCCCAATAATGGGAATAATGTTTGTAATATGCTGTACTGCATGGCTCTTGTAAGGGGCATTGCAAGTTCCTCCGTCCTAATTTTTGGCAGCTTTTGCTTGGAAGGCATAAGCAAAGACTATGGGTGACACACTCCCCAATAATGGGAATAATGTTTGAAATATG
This sequence comes from Phyllobates terribilis, assembly GCF_046119375.1. Lineage (NCBI taxonomy): Eukaryota > Metazoa > Chordata > Amphibia > Anura > Dendrobatidae > Phyllobates > Phyllobates terribilis. Next base: position 529,846,391 of record NW_027362762.1, on the reverse strand, counting down.
CTGAACTGCATGGCTCTTGTAAGGGGCACTGTAAGTTCCTCCGTCCTAATTTTTGGCAGCTTTTGCTTGGAAGGCATACGCAAATGCTATGGGAGACCCACTCCCCAATAATGGGAATAATGTTTGCAATATGTTGTACTGCATGGCTCTTGTAAGGAGCATTGCAAGTTCCTCCGTCCTAATTTTTGGCAGCTTTTGCTTGGAAGGCATAAGCATATACTATGGGAGACCCACTCCCCAATAATGGGAATAATGTTTGTAATATGCTGTAATGCATGGCTCTTGTAAGTGGCATTGCAAGTTCCTCCATCCTAATTTTTGGCAGCTTTTGCTTGGAAGGCATAAGCAAAGACTATGGGTGACACACTCCCCAATAATGGGAATAATGTTTGAAATATGCTGAACTGCATGGCTCTTGTAAGGGGCACTGTAAGTTCCTCCGTCCTAATTTTTGGCAGCTTTTGCTTGGAAGGCATACGTAAATGCTATGGGAGACCCACTCCCCAATAATGGGAATAATGTTTGCAATATGTTGTACTGCATGGCTCTTGTAAGGGGCATTGCAAGTTCCTCCGTCCTAATTTTTGGCAGCTTTTGCTTGGAAGGCATAAGCAAATACTATGGGAGACCCACTCCCCAATAATGGGAATAATGTTTGTAATATGCTGTACTGCATGGCTCTTGTAAGGGGCATTGCAAGTTCCTCCGTCCTAATTTTTGGCAGCTTTTGCTTGGAAGGCATAAGCAAAGACTATGGGTGACACACTCCCCAATAATGGGAATAATGTTTGAAATATGCTGAACTGCATGGCTCTTGTAAGGGGCACTGCAAGTTCCTCCGTCCTAATTTTTGGCAGCTTTTGCTTGGAAGGCATACGCAAATGCTATGGGAGACCCACTCCCCAATAATGGGAATAATGTTTGCAATATGTTGTACTGCATGGCTCTTGTAAGGGGCATTGCAAGTTCCTCCGTCCTAATTTTTGGCAGCTTTTGCTTGGAAGGCATAAGCAAATACTATGGGAGACCCACTCCCCAATAATGGGAATAATGTTTGTAATATGCTGTACTGCATGGCTCTTGTAAGGGGCATTGCAAGTTCCTCCATCCTAATTTTTGGCAGCTTTTGCTTGGAAGGCATAAGCAAAGACTATGGGTGACACACTCCCCAATAATGGGAATAATGTTTGAAATATGCTGAACTGCATGGCTCTTGTAAGGGGCACTGTAAGTTCCTCCGTCCTAATTTTTGGCAGCTTTTGCTTGGAAGGCATACGCAAATGCTATGGGAGACCCACTCCCCAATAATGGGAATAATGTTTGCAATATGTTGTACTGCATGGCTCTTGTAAGGGGCATTGCAAGTTCCTCCGTCCTAATTTTTGGCAGCTTTTGCTTGGAAGGCATAAGCAAATACTATGGGAGACCCACTCCCCAATAATGGGAATAATGTTTGTAATATGCTGTACTGCATGGCTCTTGTAAGGGGCATTAAAATCATCTTGTTAAGCTACTGCGACCTCCACCACTTTTTCGAGGGGCATTAAAACCGTCTTGTTAAGCTACTGTGACCTCCACGTCTCTTCCAAGGGGCATTCAAACCGTCTTGTTAAGCTACTGGGACCTCCACGTCTTTTCCTAGGGGCATTAAAACCGTCTTGTTAAGCTACTGTGACCTCCACGTCTCTTCAAAGGGGCATTAAAAGTGTCTTCTTAAGCGACTCTGAACTCCACAGCTCATCCAAGGGGCATTGAAATGTTGTTTTTAATTTCCTCTAACCTCCACGACTCTTCCAACGGGCATTGCATTTCCTCCTAATTTTAGTCAGCTTTTGCTTTTCAACGCAAAGGCGAAAACTAAGGGAGACCCACTCCCCAATAATGGGTAGAAGGTTTTTAGTACGCTGTAATCCACGTCTGTTTCAAGGGGAATTGCAGTTCCTCATAATTTTTGGAAAGCCTTCCATTCACTGCTTAGGCCAACAGTGTACAGGAGACCCAGTTGCTATAAATGGAAAAAACGGTTTAGTTAAGGCCCTCTGACCTCCATGTCATTTCCAAGGGGCAGTGGAGTGCCTCAAAATTTTTGGTAGGCATTGCACTCACTGTATGCCCTCTAACTGTGTAGCCGAACCGCTCCTTTTGTTACAGAAACATATCCTACAAGACGTGTGGTTGACTGGCCTGATATTGATGTGAATGGTCCCTGTTCCTCCTGGTCTTTCTCCTTTGCCACTACCTCATCCATCATTTATCACCTGAAGATTTGTTTTAACAGGAGTCATAGAATTGGGATAGTAGCAGGAAAACATCCAGCAATCCTCGGAAGAGGTAGGATATGCGCCAAAACGCTGACCAACTCAGGCCTAGCCGCTACTACATACATGCGCTTGCATTCCAAGAAAACAAAGCAGATGCTAACTTGTATCATCATCATCAAGGTCCTCACCTTGGCACTCTCAACTCCCCTGATGGAGAAGCCAGGGCCCTCCGGAGGAGTCTGGTTCTCTGGTGGGCTCGTCCAATGCTGCCCTAAAGCAGGCCGGGCTAAGAAAAGTGTGTGGGGGGATGTTTCAAGGAGAAATAGAGGCGGCTGGGGACTGTTTATGGACACCTGGCTGCCCCCAGGAGGCTGGGGACCGTGTGTGGACACCCGGACGCGGGGCGGCTGGGGACCGAGTGTGGACACCCGGCCGCCGGGCGGCTGGGGACTGAGTATGGATACCAAGCCGCCAACGCAGCCATGACGTGGTGGCCAGATTCCGCCTCCACATGCCTAAAAGGCCCAATTTCAAGTGCAAAATTGCATAAAAAATGCTACTTGTGAACATAGCCCAAGGTGTGGAGGAGTATTTTTTTGGGGGGTTAGTTATTTTACCTTATACACAAGTCTTTACCCTGGAAAGGAACTTCCTTAACATATTTCACAGGAAAGCAGTGTCAGTTTCGTTTTTGAACGTTTTATTGTGAGCCCTTAAAAGTGGCTTAATACCTCTGACCACGTTGTTGACAGCAGTGACCTGGGGGTCAGAAATGCTTCCTGGGGCGATCCCCATGCTGTCCCCATGTCATTTGAGCACTGTCACTATCGTTTTGGGCACTTGTTAGGCTTTTAAAAGACTGCCGGGGGTATCGCCGCAAAAATGCTCGGGTCTCCCATAGACTAACATAGGGCTCGTTGCTCGGGTCGAGCACCCGAGTATCACGGTGAGCTCAGCCCGAGCTTCGAGCACCCGAGCATTTTAGTGCTCGCTCAACACTAATAATCATCAACATTAACAGAAATAAACACTTGAAATAGATCACTCTGTAATAACTCTATATAATATATGAGCTTCACTTTTTGTATTGAAGAACTGAAATAAATTAACTTTTTGATGATATTCTAATTTAGTGAGATGCACATGTATACTCATGTATTTAATGTGACATTATTAGATGGGCAAGCTTCCAGTTTCTGTAATTTGTGCAATGTGCAATTTTCCTTGATATTCCAGTACTTTGAAACCTGTAATGAGCATTTGGCTATTTTTTTTGCTTTGTTTTTGTTTCAATGGTATTTTACTTTAACCCCTTTACCCCGAGGGTGGTTTGCACGTTAATGACCAGGCCAATTTTTACAAATCTGAGCACTGTCACTTTATGAGGTAATTACTCTGGAATGCTTCAACGGATCCCCCTGATACCGAGATTGTTTTTTCGTGACATATTGTACTTCATGACTGTTGTAAAATTTCTTTGATATCACTTGCGATTATTTGGGAAAAAAATGGAAATTTGGCGAAAATTTTGAAAATTTTGCAATTTTCAAAATTTTAATTTTTATGCCCTTAAATCAGAGAAATATGTTACACAAAATAGTTAATAAATAACATTTCCCACATGTCTACTTTACATCAACACAATTTTGGAACCAAATTTTTTTTTTATTGGGGAGCTATAAGGGTTAAAAGTTGACCAGCGATTTCTAATTTTTCCAAAAAAATTTACAAAACCATTTTTTTAGGGACCACATCATATTTAAAGTCACTTTGCGGGGTCTTTATGACAGAAAATACCCAAAAGTGACACCAGTCTAAAAACTGCACCCCTCAAGGTGCTCAAAATCACATTCAAGAACTTTATTAACCCTTCAGGTGCTTCACAGGAATTTTAGGAATGTGGAAGAAAAAAATTAACATTTAACTATTTTCACATAAAAGTTACTTTAGACCCAATTTTTTTTATTTTCGCAGGGGTAACAGGAAAAAATGGACCCCAAAATTTGTTGTGCAATTTCTCCTGAGTAAGAAGATACCCCATATGTGGGGGAAAACCACTGTTTGGGCGCACGGCAGGGTTCGGAAGGGAAGGAGCGCCATTTGACTTTTTGAATGTAAAATTTTCTTGAATAATTAGCGGACACCATGTTGCGTTTGGAGAGCCCCTGATGTGCCTAAACAGTGGAAACCCCCCACAAGTGACACCATTTTGGAAACTAGACTCCTCAGGGAACTTATCTAGATGTGTGGTGAGCACCTTGAACCCAGAGGTGCTTCACAGAAGTTTGTAACATTGAGCCGTAAAAATAAAATTTTCACATTTTTCCCACAAAAAATTTTTTCAGCCCCCACTTTTGCATTTTCATAAGGGTATCATGAGAAATTGCACCATGCAATTTGTTGCTCAATTTCTCCTGAGTAAGCAGATACCCCATATGTGGGGGAAAACCACTGTTTGGGCGCACGGCAGGGTTCGGAAGAGAAGGAGCACCATTTGACTTTTTGAATGTAAAATTTGCTTGAATAATTAGCGGATGCCATGTTGCATTTGGGGAGCCCCTGATGTGCCTAAACAGTGGAAACCCCCCACAAGTGACGCCATTTTGGAAACTAGACCCCTCCGGGAACTTATCTAGATGTGTAGTGAGCACCTTGAACCCCCAGGTGCTTCACAGAAGTTTATAACATTGAGCCGTAAAAATAAAATTTTCACATTTTTCCCACAAAAATGTTTTCAGCCCCCACTTTTGCATTTTCATAAGGGTAACAGGAGTAATTGCACCATGCAGTTTGTAGATCAATTTCTCCGGACTAAGCAGATACCCCATATGTGGGGGAAAACCACTGTTTGGGCGGTACGGCAGGATTCGGAAGGGAAGGAGCGCCATTTGACTTTTTGAATGTAAAATTTGCTTGAATAATTAGCGGACGCCATGTTGCATTTGGGGAGCCCCTGATGTGCCTAAAAAGTGGAAACCCCCCACAAGTGACACCATTTTGGAAACTAGACCCCTCAGGGAACTTATCTAGATGTGTGGTGAGCACCCTGAACCCCCAAGTCCTTTACAGAAGTTTATAACATGGAGCCGTGAAAATAAAAAAATCTAACTTTTTCCACAACAATGATGTTTTAGCCCCAATTTTTTTATTTTCACAAGGGTAAGAGGAGAAAATGGACCCCAAAAACTTTTGTGTAATTTCTCCTGAGTACGCCAATGCCCCATATGTGGGGAAAATACAGTGTTTGGGCGCACGGCAGAGTTCAGAAGGGAAGGAGCACTGTGTGACTTTTTGAGCGCAAAATTGGCTGGAATCGAGAGCGGACGCCATGTCATGTTTGAAGAGCCCCTGATGTGCCTAAATAGTTGAAACCCCCCACAAGTGACCCCATTTTGGAAACTACACCCCTCAAGGATTGTATCAAGGGGTATAGTGAACATTCTGAATCCAGAGGTACAACACAGAATTTGATGACATTAGGTCATCATATTGAATAAGTTGTCATTAGTCTTGAGCGCAAGTGCTCGCTACTTGAGTTTGCATCGGGTACTCAGGTATGCACCATGTATGACGGGTGCTCAAGAGAAATGCTCGAGTCCCCGCCCACATGTTTCACGGTTATTAGACACCCCAAAAAAAACAAGCAGGGATTGCTTGAGCATGGCAGCCAATCCCCGCGAGTTTTTTTTGGCTGCGAAGCATATGGGGTGGAGACTCGAGCACTCGCGATACTCAATGCATACCCGAGCACCCGATGCAAACTCAAGTAGCGAGCACTTGTGTTCAACACTAGTTGCCATATCGTCATTTTTTTTTTTTATAAAAAAAAACAACCCTAACCCTACCCTAGCCCAACCCTGACCCCAACCCTAACATTAGCACAACCCCAACCCCAACCCCAGCCCTAGCGTTTATTTTTTACGTCGTTCCTTGTGCTGTATAAGTGATGAGATTACTTTATTCTTCGGGTCGATGCGACTACAGAGATACCAGAATCATATCGGGTTTTTATGACTGACTGCTGTCACACACTAAAAGACACATATTTTGTAAAATCTAGTTTTTGCATCGCCATATTTTGAGAGCTATAATTTTTCCATATTTTGGCTGACAGAGTCATGTGATGGCTTGTTTTTTGCGGGACAAGATGATGTTTTTATTGGTGCTATTTTCAGGCATGTGACATTTTTTGATCGCTTTCTATTCCAGCTTTTGGGAGGTAGAATAAACAAAAACCAACAATTCAGGAATTGTTTTTTTATATATTTTTTTATTCTACTCCGCGTGTGGTAAAATTGATAAGGTAGCTTTATTCTTCGGGTCAGTACGTTTACAGCGGTACCACATTTATATAGTTTTTGTATGTTTTGGCGCTTTTACACAATAAAAGCTATTTTATAGAAAAAAATATTTTTTTGCATCACTTTATTCTGAGAGCTATAACGTTTTGATTTTTCGGATGATGGAGCTGTATGGTGGCTTTTTTTTTGCGGGACAAGATGACGTTTTCAGCAGTACCATTTTTATTTAAATTCGTCTTTTTGATCGCGTGTTATTCCATTTTTTGTTTGGCGGAATGATGATAAAGCATTGTTTTTTGCTTCATTTTTTATTTTATTTTTTTACCATGTTCACTGAAGGGGTTAACTAGTGGGACAGTTTTATAGGTCGGGTCATTCCGGACGTGGCGATACCAAATATGTGTACTTTTGTTTTTATTTTTTATTTTTTTCATAATATTTATTGATGGGTACATTATATTTTTATTTTTGGTGGATTATTTTTTTTATTTTTTTTTATATTTTTACAATTTTTTTTTATTTATTTTTTTCACTTTCTGAGAGTTTTTACACTTTTTTACTTTGTCCCACTCTGGGACTTTCACTTTTTTTATTCTGATCGCCTGCGCATGAGCAAACAATCTTCCTGCTGTCTGGTGACCCGGATGTTGTCATGACGACATCGGGTCATCATGGCAACACCCGGGAAGCCGCGGCAGACAGCGTATTAATACGTCATGGGCTGTAAAGGGGTTAACTCTATTAAAAAAAACAAATATAAAGATTTTTTAAAAAAAAAGGATACTGAGTGGTCATTTGGTGTCAGACAGGTACCACAGAGATGTCACGTGGTGTCACAATGTAATCTTCAATTACTGTCATTTCCACTTGCATACTAATTTCATTAACTTATGCATAGATTATTTTTGGAGTAACAAGACATAAAGAACATCAGGAAATGATCTACTAATAAGAATACATGAGAAAAAAAGAAATTAGGTTCAGGCACTACTGTAGACTTTTCGGATACCGTTACCATTTGTTAACACCCCTGTGATGACACAGCATTTCTTCTTAATTATGCCAGACCTAAGTTCAGCAGGCCCAGAGACATAACTATTATTCATGAGTCTGGATGTTAACTCTTCTTGAAGGTTAACTTGGTATTTGTAAATTGATAAATGGCTGTTATTTAATTCTTATATCAGCTCCTACAGTTTATTGTATTGTTATCTTTGCAAGAAGGGTCATTGAACAATGCTGTTTGCTAATATGTTGATTACACATAATACCAGCCCATGCAGCTTATTGACTTGCATTGTTTGGGTGGTTATAGTTTATCCTTCAATGTTTACAAGTCAACATTGGGGGATGAGCTGTGAATACTCATGCAATGTAAAGCCCCCATCTCACATAGCGAGATCGCTAGCGAGATCGCTGATGAGTCACGGTTTTGGTGACGCAACAGCGACCTCACCAGCGATGTCGCTATGTGTGACACTTTGCAACGATCAAGCCCCTGCTGTGAGGTCGCTGATCACTGCAAAATGTCCTGGACCATTTTTTGATCTTTGCCCTCCCGCTGGTCAGCACACATCGCTGTGTGTGACCAGCGGGACCAGTGATCAGGCTGGTAACCATGATAAACAGCGGGTTACTAGCGGCGCACGTGTGGCATCCCAGGGGTCTGGTTACCACAGTAATAGAGATATTATGTCTGAGAGCAAGTGGGAGGTTTCTCTGTTCAGGAGCCCTAAGCATGCAACACGGCCCACCCAGACCTGGGAGGGGAGGAATCTGCCCTTATAAACTGGGTCTGGGGCGGGATTAGACAGTGAAGTCCCAGACAGAGACGCAGTCAGGTCTGGAGGACAGCAGACACAGGGAAAGTGACAACAGGAGCTCTGTAGGAGCAGGAGCGAGTGCCAGAGGCTGGAAGCTAGAAAGCTCGCCTTGGCTGAAGACACTAAACCCGGACATGGAGTCCGAGGCTGTGGGGACATCCGGGTCCAGCAGCAGAATCCAACCGGCAGGGGACTCCATGTCCTCTGGCCTTAGAAGCCCGGAGGCACGGTCACAAGCAAGGGACCAGCACCGCCATCGTGAAGCGGAGGCTAACGGAAGGCCCCAAGTCACCGGCCATACGGGTGAGCACCATACGGTATACTCAGGGACGTGGGCTACTTCTACCCGCATAGAGCAAGGTAGCCAGGAAAGAGTGCAGATAGTCGGGGAGGTCTACAACTCCACCTGGCCAGGGGAGATCCTGCTTGCTCACAGACTGACCAGGCCCCTTATACTAGCCAGTATTCCCGGGAGGGTATGCCTTATAACATCAGTAAAGACCCTGAACTGCACCACACGTCTCTGTGTTTCATCGCCGCACCAGCACCATTACTACTGGGACGCTCACACCATCACTCCCATCATCCACATTAGCTGCCCTGAGGCAATACTCCTCCCGTGGGGAGTTATCCCATACTTAGCTGTGCAAATTACATCAGCCTCAGCGGTCTGCAGCGCAGCGGCGGTCCCCACTGACCGCAATCCACGGGTGGCGTAGTCGGACAATTACAATACCAATAGACTGCCACTGGTTTGACTGCCCTGGGCACGGACCGGGTCACCGCCACACTGAGACTACAACCCCCAGCGATCCGGCTCCAGGTATCCCCCTGCACAGCACAGGCCCAGGGGGCGCATCAACTTTGGCGTAGTCGGCAGGATTTTGAGAGACTTTTATACTTACCTGTGGTGAAGTTTCCCGCCGTCCGGAGTCGTTTCCCGCCATCGGACGCCATCTTGGACCGTTTCCCGCCGTCTTCTGCCGTCTTCCCGCCATCCGCAGCTGCTTCCCGCCTTCGGACGCCATCTTCGGGACGCCGCGCGGGAAGAAGAGGGGCGTGGACGCCGAAAGCGCGCGAGATCCGAAGCTCCGCCTCACGCTCCGACGCTGCGTAAGGTCCTGGAAGGGAGGAAGAGCGACGCTGACGTCATCGGAGCGCGACGCCAGGTCCTCTACCCCGGCGATTGACTGCAGAGCCGCGGCCTATGGAAGAAGAGCATCGCAAGGTAGGCCACGGTCCACTAGGGGGGAAGGAGGATGTCGGACACCGAGGGGAGCTCCACCGCCACACCGGCCGCCAGCGCAACCGCTGCAGCGGTCATGCCATTCACCATGCCCTATATCCCGAGGGCAACCTGGCTACCCCAGTACTCAGGGGAGTCACATACCCTGAGTGACTTTAGGGAAAGACTTGATAGCCTCTTCCAAGTATACCGCCTCACAGAAGAGCAAAAAGTGAGCATTCTGGTGGCCCAGGTAATTGGGGCAGCCCAAAGGGAGGTAAAGTCCTGGTCACCTGGGAAGAAGAGGACTGTCAGAGAGATACTAGCCCGGCTGAAAGACACATTTGATACCCGAACCTCAGCCGAAATAAAGCTCAGATTTTACGGGTGCAAACAACGGGCACATGAAAGTATAAGAGACTATGCTCTAAACCTACAAGAGGCCCTGAGAGCCATTAAGCAGGCAGACCCTGACAGTGTGGGGAATGAAGACAAGCTGTTGACTCTGCCTTTGTGCAAGGAGGAACAGGAGGAGCACCGCCTGAGCCCTGCAAAATGACCTCCAACAGGCCACAAATCTGCATGTGTCTGCACAAACCGTTAGAAACTGACTCCATGAGGGTGGTATGAGCGCCCGACATCCACAGATGGCGGTTGTGCTCACAGCCCAACACCGTCCTAGACGCTTGGCATTTGCCACTGAACACCAGGATTGGCAAAGTCGCTACTGGCGCCCTGTGCTCTTCACAGATGAAAGCAGGTTCACACTGAGCACATGTGTCAGATGTGACAGAGTCTGGAGACTCCATGGAGAGTGATCTGCTGCCTGCAACATCCTTCAGCATGACCGGTTTGGCAGTGGGTCAGTAATGGTGTGGGTTGGCATTTCTTTGGAGGGCCACACAGCCCTCCATGTGCTCGCCAGAGGTAGCCTGACTGCCATTAGGTAACGAGCTGAGATCCTCAGACCCCTTGTGAGACCATATGCTGGTGCGGTTGGCGCTGGGCTCCTCCTAATGCAGGACAATGCCAGACTTCATGTGGCTGGAGTGTGTCAGCAGTTCCTGCAAGATGAAGGCATTGAAGCTATGGACTGGCCCGCCCATTCCCCAGACCTGAATCCGATTGAGCACATCTGGCTACAGTCTCTTCAGTAGCATAATTCAGCATAGATTAGATCTCTTTGCAGCACACTTCTATGCATACACAACCACAGGCTTTTCCTTCACAAGGACACAATAGTACACAACATTCTTTATCCTGCATGGAGATGGGGGGGGTTGATGAGGGAGATGATCCCTGTGACAGAATTCATTCCAGTCCTTATCTTCCTGCCCTATAATACTCTGCACTGTTAGTTCAGAGAGTTTATCAGACCTGTGTTTAGTTTCTCTCCTGATCTGAATCCTGTTCAGTTGCCTTCTGTCAGATCCAGATAACACACCACCTTTCTCTTCGGCTTCAGCCAGACTACAATAACTAGTTCCCCACAATCCACCTGGGGCTCTGCTAAAACACTCCCTGTCTCCTGTGACTGTGTTACCCCTCTAGTTGCTGGATGCTTCTGAAGCACAACACTTCCTGTCTCCCGTGCTTGTATTATTTGTAACAGTTGCTGGATGCTTTTGAAACAACAGCACTACTTCTGCATGTCACACACTCCACAGACTTTTTATTCTAACATTGTGTTCTGTTCCCATATCTCTGTAATGAGCTTGGTTTTGCTCCTGTATCTATTCAGTAAGCTCAATTCTGGTACTGTAATTATGAGTAAGCTCAGTATGTAGTAGGCTTACTTTTGTTCCCATGTCTACACAGTAGTCTTGGCTATTCTTTTATCTATGCAGCAAGCTTGGTTCTGTTCCCGCCTCAATGTAGTAAGCTTGGTTCTGTTGCTGTAACTATGTAGTATGCTCTTGCTATGACTGAACCCTGTTAAACCTGCACACCACTGGTTCATATACAAACTAGGCAATACCTAACCTGAAACGGATTTGTTTCGTTCCTGCCTGACCACGGAGGTTGGCACCCTAAAATTACGCAATGGCGCCCCCACTCAACGTCGGCTCACCCTAAATATCTCAACCCTCAACTATGCGCAGAGTGTAACCCAAAACCATCACAACAGAAGGGAGTTCACACAGGCAGAAGGTGAGACACAGGGCTAAAGACATGTTCACACATGTTCACACAGTCATGAATGAAAGACGGAAGAAGAAGAAAGGGCCCCCAGACCCTGAATGTAATAAAATGGAAAAAGAGCTGAGAAGGAGAATAAGCAAACAAACCATGGGAGAAAAAATAGAGAAAATCTCAGCAAGATAATCCTTCATGGGGAGCTGGGACTCCAAACATCCATCTAACTTGTATTAAAGACAGCAAATACTGTATGTGCCAGGAGAGAATAAATAGTCCACCCAAAGGTGTAATACGACAAATCAAAACAAGGAAGTGAAAACACCTGCATCGAAGCAACACAACAAAGCAAAGACAAGAACATTATCAGCAGTTTGACAAAGACAACACAGGATGTGGTCAAACAGAAAAGGAAACTGACCCACAGCCAGCTCTGTTCTATTCCCATATCTACAGTTGAAACCTGAAGTTTACATACACTATATAAAAAGACACATATGCATGTTTTTCTCAACATCTGACATGAAATCAGAATAAACCTTTCCGGTTTTTGGTCATTTAGGATTACCATAATGTTTAATATTTGCCAAATGCCAGAATAATGAGAGAGAGAATGTTTTAAGGCATTTTTATTACTTACTGCAAAGTCGAAAGTTTACATACACTAAGATTACTATGCCTTTAAACAATTCTGGACTGCCCATATGATGATGGAATTTGTTTGGAAACTTCTGATAGTTTTTTTTGGCAATATCTGATGTATTTTAATGCACACCTGAAACACACTGCTTCTTTGTGTAGCATCATGGGAAAGTCTAAAGAAATCAGCCAAGATATCAGGAAGAGAATTGTGGACTTGCACAAGTCTGGCACATCCTTGGGTACACTTTCAAGATACCTGAAGGTGACTCGTTCATCTGTGCAAACAATTATACGCAAGTACAAACCAGATGGGAATGTCCAGCCATCATACCGCTCAGGAAGGAGACTGGTTCTGTGTCCCAGAGATGAACGTGCTTTGGTCTGACATGTGCATATCAACCCAAGGACAAAAGCGAAAGACCTTTTGAAGATGATGGCAGAAGTTGGTAAGATTGTGTCAATATCTACAGTGAAACGGGTACAACATGTGCTGAAAGGCCACTCTGCCATGAAGAAGCCATTACTCCAAAAGAAACATAAAAAAGCCAGATTAATGTTTGCAAATGCGCAAAGGAACAAAGACTTATGGTCTGATGAAACTAAAATGTAACTTTTTGGGCATAATGACCATCGTTACGTTTGAAGAAAAAAGGGAGAAGCTTGGAAGCCTAAAAACAGCATCCCAACAGTGAAACACGGGGGTGGTAGCATCATGGTGGTAGCATGATGTTGTGCGGTTGTTTTGCTGCAGGAGGGACTGGTGCACTTTACAAAATAGATGGCATCATGAGAAAAGAAGATTATGTGGCAATACTGAAGCAACATCTAAAGACATCGGCCAGGAAGTTAAAGCTTGGGCGGAAATGGGTCTTCCAAATGGACAATGACCCGAAGCATACTATACTGAAAAAATGGTAACAAAGTGGCTTAAGGATAACAAAGTCAATATTTTGGAGTGGCCATCACAAAGCACTGATCTCAGTCCTATTGAAAATTTATGGGCAAAGCTGAAAAGGCAGGTGCGTGCAAGGTGACCTACAAACCTGGATCAGTTACAGCAGTTTTGTCAGGAGGAATGGGCCCAAATTCCGACCAACTATTGTGAGAAGCTTCTGGAAGGATATCCCAAACATTTGACCCAAGTCATTCAGTTTAAGGGCAATGGTACCAAATACTAATGAAATGTATGTAAACTTTCGACTTTGTAGTAAGTAATAAAAATGCCTTAAAACATTCTCTCTCTCTCTCTCTTTCTCTCTCATTATTCTGGCATTTGGCAAATATTAAAAATTATTATAATCCTAATTGACCTAAAGCAGGAAAGGTTTATTCTGATTTCATGTCAGATATTGAGAAAAACATACATATGTGTCTTTTTATATAGTGTATGTAAACTTCTGGTTTTAACTGTATGTACAAGCCACCATTATTTTTAAAGCCTGTTACCTCTGCTGCTTTAATGCAGAGGCAAGAGATAAGTAAGCTGGAGATGGTTTGCTGCAACTTGAGGACCACTGCTTTGTGATTGCCCTCTATGCCAAAATTTGCCAGCCAGCCCCTGGCTGTACATGACCTGTTTTTTATGAGTTATATTTGTTATTGCTACTGTAGTACCCCGAGGGCTCGGTTGCTACAGAGGTATTGCATCTCACTCAGAGGTGCGATACCTCACTTCCAGGTAAGGATGGAGTGTGGATCAGGACCCCGACAGCTGCATGCACTACACCACTTTTCCGGGGGACAGGGCGACCGATATGCTCCTGAGATGAGCACGACAGTCCCTGTCCCTGGCTGTAGTGGGAGGGAGGGAACACCCAGGAAGGGGGAACCCAGTAGTGCAGGGGCAGAGAGGAAGCAGTTCCTGGATGCACAAGTGAGAGATATAAAAGGTGGGGGCCATCTTAGTGAGTGAGTTCTGTGAGAGGAGAAGTCAGGGAGCAGAGCTGCTGCATGGCTCTGCTCCCCAGGCAGGCCCTGTCAGGAGGCCTAAGCCTGGAGAAAGAGAAAGAGAGGAAGGAGAGGGGAGCGGAGGAGGCTCCAGGAACAGAGGAACGAAGGGACCCCAGGGGTGTGGACCGGCTGGTAGCCACCACACACCCGAATCTACCTGCGTGGAGGGGTCAGGCAAAAGGGGGAGACCGGTCCCCGAAGCTAATGGAGGCGGGGGAACTACCCTCAGCAAGAAACCGGAGGCTGTGATATTTTATGTGGCGCAGCCCCTCGCTACACCCGCTAGGAAGGCACCACATAGGGTCCAGGGAAACGGAACGTACGTTTGCCCGCCAAGGCCCGAGGCAGCTGGACAGAAGCGTGGTCACTGGTGGGGTATGACAGGCCAGAGGAAGGACACACAAAGGGGGTCCTGTGAAGCACTTCAGAGATACCTGGGAGTCGGCCGAGCCCCTCACCTGGTGAGCACAGTGCGACGTGGGCAGCCGGTACCTGTAGAAGTGGTCTGGAGTATAAGAACTGTGAGTAAAGGCCCTGGACTGCATCACTGACTCTGTGTTGTCACTGCTACTCCTGCACCATCACCCCCATCCTCCCTACACACTGCCCTGAGGCTATACTCCTCCCGTGGGGAGTTATACCACACTCTGCTGCACCCACAACACCAGCCTCAGTGGTCTGCCCTGCAGTGGTGGTTCGCCCTGACCGCAATCCACGGGTGGCTTAGTCGGACAATACCAGTAAATCCGCCGCTGGTCTGACCACCCTGAGCCACGGGACCGGGTCACTGCAACGCAAGGACTACAACCCCCAGCATTCATCCTAAAAGGCCCGGTTTTGGGTTCCCCACGGCCCAGGGGGCGCATCACTACAATTTTGTGGTACACATAACTTATTAACTTTTATTATTAATTCTTTTTTAAAGCAATGCCGCCATTGTTGGGGTTAATAATGCTATGGAAAGCAATGGACCAGAACTGTATGGTAATATTTACAGTTTAAGGGCAAACAACACTTGACAGATTCTCTTTAAACTCAGGAAGCTTTTATTTCCTTGATATAAGCACAATCAGCAACTTTCCAAGCACGAGACGTACTTGGGGGCTTGGGCAACCTCCCCTTCTTTGTGAAGTCCGAACTCCCTGCCGTTCCTCCTCTGGCCAGTCCATGGGTTTCAATGGCCTCCCTGTAAGCTTCCGTTCCCTAATCACTGAGGTTGTACTTCCACATTGCCCTGGTCGATTAGCAGACCAATAATCAGCCAATCTTGCAGCCTCATCCAGGCTGAGTGGTTTTCTGTCTGCCACCCATTCTTTTAAATTACCTGGGAGCTTTAACATAAATAGTTCCAGCATGATTATATCCATGATATGTTCTGCTTCCCGAGCCCTCAATCCTTCTATCCATTGAGTGCATGCCATACGTAGTGTGTTGGCAAACTCCCGATGTGTGTGTGCAGCGGGCTTGCCAGTCTCCCGAAACTTCCTTCAGTAGGTTTCCGGTGTGACAGCATACCTTTCTAGTAATGCGCTGCAAATGGAATAGTAACATCTCTGATCCCCAGAAGACAAGTTAGTAAAAGCTTCTCTTGCTTTTCCGGTCAGGCCAATGCTCAAAAATCTGGGCCAGTCACTGACTGACACCTCATGTAGCAGACAGAGGTTCTCAAATAACCGGAGATGTTCATCAATATCCGAGGTGTGGTATATCCCGGTACCTTAAAGATGCAGGCCCCTCTCTACTGTTATCCACTGTCCTCTGCGCTGAGGCGGGTGGGGGTACTGCTACGTGCACACCTAGATATTTGCTTAACACTGCCACCCGATCCCCTAGCGCATCCAGCATCCGCCTCAACTCAGTCGGTCGATCCTCTGTCATCTGGATGACAGTCCTGGGCAGTTGTCTCAAATCCACGTCTGAAATGACCTCCTCATGTGGTTGTGTGGCGCCCCTATGGGTTCAGTCGCCACAGAGGTACTGCATCTCAACCAGAGGTGTGGCATCTCACTCTCAGGTAAGGATAGAGTGCTGTCCAGGACCCTAACACCTGCATCCAACACAACACTACTCCAGACCAGCAGGAGGGGCAAAATGCGTTACTTCCTGCTGAGCCCTGTCCCTGGCTGGAGTGGGGGGAACCAAAGTAGGGGGAACCATGTAGTGGGTGTGGGTGGAGGAAGTAAATCAGGGGAGCTCAATAAGAAGTGATATAAAAAGAGGGTGGAACAATCTAGGAAGGTTCTTCAGTGAGAGGAAGAGTTGGGAGCAGGAGCTCTGTAGGAGCTCTGCTCAGGAGGAGGGCCTAGCCAGAGAGGCCCAAGACTGAAGAGAGAGGGAGGAGCAGGAGAAAGGCTCCAGTAACGTGGAAGGGATCCCAGGGGTACGGGCAGTTCTGGAGGCCACCCGTACGCCCGAATCTGCCAGGCGGTGGAGGGATCAAGCCACAGAGGGGACTGGCCCCTAACTAAGTGAGGATTACAAAGTTCAACTAGGAACCGGAGGCTTCTGTACTTCCAGGGTGCAGTTGCCACATCCGCACTCAAGTCGCCAAAAAGGTAACCACATAGGATCCAGAAAGATCCGAGGATACCGGCTTGGGACATTGTTTGGCGAGGTGCAGGGCAAGAAGGGTGAGGGCCAGCGCAGGAAGACGGCTGAGAAGGGCATATAGAACGGGGTCCTGTGAGACACTCATGAAACACCTGGGAGTTTGCTGAACCCCTGCCTGGTGAACGCAGCACGACGTGGGAGGTCGTAATCCAGAAAGTGCAACCTGAGGAACTTAACAACTGCGAGTAAACTGAAGACTACACCCTACTGTCTCTGTCAATTATTACTGCTGCGCCATCACCCCCTGCACTACACGGCACCACGAGTGCTACTTCCATACCAGCAACATCTACACTGCAGTGGAGCTAAGCTCTGCCTGTGGAGAGCTGAACCAACTCTGCTGCATTCACACCAGCTCCAGGGGACCTGCTCTGCAGTGGCGGCTCCCTTTAGCCGCATGCCATGGGTGGTGTCACGATCTGTATATAAGAACTATAAATCCTGTGTAAATAACTCCTTTTGATTGACCGCCTTGGGTCACGGACCGGGTCACCGCCACTGTGACATCTCCCCTAGCAACGACCGGCCCGGCACCGAGTACCCCACGGCACAGGGGGTGCGTCAGTTGTTCCTGGTCCCAATCATCCAAGTTTGCATTAGGGTAGCACGATTGTCCTCCGGCAACCACTCTAGTCTAGTTCTCTCTCAGAGCAAAGGGCTCTCAGATCCTCCTTATTGAGCCTCTTGTAGATGGAGTCTGCCATCTCTTCTGCCAAGTCACCTCTCAGTAACTTTCCCTGGTATACTGTCCATAGATAGGTGATCCCACTGTTGCCACCACTTGTAAAGATCTGAGTTGGTGGGTTGTAAGTAATCACCTAGGCAGGTTAACGATGCAACAATATTTTATTAATCACAGCTATGGTAATACCGCAATTCCAAGTAAATGGCCAAAATACAGTTCTCTCAGTTCTTAAGTTCCCAACCTGGGTTCAGTTGTTCCACTGGCTTTGTATAAGGCCATACTCACTGTCTCCCAACTTTTGGTTGGCCTGCAGATTTTGTATCTCCAGCCAGTATAGTCTGTTGCCACAATCCACGATCCTTCAGACGACAGATAAAATGATGAAAGCACTTGTATCCAGTAGCAACAGTCCTTAAGAAAGTTCATCAAATTCAGATGACATATCCACACGGTAGCATGCTTATCCAGCCCAATCGGTACTGATCTCCATATCCCATCGATCCATTCATGGTTCAGAGCCACAGTCTCCATCCTATTCCTTCAATGTCCTTCCACCAACTCCCTCTAAAAATGTATCCTCTGGGCTCAGCCTCATCCCAGGTCAGCAGTGATGACACCCTCCCCCTTAAGCATTTCAGCTTTTAGCTGAAACAATGAAGAATATTTCAGAAGTCTTCACCAGGAACTGCATGTAAGACCTCCTGTGGTGATGGCTCCACTTTTTCTACAATCAACACTCACATAATGAGATTGTTGGATGTTGGGACAATGGTGATAGTCTCCTGGGATACAGATGAGATTAGTGGAATGCTGGAAATTTTACAAGGGAATCTCGTGCACATACTGACAAGCAAGCAGAACTATATAAAACATAACAAGTAAATCACTAATAAAACACAATAATAATATTGATGAAAATGGTGGTCCGTGCTGGAAAAGTATCATAGTCTTTAGCAAGTGGGCAGCTCCTCACAGTGCATTTGCAGGGAGGCCAGCACTCAGCAAGGCAAACCCACCCTCCCACCAGGCTGAGCCTGAGTACTCCTTCCCACCCTGTCCCTAGAGGCAGAAGGAATTGTGCTGGCCTGTAGCCAAGCCCTCCATCCCTGTCTCTGTACCTGCTTCTTTCCGTGGTCAGCGTGCAGTAAATCTGCTGCTCCCGCCCACCATCAAGTCTCTTTCACTTCATCCTACAACTGCTAAATCCTTCCAGGTCCTAGAGACCGCTGATCCTCTTTTAAGTATGGGTGCTAATAACACACAGCCTACCTTTTCTGGAGTGAGCCAGTCCAGCACTGACCACTCTGACCCTCCTGTCTTACAACCAAAGCCTGCTCCTTGCTCACAGTTACAAATTTCTTTGATGCAGCAGCAACCTAATAGTAAACCTCCTCCCACTCTTTTTCCTATCCCATCTGCCAAGGAGGATTTGTATCTCACTGCTGAACATCCTGTACCTGTTTCCAGCATGCAACAGCAAGCCCCCCCCTCCTTTAGCTTTCCAGCACCCCACACCGCCTGCTGTTCACCTCTCTACTGACTCCAGGGGCCCAGCTTATATACTTCAAGAGACACGCTCTCCTCAACCCTCTGTACCACCGCGGTCGAGCTGCTCCCATCAGCGTCGTTCCGGGAAATGAAACAGGAGGCAAACTCAACATTCATCAAGGTCCTCTTCAAGGAGGTCCAACTGTTCCTCAAATCGCAGAAGGAGATCAAGATCTTCTAGATGGTGCTCTTCTTCATCTTCAGAAGGGTCATCCAGCACCTCGAGGTCGTCACGCAGCACGGTAGGCAGACGTTCCAGGGTTAAACCCTCACAAGCTAGCATCCACAAAGATTCTTTTTTCTGTGTTATTACTCTCTTAAGGGTCCATGTGGACGATACCACAAGACAAAAGATCTGGAAAAACGATTATGTCGATATTTGGTCCCTTGTGTCCACTGACCAGACAAGGAACACAGATTTCAAGATAGGCCATTTGAGCGTAAACCATGGGTAGCTAAGACAATAAAAAATTGGCTTCAAGATTTTTCAGTGCTAGGTCGCATCATGGGCCAGAAACACCCAGAGAGATGCACTGAACTATTTGTATACCAGGATACAATTCACAGCTCTTATAAGTCGTATGGTGGCAACTCTTGGCCAACAGATGTCCCCGTCCTGCTACAAAGTTCACAGGTAAGACAGCAGGTCCCGGTGAGAAACCAGACTCCAGTGAGCGTAGTCACGATGGGATCGTGGCTTGACCATTACCCCAACCAAGAAGCGGCATCTCAAATTAGGTTTTGTTTTTCCTTTGGTTTCTTCATCTCCTTTAAATTTTAAAAATTTCCCATTTTTTCTGGCAATTTAAAATCGGCAAAAGAACACCCCAAAATGATTTCCGAAATATTAAGCAGTAAAACTTAACTGAATGATAGGTTTGTTCCGTTATTTAGATTAATTCACCATTTATCCCATCCAAAAGGCTCCCATTGTCAACGATGGCATTCCACTGAGAGACGCCTCAGTTTCATACATTTTTTTGATAGAGCAGTTACTGTAGTGCGTGAAGCAGGTCAGGGCACCCTTTTGGCAAAATCTGACATTGAATCTGCTTTTCACCTTCTCCCGGTTCATCCTGATTGCCATCAGCTCCTGGGCTGTTTCTGTTATGATCTGCAACATGTACTAAGGAAAGATAGGGGAAAGCTGTCCCTAAAGTAAGACTAAGCTGAATCCCTACGATGTAGCGGGCTGCCTGTTCCTAGTGAACAGACCCGCCTTAGTCCTCGGCTAGTCTGAACGAAGACCTATAGAACTAAGGACTGGGACAAAAATGGGACACCTCCTAAACAGAGAAATTGTTGCAGAACACAAAAAGACAAACTGACAAAAAGGTACTAGAGGTCCCAGAGGACCAAGCGAACTTGACAGAGAAAGGCACCGAAGCACCAGGCTAGAGAAACAGTCAAACACTGAAGTCCAGCACAGCTATAAGGGCGGAGCTGGAATATAAAGGCAGATGGTCACGTGACCGCAAAACACAAGATGGAAAAAACAAACAGGAGGGTTCTAACAGTACCCCTCTTTTATAAGGATCCTCCGGATCCTCCAGGCCTATCCGGAAACATCCTATGGAAAGCTTTAACAAGCCTAGGAGCAGAGACATCATCCGTCCTTACCCAGGAGTTGTCTTCGGGACCGAAACCCTTCCAGGAGACAAGATACTGTAATCTCCCTCTATGCCATCTAGAATTCAAGGAGGAACTGTGACAGTGGCGTCCCTATCAGATACATCAGCCTTTTTCAACAAGGAAACATGAAACACAGGATAAATCTTCCAGGAAGTAGGGACATCCAACCTAACAGCAGACGGGTTAACAACCTGAAGTACTTTAAATGGACCCACAAACTTAGGACCCAGTTTTTTAGAGGGAATCCTCAACCGCAGGTTCTTCGAGGACAACCAAACCATGTCACCCACAGTAAACAAAACCTCTTTACGTTTCCTGTCAAAATACTTCTTGGACTTCTTGTTAGCCTCTTGAACGTACATTAGTCCAAACTCTCTCCAAATCACCGGAAAAATTCTCCTCCTCCAGCACCGCCGACCCCAATTTGTAGAACGAACCAAAAGACGGATGTCTCACAGTACAACAAAAAAAAGGAGAACACCCAGCAGAGGAGGATGTATGATTGTTAAGAGCAAATTCTGCGAGAGGCAGAAACTCAGACCACACCTCTTGATTGTCCGCCACAAAACAACGCAAAAACTGTTCAACATCCTGGTTCTTTCTTTCAGTCTATCCATTAGACTCAGGATGATAACCAGACGAAAATGACAAATAGACTCCCAACCTGTCACAAAAAGCACGCCAAAAGCGAGCCACAAACTGAGGTCCTCTATCAGAAACAATATCCGTGGGAAAGCCACGGAGCTTGACAATCTCCTTAACAAACGCCTTAGCGAGTGTCTTGGCGCAGGGCAACTTAATGAATGGAACCAAATGACACGTCTTACTAAAACAGTCCACGACCACCCAGATGACAGTAAAACCCTCGGACACAGGAATATCAGTAATAAAATCCATTGTGAGATGCGTCCAAGGCGCACTAGGAACCTCCAGAGGGCAAAGCAACCCCGCAGCAGGAGTATGTGAAGCCTTTGACCTAGCACACACAGTACACTGATGCACCCACTTGATGACTTCCTTCTGCCATCCAGACCACCAAAAACTGATAAGTCTCTTAGTCTCCGAAATTCCTGGATGACCTGCCAACCGAGACTCATGACACTCCACAAACAAATCTCTCCTAAAGGCTCTAGGCATGAACAATCTCCCATGGGGAGTGTTAGATGGAGCATCATCTTGAGCTTTCAGAATCCCATTTTCCAAAACGGAGTCCAAAGCCGCCACCACAACTCCTTTCTGTAAAATGCTCTCCTCCTCCTCAGCACCGACCGTAGGAGAGAAGCTGCGAGATAAAGCATCGGCTTTAACATTCTTAGAACTAGGGATATAGGTAACAGAAAAATGAAACCGAGAAAAAAAAAGTGCCCACCTAGCTTGACGGGCATTCAAGCGCTTGGCAGCATCCAGATAGATCAAATTCTTATGATCTGTGAAAACCTGAACAGGAAATCTAGCGCCTTCCAAAAAATGACGCCAATGTTCAAACGCGAGTTTAATAGCCAGCAACTCCTGATTTCCAAGATCATAATTCAGTTCAGTTTCCGAAATTTTTTTCGAAAAGAAGGCACAAGGATGTACTCCACCCTTGTTCTCCTGAGACAAAACTTCTCCGACCCCCAACGATGAAGCATCGCCCTCGACCAAAAAAGGCTTGGTCTCATCAGGCTGCATAAGGATAGGGGCAGAACTGAACCTCTCTTTGAGATACTCAAACGCTTCAATGGCATCAGTAGTCCACTGGGCCGTATTTGCACCTTTCCTGGTGAGATCGGTTAGAGGTTTAACAATTACAGAAAAATTCTTAATGAATTTCCTGTAATAATTGGCAAAACTCAAAAATCTCTGTATAGATTTCAAACCAATAGGCCTAGGCCATTCCTGCACAGCCTGAACCTTCACAGGGTCCATCTCAAAGCCCTCGCTGGAGACAATGTAGCCCAAAAAACTAATTTTCTGCACAGCGAACTCACATTTCTCCAGCTTAGCAAAGAGTGAATTATCACTTAATAACTGCAAAACTTCACGTACACTCTGCCAATGGGACTCTAGATCTGGTGAATAAATCAAAATGTCATCCAAATACACAACCACATTCTTACCAATCAAAAGTCTCAGGATGTCATTAATAAGGTTCTGAAAAAATGCAGGTGCATTGGTAAGACTAAAAGGCATTACCAGATTCTCAAAATTACCTACCGGAGTGTTAAAAGCAGTTTTCCATTCATCACCCTCCTTCACTCGTAACAAATTGTATGCCCACCGGAGATCAATTTTGGAGAACCTCTTGGCTCCCATTAACTGGTTAAACAAGTCAGGAATTAACAGCAATGGGTAGGAATTGCGTACGGTAATCTTATTAATTTCACGAAAATCCAGACATGGACGTAAACCGCTGTCCTTTTTTTTAACAAAGAAGAATCCAACTGCTACAGGCGACTTAGAAGGTCTAATGTGACCAGCAGCCAGGCTAGTCTCTATGTACTCCTCCAAGACCTTTCTTTCAGGGATAGTCAGATTAAACAAGCGACTTTTGGGAAGAGTAGCACCCGGAACAAACTCAATGGCGCAATCATAATCCCTATGAGGAGGTAAAACTTGCGACTCCTCCGAAAAAACCCTCCAAAAATCTTGAATAAGTACCGGTAATTCCCCTTTTTCCACAGCCGCAATGCGACCATTACAACATTTATCATAGCACTTCGGACTCCAAGACTTAATCACATAAGTAGACCAGTCCAATAAAGGATTGTGCAGTTTTAACCAAGGCAATCCTAGAACAACTGGAGAGGGCAAATTATCCAAAACAACCAAGTCCAAAATTTCTTGGTGAACTCCATTGAAAGTGAGGGGAAATGCAGCAGTCTTGTGAGTAATACATTTCAAAGGAGTGTTATCAATTGCAATCACAGAAATAGGTGATGACAAAGGTTTGGATTTCAATTTAAGATTTTCCAAAAACCCTTTATCAATCACATTAAGTGTTGAACCACAATCCACAAATACCTGAAATTAAATCAAATCTCCCTGCAAAGTAGTACTCCCAGAAAGAAATACTCCTGCAGAGCGTAAACAAGCTATACGGGCGTAACTGACCTTTTTTTTTTCTTTACTTAAACGACGCTCACAATACTTAATCAAATGGTTAGCTTTACCACAATAAAGACACAATCCCTCGGTAAACCTCCGGTCTCTTTCCTGAGAGCAGAGTGACATCCCCCCAACCTCCATCGGTTCTCCGCCATCAGAGCAGATTTTCTGGGGACTAGGACCTGACATTACAGGAGTCTTTACCTCATTAAGCCTGCACCTCAGTCTCTTGTCTATACGAACAGCTAACTGCATAGCATCCTGCAGAGTCTCAGGTGCAGGGAATGCAATTAGCAAATCCTTAACCCTTTCACTCAGACCAGCAAGAAATAAACATCTCAGCGCAGGATCATTCCACTTAACTTCTGAGGCCCATCTTCTTAAGTGTGTGCAATAATTTTCAACATCATCTGACCCCTGATTCAAACGTCTGAGTTCTGATTCAGCAGATGAGATTCGATCAGGATCATCATATAATAGCCCCATAGCAGAAAAGAATTCTTCAACAGACCTTAAACACGGATCATTAGGCTGGAGAGAAAAGGCCCACCCCTGTGGTTCATTGCGCAAAATTGACATAATAAAACCAATGCGCTGTGATTCATTCCCAAAGGACCTTGGTCTCAAACGAAAATATAACAAACAAGCATTTTTAAAGGAAAAAAAATCTTGCTGTTTACCATAAAAAACATCAGGCAGTATTACCTTGGGTTCGACAAAATGCGCTCCAGAACAGCTACTCACGTGTTGCTGAAGCTCGGCCACCACCAGAGACAATCCCTGCAGGCGTTGAGCCAAATCCTGGACGGAAACCATACTGATCCCCGAATTTCTTTCCTTTTAGTTTTTTGGGCTGGACTTACTGTTATGATCTGCAACATGTACTAAGGAAAGATAGGGGAAAGCTGTCCCTAAAGTAAGACTAAGCTGAATCCCTATGATGTAGCGGGCTGCCTGTTCCTAGTGAACAGACCCGCCTTAGTCCTCGGCTAGTCTGAACGAAGACCTATAGAATTAAGGGAGGGGTCCCTAAAAGAACTAAGGACTGGGACAAAAATAGGACACCTCCTAAACAGAGAAGTTGTTGCAGAACACAAAAAGACAAACTGACAAAAATGTACTAGAGGTCCCAGAGGACCAAGCGAACTTGACAGAGAAAGGCACCGAAGCACCAGGCTAGAGAAACAGTCAAACACTGAAGTCCAGCACAGCCATAAGGGCGGAGCTGGAATATAAAGGCAGATGGTCACGTGACCGCAAAACACAAGATGGAAAAAACAAACAGGAGGGTTCTAACAGTTTCTTTGACAGAGGTTATTATTACGACTTCTGCCTTCCTATGGGCTGTTCCATCTCCTGCCATTATTTCTCATTATTCAGCTCAGTTTTGGAATGGGTAATTCAATCTGAGACAGGGTCACATTCAATTTACTCATTACCTCGATGATTTTTTGTTCATTGTCCCCTCTGGTTCCGAAGAGTGTCAACATTTGCTCAACACCTTTTGTTCCCTCGTGAAAAAATTCAGGGTTCCCCTGTCAGATGAAAAAACTGAGTCCTATACTTCTTGTTTAACCTTTTTGGGTATCGAAATTGACACGTCATTAACGGTATTCTGCCTTCCTCAAGAAAAATTAGAAAAGCTGTTTAATTTGATTGATGCTTTCCTTTCTGTTAAGAAGGTAACCCTACGCCAGTTGCATTCACTCCTTAGTTTACTGGTTATTTCTTGCAGAGTCATGCCTATGGGCAGGGTGTTATCCAGGCATTTGTTCCTTTCTACCAGGAACGCCAGCCACCCTGAGCATAAAATCCACTTTACTCATTCCTTACAAGCTGACTTGTTTGTATGGAAACAGTTTTTACTTAATTACAATGGCCGCACTTGCTACCTGGGCCCAGAAGTTTGCAGCCACGATATTGAGCTTTTTTCCAACTCCTCTGGGTCCATCAGCTTTGGGGTCATACTCGCTCAGGAGTGGTGGCATTCTGTATGGGCTGGTTCTTGGAAGGCTTCCGGCTTATGCAAAAACCTGACCCTCCTCAAACTTTTTTTCATCCCAGTGGCTGTCGAAACATGGGAAAAACAATTATCTAACAAAAAGATTTCTTTCTGAACAGACAACATGAGTGTTGTTCAATGCATTAACAGATTATCATCATCTTTACCGGTCTTGTCTCTATTAAGACATGTAGTATTAAGGTGTTTAGAACATAATATCTGGTTCAGGGCCTGTCATGTTCCTGGCACTGATAACAAAATAGCTGATTCATTGTCTTGATATAATTTTCAGTTTTTTCACCAGCTGCTTCCCTCGGCCAACCTGATGAGCCATCAATGTCCTCCCATCCATTCTGTGGAACTTAGAGGGGAGCAGATAATGTCATTGATTAGAGCATCGGTAGCACCAAGGACTTGGCAGTCTTGTGGTAAGGGTCAGGTTTGGAAACTTTTTTCTGCAGGTTATTTTAAATTTATTGGTTGGCCTGACGTCACCAAATCCTTTACGGTTCGCCAGACATTGAAAGGCTGGACCAGATCAAAGCGTCCTTCCAATGTTTGTAGACCTATTTCTTATGTATTATTGAAACAACTGATTGAGGCCACAAAAAAACATTTGCTCCTCCCTGCTTGAATCAGTCCTTTTAGCTTCAGCATTCAGCTTTTGCTTCTTTGAAGCCTTATGCATAAGTGAGTTAGTTCCTCACTCTAAATCTAAGCCAGGTTGTCTTTTACTTGACAATACAGTATATCTTTGTCTAATCCATCCACCCATATCCTGTTGCGCAAGTCCAAAACAGATCAGTCAGGCCAAGGTCAATGAGTTCTCCGTTTTCCTACATCCTGTCCAGCATGCCCCATAAGTTCCCTTACCATTACTTAACTTTCCGAAAACGGGGCCTATCATTACTGGTTCATGAAGACTGCTCTCCCCTTACTAGATTTCAATTCCAGTCTATCCTCCGATTATGTCTATGTTCCTTAGGTTTAAATCCGCTAGAATTAGGTACTATTTCATGTCGTATTGGTGCAGCCACTGAGGCTGTAAAAGCCGGTGTCCCTGAGTCCGAAATCCAGCGGATTGACCACTGGCGCTCTCCTTGTTATGCAGGGTACATCCGCCCCGACTTGTTAATCTAACACTACAGTTTTGTTTCTTTCTTTAGTTTTATCTGAATGAATGGATTCTTGGGCATTCTTATGTGTTTTGGGCAGCCCAGAGAGCTGATTATCGCCCAGGCGGCAGAAATTTCAGTTTTAGGAATCTCGAAGTTTCTTGGAGTTGAATAAGGGGCCTAAGGTGACATCAAGTCCTTCCTGAAGTGGTTACAATCAGCAGGCAATCCCCAGCTCCCACTATTCTTGTCATCCATGCTGGTGGGAATGATTTATGCATCTTAAAACTTACGGAACTAATGACCTTATGCAATCAGATTTAGACCACTTACCTAGCTTCTTCTCCGAACTTATTATGGTTTGGTTGGAAATTATACCCAGAGTTTTATGGCAGGAAGCTAGAGATGACAAATCTGTTGTGAGATCCCGCAGAATGGTCAATTCACGTATGTTTAATTTCGTACACCTACGCTCTGACGTCATTATTAGACATCGATAATTGGAAGGGAACAATTTTCGTTTAATGAGGTCTGATGGGGCTTATTTATCGGATATTGGCCTTGACATATTTTTGTCAGGCCTCTGAGACTGCATTGAGCAAGCCCTTTTCTTGTTGGGTGGGGGTCAGAGACCCATCTAGCCAATGGGGCCACTCTTTGGATGTGATTTGGTGAAGTTTTGGTCTCGAGAGCGGACTTGCACACCACATATTCGGTGATGGCATAGCGCTTCGGGCTGGGGGATCACTACTACTGTTATAGTTATGAAGTTTTTTATGGTACAAAAAATTCAAGAGTTATAAGTAAAGGCTGTGGCCAACTCACCCAACCTGGTTTCTGTGTGTTTTTTCTATATATACAGTTGCTGTTGGGATGGGCCCTCTGGAGTGGATCCCACCAGGTTAATCTCGTAAGTCTGTAGAGCATTACTAAGAGGTTAAATGTAAGTGCTTCAGACTTACAGTACAGACCAAAAGTTTGGACACACCTTCTCATTTAAAGATTTTTCTGTATTTTCATGACTATGAAAATTGTACATTCACACTGAAGGCATCAAAACTATGAATTAACACATGTGGAATTATATACTTAACAAAAAAGTGTGAAGCAACTGAAAATATGTCTTATATTCTAGGTTCTTCAAAGTAGCCACCTTTTGCTTTGATGACTGCTTTGCACACTCTTGGCATTCTCTTGATGAGCTTCAAGAGGTAGTCACCGGAAATGTTTTTCACTTCACAGGTGTGCCCTGTCAGGTTTAATAAGTGGGATTTCTTGCCTTATAAATGGGGTTGGGACCATCAGTTGTGCTGTGCAGAAGTCTGGTGGATACACAGCTGATAGTCCTACTGAATAGACTGTTAGAATTTGTATTATGGCAAGAAAAAAAGCAGCTAAGTAAAGAAAAATGAGTGGCCATCATTACAAGAAGAAATGAAGGTTAGTCAGTGCTAAAAATTGGGAAAACTTTGAAAGTGTCCCCAAGTGCAGTTGCAAAAACCATCAAGTGCTACAAAGAAACTGGCTCACATGAGGACCGCCCCAGGAAAGGAAGACCTTGAGTCACCTCTGCTTCTGAGGATAAGTTTATCCGAGTCACCAGCCTCAGAAATCGCAGGTTAACAGCAGCTCAGATTAGAGACCAGGTCAATGCCACACAGAGTTCTAGCAGCAGACACATCTATTCAACAACTGTTAAGAGGAGACTTTGTGCATCAGGCCTTCATGGTAAAATAGCTGCTAGGAAACCACTGCTAAGGACAGGCAACAAGCAGAAGAGACTTGTTTGGGCTAAAGAACACAAGGAATGGACATTAGACCAGTGGAAATCTGTGCTTTGGTCTGATGAGTCCAAATTTGAGATCTTTGGTTCCAACCACCGTGTCTTTGTGCGATGCAGAAAAGGTGAACGGATGGACCCTACATGCCTGGTTCCCACCGTGAAGCATGGAGGAGGAGGTGTGATGGTGTGGGAGTGCTTTGCTGGTGACACTGTTGGGGATTTATTCAAAATTGAAGGCATACTGAACCAGCATGGCTACCACAGCATCTTGCAGCGGAATGCTATTCCATCCGGTTTGCGTTTAGTTGGACCATCATTTATTTTTCAACAGGACAATGACCCCAAACACACCTCCAGGCTGTGTAAGGGCTATTTGACCAAGAGGGAGAGTGATGGACCAAGAGGGAGAGTGATGGGGTGCTACGCCAGATGACCCGGCCTCCACAGTCACCAGACCTGAACCCAATCGAGCTGTACCACAGAGTGAAGGCAAAAGGGCCAACAAGTGCTAAGCATCTCTGGAAACTCCTTCAAGATTGTTGGAAGACCATTTCCGGTGACTACTAGAGATGAGCGTTGTTCTACTCGAACTGTTCGCCAATCTCAAATTCGAGCTGTTTTGGGCGGTGTTCGAGCCGTTCGGCGAACACGAACGATTTTAGAAAAATTCGGCTGTTCGAGGTTATGTTCGATAACTGTTCGTGCACCAAAATCATAACTGGATTTTTTCTCAGTAATGATGAAAATTAATGTTAATACGCAGTTTGAGTGTACAGCGGGGTGGGGGGAGGGGCAGGGGATGGACCTCTGCAGGAATAATGAAGATCTCCATTTTTTTTTCTCTTTCCCGCATTTGCAGTGGGGAGGTGCAGTCTGTCAGCCTATCAGCAGCGCACACACGGAGCGAACTGCTGTTTTTCACACAAGCAAGGGCATGTGTCATTGGCAGTGTATGTCACATGTCCTTGCCCTATAAGACCAAGCCATTTTCCCCGTCGCCACCATTTTCTCACTGCTGCAGCTGCGTGTTAGATGGCACCGCTGTTGCTGTGTGCGCTATACCTTGTTAATTTCAAGCCAATTTTCGCACAAATCTACAGATAGCTTGGGAGTAGGGAATAGTTGTGATTGCAGTCCTTTTAAGGACTAGGTTACAGCATTTCCTATGACTTTTATCAGGCAGGTCTGTGCTCTTAAATAGATAGATTGTGGGAGTAAAGACTAATTGTAATTGCAGTCCTTTTCAGGACTAGGTTACATCAGTTCCTATCAGTTTTTGCCAGGCAGGTCTGTGCCAGTGCTGTGCAAGTATTTTTCACAGCATTTGGCTGAATCTAGCAAAGCTATTCCTTTTTGGCCTATTGCAGAGTGTGTTAGTCAGTGGAGTAGCCTATCTGTGTTGCAAGATATA
This sequence comes from Phyllobates terribilis, assembly GCF_046119375.1. Classification (NCBI taxonomy): domain Eukaryota; kingdom Metazoa; phylum Chordata; class Amphibia; order Anura; family Dendrobatidae; genus Phyllobates; species Phyllobates terribilis. The sequence continues at coordinate 529,816,180 of NW_027362762.1, read as the reverse complement.
CCACCTGTGTATAGAATACCAATTTTTTTACTGCACCTAGTGAAGTAAAATCTTTTGGGCATAGCATCATTCTATTAGTCCATCTATACTGACCTCCATCAGGTTGCAAATTGAATATAATTTTTTTCTGCATCTAGCTCTGAAAAAATATTTGGGCTTCTAGCAGTGTGTGGGACTTGTTCTATTAGTCCATCTATACTGACCTCCATCATGTTGCAAACTGAATATAATTTTTTTCTGCATCTAGCTCTGAAAAAATATTTGGCCTTCTAGCAGTGTGTGGGACTTTCTCTATTAGTCCATCTATACTGACCTCCATCAGGTTGCAAATTAAAAATAATTTTTATCTGCATCTAGATCTGAAAAAATATTTGGCCTTCTAGCAGTGTGTGGGACTTTCTCTATTAGTCCATCTATACTGACCTCCATCAGGTTGCAAATTAAAAATAATTTTTATCTGCATCTACCTCTGAAAAAATATTTGGGCTTCTAGCTGTGTGTGGGACTTGTTCTATTAGTCCATCTATACTGACCTCCATCAGGTTGCAAACTGAATATAATTTTTTTCTGCATCTAGCTCTGAAAAAATATTTGGCCTTCTAGCAGTGTGTGGGACTTTCTCTATTAGTCCATCTATACTGACCTCCATCAGGTTGCAAATTAAAAATAATTTTTATCTGCATCTACCTCTGAAAAAATATTTGGGCTTCTAGCTGTGTGTGGGACTTGTTCTATTAGTCCATCTATACTGACCTCCATCAGGTTGCAAACTGAATATAATTTTTTTCTGCATCTAGCTCTGAAAAAATATTTGGCCTTCTAGCAGTGTGTGGGACTTTCTCTATTAGTCCATCTATACTGACCTCCATCAGGTTGCAAACTGAATATATTTTTTTTCTGCACCTACCTCTGAAAAAATATTGGGCTTCTAGCTGTGTGTGGGACTTGTTATATTAATCCATCTATACAGACCTCCATCAGGTTGCAAACTGAATGTATTTTTTTTCTGCATCTACCTCTGAAAAAATATTGGGCTTCTAGCTGTGTGTGGGACTTGTTCTATTAATCCATCTATACAGACCTCCATCAGGTTGCAAACTGAATATAATTTTTTTCTGCATCTAGCTCTGAAAAAATATTTGGCCTTCTAGTAGTGTGTGGGACTTTCTCTATTAGTCCATCTATACTGACCTCCATCAGGTTGCAAATTAAAAATAATTTTTATCTGCATCTAGCTCTGAAAAAATATTTGGCCTTCTAGCAGTGTGTGGGACTTTCTCTATTAGTCCATCTATACTGACCTCCATCAGGTTGCAAATTAAAAATAATTTTTATCTGCATCTACCTCTGAAAAAATATTTGGGCTTCTAGCTGTGTGTGGGACTTGTTCTATTAGTCCATCTATACTGACCTCCATCAGGTTGCAAACTGAATATAATTTTTTTCTGCATCTAGCTCTGAAAAAATATTTGGCCTTCTAGCAGTGTGTGGGACTTTCTGTATTAGTCCATCTATACTGCCCTCCATCAGGTTGCAAATTAAAAATAATTTTTATCTGCATCTAGCTCTGAAAAAATATTTGGCCTTCTAGCAGTGTGTGGGACTTTCTCTATTAGTCCATCTATACTGACCTCCATCAGGTTGCAAAATAAAAATAATTTTTATCTGCATCTAGCTCTGAAAAAATATTTGGCCTTCTAGCAGTGTGTGGGACTTTCTCTATTAGTCCATCTATACTGACCTCCATCAGGTTGCAAACTGAATATATATTTTTTCTGCATCTACCTCTGAAAAAATATTTGGGATTCTAGCTGTGTGTGGGACTTGTTCTATTAGTCTATTTATACTGACCTTCATCAGGTTGCAAATCGAATATAATTTTTTTCTCCATCTAACCCAGCCAATAGTTTTGGCCTAATACCACAGTTTGGCCACTCAGCTCTGCTCGGTTTCCATCCATTGTTTTTTTGTGTAAACAACTCCAGAGTTGTGAATTAGTTAACCACCAAAATGAGTGGAAAAAGGCCTGCTGCTGGTGAAAAGGGGAATAGGCGTGTTGGGAAGGGGAAAAAAGGTTGTGTCCGTGGGGTAGGTGTTAAAGCAACAGTAACATGCTGCTGTGTTACCGCAATTTCCTCCGGGATAAATAAAGTATATCTTATCTTATCTTATCTTATCTTATCTTAACATCTGCAGAAGAAAGACCATCTTCCAGCCAAACTAAAATGTCTACTTCTTTTAGCGGACAATGTGATAAGATCCCTTTCTTACGGCCACGCCAATCGCTACAAATTCCAGATGAGGCACAAAAACAGCAGGTGCTTCAACGGATATCAACTGCTTCTTTAAATGGGCTCTCCTCCACATCAACTTCAACATCACAAATACTCCAGTCCTCAAAGGTGTCACCCCAATCGCACTTGCTTCCTCACAGCTCCCAAATCTCCAGCTGCCCGTCTGAGTATGAGGTAGAATAGATAGTTGAGTCTGCAGAGCGGTTTACTCATACTATAGCCTGGGAATCAGAGGTCGACTCCAGCGCTTCTGTGAATCCAGACGAGGAAATGATCTGCACTGATGCCCAGAATCTTTATGAGTCGGATCCAGGACCAGACGCAGAAGGTTCTGACCATAATGTAGACCCTCATTCCCAAACTGTAACTCCTGTTGGTGGAGACAATGAGGAAGACGATGATAAGACTCAAACACCTGATTGGAGCGACAACTTTAGTTTTTTGTCAGGGCAGGAACAGGTTGGCTCTGAGGACGACGGGTGTGATAACGCACAGGGTGATGATGATGAGGTTGGAGATCCCACTTACTGTCAACCCACAGTCAGCCAAGAGATGAGGTCAGCAGAGGAGGTGGAGGAAGATGCTAGTGACGACGAGGTCAGGTTGCGCCTTCCTGGACAGAGACGTAGTACTGGAAGCACGTCAACAACTGCATCCTCAAACACAACTCTGCCTCTCACCACAAGTCGTGGTGGCTCTTCAGGTCGCATGGGTGCTAAGCCTTGCATAGCCTGGGCATTTTTTCAGATCGATAAAGATGACCCAACTCGTGTTATCTGTAACATTTGTCAGCAAAAGCTAAGTAGAGGCCAAAAAATACATAGTTTGAGTACTTCATGCATGAATCGGCACATGGACATGAAGCATAAGTTGCAGTGGGAAGCTCAGTGTGCTACAATGCGGCCTAGCCGGCCGGGCCAACCACCGTCTGCCATATCTTGTGCATCCGCGGCCTCTTCATCCTCTGTGACTGGGGGGACAGCAGTCACACCTGTTTTGGGGCGCAGACCTGCCACCTCTTTACCCGCAACAGCCAGCGTGATTGGCAGGTCATCATTTTCTTTGGAGGTGGTAACACCAGCTGGTGTTGAGCGCTGTCCGACATCGATAGCACCACCTTTGGATCAAGGCAACCTAACATGTCCGCCTGCATCTTCCTCACAGACCGGCAGTTTGCCGGGGACACCCTTATCAACCCCGTCTAAGCACAATAGCCAGCCCTCGGTCCCTCAGATGTGGACAAGTAAAAGACCATTTCCTCCTAGCCATGAGAAAGCTAAGAGGTTGAATTTCACCATCTGCAAGCTCTTGGCTACAGAAATGCTGCCTTTCCGCCTGGTGGACACAGAGGATTTTCGAGACAATATGTCCGTCGCAGTGCCCCAGTACCAGATGCCCAGTCGGCACTACTTCTCAAAGAAAGGTGTGCCTTTCCACCAGATTTAAAATTAAAAATAATTTTTAGCTGCTGACGATGCCATTATCAGCATGACTATTCCGGTGATTTACATGCTGGAGCACATGTTAAACAGAATTCGGAGTCAGGTGGTGGCACAAGAGGAGGTGGAGGAAGTAGAGGAGGAGGAGTTGTATGCGGAAGGGCTAACATCTGCAAGGTCCAGACGGTCGGCAGCACCAAGGCGGCAGGCATGTGAGGGTGGGGGAGATGGTTTTACCAGGGCGCATGGTAGCAGCTAAACTAGTGAGGAAGGTGCAGGAGCCCAGGAAGAAGTGGAGGACGAACTGATGGAAGACTCATCAGATGAGGGAGACTTTGATCACATTTCTGTTGTGCGAGGTTGGGGGGAGAGGACAGAGGAAGGAAGCATGATTGTTACCTCGCCACCAACACAACAGGGACTTGGTGCTCCTGGATGCGCAACACACATGAGTGCCTTCTTGCTGCACTACCTGCAACATGACCCTCGAATTGTGAGAATTAGAAATAATCCTGACTACTGGGTTGCCACACTGTTAGATCCCCGGTACAAAAGTAAATTTGCCGAAATTATTCCTGCCATAGAAAGGGATGCACGCATGCAGGAGTATCAGCAGAGACTGTTGCAGAATCTTACATGTGCTTTTCCACAAAACACCAGTGGTGCACGTAGTGAATCTCACAGTTCCAACTTGCCAACCGTGGGACCGTCAAGTGTTCAGCACTCAAACCGTAACAGAACCACAGTATCTGCTGGTAACATCAATTTTGCGGAATCATTTCACCACTTTTTTAGCCCATCCTTTGCAAGGCCACAGGAGACAAGAAGTCTGACACATAGTCAACGCCTAGAGACGATGGTACAGGAGTATCTCCAAGTAAACATTGAAGCCATGACTGTGTCACTGGACCCTTGCTCTTTTTGGGCTTCCAATCTGGATAAATGGCCGGAGCTAGCCACTTACGCCTTGGAGATCTTGTCATGCCCCGCAGCCAGCATTCTGTCTGAACGTGTGTTCAGCGCTGCTGGTGGTGTGCTGACAGATAAGCGCATGCGGCTCTCCACTGATAATGTAGACAGACTCACGTTCATAAAGATGAACAAATCATGGATCCGAAACGACTTTTCTACCCCTGTGTCATCCTGGGGAGAGTAAAAGCTTGATGATTGGTTAAAATCACCCTACCAACCGCTTTAAGCTTTCAAATTACTAATCATGTTTATCTGTATCTTGGCTGGAAAATAATTTGGGCTTTGTAGCAGTGTGCAGCACTGATTCTATTAGGCCATCTATAATAAGCTCCACCAGATTTAAAATTATTAATCATGTTTATCTGTATCTTGGCTGGAAAATAATTTGGGCTTTGTAGCAGTGTGCAGCACTGATCCTATTAGGCCATCTATACTAAGCTCCACCAGATTTAAAATTAATAATAATTTTTAGCTGCATCTAGCCCGGAAAATAATTTTGGGGCTCCGAGATGCGCAAGACACATAAGTGCCTTCTTGCTGCACTACCTGCAACATGACCCTCATATTGTCAGAATTCGAAGTAATCATGACTACTGGGTTGCCACACTCTTAGATCCCCCAAACTTTTCGATCAACCTTTTCATTTTAATAAAGACCAAAAAAAATGGTCATTTTTGAAATTATAAGCATTAGCAGGTTATTAGAAACTGAAATCAAACAGTTTTCAACTCAAAACTTCATTCTAGGTGATGTTACATTTTCACATAGGACCCCTTGTTCGAAAGGAGCTTCCGAACTCTCTCGTCCATTGAATTTGTCAGGTTTTGGATTGTTTCTGCTTCAATTGTTTAGCATGAGGACAGAATACCCTCCCAGAGGTGTTGCTTAGATGTGAACTGCCTCCCGCCATCATAGACACTCCTTTTGATGATGCTCCAGAGGTTCTGAATGGGGTAGAGGTCAGGGGAGCATGGGGGTCACACCATAAGTTTGTCCCCTTTTATGCCCATATCAGCCAGAGATGCAGATGTTTTATGTGCAGCATGAGATGGTGCATTATCATGCAAAAAAATGATCTTGCTGTGAAATAGACGGTTCTTTTTCTTGAACCATGGCCGGAAGTGCTGTTTGAGAAAATCCACATACATTATGGAGTTCATCTTTACCGCCTTCAGGGATCCTAAAGGGGCCGACAATCTCTCTCCCCATGATTCCAGCCCAAAACATTACTCCACCTCCTCCTTGTTGGCGCTGTAGCCGTGTTTGCGTGGGGTGTCCATCAACCAGCCATCCTCCACTCCATCCATCTGGACCATCGAGCGCTGCACGGCACTCATCCGTGAACAAAACAGTTTTGAAATCAGTCTTCATGTAATGTTTAGCCCACTGGAGCCGTTTCTGCTTGTGTGAAGTGGATAGAGGAGGTCGACAGGATGGCGTATGCACAGCTGCAAACCTCTGAAGGACCCTGCATCTTGTTGTTCGGGGGACGTTGGAGGCACCAGCAGCTTCAAAAACTTGTCTGCTGCTATGACAAGGCTTTTTTGCCGCTGCTCTTTTAACCTGACGTAATTGCCTGTAGGAAAGAGTCCTCAATTTGCCCTTATCAGCACGTACACGTGTGTACTGTGAATCAGCTACATACTTCTTGATTGCCAAGACACTTCATCCTGATCATCGCACAATGTTGATTGTAGTCATGCCTTGACCTAAACACTCCACAATTTGTTGCTTCTCAGCAGCCGACACATCCTTTTTCTTTCCCATTTTGGCAGAAAATGTAGGCTGCTTAATAATGTGAGACAGCCTTCTTAAGTAGTCTTGCCTTTCATTGGACACACCTGCCAAACTAATTAGCACAGGTGTCTGCAATTGCTTACAGTGATATAAAGAGCCCTGACACACATCACCATCAATGAGTTTAACTGACAAACAAACAAATTCTTCACTTATCACTCCTAAACACTTTTTGCATAATAATTTGGAACACAGTGTACATGTGCTTTTCCACAAAACACCAGTGGTTCACGTAGTGAATCTTACAGTTCTAACTTGCCAACCATGGTCTGTATGGAGTTGTTCAATAAAGGGCCCAAAATTAAGATAACATAGATGGGAGAGGTCTCTATGAATAGGAATTCCTAAGTATTTGATACCCTGTGAGGGCCAGGCAAAGGGAAAGTTGGACTGGATGGAATCCTATATGGATTTGGGGAGGGAGACATCGAGGGCCTCAGACTTCGCTGCATTGATTTTAAAATTTGACCATGTAACAAAGTGATCTATTTCAGCCATAACAGCATGGATGGATATATGTGATTGAGTGATATATACTAGGACATCATCAGAAAATAGAGAGCACTTGTACTCGGTGCCTCCCACCTCAATTCACCTAATATTGGGGTTATGGCGAATTGATGAGAGCAGGTGCTCCGTCACTAGGATGTATAAGAGAGGGGACAGAGGACATCCCTGCCTTGTCCCATTGGTGATTGTGAAAGGTGATGAAAATGTTCTGATGCACCCCCTGGGCCTTGGGACACCCGGAGCCGGACCCTTTTTGGTGGATGCTGGTGGTTGTAGTCTTCGTGGCGGCGACCCGGTTCCGTGGCTCAGGGTGGTCAAACCAGTGGCGGAACTATTTATGTGGTTTTGATGTTTAAATGTCCGACTACGCCACCTGTGGATTGCGGTCAGAGTGAACCGCCGCTGCAGGGCAGACCGCTGAGGCTGGTGTTGTGGGTGCAGCAGAGCGTAGCATAACTCCCCACGGGAGGAGTATAGCCTCAGGGCAGTGTATGCGGTGGATGGGGGTGATGGTGCAGGGCAGCAGCAGTAACGACACGGAGTCAGTGATGCAGTCCAGGGCCTTTACTCACAGTTCTTATTATCCAGACCACGTCTGCAGGTAACGGCTGCCCACGTCGTACTGTGCTCACCAGGTGAGGGGCTCAGACAACTCCCAGATAACTTTGGAGCGCTTCACAGGACCCCCTTTGTGTGTCCTTTGTCTGGCCTTTCTTACCAACCCTTCTGTCCGGCTGCCTCGGGCCTCCTCTTGGTAAACTTGGCGCCAGTTTCCCTGACCCTATGTGGTGCCTTCCTAGCGGGTGTAGCGAGGGGCTGCGCCACATAAAATGTCAGAGCCTCCAGTTTCTAGCTGAGGGTCGTTTCCTGCCTCCACTAGTTTCGGGGACTGGTCTCCCCCTTTGGCCTGACCCCTCCACGCAGGTGGATTCGGGCGTGCGGTGGCGACTCGCCCGTCCGCACCCCTGGGATCCCTTCATTCCTCGTTCCTGGAGCCTTCTCCGCTCCTCTTCCTTCCTTCTCCCTCTTCCAGGCCTGGGCCTCTGTTACTAGGCCCGCCTCCGGAGCAGAACTCATGCAGAGCCCCTGCTCCCTGCCACTTCTGCTCAGACTTCTCTGCACTGAACTAAGATGGTGCCCACCTTTTATACTCCCTTCTCAATGCACCCAGGAACTGCTTCCTCCCTGCTCCTGCACTACAGGGTTCCCCTTCCTCAGTGTTCCCTCCCCCCACTCCAGCCAGGGACAGGGACTGTCGTGCCCATCTCAGAGGCATATTGGTCGCCCTGCCCCACGGCAATGTGGTGTAATGCATGCAGTTGTCGGGTCCTGATCCACACTCCATCCTTACCTGAGAGTGAGATATCACACCTCTGGGTGAGGTGCAATACCTCTGTAGCAACCGAGCCCTCAGGGTGCTACAGTTCCATTTATCTTCAGCCTAGGTGACGTATTGTGATACAGGGCCATGATTTTGGCTATAAAAGGGTCCCCTAGACCAGTGTTCCCCAACTCCAGTCCTCAAGGCCCACCAACAGGTCAGGTTTTCAGGATCTCCTTAGTATTGCCCAGGTGATGGAATTATTGCCTGTGCAGGTGATGGAATTATCACCTGTGCAATACTAAGGAAATCCTGAAAACATGACCTGTTGGTGGGCCTTGAGGACTGGAGTTGGGGAACCCTGCCCTAGACCCCTACCCCAAGCTTTTTAAGAGAATCATATATGGCGTGCCAGGAGACTCTATGGAATGCTTTCTCAGCATCCAACGAGAGTATCTAATTACAAATTTTTAACTGCATATAGCCCAGGAAATACTTTGTGCCTAGTAGCAGTGTCTGCTAGTCAGCGGATTATCCCGGCTGTTAAGCAAGCTACACCACCTGTAGTTTGGACACTTCATTTTTTCAAAGGAAATGCTTCGGGACCACGGGATACTCAGTGAAGAGCATCAGGAGGCACCCCAAGGCATAGGGGCTGGGACTGGCAGTAGGATGCCTTGCGGTGGACAGCCGAGCTCGATCCTTATAAAAGCTTTTTAACTGCAGCAGCTTTAGTGGACGCTACTGGAGGTGGAATTACACGGCTGCTGGCATGAGACTTGCCCTCCAATAGATCCTTGTAAATGGATTTAAAATGTATTCATTCAAATTAGAGAGACAATTTAAATTAAAAAGCTTAGAGCTGCCTCCACCACAGGGGGGCTCGCTCGACCCACCAGCGGACAGGCACCAGTATTGGGAGAGGGGGGCTGGCCATCAGGGTTCACCGCGGCTCTGGCACAAACCCGGCGACACAGAGGTGGCACGGGCAGGAGCGGACTGAACGTGTCGGCTTCTCACTTTTTGGATTTTAGAAGGGCATGACATGCCTATATTTGTGTCTCCCCCTCCTTTTACTCCTCCACCTCTTTTCTTTTCGCATGATTATATGTACTTGTCACTTTTCCATGTGTTAGTTGTGTCTTCTGAGCAGTTTGTCAGCTTTTGGACACCTTTGAAGGTGTTTTCTATGTGTTTCTATGTGTTTTTGTTTGCCTGCCATTGGTTTTAACGGTGTTCGAAGGTGTTCGACGAACAGTTCGACAAACAGTTCGGCGAACACACGGGTGTTCGACGAACCGAACCGAACTCGAACACTACGGGGGTGGCTCAACACTAGTGACTACCTCTTGAAGCTCATCAAGAGAATGCCAAGAGTGTGCAAAGCAGTCATCAAAGCAAAAGGTGGCTACTTTGAAGAACCTAGAATATAAGACATATTATATTATTTTTTGTTAACTATATAATTCCACATGTGTTAATTCATAGTTTTGATGCCTTCAGTGTGAATGTACAATTTTCATAGTCATGAAAATACAGAAAAATCTTTAAATGAGAAGGTGTGTCCAAACTTTTGGTCTGTACTGTATGAGTAATGCTATGCAACCCCACATGATGGGTCTTTCGCCAATCCTATTATTAACCCCCTCCCCTATCCTGTAGTGCTGGGTTTTTTCTTCAGCCAATATTTTGATATCCCGCCCATATAATATTTATTAGCTGCTTTGGGGTTTCCTCTTCCTCTTCTCCCCAGCAGCCGGGGTCAGGTCATTTTTACCACACAATGTATGCCGCATAAATAATTCCCAAAAAATAATGTCACTAGGAATTTTTTTCCTATTTTCCAGTATAGTATGAGGTAAATTGAATGGTGTCATTCAGAATTACAGCATTACAGCTCATCCTGAAAAAAAAACAAGCCCTCATACGTCTAGGTGGATGGAAAAATAAAAAAGTTATGGCTCTTGGAAGAAAGGGAGGAAAAAACAGATATTGGCCATGTCGGGAATTGTTAAAGCAGTACATTCAGCTCCGTTCAGATTGTATTCAGACTCATTTGTAATACATAAAAAAATTTCTTCTTTCTGTAGTTATGTAGTCTCGTTATCTGACAATTGATTGATTTAAATACTGCCCTCTCCTCTTCATAAATATTTCCCAATCTCCAGATGCAAAGCAGGCTGCTCTTACAGGAGTAGAATTAGTATGGATTGTGTTGTTCACAAATGTCAATTGACATTTAAATTCTCCTTTGCCAACAGGTCAATAAGTTATTTCAGTGTAATAGCATATGCTATTATATGCTCCAAGATTTTTTAGGTGACTTCTACCATGATTATATATATCTGAACTGTCTATCGACTTGTAAAAAGAGCACTGGATATCTAAGTAAATTAACAAATTGAAATACTAATTGGGAAATACATTAATTTAAATGCCTCTATGGTTCCCAATAGATAGACAGTCTGACAGATAGATCTGATAGATAGAATGGTAGATTGATCTCAGATCTTTAGATGATTCTCACCAGTTAGGCGCCCCCTAGCTGTCGTTGAGGAGGTACAACTGAGGAAGTTATAACAGAAGTGGTCATAAGGTGCACAATCCTTTTTCCAGTTACACAAATCTCAATTAGCAGCAGCATTTACTTATTTTATGCTTATTTCAATATTATATGTTGTTATATGTTGTTGTTCACAAGAAAAATGAAAGATAAAGAGGTTGTCCACTACAATAAATAATGCCCCCATCGATTTAAACAGTAGAAAGAAGTCTTTTTGTAAATACCTTCCGTTGTCATTTTTGCCTGTGAGCGGCGCTATCACTGACCGCCCACTAGGCATCACATGACCTGGGCTGCAGTCTTCCGGGAACCCAGAGGAGTTATCCAGTGACACGCACCCCCCTGATTGACTGGGCTGTGGGTGGGGTTTCACCGCACTACACAGCACAGCATCCAGCGCACGCTTGCAGCCAATGAAAGCAGAGGAGAGAGGTAAAGCACATGCTGGATGCTGGGCTGTGCTGTGTGTTAGAATCTATATTGTTTTACTATCGGCCATCTTGTTGTGGTTTGCTGGCTTCTAGTCTTTTCTTCTGGTGCTGGGTGTCTTGGTCACATGATCTCTTCACTCTTTATTACTCAGCACCTGCCTCCCATTCCCCGCTGGACTGTTACGCTTGAGATCTGGCTAAGTTACCTTGTTAAGTTCTTTGTGCTTTGGACAATTGATGTCCTGGAACTTCTTGTTCCACCATTTTGTTCCCTTCAGTCTACTTTTCTGCAACTAACTTGTCTGTTAGGAGGTCTCCTGTATTTGCTCCCAGTCCTTAGATCTTCTAGGGACCCCTTTCCCCTTCCTTCAGGTCTTTGTTTGAGTTCAGTGCAGGAGTTTCGATGGGGCTATTCACAACGAATAGGACACATACCCCAGCGTAGGGTTAAGCTGAGTCTCAGTGCAAGGACAGCTTTTCCCTCCTATTTCTTAGTTCTAAGTTGCAGTATATAACACTGCGGTGAAATGCTGCCCACAGCCCAACAATCAGGGGGATGAGTGTCACTGGATCACGCTTCTGAGTTCCCGAAACTCGACATGACATCAGCGGATGTCAGAGGAGGCTGCAGCCGGGGTCAGTGACAGTGTCGCTCACAGGCAAAAATGACAATGGAAGGTGTTTACAAAAAAGATTTCTTTCTGCTGTTTAAATTGATGGGGTTCTTATTTATTGTAGTGGACAACCTCTTTAAACTGAGCAATTTTTGGCATAGACTATTGACGCGCCCCTGGGCCTGTGTCGCGCTGCGTTGCGCACGCGGGAGCTTACCCGGAGCCGGATCTGTTTAGGGTTGTAGTCTCGTGGCGGTGACCCGGTCCGTGCCCAGGGAGTCAAACTGGACGGCAGTCTGTTAGCGGTAGAAAATGGTTGATGACTACGCCACCCGTTGAATGCAGCCAGGGGGCTGCTGCTGCAGGGCAGACCGCTGAGGCCGGTGGAAGGATGGTGCAGCGTGATAGTATAACCCCCAACGGGAGGGGTATGGCCTCAGGGCAGCCGACGTGGATGATGGGGGTAGCAGGAACCACTCAGAGACGGTATGGTAGCGTTCAGGGTCTTTACTGGTAACAACGATAGACCCTCCCGGAGTACTTGCTAGCGAACGGGGCCTGGTCAGTCCTTGAGCAGATGGGATCTCCCCTGGCCAGGCGTAGTTGTAGGCCTCCCAAGCTGACTGTACTCTTCTGGCTACCTTGCTAGAAGCTGATGTAAGTAGCCCACGTCCCTGAGTGTACCGTGTGGTGCTCACCCGTATGGCCGGTGACTCGGGGCCTTCTAATGGCTTCCGCTCCACGATGGCGGTGCTGGTCCCACGCGTGTGACCGGGCCTTCGGGCTTCTGGGCCAGGGGACCTGAAATCCCCTGCCTGACGGATTCTGCTGCTGGGTAGAAGTTAGTCCCCACAGCCTCGGACTCCGGGTCCGGTAAAGAATCTTCTTAGTCAGGGCGAGCTCTTTAGCTGCCAGCCCCTGACTCCTTGTGACTCTGCTGCTTCCTATGCTGCTCTTGTCTCTACTCTTCCTGGACTCACTAACCCTGCCTCAGCCCCGGGTTTATACAGGGGAAGTTCTTCCCCTCCCAAGGCTGGGCAGGAGGTGTGGCATGCACAGGATCCCTGACCAAAGGACCTCCCACCTGCTCTCAGACGTAATATCTCTATCACTGTGACAACCAGACCCCTGGGGTGTCACACTCCCCCCTAGTGAAATTTAGTACTCCGGGACTAAACACTTTTTAGAAAAATATAACAAGGTATATCAAAGAACAATAAAATACAATAAGGAAACACAATAAGATGGTCACGGATGTCCGCAACCGGGTGCAGTCTTTGAAGAAAAGCAAAGGTGTCCATTTCACCAACACAGGGAGACGTAACCAGGTAGGGGTCTGTCCTACCCCGAGTCCTTAACAGTCTCTAGTCCATCCTGGGTTACGCTCCAACTATATACAAAGGATTCCCGGTAAATCCACCGAAGACTCCTAAAAACAACTAGAAACACAAAATTACACACAAGCAACAATAAACAGGTAAACATTGTAAAACAACTTAAACATTTAGATCCTCCAACGTGCGGGTAACTGGCCTCTAGTGGCCCTAGTGGACCTACGGAGCTGACTGTCTGGCCCTGAACTACAGGGTGTAGGAGCTGTCAAGGGTAAACTGGGCAGCTGTCTACCGGCTCTTTGTCTCACTAGGGGTACGGCAGGCTCACTATAAGCAGAGGGTGGATTCTCCTGTTCCGCTTGGGTGGAGTCTTCTGCCTCCTGGACCGGCTGCTCTTCCAGCTCTACCCGTTGCTCCGTAGGTTCTTGGGATGATGGTTGGAGGAAGGTGAGTACGGGTACCACAACTGCACCATTGACTTGAGTCCAAGACCGAGGGAAGTCCCCGAGCACGGTACTAACCATATCTTCCCTTTCTTCCACGGGTCGATGGTCTTCCTGTTCCTCCTCAGGGTTCCTCAGTTGTTCGGGGCACTTCTTCAGGTGGTCCCGGGATACAATGGCTGTGGTTTCCCCTCCGTCTTTACTGATGGTACAGACCTTCGGGTTCTCGTGGCTTGAGGGCAGTACGGTGTACGGGTCCTTCTCCCACTGGTCGTCCAACTTGTGGAGCCGTCTCTTCCTCTTCAAGACCTGCTCTCCGGGTACCAGGGGAACAGCGGGAGCATACTGGTTGTAAGTCTTCTCTTGTCTTTCCCTAGCCTGACAGAGACTTCGCTCCACGCTCTCCTGTACTTTCCGGTACTGCTGCTGCCTCTCTGTGTCCCAGTCCGTTTCTGGTGAAGTGTCCTCGGGCGTCAGGACTCCCATTTCCAGGTCAACAGGTAACTTACCAGGTCTTGCCCTCATTAGGTAAGCCGGGGTACAGTTGGTGGAACCTACCGGGATGTGGTTGTATAGGTCCACCAGATCGGGCAACTTCTCAGGCCACAGACTGCGTTCTTCCAGGGGCAACGTTTTTAGAAGATCCATTACCACCTGGTTCATTTTCTCACAAAGTCCATTAGTTTGCGGATGGTAGGGTGTCGTCCTTATCTTCCGGCAGCCATACAGATTGCAGAATTCCTGGAAGACCTCTGCTTCAAAGGCAGGTCCCTGGTCCGTCAGCACTTGGTCCGGGTACCCGTGTGGACGGCAAAAGTGCTGCTGGAAGGCTCTAGCTGCTGTTCGAGCCGTTAAGTCCTTGACGGGGACGACAACCAGAAACCGGGAGTAATGATCCACGATGGTTAACGCGTAGACGTAGCCACTTCTGCTGGGGGTCAGTTTTACATGATCCAAGGCTACCAGTTCCAACGGTTGCCGGGTGACGATGGACTGCAGGGGAGTCTTCTGGCTGGCCCGGTCCTTCCTTCTCAGATTGCACGGGCCACAGTCTCTGCACCACTTCTCGATGGTTCCCCTCATGCCTACCCAGTGGAACCGCTCGCGCAGCAGGAACTCCAGCTTTTTCCACCCGAAGTGTCCAGCTCCGTCGTGGTATGCCTCCATCACCATGGCTGCGTCTCTTCGTGGCACCACTACTTGCCAGAGTAGTTCATGCGTCCTGGAGTTAACCATTCTGCGGCACAACTTCCCCTTGTAAAGGAACAGTCGACTCTTCTCTGCCCATAGTTGTTTGGCTTCCTCTGGAGCGTCTGATTCCAGGCTAGCCTCCGGGCGAGTCAGCATCTCCTTCACCAGTCGGACGGCAGGGTCGCTGTCTTGCGTTTCCGCCCAGTTGTAGTGAGGTAAGGGGTTCAACGTAGCAGCCTGCTTACTCCTTACCCGGTGGGAATACTGGATAGTCCCATGACGGTGGAACGCAGGGAGTTCAACTTCTTCCAGTCCCTCCGGATCTTCTCCTCCGTCCGGCAGGTTGGGCATCCTGGACAGGGCGTCCGCGTTGGTATTGGAGCGCCCTGCCCGGTATTTAATTGTGAACTCGTAGTTGGACAGACGGGCCATCCACCTCTGCTCCAGGGCACCGAGTCTTGCCGTGTCCAGGTGTGTCAGCGGGTTGTTATCCGTGTATACGGTGAACCGGGAAGAAGCGAGGTAATGCCTAAAGCGCTCGGTGACTGCCCATACCACGGCCAGGAACTCTAACTTAAATGAGCTGTAATTTTCGGGGTTCCTTTCGGTGGGTCGCAGTTTTCGGCTGGCATAGGAGATTACTCGTTCTCTCCCCTGCTGAATCTGGGACAGTACGGCTCCTAGCCCGATGTTACTGGCGTCGGTGTAGAGGATGAAGGGCTGGCTATAGTCCGGGTACGCCAAGATTTCATCCCCCGTGAGGGCCATCTTCAGCTGGCGGAAGGACTCTTCTTCTAGCTTTTCCCATTTGAAGGGCGGCTTCTGGTTCTTGGCCTTCCGGGACTGGCCTATCAGGAGGTCCTGCATAGGTGCTGCCTTTTTGGTGAAACCGGGAATAAACCTTCGGTAGTAGCCTACCAACCCTAGGAACTGCCGCACTTCTTTTACGCTGGAGGGGCTTGGCCATCCCTTAATTGCGGTGATCTTATCGGGGTCGGGAGCCACTCCGTCAGCGCTCACCACGTGTCCCAGGTATTGCACCTTTGGTTTCAGGAGGTGACACTTGGAGGGTTTCACCTTTAGGCCGTAACTCGCCAGAGCTTCGAACACCTCCGCCAGGTGTTTCAGGTGGTCCTCATAAGTTTTGGAGTATACGATGACATCGTCCAGGTACAACAGGACCGTCTCGAAGTTTCTGTGGCCCAGACAGCACTCCATTAATCGTTGGAAGGTTCCTGGGGCGTTGCAGAGTCCGAACGGCATGCAGGTGAACTCGCTAAGTCCCATCGGGGTGGTGAATGCGGTCTTCTCCCGGTCCGCCTCTGCTACAGGAACCTGCCAGTACCCGCTAGTGAGATCCAAGGTAGAGAAGAAGTTAGCAGATCTTAAAGCAGCCAATGACTCCTCTATCCTTGGTAAGGGGTACGCATCCTTGTGTGTGATACGGTTGATTTTCCGGTAATCTACACACATCCTCATGGTGTTGTCTTTCTTTTTGACTAAAACTAGTGGGGCTGCCCAGGGGCTACAGCTATCCCGGATTACCCCAGCCTCCTTCATGTCTCTAAGCATCCCCTTGGCGTGTTGGTAATGTGCAGGGGGTACGGGTCGATACCTCTCTTTTATGGGAGGATGATCTCCCGTGGGGATGCGGTGTTCTACCCCCTTGACTCGCCCGAAGTCTAACGGGTGTTTACTAAACACTCTCTCATACTCTTGAACCACCCGATAGACTCCTTGTTTCTGGTGTGAGGGAGTGGAGTCAGTACCCAGATGTAGTTGCTGACACCAGTCCTCCATGTCTTTCTTAGAGCCGTTACCTTCCTCCGGGTGAGATGGAGGCAAGGGTTCCACAGATTGTATAGAATTTTGATTAGTGGTATATAATTTGGCTAGCGTGGCATACCGGGGCAGGTACACTTCCCTCTCCCCGATATTTATTATGCGAACGGGCACCCTCCCATGGCGTACATTGACCACCCCCCGTGCTGTCAAAATGGTGGGCCTACTGTCTGAGTAAACTGGTTCTACCATTGCCTGGTAATCTCTACCTCTCAGACCAATAGCTGCCCGGCACCAAATCATCATTTCACTTTTTGGGGGCATGGCAATAGGAAAAGGGTCACACATTCTTACGCTACCAATCTCACCGCCGGAGAGTTCCACTTGTTGCCGTTGCATCAGTGCCCGGATCTCTTTCTGGAGCACCCGCTGCTCGCCGGAGCTGGCATTCTTGGCAACCTGCTGTAAAAGGAAAATCACCTCTGCAAGACAATTTTCAATTACATTAGTTCCTAGAGTTATTTTTGGGTGACTCTCATGTTTGTCAATATCTACAATGATCAGTCCCTGTGCGGCCAGTTCGACTCTACCAATTTTGATGGTCACCTCTTTAAATCCGATCTGTGGCACGGGCTGACCATTGCTGGCGATGATACTCAAGTCGTCGTCAGGGTAGCGGGTAATATCCGAGTCATTCCAGTACTGCTTGAAGAGCACGTACGGGATGGTGGTGACCTGTGACCCGGTGTCCAGTAGGGCACTCATGGGAATGCCATCCAGTACCACAGGCAAGACTGGACGTCCTCCCACATATCTGTCGCGCCAGTTCGATGGGCCTGGTGATCTTTTTCCTGGGGGTTGGCCCTCTACCCCAGGTTGTGCCCGTTTAAAGAACAGTACCTTTCCATATGTCCGGGTTGATTGCAGCGGCGGCAGATGGGTCGTCCGTCCTCGCTGTATCGGTCACTGGGTCTTCCTCTGGCCGGTGGGGTCCTCCTTGGTCGACGCCACGGGATGTCCTCCGGTCCGGATGCCAGCTGGATCTTCCCTGGAGTGGAAACCTGTAAAGACTGCACAGTTCGGGTTAGCGCAGCAACGCTTTTAGCTAGCTCTTGGACCTGATGGTGTAGGTCTGGAGCCGGGTCATTGTCCAAAGCCTGCGCATCAGCTCCCACAGGCCCTGCTGACAAGGGCGCCGCCTCCTGGTAGTAAGTTTTAGTGGGGCGTCTGTGGGTCACAACGCCACCTGGTGCCGGTTCTCGGAGCACCCGGATGGCTCTGTCCTTGAACTGTGCAAATTCTAGATGAGGGTCCTGTAAGGCCATTGCCCGCAACTGGGTGCGGTGGGCATTGCAATATAAACCCTCTATAAATTGTTCGGTCAACAGCCTGTCCTCGTTTCCCACTCCATTAGGGTCGGTCTGCTTAATGGCCCTCAGGGCCTCTTGTAGGTTGAGTGCATAGTCCCTTATACTCTCATGCGCTCGCTGCTTGCACCCGTAGAATCTAAGTTTAATCTCGGCTGAGGTGCGGGTATCAAAGGTGTCCTTCAGCCGGGTTAGTATCCCTGCGACAGTCTTCCTCCCAGGTGGCCAGGATTTTACTTCCCTTTTGGCTGCCCCAGTTAGTTGGGCCACCAGGATGCTCACTTTTTGCTCTTCTGTGAGGGGGTACACCTGGAAGAGGCTATCCAGCTTTTCTTTAAAGTCATTCAGGGTATGTGACTCCCCTGAGTACTGGGGTAGCCAAGCTGCTCCCGGGATATAGGGCATGGTGAAGGGCATAACTGCAACAGCGGTAGCGCTGGCGGGGGTTGAGGCAGTGGAGCTCTCCTCCGTATCCGACATCTTCCTCCCCCCTAGTGGACCGTGGCCTACCTTGCGATGATCCTGTTCCGTAGGCCGCGGCTCCGCAGTGGATCGTCAGGGTTGAGGACCTTCCGTCGCGCTCCTGTGACGTCGGCGTCTGCTGGGCTCCTTCCAGGACCTTACGCAACGTCCGGAAGTGAGGCGGGGCTTCAGTTCTCGCGCGCTTTCGGAGTCCACGCCCCTCTTCTTCCCGCGCGGCGTCCTCAAGATGGCGTCCAATGGCGGGAAAACTCCACGGATGGCGGGAAGAAGGCTGAAGATGGCGCCGGATGGCGGGAAACTTCACCGATGGCGGGAAGAAGGCTGAAGATGGCGCCGGATGGCGGGAATCTTCACCGATGGCGGGAATCTTCACCACTGGTAAGTTTGAACAGTCTTTGCTTTTCAGGCACGCAGTACCCGGTGGTTGCGGGCACGTGATCCTGCCGACTACGCCAAAGTTGACGCGCCCCTGGGCCTGTGTCGCGCTGCGTTGCGCACGCGGGAGCTTACCCGGAGCCGGATCTGTTTAGGGTTGTAGTCTCGTGGCGGTGACCCGGTCCGTGCCCAGGGAGTCAAACTGGACGGCAGTCTGTTAGCGGTAGAAAATGGTTGATGACTACGCCACCCGTTGAATGCAGCCAGGGGGCTGCTGCTGCAGGGCAGACCGCTGAGGCCGGTGGAAGGATGGTGCAGCGTGATAGTATAACCCCCAACGGGAGGGGTATGGCCTCAGGGCAGCCGACGTGGATGATGGGGGTAGCAGGAACCACTCAGAGACGGTATGGTAGCGTTCAGGGTCTTTACTGGTAACAACGATAGACCCTCCCGGAGTACTTGCTAGCGAACGGGGCCTGGTCAGTCCTTGAGCAGATGGGATCTCCCCTGGCCAGGCGTAGTTGTAGGCCTCCCAAGCTGACTGTACTCTTCTGGCTACCTTGCTAGAAGCTGATGTAAGTAGCCCACGTCCCTGAGTGTACCGTGTGGTGCTCACCCGTATGGCCGGTGACTCGGGGCCTTCTAATGGCTTCCGCTCCACGATGGCGGTGCTGGTCCCACGCGTGTGACCGGGCCTTCGGGCTTCTGGGCCAGGGGACCTGAAATCCCCTGCCTGACGGATTCTGCTGCTGGGTAGAAGTTAGTCCCCACAGCCTCGGACTCCGGGTCCGGTAAAGAATCTTCTTAGTCAGGGCGAGCTCTTTAGCTGCCAGCCCCTGACTCCTTGTGACTCTGCTGCTTCCTATGCTGCTCTTGTCTCTACTCTTCCTGGACTCACTAACCCTGCCTCAGCCCCGGGTTTATACAGGGGAAGTTCTTCCCCTCCCAAGGCTGGGCAGGAGGTGTGGCATGCACAGGATCCCTGACCAAAGGACCTCCCACCTGCTCTCAGACGTAATATCTCTATCACTGTGACAACCAGACCCCTGGGGTGTCACACTATGACCTCAGATGGTGAAGCCCCAGGAGAACAATTTGTAGAGACCCTGCTATAACTGTATAGTGTGACAATTTACTTTCATGTCCCCTGTGCATTGCACTTGTATGATAGGAGAAAACCAAAGGCTAAATCTGAAAAGCAAGCTACCTGCTGATCCCATCAAATGCATCAAATCACGTAAATCATTCATTCTATATTTGTATATTTCTCATAGTTATTTCCCTATAGAATGTGACTGCAAAACAAAAACATACCTGAAGAATGGATTGAAATATCAGGCAAAGTATTTCAATCCACATATCAAAGTGAATGCCTAAGAAGTATGAGTTTAGCAATTAAAATGCTGTTTAATATAATAAACTATCCAACCAGTCTTCGTGTCATCTCTCTGGTGAGAATAAACAGAATTGGGTCAATACTGGCAGATAGTAATTTAACTCTAAAATAAAACTGTAGATGGGTTCTTTTTCATTCTGGGAACAGATGTCTGTGTCTAACCAGGGGATATAGTGTTACTGTCTGCAGTAGAGATAATTAGCTAGAAGGTAAAAACACAGGTTCTTCGAAATAGCTGGCAGAAAAGAATGACCGAGAGCCTATGACCTCAATTCTTCAGACCTAGCATAGGTATGTATTCCACAACACTGGGCAACGATACAGATATGTATAAAGGATTCACTTTTTAATATACCAGATTTTTGCTGTTTCCCTGCATATTATGCACAGAAAAAAGCACAGTTAAAAGAAAATAAACCAGGAAAAGAAGCCATACCTTATTACATGCAGTCAATCCTGGGAAATGCTGTAAGATCCACTTTTGCAAAACACTGAATAAAGTGTTTCTCATTTTTAAATTTACTTCCCAATAGAATAAAAAATGCTACAATTAAATAAAAAAGGAATTTAGCACTAAATTGGACGAGGCTGCAGCATTTAGTTTTTAATTGTAAATATCCTTTTGATTGTAACAGTGGCAAAAATGTGTGCATGCATATAGACATTGACATGAAACATGGAAGACACCAGTAAAGTGTTTTTCTCATTTGAAGAGGGCCAATTGTTTATTATAGAAAGTCAATATCTTCAGAAATACTGTAAGTGCATATACACCAAGTGTGGATCATTAGAATATTTTAATAACGTGTCCAAGTACATTCACTAAAAATTGACCTGTCGCAAAAATGCACACATTTAAAAAAAAATTTAAAAAAATGGGGAATAAAACTAGCATATGGCATGGACAGGATTAAAGGCATCTTCCATAATACCTGGTTGCACAACTTTTGAAAACGACAGCTGCGACTTTTTTTGAAGCATCCATGAGCTTCTTGCACCTGTCTGTTGGGAGTTTCTTCCACTGCAGTTCTCTGGAGCTCTTGCATATTTGTATCGTTCCTTTTCCCAAAAGTCGATTTTTGCTTTCCCCAAAGATTTTCAATTAGATTTAGATCAGGACTCTTTACTAGCCAGTTTAAAACAGTCCATTTTTTCTTCCTTATCCATTTGGATGTGTGCTCTGGGTCATTATCCTTCTTTAGGACCTATTTAGTACTACTCAAACCTAATATTCTTAGTTTTGAAAGTAAATTTCACTCTAAAATGCTCTGATAATGCTCTGATCTCCATGTTCCTGTAACGCGTTCAAGGCTAAGCAGCCTCACAAAATTATGGATTTTCTACTATACTTTACTGTAAGTAGGATGCACTTGTCTTTATGTGCTTCATTTCAACAATAAACATAACACTGATATGCATTGCCAAAGAAGCTTGGCTTAATCTGTCGATTTTCTTAGAAGAATTGTGGTTTGTCTATGTAAGCTTTGGTAAAGTTCAATCACTCCTTTTTATGTCCTTCTTTAAGGAGGGGGGGAGAGTCCTGCTTGACCTAGGCCCATAGAATCTTGTTTTATTCAGTGTGCTGCATACAGTATGCTACAGATTGAAATCATCACTCTATATGTCTTCAGTTCAGCTTGAAGTTCTCTGAATGTTACAAGTGGTTTCCTTGCTGCATTACAAACTAACTTTCTTAGGGTTCTCCATCAGGTTTCTTCTTTCCACCTTGTCCTGGGTTGTTTTACACTGTTCCATAAATACTAAACTTCTTGATAACATTTCAAACTGTTGAACTGAGGATGCCAAAGTCTTTGGAGATAGGCTTGTACCCTTTAGACTGCTTGTGCTTAGTAATAATAGTATTTCTGGTCTTCTCAGACAGCTTTCTTGCCTTTTTCATTGTGAACAAGGAATAGAGAATAAAAGCGACTTAACACACACATAGATGGTTGCAAGCACAATCTATGTGTGTAAATCATAGAAGCCATATTGCAACCACTAACGGATAACTGATCATTAAAGGGCTCTCATTGTCTATTAGATGTTATTCTGGCTCTACTCATTTCCATATCGAGAGGTAAGCAGCGCTGTTAACGTCACATCTACAGATGCCTATAGGGAGGACTGCAATACCTATAAGGACATTTGCAATCAGCAGGTTCTGCATGCATCCTTGTATCTGTAGATTTGGTACCACCAGTGCTGCTCACCTCCCAATACAGAAGTGATTGGACCCAGATAATCCCTTAAGGCTGTACAAATGGCACATAACTTACAATAATCTTAGTTTCATGTTTACAAGGATTATTACAGCTTTGCTCACTTCTGTATTGGGAGATAAGCAGCAGGGTGATGTCATGTATACAAATATAGATACCAAGGTACATACCTCCAGTAATAATGTCCACCAGAGCTTCTCCATTAATAATAACTTTGTCATGCTCCTGGGTTCAAACCCTTGATCCTGTGTTTTGTGGTCGGCTTCTGTGTTCTCCAAGCCACAGCAGACATACTTTTTCTTATTCTTATTTCTTATTCTGGCTGCAGTCTGTTTAGCATATCACAGGTGTTTTCATTTGTCTGTCCTATCACCTTTTGGGTGCGGCTTTATATTCTGTCTCCCTGCTGGCATTTCCTACTGGTGATACTTTCTTGTGTATGTTCAGCCATTCTGCTGTAGCTTAAAGCCAGTCAGTGAAATTCCAGCTAGGGTTTTTTCTCCTTGCTGTTTCTGTTCTTTATTCTGCATCTACCTTCTGTTTCTATATCTGCATATTTCTAACAGTATATACTTTATTTTGTATTTCATGGTTTATTTTACTCACTCTGGGGTCTTTTCCTTTTTTCAGCACACTTTCCCTTTTGTAGGTAATTCACACTCTGCTCTGCCCTCCGGTTCTTTAGGAGGAGCGTGATGCATTCAACGGCCTTTTTGGGCAGCATAGGTCTGAGTTGCCATATTTTAGTCTATGATTAGGATGATATCTGCTCACGCAGGAACAACTAGGGCCTGCGGGGTCAGGATCTCATGACTGTACAGGAACTGACAGGGTCAGTTGCAGTATTTAGATTTACCTATTATCTCGAGTGAGTAGCTACTCTAGCACAACAGTCCTCCAGAGTCCCTCCAGTAATAATGTTCCCTGAGCTCCTCTATTAGTAATATCTCCAGTGCACCTCCAGGAATAATGTCCCCCAGAACTCCCCCAGTAATAATGTCTCTAAAGGTCTGCAGACTCAGTGTCTACTTACCTCATCTTCTCCCCCAATTTCCAAAGCCCGCTGAGTCGTCTTCAGCGCTTGCCTTAAGCATGCCTACCCCTACTCTGGAGTATTATAAAAGATTTTACTTATGTAATTTTAAAAATAAAATATTAATAAAACAATTAATAATTCCATTATTGCATCAGTTTCTATCATCTAAACAAAATATATAGTCAGTCTTACACTAAAATAGATCAGTAGTTGGTACCCAAATCAAGTCCTGTCAAACTAATCTGATCAGCTTTTTTGAGGATCTAAGTTCCAGACTGGACCAGGAAAACGTAGTGGATGTTGTTTATATGGACTTTTCAAAGGCGTTAAATGCGGTGCCTCACAGAAGGTTGGTACATAAAATGGGAATAATGGGAATAGGGGAAAATATGTGTAACTGAATTAACAACTGACTCAGAGTTAGGAAACGGAGGGTGGTTATTAACCCTTTCACAAGATATGACGTACATTTACATCACATGTCATGTCCCTGACTTTGATGCGGGCTTGCACACCTAGCCCACATCTTTCCCAGGAGATGATGACTGATTTAATCAGCCACCATGAGCTTCTAACGGCCGTGGGTGGAGCAGAGCCATGACAGCCGGGGGGTCTGCTGAAGACCTCAGTGCTTGTCATGATGATTCTCCAGTATAAGCCAGCCATTAGCTGGCGTTCATAGAAGATGGTGATTTTCACTATACATAGTAGTGCTGATATACTGCTATGCATAGTACAAGCGATCAGATGATTGAAGTTTTAAGTCCCCTAAGAGGACTATTAATCCATTTACGACCTTGGAAGTATCCGTATGTCCAGGTCGCCTAGTACCTAACGACCTTGGACGTAAGGATACATCATATTTTTAATGCGGGGATGCGACCGAAGTCGCGGTGATCGCATTATAGTTCCGGTGCCATCTTACCACAGGGAACATAGAGTCGTCGTCCCGGGGGTGGCGATACACCCCAACAACTACGATCGCTGTGATTGGCTGCTCAATTCTGAACATCCAATCGCAGCATTTCTAAGTGTTTCAGTCAATCGGATTGCCTGAAACACTGATGTTCAGCTTAGGATCGATCGCACCTATCAGAGGGCACAGAGGTGGTGTGACCTGCCAGTGACTGCCCTGTACTTCTTCATTCTATCTCTGGATTTGTACAGGGCAGTGACTCTGTCAGACTGTGCGCCGTGCTAGGCCTACTGGTGCCACAGAAGCGTGTGCCATTTCACTTTCTGCTGCTGCTCATCGCTGTTCCTGCTTCTGCTGAAAAGAAGAAAGAAGAAAGAAGAGTTCTGACTCCGGATCCTTTCCTAATCTTTCCTAATCCACCCCAATGCCCTTCTCACCCCCTTTCGCCCCTGTCCCCCTCTTCCCACCTCCACCTTCTGCCACAAAGCACTAATCAGTACTTGATCACTCGATTTGTCAGCTTTTTTTCGTGCATCCTGCAGCCTCCGAGCGTTGGTCAGTGACGCAAATCACTGATCAACGTCCATGTTCGCTGTTTTCCAGGACTATTTTTGTTACAGTCTATCCCCCCCTTTGCACCATCTCCGTGCAAGCACCCAGCAGCCGCCAAGCATTGATCAGTGACGCAAGTCACTGATCCGCACTCGTGCTCGCTGTTTTCCACGACTTTTTTTACTATTCCCCTCCCTTTTACCACTCCGTGTGTTTGTCCTGCAGCCGCTGAGCCACTGATCAGACAAACACCACTGCACCACTGATTAGCACCCGTGCTCATTTGTAGCAAGGACTTTTTTTTTGCAACACATACATGCGTGCGCACTACTGGCGTCGAGCGCTTGTTGGCGACAAACATCACTGACCGGCCTCCAATTGCTGTTTTTTTTGTTGTGAAAAACGACTTTAAAAAAATCATTTAGATTAGTTGATAGGACGAGGTTAGGAACAGTTAAACTGTACTGTAGTATACTGTAGTATTCGTCGTCTAAAACAGTATTTTTACTGAATTGAGTTAGAGTTAGTAAAGAGTAAAAATATACCGTAGTAGTCATTGTCTACTACGGTATTGTTTACTGAATTGAGTTAGTTAGTGTCAGATAATAAAGAGTAAAAATATACCGTAGTAATCGTTGTCTCCTATGGTATTTTTTACTGAAGAATCATCCATGCATCTGTCCTACAGCCATTGAACGCTGCTCACTGATGCACATCAGTGATCAACCTACGGTTGTTGTGTAGCGCCCTGAGGGTTCGGTTGCTACAGGGGTATTGCACCTCAACTAGAGGTGTGATATTCCACTCCAAGGTAAGGATGGGGTGTGGACCAGGGCTCAGTTAGCTGCATACACACACTCACCCCATTTCCGGGGGACAGCTCGACGGTGCTCCCATTTATGCAGGCACGACTGACTATGTCCTCGGACAGCTCGACGGTGCTCCCATTTATGCAGGCACAACTGACCATGTTCCTGGCTGGAGTGGGGAGGGGGGAGAGAACCCAGTGATGTAGGAGCAGTGGGGGATGGTTTCTGGAGCATAGGAAGGAGCTCATTGGGTGCAGGTCACCTGAGCTCAGGGACAGAGAAGTAGATAAAAGGTGGTAGCCATCTTAGTCAGAGAGTTCAGTTCAGTTCAGTCCAGAGTGAAGGAGTAGAGAGCTGACAGGGAGCCGAGGCTCAGCCTGAGCTCAGCTCCACGAGGCAGGCCTAGAGAGAAGGCCGGGGCCAGAGAGGAGAAGAGAAGAAGGAAGGAAAGAGGAGAAACAGATGAGTAGAAAGGCTCCAGAAACAAGAAGGCAGAAGGGACCCTAAGAGAGCAGAACGGACAGCAACCATTGCAAACCCGCGTTATATCGGGTGAAGGGTCAGGCCGTGGAAGGATACCGGATTCCCAAGTTGGTGGAGGTAAATCATCCCTCAGCCAAGAACCGGAGGTCGTAATCATTTATTGGTGCGACCCCTTGCTACACCCGCTAGGAAGGCACCACATAGGGTCAGGGAAACTGGCGCCAAGTTTTACCAGAGAAGGCCCGAGGCAGCTGGACAGAGGCGTGGTCACTGGTGGGGCACGAGAGGCCAGAGAAAAGATAGAAGGGGATCCTGTGCCATACTCATGAATTGCCTGGGGGTTGACCGAGCTCCTCACCTGGTGGACGCAGCACGGCTCGGGCAGATCTTGCCGACGGTAGTGACTTGGATAACAACTGTGAGTAAAAGACCCTGGACGGCATCATTGGGCTCTATGTGATTTATGCTGTGCCTGCACCATCACCCCCAGCATCCTCCTACATTGCCCTGAGGCTACACTCTTCCCGTGGGGAGTTATCCTATCCCTGTGCTGCACACCAACACCAGCCTCAGCGGTCTGCCTTGCAGCGGCGGTCATCCCTGACCGCAATCCACGGGTGGCGTAGTCGGACATTCAAAACACTGATAAATAGACTGCCACAATTTGGTCTGACCACCCAGAGCCACGGGATCGGGTTGCCACTACTACTCCCAGCATCGTACAGAAGCCCGGTTCCAGGTACCCCACGGCCCCGGGGGCGAGTCAGCTTTTGGCGTAGTCGGCAGGATCGTGACTAGAGATGAGCGTTGTTCTACTCGAACTGTTCGCCAATCTCAAATTCGAGCTGTTTTGGGCGGTGTTCGAGCCGGTCGGCGAACACGAACAATTTGAGAAAAATTCGGCTGTTCGAGGTTATGTTCGATAACTGTTCGTGCACCAAAATCATAACTGGATTTTTTCTCAGTAATGATGAAAATTAATGTTAATACGCAGTTTGAGTGTACAGCGGGGCGGGGGGAGGGGCAGGGGATGGATCTCTGCAGGAACAATGAAGATCTCCATTTTTTTTTCTCTTTCCCGCATTTGCAGTGGGGAGGTGCAATCTGTCAGCCTATCAGCAGCGCACACACGGAGCGAAGTGCTTTTTTTCACACAAGCAAGGGCATGTGTGATTGGCAGTGTATGTCACATGTCCTTGCCCTATAAGACCAAGCCATTTTCCCCGTCGCCACCATTTTCTCACTGCTGCAGCTGCGTGTTAGACGGCACCGCTGTTGCTGTGTGCGCTATACCTTGTTAATTTCAAGCCAATTTTCGCACAAATATACAGATAGCTTGGGAGTAGGGAATAGTTGTGATTGCAGTCCTTTTAAGGACTAGGTTACAGCATTTCCTACGACTTTTATCAGGCAGGTCTGTGCTCTTAAATAGATAGATTGTGGGAGTAAAGACTAATTGTAATTGGAGTCCTTTTCAGGACTAGGTTACATCAGTTCCCATCAGTTTTTGCCAGGCAGGTCTGTGCCAGTGCTGTGCAAGTTTTTTTCACAGCATTTGGCTGAATCTAGCAAAGCTAATCCTTTTTGGCCTATTGCAGAGTGTGTTAGTCAGTGGAGTAGCCTATCTGTGTTGCAAGATATACCACCTGTGTATAGAATACCAATTTTTTTACTGCACCTAGTGAAGTAAAATCTTTTGGGCATAGCATCATTCTATTAGTCCATCTATACTGACCTCCATCAGGTTGCAAACTGAATATAATTTTTTTCTGCATCTAGCTCTGAAAAAATATTTGGGCTTCTAGCGGTGTGTGGGACTTGGTCTATTAGTCCATCTATACTGACCTCCATCAGGTTGCAAATTAAAAATAATTTTTTTCTGCATCTAGCTCTGAAAAAATATTTGGGCTTCTAGCAGTGTGTGGGACTTGGTATATTAGTCCATCTATACTGACCTCCATCAGGTTGCAAATTAAAAATAATTTTTTTCTGCATCTAGCTCTGAAAAAATATTTGGGCTTCTAGCAGTGTGTGGGACTTGGTCTATTAGTCCATCTATACTGACCTCCATCAGGTTGCAAATTAAAAATAATTTTTTTCTTCATTTATCTCTGAAAAAATATTTGGGCTTCTAGCAGCGTGTGGGACTTGTTCTATTAGTCCATCTATACTGACCTCCATCAGGTTGCAAATTAAAAATAATTTTTTTCTGCATCTAGCTCTGAAAAAATATTTGGGCTTCTAGCAGTGTGTGGGACTTGGTCTATTAGTCCATCTATACTGACCTCCATCAGGTTGCAAATTAAAAATAATTTTTTTCTGCATCTAGCTCTGAAAAAATATTTGGGCTTCTAGCGGTGTGTGGGACTTGGTCTATTAGTCCATCTATACTGACCTCCATCAGGTTGCAAATTAAAAATAATTTTTTTCTGCATCTAGCTCTGAAAAAATATTTGGGCTTCTAGCAGTGTGTGGGACTTGGTCTATTAGTCCATCTATACTGACCTCCATCAGGTTGCAAATTAAAAATAATTTTTTTCTGCATCTAGCTCTGAAAAAATATTTGGGCTTCTAGCAGTGTGTGGGACTTGGTCTATTAGTCCATCTATACTGACCTCCATCAGGTTGCAAATTAAAAATATTTTTTTTCTGCATATAGCTCTGAAAAAATATTTGGGCTTCTAGCGGTGTGTGGGACTTGGTCTATTAGTCCATCTATACTGACCTCCATCAGGTTGCAAATTAAAAATAATTTTTTTCTGCATCTAGCTCTGAAAAAATATTTGGGCTTCTAGCAGTGTGTGGGACTTGGTCTATTAGTCCATCTATACTGACCTCCATCAGGTTGCAAATTAAAAATAATTTTTTTCTGCATCTAGCTCTGAAAAAATATTTGGGCTTCTAGCAGTGTGTGGGACTTGGTCTATTAGTCCATCTATACTGACCTCCATCAGGTTGCAAATTGAATAAAAAAATTTTCTGCATCTAGCTCTGAAAAAATATTTGGGCTTCTAGCAGTGTGTGGGACTTGGTCTATTAGTCCATCTATACTGACCTCCATCAGGTTGCAAATTGAATAAAAAAATTTTCTGCATCTAGCTCTGAAAAAATATTTGGGCTTCTAGCGGTGTGTGGGACTTGGTCTATTAGTCCATCTATACTGACCTCCATCAGGTTGCAAATTAAAAATAATTTTTTTCTGCATCTAGCTCTGAAAAAATATTTGGGCTTCTAGCAGTGTGTGGGACTTGGTCTATTAGTCCATCTATACTGACCTCCATCAGGTTGCAGATTAAAAATAATTTTTTTCTGCATCTAGCTCTGAAAAAATATTTGGGCTTCTAGCAGTGTGTGGGACTTGGTCTATTAGTCCATCTATACTGACCTCCATCAGGTTGCAAATTAAAAATAATTTTTTTCTTCATTTATCTCTGAAAAAATATTTGGGCTTCTAGCAGCGTGTGGGACTTGTTCTATTAGTCCATCTATACTGACCTCCATCAGGTTGCAAATTAAAAATAATTTTTTTCTGCATCTAGCTCTGAAAAAATATTTGGGCTTCTAGCAGTGTGTGGGACTTGGTCTATTAGTCCATCTATACTGACCTCCATCAGGTTGCAAATTAAAAATAATTTTTTTCTGCATCTAGCTCTGAAAAAATATTTGGGCTTCTAGCGGTGTGTGGGACTTGGTCTATTAGTCCATCTATACTGACCTCCATCAGGTTGCAAATTAAAAATAATTTTTTTTCTGCATCTAGCTCTGAAAAAATATTTGGGCTTCTAGCAGTGTGTGGGACTTGGTCTATTAGTCCATCTATACTGACCTCCATCAGGTTGCAAATTAAAAATAATTTTTTTCTGCATCTAGCTCTGAAAAAATATTTGGGCTTCTAGCAGTGTGTGGGACTTGGTCTATTAGTCCATCTATACTGACCTCCATCAGGTTGCAAATTAAAAATATTTTTTTTCTGCATCTAGCTCTGAAAAAATATTTGGGCTTCTAGCAGTGTGTGGGACTTGGTCTATTAGTCCATCTATACTGACCTCCATCAGGTTGCAAATTAAAAATAATTTTTTTCTGCATCTAGCTCTGAAAAAATATTTGGGCTTCTAGCAGTGCGTGGGACTTGGTCTATTAGTCCATCTATACTGACCTCCATCAGGTTGCAAATTAAAAATAATTTTTTTCTTCATTTATCTCTGAAAAAATATTTGGGCTTCTAGCAGCGTGTGGGACTTGTTCTATTAGTCCATCTATACTGACCTCCATCAGGTTGCAAATTAAAAATAATTTTTTTCTGCATCTAGCCCAGCCAATAGTTTTGGCCTAATACCACAGTTTGGCCACTCAGCTCTGCTCGGTTACCATCCATTGTTTTTTTGTGCAAACAACTCCAGAGTTGTGAATTAGTTAACCACCAAAATGAGTGGAAAAAGGCCTGCTGCTGGTGGAAAGGGGAATAGGCGTGTTGGGAAGGGGAAAAAAGGTTGTGTCCGTGGGGTAGGTGCAGAAGAAAGACCATCTTCCAGCCAAACTAAAATGTCTACTTCTTTTAGCGGACAATGTGATAAGATCCCTTTCTTACGGCCACGCCAATCGCTACAAATTCCAGATGAGGCACAAAAACAGCAGGTGCTTCAACGGATATCACGTGCTCCTTTAAGTGGGCTCTCCTCCACATCAACTTCAACATCACAAATACTCCAGTCCTCAAAGGTGTCACCCAAATCGCACTTGCTTCCTCACAGCTCCCAAATCTCCAGCTGCCCGTCTGAGTATGAGGTAGAACAGATGGTTGAGTCTGCAGAGCTGTTTACTCATACTATAGCCTGGGAATCAGAGGTCGACTCCAGCGCTTCTGTGAATCCAGACGAGGAAATGATCTGCACTGATGCCCAGAATCTTTATGAGTCGGATCCAGGACCAGACGCAGAAGGTTCTGACCATAATGTAGACCCTCATTCCCAAACTGTAACTCCTGTTGGTGGAGACAATGAGGAAGACGATGATAAGACTCAAATACCTGATTGGAGCGACAACTTTAGTTTTTTGTCAGGGCAGGAACAGGTTGGCTCTGAGGACGACGGGTGTGATAACGCACAGGGTGATGATGATGAGGTCGGAGATCCCACTTACTGTCAACCCACAGTCAGCCAAGAGATGAGGTCAGCAGAGGAGGTGGAGGAAGATGCTAGTGACGACGAGGTCAGGTTGCGCCTTCCTGGACAGAGACGTAGTACTGGAAGCACGTCAACAACTGCATCCTCAAACACAACTCTGCCTCTCACCACAAGTCGTGGTGGCTCTTCAGGTCGCATGGGTGCTAAGCCTTGCATAGCCTGGGCATTTTTTCAGATCGATAAAGATGACCCAACTCGTGTTATCTGTAACATTTGTCAGCAAAAGCTAAGTAGAGGCCAAAAAATACATAGTTTGAGTACTTCATGCATGAAACGGCACATGGACATGAAGCATAAGTTGCAGTGGGAAGCTCAGTGTGCTACAATGCGGCCTAGCCGGCCGGGCCAATCACCGTCTGCCATATCTTGTGCATCCGCGGTCTCTTCATCCTCTGTGACTGGGGGGACAGCAGTCACACCTGTTTTGGGGCGCAGACCTGCCACCTCTTTACCCGCAACAGCCAGCGTGATTGGCAGGTCATCATTTTCTTTGGAGGTGGTAACACCAGCTGGTGTTGAGCGCTGTCCGACATCGATAGCACCACCTTTGGATCAAGGCAACCTAACATGTCCGCCTGCATCTTCCTCACAGACTGGCAGTTTGCCAGGGACACCCTTCTCAACCCCGTCTAAGCACAACAGCCAGCCCTCGGTCCCTCAGATGTGGACAAGTAAAAGACCATTTCCTCCTAGCCATGAGAAAGCTAAGAGGTTGAATTTCACCATCTGCAAGCTCTTGGCTACAGAAATGCTGCCTTTCCGCCTGGTGGACACAGAGGATTTTCGAGACCTTATGTCCGTCGCAGTGCCCCAGTACCAGATGCCCAGTCGGCACTACTTCTCAAAGAAAGGTGTGCCTGCGCTCCACCAGCATGTCGCACACAACATCACCGCTTCTTTGAGAAACTCTGTGTGTGACAGGGTGCATTTCACCACAGACACTTGGACGAGTAGGCATGGACAGGGGCGTTACATGTCGCTGACTGGGCACTGGGTAACTATGGTGACAGCAGGACAAGGGGCTGCTGTCCAAGTCTTGCCGTCCCCACGAGTTGTGCGTCAATCCTCTTTATGTCATTTTTCCTCCACTGCTTCTGCCTCCTCAACCTCCTCTCGGTCTTCCACCTGCACCCAAAGCCTGTCTGGTCATGCCACAAGCTTTCTAACTGCGCAGAAGGGATCCTGCACACCTCCTTACTATGCTGGCAGTAGGGCTCAACGTCATCAGGCGGTTTTTACATTGAAATGTCTGGGAAATGTGAGTCACACAGCTGAGGAGTTGTGGTCAGCTCTGGAGAACCAATTTCATGAATGGTTGTCTCCACTGAACCTGAAACCAGGGAAGGCCGTGTGCGACAATGCTGCAAACCTGGGTGCGGCCCTTCGCCGGGGCAATGTCACACACGTGCCTTGTATGGCTCACGTGTTGAACCTGGTTGTCCAGCAATTTTTAGCCCACTATCCCAGACTAGATGGCCTTCTCCCATTTTTGTACGGACTTTGTGGACCTTCTCTGTACTGATTCATCATCCTCAATCTTATCCTTTTTCTTCTCCTTTCCTTCATTTTCTTTCTCTCCTGTTGTTTTTGCCCTTTTATCTGTCTGGTTTTTATTCTATGTGATTTTAATTTTTTACTTCTTGCCATCCACCTAGCTCTCACCTTGATTCCTTGATGTGTCGCGGCGGATGGACTGTCCTTCTTTCTTGGCTGTTCGTTGGATGTGGGCTGGCTCCTTCTGGCCTCTTCCCCGCTTTTCATGGGGACGGACTACGAGGGAATAACAGATGAATTACATTTATAGGGAGTATAAACGACCCTATTGATGGGTTTGGACTATATGGAATTTGACTATTTTATTTATTTATTTATGGACCATAAGGGGAGGGGCTTTAATATTCCTGTACACTATTATCTCTGCATTTTTTGTCAGTATTCTGCCTAACCATTGTCATATTTTATCACCATTATTGTTCTTTTAGCATTTCTTTATTTGTTCACATTCATTTTCACACCCCTTTCCCTATATTATCATTGGAGTATCTTTCTTGCTCCCATTACTCACTTCACATTCTTTATCCTTACACATTTTTTCACCTTCTTATCATACTCACTCTTTTATTTATGCATTATTTATACCTGCACTTATTATTCCATCCTTTTTCACTTATCCTCTCATACTCACCTGCCTCTCTATTTCACCTTCTATCTTATTATACTTACTCTTCTATTTATGCATCATTTACACCTGCATCTACTATTCTATTCTTTTTCACTTATCCTCTTACACACACTTGCCTCTCATTCTCATCTTCTATTTTTCATTGTTGCTCCTCTTCTTCGGTCTCTCTCCCCTTTTCTTTCTTTTTTTCTCCCGCTATTTTTTCCATCACATATGTCCATATCATCCTCCCTTTTAATGTATTCTTCCAGTAACTTTCATT
Source organism: Phyllobates terribilis (assembly GCF_046119375.1). Classification (NCBI taxonomy): domain Eukaryota; kingdom Metazoa; phylum Chordata; class Amphibia; order Anura; family Dendrobatidae; genus Phyllobates; species Phyllobates terribilis. Next base: position 529,782,226 of record NW_027362762.1, on the reverse strand, counting down.
TCCTCTCTCCCCTGTCCGTACCTTGTGCCTGGGTTCCGCCCCTTGCCAACACCGCCACGTCCATATGGGGATTTCTTCATGGAGTGTGCGCATGCGCCTGTACGGACCCGCGGACTTCCTGTCATGCGCAATAGACATGTCATGCGGTCCATCGCGTGCGTGTCAGGCGCTTGTAACGGGAAGTCCATTTAGTATTGCGGTCATCCTAGTACATGTACGCATGCGCCGTACCCCTCCAGTATTTACCTCTACTACTTACAGCTGGCTGAGACATATATAAAACGAGACAGGATCTACACACACATACGCCCCCTCAGAAGAAGCACTCGCGAAACGGCGTCGTCGGGGTTGGATCCCTACAAGCTCTCTCCTTTGGCAAGTACTATACCCTAATCCGTGTATCTCCATATACACTTTATATACACTTGTATTTTTATATACACCACTACTTTTTCCTTGGAAGCATTAAGACTTACTACTTTGTCTATGCCTATCCTATTACTTGCTTACCTTACCTACTGTTCATGTGTTTATATTTAGGTACGAGTATCCTCTATATGCACTAGCACCTTACATAACTAATGATCTCTTACTAGTGTTATTTTTTAGTACATGTACCTTCATTGTTTATGATCATTACTTGTAAGGGGATATATTCTTACCCAAACATTGGATTTAATGTTATTATTGCATGGTTGAGTGAGCTATTTTGTAGGGAACTCAAGGGTTCCTGCTTTTTTAGTATTTTTATTTTTGATAGTCCTTTTATGTGTACATCTAAATAAAATTATACTTTTAAGTCATGAGTTTTATGCTTTCCTGCTGAAGCTGCACTAATTTTGTGGCAGTTTTTTGTGTCTCTAATACTTTGGGCCTAGTAGCAGTGTCTGCTAGTCAGCGGATTATCCCAGCTGTTAAGCAAGCTACACCACCTGTAGTTTGGACACTTAATTTTTCAAAGGAAATGCTTTGGGCCCCCGGGACACTCAGTGAAGAGCATCGGGGGAGGCACCCCAAGGCACAGGGGCTGGGACTGGCGGTAGGACGCCTTGCGGTGGACCGCCAAGCTCGATCCTTATAAAAGCTTTTTAACTGCAGCAGCTTTAGTGGACGCTACTGGAGCTGGAACTCTTTTTTTATTATAAAAAATAGAAAACCATGCAAAATACATATTCCACACTTAACCAATTCCCCTACCACAACCCAACCATAAACACAAAACCTTAACGAAACATGTCCTCATCTGGATCCACACTAGAATGGGAAAGAAAACATATAAACTTTATAGACCTTATACAAGGCCCATATGACCTCAGAAATAAAACAAACACCCTAGCAGAGTTCAAAGAGATTTTTAGGAGTCCCGGATGTCCATCAGGCTCTGTCAAAAAGTTTCCTTACCGGAGGGAGCATTAGAGTAAATGAGTCTTTGAGTCCTAGAATCTCTTGTAAGTCCTGGCATGGGTAAACAAAAGTCCGTTTCCCAGCCTGCTCTGCTCTGATCCTTTCCTCTCCTTAGTTTTAGTTTATACTTCACTCCTTAGCTTACTCCTCTTCTTCTCCTTCTCCTTCTCCTCCTCTTTGACTCCTTAACCCTTCTCCTCCTGCCGAGCTCCTCACCCTTCATCCTCCAGGCTCCGACATAGGACAAGGAGAGAAAAAAAAAAGAGAGAAGGGCCCGCATTACACACTATCACACTTCCTTCACTTCTCAACCTACAAAAAACCCGGTCCACCGCCCCAACATAATTCATATGGCAATCCGCCAAACCAAACTATAACTAAAACTTATCCTATTCACACTATACACATATATATATATATATATATATATACATACACACACATACATATATATACATATATATATATATATATATATATATATATATATATATACATATACACCGACATATACATATTATTATTATTTTTTTATTTTTTTTATTTTTATTTATTTTTTTTCCCCCAACTCTTATCACAAAAGAAAGGATCATAGCTTTAACACCTAAAACATATATAACACATATAACGCATATAACACATATATAACACCTCAAAACACATATTTACTCTTACCCATCAACCTAACCTGTGGGGTTTACCTTCACCCCACTACTGCATTTCCCCTAATATTTATCACAGCAGACTAACAACTGTGCACATTTCTCCCAGAACAAAATGACATAACAACATTACATCTCACCAAAAACAATACATTTCTCAGCCATGGCTCGGTGCTTGCGAGCCCCATACATTGCCTAGAGTTTTGAAAACAAAAGACTGCGGTGGAAGTTGACAGCCCACCACCAGGAGCCGGAAAGACAGGCACTTTCCCTACTACACAAAAATAAACCTATCTTACCCTCACTATCTCAAACCTGCCCCTAATTAAAAACCTATCCCTATCTATCCCTCCCTGCCCCTATCGCTCTATCTACCTCACCACGTGCCTAACTATCTTTCCCTCCTCTGTCCCTAACTGTCCCTATGCGTATCTCTCCCTACTGCCTAAATACCTGCCCCTATTGCTGTAACACTGAAAATAATCTGGCCCTCAAGGCACTTCAAAAGAAAGACCCCTCCAGAGGCGGGAGGCCTTCTTAGTGCCCAGCCTGTCAAATTCCAGCGAGCGCACTTTACCGAGGTCACCCAGAATGTTCCTAACCACCTCATCCATGGGGAGGGTTTTCTGCTGTGTGGACACTAGACAGCGTGCATTCCACGTGTAGAACCTGACCACTAAACTAACTAGGAATAACGTGCACCGATCTCGGCCACCCAGGGACCCGAATGCTCCGTACGCCCACTCCGGATAGGAGAGGCGAGCCAGCCTAGGCCAGCCTATGGAAGCACAGACCCTGTTGTAGACCCCTGTATTAAAGGGGCACTGAAGGAGGAAGTGCTCCATACTTTCCAGCACGTCGCAGCATTCCTCACGGGGGCAACCCCGGTCATCGGAATTCCTGTACTTCAAATTACCCCTTACATACAGCCTCCCGTGAAAGCAGCGCCAGGCCAAGTCCCATAACTTCAAGGGGATCCGAGTAGAAATTAGCAACCTCAGCCCCCCCTCCAGATCCCGACCTGGGCAATCCTTGAGGACCAGAGGCTTCTGGAAACGGGTCAACAGAACCTTTCTGTCAAGGAATTTCCTCGGCATAGTTCTGATCTCCCACATTCCCAGACCCCACTGGCGGATCACCTTCAAAACCAGGGTAACATAAGCCGGGAGATGCCCGTGCGGTGTACGTAGGTCCCTCACTCGCCCTCCTGACTCCCATTCCTGGAAGAAGGGTCGAAGCCATCCCTTGCAGGAGAAAACCCACGGAGGAGCCCTCTCTGGCCAGAGGTTCCCTATGTTGGTTTTAAGGAAGGCATTCACTAAGAATACCACCGGGTTGACCATACCCAACCCGCCTAGTCTCCTCGTACGGTATGTGACCTCCCTCTTGACTAGGTTGAGCCTGTTTCCCCATAACATCTGGAAAAACAGGCCGTAGACCCGTGTCCAAAGAGGTTCTGGCAAAATGCAAACGCTGCCCAAATAGTTCAGCAAAGGCAGAAGGTAACCCTTGATCAGGTTCACCCGCTCCCTTAGGGTCAAAGTCCAACCCTTCCACTGGTTCACCTTTTGAGTGGCGATCTTTAGCCTGCCCTCCCAATTTAGCTGGGGGTAATCACCCGGGTTGAAATTGATGCCTAAGATCTTTGCTGTGGCTTGGGGTTCTGGGAGGGTGTCCGGGAGACCGAAACTAGGGTCTCCCCCTCCCAGCCAGAGACTCCCACACTTCTCCTGGTTGATCTTAGACCCAGATGCCTCCGAGTAGCGATCAACCTCAGACATCACCCAGTCCGCCTCCTCTTTCGAGGATACAAACAAGGAGACATCATCGGCGTACGCCACTGCCCTCAAGGTGGCCTCCGGGGCTGCCCGGTCCATCCGGACTCCCGCCAACGGTCCACCCTCGATCCTCCTTAAAAAGGGGTTGAGGGCGAACACGTATAACAGCGGGCTCAACGGACAGCCCTGGCGAACCCCAGATTCCACCTCAAAAGGGCGGCCAGACCAACCATTCACCAGCGGGAAAGTCTCAGCCCCTGCATACAATGCCTTTAACCAATTTACGAACCCCCCGGGCAGACCGTACCTCAAAGTCGTGGTTCACCCGATCAAAAGCCTTTGCCTGATCTAGGGACAGCAGAAACCCCTTCCAGAAGCCAGCCCTACCCTGCTCCACTGCCTCTCGGACACCAAGTACAGCACTAAATGTGCTGCGGCCTGGAACAGAGCAATGCTGGGACTCCGAGAGGAGCCGGGGTGCAAATTTCACCAACCGATTAAAAAGCACCTTTGCCAGAACTTTCCGGTCCGTATTGAGAAGCGCTATGGGACGCCAATTCTCAATACGGGACGAGTCCCTACCTTTTGACAGGATAATCAGGGCAGACCTCCTCATTGAACGGAGAAGAGCACCCGAGGAAAGGCACTCGTTGAACACCTCCGTCAAGAGGGGGACCAAAGAGTCCCTAAAGGTTTTATAAAATTCAGACGTTAAGCCGTCTGGACCTGGCGATTTCTTGAGCCGAAGCCCATCAATGGCCAGTCTCACTTCCTCTTCCCTGATTGCCTCAGTCAAAACCCCGAGAGAGGGGTCATCCCCTGGCTCAGGAACGGCTTCGGCCAGGAAAGTCGACGTCACGTCTCGATCTAGATCCCTCTTTCCCAAGAGGCGTGAGTAGAACGACCTGACGACTTCCAGGATCCCTGATTTGGATCTCTTCAGGGAACCTGTACCATCGATCAGGCTGGTCACTACTTTACGATTCACTGACATCTTACAGTTTCTGTAGGGGTCAGGCGAGCGGTACTTCCCGAAATCCCTCTCAAAAACCAAAGATGTGTGTCTATCATACTGACTCCTCTTGAGCAAAGACTTCACTCTGGAGATCTCCTCACGGTCACCTCCAGTCGAGACGAGCTGCTCAAGTTTCCTCCTCAGGCTCTGGTACAGGCGGTACCTGCTTAGGCTCCTGAGGCTAGAGAGCTGGCGGAAGAAACTCGCAACCCGATCTTTGAACATCTCCCACCACTCAGACTTAGTGCTACACAGATCCAACAGCGGTACCTGGCTCTGAAGAAAATCCTCAAAGGATTGTCTCACCTCCGCTTCTTCCAGCAGTGATGAATTCAGCTTCCATAGTCCTCTCCCCATCCGGGGGGTTTCTGAAACATTCAAGGAAAAGAAAATTAGACAGTGATCGGAGAATTCCACCTCCACAGCGGACACTGCTGAAGAGACGGCCTCCTCCTTTAAAAAAAACCTGTCTATTCTGGACCTACAACTACCCCTATAATAGGTGAAACCACTGTGACCTGGGGTGTGCCGGATGTGGACATCCACCAGGCGAGCATCACTAGCTATACTATTCAGAGTCACGCTATCGTAAGCCAGCCGGCCATTGGAGCCTCCCCGGTCACGTAATCTTGTGACGGTGTTGAAGTCCCCTCCAAAGACCACCTGCCGACTCGTAAAAAGATAGGGCTTGATCTTCAGGAGGAGACATTTGCGGTTCCACTTTGATTGGGGACCGTAGATGTTTATGAGCCGAAGCTCCTGTCCCCCCATGAAGACGTCTAAAACCAAGCACCTCCCCATTTCTACTTCGATAACCCTCCGGCATTCTACCACTGCGGTCTTAAAAAGGACCGCCACCCCGCTATACGGCTCGGCCGCAAGAGACCAGTATGAGGGCCCACACCTCCACTCACTTCTTGCCTTGTGAATGGCCCCCATGTCAGTTAGTCTGGTCTCCTGCAAAAATAAAATTTCAGCCTCAAACCGGGTGAGAAAATCAAAGGCCGTAAATCTAGCTGCATCTGATTTTATGCTGGCGACATTAATGGACGCCAGCATCAACAGGGTGGGTGCAGCCATTGGGTGATCGAATTAGATGGCTTTCTTCTTCCCTCCACCCCCTCACCGTCCGACAAAGACCCCTTGCTGTCACGCTCACGGCATTTGAGGGACACTGTCATATCCATAGCACCTCCCCCTCCCCTTTTTTCCTCACCCCCAGGTTCAGGGACAGTCCCTCCCCCAGAGGAAGATGGCATACCCCCTGAGGGAAGGACCTCGCCGTTCCCCACAGGCCCCTCAGGTGGCTCCCCCGGCTCTTTGCCCTCGACCCCCGCCACATCAGGGTCCTCGAGGACTCCAAACCGGTTGGAGACAGAGATCAGAGGGGAGATCGTGGAGCCCTCCGCCGGCACCTTGCTGGTCAAGGGGGGGGCAGATTTTTTAACCCCCTTCCCATTGATCTTCCTCGTCCTCCTTCGCCTCTTTTTTTGGGTTTCTCTGTCACCCTCTGCTGTATGCTGCGCATCCACGTCCTCCTCAACACTTTCATATTGGGAGGAATCTGAGAGCGCAGCCGCCTCCTCCTTCTCCATCCTCCTGGTCTCCTCACTCAGCGCCTCCTCCCCCAGGGCCTCAGTGGCACCGGTCGAGACCCCTGGAGGGGGGGCAGTCATCACCCCAGTTGACTGGGGATCCCCCTGCCCTTCCCCAACCAGGCGCCTCTCCTGCCTCCGATGATAAGAGGGGCCCCGGACCTTCTTGTTCTTCACTGGCCCCTCAGCCCCCCCGCTTCCACCAGCCTCAGGCTCAGCAGAGGGCGCACTGCTGGGATCCACCCCGACACGGCCACCCTCCGCCTGACCAAAGACGGCGTTGGCGAAGGAATAAGGGCAGCGACTGAACGGATGCCCGACGGCATCACACAGGTGGCACCGAACCGTACCACAGGAGGCGGCGAGATGGCCTATCCCACCACACAGGGTGCATTTCTGCACCCTGCATGCTGCACTAAAGTGCGTGGGATCACCGCACCTGTGGCACACTTTCGGCTGCCCCTGGTAGAAAACCAGGATCCTGTCCCTCCCAAGGAAAGCCGAGGAAGGGATGTGGGTGACAGTGCCGCTGGACCTCTTCAACCTCATCATGAAGGTCCAGCCCCCTGACCAAATGCCCTCGTCCATGATCTTTTTTGGTGCCTCCACCACTTCTCCGTACCTGCTGAGCCAGGTCATGATATCGACTCCCGAAAGTGACTCATTGCACGTCAGCACGGTCACCTTCTTAGGGCCATTCTGGCGGGATATCGCCACCGCGACAAGACCCCGCCAGCTGGGCGTCTCTTTTGCCAGCTCATAGTTCGACCAGAAAAGCTCCATACCCTCCGGCCGAACAAAGCAGCTAACATCAAAGATGGAGGCGCCAAAGGGATGTATCAGGGCAAAAATGTCATTCGCCCTGAATCCCATCTCCAGGAGGAGCTTCACTACCCTTGATCTTGGTGGGCACGCATCATTACCCCTCCACCGGAGACGGACTACATTTCTCCTGGACTCCCCCCGCCCGGCTGTAGGGAGAGACCATACAGTCTCTCCCCCCTTTTTCTCTTGGAAAGCGGCCTGTCCAAATTTGTCCTGCCAAAAGGACAGGTCCACATCCCTCCCCTCTACTTGGATCGTCCGATCCCCATGCCTCAGGGCCTGCACAAGATGGCGGTGGAAATCTCCCTCTCCTGAGCCTGAAGGTGAGGAAGACCCCGCCACAGCCAGTGAAAAATTCATTCCGGCGCCGCCATTAGCGCCGGCACCCCTCACTTGATTGGACGGTGGACCGGCCCTCACCTCACCATTCACCCCCCTTGCATCACCAGCTTCACCACTCACCCTGCCCCCTCATCCATTTCCACACATTCCCCATTTTCACCATTTTTTCCATTGGCGCCATTCACACCATAAACCTGCATTTTTTCTCCCCCCCCCTCGCGTTTTTCGCCTCCCCCCACTCATATCCTGCCCCTCCCCTGCCACTCTCACACCAGACCCCGTCTCATTATTCCCTTCTTTGTTATTATATTTCATATTACTCACATTAACCATAGTGTGCTGATTAGGAGCAGCTGGTGTTATCCTATGGAGCCTGGGCTTAGGAATGGGTGCCTTGGGTGTAGTCTCCTCTTTCCTTTCACAGCCCTCACTGCTGCCGACCAAGCTGGACACGCCCCCTGTCTTAGCAGAGCCTGCAGCCACAGTGGGAGCTGCTGCAGAGCGTTGCTCCTCCATTCCCGCCTGCAGAACATTTCCCCTGAGGGGACCAGCCACCGCCGAGGACCCCATCGAACCAGGTAAGACCATGCCAGCGGGGGCCCCCAACGGCGCGACCCCCCCTCCCGTGGATGGGGGCGGGGCCACAGCTGATACTGTAGTTTTAACTGATTTTGCTGCTGTTTTTGCTTCTCTGGGTTTTAAAACTGGCACCGGGACTTCTGCAGACCCTGGCAGCGCTGTGCCCCCTGCCAAAGTGGCAGTCAGGGACACGGCCGGCTGTGTAGCCGCAGTTTTAACCCCCAAACGCCCGCCCTCACTCACTGTCGGCGCCGAGGCCCGTATGGCCCCAGATGGTGGCAGGCACACAGGGGACCCCGGCGACACCACCCCCACCGCCGGTGGTGCGGTCCGGGACATGGCCGGCTGCACCTCAGCCACGACAGACCTCTCGCCCCTTGATGTTACCGGTGCCAAGGCCCCCGCAGCCCCAGGTGGAAACAGGCCAGCAGAGGGCCCTGGCTGGCCGGCCCCCTCCGCCGAGCGTGCGGGCGGGGGTAGGATGGCGGCGGCTATCACAGCCGACCCCTTGCTGTTACTAGCTGGCCCCGGGGCCCCCGCAGACCCCGTAGATGACACACTTTCCAGGGACCCCGGTAGCACAACCTCCCCCACCAAGGTGGGGTCGCGGGTCAGCCGGACCTCCGGCACCATCTTCATGTTAGGTACCCTTCCTCCATCCATGCTACAGCCAGCATGGATGGCAGCCTTCACCGTAGTTACATTTTTCTTCCCGCCCCCTTGCACTGGGCCCACACCAGAAACCAGGCCGGGGTGGGAAGCGGGCACATAGTGGGACCCGGGGGTCCCAGGAAGGGGGACATACACGAGTTTTTCTTCCATTCTGATTTTATTCCTCCCTTTTTTCTTCGTCACTTCCCAGTTGCCTCATCCAGGCAGCCCTCGCCCCCAAATGTAAACTGGGAGAAATCCACTCCCGGGGACTCGAGCCGCCGGATCTGGCGCATGAGGTAACCCCCCCTCGCCACCACTGTCACTACTCCCACCATCATCCTCCACACTACTGGCGTCCGATGGGAGCGCGACTTGGTGAGGGTCTAATAGCCCACTATGTGTGACCTGGTGATCACTTACCAGGTCCCCAGGCAGGCTGTCCAGCTTCTCCTCCTCCTCCTCCATGGCAGACTCCTTGATCTTGGCAGGCTTCTTGGCCTCCTCCACCTCTGCCTGGGTCGGACAACCAGACCCCACTGGTGCCCCCCAGAACCTTTCATCGTTTATTAGTTTCTCTTTGAAGGGTCCCGCATTCAACACTAATTCTGCCTTCCTGTCCTCCGCCAGTGTGATGGAACTTATCAGCTCTTCAACTCGGGACGACAGGGCTGGTCTCCGGTTCTTTGAAGCGTAGTTTGCAGCCTGCCGGCCACACCACAGCTGCTCCCGGAGTCGCTTCAAGATCTTGCATACCTCTTTGTGCTCGCTGAGGTACAAGTTGAGGCGGGAGCCATAGGTGGTTATAGGCTCCCCCGTGGCCTGGACACCCCAGTCCTTGGGGACTGCCGCTGTACCCCAGCAAGCACCAGGTTCCCCTCTGGGAGGAGAGATCCCCTCTGCCCCCAGCCCATCTGCAGCCCGCGCCCTGCCGCCTCTCTCCGGCTGCACCGCCTTGGCCTCTTTGGCCACTTTGGCCTTTTTGGTGCCCCTCATCTCAGGGGAGGCCTATAGAAATAATACTAAAATTAAAAGTCCCAGCAAGTCCACACAGTCCAAAACAATGGGACTCCCACCCCCGGTATCAACCGAGGGGTGGGAGACAGGGGACAAGCCCCACCCTCCTTCCTCCGGATCCAAGGGGGGGGTCCTTCCAGGAAAAAAAAAACCTTACGGCCCAGGAGCTCCAAAATCACAACCACTCTCCTCAGCAGCAGTCCTCCCAATGACCAAACAGGAAGTACCGCGGCTGCTGGCATGAGACTTGCCCTCCAATAGATCCTTGTAAAAGGATTTAAAGTGTACTCATTCAAATTAAATTAAAAAGATTAGACCTGCCTCCACCGCAGGGGGGCTCGCTCGACCCACCAGCGGACAGGCACCAGTATTGGGAGAGGGGGGCTGGCCGTCAGGGTCCACTGCAGCTCTGGCACAAACCCGGCGACACGGAGGTCGCACGGGCAGGAACGGACTGGCCGTGTCGGCTTCTCACTTTTTTTGGTTTTAGAAGGGCATGACATGCCTATATCTGTGTGTCCCCCTCCTTTTACTCCTCCACCTCCACCTCTTTCTTTTCGCATGACTATATTTACTTGTCACTTTTCCATGTGTTAGTTGTGTCTTCTGAGCAGTTTGTCAGGTTTTGGACACAGTTCAGCGAACATACCGGTGTTCGACGAACCAAACCGAACCCGAACACTACGGGGGTGGCTCAAAACTACTTGCAATGCCCCTTACAAGAGCCATGCAGTACAGCATATTACAAACATTATTCCCATTATTGGGGAGTGGGTCTCCCATAGTATTTGCTTATGCCTTCCAAGCAAAAGCTGCCAAAAATTAGGACGGAGGAACTTGCAATGCCCCTTACAAGAGCCATGCAGTACAGCATATTGCAAACATTATTCCCATTATTGGGAAGTGTGTCTCCCATAGTCTTTGCTTATGCCTTCCAAACAAAAACTGCCAAAAATTAGGACGGAGGAACTTGCAATGCCCCTTACAAGAGCCATGCAGTACAGCATATTACAAACATTATTCCCATTATTGGGGAGTGGGTCTCCCATAGTATTTGCTTATGCCTTCCAAGCAAAAGCTGCCAAAAATTAGGAGGAAATGCAATGCCCGTTCGACGAGTCGTGGAGGTTAGAGTTAATTAAAAACAACATTTCAATACCCCTTGGAAGAGTTGTGGAGTTCAGAGTGGTTTAACAAGACGCTTTTAATGCCCCTTGGAAAAGTGGTGGAGTTCGCAGTAGCTTAACAAGACGCTTATAATGCCCCATCCAGTACAGTATCTTAAAAATATTATTCCCATTATTGGGGAGTGGGTCTCCCACAGTCTTTGCTTATGCCTTCCAAGCAAAAGCTGACAAGAATAAGGACGGAGGAACTTTCAATAATGGCAACACGGACCACGGTCACCCAGGTGGTATAGTGGTGGTGGAGGCTGAGGATAAGGAGAAGAACATAAAACAGCCGAAATGAGGAAGCGTTTACCCATGTGTGGGTGTGAAGCGGTGCATGTGAATACACCTCCCGAAATAACACAGTGGATTTGACTTTATGTTACTCTGCTGTCATTTGGTGGTGATGAGAAGTCTGGCCCTATCCAGCCCTTGTTCATTTTGATAAGGGTCAGCTTGTCAGCATTGTCAGTTGACAGGTGAGTGCGCTTATCAGTTATAATTCCCCCAGCGGCACTAAAAACACGCTCTGATAAAACGCTTGCGGCAGGGCAGGCAAGGACCTCCAAGGCGTACAGAGCTAGTTCATTCCAAGTGTCCAGCTTGGATACCCAATAATTAAAAGGCACAGATGTATCACGGAGGACGCTGGTACGGTCGGCAAGGTACTCCCTCACCATCTTTTGAAACTTTCCACTCCTTGTGAGAGTACCCCGCGCCTCAGGGCCTGTAAGCTGGGCGGGTCTCAGAAAACTGTCCCAGAACGTTGACAGTGTTCCCCTGCCTCTGCTGGATTGGAGTTGCCTCTCTCTCGCTTGTACGCCTTGGTTGGTCAATGAACTGTGACCTCTGCCGCTAGCGTGTTCAGATGGGAATTTTTTTAACAGTTCTGCAGCAAGGGCCTTCTGGTACTGCCACATTTTTGTAGACCTCTCCACCTCAGGAATAAGAGAGTGAAAGTTCTCCTTGTAGCGGGGGTCTAAAAGTGTCACCAACCAGTAATGACTGTCACCCAACATTTTGACAACGCGAGGGTCACGGTTAAGGCAGCGTAACATAAAGTCAGCCATGAGTGCCAGACTGGTAACGGGCAAGACTTCCGTGTCCTCACCAAGATGATGACTGACCATGCTCTCCTCCTCCTCCTCCCCCCTGTCCTCAGGCCACCCACGCTGAACCGACGGTATGACAGCTGTACAGGTACTACCGTCTACAGCGCATGATACAAGCTCCTGTTCTTCCTCCTCCTCCTCCTCTCCCTCATTGTCCCCCAATGCACGATGGGATGAGATGAGGCTGGACTGTGTGTAATCGACCGCTACGGCTTCTTCATCCATCTCATCATACTCTGGCTGCAATGCCTCCTCTTTAATTCTCTGCAGAGAGTGTTGCAAAAGACAGACAAGTGGAATCCTGACGCTAATGATGGCATCATCGCCACTCACCATCTTGGTGGACTCCTCAAAGTTGGTCAAGATGGTACATATGTCAGACATCCAGGTCCACTCCTGAGGTCTTATGTGTGGAGTCTGACCTGAATATCGACGGCCTTGTTGCAGCTGGTACTCCACAACTGCTCTCTTCTGCTCACAATTCCTTTGCAACATGTGGAGGGAAGAGTTCCAACGTGTGTGGACATCACACACCAGTCGGTGTGACGGAAGCTGCAAACGCTGCTGCAACACAGCAAGGGCGGCTGAAGCTGTAGCTGACTTGCGAAAATGAGCTGACAGGCGGTGTACTTTGACGAGCAGATCTGGCAACTCGGGGTACGATTTAAGAAACCGCTGAATCACGAGGTTAAGCTCATGAGCCAGGCATGGTACGTGTGTGAACTCGCCTCGCCTCAGAGTCTCCACCAGGTTACGGCCATTGTCACACACGACCATGCCTGGATGTAGGTTCAGCGGTCTCAGCCACAAATCTGCCTGCTCTTTCACAGCTGTCCACAACTCACAAGCAGTGTGAGGTTTCTCACCTAAGCTTATGAGTTTCAGCACAGCCTGTTGCCGCTTGTCAGTACTGCAGTGCTTCCAGCTTGTAACTGATGTGGTGAAATCTGAGATGGAGGCTGAACATGAGGAGGAGGAGGAGGATGATGCGCAGGAGCTGTACACTGTGGGGGCAACTCTGACTGACATAGGGCCCGCAATCCTCGGTGTGGGGAGGATGTGTTCTGTCCCAAGGTCCGACTGGGTCCCGGCTTCCACTATGTTTACCCAGTGTGCCGTCAGGGAGATGTACCGTCCCTGGCCACAAGCACTTGTCCACGTGTCCGTTGTCAGGTGGACTATCCCAGTAACTGCGTTGTTGAGGGCACGGCAGATGTTTTGGGACACGTGCTTGTGTAGTGCGGCGATGGCACACCGGGCAAAATAGTGTCGGCTGGGGACCGAGTACCGAGGGACGGCCACCGCCATAAGGTTGCGGAAGGATTCTGTCTCCACCAGCCTAAAAGGCAGCATTTCCAACGCAAGCAGTCTTGAAATGTGCGAATTTAGGACTGTGGCCTGTGGGGCGTTAGCTGCGAATTTCCGCTTTCGTTCAAAGGTCTGGGATATGGACAATTGATTGCTGCGGTGGGACGTGGACGTTGATGCTGTTTCTTGAGAAACTGCCACAACAAGTGAAGACTGAGAGGAGGGGGCATCTTTGCATGCAGTATGGACAGGGGATTGCCTTGCACACACAACAGGGGGTTCTATTGCATGCACCACAGCGGAAGAAGCAGTGGTGACACCCGCTGACACAGGTCGTGGACCCTGGGGTTCGCCCCACAAAGTCGGGTGCTTTGCTGCCATGTGCCTGATCATGCTGGTGGTGGTCAGGCTGGTAGTTTTGTCACCCCTGCTGATGCTGGCATGGCAGGTGGTACAAATGGCCTTTTTGGCGTTATCAGCAGAGTCTTTAAAAAAATTCCAGACTCGGGAAGACCTACCGGTTGTACTGACAACGTCCCTCGTGTTGGTGTTATGGGGAACTGTTGCCCGCCTTTTGTGTGCGGCCATCACACTGCTTCTTCTTCCCTGTTGGGGTACTCTGCTGGCCTCACTCTGCATGTCCTCCTGCCACGTTGGGTCAGTCACTAGATCATTCACCACCTCCTCCTCTTGCACTTGCGCACCACGATCCTCCTCCTCACTTCCTGGCAATTGTGTCTCGTCATCGTCCACCTCTTGTGACAAATTGCCAGCGTCGACTTCCTGTGGCCGTGGCTGTTCAAATATTTTGGGCATCACTACATGAGATCTCCTCTTCCACCACTTCAAGCGGAGCAGGCGAGGGGCACAAATCTGGAAATGGACCAGTGAACAGCTCTTCAGAGTGTCCAAGTGTGGGATCAGTTGCTGTCTGACGACACTCGGCATGGTGGGAGGAAGGAGCATCAGGGTGAGGAGGAGTATGCGGTCGAGACTCACGGCTACTAAGAGTTGACCGTGTGGAAGACAGACCGGAGGTGGTGGTGCCCAGGTAACTGGAAGTATTATCTGCTATCCAATTAATAACCTGTTCACACTGATCAGTTCGCAATACTGGTGTTGTTCTGTGCTTCCCTAGTAATTCGGTCAAGAAGTGGGAGCGAGAAGATGTGGCTGTTGGTTGTGGCACATTTTCACCTTGGCCACGGCCCCGTCCTCTGCCCGCACCATCACCAGAACGACCAGTTCCACGTCCCTTGCCACGCGCCTTGCCCATTGTAAAGGAAGCAAAATAGCTTACACTCACACTATCAATGGAAAAAGGGTAATAAAAAGTAGATTAGAACCGTGGAAGAGGAAAACCACAGTTCTATTTCTCTGGCCTACACTCGACTCTTTTAAACAATCTGAGCAATCAGGGAGAAACTATTACTGTTTTTCTTTACGGAAAAAATACCAAAAGCTGAATAATAGAGATTTTTTACCGTGGAATGGCAAAACCACAGTTATTGTTTACTGGGGTATACCAGAAAATTTTAAATAGATATATTTGCGGCTGAACAGTGAGCGACACACTCAAACTGTTTTTTTTTAGGTAAAAATGGCCCAAAAGTGGATAATACAGAGATTTGACCCGTGGAAGTGCAAAACCACACTTGTATTTCTCGGGCCTACACCAGACTATTTTCAACAGATATATTTGTGTCTGAACAATCAGGAGACACTACTGCTGGTTTTATTTATGGTAAAAAATGGCAAAAGAAGGATAATACAGAGATTTGACCCGTGAAACTGCAAAACCACACTTGTATTTCTCGGGCCTACATCAGACTATTTTCAACAGATATATTTGTGTCTGAACAATTAGGAGACACTACTACTGCTTTTCTTTACAGCAAAAAATGCAAAAAAGCAGGATAATACAGAGATTTGACCCGTGGAACTGCAAAACCACACTTGTATTTCTCGGGCCTACACCAGACTATTTTCAACAGATATATTTTTGGCTGAACAATCAGGAGACACTACTGTTTTTCTTTACAGCAAAAAATGCAAAAAAGCAGGATAATACAGAGATTTGACCCGTGGAACTGCAAAACCACACTGGTATTTCCCAGGCCTACACCAGACTATTTTCAACAGATATATTTGTGTCTGAACAATCTGGAGACACTACTGTTTTTCTTTACAGCAAAAAATGCAAAAAAACAGGATAATACAGAGATTTGACCCGTGGAACTGCAAAACCACACTTGTATTTCTCAGGTCTACACCAGACTATTTTCAACAGATATATTTGTGTCTGAACAATCAGGAGACACTACTGTTTTTCTTTACGGCAAAAAATGCAAAAAAAGCAGGATAATACAGAGATTTAACCCGTGGAACTGCAAAACCACACTTGTATTTCTCGGGCCCACACCAGACTATTTTCAACAGATATAAATGTGTCTGAAAAATTCGGAGACACTACTGTTTTTCTTTACAGCAAAAAATGTAAAAAAGCAAGATAATACTGAGATTTGACCCGTGGAACTGCAAAACCACACTCGTATTTCTCGGGCCTACACCAGACTATTTTCAACAGATATATTTGTGTCTGAACAGTCAGGAGACACTACTGTTTTTCTTTACGGCACAAAATGCAAAAAAGCAGGATAATACAGAGATTTGACTCATGGAACTGCAAAACCACACTTATATTTCTCGGGCCTACACCAGACTATTTTCAACCGATATATTTGTGTCTGAAAAATCAGGGAGACACTATTATTTTTTTTTTCACGGCAAAAAATGCCAAAAGCAGGATAATAGAGATTTTTTACCGTGGAACAGCAAAACCACAGTTATAATTTACTGGTGTATGTATACAAGACTTTTTTAAATATATATATTTGCGGCTGAACAGTGAGCAACAAAATGGCCCAAAACTGGATAATACAGAGGTTTGAACCGTGGAACTGCAAAACCACACTTCTATTTCTCTAGCCTACACCAGACTATTTTCAACAGATATATTTGTGTCTGAAAAATCAGGAGACACCACTGTTTTTCTTTACAGCAAAAAATGCAAAAAAGCAGGATAATACAGAGATTTGACCCGTGGAACTGCAAAACCACACTTGTATTTCTCAGGCCTACACCAGACTATTTTCAACAGATATATTTGTGTCTGAAAAATCAGGGAGACACTATTAGTTTTTTTTTTACAGCAAAAAATGCCAAAAGCAGGATAATAGAGATTTTTTACCGTGGAACAGCAAAACCAAAGTTATAATTTAATGGTGTATACCAGACTTTTTTAAATATATATATTTGTGGCTGAACAGTGAGCGACACACTCAAACTGTTTTTTTTTAGATACAAATGGCCCAAAACTGGATAATACAGAGGTTGGAACCGTGGAACTGCAAGACCACACTTCTATTTCTCTAGCCTACACCAGACTATTTTCAACAGATATATTTGTGTCTGAAAAATCAGGGACACACTTTTTTTTTTTTGGGGGGTGGGGGACACCAAAAGGTTAATAAGACGGTTATTTGTACAGTGTGAAGGAGGAAAAAAAAAAGAGGATTTAGATGAAAAAAAAAGGATTTTTCCTGGTCCCTGAGACCTGGAGCTAAGTCCAGCAATTTCAGCAACAAGAGCACACAGGACTGTAATGCAGCGTTTGCTGGTATAACCACTGCGTCTCCTATACAGCCTGCCTGCCTGATATCTGGGATGGATATTAGTCCTGAGAAGGACTGTTTGTTTGATCTGGCAGCCTTTACAGACCCTACACTAACTATTTCGCAGGATATATCTCTCCCTAAATCAGCAGCGCTGTCCCTACACTGTCTGATCCGGAGCGACTGTGTCCAAGATGGCGGCGCCCGGTTTTAAATACTTGAGGTGACGCTGTGCGGCCAGCCAATCACTGTAATGCCCACAAACAACATGGCTGCAGCATTACAGTGACTGGCTGGCAATCCCTGCATGTTTATTGGCTCCGTAAAGAGCGCCAAACATGCAGGGCAGAGACCCGAGCTGCCGTCCGAGTAACCTGGAAATGCTCGGTGCTCCCCGAACATCCCGAGTAGCGTGATGCTCGGGCGAGTACCGAGCAGTGTCGAGCATGCTCGCTCAACACTAATGATTATGGTTTACAGCCAATGAAAACACAAAAGTCATTATCTCAGTAAAATAGAATACTTTATAACAACATCTTGAAAAAATGTTTTTAAAATCCGAAATGTTGGCCTACTGAAATGTATGTTCAGTAAATGCACTCATTACTTGGTAGGGGCTCCTTTTGCATCAATTACGGCATCAATGTGGCGTGGCATGGAGGCGATCAGCCTGTGGCACTGCTGAGGTGTTACGGAATCCCAGGTTGCTTTGATAGCAGCCTTCAGCTCGTCGGCATTGTTTGGTCTGGTGTCTCGCATCTTCCTGTTGACAATACCCCATAGATTCTCTATGGGGTTAAGGTCAGGCGAGTTTGCTGGCCAATCAAGCACAGTGATACTGTTGTTTTAAACCAGGTATTGGTACTTTTGACAGTGTGGACAGGTGCCAAGTCCTGCTGGAGAATGAAATTTCCATCTCCAAAAAGCTTGTCGGCAGAGGGAAGCATGAAGTGCTCTAAGATTTCCTGGTTGATGGCTGTGCTGACTTTGGTCTTGATAAAACACAGTGGACCTACACCAGCAGATGACATGGCTCCCCAAACCATCACTGATTGTGGAAACTTTACACTAGACCTCAAGCAGTTTGGATTGTGTGCCTCTCCACTCTTCCTCCAGACTCTAGGACCCTGATTTCCAAATAAAATGCAAAATTTACTTTGCATTTACTTAGTGTCAATGACTGCCTTCTGGATATCTGTCAAGTCAGCAGTCTTCCCCATGATTGTGGAGCCTAGTGAAACAGACTAAAGGCCCCGTCACACTTAACGACGCTACAACGATCCCGACAACGATACGACCTGTCAGGGATCGTTGCTGCGTCGCTATGTGGTCGCTGGTGAGCTGTCAAACAGGCAGACTCACCAACGATCAGGGGAGCAGCGACATTGTGGAAAGAATCTTTCCACGATGTCCTGCTCCTGGTTACCAGCCTGCTGAAGCAGGAGCAGGCTGGTAACCATGATAAACATCGGGTTACTAGGGGCACACGCGCACCTAGTAACCCGCTGTTTATCATGGTTACCACTCTGGTACGGTGAGCGGGAGGTTACCGCTCATGTAGCAGAGTGGTAACCACGATAAACAGCGGGTTACTAAGTGCGCGTGCGCCCCTAGTAACCCGCTGTTTATCATGGCTACCAGCCTGATCGTTGGTCCCGCTGGTCACACACAGCGATGTGTGCTGACCAGCGGGAGGGCAAAGACCAAAAAATGGTCCAGGACATTCTGCAGTGATCAGCGACCTCACAGCAGGGGCCTGATCGGTGCAAAGTGTCACACATAGCGACATCGCTGGTGAGGTCGCTGTTGCGTCACCAAAACCGTGACTCAGCAGCAATCTCGCTAGCGATCTCGCTGTTAGAACCTTGCTGTTAGGTTTTTTTTCCTTTACTGGTCACATGACCTTGTTGGCCTATTTAATCCTGCTCCGCCCTTCTGGCTTTGCTGGACTTCATTGTATATCTACTTTCTAGCTAGCCTGTGCTCTGTATCTAACTCTGTTAGTTTGCTTGGTCTACGGACCTCTATGTTCTATCTATTTTGTTTGTTCGTCTGTCTGCTACTATTTCTGTTAGGAGGTGTCCCATATTCCTTCCAGTCCTTAGTACTTGTAGGGATTCCCTCCCCACATCTATAGGTCTCCGTACAGACTAGATTAGGACTTTAGCAGGTCTGATCGCAGGATCAGGTTCCCTGTTACATCGCAGGGATTCAGCTGAGTCCTATAGTAGGGACAGATCTCCTCTCTTTCCTTAGCTTTGGTAGCAGAACATAACAGTAAGTCCAGCCAGCAAATTCTCTAAGGAAAGAGTTTTCTGTTCCATCATGGTGTCGGTTCAGGATTTGGCTCATCGCCTGCAGGGACTCTCTCTGGAGGTGGCCGAGCTCCGTCAGCACGAGAGTAACTGTCCTGGAGCACATTTCTTGGAGCCTAAGGTATGTTTGCCGGATTTATTTTTTGGTGAACACCGAGAATTTTTTTCATTTAAAAATGCTTGCTTATTGTATTTTCGTTTGAGACCTAAGTCCTCTGGGGATGAATCCCAGCGCGTAGGGTTCATAATGTCACTTTTGCGCAAAGAGCCTCAGGAGTGGGCCTTTTCTTTGCAACCTAGTGATTCATGCTTCAGATCAGTGGATAGTTTTTTTTCTGCTTTGGGACTATTATATGATGATCCTGACCCTGTCGCATCAGCTGAGACTGAGTTGAGACGTTTAAAACAAGGATCGGGTAATGTGGAAAAATATTGTACACATTTTCGTCGTTGGTCCACTCAAACAGGGTGGAACGATTCTGCTCTGAAAAGTCTATTTCTTGCTGGGCTCAGTGAAAGGGTTAAAGACCTGCTAATTGCTTATCCTACACCTGAGGATTTGCAACAGGCTATGCAATTAGCTATACGGGTGGATAGAAGACTGCGTGCTAGGGTTAATGAGAGCAAATCCTCTGCTATGTCAGTTTCTGGTTATGATAATGTGTGTATTAACAGTGGTGAACCGATGGAGATTGGATCGGTGGCACCTCGCTCTCAAGAAAAAGACCGTCGTTTTTCGGAAGGCTTGTGTTTCTATTGCGGAAAATCTGGTCATTTGATTAAAGGCTGTGAGCTTCGTATGAAGAAAGAAAAAAAAATGGTCAGTCACGCCCGTATTGCCTGTTTAAATTCCAAGGGTATATTTTTAGCTGCTTCCACGATTGCTCAGGAAAAATTGATGGAATTTCGGGTGTTTGTTGATTGCGGGTCTACACTGAATGTAATTGATGGGGGATTCGTGGAAAAACTCAATTTAAAACCTGAACCTTTATCATCCCCCATTGCTGTGGTTTCTGTGGATGGCTCCCCTTTGAAGAATATTACTCTCAAGGTCAGTGAATTTCCTCTCACTATTAATGGTGTTCACCATGAGAAATTGGATTTGGTAGTGTTGAATAACTTGCCTTCTCCAGTAATATTGGGTTTGCCCTGGTTAAAATTTCACAATCCTGTACTGGATTGGTCTACCAGTGAAATTAAATCCTGGAGCCATAAATGTTATGACAAGTGTTGTAACGGGCGTATTGCAGCTTTGGATAGGGGAGAATTGCCTGTTCCTATTCAGGATTTTTGGAGAGTTTTTTCTGAGAAGGAATCGCAGGTTTTGCCTCCCCATAGAGACTATGATTGTTCTATTGAATTTGTCCCTGGAGCGACTCTTCCTAAGAGTCGTTTATTTAACCTTACTATTCCTGAGAGGAAGGCTTTGGAGGAATACATACAGACAAGCTTGGCCGCCGGTCACATTAGGCCCTCTAAGTCTCCTGTGGCGGTTGGATTTTTTTTTGTAAAAAAAAAAGGACGGCGGTTTACGTCCTTGTCTGGATTTTCGTGAGATTAACAAAATTACGGTACGCAATCCTTACCCACTGCCATTGATTCCTGATCTGTTTAACCAGTTATTGGGGGCCAAGTGGTTCTCTAAAATTGACCTTAAGGGGGCATACAATCTGTTGCGCATGAAGGAGGGTGATGAATGGAAGACTGCTTTTAACACTCCTGTGGGTCATTTTGAGAATCTGGTTATGCCTTTTGGTCTTACTAATGCTCCTGCATTTTTTCAGAATCTGATTAATGACATCCTTAGACCTTTGATCGGTAAAAATGTGGTTGTGTATTTGGATGACATTTTGATTTATTCGCCAGATCTGGAGTCTCATTGGCGGAGCGTGCGTGAGGTATTACAGTTATTAATGGACAATTCGCTTTTTGCTAAGCTGGAGAAATGTGAGTTCGCTGTACAGAGAATTAGTTTTTTGGGCTACTTTATCTCCAGCAAAGGTTTTGAGATGGATCCGGTTAAGGTTCAGGCTGTGCAGGAATGGCCTAGGCCTATTGGTTTGAAATCGATACAGAGGTTTTTGGGTTTCGCCAATTACTATAGAAAATTCATAAAAATTTTTTCTAGTATTGTCAAACCTCTGACTGATCTCACCAGGAAAGGTGCTGATGCTGTTCAGTGGTCTTCTGAGGCCATTGAAGCTTTTGTGTATCTCAAGGAGAGGTTCACCTCTGCTCCCATCCTTATGCAGCCTGATGTTACTAGGCTGTTTTTGGTTGAGGTTGATGCTTCCTCTGTGGGGGTTGGCGCAGTATTGTCTCAGGATAACGGGGATGGATTACATCCCTGTGCTTTTTTTTTCAAAAAAATTTTCGGAGACTGAACTGAATTACGATATTGGTAATCGGGAATTATTGGCTATTAAACTCGCATTTGAACACTGGCGCCACTTCTTGGAAGGTGCCGAATGTCCCGTTCAGGTTCTTACGGATCATAAAAATCTGATATATCTTGATGCTGCCAAGCGCCTGAATGCCCGTCAGGCTAGGTGGGCACTGTTTTTCTCGCGGTTTAATTTCTCCGTTACTTACATCCCTGGTACTAAGAATGTTAAGGCGGATGCCTTGTCTCGCAGTTTTTCTCCCATAGTCGGTGGTGAGAAAGAGGAGAACATTTTACAAGAAGGTGTTGTGATAGCTGCTTTAGACTCCGTTTTGGAAGATGAGATTCTTAAAGCTCAGGAGAATGCCCCATCTAACACTCCTCATGGGAGGTTGTTTGTGCCTGGGACCTTTAGGAGAGATTTGTTTGTTGAGTGTCACGAATCTCGGTTGGCAGGTCATCCCGGAATCTCTGAGACCAAGAGACTGGTGGGTCGCAGTTTTTGGTGGCCTGGATGGCAGAAGGAAGTCATTAAGTGGGTGCGCCAATGTACTATATGTGCTAGATCTAAGTCCTCACATACTCCTGCTGCGGGGTTGCTTTGTCCTTTGGAGGTCCCCAGTGCTCCTTGGACACATTTGGTTATGGACTTTATAACTGACCTTCCCCCCTCTGAGGGTTTTACTGTCATCTGGGTGGTCGTGGACCGTTTTAGCAAGATGTGTCACTTGGTTCCCTTCGTCAAACTGCCCTGCGCTAAAACTCTCGCTAAGGCCTTTGTCAAGGAAATTGTCAGACTTCATGGCGTTCCTACTGACATTGTTTCTGATAGGGGTCCTCAGTTCGTGGCTCGTTTTTGGCGTGCCTTTTGTGACAGGTTGGGAATTCATTTGTCGTTTTCGTCCGGATATCATCCTGAATCTAATGGCCAGACAGAGAGGAAAAACCAGGATGTTGAGCAGTTCTTGCGTTGTTTTGTGGCAGACAATCAAGAGGGGTGGTCTGAGTTTCTGCCACTTGCCGAATTTGCTCTGAACAATCCTACATCTTCTTCTGCTGGTTGTTCGCCTTTTTTTTTGTTGTTCTGGGAGACATCCGTCGTTTGGGTCGTTCTCCAAGTTGGGATCTGCCGTGCCTGAGGAGGAGAATTTTTCCGGTGATTTGGAAAGAGTTTGGACGGATGTGCGTGGTAATCTTCAGGAGGCCAACAGAAAATCTAAAGACTACTTTGATAGGAAACGACAGGAGGTTTTGTTCGTTGTTGGTGACATGGTTTGGTTGTCCTCTAGGAATCTGCGGTTGAGGATTCCTTCTAAGAAATTGGGTCCCAAGTTTGTAGGGCCCTTTAAGGTGCTTCAGGTTGTCAACCAATCTGCTGTTAGGTTGGAGGTTCCTACCTCCTGGAGAATTAATCCGGTCTTTCATGTCTCTCTGTTAAAAAAAGCTGTTGTGTCGGATGGTGACGCCTCTGCCTCTGTTCCTCCGGTGGTGGAGGACGGGGAATATGAAATTTCTCGCATCCTTGACTCTAGACGGTATAGAGGTAGTTTGCAGTATCTTGTGGCCTGGAAAGGTTTCGGACCCGAGGATAACTCTTGGGTGAGGTCAGATGATGTTTCCGCGTCCAGACTTATCAGAGCGTTTCACAGGAGATTTCCTGATAAGCCTGGTCCTAGGGGATCCGGAGGATCCTCTTAGAAGGGGGGGTACTGTTAGAACCTTGCTGTTAGGTTTTTTTTCCTTTGCTGGTCACATGACCTTGTTGGCCTATTTAATCCTGCTCCGCCCTTCTGGCTTTGCTGGACTTCATTGTATATCTACTTTCTAGCTAGCCTGTGCTCTGTATCTAACTCTGTTAGTTTGCTTGGTCTACGGACCTCTATGTTCTATCTATTTTGTTTGTTCGTCTGTCTGCTACTATTTCTGTTAGGAGGTGTCCCATATTCCTCCCAGTCCTTAGTACTTGTAGGGATTCCCTCCCCACATCTATAGGTCTCCGTACAGACTAGATTAGGACTTTAGCAGGTCTGATCGCAGGATCAGGTTCCCTGTTACATCGTAGGGATTCAGCTGAGTCCTATAGTAGGGACAGATCTCCTCTCTTTCCTTAGCTTTGGTAGCAGAACATAACACTCGCTATGTGAGACGGGGGCTTTAGGGACCTTTTTAAACTCTAAAGAAGCCTTTGCAGGTCTTTTTTGTTAATTATTCTAATTTACTGACTTAATGTGTTAATGTCTTTTGTTTTTTTCATTGGCTGTAAGCCATAATCATCAACATTAACAGAAATAAACACTTCAAATAGATCACTCTGTTTGTAATGACTCTATATAATATATGCGTTTCACTTTTTGTATTGAAGAACTGAAATAAATTAACTTTTTTATAATATTCTAATTTAGTGATATGCACCTGTATATTAGTTTTGCTGGAATATTTAATGTGGATGATAAAATGCATTAGGAGCGCCTGTCTCACATTTGGAAACCCTATAAGAGAATCATCAAACACATGAACTTTTAGGGCAGCATGGTGGCTAAGTGGTTAGCACTGCAGTCTTGCAGTACTGGGTTTAAATCCCACCAAGGACAACATCTGCAAGGAGTTTGTATGTTCTCCCAGTTTTTGCGAGGGTTTCCTCCGAGTTCTCTGGTTTCCTGTCACTCCAAAGACATACTGATAGGGAATCAAGTGAGTAAAATAAATAAACAATGCTTTCCACCATGAAACTTAAGTGACATTGCTTTATTATAGTCCTGTTTAGGTCTCTAGTCATTTTCGCACTGTCCACGCCCACAATAGGCGGTTCTTCTCCGTCCCTTCACCACCACCGTCAACATTTTGGAGTCCATGCTTCTGCTCGCCATCTTGGGCCGCATGTCTTTCAGCACTCTTCCATCTGTGCTAGGGCTCAGCTCTTAGTGCAAGGAGTTCATATCCTGCTGACTATGCCAAATGTAAGGTGCCAAAGCAAGGTAGTCGCAAGCGAGCTGTCACTTCTGCTCACTTTGGCACCATACAGACAAAGTGTGTCCCTGTCCTCGTGTACTGTTGAGTATGTGGTGTTTCCCACTTACTTCTGGCTCCAGGAATTCTCCTTCTGGAACCAGGGCAGCAATTAATCCAGGAGACACGAGGTTCATAAAAACAACCTGAACTTTGTGACTGGCAATAGTTACAACATTTACAGGCAGGTGTAAAGGATAAGGCCCAATGGGTTGTCATCTTTCCCACAGGTACTGGATACAACTTCAGCCCTGGTTCCCATTCTAGGTAGAGCATCCCTTCTGCTATCTTCTCTAGCCCTAGGGATTCGTCTTCACCTCTGGCAGTATATCTGGATCCCATCTCACTCCGCCTCTAAGAGTTTGAGTCTTATATCTTCTGCAGCTTCGTAGACAGAATGTGCCCCAATACCCCGACATCTATCTTGAGGTTCCCAGGCCGGTAAAGGGGACTCGTGCGGACGGGTTCTCTGGCAATCCACTGCCTGGGATTTTAGGCCCACATTGTCCCTAGCAGCCCCTGATTTGAGCGTGCTGCTTGTCACCTCTCATAAGTAACACTGACTGTCACGTCCTGCACTTGACACTAGCACTCAGTTCTCCCTCCCTCTACTGGGCCTGCCATTACAGTTAACCCTACCTAGGTTAAACTGCAGCCCCAGAGGGTTTTATCTCCAGAAATGCACATTTAACCCTTTAGAGAGTCAGGGAGCAGAACAGTGCCTCCACCACTACTACATATATTGGAACAACTCAAAAAGAAACAACATTTTTGGCACCCTAAACTTAATGTTTAGTTACACACCTTTTGGAATAAATATCTGCAATAAATTGCTTCCTATAACCATCAATAAGCTTCTTACACCTATCAACTGGAATTTTGGACCACTCTCCTTTTGCAAACTGCTCCAGGTCTCTCATATTTGAAGGGTGCCTTCTCCTAACAGCAATTTTAAGATCTCTCCTCAGATGTTCAATGGGATTTAGATCCAGACTCATTGCTGGCCACTTTAAAACATCTTTGAACCTTCACTATATTAGACTGTAGGTACTGTTTTTTTTCTTTGTAGGCCTCATTCCTTTTTTGGTAAACAGTAGAATGATATGCTTTACCTAAAAGCTCTACCTTGGTCTCATCTGTCCACAAGACACCTTCTCAGTAGGATTTTGGCTGACTCACATACATTTTGGCAAACTGCAGTCTAGCTTCTTTATGTCTCTGCGTCAGCAGTGGGGTCATCCTGGGTCTCCTGCCATAGCGTTTCATTTCATTCAAATGTCGACGGATAGTTTGCATTGACACTGACGCACCCTGAGCCTGCAGGACAGCTTAATTTTCTTTGGAACTTGATTGAGGCTGTTTATCCACCATCTGGGCTATCCTGCATTGCAACCTTTCATCAATTTTTCTCTGCCGTCCACGTCCAGGGAGATTAGCTACAGTGCCATGGGTTGTAAACTTTTTGATTTTGTTATGCACCGTGGACAAAGAAACATCAAGATCTCTGGAGATGGATTTGTAATCTTGAGATTCTTGATATTTTTCAACAATTTTGGTTCTCAAGTCCTTAGACAGTTCTCTTCTCCTCTTTCTGTTCTCCATGCTTAGCATGGCACACACAGACACAAAATGCAAAGATTGAGTTAACTGCTTGCCTTTTTATCTGCTTTCAGGTGTGATTTTCATATTTCCCATATGTGTTACTTGTCATAGATGAGTTTGAATAAGCATCACATGCTTGAAACAAAGTTGTTTACCCACATTTTTGGAAAACTGCCAAATTTTGGGGGGTTTTGTGTGAAATTATGTGCAATTTGACTTTTTTTCTCAGTTTTTTTGTGTTGTTCCAATACACACAAAGGAAATAAACATGTGTATAACAAAACATGTGTAATGGTAATAATTTTCTGGGAGAAATACTTCATTTTCTGGAACAAAGTCAATGGTGCCAACACTTTCAGCCATAACTGTATATATCTGTATAACATGATATTATATTTGGGGTTTACGGCCTTAACAACTGTTAGAATAGATGCTGTAAGGCTACCACTAATACTATATGAACATATTCAATGAGAAAAAGAGAGTTTTAACGGCATAAAAAATATATAAAATTTATTCCATCACTAATTAATATAAAAATCTACAAATAGTGGTAGAAATAAAGTGCATAGGGATAGCAGCAATAACCACCGGTGTAAATGATCCTATATTTAGATAGAGCTCATATATTCCACAAAGAATGTGTAAAAAAGGAATATAGCCTAGCTACATTAAATAGCAAATGTTTGGGTCAGTCTTGGACTCAATGTATAAATTACTAATATAGTTAGAGATAAATAGCCTAGAATTCCGTTAAATAATTTACCCATGTGCTATACAAGTGTTGATACATAGCAGAAAGGAGATATCTATTGGGGATAAATTACCTATGTGTTACACAAATTTTGGTGCATAGCACAAGAGAGATATCTATAACAAGTTAGGCAATTCATCGCAGGTCTTACCAGGTGGGCGGCAAAACAAACACCAGCGGTTGTAAGAGCGCAATGGCGTGCCCCTATGCACGTTTCGCGACTACCAGGGGCCGCTTCCTCAAGGGGAATGAGAAGAGATGGGGGAACGGATCTATTAAACCCCATCGGCCTCACGTGACCGATCACATGTGGTGTATCAAGGCGGGGCCTGATGCCAATACATGGCGCGTGCGCAGCCGTCCCCGCTCCAGCCGCCCGTCCAGGCCGTCAGGAGCCAGTGCGCATGTGCGGGCGCGCGGCAAAAATAGTGCCTGAGCGCCCGCACCAGTGCCTGAGCGCCCGCACCAGCCCCTCAAAGACAGCCGGGCGCGCGCACCAGCAGCAGAGACAGCATCGCACTCGCGCCACATCACTAGGTGCCAACAAGCCAGGTAAGTGGAGAACAAATGCGAGACATATTAAAAACAGCTGATTAATAAATACATATGAAAAGAAGAAAGAAGAACATGTTGTAACAACGTGTGTAGTCATCGAATCTTGTCCAATATTGTAGTTCTGTTATTGTCCCGCAGATGGTTAGCCCTCCATTGTTGGAAAATTCTTGTTTTATCCAGGTCAGTTAAAGGCACACATGCACAGCATGGCAGCGGTCCAGTCCTCAATACATATAATAAAAACTGAAAAAGGTGCAATGAGTAAAAACAATAGGGAGAAAATCCCAAAGTACAAGTTAAAACCAAGAAACGCCAATGCATATAGAAAATTAAAGAAAAAGGGGGGGTGGGGAATTGGGGGAGGGAAGGGAGGGGGAGGAAATGTTTTCTTTTCTTTCTTGGGGAAATCCGTATTAATGATCAATCAAATAGAATGGGATCACAAGAAAGAAGAGAATGATAAGGATTCATTTAAGCCTTCTGGTGATAGGGTACCCAGCGTAACGATCCACTTGGCCTCTACTTGGGCCAAGATTTTCCTTACATTACCCCCCCGGGCACCCATATGGATTACATCAATTCCACGAATTTTTAGGCCCCCAGGATCGCAATTGTGAACCATCCTGAAGTGCCTAGGGATAGTCTTAAATTCTGCAACTTCGGCCACCGTCCTGGCCGCGACAATGTCCCGCACATGCTCACGCACACGTACCCGGAGTTCTTGAGATGTAAGTCCAATGTAGATCAAAGAGCAATCACATGTTGCGTAGTAGATTACATTGCTGGTGCTACAAGAGATGTGATGTCTAATGTTGAATTCTCTTTTGCCATCCGAGGACGTGAATGTGGTGCAGCGTAGGACATTGGTGCAGGCACGACAGTGGCTGCAAGGGAACATCCCCAATATGGGGCAATGGGAGCCAAAGGGATTGGATTTCGCTGGAATATAGTGGCTGGAGACCAAGATATCCTTTAAATTACTGGATCGTCTGGGGTCATAAGGGGATAGTTCCCAAGAATTGGTCCCAGGGAGGTATCGGTCGTCAAGATGTCCCAATGTTTGGTCATTATAAATCTCATGTTCTTCCACTCATGGTTATAGGTGTATATGTAGCGTATCTTCTTCTGCCCAAAGTCAGAATTGTTTTGTGTATTAGGGTATAATAGATGGTTTCTTGGGGTTCGTCGTGCTCGGTCATAGCCCTGCTTTATGCATCTTTTGCTATAACCACGTAATTTAAACCTGTTCCTCAGGTCAGTGGCATGCTGTACAAATTTAAGGTCTGAAGAGCAGATCCGTCTTGCCCTCAGGAATTGTCCAACCGGGACGGCCCTGATGGTTGTTGGATGATGTGCGCTTGTGGCATGAATGAGGGAGTTGACTGATGTCGGTTTCCTATATATGTCTGTCTGGAGGTGCCCGGCTCTGTCCACCCCAAGACAGACATCCAAGAACTCAATCTTACGTTTATCAAATTTATACATCAGTCTAATTCCCCACATATTATAGTTTAGTTGTGCCATAAAACTCTCGAGCTGCTGCACCGTGCCGCGCCAAAAAAACAAACTATCATAGATATAGCGAAGCCAGCAGAGGACATGGTCCGCAGTTCGGGCGCCCTCGTCGCCAAAGACCTGTCTCTCCCATGCGCCCAGGAAGAGATTGGCGTACGGGGGCGCACAGGCCGCCCCCATGCCGTGCCATGCCCCTGCAAATATATCAAGTCTTTAAACAAAAAATAATTGTGTGTAAGCACAAAATGCAGCAGCTCGAGAATTAGTTCGCACAGGGGACCGTCCAGGTTGGACGCCCCGAAGAAGAAACGGACCGCGTCCAGACCAATAGTATGCTCTATGCAGGTATATAGAGTCTCAACATCTGCCGTGACGAGCAGGACCCCATTATCCAAGCAGACGCCGTCGACCCGCGTAAGGACATCCGTAGTGTCCCTTATATATGAAGGTAATGTCTCTACAATGGGTTTCAGATAAAAGTCAATAAATTTGCAGACAGGTTCACATAGTCTGTTTATACCGGACACTATCGGACGTCCAGGCGGGTCAACGGCGTCTTTATGGATCTTGGGAGAAGGTAGAAGGGTGACGTTTTTGGGAAGCGTACTGTAAGTGCTTCCACTGTTTTTTTGGGTATAACATTTTCCTTGCAGGCTCGACCTCAGATAGCCTGGAGTGCGGAGGAGTAGGAGGCGGTTGGATTAAAGTATAACCTGGAATAGGTGCTACTATCTCGCAGCTGTCGGAAGGCCTCTTTTTCATATTTATTGCATGGCCAGATCACGATATTTCCACCCTTGTCCGCTAGTTTAATTACAATGTCATCATATTTTTTTAATTGCCTCATTGCAATTCGTTGTCGTGCCGTGAGATTGTCAAATCTTCTTCTAGTGGACAGTTTTTTAAAATCATCTGAGACAAGTTTGGCAAAAATGTCAACGGCTGGGCATAGGGACAAGGGGGGAAAGTGCGTAGATCTGGAAACCACACATTGAGGCAACTCACCTGGTTGTGAAGGACTTTGCTCCTGTAGTAGTTCTTCCAGGTTGTTAATCGCCTCCCGCTCCTCCACACTCAAGGCATCAGATGAAACATCTCTCCCAGAGTGGAGTTTATGTAGGACGAGCTTGCGGGAGAACAGCTTGAGGTCCTTTTAAGGCTGTAAAATAATTGAAACCATTAGTTGGAGAAAAGTTTAGGCCCATACTAAGGACCTCCAGCTGCTCAGTGGAGAGAACATGAGAGGACAGGTTGACGACCTTGTCTGGATCCTTTTTGTTGTCTGTAGGGATGGATGCACCATAATTATCCATCCGTTGAGGCCCACCCTGTGTATCTTCAGTTGAGACAGCAGATGATGCCGAGGTGGATCTAGATCTGGATTGAGGCCCGTTCCTATGATAGGGACGTGACCGTCTTCCTATAGTGCTCCACTTATACATTCTTGGTAACTGTTTGTCCTGTGGATCTCTCTGAAATTTCTTGGATTTAGCCAATTGTATTTCATTAGTCCATTTTTGAGACAGAGCCTCAATATCCTCATTTAGCTTTTTAAGAGAGTCTGTGGACATTTCATTCTTAAGGGATAGCTGTAGTTTGTCAATTTGAGTCTCAATAGTGGATAATGATATTTGATTCATTTCAATAATTAAATTCATAAATCCAGTTGAACACACATTTGAGTGCTGTTCCCATCTAGATTTAATAGTGTCATCATCTATACTAAAGGAAGGAAATATTTGGACTCTCAGGCCACGAGGTATCAAGCCCTTTTCAATATATTTCCTCAAAAAGGCAACGTTCCACCACAGCCGTGTCCTGTAAGGCTACCACTAATACTATATGAACCATTTTGGGAATGGTGGCACTGCCTGCTGTACCATCCTTTGGTGGTCTAAGCTGGTGAAATAAAATTGTTTGTGCTGTAACGGGAACATCTAACCTCCAATGTCTGTGAATATATTCTGATACTTCCTACTACTGTTTGTGACTGTCCACTCCTTTACCCCATGCCATAAGTTAATGAGGGGAGTCTAACATTTCAGGAATGCTAAAATATAATTTTAGAAGTTAGCTTAGAGCTTCCAGACTTCAGGCAGTCACTGCAAAGGATTTTCTAAAAAGTATTAAAAATGAACATTTTATTTATGGTAAAGTAAATTTATACAATTACTTTTGAGCCCCTGAAATGTGGAGGCTGTGTAGCAAACTAAATGAAATTCCTAAATGTTCCACAGGATATTTTTGTTCAACCCCTTTAATTAAACCTGAAAGTCTACACTTCAATTGCATCTCAGTTGTTTCATTTTAAATAGAAAGTAGTGGCCTGCGGAGCCCAAATCACGAAGATTGAGTCACTATACAAATATTTCTAGACCTGTTTGTGTAACTGTGAGACACTGCAGTGTGTCAGATGAAAACATGGTATAATAGCCACCGGGGACTGAGATGAATGGGAGACTGGTCGGACAGGCGATTCCCTGCCTCCTTCCCTTGAGTGATAAGTCCCTCCCTATACATGCAAGCAAGGAGAGACCTGTCACTCCAGGGCAGCCGGAGGGGAGTAGCCGACAGCGACCTTGATGTCTGACTAGTCTCCCATGTGGCTTGTTCCCTGGCAGCTATCAAACTATGTTTTTTCTCTGAAATTTCACAGTTAAAAAAGATATATTGTTGAAATCATGCAGCTAATGCCTGATGTTTGCTGTTCGTGGGTCTGGCAGCATGTGTCAGCTGTCATTTTACCTTTAAACACTCCCAGTTTATGCTCTGCTTCTAAATATTCTGACCAAGGCACATACAACAAGGCATATCCTCGTCTTGTCTATATAAAGTAAGAAAAATCCAGAGCTTGGATTTTTCTAAAACCAATAGTTAAATGTTCAAAATGAAACCAATAATCAAGCAGATACAAGAAAGGGTGCCATAATCCTAATCCATAATAATATGACCCCTTGTAGGAAATTACTATGTAGTCACAAGCCGTATTGTTTAAAACTTACTAATAATTGCTGCCATATAAGAGTGAGGCAATGGTTTCATATTTTTATAGGCAGTGTAATAATTGAATGTTACAAGTGCACTAGGTCTGTTTACAAAAAAACTTTTGAACATTGAGAAAATAGCTAAACATCTAACACTTCAATGATTGTTTTTATAATATAGCCCAAAGTTTAATTAGGAAGTAATAATTTTGGTCAAGATATTCAGGGAAACATTCAACTGAAAACAAATAGCAAGTACATATTGATTGCTTGAGCAAAGAGACTGCTATTATTTGTAAAGCTTGTGGGCCAGAAATGGATAATTCAAGAATTTATGTTCTCATTTGTTGCCTTTCTCTGATGCTTTTCCATTTTTCAGAATCAGTCCACTTTTGGTAATAATTCACTAAAAAAGGACAAAAGTCAATAAAAGACATCACAGAAAAATAGCAGCCATACTTGCCATACTTGTGCATTTGTGTCTGGACATGGTATCGCAAGTATCGCTGCTATTTTTCCTGTAATCACTTTTGGTAATAGTACTAACTAATTTAAAGGGGTTGGTCTGTAAGGGGGTTGAAATGTAGTTGGGATTCCACTGCATCCAATGCGTCAAAGAGTCCAATGCGTAATGTATCCCTCAGTTCTGTTCCAAGTAGAAGGAGACTAGTGTACCTGTAAGAGGTGCTGAAACTGGCATACAGTGGGTACGGAAAGTATTCAGACCCCTTTACATTTTCCACTCTTTGTTTCATTGCAGCCATTTGGTAAATTCTAAAAAGTTCATTTTTTTTGTCATTAAACTACTCTGCACCCCATCTTGACTGAAAAAAACAGAAATGTAGAAATTTTTGCAAATTTATTAAAAAAGAAAAACTGAAATATCACATGGGCATAAGTATTCAGACCCTTTGCTCAGACACATATTTAAGTCACATGCTGTCCATTTCCTTGTGATCCTCCTTGAGATGGTTCTACTCCTTCATTGGAGTTCAGCTGTGATTAATTAAGCTGATAAGACTTGATTTGGAAAGGCACACACCTGTCTATATAAGACCTCACAGCTCACAGTGCATGTCAGACCAAATGAGAATCATGAGCTCAAAAGGAACTGCCCAAGGAGCTCAGAGACAGAATTGTGGCAAGGCACAGATCTGGCCAAGGTTACAAAATAATTTCTCCATTACTCAAGGTTCCTAAGAGCACAGTGGCCTCCATAATCCTTAAATTGAAGAAGTTTGGGACCACCAGAAGTCTTCCTAGACCTGGCCGTCCAGCCTAACGTAGCAATCGTGGGAGAAGAGCCTTGGTGAGAGAGGTAAAGAAGACCCCCAAGATCACTGTGGCTGACCTCCATAGATGCAGTAGTGCGATGGGACAAAGTTCCACAAAGTCAACTGTCACTGCAGCCCTCCACCAGTCAGGCCTTTATGGCGGAGTGGCCCGACGGAAGCCTTTCCTCAGTGCAAGACATATGAAAGCCTGCATAGAGTTTGCTCAAAAACACATGAAGGACTCCCAGACTATGAGAAACAAGATTCTCTGGTCTGATGAAACGAAGATTGAACTTTTTGGTGATAATTCTAAGCGGTATGTGTGGAGAAAACCAGGCACTGCTCATCACCTGCCCAATACAATCCCAACAATGAAACATGGTGGTGGCAGCATCATGCTATGGGGATGTTTTTCAGCTGCAGGGACAGGACGACTGGTTGCAATTGAAGGAAACATGAATGCGGCCAAGTACAGAGATATCCTGGATGAAAACCTCTTCCAGAGTGCTCTGGACCTCAGATTTGGCCGAAGGTTCACCTTCCAACAAGACAATGACCCTAAGCACACAGCTAAAATAACAAAGGAGTGGCTTCAGAAAAACTCTGTGACCATTCGTGACTGGCCCAGCCCAACCCTGACCTAAACCCAATTGAGCATCTCTGGAGAGACCTGAAAATGGCTGTCCACTGACGTTCACCATCCAACCTGACGGAAGTGGAAAGGATCTGCAAGGAAGAATGGCAGAGGATACCCAAATCCAGGTGTGATAAACTTGTTGCATCATTCCCAAGAAGACTCATGGCTGTACTAGCTCAAAAGGGTGCTTCTACTCAATACTGAGCAAAGGGTCTGAATACTTGATATCACTGAATGTGATATTTCAGTTATTCTGTTTTTTTTCAGTCAAGATGGGGTGCAGAGTGTTCTTTAATGAGAAAAAAAATGAACTTTTTAGAATTTACCAAATGGCTGCAATGAAACAAAGAGTGAAAAATTAAAAGCGGTCTGGATACTTTCCGTACCCACTGTATGTATTGGAGAGGAGGAAAGTCATCGCAAAGGTGAGCAGAGAAGCCTTTATCTGTTGGTGTGGTTAGGAGACTGCTGCGAAGGAGAGCGTGAGAGGTTACCTTCAAGGAATAAAAGAGTCTACCAGAGAGGCCCCACTAAAAGTGGGTGAGGAGGAGCCACATGAAGAAACAACTAGTGGAAATATAGCATGTGACTGAAGTGATACTCCACTGTAGAGACAGCTACAGCTGTGAAATGAAGTCTAATTAATTCAAGATCTATACAGCTGGGCCAAGGAAGGGGCAGCAGCTCTAGAGTGTAGCAGTGAAGCCACAATGTAGAGGAAGTGTGTGACTACTGCGAGAAAGGGACGGCCTCTGTGGAAGTGTGAGCAGAGAGAGAGATTCCTAATGGCCTGTAACATAACTTGTTTGAACAGTCTGTCCATGTTATCCATACACTTGCAGAAACAATATTATGGGTAATGTTCAAACATCCGTACCTCTCTGTTAGTAAAGAATCATATGATTGGAGATAAGTTTTCAAACTCTGTGAATCTCAAAACTAGGACCCCCATCAATTCCAAATTATTGAATTGTGAAATCCCTGTTTGAATGGAGCAATGGTCAAGCAAGCATTCCCTTTTTCTTTGCCTACAGGACTGTCAGAGTTATCTGAAGTCTGTACTTGGCCATCTCTGTCAGTCCGATAGGTAAGAACTGTAGCATTAATGCCTATTAGTGATGAGAGAACGAGCTCGGTGATAATCGGCTATCACTCGAGTATCTGGGTTCTTAAATATACTCGGCACTTGTTGAGCATTGACTGGTTCTCGGATTGATTGCTCGAATCTCCACCCCGCATGTTTGGCGACTGTTACACAGCCAATAAACATGTGGAGATTGCCTGCCTGTCACTGTAATGCCGTAGCCATCTTGGTAGTCGCATGACTGTGATTTTCTGACCGCATTACTAGTGTTGAGCCACCCCCGTAGTGTTCGGGTTCGGTTCAGTTCGTCGAACACCGGGATGTTCGTGGAACTGTTCGTCAAACACCTTAGAACACCGTCGAACACTGTTAAAACCAATGGCAGGCAAGCAAAAACACATAGAAAACACCTTCAAAGGTGTCCAAAAGCTGGCAAACTGCTCAGAAGACACTCTCTTTAAAAAAGCCGGCCGGCAATTCAGCATCGGTACCCGACAATTTAGAACAGAAAGAATAGAGCATCACACATAGATTAGATAGATAGAAAGATGTCAGTCACATATATAAGAAGTACAGTGACAGTGCTGGTTACTGTACTTGTCATTTAGTGTTAAGGGATTTATAAAAAAAAAATAATAGTGTTTTCATGCACCCGTCTCTTTAAAAAAGCCGGCCGGCAATTCAGCATCGGTACCCGACAATTTAGAACAGAAAGAATAGAGCATCTCACATAGATTAGATAGAATGAAACATGTCAGTCAGATATATAATAAGTACAGTGATAGTGTTGATTACTGTAGTTGTCATTTAGTGTTAAAATAAAGGATTTATTAAAAAGAAAATTGGCGTGGGGTTCCCCGTAATTTTAGTCTCTAGCGGAGATTAAGCAGACGGCTGGGACAGATGTTTGAAGCCTGGGAAGGGGGTAATACCCACGGAGCTTGCCAGGCTACTAATATCAGCCCCCAGCTGAGTACCTAGCCTTTACTAGCTATTAAAATGGAGGACCCCCCAAAAAAATGACGTGGGATCCCCCCTATTTTAATAGCTAGCAAAGGCTAGGCAGACAGCTGGGGGCTGATATTAATAGCCCAGGAAGGGTGCCATGAATATTGGCCCCCTCCCAGGCTAGAAACACCAGCCGTCAGCTGCCCCAGAAATGGCGCATCTATAGGATGCGCCAATTCTGGCACTTAGCCTCGCTCTTCCCACTGCCCTGTAGCGGTGGCAGTGGGGTAATAGGGCTGGGGTTGATGTCAGCTTATAATGCCAGCTGACATCAAGCCCAGGTTAGTAATGGAGAGGCGTCTATAAGACACCCCCATTACTAACCCCATAGTCAAAGTTAAAAAAAACACAAACACCCAGAATAAAGTCCTTTAATTGAAATAAACACACAATTCTTTAATGTTCTAAATTAAACCATACTTACCGTCACGCCCATTCCAGCTGAAGCCAATGTCTACTGCAATAAAAGTAAAATAATAAACCAACCTCATCCTTACCTTTCCATGGTTCCCAGGATAGCTTCAGCTCTGCTACATTCACATGACAGGCTGGCTCGCAGCCGAAAGCTGCCATCCAGCTTGCCATGCCGCAGACACTGAGAAGCGCACGCATGCTTGCGCTCCTCAGTGTCTCGCTGTGACGGCATCCAGATGAGCCGAGTTCATGTCCAATGAACTCAGCTCACCTCATGCACGTCACTGACAACGTGGGAGAATTCTCAGCGCTCAGCGCTTCAGCAGGAGAATTCTCCCACACTGTCAGTGACGTGCCTGAGGTGAGCTGAGTTCATTGGACATGTCTGACGTGCATGAGGTGAGCTGAGTTCATTGGACATGTCCAATGAACTCAGCTCACCTCATGCACATCACTGACAGCGTGGGAGAATTCTCTTGCGCTCAGCGCTTGAGCAGGAGAATTCTCCCACGCTGGGATGGCATTGAGATGACAGGCTGGATCGCAGCTGAGCGCTGCCATCCAGCATGCCATCCTTCATAGACACTGCAGAGCACAGGCATGCTTGCGCACTGCAGTGTCTCTGAAGGATGATAAGCTGGATGGCAGTACTCAGCTGCGATCCAGCCTGTCATCTCAATGCCATCCCAGCGTGGGAGAATTCTCCTGCTCAAGCGCTGAGCGCAGGAGAATTCTCCCACACTGTCAGTGACGTGCATGAGGTGAGCTGAGTTCATTGGACATGAACTCGGCTCATCTGGATGCCGTCACAGCGAGACACTTAGGAGTGCAAGCATGCCTGCACTTCTCAGTGTCTGCGGCATGGCAAGCTGGATGGCTGCTTTTGGCTGCGATCCATCCTGTCATGTGAATGTAGCAGAGCTGGAGCCGTCCTGGGAACCATGGAAAGGTAAGGATGATGTTGGTTTATTATTTTCCTTTTATTGCAGAAGACATTGGCTTCAGCTGGAATGGGCGTGACGGTAAGTATGGTTTAATTTAGAACATTAAAGGAGGGGGGCATGGCCTGCTAGTCATGGAGTAGAATCATAGAATCATAGAATCATAGAATGGTAGAGTTGGAAGGGACCTCCTGGGTCATCTGGTCCAACCCCCTGCTCAAAGCAGGATTCACTAGATCATCTCAGACAGATGTCTGTCCAGCCTCTGTTTGAAGACGTCCATTGAAGGGGAACTCACCACCTCTCGTGGCAGCCTGTTCCACTCATTAATCACCCTAACTGTCAAAAAGTTTTTTCTAATATCTAATCTGTGTCTCCTCCCATTTAGTTTCATCCCATTGCTTCTAGTCTTTCCTTGTGCAAATGAGAATAAAGATGATCCTTCTACAATGTGACAGCCCTTGACATATTTGTAGACAGCTATTAAGTCTCCTCTCAGTCTTCTTTTTTGCAAGCTAAACATTCCCAAATCCTGCAACCGTTCCTCATAGGACATGGTTTGCAGACCAGTCACCATTCTGGTCGCTCTTCTCTGAACTTGCTCCAGTTTGTCTATGTCTTTTTTAAAATGTGGTGCCCAAAACTGTACACAGTATTCCAGATGAGGTCTGACCAAAGAGGAGTAAAGACCGATAATGACTTCACGTGATCTAGACTGTATGCTTCTGTTAATACATCCCAGAATTGTATTTGCCTTTTTTGCTGCTGCATCACACTGTTGACTCATGTTCAGTCTATGATCTATTAGTATACCTAAGTCTTTTTCACATGTACTGTTGCTTAGCTCTAGTCCTCCCATTCTGTATATGCTTTTTTCATTTTTATTGCCCAGATGTAGTACTTTGCATTTTTCCCTGTTAAAAACCATTCTGTTGGTTGCTGCCCACTGCTCCAGTTTATTTAGGTCTTTTTGAATCCTCTCTCTCTCTTCTCTAGTATTAGCTATCCCTCCTAGCTTTGTGTCATCAGCAAATTTAATCAGTTTACCCTCAACTCCTTCATCTAAATCATTGATAAAGATGTTGAACAATACAGGTCCCAGGACGGAGCCCTGTGGTTCCCCACTTGAGACATTCATCCAGCTGGATGTGAAGCCATTTACAACCACCCTTTGAGTCCGATCACTAAGCCAGTTATGAATCCACCTAACAGTTGCCTGGTCCATTGCATACTTGGTCATTTTTTCAATAAGGATGGTGTGAGATACTTTGTCAAATGCTTTGCTGAAGTCAAGATATACTATATCTACAGCATTTCCCTGATCCACCCAGTCAGTGATTCTGTCATAGAAGGAAATTAAGTTAGTCTGACATGACTTGTTAGTTACAAACCCATGCTGACTCTGGTTAATCACTTCATTCTTATCCATGTACTTACATACATGTTGTTTAATAATTTGTTCAAAGATCTTTCCTGGTATAGAAGTCAGACTCACCGGCCTATAGTTCCCTGGGTCCACCTTCTTCCCCTTTTTGAAGATAGGAACAACATTTGCTCTTCTCCAGTCTTCTCGGACTTCTCCTGTTCTCCAAGAATTTTCAAAGATTATGGAGAGTGGTTCTAAAATTTCTTCTACGATCTCCTTCAGTACTCTGGGGTGTAATTCATCTGGACCTGGAGACTTGAACTCATTTATGTTAGCTAAATATTCCCTCACAATCTTTCTGTTTACAGATAACTTGGATTCCTCTATTCCTTTAAAAGGACAGTGAAGATCAGTTGATGTTACATTTTCTTTCTGAGAGAAAACAGATGCAAAATAGGAATTAAAAAGTTCGGCCTTCTCAACATCCTCTCTTACCATTCCTCCATTTTCATCCTGTAAAAATCCTATAGCATCTTTGACTTTT
This sequence comes from Phyllobates terribilis, assembly GCF_046119375.1. Taxonomy (NCBI): domain Eukaryota; kingdom Metazoa; phylum Chordata; class Amphibia; order Anura; family Dendrobatidae; genus Phyllobates; species Phyllobates terribilis. The sequence goes on along the minus strand of NW_027362762.1, from coordinate 529,742,713 downwards.
CTTTTACTTTTGACATACCCCCAAAATCCTTTTTTATTGCTTTTGATATCTCTTGCAAGCCTTAATTGATTGTCAGCTTTAGCTAACCTGATACGTGCCCTGCAGGATCTGCAGACTGCATTATAATCTTCTTTAGATATGCCTCCCTCTTTCCATTTAATAAACATTTCTTTCTTTCTTTTTAGCATGTGTTTAAGTTCTGTGTTCATCCATCCTGGTTTCCTTAAATGCTTCCCATTCTTCCTACTTTTCGGGATTGTTAACGATTGTGCTTTGAGAATCTCATTTTTAAAAATTTTTCATCCTTCCTGGACATTTTTGTCCTTAAGGACATCCAGCCATTGGATCCCTCCTATTCTCTTTCTGAGTCTCTTAAAATCTGCCTTTCTAAAATCTAACCTTGAAGTTTGAGTCTTCACATGTCTTCCTCCTCTAGTTATCCAAAATTCTATAATAGCATGATCGCTGCCTCCTAGGGTCCCAGCCACCTTTACCTCCTCAACCATTTCCTCCCTGTTTATAAGGATTAGATCTAAAGTAGATTCTAAAAGTAGATCTAAAGTAGATCTAGAGTAGGTACGTGTTTTCTTGTGCTCCTGCCTCAGAATAAGCAACTGAGATGAAATGCCTTTTCAAAGACATTGAACTCTTATAAAAAGCTACTAAACTAAATCAGGATGCTTCAGAAACATTTTGAGACCTTCTTTGATATTATCTGAAAAACTTTACCTCACAACTATGCTGAGTAATTTTCCTGAGGGAAGATTAAAGATTTGAGCTATCTTGAGATCTTATTACCTCATTATTTCATCACCTGGTCTTTGATTTGACCTTGGGGTTCATCTCGTACTACATAGAAGCTTTGAAGATTCGCCACTCTTGATCGGATAAGTACCTTTATTTATTTTTTTTTGCTGTGTCACAAATTTTACAATGACGCCATTTTTGTACTTCATCATATTCAACTACGCCATCTTGTGTGATAACAGAGGTTTTATGATCTAAAAGGATTTAAGTAGTCTTATTTAAATCTGTTACACATATGTACCATTTATTGCATGACTGTGGGATCTTCACTGAGTTTTGGTGCCGCCATCTTGTGCTTTACGGTTCTTAACTCCGTCATTTTATGTAAAACTGTGATGATCTAACTGAAAAGACTACATATGGACTTGACATCCCTTTTACTCCTGATATAGATCTACAAATGTATGACTAACAAGAGATATTACAGTTCTTGAAAAATATTTATTAATATCTTTGGCCGCGATAGTTGATTATCATCATAAACAGCAATTTCGGTACAGAGACGAGAGGACTCTCCGTGAGCAAATGAAATCATTGGGTTTCCAACGAACACGAGCTGCGCAGATCTGAAGAGGGAAACCAGTGTTTATATATATATATTTTTTGTGTGTGTGGTGATTTTTCCTCTGTCATTGCTAACACTGCTACAAAGCTTTCTTTATTATTATATATATGTACATGTCTTGGTGCCGTGGTTCTTGGTGTAGGTAAGATGTTGCCTTCTCTTCATACTGTGTGTAATAGTGAATGGGAGAAAAATGAGCAGATTTGATTAGCTAATTTCTGAAGACAGCTGATATTATCTACTTTTATTGTAATACCTAAGGTAATTGTTTTTAATAACATACATTTATTTGTTAGAAATATCTCTACTTTATATATAACTAATTTACTGGATGTATGAAAGCTATATTTCTCTCTCTTAAATTTTTCGCCTCAGTGGCGGGCTCTGGTGGCTGATTTTTGATACTGCAGTCAGGGGTCTTTAGATTCTTATGATCTTTTTTCTCATGTCTTCTTTGTGAAAACATATTATTATTATTATAGTATTATATATTATATATATTATTATTTTATTTTATAGGTTGTTTTATCTCTTTAGAGGTTGAGATTTTAAATCTTATCGCTCTAGCTAGGATTTTCACTCATTCCTTATTCTCCTAATTCATAATACTCATTGCTATGATAGTTTAGTACAGCATAAAGACTCTGGTGAACTGCAATTTATCTGAACCACTCTGTCCTAATTGTTTGGTAATTATTTTCCAATTTCATCTTGTGAGGGATCACAATTAACATAATGTCTTCATTGAAACCTAAATCTATTCCCAACAACAAACCTAGGGACAGGTCAAGATCTCCATATAAAACTTCTGCTAAGAACACCCGGTCTCAGGACAAAGAAATATCTGATGACGACTCAATGTTCATTGAATCTCAGTCATCCTCAAAAAAGAGGAAGGAGAGGGAATCTAAGAAATCATCTCATACAAAGCAGGTGACGGAGGAGAGCTCTGAAGAGGATGAGACCTCCTCACCTACTGTAAGCCCGGATAAGCAGAGATCTAGGAAAGACGATTCATCCTATACTGACCCAAATGATCCTCTTCAAAGTTTCAAATGGGAGCAGCCATTAGACCAAACATCTTTCAAGAGTCTGTTTACAGCTTTTAAGAAATCCATGAGACTGGATACAAAAAATGATTGATAAGTTGGGGAAGGAGCAAAGTACTCTAAGGGAAGATCTAAAATTCATTAAAAATAAGATGACCACTATGCTTTTTTTAAGCGTTTCCGCAGCAGCAATTCCGCTGAAGAAACGCTTAAAAAACGCTTGGTAGAAGGTCTGCCATGTCCCCCAGTTATAATCCGCATATGCTGTGCACATGCTGCGGAAATTTCCGCTGCGGATTATCATTGCGTAAAAATCCGCAGCATTACCAATTATTTTGCGGAAGCGCGACGTTTTCGCCGCCATTGACTTGCATTAGAACGCATGGAATCCGCATCTGTAGATGCGGAATCCATGCGTTTCAATGTGTGTATGGTACCCGGGTGCGGAGGACAGGAGACTCTCCTCCGGACCCGGGTACCATAGAACCTGTAAAAAAAGAGTAAAATAAAAAATAAATATTATACTTACCTTCTGATGGCCCCCGGTGTCTTTATCCGATGCGTCCTGGCTTGCCGGCAGCTCGCGATGGTCTGAAAAGGACCTGCCATGACGTCATTTAGTCATGTGACGGGTCACGCGACCGCTGACGTCGGCAGGCCATCAGAAGGTAAGTATATATTTTTTATTTTTTACCATTCTTTTACGGTCACACTATATAAATCCATGCTGGTTGCATGGATTTATATAGTGTGACCAAGTTGTCAAGCACTTTCCAAGTGATGCTAAAATCGCTTGGAAAGCGCTTGTCAACCCGCATGCAGAAATGCAAGTGAAGAACGCTTCACATTCGCATGTCCCTGGCAGGAAAACGCATGTACAATCCGCATGCGTTTTTTCTGCCAGGGAGATGCAGAAACGCTCAAAAAAAATCCGGAACATTTCTGTATCGTGGGCACATAGCCTTACATTAATTGTATGACTCAATATTGAGCACACGTAGCCATCTATACACAGCGGGAGGCCGCACGTATCCATCTATACACAACGGGAGGCCGCACGTAGCCATCTATACACAGCGGGAGGCCGCACGGCGCCCCCCCAGAGACAGCAGGAGGCCGCACGGCGCCATCTATACACAGCAGGAGGCCGCACGTAGCCATCTATACACAGCAGGAGGCCGCACGGCGCCATCTATACACAGCGGGAGGCAGCATGGTGCCCCCCCCAGAGACAGCAGGAGGCCGCACGGCGCCATCTATACTCAGCAGGAGGCCACATGTAGCCATCTATACACAGCAGGAGGCCGTACGGCGCCATCTATACACAGCGGGAGGCCACACGGCGCCTCCCCAGAGACAGCAGGAGGCCGCATGGCGCCATCTATACTCAGCAGGAGGCCGCACGTAGCCATCTATGCACAGCAGGAGGCCGCACGGTGCCATCTATACACAGCAGGAGGCCGCACGGCGCCATCTATACACAGCAGGAGGCCTCACGGCGCCATCTATACACAGCAGGAGGCCGCACGGCACCATCTATACACAGCAGAGGGCCGCACGGCGCCATCTATACACAGCAGGGGGCCACACGGCGCCATCTATACAAAGCGGGAGGCCGCACGGCGCCATCTATACACAGCGGGAGGCCGCACGGCGCCCCCCCAGAGACAGCAGGAGGCCGCACGGCGCCAACTATACTCAGCAGGAGGCCGCACGCAGTCACGCATGCAGTCACACACACACACAAACATATATAGACATATACATACACGCATAAACACATTTGAAACACAAAAATACATATAAACAGTCATCACACAATGATATCTGCCTGCACACACACACACACACACACACACACACAGACTCACCATCCCCCGGCTCCATTCTTCCTGTCTGCTCTGACTGCGTGACGTCACAGCTAGGAGACACGGTCGCGCACAGGGCCGTGTCTCCTAGCAGTGACGCGGCCGGGCCAGCACAGGGAAGTTAACTGCTGCAGTGCTGGCCCGGCCGATGAAGAAGTAGCGGCGGCCGCTGCTGGGTGAGCGGTCCGGGGCCCCCCCTCCCGCCACTGCTACCGGTATGTGCCGCGGCGGCCCGCACATATAATGAGGTCAATCCGGCATTAGACACCCCGCCCGGAGCCGCGGGCCCCTTGCAGCCCCGGGCGGTAGCCCGGATTGCCCTCATTATAATTCGCCTATGTCTGAATAGCCCAAGAAAGCGATATCTAGTATGGAAACAGATAAGAGTCTCTAGAGCAGATATTATTGGTCTTCAAGTAACCAAATTCGCAGCAGCCAACCAGCCCAAATTCACTAATAAGAACTTTCCCAACATCTTCTATGCCTCCAATCCAAAGAAAAAACGAGGTGCAGCAATTCTTATAAAAAACACAGTAACTTTTGAAAAACTTCTGATATTAGCCGATGAAGATGGAAGATATCTAATTTTAATATGTAAAATAAATGGTGTAGAATTCACCCTAGTTAATGTTTATGTCCCTAATAGTGGTCAAATAACCTTTTTGGACAAAATAATGAAGCTTATTCACCAAACCAAGAGGGGCAAATTGGTTTTGTTTGGGGATTTTAACATGTTACCTAAAGCCTTAATGGACTCCTCAACTTGATCAAGGCAGTTTCTCTCTAATTTAGACAAGTGGATTAATAAGAATGAGCTATATGATGTATTTAGATGCCTCAACACATCTTCTATAGAGTTTACCCATTACTCAGGAAGGCATAACTCATACTCCCATATTGACCTGATCCTGACAGACATATTTTCTTTAACCAAATTCAAATCTGTGCGGATAGAGCCAAGGTTATGGTCTGATCATGCACCTGTCTTATCTGAAATAATTATTTGCCCAGTCTTAGTAGAGAATAGGCTGTGGCGAAACAACAGGTACTTATTTACCCATCCTAAATACAGATGTGCAATAGAACAATCAATTAAGCATTACTTTAGAGAGAATGATTCTGATAATACTCCAATTTATTTACTTTGGACGACTTTTAAGGCGGTACTAAGGGGTCATCTTATCCAACTAAATTCCCAATTAAAGAAAAACAATAGAGACAAAACAGTTGAAATCACTAAAGAAATTATAGCTTTAGAAGAAAAATTATTTAATAACCCTTCCCCAGATTTGCAATCTCAAATATTGACATTGAGGCAGAAACTCAAAACCCTTTTATCTGAAGAATTCGACAAAGTTACTCAAAGAATTAGAGCAAACCATTACTCATCAACCGATAAACCATCTAAAGCCTTTGCTGCAAGACTTAAACATTTTAGACAAAAGACAAACATTAGTCAAATTATAGATAAAAATGCCCATTTAGTTAGACATCCTGAGAAAATCACAGACATCTTTGCTGATTTTTATAAAAATGTATATAATCTTAAGGATAATCCCAACTTTTCTAACCCCTCATGTGAAGTGAGAGACTCTTTTTTAAATTCCATAAACCTCCCTTCCCTTTTTAAGTCTGAGCTGGAAGAATTGAATTCCCCATATACTAAATTAGAAATTTCTTCTCTAATTAAAAACCTTAAAAATGGGAAATAACCTGGCCCAGATGGGTTTTAAAATGAGTTTTATAAGTGCTTTGAAAACTTGTTGGAAGATCCTCTAGTTAGATTAGCAAATACATCCGCGATTGAGGGCCACTTGCCTGCTGAGATGCTGGAGGCTTTGGTGATCGTCATCCCCAAACCCAAAGGTGATCTGAACGACACAAAAAATTACAGACCTATTTCTCTTTTGAACAGTGACACCAAATTATTGGCTAAATTAGCGGCTCAAAGACTTCAAAATTTTGTTCACAAACTAATTAACCTAGACCAGGTGGGTTTTATTCAGGGAAGATCGACATCAGATGCCACAAGACGAGCCCTTAATATTATCTCGATTATAAGCAGAAAGAAATCTCCAGCAGTATTGTTGGCCCTAGATGCGGAGAAAGCTTTTGACCGGGTGAACTGGTCTTATATATTTAAAACTCTTGAAAAATTTGGATTTCAAGGCAGGATATTCAACAGCATTAAGGCTATGTATTCGAATCCATCGGCCCGGGTGTACAAAAATAATTTTCCTTCCGTTAGTTTCCTTTATCTAATGGCACTAGACAGGGATGTCCCCTCTCGCCTATACTTTTTGCCCTATTTATTAAACCCCTAGCTGCAAAAATTAGGTCTGACCCATTTATAGAAGGTATTAACTTTAAACAAACATGCTCGAAAGTCACACTTTTTGCAGACGATATTCTGCTTACTATCTCAAACCCCCTTTTGTCACTACAGCGTTTAAATTCCCTGATAAAAATTTTTGCTAATGTTTCGTTTTATAAAATTAACTTTTCAAAAACTCAATGTATGACTTTCAACTTAGAAGACAACTTGGCCACTGCCTTGAAGGTACAATTCGACTTTTACTGGCAACCGCAGCAGATTTCGTACTTGGGTATAATTCTGACAAAATCTCCATCATCTGTGGTCAATAACAACCTGTCGGTCCTTCATAAATCCCTCCAAACCAAATTATTCCGTCTGAGTAAAATAGACCTATTGTGGCTGGGGAGAATCATTACCTACAAGATGATGGCCCTTCATAAATTTTTATATGTAATTAGATGTATCCCATTGCCTATACCTGGAAAATGGTTCAATAGATTTCAAACAGAACTCAGAATGTTTATTTGGAACAAAAACAAGCCACGAATATCAATCACTCTTTTAGAAAAACATAAGAGACGAGGTGGATTGGGTCTCCCAAATCTTTTTAGTTATTATCAAGCAACGATATTGAAACTCTCAAATGGTTGGTTACTAAAAGACAATCCTATTCCCTGGGTCTCCTTGGAAAAGGCCCAAATAAATTACAGTGACTTGAAGCTAGTTATCACAGCTTATCTTTTAGACCCTAGTAAACCTCTACCAAATTTTCAGACACTCAAGGCAGTTATCACCGCCTGGAGAAATCTGCTCAAAAAAACAAAGTCAAAATTTAAAGATTTACAGCTTAATTCTCTTCCAATTCAAATTTTAATCGCTAAGCTGCAATTGAGTACATGGTTGGAATTGGGTATCTCAGTAATCCAAGATATAATTCTGAATAATAATCTTATTACTTTTCAATCCCTCCAGGATAAATATACTTTACCTAACAAAGAAATTTCGACATGGTTAAAATTACAATTATTCCTGACTTCAAAAAACATTCTCTTTTCTCTTCCCCAATTCATTATTGACCTTTTATCTAAACCCTTCGATAGCTCCAAATGGGTGACAAACCGTCTGTATAGGATTTACAATGATGACATTGAACTACTAAAGACTAAAAAGATAATAACTTGGGAAAAAGAACTCCAAGTTCAAAAAGACATATCACAACTCTCTTCTCTCTAGACATCATTTACTTGAACACTCTGTGTGCTTCTCTACATGAGTCCCACTATAAGATCTTGTCTAGATGGTACTGGACACCGGAGAGAATTTATCAAATCTCACCATCGACATCATCCGACTGTTGGAGGGGTTGCGGGAAGATGGGGACCCTCTCACATATTTTCTGGGGTTGTCCTAAGCTCAATAATCTTTGGACAGAAGTTTCCCTTAATCCACAATTGGTTCTTCTGCTGCTAGGTATAGATACTTTCCCCAACAATCTAAGGCACATAATTTGTCACATTTTAATAACTACTAAATTGTTGTTAGCTTCACGTTGGAAACAAGTTGAAGCTCCAACCATAGCAGATGTAATAGACAGAGTTTCTATCCACAATATCTATGAATACAATATAGCCCTTAGACAGAAGGACTTGAATAAATATAAATTTAAATGGGATATTTGGTCGCAAAACTTTATGCCAAACTTAATTTCTTGACACTCCATTAACATTGCGAAACTACGATTTTTGAATTCTGATTCAATAACGCATCTGCGCATCCGGTGAGTGTGAGAGAATTCTCCTGCGCATGCGGTGAGTGCAGGAGAATTCTCCTACGCTGTCAGTGACGTGCATGAGGTGAGCTAAGTTCATTGGACATGTCCAATGAACTCAGCTCACCTCATGCACGTCACTGACAGCATGGGAGAATTCTCCTGCGCTTAGCGCTTGAGCAGGAGAATTCTCCCACGCTGGGATGGCATTGAGATGACAGGCTGGATCGCAGCTGAGCGCTGCCATCCAGCTTGTCATAATTCAGACACAACCTGTCATCTCAATGCCATCCCAGCGTGGGAGAATTCTCCTGCTCAAGTGCTAAGCGCAGGAGAATTCTCCCATGCTGTCAGTGACGTGCATGAGGTGAGCTGAGTTCATTGGACATGTCCAATGAACTTAGCTCACCTCATGCACGTCACTGACAGCATGGGAGATTTCTCCTGCACTCACCGCATGCGCAGGAGAATTCTCTCATGCTCACCGCATGCACAGGAGAATTCTCCCACGCTGTCAGTGATGTGCATGAGGTGAGCTGAGTTCATTGGACATGAACTCGGCTCATCTGGATGCCGTCACAGCGAGACACTGAGGAGCGCAAGCATGCCTGCGCTTCTCAGTGTCTGCGGTATGGCAAGCTGGATGGCAGCTTTCGGCTGCGATCCAGCCTGTCATGTGAATGTAGCAGAGCTGAAGCCATCCTTGGAACCATGGAAAGGTAAGGATGAGGTTGGTTTATTATTTTACTTTTATTGCAGAAGTCATTGGTTTCAGCTGGAATCGGGGTGACGGTAAGTATGGTTTAATTTAGAACATTAAATAATTGTGTGTTTATTTCAATTAAAGGACTTTATTCTGGGTGTTTGTTTTTTTTAACTTAGACTATGGGGTTAGTAATGGGGGTGTCTTATAGACGCCTCTCCATTACTAACCTGGGCTTGATGTCAGCTGGCATTATAAGCTGACATAAACCCCAGCCCTATTACCCCACTGCCACCGCTACAGGGCAGTGGGAAGAGCGAGGCTAAGTGCCAGAATTGGCGCATCCTATGGATGCGCCATTTCTGGGGCGGCTGACGGCTGGTGTTTCTAGCCTAGGAGGGGGTGAATATTCATGGCACCCTTCCTGGGCTATTAATATCAGCCCTCAGCTGTCTGCCTAGCCTTTGCTAGCTATTAAAATAGGGGGGACCCCACGTCATTTTTTTTGGGGTCCCCCATTTTAATAGCTAGTAAAGGCTAGGTATTCAGCTGGGGGCTGATATTAGTAGCCTGGCAAGCTCCGTGGGTATTACCCCCTTCCCAGGCTTCAAACATCTGCCTCAGCCGTCTGCTTAACCTCCGCTAGAGACTAAAATTACGGGGAACTCCACGCCAATTTTTTTTTTAATAAATCCTTTATTTTAACACTAAATGACAAGTACAGTAATCAACACTATCACTGTACTTCTTATATATGTGACTGACATGTTTCATTCTATCTAATCTATGTGTGATGCTCTATTCTTTCTGTTCTAAATTGTCGGGTACCGATGTTGAATTGCCGGCCGGCTTTTTTAAAGAGACAGGTGCATGAAAACACTATTATTTTTTTTTAATAAATCCTTTAACACTAAATGCCAAGTACAGTAACCAACACTGTCACTGTACTTCTTATATATGTGACTGACATGTTTCTATCTATCTAATCTATGTGTGATGCTCTATTCTTTCTGTTCTAAATTGTCGGGTACCGGTGTATGCCGCTGCTGAATTGCCGGCTTTTCATGTTTCACTGTGAGCACTGTTCCCATCGATTTGGGCAACCACTGTAATGCCACAACCACCATGGCTGTGGCATTACAGTGAGTGACAGACAATCCCTGCATGATGTGAAAAAATCCAGTTACGCTTTTGGTGCACGAACAGTTATCGAACATAACCTCGAACAGCCGAATTCTTTGCAAATCGTTCGCGTTCGTCGAACGACTCGAACACCGCCCAAAACAGCTCGAATTTGAGATTGGCGAACAGTTCTTGTCTAACACCGCTTATTTCTACGCATTACCTTATAAGAGGTTATAAAAGGACTGGCGCCGCCATGCTTGGCACACTGATGCCATAGCACAGCTCAGGGACAGTTGTGATTGGAGGGAGAGAGTAGTTACCCATGTGTGCATGCACAGTTTCATTAATTAGAGTCTTCTAGTGGTGATACTGGTGCTTATGGTGAACCATCATACTAAAAGTCTTTCTAAGGGCTAATCTTGTTCTTCTTCTGTTTCTATGCAATACATTCTGCATTTAGCCTAGTTGTAGACCGTGTACCGGGGTGGTCTCTCCCAGAATACAGCGGGCAGAAGACAAAGAACACGAACAGGCAATTTGTTAAGAAACTAATTTTTACTAACAACAAAGACAATGTTACCCCGGAAACGTAAGAAAGAAACACAGATAAATATCACACACACCTAGCCCAGATCAGCTAGGAACCCTGCGCTGCACAAGCAAGAGGCCCAGTATGTTCTATCAGATACACTATAATTTGCGTGACCTGTGGTTCCGCCTAATGCGGTAACCGGGAGTTTCCCAGAGCAAGGGTGTAATTAGATGAGTGCAAGAGGCAGCCCCTGTAGTGGTGCAGTGCAGAGATTCACAAACTTAACAATTCTCTAAAATTACAATTCAGTTATGAAGATACAGCAGTAGGGGTTTTAGAAATAACTACACAAAAATAAATGTAAACACAAGCAGGTGTAGTGCTATAGAAATTTAAAACTTAACATTTATTACCACTAGATAAAATATGTGCAATATACAAGGACCTAAAAACACAGATATACTGTCTGTGGTATTAGATAGCCAAAATACTTCCATATATTGTTGCGTCCAAAGATATAAATATATGTCATATAAGCATATTGTATCTCCGACGCAACCAAGAAAGTGTGGCAAAAAGAAAATGATGGAGCCTACGGGACACTATAACAACTTATTGTGTCTCAATATATGAGAACGCAGAAACATTAACCCCATCAGTGGTAACCATTTAACCTTGCTATGTATAGAAATGGAACATCCTCACCAATTTTGAGATCCGTTCCTGCTCTCAGACTTCAAGATAGCTCCATATAATGGGGGCAGACCAAGTCTCATAGGGTCACCAGCCCATCACAATATACCGCTCCCGACGCGTTTCTTTGCCTTAGCTAGTCATCAGGGGAAAAAAGAGAAGACATGCGGTATGCACGCTGCCGACAATCGCGCAGCTCATTCACCAGACAGCGCCATTTGACACTCTGATAAGTCCTCTTTTAAATCCTAGTCGCGCTATACTCGCGATCGTGTCACTTCCGGTTCCGGTCAGCTGACATCCGGTATGTGGAACGCAGCGTCACATCCGGTGTGCGCATCACAAACACGGAAAACCGCACACTACGGAGCGACGATTAAGGGGCACACAAGGTAACCAACTGACATCTTGTGTTGGATGGTGACATGAAGCCCTCCCATCCATAAGTACCCCAGGCCAGGGCAAATGTCCAAGTTATACAGTAGCTGACACCCATCCAGGCCCATACCGTATGTACCGCGGTATATACTAACCGCGTATATTCTGCCCCAATGGTTCATGAGCTGGAAATACCTCATAGGTCAAAACCGCACAGTGGTGCCACGGCCCAGGTCGAGAGCGCACTTAAAGCCCAAACAAAAGATTATTATGAAAATAAAAAAGGAAATCAAGGTGAAATTATGAAAAAAAGGGGGGAATATGGAGAAAAATGGAGAGAAATGGGAGGGACCGCACCTCACAGGATTAGAGGGAGAGAAAAGAGGGGGGCCAGGGGACCTATAAAAAGCCCTATTGAGCAACTAAAACAACATCACCCTACCTGGCAGTGGAGGTTGGCACCCTAAAAACCTGCGCAAATGGCGCCCCCACTCCTCGACGGCTGTCCCTACACTCCTTTCCCTAATTCACCCTAAACTTATAGGAAGGACCTATAAGACAGCTGTTCATTGAGGCCGTGAGGAGCCATTGTCCGCAGCCTAAAGATCCACTTCGTCTCCCTTTGCAGAATCAGTTTGTCCCAGTCACCCCCTCTTGGCGGGACCATTACCTTGTCAATTCCCATGAATCGTATCATATCCCTGCTATTCGGGTGTGCGTTATTCACATGTTTCGCCAGGGGGGTGTCTCTTTTCAGGATGATATCCCTTTGATGTTCCCCCACTCTTCTCCTCAATTCCCTCCTTGTTTTCCCCACATACTCCATTCCACAGACACATTTGGCCATATAAATGATTCCCTTGGATCTACAGTTGATAAAATGTTTGACAACAAATGTTTTCCCGGTGACATTGCTTGTGAAGTCTTTTCCTTGTGTGATAACTTTACATGATACGCTATCTATACAGAAGCTCACCCACTGAGGGGAGTATCTAGCTAATATTTACACAGCCCTATTAGCAAACAATGTCTCTAACTGAGAATTTATGTTTGGCGCCAAACTCTCTCTCCCCTGAGCGCAGCACTTACCGGCCATTAACTGATCACTGAAAAGGCTGTCTGATTGTCCAAACGGCCGTTTAGCTGGGAGACCGTGGAGTGGATCCTGGGCTTGTCGCCTGAAGCGCAGTTTTAGCCTGACAGGCTAGCAGAAGACCATTCACGTCACAGCCGATGCTTTTGGGGGGAATACAACTCTGCATCCAACCGTAGTTGTCCCCCAAAGTGTTTCTTCTTCTCTGACAGTAATTACAGGAACAGTCTGTCTCTGACAGGAACCCTCTCACGTCTGTTTCTGTTCACTGTCTCTAACAACTGCGCTCTAAGATGGCTGCCTTCAACCCTCAGAAATCCTTCAGTTTTCAACTGTCACTTAGGGCGTCTCAAACCGGGCGTCTTTCCCTGTGTGCCAACTGACACACAGTTGACAGTAGTATAAATGTGCAAACCGCTGCCATCTAATGGCCAAAACCCAAATAAGATCTCTTATGTTTATACATGTAGTTTATATCTGCTAAACACCAATAACATCTTTTATGTTTGCACAAGTAATCATATCTACTAAAACAGCTTTAGATGGGAGTGGAGTGGGAATCTTCAACCACCCCCTCACATAGGGACAGCTGCTGGAACAAAGAGAGTGGCTGAATAAAGCCTCTAGGCAGGGTTTAGGGCTTTGAAGTCCATTGCTAAATATATAGCTGCTGCTGCTGCTGCTGTTGACCACATTTTTTTTGGGGGGGGGTGAAAAAATTGACCGTATTGTCATCCATACAGTTTAATGTGCTTTGTGTGAAATTACAGTGGTTTGAAATTTTTAAAAACCTCTTGGCCTGCTAGAGTTGACAAAATTTTTTTGTTACAAAAATTGACTATTGTCATCCATACAATTTAACGTGCTTTTAGTGAAATTGCAGTGGTTTAAATTTTTTAAAAACCGCTTGGCCTGCTACAGTTGACCAAATTTTTTCGTTCCAAAAATTTACTATTGTCATCCATACAGTTTAATGTGCATTGTGTAAAATTATGGTGGGGTAACATTTTTAAAAACCGCTTGGCCTGTTACAGTTGATCCAATTTTTTATTCCAAAAATTGACTGTTGTCATCCTTACAGTTTAACCTGCTTTGTGTAAAATTACGGTGGTTTAAAATTTAAAAAAAACGCTTGACCTGCTACAGTTGACCACATTTTTTTTATTACATTAATCAATGAATCAGTTAATCAAGGAAACTTGGTTTCCAGAGACCTAGCAATTACAAAATGTGTAAGGCGTGCAGTAAGGGACGGGGAAGTAGAAGTACTTATGATGGTGCACGCAGAAGGCGGGGACATGGGGCCGGTGCAACTGCACCTGTTGCTGGAGCACAAGCGACACGCCAATCCACGACACATAGCTTCCTGTCCCACTTTGCAGGGAGGCACGCGACATCAATTCTGAAGCCAAACAAGTATGAACAGATGGTCAGTTGGATAGCAGATAATGCTTCCAACATGCTCGCCAGCACCACCCAGTCTTCTGCTTGGTCCTTTCTAACCACCCAAGAGTCTGGAGTACTCACTCTGATCCTCCTTCCTCCCACCATGTTGTGTCCCAGTAGACCAGTGATCCCACACTAGGACACTCTGAGGAGCACTATACATCATCATTTCTTGATTTTGGCTCTCACCCTGCATATTCTAAGAGGGACAGGAGGACTTGCTGTTTAGTGAAAACTTAGAGCAGTCACGGTCACAAGAAGATGACGGTGGGTAATGGCAAATTTTGTCTAAGGAGTTAGATGATGATGAGACACAGTTGCCGACAAGTCCGTTATTGTTAAGTCACCAAGTCAGGAGGACCAGTGTGTGGCGGTGGAAGATGAGATGGTGGATGACAAAGTCACTGACCCAACCTGGGAAGCTGGCATACAAAGCGAGGCCAGCAGTGTTGAGGGGGAGGGATTTCCGTCAACTCATGGCGGCAGCTGTCACTTCTGTCCCGGAGCATCACCTACCAAAACACTTACTGGGATTGTCCACTTAATGTCAGACACGTGGACAAGCGCTTGTGGCCAGGGATGCTACATTTCCCTGACGGCACGCTGGGTGAACATTGTGGAGGCTGGGTCCAAGTCCCACCCTAGCATGGCACATGTGCTACCGATGCAGAGGATTGCTGACCCTACTTCTATGAGGGTTTCCTTCACCTCCTACACTAGTTCCTGCACCCACTCCTGCTCCTCCTCATCTTCCATCTCTGATGTGTTATCTCAGAGCACGTCGTCCACATCAGTCGGAAGCTCTGCCTCAGCGAAGCAGCAACAGGATCTGCTGAAGCTAATTTGTCTATGAGACAAACCGCACAGTGCAGCAGAGTTATTGAAAGGAATAACAGAACAAACACATCTGTGGATCTCGATGCTGAATCTCCAGCCAGGTATGGTCGTGTGTGATAATAACCTGTTGGCGGCTATGAAGCTTGGCAATCTTACACACTTACCATGCTTGGCTGATGTTCTAAACTTGGTAGTTCAGAGGTTTCTGAAAACCTACCCAGATTTGCCAAAGCTTCTGGTCAAGGTACGCCGCGTCAGCGCCCATTTCCGCAAGTCAGCTACAGCTGCCGCCTCTCTGTAAGTGCAGCACCAGCGCATGCAAGTGACTCGCCCCCTGGGCCGTGGGGCACTCGGATCCGGGCAATAGGGGGAACGATGGGAGTAGTAGTGGCAACCTGGTTCCGTGGCTCAGGGTGGTCAGGCCAGTGGTAGTCCGTTACGTGTTGTTGATTATGTCCGACTACGCCACCCGTGGATTTGCGGTTATTAGGAACCGCCGCTGCATGCAGACCGCTGGGGCTGATGAGGTGTGCAGCTAGGGTAGTGTGACTCCCCACGGGAAGAGTGCGGCCCCAGGGCAGTGTAGTGGATGGTGGGAGTGATGGTAGTGAGAGTCCCAGTGCTGATAGTGCTGGAGAAGCAAGGAGCACACAGACAACAGGTTGCAGTCCAGGGTCTTTACTAAACAGGTAAACTGACCCACAAACAGTCCCAGCTAGGAGGGGACCTGGATGTCTGAGAGCAACGGGGAAATTGGCCCTGGTCAGGGTGAGGGTGTAGGCCTACCGTGCTTTCTGCGCTCCTTCTGGCTATCTCCTCGTTATAGGGTAACAGCCCACGTTTCCAAGCTTTCCGTGTATTCTCGCCTGTATGGCCTGCGGCGTGGGTTCCTTTCTGCTCCCAGCCTTGTACGGCTTTACTGGTCCCTTCGGTTGTGGCAGGGCCTCCAGGCTTCTTAGGCCAAGGAATGTACAGTCCCTTGCGGACTGGTTCTCTGCTGGGGGATGTGGAATCCTTCCAGCCTCAGACACCAAAGTCTGGTAGATTAAGTCCTCTTTCTGCCAGGACAGGCTCTCTTCGCCTCTTGTCTCTGGCTTGTGGCTCTCCTCCTGCCACACTTCCTCTTAGGTGCAGTGCAACTTTCTGTCCCTGCTCTGGGACACCTCTCAGTGCTGAGGCAGGTCGTCCAGTTCTCCCTAACCCTGCCCTCAGTACCAGCTTTTATAGGGGCAGCCAGCTCCCCCTACTGGCCTGAGACAGGAGGCATTGCATGCTAATGTTCCCCTGACTAGAGAACCTCCCCCTTGCTCTCAGACACAGCTTTAATTACACTTGTGGCATCCAGGTCAGGGTGACACATTCCCCCCTAGTGAAATTTAGTACTCCGGGACTAAACAATAAACAAAGACAATATGCATAACAATAAAACATTAATAGACAGACGACGCACAAATTGAGTTCTTAAGGTCACAGTGTGGTCTGTGACCGGGTGTCCATATCACCAAAAACAACGAGAGCCTTAACCAGGTGGGGGTCTGTTCTACCCCAAGTCCTTCACAGTCTTAGTTCATTCCTGGGTTAGGCTCAGAATGCAGTCCATACAAAGTCCCGGTTATAAAAAGTCCATAACCTGTGAGTCCTTACGGTAGCTGCAAGAAACTGAAACACACTATTAATAAACATGCAGGTAACTTGGCAAACATTTCAACATTTGGCAAGAGGGTTATTTACAATCTTAGTACACTCTATATTCTCCAGCGAGCGGGTATCTTTCCTTTTGTGCTCCTGGTTGACCTCCTTAACCCACTGTCTGGTGGTGGACCAACCTGGCTTTCCCCACTAGCGTTAGGGGTACAGCTACCAGCTGGGTGTACAGGTAGGGCAGGCAGCTGTCTGCGGGTTCTTTGGCTTACCGCAGGCATGGCAGGCTCACTGTCAGCAGAGGGTTGACTCTCCTGGGCTGCTGGTACAGGCTCTTCTGCCTCTGGAACTGCTTGCTCCTCTTCACCTTCCGGCTCTGGTGTTGGTTGTTGCTGGGCCGGTTGCAGGAAATGCAGGACGGGTACCACTATGGCATCATTTATGCGAGTCCAGGACTGAGGGAACTCTCCAAGAACGGTGCTGATCATTTCTTCCTTGTCCTCTGCGGGTTCAAGATCACTCTGATCCTCTTCTGCACTACGGAGTTGCTCGGGGCACCTTTTGAGGTGGTCTCTGGAGACGACACTAGTGGTTTCTCCTCCGTCCTTGGTGATTACGCACACCTTTGGGTTGTCGTGGTCAGACTGCAGTACGGTGTAGGGTTCCCTTTCCCACTGGTCGTCCAACTTATGTAGCCTTCTCTTCCGCTTTAGGACTTGCTCACCAGGTTCTAGAGGACCAGCAGGGGCGTGTTGGTTGAAGAGTTTTTCTTGCCTCTCTCTCACCTGGGCCAGGCTCTTCTCCACACTCTCCTGTACCTTCTTGTACTGCCGTTGCCTTTCCGTATCCCAGTCCGCATCCGGGGAGGTGTCCTCAGGTATTAGGACTCCCATCTCCAGGTCTACGGGCAGCTTACCTGGTCTAGCTCGCATCAGGTAAGCCGGGGTGCAGTTTGTAGCATTCACCGGGATATTGTTGTATAGGTCTATCAGGTCCGGCAGTTTTTCTGGCCACAGGCTGCGTTCCTCCAGGGGCAACGTCTTCAGGAGATCAATAACTATATTGTTCATCTTCTCACACATCCCGTTGGTTTGGGGGTGGTAAGGCGTTGTCCGAATCTTCTTACAGCCATAGAGGTTGCAGAACTCCTGGAAGATTTCAGCCTCGAACGCTGGACCCTGGTCTGTCAGGACCTGTTCCGGATACCCGTGTGGACGGCAGAAATATTGCTGGAAGGCTCTGGCCGCTGTTTGGTCTGTCAAGTCCTTTACCGGGACCACCACTAGAAAACGGGAATAGTGGTCCACGATTGTCAGGGCATAGATGTATCCTGACCGGCTTGGAGCCAATTTGACGTGGTCCAGAGCTACCAGCTCAAGAGGCTGCGTGGTGACGATGGGCCTCAAGGGTGTCTTCTGGCTGGTGCGGTCCTTCCTCCTCAGGTGACAAGGGCCACAGTCTCTGCACCATTTTTCTACAGCTCCTCTCATGCTGACCCAAAAGAACCTTCCTCTTAGTAGGAACTCCAGTTTCTTCCAACCGAAGTGTCCCGCTCTGTCATGGTAAGCCCCCAGGACCATAGCTGCATCCCGCCTTGGGACCACGACTTGCCAGGTCAGCTCGTGCGTCCGGTGGTTGACAATCCTTCTGCACAACTTGCCTTCGTAGAGGAACAGCTTGCTCTTCTCCTTCCATAGCTGCTTGGCTTCCTCTGGGGCATCTGGATCTAGGCGGGCGTCTTCCTGGGTCAGCAGATCTTTCACCAGGCGGACTGCAGGGTCACTATCTTGGGTCTCGGCCCAGCTGTGGTGAGGTAGGGGATTCATCATCACAGTTATTAGATCCTCCTCCTTCACGCGGTGAGAGTGTTGAGCGGCTCCATACCGGTGAAACGCGGGGAGTTCTACCTCCTCCAGCTCTTCTGGGTCTTCGTCACCTTCAGGTAAGTGAGGCATTCTTGATAGGGCGTCCGCGTTGGCGTTGGTTTTGCCTGCCCGGTACTTGATCACGAAGTCATAGTTGGAGAGACGGGCCATCCACCGCTGTTCCAGGGCACCCAGTCTTGCATTGTCCAGGTGTGTCAACGGGTTGTTGTCCGTGTACACGGTGAACTTTGCGGAGGCCAGGTAATGCTTGAAGCGTTCCGTCACGGCCCACACCACCGCCAAGAATTCTAGCTTGAAGGAGCTGTAATTCTCCGGGTTCCTCTCGGTGGGCCTCAGCTTCCGGCTGGCGTATGCGATCACCCGTTCTCTGCCCTGTTGGTTTTGGGACAGTACGGCTCCCAGTCCTACATTACTGGCGTCTGTGTGGAGAATGAAAGGCTGGCCATAATCAGGGTAGGCCAGGATCTCGTCCCCTGTGAGGGCCATCTTTAGCTGGCGGAAGGACTCCTCTTCCGGTTTATCCCACTTGAAGGGTGGCTTTTGACTTCTGGACTTGGACTGTCCGATCAGGAGGTCCTGCATAGGAGCTGCCATCTTGGTGAACCCGGGGATGAATCTTCGGTAGTAGCCTACCAACCCGAGAAAGTGTCTCACCTCTTTGATGTTCGAGGGGCTTGGCCAGCTCTTGATTGCCGTGACCTTGTCAGGGTCGGGGGCCACTCCTTCCGCGCTTACCACGTGCCCTAGGTACTGGACCTTTGGTTTCAGCAGGTGACACTTCGATGGTTTCACCTTCAGGCCATAGCCTGCCAGGGCTTCGAACACCTCGGCCAGGTGCTTTAGATGGTCCTCGTAGGTCTTCGAATAGACGATCACGTCGTCCAGGTAAAGGAGGACCGTCTCGAAGTTTCGGTGCCCTAGACAGCATTCCATCAGCCGCTGGAAGGTCCCTGGTGCGTTGCAGAGCCCGAAAGGCATGCAGTTGAATTCGCTCAGTCCCATCGGGGTGGTGAAGGCGGTCTTCTCCTTGTCAGCCTCTGCCACAGGAACCTGCCAGTACCCGCTAGTAAGGTCCAAAGTAGAAAAGAAGTTAGCAGATTTTAGTGCGGCTAAAGACTCTTCTATTCTAGGCAGCGGATATGCGTCTTTGTGAGTGATACGGTTGATTTGTCTATAGTCCACGCACATTCTCATGGTGCCATCTTTCTTTTTGACCAGAACAAAAGGGGCTGCCCAGGGGCTACAGCTGTCTCTAATAACCCCAGCTTCTTTCATCACTCTTAGCATGCCCTTTGCGTTCTGATAATGTGCAGGGGGTACAGGTCTGTGCCTCTCTTTTATTGGTGGGTGGCTCCCTGTGGGGATGTGGTGTTCTATCCCCTTTACTCTGCCGAAGTCTAGCGGGTGCTTACTAAAGACTCTCTCGTACTCCTGTACCACCCGGTAGACTCCTTGTTTTTGGTGCAGGGGAGTGGAGTCAGCACCCACGTGGAGTTTCTGGCACCAGTCCTCCTTTTGTTTCTGGGAGCCATTACCTTCCGCCTGAGGAGATGGAGGCAAGGGTTCCACGGCCCTGATAGCTTTGTGTTCGACAACAAACAGTTTGGCGAGTGTAGCGTATCTGGGTAAGTGTACTTCCCTCTCCCCAATGTTGAGGATGCGGACGGGCACCCTCCCATGACGGACATCAACCACCCCCCGGGCTGTCAAAATGGTGGGCCTGCTGTCTGAGTACACGGGTTCTACCATGGCTTGGTAGTCTCTACCTCTCAACCCGATTGCAGTCTGACACCAGATCATCATTTCACTTTTGGGAGGCATGGAAATGGGGAATGGATCACTGAGTCTTACGCTACCGATCTCACCACCAGACAGTTCTACCTGCTGCCGTCTCATCAGGGCTTTTATCTCCTTGTTGAGGACTCTCTGTTGGCTGGAACTAGCATTCACCGCCACCTGTTGTAGAATTACAATTACCTCTGAAAGACAATTTTCAATTATGTTAGTACCCACAGTTATTTTAGGGTGACTTTGATGATGGTCAATGTCCACAATAATCACTCCCTGTGCCGGCAGTTCAACTTTACCAATTTTAATGGTCATCTCCTTGAACCCCATCTGTGGCACGGGTAAGCCATTACTGGCGATGATGCTCAAGTTACTGTCTGGATACCGTGTGATATCAGCATCAGTCCAATACTGCTTAAAAAGTACATAAGGGATTGTGGTTACTTGCGACCCAGTATCCAGCAAGGCGCTCATGGGGATACCGTCCAGCACCACGGGTAAAACCGGGCGCCCCCCAACGTACTTATTACGCCAATTGTAAGGGCCTGGTGATCTTATGCCTGGGGGTTGGCCCTCTGCCCCAGGTTGGACCCGTTTAAATTACAGTACCTGGAAATGTGTCCGGGCTGGTTGCATCGACGGCAAATGGGCTGTCCATCCTCTGCGTAGCGGTCTGTGGGCCTCCCTTGGAACGACGGGATCCTCCTCTGTCAACGCCACGGGACATCCTCCGGACTTGAAGCCAGCTCGATGGGTCTTGACGGGTCCACTTGCAACGCCTGGACGGTCCTGGTCAACGCCGCGAAGCTCCTGGTCAGCTCCTGGACTTGGTGGTGCAGGTCTTTCGACGGGGCTTGGTTCAGGGCCTGTGCATCAGCCCCCACGGGATCCATAGAGGAGGGTGCCGCCTCCTGGTGGTTGGTGATAGCAGGGCGCCGGGGGTTTATAGCGCCACTGGTTGCAGATTCACGGAGCACCCTTATGGCCCTGTCCTTAAATTGGGCAAAGGTCAGGTCGGGGTTCTGAAAGAACATGAGGCGCAGTTGGGCCCTGTGGGCGCTAGACAGCAGACCTTCTATGAATTGTTCTGTTAGCAGCTTATCCGTTTCCTGCACACTGCCTGGGTCAGTTTGTTGAATAGCCCTCAGGGCTTCCTGCAGATTTAGGGCATAGTCTCTGATGCTGTCCTGTGCACGCTGCTTACAGCCATAGAACCTCATTTTAATTTCAGCGGAGGTACGTGTGTCAAAGGTACCCCGCAGCCAGGCCAGAATACCCTTCACAGTCCTTTTCTCCTCAGTGGGCCATGATTTTACCTCCCTCTGGGCTGCGCCAGTTAACTGCCCTGTTAATATGCTGACCTTCTGTTCCTCTGTCAGGGGGTAAATGTGGAACAAACTGTATAGCCTTTCCTTGAAGTCAGTTAGGGCATGGGGCTCCCCTGAGTATTTGGGCAGCCAGGCCGCTCCAGGGATGTAGGGCAGGGAAAAAGGCATCACCGCTGCTGCAGCTGCGTTGGTGGTAGTGGGCGCCTCTGTGTCCGACATCTTCCTCCCCCCTAGTTAAGCGTGGCCTACCTTCCAACGATCCTCTTCTGTAGGCCGCGGCTCCGCTGCTGCTGCTATGGACGAGGACCTGGCGTCGCATCCTGATGACGTCAGCGTCGCTCTCTCTCCCTTCCAGGACCTTGCGCAGCGTCGGTGCGTGGGGCGGAGCTCCGGATCTCGCGCGGTTTTGACGTCCACGCCCCTCTTCTTCCCGCGCGGCGTCCTGAAGATGGCGTCCGATGGCGGGAAACAGCTGCGGATGGCGGGAAGACGGCAGAAGACGGCGGGAAACGGTCCAAGATGGCGTCTGATGGCGGGAATCGGCTCCGGATGGCGGGAAACGACTCCGGACGGCGGGAAACTTCGCCACAGGTAAGTTACAAAAGTCTTTTTCAGGCACGCAGTACCCGGTGGTTGCGGGCACGAAATCCTGCCGACTATGCCACAGCTGACTCGCCCCCTGGGCCGTGGGGCACTCGGATCCGGGCAATAGGGGGAACGATGGGAGTAGTAGTGGCAACCCGGTTCCGTGGCTCTAGGGTGGTCAGGCCAGTGGTAGTCCGTTACGTGTTGTTGATTATGTCCGACTACGCCACCCGTGGATTTGCGGTTATTAGGAACCGCCGCTGCATGCAGACCGCTGGGGCTGATAAGGTGTGCAGCTAGGGTAGTGTGACTCCCCACGGGAAGAGTGCGGCCCCAGGGCAGTGTAGTGGATGGTGGGAGTGATGGTAGTGAGAGTCCCAGTGCTGATAGTGCTGGAGAAGCAAGGAGCACACAGACAACAGGTTGCAGTCCAGGGTCTTTACTAAACAGGTAAACTGACCCACAAACAGTCCCAGCTAGGAGGGGACCTGGATGTCTGAAAGCAACGGGGAAATTGGCCCTGGTCAGGGTGAGGGTGTAGGCCTACCGTGCTTTCTGCGCTCCTTCTGGCTATCTCCTCGTTATAGGGTAACAGCCCACGTTTCCAAGCTTTCCGTGTATTCTCGCCTGTATGGCCTGCGACGTGGTTTCCTTTCTGCTCCCAGCCTTGTACGGCTTTACTGGTCCCTTCGGTTGTGGCAGGGCCTCCAGGCTTCTTAGGCCAAGGAATGTACAGTCCCTTGCGGACTGGTTCTCTGCTGGGGGATGTGGAATCCTTCCAGCCTCAGACACCAAAGTCTGGTAGATTAAGTCCTCTTTCTGCCAGGACAGGCTCTCTTCGCCTCTTGTCTCTGGCTTGTGGCTCTCCTCCTGCCACACTTCCTCTTAGGTGCAGTGCAACTTTCTGTCCCTGCTCTGGGACACCTCTCAGTGCTGAGGCAGGTCGTCCAGTTCTCCCTAACCCTGCCCTCAGTACCAGCTTTTATAGGGGCAGCCAGCTCCCCCTACTGGCCTGAGACAGGAGGCATTGCATGCTAATGTTCCCCTGACTAGAGAACCTCCCCCTTGCTCTCAGACACAGCTTTAATTACACTTGTGGCATCCAGGTCAGGGTGACACACAAGTTCCAGCCAGCTCAACGACTGGTGTGCAACATAACCACATGCTGAAACTCCACACTGCACATGCTGGAAAGGCTTTGTAGCAGCCAAGGCCAGTTATGGAATACCAGCTCCAACATGCCCGTCGGTATTCTGGTCACCCTCCACACTATACAACTGAAGAGTGGACATGGATGTCTGACATTTGTGTGGTTCTCCAAGATGTTGAGAACTCCACAAAGATTGTGAGCGGCGATGATGCCATAATCAGTGCAACGATCCCGCTTCTGTGCCTACTTAAACAGTCGCTGCTGACAATTAAACATGAAGCTTTGCATGCAGACCAGGTGGAGATGGAGGAAGACATGAGACAGAGAGATACTACCCAGCCCAACCTCATCTCATCTGCTCAGCGTGGATTGGGTAATAATAAGAAGGTGGAGGCTGAGGAGGAGGCAGATAGACAGACTGGTGGGCATGGCTGATATACAGGCTGGCGGGCACAGCTGAAAGATAGGCTGGCAGGCACGGCTGATAGACAGGCTGGCAGGCATGGCTGACAGACAAGCAGGTGGGCACTGGAACCTGAGGGCTGAGGAGAGTGTTAGTGACGCGCCCCTGGGCCTTCTGTGTCGTGTGGCATCGCGTGCACGGGGGCTTACCCGGAGCCGGATCAGATGGGGGTAGTAGTCTCGTGGCGGTGACCCGGTGTCCAGTAGGGCACTCATAGGGATGCCATCCAGTACCACAGGCAAGACTGGACGTCCTCCCACATATTTGTCGCGCCAGTTCGATGGGCCTGGTGATCTTTTTCCTGGGGGTTGGCCCTCTACCCCAGGTTGTGCCAGTTTAAAGGACAGTACCTTGCCATATGTCCGGGTTGATTGCAGCGGCGGCAGATGGGTTGTCCGTCCTCGTTGTATCGGTCGCTGGGTCTTCCTCTGGCCGGTGGGGTCCTCCTTGGTCGGCGCCACGGGATGTCCTCCGGTCCGGATGCCAGCTGGATCTTCCCTGGAATGGAAACCTGTAAAGACTGCACAGTTCGGGTTAGCGCAGCAACGCTTTTAGCTAGCTCTTGGACCTGATGGTGCAGGTCTGGAGCCGGGTCATTGTTCAAAGCCTGCGCGTCAGCTCCCACAGGCCCTGCCGACAAGGGCGCCGCCTCCTGGTGGTAAGCGGTAGTAGGGCGCCTGTGGGTCACAACGCCACCCGGTGCCGGTTCTCGGAGCACCCGGATGGCTCTGTCCTTGAACTGTGCAAAGTCCAGATGAGGATCCTGTAAGGCCATTGCCCGCAACTGGGTTCGGTGGGCATTGCAATATAGTCCCTCTATAAATTGTTCGGTCAACAGCCTGTCCTCGTTTCCCACGCCGTCAGGGTCGGTCTGCTTAATGGCTCTCAGGGCCTCTTGTAGGTTTTGTGCATAGTCCCTTATACTCTCATGTGCTCGCTGCTTGCACCCATAGAATCTAAGCTTAATCTCGGCTGAGGTGCGGGTATCAAAGGTGTCCCTCAGCCGGGTTAGTATCCCTGCGACAGTCCTCCTCCCAGGTGGCCAGGACTTTACCTCCCTTTGGGCTGCCCCGGTTAGTTGGGCCACCAGGATGCTCACTTTTTGCTCCTCTGTGAGGGGGTACACCTGGAAGAGGCTATCCAGCTTTTCTTTAAAGTCATTCAGGGTATGTGACTCCCCTGAGTACTGGGGTAGCCAGGCTGCTCCCGGGATATAGGGCATGGTGAAAGGCATGACTGCAGCAGCGGTGGCGCTGGCGGGGGTTGAGGCAGTGAAGCTCTCCTCCGTATCCGACATCCTCCTCCCCCCTAGTGGACCGTGGCCTACCTTGCGATGATCCTCTTCCGTAGGCCGCGGCTCCGCAGTGGATCGTCAGGGTTGAGGACCTTCCGTCGCGCTCCTGTGACGTCAGCGTCTGCTGGGCTCCTTCCAGGACCTTACGCAACGTCCGGACGTGAGGCGGGGCTTCAGTTCTCGCGCGCTTTCGGAGTCCACGCCCCTCTTCTTCCCGCGCGGCGTCTTCAAGATGGCGTCCAACGGCGGGAAAACTCCACGGAAGGCGGGAAGAAGGCTGAAAATGGCGCCGGATGGCGGGAATCTTCACCGATGGCGGGAAGAAGGCTGAAGATGGCGCCGGATGGCGGGAATCTTCACCGTTGGCGGGAAGAAGGCTGAAGATGGCGCCGGATGGCGGGAATCTTCACCACTGGTAAGTTTGAACAGTCTTTTTCAGGCACGCAGTACCCCGTGGTTGCGGGCACGAGATCCTGCCGACTACGCCAAAAGCTGACGCGCCCTGGGCCTATGTGATGTAGCGTTGTGCACGCAGGGACTACCCGGAGCCGGATCTGATAGGGGTAGTAGTCTCGTGGCGGTGACCCGGTCCGTGCCCAGGGAGTCAGACTAAGTGGCGGTATATTAGCAGTAGATGTAGGACGACTACGCCACCCGTTGAATGCAGCTATGGAGCTGCCGCTGCAGGGCAGACCGCTGAGGCCGGTGGTAGGATAGTGCAGCGTAGATGGTATAACCCCCAACGGGAGGGGTATGGCCTCAGGGCAGCCAACGTGGATGATGGGGGTAGCAGGAACCACTCAGAGACGATGCGTGTAGTTCAGGGTCTTTACTGGTGACAAAGATAGACCCTCCCGGAGTACTTGCTAGCGATCGGGGCCTGGTCAGTCCTTGAGCAGATGGGATCTCCCCTGGCCAGGCGGAGTTGTAGGCCTTCCCAGCTAACTGTACTCTTCTGGCTACCTTGCTAGAGGCGGGTAAAAGTAGCCCACGTCCCTGAGTGTACCGTGTGGTGCTCACCCGTATGGCCGGTGACTCGGGGCCTTCTAATGGCTTCCGCTCCACGATGGCGGTGCTGGTCCCACGCGTGTGACCGTGCCTTCGGGTTTCTAGGCCAGAGGACCTGCAATCCCCTGCCGGTCGGTTTCTGCTGCTGGGTAAGGATTAGTCCCCACAGCCTCGGACTCCGGGTCCGGTGATAACTTCTCAGTCAGGGCGAGCTCTGCAGCTGCCAGCCCCTGACTCCTTGTAGCACTGCTCCCACAGAGCTCCTGTTGTTTCTTCCTATGCTGCTTCTCTTCTCTACTCTTGTTCTCTCTCTCTCTCTCTCTTAACCCTGCCTCAGCCCCAGGTTTATATAGGGGAAGTTCTTCCCCTCCCAGGACTGGGCAGGAGGTGTGGCATGCATAAGATCCCTGACCAAGAGACCTCCCACCTGCTCTCAGACATAATATTGCTATTATTGTGGAGACCAGACCACTGGGGTGCCACATTAGCACACAAACAGCAACCTTGTGCAGGCACCTCCATTTTGGAGGAGGTGCTTTAAATAGGAGAGGTCCTCCGCCCATTGGCCGGGGACTTTTTAGGACGGTGTGCGCGGCCCCTTAACGATGGAAGGAGCGCGCGTGCGCCCTAAGACAGTGCCCGGGAAGCTGCTCGCGGTGCGCGCAACAGCAGCAGGGGAGCTGGAGGATGCCGGACCAGGACCATGGCGGTGAGGGAAGCAGGGTCTCTGCCCGGCAGGAGGCAGAGACACCGGTGCTACAAGGAGGAGGAACAAGAACTTGTTGCTGGCACAACAGAGGCTATTGCCCACACAAGCTTTGTCCTGTCTCGCCTACGTGGATGGGCTGAGGTGGGGAATAAGGAGGAAGAGAGTGAGGTGGTGGAGATGGAGAGTCGTCTTCATGGTGGAGACAGTGAAGTGTTGGCTGTAGGGAGCTTGGCACATATGGCTGACTTTATGTACTGCAGCATTTCCCTTGACCCTCGCATTATATTTTTTTTGGCCAAAAAAGAGTACTGGTTGTTCACCCTGCTAGTCCCATGCTACAAAGAGAACCTTGCATCTCTCCTTCCTGAGGCAGAGAGTTCTTCTAAAATGGTGCTATACTAGAAGGCCATTGTGGAAAATATATTGAAAAAATTCTCATCAGACAACGCTAGCCGCAGTGGGCAAGCTTATTTGCCCAACCAAGGAAGAGAGGCGAGGGAAACACATACCAGGTACAGCAGAGGCAGGGGTACAATGTCAAAGGCGTGGGCCAATTTCAATTTCATGACACCCTCCCAGCATCCAGGCCCTGATGACTGGGTATTTTTGACAAGTAGAGAATAGTTTTTAAAAGATGGGCGAGCGATACCTGGTCGACAAAACCTGCATACTCCCTAATTCCTCTGCGACCTTCAACTATTGGGTCTCAGAGTTGGACACCTGGCATCAGCTGTCCCTCTATGCCTTGGAGGTGTTGTGCTGCCTTGCCGCTAGTATCTTGTCTGACCGGGTTTTTAGTGCCGCTGGGGGGGTCATAACAGACAGGCGCTTTTGCGGGTCAACAGAAAATTCTGACAGGCTCACTCTGGTAAAAATGAACAAAGCATGGATTAGCCCCAACTTTTCCACACCAGCAGATGATAGAAACACATAAAGTGTTTTTAATCTTCAATATTTGAATAAAGCCCTCGAGTTGTTGCCTTCAAGGGTGTATAGATGACGCTCCTTATATTTTTTTTCTGGCTTTGCACTGTGTGCAGAGTCTTTATGAGTGTAGAAGTACCAAAACTGCATTATCTTAAATTTTTTATGAAGCACTCCAGTTTGTGCTTTCAAGGGTGTATGGATGACCCTGCTTGTAATACTTGGTAGGCTTTTCACTGTGTGCAGAGCTTTTATGGGTGTAGGAGTACCACAACTACACTTTGTTCACAATATTAGAATGAGGCACTACAGTTGGTTCCTTCAAGGGTGTATGGATGACTCTGCTTCTAATTTTTGAAAGGCTTTGCATTTAGTGCATAGCCTTTATGAGTATAGGAGTACCACTACATGACAATTTGAGCAGAATGTGTATGAGGCCCTCCTTTATGTCTAATACAAGGTGTATCTGAGTCCCTCTTCCATCTAATTTTTGGAAGTTCTTGCTTCTTTCACAAATTGTACTGACTTTATACTGAATTTTTTTATAAAAATTTCAATTTTGGCTTACTTATTTAATTTTTTTTTAAATCCTTTTTAAATTTTGCCTTACATACAAGCCAATATACAGAACAGAATGTTCCTTAACATTCTTGTGCTGTGAGACAGGGGAGTCTAGAGGTCTGGGGTCAAATACCAAGATCATCATAAACAGGGGGTAAGACAAAGGAGTAAACAGGTCACAGTCAGAATTACAGGGAGTTAGCGGGTAAACGGATGGTCAAAGGCAAGGTCTGTGGTCGGGCAGCAAAATATCAGAAAAACAGAGCTCACTAGAGAGCAAGGCACACACACCACCAAGCTAAAGCTACGGCTGGCAATGGTCTAACCATTATCAGCCAGCTAAATATCCAGGCAATCACCTTTAGGCTATGTGCCCACGATGCAGAAATGCTGCATATTTTTTACGCTTCTCCCTGGCAGGAAAAACGCATGCGTTTTTTACATGTGTTTTTCCCGCCAGGTAGAAGCGTTTGTCAAGCGTCTTTGCATGCATTTCTGCATGCGGGTTATCAAGCGCTTTTCCAAGCTATTTTAGCATCACTTGGAAAAGTGCTTGACAACTTGGTCACACTATATAAATCCATGCAACTGGCATGGATTTATATAGTGTGACCAAGTAATAGTTAAAAAAAAGAATAAGAATGGTAAAAAATAATAAAAAAAAGATTATACTCACCTTCCGGTGTCTTCCCAGTGTCATCTCTGCTGAGTCCGGTCTCTTGCAATGCTCGCGGTGGTGTGAAGGACCTGCGGTGACGTCATTGAGTCATGTGATGGGTCACATGACTCAGTCACGTCATGGCAGGTCCTTCACAACAGCGCGAGCATTGCAAGAAACCGGACAGCGTGGACAAAACACCTGGAGGACATAGGAAGGTAAGTATAAACTTAATTTTTTTTTTTAATTATTTTTTTTACAGATTCTATGGTACCCAGGTCTGGATGAGAGTCTCCTCTCCTCCAGACTTGGGTACCATCCGCACATTAGAACGCGCCAATTACGCAAGTACAGATGCATTCTTGCGCAATTGGCGCGTTCTAATGCAAGTCAATGGCGGCGAAAGCGCAGCGCTTCCGCAAAATTAATGGACATGCTGCTGATTTTTGAGTGCAGCATAAACGCTGCGGAAAAATGTGCATCATGGGCATTGAAAGTGTGGAATTGAATTGGAGACCATGGGGGAAGGTTTACCAAGCATTTCCCAAGCGTTTACGCTGCGGAAATTCCGCAACGCAAACGCTTGAAAAACGCATCGTGGGCACACAGCCTTCGTGGGCACACAGCCTTAGGCTATGTGCCCACGATGCATTTTTGGTGCGTATTTGCAGTGCGTAAACGCTCCAGAAATGCATTGCATACCTTATCCCATGACTTCCTATGACATTCTACAAGTTCTGTGCACATGGTCCGTATTTTTTCTGCGCAGATTTTACTCGCAGAAAAAATACGGACATGACCAATTCTTGTGCGTTTCTGCATGTGTATTTGCCTATACTGTGCAATGCATTGGAAAAACGCATGGCAAATACGCATGCATTTTTCTGCCAAGGAGATACAGAATTGCTCAGGAAAATTTCTGCTTCATTTCTGCATCGTGGGCACTAAGTCTGAGGCTGTGTGCCCACGTAGCATTTTTCAAGCGTATATGCTGCGGAATTTCCGCAGCGTAAACGCTTGAAAAACGCATGTATATCCGCACCCCATGGTCCCCAATGGGATTCCGCAAGTTCTATGCACATGCTGCGGATTTTTCCGCAGCGTTTATGCCACGTTCAAAAATCCGCAGCATGTCATTTAATTTTGCGTTTCCGCAAGCGGAATTGCCTTTGTCCAATGCATAAAAAACGCAAGGCAATTCCGCATGTGGAAAACGCGTGATAAACGCGCGAAAAATGCGCGATAAACGCGTGCGGAATTCCGCATGCGTTTTTCCGGGAGAGGACTTGCATTTATGCAGCAGAAATTTTCTGCTTCATAAATGCAACGTGGGCACATAGCCTTAGGGTGACACCTGGAGGAAACCCAGCAGGCCCGGCCAGATTGAGCTGCTAAGCAATCCTGTTAACAATACTGACAGCTCAGCATGCCCCTGCATACTATAGGGTGGCTAAGCTGTCAAACAATACTGAGAGCCCAACACGCCCCTGCTATCCATAGGACAGCTAAGCTACCATTCACAATATTGACAGTGTGACACGCCCCTGATATCCATATGGAGGCTGAGCTGGCACTCACTGGGATCCTAGGACACAGAGAGTGGCGGAATCGTGACAATCACCTATCCTGTGGATAGGTGATGAGTTGTTATGGTAGGTCAACTGCTTTAAGTGAAAGTATTGTTGAAATAAAAATAGCTAACTGAAGATGTGTATTAAATGTACTGTATACTTTTCTTTTCCTTTGCAGGTATGTGTAAAATCTACTTATGATGTGTGTGAGGCAGTGACGGGGATCGTATACGAGGGACGGTATATATACCCCAGAATGTGTACAGAGACCTATTAAACCCATTGGAGTGCATTGCAGTCACAGACACAGCTGCGGCTGCAATGCAGGAATGAAGGTGAGCATTGACCTGGTCAGGCTATCTGGCTAAGGCAGATTAAGTAAAACACGGCAGGGCCTTCATTTCTTGGAGGAGACTACAGGAAGGCAGTGGGGCGGCCTCCTCCCTCCAACCCAGGTTTTCCAGTGGCTCTTGCCACAGGTCCTTTAAAAACTCTGCATTAAGGATTAGTGTTGTTCAGTGTTGGGACCTGCTAGGAGCATAGCAGGAAAGCTCTGTGGGCCTGTGAGTAGTTGAACCCACACCTGGGAAGGCTCTGCACCCATCAGGCTCTGAACGGCCCGACGCGTCCGTTGCCCCTGGCAACCGTTGTTATGGACTTGTGTTAACCCGGCTGCGAACCGGAGGACTTTTCTGTTTACCCATGAGTATGCTGAATAAAAGCTGCTTATGTTGGACTTGCTTGGGTCACTGCCTCAGTTACTGCACGGTGTGAACACCGCCGCCTTACAGCTTGGTGGAGAATGCGGGCATTGTGACTGATGCATACCCCACCAGCAGCTGCATGACCACAATCCGGCCAGCCACCATTCAGCCCAACCCCGTGGACAAAATGGAGGAGCTGTTAAGGCAACTGGTCCTCACGCAGCGGCAGCAGCAGGAGCAGTTCAAGCAGCAGCAGGAGCAGCTCAAGCAGCAGCAGCACACCAATGAGCTGATCGTGCAGCAGCTCACAGCTCTGCGAGAGCCCCAGAACGTTGAGAGACCCGGGACAAGGTTCGCTCAGCATTGAGGAAGATGGGACCGGAGGATGACGTGGAAGCCTTCCTGTCCATCTATGAATGCACAGCAGAGCGGGAAAACCTACCAGCCGGCTAGTGGGCCGAAGTGGTGGCTCCGTTTTGGGTCGGCAATGCCCAGAAGGCCTTCTTCGACCTCAGTCGGGAGGACGTCCAGGACTACCAGAGGGTCAAAGGTGAGATCATTGCCCGACTGGGGGTCAATATATATGTGAGGGCTCAGCACGTATTTTCATGGGCCTTTGTGGAGACCTGACCCGCCCGGTCTCAGGCTTATGACCTTCTGAAGCTGGTAAGGAGGTGGCTCCAGCCTGAGTCTTTGTCTCCAGCCCAGATGGTGGAGAGGGTGGACGTCGACCGGCTGGTGAGGACTCTGTCGGCCGCTATCCAACGTTGGGTGGGGCAAGGGGACCCCGGCACCCTCGACCAGGTGGTCAGCCTGATCGAGTGGTACTCGGCCACTCATGACTTTATATGGGACTCTGCCCCCTCGCGGCTGTCACGCCGGACCCTGCCAAACCAGGGACCGGGAAAGGGGTCGCGTCCCTCTGCTGAGGACAGTCAACACCGTACCCGTGCTGATGAGGAACCCCGGAGTGAGAGTGGCAGGAGACCGGTTCCCTCCCAAACGGTCACAAGATCTAACAGTACCTCCGCCATTAGGTGCTGGCGGTGTCAGGGGCCGGTAAATGTGGTTGCTAACTGCCCCCTGATTACAGAGCCCATGGACTGCGGGTATAACCACCGGGTCTCACTGTACACCCAGACCGCCTGCTCTGTGAGTGCCGCCCTCTCGGACAGTGAACCCCAATGTGCCAGGTACTGGTTAATGGGTAACCAATGGAGGCCCTCTTAGACTCGGGGAGCCTAGTGACTTTGGTACATGAGTCGCTGGTGGCAGGAGACAACCCCAGTGGACGGACCGTTGGGGTTGTGTGTATCCATTGGGACCTCCGAGAATACCCAATTGCGGAGGTAGTGTTGTCCACGCCATGTGGGGACAAGAAACATGTGGTGGGGGTGGTAAAAACTCTTTCCTATGGGACTGTGTTGGGAAGAGACGTGCCCCTGTTCTGGACTCTGTGGAAAAACAAAAACCCCTCTTCCCCGGTAAAATTTATTACGGGCGCTGTACCTGAAGAACCCAAGTCAGGGGTACCTGCCATAGGGGTGTCCAACCTAGGGACAGTGTGTAACCCTGATAGGATTCCCCTAGACGGTCTGTACTTGGATTCTGATACAATGCTGGCAACGGCAGACATTGAGTCGCTGTATACCAGCATTAGACATTCTGATGGTCTTAATGCCACAAAATTATTTTTCCAAGGTTCCCCATTATCCAATGATATGAGGGCCCTTATTATGGAATTATTAGAATTTACTTTGACCCATAATTTTTTTCTGTTTAAGGGGTCCTTCTACCTACAGCTCCAGGGGACGGCTATGGGGACGGCCTTTGCCCCCTCATATGCCAACCTGTTCCTGGGGCTGTGGGAGAGGGACCTCCCCCTGCCAGATCACGGGTTGTCGATGGACTGCGTCCTTTCATGGACTCGGTACATCGACGATATCCTTTTGATCTGGAAGGGGTCAAAAGACCATCTGGATGTGTTCATGCGGGTACTGAATGACAATGCACTTAATATCTGCATTACTTATCAATGTAACTCAGATAAAATTGAGTTTCTCAATGTGTTTTTAATTAGAGATCTTGACAATACCGTCCAAACTAGTATCTATAGGAAGCCATCTTCTACAAATACATTATTACATGCCTCTTCTTCCCATCCGTCACATATGATCCAATCTGTTGCTGTGGGGCAGTTTCTGCGCATTCGCAGAATCTGCTCCAATGATCAGGATTTTGAGAAACAGGCTTCAGAACTTAAGAAGCATTTTCTGGAACGTGGATACAGTCGTAGGACTATAAAGAGGGCTTATAATCGGGCAAAACATGCATCCCATTATAACTTGTTATATGGTACACATGAGAAGAAACAAGGCGATATGGTGAAGTTCATTACTAAGTTCCATACCCAGATTCCTGCTGTAAGAAGGGCCCTCACAAAAGCTTAGCCAGTTTTAAGAGCAGACCCTATACTGGCAAAATATATTTCGGCCAAACCCAATATTGTTTTTCGCCGTGCTAAAAATCTGCGTGACCACCTAGTTCGCAGTCATTACAGGGGAGGGGTAACACCTACCTTTTTAGATGGGGTAGCCCCTAAACGTGGATGTGTCTCCTGTGGACACTGTATAGCTTGGCCCAATATTGATCGAAGTGATTCATTTGTTGACTCTAGCGGTAATAAGAGATTTAACCTCA
This sequence comes from Phyllobates terribilis, assembly GCF_046119375.1. Lineage (NCBI taxonomy): Eukaryota > Metazoa > Chordata > Amphibia > Anura > Dendrobatidae > Phyllobates > Phyllobates terribilis. The sequence continues at coordinate 529,708,562 of NW_027362762.1, read as the reverse complement.
GTAAATTTATTACATGTCAATCACGCAACGTCAGATACTATGCCACATGCCCTTGTGGCCTGATATATGTCGGTATGACGACTCGCCAACTTAAGGTGCGTGTCAGAGAACATGTTCTAGGAATATTGACGGCAGCTAACCAAACAGACAAATCCATGTTGAAAACAATCCACAAACACTTTAAATTACACCATAATTGCAATGCCACTTAGTACTTAGAGTGAAAGGCATTGATAAAATTGAAGTTTGTATATGTGGTGGTCCTATCTCTGTAAGATTAGCACAGGCTGAATCAAGGTGGATATGGACCTTAAATACCTTACATCCCATGGGTCTTAATGAACATAACAGCTTTGCCCCATTTCTCTGATGCAGTCCTGGTGGGAACCTCTCCTCTTTGCCATCGGGGATTCAGATATGTTTTTATCTCTGAATGTCTTTGTTTGTATGTGATTTTAATTATTGTTTTCTTAGTAGGTCCTGAAACTACACTCTGATTTCTTATGTGTATGAGAAAATTTCTGATCGATCTCCCATGTCATCACTTCAGTGAATACTATAGGATGAAAAACTCTACATATGTTTCTAACGTTGGATCCAGTGCACATTGTTAGAAAATGTTATTATTGCAGTACTATGTTTATATATTTGGACCCACTCTCCTAACTTTATATGTAAGAGGTGGTCATACCTTCTGATGCTCAATTATGAGTTATTTATGGGGTCAGGATGTGGAGGAATAATGTGCACATATAACTATGTTTTTACTACTGTTATCTATGCTGATCTCTGTACAGGTATTGCATGGGCTACATGCGTCTTATCCTTGGTCTTATCCTTGGTATATGTATGTTTGAGCATTTATAATATGGAATTGAACCTTAATGCTTGGTAGATTTGGCATCTTTGCTATATATATGCTCGATGCATATCCCTATATAGATGTACCTATATAAAATCATACCTATTGGTGGATTGTTCGCATGTTCCATTCAAGATGTGCAGTTTATTAGTATTAATGGTATTTAGGTTCTATGTCATTTGAACCCTTATTATTATATTAGTAAATAATGTACATATTGTATCTGTACACCCTATCAATATGATGTTTTATATGTGAGCGATATAATGTTTCTGGCCAATTGTTAATACGATGTGGGATATTATGTACTATATGTGTGGTTGTTTGATACTACCGTGGGAGTGGTCTGTGGTGCCTGTACGCAGGGGTACCATTGTCCCGATGGGTCCGGTGGCCTTTGGCATCTCTTCAGTGCTTCTGCTGTGATGCCGACGCTACCGGTCCCCTTGGTTACACCTTGCGTCAACTCCAGGCTATCGCGGTGGCTCCCTGTGTAGCGGGGGTGGCCACCATGGATACTGTGACGCGGGTTGCATCATTTCAGGGATAGGCTTTCCCTATGGAACACATTTGACCATGTGACCAGAAATGGACTGCATTTAAGGATCGCAGTAATCACTGGCGTGACATCCCTTGAAAAAGGCTAGCGCCGAAATGCGCGTCAGGACGCCCATGTGCAGGACCCTATTGTGGCCACCTTCTTAATTTGGTAAGACATTATGTAGCATCCCAAGGGTTCGGTCGCTACAGAGGTATTGCATCTCACCCAGAGGTGTGATATCTCACTTCCAGGTAAGGATGGAGTATGGCTCAGGATCCTAACACCCACATGCACTACACCACATTTCCGGGGGACAGGGCGACAATGCTCCCGGGTGTGAGCACAACTGTCCCTGGCTGGAGTGGGGGGAGGGAACGCCTAGAAAGGGGGAACCCGGTAGTTTGTGGGTGGGGAGAGTAGATCCCGGGTGCACTGTATAGGGGAGTATATATGGTGGGCACCATCTTAGAGGAGAGAGAGAAAAGGAGTAGAAAGTGAGAAAGAAGGAGGCAGGGAGCAGAGGCTCTGCATTGGCTCTGCCCCGCAGGCAGGCCAAGTCTTAAGGCCTGGGCCTGGAGGAGAAGGAAGGAAGGGAGAAGAACAGAGGAAGCTCTAGGAGAAGACTGAAGGGATCCCAGGGGTGCGAACCGGCCAGCCGCCACCGCATGCCCGCTGCTACCAGAGTAGGGGGGTCAGGCCAAGAAAAGGGAACCGGATCCCTCATCTAGTGAAGGAGAGCAACTACCCTCAGCTAGTAACCGGAGGCCGTGGCACTGAACGTGCACGGCCCCTCACTACACCCGTTAGGAAGGCACCATATAGGACCCAGGGAAACGGAACATATGTTTGCCCGCCAAGGCCCGAGGCAGCTGGACAGAAACGTGGTTAATTGTGGGCAGCCATTACCTGCAGAAGTGGCTTGGAGTGTAAAACTGTGAGGCAAGACCCTGGACTGCATCACTGGACTCTGAGTCATTACTGTTGCTCCCGCGCACCATCACCCCCACCATCTGCACTCACTGCCCTGAGGCTATACTCCTCCCGTGGGGAGTTATACTACCCTCTGCTGCGCACACAACATCAGCCTCAGCGGTCTGCCCCGCAGCGGCGGTTCTCAGTGACCGCAATCCACGGGTGGCGTAGTCGGACATTTAAACATCACAAAACCAAAGAGACAGATCCGCCACTGGTTTGACCGCCCTGAGTCACGGGACCGGGTCGCCGCCACGGAGACTACAACCCCCAGCATTACACCGAGGCCCGGCTCCGGGTATTCCCCTACACACACGGCCCAGGGGGCGCGTCAATTACGTGCTTATATACTGATATATACCGTGGAATTGGTAACACTGATTCCTCTTTCTTTGGTGTGCCAGTTACCCTACTCTCTATTCATGTGAGAACCTGATTTATTTAATATGTGGTCCATACACATGTGGCACGCGATTTGGTGTTGTTTTTAAATGTACACATGTTTGTTTTCTCACCTCTCTTCAATTATCCTGCTTAAATAAAGATTTATAATTTTATATATTACAAATGACCTATAGATCGTCTTTTTTGCTCTTGAGCTCCTCCTTTTGTAGGATTCCCCTAGAGGTGCTGGCAGGAGAGGTCGAGGAGACCGCATTGATCCCCGAGCTGGAAGTGTCCCGGGACACATTTGGGCAGCTCAGCTACAGGATCCCACCCTGACTCGGGAAAGGGTGTTAGAGGTAAATGGTGTAGCTCAATAGCCAGGTGCAGATACTGTGATTCCACGCATGGTGGTCAACGGTGAGTTGCTCTATAGGGCAGATAAAATCAGGGATGAGATCATGGAACAGTTAGTGGCACCTCAGTCGTACCATCGGGCTGTTCTGGAGATGGCACACTCACACCTGCTGGGTGAACACTTAGGGGTTAAAAAGACACAAGAGCGTATCTTGCAGCAGTTCTTTTGGCCGGGGATTTACGATGAGGTCCAAAAGTACTGCGAATCCTGCCCCGAATATCAGCTGACCACACCCACCGCAAGCTTCCGTAGCCCATTGGTACCTCCGCCAGTGATAGAGGTACCTTTTGAATGGATTGCAATGGACTTGGTAGGGCCCATTGTAAAATCCGCTCGTGCCCACCAATATATACTTGTGGTCGTCGAATGTGCCACCCGGTACCCGGAGGTTATATACCGCTACGCCACACCTCGGCAAAACTGATTGCACGGGAGCTGTTTGCCATGTTCTGTCACCTTGGGCTACCTAAGGAGATCTTGATGGATCAAGGGACCCCTTTTATGTCCAAGGTGATGAGAGAACTGTGCAAACTGCTAAAAATAAAACAATTGCGCACCTCGGCATACCACCCTCAAACCGATGGGCTAGTAGAACGGTTCAATAAAACCCTCAAGTCCATGTTAAAAAAGGTGGTTTCTAAGAACGGAAGGGATTGGGCCATGTTACTGCACTATTTGATGTTCGCCATCTGTGAGGTACCCCAGGCTTCCACAGGGTTCTCTCCCTTTGAGTTATTGTATGGCAGACACCCTAGGGGTCTGTTAGACATAGCCAAAGAGACATGGGAACAAGAGCCGACTCCACATAGGAGTATAATTGAATACGTGGCTAGTATGCAGGACCGGATCGCGGCGGTCATGCCCATCATGAAAGAACATCTGTTAGATGCCCAGGCAGCACGCAGGTGCACATATAATCAAAGAGCCACGGTCAGGTCTTTTAACAAGGGCGATCGGGTGGTAGTACGTGTACCCTCTGCAAGGGCTGCGTCCGGGTGAGAGGTCAGGATAAGTGATGCTCTCACTAAACAGCAGCGACGGGAGGCTCGCTTGCTGGTGCAGCAGAATACCGATGTGTTCTCAGAGCTACCGGGTAGGACTGGGGTTCTCCAACATGACATTGTAACCGAACCTGGGGTAAGGGTACGAATGAGACCGTACCAGGTACCCAAAGCCCAGAGGCAAGCCATCACGGCTGAGGTAAAACAAATGCTGCAGTTAGGATGTGGCACCCCAGGGGTCTGGTTGCCACAGTAATAGAAATATTACGTCTGAGAGCAAGTGGGAGGTTTCCCTGGTCAGGAGCCCTTAATCATGCAACACTTCCTGCCCAGACCTGGGAGGGGAGGAATCTGCCCTTATAAACTGGGTCTGGGGCGGGATTAGTTGAGTCAGAGCCTGGAGACAGTTCCAGACGCAGGGAAAGTTACAGCAGGAGCTCTGTAAGAGCAGTAGCTGAAGACCAGGGGCTGGAGCTGAGCAGAGCTCGCCCTGGCAGAAGAATCTGATAACCAGACAACGGAGTCCGAGGCTGTGGGGACTGATATCCACCCAGCAGCAGAAACCAGGCGGCAGGGGATTCCAGGTCCTCTGGCCATAGAAGCCCGGAGGCTCAGTCACAAGGAAGAGACCAGCACCGCCATCCAGGAGCGGAGGCTAACAGAAGGCCCCAAGTCACCAGCCATACGGGTGAGCACCACACAGTATACTCAGGGACGTGGGCTACTTCTACCCGCTTACAGCAAGGTAGTCAGAAAGAGTGCAGATAGACGGGGAGGCCTACAACTCCACCTGGCCAGGGGAACTCCTGTTTGCTCGCAGCCTGACCAGGCCCCTTATGCTAGCCAGTACTCCCGGGAGGGTCTGCCTTAATATCACCAGTAAAGACCCTGAACTGCACTGCAAAGACTCTGAGTCGTTCCTGCTTCATCGCCGCACCAGCAAGCACTACTAGTGCTGGGACGCCCGCGCACCATCACTCCCATCATCCACATTCCCTGCCCTGAGGCTATACTCCTCCAATGGGGAGTTATCCCATCTTTTGCTGCGCACACCACACCAGCCTCAGCGGACTGCCTCGCAGCGGCGGTACACCCTGACCGCAATCCACGGGTGGCGTAGTCGGACAATTAACCTAAAACCCCTAAAAGACTGCCATCGTCCTGACCACCCTGAGCCACGGGACCGGGTCGCCGCCACAGAGACTACACCCCCTAGAAACCCGGCTCCGGGTAACCCACACACGTCCACACTAGGCCCAGGGGGCGAGACAGCTTTGGCGTAGTCGGCAGGATTTCGTGCCCGCAACCACCAGGTACTGCGCGCCTTCAAAAGACTGTCATACCTGTCGTGGTGAAGGCCCCCGCCCTCCGGAGCCGTTTCCCGCCATCTTCAAAAGTTTCCCGCCATCTTCAAAAGTTTCCCGCCATCCGCAGTCGTTTTCTTGCCATTGGACGCCATCTTCGGGACGCCGCGCGGGAAGAAGAGGGGCGTGGACGCCGAAAGCGCGCGAGACCTGAAGCTCCGCCCCTCGCATCGATACTGCGCAAGGTCCTGGAAGGGAGAGAGAGCGACACTGACGTCACCAGAGCGTGACGCAAGGTCCTCCACCCTGACGATCGTCTGCGGAGCCGCGGCCTACGGAGAAGAAGCAACAGAAGGTAGGCCACACTTAACTAGGGGGGAGGAAGATGACGGATACGGAGGGACCCTCTACCACCAGCGCGGCCGCTGCCGCAGTAATGCCATTTACAATGCCCTATATCTCCGGAGTGGCCAGGCTGCCCCAGTACTCAGGGGAGTCGCATACCCTAAGCGACATTAAAGAGAGACTGTACAGCCTGTTTAAGGTATACCCCCTGACAGAAGGACAAAAAGTGAGCATATTGGTAGGCCAGCTAACCGGGGCAGCCCAACGTGAAGTAAAGTCCTGGTCAGTCCAGGAGAAGGAGACTGTAAAAGAAATCTTAACCCGTCTGAGGGACACTTTTGATACCCGTACCTCAGCAGAGATCAAAATGAAATTCTATGGGTGCAAGCAGCGGGCCCAAGACAGTATAAGAGACTATGCTTTGAATTTGCAAGAGGCCCTGGGAGCCATTAAACAGGCAGACCCTGACAGTGTGCGGAATGCAGATGAACTGTTAACTGAGCAATTCATTGAGGGTCTGCTGTCCAACGCCCACCGAACCCAGTTACGTGCAATGGCCTTGCAGAACCCTGGTTTAGACTTTGCAAAGTTCAAAGACAGGGCCATCCGGGTTCTCCGAGAACTGGCACCGGGTAGCGCTGTAAACCACCGGCGTCCTGCTATTACCTATCACCAGGAGGCAGCGCCCTTGTCTACAGAGTCTGTAGGAGCTGGTGCGCAGGGTTTGGATAACAACCCGGCTACAGACCTGCACCATCAGGTGCAAGAGTTAACCAAAAGCGTAGCCGCACTAACCAGAACGGTGCAGTCTTTACAGGTTTCCCCTCCAGGGAAGATCCAGCTGGCATCCGGACCGGAAGACGTCCCGTGGCGCCAACAGAGGAGGATCCCTACGTCCAGAGGAAGACCCAGCGACAGATACAACGAGGACGGACAACCCATCTGCCGCCGCTGCAATCAACCGGGACACATGACAAAGTACTGTCATTTAAACGGGCACAACCTGGGGAAGAGGGCCAACCCCCAGGCATAAGATCTTCAGGCCCATCGAACTGGCATGATAAATACGTAGGGGGACGTCCGGTATTGCCTGTGGTACTGGATGGCATTCCTATGAGTGCCCTACTGGACACTGGATCACAAGTGACTACCATCCCGTACGTGCTCTTTAAGCGGTACTGGAATGACTCGGACATAACCCGCTACCCAGATGACGACCTGAGTATCATCGCCAGCAATGGTCAGCCCGTGCCGCAGGTGGGATTCAAGGAGGTGACCATTAAGGTCGGTAAGGTCGAACTGGCGGCACAAGGACTGATTATTGTGGACATAGACCGTCATGAGAGCCACCCTAGAATAACCTTGGGAACTAACATGATTGAAAATTGTCTTGCAGAGGTGATTCTCATTTTACAGCAGGTTGCCAAGAACGCCAGTTCCAGCCAGCAGCGTGTGCTCCAAAACGAGCTCCGGGCACTGATGAAGCGGCAACAAGTGGAACTATCTGGTGGTGAGATAGGTAGCGTGAGAATGTGTGACCTGTTCCCTATTGCCATGCCCCCGAAAAGTGAGATGATGATCTGGTGCCGGGCAGCTATTGGTCTAAGAGGTAGAGACTACCAAGCAATGGTAGACCCGTCTACTCAGACAGTAGGCCCACCATTTTGACAGCACGGGGGGTGGTCGATGTACGCCATGGGAGAGTGCCCGTCCGCATCATAAATATCGGGGAGGGAGAAGTATACCTGCCCCGGTATGCCACGCTAGCCAAATTGTTCTCCATAAACCAAAATTCTGTAAGGGCCGTGGAACCATTGCCTCCATCTCAACCACAGGAAGGTAACGGCTCTAAGAAACAGATGGAGGACTGGTGTCAGCAACTGCATTTGGGTACTGACTCCACTCCCTCACACCAAAAACAGGGAGTCTACCGGGTGGTTCAGGAGTACGAAAGAGTCTTTAGTAAACACCCGCTAGACTTCGGCCGAGTAAAGGGGGTAGAACATCACATCCCAACAGGAGGCCATCCACCCATAAAGGAGAGATACCGACCTGTACCCCCTGCACACTATCAGCATGCAAAGGGGATGTTGCGGACATGAAGGAGGCTGGGGTAATCAGGGACAGCTGTAGCCCCTGGGCAGCTCCACTAATTCTAGTGAAAAAGAAGGACAACACAATGAGAATGTGTGTAGACTACAGAAAGGTCAACCGTATCACACACAAAGATGCGTACCCGTTACCTAAAATAGAAGAATCTTTAGCTGCATTAAAATCTGCTAACTTCTTCTCCACTTTGGATCTTACTAGCGGGTACTGGCAGGTTCCTGTAGCAGAGGTATACAAGGAGAAGACTGCGTTCACCACCCCGATGGGTCTCAGTGAATTCAATTGTTTGCCGTTCGGGCTCTGCAACGCACCAGGAACCTTCCAGCGGTTGATGGAATGCTGTCTGGGACACCGGAACTTCGAGACGGTCCTGTTATACCTGGACAATGTCGTCGTTTATTCCAAAACCTACGAGGACCATCTGAAACACCTGGCAGAAGTCTTTGACGCCCTGGCAAGCTACGGCCTAAAGGTGAAACCTTCCAAGTGTCACCTCCTGAACCCAAAGGTGCAGTACCTGGGACACGTGGTGAGTGCTGACGGAGTGGCTCCCGACCCCGATAAGATCACCGTGATTAAGGACTGGCCAAGACCCTCCAGCATAAAGGAAGTGCGGCAGTTCCTCGATTCATTCCCGGTTTCACCAAAATGGCAGCCCCTATGCAGGACCTCCTGATAGGCCAATCCAGGAAGGCCAAAAACCAGAAGTCGCCCTTCAGATGGTAAAAGCTGGAAGAGGAGTCCTTCTGCCAGCTGAAGATGGCCCTCACGGGGGATGAAATCCTGGCGTACCCTGACTACAGCCAGCCCTTTATCCTCCACACGGACGCGAGCAACATCGGGCTAGGAGCCGTACTGTCCCAGATCCAGCAGGGGAAAGAACGGGTAATCGCTTACGCCAGCCGAAAACTACGGCCCACAGAGAGAAACCCTGAGAATTATAGCTCATTCAAGCTAGAGTTCCTGGCAGTGGTGTGGGCAGTGACCGAACGTTTCAAGCATTACCTTGCTTCTTCCAAGTTCACCGTGTACACGGATAACAACCCGTTGACACACCTGGACACTGCAAGACTTGGTGCCCTGGAGCAGAGATGGATGGCCCGCCTGTCCAACTAAGAATTCACCATCAAATACCGGGTGGGACGCTCAAATGCCAACGCGGATGCCCTGTCCAGAATGCCAAACTTACCGGACGTAGAGGAAGATCCAGAAGAACTGGAAGAAGTCGAACTCCCTGCGTTCCACCGTCATGGGATTACCCTGCATTCCCACCGTGTAAGGGGCAGGTGCTCTGCCATGTTCAATCCCTTACCCCACTACAGCTGGGCGGAGACACAAGATAGTGATCCCGCAGTACGTCTGGTGAAGGAAATGCTGACACAGGCTGATGCCCGTCTTGACCCAGACGCTCCAGAGGAGACCAAGCAACTGTGGAAGGAGAAAAGCCGGCTGTTTCTTTACAAGGAGAAGCTGTGCCGGAGAATGGTCAACTCTAGAACACATGAGCTGACCTGGCAGGTAGTGGTCCCAAGACGAGACGTGGCTATGGTTCTGGAGGCGTACCACGATGGAGCAGGACACTTCGGATGGAAAAAGCTGGAGTTCTTTTTGCGTGAACGGTTCTACTGGGTAGGCATGAGAGGAGCCATCGAGAGGTGGTGCAGAGACTGTGGCCCGTGCAACCTAAGAAGAAAGGACCATGCCAGCCAGAAGAGTCCCCTGCAGCCCATCATCACCAGGCAGCCACTGGAACTGGTAGCCCTGGACCATGTGAAACTGGCTCCAAACAAATCTGGGTATGTCTACGCCCTTACCATCGTAGATCACTACTCCCGGTTCCTGGTGGTGGTCCCTGTCAAGGACTTAACGGCCCAAACAGCAGCCAAAGCCTTCCAACTGCACTTCTGCCGTCCACACGGGTATCCGGAGCAAGTGCTGACGGACCAATGACCAGCCTTCGAAGCGGAGGTCTTCCAGGAGTTCTGCAATCTGTATGGCTGCAGGAAGATAAGAAGAACGCCCTATCATCCTCAGACTAACGGACTATGTGAGAAAATGAACCAGGTGGTGATGGACTTGCTGAAAACGTTGCCCCTGGAGGAACGCAGTCTGTGGCCTGAAAAACTGCCCGATTTGGTGGACTTGTACAATTACATCCCGGTAGGCTCCACCAACTGTACCCCGGCTTACCTAATGAGAGCAAGACCTGGTAAGCTGCCTATTGACCTGGATATGGGAGTCCTGACACCTGAGGACACCTCACCAGAGGCAGACTGGGATACAGAACGGCAGCAGCAGTATCGGAAAGTACAGGAGAGCGTCGAGCGAAGTCTGTCTCAAGCAAGAGAAAGGCAAGAGAAGGCTTATAACCAGTATGCTCCCGCTGTTCCCCTGGTACCTGGAGAGCAGGTCTTGAAGAGAAACAGGCGGCTCCACAAGTTGGACAACCAGTGGGAGAAGGACCCGTACACCGTACTGCCCTCAAGTCATGAGAACCCAAAAGTATGTATCATCAGTAAGGACGGAGGAGAGACCACAGCTATTGTCTCCAGAGACCACCTGAAGAAGTGTCCGGAGCAGCTGCAAAGCCCTGAAGAAGATCAAGAAAACCCTCAACCCGCAGAGGAAAGGGAAGAAATGATCAGTACCGTACTCGGAGACTTTCCCCGGTCCTGGACTCAGATCAACAACGCAGTCGTGGTACCCGTCCTCACCTTTCTCCAGCCAGCCCCTCAAGAGCCTACAGAAGAACAAGTAGTGTCAGAAGAGCAGCCGGCCCAGGAGGCAGAAGAATCCATACCAGCAGCCCAGGAGAATCAACCCTCTGCTAGCAGTGAGCCTGCCGTGCCCCTAGTGAGCCAAAGAGTACGCAGAAAGCTGCCAGACCTACCCGCAACACCTCCTACACCCTGTAGTGCAGAGCCAGATAGTGGGTTACGTAGGTCCACCAGGAGCACTAGAGGACAAATGCCCTCTCGCTGGAGAATCTAAACAGTAATGTATATTTACCTGTACATACGTAAATGTTGAAAATGGTTTATGTTTGTTGCCTGGTTACTAATTATGTTTCTCTAGTTACCCTGCAGGTTTATTTGGACTGACAGGTTATGAACACTGAGTAACCGGAACTACACTGTAGATAGTTGCACCTTGGTGCCTCTTGCGAAGATGGCCGCGGAAGAGAAAACCTGTCTGGCGTGGCCTCCTTGTGGCCCAAAGTAGCTAGCCTCAGCTTTGCAGCCACGCCCAAGGCCAACGCTTGGGGTTTGCTTTGGACAGGTCCCCTACTCTGTGCCAAGACTTTACCTTGTTGGGTGATATGGACACCCGGTTACGGACACGCCGTGACCTCTAAAGACTAAAGCTTCTTGTACATATGTTGTTGTATTATTGTTTATACCCTGTATTTGTGTTTTCTTAAAAATGTGTTTAGTCCCGGAGTACTAAAATTTACTAGGGGGGAATGTGGCACCCCAGAGGTCTGGTTGCCACAGTAATAGAAATATCTGAGAGCAAGTGGGAGGTTTCTCTGGTCAGGAGCACTTAATCATGCAACACTTCCTGCCCAGACCTGGGAGGGGAGGAGTCTGACCTTATAAACTGGGTCTGGGGCGGGATTAGTTGAGTCAGAGCCTGGAGACAGTTCCAGACGCAGGGAAAGTTACAGCAGGAGCTCTGTAGGAGCAGTAGCTGAAGACCAGGGGCTGGAGCTGAGCAGAGCTCACCCTGGCAGAAGAATCTGGCTGTGGGGACTGATATCCACCCAGCAGCAGAAACCAGCCGGCAGGGGATTCCAGGTCCTCTGGCCATAGAAGCCCGGAGGCTCAGTCACAAGGAAGAGACCAGCACCGCCATCCAGGAGCGGAGGCTAACAGAAGGCCCAAAGTCACCAGCCATACGGGTGAGCACCACACAGCATACTCAGGGACATGGGCTACTTCTACCCGCTTACAGCAAGGTAGCCAGAAAGAGTGCAGATAGACGGGGAGGCCTACAACTCCACCTGGCCAGGGGAACTCCTGTTTGCTTGCAGCCTGACCAGGCCCTTTATGCTAGCCAGTACTCCCGGGAGGGTCTGCCTTAATATCACCAGTAAAGACCCTGAACTGCACTGCAAAGACTCTGAGTCGTTCCTGCTTCATCGCCGCACCAGCACTACTAGTGCTGGGACGCCCGCGCACCATCACTCCCATCATCCACATTCCCTGCCCTGAGGCTATACTCCTCCCGTGGGGAGTTATCCCATCTTTTGCTGCGCACACCAAACCAGCCTCAGCGGACTGCCTCGCAGCGGCGGTACACCCTGACCGCAATCACGGGTGGCGTAGTCGGACAATTAACCTAAAACCCCTAAAAGACTGCCATTGTCCTGACCACCCTAAGCCACGGGACCGGGTCGCCGCCACAGAGACTACAACCCCCAGAGACCCGGCTCCGGGTAACCCACACACGTCCACACTAGGCCCAGGGGGCGCGTCAAGGAGTCATCGAGGAATCACGGAGTGAATTGGCTAGCCCCATCGTACTGATCCCGAAACAAGACGAATCATTACTCTCCTGTAATGATTTCCGGAAATTAAATGAAGTGTCGAAGGTGGTTTCTGTCACTGCAAAATTTTCAGTTTCTCTGTAGAAGTCGCAGGCAAACGCTGATGCCCTTTCCCGGGCACCCTTTATGGTGACAAATGTTCAACCCCACAAGTTTGAATACAGGGGGGGATATGTGAGGCAGTGACTGGGATCGTATACGAGGGACAGTATATATCCCCCAGAATGTGTACAGAGATCTATTAAACCCATTGGAGTGCATTGCAGTCACAGACACAGCTGCAGCTGCAATGCAGGAATGAAGGTGAGCATTGACCTGGTCAGGCTATCTGGCTAAGGCAGATTACGTAAAACCCGGCAGACCTTCATTTCTTGGAGGAGGCTACAGGAAGGCGGTGGGGCGGCCTCCTCCCTCCAACCTGGGTTTTCCAGTGGTTCTTGCTACAGGTCCTTTAAAAACCCTGCATTAAGAATTAGTGTTGTTCAGTGTTGGGACCTGCATAGCAGGAAAGCTCTGTGGGCCTGTGAGTAGCTGAACCCACGCCTGGGAAGGCTCTGCACCCGTCAGGCTTTGAACGGCCCGGCGCGGCCGTTGTCCCCGGCAACCTTTGTTGTGGACTTTTGTTAACCCGGCTGCGAACCGGAGGACTTTTCTGTGAGTCTGCTGAATAAAAGCTGCTTATGTTGGACTTGCTTGGGTCACTGCCTCAGTTACTGCACAGTGTGAACACCTCCGCCTTACATGTGATATAAGAGATCATCCCCCACCACCACCTTATGCACCTTAATACTGAGTGAGAAGCTGCGGCCTACCTCTTTCCCTGTCTTTTATTTAGTGTATTACAAATTTTCACTTATTTCTCATAAGTTTACAACTCACTTATGTAAAAAAGATATAACCATAGGAAGTGTTTTAAAAATATGTTGAAAATAGATTGTATTATGTTTTGAAGAGAGAACAAAATAATTTCAAACACAAGAATAAGATATCCTGTTGTCCCCTGACAAACCAGATGGTGGTAATAGCAGAGATGCAACTTACAGATGGGTTGGTCCACTTCTGATGCATTTGCCTATGGTTTGCACTTGCAATCATTGTAATGTCTAGGAAATTTGGATGTAGCAGATTGCTGATGATGTTCTTTAAAAAAGGAGCTGTTAGCTCTTTTGACAGCTCCCTCCGTCTTTCCTGACACATATGTTGTAGTAAATACTTGCTTTTCCATAAAATAACAATTCTGGAGCATGTTCTCTTAAAACTCTGTGCTGTTTCTTTGTTATTTCTCCTGGAAATGTATGAATAAATTAGCACCTAGACTGTACAGGGACAAACCCCTTTGATGAGGACATTGTTAACGCCCAGTTGTATTTTAATGATATATTTCCAAGAGGAATGCTCCGACATTGTATTTTGGTGGGGAATACATGTAGTCACTCAACCAGACATGTCAGGAGAGCTGAAAGGTCCCAATGAAAACAGAAGTGTATGTAATCTCTTTTTCACTTTGATCAATGGGAATCATTTTTTTTTGTATTCTCTGAATGTCTGTCCTTCCTTCTTGCCTGTGAATAGCGACCACAGTCCAATAGTTATATTTATAAAAAAAACGTATTTCACATGATGAAAGTAGCTTTTGTGCCTGGGCTGCTATGAAGTTTTCTTTCTTTAACGACTGTTATATTCTAACTATTGACGATAACATCTTGACTCAGCTTTCATAGCCATAACCATGACCAACTCAACCCTCACCATTTACTTTAGAGAAAAAAATGCATTGGTAACTGGCAGTTGTCTATAGTCTGTAGCCAAGAAGCCATGTTGTTTATTAATTTAGATGTACTGAAGCAAAAAAAAGATGTTTTTAAATGTGCTTTTATCATTTAAGAGGAATCCATCAGCAGGCTTTTGCTACCTCCTCTGAGATCAAAGATTGCATGACTAGTCCGGCAATGTTGATCTCTTAGTGATATATCCTTCACAGTAAACAACAACACACACCTTGACAAGTGACACATCCCTGAATTCTGTGTTTCAGCCTCTACCTCCTGCTGTTTTCAGATTACATAACAAAAAACTGACAGATTCGCTTTAAAGGAGTTCTCCAAGAATGTTAAAAAATGGTCCCGTCACATAATTCAAACGGCAGCCCCACCTAGTCATATGCCAGGATGGACTGCAGTCTGAAGAAACACTGCTCCCGAGACCTGTGCCTCAACTGACAGAGGAACTGTATTGTAAGTACACATTCCGGTGCTTTCAGAAAAGTATGACAGAAGAAATAAATCATTTTCTTGGCTGACTGAGCACGGAGGACTGAGGATGAAGAAAAAAATCCTTTTTGCTCAGTCATCCTAGGAGATTTATTTCTACCGATGTCACAGCACTTCTTCTCAGCTCATTGAGATATGTTTGCTTAATATACAGCTCCTCTGTCAGTTGAAACACTGGTCTTGGACGCTGTGTTACTTCAGGCTTCAGTCCATCCTGACATGTGACTAATACATGCTGCCTTTTGAATTATGTGACAGGGGCCTTTTGAACACATTCTTGGAGAGCATTTTTAATGCACAATGGACTCAGCAATGTACCTATAATGATTCAGACATGGATTTTCAAAGTAAGTACACCAGCCTCATCAGGTCTAATAAAACAATTTATTAATGTATGCAGCTTGAATTGTTACATTTGGTGACAGATCCGCTTTAAATCTAAAATTTTTATAAGGATTTAGTGGGTAAAATTGCTGGGTTGCTGATGAATTTAGTAACAAATGTTACTTTGTGCATTTTATGAAAAAAAAAGACAACAGTTTTTACAATTGTATTGATAATCTGAGATACAAATATTGATTTGTCACTGTTCATGTGCTTGTATTTTGATCTTCTGGCTAAGCATGGTTAATCCATGTGATGACAGTGGTATAGTTGATAAATATATATTATGTTTATTAAAACTTAAAGGGATATTAAAGACTTTGAGCATTATGGTGCATTCTGCTATTTTTTCACTTGTGAAGTGTGATTCACAAAACTAAGACATGAACCAAATCTCTGCATTGTTACATCACATGGATTCAGCTAATTCAATGAACAGCAAAAAAATGCTTGTGAAGCCATGGATTATCCATGCACCTCTGGTTTTAATTGGATGTAGTAGTAATTCTACACCCAGTAAACATATGATTGTACTTCAAATGCAAAAAAACAAAAATATCCCCTTTGGGCCCTTTGAATAACCTTTCCCTAACAAGCTGAGTGTGTGAAATGTTATAGGAAGAAATTCTTCAAAGCCAAATTAATAATTCAAACTGGAAGCAGACGGTCAGAGATCAGAGTGCGGAGAGTCTACATGCCGTGCAAAGAGATCATTTATATTAATAGTCAGCACACATATTTGCTCCATCTCTTGCCTGTATATAACTTCAAAAACCCATGAATACAGAAATATAGCTAAATGTCGAAGACCAATGATTCAAATGCCGATACTGAATGATATGCAGGATCGTGTGATGGAACATTCAATAATTCATATGTCAATTATAGAAATGTGGATTGAACCTCAACCAGTTGTATGTTATTAGTAGCTAGCAGTGTAATTCTATCACTACTTTTAATAGTAAATCATAGATCATAGTACTGAATGCCCTCTACCTTTAGTCATAAGGAAGGACAGTTCTAATAGGAATGCAACATGTTACAGGCTCTTCCCAGTAATATGCTGTTATCTTCATCAGCTTGCTCTAGGTAGAAACAATAAAATTAGCATTACTCACCCTCTGCTGCTCCAGTGATGCCTCTTTGGAGTTACTCCTGGACTTTGTTGACAGGCTGCAGGTCGGACATAATAACTACAGAACACGTAACAGTGATGCCGAAATAGTTGGGTCACAAGACTGCTGAGACCATTGGCTGACTGCAGTCATGACATCATTGTTGCAATTGTTGTGACATCATCATGTCAGCCAGTGAATAAAGACCAGGAGCAGCAGCGAAGAGGCATCGCTGGACCCAAAAAGAGAGTAACACTGATTTAATTATTTTTACAAAGGGAAAACTGATGGGAATGTAAAAAATTCCTGGAAAAAACATTTTAAAAAGGTTAGCAAGAGCCTGCCTGCCCCCCCCCCCAAAACAAACAAACAAACAAACAAGAAAACTCAGCAGCATAGGATCTACTATTAGTTTCAGAGGGAGTTGTCCATTACTGACTCATGTGGGCTCTGTTTTTGCTGGAACCTGTTGTAATTCATAACCATTGCTGTGATTCATAACCATTCCCTGCAGAGCCAGCAGAACTGAGACACAGTCATGACCAATAGTATTGACACCTTTGAAAGTGCCAATTTGCCTTTTGCTCTCGTGTTGTTCCAATATGCACAAAGAAAATAAACATGTCCATAACAAAACATGGGTAATTGCAATAATTTTCTAGGAGAAATACTACTACATTTTCTGGAACAATTTCAAGGTTGCCAAAAGTTTTGGCTATGACTGTATTTATGTGACGCCCAGCTGTGCTTGGTATCACAGATCCTGGAAGAGTGCATTGATGGATTCCTCCACAAGAAGCCCCCATAACCATTCACATATCTCCACCTTCCACCTCAGACCACCAGAGGGAGCCTGTTAGGGATAGATAAATAGGGAAGGTGGAGCTAGGCAGCAGTCAGTCTGGTTCAGCAGTTGAGTCTAGTTAGTCTGTTGAGAGATTTCCTGCAGTAGAGAAGCCTGAGAGAGGTTAGCCTGCAGTGGAGCACAGTCCAGACTCAGTTGTAGCTCGGAATAGTGAGCTTTAGGTGTGCCGGCGCCATAAGATCGGTGAAGCACGGCAAGCTGCCGTTAGTGTGTATAGCCTAGTGAGGGCCCGAGTAGGCCGAAGGCGAGTGGAGAGTTAGTACATAGGGGGCAGAGGAGCTTATCTAGCTCACCCCGAAGAATTTACCGGACACCGGGTCCGAAGCTTACCCCACGGGACCTCTATGACCCAGTAAGGCGTAACCGGAATCCCTGGAGAACTACAAGTCCCAGGATCGCTAAAGTGCTGATACGTAACAGAGCTGGGAGACACATAGGCCCCGCAAGCCGAGGAGCGTGTATTCCAAGAAAAGGCCCTACCACAAGGTCAGCCAGCGCAGGACAGAGACAAAGTTAGGCCTAGCTCCAGGCAGGTCAGAAACTTACTACGCAGAGGCAAGTAACAGGAGGCCCTACACCTGCTCATTGGGGAGGATCCTGACGTGCACCCTTCACCCTACAGTGCTCCGGGATGAGCCTGAATTTCCATCAGTAAAAGGTACTGAAGTGACTATCGTGTCTGTCATGTTCTTGCCCTGACCCGGCTGGGTCTCGCCTGTCCTGCATCCCCATTCATACACTGCCCTGAGGCCTAGCTCCACCTGTGGTGAGCTATACCATCGAGCTGCCTTATCATCGGCCTCAGTGGACTGCACAGCGCTGGTGATTCTCACCAGAAGCCACAGGTGGCATCACGAACTTTGACAAAACTATTAACCCAGTATAACCATCTATCAACGCTTTTAAAAAGGGACCCCAGGGTACGGGCCCGGGACCCGACCACCGCGACATCCCAAAGGTACAGGTCCGTGTACCGAGTCATCCCCATCCCCCTGGGCGAGTCATCTCTTTTCCTGGTGTCACGAACAGGATCGCGTGCCCACTGCAACGACGGAGTGTTATGCCCGTTGCCACCGGGTACTGTGCGCCTTTATTCTGAACTGTGTACGTAAAGTTGTGGTGAAGGTTGCCGCCATTGTTGGGCCGCCGAGAGAGAAGAAGGGCGTAACCGCGGGAAAATTAGGGGCGTACCTGCAATAGAGCGCTAAGCTCCGGACACGCCCCACGGTTCGACATTAAACCAGGAAGCGCCAGGTCCTGTAAGGAGCGTCGCTGAATGCTCTGACGTAGGACGCAAGCGACGCAAGGTCCTGAAGACGACCGTCATCTGCGGAGCTGCGGCCTACCGGAAGAAAAACTAGAAGGTAGGCCACGGTTAACTAGGGGGGCGCCAAGATGTCCGATGAACAGCAGCACGCCGGGATACCGGCCAACGTCCCTGAAGTTCAACCCGCACCCGACGATGAGCAGGCTGAAGCGGCTGCTCCACCAGCAGCGCCTGTAACACCTGTCATTCCTATGACTTTACCGTACATTCCTGGGGTAAAGTGGCTCCCTCAGTACAACGGCAAACCAGATACCCTGTCTGGATTCAAACGGAAGATATGCGGTATCTTAGACATGTACTCTATGACAGGCAAACAAAGAGCCGCCGTTGTATTAGGACAACTGACCGGTGCTGCGGAACGGGAAGTGGAAACATGGTCAGCCGCAGACCAGGAGTCAGGGTCCGCAATCTTTCAAAAACTACAGACTGTCTTTGAGGATCTTACTGAGGCGGACCTCCGGATGAGGTTCTACAGCTGTTCCCAACAACCGGAGAACAATGTTCGGGACTAAGCCTGGCGCCTACAAGGGGCCCTGCGGGCTCTGAACCAGGTTAGTCCAACCAGCATAGAAAATGAGAACAAAATGCTGAAGGAACAGTTTGTCCGGCGACTGAGGTCTCCAGAGGAGAGCAGGACTGTGCGTTGGTGGTCCCTGGTCCCTGGTGGTCCACCTTTGACAATCTTAAGGACATGGCTATAAAAGGACTGCAGCCCCTGGAAACAAATACCATCCAAAGTTACCAGGGTGGGGCTACCCCAGTACCTGCTACACCCACCTTTTCCCCAGTGGCTGCTGAAGCTATGGTTCCAGCAACGTCCCCTAGAGAACTGGACAGTCTGCGCTCTGAAGTGCGTCAGTTGAGCAAAACCCTGACCACTGTGCTGAGTGCTCTGCAGCTGCGGACGGAGCCCGAGGAAGGAGGGAAGATCCTGTTAGCCGATAGCCCTGAGTATGTCCCCTGGATGAGGAGGAGGAGGAGACCAACACCACCCTCGCCGAGGACCAGTGACCAGCGCCGTCCACCGAAGGACCCTACCTGCTACCGCTGCCGCAAGACCAGACATATCGCCCAGAATTGTCCTTTAAACGAGAAAACCCTGGGTCCGAGGGCCGACACCCAGGAGTAAACTCACCAGGCCCATCAGACTGGTACAACAGGTTCGTCGGAGGAAGACTTTTCCTGTCCATTGTACAGGACGGGATCCCGACGCACGCCCTGCTGGACACAGGATCTCAGGTAACCATCATGCCTGATGTCCTCTACAAGAGGTTCTGGTCCATGGACGACCTACGTCCACCGGCTCCAAATCTTTCTGTTTATGCCTCAAACAGACTTCCCCTTAACCTAATCGGGGTTAAGAATGTGACTGTAAAGGTGGGGAGAGTGGAGCTGAAGGACCAGGGGCTAATTGTAGTAGAGACTAATCCTGATTACACCAATCCGTATATGGTACTAGGCACTAACATTGTTGGTAACTGTTTGGGAGAAGTTGTGTTCTTGCTCCAACAGATAGCCGACACTGCCAGACCAAGACAGAGGAGGGTGCTGCAGAAGGAGATCCGAGTCCTGATGTATCAACAGCAAGTAAGGTTAACAGATGGTGAAATCGGTAACGTGCGGGTGACGGACCCAATACCATTGTAATCCCCCCAATGAGTGAAATGCTTATCTGGTGTAGAGCTGCTATAGGTCTTAGAGGACAGAGCTACCAGGCAGTAGTAGAACCCCTTTGCTCCGAGCACAGACCCACGTTCTTAACCACTAGAGGAGTGGTAGATGTACGTAATGGGAGGGTTCCCGTCCGACTTCTCAACATTGGGGAAGATGAGGTCAGATTGCCACGTTATGCCACTGTTGCCAAATGACATGCTGTCAATAACAACTGCATTCACGAGGCGGAGTCCTTAACCTCACCAGATGAAGTGGAGGATAATGACCCTGCAACCCAGGTGGAGAACTGGTGTCAACAGCTCCATGTTGGGACAGACACCACTCCTGACCATCAAAAACAGGGTGTACACCGGATGGTTCAAGAATACTCTCAGGTGTTCAGTAAACATCCACTTGACTTCGGCAGGGTTAAGGGGGTTCAACACCATATCCCCACAGGTGACCATTCCCCAATCAAAGAACGTTATAGGCCTATACCACCGGCTCACTACCAGAAGGCAAAGGAAATGTTGCAGGACATGAGAAAGGCGGGGGTAATAAGGGATAGTTGTAGTCCCTGGGCAGCTCCCCTAGTGCTAGTTAGGAAAAAGGATGGGAGCATGAGAATGTGTGTAGATTACCATCAAGTAAATCACATTACACATAAAGATTAGTGTTGAGCGAGCACTAAAATGCTCGGGTGCTCGAAGCTCGGGCCGAGCTTGCCGTGATACTCGGGTGCTCGACCCGAGCAACGAGCCCAATGTTAGTCTATGGGAGACTCGAGCATTTTTGCGGTGGCACCCCCGGCAGTCTTTTAAAAGCCTAACAAGTGCCCAAAACGATAGTGACAGTGCTCAAATGACATGGGGACAGCATGGGGATCGCCCCAGGAAGCATTTCTGACCCCCAGGTCACTGATGTCAACAACGTGGTCAGAGGTATTAAGCTACTTTTACGGGCTCACAATAAAATGTTCAAAAACGAAAGTGAAACTTTTTTCCTGTGAAATATGTTAAGGAACATCCTTTCCAGGGAAAAGACTTGTGTATAAGTTAAAATAAATGACCAAAAACAAAAATACTCCTCCACACCTTCGGCTATGTGTAGCGCTGGCGTCCCTGCCCTCTGCTAGGCAGGGACGCTGCTCCCCTCACCGCTCTGCTCCGTGCCCGGCGTCCTCTCCCCGCTCTGCTGTCAGCGCGCGCTCCTTCCCGGCGTCCTCCTCCCGCTCTGCTCTCAGCGCGCGCTCCTTCCCGGCCCCTGTGCTTAGGGCGCGCGCGCGCGCGCTCCCCTCCTCTTAAAGGGGCCGCGCGCGCCGTCCTAAGGAGTCCCCGGCCAATGGCCGGAGGACTTCATCATATATAAGGCACCTCCTCCAAAATGGAGGTGCCCGAGCAATGTTGTTTGCACCTGTGTCTCACCTGTGCTTCAGCCCTCAGGTCCCGTTGCCAGTTACCTGCCAGTTACCTGCCAGTTTCCTGCCAGTTACCTGCCTGATTCCTGCCTGAATACTTGTTACCTGTCTGCCAGTCTGAGGTCCGACGGTCTGCCTTACTACTCCTGTCAGTCTGTCTAAAGGACCAGCCTGCCCGCTCACCTGGGAGCGCACATCAGCTACCTGCCTACTTTCCTGAGGTCCGACGGTCTGCCTTACAACTCCGGTCAGTCTGTCTATGGACCAGCTTGCTGTGACCATCAGCTACTTCAGACTCTTGTCCGCTCACCTGGGAGCGCTTCTCCGTTACCTGCCTGCTTGCCAGCCCGGAGGCTCCGTTGTCACGTGCTGTGACCATCAGCTACTTCAGACTCTTGTCCGCTCACCTGGGAGCGCTTCTCCGTTACCTGCCTGCTTGCCAGCCCGGAGGCTCCGTTGTCACGTGCTGTGACCATCAGCTACTTCAGAGACTCTTGCCCGCTCACCTGGGAGCGCTTCTCCGTTACCTGCCTGCTTGCCAGCCCGGAGGTTCCGCCGTCACGTGCCGTGACCACCTGTTATTCCAGAGACTCTCGCTTGCTCACCTGGGAGCACACATCTACCATCTGCCTGCTAGCCTGCCATCACAGGTCGTACCTACCCTTTACCCAGAGACTGCCCTGATCACTTGCCGTATCTCCCTGTCCGTTCATCCAGAGACTGCCGCCCGCTCCCTTACAAGGGCCGCCCCCTTGTATAGTAGCTCAGAGGTTCCGCCTCCCAGACCCGTTACAGTTTGCTCGGGCCATGGAACCCGGTGGCACCCAAGCCCCCTCGCTCTCGGACCTCTGTCTTGAACTGTCCCGTCAGAGGTCCCAACAGGAGTCCATCCTGGGTCACCTGCGGAATGTTAATACTCGCCTGAACACTCTGTCTGATCCACCAACAACCTCCGCCAGTGCCATATCTTGCAATCCGGCGGCTCCGCTGCCCACTAGTGCCATGGTATCCTACTCCGGACCCCGGCTTTCTGCACCTCCTCGCTTCGGAGGCGACTCCGTCCAGGCTCGGGGCTTCTTAAATCAGTGCACCCTGCATTTTGAACTTTTGTCCTACCAGTTTAACTCCGACCGGGCCAAAATTGCCTTCATCATGTCCCATCTCACCGGGGAGGCCCTGGCCTGGCTAAATCCTCTATGGGAGAGAGGAGACCCCCTGGTGTCCAACTTGCCTGCTTTTCTCACGGCTTTCCGGAAAGTCTTCGACGAACCCGGACGGAAGACCTCATCTGCATCATCGTTGCTACGCCTCCGTCAGGGGAGTCTCACCGTGGGCCAATATGCCATACGGTTCCGTACCCTTGCCTCGGAGCTGACCTGGGATAACGACGCTCTGGTTTCCGTCTTCTGGGAGGGTCTGTCCGGCCGTATTAAAGATGAACTTGCCGGTCGGGACACTCCTACCACTCTCGGTGACTTAATAACTCTTGCCACCCGGATTGACCTACGGTTCCAGGAGCGTGCCAGAGAGGTCACCCGTGAGAGGAGGTTACCACGTCTAGCTCCTACTTTTCAGAAACCCGTCACTCCTTCTGTCTCTAACCAGGTACACCCTCCTGAGCCTATGCAGGTCGACCAGACCAAGATGGTCAAGACCCGTCAGGACTTACGCCGTGCCGAGGGGACCTGCTTCTACTGTGGCAGTAAGGAGCACCAGATCCGTGCCTGCCCGGAAAGGTCGGGAAACGCCTGTGTCTAGGTTCGCTCAGAGAGGTCCACCTAGACAAGAATAAATCCTCTCCATCCCTGCTGTTGTCAGTTTCAATCATCTACGGGGAGAACCGTTATTTCGAACTAGCCCAACTGGACTCTGGAGCAGCCGGGAATCTTATTTCACAGTCCCTGGTAGAGAGATACCGCATCCCCACCAAACCTCTGGCTGTACCCTTGTCTGTGGCTGCCGTGGATGGGGGGCTCTTACCACGCCCCATCCAACTCATCACCGAATCCATTACTCTGCAGGTGGGAATGCTGCATTCTGAGAATATCTCCTTTCATGTTCTGCCTGGACTCTCTCACGCCCTCTTGCTAGGTCTGCCTTGGCTCCAGAGACATGCACCCGTGCTTGACTGGCAAACCGGAGAAGTCCTTCGCTGGGGACAAGACTGTCATAAGACCTGCCTGGTTCCCGTCCATCCCGTCCGTCCCTCTCCTACCCCAGCTAATCTACCTGGACTTCCAATTCCTTATTGGTCTTATGCTGATGTCTTTAATAAAAAGGAGGCAGAGACATTACCCCCTCATAGACCATACGATTGTCCCATCGACCTGTTACCCGGTACTACTCCTCCCCGTGGGCGTATTTATCCTTTATCCGCTGCTGAGACCCGGTCGATGTCCGAATATATTGAGGAGAATCTGGCCAGGGGATTCATCCGGAAATCTACCTCCCCGGCGGGAGCAGGCTTCTTTTTCGTTAAAAAGAAGGACGGCTCTCTCCGTCCCTGTATAGACTATAGAGGCCTAAACCAGATCACGGTGAAGAATAAGTACCCCCTTCCGCTCATTCCAGAATTATTTGATCGTCTGAGGGGGGCTAGAATCTTCACCAAACTAGACCTCCGTGGGGCGTACAACCTGGTTCGTATCCGTCAATGGGATGAATGGAAGACGGCATTCAACACCCGGGACGGCCACTATGAATACCTGGTAATGCCCTTTGGTCTCTGTAACGCTCCTGCCGTCTTTCAAGAGTTGGTCAATGACATCTTCCGGGACCTTCTCTACTCCTGCGTAGTGGTGTACCTGGACGACATCTTGGTCTTCTCTCCGGATCTCCAGACTCACCGGAGGGACGTTCGTCAGGTCCTGCTCAGGCTCAGGCAGAATCACCTCTTCGCTAAATACGAGAAGTGCCTCTTTGAGCAGACCTCGCTTCCGTTTTTGGGCTACATTATTTCTCAGACCGGCCTACGAATGGATCCAGAGAAACTGTCTGCCATCGAGAAATGGCCTCGACCGGAGGGGCTGAAGGCCATTCAGCGGTTCCTGGGCTTCGCCAACTACTACCGCCTCTTCATACCACACTTCTCTTCCCGGACTGCCCCAATTTCCGCACTCACCCGTAAGGGTACTAATCCCAAAGAGTGGCCGCCCGAAGCAGAAGAAGCCTTTCTTTCCTTAAAACAGGCCTTCTCTTCCGCCCCGGTGCTGCATCGCCCGGACGGCAACAAGCAGTTCTTCCTGGAAGTGGACGCCTCCTCCTCTGGAGCTGGAGCGGTACTTACTCAAAAATCTTCTTCCGGGAGGATGGTAACTTGCGGCTTCTTCTCTAAACTCTTCTCCTCCTCAGAGCGCAATTATTCCATAGGAGATCGAGAGTTATTGGCCATCAAACTGGCATTGGAGGAGTGGCGTTACCTGCTTGAGGGGGCTCTTCACCCGGTAATAATTTACACTGACCACAAGAACTTGGCTTATCTCCAGCATGCCCAGAGACTTAACCCGCGCCAAGCCCGGTGGTCCTTGTTTTTTGCTCGTTTTGATTTTGTCCTTCATTTTCGCCCGGCTGACAAAAACGTCAAGGCGGACGCCTTGTCTCGATCCTTTCTGGTATCTGATCTCGAGGAATATCCGAAACATATCATCGATCCCGCCAGAGTAATGCAGGTGGCTCCCGTGAGTCTAAATCGTCTTCCTCCCGGAAAGACGTTCGTATCAGTACCTGATCGGGAGAAGATCCTTCACTGGGGTCACTCGTCTAAACTGGCTGGCCACGCTGGTCAGAAGAAGACCCTCCAGCTTATTTCCCGGCACTACTGGTGGCCTACCCTGCACAAGGATGTAATAGACTTTGTTTCTGCCTGTGTGTCCTGCGCCCGCAACAAGGTTCCGAGACATCTGCCAGCCGGTCGCCTCCTTCCGCTCCCAGTACCTGCTGCCCCCTGGCAGCATATTGCAATGGACTTCATAACTGACCTCCCACTCTCTGCCGGTTGTACGGTCATTTGGGTGGTCGCTGACCGCTTCTCCAAGATGGCTCATTTCGTTCCCCTGCCAGGCCTCCCGTCTGCACCCAAGCTAGCTAGAGACTTTATTCGTCACATCTTCCGTTTTCATGGCCTGCCCCTCCACATCGTGTCGGATCGTGGGGTACAGTTCACCTCACGCTTCTGGAGAGCCACTTGTAAACTACTAGACGTCTCCCTGGACTTCTCTTCCGCTTACCACCCACAGTCCAATGGTCAAGTGGAGCGGATCAATCAGAACCTGACCAGTTACCTCCGGCACTTCGTTAATGCCCACCATTCTGACTGGGTGGATCTCCTACCATGGGCCGAGTTCTCTTACAATAATCACGAGAGCGAATCCTCCTCCAAATCCCCGTTTTTTGTAGTCTTTGGTCAGCATCCTCGGATTCCTTTTCCTGTCTCCACCTCGGTGGACAACCCGGCTGCGGAATCTCTCGTTAGCAAATTTTCCTCCATTTGGGAGAGTACCCGATCCGCACTCCTTCAGTCTTCCGAGCGTATGAAAAGACACGCTGACAAAAAACGTCTGGACCCTCCTCAATTCCGTCCTGGGGATAAAGTCTGGCTCTCGTCCAAATATGTCCGGCTCAAGATCCCTTCCTATAAGTTAGGGCCTCGGTTCATCGGCCCACTGGAGGTCATCAGTCAGATCAACCCGGTGGCCTATAAATTGAAACTCCCGGTCAACTTACGGATCCCTAACTCCTTCCATGTATCTCTCCTCAAACCTGTGGTACTTAACTCTTTTTCCAAGTCTACAGGTACGCCTCCTGCTCCGGTTTCTGCTGAGGACGAGTTTGAGGTAGAGAACATTCTTGCCACCAAAAGGGTAAGAGGAAAGACCTTTTTTCTGGTATATTGGAAGGGGTTTGGTCCTGAGGAGAGAACGTGGGAGCCCCGGGAGAACATCCATGCCCCTCTCATCCTAGCTAAATTTCTGTCTGGCCTAAAAAAGGGGGGGCCTAAAGGGGGGGGTACTGTAGCGCTGGCGTCCCTGCCCTCTGCTAGGCAGGGACGCTGCTCCCCTCACCGCTCTGCTCCGTGCCCGGCGTCCTCTCCCCGCTCTGCTGTCAGCGCGCGCTCCTTCCCGGCGTCCTCCTCCCGCTCTGCTCTCAGCGCGCGCTCCTTCCCGGCCCCTGTGCTTAGGGCGCGCGCGCGCGCGCTCCTCTCCTCTTAAAGGGGCCGCGCGCGCCGTCCTAAGGAGTCCCCGGCCAATGGCCGGAGGACTTCATCATATATAAGGCACCTCCTCCAAAATGGAGGTGCCCGAGCAATGTTGTTTGCACCTGTGTCTCACCTGTGCTTCAGCCCTCAGGTCCCGTTGCCAGTTACCTGCCAGTTACCTGCCAGTTTCCTGCCAGTTACCTGCCTGATTCCTGCCTGAATACTTGTTACCTGTCTGCCAGTCTGAGGTCCGACGGTCTGCCTTACTACTCCTGTCAGTCTGTCTAAAGGACCAGCCTGCCCGCTCACCTGGGAGCGCACATCAGCTACCTGCCTACTTTCCTGAGGTCCGACGGTCTGCCTTACAACTCCGGTCAGTCTGTCTATGGACCAGCTTGCCCGCTCACCTGGGAGCGCTTCTCCGTTACCTGCCTGCTTGCCAGCCCGGAGGCTTCGTTGTCACGTGCTGTGACCATCAGCTACTTCAGACTCTTGTCCGCTCACCTGGGAGCGCTTCTCCGTTACCTGCCTGCTTGCCAGCCCGGAGGCTCCGTTGTCACGTGCTGTGACCATCAGCTACTTCAGACTCTTGTCCGCTCACCTGGGAGCGCTTCTCCGTTACCTGCCTGCTTGCCAGCCCGGAGGCTCCGTTGTCACGTGCTGTGACCATCAGCTACTTCAGAGACTCTTGCCCGCTCACCTGGGAGCGCTTCTCCATTACCTGCCTGCTTGCCAGCCCGGAGGTTCCGCCGTCACGTGCCGTGACCACCTGTTATTCCAGAGACTCTCGCTTGCTCACCTGGGAGCACACATCTACCATCTGCCTGCTAGCCTACCCGGAGGCTCTGCCATCACAGGTCGTACCTACCCTTTACCCAGAGACTGCCCTGATCACTTGCCGTATCTCCCTGTCCGTTCATCCAGAGACTGCCGCCCGCTCCCTTACAAGGGCCGCCCCCTTGTATAGTAGCTCAGAGGTTCCGCCTCCCAGACCCGTTACACTATGTTCACAAGTAGCATCTTTTATGCGTTTTTGCACTTTTGTATTGCTTTCAACTATGACAAATGCATTGACCGGGAAATGTCATTTTAACATTTTACAACCTTATCTGGCCATGTGCTGTGTGACACATGCATAAAGTGCTGAAAAGACATGGGAACAGCATGGGGAAGACCACTGGAAGCATCTCTGACTCCCAGGTCACTGTCTAAAAGTGTGCCCATCATAAGTGATCCTTGCCGCATCAGAAGATGCAGACTTGCAACTATCCTCATGCAAGTTCTAGTCCCAGGGCAGTGTTCAATTGTACCTCCCCCATTCCTTGCAATACAAGCGTAAGTATGCAGCCTGCCAACCACCCACCCCCAGGCTGCAATACCATACTGCTTGCTTGCTTGAACTTGAAATTGGGCCTTTTAAGCATGTGGAGGCGGAATCTGGCCACCACGTCATAGCTGTGTTGGCGGCCTGGAATCCATACTCAGTCCCCAGCCGCCCAGCGGCCAGGTGTCCATACTTGGTCCCCAGCCGCCCCGCGGCCGGGTGTCCACACACGGTCCCCAGCCGCCTGGGGGCAGCCGGGTGTCCATAAACGGTCCCCAGCGGCCCCTATTTCTCCTTGGAACATCCCCCCCCAGACTTTTCTTAGCCCGGCCTGCTTTAGGCAGCATTGGACGAGCCCACCAGAGAACCAGACTCCTCCGGTGGGCCCTGACTTCTCCATCGGTGGAGTTGAGAGTGCCAAGGTGAGGAGCATGATGATGATGACAGATGTTAACATCTGCTATGTTTTCTTTTAATGCAAGTGTAAGTGTGCAGCCTGCCACCCACCCACCCCCAGACTGCAATTCCATACTGCTAGCTTGCACTTGAAATGGGGCCTTTTAGTTTGGAGGAGACCGAAGCTGGCCACTACCTC
Source organism: Phyllobates terribilis (assembly GCF_046119375.1). Lineage (NCBI taxonomy): Eukaryota > Metazoa > Chordata > Amphibia > Anura > Dendrobatidae > Phyllobates > Phyllobates terribilis. The sequence continues at coordinate 529,679,933 of NW_027362762.1, read as the reverse complement.
ATGGCTGCTTCGGCAGCGAGGTATCCATACTCAGTCCCCAGCCGCACCTATTTGTCCTGGTGTGCCTTATACATAAGATTAAGCGCGTATACCAAAACATTACCTGTGCCCTCCCCAGTGCATTTAGTGGGAAGGAGAGCCTATTCTGCTGTAGTGTGTGCATGCCAAACCCCTGTTCATGGTACATGCGAAGATGCCTCCCACCTTGCACCTGTCGTTGCAGACTTGCAACTATCCCCATTCAAGTCCTTGTCCCAGGGCAGTATTCAATTGTACCTCTCCCATTCCTTGCAATGCAAGCGCAAGTATACAGCCTGCCACCCACCCACCCACCCCCAGGCTGCAATACCATACTGCTTGCTTGCACTTTAAATTGGGCCTTTTAGGCATGTGGAGGCGGAATCTGGCCACCACGCCATGGCTGTGTCGGCGGCCTGGTATCCATACTCAGTCCCCAGCCACCCCTTTTGCCAGTTGTCCCCGCTTGCTCCCCAGCCTCCAGGGGGTGGCCGGGTGTCCATACTCGGTCCCCAGCCACCCCTTTTTGTCCCAGTAACCTTTCCCACACTTTTCTTAGCCTGGTCTGCTTTAGGGCAGCATTGGCCGAGCCCACCGGACTATCAGACTCCTCCGTTGGGCCCTGGCTTCTCCATCAGGGGAGTTGAGAGTGCCAAGGTGAGGAGCTTGATGAGGATGATAGAAGTTAGCATCTGCTTTGTTTTGTTGTAATGCAAGCGCATGTATGTAGTAGCGGCTAGGCCTGAGGTGGTCAGCGTTTTGGCGCATATCCTACCTCCTCCGAGGATTGCTGGATGTTTTCCTGCTACTATCCAAGTTCTATGACTCCCGTTAAAACAAAGCTTCAGGTGATAAATGATGGATGAGGTAGTGGCAAAGGAGAAAGAGCAGGAGGAACAGGGACCATTCACATCAATATCAGGCCAGTCAACCAGATATGTCTTGTAGGATATGTTTCTGTAACAAAAGGAGCGGTTCGGCTACACAGTTATAGGGTATACAGTGAGTGCAATGCCTACCAAAAATTTCGAGGCACTCCAATGCCCCTTGGAAATGACATGGAGGTCAGAGGGCGTTAACTAAACCTTTTTTTCCATTTATAGCAACTGGGTCTCCTGTGCACTGTTGGCCTAAGCAGTGAATGGAAGGCTTTCCAAAAATTATGAGGAACTGCAATGCCCCTTACAAGAGCCATGTGTGGCACCCCAGGGGTCTGGTCACCACAGTAATAGAGATATTACGTCGGAGAGCAAGTGGGAGGTTTCCTGGTCAGGATCCCTTAAACATGCAACATCCTCCTGCCCCAGTCCTGGGAGGGGAGAATTCTGCCCTTATAAACTGGATCTGGGGCGGGGTTGAGTGAGTCAGAGAACAGAGAACAGTCAGAGTCAGAGTGAGAGCAAGGGAAAGTAACAGCAAGGAGCTCTGTAGGAGCTAGGAGCTAAAGACCAGGGGCTGGAAGCTGAGCAGAGCTCGCCCTGGCAGAAGACAATAGGAACCGGACCCAGGAGTCCGAGGCTGTGAGGACTTATATATCCAGCAGCAGAAACTAGCCAGCAGGGGATTTCAGGTCCTCTGGCCATAGAAGTCACAAGCAAGGGACCAGCACCGCCGTCGTGGAGCGGAGGCGAACATAAGGCCCCAAGTCACCAGCCATACGGGTGAGCACTACACGGTACACTCAGGAACGTGGGCTACTTCTACCCGCTTACAGCAAGGTAGCCAGGAAGAGTGCAGACAGACGGGGAGGCCTACAACTCCACCTGGCCAGGGGAACTCCTGCTTGCTCACAGACTGACCAGGTCTCTTATGCTAGCCAGTACTCCCGGGAGGGTCTACCTTATAATCATCAGTAAAGACCCTGAACTGCACTGCAAAGACTCTGAGTCGTTCCTGCTGCGCTCGTGCACCATCACCCACATCATCCACACTCACTGCCCTGAGGCTATACTCCTCCCGTGGGGAGTTATCCCATTCTCTGCTGTGCACACAACACCAGCCTCAGCGGTCTGCCTTGCAGCGGTGGTACTCCCTGACCGCAATCCACGGGTGGCGCAGTCGGACAATTAACCTCAAAACCTAAGAAAGACTGCCACTGGTTTGACCAGTCTGAGCCACAGGACCGGGTCACCGCCACGGAGACTACAGACCCCAGAGACCCGGCACCGGGTATCCCACACACGTGTACACACGGCCCAGGGGGCGCGTCACATGCAGTACAGCATATTACAAACATAAGTCCCATTATTGGGGAGTGGGTCTCCCATAGTATTTGCTTATGCCTTGCAAGCAAAAGCTGCCAAAAATTAGGATGGAGCAACTTGCAATGCCCCTTACAAGAACCATGCAGTACAGCATATTACAAACATAAGTCCCATTATTGGGGAGTGGGTCTCCCATAGTATTTGCTTATGCCTTGCAAGCAAAAGCTGCCAAAAATTAGGACGGAGCAACTTGCAATGCCCCTTACAAGAGCCATGCAGTACAGCATATTACAAACATAAGTCCCATTATTGGGGAGTGGGTGTCCCATAGTATTTGCTTATGCCTTGCAAGCAAAAGCTGCCAAAAATTAGGACGGAGCAACTTGCAATGCCCCTTACAAGAGCCATGCAGTACAGCATATTACAAACATAAGTCCCATTATTGGGGAGTGGGTGTCCCATAGTATTTGCTTATGCCTTGCAAGCAAAAGCTGCCAAAAATTAGGATGGAGCAACTTGCAATGCCCCTTACAAGAGCCATGCAGTACAGCATATTACAAACATAAGTCCCATTATTGGGGAGTGGGTCTCCCATAGTATTTGCTTATGCTTTCCAAGCAAAAGCTGCCAAAAATTAGGACGGAGCAACTTGCAATGCCCCTTACAAGAGCCATGCAGTACAGCATATTACAAACATAAGTCCCATTATTGGGGAGTGGGTGTCCCATAGTATTTGCTTATGCCTTGCAAGCAAAAGCTGCCAAAAATAAGGACGGAGGAACTTGCAATGCTGGCACCCTGGTGGTATAGTGGTGGTGGAGGCTGAGGATAAGGAGAAGAAGATAAAACAGCCGAAACGAGGAAGCGTATACCCATGTGTGGGTGTGAAGCGGTGCATGTGAATACACCTCCCGAAATAACACAGTGGATTTGAATTTATGTTACTCTGCTGTCATTTGGTGGTGATGAGAAAGTCTGGCCCAATCCAGCCCTTGTTCATTTTGATAAGGGTCAGCTTGTCAGCATTGTCAGTTGACAGGCGAGTGCGCTTATCAGTTATAATTCCCCCAGCGGCACTAAAAACATGCTCCGATAACACGCTAGCGGCAGGGCAGGCCAGGACCTCCAAGGCGTACAGAGCAAGTTCATTCCAAGTGTCCAGCTTGGATACCCAATCATTAAAAGGCACAGAGGAATCACGGAGGACGCTGGTACGGTCGGCAAGGTACTCCCTCACCATCTTTTGAAACTTTCCACTCCTTGTGAGAGTACCCCGCGCCTCAGGGCCTGTAAGCTGGGCGGGTGTCAGAAAACTGTCCCAGAACGTTGACAGTGTTCCCCTGCCTCTGCTGGATTGGAGTTGCATCTCTCTCGCCTGTACGCCTTGGTTTCGCAACGAACTGTGACCTCTGCCGCTAGCGTGTTCAGATGGGAATTTTTTTAAGAGTTCAGCAGCAAGGGCCTTCTGGTACTGCCCCATTTTTGTAGACCTCTCCACCACAGGAATAAGAGAGTGAAAGTTCTCCTTGTAGCGGGGGTCAACAAGTGTCACCAACCAGTAATGACTGTCATCCAACATTTTGACAACGCGAGGGTCACGGTTAAGGCAGCGTAAGATAAAGTCAGCCATGCGTGCCAGACTGGTAACGGGCAAGATTTCCGTGTCCTCACCAAGATGACGACTGACCATGCTCTCCTCCTCCTCCTCCTCTTCCTCCTCCCCCCTGTCCTCAGGCCACCCACGCTGAACCGACGGTATGACACTTGTACAGGTACTACCGTCTACAACGCATGATAGCAGCTCCTGCTCTTCCTCCTCCTCCTCCTCTCCCTCATTGTCCCCCAATGCACGTTGGGATGAGATGAGGCTGGGCTGTGTGTAATCGCCCGCTACGGCATCTTGATCCATCTCATCATACTCTGGCTGCAATGCCTCCTTTTTAATTCTCTGCAGAGAGCGTTGCAAAAGACAGACAAGTGGGATGCTGACACTAATGATGGCGTGATCGCCACTCACCATCTTGGTGGCCTCCTCAAAGTTTGTCAGGATGGTACATATGTCAGACATCCAGGTCCACTCCTGAGGTCTTATGTGTGGAGTCTGACCTGAATATCGACGGCCTTGTTGCAGCTGGTACTCCACAACTGCTCTCTTCTGCTCACAAATCCTTTGCAACATGTGGTGGGTAGAGTTCCAATGTGTGGGGACATCACACACCAGTCGGTGTGCCGGAAGCTGCAAACGCTGCTGCAACACAGCAAGGGCGGCGGAAGCTGTAGCCGACTTGCGAAAATGAGCTGACAGGCGGCGTACTTTCACGAGCAGATCTGGCAACTCGGGGTACGATTTAAGAAACCGCTGAACCACGAGGTTAAGCACATGAGCCAGGCATGGTACGTGTGTGATCTCACCTCGCCTCGGAGCCGCCACCAAGTTACGGCCATTGTCACACACGACCATGCCTGGATGTAGGTTCAGCGGTCTCAGCCACAGATCTGCCTGCTCTTTCACAGCTGTCCACAACTCACAAGCAGTGTGAGGTTTCTCACCTAAGCTTATGAGTTTCAGCACAGCCTGTTGCCGCTTGGCAGAGGCAGTACTGCAATGCTTCCAGCTTGTAACTGATGTGGTGATATCTGAGATGGAGGCTGAACATGAGGAGGAGGAGGATGCGCAGGAGCTGTACACTGTGGGGGCAACTCTGACTGACATAGGGCCCGCAATCCTCGGTGTGGGGAGGATGTGTTCGGTCCCAAGGTCCGACGGGGTCCCGGCTTCCACTATGTTTACCCAGTGTACAGTCAGAGAGATGTACCGTCCCTGGCCACAAGCACTTGTCCACGTGTCCGTTGTCAGGTGGACTCTCCCAGTAACTGCGTTGTTGAGGGCACAGCAGATGCTTTGGGACACGTGCTTGTGTAGTGCGGGGATGGCACATCGGGCAAAATAGTGTCGGCTGGGGACCGAGTACCGAGGGACGGCCACCGCCATAAGATTGCGGAAGGATTCCGTCTCCACCAGCCTAAAAGGCAGCATTTCCAACGCAAGCAGTCGTGAAATGTGCGAATTTAGGACTGTGGCCTGTGGGGCGTTAGCTGCGAATTTCCGCTTTCGTTCAAAGGTCTGGGATATGGACAATTGTACGCTGCGGTGGGACGTGGACGTGGATGTTGATGCTGTTTCTTGAGAAACTGCCATAACAAGTGAAGACTGAGAGGAGGGGACATCTTTACATGCAGTATGGACAGGGGATTGCCTTGCACACACAACAGGGGGTTTTATTGCACGCACAACAGTGGAAGAAGCAGTAGTGACACCCGCTGACACTGGTCGTGGACCCTGGGTTTCGCCCCACAAAGTCGGGTGCTTTTCTGCCATGTGCCTGATCATGCTGGTGGTGGTCAGGCTGGTAGTTTTGTCACCCCTGCTGATGCTGGCATGGCAGGTGGAACATATGGCCTTTTTGGGTTTATCAGCAGAGTCTTTAAAAAAATTCCAGACTCTGGAAGACCTACCGGTTGTACTGGCAACGTCCCTCGTGTTGGTGTTACGGGGAACGGTTGCCTGCCTTCTGTCTGCGGCCACCACACTGCTTCTTCCTGCCTGTTGGGGTACTCTGCCTCCCTCCCCCTGTGTGCTGCTGGTGTTATGTTCTGCTACCAGAGCTAAGGAAAGAGAGGAGATCTGTCCCTACGATAGAACTCAGCTTAATCCCTACGATGTAACAGGGAACCTGATCCTGCGATCAGACCTGCTAAAGTCCTAAGCTAGTCTGTACGGAGACCTATAGATGTGGGGAAGGAATCCCTACAAGTTCTAAGGACTGGGAGGAATATGGGACACCTCCTAACAGAAATAGTAGCAGACAGACGGACAAACAAAATATATAGAACATAGAGGTCAGAAGACCAAGCAAACTAACAGAGCAGAACACAGAGCACAGGCTAGCTAGAAAGTAGATATACAATGAAGTCCAGCAAAGCCAGAAGGGCGGAGCAGGACCAAACAGGCCAACAAGGTCACGTGACCAGCAAAGGAAAAAAAACCTAAGAGCAAGGTTCTAACAGCTGGCCTCACTCTGCATGTCCTCCTTCCACGTTGGGTCAGTTACTAGATCATCCACCACCTCCTCCTCTTCCACTTGCGCACCACGATCCTCCTCTTCACTTCCTGGCAATTGTGTCTCGTCATCGTCCACCTCTTGTGACAGATTGCCAACGTCGACCTCCTGTGGCCATGGCTGTTCAAATATTTGGGCATCGCAACATGGGATCTCCTCTTCCACCCCTTCAAGCGTATCAGGCAAGGGGCCCAAATATGGAAATGGACCAGTGAACAGCTCTTCAGAGTGTCCAAGTGTGGGATCACTTGCTGTCTGACGACACTCGGCATGGTGGGAGGAAGGAGCATCAGGGTGAGGAGTAGTATGCGGTCGAGACTCACGGCTACTAAGAGTTGACCGTGTGGAAGACAGACCGGAGGTGGTGGTACCCAGGTAACTGGAAGTATTATCTGCTATCCAATTAATAACCTGTTCACACTGATCAGTTCTCAATACTGGTGTTGTTCTGTGCTTCCCTAGTAATTCGGTCAAGAAGTGGGAGCGAGAAGATGTGGCTGTTGGTTGTGGCACATTTTCACCTTGGCCACGGCCCCGTCCTCTGCACGAACCATCACCAGAACGTCCACTTCCACGTCCCTTGCCACGTGCCTTGCCCATTGTAAATTAAGTAAAATAGCTTACACTTGCACTATCAATGGAAAAAGGGTAATAAAGAGTAGATTAGAACCGTGGAAGAGGAAAACCACAGTTATTGTTTACTGGGGTATACCACACTTTTTTAAATAGAGATATTTGCGGCTGAACAGTGAGCGACACACTCAAACTGCTTTTTTTTTAGATACCAAAGGCCCAAAACTGGATAGTACAGTGATTTGACCCATGGAACTGCGAAACCACACTGGGATGTCGGGCCTACACAAGACTATTTTCAACAGATATATTTTTGTGTCACAACAGTCAGGAGACAATACTGTTTTTCTTTACGGAAAATATACCAAAACCTGAATAATAGAGATTTTTTACTGTGGGATGGCAAAACCACAGTTATTGTTTACTGGGGTATACCACACTTTTTTAAATAGAGATATTTGCGGCTGAACAGTGAGCGACACACTCAAACTGCTTTTTTTTTAGATACCAAAGGCCCAAAACTGGATAGTACAGCGGTTTGACCCATGGAACTGCGAAACCACACTGGGATGTCGGGCCTACACAAGACTATTTTCAACTGATATATTTTTGTGTCACAACAGTCAGGAGACACTACTGTTTTTCTTTACGGAAAATATACCAAAACCTGAATAATAGAGATTTTTTACCGTGGGATCGCAAAACCACAGTTATTGTTTACTGGGGTATACCAGACTTTTTTAAATATATAGATTTGCGGCTGAACAGTGAGTGACACACTCAAACTGTTTTTTTTTTTAGATACAAATGGCCCAAAATGGATAATACAGATGTTTGAACCGTGAAAGTGCAAAACAACACCTCTGTTTCTCTAGCCTACACCAGACTATTTTCAACAGTTATATTTGTGTCTGAAAAATCAGAGACACGTTTTTTTTTTGGGGTGGGGGGGGACACACCAAAAGGTTAATAAGACGGGTATTTGTACAGTGTGAAGGAGAAAAAAAAGGAGGATTTAGATGAAAAAAAAAGGATTTTTCCTGGCCCCCGACACCTGGTGCCAAGTCCAGCAATTTCAGCAACAGGAGCACACAGGACTGTAATGCAGTGTTTGCTGGTATAACCACTGTGTCTCCTATACAGCCTGCCTGCCTGGTATCTGGGATGGATATTAGTCCTGAAAAGGACTGTTTGTTTGTTCTGGCAGCCTTTACAGACCCTACACTAACTATTTCGCAGTTTATATCTCTCCCTAAATCAGCAGCGCTGTCCCTACACTGTCTAATCTGGAGCGACTGTGTCCAAGATGGCAGCGCCCGGTTTTAAATACTCGAGGTGACGCTGTGCGGCCAGCCAATCACTGTAATGCCCACAACCAACATGGCTGCAGCATTACAGTGACGGGCTGGCAATCCCTGCATGTTCATTGGCTCTGTAAAGAGCTCCAAACATGCAGGGCGGAGACCCGAGCTCCCGCCCGAGTAACCCGGAAATGCTCGGTGCTCGCCGAACATCCCGAGTAGCGTGATGCTCGGGCGAGTACCGAGCAGTGTCGAGCATGTTCGCTCAACACTATTAAAGATGCATACCCTTTACCATGCATAGAGGAGTCCCTAGCTGCCTTAAAGTCTGCAAATTACTTTTCCAACCTTGACCTCACTAGTGGGTACTGGCAAGCAGCTGTGGCTGTGGAGGATCTGGAGAAGACGGCCTTTACCACCTCGATGGGACTCTGCGAGTTCAACAGTATGCCGTTTGGACTATGCAATGCCCATGGAACATTCCAGAGATTGATGGAGTGCTGCCTGGGACACCGCAACATCGAGACAGTGTTACTTTACCTGGACGATGTAATAGTGTACTCCAGAACGTACGAGGACCATTTGAAACACCTGGCAGAGGTTTTTGAGTCAATGTCCCGGTACGGGATGAAGTTGAAGCCCTCAAAGTGCCACCTGCTCAAGAGAAAGGTACAGTACCTGGGGCACATTGTCAGTCCGGAAGGGGTAGCACCAGACCCAGAAAAGGTCACAGCCATCCAGAAGTGGCCGGAGCCGAAGAACCTCAAGGAGGTGCGTCAGTTCCCGGGACTAGTAGGATACTACCGGAGGTTCGTAAAGGACTACACTAAGAAAGCAGCTCCTCTGCAAGACCTCCTGGTAGGGCAGTCCCCCAAAGGCAGAAAACCCCCATTCCACTGGGGTAAGGAGCAAGCCGAGTCGTTTCAGGAAATGAAGGAGATCCTAACAGGCGATGAGATCCTAGCCTACCCTGACTACAGCCAACTGTTCCTGCTGTATACAGATGCCAGCAACAAGGGGCTGGGCGCTGTCTTAAGTCAGAAGCAGAGTGGCCAAGAGAAAGTGATCACATACGCAAGCAGGAAGCTCCGCCCGACTGAGAGAAACCCAGAGAACTATAGCAGCTTTAAGTTGGAGTTCCTGGCCTTGGTCTGGGCCATCACTGAAAGATTTAAGCACTACCTAGCCTCCAGTAAGTTCACTGCCTTCACTGATAACAACCCCTTGACCCATCTTGAAACAGCCAAGTTGGGAGCACTGGAACAAAGATGGATGGCTCAGCTGTCAAATTACCAATTTACAATTAAATACCGGGCGGGCCGCAAGAACGCCAATGCCGATGCTCTGTCTAGGATGACTCACCAGTCAGACACAGAAGAAGAAGTGTATGATCTGGAAGAGATTGAGCTACCTGCCTTTCACCAGAATGGGATGATCCAAGAGCAATGAGCCTCCAGGAGGCAGCGTGTAAAGACTCACCACAGCTGGAAAGAGACCCAGGACAGTGACCCGGTTGTCAGCCGCATAAAGGAGCTGATAACCCAAGAGGGTGCCTCCCTGGAGAAGGAAGAGTCTCTGCAAGCAATGCAGCTGTTGAACGAGAGAAGCCGGCTGTTTATCTACCGTGAGAAGCTGTGCCGGAGGTACGTTAACCCGAAAACCCATGAGATGGTATGGCAGATAGTGGTCCCGAAGACAGACATCCAGATGGTATTAGAAGCTTACCACGATCAGGCGGGGCACTTTGGCTGGAAAAAGCTAGAGACCCTGCTGAAGTGTCGATTGCGCAGGAATGCACAGCTCCATTGAACGGTGGTGCCGAGACTGTGGACCCTGTGGCCTTAGAAGAAAAGACTACAGCAGCCAGAAGGCACCCCTGCAACCCATCAAGACTACTCGACCCCTGGAGATCGTGGCCCTGGACCATGTCAGGCTGTCCCCCAGCAGGTCAGGGTACTCTTATGCATTGACAATGGTGGATCACTACTCACGTTTCCTGGTGGTCGCCCCCATCAAAGACCTGACGGCAGAAACAGCAGCAAAGACATTCCAAGCATATTTCTGTAGACCCCATGGTTACCCTGAGCAGGTGCTGATGGACCAAGGCCCGGCCTTTGATGCTGAGTTGTTTAAGGAGTTCTGCTATTTGTACGGTTGTAAAAAAATAAGAACTACACCGTACCACCCACAAACCAACGGTCTCTGTGAAAAGATGAACAACATCATCATCGACCTGCTAAAGACTATACCACTTGAGGAGAGAAATCAGTGGCCAGACCTACTACCTGACCTAGTGGATCTGTACAATCATATACCAGTAAGTTCCACCAATTGCACTCCGGCATACCTCATGCGGGCAAGGACCGGAAAGCTGCCCATGGATCTGGAGCTTGGTGTTGTTGAGCCTGAAGCTGATATGACCACGACCAGACAAGAGCAGTACAGAAGGGTACAAGCCTGTGTCGAGAACAGTCTCACTCGGGTGAGAGAAAAGCAGGAGGTGCACTACAACAAAAACGCGCCAGCAGAACCCTTCACACCTGGTGAAACAGTATTGAAAAGGAAAAGACGAAACAACAAACTTGATGACCAGTGGGAAAAAGAACCCTACACTGTGTTACTGTCAAGGTTTGATAACAAGAAGACTTGCATAATCAGTCGCGATGGAGAAAGGACGACTGCAACAGTGTCCAGGGACCACCTAAAGTTGTGTCCAGACTTACTGAAACCCCAAGATAAAGTGCCTCTCACAATCCCGGAAGAACCTAGAGAAGAAATGATCCACACTGACTTAGGAGATTTCCCGGCAGATTGGCCTCAAATAGGAGGAGCAATAATCATCCCAGTACTCCAATTCTACGAACAGCCAGAAAACCCTCCACAGCAAGTTGAACCTGTAAGTGCTGCAGAAGAGCCAGCTCAAGAAGTGTCCCCGGATGAAGGATCCCCGGTAGGAGCAGAGCAAGAGGGCCCAGCCAATGGTGAACTTGCCAGTCCAAGAGAGAGGTTAAGGCAGTTTTACAACTTGATCACACGTAGAACCGGTAAGGTAACTGACAATACAGACTCTAGTACCACACAGACCATCGCACTACGCAGATCAACACGTAGCACGAGAGGTAAAACCCCTGATAGGTACAATCAGTAAATAGTCAAATTTCTGAAAGTGTATCTGGGGTATCAAATTGTATTGTATTACATTGTGTATTAAATTGTAATGTACTGTATTGTTGTATATTTTTATGAATACGTTTATTAATTTGTGCTTTGCCTACTTACTTTCTTAAATACCTAAGAACTGCGTGGCTGAGGACTATGTGCAGCCCAAAAACTGCTTTTGTATATAATTGCGCTCCCTGGAGTGCCCCTTTTAGGTGACCTCAGAAGAAAAACCTGTCGGAGTGGCTCTATTGGAGGTCCAACTCGGGATCTTCAAGCCCTGCAGCCACCCCAGGGCCTACGTTGAGGGCTTGGGACAGGTCCCTCAAAACCACCAAGTACTCTACCCTGTGAGATGGACATCCTGTCTGGGAACCTCACCACAAGAGACTTGAATTCTGAGGACACTTTGTGTTTCTTATTGTTATGCAACGTTTAAGCTTGGTGCCTCCCATAAAGGGAAGATTGTTCTTATTGTTATTGCATTGTTCATGTTTCCTATTATTGTTGTTAGAAAATGTACTTCAGCCGGGGAGTGTTGAGCTTAACTAGGGGGGAATGTGAAGCCCAGCTGCGCTTGGTATCACAGATCCTGGAAGAGTGCATTGATGGATTCCTCCACAAGAGGCCCCCATAACCATTCACACATCTCCACCTTCCACCTCAGACCACCAGAGGGAGCCCTTTAGAGATAGATAAATAGGGAAGGTAGAGCTAGGCAGCAGTCAGTCTGGTTCAGCAGTTAAGTCTAGTTAGTCTGTTGAGAGAGTTGCTGCAGTAGAGAAGCCTGAGAGAGGTTAGCCTGCAGTGGAGCACAGTCCAGACTCAGTTGTAGCTCGGAATAGTGAGCTTTAGGTGTGCCGGCGCCATAAGATCGTTGAAGGACGGCAAGCTGCCGTTAGTGTGTATAGCCTAGTAAGGGCCCGAGTAGGCCGAAGGCGAGTGGAGAGTTAGTACATAGGGGGCAGAGGAGCTTAATTAACTCACCCAGAAGAATTTACCGGACACCGGGTCTGAAGCTTACCGGAATCTCTATGACCCAGTAAGGCGTAATCGGAATCCCTGGAGAACTAAAAGTCCCAGGATCGCTAAAGTGCTGATACGTAACAGAGCTGGGAGACACATAGGCCCTGCAAGCTGAGGAGCGTGTATTCCAAGAAAAGGCCCTACCACAAGGTCAGCCAGCGCAGGACAGAGACAAAGTTAGGCCTAGCTCCAGGCAGGTCAGAAACTTACTACGCAGAGGCAAGTAACAGGAGGCCCTACACCTGCTCATTGGGGAGGATCCTGACGTGCACCCTTCACCCTACAGTGCTCCGGGACGAGCCTGAATTTCCATCAGTAAAAGGTACTGAAGTGACTATCGTGTCTGTCTCTGCTCTTGCCCTGACCCGGCTGGGTCTCGTCTGTCCTGCATCCCCATTCATACACTGCCCTGAGGCCTAGCTCCACCTGTGGGGAGCTATACCATCGAGCTGCCTTATCATCGGCCTCAGTGGACTGCACAGCGCTGGTGATTTTCACCAGAAGCCACAGGTGGCATTACGAACTTAAACAAAACTATTAACCCAGTATAACCATCTATCAACGCTTTTAAAAAGGGACCCCAGGGTACGGGCCCGGGAGCCGACCACTGCGACATCCCAAAGGTACAGGCCCGGGTACCGAGTCATCCCCATCCCCCTGGGCGAGTCATTTACATGAGCACAAATACTATGCTAATTTTAAAAGTTGAAAATACAAGATATTTTATATGTTCTGGTTCATACAGCTTTGCTGCTATTTGCAGTACCTATGGTTAATAAAGTGTGTCTGAAGAAAGAGATTCCGCTTTATTACATCCATCCACTGTCTCTATATGTTTCATTAGAAAGGTAAACAAGAATCAAATTAGGATATTGTGTATTATGACTACTGCTTTTAGTATCCTAAAATAAGGTGTGGACATGCCATTGATGCAACCTGTGCCCAGGGGTCCAAGAGGAAAGGGGGCCCATTTTCACCTCCAAAACAGGAGGAATTGTGCATTATTTTGAGCTATTGTACTGCAAGGGGCCCATATACTGTTCTTGCACAGTGGTCCTTTTCTGTATGTGTCCGCAAGTGTCTGAAATGCTTGTTTAAATACCTGATCAGAATCTTTCCTTTGGAGAAGATTCATCTTCTGGCAGGGTGGGAAAGGACACATGCTGATATGTCAGGTATAATCACACACAGCTCTGCAGTGAGATCAGGAGAGCAGAGAACGGCCATTACATATCACACTGGTAAAGTCTCCTTTTATCTATATAAATTAAAATGAAAATGTTCGTTTGTTAAAAATCTTAAATCTCCGAAAATTCTTCACCAATTGCTTTGAAATTTTGACACAACGTTGCATTCGAATACACGCATGTTTTTATATACCTACTATGTTTTATATACCAGCTGTTGGACGTAAAAGCAACAGCGAGAGGGGGGTGTTACGATTTCAGTCCCAGGCAGACTCTCCCGGCCTCCTGGCATTCTCCCCCCTTAGGGACATCTCATTCATAAACCCTTCTCCCTCTTCTCCTTTCGTATCCCCCGTGGAGGTTGGAGGAAAGGGGAATGACGAGAACGTCTGTTCGAGGCCGAAAGACGCTGCTGTTCATCACCACCACCGCCTGAGAGGCGGCCGCCTCTACTGCTGCGGATTTTTCTTCTCTGGCAGGTGAGTCTTATTTCTGACTGTGCAACAATAAGCGGGGGAGGGAGGCAGCACGGAGAGGCGCAGACCGTGACCTCTGTTCTGGACCTGAGCCTCGCAGCAGTGGGCAGATAGCGAGTGAGTACAAATCCCATTGCGCCACCGGCGCTATGATCTGGCCGGTACCGGCCCTGGGTATGTCAAGCAGATCATGGATCATCCCCTCCTCCTCTGCCGCCTGCCTTCACCTCTGTGCCCTGTCATGTCACATTCCCTCTGTACTAGGGAATTGCATAACTAGCAATCCCTGACATTGTGACACGTTATGAACACTTAATACAGATTCTATATCTCACAATTGCAAGCTCGAAGGTAATGTAAATTTCCATTGGCTGGACTGAAAGCTTTATAGTGAGTAAAAGGAAAAATACACATCGTGGATTGGAACTCATGACCCCCTGGTTGCAAGACAAGCGTATTAGCCCAGTAAGCCACTGGAATATCACAGATTGAATTTCTTGTCAAGAAGGGCAGTGAACATTGAATCGCTAATTGGTAAGTTAAAAAAGAAATCCATTGATTTTACCATGTAATTGTTAACGCCAGTCTATATAGTGTATGATGACATTATGTTCTTTATGAACACTTAATACAGATTCAATATCTCAAAATTGAAATATCTCAAGCTCGAAGGTAATGTAAATTTCCATTGGCTGGACAGAAGGATTTATTGTGAATTAATGGAAAAAGGAACTCTGCTTACAAGACAGGCGCATTGTGAGAACTAGAATCTGTATTAAGTGTTCATAAAGAACATAATGTCATCATACTCTATATAGATTGGCATTAAAAATGACATGGTAAAACCAATGGATTTATTTTTGAACTTACAAATTAGAGATTCAATGTTCACTGCCCTTCTTGAAGAGCACTTTCATCAGTGATGTTCCAGTGGCTTACTGTGCTAAGGCCCCTGTCTTGTAAGCAAGAGGTCATGAGTTTGAATCCTCAGTGTTCCATTTACCATTTATTCACAATAAGCCTTTCTGTCCAGCCAATGGAAATTTACATTACCTTCAAGCTAGAGATAGTGCAATTGTGAGATATTGAATCTGTATTAATTAGCAATTCAATATTCACTGTCCTTTTTGACAAGAGTTTTGATCAAAGATGTTTCAATGGCTTACTGGGCTAAGGTGCCTGTCTTGTAAGCAGGAGATCATGAGTTTGAATCAACAGAGTTCCTTTTTTCCATTTATTCACAATAAACCATTCTGTCCAGCCAATGGAAATTCACATTACCTTCGAGCTTGAGTGAACATTGAAACGCTTATTGGTAAGTTCAAAAAGAAATCCATTAGTTTTACCATGTCATTTTAATGCCAATCTTTGTAGAGTATGATGACATTATGTTCTTTATGAACACTTAATACAGATTCTATATCTCACAATTTCACTATCTGAAGCTCGAAGGTAATATAAATTTCCATTGGCTGGACAGAAATATTTGACTCGCCCCCTGGGCCGTGGGGTACCCGATACCGGGCCTTCTGGTGTATGGTGCTGATGGGGGTAGTAGTGGTAACCCGATCCCATGGCTCAGGGTGGTCAGACCAAATTGTGGCAGTCTATTTATCAGTGTTTTGAATGTCCGACTACGCCACCCGTGGATTGCGGTCAGGGATGACCGCCGCTGCAAGGCAGACCGCTGAGGCTGGTGTTGGTGTGCAGCACAGGGATAGGATAACTCCCCACGGTAAGAGTGTAGCCTCAGGGCAATGTAGGTGAATGCTGGGGGTGATAGTGCAGGCCGCAATAGTAAGAGTAAGAGTTCAGAGTCCGCTTCAAACAGTCCAGGGTCTTCATTGTAGGGATTATTACTGACCCAACAGTGGTACTGGTTAGGAATGGGCCTGGGTGTCTGAGATCATTCGGGTGAACCCCACTGGTCAGGGTGAGTGTGTAGGCCTACCATTCTCTCTATGCTCTTTCTGACTATCCCCATCTTCATGGTGTAATAGCCCATGTCCCTGAGCTGGCCATGTACTTCTCACCTGTATGGCTTGCAACTCAGGCCTTGGGTACCTTTAGCTTTCTCCTCACTGTACTGGTCCCTCTGTGTGGTGGAGCCTCCTGGCTTCTTAGGCCAAGGCACCTGAAATCGCTTGCAGGGTGGTTCTCTGCTGCTGGGCTTACAACCCTGACAGCCTCAGACCCCAATGTCCAGTAGCGTGATTCTCTCAGCCAGGACCAACTCTCATTGCCCCTGTCCCTGGCTAGCAGTTTCTCCTCTGCCTCACAGACTCCTCAGCTACAGCTGAACTGTCCCTCCTTCTCTGGGACTAGTCTCAGTCTTGAGCTAGGTTGTCCAGTTCTCCCTAACCCTGCCCCCAGTTCCAGCTTTTATAGGGGCAGCCAGCTCCCTTACTGGCCTGGGACAGGAGGTGCTGTATGCTAATTGTCCCTAACCAGGGAACCACCATCCTGATCAGACACAGCCTTTAATATTTGTGGCATCCAGGCCTGGGGTGACACATATTTATAGTGAATAAATGGAATGGGAGCACTCTGGACTCAAACTCATAACCTCCTGCATACAGGACAGGTGCCTTAGCCCAATAAGCCACTGGAACATCACAGATGGAAGCACTTCTCAAGAAGGGCAGTGAACATTGAATCGCTAATTGGTAAGTTGAAAAAGAAATCCATTGGTTTTACCATGTCATTTTTAATGTCAATCTATATAGAGTATGATGATATTATGTTCTTTATGAACATTTAATACAGATTCAATATCTCACAATTTCACTATCTCAAGCTCGAAGATAATGTAAATTTTAGTGTTGAACGAGCATGCTCGACACTGCTCGGTACTCGCCCGAGCATCTCACTACTCGGGATGTTCGGCGAGCACCGAGCATATCCGGGTTACGGGAGCTGCATGTTTGGTGCTCTTTACAGAGCCAATGAACATGCAGGGATTGCCAGCCAGTCACTGTAATGCTGCAGCCATGTTGGTTGTGGGCATTACAGTGATTGGCTGGCCGAACAGCGTCACCTCGAGTATTTAAAACAGGGCGCCGCCATCTTGGACACAGTCGCCCGAGATCAGACAGTGCAGGGTCAGTGCTGCTGAGTTAGGGAGAGATATATAGTGTGAAATAGGTAGTATAGGGTCTCTAAAGCCTGCCAAATCAAACAAACAGTCCTTCTCAGGACTAATATCCATCCCAGATATCAGGCAGGCAAGCTGTATAGGAGACGCAGTGGTTATACCAACAAACACTGCATTACAGTCCTGTGTGCTAACACTGCTCAAATTGCTATACTTAGCCCCAGGTCTCAGGGGCCAGGAAAAATCCTTTTTTTTCATCTAAATCCTCTTTTTTTTTTTTCCTCAGTCAGACTGTACAAATACCTATCTTATTAATTTTTTGGTATTGCCCCCCCCCCAAAAAAAAAACTGAGTGTGTCTGTGAGTGTTCAGACACAAATATATCTGTTTAGAAGAGTCTGGTGTAGGCCAGATAACTAGAACTGTGGTTTTGCAGTTCCACGCTTCAAATATCTGTATTATCCACTTTTTTGCCTTTTTTGCATAAAAAAAAACATTTTGAGAGTCTCGCTGACTGTTCAGACACAAATATATCTGTTTAAAAGATTCTGGTGTAGGCCAGATAACTAGAACTGTGGTTTTCTTGTCCCACGGTTCAAATCTGGGTGTAATCCACCTTTTTGCATAAAAAAAAACATTTTGAGTGTCTCGCTGACTGTTCAGACACAAATATATCTGTATAATAGAGTCTGGTATAGGCCAGATAACTAGAACTGTGGTTTTGCAGTTCCACAGTTCAAATCCCTGTATTATCCACTTTTTTGCCTTTTTTCAATAAAAAAAAACATTTTGAGTGTCTCGCTGACTGTTCAGACACAAATATATCTGTTTAAAAGATTCTGGTGTAGGCCAGATAACTAGAACTGTGGTTTTCCTCTTCCACGGTTCAAATGTCCTTTTTATTACCCTTTTGCCATTGATAGTGCGAGAGTAAGCTATTTTACTTCATTTACAATGGGCAAGGCGCGTGGCAAGGGACGTGGAACTGGACGTTCTGGTGATGGTGCGTGCAGAGGATAGGGCCGTGGTCAAGGAGAAAATGTGCCACAACCAACAGCCACATCTTCTCGCTCCCAGTTCTTGACCGAATTACTAGGGAAGCACACAACAGCACCACTATTGCGAACTGATCAGTGTGAACAGGTTATTAATTGGATAGCAGATAATACTTCCAGTCACCTGGGTACCACCACCTCCGGTCTGTCTTCCACACGGTCAAGTGTTAGTAGCCGTGAGTCTCGACTGCATACTCCTCCTCACCCTGATGCTCCTTCCTCCCACCATGCCGAGTGTCGTCAGACAGCAACTGATCCCACACTTGGACACTCTGAAGAGCTGTTCACAGGTCTATTTCCATATTTGGGCCCCTCTCCTGGTCCGCTTAAAGTGGTGGAAGAGGAGATCCCATGTAGCGATGCCCAAATATTTGAACAGCCACGGCCACAGGAAGTCAACGTTGGCAATTTGTTACAAGAGGTGGACGATGACGACACACAATTGCCATGAAGTGAGGAGGAGGACCGTGGTGCGGAAGTGAAAGAGGAGGAGGTGGTGGATGATCTAGTAACTGACCCAATGTGGCAGGAGGACACGCAGAGCGAGGCCAGCAGCACACAGGTGGAGGGAGGCAGAGTACCCCAACAGGCAGGAAGAAGCAGTGTTGTGGCCGCAGACTGAAGGCGGGCAACCGTTCCCCGTAACACCAACACGAGGGACGTTGCCAGTACAAGCGGTAGGTCTTCCAGAGTCTGGAATTTTTTTAAAGACTCTGCTGATAACCCCAAAAAGGCCATTTGCACCACCTGCCATGCCAGCATCAGCAGGGGTGACAAAACTATCAGCCTGACCACCACCAGCATGATCAGGCACATGGCAGCAAAGCACCCGACTTTGTGGGGCGTACCCCAGGGTCCACAACCAGTGTCAGCGGGTGTCACCACTGCTTCTTCCGCTGTTGTGCGTGTAAGAGAACCCCCTGTTGCGCGTGCAAGGCAATCCCCTGTCCATACTGCATGCAAAGATACCCCCTCCTCTCAGTCTTCACTTGTTATGGCAGTTTCTCAAGAAACAGCATCAACGTCCACGTCCCACCGCAGCGTTCAATTGTCCATATCCCAGACCTTTGAATGAAAGCGCAAATTTGCAGCCAACGCCCCACAGGCCACAGTCCTAAAATCGCACATTTCACGACTGTTTGAGTTGGAAATGCTGCCTATTAGGCTGATGGAGACGGGATCCTTCCGCAACCTTATGGCGATGGCCGTCCCTCGGTACTCGGTCCCCAGCCGACACTATTTTGCCCAGTGTGCCATCCCCGCACTACACAAGCACGTGTCCCAAAGCATCTGCTGTGCCCTCAACAACGCAGTTACTGGGAGAGTCCACCTGACAACGGACACGTGGACAAGTGCTTGTGGCCAGGGATGGTACATCTCCCTGACGGCACACTGGGTAAACATAGTGGAAGCCGGGACCCAATCGGACCTTGGGACAGAACACATCCTCCCCACACCGAGGATTGCGGGTCCTATGTCAGTCAGAGTTGCCCCCACAGTGTACAGCTCCTGCGCATCATCCTCCTCCTCCTCCTCATGTTCAGCCTCCATCTCAGATATCACCACATCAGTTACAAGCTGATAGCACTGCAGTACTGCCTCAGCCAAGCGGCAATAGGCTGTGCTGAAACTCATAAGCTTAGGTGATAAACCTCACACTGCTTGTGAGTTGTGGACAGCTGTGAAAGAGCAGGCAGATCTGTGGCTGAGACCGCTGAACCTACATCCAGGCATGGTCGTGTGTGACAATGGCCGTAACCTGGTGGCGGCTCTGAGGCGAGGCGAGATCACACACGTACCATGCCTGGCTCATGTGCTTAACCTCGTGGTTCAGCGGTTTCTTAAATCGTACCCCAAGTTGCCAGATCTGCTCATCAAAGTACGCCGCCAGTCAGTTCATTTTCGGAAGTCGGCTACAGCTTCCGCTGCCCTTGCTGAGTTGCAGCAGCGTTTGCAGCTTCCAGCACACTGACTGTTGTGTGATGTCCCCACACATTGGAACTCTACCCTCCACATGTTGCAAAGGATTTGTGAGCAGAAGAGAGCAGTTGTGGAGTACCAGCTGCAACAAAGCCGTCGATATTCAGGTTAGACTCCACACATAAGACCTCAGGAGTGGACCTGGATGTCTAACATATGTACCATCCTAACGAACTTTGAGGAGTCCACCAAGATGGTGAGTGGCAATGACGCCATCATTAGCGTCAGCATTCCACTTGTCTGTCTTTTGCAACGCTCTCTGCAGAGAATTGAGGAGGCATTGCAGCCAGAGTATGATGAGATGGATCAAGAAGCCGTAGCGGGCGATTACACACAGCCCAGCCTCATCTCATCCCAACGTGCATTGGGGGACAATGAGGGAGAGGAGGAGGAGGAGGAGGAAGAACAGGAGCTGGTATCATGCGCTGTAGATGGTAGTACCTGTACAACTGTCATACTGTCGGTTCAGCGTGGGTGACCGGAGGACAGGTGGGAGGAGGAGGAGGAGGAGGAGAGCATGGTCAGTCGTCATTTTGGTGAGGACACGGAAGTCTTGCCCGTTACCAGTCTGGCACGCATGGCTGACTTTATGTTACGCTGCCTTAACCGTGACTGTCGCGTTGTCAGAATGCTGGGTTACAGTCATTACTGGTTGGTGACACTTTTAGACCCTCGCTACAAGGAGAACTTTCACTCTCTTATTCCTGAGGTAGAGAGGTCTACAAAAATGGGGCAGTACCAGAAGGTCTTTGCTGCAGAACTGTTAAAAAAATTCCCATCTGAACACGCTAGAGGCAGAGGTCACAGTTCGTTGCTTAACCAAGGCGTACAGGCGAGAGAGACGCAACTCCAATCCATCGGAGGCAGGGGAACACTGTCAACATTCTGGGACAGTTTTCTGAGACCCGCCCAGCTTACAGGCCCTGAGGTGCGGGGTACTCTCACAAGGAGTGGAAAGTTTCAAAAGATAGTGAGGGAGTACCTTGCCGACCGTACCAGCGTCCTCCGTGATTCCTCTGTGACTTTTAATTATTGGGTATACAAGCAGGACACTTGGAATGAACTCGCTCTGTACGCCTTGGAGGTCCTGGCCTGCCCTGCCGCTAGCGTGTTATCGGAGCGTGTTTTTAGTGCCGCTGGGGGAATTATAACTGATAAGCGCACTCGCCTGTCAACAGACAATGCTGACAAGCTGACCCTTATCAAAATGAACAAGGGCTGGATTGGGCCAGACTTCTCATCACCACCAAATGACAGCAGAGTAACATAAAGTCAAATCCACTGTGTTATTTCGGGAGGTGTAATCCCATGCACCACTTCACACCCACACATGGGTTTACGCTTCCTCATTTCGGCTGTTTTTTGCTCTTCTCCTTATCCTCAGCCTCCACCACCACTATACCACCAGGGTGACCGTGGTCCTTGTTGTTAGCATTGCAAGTACCTCCGTCCTAATTTTTGGCAGCTTTTGCTTGGAAGGCATAGGCAAAGGCTATGGGAGACCCACTCCCCAATAAAGGGAATAATGTTTTTAATATGCTGTACTGCATGGCTATTGTAAGGGACATTAAAACCGTCTTGTTAAGCTTCTGTGACCTCCACATCTCTTCCAATGGGCATTAAAACCGTCTTGTTAAGCTACTGTGACCTCCACGTCTCTTCCTAGGGGCATTAAAACCGTCTTGTTAAGCTACTGTGACCTCCACGTCTCTTCCAAGGGGCATTAAAACCGTCTTGTTAAGCTACTGTGACCTCCACGTCTCTTCCAAGGGGCATTAAAAACGTCTTGTTAAAGCACTCTGACCTCCACATCTCATACAAGGGGAATTAAACCGTCTTGTTAAACCACTCTGACCTCCACGTCTCTTCCAAGGGGCATTAAAACTGTCTATTTAAACCACTCAGACCTGCACGTCTCTTCCAAGGGGCATTAAAACCGTCTTGTTAAGCTACTGTGACCTCCACGTCTCTTCGAAGGGGCATTAAAACCATCTTGTTAGGCTACTGTGACCTCCACTGTTAAGAGGGCGGTTGCAGACAACTTTATTTTAATGGAATGCAACCGACCCCGGGGTCCGCGATGCAGCCTGGTGGACTGCTGCCGAACACTTCCCGGGTGGAAAGGGAAGTAACCAACTAAAATGATAATCCGTCCATGTTAACAACACACTGAACCGGGTAAAGCGGTGCGCTCTATCTCCGTTAACTGCACGGAGGATGAGCGTCCGGAGACGCACCTACAAACTACCTAAGCCCTTCCTGTTACTGCACTCGGAAGGGTAAAACGGTTCGCACAATCTCCAAGAACCGCAGGGAGACGTGCGACCGGGGAAGAAGCAGTAGCCCTGTCTTCGATACAGGCGCTACGCTATGGGAGTTGGCGCTAGTATAACGGTTCACACAATCTCCAAGAACCGCAGGGAGAAGTGTGACCGTGGAAGAAGCACTAGCCCTGTTTTCGATACAGGCGCTACGCTATAGGAGTTGGCGCTAGTGTGCGGGTGTGATTCCCACCGCGTATTCGAGCACTCTGCCGGCGTGCTACCGGACTGAGCAGACCCACTCAATATGGCTCTTCGAGGAGCTCCAGAGATAAGCATGCACACCACAAACAACTAGCTCAAATGATCTGAGTGCACCGCCATGTTTGTGGGCGGGCCTTTTAAAGACTAAGCCCTGCCCACCGACACGCCATTGGTGACGTTACCCGTGGACCAATCAGACGGTGCCAGGTCACTGGGTCAGGTGGGTGCCAAACCACCAATCATGATCTGCCAGTTCATGGACATGCTCAGTGTGGCAAATCCTGGACTTAGACTCCACAAACCCTGTCTCCCTCTCCAACCCAGGCTTAACATTGTTAGGCACAACTTCCTGGGAGACAATCTGTATGGCTCGTGGACCAGCTAGGCGTTGGGGCTGATGGCGATGCTGAGCAGCATCAGCCCCAGCTGGATCAAAATGGGAGACCACAGAAGGTCCTGTACCTATTTCAAATCCAGCACCTAACCGACACCTTACATCCACATCTCGTCCATGGGGCATTAAAACTGTCTTGTTAAACTACTCTGAGCTCCACTTCTCTTCCAAGGGGCATTAAAACCGTCTTGTTAAACCACTCTGACCTCCACGTCTCTTCCAAGGGGCATTAAAACCATTTTGTTAAGCTACTGTGACCTCCACGTCTCTGCCAAGGGGCTTTAAAACCGTCTTGTTAAGCTATGTGACTTTAAAGTCTTATTCAAGGGGCATTAAAACCGTCTTGTTAAACCACTCTGACCTCCACGTCTCTTCCAAGGGGCATTAAAACCGTCTTGTTAAACCACTCTGAACTCCACGTCTCTTCCAAGGGGCATTAAAACCGTCTTGCTAAACCACTCTGAACTCCACGTCTCTTCCAAGGAGCATTAAAACCGTCTTGTTAAGCTACTGTGACCTCCACGTCTCTTCTAAGGGGCATTAAAACCGTCTTGTTAAACCACTGTGAACTCCAAGTTTCTTCCAAGGGGCATTAAAACCGCCTTGTTAAACCACTCTGAACTCCACGTCTCTTCCAAGGGGCATTTAAACCGTCTTGTTAAACCACTGTGACCTCCATGTCTCTTCCAAGGGGCATTAAAACCATCTTGTTGAACCACTCTGAACTCCACGTCTCTTACAAGGTGCATTAAAACCGCCTTGTTAAACCACTCTGAACTCCACGTCTCTTCCAAAGGGCATTAAAACCGTCTTGTTAAACCACTCTGACCTCCACGTCTCTTACAAGGTGCATTAAAAACCGCCTTGTTAAACCACTCTGAACTCCACGTCTCCTCCAAGGGGCATGAAAACCGTCTTGTTAAACCACTTTGAAATCCACGTCTCTTCCAAGGGGCATTAAAACCGTTTTGTTAAGCTACTGTGACCTCCACGTCTCTGTCAAGGGAAATTAAAACCGTCTTGTTAAGCTATGTGACTTTAAAGTCTTTTTCAAGGGGCATTAATACCATCTTGTTAAACCACTCTGACCTCCACGTCTCTTCCAAGAGGCATTAAAACCATCTAGTTAAACCACTCTGAACTCCACGTCTCTTCCAAGGGATATTAAAACCGCCTTGTTAAACCACTCTGAACTCCACGTCTCTTCCAAGGGGCAGTAAAACCATCTTGTTAAACCACTCTGACCTCCATGTCTCTTCCAACGGGCATTAAAACCATCTTGTTAAACCACTCTAAACTCCACGTCTCTTCCAAGGGGCATTAAAACCGCCTTGTTAAACCACTCGGAACTCCACGTCTCTTCCAAGAGGCGTTAAAACCGTCTTGTTAAACCACTCTGACCTCCACCTCTCTTCCAAGGGGCATTAAAACCGTGTTCTTAAACCACTCTGATCTCCACGTCTCTTCCAAGAGGCATTAGAACAATCTTGTTAAGCTACTGTGACTTCCACGTCTATTCCAAGGGGCATTAAAACCGTCTTTTTAAGCTACTGTGACCTCCATGTCTCTTCCAAGGGGCAATAAAACCGACTTGTTAAACCACTCTGACCTCCACGTCTCTTCCAAGGGGCATTAAAACCATCTTGTTAAGCTACTGTGACCTCCACGTCTCTTCCAATGGGCATTAAATCCATCTTGCTAAGCTACTGTGACTTCCACATCTTTTCCAACGGGCATTAAAAACGTCTTGTTAAGCTACGTTGACCTCCACGTCTCTTCCAAGGGGCAGTAAAACTGTCTTGTTAAACAACTCTGACCTCCACTTCTCTTCCAAGGGGCATTAAAACCATCTTGTTAAACCACTGTGAACTCCAAGTTTCTTCCAAGGGGCATTAAAACCGCCTTGTTAAACCACTCTGAACTCCACGTCTCTTCCAAGGGGCATTTAAACCGTCTTGTTAAACCACTGTGACCTCCATGTCTCTTCCAAGGGGCATTAAAACCATCTTGTCGAACCACTCTGAACTCCACGTCTCTTACAAGGTGCATTAAAACCGCCTTGTTAAACCACTCTGAACTCCACGTCTCTTCCAAGGGGCATTAAAACCGTCTTGTTAAACCACTCTGACCTCCACGTCTCTTCCAAGGCGCATTAAAACCATCTTCTTAAACCACTCTGAACTCCACGTCTCTTCCAAGGGGCATTAAAACCGTTTTGTTAAGCTACTGTGACCTCCACGTCTCTTCCAAGGGGCATTAAAACCGTCTTGTTAAACTACTATGAACTCCACATCTCTTCCAAGGGGCATTAAATCCGTCTTGTTAAGCTACTGTGACCTCCACATCTTTTCCAACGGGCATTAAAAACGTCTTGTTAAGCTACTGTGACCTCCATGTCTCTTCCAAGCGGCAGTAAAACTGTCTTGTTAAACAACTCTGACCTCCACGTCTCTTCCAAGGGGCATTAAAACCATCTTGTTAAACCACTGTGAACTCCACGTCTCTTCCAAGGTGCTTTAAAACCGCCTTGTTAAACCACTCTGAACTCCACGTCTTTTCCAAGGGGCATTTAAACCGTCTTGTTAAACCACTGTGACCTCCATGTCTCTTCCAAGGGGCATTAAAACCGTCTTATTAAGCTACTGTGACCTCCACGTCTCTTCTAAGGGGCATTAAAACCGCCTTGTTAAACCACTCTGAACTCCACGTCTCTTCCAAGGGGCATTAAAACCGTCTTGTTAAACCACTCTGACCTCCACGTCTCTCCCAAGGCGCATTAAAACCATCTTCTTAAACCACTCTGAACTCCACGTCTCTTCCAAGGGGCATTAAAACCGTCTTGTTAAGCTACTGTGACCTCCACGTCTCTTCCAAGGGGTCATTAAAACCATCTTGTTAAACCACTCTGAACTCCACGTCTCTTCCAAGGGGCATTAAAACCGCCTTCTTAAACCACTCTGAACTCCATGTCTCTTCCAAGGGGCAGTAAAACGGTGTTGTTAAACCACTCTGACCTCCACGTCTCTTCCAAGGGGCATTAAAACCATCTTGTTAAACGATTTGACCTCCACGTCTTTTCCAAGGGGCATTAAAACCGTCTTTTTAAACCACTCTGAATTCCATGTCTCTTCCAAGGGGCATTAAATCCATCTTGTTAAGGTACTGTGACCTCCACTTCTTTTCCAAAGGGCAGTAAAACCTTCTTGTTAAACCACTCTGACCTCCACGTCTCCTCCAAGGGGCATTAACAAAGTCTTGTTAAACCACTCTGACCTCCATGTCCCTTCCAAGGGGCATTAAAACCGTCTTGTTAAGCTACTGTGATCTCCACGTCTCTTCCAAGGGGCATTAAAACCGTCTTGTTAAACGACTCTGACCTCCACGTCTCTTCCAAGGGGCATTAACACCGTCTTGTTAAACCACTCTGACCTCCACGTCCCTTCCAAGGGGCATTAAAACAGTCTTGTTAAGCTACTGTGATCTCCACATCTCTTCCAAGGGGCATTAAAACCTTCTTGTTAGACCACTCTGAAATCCACGTCTCTTCCAAGGGGCATTTAAACCGTTTTGTTAAGCTACTGTGACCTCCACGTCTCTGTCAAGGGGCATTAAAACAGTCCTGTTAAGCTATGTGACTTTAAAGTCTATTTCAAGGGGCATTAAAATGATCTTGGTAAAGCATTCTGACCTCCACGTCTCTTCCAAGGGGCATTAAAACCATCTTGTTAAACCACTCTGAACTCCACGTCTCTTCCAAGGGGCATTAAATCCGCCTTGTTAAACCACTCTGAACTCCACGTCTCTTCCAAGGGGTCAGTAAAACCGTCTTGTTAAACCACTCTGACCGCTACGTCTCTTCCAACGGGCATTAAAACCATCTCGTTAAACCACTTTGAACTCCACGTCTCTTCCAAAGGGCATTAAAACCGCCTTGTTAAACCACTCTGAACTCCACGATTCTCTTCCAAGGGGCATTAAAACCGTCTTGTTAAACCACTCTGACCTCCACGTGTCTTCCAAGGGGCATTAAAACCGTCTTGTTAAACCACTCTGAACTCCACGTCTCTTCCAAGGGGCATTAAAACCATCTTGTTAAGCTACTGTGACCTCTACATCTCTTCCACAGGGCATTAAAACCGTGTTGTTAAACCACTCTGATCTCCACGTCTCTTCCAAGAGGCATTAGAACAATCTTGTTAAGCTACTGTGACCTCCACGTCTCTTCCAAGGGGTATTAAAACCGTCTTGTTAAGCTACTGTGACCTCCATGTCTTTTCCAAGGGGCATTAAAACCGACTTGTTAAACCACTCTGACCTCCAAGTCTCTTCCAAGGGGCATTAAAACCATCTTGTTAAGCTACTGTGACCTCCACGTCTCTTCCAAGGGGCATTAAAACCGTCTTGTTAAACCACTCTGAACTCCACATCTCTTCCAAGGGGCATTAAATCCGTCTTGTTAAGCTACTGTGACCTCCACATCTTTTCCAACGGGCATGAAAACCGTCTTGTTAAGCTACTGGGACCTCCACTTCTCTTCCAAGAGGCAGTAAAACTGTCTTGTTAAACAACTCTGACCTCCACGTCTCTTCCAAGGGGCATTAAAACCATCTTGTTAAACCATTGTGAACTACACGTCTCCTCCAAGGGGCATTAACACCGTCTTGTTAAACCACTCTTACCTCCACGTCCCTTCCAAGGGGCATTAAAACCGTCTCGTTAAGCTACTGTGATCTCCACGTCTCTTCCAAGGGGCATTAAAACCTTCTTGTTAGACCACTTTGAAATCCACGTCTCTTCCAAGGGGCATTAAAACCGTTTTTTTAAGCTACTGTGACCTCCACTTCTCTGTCAAGGGGCATTAAAACCATATTGTTAAGCTATGTGACTTTAAAGTCTTTTTCACGGGGCATTAAAACCATCTTGTTAAACCAATCTGACCTCCACGTCTCTTTCAAGGGGCATTAAAACCATCTTTTTAAACCGCTCTGACCTCCACGTCTCTTCCAAGGGGCATTAAAACCGCCTTGTTAAACCACTCTGAACTCCACGTCTTTTCCAAGGGGCATTAAAACCGTCTTGTTTAACCACTCTGAACTCCACGTCTCTGCCAAGGGGCATTAAAACTGTTTTGTTTAGCTACTGTGACCTCCACGTCTCTGCCAAGGGGCATTAAAACCGTCTTGTTAAGCTATGTGACTTTAAAGTCTTTTTCAAGGGGCATTTAAATGGTCTTGGTAAAGCACTCTGACCTCCACGTCTCTTCCAAGGGGCATTAAAACCATCTTGTTAAACCACTCTGAACTCCACGTCTCTTCCAAGGGGCATTAAAACCGCCTTGTTAAACCACTCTGAACTCCACGTCTCTTCCAAGGGGTCAGTAAAACCGTCTTGTTAAACCACTCTGACCTCTACGTCTCTTCCAACGGGCATTAAAACCATCTTGTTAAACCACTTTGAACTCCACGTCTCTTCCAAGGGGCATTAAAACCGCCTTGTTAAACCACTCTGAACTCCACGTTTCTCTTCCAAGGGGCATTAAAACCGTCTTGTTAAACCACTCTGACCTCCACGTGTCTTCCAAGGGGCATTAAAACCGTCTTGTTAAACCACTCTGAACTCCACGTCTCTTCCAAGGGGCATTAAAACCGTCTTGTTAAGCTACTGTGACCTCCACATCTCTTCCAAGGCGCATTAAAACCGTGTTGTTAAACCACTCTGATCTCCACGTCTCTTCCAAGAGGCATTAGAACAATCTTGTTAAGCTACTGTGACCTCCACGTCTCTTCCAGGGGGTATTAAAACCGTCTTGTTAAGCTACTGTGACCTCCATGTCTTTTCCAAGGGGCATTAAAACCGACTTGTTAAACCACTCTGACCCCCAAGTCTCTTCCAAGGGGCATTAAAACCATCTTGTTAAGCTGCTGTGACCTCCACATCTCTTCCAAGGGGCATTAAATCCATCTTGTTAAGCTACTGTGACCTCCATATCTTTTCCAACGGGCATTAAATCCATCTTGTTAAACAACTCTGACCTCCACCTCTCTTCCAAGGGGCATTAAAACCATCTTGTTAAACCACTGTGAACTACACGTCTCTTCCAAGGGGCATTAACACCGTCTTGTTAAACCACTCTGACCTCCACGTCCCTTCCAAGGGGCATTAAAACCGTCTCGTTAAGCTACTGTGATCTCCACGTCTCTTCCAAGGGGCATTAAAACCTTCTTGTTAGACCACTTTGAAATTCACGTCCCTTCCAAGGGGCATTAAAACCGTTTTGTTAAGCTACTGTGACCTCCACGTCTCTGTCAAGGGGCATTAAAACCATACTGTTAAGCTATGTGACTTTAAAGTCTTTTTCACGGGGCATTAAAACCGTCTTGTTAAACCACTGTGACCTCCATGTCTCTTCCAAGGGGCATTAAAACCATCTTGTTGAACCACTCTGAACTCCACGTCTCTTACAAGGTGCATTAAAACCGCCTTGTTAAACCACTCTGAACTCCACGTCTCTTCCAAGGGGCATAAAAACCGTCTTGTTAAACCACTCTGACCTCCACGTCTCTTCCAAGGCGCATTAAAACCATCTTCTTAAACCACTCTGAACTCCACGTCTCTTCCAAGGGGCATTAAAACCGTTTTGTTAAGCTACTGTGACCTCCACGTCTCTTCCAAGGGGCATTAAAATCGTCTTGTTATACTACTATGAACTCCACATCTCTTCCAAGGGGCATTAAATCCGTCTTGTTAAGCTACTGTGACCTCCACATCTTTTCCAACGGGCATTAAAAACGTCTTGTTAAGCTACTGTGACCTCTATGTCTCTTCCAAGCGGCAGTAAAACTGTCTTGTTAAACAACTCTGACCTCCACGTCTCTTCCAAGGGGCATTAAAACCATCTTGTTAAACCACTGTGAACTCCACGTCTCTTCCAAGGTGCTTTAAAACCGCCTTGTTAAACCACTCTGAACTCCACGTCTCTTCCAAGGGGCATTTAAACCGTCTTGTTAAACCACTGTGACCTCCATGTCTCTTCCAAGGGGCATTAAAACCGTCTTATTAAGCTACTGTGACCTCCACGTCTCTTCTAAGGGGCATTAAAACCGCCTTGTTAATCCACTCTGAACTCCACGTCTCTTCCAAGGGGCATTAAAACCGTCTTGTTAAACCACTCTGACCTCCACGTCTCTCCCAAGGCGCATTAAAACCATCTTCTTAAACCACTCTGAACTCCACGTCTCTTCCAAGGGGCATTAAAACCGTCTTGTTAAGCTACTGTGACCTCCACGTCTCTTCCAAGGGGTCATTAAAACCATCTTGTTAAACCACTCTGAACTCCACGTCTCTTCCAAGGGGCATTAAAACCGCCTTCTTAAACCACTCTGAACTCCATGTCTCTTCCAAGGGGCAGTAAAACGGTGTTGTTAAACCACTCTGACCTCCACGTCTCTTCCAAGGGGCATTAAAACCATCTTGTTAATCCACTCTGAACTCCACGTCTCTTCCAAGGGGCATTAAAACCGCCTTGTTAAACCACTCTGAACTCCACGTCTTTTCCAAGGGGCATTAAAACCATTTTATTAAGCTACTGTGACTTCCACGTATCTTCTAAGCGGCAATAAAACCGTCTTGTTAAACGATTTGACCTCCACGTCTTTTCCAAGGGGCATTAAAACCGTCTTTTTAAACCACTCTGAATTCCATGTCTCTTCCAAGGGGCATTAAAACCGTCTCGTTAAGCTACTGTGATCTCCACGTCTCTTCCAAGGGGCATTAAAACCTTCTTGTTAGACCACTTTGAAATCCACGTCTCTTCCAAGGGGCATTAAAACCGTTTTGTTAAGCTACTGTGACCTTCACGTCTCTGTCAAGGGGCATTAAAACCATATTGTTAAGCTATGTGACTTTAAAGTCTTTTTCACGGGGCATTAAAACCATCTTGTTAAACCAATCTGACCTCCACGTCTCTTTCAAGGGGCATTAAAACCATCTTTTTAAACCGCTCTGACCTCCACGTCTCTTCCAAGGGGCATTAAAACCGCCTTGTTAAACCACTCTGAACTCCACGTCTTTTCCAAGGGGCATTAAAACCGTCTTGTTTAACCACTCTGAACTCCACGTCTCTGCCAAGGGGCATTAAAACTGTTTTGTTTAGCTACTGTGACCTCCACGTCTCTGCCAAGGGGCATTAAAACCGTCTTGTTAAGCTATGTGACTTTAAAGTCTTTTTCAAGGGGCATTTAAATGGTCTTGGTAAAGCACTCTGACCTCCACGTCTCTTCCAAGGGGCATTAAAACCATCTTGTTAAACCACTCTGAACTCCACGTCTCTTCCAAGGGGCATTAAAACCGCCTTGTTAAACCACTCTGAACTCCACGTCTCTTCCAAGGGGTCAGTAAAACCGTCTTGTTAAACCACTCTGACCTCTACGTCTCTTCCAACGGGCATTAAAACCATCTTGTTAAACCACTTTGAACTCCACGTCTCTTCCAAGGGGCATTAAAACCGCCTTGTTAAACCACTCTGAACTCCACGTTTCTCTTCCAAGGGGCATTAAAACCGTCTTGTTAAACCACTCTGACCTCCACGTGTCTTCCAAGGGGCATTAAAACCGTCTTGTTAAACCACTCTGAACTCCACGTCTCTTCCAAGGGGCATTAAAACCGTCTTGTTAAGCTACTGTGACCTCCACATCTCTTCCAAGGCGCATTAAAACCGTGTTGTTAAACCACTCTGATCTCCACGTCTCTTCCAAGAGGCATTAGAACAATCTTGTTAAGCTACTGTGACCTCCACGTCTCTTCCAGGGGGTATTAAAACCGTCTTGTTAAGCTACTGTGACCTCCATGTCTTTTCCAAGGGGCATTAAAACCGACTTGTTAAACCACTCTGACCTCCAAGTCTCTTCCAAGGGGCATTAAAACCATCTTGTTAAGCTGCTGTGACCTCCACATCTCTTCCAAGGGGCATTAAATCCGTCTTGTTAAGCTACTGTGACCTCCATATCTTTTCCAACGGGCATTAAATCCATCTTGTTAAACAACTCTGACCTCCACCTCTCTTCCAAGGGGCATTAA
The DNA here is from genome assembly GCF_046119375.1 of Phyllobates terribilis. Classification (NCBI taxonomy): domain Eukaryota; kingdom Metazoa; phylum Chordata; class Amphibia; order Anura; family Dendrobatidae; genus Phyllobates; species Phyllobates terribilis. The sequence goes on along the minus strand of NW_027362762.1, from coordinate 529,647,745 downwards.
AACCATCTTGTTAAACCACTGTGAACTACACGTCTCTTCCAAGGGGCATTAACACCGTCTTGTTAAACCACTCTGACCTCCACGTCCCTTCCAAGGGGCATTAAAACCGTCTTGTTAAGCTACTGTGATCTCCACGTCTCTTCCAAGGGGCATTAAAACCTTCTTGTTAGACCACTTTGAAATCCACGTCTCTTCCAAGGGGCATTAAAACCGTTTTGTTAAGCTACTGTGACCTCCACGTCTCTGTCAAGGGGCATTAAAACCATACTGTTAAGCTATGTGACTTTAAAGTCTTTTTCACGGGGCATTAAAACCGTCTTGTTAAACCACTGTGACCTCCATGTCTCTTCCAAGGGGCATTAAAACCATCTTGTTGAACCACTCTGAACTCCACGTCTCTTACAAGGTGCATTAAAACCGCCTTGTTAAACCACTCTGAACTCCACGTCTCTTCCAAGGGGCATAAAAACCGTCTTGTTAAACCACTCTGACCTCCACGTCTCTTCCAAGGCGCATTAAAACCATCTTCTTAAACCACTCTGAACTCCACGTCTCTTCCAAGGGGCATTAAAACCGTTTTGTTAAGCTACTGTGACCTCCACGTCTCTTCCAAGGGGCATTAAAATCGTCTTGTTATACTACTATGAACTCCACATCTCTTCCAAGGGGCATTAAATCCGTCTTGTTAAGCTACTGTGACCTCCACATCTTTTCCAACGGGCATTAAAAACGTCTTGTTAAGCTACTGTGACCTCTATGTCTCTTCCAAGCGGCAGTAAAACTGTCTTGTTAAACAACTCTGACCTCCACGTCTCTTCCAAGGGGCATTAAAACCATCTTGTTAAACCACTGTGAACTCCACGTCTCTTCCAAGGTGCTTTAAAACCGCCTTGTTAAACCACTCTGAACTCCACGTCTCTTCCAAGGGGCATTTAAACCGTCTTGTTAAACCACTGTGACCTCCATGTCTCTTCCAAGGGGCATTAAAACCGTCTTATTAAGCTACTGTGACCTCCACGTCTCTTCTAAGGGGCATTAAAACCGCCTTGTTAATCCACTCTGAACTCCACGTCTCTTCCAAGGGGCATTAAAACCGTCTTGTTAAACCACTCTGACCTCCACGTCTCTCCCAAGGCGCATTAAAACCATCTTCTTAAACCACTCTGAACTCCACGTCTCTTCCAAGGGGCATTAAAACCGTCTTGTTAAGCTACTGTGACCTCCACGTCTCTTCCAAGGGGTCATTAAAACCATCTTGTTAAACCACTCTGAACTCCACGTCTCTTCCAAGGGGCATTAAAACCGCCTTCTTAAACCACTCTGAACTCCATGTCTCTTCCAAGGGGCAGTAAAACGGTGTTGTTAAACCACTCTGACCTCCACGTCTCTTCCAAGGGGCATTAAAACCATCTTGTTAATCCACTCTGAACTCCACGTCTCTTCCAAGGGGCATTAAAACTGCCTTGTTAAACCACTCTGAACTCCACGTCTTTTCCAAGGGGCATTAAAACCATTTTATTAAGCTACTGTGACTTCCACGTATCTTCTAAGCGGCAATAAAACCGTCTTGTTAAACGATTTGACCTCCACGTCTTTTCCAAGGGGCATTAAAACCGTCTTTTTAAACCACTCTGAATTCCATGTCTCTTCCAAGTGGCATTAAATCCATCTTGTTAAGGTACTGTGACCTCCACTTCTTTTCCAAAGGGCAGTAAAACCTTCTTGTTAAATAACTCTGACCTCCACGCCTCCTCCAAGGGGCATTAACAAAGTCTTGTTAAACCACTCTGACCTCCATGTCCCTTCCAAGGGGCATTAAAACCGTCTTGTTAAGCTACTGTGATCTCCACGTCTCTTCCAAGGGGCATTAAAACCGTCTTGTTAAACGACTCTGACCTCCACGTCTCTTCCAAGGGGCATTAACACCGTCTTGTTAAACCACTCTGACCTCCACGTCCCTTCCAAGGGGCATTAAAACAGTCTTGTTAAGCTACTGTGATCTCCACATCTATTCCAAGGGGCATTAAAACCTTCTTGTTAGACCACTCTGAAATCCACGTCTCTTCAAAGGGGCATTTAAACCGTTTTGTTAAGCTACTGTGACCTCCACGTCTCTGTCAAGGGGCATTAAAACAGTCCTGTTAAGCTATGTGACTTTAAAGTCTATTTCAAGGGGTATAAAATGGTCTTGGTAAAGCATTCTGACCTCCACGTCTCTTCCAAGGGGCATTAAAACCATCTTGTTAAACCACTCTGAACTCCACGTCTCTTCCAAGGGGCATTAAAACCGCCTTGTTAAACCAATCTGAACTCCACGTCTCTTCCAAGGGGTCAGTAAAACCGTCTTGTTAAACCACTCTGACCGCTACGTCTCTTCCAACGGGCATTAAAACCATCTTGTTAAACCACTTTGAACTCCACGTCTCTTCCAAAGGGCATTAAAACCGCCTTGTTAAACCACTCTGAACTCCACGATTCTCTTCCAAGGGGCATTAAAACCGTCTTGTTAAACCACTCTGACCTCCAAGTGTCTTCCAAGGGGCATTAAAACCGTCTTGTTAAACCACTCTGAACTCCACGTGTCTTCCAAGGGGCATTAAAACCATCTTGTTAAGCTACTGTGACCTCTACATCTCTTCCACAGGGCTTTAAAACCGTGTTGTTAAACCACTCTGATCTCCACGTCTCTTCCAAGAGGCATTAGAACAATCTTGTTAAGCTACTGTGACCTCCACGTCTCTTCCAAGGGGTATTAAAACCGTCTTGTTAAGCTACTGTGACCTCCATGTCTTTTCCAAGGGGCATTAAAACCGACTTGTTAAACCACTCTGACCTCCAAGTCTCTTCCAAGGGGCATTAAATCCGTCTTGTTAAGCTACTGTGACCTCCATGTCTCTTCCAAGGGGCATTAAATCCGTCTTGTTAAACAACTCTGACCTCCACGTCTCTTTCAAGGGACATTAAAACCATCTTGTTAAGCTACTGTGACCTCCACGTCTCTTCCAAGGGGCATTAAAATCGTCTTGTTTAACCACTCTGAACTCCACATCTCTTCTAAGGGCCATTAAATCTGTCTTGGTAAGCTACTGTGACCTCCACATCTTTTCCAACGGGCATTAAAACCGTCTTGTTAAGCTACTGTGACCTCCACGTCTCCTCCAAGGGGCAGTAAAACTGTCTTTTTAAACAACTCTGACCTCCACGTCTCTTCCAACGGGCATTAAAAAAATCTTGTTAAACCACTCTGAACTCCACGTCTCTTCCAAGGGGCATTAAAACCGCCTTGTTAAACCACTCTGAACCCCACGTCTCTTCCAAGGGGCATTAAAACCGTCTTGTTAAACCACTCTGACTTCCACGTCTCTTCAAAGGGGCATTAAAACCGTCTTGTTAAGCTACTGTGACCTCCACATCTCTTCCAAGGGGCATTAAAACCGTGTTGTTAAACCACTCTGATCTCCTTGTCTCTTCCAAGAGGCATTAGAACAATCTTGTTAAGCTACTGTGACCTCCACGTCTCTTCCAAGGGCATTAAAACCGTCTTGTTAAGCTACTGTGACCTCCATGTCTCTTCCAAGGGGCATTAAAACCGACTTGTTAAACCACTCTGACCTCCACGTCTCTTCCAAGGGGCATTTAAACCATCTTGTTAAGCTACTGTGACCTCCATGTTTCTTCCAAGGGGCAATAAAACCGTCTTGTTAAACCACTCTGAACTCCACATCTCTTCCAAGGGGCATTAAATCAGTCTTGTTAAGATACTGTGACCTACATATCCTTTCGAAAGGGCATTAAAACCGTCTTGTTAAGCTACTGTGACCTCCGCGTCTCTTCCAAGGGGCAGTAAAACTGACTTGTTAAACAACTCTGACCTCCACGTCTCTTCCAAGGGGCATTAAAACCATCTTGTTAAATCACTGAGAACTCCACGCCTCTTCCAAGGGGCATTAAAACCGCCTTGTTAAACTACTCTGAACTCCACGTCTCTTCCAAGGGGCATTTAAACAGTCTTGTTAAACCACAGTGACCTCCACGTCTCTTCCAAGGGGCATTAAAACCGTCTTGTTAAACCACTCTGAACTCCACGTCTCTTCCAAGGGGCATTTAAACCGTCTTGTTAAACCACTGTGACCTCCATGTCTCTTCTAAGGGGCATTAAAACCGTCTTATTCAGCTACTGTGACCTCCACGTCTCTTCTAAGGGGCATTAAAACTGTCTTGTTAAACCACTCTGACCTCCTTTTCTTTTCCAAGGGGCATTAAAACCGTCTTTTTAAACCTTTGTGAATTCCACGTCTCTTCCAAGGGGCATTAAAACCATCTTGTTAAGCTACTGTGACCTCCACGTGTCTTCCAAGGGGCAGTAAAGCGTATTGTTAAACAACTCTGACCTCCTCGTCTCTTCCAAGGGGCATTAAAACAATCTTGTTAAACCACTCTGAACTCCACGTCTCTTTCAAGGGGCATTAAAACCGCCTTCTTAAACCACTCTGAACTCCATGTCTCTTCCAAGGGGCAGTAAAACGGTGTTGTTAAACCACTCTGACCACCACGGCTCTTCCAAGGGGCATTAAAACCATCTTGTTAATCCACTCTGAACTCCACGTCTCTTCCAAGGGGCATTAAAACCGCCTTGTTAAACCACTCTGAACTCCACATCTTTTCCAAGGGGCATTAAAACCGTTTTATTAAGCTACTGTGACTTCCACGTATCTTCTAAGCGGCATTAAAACCATCTTGTTAAACGATTTGACCTCCACGTCTTTTCCAAGGGGCATTAAAACCGTCTTGTTAAACCACTCTGAATTCCATGTCTCTTCCAAGGGGCATTAAATCCATCTTGTTAAGGTACTGTGACCTCCACGTCTTTTCCAAAGGGCAGTAAAACCTTCTTGTTAAACCAATCTGACCTCCACGTCTCCTCCAAGGGGCATTAACAAAGTCTTGTTAAACCACTCTGACCTCCATGTCCCTTCCAAGGGGCATTAAAACCGTCTTGTTAAGCTACTTTGATCTCCACGTCTCTTCCAAGGGGCATTAAAACCATCTTGTTAAGCTACTGTGACCTCTACATCTCTTCCACAGGGCTTTAAAACCGTGTTGTTAAACCACTCTGATCTCCACGTCTCTTCCAAGAGGCATTAGAACAATCTTGTTAAGCTACTGTGACCTCCACGTCTCTTCCAAGGGGTATTAAAACCGTCTTGTTAAGCTACTGTGACCTCCATGTCTTTTCCAAGGGGCATTAAAACCGACTTGATAAACCACTCTGACCTCCAAGTCTCTTCCAAGGGGCATTAAATCCGTCTTGTTAAGCTACTGTGACCTCCATGTCTCTTCCAAGGGGCATTAAATCCGTCTTGTTGAACAACTCTGACCTCCACGTCTCTTTCAAGGGACATTAAAACCATCTTGTTAAGCTACTGTGACCTCCACGTCTCTTCCAAGGGGCATTAAAATCGTCTTGTTTAACCACTCTGAACTCCACATCTCTTCTAAGGGGCATTAAATCTGTCTTGGTAAGCTACTGTGACCTCCACATCTTTTCCAACGGGCATTAAAACCGTCTTGTTAAGCTACTGTGACCTCCACGTCTCCTCCAAGGGGCAGTAAAACTGTCTTTTTAAACAACTCTGACCTCCACGTCTCTTCCAAGGGGCATTGAAACCATCTTGTTAAACCACTGTGAACTCCACGTCTCTTTCAAGGGGCATTAAAACCGCCTTGTTAAACCACTCTGAACTCCCCGTCTCTCCCAAGGGGCAGTAAAACCGTCTTGTTAAACCACTCTGACCTCCACGTCTCTTCCAACGGGCATTAAAAAAATCTTGTTAAACCACTCTGAACTCCACGTCTCTTCCAAGGGGCATTAAAACCGCCTTGTTAAACCACTCTGAACCCCACGTCTCTTCCAAGGGGCATTAAAACCGTCTTGTTAAACCACTCTGACTTCCACGTCTCTTCAAAGGGGCATTAAAACCGTCTTGTTAAGCTACTGTGACCTCCATATCTCTTCCAAGGGGCATTAAAACCGTGTTGTTAAACCACTCTGATCTCCTTGTCTCTTCCAAGAGGCATTAGAACAATCTTGTTAAGCTACTGTGACCTCCACATCTCTTCCAAGGGCATTAAAACCGTCTTGTTAAGCTACTGTGACCTCCATGTCTCTTCCAAGGGGCATTAAAACCGACTTGTTAAACCACTCTGACCTCCACGTCTCTTCCAAGGGGCATTTAAACCATCTTGTTAAGCTACTGTGACCTCCATGTTTCTTCCAAGGGGCAATAAAACCGTCTTGTTAAACCACTCTGAACTCCACATCTCTTCCAAGGGGCATTAAATCCGTCTTGTTAAGATACTGTGACCTACATATCCTTTCGAAAGGGCATTAAAACCGTCTTGTTAAGCTACTGTGACCTCCGCGTCTCTTCCAAGGGGCAGTAAAACTGACTTGTTAAACAACTCTGACCTCCACGTCTCTTCCAAGGGGCATTAAAACCATCTTGTTAAATCACTGAGAACTCCACACCTCTTCCAAGGGGCATTAAAACCGCCTTGTTAAACTACTCTGAACTCCACGTCTCTTCCAAGGGGCATTTAAACAGTCTTGTTAAACCACAGTGACCTCCACGTCTCTTCCAAGGGGCATTAAAACCGTCTTGTTAAACCATTCTGAAGTCCACGTCTCTTCCAAGGGGCTTTAAAACCGCCTTGTTAAACCACTCTGAACTCCACGTCTCTTCCAAGGGGCATTTAAACCGTCTTGTTAAACCACTGTGACCTCCATGTCTCTTCTAAGGGGCATTAAAACCGTCTTATTAAGCTACTGTGACCTCCATGTCTCTTCTAAGGGGCATTAAAACTGTCTTGTTAAACCACTCTGACCTCCTCTTCTTTTCCAAGGGGCATTAAAACCGTCTTTTTAAACCTTTGTGAATTCCACGTCTCTTCCAAGGGGCATTAAAACCATCTTGTTAAGCTACTGTGACCTCCACGTGTCTTCCAAGGGGCAGTAAAGCGTATTGTTAAACAACTCTGACCTCCTCGTCTCTTCCAAGGGGCATTAAAACAATCTTGTTAAACCACTCTGAACTCCACGTCTCTTTCAAGGGGCATTAAAACCGCCTTCTTAAACCACTCTGAACTCCATGTCTCTTCCAAGGGGCAGTAAAACGGTGTTGTTAAACCACTCTGACCACCACGGCTCTTCCAAGGGGCATTAAAACCATCTTGTTAATCCACTCTGAACTCCACGTCTCTTCCAAGGGGCATTAAAACCGCCTTGTTAAACCACTCTGAACTCCACGTCTTTTCCAAGGGGCATTAAAACCGTTTTATTAAGCTACTGTGACTTCCACGTATCTTCTAAGCGGCATTAAAACCATCTTGTTAAACGATTTGACCTCCACGTCTTTTCCAAGGGGCATTAAAACCGTCTTGTTAAACCACTCTGAATTCCATGTCTCTTCCAAGGGGCATTAAATCCGTCTTGTTAAGGTACTGTGACCTCCACGTCTTTTCCAAAGGGCAGTAAAACCTTCTTGTTAAACCACTCTGACCTCCACGTCTCCTCCAAGGGGCATTAACAAAGTCTTGTTAAACCACTCTGACCTCCATGTCCCTTCCAAGGGGCATTAATACCGTCTTGTTAAGCTACTGTGATCTCCACGTCTCTTCCAAGGGGTATTAAAACCGTCTTGTTAAACCACTCTGACCTCCACGTCTCTTCCAAGGGGCATTAACACCGTCTTGTTAAACCACTCTGACCTCCACGTCCCTTCAAAGGGGCATTAAAACAGTCTTGTTAAGCTACTGTGATCTCCACGTCTCTTCCAAGGGGCATTAAAACCTTCTTGTTAGACCACTCTGAAATTGACGTCTCTTCCAAGGGGCATTTAAACCTTTTTGTTAAGCTACTGTGACCTCCACGTCTCTGTCAAGGGGCATTAAAACCGTCTTGTTAAGCTATGTGACTTTAAAGTCTTTTTCAAGGGGCATTAAAATGGTCTTGGTAAAGCACTCTGACCTCCACGTCTCTTCCAAGGGGCATTAAAACCATCTTGTTAAACCACTCTGAACTCCACGTCTCTTCCAAGGGGTATTAAAACCGCCTTGTTAAACCACTCTGAACTCCACGTCTCTTCCAAGGGGTCAGTAAAACCGTCTTGTTAAACCACTCTGACCTCTACGTCTCTTCCAAGGGGCATTAAAACCATCTTGTTAAACCACTCTGAACTCCATGTCTCTTCCAAGGGGCATTAAAACCGCCTTGTTAAACCACTCTGAACTCCACGTTTCTCTTCCAAGGGGCATTAAAACCGTCTTGTTAAACCACTCTGACCTCCACGTGTCTTCCAAGGGGCATTAAAACCGTCTTGTTAAACCACTCTGAACTCCACGTCTCTTCCAAGGGGCATTAAAACCGTCTTGTTAAGCTACTGTGACCTCCACATCTCTTCCAAGGGGCATTAAAACCGTGTTGTTAAACCACTCTGATCTCCACGTCTCTTCCAAGAGGCATTAGAACAATCTTGTTAAGCTACTGTGACCTCCACGTCTCTTCCAAGGGGTATTAAAACCGTCTTGTTAAGCTACTGTGACCTCCATGTCTTTTCCAAGGGGCACTAAAACCGACTTGTTAAACCACTCTGACCTCCAAGTCTCTTCCAAGGGGCATTAAAACCATCTTGTTAAGCTACTGTGTCCTCCACGTCTCTTCCAAGGGGCATTAAAACCGTCTTGTTAAACCACTCTGAACTCCACATCTCTTCCAAGGGGCATTAAATCTGTCTTGTTAAGCTACTGTGACCTCCACATCTTTTCCAACGGGCATTAAAACCGTCTTGTTAAGCTACTGGGACCTCCACTTCTCTTCCAAGGGGCAGTAAAACTGTCTTGTTAAACAACTCTGACCTCCACGTCTCTTCCAAGGGGCATTAAAACAATCTTGTTAAACCACTGTGAACTACACGTCTACTCCAAGGGGCATTAACACCGTATTGTTAAACCACTCTGACCTCCACGTCCCTTCCAAGAGGCATTAAAACTGTCTCGTTAAGCTACTGTGATCTCCACGTCTCTTCCAAGGGGCATTAAAACCTTCTTGTTAGACCAATTTGAAATCCACGTCTCTTCCAAGGGGCATTAAAACCGTTTTGTTAAGCTACTGTGACCTCCACGTCTCTGTCAAGGGGCATTAAAACCATATTGTTAAGCTATGTGACTTTAAAGTCTTTTTCACGGGGCATTAAAATCATCTTGTTAAACCAATCTGACCTCCACGTCTCTTCCAAGGGGCATTAAAACCATCTTTATAAACCACTCTGACCTCCACGTCTCTTCCAAGGGGCATTAAAACGGCCTTGTTAAACCACTCTGAACTCCATGTTTCTTGCAAGGGGCATTAAAACCGTCTTGTTAAACCACTCTGAACTCCACGTCTTTTCCAAGGGGCATTAAAACCGTCTTGGTTAACCACTCTGAACTCCACGTCTCTTCCAAGGGGCATTAAAACTGTTTTGTTTAGCTACTGTGACCTCCACGTCTCTGCCAAGGGGCATTAAAACCGTCTTGTTAAGCTATGTCACTTTAAAGTCTTTTCCAAGTGGCATTAAAACCGTCTTTTTAAACCACTCTGACCTCCACGTCTCTTCCAAAGGGCATTAAAACCGCCTTGTTAAACCACTCTGAACTCCATGTCTCTTCCAAGGGGCAATAAAACCGTCTTGTTAAACCACTCTGAACTCCACGTCTTTTCCAAGGGGCATTAAAACCGTCTTGTTAAACCACTCTGAACTCCACGTCTCTTCCAAGGGGCATTAAAACCGTCTTGTTAAGCTTCTGTGACCTCCACGTCTCTTCTAAGGGGCATTAAAACCATCTTGTTAAACCACTCTGACCTCCACGTCTCTTCCAAGGGGCATTAAAACCGTCCTGTTAAGCTACTGTGACCTCCAAGTCTCTTCCAAGGGGCGTTAAAACCGTCTTGTTAAACCACTCTGATCTCCACGTCTCTTCCAAGGGGCATTAAAACAATCTTGTTAAGCTACTGTGACCTGCACGTCTCTTCCAAGGGGCATTAAAACCGTCTTGTTAAGCTACTGTGACCTCCATGTCTCTTCCAAGGGGCATTAAAACCGTCTTGTTAAACCACTCTGACCTCCATGTCTCTTTCAAGGGACATTAAAACCATCTTGTTAAGCTACTGTGACCTCCACGTCTCTTCCAAGGGGCATTAAAATCGTCTTGTTAAACCACTCTGAACTCCACATCTCTTCTAAGGGGCTTTAAATCTGTCTTGGTAAGCTACTGTGACCTACACATCTTTTCCAACGGGCATTAAAACCGTCTTGTTAAGCTACTGTGACCTCCACGTCTCCTCCAAGGGGCAGTAAAACTGTCTTTTTAAACAACTCTGACCTCCACGTCTCTTCCAAGGGGCATTAAAACCATCTTGTTAAACCACTGTGAACTCCACGTCTCTTTCAAGGGGCATTAAAACCGCCTTGTTAAACCACTCTGAACTCCCCGTCTCTCCCAAGGGGCAGTAAAACCGTCTTGTTAAACCACTCTGACCTCCACGTCTCATCCAACGGGCATTAAAAAAATCTTGTTAAACCACTCTGAACTCCACGTCTCTTCCAAGGGGCATTAAAACCGCCTTGTTAAACCACTCTGAACCCCACGTCTCTTCCAAGGGGCATTAAAACCGTCTTGTTAAACCACTCTGACTTCCACGTCTCTTCAAAAGGGCATTAAAACCGTCTTGTTAAGCTACTGTGACCTCCACATCTCTTCCAAGGGGCATTAAAACCGTGTTGTTAAACCACTCTGATCTCCTTGTCTCTTCCAAGAGGCATTAGAACAATCTTGTTAAGCTACTGTGACCTCCACGTCTCTTCCAAGGGCATTAAAACCGTCTTGCTAAGCTACTGTGACCTCCATGTCTCTTCCAAGGGGCATTAAAACCGACTTGTTAAACCACTCTGACCTCCACGTCTCTTCCAAGGGGCATTTAAACCATCTTGTTAAGCTACTGTGACCTCCATGTTTCTTCCAAGGGGCAATAAAACCGTCTTGTTAAACCACTCTGAACTCCACATCTCTTCCAAGGGGCATTAAATCCGTCTTGTTAAGATACTGTGACCTCCATATCCTTTCGAAAGGGCATTAAAACCGTCTTGTTAAGCTACTGTGACCTCCGCGTCTCTTCCAAGGGGCAGTAAAACTGACTTGTTAAACAACTCTGACCTCCACGTCTCTTCCAAGGGGCATTAAAACCATCTTGTTAAATCACTGAGAACTCCACGCCTCTTCCAAGGGGCATTTAAACCGCCTTGTTAAACTAGTCTGAACTCCACGTCTCTTCCAAGGGGCATTTAAACAGTCTTGTTAAACCACAGTGACCTCCACGTCTCTTCCAAGGGGCATTAAAACCGTCTTGTTAAACCATTCTGAACTCCACGTCTCTTCCAAGGGGCTTTAAAACCGCCTTGTTAAACCACTCTGAACTCCACGTCTCTTCCAAGGGGCATTTAAACCGTCTTGTTAAACCACTGTGACCTCCATGTCTCTTCTAAGGGGCATTAAAACCGTCTTATTAAGCTACTGTGACCTCCACGTCTCTTCTAAGGGGCATTAAAACTGTCTTGTTAAACCACTCTGACCTGCACGTCTCTTCCAAGGGGCATTAAAACGGCCTTGTTAAACCACTCTGAACTCCATGTCTCTTGCAAGGGGCATTAAAACCGTCTTGTTAAAGCACTCTGAACTCCACGTCTTTTCCAAGGTTCATTAAAACCATGTTGTTTAACCACTCTGAACTCCACGTCTCTTCGAAGGGGCATTAAAACTGTTTTGTTTAGCTACTGTGACCTCCACGTCTCTGCCAAGGGGCATTAAAACCGTCTTGTTAAGCTATGTCACTTTACAGTCTTTTCCAAGTGGCATTAAAACCGTCTTTTTAAACCACTCTGACCTCCACGTCTCTTCCAAAGGGCAATAAAACCGCCTTGTTAAACCACTCTGAACTCCATGTCTCTTCCAAGGGGCAATAAAACCGTCTTGTTAAACCACTCTGAACTCCACGTCTTTTCCAAGGGGCATTAAAACCGTCTTGTTAAACCACTCTGAACTCCACGTCTCTTCCAAGGGGCATTAAAACCGTCTTGTTAAGCTTCTGTGACCTCCACGTCTCTTCTAAGGGGCATTAAAACCATCTTGTTAAACCACTCTGACCTCCACGTCTCTTCCAAGGGGCATTAAAACCGTCTTGTTAAGCTACTGTGACCTCCAAGTCTCTTCCAAGGGGCGTTAAAACAGTCTTGTTAAACCACTCTGATCTCCACGTCTCTTCCAAGGGGCATTAAAACAATCTTGTTAAGCTACTGTGACCTGCACGTCTCTTCCAAGGGGCATTAAAACCGTCTTGTTAAGCTACTGTGACCTCCATGTCTCTTCCAAGGGGCATTAAAACCGTCTTGTTAAACCACTCTGACCTCCACGTCTCTTTCAAGGGACATTAAAACCATCTTGTTAAGCTACTGTGACCTCCACGTCTCTTCCAAGGGGCATTAAAATCGTCTTGTTAAACCACTCTGAACTCCACATCTCTTCTAAGGGGCATTAAATCTGTCTTGGTAAGCTACTGTGACCTCCACATCTTTTCCAACGGGCATTAAAACCGTCTTGTTAAGCTACTGTGACCTCCACGTCTCCTCCAAGGGGCAGTAAAACTGTCTTTTTAAACAACTCTGACCTCCACGTCTCTTCCAAGAGGCATTAAAACCATCTTGTTAAACCACTCTGAACTCCACGTCTCTTTCAAGGGGCATTAAAACCGCCTTGTTAAACCACTCTGAACTCCCCGTCTCTCCCAAGGGGCAGTAAAACCGTCTTGTTAAACCACTCTGACCTCCACGTCTCTTCCAACGGGCATTAAAAAAATCTTGTTAAACTACTCTGAACTCCACGTCTCTTCCAAGGGGCATTAAAACCGCCTTGTTAAACCACTCTGAACCCCACGTCTCTTCCAAGGGGCATTAAAACCGTCTTGTTAAACCACTCTGACTTCCACGTCTCTTCAAAGGGGCATTAAAACCGTCTTGTTAAGCTACTGTGACCTCTACATCTCTTCCAAGGGGCATTAAAACCGTGTTGTTAAACCACTCTTATCTCCTTGTCTCTTCCAAGAGGCATTAGAACAATCTTGTTAAGCTACTGTGACCTCCACGTCTCTTCCAAGGGCATTAAAACCGTCTTGTTAAGCTACTGTGACCTCCATGTCTCTTCCAAGGGGCATTAAAACCGATTTGTTAAACCACTCTGACCTCCACGTCTCTTCCAAGGGGCATTTAAACCATCTTGTTAAGCTACTGTGACCTCCACGTTTCTTCCAAGGGGCAATAAAACCGTCTTGTTAAACCACTCTGAACTCCACATCTCTTCCAAGGGGCATTAAATCCGTCTTGTTAAGATACTGTGACCTTAATATCCTTTCGAAAGGGCATTAAAACCGTCTTGTTAAGCTACTGTGACCTCCGCGTCTCTTCCAAGGGGCAGTAAAACTGTCTTGTTAAACAACTCTGACCTCCACGTCTCTTCCAAGGGGCATTAAAACCATCTTGTTAAATCACTGAGAACTCCACGCCTCTTCCAATGGGCATTAAAACCGCCTTGTTAAACAGCTCTGAACTCCACGTCTCTTCCAAGGGGCATTTAAACAGTCTTGTTAAACCACAGTGACCTCCACGTCTCTTCCAAGGGGCATTAAAACCGTCTTGTTAAACCATTCTGAACTCCACGTCTCTTCCAAGGGGCTTTAAAACCGCCTTGTTAAACCACTCTGAACTCCACGTCTCTTCCAAGGGGCATTTAAACCATCTTGTTAAACCACTGTGACCTCCATGTCTCTTCTAAGGGGCATTAAAACCGTCTTATTAAGCTACTGTGACCTCCACGTCTCTTCTAAGGGGCATTAAAACTGTCTTGTTAAACCACTCTGACCTCCTCTTCTTTTCCAAGGGGCATTAAAACCGTCTTTTTAAACCTTTGTGAATTCCACGTCTCTTCCAAGGGGCATTAAAACCATCTTGTTAAGCTACTGTGACCTCCACGTGTCTTCCAAGGGGCAGTAAAGCGTATTGTTAAACCACTCTGACCTCCTCGTCTCTTCCAAGGGGCATTAAAACAATCTTGTTAAACCACTCTGAACTCCATGTCTCTTCCAAGGTGCATTAAAACCGCCTTCTTAAACCACTCTGAACTCCATGTCTCTTCCAAGGGGCAGTAAAACGGTGTTGTTAAACCACTCTTATCTCCTTGTCTCTTCCAAGAGGCATTAGAACAATCTTGTTAAGCTACTGTGACCTCCACGTCTCTTCCAAGGGCATTAAAACCGTCTTGTTAAGCTACTGTGACCTCCATGTCTCTTCCAAGGGGCATTAAAACCGATTTGTTAAACCACTCTGACCTCCACATCTCTTCCAAGGGGCATTTAAACCATCTTGTTAAGCTACTGTGACCTCCACGTTTCTTCCAAGGGGCAATAAAACCGTCTTGTTAAACCACTCTGAACTCCACATCTCTTCCAAGGGGCACTAAATCCGTCTTGTTAAGATACTGTGACCTCCATATCCTTTCGAAAGGGCATTAAAACCGTCTTGTTAAGCTACTGTGACCTCCGCGTCTCTTCCAAGGGGCAGTAAAACTGTCTTGTTAAACAACTCTGACCTCCACGTCTCTTCCAAGGGGCATTAAAACCATCTTGTTAAATCACTGAGAACTCCACGCCTCTTCCAATGGGCATTAAAACCGCCTTGTTAAACAGCTCTGAACTCCACGTCTCTTCCAAGGGGCATTTAAACAGTCTTGTTAAACCACAGTGACCTCCACGTCTCTTCCAAGGGGCATTAAAACCGTCTTGTTAAACCATTCTGAACTCCACGTCTCTTCCAAGGGGCTTTAAAACCGCCTTGTTAAACCACTCTGAACTCCACGTCTCTTCCAAGGGGCATTTAAACCATCTTGTTAAACCACTGTGACCTCCATGTCTCTTCTAAGGGGCATTAAAACCGTCTTATTAAGCTACTGTGACCTCCACGTCTCTTCTAAGGGGCATTAAAACTGTCTTGTTAAACCACTCTGACCTCCTCTTCTTT
This sequence comes from Phyllobates terribilis, assembly GCF_046119375.1. Classification (NCBI taxonomy): domain Eukaryota; kingdom Metazoa; phylum Chordata; class Amphibia; order Anura; family Dendrobatidae; genus Phyllobates; species Phyllobates terribilis. Next base: position 529,632,587 of record NW_027362762.1, on the reverse strand, counting down.
TCCAAGGGGCATTAAAACCGTCTTTTTAAACCTTTGTGAATTCCACGTCTCTTCCAAGGGGCATTAAAACCATCTTGTTAAGCTACTGTGACCTCCACGTGTCTTCCAAGGGGCAGTAAAGCGTATTGTTAAACCACTCTGACCTCCTCGTCTCTTCCAAGGGGCATTAAAACAATCTTGTTAAACCACTCTGAACTCCATGTCTCTTCCAAGGTGCATTAAAACCGCCTTCTTAAACCACTCTGAACTCCATGTCTCTTCCAAGGGGCAGTAAAACGGTGTTGTTAAACCACTCTTATCTCCTTGTCTCTTCCAAGAGGCATTAGAACAATCTTGTTAAGCTACTGTGACCTCCACGTCTCTTCCAAGGGCATTAAAACCGTCTTGTTAAGCTACTGTGACCTCCATGTCTCTTCCAAGGGGCATTAAAACCGATTTGTTAAACCACTCTGACCTCCACATCTCTTCCAAGGGGCATTTAAACCATCTTGTTAAGCTACTGTGACCTCCACGTTTCTTCCAAGGGGCAATAAAACCGTCTTGTTAAACCACTCTGAACTCCACATCTCTTCCAAGGGGCACTAAATCCGTCTTGTTAAGATACTGTGACCTCCATATCCTTTCGAAAGGGCATTAAAACCGTCTTGTTAAGCTACTGTGACCTCCGCGTCTCTTCCAAGGGGCAGTAAAACTGTCTTGTTAAACAACTCTGACCTCCACGTCTCTTCCAAGGGGCATTAAAACCATCTTGTTAAATCACTGAGAACTCCACGCCTCTTCCAATGGGCATTAAAACCGCCTTGTTAAACAGCTCTGAACTCCACGTCTCTTCCAAGGGGCATTTAAACAGTCTTGTTAAACCACAGTGACCTCCACGTCTCTTCCAAGGGGCATTAAAACCGTCTTGTTAAACCATTCTGAACTCCACGTCTCTTCCAAGGGGCTTTAAAACCGCCTTGTTAAACCACTCTGAACTCCACGTCTCTTCCAAGGGGCATTTAAACCATCTTGTTAAACCACTGTGACCTCCATGTCTCTTCTAAGGGGCATTAAAACCGTCTTATTAAGCTACTGTGACCTCCACGTCTCTTCTAAGGGGCATTAAAACTGTCTTGTTAAACCACTCTGACCTCCTCTTCTTTTCCAAGGGGCATTAAAACCGTCTTTTTAAACCTTTGTGAATTCCACGTCTCTTCCAAGGGGCATTAAAACCATCTTGTTAAGCTACTGTGACCTCCACGTGTCTTCCAAGGGGCAGTAAAGCGTATTGTTAAACCAATCTGACCTCCTCGTCTCTTCCAAGGGGCATTAAAACAATCTTGTTAAACCACTCTGAACTCCATGTCTCTTCCAAGGTGCATTAAAACCGCCTTCTTAAACCACTCTGAACTCCATGTCTCTTCCAAGGGGCAGTAAAACGGTGTTGTTAAACCACTCTTATCTCCTTGTCTCTTCCAAGAGGCATTAGAACAATCTTGTTAAGCTACTGTGACCTCCACGTCTCTTCCAAGGGCATTAAAACCGTCTTGTTAAGCTACTGTGACCTCCATGTCTCTTCCAAGGGGCATTAAAACCGATTTGTTAAACCACTCTGACCTCCACGTCTCTTCCAAGGGGCATTTAAACCATCTTGTTAAGCTACTGTGACCTCCACGTTTCTTCCAAGGGGCAATAAAACCGTCTTGTTAAACCACTCTGAACTCCACATCTCTTCCAAGGGGCATTAAATCCGTCTTGTTAAGATACTGTGACCTCCATATCCTTTCGAAAGGGCATTAAAACCGTCTTGTTAAGCTACTGTGACCTCCGCGTCTCTTCCAAGGGGCAGTAAAACTGTCTTGTTAAACAACTCTGACCTCCACGTCTCTTCCAAGGGGCATTAAAACCATCTTGTTAAATCACTGAGAACTCCACGCCTCTTCCAATGGGCATTAAAACCGCCTTGTTAAACAGCTCTGAACTCCACGTCTCTTCCAAGGGGCATTTAAACAGTCTTGTTAAACCACAGTGACCTCCACGTCTCTTCCAAGGGGCATTAAAACCGTCTTGTTAAACCATTCTGAACTCCACGTCTCTTCCAAGGGGCTTTAAAACCGCCTTGTTAAACCACTCTGAACTCCACGTCTCTTCCAAGGGGCATTTAAACCATCTTGTTAAACCACTGTGACCTCCATGTCTCTTCTAAGGGGCATTAAAACCGTCTTATTAAGCTACTGTGACCTCCACGTCTCTTCTAAGGGGCATTAAAACTGTCTTGTTAAACCACTCTGACCTCCTCTTCTTTTCCAAGGGGCATTAAAACCGTCTTTTTAAACCTTTGTGAATTCCACGTCTCTTCCAAGGGGCATTAAAACCATCTTGTTAAGCTACTGTGACCTCCACGTGTCTTCCAAGGGGCAGTAAAGCGTATTGTTAAACCACTCTGACCTCCTCGTCTCTTCCAAGGGGCATTAAAACAATCTTGTTAAACCACTCTGAACTCCATGTCTCTTCCAAGGTGCATTAAAACCGCCTTCTTAAACCACTCTGAACTCCATGTCTCTTCCAAGGGGCAGTAAAACGGTGTTGTTAAACCACTCTGACCTCCACGTCTCTTCCAAGGGGCATTAAAACCATCTTGTTAATCCACTCTGAACTCCACGTCTCTTCCAAGGGGCATTAAAACCGCCTTGTTAAACCACTCTGAACTCCACGTCTTTTCCAAGGGGCATTAAAACCGTTTTATTAAGCTACTGTGACTTCCACGTATCTTCTAAGCGGCATTAAAACCATCTTGTTAAACGATTTGACCTCCACGTCTTTTCCAAGGGGCATTAAAACCGTCTTGTTAAACCACTCTGAATTTCATGTCTCTTCCAAGGGGCATTAAATCCGTCTTGTTAAGGTACTGTGACCTCCACGTCTTTTCCAAAGGGCAGTAAAACCTTCTTGTTAAACCACTCTGACCTCCACGTCTCCTCCAAGGGTTATTAACAAAGTCTTGTTAAACCACTCTGACCTCCATGTCCCTTCCAAGGGGCATTAAAACCGTCTTGTTAAGCTACTGTGATCTCCCCGTCTCTTCCAAGGGGTATTAAAACCGTCTTGTTAAAAAACTCTGACCTCCACGTCTCTTCCAAGGGGCATTAACACCATCTTGTTAAACCACTCTGACCTCCACGTCCCTTCCAAGGGGCATTAAAACAGTCTTGTTAAGCTACTGTGATCTCCACGTCTCTTCCAAGGGGCATTAAAACCTTCTTGTTAGACCACTCTGAAATTGACGTCTCTTCCAAGGGGCATTTAAACCGTTTTGTTAAGCTACTGTGACCTCCATGTCTCTGTCAAGGGGCATTAAAACCGTCTTGTTAAGCTATGTGACTTTAAAGTCTTTTTCAAGGGGCATTAAAATGGTCTTGGTAAAGAACTCTGACCTCCACGTCTCTTCCAAGGGGCATTAAAACCATCTTGTTAAACCACTCTGAACTCCACGTCTCTTCCAAGGGGCATTAAAACCGCCTTGTTAAACCACTCTGAACTCCACGTCTCTTCCAAGGGGTCAGTAAAACCGTCTTGTTAAACCACTCTGACCTTTACGTCTCTTCCAACGGGCATTAAAACCATCTTGTTAAACCACTCTGAACTCCATGTCTCTTCCAAGGGGCATTAAAACCGCCTTGTTAAACCACTCTGAACTCCACGTTTCTCTTCCAAGGGGCATTAAAACCGTCTTGTTAAACCACTCTGACCTCCACGTGTCTTCCAAGGGGCATTAAAACCGTCTTGTTAAACCACTCTGAACTCCACGTCTCTTCCAAGGGGTATTAAAACCGTCATGTTAAGCTACTGTGACGTCCACATCTCTTCCAAGGGGCATTAAAACCGTGTTGTTATACCACTCTGATCTCCACGTCTCTTCCAAGAGGCATTAGAACAATCTTCTTAAGCTACTGTGACCTCCACGTCTCTTCCAAGGGGTATTAAAACAGTCTTGTTAAGCTACTGTGACCTCCATGTCTTTTCCAAGGGGCATTAAAACCGACTTGTTAAACCACTCTGACCTCCAAGTCTCTTCCAAGGGGCATTAAAACCATCTTGTTAAGCTACTGTGACCTCCACGTCTCTTCCAAGGGGCATTAAAACCGTCTTGTTAAAGCACTCTGAACTCCACATCTCTTCAAAGGGGCATTAAATCCGTCTTGTTAAGCTACTGTGACCTCCACATCTTTTCCAACGGGCATTAACACCATCTTGTTAAGCTACTGGGACCTCCACTTCTCTTCCAAGGGGCAGTAAAACTGTCTTGTTAAACAACTCTGACCTCCACGTCTCTTCCAAGGGGCATTAAAACAATCTTGTTAAACCACTGTGAACTACACGTCTCCTCCAAGGGGCATTAACACCGTCTTGTTAAACCACTCTGACCTCCAAGTCCCTTCAAAGAGGCATTAAAACCGTCTCGTTAAGCTACTGTGATCTCCACGTCTCTTCCAAGGGGCATTAAAACCTTCTTGTTAGACCAATTTGAAATCCACGTCTCTTCCAAGGGGCATTAAAATCGTTTTGTTAAGCTACTGTGACCTCCACGTCTCTGTCAAGGGGCATTAAAACCATATTGTTAAGCTATGTGACTTTAAAGTCTTTTTCACGGGGCATTAAAACCGTCTTGTTAAACCAATTTGACCTCCACGTCTCTTCCAAGGGGCATTAAAACCATCTTTATAAACCACTCTGACCTCCACGTCTCTTCCAAGGGGCATTAAAACCGCCTTGTTAAACCACTCTGAACTCCATGTCTCTTGCAAGGGGCATTAAAACCATCTTGTTAAACCACTCTGAACTCCACGTCTTTTCCAAGAGGCATTAAAACCGTCTTGTTTAACCACTCTGAACTCCACGTCTCTTCCAAGGGGCATTAAAACTGTTTTGTTTAGCTACTGTGACCTCCACGTCTCTTCCAAGGGGCATTTAAACCGTCTTGTTAAGCTTTTGTGACCTCCACGTCTCTTCTAAGTGGCATTAAAACCATCTTGTTAAAAAACTCTGACCTCCACGTCTCTTCCAAGGGGCATTAAAACCATCTTGTTAAGCTATTGTGACCTCCAAGTCTCTTCCAAGGGGCTTTAAAACCGTATTGTTAAACCACTCTGATCTCCACGTCTCTTCCAAGGGGCATTAAAACAATCTTGTTAAGCTACTGTGACCTGCACGTCTCTTCCAAGGGGCATTAAAACCGTCTTGTTAAGCTACTGTGACCTCCATGTCTCTTCCAAGGGGCATTAAAACCGTCTTGTTAAACCACTCTGACCTCCACGTCTCTTTCAAGGGACATTAAAACCATCCTGTTAAGCTACTGTGACCTCCACGTCTCTTCCAAGTGGCATTAAAACCGTCTTGTTAAACCACTCTGAACTCCACGTCTCTTCCAAGGGGGATTAAAACCGTCTTTTTAAACCACTCTGACTTCCACCTCTCTTTCAAGGGCCATTAAAACCGTCTTGTTAAACCACTCTGAACTCCACGTCTCTTCAAAGGGGCATTAAAACCGTCTTGTTAAGCTACTGTGACCTCCACATCTCTTCCAAGGGACATTTAAACCGTGTTGTTAAACCACTCTGATCTCCTTGTCTCTTCCAAGAGGCATTAGAACAATCTTGTTAAGCTACTGTGACCTCCACGTCTCTTCCAAGGGCATTAAAACCGTCTTGTTAAGCTACTATGACCTCCATGTCTCTTCCAAGGGGCATTAAAATCGACTTGTTAAACCACTCTGACCTCCACGTCTCTTCCAAGGGGCATTAAAACCATCTTGTTAAGCTTCTGTGACCTCCACGTTTCTTCCAAGGGGCAATAAAACCGTCTTGCTAAACCACTCTGAACTCCACATCCTTTCGAAAGGGCATTAAAACCGTCTTGTTATGCTACTGTGACCTCCGCGTCTCTTCCAAGGGGCAGTAAAACTGTCTTGTTAAACAACTCTGACCTCCACGTCTCTTCCAAGGGGCATTAAAACCATCTTGTTAAATCACTGAGAACTCCACGCCTCTTCCAAGGGGCATTAAAACCGCCTTGATAAACTACTCTGAACTCCACGTCTCTTCCAAGGGGCATTTAAACAGTCTTGTTAAACCACAGTGACCTCCACGTCTCTTTCAAGGGGCATTAAAACCGTCTTGTTAAACCATTCTGAACTCCACGTCTCTTCCAAGGGGCATTAAAACCGTCTTATTAAGCTACTGTGACCTCCACGTCTCTAATAAGGGGCATTAAAACCGTCTTGTTAAACCACTCTGACTCCCACGTCTTTTCCAAGGGGCATTAAAACCGTCTTTTTAAACCTCTCTGCATTCCACGTCTCTTCCAAGGGGCATTAAAACCGTCTTGATAAGCTACTTTGACCTCCACGTCTCATCCAAGGGGCATTAAAACCGTCTTGTTTAGCTACTGTGACCTCCACGTCTTTTCCAACAGGGATTACAACCGTCTTGTTAAGGTACTGTGACCTCCACGTCTATTCCAAGGGGCTGTAAAACCGTATTGTTAAACCACTCTGACCTCTACGTCTCTTCCAAGGGGCATTAAAACCATCTTGTTAAACCACTCTGAACTCCACGTCTCTTCCAAGGGGCATTAAAACCGTCTTTTTAAACCACTCTGACCTCCTCGTCTCTTCCAAGGGCCATTAAAACCGTCTTGTTAAACCACTCTGAACTCAACATCTCTTTCAAGGGGCATTAAAACCATCTTGTTAAACCACTCTGAACGCCACGTCTCTTCCAAGGAGCATTAAAACCGTCTTGTTAAGCTACTGTGACCTCCACGTCTCTTCTAAGGGGCATTAAAACCGTCTTGTTAAACCACTCTGACCTCCACGTCTCTTCCAAGGGGCATTAAAACCGTCTTGTTAACCTACTGCCACCTCCACATCTCTTCCTAGGTGCATTAAAACCGTCTTGTTAAACCACTCTGATCTCCACGTCTCTTCCAAGGGGCTTTAAAACAATCTTGTTAAGCTACAGTGACCTCCACGTCTCCTCCAAGGGGCATTAAAACCATCTTGTTAAGCTACTGTGACCTCCATGTCTCTTCCAAGGGGCATTAAAACCGTCTTGTTAAACCACTCTGACCTCCACGTCCCTTCCAAGGGGCATTAAAACTGTCTTGTTAAGCTACTGTGATCTCCACGTCTCTTCCAAGGGGCATTAAAACAATCTTGTTTAACCACTCTGAACTCCACGTCTCTTCCAAGGGGTATTAAAACTGTTTTGTTTAGCTACTGTGACCTCCACGTCTCTGCCAAGGGGCATTAAAAACGTCTTGTTAAGCTATGTGACTTTAAAGTCTTTTCCAAGGGGCATAAAACCGTCTTGTTATACCACTCTGACCTCCACGTCTCTTCCAAGGGGCATTAAAGCCGCCTTGTTAAACCACTCTGAACTCCATGTCTCTTCCAAGGGGCATTAAAACCGTCTTGTTAAACCCCTCTGAACTCCACGTCTTTTCCAAGGGGCATTAAAACCGTCTTGTTAAACCACTCTGAACTCCACGTCTCTTCCAAGGAGCATTAAAACCATCTTTTTAAGCTTCTGTGACCTCCACGTCTCTTCTAAGGGGCATTAAAACCGTCTAGTTAAACCACTCTGACCTCCACGTCTCTTCCAAGGGGCATTAAAACCGTCTTGTTAAGCTACTGTGACCTCCACGTCTCTTCTAAGGGGCATTAAAACCGTCTTGTTAAACCACTCTGATCTCCACGTCTGTTACAAGGAGCATTAAAACAATCTTGTTAAGCTACTGTGACCTCCACGTCTCTTCCAGGGGGCATTAAAACCGTCTTGTTAAGCTACTGTGACCTCCATGTATCTTCCAAGGGGCATTAAAACCTTTTTGTTAAACCACTCTGAACTCCATGTCTCTTCCAAGGGGCATTAAAACCGTCTTGTTAAGCTACTGTGACCTCCACGTCTCTTCCAAGGGGCAGTAAAACTGTCTTTTTAAACAACTCTGACCTCCACGTCTCTTCCAAGGGGCATTGAAACCATCTTGTTAAACCACTGTGATCTCCACGTCTCTTTCAAGGGGCATTAAAACCGCCTTGTTAAACCACTCTGAACTCCCCGTCTCTTCCAAGGGGCAGTAAAACCATGTTGTTAAACCACTCTGACGTCCACGTCTCTTCCAACGGGCATTAAAACCACCATTTTGTTAAACCACTCTGAACTCCACGTCTCTTCCAAGGGGCATTAAAACCGCCTTGTTAAACCACTCTGAACTCCACATCTCTTCCAAGGGGCATTAAAACCGTCTTGTTAAACCACTCTGAACTCCACGTCTCTTCCAAGGGGCATTAAAACCGTCTTATTAAGCTACTGTGACCTCCACGTCTCTAATAAGGGGCATTAAAACTGTCTTGTTAAACCACTCTGACCTCCACGTCTTTTCCAAGGGGCATTAAAACCGTCGTGTTTAACCTCTCTGAATTCCACGTCTCTTCCAAGGGGCATTAAAACCGTCTTGATAAGCTACTTTGACCTCCACGTCTCCTCCAAGGGGCATTAAAACCGTCTTATTAAGCTACTGTGACCTCCACGTCTTTTCCAACAGACATTAAAAACGTCTTGTTAAGCTACTGTGACCTCCACGTCTCTTCCAAGGGGCAGTAAAACCAAATTGTTAAACCACTCTGACCTCCACGTCTCTTCCAAGGGGCATTAAAACCATCTTGTTAAACCACTCTGAACTCCACATCTCTTCCAAGGGGCAGTAAAACCGTCTTGTTAAACCACTCTGATCTCCACGTCTCTTCCAAGGGGCATTAAAACCATCGTGTTAAACCACTCTGAACTCCACGTCTCTTCCAAGGGGCATTAAAACCGTCTTGTTAAACCACTGTGAACTCCACGTCTTTTACAAGGGGCATTAAAACCGTCTTATTAAGCTACTGCGACCACCACGTCTCTTCTAAGCGGCATTAAAACCGTCTTGTTAAACCATTTGACCTCCACGTCTTTTCCAAGGGGCATTAAAACAGTCATGTTAAACCACTCTGAATTCCACGTCTCTTCCAAGGGGCATTAAACCCGTCTTGTTAAGCTACTGTGACCTCCACATCTTTTCCAAAGGGCAGTAAACCTTCTTGTTAAACCACTCTGACCTCCACGTCCCTTCCAAGGGGCATTAAAACCGTCTTCTTAAGCTACTGTGATCTCCACGTCTCTTCCAAGGGGCATTAAAACCGTCTTTTTAAACAACTCTGACCTCCACGTCTCCTCCAAGGGGCATTAACACCGTCTTGTTAAATCACTCTGACCTCCACGTCCCTTTCAAGGGGCATTAAAACCATCTTGTTAAGCTACTGTGATCTCCACGTCTCTTCCAAGTGGCATTAAAACCGTCTTGTTAAACCACTCTGAACGCTACATCTGTTCCAAGGGGCATTAAAACCGTTTTGTTAAGCTACTGTGACCTCCACGTCTCTGCCCAGGCGCATTAAAACCGTCTTGTTAAGCTATGTGACTTTAAATTCTTTTTCAAGGGGCATTAAAACCGTCTTGTTAAACCCCTCTGAACTCCACGTCTCTTTCAAGGGGCATTAAAACCGTCTTTTTAAACCACTCTGACCTCCACGTCTCTTCCAAGGGGCATGAAAACCGTCTTTTTAAACCACTCTGACCTCTACGTCTCTTCCAAGGGGCATGAAAACCGTCTTGTTAAACCACTCTGAACTCTACGTCTCTTCCAAGGGGCATTAAAACCGCCTTGTTAAACCACTCTGAAATCCACGTCTCTACCAAGGGGCATTAAAACCGTCTTTTTAAACGACTCTGACCTCCACGTCTCTTCCAAGGGGCATTAAACCGTCTTGTTAAACCACTCTGAACAACACGTCTCTTCCAAGGGGCATTAAAACCATCTTGTTAAACCACTCTGAACTCCACGTCTCTTCCAAGGAGCATTAAAACCGTCTTGTTAAGCTACTGTGACCTCCACGTCTCTTCTAAGGGGCATTAAAACCGTCTTGTTAAACCACTCTGACCTCCACGTCTCTTCCAAGGGGCATTAAAACCGTCTTGTTAAGCTACTGTCTCCTCCACATCTCTTCCTAGGGGCATTAAAACCATCTTGTTAAACCACTCTGATCTCCACGTCTCTTAAAAGGGGCATTAAAACAATCTTGTTAAGCTACTGTGACCTCCACGTCTCTACCAAGGGGCATTAAAACCGTCTTGTTAAGCTACTGTGACCTCCATGTCTCTTCCAAGAGGCATTAAAACCGTCTTGTTAAACCACTCTGACCTCCACGTCCCTTCCAAGGGGCATTAAAACTGTCTGGTTAAGCTACTGTGATCTCCACGTCTCTTCCAAGGGGCATTAAAACCGTCTTATTAAACGACTCTGAACTCCACGTCTCTTCCAAGGGGCATTAAAACTGTTTTGTTTAGCTACTATGACCTCCACGTCTCTGCCAAGGGGCATTAAAACCGTCTTGTTAAGCTATGTGACTTTAAAGTCTTTTCCAAGGGGCATTAAAACCGTCTTGTTAAACCACTCTGAACTCCATGTCTCTTCCAAGGGGCATTAAAACCGTCTTGTTAAACCACTTTGAACTCCACCTCTCTTCCAAGGGGCATTAAAACCACCTTGTTAAAATACTCTGAACTCCATGTCTCTTCCAAGGGGCATTAAAACCGTCTTGTTAAACCACTCTGAACTCCACGTCTTTTCCAAGGGGCATTAAAACCGTCTTGTTAAACCACTCTGAACTCCACGTCTCTTCCAAGGAGCATTAAAACCGTCTTGTTAAGCTACTATGACCTCCACGTCTCTTCTAAGGGGCATTAAAACCGTCTTGTTAAACCACTCTGACCTCCACGTCTCTTCCAAGGGGCATTAAAACCGTCTTGTTAAGCTACTGTGACCTCCATATCTCTTCCTAGGGGCATTAAAACCGTCTTGTTAAACCAATGTGATCTCCACGTCTCTTCCAAGGAGCATTAAAACAATCTTGTTAAGCTACTGTGACCTCCACGTCTCTTCCAAGGGGCATTAAAACCGTCTTGTTAAGCTACTGAGACTTCCATGTCTCTTCCAAGGGGCATTAAAACCGTCTTGTTAAACCACTCTGACCTCCACGTCTCTTCCAAGGGGCATTAAAACCATCTTGTTAAGCTACTGTGACCTCCACGTCTCTTCCAAGGGGCATTAAAACCGTCTTGTTAATCCACTCTGAACTCCACATCTCTTCCAAGGGGCATTACATCCGTCTTGTTAAGCTACTGTGACCTCCACATCTTTTCCAATGGGAATTAAAACCGTCTTGTAAAGATAATGTGACCTCCACGTCTCCTCCAAGGGGCAGTAAAACTGTCTTTTTAAACAACTCTGACCTCCACGTCTCTTCCAACGGGCATTAAAACCATCTTGTTAAAACACTCTGAACTCCACGTCTCTTCCAAGGGGCATTAACACCGTCCTGTTAAACCACTCTGACCTCCACATCTTTTCCAAGTGGCATTAAAAAAGTCTTGTTAAAACCACTCTGAATTCCACGTATCTTCCAAGGAGCATTAAAACCATCTTCATAAGCTACTTTGACCTCCACGTCTCTTCCAAGGGACATTAAAACCGTCTTGTTAAGCCACTGTGACCTCCACATCTCTTCCAAGAGGCATTAAAACCGTCTTGTTAAACCACTGTGACCTCTACGTCTCTTCCAAGGGGCATTAAACCCGTCTTGTTAAACCACTCTGATCTCCACGTCTCTTCCAAGGGGCATTAAAGCCGTCTTGTTAAATCACTCTGAACTCCACGTCTCTTCCAAGGGGCATTAAAACCATCTTGTGAAACCAATCTGAACTCCACGTCTCTTTCAAGGAGCATTAATACCGTCTTGTTAAGCTACGGTGACCTCCACGTCTCTTCTAAGGGGCATTAAAACAATCTTGTTAAGCTACTGTGACCTCCACGTCTCTACCAAGGGGCATTAAAACTGTCTTGTTAAGCTACTGTGACCTCCATGTCTCTTCCAAGGGGCATTAAAACCGTCTTGCTAAACCACTCTGACCTCCACGTCTCCTCCAAGGGGCATTAAACCGTCTTGTTAAGCTATGTGACTTTAAAGTCTTTTCCAGGGGCATTAAAACCGTCTTGTTAAACCACTCTGACCTCCATGTCTCTTCCAAGGGGCATTATAACCGCCTTGTTAAACCACTCTGAACTCCATGTCTCTCCCAAGGGGCATTAAAACCGTCTTGTTAAACCACTCTGAACTCCACGTCTTTTCCAAGGGGCATTAAAACCGTCTTGTTAAACCACTCTGAACTCCACGTCTCGTCCAAGGAGTATTAAAACCGTCTTGTTAAGCTACTGTGACCTCCACGTCTCTTCTAAGGGGCATTAAAACCATCTTGTTAAACCACTCTGACCTCCACGTCTCTTCCAAGGGGCATTAAAACCATCTTGTTAAGCTACTGTGACCTCCACATTTCTTCCAAGGGGCATTAAAACCGTCTTGCTAAACCACTCTGATCTCCACGTCTCTTCCAAGGGGCATTAAAACATTCTTGTTAAGCTACTGTGAAATCCACATCTCTTTCAAGGGGCATTAAAACCGTCTTGTTAAGCTACTATGACCTCTATGTCTCTTCCAAGGGGCATTAAAACCGTCTTGTTAAACCACTCTGACTTCCACTTCTCTTCCAAGGGGCATTAAAACCATCTTGTTAAGCTACTGTGACCTCCACGTCTCTTCCAAGGGGCATTAAAACCATCTTGTTAAACGACTCTGAACTCCACATCTCTTCCAAGGGGCATTAAATCCGTCTTGTTAATCTACTGTGACCTCAACATCTTTTCCAACGGGCATTAAAACCGTCATGTTAAGCTGCTGTGACCTCCACGTCTCATCCAAGGTGCAGTAAAAGTGTCTTTTTAAACAACTCTGACCTCCACGTCTCTTCCAAGGGGCATTAAAAGCATCTTGTTAAACCACTGTGAACTCCACGTCTCTTCCAAGGGGCATTACAACCGTCTTGTTAAACCACTCTGAATTCCACGTATCTTCCAAGGGGCATTAAAACCGTCTTGATAAGCTACTTTGACCTCCACGTCTCTTCCAAGGGGCATTAAAACCGTCTTTTTAAGCCACTGTGACCTCCACGTCTCTTGCAAGGGGCATTAAAACCTTCTTGTTAAACGACTCTGACCTCCACGTCTCTTCCAAGGGGTATGAAAACCATCTTGTTAAGCTACTGTGACCTCCACGTCTCTTCCAAGGGGCATTAAAACCGTCTTGTTAAACCACTCTGATCTCCACGTCTCTTTTAAGGGGCGTTAAAACCGTCTTGTTAAGCTACTGTGACCTCCACGTCTCTTTCAAGGGGCATTAAAACCGTCTTGTTAAGCTGCAGTGACCTCCACGTCTCTTCCAAGGGGCATTAAAACCGTCTTGTTAAACCACTCTGAACTCTATGTCTCTTCCAAGGGACATTAAAACCGACTTGTCAAGCTACTGTGACCTCCACGTCACTTCCAAGGGGCATTAAAACCGTCTTGTTAAACCACTCTGACCTCCACGTCCCTTCCAAGGGTCATTAAAACCACCTTGTTAAGCTACTGTGACCTCCACGTCTTTTCCAAGGGGCATTAAATCCGTCTTGTTAAACCACTCTGAACTCCATTAACCTTCCAAGGGGCATTAAAACCCTCTTGTTAAGCTACTGTGACCTCCACGTCTCTTCCAAGGGGCATTAAAACAGTCTTGTTAAGCTACTGTGACCTTCATGTCTTTTCCAATGGGCATTAAAACCGACTTGTCAAGCTACTGTGACCTCCACGTCACTTCCAAGGGGCATGAAAACTGTCTTGTTAAACCAGTCTGACCTCCACGTCTCTTCCAAGGGGCATTAAAACCATCTTGTTAAACCACTCTGAACTCCACGTCTCTTCCAAGTGGCATTAAAACCGTCTTGTTAAACCACTCTGAACACCACGTCTCTTCCAAGGGGCATTAAAACCGTCTTGTTAAGCTACTGCGACCTCCACGTCTCTTCCAAGGGGCATTAAAACCGTCTTGTTAAACCACTCTGAACTCCACAGCTCTTCCTAGGGGCATTGAAATTTTGTTTTTAATTAACTCTCACCTCCACGACTCTTCCAACTGGCATTGCATTTCCTCCTAATTTTCGGCAGCTTTTGTTTTTCCATGCATAGTCGAACACTAAGGGAGACCCACTCCCCAATAATGAGTAAAAGGTTTTTGGTACGCTGTAATCCACGTCTGTTTCAAGGGGCATTGCATTTCCTTATAATTTTTGGAAAGCCTTCCATTCACTGCTTAGGCCAACAGTGTACAGGAGATCCAATTGCTATAAATGGAAAAAACAGTTTAGTTAAGGCCCTCTGACCTCAATGTCACTTCCAAGGGGCATTGGAGTGCCTCGAAATTTTTGGTAGGCATTGCACTCACTGTATGCCCTATAACTGTGTAGCTGAACCGCTCCTTTTGGTACAGAAACATATCCTACGATACATGAGTGGTTGACTGGCCTGATATTGATGTGAATAGTCCTTGTTCCTCCTGCTCTTTCTCCTTTGCCACCACCTCATCCATCATTCATCACCTGAAGCTTTGTTTTAACTGGAGTCATAGAACTGGGATAGTAGCAGGAAAACATCCAGCAATCCTCGGAGGAGTAGTAAAGAAGGAGGAAGAACTAAGGAGCAATACGGTAAAAAGTAATAATCTTTATTAAATATTATCAATACAATAAATATTGAGACATAGCTCTGACAGACAGAGACTCCCAAGATCATGATAGTCCAGCACCAAGCTGCCTACAGCCCCTTATATCCTATTGGTAACTCACATTGGGTTAGGGGAACCTGAATGGGAATGACAATGTGAATACACATCAAAAAAGGGCAAGTACCAACATAGATTTGTAAAACTGCTATCAGTTGACACATCAAAATATGCCCATAGACATTATATACACATGAAACATCTTACCAAAAGGTGGAAACAGAGGCTGTAGGTGCTGGACAGGATAACCCGTGGCAGGGGAGTGCCTCGACGTGCGTTTCGCCTACAATACAGGTGGCTTTCTCAAGAGGCATCTGTTTCCACCTTTTGTTAAGATATTTCAAGTGTATATAACGTCTATGGGCATATTTTGATGTGTCAACTGATAGCAGTTTTACAAATCTATGTTGGTACTTGCCCTTTTTTGATGTGTATTCACATTGTCACTCCCATTCTGGTTCCCCTAACCCACTGTGTGTTACCAATAGGATATATGGGGCTGTAGGCAGCTTGGTGCTGGACTATCCTGATCTTGGGTGTCTCTGTCTGTCTGTGCTATGTCCCAATATTTATTGTATTGATAATATTTAATAAAGATTATTACTTTTTACCATATTGCTCCTTAATTCTTCCTCCTTCTTTACTATGTCTCTGGAGTTGGTAGATTTATGCTGACTTTTGGCATCGTCCAATGATTCAGCAATCCTTGTTTGTTTTTTCTGCGCATATAAGGCCGTCCTATACATACTAATCCTCGGAGGAGGTAGGATATGCACCAAAACGCTGACCACCTCAGGCATAGCTGCTACTACATACATGCGCTTGCATTCCAAGGAACAGAAAGCTAAGGAGATGGATGGCCTCATGATCATGAATAATTTACTCGTTGTGTAGGAGGCCGACCACTGCTGCTGTCTACCTTCTGAACTTTGTGTTGAAGCCTGATTGACCCAGGACCAGCAGTCCTCTATGTCTGGAGGAAGTGTTGCATCCCAGTGTCCAACTGTGTCCTGGCTTCCACAATATTAACCCAGTGTGAAGGCGTCAGTGAGATGGACCATCCCTGGCCACATTCACTTGTCCACATGTTTGTGGCTAGGCTGTCCTTCCCACTAAATGCACTGGGGAGGGCACAGGTAATGTTTTGGTATGCGCGCTTATGTATTAGGTGCACCGGGACAAATAGGGGTGGCTGGGGACTGCTTATGGACACCCGGCCACCCCAGGCGGCAGGGGACCGTGTGTGGGCACCCGCCGCGGGGCGGCTTGAGACCAAGTATGGATACCAGGCCACCGACGCTGTCATGACTGTAGCATTGGCGTCTCTGCTCCCTGTCAGGCAGAGATGCCGTCCCTCTCACCGCCGCGCTCCCCGCCCGGCCTCCTCCAGCGCTCCTCTTCCTGCTTCTGCCAGCGCGCAGCTTCCCGGGCACTGTGCTTAGGGCACGCGCTCCCTTCCTCTTAAAGGGGCCGCGCGCGCCGCCCTAAGGAGTCCCCGGCCAATTGTCGGAGGTCCTCCTATATATAAAGCACCTCCTCCAATATGGAGGTGCCCGAGCAATAGTTGATGCACAGTGTACTTACCTCTGCTTCAGCCCTCAGGTCCCGCTGCTAGCCTGACTACTAGTCCTGCCCGCCAGCCTGACTATCAGTCCAGTCCGCCAGCCAGACTACTCTCCAGCCCGACAGTCTGTCTTTCGTTCAGTCCGCCAGTCTGTCTATGGGCTTTGCCCGCGTGCTTACCTGGAAGCACCTGCCTGTTACCTGTCAGCCTGCCTGGAGGCTTCTGCCCGTCACTTGCCGTGACCACCTGTCTGCCTACCTGGAGGCTCCTGCCCGTCACTTGCCGTGACCACCTGACAGCCTACCTAGAGGCTCCCGCCTGTCACTTGCCGTGACCACCTGACGGCCTACCCAGAGGCTCCTGCCTGTCACTTGCCATGACCACCTGTCAGCCTACCTGGAGGCTCCTTCCCGTCACTTGCTGTGACCACCTGACAGTCTACCTAGAGGCTCCCGCCTGTCGCCTGCTGTCTCTGCCAGTTCATCTACCCGGATCTCTCGTCAGCCTGCCTGCTGTGCCCATCTGCAGTATCGGTCAGTCTCAGCCATCCGACCCGTGGGAGTCACCTGCTCTCTTACACTGTCATCCCCCGAGTAGCACCTGGTCCCTCTGCTCGGTCCCTCCCTTGTCACGGAGTCGTCGATACTTAGTTACGCCCCTCTGGGTCCCTCCTTGCACCGCAGCACAGAGGTTCCACCACCCGGATACTTAACAGTTTGCTCGGGCCATGGAACCCGGTGGCCCCCAAGCTCCTTCGCTCTCTGACCTGTACCAGGAAGTTTCTCGTCAGAGATCCCAACAGGAAACCATCCTGAACTTCCTGCGGAGTGTCAACTCCCGCCTGGACACACTGACTGTTCCACCTGTGTCCGCCTCGAGTCGTGCGACTCCCGCTGTCCACCAATACCACGGCATCCAACCCAGGTCCCCGGCTTTTTGCACCTCCTCATTTTGGAGGCGATCCCGCTCTAGCTTGGGGTTTCATAAACCAGTGCACTCTGCACTTTGAACTTTTGGCACATCAGTTTCCCTCCGACCCGGCCAAGGTGGCGTTCATCATGTCTCACCTCACTGGAGAAGCACTGGCATGGCTAAATCCCCTGTGGTAGAGAGGGGATCCCCTGGTGTCCGATCTATCGTCTTTCCTCTTTGCTTTCCGGAAAGTCTTCGATGAACCAGGACGAAAATCCTCTCCTGCCTCCTCTCTGCTTCGTATCCACCAAGGGAGTCTCACCGTGGTCCAATATGCCATAGGGTTCCGCACCCTCGCTTCTGAGCTTGCCTGGGACAACGAGGCCCTGGTGTACATCTTCTGGGAGGGCCTTTCCGGTCGGATTAAGGATGAGTTAGCCGGCCGGGACATTTCTACCACCCTGGATGACCTGGTGTCGCTAGCTACCCGGATTGACATCCGTTTCCTGGAACGTGCTAAAGAGACCACCCGGGAGCGAAGATTTCCTCGACTTGCTCCTACTTTCCAGAGACCTGCCTCTCAATTAGCGCTCCTCTTCCTGCTTCTGCCGGCGCGCGCAGCTTCCCGGGCACTGTGCTTAGGGCGCGCGACCGCTCCCTCTTAAAGGGGCCGCGCGCCGCCCTAAGGAGTCCCCGGCCAATTGCCGGAGGTCCTCCTATATATAAAGCACCTCCTCCAATATAGAAGTGCCCGAGCAATAGTTGATGCACAGTGTACTTACCTCTGCTTCAGCCCTCAGGTCTCACTGCTAGCCTGACTACTAGACCTGCCCGACAGCCTGACTATCAGTCCAGTCCGCCAGCCAGACTACTCTCCAGCCCGACAGTCTGTCTTCCGTTCAGTCCGCCAGTCTGTCAATGGGCTTTGCCCGCCTGCTTACCAGGAAGCACCTGCCTGTTACCTGTCAGCCTGCCTGGAGGCTCCTGCCCGTCACTTGCCGTGACCACCTGTCTGCCTACCTGGAGGCTCCTGCCCGTCACTTGCCGTGACCACCTGACAGCCTACCTAGAGGCTCCCGCCTGTCACTTACCGTGACCACCTGACGGCCTACCTAGAGGCTCCTGCCCGCCACTTGCTGTGACCACCTGACAGTCTACCTAGAGGCTCCCGCCTGTCGCCTGCTGTCTCTGCCAGTTCATCTACCCAGATCTCTCGTCAGCCTGCCTGCTGTGCCCATCTGCAGTATCGGTCAGTCTCAGCCATCCGACCCGTGGGAGTCACCTGCTCTCTTACAAGGTCGTCCCCAGAGTAGCACCTGGTCCCTCTGCTCGGTCCCTCCCTTGTCGTTAGCCACCGTACGACCTAGGTCGGTCCGAGTTGATACTTAGTTATGCCCCTCTGGGTCCCTCCTTGCACCGCAGCACAGAGGTTCCACCACCCGGATCCGTAACAATGACGTGGTGGCCAGATTCCACCTCCACATGCCTAAAAAGGCCCAATTTCAAGTGCAAGCAAGCAGTATTGTATTGCAGCCTGGGAGTGGGTGGGTGGCAGGCTGCATACTTGCGCTTGCATTGCAAGGAATGGGGAAGGTACAATTGAACACTGCCCTGGGACAAGGACTTGCACAGGGATAGTTGCAAGTCTGCATCTTCTGATGCGGCAAGGATCACTTCTGATGAGCACACTTTTAGGCAGTGACATGGGTGTCAGAGATGATTCCAGGGGTCTTCTCCATGCTGTTCCCATGTTTTTTCAGCACTGTATGCATGTGTCACACAGCACATGGCCAGATAAGGTTGTAAAATGCTAAAATGACATTTCCCGATGAATGCATTTGTCATGGTTGAAAGCAATACAAAAGTGCAAAAACGCATAAAAAATGCTACTTGTGAACATAGCCCAAGGTGTGGAGGAGTATTTTTGTTTTTGGTTATTTATTTTACCTTATACACAAGTCTTTACCCTGGAAAGGATGTTCCTTAACATATTTCACAGGAAAGCAGTTTCAATTTCGTTTTTGAACGTTTTATTGTGAGC
This sequence comes from Phyllobates terribilis, assembly GCF_046119375.1. Classification (NCBI taxonomy): domain Eukaryota; kingdom Metazoa; phylum Chordata; class Amphibia; order Anura; family Dendrobatidae; genus Phyllobates; species Phyllobates terribilis. The sequence goes on along the minus strand of NW_027362762.1, from coordinate 529,613,288 downwards.
TCGTAAAAGTGGCTTAATACCTCTGACCATGTTGTTAACAGCAGTGACCTGGGGGTCAGAAATGCTTCTTGGGGCGATCCCCATGCTGTCCCCATGTAATTTGAGCACTGTCACTATCGTTTTGGGCACTTTTTAGGCTTTCTACAGAATTCTGGGGGTGCCGCCGCAAAAATGCTCGTGTCTCCCATAGACTAACATTGTGCTCGTTGCTCGGTGAGCTCGGCCTGAGCATTTTAGTGCTTGCTCAACACTAGTAAATTTCCATTGACTGGACAGAAAGGTTTATAGTGAATAAATGTAAAAAGGAACACTGTGGATTCAATCTAATGACCTCTTGCTTACAAGACAGGTGTCTTAGCCCAGTAAGCCACTGGAACATCACAGATCTAAGCTCTTGTCAAGAAGGGCAGTGAACATTGAATCGCTAATTGGTACATTCAAAAAGAAATCCATTGGTTTTACCATGCCATTTTTAATGCCAATCTATATAGAGTATGATGACATTATGCTCTTTATGAACATTTAATACAGATTCTATATCTCACAATTGCACTTCAAGCTCGAAGGTAATGTAAATTTCCATTGGATGGACAGAAAGGTTTATTGTCAATAAATAGAAAAATGAACACTGTGAATTTGATCTCATGACCTCCTACTTACAAGACAGGTGCCTTAGCCCAGTTAGGCACTGGAACATCACAGATCATTTTTCTTGTCAAGAAGGGCAGTGAACATTGAATCGCTAATTGGTAAGTTGAAAAAGAAATCCTTTGGTTTTACCATGTAATTCTTAATGCCAATCTATACAGCGTATGATGACATTATGTTCTTTAGGAACACCTAATACAGATTCTATATCTCACAATTGCACTATCTCAAGCATGAACCGTAATGCAAATTTCCATTGTCTGGACAGAAAGGTTTATTGTGAAAAAATTTAGAAAGACACCCTGTGGATTCATACTCATGACTTCCTACTTTTAAAACAGGCATCTTAGCCCAGTAAACCATTGGAACATCATGAATTGAAGCTCTTGTCAAGAAGGGCAGTGAACATTGAATCGCTAATTGGTAAGTTCCAAAAGAAATACATTTGTTTTTCCATGTAATTATTAATGCCAATCTATACAGTGTATGATGACATTATGTTCTTTATGAACATTTAATACATATTCTATATCTCACAATTGCACTATCTCAAGCTCGAAGATAATGTAAATTTCCATTGGCTGGACAGAAAGATTTATTGTGAGTAAATGGAAAAAGACACATCATGGATTTGAACTCATGACCGAAGTACTGACCTCTTTAGTGAACTGTGCAGACTACAGGCTGCAGGAGTCACAGGGTACAAGCTGCTACCATGCCTGCCTAATTGGCACAACTATCAACAACATCAGCATTGCCCCATCTGAAACATATCTATATAAATAAAAAATGTGAGTATATATACAGGGTGTGCCATTTATTTGGATACACTTAAATTAAATGGGAATGGTTGGTGATATCTACTTCCTGTTTGTGGCACATTAGTATATGGGAGGGGGAAAACTTTTCCAGATGGGTGGTGACCATAGCGGCCATTTTGAAGTCGACCATTTTGGATTCAACTGTACTTTTTTCAATTGGAAGAGGGTCATGTGACACATCAAACTTATTGGGAATTTCATAAGAAAAACAATGGTGTGCTTGGTTTTAAAGTAACTTTATTCTTTCAAGAGTAATTTACAAGTTTATGACCACTTATAAAATGTGTTCAAAGTGCTGCCCATTGTGTTGAATTGTCAATCAACCCTCTTCTCCCACTCTTGACACACTGATAGCAACACCGCAGAAGAAACGCTAGCTCAGGCTTCCAGTATCCGTTGTTTCAGATGCTGCACATCTCATACCCGCATGGCCGGGTACAGCTAGTTTATAATAATGTCTGGAGGCAGATTCTCATGCAGATCAGTGTCTGGCCATTAGTCTTGAACTGCTCATTTACAAATCTGAAAAACGTGGATTTCTCTGAAATAAGACATTGGATCGCAGATATCAAGGTATCATTTTTTTCAGCTCCCTAAGTCCTACATGCTCATATGGACGATTTAGGAGGGTTTATCATACCGACAGATTCCCTTTAAGAAATCAATCTGTGGATATTTTTTCCTTGTACTTGCTCTCATTGGTGAACCTTTAACCTAATTGCATACTCCAGCCTTACATGATGAAGTAAATCCTATTTGTCTGTCTAGGTTCTCTGTTGTTACTTTAAGTTTTTGCATGAAGCCAGAAATAGGAAGACATACAGTCATGAGAAAAACTAGGTATACCTGCTTTGAATTCTATGGTTTTATATATAGTTATTAGTGCTGAGCGAGCACTAAAATGCTCGGGTGCTCGAAGCTCGGGCCGAGCTCACCGTGATACTCGGGTGCTCGACCTGAGCGACGAGCCCAATGTTAGTGACTCGCCCCCTGGGCCGTGGGGCACTCGGAACCGGACTTCAGGGCAATGCTGGGAGTAGTAGTGGCGACCCGGTCCCGTGGCTCAGGGTGGTCAGACCAATGGTAGTCTATGATGTGTTTTAGGTAATGTCCGACTACGCCACCCGTGGATTGCGGTCAGGGAGGACCGCCGCTGCAAGGCAGACCGCTGAGGCTGGTGTTGGGGATGCAGCAGTGAATAGTACAACTCCCCACGGGAGGAGTGTAGCCTCAGGGCAGTGTGATAGGATGCTGGGGGTGATGGTGCAGGTGCAGCAGTAACCACACAGAGTCCAATAATGCAGTCCAGGGTCTTTTACTGATCTTATGATAGACCCAACAGGAGTACAGGGTAGGAATGGACCTGGGTGTCTGAGGGCATTAGGGCGAGCTCCGCTGGTCAGGGTGAGTGGGTAGGCCTACCGTTCTCTTTCTGCCCTTGCTGACTATCTCCCCCTTTAGTGGTATGATAGCCCACGTCCCTGAACTTGCCGTGTACTACGCCTGTATGGCTTGCGACTCGGGCCTTAGGTACCTGTAGCTTCTCCGTGCTGTACCGGTCCCTCTGTGTGGCGGAACCTCCAGGCTTCTTGGCCAAGGGACCTGCAATCCCTTGCTGGTTGGTTTTCTGCTGCAGGGCTTGCAACCCTGACAGCCTCGGACCCCAGTGTCCGGTATGTAGTTTCTCTCTGCCAGGACCGGCTCTCGTCGCCTCTGTCCCTGGCTTTCTGCTCCTACTTTGCCTCCTGGACTCCTCCGCTGCAGCTGACCTGTCCCTCTCTTCTTGGAACCCTTCTGGATAATTCAGAAGTGGGTTCTGGTCCCTCTAACCCTGCCCTCAGTACCAGTTTTTATAGGGGCAGCCTGCTCCCCCTACTAGCCTGGGACAGGAGGTGCGGCATGCAAATGGTCCATGACCAGAGAACCTCCCTCCTGCTCTCAGACACAGCCTTACAAGTTTGTGGCATCCAGGCCTAGGGTGACACATTCCGCCCTAGGAAAGCTTAGTACTCCGGGACTAAACAAGAAACACGATACAGGGTATAAATTATAACATAAACATAACAGAGAAGAAAACAACAAACAACACCACATATTGAGTTCTTTAGGTCACAGTATGGCCTGTGACCGGGTGTCCATATCACCAACACAAGAAGAGGGTCACAGTATGATCCGTGACCGGGTGTCCATTTCACCAACACAACGGGAGCCTTAACCAGGTGGGGGTCTGTCCTTGCCCTGAGTCCTTGACAGTATTTATTCTTTCCTTTGGTTAGGCTCCGAACATATTTACAAGGAAGTCCCGGTTACTCAAAGTTCATAACCTTTTAGTCCATTTGTCACTATGAAAAACTGGAAAACAGTATTTATAACCAGGGTACAAGCATAACACATTAAATATATACATTTTACATTTAGATCTTCCAGCGAGCTGGCATTTGACCCCTAGTGCTCCGGGTTGACCTCCGTAGCCCACTGTCTGGTGGTGGTCTAACCTGGCTTTCCCCACTATCATTGAGGGTACAGCTACTAGCTGGGTGTACAGGTAGGGCAAGTAGCTGTCTGCCGGTCCTTTGGCTTACCGCAGGTATGGCAGGCTCACTGTCAGCAGAGGGTTGACTCTCCTGAGCTGCTAGCTTGGGTTCTTCCGCCTCTGGGGCCGCTTGCTCTTCTTGTTCTTCCTGTCCTCCTGTAGGCTCCTGCTGGGTAGGCTGATTGAAGTGTAGGACGGGTACCACTATTGCGCCATTTATCTGAGTCTAGGTCTGGGGGAACTCTCTGAGAACTGTGCTGATCATCTGTTCCTTGTCCTCTGCGGGTTCAAGGTCATCTTGATCTTCACTTGGACTCTGTAGTTGCTCGGGGCACCGTTTTAGGTGGTCTCTGGAGATGGTGCTAGTGGTTTCTCCTCCATCCTTGGTAATCACACATACCTTCAGGTTGTCATGGTCGGACTGCAGTACTGTGTACGGGTCTCTCTCCCACTGGTCATCCAGCTTGTGAAGCCTTCTCTTCCACTTCAGGACCTTCTCACCAGGTTCCAGGGGACCAGCAGGGGCGTGTTGGTTGAAGAGCCTCTCTTGCTTTTCCCTCGCTTGAGCCAGACTCCTCTCCACACTCTCCTTTACCTTCTTGTACTGTAGCCGCCGTTCCGTATCCCAGTCCACATCTGGGGAGGTGTCCTCAGGTCAGGACTCTCCAGGTCGACCGGCAGCTTACCTGGTCTTGCTCGCATCAGGTAAGCCGGGGTGCAATTTGTAGCATTCACCGGGATGTGGTTGTACAAGTCAATCAGATCTGGCAGCTTCTCCGGCCACAGGCTGCGTTCTTCCAGGGGTAACGTCTTGAGGAGATCAATGACGATATTGTTCATCTTCTCACACAGCCCGTTGGTCTGCGGGTGGTAAGGCGTTGTCCGAATCTTCCTACAGCCGTAGAGGTTGCAGAACTCCTGGAATACTTCAGCCTCAAACGCTGGACCTTGATCTGTCAAGACTAGTGTTGAGCATTCCGATACTGAAATATCGGGTATCGGCCGATATTCGCGGTATCGGAATTCCGATACTTAATTCCGATACTTTTACAATATCGAATACCGGAATCGGAAGTTCCCATAATGCCTGCGCTCTGCAGTGTCTCTGAAGGATGACAAGCTGGATGGCAGCGCTCAGCTGAGATCCAGCCTGTCATCAGATCATCAGAATGCCATCCCAGCGGGGGAGAATTCTCCTGATTGTTTAAAAGCCGGCGCGCGGTAAAAAGCCGCCGGCTTTTAAACAATCACACAGCCCCATACTGCTTCCCCGCAGCCTCCCACCCCGATCCTCCGCTCCCCTCGCCACCTCCCATCCCGATCGTAAGTTAGGACCGGGCGGGAGCGCAGCACCAAGGAGCGAAGGACCCAGGCGGGGAAGCCGGCAGTGAAAAGACTTCACCGCCGGCTTTCCCGTTCTGTGCTGCGCTTTCCCGCCGGTTATTTCAAATGAACAGCTGAGGTATCAGGTGATGCCGATCAGCTGTTCATTTGAAGTAGCCGCGGTGCCCTCAGAGGGTTCATGTGAGTTCATGCTTGACTGCATGAACTCACATGAACTTTCCCAAGGCCGCACAGGTCAGCCTCACCTCCCAGACCCGTCATGATTGGTGTGTGTGCGGGGTGTGTGTGCGATGTCTGCGTGTGTGTGCGGGGTGTCTGTGCGATGTTTGTGGGTGTGTGAGGGTGTGCGCGGTGTCTGTGCGATGTGTGCGGGTGTGCGCGGTGTCTGTGCGATGTGTGCGGGTGTGTGCGTGCAGGCAGACATAGGCCGATGTGACACTACTACTCCCATCGGCCTATGTCTGTTCCCCATCCACTCGTGCTTGCCGGATCAGCTCGATGGGAGCAGTAGTTCCCATCAGCCTGATCCTGCTATTTAAATTGCCCTACTGTGCCCCAATAAATTTTAAATACATGTCATTGGTGGCCAGTGGTTACCTACAATAAATTAGTTCATACATTACCTGTCCCCGCCGATCGCCACCTAAAATAAAGTAAAAAATAAAAAACTACACCTATACTCACCTAGACACCTAATTCCCCGAAGCCATCGATCTCCTGTAATAAAATATAAAATAATAAACCACAACCTTATCCTTACCCCTCCGTAGTAGTCCACGAGTGTCCCACGAAGATCTCCAGTTCAGAGCAGCCACATAGAATGTGACCGCTCTGAACCGCTGCCGCCGCTAGAATGACGGAGCCGTAAGGGTTCGCCGGAGTTCAGGCAGCGCTGCTCCGGTTAGCTCCTTTACCGCCCTGCTGTATTGTGAGAAATTCCCACGGTACAGCACTGCCATAAAGGAGGTCTCCGGAGCAGCGCTGACTGAATGCACTCCGGTGACCTCAGTCAGTAGCTCCCGCTGCCGGGAGCGGACGTGTTCCCGGCAGCGTGAGCTTACAGCAGCCATGCACAGCTGTCACCATCTCCAGATGTGACAGCTGTGCATGGGAGATCAGCGCAGGAACGTGGACAGGTAACTATTATTTTTAGTAAACTAAGAATTAAATAAAATGGTCTGTTTTATTTCAAATAAATTATTTTTTTCTGGGTGTAGTGTGTTTTTTCTTTTTAACACTTTGTAGGTTAGTAATGGGGGTGTCTTATAGACGCCCATCATTACTAACCTGGGCTTCATGGCAGCTGGCGCTGACATGAACCCCACCACTATTACCCCTTGCCACCGCACCAGGGCAGCGTGGAAGAGCAAGGCTAAGTGCCAGAATTGGCGCATCATATGGATGCGCCATTTCTGGGGCGGCTGATGGCTGGTGTTTCTAGCCTGGGAGGGGGCCATTATTCATGGCACCCTTCCTGGGCTATTAATATCAGCCCCCAGCTGTCTGCCTAGCCTTTGCTAGCTATTAAAATAGGGGGGACCCCACGTCATTTTTTTTGGGGGGGTCCCCCATTTTAATAGCTATTAAAGGCTAGGTATTCAGCTGGGGGCTGATATTAGTAGCCTGGGAAGCTCCGTGGGTTTTACCCCCTTCCCAGGCTTCAAACATCTGCCCCAGCCGTCTGCTTAACCTCCGCTAGAGACTAAAATTATGGGGGATCCCACGCCATTTTTTTTTTTAAACAAATCCTTTATTTTAACACTAAATGACATTTGAGGAGTTAATAAAGATGCAGTCCCTAAATTATTATTTATTTTTTAATTAATTTTTCCCAAAACTTTTGACGTGGGCTTCGCCATATTTTTGTATGCCAGCCAGGTACAGCATCCAGCTTCTATGAACGCGCCATTTTCCGGGGCGGCTGCGGACTGCAATTTTCAGCGGGGGGGGGCAGAAAGCTTGGGCCTCCCTGCGCTGCAGATTCCATCCCCCAGCTGCCTAGTTGTACCTGGCTGGACACAAAAATAGGGAGAAGCTCCACGTTTTTTTTTTTTTAATTATTTCATGAAATTCATGGAATAAGAAAAAAAGGGCTTCCCTATATTGTTGTGTCCAACCAGGTACAAATAGGCAGCTGGTGGTTGGGGGCAGCCCGTTCCTGCCTGCTGTACCTGGCTGGACACAAAAATAGGGCGAAGCCCCACGTATTTTTTTTTAAATTATTTCAGGAAATTCATGAAATAATTAAAAAAAAATTGATGTGGGGCTTCGCCCTATATTTGTGTCCAGTCAGGTACAGCAGGCAGGAACGGGCTGCGCCCAACCACCAGCTGCCTATTTGTACCTAGCCGGACACAACAATATAGGGAAGCCCTTTTTTTCTTAATTATTCCATTATTGCGCTCCTCAGTGTCAGGCTGGACCGCAACAGAACGCTGCCATTCAGCCTGTTATCCCGCAGACACTGAGAAACACAGGCATGCTTGCGCTACTCAGTGTCTGGCTGTGACGGCATCCAGATGAACCGAGGTCATGTCCAATGAACTCGGCGCACCTCATGCACGTCACTGACAGCGTGGGAAAATTCTCCTGCACTCAGCGCTTCAGCGTGAGAATTCTCCCACGCTGTCAGTGACATACATGAGGTGAGGTCATGTCCAATGAACTCAGCTCACCTCATGCACGTCACTGACAGCGTGGGAAAATTCTCCTGCACTCAGCGCTTCAGCGTGAGAATTTTCCCACGCTGTCAGTGACGTGCATGAGGTGCGCCGAGTTCATTGGACATGACCTCGGCTCATCTGGATGCCGTCACAGCCAGACACTGAGTAGCGCAAGCATGCCTGTGTTTCTCAGTGTCTGCGGGATGACAGGCTGAATGGCAGTGTTCTGTTGCGGTCCAGCCTGTCATCTCGATGTAGCAGAGCTGAAGCTGTCCTGGGAACCATGGAAAGGTAAGGATGAGGTTGCTTTATTATTTTTCTTTTATTGCAGGAGATCGTTGGCTTCAGCTGGAATGGGCGTGACGGTAAGTATGGTTTAATTTAGAACAATAAAGAATTGTGTCTTTATTTCAATTAAAGGACTTTTTTCTGGGTGTTTGTGTTTTTTTTAAATACTTTACTAGAAATTCATGGTGGTCATGTCTAATATTGGCGTGACCCCATGAATTTTGGGCTTAGGGCCAGCTGATAATGCCAAGCTGGCCTTAACCCCTTTATTACCCAGTGAGCCACCGCACCAGGGCCCTGGATGAGTTGGGTACAGTACCTGGTTGGACACAACAATATAGGGAAGCCCTTTTTTTCTTAATTATTCCATGAATTTCATGAAATAATTAAAAAAAAAATGCGTGGGGCTTCGCCCTATTTTTGTGCCCAGCCAGGTACAACTAGGCAGCTGGGAGCTGGAATCCGCAGCCCTGGGAGGCCCAAGCTTTCTGGGCCCCACCCGCTGCAAATTGCAGTCCGCAGCCGCCCCAGAAAATGGCGCGTTCATAGAAGCGCCATCTTCTGGCGCTGTACCCAACTCATCCAGGGCCCTGGTGCGGTGGCTCACTGGGTAATAAAGGGGTTAAGGCCAGCTTGGCATTATCAGCTGGCCCTAAGCCCGAAATTGATGGGGTCACGCCAATATTAGACATGACCACCATGAATTTCTAGTAAAGTATTTAAAAAAACACAACACCCAGAATAAAGTCCTTTAATTGAAATAAACACACAATTCTTTATTGTTCTAAATTAAACTATACTTACCATCACGCCCATTCCAGCTGAAGCCAACGATCTCCTGCAATAAAAGTAAAATAATAAAGCAACCTCATCCTTACCTTTCCATGGTTCCCACGACGGCTCCAGCTCTGCTACATCGAGATGACAGGCTGGACTGCAGCAGAACGCTGCCATCCAGCCTGTCATCCCGCAGACACTGAGAAGCGCAGGCATACTTGCACTCCTCAGTATCTGGCTGTGACAGCATAAAGATGAGCCGAGGTCATGTCCAATGAACTCAGCTCACCTCATGCACGTCACTGACAGCGTGGGAAAATTCTCACGCTGAAGCGCTGAGTGCAGGAGAATTTTCCCACGCTGTCAGTGACGTGCATGAGGTGAGCTGAGTTCATTGGACATGACCTCACCTCATGTATGTCACTCACAGCGTGGGAGAATTCTCACGCTGAAGCGCTGAGTGCAGGAGAATTTTCCCACGCTGTCAGTGACGTGCATGAGGTGAGCTGAGTTCATTGGACATGACCTCACCTCATGCACGTCACTGACAGCGTGGGAAAATTCTCCTGCACTCAGCACTTCAGCGTGAGAATTTTCCCACGCTGTCAGTGACGTGCATGAGGTGAGCTGAGTTCATTGGACATGACCTCGGCTCATCTTTATGCCGTCACAGCCAGACACTGAGGAGCGCAAGCAAGCCTGCGCTTCTCAGTGTCTGCGGGATGACAGGCTGGATGGCAGCGTTCTGCTGCGGTCCAGCCTGTCATCTCGATGTAGCCTAGCTGGAGCCGTCGTGGGAACCATGGAAAGGTAAGGATGAGGTTGCTTTATTATTTTTCTTTTATTGCAGGAGATCGTTGGCTTTAGCTGGAATGGGCGTGACTGTAAGTATGGTTTAATTTAGAACAATAAAGAATTGTGTGTTTATTTCAATTAAAGGACTTTATTCTGGGTGTTTGTGTTTTTCTTTAACTTTGACTATGGGGTTAGTAATGGGGGTGTCTTATAGACGCCTCTCCATTACTAACCTGGGCTTGATGTCAGCTGGCATTATAAGCTGACATCAACCTCAACTCTATTACCCCCTGCCACCGCTACAGGGCAGTGGGAAGAGTGAGGCTAAGTGCCAGAATTGGCGCATCCTATGGATGCGCCATTTCTGGGGCGGCTGACGGCTGGTGTTTCTGGCCTGGGAGGGGGCCAATATTCATGGCACCCTTCCTGGGCTATTAAAATCAGCCCCCAGCTGTCTGCCTAGCCTTTGCTAGCTATTAAATTAGGGGGGACCCCACGTTATTTTTTTTGGGGGGTTCCCCCATTTTAATAGCTAGTAAAGGCTAGGTATTCAGCTGGGGGCTGATATTAGTAGCCTGGGAAGCTCCGTGGGTATTACCCCCTTCCCAGGCTTCAAACATTTGCCCCAGCTGTCTGCTTAACCTCCGCTAGAGCCTAAACTTAAGGGGAACCCCACGCCAATTTTTTTTTAAATAAATCCTTTATTTTAACACTAAATGACAAGTACAGTAATCAACACTGTCACTGTACTTCATATATATGTGACTGACATGTTTCTATGTATATAATCTATGTGTGATTCTCTATTCCTTCTATTCTAAATTGTCGGGTACTGATGCTGAATTGCCGGCCGGCTTTTTTAAAGAGACGGTGCATGAAAACACTATTATTTTTTTAAATAAATCCTTTACACTAAATGACAAGTTCTGTAAGCAACACTGTCACTGTACTTCATATATATGTGACTGACATGTTTCTATCTATCTAATCTATGTGTGAAGCTCTATTCTTTCTGTTGTAAATTGTCGGGTACCGGTGAATGCCGCTGATGAATTGCCGGCTTTTCATGTCATTCTACATTATTCTTAGTTGTTTTACTTCATGTATAATTAACCTACAAGGAAAGAAAGGGTTTATTTTCATTCCGATATTTGTTTCCCATTGACTTGCATTGGTTTCCGGTATCGGAATCGGCGATATCCGATACTTTTTGGGTATCGGCCCGATCCAATCCGATACGATATTTCCTGATATCGGAAGGTATCGCTCAACACTAGTCAAGACCTGTTCCGGATACCCATGTGGACGGCAGAAGTGTTGCTGGAAGGCTCTGGCCGCAGTTTGGGCTGTCAGGTCTTTAACAGGAACAACTACCAGGAACCGGGAATAATGGTCCACAATTGTCAGGGCATAGACGTAGCCCAACCGGCTTGGAGCCAATTTCACATGGTCCAGAGCTACCAGCTCAAGAGGCTGCTTGGTGACGATGGGCCTCAAGGGTGTCTGCTGGCTGGTGCGGTCCTTCCTTCTGAGGTGACATGGGCCACAGTCCCTGCTCCGCTTTTCGATGGCCCTTCTCATGCCGACCCAGTAGAACCGCTCTCTCAGTAGGAACTCCAGTTTCATCCACCCGAAGTGTCCCGCTCTGTCATGGTAGATCTCCAGGACCATTGCTGCATCTCGCCTTGGGACCACTATCTGCCAGGTTAGCTCGTGCGTCCGGTGATTGACAAGCCTTCTGCACAGCTTACCATCGGAGAGGAATAGCCTGCTTTTCTCCTTCCATATCTGCTTGGCTTCCTCTGGAGCGTCCGGGCCAGGGCTAGCGTCTTCCTGGGTTAACATGTCTTTCACCAGGCGTATTGCAGGGTCACTATCTTGCGTTTCAGCCCAGCCATGGTGGGGTAAGGGATAGAACATGACGGTGGTTAAGTCCTTGTCTCTTACCCGGTGAGAAAGCTGAGTGGCCCCATACCGGTGGAAAGCAGGGAGCTCTATTTCCTCCAGCTCTTCCGAGTCGTCTTCTCCTTCAGGTAGGTGGGGCATTCTTGATAGGGCGTCTGCATTGGCGTTGGTTCTGTCTGCCCAGTATTTGATTGTGAAGTCATAATTGGATAGCCGGGCCATCCACCGCTGTTCTAGGGCACCTAGTCTTGCATTGTCCAGATGTGTCAACGGGTTGTTGTCCGTGTACACGGTGAACTTTGCGGAGGCCAGGCAATGCTTAAACCGTTCTGTGACGGCCCACACCACTGCCAAGAATTCTAGCTTGAAGGAGCTGTAGTTCTCCGGGTTTCTTTCAGTGGGCCTCAGCTTCCGGCTGGCATACGCGATCACCCTTTCTCTGCCCTGTTGGTTCTGTGACAGTACGGCTCCCAGCCCCACATTACTGGCATCTGTGTGGAGGATAAAAGGCTGGCCATAATCGGGGTAGGCCAGGATCTCATCCCCCGTGAGGGCCATCTTCAACTGGCGGAAGGACTCCTCTTCCGGCTTGTCCCACTTGAAGGGTGGCTTGTGAGTTCTGGATTTAGATTGCCCTATCAGGAGGTCCTGCATAGGGGCTGCCATCTTAGTGAACCCGGGGATGAACCTTCGGTAGTAGCCTACCAACCCGAGGAATTGCCTCACTTCCTTGATGTTAGAGGGGCTTGGCCAGCTCTTGATGCCTGTAACTTTGTCGGGGTCGGGGGCTACTCCCTCTGCACTCACCACGTGTCCTAGGTATTGGACCTTCGGTTTTAACAGGTGGCACTTTGAAGGCTTCACTTTCAGGCCGTAGCCTGCCAGGGCTTCGAACACCTCGACCAGGTGCTTTAGATGGTCCTCATAAGTCTTCGAATAGACGATCACTTTGTCCAGGTAAAGGAGGACCGTCTCGAAGTTTCGGTGCCCTAGACAGCATTCCATCAGCCTCTGGAAGGTCCCTGGTGCGTTGCAGATCCCGAAGGGCATACAGTTGAACTCGCTCAGTCCCATCGGGGTGGTGAAGGCGGTCTTCTCCTTGTCAGCCTCTGCCACAGGAATCTGCCAGTACCCGCTAGTAAGGTCCAAAGTAGAGAAGAAATTAGCTGATTTTAGAGCTGATAAAGACTCCTCTATCCTAGGTAGCGGATAAGCATCTTTATGGGTGATACGATTGATTTGTCTATAGTCCACGCACATTCTCATGGTACCGTCTTTCTTTTTCACCAAAACTAAGGGAGCTGCCCAGGGGCTACAGCTATCTCTAATGACCCCAGCTTCTTTCTTTTCTCTCAGCATACCCTTAGCGTTCTGATAATGTGCAGGGGGCACAGGCCTGTGTCTCTCTTTTATTGGTGGGTGGCTCCCCGTGGGGATATGGTGTTCTATCCCTTTTACTCTGCCGAAGTCTAGCGGGTGCTTACTAAAAATTCTCTCGTACTCCTGAACCACCCGGTAGACTCCTTGTTTTTGGTGCAGGGGAGTGGAGTCAGCACCCACATGGAGTTTCTGGCACCAGTCCTCCTTTTGTTTCTGGGAGCCATTACCCTCCGCCTGTGGAGATGGAGGCAACGGTTCCACGGCCCTGATAGCTTTATGCTCAACAGCAAACAGTTTGGCAAGTGTAGCGTACCTGGGTAGGTGTACCTCCCTCTCCCCAATGTTGAGAATGCGAACGGGCACCCTCCCATGACGGACATCAACCACCCCCCGGGCTGTCAAAATGGTGAGCCTGCTGTCCGAGTACACGGGTTCTACCATGGCTTGGTAGTCTCTACCTCTGAACCCGATTGCAGTCCGACACCAGATCATCATTTCACTTTTGGGAGGCATGGAAATGGGGAATGGGTCACTCATTCTTACGCTACCGATCTCACCACCAGACAGTTCTACCTGCTGCCGTCTCATCAGGGATCTTATCTCTTTCTGGAGGACCCTCTTTTGGCTGGAGCTCGCATTCATCGCCACCTGCTGTAAAATCACAATTACTTCTGAAAGACAGTTTTCAATCACATTAGTACCCACAGTTATTTTAGGGTGACTTTCATGACGGTCAATGTCCACGATGATCACTCCCTGTGCCGGCAGTTCCACCTTACCAATCTTGATGGTCATCTCTCTGAACCCCACCTGCGGCACGGGTTGGCCATTGCTGGCAATGATGCTTAAGTCATCGTCTGGGTAGCGGGTTATGTCAGCGTCACTCCAGTACCGCTTGAAAAGTACGTAGGGGATGGTAGTCACTTGAGATCCGGTGTCCAGCAGTGCACTCATGGGGATACCGTCCAGCACTACGGGTAAGACCGGGCGTCCTCCCACGTACTTATCATGCCAATTAGACGGGCCTGATGACCTTAAGCCTGGGGGTTGGCCCTCTGCCCCAGGTCGGACCCATTTAAAGTACAGTACCTTGCTATGTGTCCTGGCTGACTGCAACGGCGGCAAATCGGCTGTCCATCCTCAGTGTAGCGGTCGGCGAGCCTCCCTCTGAACGGCTGGATCCTCCTCTGTCGACGCCATGGGACATCCTCCGGACTGGAAGCCAGCTCGATTGGTCTTGACGGTTCCACCTGCAACGACTGTACGGTCCTGGTTAATGCAGCCACACTCTTTGTTAGCTCCTGGACCTGAAGGTGCAGGTCTGCAGGCTGGGATGGATTTAGGGCCTGTGCATCAGCCCCCACAAGGTCTGCAGGGTAGGGCGCTGCCCCCTGGTGGTCAGTGATGGCAGGGCGCCGGGAAGCTACTGCGCCACCTGCTGCGGGTTCTCTGAGCATTCGGATGGCCCGATCCTTGAACTGCGCAAAAGTCAAATCGGGGTTCTGTAGGGCCATGATGCGCAGCTGGGTTCTGTGGGAGTTGGACAGCAGACCTTCTATGAACTGGTCAGTCAACAGTTTATCAGAGTCCTGCACACTACCAGGGTCAGCTTGTTTGATAGCTCTCAGGGCTTCTTGCAGGTTCAAGGCATAGTCTTTGATGCTATCCTGGGCCCGCTGATTACAGCCATAGAACCGCATTTTTATTTCTGCTGAAGTGCGGGTATCAAAGGTACTCCGCAGCCAGGTCAGAATGTCCTTTACTGTCTTTTTCTCTGACCATGATTTCACTTCCCGCTGGGCTGCACCGGTGAGCTGCCCTGTTAGAATGCTCACTTTCTGTTCTTCCGTCAGGGGATAAACTTTGAATAAACTGTGCAGTCTTTCCCTAAAGTCAGTTAAGGTATGGGGGTCCCCTGAGTATTGGGGTATCCAGGCTGCTCCGGGGATGTAGGGCATAGAGAACGGCATCACCGCTGCTGCAGACCCGCTGGTTGTAGAAGGCCCCTCCGTGTCCGTCATCTTCCTCCCCCCTAGTTAAGCGTGGCCTACCTTCCGACGATCCTCTTCTGTAGGCCGCGGCTCTGCTGGTGCTGCTCCATGTGAGGACCTTGCGTCGCGTCCTGGTGACGTCAGCATCGCTCTCTCTCCCGTCCAGGACCTTGTGCAGCGTGGGTGCGTATGGCGGGGCTTCAAGTCTCGCGCGCTTTGGACGTCCACGCCCCTCTTCTTCCCGCGCGGCATCCTGAAGATGGCGTCCGATGGCGGGAAAACGGCTGAAGATGGCGGGAAAACTGCTGAAGATGGCGGGAGACGACTGAAAACGGTGGGAAACGGCTCCGGATGGCGGGAAACGTCTCTTTAAGGTACGTGTACATTCTTTTTCAGGCATGCAATACCCGTTTGTGGCGGGTTGGTCACAATCCTGCTGACTACGCCAAAGCTGACTCGCCCCCTGGGCCGTGGGGCACTCAGAACCGGACTTCAGGGCAATGCTGGAAGTAGTAGTGGCGACCCGGTCCCGTGGCTCAGGGTGGTCAGACCAGTGGTAGTCTATGATGTGTTTTAGGTAATGTCCGACTACGCCACCCGTGGATTGCGGTCAGGGAGGACCGCCGCTGCAAGGCAGACCGCTGAGGCTGGTGTTGGGGATGCAGCAGTGAATAGTACAACTCCCCACGGGAGGAGTGTAGCCTCAGGGCAGTGTGATAGGATGCTGGGGGTGATGGTGCAGGCGCAGCAGTAACCACATAGAGTCCAATAATGCAGTCCAGGGTCTTTTACTGATCTTATGATAGACCCAACAGGAGTACAGGGTAGGAATGGACCTGGGTGTCTGAGGGCATTCGGGCGAGCTCTGCTGGTCAGGGTGAGTAGGTAGGCCTACCGTTCTCTTTCTGCCCTTGCTGACTATCTCCCCCTTTAGTGGTATGATAGCCCACGTCCCTGAGCTTGCCGTGTACTACGCCTGTATGGCTTGCGACTCGGGCGACTCGGGCCTTAGGTACCTGTAGCTTCTCCGTGCTGTACTGATCCCTCTGTGTGGCGGAACCTCCAGGCTTCTTGGCCAAGGGACCTGCAATCCCTTGCTGGTTGGTTTTCTGCTGCAGGGCTTGCAACCCTGACAGCCTCGGACCCCAGTGTCCGGTATGTAGTTTCTCTATGCCAGGACCGGCTCTCGTCGCCTCTGTCCCCTGCTCCTACTTTGCCTCCTGGACTCCTCCGCTGCAGCTGACCTGTCCCTCTCTTCTTGGAACCCTTCTGGATACTTCAGAAGTGGGTCCTGGTCCCTCTAACCCTGTCCTCAGTACCAGTTTTTATAGGGGCAGTCTGCTCCCCCTACTGGCCTGGGACAGGAGGTGCGGCATGCAAATGGTCCATGACCAGAGAACCTCCCTCCTGCTCTCAGACACAGCCTTACAAGTTTGTGGCATTCAGGCCTGGGGTGACTCATTAGTCTATGGGAGACCCGAGCATTTTTGCGGCGGCACTCCGGCCAGTCTTTTAAAAGCCTAACAAGTGCCCAAAACGATAGTGACAGTGCTCAAATTACATGGGGACAGCATGGGGATCACCCCAGGAAGCATTTCTGACCCCCAGGTCACTGCTGTCAACAACGTGGTCAGAGGTATTAAGCTACTTTTACGGGCTCACAATAAAACGTTCAAAACCGAAACTGACACGGTTTTCCTGTGAAATATGTTAAGGAAGTTCCTTTCCAGGGTAAAGACTTGTGTATAAGGTAAAATAAATAACCCCCCCAAAAAATACTCCTCCACACCTTGGGCTATGTTCACAAGTAGCATTTTTTATGCGTTTTTGCACTTTTGTATTGCTTTCAACCATGACAAATGCATTCACCGGGAAATGTCATTTTAACATTTTACAATCTTATCTGGCCATGTGCTGTGTGGCATATGCATACAGTGCTGAAAAGACATGGGGACAGCATAGGGAAGACCCCTGGAAGCATTTCTGACACCCAGGTCACTGCCTAAAAGTGTGCCCATCAAAAGGGATCCTTGCCGCATCAGAAGATGCAGACTTGCAACTATCCCCATGCAAGTCCTTGTCCCAGGGCAGTGTTCAATTGTACCTCCCCCATTCCTTGCAATGCAAGCGCAAATATGCAGCCAACCAACCACCCACCCACCCGCAGGCTGCAATACCATACTGCTAGCTTTCACTTGAAATGGGGCCTTTTAGTTTGGAGGAGGCCGAAGCTGGCCACTACCTCATGGCTGCTTCGGCAGCGAGGTATCCATACTCAGTCCCCAGCCGCCTGGTGGCCGGGTGTCCACGCTCGGTCCTCAACCGCCAGGGGGCAGCCGGGTGACCATACTCGATCCACAGCCGCCCCGCGGCCGGGTGTCCACACGCGGTCCCCAGCCGCCCCTATTTCTCCTGTTACCTTCCCACACACTTTTCTTAGCCTGGTCTGCTTTAGGGCAGCATTGGACGAGCCCACCAGAGAACCAGACTCCTCCGGTGGGCCCTGGCTTCTCCATCAGGGGAGTTGAGAGTGCCAAGGTGAGGAGCATGATGATGATAGAAGTTAGCATCTGCTTTGTTTTCTTGGAATGCAAGCGCATGTATGTAGTAGCGGCTAGGCCTGAGTTGGTCAGCGTTTTGGTGCATATCCTACCTCCTCCGAGGATTGCTGGATGTTTTCCTGCTACTATCCCAGTTCTATGACTGCCGTTAAAACAAAGCTTCAGGTGATAAATGATGGATGAGGTGGTGGCAAAGGAGAAAGAGCAGGAGGAACAGGGACCATTCACATCAATATCAGGCCAGTCAACCACACATGTCTTGTAGGATATGTTTCTGTACCAAAAGAAGCGGTTCGGCTACACAGTTATAGGGCATACAGTGAGTGCAATGCCTACCAAAAATTTAGAGGCACTCCAATGCCCCTTGGAAGTGACATGGAGGTCAGAGGGCGTTAACTAAACCATTTTTCCATTTATAGCAACTGGGTCTCCTGTGCACTGTTGGCCTAAGCAGTGAATGGAAGGCTTTCCAAAAATTATGAGGAACTCCAATGCCCCTTGAAACAGTCGTGGATTACAGCGTACTAAACACCTTCTACCCATTATTGGGGAGTGGGTCTCCCTTAATGTTCGCCTATGCATTGAAAAGCAAAAGCTGACTAAAATTAGGAGGAAATGCAATGCCCGTTGGAAGAGTTGTGGAGGTCGCAGTAGCTTAACAAGACGGTTTTAATGCCCCTTGGAAGAGACATGGAGGTCGCAGTAGCTTAACAAGACTGTTTTAATGCCCCTTGGAAGAGTGGTGGAGGTCACAGTAGCTTAACAAGACAGCTTGAATGCCCCTTGGAAAAGTGGTGGAGGTCGCAGTAGCTTAACAAGACAGTTTTAATGCCTCTTACAAGAGCCATACAGTACAGAATCTTAAAAACATTATTCCCATTACTGGGAAGTGGGTCTCCCATAGTCTTTGCTTATGCCTTCCAAGCAAAAGCTGACAAAAATTAGGACGGAAGAACTTGCAATGCTAGCAAACAAGAGCCATGCAGTACAGCATATTAAAAACATTATTCCCATTATTGGGGAGTGGGTCTCCCTTAGTCTTTGCCTATGCCTTCCGAGCAAAAGCTGTCAAAAATTAGGACGGAGGAACTTGCAATGCCCCTTACAAGAGCTATGCAGTACAGCATATTAAAAACATTATTCCCATTATTGGGGAGAGGGTCTCCCATAGTCTTTGCCTATGCCTTCCAAGCAAAAGCTGCCAAAATTTAGGAAGGAGGAACTTGCAATGCCCCTTACAAGAGCCATGCAGTACAGCATATTACAAACATTATTCTCATTATTGGGGAGTGGGTCTCCCATAGTCTTTGCTTATGCCTTCCAAGCAAAAGCTGCCAAAAATTAGGAGGAAATGCAATGCCCGTTCG
The DNA here is from genome assembly GCF_046119375.1 of Phyllobates terribilis. Classification (NCBI taxonomy): domain Eukaryota; kingdom Metazoa; phylum Chordata; class Amphibia; order Anura; family Dendrobatidae; genus Phyllobates; species Phyllobates terribilis. The sequence goes on along the minus strand of NW_027362762.1, from coordinate 529,594,215 downwards.
AAGAGTCGTGGAGGTTAGAGTTAATTAAAAACAACATTTCAATGCCCCTTGGAGGAGCTGTGGAGTTCAGAGTGGTTTAACAAAACGCTTTTAATGCCCCTCGGAAGAGACGTGGAGGTCGCAGTAGCTTAACAAGACGGTTTTAATGCCCCTTGGAAGAGACGTGGAGGTCACAGTAGCTTAACAAGATGGTTTTAATGCCCCTTGGAAAAGTGGTGGAGGTCACAGTAGCTTAACAGGATGGTTTTAGTGCCCCTCGGAAGAGACGTGGAGGTCGCAGTAGCTTAACAAGACGGTTTTGATGCCCCTTGGAAAAGTGGTGGAGGTCACAGTAGCTTAACAAGACGGTTTTAATGCCCCTCGGAAGAGACTTGGCGGTCGCAGTAGCTTAACAAGACGGTTTTAATGCCCCTTGGAAAAGTGGTGGAGGTCGCAGTAGCTTAACAAGACGGTTTTTAATGCCCCTTGGAAAAGTGGTGGAGGTCGCAGTAGCTTAACAAGATGGTTTCAATGCCCCTTACAAGAGCCATACAGTACAGCATCTTAAAAATATTATTCCCATTATTGGGGAGTGGGTCTCCCACAGTCTTTGCTTATGCCTTCCAAGCAAAAGCTGACAAAAATAAGGACGGAGGAATTTTCAATAATGGCAACACGGACCACATTCACCCTGGTGGTATAGTGCTGGTGAGGATAAGGAGGATAAGGAGAAGAACATAAAACAGCCAAAATGAGGAAGCGTATACCCATGTGTGGGTGTGAAGCGATGCATGGGAATACACCTACCGAAATAACACAGTGGATTTGACTTTATGTTACTCTGCTGTCATTTGGTGGTGATGAGAAGTCTGGCCCAATCCAGCCCTTTTTCATTTTGAAAAGGGTCAGTTTGTCAGCATTGTCAGTTGACAGGTGAGTGCGCTTATCAGTTATAATTCCCCCAGCGGCACTAAAAACACGCTCCGATAACACGCTAGCGGCAGGCAGGCCAGGACCTCCAAGGCATAAAGAACGAGTTCATTCCAAGTGTCCAGCATGGATACCCAATAATTAAAAGGCACAGAGGAATCACGGAGGATGCTTGTACGGTCGGAAAGGTACTCCCTCACCATCTTTTGAAACTTTCCACTCCTTGTGAGAGTACCCCGTGCCTCAGGGTCTGTCCGAAGGGAGGGTCTGAAAAAACTGTCCCAGAATGTTGACAGTGTTCCCCTGCCTCTGCTGGATTGGAGTTGCGTCTCTCTCACTTGTACGCCTTGGTTGGGCAATGAACTGTGACCTCTGCCGCTAGCGTGTTCAGATGGGAATTTTTTTAACAGTTCTGCAGCAAGGGCCTTCTGGTACTGCCCCATTTTTGTAGACCTCTCCACCTCAGGAATAAGAGAGTGAAAGTTCTCCTTGTAGCGAGTGTCTAAAAGTGTCACCAACCAGTAATGACTGTCACCCAACATTTTGACAACGCGAGGGTCACGGTTAAGGCAGCGTAACATAAAGTCAGCCATGCGTGCCAGACTGGTAACGGGCAAGACTTCCGTGTCCTCACCAAGATGACGACTGACCATGCTCTCCTCCTCCTCCTCCTCCTCCTCCCCCCGTCCTCAGGCCACCCACGCTGAACCGACGGTATGACAGTTGTACAGGTACTACCGTCTACAGCGCATGATACAAGCTCCTCCTCTCCCTCATTGTCCCCAATGCACGTTGGGATGAGATGAGGCTGGGCTGTGTGTAATCGACCGCTATGGCTTCTTGATCCATCTAATCATACTCTGGCTGCAATGCCTCCTCTTTAATTCTCTGCAGAGAGCGTTGCAAAAGACAGATAAGTGGAATGCTGACGCTAATGATGGCATCATCGCCACTCACCATCTTGGTGGACTCCTCAAAGTTTGTCAAGATGATACAGATGTTAGACATCCAGGTCCACTCCTGAGGTCTTATGTGTGGAGTCTGACCTGAATATCGACGGCCTTGTTGCAGCTGGTACTCCACAACTGCTCTCTTCTGCTCACAAATCCTATGCAACATGTGGAGGGTAGAGTTCCTATGTGTGGGGACATCACAAACTAGTCGGTGTGACAGAAGCTGCAAACGCTGCTGCAACACAGCAAGGGCGGCGGAAGCTGTAGCCGACTAGTGAAAATGAGCTGACAGGCGGCGTACTTTGACGAGCATATCTGGCAACTCAGTGTACGATTTAAGAAACTGCTGAACCACGAGGTTAAGCACATGAGCCAGGCATGGTACGTGTGTGATCTCGCCTCGCCTCAGAGCCGCCACCAGGTTACGGCCATTGTCACACACGACCATGCCGGGATGTAGGTTCAGCGGTCTCAGCCACAGATCTGCCTGCTCTTTCACAGCTGTCCACAACTCACAAGCAGTGTGAAGTTTCTCACCTAAGCTTATGAGTTTCAGCACAGCCTGTTGCCGCTTGGCGGAGGCAGTACTGCAGTGCTTCCAGCTTGTAACTGATGTGGTGATATCTGAGATGGAGGCTGAACATGAGGAGGTGGAGGAGGATGATGCGGAGGAGCTGTACACTATGGGGGCAACTCTGACTGACATAGGGCCCGCAATCCTCGGTGTGGGGAGGATGTGTTCCATCCCAAGGTCCGACTGGGTCCCGGCTTCCACTATGTTTACCCAGTGTGCCGTCAGGGAGATGTACTGTCCCTGGCCACAACCACTTGTCCACGTGTCCGTTGTCAGGTGGACTCTCCCAGTAACTGCGTTGTTGAGGGCACAGCAGATGTTTTGGGACACGTGCTTGTGTAGTGCGGGGATGGCACACCGGGCAAAATAGTGTCGGCTGGGGACCGAATACCGAGGGATGGCCACCGCCATAAGGTTGCGGAAGGATTCCGTCTCCACCAGCCTAAAAGGCAGCATTTCCAACGCAAGCAGTCATGAAATGTGCGAATTTAGGACTGTGGCCTGTGGGGCGTTGGCTGCGAATTTCCGCTTTCGTTCAAAGGTCTGGGATATGGACAATTGAACGCTGCGGGGGGACGTGAACCTGGACGTTGATGCTGTTTCTTGAGAAACTGCCATAACAAGTGAAGACTGAGAGGAGGGGGCATCTTTGCATGCAGTATGGACAGGGGATTGCCTTGCACGCACAACAGGGCGTTCTCTTACACGCACAACAGCGGAAGAAGCAGTGGTGACACCCGCTGACACTGGTCGTGGACCCTGGGGTTCGCCTCACAAAGTCGGGTGCTTTGCTGCCATGTGTCTGATCATGCTGGTGGTGGTCAGGCTGGTAGTTTTGTCACCCCTGCTGATGCTGGCATGGCAGGTGGTACAAATGGCCTTTTTGGGGTTATCAGCAGAGTCTTTAAAAAACAACCAGACTCTGGAAGACCTACAGGTTGTACTGGCAATGTCCCTCGTGTTGGTGTTACGGGGAACTGTTGCCTGCCTTCTGTATGCGGCCACCACACTGCTTCTTCCTGCCTGTTGGGGTACTCTGCCTCCCTCACCCTGTGTGCTGCTGGCCTCCCTCTGCATGTCCTCCTGCCACGTTGGGTCAGTTACTAGATCATCCACCACCTCCTCCTCTTCCACTTGCGCACCACGATCCTCCTCCTTACTTCCTGGCAATTGTGTCTCGTCATCGTTCACCTCTTGTAACAAATTGCCAGCGTCGACTTCCTGTAGCTGTAGTTGTTCAAATATTTGGGCATCGCTACATGGGATCTCCTCTTCCACCACTTCAAGCGGAGCAGGCGAGGGCACAAATCTGGAAATGGACCAGTGAACAGCTCTTCAGAGTGTCCAAGTGTGGGATCAGTTGCTGTCTGACGACACTTGGCATGGTGGGAGGAAGGAGCATCAGGGTGAGGAGGAGTATGCGGTCGAGACTCAAGGCTACTAAGATTTGATTGTGTGGAAGACAGACCGGAGGTGGTGGTGCCCAGGTAACTGGAAGTATTATCTGCTATCCAATTAATAACCTGTTCACACTGATCAGTTCGCAGTACTGGTGTTGTTCTGTGCTTCCCTAGTAATTCGGTCAAGAAGTGGGAGTGAGAAGATGTGGCTGTTGGTTGTGGCACATTTTCACCTTGGCCACGGCCCCGTCCTCTGCACGCACCATCACCAGAACGTCCAGTTCCACGTCCCTTGCCACGCGCCTTGCCCATTGTAAAGGAAGCAAAATAGCTTACACTCACACTATCAATGGAAAAATGGTAATAAAAAGTAGATTAGAACCGTGGAAGAGGAAAACCACAGTTCTATTTCTCTGGCCTACACCCGACTCTTTTAAACAATCTGAACAATCAGGGAGAAACTATTACTGTTTTTCTTTACGGAAAAAATACCAAAAGCTGAATAATAGAGATTTTTTACCGTGGAATGGCAAAACCACAGTTATTGTTTACTGGGGTATACCAGACAATTTTAAATAGATATATTTGCGACTGAACAGTGAGCGACACACTTAAACTGTTTTTTTTAGGTAAAAATGGCCCAAAAGTGGAAAATTTCTCTGGCCATCACCAGACTATTTGTGTCTGAACAATCAGGAGACACTATTACTGTTTTTCTTTATGGCAAAAAATGCCAAAAGCAGGATATTACAGAGATTTGACCCGTGGAACTGCAAAACCACAGTTCTATTTCTCGGGCCTACACCAGACTATTTTAAACAGATATATTGGTGTCTGAACAATCAGGAGACACTATTACTGTTTTTCTTTACGGCAAAAAATGCCAAAAGCAGGATAATAGAGATTTTTTACAGTGGAACGGCAAAACCACAGTTATAATTTACTGGTGTATACCAGACTCTTTTAAACAGATATATTGGTGTCTGAACAATCAGGAGACACTATTACTGTTTTTCTTTGCGGAAAAAATACCAAAAGCTGGATAATAGAGATTTCTTACTGTGGGACGGCAAAACCACAGTTATAATTTTCTGGTGTATACCAGACTCTTTTAAACAGATATATTGGTGTCTGAACAATCAGGAGACACTATTACTGTTTTTCTTTATGGAAAAAATACCAAAAGCTGGATAATAGAGATTTTTTACCGTGGAACGGAAAAATCACAGTTATAATTTACTGGTGTATACCAGACTCTTTTAAACAGATATATTGGTGTCTGGACAATCAGGAGACACTATTACTGTTTTTCTTTATGGAAAAAATACCAAAAGCTGGATAATAGAGATTTTTTACCGTGGAACAGCAAAACCACAGTTATAATTTACTGGTGTATACCAGACTTTTTTCAATATATTTATTTGCGGCTGAACAGTGAGCGACACACTCAAACTGTTTTTTTTTTAGGTAAAAATGGCCCAAAAGTGGATAATACAGAGGTTTGAACCGTGGAACTGCAAAACCACACTTCTGTTTCTCTGTCCTACACCAGACTATTTTAAACAGATATATTTTTGTCTGAACTGTCACAGACACACTTTTTTTTTTGGGAGGTGGGGGGGGACACCAAAAGGTTAATAAGACGGGTATAATTTACTGGTGTATAGCAGACTCTTTTAAACAGATATATTGGTGTCTGAACAATCAGGAGACACTATTACTGTTTTTCTTTATGGAAAAAATACCAAAAGCTGGATAATAGAGATTTTTTACCGTGGAACAGCAAAACCACAGTTATAATTTACTGGTGTATACCAGACTTTTTTCAATATATTTATTTGCGGCTGAACAGTGAGCGACACACTCAAACTGTTTTTTTTTAGGTAAAAATGGCCCAAAAGTGGATAATACAGAGGTTTGAACCATGGAACTGCAAAACCACACTTCTGTTTCTCTGTCCTACACCAGACTATTTTAAACAGATATATTTTTGTCTGAACTGTCACAGACACACTTTTTTTTTTGGGAGGTGGGGGGGACACCAAAAGGTTAATAAGACGGGTATTTGTACAGTGTGCAGGAGGAAAAAAAAAGAGGATTTAGATGAACAAGAAAGGATTTTTCCTGGCCCCCCAGGACCTGGAGCTAAGTCCACAAATTTCATCAACAGGAGCACACAGGACTGTAATGCAGCGTTTGCTGGTATAACCACAGCGTCTCCTATACAGCCTGCCTGCCTGCCTGATATTTGGGATGGATATTAGTCCTGAGAAGGACTGTTTGTTTGATTTGGCAGCCTTTACAGACCCTACACTACCTATTTCGCAGTATAAATCTCTCCCTAGCTCAGCAGCACTTTCCCTACACTAGCTGATCCGGAGCGACTGTGTCCAAGATGGCGGCGCCCGGTTTTAAATACAATACTCGAGGTGACGCTGTGCGGCCAGCCAATCAATGTAATGCCCACAACCAACATGGCTGCGGCATTACCGTGACTGGCTGGCAATCCCTCTGTAAAGAGCGCCAAACATGCAGGGCGGAGACCCGAGCTCCCGCCCAAGTAACCCGGCAATGCTCGGTGTTCGCCGAACATCCCGAGTAGCGTGATGCTCGGGCGAGTACCAAGCAGTGTCGAGCATGATCGCTCAACACTAATAGTTATATAGGTTGAAAAAAGACCTAGGTCCATCAAGTTTAACCTTTCTCCATAAATTATACATTTTGTCACTACATTATCTATAACCCACAATGCTATGTGTATTGAGGAAATCGTCCAGCCCTTTTTTAAAAGTTGTTATAGTGTCTGCCATCACAATCTCTTGTGGTAAGGCATTCCACACTCTGACTGCTCTAACGGTAAAGAACTCAAAAACTAAAGAAAAAAATATATTTTCCAGGCTGAGAATAATTTAGTGAAATTAAAATCTGTAACGCAGAGATCCTCGCACCGCTTCCTGCGCAGGCGACCAGGGGGGGAGGTCCTTAGTATGGTCTTTGAAAGGAATAAGTCATGTGCCAGTCTTTTTTGTTGACCACACATGTATTTATACATCAAAATGAGATCTCCTCTGAGACGTCTTTTTTCTAGGCTAAACAAGTCCATCTTTTCCAATCTCTCGTCATATGAGAGGCCTTCCATCCCTTGTAATAATCTAGTTTTTAAAATGTGCAGCCAAAAACTTAATCCCATATTCTAGATGTGGCCTTACAAGTGATTTATAGACGAGTAACAATACATTAGGATCACAGGATTTTATCTTTTTATACACCCCAAAATCTTGTTTGCTTTTGCCACTGCTGCTTGACATTGAGTACTGCTGCACAGCTTACATGTAAACAGAATAATCAAGTCCTTCTCCTGTTCTGTAGTCCCGAGTATACTTCCAATTAATGTATATGCAGCAATAGGATTACTCCGGCCTAGGTGAATTTACTCTACATTTATCAACATTAAAGAAGTTGTTCACAACTTTTTATTACCCCCCAATGTATTCCCCCGGGGACCCTGAGGGATTTTGTAATTACCTTGTGTTGCAGATCCTGTCTGTGAGCGGCACTACCACTGGCCCATCACAGGCATCACATGATCCGCCACTGATGTCACGTCAAGTGAGGTGTGACATCAGTGAGGCGGTCCCTGCGGTGGATGCTGGGTTGTGGGCAGGGTAACCCCGACCACAACCCAGCATCCACTGGTGGAATGCAGAAGAGAGACCCCCGGCTGTATCCGGAATCATGACGTGACATCAGCAGATGTCAGAGCCAGCTGCAGCCTTAATACATTGGGGGGTGGGGGGGGGGTTAAAATGTAGTGAACAACCCCTTTAAGTCTCATTTGCCAAGTGTTTGCCCATTCTGACATCTTATACAGATCATTTTGTAATATTGTACAAGGTCAGTTTTTAATATCCTACATAGTTTGGTGTCGTCAGCAAAGACTGACACTTTACTCTCAATCCCATCAGCAAGGTCATTAATGAAGATATTAAAAAGAATCGGTCCTAGTACAGATCATTGCGTTACCCCACTGCTGAATATATCCCATTTAGGGAATCTACTATTTACATTGACTCTTTGTTTCCTGTCTTTTAACTAGTTCCTTATCCACCTGCAAATAGTTTCCCCTAGTCCCTGCTTTTGGAGCTTCAGTATAAGGCTGTTTTGTGGTACAGTATCAAATGCCTTTGCAAAGTCCAGATAAATAACATCAGTCGCATTACCAACAGCCAGATTTGCACTTACATCCTCAAAGAAATCCAACATGTTGGTTATAAATTACTTATCCTTCATGAATCCATGCTGGTTGTCAGTTATTATATTATTCTCTGCAATATACCGGTATTTCTCCAGGTCATCCCTTATATTGCCCTCAAAAATTTTGCACACTACTAATGCCAGACTTACCAGACGGTATTTGCCTGGATCCACCTTCTTACCTTTCTTAAATGTCTGTACCACTTGAGCGATCCTCCAACCCTGTGGCACCAACTCTGTTACTAGAGAGGCTAAAAACATGAGATACATCTTTCTGTCAATTACCGAGCTCAATTCCCTCAATATCCATGGATGAATGCCATCTGGCCCGTGGGATTTGTCAATATTTAATTTGCTCAAACGCAGGTGTACTTCTTTTTGTGTGAAACTAGTTATATCAGGTGGTGAACTTTGACTTTTTCCTTGTTGAATGATCCCTGGAACAGTCAGTTCATTGGTGAACACAGATGAAAAGTGCCCATTTAATATCTCAGCCTTTTCTTTGTCTTCTATAATTATCTTGTTATTATCATCTTTTAAGGGGCCGATACCATCCGTTTTTTTCTTTTTCTATTTAGCACATTTATTTTAATGTCACTGGTGATTTGTTTTTCAGTAGCTAACTTTTCTAGCTTGATTTCTTTTTTACATTTCCCATTGAGATCTTTATGATGCGCCCCCTGGGCCGTGTGTGCGCGTGTGTGGGATACCAGGAGCCGGGTCTCTGGGGGTTGTAGTCTCCCCATGGGAAGAGTATAGCCTCAGGGCAGGGAACGTGGATGATGGGAGTGATGGTGCGCGGACGTCCCAGTACTAGTAGTGCTGTATGCGGTGAGACAGCAGGAACGACTCAGAGTCTTTGCAGTGCAGTTCAGGGTCTTTACTGATGATATTAAGGCAGACCCTACCAGGAGTACTGGCTAGCATAAGGGGCCTGGTCAGTCTGCGAGCAAGCAGGAGTTCCCCTGGCCAGGTGGAGTTGTAGGCCTCCCCGTCTATCTGCACTCTTCCTGGCTACCTTGCTGTAAGCGAGTGGAAGTAGCCCACGTCCCTGAGTATACCGTGTGGTGCTCACTTGTATGGCTGGTGACTTGGGGCCTTCTGATAGCCTCCGCTACTCGATGGCGGTGCTGGTCCCTTCCTTGTGACTGAGCCTCCGGGCTTCTATGGCCAGAGGACCTGGAATCCCCTGCCGGCTGGTTTCTGCTGCTGGCCTTAGAGGTTCCCACAGCCTCGGACTCCGGTGTCCGGTAGTAGTCTCTTCAGCCAGGACGAGCAATATATCTGCTTCCAGTCCCTGGCACTCAGCTTCTGCTCCTACAGAGCTCCTGCTGTTTCTTGCCCTGTGTCTGGAACTTCACTACAGGCTCTGTCTGACTAACTCCGCCCCAGACCCAGTTTATATAGGGCAGATTAGTCCCCTCCCAGGTCTGGGCAGGAGGTGTTGCATGCTTATGGGCTCCTGACCAGGAAACCTCCCACTTGCTCTCAGATGTAATATTTCTATTACTGTGGTAACCAGACCCCTGGGGTGCCACATTCCCCCCTAGTAAATTTTAGTACTCCGGGACTAAACACATTTTTAAGAAAACACAAATACAGGGTATAAACAATAATACAACAACATATGTACAAGAAGCTTTAGTCTTTAGAGGTCACGGCGTGTCCGTAACCGGGTGTCCATATCACCCAACAAGGTGAAGTCTTAGAACAGAGTAGGGGACCTGTCCAAAGCAAACCCCAAATGTTGGCCCTGGGCGTGGCTGCAAGGCTGAGGCTAGCTACTTTGGGCCACAAGGAGGCCACGCCAGACAGGTTTTTCTCTTCCACGGCCATCTTCGCAAGAGGCACCAAGGTGCAACTATCTACAATGTAGTTCCGGTTCCTCAGCGTCCATAACCAGTCAGTCCAAATAAACCTGCAGGGTAACTAGAGAAACATAATTAGTAACCAGGTAACAAAAACATAAACCTTTTCCAACATTGGCAATTTACAAGCAAATTCACATTACATTTTAAATTCTCCAGCGAGCGGGCATTTGTCCTCTAGTGCTTCTGGTGGACCTACGTAACCCACTATCTGGTTCTGCACTACAGGGTGTAGGAGGTGTTACGGGCAGGCCTGGCAGCTTTCTGCGTACTCTTTAGCTCACTAGGGGCCCGGCAGGCTCACTACTAGCAGAGGGTTGATTCTCCTGGGCTGCTGGTATGGATTCTTCTGCCTCCTGGGCCGGCTGCTCTTCTGACACTACCTGTTCTTCTGTAGGCCCTTGAGGGGCTGGCTGGAGAAAGGTGAGGACGGGTACCACGACTGCGTTGTTGATTTGAGTCCAGGACCGGGGAAAGTCTCCGAGTACGGTACTGATCATTTCTTCCCTTTCCTCTGCGGGTTGAGGGTTCTCTTGATCTTCGTCAGGGCTTTGCAGCTGCTCGGGAAACTTTTTCAGGTGGTCTCTGGAGACAATGGCTGTGGTCTCTCCTCCATCCTTACTGATTACACAGACTTTTGGGTTATCATGACTTGAAGGCAGTACTGTGTACGGGTCCTTCTCCCACTGGTCGTCCAACTTGTGGAGCCGCCTCTTTCTCTTCAAGACCTGCTCTCCAGGTACTAGGGGAACAGCGGGAGCATACTGGTTATAAGTCTTCTCTTGCCTTTCTCTTGCTTGAGATAGACTTCGCTCGACGCTCTCCTGTACTTTCCGATACTGCTGCTGCCGTTCTGTATCCCAGTCTGCCTCTGGCGAGGTGTCCTCAGGTGTCAGGACTCCCATATCCAGGTCAATAGGCAGCTTACCAGGTCTTGCTCTCATTAGGTAAGCCGGGGTACAGTTGGTGGAACCTACAGGGATGTGATTATATAAGTACACCAGATCAGGCAGTTTTTCAGGCCAGAGACTGTGTTCTTCCAGGGGCAACGTTTTTAGCAAGTCTATCACCACCTGGTTCATTTTCTCACATAGTCCGTTGGTCTGAGGGTGATAGGGCGTTGTTCTTATCTTCCTGCAGCCATACAGATTGCAGAACTCTTGGAAGACCTCCGCTTCGAAGGCTGGCCCTTGGTCAGTCAACACTTGCTCCGGATACCCGTGTGGACGGCAGAAGTGCTGCTGGAAGGCTCTAGCTGCTGTTTGAGCCGTTAAGTCCTTGACAGGGACCACCACCAGGAACCGGGAGTAGTGATCTACGATGGTCAGGGCGTAGACGTACCCAGATTTGCTTGGAGCCAGTTTCACATGGTCCAGAGCTACCAGCTCCAGTGGCTGCCTGGTGATGATGGGCTGCAGAGGAGTCTTCTGACTGGCACGGTCCTTCCTTCTTAGGTTGCACGGGCCACAGTCTCTGCACCACCTCTCAATGGCACCTCTCATGCCTACCCAGTAGAACCGTCCACGCAACAGGAAATCCAGCTTCTTCCATCCGAAGTGTCCTGCTCCGTCATGGTATGCCTCCAGAACCATAGCCGCGTCTCGTCTTGGGACCACTACCTGCCAGGTCAGCTCATGTGTTCTAGAGTTGACCATTCTCCGGCACAGCTTCTCCTTGTAAAGAAACAGTTTACTTTTCTCCTTCCACAGTTGCTTGGTTTCCTCCGGAGCGTCTGGGTCAAGACGGGCATCAGCCTGTGTCAGCATTTCCTTCACCAGACGGACTGCGGGATCACTGTCTTGTGTCTCCACCCAGCTGTAGTGGGGTAAGGGATTGAACGTGGCAGAGCGCCTGTCCCTTACACGGTGGGAATACAGGGTAATCCCATGACGGTGGAACGCAGGGAGTTCGACTTCTTCCAGTTCTTCTGGATCTTCCCCTACGTCCGGTAAGTTTGGCATTCTGGACAGGGCATCCGCGTTGGCATTTGAGCGTCCCGCCCGGTATTTGATGGTGAATTCATAGTTGGACAGGCGGGCCATCCATCTCTGCTCCAGGGCACCAAGTCTTGCAGTGTCCAGGTGTGTCAACGGGTTGTTATCCGTGTACACGGTGAACTTGGAAGAGGCAAGGTAATGCTTGAAACGTTCGGCCACTGCCCACACCACTGCCAGGAACTCTAGCTTGAATGAGCTATAATTCTCAGGGTTTCTCTCTGTGGGCCTTAGTTTTCGGCTGGCGTAAGCGATTACCCGTTCTTTCCCCTGCTGGATCTGGGACAGTACGGCTCCTAGCCCGATGTTGCTCGCGTCCGTGTGGAGGATAAAGGGCTGGCTGTAGTCAGGATACACCAGGATTTCATCCCCCGTGAGGGCCATCTTCAGCTGGCGGAAGGACTCCTCTTCCAGCTTTTCCCACCTGAAGGGCGGCTTCTGGTTTTTGGCCTTCCTGGATTGACCTATCAGGAGGTCCTGCATAGGAGCTGCCATTTTGGTGAAACCGGGAATGAATCTTCGGTAGTAACCTACCAACCCGAGGAACTGCCGCACTTCCTTTATGCTGGAGGGTCTTGGCCAGTCTTTAATCATGGTGATCTTATCGGGGTCGGGAGCCACTCCGTCAGCACTCACCACGTGTCCCAGGTACTGTACCTTTGGTTTCAGCAGGTGACACTTGGAGGGTTTCACCTTTAGGCCGTAGCTTGCCAGGGCGTCAAACACTTCTGCCAGGTGTTTCAGATAGTCCTCGTAGGTTTTGGAATAAACGATGACATCGTCCAGGTATAACAGGACCGTCTCGAAATTCCGGTGTCCCAGACAGCATTCCATCAACCGCTGGAAGGTTCCTGGTGCGTTGCAGAGCCCGAATGGCATACAGTTGAATTCACTGAGACCCATCGGGGTGGTGAATGCAGTCTTCTCCTTGTCCGCCTCTGCTACAGGAACCTGCCAGTACCCGCTAGTAAGATCCAAAGTGGAGAAGAAGTTAGCAGATTTTAATGCAGCTAAAGATTATTCTATTCTAGGTAACGGGTACGCATCTTTGTGTGTGATATGGTTGACCTTTCTGTAGTCTACACACATTCTCATGGTGTTGTCCTTCTTTTTCACTAGAACTAGTGGAGCTGCCCAGGGGCTACAGCTGTCCCTGATTACCCCAGCCTCCTTCATGCTCCGCAACATCCCCTTTGCATGCTGATAGTGTGCAGGGGGTACATGTCGGTATCTTTCCTTTATGGGTGGATGGTCTCCTGTGGGGATGTGATGTTCTACCCCCTTTACTCGCCCGAAGTCTAGCGGGTGTTTACTAAAGACTCTTTCGTACTCCTGAACCACCCGGTAGACTCCCTGTTTTTGGTGTGAGGGAGTGGAGTCAGTACCCAAATGCAGTTGCTGACACAAGTCCCCCATTTGTTTCTTAGATCCGTTAACTTCCTCTGGTTGAGATGGAGGCAAGGGTTCTACGGCCTTTACAGAATTTTGGTTTATGGTGAACAATTTGGCTAGCGTGGCATACCGGGGCAGGTGTACCTCTCTCTCCCCGACATTTACGATGCGGACAGGTACCCTCCCATGGCGTACATCGACCACTCCCCGTGCTGTCAAAATGGTGCACCTACTGTCTGAGTAGACGGGCTCTACCATTGCTTGGTAGTCTCTACCTCTTAGACCAATAACTGCCCGGCACCATATCATCATCTCACTTTTCGGGGGCATGGCAATAGGGAACGGGTCACACATTCTCACGCTACCAATCTCATCACCAGATAATTCCACCTGTTGCCGTTTCATCAGTGCCCGGATTTCTTTTTGAAGGACACGCTGCAGGCTGGAACTGGCGTTCTTGGCAGCCTGCTGTAAAATGAGAATCACCTCTGCAAGACAATTTTCAACGTTAGTTCCCAAGGTTATTCTAGGGTGACTCTCATGACGATCAATGTCCACAATAATCAGTCCTTGTGCCGCCAGTTCGACCTTACCGACCTTAATGTTCACCTCTTTGGACCCCACCTGCGGCATGGGCTGACCATTGCTGGCGATGATACTCAGGTCGTCATCTGGGTAGCGGGTTATGTCCGAGTCATTCCAGTACCGCTTAAAGAGCACGTACGGGATGGTAGTCACCTGTGACCCAGTGTCTAGTAGGCCACTCATAGGAATGCCATCCAGTACCACAGGCAAGACCGGACGTCCCCCTATGTATTTATCACGCCAGTTCGATGGGCCTGATGATCTTATGCCTGGGGGTTGGCCCTCTGCCCCAGGTTGTGCCCCTTTAAATGACAGTACCTTGCCATATGTCCGGGTTGATTGCAGTGGCGGCAGATGGGTTGTCCGTCCTCGTTGTATCTGTTGCTGGGCCTTCCTCTGGACGATGGGATCCTCCTCTGTCGGTACCATGGGACGTCCTGCGGACTGGTGGCCAGCTTGATCCTTCCTGGAGGAGAGACCTGTAAAGACTGCACAGTTCGGGTTAGCACGGCTACACTTTTAGTTAGCTCTTGGACCTGATGGTGCAGGTCTGTAGCCGGGTTGTTGTCCAAAGCCTGCGCACCAGCTCCCATAGGATCTGCAGACAAGGGCGCCGCCTCCTGGTGATAGGTAATAGCAGGGCGCCGGTGCGTTACAGCGCTACCCGGTGCCGGTTCTCTGAGCACCCGGATGGCCCTGTCTTTGAACTTTGCAAAGTCTAAACCAGGGTTCTGCAAGGCCATTGCACGCATCTGGGTTCGGTGGGCGTTGGACAGCAGACCCTCAATGAATTGCTCAGTTAACAGTTCATCTGCATTCCACACACTGTCAGGGTCTGCCTGTTTAATGGCTCCCAGGGCCTCTTGCAAACTCAAAGCATAGTCTCTTATACTGTCTTGGGCCCGCTGCTTGCACCCATAAAATCTCATTTTGATCTCAGCTGAGGTGCGGGTATCAAAAGTGTCCTTCAGACGGTCTAAGATCTCCTTCACAGTCTCCTTGTCCCGGACTGACCAGGACTTTACTTCACGCTGGGCTGCGCCGGATAGCTGACCTATCAATATGCTCACTTTCTGGCCCTCCGTTAGGGGGTATACCTTAAATAGGCTGTACAGTCTCTCTTTAAAGTCGCTTAGGGTATGCGACTCCCCTGAGTATTGGGGCAGCCAGGTCGCTTTGGGGATGTAAGGCATTGTAAATGGCATTACTGCGGCAGTGGCCGCGCTGGTGGTAGAGGGTCCCTCCGTGTCCGTCATCTTCCTCCCCCCTAGTTAAGTGTGGCCTACCTTCCGACGATCCTCTTCTGTAGGCCGCGGCTCCGCCGGTGCTGCTCCGGACGAGGACCTTGCGTCGCGTCCTGGTGACGTCAGCTTCGCTCTCTCTCCCTTCCAGGACCTTGCGCAGCGTCGGTGCATAGGGCGGAGCTTCAGGTCTCGTGCGCTTTCGGCGTCCACGCCCCTCTTCTTCCCGCACGGCGTCCCGAAGATGGCGTCCAATGGCGGGAAAACAACTGCGGATGGCGGGAAAACAGCTGCGGATGGCGGGAAACTTCTGAAGATGGCGGGAGTTGGCTGAAGATGGCGGGAAACGGTTCCGGATGGCGGGAACCTTCACCATGGCAGGTATGACAGTCTTTTGAAGGCACGCAGTACCCGGTGGTTGCGGGCACGAAATCCTGCCGACTACGCCAAAGTTGACGCGCCCCCTGGGCCGTGTGTGCGCGTGTGTGGGATACCCGGAGCCGGGTCTCTGGGGGTTGTAGTCTCTGTGGCGGCGACCCGGTCCCGTGGCTCAGAGTGGTCAAACCAGTGGCAGTCTTTATAGGGTTTTTTGTGGTTTAATGTCCGACTACGCCACCCGTGGATTGCGGTCAGGGTGTACCGCCGCTGCAAGGCAGACCGCTGAGGCTGGTGTGGTGTGCGCAGCAAAGGATGGGATAACTCCCCACGGGAAGAGTATAGCCTCAGGGCAGGGAACGTGGATGATGGGAGTGATGGTGCGCGGGCGTCCCAGTACTAGTAGTGCTGTATGCGGTGAGAAAGCAGGAACGACTCAGAGTCTTTGCAGTGCAGTTCAGGGTCTTTACTGATGATATTAAGGCAGACCCTCCCGGGAGTACTGGCTAGCATAAGGGGCCCGGTCATTCTGCGAGCAAGCAGGAGTTCCCCTGGCCAGGTGGAGTTGTAGGCCTCCCTGTCTATCTGCACTCTTCCTGGCTACATTGCTGTAAGCGCGTGGAAGTAGCCCACGTCCCTGAGTATACCGTGTGGTGCTCACCCGTATGGCTGGTGACTTGGGGCCTTCTGATAGCCTCCGCTCCTCGATGGCGGTGCTGGTCCCTTCCTTGTGACTGAGCCTCCGGGCTTCTATGGCCAGAGGACCTGGAATCCCCTGCCGGCTGGTTTCTGCTGCTGGCCTTAGAGGTTCCCACAGCCTCGGACTCCGGTGTCCGGTAGTAGTCTCTTCAGCCAGGACGAGCAATATATCTGCTTCCAGTCCCTGGCACTCAGCTTCTGCTCCTACAGAGCTCCTGCTGTTTCTTGCCCTGTGTCTGGAACTTCACTCCAGGCTCTGTCTGACTAACCCCGCCCCAGACCCAGTTTATATAGGGCAGATTAGTCCCCTCCCAGGTCTGGGCAGGAGGTGTTGCATGCTTAAGGGCTCCTGACCAGGAAACCTCCCACTTGCTCTCAGACGTAATATTTCTATTACTGTGGTAACCAGACCCCTGGGGTGCCACATTTATACTCCTGAAATACTTTTTCTGTTTTCTCGGTCTTCAAGATTTTGAATTTTTGTCTTATCAAACGTTGTACTGGTTTATTTATCCATAATAGTTTCTTTTTATTCCTTGACATATTATTACCAGTGGGTATAAGTTTTCTACAGGAATCTAGTAGTATATCCTTAAACACACCTCATTTATGTTTGGTATCCGCAGTTACCATGATATGGTTCGAGTCTACATGATTAAGCTCTTCCCTTAATTTGTTGAAATAAGCTTTCCTAAAGTTACAGTTTTTTGCATTTCCCCTTTGAAATGTTTTATTGAATATTACATTTAAACTTAGCATATTATGGTCGCTGCATCCCAAATGCTCCCTGACCTGTAGATCTGAATTTGTATGTGGTCTATTTGACAGGACCAGACCCAGCAAGTTATCTCCCCTGGTTGGTTCATCTACCAACTAAGAGAGGTAATTGACTTGAACTGGGGATAAGAACTTGTAGCTTTTAGGACAACCAGAAGATTCTATGTCCCATTGAATGTCTGGATAGTTAAAATTCCCCATAATAAGGACCCTATTATTATTTATCTTTTTAATTTGCTGCAGCATTTCTTCCTCTACCAGTTCAGCTATATTAGGAGGCTTATAGAAAACTCCAATTAGCAGCTTTTCATTAGTACCGTCCCATGTACATTTACCCATACTGATTCTACATTGTTGCAGCTCCCCCCAATGCCATCATTGAGAATAGGTCTTAAATTGGATTTAACGAAAATACTCACCACGCCACCTTTTTTGTCTTTCCTGTCCTTTCTGAATGTAGTGTATCTCTCTACATTTGTCACCCAGCCATGGCTTTCGTCCAGCCAGGTTTCCATAATGCACACCACATCTGTGGCCGACATAAGAGTCTCCAATTCATTCTTTTTTTTTGCAAGACTTTTTGCATTTGCCAGCAGACATTTAATACTATTAGCACATTTATTACTCCTACGCACCTTCCTACTTTCCTTGCATATCCCAGCCCCCTTTAAATACTCATTGACCCTTACTGTCTCACTCTCTCTGTCTACTCTATCCCCTTATTAGCATAACTACCCTCCCTCCTCCCAGATCCTAGTTTAAAAGCTCCTCCATCCGTCTGATGATTTTCCCTCAGCACAGCTGCACCCTCTCCATTGAGGTGCAGCCCGTCCCTACCGTAGAGCCCGTAGCCGACAGAGAAGTTGACGCAGTTCTACATGAACCCAAACACTTCCTTCACCAATTTCTAAACCACACATTTATCTCTCTAAGCTCCCGCTAACTTGTGGCATCGGCAGTATTTCTAAAAACACCACCTTGGAGGTCCTGGCCTTCAGCTTCTCTCTTAGTTCCCTGTAATCTTTTTTAAGGACCTTCCACTTCCCTCTAACTTTGTCATTACCGCTGGGTTTTCCCAAGCATCAACCAACAATCTGTCTATCCGATTCGCAATATGCTGAACCTGAGCACCCTGAGACAACACACTGTTCAGCATTCACGGCCTCAGCGACAGATGACCCTGTCTGTCTTCATAATTGTAGAGTCCCCTACCACCAACAGCTGTCTGGCCTTTGCTGTACTCCAATTTCCGTCCCTCCTATGTTTTAGAACAAAAAAAACCATCTTGTTCTTAGAAGGTCCTAAAATTGAGTAAATACAACCTCAGATGAAAATTCCTCTGGAATCATGTGAGATACTGGTGGTCATACAGAAAATTATTACTTCAAGTTATTCCTGCTAAAGGTAATTCTACAAGGCATTTATTCATGTGGGGAATTTAATTTTTCAAACACTGCCTATGCATTTTAGACAAGTTTTTTGTTAAATATATAATGACATTTTGTATTTTTGTCCACACTCTTCTTTACAATGGTGCATAAGTTCATTGATTATGGCAAGCCACAGCATTGGATTGAGGTCTGTACTTCGACTATCCCGTTGCAACACCTTGATTCTTTTTCTTGACTGTTGCGATGCAAATTTGCTGACGTGCTCAGGATCATTATCCTGTCGAATGACCCATTTTCTGTCAAACTGTAGCTTTTGGATAGATGGCCTCACATTTTAAAGAATACTTTGGTATACAGAGGAGTTCATGGTTATCTTAATGAGTGCAAGGTGCCCGGGTCCTGTGGCTGCAAAATGAACTGAAATAGACTCCACTACACAACGGTGCTTGAGAGTTGGTATAAGATGTTTGTGATGATATGCTGTGTTTGGTTTTTGTTAAATGTGGTGTAGGACATTATGGCTAAACATTCGGAACTCGAATCTGGACCAAATTCAAATGAATGGGGGGCCCGAATATACAGTGTTTCCTATGCTGTCATCTGTGTTACAGCGTGAGAAATACCAGCTCTGATTGGCGGTAATGTCGTTACCGCCAGTCAGAGCACTGCAGTTCCCACGCTGTCATACAGATGACAGAGTGTGAGCCAGCAGCAGCTGTGACCGGTGGTAAAAAGATTAACGCCGGTCACAGGTGTCGGCTGATGAGAGTCCTACTTTAATAAGCGTACGTCTGGTCAGTACTTCTGAGAAAGTTCTCACGCAGCCAGCGCTGACATCAGTGAGGTCACTGGAGTTCATCGACTATGAACTCTGCTCATGGGGGAAGAGCTCAATGATGCCGCTATAAATTCCAAAGAGCGACAACAAAATGTTCAGTAAATTGTTTATTCACATTCAAATGCTCATGTGAATGCACGAGTACAACCTGAAAGAACGCTAGTCTTGCCATATTGGCCAGACAAACAAGAGAACTCCCCAAAAAAGCAGGTATTGCTTCTAAGGCATTTTCAACCTTTCAACCCTCTCTCACACCCATGTAAGGGCTAACAACTCTTTTTAAGGTGTATCTGTAAGGCATATCTGTAAGGAAAAACAAAAACCCAACAGACACCTGAAACAATGGTTAAAATCACAAGTTCAGCAGAAAAACAAGTGCAGACATGAAAACGAGTTGAAAGGGGTGGTTTCTTCTTTCGTAGAGTAATGAGGTTTTGGGAGGATTTAGAGGAGTCTTACACCACCTTTTGACCCAAGTTTCTAAATTTTCCCTCCATTACGAAAATTAATTTCATGGGGTTGAAATTTGGGGCCTTTTTGTGTTTCCCCCCCAAAATGAGCGTTGGGGTGCCAGTAGTGCCACAAAAATGAGGGGCATGCCTTACTACAGCATTACACACCACAATCCATGCTGACTGTGTCCAAAATGCCCCAACCCCCCCACTTTTATGGGAGGGGTAAGAGGGGGTGTTAACCCATTTCTGGCCCAGGGCATACTAATACGTATCTGTGCCCTGGGCCTTATGGGCCTGATACGTATTAGTACACCCGGGCGATTTCGCCTGCACACAAGCGATGCAGGCGAGATCGCCGCCGGGTGTCAGCTAATTGTTACAGCTGACACCCGGTGCTATGTGCAGGGAGCAATCCTGCACCGCTCCCTGAACATTAACCCCCAAAATGTTGCGATAGAAATTGATCACAATTGATGGCAAGAGGAGGTAAGCGCGATACTTGCCTTCTCTGCCGGCGTCCAGCGGCGTCTGAGTCGGGTCCTGGATGTTGCCATGGTGACCTAATGTCATTATGACAACATCCGGGTCACCAGGAGGCAGGAAGTTGCTTTGGTCATGCGCAGTGCACGACCAATGTAACTTCTCCCTGTGCAGCGCTGACAGGCTGCATAGCACAGGGATGGTTCTGCATTCCTGTGCTATACAGCCGATCATGCTGCAAAAAGTGAAACTCCCATAATGGGACAAAGTGTAAAAGTAATAAAAATGTCAGGAAGTGAAAAAAAATAAAATAAAAAAAATTGTGAAAATATAAAAATAAATGAAAAAATAATAATAAAAAAAAAAGATATATATTGTACCCATAAATAAATAAATCTTATGAAAAAAACAAACAAACAATAAAAGTACACATATTTGGTATTGCTGCGTCCAGAACGACCTGATCTATAAAACTGTCCCAGTAGTTAACCCCTTTAGTGAACACGGTAAAAAAATAAAATAAAAAACGAAACATAAAACGATGTTTTATCATCGTACCGCCAAACAAAAAATGGAATAAAACGCGATCAAAATACAAATGTAAATAAAAATGGTAACGCTGAAAACGTCATCTTGTCCCGCAAAAAACAAGCCACCATACAGCTCCAACGGCTGAAAAATAAAAAAGTTATAGCTCTCAGAATAAATGCAAAAACAATTATTTTTTCTGTAAAAGCGACAAAATATATAAAAAATATATAATTGCGGTAGCGCTGTAAACGTACTGACCCGAAGAATAAAGCTACCTTATCAATTTTACCACACACAGAACGGCATAAAAAAAACAAAAAAAAACTATTCCTGAATTGTTGGTTTTTGTTTATTCTGCCTTCTAAAAATCAGAATAGAAAGCGATCAAAAAATGTCATGTGCCCGAAAATGGTACCAATAAAACATCAACTGGTCCCGCAAAAAACAAGCTGTCACATGACTCTGTCGGCCAAAATATGGAAAAATTATAGCTCTCAAAATATGGCGATGCAAAAACTAGTCTGCAAAAAAATGCGCCTTTTCGTGTGTGACAGCTGTCAATCATAAAAACCCGATATGAATCTGGCATCGCTGTAATTGCACCGACCCTAAGAATAAAGACGTCCAATCACTTATACAGCACGAGGGTTAGGGTTTTACTAGGGTTAGGGTTATTGTTGTGCTAGGGTTAGGGTTGGGCTAGGGTTAGGGTTGTGCAAGGGTTAGGGTTGGGCTAGGGTTAGGGTTGGGCTAGGGTTAGGCTAGGGTTAGGGTTGGGCTAGGGTTAGGGTTGGGCTAGGGTTAGGGTTAGGCTAGGGTTAGTGTTAGGCTAGGGTTAGGGTTGGGCTAGAGTTAGGGTTGGGCTAGAGTTAGGGTTGGGCTAGGGTTAGGGTTGGGCTGGGGTTAGGCTAAGGTTAGGGTTAGGCTAGGGTTAGAGTTGGGCTAAGGTTAGGGTTGGGGTTGGGATTTTTTCAGAAGTAAATAAAAAAAATGACGTCGATATGGCGACTAATGTTGAGCACAAGTGCTCGCTACTTGAGTTTGTATCGGGTGCTCGGGTATGCACATGCTCAAGTCTCTGCCCCAAATGTTTTTCAGCTGTTATACAGCTAAAAAAAACTTGCGGGGATTGCCTGCCATGCACTAGCGATCCCCGCATGTTTTTTTTAGGTGTCTAATAACCGTGAAACATGCGGGGTAGGAACTCGAGCATGTCACTCGAGCACCCTCGATACCCGATGCAAAGTCAAATAGCGAGCACTTGCACTCAAGACTAATGACAACTTATTCGATATGATGACCTAATGTTATCAAATTCTGTGTTGTACCTCTGGGTTCAAAATGTTCACTATACCCCTTGATAAAATCCTGGAGGGGTGTAGTTTCCAAAATGGAGTCACTGGAGGGAGGGGGGTGGTTTCCACTATTTAGGCACATCAGGGACTCCTCAAACGCAACATGGCATCCGCTAATTATTCAAGCAAATTTTACATTCAAAAAGTCAAATGGCGCTCCTTCCGAACCCTGCCGTGCGCCCAAACAGTGGTTTTCCCCCACATATGGGGTATCGGCTTACTCAGGAGAAATTTCACAAAAAACTGCATGGTGCAATTTCTCCTGTTACACTTATAAAAATGCAAAATTGGGGGCTGAAAAACACTTTTGTTGGAAAAATGTGAAAATTTTATTTTTACGGTTCAATGTTATAAACTTCTGTGAAGCACCTGGGGGTTCAGGGTGCTCACCACACATCTATATAAGTTCCCTTGGGGGTCTAGTTTCCAAAATGGGGTCACTTGAGGGGGGTTTCCACTGTTTAGGCACATCAGGGGCTACCCAAACGCACCATGGCGTCCCCTAATTATTCAAGCAAATTTTACATTCAAAAAGTCAAATGGCGCTCCTTCCCTTCCGAGCCCTGCCGTGCGGCCAAACAGTAGTTTTTCCTCACATATGGGGTATCTGCGTGCTCAGGGGAAATTGCACAACAAATTTTTGGGTCAATCTTTTCCTGTTACCCCTGTAAAAATAAAAAAAATTGGATCTAAAGAAACATTTTTGTGAAAAAAGTTAAATGTTAATTTTTTTCTTCCACATTCCAAAAATTCCTGTGAAGCACCTGAAGGGTTAATAAACTTCTTGAATGTGGTTTTGAGCACCTTGAGGGGTGCAGTTTTTAGAATGGTGTCACTTTTGGGTATTTTCTGTCATAAAGGACCCTCAAAGTCACATCAAATGTGATGTGGTCTCTAAAAAAAATTGCTTTGTAAAATTTTGTTGTAAAAATTAGAAATTGCTGGTCAACTTTTAACCCTTATAGCTTCCTACTAAAAAACATTTTGGTTCCAAAACTGTGCTGATGTAAAGTAGACATGTGGAAAATGTTATTTATTAACTATTTTGTGCAACATATCTCTCTGATTTAAGGGCATAAAAATAAAAATTTTGAAAATTGCGAAATTTTCAAAATTTTCTCCAAATTTCTGATTTTTTCACAAATAAACGCAAGTGATATCAAAGAAATGTTACCACTATCATGAAGTACAATATGTCACAAAAAACATTCTCAGAATCAGCAGGATCCGTTGAAGAGTTCCAGAGTAATTACCTCATAAAATGACAGTGGTCAGAATTGTAAAAATTAGAAGAGAAAGTAAGAAAAAGCGCGCTATGTGAAGGACCAGATAGGTAGATGTGACGGAAACAACCAAAAGGCCACTCACCTATTGGAGTTGTGCACCCCTGCACAACTCCGGTGTTAGTGTGAGAATGGAAGGAGCAGGCACATCTCACTGCAAGGTATAGGTAGCTTGGCACACCACGTGCCGTGTGCTGCAGACCGCCGCTCGTGCTCACCGCTTCCAGATTCCAAAATTGCAGGCCACGTGTCCGCCCACAGATCACGTGATTCAGGATCAGATGTGCATCACCACAGGTCCTGAAAGTTAGGAGAGTGCAGCCCCCCACCGCAGGTTCTGAGTTGAGCAACCAAAAGGGAATTTTATAGTGGGGGGATTTGAGAATGATTAACTAGAAGCTGCTCCTGCCGCTAACCCCCAAAGGGGGGCTGAAAGTGGTCCAAATTGAATAAAATAAAAAAGCGGTCTATAGGGCGCTAAAAGAATGAACACTAGAGGTGAAAATTTTTTTAGGGCTAAAAAATAAATTTAATGAGCCTTTTCCACAACGTGTTTCGATAGTAAACTATAGTAAACTATCTTCCTACTACCTGAGGAAGATAGTTTACTATCGAAACACGTTGTGGAAAGGGCTCATTACATTTATTTTTTAGCCCTAAAAAATTTTTCACCTCTAGTGTTCATTCTTTTAGCACCCTATAGACCGCTTTTTTATTTTATTCAATTTGGACCAGAATTGTAAAAATTGGCCTGGTCATTAACGTACAAACCACCCTCGGGGGTAAAGGGGTTAAGGGTGTTTTTACCCCTTGGTGGCTTTTGACAGGTAATCTGATGATGCAAATTGATTAGAATGATCAGTAGATGTGAGGCAATGAACATAATGTTTTTCTCTTTGCATAACATGACGTTTTAGGGGATAAGTTCTAAGGGGTATAGATGCAATACCCCTGAAAATGGGGATAAACATTCTGATTTCTTGAAAAGTTTTTAGACATTTTTGGGTGCCTTTGAAAGCATAATGATTCAACCAATGTCATCATTATCGCCCCATTTTCAACCCTTTGGGGAGGGTTTGAGTTTAGGGGTGCACTGGAGGGATAATTTTATCGTAGGCAGTTCAACTTGACAGGATCACAAATTATACGCAATTGACCATCACTGACGAGATTTTCAAACCAATCCAATGGACAGTTTCAGAGAAAAGTCGACTTCTTTGGAATTGTTCTAGCCATTTTCCAATTTGAGGTGTTTAGAGGGTTGCAGCCCCTAGAATTTAATTGAAAATAGGAAAACAATTTCCATATCATGAAATTCAGTGTCTGTCCTACAGCCATGTAAAATTTTGTTTCAATCCGACCATTGTTTCCATTTCAAAATGAACTTGGAAATATTGATGCTTTAATTTTTCACAGGACTGTATTTTAGTTTAAACAAATAACTTAAAAATAAATAACATAGCCAACAAAAAAAGTGGTGGAGGTGGACGTGGTGGTGTACATGGAAGAAGGGGAGGGGGCCAACACTTCATTAAAAAAACAAAAAACAAATGACTTAAAATAACGGAGAAAAAAATAATGAACAAAAAATTAACAACAATAAAAAAAATAGAACCATGAGGTAGAGGTTCAAGAGGAGGAGGGGACGTGGTGGGGTATGTGGAAGAGGGGGAGTGGGAGGGGCGAATACTGTTTTAATTTTTTTTTGTTTACCTCTTGGTACGCAACAAAATGAAACAAATGCAAAATACAGTGTAACGATGGCTGGGTGCGGCTGGTATAATTGTCTAATCAGCCAATTGTATGGTCATGTCCTTTGTCATCCACATCTTGTTCATTTTAAGGAAAGTTTTCTTCCCCACATTGTCTGTGGACTGTTGGATGCACCTGTCTGTGATAACACCACCTGCGGTGCTAAAGACAGGCTCTGACATGATACTTGCTGCTGGGCTGGCCATCACACCCAAGGCATATGTGGCGCCCCTGAGGGTTCGGTCACCACAGAGGTATTGCATCTCATCCAGAGGTGTGGTATCTCACTCTCAGGTAAGGAAGGAGTGTGGCTCAGGACCCTAACACTACATCCACTACACTGCATTTCTGGGAGACAGGGCGAGATTGCTCCTACGGGAGAGCACAGTCCCTGATCCCTGGTTGGAGTGGGAGGAACCACTTAGAAAGGGGCAACTAAGTAGTGGATGGGTGAAGGACGTAGATCCTGGGAGCACTGTAGTAGGAAGTATAAAAACAAGGAACCATCTTGGTTCAGGGGGGACAGTCTGAGGAGGAAAGTGACAGGAGCAGGGGCTCTGCCTGAGTTCTGCTCCAGAGGTGGGCCTAGTCAGGAGGCCTAAGCCTGGAAAGGGAGAAGAGAGGCAAGAGGGGAGCAGGAAGGCTCCAGGACGAGGAGAGAAGGGAACCCAGGGGTACGGGCCGTGCTGCAAGCAGGCGAGAAGAAGGGAACCGGGTCCCTCAACCAGCAGAGACTACAGGGCTCAACTGGGAACCGGAGGCTGCAGCACTTCAAGTACAGCAGGCCGTCCACACCAGCCACGAGGAAAGTAGCCACATAGGGCCAGGGGACGGAACACATGTCGCCCGCCATGGCCCGAGGACACTGGACAGAGGTGCCGCTCGGTGTGAGGTACAAGGAGAGAGGCCAGAGAGGACATGACTCGCCCCCTGGGCCGTGGGGCACTCGGGACCAGGCTTCAGGGCAATGCTGGGAGTAGTAGTGGCGACCCGGTCCCGTGGCTCAAGGTGGTCAGACCAGTGGTAGTCTGCTATGTGCAGTAGGTAATGTCCGACTACGCCACCCGTGGATTGCGGCTATTATGAACCGCCGCTGCAAGGCAGACCGCTGAGGCTGATGGTGTTTGCAGCTGAGGTAGTGTAACTCCCCACGGGAAGAGTGCAGCCCCAGGGCAGTGTAGTGGATGGTGGGGGTGATGGTGCAGGGAGTCCCAGTACCGTTAGTGCTGGCGAAGCAAAAAGCACAAAGACAACGTGTTGCAGTCCAGGGTCTTTTACTCACAGTTCGTATATTCCCAGTCACTTCTGTCAGCAATGACCGCCCGAGCCGTGCTGCGTCCACCAGGTGAGGGCCTCGGTCAACCCCCAGGCAGTTCAGGAATAAGGCACAGGACCCCCTTCCATCCTTTCTCTGGCCTGCCCCACCAGTGACCAACTTTTGTCCAGCTACCGCAGATCTGCACGGGTAAACGTGGGCCCCGTTCCCAGCTGTCCTATATGGTGCCTTCCTAGCAGGTTTGGTGAGGTGTCGCACCAATAAATGATCACGACCTCCGGTCTTTGGCTGAGGGTAGTTTCTCCTCCACCAACTTGGGATCCGGTACCCTTAATCTGCCTGACCCTTCACCCGGTATTCTCATGGGCTCTTAGGGTCCCTTCTGCCTTCTTGTTTCTGAGCCCTTCTACACTTTGGGTACTTCTCCTTTCTTTGCTGTTCCTTTCTGTTCCTTTCTGTTTCTGTTCCTTTCTGTTCCTTTCTGTTTCTGTTCCTTTCTTCTGGCTCCGGCCTTCACCCTAGGCCTGCCTCGTGGAGCTGGGCCCAGACTGAGCCACAGCCCCCTGTCAGCCCTCTCTGGTTGAACTCCTTCTCTCACTTCTCTGACTGACCTTCTCCCAGAACTAAGATGGTGCCCAACTTATATACCTTCCCCTAGTGTGTGAGCTCGGGTGACCAGCAACCAATGAGCTCCTATCTATGCTCAGAAACAGTCCCCTTCTGCTCCTACATCACTGCGTTTTCCTCCCCCCTCCCCACTCCAGCCAGGGACATGGTCTGTCGTGCCTGCATTACTGTATAAATGGGAGCACCGTTGAGCTGTCCCCCGGAAATGGGGTGTGTGTGATGCATGCAGCTAACTGAGTCCCGGTCCATACTCCATCCTTACCCGGGAGTGGAATATCACACCTCTGGCAGAGGTGCAATACCCCTGTAGCGGCCGAACCCTCGGGGCGCTACATTCCCCCCTGGTAAACCACAGCACGTCCTCGGGCTGGAAAAGAGCAAAGACATTTGATTACAAGACATGCAAAACTTTTTCAAAACTTTTTACATTGGAAAACGGACGACATTGTTCAATTCCCTTTATGGGAAGCACTTTTCTCTTTTTCAACATTTTTCTTTATAAGACACTGTTAATATTACCGGAACTCTTTTGTCATATAAAACATTCTCATTGTCAAGTAGCAGCATATGAAACTTTTTCATATAAAACATTTTCAAGTAAAACATATTCTTGTGCCCTGGCCACGGTGCAACTTGCGACCTGGTGTTCATTCTTCTTAAAGGTGCAACAGTCCAGCAAATTTGTCCTGAGGTAGACGTTGCAGTTTTTTTTATAAAACCAGAAGGGAGCGCTTTAGGAAGCACAACTATTTACAGGGGCGGCCGCTCTCAGTCCTCGGCCAGTTTGAGGAAGGGGATGGCTGTTCTCAGTCCTCAGCCAGGTAACTTAGGGGGTGGGGCAACTTTTTATCAGTTCTATATCAGTCCCAACGGGGACCACACACTCAGTGGAAACAGTCCCATAACAGTTCCTTTTACCCCGACGGGTAACTACATACAGTCACACTCAGAAAGGAACCCACGTCGCAGGCCATACAGGCGAGAATACACGGAAAGCTCGGAAACGTGGGCTGTTACCCTATCAGGAGGAGATAGCCAGAAGGAGCGCAGAAAGCACGGTAGGCCTACACCCTCACCCTGACCAGGGCCAATTTCCCCGTTGCTCTCAGACATCCAGGTCCCCTCCTAGCCAGGACTGTTTATGGGTCAGTTTACCTGTTGTAGTAAAGACCCTGGACTGCAACTTGTTGTCTGTGTGCTCCTTGCTCCTCCAGCACTATCAGCACTGGGATTCTCACTACCATCACTCCCACCATCCATTATACTGCCCTGGGGCCGCACTCTTCCCGTGGGGTGTCACACTACCCTAGCTGCACGCCTCATCAGCCTCAGCGGTCTGCAAGCAGCGGCGGTTCCTAATAACCGCAAATCCACGGGTGGCGTAGTCGGACATAATCAATATAACAGACTACCACTGGCCTGACCACCCTGAGCCACGGAACCGGGTTGCCACTACTACTCCCAGCGTCCCCCTATTGCCCGGATCCGAGTGCCCCACGGCCCAAGGGGCGAGTCATATATAATTTACATATAAATATAAAACACATAAGAAAATATATATATATGTTCTTTGCGTGTTTTATTGAAAAACAATACATCTCAGTAATCTAAAGAGGTATGTGCTCTTTTATACATGTCAACTGGTTTTGGTCCAGGGTATTTTACTTCTTCAAGAGAAGATACCATATAGCATATTGATTCCAGAATCTGTATTTTTTGGCAATCCTATATACAAAGATGCTTCTGACATATTACACTTAACACATTATGAATTCTGATACACACCAATTCTACATCCCCTGTGAGAGGCGAGGTATGTGCAGTGAACTGGCTTAAAGTGAACCTGTCAGTGCATTTTTACATATAGAAGTAGTGGTATAGGCACTTGTCCAACCCAAAAATTGATAATTGATTGATAATTGATTTTGTAGATGTAGCATCGACGTCTCTGCCTCCTGCCGGGCAGAGACGCCGTTCCCCTCACCGCCGCGGTCCAGGTACGGTGTCCTCCTGCTCTCTTGCTGCTGTGGCGCGCACCGCGCGCAGCTTCCCGGGCACTTTGCTTAGGGCGCACGCACGCTGCCTCCCGCACGCGCGCCATCCTATTGAGTCCCCGGCCAATGGACGGAGGACTTCTCCTATATAAGGCACCTCCTCCTAAATGGAGGTGCCTGTGCAAGGCTGTTGTTCCGTGTGCTAACACTTGCTTCAGCCCTCAGGTCCCGCTGCCTGTCAGTCCAGCCCGCCAGTCTGTCTAACAGTCCAGCCCGCCTGTCTGCCAATAGTCCAGCCCTCCAGTCTGTCTAACAGTTCTGCCCGCCAGCCTGCCTACCTGGAGTACTTACCAATTATCTGCGGTGCCCACCTGCTTGCCTACCCGGAGCACCTGTCTGGCTATCTGCTGTACCAGCCTGCTTATCTACTCAGACCACCCGTCAGCCTTCCTGCCGTGCTCATCCACTGTACCGGTCAGCTCCTGTCATCTGACCCATGGGAGTCATCTGATCTCACACAAGGTCGGTCCCAGAGTGGCACCTGGTCCACCTGCCCGGTCCCTCCCTGGTTCACGGAGTCAACTGAGCCGCCGTGTGACCTGGGTTGGTCTGAGTAGCCACTTAGTTACGCCCCTTTGGTCCCTCCTTGCATCGTAGCACAGAGGTTCCACCTCCTGGACCCCTAACAGTAGGGATTCGATGTGCCAGTTATTAGAAATTTGACACTTCAATAATATATTGAATAAATAATATGGTTAAACAAAAAATGTCTCCAAATTGAAAATGCACATACTGACTCAACTCCACAATGGTAACACTAGACCCACAACACTAATCAATTGCCACGCCCTAGCTGTACTACCAGCAGTAACCACATTCTGAATGGCAAGGGTTTGTATGAGGATAGAGAGAGAGACATAGGAACAAATTGTAAAAAATACTGATACGATTAGTGATGAGTGAGCGTTTCATCACTGTTTTTAACTCGCTTGAGCATCAGTGGGCTTGAGATGCTCGCTACTCAGCAAGTATTTTTTGAATGTTCGGGTGGAAGCTCGAGTCTCCACTCCTCATCATGAGTGACGCTTTTTAGGCAGCCAATAAACATGCGGGGATTGCCTGCCAGTCACTGTAATGCGGTAGCCAAGTTGGTACTGGCATTACTGTGATTGGCTGGCTGCATAGCGTCATCGGTAGTGATGAGGGAGCACTAAAATGCTCGGGTGCTCGTTACTCAAGTCAAGCAAATCGTAATGCTCGGGTGCTCGACCCGAGCAAATTGCCCAATGTAAGTCAATTGGAAACTCGAGCATTTTTCCGGCAGCACTCTAACTCGAGCATTTTTGGACACACTCTAATACCCATTTGAAGAGACGCAGAGGAGGTCCTCATTAAAAAAATTGTTCCCATTATTAAGGAGTTGGTTTCCTATACTGGTAATGCCCATGCACTAAGTGCATTGGCTGAAAAACATTTCCCCCTGGGGGTATACATGAACGTATGGTATAACATACAGAATGTTAGATGTAGGCCTCTAAAAAAAATTCCTAAGGGCATCATAAACACCCTTAAAAGAAATTATGTAGGTGTTGCATGATGATCACCCTGATAATATGGTGCTAGAGGATGAGGAGAAGGAGAAGGAGGAGGGTGACATAAAATAGACAAAATCTGGAAGCATATACCCATGTCTGGGTGGGAAGAGGTGCATGGGAATAGACCCCCCAAAAACCCCACTGGATTTGACTTTATGTTCCGCTGCTATCATTCGGTGGTGTTGAGAAGTCTGGTCCAATCCAGCCCTTGTTCATTTTGATAAGAGTCAGCCTGTCAGAATTTTCAGTTGACAGGCGGATGTGCCTATCAGCTATAATACCCCCAGTGGCACTAAAAACCCGCTCTGACAAAACGCTAGTGTGGCACCCCAGGGGTCTGGTTTCCACAGTAATGTAATGTTATGTC
The DNA here is from genome assembly GCF_046119375.1 of Phyllobates terribilis. NCBI lineage: Eukaryota > Metazoa > Chordata > Amphibia > Anura > Dendrobatidae > Phyllobates > Phyllobates terribilis. The sequence goes on along the minus strand of NW_027362762.1, from coordinate 529,563,250 downwards.
TGAGAGCAGGTGGGAGGTCCTTTGGTCAGGGATCCTGTGCATGCCACACCTCCTGCCCAGTCTTGGGAGGGGAAGAACTTCCCCTATATAAACCCGGGGCTGAGGCAGGGTTAGGAGTCAAGGAGAGTAGAGACGAGAAACAGTCATAGGAAGAAACAGCAGAAGCTCAGTGGGAGCAATACTACTACGAGTCAGGGGCTGGCAGCTGCAGAGCTCGCCCTGACTGAGAAGCTTTCTTACCGGACCCGGCGTCCGAGGCTGTGGGGACTAACTCTTACCCAGCAGCAGAAGCCGACCGGCAGGGGATTTCAGGTCCTCAGGCCCAGAAACCCGAAGGCAAGGTCACACGCGTGGGACCAGCACCGCCATCGTGGAGCGGAAGCCATTAGAAGGCCCCGAGTCACCGGCCATACGGGTGAGCACCACACGGCACACTCAGGGACGTGGGCTACTTATATCCGCTTCTAGCAAGGTAGCCAGAAGAGTACAGTCAGTTTGGGAGGCCTACAACTCCGCCTGGCCAGGGGAGATCCCATCTGCTCAAGGACTGACCAGGCCCCGTTCGCTAGCAAGTACTCCGGGAGGGTCTATCGTTGTTACCAGTAAAGACCCTGAATTACACCGCACCGTCTCTGAGTGGTTCCTGCTACCCCCATCTTCCACGTCGGCTGCCCTGAGGCCATACCCCTCCCGTTGGGGGTTATACTATCACGCTGCACAATTCTACACCGGCCTCAGCGGTCTGCCCTGCAGCGGCAGCTCCATAGCTGCAAATCAACGGGTGGCGTAGTCGACACTCAAATAACACCTATCAAGACTGCCACACACTGAGTTTGACTCCCTGGGCACGGACCGGGTCCCCGCCACTCGGAGACTACAACCCTGATCTGATCCGGTTCCGGGTAAGCCCCCGTGCGCGAGACGCTGCGCGACATAGCAGGCCCAGGGGCGCGTCAACTTTGGCGTAGTCGGCAGGATTTCGTGCCCGCAACCACCGGGTACTGCGTGCCTGAAAAGCAAAGACTGTTCAAACTTACCAGTGGTGAGGTTTCCCGCCATCCGGCGCCATCTTCTGCCTTCTTCCCGCCATCCGCGAAGTTTTCCCGCCATCCGGCGCCATCTTCGGCCTTCTTCCCGCCATCCGTGGAGTTTTCCCGCCATTGGACTCCATCTTGAGGACGCCGCGCGGGAAGAAGAGGGGCGTGGACTCCAAAAGCGCGCGAGAACTGAAGCCCCGCCTCACGTCCGGACGTTGCGTAAGGTCCTGGAAGGAGCCCAGCAGACGCCGACGTCACCGGAGCGCGACGGAAGGTCCTCAACCCTGACGATCTACTGCGGAGCCGCGGCCTACGGAACAGGATCATCGCAAGGTAGGCCACGGTTCACTAGGGGGGAGGAAGATGTCGGATGCGGAGGAGAGCTTCACTGCCTCAACCCCCGCCAGCGCCACCGCTGCTGCAGTCATGCCTTTCACCATGCCCTATATCCCGGGAGCAGCCTGGCTACCCCAGTACTCAGGGGAGTCACATACCCTGAATGACTTTAAAGAAAAGCTGGATAGCCTCTTCCAGGTGTACCCCCTCACAGAGGAGCAAAAAGTGAGCATCCTGGTGGCCCAACTAGCCGGGGCAGCCCAAAGGGAGGTAAAGTCCTGGCCACCTGGGAGGAGGACTGTCGCAGGGATACTAACCCGGCTGAGGGACACCTTTGATACTCGCACCTCAGCCGAGATTAAGCTTAGATTCTATGGGTGCAAGCAGCGAGCACATGAGAGTATAAGGGACTATGCACTAAACCTACAAGAGGCCCTGAGAGCCATTAAGCAGACCGACCCTGACGGCGTGGGAAACGATGACAGGCTGTTGACCGAACAATTTATAGAGGGACTATATTGCAATGCCCACCGAACCCAGTTGCGGGCAATGGCCTTACAGGATCCTCATCTGGACTTTGCACAGTTCAAGGACAGAGCCATCCGGGTGCTCCGAGAACCGGCACCGGTTGGCGTTGTGACCCACAGGCACCCAGCTATCACTTACCACCAGGAGGCGGCGCCCTTGTCGGCAGGGCCTGTGGGGGCTGATGCGCAGGCTTTGAACAATGACCCGGCTCCAGACCTGCACCATCAGGTCCAAGAGCTAGCTAAAAGCGTTGCTGCGCTAACCCGAACTGTGCAGTCTTTACAGGTTTCCACCCCAGGGAAGATCCAGCTGGCATCCGGACCGGAGGACATCCCGTGGCGTCGACCAAGGAGGACCCCACCGGCCAGAGGAAGACCCAGTGACCGATACAGCGAAGACGGACGACCCATCTGCCGCCGCTGCAATCAACCCGGACATATGGCAAGGTACTGTTCTTTAAACGGGCACAACCTGGGGTAGAGGGCCAACCCCCAGGAAAAAGATCACCAGGCCCATCGAACTGGCGCGACAGATATGTGGGAGGACGTCCAGTCTTGCCTGTGGTACTGGATGGCATTCCTATGAGTGCCCTACTGGACACCGGGTCACAGGTCACCACCATCCCGTACGTGCTCTTTAAGCAGTACTGGAATGACTCGGATATTACCCGCTACCCTGACGATGACTTGAGTATCATCGCCAGCAATGGCCAGCCCGTGCCACAGATCGGATTTAAAGAGGTGACCATCAAAATCGGTAGAGTCGAACTGGCAGCACAGGGACTGATCATTGTAGATATTGACAAACATGAGAGTCACCCAAAAATAACTCTAGGAACTAATGTAATTGAAAATTGTCTTGCAGAGGTGATTTTCCTTTTACAGCAGGTTGCCAAGAACGCCAGCTCCGGCGAGCAGCGGGTGCTCCAGAAAGAGATCCGGGCACTGATGCGACGGCAACAGGTGGAACTCTCCGGCGGTGAGATTGGTAGCGTAAGAATGTGTGACCCTTTTCCTATTGCCATGCCCCCAAAAAGTGAAATGATGATTTGGTGCCGGGCAGCTATTGGTCTGAGAGGTAGGGATTACCAGGCAATGGTAGAACCAGTTTACTCGGACAGTAGGCCCACCATTTTGACAGCACGGGGGGTGGTTGATGTACGCCATGGGAGGGTGCCCGTTCGCATAATAAATATCGGGGAGAGGGAAGTGTACCTGCCCCGGTATGCCACGCTAGCCAAATTATATACCATTAACCATAAATTCTATACAATCTGTGGAACCCTTGCCTCCATCTCACCCGGAGGAAGGTAACGGCTCTAAGAAAAACATGGAGGACTGGTGTCAGCAACTACATCTGGGTACTGACTCCACTCCCGCACACCAGAAACAAGGAGTCTATCGGGTGGTTCAAGAGTACGAGAGAGTGTTCAGTAAACACCCGTTAGACTTCGGGCGAGTCAAGGGGGTAGAACACCACATCCCCACGGGAGACCATCCTCCTATAAAAGAGAGGTATCGACCCGTACCCCCTGCCCACTACCAACACGCCAAGGGGATGCTTAGAGACATGAAGGAGGCTGGGGTGATCAGGGATAGCTGTAGCCCCTGGGCAGCTCCACTAGTCTTAGTCAGAAAAAAAGACAACACCATGAGGATGTGTGTAGATTACCGGAAAATCAACCGTATCACACACAAGGATGCGTACCCCTTACCAAGAATAGAGGAGTCATTGGCTGCTTTAAGATCTGCTAACTTCTTCTCTACCTTGGATCTCACTAGCGGGTACTGGCAGGTTCCTGTAGCAGAGGCGGACCGGGAGAAGACCGCATTCACCACCCCGATGGGACTTAGCGAGTTCACCTGCATGCCGTTCGGACTCTGCAACGCACCAGGAACCTTCCAACGACTAATGGAGTGTTGTCTGGGCCACAGAAACTTCGAGACGGTCCTGTTGTACCTGGACGATGTCATCGTATATTCCAAGACGTATGAGGACCACCTAAAACACCTGGCGGAAGTGTTCGAAGCTCTGGCGAGTTACGGCCTAAAGGTGAAACCCTCCAAGTGTCACCTCCTGAAACCAAAGGTGCAGTACCTGGGACACGTGGTGAGCGCTGACGGAGTGGCTCCCGACCCTGATAAGATCAGCGCAATTAAGGAATGGCCAAGCCCCTCCAGCGTAAAAGAAGTGCGGCAGTTCCTCGGGTTGGTAGGCTACTACCGAAGGTTTATTCCCGGTTTCACCAAAAAGGCAGCACCTATGCAGGACCTCCTGATAGGCCAGTCCCGGAAGGCCAAGAACCAGAAGCCGCCCTTCAAATGGGAGGAGCTGGAAGAAGAGTCCTTCCGCCAGCTGAAGATGGCCCTCACGGGGGACGAAATCCTGGCGTACCCGGATTATAGCCAGCCCTTTATCCTCTACACCGACGCCAGTAACATCGGGCTAGGAGCCGTACTGTCCCAGATCCAGCAGGGGAAGGAACGAGTAATCGCCTACGCCAGCCGAAAGCTGCGACCCACCGAAAGGAACCCCGAGAATTACAGCTCATTTAAGCTAGAGTTCCTGGCCGTAGTATGGGCAGTCACCGAGCGCTTTAAGCATTACCTCGCTTCTTCCCGGTTCACCGTGTACACGGATAACAACCCGTTGACACACCTGGACACGGCAAGACTCGGTGCCCTGGAACAGAGGTGGATGGCCCGTCTGTCCAACTACGAGTTCACAATCAAATACCGGGCCGGACGCTCCAATACCAACGCGGACGCCCTGTCCAGGATGCCCAACCTGCCGGACGAAGGAGAAGATCCGGAGGGACTGGAAGAAGTTGAACTCCCTGCGTTCCACCGTCATGGGACTATCCAGTATTCCCACCGGGTAAGGAGTAAGCAGGCTGCTACGTTGAACCCCTTACCTCACTACAACTGGGCGGAAACGCAAGACAGCGACCCTGCCGTCCGACTGGTGAAGGAGATGCTGACTCGCCCGGAGGCTTGCCTTGAACCAGACGCTCCGGAGGAAGCCAAACAACTATGGGCAGAGAAGAGTCGACTGTTCCTTTACAAGGGGAAGTTGTGCCGCAGAATGGTTAACTCCCGGACGCATGAACTACTCTGGCAAGTAGTGGTGCCACGAAGAGACGCAGCCATGGTGATGGAGGCATACCACGACGGAGCTGGACACTTCGGGTGGAAGAAGCTGGAGTTCCTGCTGCGCGAGCGATTCCACTGGGTAGGCATGAGGGGAACCATTGAGAAGTGGTGCAGAGACTGTGGCCCGTGCAACCTGAGAAGGAAGGACCGTGCCAGCCAGAAGACTCCCCTGCAGTCCATCGTCACCCGGTAACCGTTGGAACTGGTAGCCTTGGATCATGTAAAACTGACCCCAAGCAGAAGTGGCTACGTCTACGCGTTAACCATCGTGGATCATTACTCCCGGTTCTTGGTTGTCGTCCCCGTCAAGGACTTAACGGCTCAAACAGCAGCTAGAGCCTTCCAGCAGCACTTCTGCCGTCCACACGGGTACCCGGACCAAGTGCTGACGGATCAGGGACCTGCCTTTGAAGCGGAGGTCTTCCAAGAATTCTGCACTCTGTATGGCTGCCGGAAGATAAGGACGACACCCTATCATCCGCAAACTAATGGACTTTGTGAGAAAATGAACCAGGTGGTGATAGATCTTCTAAAAACATTGCCCCTGGAAGAACGCAGTCTGTGGCCCGAGAGGTTGCCCGACCTAGTGGACCTATACAACCACATCCCGGTAGGTTCCACTAACTGTACCCCGGCTTACCTGATGAGGGCAAGACCTGGTAAGCTACCTGTTGACCTGGAGATGGGAGTCCTGACACCCGAGGACACTTCACCAGAAGCAGACTGGGACACAGAGAGGCAGCAGCAGTACCGGAGAGTACAGGAGAGCGTGGAGCGAAGTCTCTGTCAGGCTAGGGAAAGACAAGAGAAAACTTACAACCAGTATGCTCCCGCTGTTCCCCTGGTACCCGGAGAGCAGGTCTTGAAGAGGAAGAGACGGCTCCACAAGTTGGACGACCAGTGGGAGAAGGACCCCTACACCGTACTGCCCTCAAGCCACGAGAACCCGAAGGTTTGTACCATCAGTAAAGACGGAGGGGAAACCACAGCCATTGTATCCCGGGACCACCTGAAGAAGTGTCCCGAACAACTGAGGAACCCTGAAGAGGAACAAGAAGACCATCGACCCGTAGAGGAAAGGGAAGATATGGTTAGTACTGTGCTCGGGGACTTCCCTCGGTCTTGGACTCAAGTCAATGGTGCAGTTGTGGTACCCGTACTCACCTTCCTCCAACCAGCATCCCAAGCACCTACGGAGCAACAGGTAGAGCTGGAAGAACAGCCGGTCCAGGAGGCAGAAGACCCCACACCCGCAGACCAGGAGGATCAACCCTCTGCTTGCAGTGAGCCTGCCATATCCCTAGTGAGCCAAAGAGCCGGTAGACAGCTGCCCAGTTTACCCTTGACAGCTCCTACACCCTGTAGTTCAGGGCTAGACAGACAGCTCCGTAGGTCCACTAGGGCCACTAGAGGCCAGTTACCCGCACGTTGGAGGATTTGAAGTGTATAAATTGTTTTCTTTATGTTTACCTGTGTATTGTTGCTTGTGTATAATTTTGTGTTTCTAGTTATTTGTAGGAGTCCTTGGTGGATTTACCGGGAATCCTTTGTACATAGTTGGAGCGTAACCCAGGACGGACTAAAGACTGTTAAGGACTCGGGGCAGGACAAACCCCTACCTGGTTACGTCTCCCTGTTTTGGTGAAATGGACACCTTGCTTTTCTTCAAAGACTACACCCGGTTACGGACATGCCGTGACCACCTTTATGTGTTTCTTCTTATTGTACTATTATTGTTGTTATATCTTGTTATGTTTTTCTAAAATATGTTTAGTCCCGGAGTACTAAATTTCACTAGGGGGGAATGTGGCACCCCAGGGGTCTGGTTTCCACAGTAATGTAATGTTATGTCTGAGAGCAGGTGGGAGGTCCTTTGGTCAGGGATCCTGTGCATGCCACACCTCCTGCCCAGTCTTGGGAGGGGAAGAACTTCCCCTATATAAACCCGGGGCTGAGGCAGGGTTAGGAGTCAAGGAGAGTAGAGACGAGAAACAGTCATAGGAAGAAACAGCAGAAGCTCAGTGGGAGCAATACTACTACGAGTCAGGGGCTGGCAGCTGCAGAGCTCGCCCTGACTGAGAAGCTTTCTTACCGGACCCGGCGTCCGAGGCTGTGGGGACTAACTCTTACCCAGCAGCAGAAGCCGACCGGCAGGGGATTTCAGGTCCTCAGGCCCAGAAACCCGAAGGCAAGGTCACACGCGTGGGACCAGCACCGCCATCGTGGAGCGGAAGCCATTAGAAGGCCCCGAGTCACCGGCCATACGGGTGAGCACCACACGGCACACTCAGGGACGTGGGCTACTTATATCCGCTTCTAGCAAGGTAGCCAGAAGAGTACAGTCAGTTTGGGAGGCCTACAACTCCGCCTGGCCAGGGGAGATCCCATCTGCTCAAGGACTGACCAGGCCCCGTTCGCTAGCAAGTACTCCGGGAGGGTCTATCGTTGTTACCAGTAAAGACCCTGAATTACACAGCACCGTCTCTGAGTGGTTCCTGCTACCCCCATCTTCCACGTCGGCTGCCCTGAGGCCATACCCCTCCCGTTGGGGGTTATACTATCACGCTGCACAATTCTACACCGGCCTCAGCGGTCTGCCCTGCAGCGGCAGCTCCATACTGCAAATCAACGGGTGGCGTAGTCGACACTCAAATAACACCTATCAAGACTGCCACACACTGAGTTTGACTCCCTGGGCACGGACCGGGTCCCCGCCACTCGGAGACTACAACCCTCATCTGATCCGGTTCCGGGTAAGCCCCCGTGCGCGAGACGCTGCGCCACATAGCAGGCCCAGGGGCGCGTCACTAGCGGCAGGGCAGGCCAGGATTTCCAAGACGTAGAGGGCCAGCTCATGCCATGTGTTCAGCTTGGATACCTAATAGTTGTAAGCAGGGACGGACTGGGATTGAAATTCAACCCTGGCATATAAAAGCAGACAGGCCCATGCTGTCCCAGCCCCCGAGCCCCAGATGGAGATATTTATTACTTATATTACCCTCCCTGAAGGAAGTCAAGATTTTCAATATGTCTAGTAATACCAATATATAAAATTGAATCATAATAACAATATTGCAATATAACAGACAAACACTAACAAACCATAACCAAATATTACTTGTATATATAGTACTGATAATACCACCATACTGATTGTTAAAGGGGTTGTCCAGGCTTCGTGTTAACGTCTATGTGACTCCAGACTTCTGAATCCTCACAGCATGTGTGTCACCCTGGCCTGGATGCCACAAAATGTAAATAAAGCTGTGTCTGAGAGCAAGGGGGAGGTTCTCTAGTCAGGGGAACATTAGCATGCAATGCCTCCTGTCTCAGGCCAGTAGGCGGAGCAGGCTGCCCCTAAAGAAGCTGGTGCTGGGGGCAGGGTTAGAGAGAACGTGATGGCCTGTCTCAGCACTGAGACTTGTCCCAGAGCAGAGGAGGGACAGACAGTTTTGTATTGCACCTAAGAGGAAGTGTGGCAGGAGGAGAGCCACAAGCCAGAGACAAGAGGCGAAGAGAGCCTGTCTTGGCAGATAACGGACTTAATTTACCAGACTTTGGTGTCTGAGGCTGGAAGGATTCTACATTCTCCAGCAGATAACCAGTTCGCAGGGGACTGTATATTCCTTGGCCTAAGAAGCCTGGAGGCCCTGCCACAACCGAAGGGACCAGTAAAGCCGTACAAGGCTGGGAGCAGAAAGGAACCCACGTCGCAGGCCATACAGGCGAGAATACACGGAAAGCTCGGAAACGTGGGCTGTTACTCTATAAGGAGGAGATAGCCAGAAGGAGCGCAGAAAGCACGATAGGCCTACACCCTCACCCTGACCAGGGCCAATTTCCCCGTTGCTCTCAGACATCCAGGTCCCCTCCTAGCTGGGACTGTTTATGGGTCAGTTTACCTGTTTCAGTAAAGACCCTGGACTGCAACCTATTGTCTGTGTGCTCCTTCGCGCCTCCAGCACTACCGGTACTGGGACTCTCACCACCATCACTCCCACCATCCACTACACTGCCCTGGGGCCGCACTCTTCCCGTGGGCAGTCACACCATCCCAGCTGCACACCTCATCACCCCCAGCGGTCTGCCTTGCAGCGGCGGTACCTAATGACCGCAAATCCACAGGTGGCGTAGTCGGACATTATCAGCAGAACGTAGCAGACTACCATTGGCCTGACCACCCTGAGCCACGGAACCGGGTCGCCACTACTACCCCCATCGTCTCCCTATTGCCCGGATCCGAGTGCCCCACGGCCCAGGGGGCGAGTCAGCTTTGGCGTAGTCGGCAGGATTTCGTGCCCGCAACCACCGGGTACTGCGTGCCTGAAAAAGACTTTTGTAACTTACCTGTGGCGAAGTTTCCCGCCGTCCGGAGTCGTTTCCCGCCATCAGACGCCATCTTGGACCGTTTCCCGCCATCTTCTGCTGTCTTCCCGCCATCCGCAGCTGCTTCCCGCCATCGGACGCCATCTTCAGGACACCGCGCGGGAAGAAGAGGGGCGTGGACGTCAAAACCGCGCGAGATCCGAAGCTCCGCCCCACGCACCGACGCTGCGCAAGGTCCTGGAAGGGAGAGAGAGCGACGCTGACGTCATCAGGACGCGACGCCAGGTCCTCGTCCATAGCAGCAGCAGCGGAGCCGCGGCCTACAGAAGAGGATCGTTGGAAGGTAGGCCACGCTTAACTAGGGGGAAGGAAGATGTCGGACACAGAGGCGCCCACTACCACCAACGCAGCTGCAGCAGCGGTGATGCCCTTTTCCCTGCCCTACATCCCTGGAGCGGCCTGGCTGCCCAAGTACTCAGGGGAGCCCCATGCCCTAACTGACTTTAAGGAAAGGCTGTACAGTTTGTTCCAAGTATACCCCCTGACAGAGGAACAGAAGGTCAGCATACTAACAGGGCAGTTAACTGGCGCAGCCCAAAGGGAGGTAAAATCATGGCCCACTGAGGAGAAAAGGACTGTGAAGGGTATTCTGGCCTGGCTGCGGGGTACCTTTGACACACGTACCTCCGCTGAGATTAAAATGAGGTTCTATGGATGTAAGCAGCGGGCACAGGACAGCATCAGAGACTATGCCTTAAATCTGCAGGAAGCCTTAAGGGCTATTCAACAAACTGACCCTGGCAGTGTGCAGGAAACGGATAAGCTGCTAACAGAACAATTCATAGAAGGTCTGCTGTCTAGCGCCCACAGGGCCCAACTGCGCCTCATGTTCTTTCAGAACCCCGACCTGACCTTTGCCCAATTTAAGGACAGGGCCATAAGGGTGCTCCGTGAATCTGCAACCAGTGGCGCTATAAACCCCCGGCGCCCTGCTCTCACCTACCACCAGGAGGCGGCGCCCACCTCTATGGACCCCGTGGGGGCTGATGCACAGGCCCTGAACCAAGCCCCGTCGGAAGACCTGCACCACGAAGTCCAGGAGCTGACCAGGAGCATCGCGGCGTTGACCAGGACAGTCCAGGCGTTGCAAGTGGACCCGTCAAGACCCATCGAGCTGGCTTCAAGTCCGGAGGATGTCCCGTGGCGTCGACAGAGGAGGATCCCGTCGTTCCGAGGGAGGCCCACAGACCGCTACGCAGAGGATGGACAGCCCATTTGCCGTCGATGCAACCAGCCCGGACACATTTCCAGGTACTGTAATTTAAACGGGTCCAACCTGGGGCAGAGGGCCAACCCCCAGGCATAAGATCACCAAGCCCTTACAATTGGCGTAATAAGTACGTTGGGGGGCGCCCGGTTTTACCCGTGGTGCTGGACGGTATCCCCATGAGCGCCTTGCTGGATACTGGGTCACAAGTAACCACTATCCCTTATGTACTTTTTAAGCAGTATTGGACTGATGCTGATATCACACGGTTTCCAGACAGTAACTTGAGCATCATCGCCAGCAATGGCTTACCCGTGCCGCAGATGGGGTTCAAGGAGATGACCATTAAAATTGGTAAAGTTGAACTGCCGGCACAGGGAGTGATTATTGTGGACATTGACCGTCGTGAAAGTCACCCTAAAATAACTGTTGGTACTAACGTAATTGAAAATTGTCTTTCAGAGGTAATTGTAATTCTACAACAGGTGGCGGTGAATGCTAGTTCCAGCCAACAGAGAGTCCTCAACAAGGAGATAAAAGCCCTGATGAGACGGCAGCAGGTAGAACTGTCTGGTGGTGAGATCGGTAGCGTAAGACTGAGTGACCCATTCCCCATTTCCATGCCTCCCAAAAGTGAAATGATGATCTGGTGTCGGACTGCAATCGGGTTGAGAGGTAGAGACTACCAAGCCATGGTAGAACCCGTATACTCAGACAGCAGGCCCACCATTTTGACAGCCCGGGGGGTGGTTGATGTCCATCATGGGAGGGTGCCCGTCCGCATCCTCAACATTGGGGAGAGGGAGGTACACTTACCCAGGTACGCTACACTCGCCAAACTGTTTGTTGTCGAACACAAAGCTATCAGGGCCGTGGAACCCTTGCCTCCATCTCCACAGGCGGAGGGTAATGGCTCCCAGAAACAAAAGGAGGACTGGTGCCAGAAACTCCATGTGGGTGCTGACTCCACTCCCCTGCACCAAAAACAAGGAGTCTACCGGGTGGTACAGGAGTACGAGAGAGTCTTTAGTAAGCACCCGCTAGACTTCGGCAGAGTAAAAGGGATAGAACACCATATCCCCACAGGGAGCCACCCACCAATAAAAGAGAGACACAGGCCTGTACCCCCTGCACATTATCAGAACGCCAAGGGTATGCTGCGGGAAATGAAAGAAGCTGGGGTCATTCGAGATAGCTGTAGCCCCTGGGCAGCCCCCTTGGTTCTGGTGAAAAAGAAAGACGGCACCATGAGAATGTGCGTGGACTATAGACAAATCAACCGTATCACCCACAAAGACGCATATCCGCTGCCTAGAATAGAAGAGTCTTTAGCCGCACTAAAATCAGCTAACTTCTTTTCTACTTTGGACCTTACTAGCGGGTACTGGCAGGTTCCTGTGGCAGAGGCTGACAAGGAGAAGACCGCCTTCACCACCCCGATGGGACTGAGTGAGTTCAACTGTATGCCCTTCGGGCTTTGCAATGCACCAGGGACCTTCCAGAGGCTGATGGAATGCTGTCTAGGGCACCGAAACTTGGAGACGGTCCTCCTTTACCTGGACAACGTGATCGTCTATTCAAAGACCTACGAGGACCATCTAAAGCACCTGGCCGAGGTGTTCGAAGCCCTAGCAGGCTATGGCCTGAAGGTGAAACCATAGAAGTGTCACCTGCTGAAACCAAAGGTCCAGTACCTAGGGCACGTGGTAAGCGCGGAAGGAGTGGCCCCCGACCCTGACAAGGTCACGGCAATCAAGAGCTGGCCAAGCCCCTCGAACATCAAAGAGGTGAGACAGTTTCTCCGGTTGGTAGGCTACTACCGAAGGTTCATCCCCGGGTTCACTAAGATGGCAGCTCCTATGCAGGACCTCCTGATCGGACAGTCTAAGTCCAGAAGTCAAAAGCCACCCTTCAAGTGGGATAAACTGGAAGAGGAGTCCTTCCGCCAGCTAAAGATGGCCCTCACGGGGGATGAGATCCTGGCCTACCCTGATTACGGCCAGCCTTTCATTCTCCACACAGACGCCAGAAATGTGGGACTGGGAGCCGTACTGTCCCAAAACCAATGGGGCAGAGAACGGGTGATCGCATACGCCAGTCGGAAGCTGAGGCCCACCGAGAGGAACCCGGAGAATTACAGCTCCTTCAAGCTAGAATTCTTGGCGGTGGTGTGGGCCGTGACAGAACGCTTCAAGCATTACCTGGCCTCCGCAAAGTTTACCGTGTACACGGACAACAACCCGTTGACACACCTGGACAATGCAAGACTGGGTGCCCTGGAACAGCGGTGGATGGCCCGTCTCTCCAACTATGACTTCGTGATCAAGTACCGGGCAGGCAAAACCAATGCCAACGCGGACGCCCTATCAAGAATGCCTCACTTACCTGAGGGTGACGAAGACCCAGAAGAGCTGGAGGAGGTAGAACTCCCCGCGTTTAACCGGTATGGAGCCGCTCAACACTCTCACTGCGTGAAGGAGGAGGATCTAACAACTGTGATGATCAATCCCCTACCTCACCACAGCTGGGCCGAGACCCAAGATAGTGACCCTGCAGTCCGCCTGGTGAAAGATCTGCTGACCCGGGAAGACGCCCGCCTAGATCCCGATGCCCCAGAGGAAGCCAAGCAGCTATGGAAGGAGAAGAGCAAGCTGTTCCTCTACGAAGGCAAGTTGTGCAGAAGGATTGTCAACCACCGGACGCACGAGCTGACCTGGCAAGTCGTGGTCCCAAGGCGGGATGCAGCTATGGTCCTGGGGGCTTACCATGACAGAGCGGGACACTTCGGTTGGAAGAAACTGGAGTTCCTGCTAAGAGGACGGTTCTTTTGGGTCGGCATGAGAGGAGCTGTAGAAAAGTGGTGCAGAGACTGTGGCCCTAGTCACCTAAGGAGGAAGGACCGCACCAGCCAGAAGACACCCTTGAGGCCCATCGTCACCACGCAGCCTCTTGAGCTGGTAGCTCTGGACCATGTCAAATTGGCTCCCAGCCGGTCAGGATACATCTATGCCCTGACAATCGTGGACCACTATTCCCGTTTTCTAGTGGTGGTCCCGGTAAAGGACTTGACAGCCCAAACAGCGGCCAGAGCCTTCCAGTAATATTTCTGCCGTCCACACGGGTATCCGGAACAGGTCCTGACAGACCAGGGTCCAGCGTTCGAGGCTGAAATCTTCCAGGAGTTCTGCAACCTCTATGGCTGTAAGAAGATTCGTACAACGCCTTACCACCCTCAAACCAACGGGATGTGTGAGAAGATGAACAATATAGTCATTGATCTCCTAAAGATGTTGCCCCTGGAGGAACGCAGCCTGTGGCCAGAAAAACTGCCGGACCTGATAGACCTATACAACAATATCCCGGTGAATGCTACAAACTGCACCCCGGCTTACCTGATGCGAGCCAGACCAGGTAAGCTGCCCGTAGACCTGCAAATGGGAGTCCTAATACCTGAGGACACCTCCCCGGATGCGGACTGGGATACGGAAAGGCAACTGCAGTACAAGAAGGTACAGGAGAGTGTGGAGAAGAGCCTGGCCCAGGTGAGAGAGAGACAAGAAAAACTCTTCAATCAACACGCCCCTGCTGGTCCCCTGGAACCTGGTGAGCAAGTCCTAAAGCGAAAAAGAAGGCTACATAAGTTGGACGACCAGTGGGAAAGGGAACCCTACACCGTACTGCAGTCTGACCACGACAACCCAAAGGTGTGCGTAATCACCAAGGACGGAGGAGAAACCACTAGTGTCGTCTCCAGAGACCACCTCAAAAGATGCCCCGAGCAACTCCGTAGTGCAGAAGAGGATCAGAGTGACCTTGAACCCGCAGAGGACAAGGAAGAAATGATCAGCACCGTTCTCGGAGAGTTCCCTCAGTCCTGGACTCGCATAAATGATGCCATAGTGGTACCTGTCCTGCATTTCCTGCAACCGGCACAGCAACAACCAACACCAGAGCCGGAAGGTGAAGAGGAGCAAGCGGTTTCAGAGGCAGAAGAGCCTGTACCAGCAGCCCAGGAGAGTCAACCCTCTGCTGACAGTGAGCCTGCCATGCCTGCGGTAAGCCAAAGGACCCGCAGACAGCTGCCTGCCCTACCTGTACACCCAGCTGGTAGCTGTACCCCTAACGCAAGTGGGGAAAGCCAGGTTGGTCCACCACCAGACAGTGGGCTACGTAGATCAACCAGGAGCACAAAGGGGCAGATACCCGCTCGCTGGAGAATATAGAGTGTACTAAAATTGTAAATAATCCTGTGCTAAATGTTGAAATGTTTGCCAAGTTATGTGCATGTTTGGTAATTCTGTGTTTCAGTTTCTTGCAGCTACCGTAAGGACTCACAGGTTATGGACATTTTATAACCGAGACCTTGTATGGACTGCGTTCGGAGCTTAACCAAGGAATGAACTAAGACTGTAAAGGACTTGGGGTAGGACAGACCCCCACCTGGTTAAGGCTCCCCATTGTATTGGTGATATGGACACCCGGTCACAGACCACACTGTGACCTTAAGAACTCAATCTGTGCGTCGTCTGTCTGTTAATGTTTTATGGTTATGCATATTGTCTTTATTGTTTAGTCCCGGAGTACTAAATTTCACTAGGGGGGAATGTGTCACCCTGGCCTGGATGCCACAAAATGTAAATAAAGCTGTGTCTGAGAGCAAGGGGGAGGTTCTCTAGTCAGGAGAACATTAGCATGCAATGCCTCCTGTCTCAGGCCAGTAGGGGGAGCAGGCTGCCCCTATAAAAGCTGTGCTGGGGGCAGGGTTAGAGAGAACTTGATGGCCTGTCTCAGCACTGAGACTTGTCCCAGAGCAGAGCAGGGACAGACAGTTTTGTATTGCACCTAAGAGGAAGTGTGGCAGGAGGAGAGCCACAAGCCAGAGACAAGAGGCGAAGAGAGCCTGTCTTGGCAGATAACGGACTTAATTTACCAGACTTTGGTGTCTGAGGCTGGAAGGATTCCACATTCTCCAGCAGATAACCAGTTCGCAGGGGACTGTATATTCCTTGGCCTAAGAAGCCTGGAGGCCCTGCCACAACCGAAGGGGCCAGTAAAGCCGTACAAGGCTGGGAGCAGAAAGGAACCCACGTCGCAGGCCATACAGGCGAGAATACACGGAAAGCTCGGAAACGTGGGCTGTTACTCTATAAGGAGGAGATAGCCAGAAGGAGCGCAGAAAGCACGGTAGGCCTACACCCTCACCCTGACCAGGGCAAATTTCCCTGTTGCTCTCAGACATGCAGGTCCCCTCCTAGCTGGGACTGTTTATGGGTCAGTTTACCTGTTTCAGTAAAGACCCTGGACTGCAACCTATTGTCTGTGTGCTCCTTCGCGCCTCCAGCACTACCGGTACTGGGACTCTCACCACCATCACTCCCACCATCCACTACACTGCCCTGGGGCCGCACTCTTCCCGTGGGGAGTCACACCATCCCAGCTGCACACCTCATCAGCCCCAGCGGTCTGTCTTGCAGCGGCGGTACCTAATGACCGCAAATTCACGGGTGGCGTAGTCGGACATTATCAGCAGAACGTAGCAGACTACCATTGGCCTGACCACCCTGAGCCACGGAACCGGGTCGCCACTACTACCCCCATCATCTCCCTATTGCCCGGATCCGAGTGCCCCACGGCCCAGGGGGCGAGTCACATGCACTGTCAGGATTCTCCGGTGCCAGCGTTGGGAGAGGCCGTCATGTGACCACAAGTATGGGATTTCCACACCTCCGGCCACATTCCAACTAAACGTTCTCTGCTTTGCTAAATTCACTTGTCAGCACGTGATCGCATGAATTCAAATCATACTTGTGGTCACATGACCGACCACTCCCAACACCGGAGAATCCTCACAGCACGCAATGCACACACTATGAGGATTCAGAAATCTGCAGTCATACAGAGTCACTGCAGACTTTAACATTAATCCTGGACAACCCCTTTAACTAAAACCACTGCACTAGGACTGATATCACGACCATACGGTGACCATATAATGGTAATATCAGGTCTACACCAGTGCTCTACAGACCACATATGTGTGTACTGTGCAGATTCTCACCAGTGCCGTTCTCGCTGGTTGTTGTCATTCGTTTTCCCTCTTCTTTTTAATTCGGCCCAGACCGCCATGACCTCTTCTTCTGACCATAATTTGTCCTTGTAAAATATAACAGAGGCATCTTTACTTTACTGCTTTTCCAAGACCCTCCTCTTATTCTACTACCTCTACACAAACCACAACTTGTGCTGCCTTGTAATAATTCCCCTGAAACCCTTATAATAGTGACCATGAACCTAGTTATAATAATACAAACAGCCCCTGTGCTTTCTTATAATAATAATAATAATGCCTCCTTGCTTCCCCATAATGACAACGACCCCACATTGGACCTCCTAGGGGAGTACATAGAAATAACTGGTCCTGGTCCCATAGAAAAAGTCCTATCATGTCAAAGAAGGGCATATCTCCCAACTTTCTAAGAAACGGTGGATATGTATTGCAGCACTTACATTTATTTTCCCTCTACTAAAGCCCCTAAGTGGTCTCATCCACTATGATACCCCTTTCATGACCCTCATAGAGTATTATACCCCACATGGTATGATGACCTCACAAACCCTATACAAAGTATGATGCAGCACAGCACCCACATATTAAGATGGTCACCACAGCCCCCCATACATTATGGTATTCAGCACAGCCCCTAATATACAGTATGAGGTGCACAACAGAGCCCTATATAAAGCATGATGCCCCCCATAACCACCCCATTAAATTTGATGTCCCCCTTAATCACCCTATACAGTATGAAGGTCACCACAGCCCACCACATAGTATAATGTACCCAATAGACGTCCACACAGTATAATATCTACCACAGCCCCCACACAAGATGAAGATCCCCCACAGACCCCTATATAGTATAATGGTTGCCCCAAACATCCCCCATACACTATGATGGTCCCCCACAAACAGCCCTCATATGGTATGATGGTCCCCCACAAACAGCCCCGATATAGTATGATGGTCCACCACAAACAGCCTCCATATAGTATGATGGTCCCCCACAAACAGCCTCCATATAGCAGGATAATCCCCCACAAACAGCCTCCATATAGCGAGATGATCCCCCACAAACAGCTTCCATGTAGCATGATGGTCCCCCACAAACAGCCCCCATATAGTATTATGGTCCCCCACAAACAGTCCTCTATATAGAATGATGGTCCTCCACAAACAGCCCCCATATAGCAGGATGGTCCCCCACAAACAGCCCCCATATACTGTGATGGTCCCCCACAAACAGCCTCCATATAGTATGATGGTCCTCCACAAACAGCCCCCATATAGCAGGATGGTCCCCCACAAACAGCCCCCATATAGTATGATGGTCCCCCACCAACAGCCCCCATATAGAATGATGGTCCCCCACAAACAGTCCCCATATAGTATGATGGTCCCCCACAAACAGCCCCCATATAGCAGGATGATCCCCCACAACGAGCCCCCATATAGCAGGAAAAGCCCCCACAAACAGCCCCCATATAGCAAGATGATCCCCCACAAACAGCCCCCATATAGTATGATGGTTTCTCACAAACACCCCACATGTAGTATGATGGTCTCCCACAAACAGCCCCCATAGAGCAGAATCATACCCCACAAACATCTTCCATATAGCAGAATCACCCCCCACAAACAGCCCCTATATATTATTATGGTTCCCCAAAGCACTCAATAATAAAAAAAATCTTTATACTCACTTAATCCTGTCTCCTCATCCTCCTCAGCATCCATCACCTCTTCTGTCCTGTCTCTCAGTGGACGCTGGTGGTGCAATGCAGCGACGTCACCGACCGCCGACGTCACCAGCATGTGACGGCCTCCAGCAAGCCCCCCGCTGCGTGTGAAGGGATGCCCGCGGCCTGCCTGAGTAAGTGATGGAGCCTTCGGCTCTGTGCTAATAGCAGGTAATGCGGCCCACGCCCGGACCGGCCCATCAGGCATTTGCCAGAATTGCCAGATGGCCAGTCCGGCCCTGGTTGTAAGGCACAGAGGAATCACGGAGGACGTTGGTACGGTTGGCAAGGTACTCCTTCAGCATCTTCCAAAACTTTTCCCTCCTTGTCAGAGTACCTCGCGCATCAGGACCTGGGCACTGAGAGGATCTGAGAAAACTGTCCCACACCTTTGACAGTGTTCCCCTACCTCTGCTGCATCGTATTTGTGTCTTCCTCACCTGTACTCCTTGGTTGTCCAACAAACTTTGACCTGTGCCTCCAGCGTTTTCAGATGGGAATTTTTTTAATAATTCTTCAACAAGGGTCTTCTGGTACTGCAACATTTTATTAGACCTCTCCGCCACGGGAAGGAGAGATAGAAAGTTTTCTTTGTAGTGTGGGTCTAGGAGTGTGACCAACCAGTAATTACTGTTGCCCAAAATGCGTACAACACAAGGGTCACGGGAAAGGCAGCGGAACATAAAGTCAGCCATGTGTGCCAGACTGTCAACAGCCAAGACTTCCCTGTCCTGACCAAGAGGATGACTGTCCATTAATGTTGAGCCACCCCCGTAGTGTTCGAGTTCGGTTCGGTTCGTCGAACACCCGTGTGTTCGCCGAACTGTTCGTCGAACTGTTCGTCGAACACCTTCGAACACCGTTAAAACCAATGGCAGGCAAACAAAAACACATAGAAACACATAGAAAACACCTTCAAAGGTGTCCAAAAGCTGACAAACTGCTCAGAAGACACAACTAACACATGGAAAAGTGACAAGTACATATAGTCATGCGAAAAGAAAAGAGGTGGAGGAGTAAAAGGAGGGGGAGACACAGATATAGGCATGTCATGCCCTTCTAAAATCCAAAAAGTGAGAAGCCGAGACGGCCAGTCCGCTCCTGCCCGTGCCACCTCCGTGTCGCCGGGTTTGTGCCAGAGCCGCGGTGAACCCTGACGGCCAGCCCCCCTCTCCCAATACTGGTGCCTGTCCTCTGGTGGGTCGAGAGAGCCCCCCTGTGGTGGAGGCAGCTCTAAGCTTTTTAATTTAAATTGTCCCTCTAATTTGAATGAATACACTTTAAATCCATTTACAAGGATCTATTGGAGGGCAAGTCTCATGCCAGCAGCCGCGTAATTCCAGCTCCAGTAGCGTCCACTAAAGCTGCTGCAGTTAAAAAGCTTTTATAAGGATCGAGCTCGGCTGTCCACCGCAAGGCATCCTAGTGCCAGTCCCAGCCCCTATGCCTTGGGGTGCCTCCTGATGCTCTTCACTAAGTATCCCGTGGTCCCGAAGCATTTCCTTTGAAAAAATTAAGTGTCCAAACTACAGGTGGTGTAGCTTGCTTAACAGCCGGGATAATCCGCTGACTAGCAGACACTGCTACTAGGCACAAAGTATTTCCTGGGCTAGATGCAGTTAAAAATTTGTAAGTAGATACTCTCGTTGGATGCTGAGAAAGCATTCCATAGAGTCTCCTGGCACGCCATATATGATTCTCTTAAAAAGCTTGGGGTAGGGGTCTAGGGGACCCTTTTATAGCCAAAATCACGGCCCTGTATCACAATACGTCACCTAGGCTGAAGATAAATGGAACTGTAGCACCGAGGGCTCGGTTGCTACAGACGTATTGCACCTCACCCAGAGGTGTGATATCTCACTCTCAGATAAGGATGGAGTGTGGATCAGGACCCGACACCTGCATGCATTACACCACATTGCCGTGGGGCAGGGCGACCAATATGCCCCTGAGATGGGCACGACAGTCCCTGTCCCTGGCTGGAGTGGGGGGAGGGAACACTGAGGAAGGGGAACCCTGCAGTGCAGGAGCAGGGAGGAAGCAGTTCCTGGGTGCATTGAGAAGGGAGTATAAAAGGTGGGCACCATCTTAGTTCAGTGCAGAGAAGTCTGAGCAGAAGTGGCAGGGAGCAGGGGCTCTGCATGAGCTCTGCTCCGGAGGCGGGCCTAGTAACAGAGGCCCAGGCCTGGAAGAGGGAGAAGGAAGGAAGAGGAGCGGAGAAGGCTCCAGGAACGAGGAATGAAGGGATCCCAGGGGTGCGGACGGGCGAGTCGCCACCGCACGCCCGAATCCACCTGCGTGGAGGGGTCAGGCCAAAGGGGGAGACCGGTCCCCGAACTAGTGGAGGCAGGAAACGACCCTCAGCTAGAAACCGGAGGCTCTGACATTTTATGTGGCGCAGCCCCTTGCTCCACCCGCTAGGAAGGCACCACATAGGGTCAGGGAAACTGGCGCCAAGTTTACCAAGAGGAGGCCCGAGGCAGCCGGACAGAAGTGTTGGTAAGAAAGGCCAGACAAAGGACACACAAAGGGGGTCCTGTGAAGCGCTCCAAAGTTATCTGGGAGTTGTCTGAGCCCCTCACCTGGTGAGCACAGTACGACGTGGGCAGCCGTTACCTGCAGACGTGGTCTGGATAATAAGAACTGTGAGTAAAGGCCCTGAACTGCATCACTGACTCCGTGTCGTTACTGCTGCTGCCCTGCACCATCACCCCCATCCTCCGCATACACTGCCCTGAGGCTATACTCCTCCCGTGGGGAGTTATGCTACGCTCTGCTGCACCCACAACACCAGCCTTAGCGGTCTGCCCTGTAGCGGCGGTTCACTCTGACCGCAATCCACGGGTGGCGTAGTCGGACATTTAAACATCAAAACCACATAAATAGTTCCGCCACTGGTTTGACCGCCCTGAGCCACGGAACCGGATCGCCGCCACGAAGACTACAACCACCAGCATCCACCAAAAAGGGTCCGGCTCCGGGTGTCCCAAGGCCCAGGGGGTGCGTCAGAACATTTTCATCACCTTTCACAATCACCAATGGGACAAGGCAGGGATGTCCTCTGTCCCCTCTCTTATACATCCTAGTGACGGAGCACCTGCTCTCATCAATTCGCCATAACCCCAATATTAGGTGGATTGAGGTGGGAGGCACCGAGTACAAGTGCTCTCTATTTGCTGATGATGTCCTAGTATATATCACTCAATCACATATATCCATCCCTGCTGTTATGGCTGAAATAGATCACTTTGTTACATGGTAAAATTTTAAAATCAATGCAGCGAAGTCTGAGGCCCTCGATGTCTCCCTCCCTAAATCCATATAGGATTCCATCCAGTCCAACTTTCCCTTTGCCTGGCCCTCACAGGGTATCAAATACTTAGGAATTCCTATTCATAGAGACCTCTCCCATCTATGTTATCTTAATTTTGGGCCCTTTATTGAACAATTCCATACAGACCACGGTTGGCAAGTTAGAACTGTAAGATTCACTACGTGAACCACTGGTGTTTTGTGGAAAAGCACATGTACACCGCGTTCCAAATTATTATGCAAAAAGTGTTTAGGAGTGATAAGGGAAGAATTTGTTTGTTTGTCAGTTAAACTCATTGATGGTGATGTGTGTCAGGGCTCTTTATATCACT
Organism: Phyllobates terribilis; assembly: GCF_046119375.1. Lineage (NCBI taxonomy): Eukaryota > Metazoa > Chordata > Amphibia > Anura > Dendrobatidae > Phyllobates > Phyllobates terribilis. Next base: position 529,541,163 of record NW_027362762.1, on the reverse strand, counting down.
GTAAGCAATTGCAGACACCTGTGCTAATTAGTTTGGCAGGTGTGTCCAATGAAAGGCAAGACTACTTAAGAAGGCTCTCTCACATTATTAAGCAGCCTACATTTTCTGCCAAAATGGGAAAGAAAAAGGATGTGTCGGCTGCTGAGAAGCAACAAATTGTGGAGTGTTTAGGTCAAGGCATGACTACAATCAACATTGTGCGATGATCAGGATGAAGTGTCTTGGCAATCAAGAAGTATGTAGCTGATTCACAGTACACACGTGTGCGTGCTGATAAGGGCAAATTGAGGACTCTTTCCTACAGGCAATTACGTCAGGTTGAAAGAGCAGCGGCAAAAAAGCCTTGTCATAGCAGCAGACAAGTTTTTGAAGCTGCTTGTGCCTCCAACGTCCCCCGAACAACAAGATGCAGGGTCCTTCAGAGGTTTGCAGCTGTGCATACGCCATCCTGTCGACCTCCTCTATCCACTTCACACAAGCAGAAACGGCTCCAGTGGGCCAAACATTACATGAAGACTGATTTCAAAACTGTTTTGTTCACGGATGAGTGCCGTGCAGCGCTCGATGGTCCAGATGAATGGAGTGGAGGATGGCTGGTTGATGGACACCCCACGCAAACACGGCTACAGCGCCAACAAGGAGGAGGTGGAGTAATGTTTTGGGCTGGAATCATGGGGAGAGAGATTGTCGGCCCCTTTAGGATCCCTGAAGGCGCTAAAGATGAACTCCATAATGTATGTGGATTTTCTCAAACAGCACTTCCTGCCATGGTTCAAGAAGAAGAACCGTGTATTTCACAGCAAGATCATTTTTCTGCATGATAATGCACCATCTCATGCTGCACATAAAACATCTGCATCTCTGGCTGATATGGGCATAAAAGGGGACAAACTTATGGTGTGACCCCCATGCTCCCCTGACCTCTACCCCATTCAGAACCTTTGGAGCATCATTAAAAGGAGTGTCTATGATGGCGGGAGGCAGTTCACATCTAAGCAACAGCTCTGGGAGGGTATTCTGTCCTCATGCAAAACAATTGAAGCAGAAACCATCCAAAACCTGACAAATTCAATGGACGAGAGAGTTCAGAAGCTCCTTTCGAACAAGGGGTCCTATGTGAAAATGTAACATCACCTAGAATAAAGTTTTGAGTTGAAAACTGTTTGATTTCAGTTTCTAACAACCTGCTAATGCTTATAATTTCAAAAATGACCATTTTTTTGGTCTTTATTAAAATGAAAAGGTTGATCGAAAAGTTTGGGGGATCTAAGAGTGTGGCAACCCAGTAGTCATGATTACTTCGAATTCTGACAATATGAGGGTCATGCTGCAGGTAGTGCAGCAAGAAGGCTTTTATGTGTCTTGCGCATCTCGGAGCCCCAAAATTATTTTCCGGGCTAGATGCAGCTAAAAATTATTTTTAATTTTAAATCTGGTGAAGCTTATTATAGATGGCCTAATAGGATCAGTGCTGCACACTGCTACAAAGCCCAAATTATTTTCCAGTCAAGATACAGATAAACATGATTAGTAATTTGAAAGCTTAAAACGGTTGGTAGGGTGATTTTAACCAATCATCAAGCTTTTACTCTCCCCAGGATGACACAGGGGTAGAAAAGTCGTTTCGGATCCATGATTTGTTCATCTTTATGAACGTGAGTCTGTCTACATTATCAGTGGAGAGCCGCGTGCGCTTATCTGTCAGCACACCACCAGCAGCGCTGAACACACGTTCAGACAGAACGCTGGCTGCGGGGCATGACAAGATCTCCAAGGCGTAAGTGGCTAGCTCCGGCCATTTATCCAGATTGGAAGCCCAAAAAGAGCAAGGGTCCAGTGACACAGTCGTGGCTTCAATGTTTACTTGGAGATACTCCTGTACCATCGTCTCTAGGCGTTGACTATGTGTCAGACTTCTTGTCTCCTGTGGCCTTGCAAAGGATGGGCTAAAAAAGTGGTGAAATGATTCCGCAAAATTGATGTTACCAGCAGATACTGTGGTTCTGTTACGGTTTGAGTGCTGAACACTTGACGGTCCCACGGTTGGCAAGTTGGAACTGTGAGATTCACTACGTGCACCACTGGTATTTTGTGGAAAAGCACATGTAAGATTCTGCAACAGTCTCTGCTGATACTCCTGCATGCGTGCATCCCTTTCTATGGCAGGAATCATTTCTGCAAATTTACTTTTGTACCGGGGATCTAACAGTGTGGCAACCCAGTAGTCAGGATTATTTCTAATTCTCACAATTCGAGGGTCATGTTGCAGGTAGTGCAGCAAGAAGGCACTCATGTGTGTTGCGCATCCAGGAGCACCAAGTCCCTGTTGTGTTGGTGGCGAGGTAACAATCATGCTTCCTTCCTCTGTCCTCTCCCCCCAACCTCGCACAACAGAAATGTGATCAAGGTCTCCCTCATCTGATGAGTCTTCCATCAGTTCGTCCTCCACTTCTTGCTGGGCTCCTGCACCTTCCTCACTAGTTTGGCTGCTACCATGCGCCCTGGTAAAATCATCTCCCCCACCCTCACATGCCTGCCGCCCTGGTGCTGCCGACCGTCTGGACCTTGCAGATGTTAGCCCTTCCGCATACAACTCCTCCTCCTCTACTTCCTCCACCTCCTCTTGTGCCACCACCTGACTCCGAATTCTGTTTAACATGTGCTCCAGCATGTAAATCACCGGAATAGTCATGCTGATAATGGCATCGTCAGCACTAAACATCTTCGTCGCCATTTCAAAACTGTGCAGAAGGGTGCATAGGTCCCTGATCTGAGACCACTCCTCCAGCGTGATTTGCCCCACCTCTGAATCTCGTTGGCCCAGGCTATACGTCAGAACGTATTGCACCAGGGCTTGTCGGTGCTGCCACAGTCGCTGCAACATGTGCAGAGTTGAATTCCACCGGGTAGGCACATCGCATTTTAGCCGGTGAAGTGGCAGGCCCAACGACTTCTGTAGAGATGTAAGTCGCTGAGCTGCGGGATGCGAACGGCGGAAGTGAGCACACAGCGACCGTGCCCTCTGCAGAAGGCCATCTAGTCTGGGATAGTGGGCTAAAAATTGCTGGACAACCAGGTTCAACACGTGAGCCATACAAGGCACGTGTGTGACATTGCCCCGGCGAAGGGCCGCACCCAGGTTTGCAGCATTGTCGCACACGGCCTTCCCTGGTTTCAGGTCCAGTGGAGACAACCATTCATGAAATTGGTTCTCCAGAGCTGACCACAACTCCTCAGCTGTGTGACTCACATTTCCCAGACATTTCAATGTAAAAACCGCCTGATGACGTTGAGCCCTACTGCCAGCATAGTAAGGAGGTGTGCAGGATCCCTTCTGCGCAGTTAGAAAGCTTGTGGCATGACCAGACAGGCTTTGGGTGCAGGTGGAAGACCGAGAGGAGGTTGAGGAGGCAGAAGCAGTGGAGGAAAAATGACATAAAGAGGATTGACGCACAACTCGTGGGGACGGCAAGACTTGGACAGCAGCCCCTTGTCCTGCTGTCACCATAGTTACCCAGTGCCCAGTCAGCGACATGTAATGCCCCTGTCCATGCCTACTCGTCCAAGTGTCTGTGGTGAAATGCACCCTGTCACACACAGAGTTTCTCAAAGAAGCGGTGATGTTGTGTGCGACATGCTGGTGGAGCGCAGGCACACCTTTCTTTGAGAAGTAGTGCCGACTGGGCATCTGGTACTGGGGCACTGCGACGGACATAAGGTCTCGAAAATCCTCTGTGTCCACCAGGCGGAAAGGCAGCATTTCTGTAGCCAAGAGCTTGCAGATGGTGAAATTCAACCTCTTAGCTTTCTCATGGCTAGGAGGAAATGGTCTTTTACTTGTCCATATCTGAGGGACCGAGGGCTGGCTATTGTGCTTAGACGGGGTTGATAAGGGTGTCCCCGGCAAACTGCCGGTCTGTGAGGAAGATGCAGGCGGACATGTTAGGTTGCCTCGATCCAAAGGTGGTGCTATCGATGTCGGACAGCGCTCAAGACCAGCTGGTGTTACCACCTCCAAAGAAAATGATGACCTGCCAATCACGCTGGCTGTTGCGGGTAAAGAGGTGGCAGGTCTGCGCCCCAAAACAGGTGTGACTGCTGTCCCCCCTGTCACAGAGGATGAAGAGGCCGCGGATGCACAAGATATGGCAGACGGTGGTTGGCCCGGCCGGCTAGACCGCATTGTAGCACACTGAGCTTCCCACTGCAACTTATGCTTCATGTCCATGTGCCGGTTCATGCATGAAGTACTCAAACTATGTATTTTTTGGCCTCTACTTAGCTTTTGCTGACAAATGTTACAGATAACACGAGTTGGGTCATCTTTATCGATCTGAAAAAATGCCCAGGCTATGCAAGGCTTAGCACCCATGCGACCTGAAGAGCCACCACGACTTGTGGTGAGAGGCAGAGTTGTGTTTGAGGATGCAGTTGTTGACGTGCTTCCAGTACTACGTCTCTGTCCAGGAAGGCGCAACCTGACCTCGTCGTCACTAGCATCTTCCTCCACCTCCTCTGCTGACCTCATCTCTTGGCTGACTGTGGGTTGACAGTAAGTGGGATCTCCGACCTCATCATCATCACCCTGTGCGTTATCACACCCGTCGTCCTCAGAGCCAACCTGTTCCTGCCCTGACAAAAAACTAAAGTTGTCGCTCCAATCAGGTATTTGAGTCTTATCATCGTCTTCCTCATTGTCTCCACCAACAGGAGTTACAGTTTGGGAATGAGGGTCTACATTATGGTCAGAACCTTCTGCGTCTGGTCCTGGATCCGACTCATAAAGATTCTGGGCATCAGTGCAGATCATTTCCTCGTCTGGATTCACAGAAGCGCTGGAGTCGACCTCTGATTCCCAGGCTATAGTATGAGTAAACAGCTCTGCAGACTCAACCATCTGTTCTACCTCATACTCAGACGGGCAGCTGGAGATTTGGGAGCTGTGAGGAAGCAAGTGCGATTTGGGTGACACCTTTGAGGACTGGAGTATTTGTGATGTTGAAGTTGATGTGGAGGAGAGCCCACTTAAAGGAGCACTTGATATCCGTTGAAGCACCTGCTGTTTTTGTGCCTCATCTGGAATTTGTAGCGATTGGCGTGGCCGTAAGAAAGGGATCTTATCACATTGTCCGCTAAAAGAAGTAGACATTTTAGTTTGGCTGGAAGATGGTCTTTCTTCTGCACCTACCCCACGGACACAACCTTTTTTCCCCTTCCCAACACGCCTATTCCCCTTTCCACCAGCAGCAGGCCTTTTTCCACTCATTTTGGTGGTTAACTAATTCACAACTCTGGAGTTGTTTGCACAAAAAAACAATGGATGGTAACCGAGCAGAGCTGAGTGGCCAAACTGTGGTATTAGGCCAAAACTATTGGCTGGGTTAGATGCAGAAAAAAATTATTTTTAATTTGCAACCTGATGGAGGTCAGTATAGATGGACTAATAGACCAAGTCACACACACCGCTAGAAGCCCAAATATTTTTTCAGAGCTAGATGCAGAAAATTTTTTTATTCAATTTGCAACCTGATGGAGGTCAGTATAGATGGACTAATAGACCAAGTCCCACACACTGCTAGAAGCCCAAATATTTTTTCAGAGCTAGATGCAGAAAAAAATTATTTTTAATTTGCAACCTGATGGAGGTCAGTATAGATGGACTAATAGACCAAGTCCCACACACCGCTAGAAGCCCAAATATTTTTTCAGAGCTAGATGCAGAAAAAAATTATTTTTAATTTGCAACCTGATGGAGGTCAGTATAGATGGACTAATAGACCAAGTCCCACACACCGCTAGAAGCCCAAATATTTTTTCAGAGCTAGATGCAGAAAAAAATTATATTCAATTTGCAACCTGCTGGAGGTCAGTATAGAAGGACTAATAGAACAAGTCCCACACACTGCTAGAAGCCCAAATATTTTTTCAGAGCTAAATGAAGAAAAAAATTATTTTTAATTTGCAACCTGATGGAGGTCAGTATAGATAGACTAATAGACCATGTCCCACACACTGCTAGAAGCCCAAATATTTTTTCAGAGCTAGATGCAGAAAAAAATTATTTTTAATTTGCAACCTGATGGAGGTTAGTATAGATGGACTAATAGACCAAGTCCCACACACTGCTAGAAGCCCAAATATTTTTTCAGAGCTAGATGCAGAAAAAAATTATTTTTAATTTGCAACCTGATGGAGGTCAGTATAGATGGACTAATAGACCAAGTCCCACACACCGCTAGAAGCCCAAATATTTTTTCAGAGCTAGATGCAGAAAAAAATTATATTCAATTTGCAACCTGCTGGACGTCAGTATAGAAGGACTAATAGAACAAGTCCCACACACTGCTAGAAGCCCAAATATTTTTTCAGAGCTAAATGAAGAAAAAAATTATTTTTAATTTGCAACCTGATGGAGGTCAGTATAGATGGACTAATAGACCAAGTCCCACACACTGCTAGAAGCCCAAATATTTTTTCAGAGCTAGATGCAGAAAAAAAATATTTTTAATTTGCAACCTGATGGAGGTCAGTATAGATGGACTAATAGACCAAGTCCCACACACCGCTAGAAGCCCAAATATTTTTTCAGAGCTAGATGCAGAAAATTTTTTTATTCAATTTGCAACCTGATGGAGGTCAGTATAGATGGACTAATAGACCAAGTCCCACACACTGCTAGAAGCCCAAATATTTTTTCAGAGCTAGATGCAGAAAAAAGTTATTTTTAATTTGCAACCTGATGGAGGTCAGTATAGATGGACTAATAGACCAAGTCCCACACACTGCTAGAAGCCCAAATATTTTTTCAGAGCTAGATGCAGAAAAAAATTATTTTTAATTTGCAACCTGATGGAGGTCAGTATAGATGGACTAAAAGAACAAGTCCCACACGCTGCTAGAAGCCCAAATATTTTTTCAGAGATAAATGAAGAAAAAAATTATTTTTAATTTGCAACCTGATGGAGGTCAGTATAGATGGACTAATAGACCAAGTCCCACACACTGCTAGAAGCCCAAATATTTTTTCAGAGCTAGATGCAGAAAAAAATTATTTTTAATTTGCAACCTGATGGAGGTCAGTATAGATGGACTAATAGACCAAGTCCCACACACCACTAGAAGCCCAAATATTTTTTCAGAGCTAGATGCAGAAAAAAATTATATTCAATTTGCAACCTGCTGGAGGTCAGTATAGAAGGACTAATAGAACAAGTCCCACACACTGCTAGAAGCCCAAATATTTTTTCAGAGCTAAATGAAGAAAAAAAATATTTTTAATTTGCAACCTGATGGAGGTCAGTATAGATGGACTAATAGACCAAGTCCCACACACTGCTAGAAGCCCAAATATTTTTTCAGAGCTAGATGCAGAAAAAAATTATATTCAGTTTGCAACCTGATGGAGGTCAGTATAGATGGACTAATAGAATGATGCTATGCCCAAAAGATTTTACTTCACTAGGTGCAGTAAAAAAATTGGTATTCTATACACAGGTGGTATATCTTGCAACACAGATACTCTACTCCACTGACTAACACACTCTGCAATAGGCCAAAAAGGATTAGCTTTGCTAGATTCAGCCAAATGCTGTGAAAAAAACTTGCACAGCACTGGCACAGACCTGCCTGGCAAAAACTGATAGGAACTGATGTAACCTAGTCCTGAAAAGGACTCCAATTACAATTAGTCTTTACTCCCACAATCTATCTATTTAAGAGCACAGACCTGCCTGATAAAAGTCGTAGGAAATGCTGTAACCTAGTCCTTAAAAGGACTGCAATCACAACTATTCCCTACTCCCAAGCTATCTGTATATTTGTGCGAAAATTGGCTTGAAATTAACAAGGTATAGCGCACACAGCAACAGCGGTGCCGTCTAACACGCAGCTGCAGCAGTGAGAAAATGGTGGCGACGGGGAAAATGGCTTGGTCTTATAGGGCAAGGACATGTGACATACACTGCCAATCACACATGCCCTTGCTTGTGTGAAAAAAAGCACTTCGCTCCGTGTGTGCGCTGCTGATAGGCTGACAGATTGCACCTCCCCACTGCAAATGCGGGAAAGAGAAAAAAAAATGGAGATCTTCATTGTTCCTGCAGAGATCCATCCCCTGCCCCTCCCCCCGCCCCGCTGTACACTCAAACTGCGTATTAACATTAATTTTCATCATTACTGAGAAAAAATCCAGTTATGATTTTGGTGCACGAACAGTTATCGAACATAACCTCGAACAGCCGAATTTTTCTCAAATTGTTCGTGTTCGCCGACCGGCTCGAACACCGCCCAAAACAGCTCGAATTTGAGATTGGCGAACAGTTCGAGTAGAACAACGCTCATCTCTACTGTCCATGCTCTCCTCATCCTCATCCTCCACCTGGTCCTCCTCTTCGTTCTCCCTTTCCTCAGACCATCCACGCTGAACAAACGGTATGACGGTTGTGTCATACAGCTCCTGTTCCTTCTCCACCTCTTTCTCCTCCACCTCATTATCACCCAATCCGCATTGAGGTGAGATGAGGCTGGGCTGTGTGGCATCACCCTGTATAGTTCCTTGCTCCATCTCATCGTGTTCTGCCTGCAATGCCTTCTCTTTAATTGTGAGCAGCGAGCATTTCAGTAGACAGAAGTGGGATGGTGACACTAATTATGGTGTTATCGCCTTTCACCATCTTGGTGGAGTTCTCAAAGTTCTGGAGGATGGCAAAGATGTCAGACATCCATGCCCACTCATCAGCTCTTATGTGCGGAGGATGACCTGAATACCAACGTGCGTTTTGAAGCTGGTACTCACTGCCCTCTGCTGCTCACAAATCCTTCCCAACAATGCAACATTGAGTTCCAATGCGTGGTGACATTGCACACCAGTCGGTGAGCTGGAAGCTGCAAACGCTGCTGAAGCACGGTGAGGGAGGCGGAAGCTGTGGGTGACTTTCAGAAAAGGGCACACATGCAGCGTACTTTCACAAGCAGCTCAGGCATATCCGGGTAGGTTTTGAGAAACCGCTGAAACACTAGGTAGAGCACATGGGCCAGGCATGGTACATGTGCGAGTTTGCCAAGCTTCAGAGCCGCCACCAGGTTCTGGCCATTGTCACACACGACCATGCCTGGCTGTAGTTTCAGCGGTGACAGCCACATATCTGCCTGCTCTGTTACAGTTATCAACAACTCTGCAGCGTTGTGCAGTTTGTCACCTAAGCATATTAACTTCAGTACAGCCTGTTGCTGTTTGGCCAAGGCAGTGCTGCAGTGCTTCCAGCTTCTGACTGATGTGGTCATTTCAGAGATGGAGGCTAAAGAGGAGTAGGAGGTGCAGGAGCTGTAGAATGTGGGAGAAACCCTGATTGACCCAGAGTCCGCAAACCTCTGTTTTGGGAGTACGTGTCCCAGCCTCCACTACATTAACCCAGTGTGCCGTCAGTGAGATGTACCATCCCTGGCCACAAGCACTTGTCTATGTGTCCATGCTTAGGTGGACCTTCCCAGTAACTGCGTTGTTGAGGGCACGGGTAATGTTCTGGGACACGTGCTTGTGTAAGGCGGGGACGGCACCATGGGAAAAATAGTGCCGGCTGGGGACCGAGTACTGAGGGACGCAGCCACCATCAGGTAGTCGAAAGATTCTGTTTCCACGAGCCTAAAAGTCAACATTTCAAGTGCAAGCATTCAAGAAATGTGGCAGTTTAGTGCTGTGGGCTGTGGGTGGTTGGCTGCGTATTTGCTCTTGTGTTCAAAGGACTGGGGTAGGGACAACTGAATGCTGCACTGGGACAAGGAGGTGGACGTGGTTGCTGATGGTGGTGGTTGCAAGTGTGCAATGACAGGTGCAGGGCGGGAGGCATGGTAGCCTGCGCCATGGACAGGGGATTGGCGTGCCTGCACAACAGCGGAACAGGCAGTGGTGTCACACTCAGACACTGTTTCTGGACCCTGATGTTCGTCCCAACTAGTCGGGTGATTTGCTGTCACATGCCTGAGCACTGCTGATGCTGGCATGGTAGATGTTGCAAATGGACTTTCTGGGTTAACTGGGCAGTCTTTAAAAAAAAGCCAGACTCGGGAAGACCTAACAGTTGGACTGGCAATTTCCCTCGTGTCGGTGTTCCCGGGAACAGTTGCCCGCCTTGTGTCTATGGCCACCCCTCTGCTTGTTGCTGCCTATTGTGGTGCTACATCTCCTTCCCCCTCTATGCTGCTGTCTTCACTATGCATGTCACCTTGCCAGGTTGGGTCAGTGACTTCATCATCCACTACCTCGTCTTCCACGTGCGCACTCTGGGCTTCCTCCTGACTTGCTGGCAAATGTGTCTCATCATCATCATCCACCTCTTGCGACAGTAATTGCACTTTTCCACCTTCACATTAGCGTGACCTTTGCTGCTCAAATATTTGGGCATCGCTACATGCGATCTCCTCTTGCCCCACTTGAAGGGGGGCGGGCGAGAGGCCCAAATCTATAAATGGAAAAGTGAACAGCTCTTCGGAGTATCCAAGTGTGGGATTACTTGTCTCCAGGCACTCGACATGGTGGGAGAAAGGAGGATCAGGGTGAGGAATATGTGGTCCAGACTCAAGGCTACTGAGACTGGACCATGTGGAAGACATGGTGTTGGTGGTGGCAAACTGACTGAAAGTATTATCTGTTCTCCAACCAACAACCTTTTCACACTGCTCTGGCTTCAATAGTGGTGTTCCGCGGCCCCCTACAAAGTGGGACAGGAAGGTAGGGTGACATGATGTGGGTGCTTGTTGTGCTCCCTCAGCAGGCACAATTTCAGCTTGCCCACGGCCTCGGCCTCTTGCGTGCACCATCACCATCACATCCACTTCCCTGTCCCTTGCCATGCAACTTGCCCATTTAAAATGGAGTATAATATTTGGCATGCTCCCCAAAATGTCAGGATTATTACCGCAGCAATATCGGATCATGTCTGGTTTTAGGCAGTGGCCTTGTAGTATGGTATTGGTCAGCGTCCAATTGTAAATAGGTTGAACAACACTCAACTGTCAGACTTTAAATGGAGTACAAAATTTGGCACTCTCCCCGAAAATGTCTCGATTATTACCGCAGTAATATTGGATATGTCTGATGACCACGATTTTAGGCAGTGGCCTTATATTATGGTATTGGTCAGCGACCATGTGTGAATAGGTTGAACAACACTAAACTGGCAGACTTTAAATAGAGTATAATATTTGGCACACTTCCAAAAATGTCACGATTATTACCACAGTAATATTGGATCACATCTGATGACTACAATTTTTGGCAGGGCCTTGTAGTATGGTATTGATCAGTGACTAAGTGTGAATAGGTTGATCAACACACAACTGACAGACTTTAAATGGAGTATAATATTTGGCACGCTCCCAAAACGGTCACGATTATTACCACAGTAATATCAGATCACGTGTGATCACCACGGTTTTAGGCAGTGGCCTTGTAGTATGGCATTAGTCAGCAACCAAGTGTGAATAGGTTAAACAACACACAAATGGCAGACTTTAAATGGAGTACAATATTTGGCACCCTCTCAAAAAATTAACGATTATTACCACAGTAATATCGTCTCACATCTGATGATTGACAACTTTCTCTGCTTCCACAATATATCAATGCAAATAAAATTAGCCAAATCTGTCTGTATGCTGCTAACAAGCAAATGGAGCAGTAAAAATTGTGTATTTTTTGGCTTTTCAAGTAAATAATCAGGATTAAGAGCAAAAAGAATATTAGCCCTGACATCTAGGCTATGGATATCAGTAACAGCAGCAGACAGAATGTGCAATGGACCCTATTCTGCTCTATACACTATCCACAAACTCTGCCTGCCTAACTCTTGCTATCACCAGGATTGATATCCATCTGTTGCTATCACCAGGATTGATATCCATCTGGATTAGTCTTTAACCCCTTAAGCCCCGAGGGTGGTTTGCACGTTAATGACCAGGCCAATTTTACAATTCTGACCACTGTCACTTTATGAGGTAATTACTCTGGAACGCTTCAACTGATCCCCCTGATTCTGAGAATCTTTTTTCGTGACATATTGTGCTTCATGATTGTGGAAAAATTTCTTCGATATCACTTGCGTTTATTTGTGAAAAAAACGGAAATTTGGCGAAAATTTTGAAAATTTAGCAATTTTCAAAATTTGAATTTTTAAGCCCTGAAATCAGAGAGATATGTCACACAAAAGAGTTAAAAAATAACATTTCCCACATGTCTACTTTACATCAGCACAATTTTGGAACCAAAATTTTTTTTTGTTAGGGAGCTATAAGGGTTAAAAGTTGACCAGTGATTTCTCATTTTTCCAACAAAATTTACAAAACCATTTTTTTAGGGACCACATCACATTTGAAGTCACTTTGAGAGGTCTTTATGACAGAAAATACCCAAAAGTGACACCATTCTAAAAACTGCACTCCTCAAGGTGCTCAAAGGAATTTTTTGAATGTGGAAGAAAAAAATGAACATTTAACTTTTTTCACAAAAATGTTACTTTAGACCAAATTTTTTTTATTTTCACAGGGGTAACAAGAAAAAATGGACCCCAAAATTTGTTGTGCAATTTCCCCTGGGCATGCAGATACCCAATATTTGGGGAAAAAACACTGTTTGGGCGCACGGCAGGGCTCAGAAGGGAAGGAGCGCCATTTGACTTTTTGATTGTAAAATTTGCTTGAATAATTAGCGGACGCCATGTTGTGTTTGGAGAGCCCCTGTGTGCCCAAACTTTGGAGCTCCCCCCCAAGGCACCTATCTAGATGCATAGTGAGCACTTGGAACCCCAGGTGCTTCACAAATTGATTCATAAAAATGAAAAAGTGTTTTTTTTTTCACTTTTTCATTTTTACGAATCAATTTGTGAAGCACCTGGGGGTTCCAAGTGCTCACTATGCATCTAGATAGGTGCCTTGGGGGGTCTAGTTTCCAAAATGGGGTCACTTGTGGGGTAGCTCCAAAGTTTGGGCACACAGGGGCTCTCCAAACGCAACATGGTGTCCGCTAACAATTTTAGCCGACAATTTGTTAGCGGATATCATGTTGCATTTGGAGAGTCCCTGTGTGCCCAAACATTGGAGCTCCCACACAAGTGACCCCATTTTGGAAACTAGACCCCCCAAGGCACCTATCTAGATTCATAGTGAGCACTTGGAACCCCAGGTGCTTCACAAATTGATTCATAAAAATAAAAAAGTGGTTTTTTTTTCACTTTTTCATTTTTACGAATCAATTTGTGAAGCACCTGGGGGTTCCAAGTGCTCACTATGCATCTAGATAGGTGCCTTGGGGGGTCTAGTTTCCAAAATGGGGTCACTTGTGGGGGAGCTCCAATGTTTGGGCACACAGGGGCTCTCCAAACGCAACATGGCGTCCGCTAACAATTTGAGCCGATTTTCCATTCAATTCGTTAGCGGACACCATGTCGCGTTTGGAGAGCCCGTGATGTGCCTAAACAGTGGAGCTCCCCCACAAGTGTCCCCATTTTGGAAACTATACCCCTCAAGGATTTTATTAAGGTGTATAGTGAGTATTTTGAACCCAGAGGTACGGCACAAAATTTGTTTACATTAGGTCATCATATTGAATAAGTTGTCATTATTCTTGAGCGCAAGTGCTCGCTACTTGAGTTTGCATCGGGTACTCAGGTATGCACCATGTACAGCGTGTGCTCGAGTGACATGCTCGAGTCCCTGCTCCGCATGTTTCACGGTTATTAGACACCCAAAAAAAAACATGCGGGGATCGCTCGTGCATGGCAGGCAATCTCCGTAAAGTTTTTTTGGCCGCGAAGCATATGGGGCAGAGACTCGAGCATGTCACTCAAATACCCACGATACTCAATGCATACCAGAGCACCCGATGCAAACTCAAGTAGCGAGCACTTGCGCTCAACACTAGTCACCATATCGTCATCTTTTTTTCTTACTTTTGAAAAAAATCCCAACCCCAGCCCTAACCCTAGCACAACCCTAGCCTTAGCACAACCCTAGCCCCAGCACAACCCTAGCCCCAGCACAACCCTAGCCCCAAACCCAGCCCTAACCATAGCCCAATCCTAACCCAAGAGTTTATTTTTGACGCCGTTCCTTGTGCGGTATAAGTGATTAGACGACTTTATTCTTCAGGTCGGTGTGATTACAGCAATGCCAGAATCATATGGGGTTTTTATGACTGACAGCTGTCACACACTAAAAGACACATTTTTTGTAAAATCTAGTTTTTGCATCGCCATATTTTGAGAGCTATAATTTTTCCAGATTTTGGCAGACAGTCATGTGACGGCTCGTTTTTTGCGGGATGACTTGACGTTGTTATTGGTGCCATTTTCAGGCACGTGACATTTTTTGATCGCTTTCTATTCCGATTTTTGGGAGGCAGAATAAACAAAAACCAACAATTCAGGAATTGTTTTTCTTTTTTTTTTTATTCTGTTCCGCGTGTGGTAAAATTGATGAGGTAACTTTATTCTTCGGGTCAGTACGTTTACAGCGGTACCACATTTGTATCATTTTTCTATGTTTTGGTGCTTATACACAATAAAAGCTATTTTATAGAAAAAAATATTTTTTAGCATCGCTTTATTCTGAGAGCTATAAATTTTTTATTTTTCGGCTGATTGAGCTGTATGGTGGCTTGTTTTTTGCGGGACGAGATGATGTTTTCAGCGGTACCATTTCTATTTATATGCGTCTTTTTGATCGCGTGTTATTCCACTTTTTGTTTGGCGGTATGGTGATAAAGCATTGTTTTTTGCTTCGTTTTTTTTTTTTTTTTTTTTTACCGTGTTCACTGAAGGGGTTAACTAGTGGGACAGTTTTATAGGTCAGGTTGTTCCGGACGCGGCGATACCAAATATGTGTACTTTTATTGTTTTTTTTTATTTTTTTTTATAATAATATTTATTGATGGGTACATTATATTTTTATTTTTGGTGGATTATTTTTTTTATTTTTTTTTATATTTTTGCAATTTTATTTATTTATTTATTTTTTCCACTTTCAGACAGTTTATACACTTTATTACTTTGTCCCACTCTGGGACTTTCACTTTTTTTTCTCTGATCGCCTGCATGGCACAGGAATGCAGCACCATCCCTATGCCATGCAGACTATCAGCGGTGCATAGTGTGAAGATTGTTTGGAGATGCACTGCGCATGTCCAAACAATCTTCCTGCTGTCTGGTGACCCGGATGTTGTCATGACGACATCGGGTCGTCATGGCAACACCGGGGAAGCCTTTGCAGACTGCGCTGGAAGCCGGAAGAGGAGGTGAGCATCGGTGATCACCTCCCCTTGCCCCCGCAATGCTGCGATCGACTTCGATCGACTTCGATCGCAGCATCGCAGGGGTTAATGTGCTGGGAGCGGTGCAGGACCGCTCCCTGCACATAGTACCGGGTGTCAGCTGTGACAATCAGCTGACACCCGGCGGCGATCGCGCCCGCACAGCCTGTGTGCGCACGCGATCGCGATGACGTACTAATACGGGTCTGGCTCTTAAGTCCCAGGGCACAGACGCGTATTAGTACGTCAGATGTTGTTAAGGGGTTAAAAGGACTGTTAGTTGAGATATATATTGCTCTGGAATACCAATTACCTAACTAAATAAACCACCAATTCTCTCCCTAGCTCAGCAGCATCTCTCCCTACTCTGCCTGTCTGAAGGGTAGACTGTGACAAGCATCGGGTCTCCTGGTCTTATATAGACCCGATGACGCTATGGGACCAGCCAATCACTGTAATTCCACAACCAACATAGATGCGGCATTTCAGTGAGTGGCAGGCAATCCCTGCATGTTTATTCGCTGTCTAAACAGTGCCAAACATGCAGAGCGGGGACTCGAGTACTGAGCAGTAGCGAGCACGCTCACTCATAACTAGTCATTGAGTCTATATAAGACTCGGGACCCTATGTTCGTCACAGTCTTCCCTGATAACAGGCAGAGTAGGGAGAGCTGCTGCTGAACAAGGGAGAGAATATTAGCTACGGATAGGCCGCGATTCGACACCAATTTTATTCTTTTCATCTGCAACAACAACCCTCAGTAGGGCTCATTATAATCAATATTACTACTGCTGTTAGCAGTAGTTAGGGAGAAATTAAGCCGGAGGCAGAGTGTAGGACAGGGTAGGGTTCATTACATGTCCTTTCTGCTGCTGGAACTCATATCAATAGCCCTTCTCAGGGTTACTAATATTCTTTTTGTTCTTAATCCTGCAAATTGTTGTGAAAAGAGATATTATACGCCATTTATACTGCTCAAGTTGTGCATTCAAAGCATACACCAGACTTGGTTGATTGTAATAGCATTGATATATAGTGCAAGCAGTGAACAAGTCCATCTGAGGTGTGCTAAATTTTCTGTGATACAAATCCTGCAAAATTTTCTCAGCATAAAAATCTTCTATGCCAAAAATACTCGACCATTTGTGCCTTGAAAGCATACAGGCAGACTGGTTTGGTTGCAATAGCTTCACTATAGAGTGCAAGCAGTGAAAAAAGTACATTGTGGTCTGACTCTCTAAGTGTGTAGCAGAAATATGCCAGAAATGGACCAGAAGTGACGGGCAACCACGGTTTATTAAATGTACTTAGCTTTTCTTTTTTCCCACACTTTCTTTCACCCTGCTAACATATGCTCTTACAGTTTTGTCCCACTAATCCTCACTCTCCTTTGCTATAACCCAAACCCCAGCACCCTCTATCCAAATAATTATTTCTCCTTCTCTTTTACCTGCTCCTCAACCTCAGATCTCTACTATTAAAACATAAAACAAGCCAGCCACTCTCCTTCTCCCACATCCTCTCCCTCTCTCTGCTTCTCCTCACTGCTGGTGACATATCTCCCAATCCGGGACCCCCACAGCTGATACCTCCACCTAATTCCCCCTCCCTTACCTAATATGAACTTCCGCAATCTCTCCTATGTAAACCCTCCCCCCCACATGACGTCAACCACCCCTGCTCCCTCTCTCTGGAGCACTCTGGAACGCCATCTCTGTCTGCAATAAGCTCCATGTAATTCATGACCTCTCTACCTCTTGCAATCTATCCTTCCTGGGCCACACTAAAACATGGCTGACACACTCCAACACGGCCTCCCCTGCTGCGCTGTGCTATGGCCGCCTCCACTTCATTTAAACTCCTCTCCGTGGTAACAGACATGGTGAAGGAGTGGATCTTCACCTTTCTACCAGCTGCAAATTTAACCCAATCCCATCTCTACCCTCCCTTATCTTCCCTTCTTTTGAAGTTGACTCTGTCTGCAGTGGCCATCATATACCAACCTATTAGCCCGGCCACTACCTTTATTGACCAATTCTCCACCTGACTTCTTCACTTTCTCTCTGCTGACATTCGCACCATCATCATGGGTGACTTCAACATCCCTACTGACATCCTCCAGTCAGCAGCCTCCAAAGTCCTGTCACTTACTTCATCTTTTGGACTTACTCAGTGGTCCTCCTCAGACGCCCACACAGACGGACATACATTGGACCTTATCTTCACCCGACTCTGCTCCCTATCTAACCTCACAACCTCCCATCGCCCCTTATCTGACCACCATCTACTTATTCCTGTCCTCCTCACCTGCCACCCATGTCCAGCAAATAACACATTCCCACAGAAACCTCTCACATCTAGACACTCACACACTCTCTGACTCTATTCTACCACTGACATCCATATCTTCACTCCACAACACAGAAAGAGCCACTGCTTTCTACAATGCCACTCTTACATCAGCTATTGATGCGGCCGCCCCTCTCGTGCATAGCAGAGTGAGACAAATCAATAGACAACCCTAGCACAATAACCTCATTAAAAGCTTCGGCAACTATTCAGGGTTGCGGAGCAGTGTTGGAAGTAAACATATTCGCAAGATGACTTCACTGCATTCAAACAAGTAACACTAGCTTTCAAATCAGCCCTCACTTCTGCTAAACAGGTCTACTTTACATCCCCCGTATCTCCCTTATCCTAGAACCCCAAACATTTATTCAACATTTTTAACTCCCTCCTCCGCCCACCACTGCCCCCTCGAACCTCCCTAATCTCTGTTGATTGCCACACACTTCAAAAATGAGATGGAAAAAACAAGGCAAGTCTTTATTGTTTGACCACCACAACCCCTTTGTTTACCAGAACAATGCCCTCCCCCATAGCCTCCCTCTCCAACATCACTGAAGGTCGGCTTACTCCTCTCCTCTTCAAATCACATCTCACCACTTGTGCACCACTTGTGCACTTGAACCCATCCCACCTCCACCCCAATTTCACTCACCACCACACTTATCCCATCCCTAACCCATCTCTTCAACATATCACTAACTTCTGGTACTTTGCCCTCTGCTTTCAAATATGCCATGATCACACCTATCCTCAAAAAGCCATCCCTTGACCCAACTGCTTTGTCCAGCTATTGCCCCATATCACTGCTCTCTTTTTTCTCACCTCTCATCTAACTAGCTCTTCGACACCCTACAATCAGGCTCCCATTCCTACCATTCCACTGAAACTGCCTTAACCAAAATTGCAAATGACTTACTTACAGTCAAAGCTAACAGACAATTCTCTATACTCCTGTGACATGCAGAAGTAGTGCTGTTGCTTCAAAAGCATCCAGCAACTATTAGAAGTAACACAAGCACAGGAGACAAGAAGTGTTTTGCTCCAGAAGCATCCACCAACTAGAGGGGTTAACACGGTCACAGGAGACAGGGAGTGTTTATCAGAGCCCCAGGGGGATTATGGGGAAGTTGTTTACTGTCTGGCTGGAGCCGAAGAGAAAGGTGGTGTGTGATCTGTATATCACAGAAGGCAATGGAACAGAATTCAGGTCAGGAGGGAAACAAAACACAGGTCAGATAGACTTCCTGTGCTAACAGTGTGGAGTATTATCAGACAGAAAGATAAGGACTGGAAGGAGGGATCATCTCCCTCATCAAACCCTCCCCCCCTTCATCTCCATGCAGGATAAAGAATGCTGTGTACTATTGAGTCCTTGTGAAGGAAAAGCCTGTGGTTGTGTATGTATAGAAGTGTTCTGCTAAGAGATCTAATCTGTGCTGAATTATGCTACTGAAGAGGCTGACGTTACTGTGCCTGCTTTATTAACCTGTACTGTAATGAAGATTGTTGCTGTAATATCCCTGAATAGAACTGGCCGTGCTTCAGATTAAATTCCACTGTTAAACTGTTAAAAAAGAATCTTGTCAAATGTGTCTGGTCAGCAACTGAATCTATTGTGTGCCTGAGAGAAGCTGCAGCCTATGGTCGCACTAAGTGACTGTTCCCCCCAGGATTCCAACGAATTCATGAAACCTGTCTCGTCCTATCTGAACCTAGCGGCGTGCGTGTAACTCTCCTTGTTCTAGACCTGTCCTCTGCCTTGAAACACAGTTGACCACTGCCTTCTACTACAGATCCTCTCTTCTTTTGTTCTTTTGGCTTCAAAGACCTTGCCCTCTCCTGAATCTCCTCATACCTTTCCAACCGCATATTTAGCGGCTCCCACTCCCACATTACTTCCTCATCCCACCCTCTCTCTGTTTAGGTCCCTCAAGGCTCTGTTTTAGGACTCCTACTCTTCTCCATCTATACCCTCAGCATGGGACAACTCATAAAGTTCCGTGGCTTCCAGTACCATCTGTACACTGACAACACTCAGATCTACCTCTCTGGCCAAGACGTCACCTCTCTGCTGTCCAGAATCCCAGAGTGTCTATCAGCCATATCCTCTATTCTTCTCCTCTTGCTTCCTCAAGCTCAATGTGGACAAATCTGAACTCATTATCTTTCCTCCATCTCAAGTATCTTACCCACCTGATCTATCTATAACTATAAATGACATTACGCTTTCCCCTGTACCGGAAATCTGCTGCCACGGAGTAACCCTTGATTCTGACCTATCCTTCAAACCACATATCCAAGCTCTCGCCACTTCCTGTTGCCTCCAGCTTAAAAATATTTCCAAAATCCATCTTTTCCTTAACCTTCAATCTACTAAAATGCTTGTGCATGCCCTCATCATCTGCTGCCTCAAGTACTGTAACTTCCTCCATTGTGGCCTACCTGCTAATGACGAGCCCCCTGGGCCGTGGGGTACTCGGCAGCCGGGCCTCTGGTTGCTGGGGGATATCATGGTAGCTAGCCTGGTCCGTAACCCAGGACGGTCAGTAAAAAGGGGGGAATAGTTTATAGGGGATTTGGGAAAGTTCGTGACGCCACCTGTGGAATGCGGCTAAGGGGTGCCACCGCTGCGGAGCAGTCCTCTGGAGCTGGTGTTACGGCAGCAGGGATGGTGCGGCTCTCCACAGGTAGAGCTAGCTCCAGGGCGGCGTGCGGTGTAATGGATGGTGGTGCAGGGGAGAGACGGCAGGATGGTCCCGGAGGAAAGACGGACACTCACACGGGGGTAAGCTTCAGTACCTTTACTGGTGATGGTGCAGGCACGGTCCAGGGTACTCCAGGCGAAGGGCGCACTTTTGGACTCTCCCCAGTGAGCGGGTATAGGGCCTCCTGATCCATTGCTTTACTCGCTAAGCTTCTGGCCTGCCTGAAACTAGGCCTAGCTTGGTTACTGTCTCTCTCTGCACCTGCTGACCTGGTGGTAGGGACTTCTCTTTGGAGATCACTCTCCCTGGACGCAGGGGCCTCCGTGACTCCTAGCCCTGGTACTGTAGACAGCGTTTGGTGAACCTGGGACCTGTAGTCCTCCAGGGATTCTGGTGGTTCCTACTGGGTGTAAAGGGTCCCTGTAGGCGCGGACCCGGTGTCCGGTATATATATATCGAGGTGAGCCTGGTATGCTCCTCTGCCCCCTCACTACTTCTTCCTTCTCCTCTTGCCTTTGGCCCACTCAAGGCCCTCACTAGGCCTTCACACGTGCTGTAGGCCTTGGCTCGCCTAAGCACAGCAGCCAGCGTGCTGCTCTCCGAGCGTCAGCACGCTCTCTGCTCAACTCTGAGCTGTGTTCCTCTCTGTCTCTGAACACAAATCTGAAACTGAACTCCTGGCTCCACCCTCCCTATATATATCCCTAACGGGCTCCCTCTGGTGGTCTGAGGTGGTAGGGTGGAGGTGTGTGAATGTGTGAGGACCTCTTGTGGAGAAGTCCATCCATGCACCCTTCTGGGTTCTGTGGCACCAATGCGCAGCAGGGCGCCACATTCCCCCCAAGTAAAACTCAATACTCCTGGACTGAAGCATTTTTCTCAAAACAGGTTAACAATAACATTTCTTCCGTTTATGGGAGGCACTTTCCTTGAACGTTACAGGTAACATTATAATACAACAATAGCAATTATAAATAACAATAAAGTTACAGCAAGTTCCGTAACTTGGTGTCCATTTCACCGATGAAGGAACATGAGGGACCGCCTGAAAACCCTCAACGTAGGCCCTGGGCATGGCTACAGGGCATAGGTGATCCAGGTGCTGGACCACGTCTTCCGCCACGCCAAACGGGTTTTTGTTCCATGGTCACTTAAGGGGCACTCCAGGGAGTGCAACTATGTATATGTATTTTTGGGCAGCTCACAGTCCTCAGCCTCCGAGTCCTTAATATATACCCTTACGGGTAGCTAAATAAACACATATATTTCAGTTTATGTAATAAATAATGGACAATACCCAACTGGGTAACTATTTACACTGTCAGTGTTTCTCTATTCACTCTCTATACCTGACAGGGGTCTGGCCTTTTGTGCTACGCGATGACCTACGTAGTACGGGGATGCGTGTAGTGTGGATGCTTGCGCTATTTTCCGCTCTATGTGTTGGTGGACTGCGAGACTGCCTCAACCTCTCTACGGAACTGGCAAGTACACTGGTTACTGGGCCTACTGGCTCTGCTTCTACCGGTGATCCTTCTTCCGGGGATTCTTCCTGAGCAGGCTCTTCCGGGGCACCTACAGGTCTTACTTGCAGTGGAGAGTCTTCTGGCTGTTGGAAGAAGTGTAGCACAGGTATTATTACCGCTCCATCCAGTTGAGGCCAATCTGCCGGGAAATCTACTAAGACAGTATGTGTAACATACCTGGCGGCGTCCTTGCATAGTGGTCCATCTCCCACTGTGCTAGAGCGCACACTTGATCTCCTATCCAGAATGTCTCTCTGGCTTCCCTCCATGCTGTCTGTTTGCTTCTGTTTCTGTTGCTTAAGGGCGGCGCCCGATCACTTCCTGCTTTTTGTACCTGTTGTAGGCACACCCCTTGTGCGTCCTCAGCCTATTGCTGTCTGTCACCTAGTATTTAAACCAGCTGCTCCGATTAACCCATGCATGAGCATTGTGTTTCATTTAGTGTGCTCTCTCACTCTGAATGTGCCAGGTCCCCTTCTGTGTTTGCTTGCCTGCCCTTCCTGGAGGCTGTATTTCCAGGCCTGTTCATTCCGCCTTCTAGGGGCCGCATACCTAGACCTCTCCTGTATCTTGTCTGTCCTGTCTGAACACGCTCCTAGCCTGTTCCTCCCGCCTTCTAGGGGCTGCATACCTAGACCCGCTCCTGTATCTTGCTACTGTGTCTGTTCTTGTCTGTATACTCTTCTAGCCTGTTTCCTGTGTCTGTACCTTTCTTTTTTCTGTAGAGTCTGAACTCGTACCTTACTCCTGCTCGTTGTCACTGTACTTCCGTTTGTGAGTTTGTGGTCCACTCGCTACTTCACTGTAAGTACCCTGTGGGTATCTGGTTCTGCCTTTCCCTTCTTGCCTGTTCCGCGTGTACAGAGCCCTGTCCCCCCTGCTCTGCCTTGCTCACCGCTCCGGCGGTTCTAGCCTGCTCTGCCTTGCTCACCGATCGGCGGTTCTAGCCTGCTCTGCTTTGCTCACCGCTCCGGCGGTTCTAGCCTGCTCTGCATTGCTCACCGCTCCGGCGGTTCTAGCCTGCTCTGCCTTGCTCACCGCTCCGGCGGTTCTAGCCTGCTCTGCCTTTGCTCACCGCTCCGGCGGTTCTGGCCTGCTCTGCCTTTGCTCACTGCTCCGGCAGTCTTGCTCCGCTCTGACCCTTTGCTCACTGCTCCAGCAGTCTTGCTCCGCTCTGACCCTTTGCTCACTGCTCCGGCAGTCTTGCTCTGCTCTGAACCTTTGCTCACTGCTCCAGCAGTCTCGCTCCGCTCTGACCCTTTGCTCACTGCTCCGGCAGTCTCGCTCTGCTCTGACCCTTTGCTCACTGCTCCGGCAGTCTCGCTCCGCTCTGACCCTTTGCTCACTGCTCCGGCAGTCTCGCTCCGCTCTGACCCTTTGCTCAATGCTCCAGCAGTCTCGCTCCGCTCTGACCCTTTGCTCACTGCTCCGGCAGTCTCGCTCCGCTCTGACCCTTTGCTCACTGCTCCGGCAGTCTCGCTCCGCTCTGACACTTTGTTCACTGCTCCGTCAGTCTCGCTCTGCTCTGACTACTCTTGCTCACCGCTCCAGGCGGCCTCGTCCTGCTCTACTCTTGCTCACCGCTCCAGGCAGCCTTGTCCTGCTCTACTCTTGCTCACCGCTCCAGGCGGCCTCGTCCTGCTCTACTCTTGCTCACCGCTCAAGGCGGCCTCGTCCTGCTCTACTCTTGCTCACCGCTCCAGGCGACTTCGTCCTGCTCTACTCTCGCTCACCGCTCCAGGCAGCCTCGTCCTGCTCTACTTTCACTCACCGCTCTAGGCGGTCTCTTCTTGCCCTGCTCTCGCTCACCACTCTGGGCGGCCTTACTCTGCTGTGTTTGTCCACCACATCTGTGGTTCTGTTCCTGAGTCCCAGTGTGTACTGGGTCCTATCCCGCCTGTGTTCCTACCTGCTAGTGCCTCCCTGTCTGCACTCTAGCCGTGCTTGCCTGTACCCCCCTGCCTGCATACCCGCCTGCCTGCATACCAGTTGTGCCTGCCTATACCCACCAGTCTGTGTGCCAGCCTAACCAGTCTGTTCCTGTATTCCCCTGTGTGGGTCAACAGCCGTGTCCGGGGTCTGTCCTGGAGTAGCACCTGGTCCCTCTGCTCGGTTCCTCCTTGGTGCACTGGCAGCGTATGCCGTCGTGCGACCCTGGTCGGATCGGGTGAATACCTAGTTACGCCCCTCCAGGCATTCACTCTCCGGCACGGTCCAGTGGAATCACACGCACACGCCGCTCAGCCCGGGCGTGTGCATTACAGTATGGAGTACTTCTTCTTTAGGCTCCTCCGGTACGGTGAGAGGCACTTACTCCTGGGGCTTCAGCGGACTTGGGCACAACTTCAGATGGTCTCTTGATACCATTGCAGTTGTTCTTCCTCCATCTTTGCTAATTAGACAAGTTTTCCTATTGTCAAATCTGGAATTCAAGACAGCGTAAGGTTCCCTTTACCACTGGTCTTCAAGCTTGTGGCTTCTTCTCTTTCATTTCAGCACAACTTCTCCAGGTGTCAAGGGTTCGGCTAGTCCACTCTTGTTGTACTGTGCTTCCTGCTTATCTCTCACCTTACTTAGACTGTCTTCGACACAGGCCTGTACTCTCCTGTACTGCTCCTGTCGAGTCGCATCCCAGTCTTCAGTGGACATATCTGCTTCTGGCTCTACCACTCCAAGCTCCAGGTCCATGGGCAACTTTCCAGGTCTTGCTCTCATGAGGTACGCTGGAGTACAATTGGTGGAACTCACAGGTATGTGATTGTACAGATCTACCAGGTCAGGTAGTTTGTCTGGCCACTGGTTTCTTTCTTCTAGCGGTAAGGTCTTTAACAGGTCGATGACTATGTTATTCATCTTTTCACATAACCCATTGGTTTGGGGGTGGTACGGTGTCATCCGGATCTTCTTACACCCGTACAGATGGCGAAACTCTTTGAACAGCTCGACTTCAAAGGCAGGGCCTTGATCCATCAGTACCTTATCCGGGTATCCATGGGGTCTGCAGAAGTATGCTTTAAACGTCCTTGCTGCAGTTTCTGCCATCAGATCCTTGAGGGGGGGCTACCACCGGAGCCGGGAGTAGTGATCCACCATGGTCAGGGCATACGAGTAGCCTGACCTGCTGGGTGACAGCTTGACGTGATCCAGGGCGACGATCTCCAGGGGCTGGGTCATCTTGGTGGACTGCAGGGGTGTCTTTTGGCTGCTGTAGTCTTTTCTTCTGAGGCTACAGGGTCCACAATCCCGGCACCACCTCTCTATGGAGCTCCGCATTCCAACCCAATAAAACCGACTCTTCAGGAGGGTTTCCAGCTTCTTCCAGCCAAAGAGCCCTGCTTGACCATGGTAGGCCTCCAACACTATCTGGATGTCTGTCCTGGGCACTACGATCTGCCATACCATCACATGGGTCCTAGGGTTGACATACCTTCGGCACAGCTTCTTTCTATAGATGAACAGCCGGCTTCTCTCATTCCACAGTTGCTTGGCTTGTGGAGACGCGTCCTTCTCCAGGGAGGAACCTTCCTGGGTTATCAGTTCTTTGATACGGCTGACAACCGGGTCGCTGTCCTGGGTCTCCTTCCAACTGTGGTGAGGTAAAGGGTTTAATGTCTTACCACGATACCTACTGGAGGTGCGCTGCTCGTGGACCATCCCATTTCTGTGGAAGGCAGGTAGCTCAATCTCTTCCAGGTCATCCACTTCTTCTTCAGTGTCCCACTGGTGAGGCATTCTGGATAGGGCATCGGCGTTGGCGTTCTTGCGGCCTGCCCGGTACTTGATGGTGAATTGATAGTTTGACAGTCGGGCCATCCAACACTGTTCCATGGCTCCCAACTTGGCAGTCTCTAGATGTGTCAAGGGGTTGTTGTCAGTGTAAGCCGTGAACTTAGTGGAGGCCAGGTAGTGCTTGAATCGTTCAGTGATGGCCCAGACCAAGGCCAGGAGCTCCAAATTGAAGGAGCTATAGTTTTCTGGATTCCTCTCGGTCGGACGGAGCTTCCTGCTGGCATAGGCAATCACCTTCTCCTTGCCATACTGCTTCTGGCTTAACACAGCTCCTAGTCCCTCGTTGCTGGCATCAGTGTACAGCAGGAATGATTGGCTGTACTCAGGGTAGGCCAGGATTTCTTCGCCAGTCAGGATCTCTTTCATCACTGCTAAGGACTCAGCCTGCTCTTTACCCCACTGGAGGTTCTTGCCTCTGTTGGACTGTCCTACCAGGAGATCTTGCAAAGGTGCGGCCTTCTTGGTGTAGTCCTTCACAAATCTCCGGCAGTACCCGACCAGTCCCAGGAACTGATGTAACTCCTTGAGATTCTTCAGCTCCGGCCATTTCTGGATGGCAGTGACCTTCTCCGGGTCGGGTGCTACTCCTTCTGGACTGATGATGTGCCCCAGATACTGAACCTTCCATTTGAGCAGGTGGCACTTGGAAGGCTTCAATTTCATCCCATACCAGGAGAACGACTCAAATACCTCCGCCAGGTGCTTTAAATGGTCCTCATACAACTTGGAGTACACTATCACGTCATCCAGGTATAGCAGCACGGTCTCGAAGTTACGGTGTCCCAAACTGCACTCCATCAATCTCTGGAACGTTCCAGGGGCGTGCAGAGTCCGAACGGCATACTGTTGAACTCACAGAGTCCCATCGGGGTAGTGAAGGCTGTCTTCTCCCGGTCCTCCTTAGCAACTGCTACTTGCCAGTACCCACTAGTGAGGTCAAGGGTAGAGAAGTAATTTGCAGACTTTAATGCAGCCAGGGATTCCTCTATATGGGGCAAAAGGTATGCATCTTTATGTGTTATGCGATTTACCTGTCTGTAATCTACACACATCCTCATGCTTCCATCCTTTTTACTGACCAGGACCAGGGGAGCTGCCCAGGTGCTACAGCTATCTCTTATTACCCCTGCCTTCCTCATGTCATGCAACATTTCCTTCGCTTCCTCGTAGTGTGCTGGTGGGATTGGCCTGTAACGTTCTTTGATGGGTGGATGGTCACCTGTGGGTATATAGTGTTGTAACCCTTTAAACCTCCCAAAATCAAGAGGGTGTTTGCTGAATACCTGTTCGTATTTCTGGACCACCCTGTATACACCTTGTTTTTGATGGACTGGAGTAGCGTCAGTCCCATCATGGAGCTGTTGACACCAATCCTCCAACTGAGCTTCGGAATCATTGTCCTCCACTGTATCTGGTGGGGTCAAGGATTCCACTGTGTGTATGGAGTTGTTATCCACAGTATACAACCTGGCAACAGTGGCATATCTTGGTAATTTAACTTCATCATCCCCATAATTTAATAGTTGTACGGGCACCCTCCCATTGCGTACATCAACCAAGTTAAGAGTGTAGGTCTGTGCTCTGAACTAATGGGCTCCACTACCGCCTGATAGTTCTGTCCTTTAAGACCTATTGCTGCTCTACACCAAATCAGCATTTCACTCATTGGGGGGATCACAATGGGTATCGGGTCTGTCACCCGTACATTACCAATCTCACCACCTGTTAGCTTTACCTGTTGCTGGTACAGGAGGGCTCGAATCTCTCTCTGGAGCACCTTCCTCTGCCCTGGTTTGGCGGTGTCAGCAATCTGTTGGAGCAAAGACAACACTTCTCCCAAACAGTTACTGACAATATTTGTACCAAGTATCATATACAAGTCTGTATCACCAGGATTAGACTCCACTATAATCAGTCCTTGGTCCTTTAGTTCCGCTCTCCCCACTTTCACTGTCACATTCTTAACCCCTACTAGGTTAAGAGGAAGGCCGTTAGAGGCATACACGGAGAGGTTCGGGGCTGGTGGCTGGAGTTCGTCTATGGACCTGAACCTTTTGTAGAGGACATCAGGCATGATGGTTACCTGAGATCCAGTGTCCAGCAGGGCAGGTGTCGCGATACCGTCCAGCACAATGGACAGGAAAGGTCTTCCTCCCACGAACCGATGGTACCACTTTGATGG
Organism: Phyllobates terribilis; assembly: GCF_046119375.1. Taxonomy (NCBI): domain Eukaryota; kingdom Metazoa; phylum Chordata; class Amphibia; order Anura; family Dendrobatidae; genus Phyllobates; species Phyllobates terribilis. The sequence continues at coordinate 529,513,313 of NW_027362762.1, read as the reverse complement.
GCCTGCTTGATTTACTTCTGGATGTCGGCCCTCGGCCCCAGGGTTTGCTTGTTTAAAGGACAGTTCCGCGCTGTGTGGCCTGCCTTCTGGCAGCGATAGCAGAAGAACTCTCCTGGAGGGCGATGTTGGTCGTGGGTCCTCCCACGGAGTGGCTTGGTCCTCCTACGGGGTGGCGTTGTCCTCCTTCTTCTTATCATCCAGGGGACATCCTCAGGGCTGTCGGCGAGTAGTATCCTTCCTTCCGGCTCGGGCTCCTCCTGTAGCTGCAGGGTGCTCAAGACAGTGGCCAGAGTTTTACTTAACTGGCGCACTTCAGAGTGCAGGCTGTCCAGCTCGCTGGGGGGCACTGTTTGCATCTTTGTTTCAGCCGTTAATGAAGGAGCAGTGGGTGCTGCGGGCACTGGAGTGGCCCCACCCTGGTAACGCTGGATAGCAGTATCTGATGTTTCCAGGGGTTGCAGACCCTTTATAGTACTGTCCTTAAGGGTGTCAAAGGAGGCATCTGGATGGTCTAAGGCCCACCACCGTACAGTTCTGCTCTCCTCCTGGGACCTCAACCGACGGATGAACTGTTCCGTCAGCATTTTATTTTCATTTTGTATGGCTGGACTAACCTGTTTCAGGGCCTGCAGGGCTTCCTGTAAGCGCCAGGCGTAGTCCCGGACACTGTCCTCAGGCTTCAGGGTGTCCGGTTTGCCGTTATACTGAGGGAGCCACTTCGCTCCAGGGATATACGGCAGGGCCATAGGTATTAACGGGGTCACGACCCATGCTGGTGGAGCGGCCGCTCCGGCCTGTGCAGCGCGGGCGCAGGTTGGGCATCTGGAGCGTTAGATGGTGGACAATGGCGGGAAATTTCGGGAATGGCGGGAAAACTTCACCACAGTGAGTATTACAGTCTTTTAAGGCGCACAGTACCCGGTGGCAAGGGGCAGGGAATCCTGTTCGTGATGCCAAGGCTGACGCGCCCCCTGCGCCGTGGGGTACTCGACAGCCACAGAACCCAGAAGGGTGCATGGATGGACTTCTCCACAAGAGGCCCTCACACATTCACACACCTCCACCCTACCACCTCAGACCACCAGATGGAGCCCGTTGGGGACATGTGTAGGGAGGGTGGAGCCAGGCAGCTCAGATTAGTGTTCAGAGACAGAGAGGAACACAGCTCAGAGTTGAGCAGAGAGCGTGCTGACGTTCAGACAGCAGTGAAGAGGCAGCAAGCTGGCTGCTGTGCTTAGGCGAGCCAAGGCCTACAGCACGTGTGAAAGCCTAGTCGGGGCCTTGAGTGGGCCGAAGGCGAGAGGAGAAGGAAGAAGTAGTGAGGGGAGCAGAGGAACATACCAGGCTCACCCCAATATATATATCGGACACCGGGTCCGCGCCTACAGGGACCCTTTACTCCCAGTAGGAATCACCGGAACCCCAGGAGGACTACAGGTCCCAGGTTCACCAAACGCTGACTACAGTACCAGGGCTAGGAGTCACGGAGGCCCCAGCGTCCAGGGAGAGTGATCTCCAAAGAGAAGGCCCTACCACCAGGTCAGCAGGTGCAAAGAGAGACAGTAACCAAGCTAGGCCTAGTTCCACGCAGGCCAGAAGCTTAGCGAGTAAAGCAACGGATCAGGAGGCCCTATACCCGCTCACTGGGGAGAGTCCAGAAGTGCACCCTTCACCTGGAGTACCCTGGACCGTGCCTGCACCATCACCAGTAAAGGTACTGAAGCTTACCCCCGTGTGAGTGTCCGTCTTTCCTCCGAACCGTCCTGCCGTCTCTCCCCTGCACCACCATCCATTACACCCCACGCTGCCCTGGAGCTAGCTCCATCCCTGCTGCCGTAACACCAGCTCCAGAGGACTGCTCCGCAACGGCAGCACCCCTTAGCCGCATTCCACAGGTGGCGTCACGAACACTTAAATCCCCTATAACTATTTCCCCTTTTACTGACCGCCCTGGGTCACGGACCAGGCCAGCTACCGTGATATCCCCCAGCAACCAGAGGCCCGGCTGCCGAGTACCCCACGGCCCAGGGGGCGTGTCATTTATTTTTATCTGTTGTTAGTGAAGTCCTCTCTGGCAAGTATTGTCACTACTGCAGTACTAGCATTGTTGCTAGATCTTGTTTTTTTCCCTGCAAAAAAACAATCAAACCATTTATATTCAGGGAACAAATGTCTATAGAGCTACACCACTACGTCCATATGTAAAAATGTACTGACATGATTGCTTTAGCCATTTCTTGGCATTTCTATGTCTTTTCATATCCCAATGGAATCATTAGGATTTACAAAAAAGAGGTCTGTGATTTCTCCTTGGATCACGCTGGGAGGATGCCCCTTTCACATTATGCTGGAAAGACAGACTCAGCAGCAGGGAGTGATCAGAATGCCTGTTACAGATTGGTGCATTTAACTCCCTAGATGTGGCAATCAAATGCGACAACAAAATCTTAAGTTTGACAGAGAGAGGGAGTTCCCTCAGTCATGTAATCTCACCCCCAGCATCGCAATGTGTTATTATGGCAACCTGTGGCCTAACAATGGTTTCTGCATCTGCCAACTATAGAAGTCTACAAGGCTCTCAATAAAAATATACTTTTTTTAAAAAATAAACATTTAAAAATTACCAGAACTATACAGCTATCACAGTATTGAGCCTGAACGGTAAATGTGAAAACAAAATGCCAATACTGCTGTTTTTGTGCATTTCTCCCCATTCAAACAGGACAAAAGTGAAAAAAAATCCCCAAAAACTTATGGTTTACAGAAGATGACAATACATAAGTTCATAAAGTTGTATATACCCTAAAATGGTGTCATTGAAAGCTAAAGGTCATCTCACAAAAAAGAATGTCTCTCATTGTTTTGTCGAACAAATTATAAAAAAAGTTTTTCCTCTTAGAATATGGTGACACAAAAAAATATATATATATTTTTTACCAGTTCAGGACGACCCATATAATTTAAATGTCCAAGCACTGCGCGCTTTACTCTGCACTGACGTTCTAAAGCGTCAATGCAGAGTAAGCTGCTTGCAGAAGTTAATGCAGCTGTGGGGTGGGGAGCTGACTTTCAGACACAGCCGACTCCCCACAGAGAAGGCAGGCATGGTTTATTACCGTCTCTGCCTTCCTGACCTCTGTGTAAATAAGGTTGAACAAGCACTGTATAAACATTTCATGGCACTGATCATTTAATAGCTGGGTGTAGGGAATGAAAAGGAGCTGCTGGGCCCTAGGAAATCCTGTCAGATCAGCTATGCAGGCAGGAGGGTGAATTTTCTGTGTAACTGTAGCTAGTATACCAGCCCCAGTTACTTGGGAAATCAGTAATAAAAAGAAAGTATTAGTATGTTAAAATGTCCCCTTAAGGCTATGTTCACACATGTGTGACTTTTATGTCAGAAATCTGCTGCAAATCTGCTGCAAACGTATCTCTGGCAGGAAAACAGCTGTGTAAAAAAAAAAACAGGTTTTGGTGCATTTTTTGTTGCATTTTTCATACGTTTTGTAATGCGTTTTTGCAGCATTTTTTTCACTGTCCTTCTGTCTCTATTTATGCATGTACATAAAGTTCTGTGAAAAAAAAGAACCCCATTCTATTTTAGCATCAAAAACGCTGAAAAAACACACGTGCGCTTTTTGCTGCGTTTTTTCAGCATTTTTTTCAGCACCCATTACTTCCTATGGGTGAAAAAACGCTGAAAAAACTCTGAAAGAAGTGACATGCTCTATTTTACAAAAACCCAACCAAGGCACAAAATACGCAGCAAAAAACATTTCCTATTTTTCTTTACATTTTCCCCTAATATTGCCAAAAAAGGTATATGAAAATGACATGAAAATGAAGTCCTATTAATAGCAAAAAAAGACAAAAAATAATTTGAAAATACAAATGTGGGAATTTTTAAGTGTTTTTAAAAGGGCAAATATGATAAAATCCTGAAAATGTGCATGGTCAAGAAGGGGGAAATGACCTGGTCCTGAACTGGTTATTAGTATTTATGGTTCAGAAATAGTAAAAAAAATATATATAAATTTGGCATTACTCTAATTGCAAGAATAAACTTAATGCAATATTTATGCTGCACATAATAAAATTTTAAGCATAAAATAGTTTGTTTAAATAATTCCCACCAGAGTTAATGAAATTTTATCAATAAATTGTATGTACCTTAAAAAATAAATACTATAATTTTTTACCGAAAAAAGTGTCTTAATTGGTGTAACAATTAAAAATTAAAAATAAAAAGTTACGTCTTTTAGACATTTATGATAAAAAAAAAATTTGTTGAGTTCTTAAAGGGGTATTCCCATCTCCAAGATCTTATCCCAATATGTAGTAGATGTGGTAATAATAATATTAGCATATACCTCCAATTAGAAAAGTAGTATAGTTTTTCTGATTCGCTATTTCTCTTTCCTCATGGGCAGGTATTGCAGGACCTTAGGTATCCATGGTTACGACCAGTGATATAGTGATAGTTAGTTGGTAGTGGTCGTAACCATGGATACCTAAGATCCTGCAATGCCTGCACATGAGGAAAGAGACCCAGTGAATCAGAAAAACTATACTACGTTGGAAGTATTTGCTAATATTATTATTATTATTACACCTACTACATATTGGGATAGGATCTTGGAAATGGGAATACCCCTTTAAACCTCAAAATTAATCAGTCGTTAATGGGTAAAAGAAAGTTTCTGTGTATCTGCTTGATGAAAGAAAACAACAAGATTGTCGAGGGAGTTAGTTCCAAATCTTCCTATCTCATCTATTTATTTAAATCATGTATTAGAATACATTATGGAGTGCAGGCATTTATAGCGTTTTCTTCATGTGCGCCCAATGGGATATTTTATCCAGTATTAGCGGGTAGAGATAAGACCAATAAACTCTTGTGATGTTACAAAGTATCGTTTTTATGTAGCTTTGTGTTCTTAGAAAGTAAAATAGGAGTCTCATGTCAGAACATTTTTTATGGGCACTCACGTCTGGTATAGACTCTAATATTAGAAGCCTGAGATATTGAAAAGGGATGGTCTGACCCCAGTCTTGTTATAAAGCCAAGATTCTCTGGATTAAAACAATACCAAGATCACTGCTCTAGCTACGATCTAGCCTGAGAGTCATAAATTGGCTACGTGGCTACTAATGCATTTCATGTGTCCTTGACTGATGTGCCTCTCTGTAAGGACGTATAATTTATGAGATACGTTCATGGTTGCCAACCTTCTCTAATTTGTGTAGACCCAACACAAAATCAAAAGTTAGTAATTATGACTAGAAATAACATGTATCACAATTTCAAAGATGTTTTAAATGAAAAGAATCTTTATTTTTCCACAATAATAAATATTGTCATCTTAGTACAGCAGACATTCAGCGTTGCCAGAAGTTAAAACCAACAAATAATATCAAAGGCAGCTAAGTGGTCACCAGAATAAGGATATTGTACAATTTAGTTTAAAAGAATTAATCAAGTATGTAAAAGAAAAAACTTATTGACGAGAAATCGGAATACACACTTTAAAGCATGGATTGTTAACGACAGTAGATTTGGACAAAAATGTGAATAGAATTCTAAATACATGCAGTATAATTTGGATCATAAGCATCAGTAGGCATAGAGATGTGGTATATTAAACGAAATGTGAATTTTAAATTCGAAAGTAATAAGGAAAGATACACATTTTCAGATCAGTTCATGGAGAATAGCATGTAAAAGAAGAGTTAGCTGTGCTGGACAGCTTGTGGAACTACAGAGCTTGGTATACCAAGAGATACACTTGGAACTGGGATTAGGCAGAGCCCAGTGGTACGGCAGAGTAGTGTTTGTCAGGAGACTCACTTGTAATTTAGATGCAGCAGAGAAGTATGTTAAGAGCAACTAAATGGAGCTCGGTGGAATGGTAGAGGCAACCATACATAACTACCTGAATACTTAAGCTTGGTGCTGCAGTTTTAGCGGCCTAATAAAATTACATCAAACATGCATGTCAAAAAAGTGACATCATAGGTGTAATATATTACAGGGAACCTGTCAACCGGATTTTAGACCCTAACCTAACAGAATTTATGTAAAGCACCAGAAATGTTAACATCCATACCTTTCTATCACAAGTTTATGCCTCTGTTTTCTAGAACTTCATTGGCGAATGTCTATGTAAATGAAATGACTTGACCTGCACTTACAGCTTTCTTACCTCTCTCACTCTTTCTTCTCCCGCCACCGGCCTCTGTGACCCCTTGTCTAAGATCTCACATATCTCGCATGCGCAGTAAAGTGCTAATGACGTTGAGACAGCCAAAGTATTGATTTGTGCATGCACCACCCTTGGGAATGATGTTGCATGTGGGAGATCTCAGGAGGGTGAGCAGGTTACAGAAAAGAGGGACCTGTCAGTCACAGACAGAACACTGGAGGAGATAGAAGGAGACATGCCCAAATGTTGTCAGTGCAGTCCAAGTCCCTAAACGTAGAAGCTCATTTGTATAAACATTCTTCAATGGATTTCTAGAAAACAGAGGCACAAACTTATAATACAAAGGTATGGAAATTGTCAACATTTCATATGCTTTATGTACAGTAGGGTTCAAAATAAAAGCAGCCCAATATGACTAACCAGATTAATCACTGTTTTTGGTATAAATGATACTACCACATGTCAAACAATTTACCAGTTGGTGCAGAAGATTCTAAGAAAACCAACAGACTCAGCATTCATTATCTGCGTGTTTTTGAGTCTGTGTATTTGAATAATTAATTGAAAGGGGAGTGTGTTCAAAATAATAGCAGTGTGAAGTTCAATAAGTAAGGTCAATCATTCTGTGAAGAAACCTGTGTGAATCAGGTGGCCCTTATTTAAGGGTGAAGCCAGCACATGTTGTACATGCATTTCTCCTTGAAAGCCTGAGAAATATGGGTCATTTGAGATATTGTTCAGAAGAACAGCGTACTTTGTTTAAAAACTCATTCACAGCTTCCTCTAGTCTAATATGCGATGCCATCACACTGTTAGTGTTCTTATCTTTAATGAGCATGCAGCAATGGGGTTTATTCCTGCACGCTCAGTAAATGCAATGCTTCTGAGTCTTCCCTCTAATCAGGCAGGCTGGTGCAGGAGGCAGTCAAACCCCAGGACAAGCAGAAGGGAGCTCAGGCGAGGAAGCCTGCTGTAAGCCCTGTATGTCACATCAGAAAAAGAGGGAGGTGGAGTGGGAGCACAATGAGTACAGGACAGAAACTGATAAAACACAGTACATGGGAAGAGGAACTATGTAAAAGGTGATTTCAAACCCCAAGCAGAAGAGATTCATTGCAATGCAGAAAATAGAAGCTGTAGAAACTGTGAAGCGAGAGAAGCTTTTTTAAAATCCTTTTGTCCAGAAGCAGCCCTTTTATCAGTTGTTTTGTATCCTGATATATTTAATCATGTGTGATGTTTCTAGATTATGAAATATTTATCAATTTATTGAGATATTTTGTTTGATATGCTATCAGTCTATCTAGACTAGCCAAGGGCGTACATAGAAATCAGTGGGGCCTCTTAGCAAAAGTCCGAACTGCCCACTCCTCCTTGTACAAAGTAAGAGGAGCGGAGCACATATGCTGGCAATACAACTCATTTTCCCTCCGTCCTACCCCCTGCCATGTTCAAAGTCAGAAAGAGTGAAGCCACGTTATGCATTGCTAGAGGCTAGAGCAAAGCCTATAACTGTAACACACAGCAAGATTTCAAGTCCCACACCAATAGTGAATCAATAGCTAACAAACAAAAGCACAAGTCATGTACTTATCAATGAATAAAATCCAATTTTATTAAAAGTCCAAATGAAAAGCAACACTTAAATCCATGAATCACTAGACAAACCTAAACAATCAAATGGATGTCAGATACAGTCCCCAGTGATAAGGTACATAACAGCTTAACATGCTTAGGTATAACCGTTGAAAAGACAATGGTTAACACTAGTGTTGAGCGAGCACTGAAATGCTCAGTTGCTCGAAGCTCGGGCCGAGCTCGCCGTGATACTCGGGTGCTCGACCCGAGCAACGAGCCCAATGTTAGTCTATGGGAGACTTGAGCATTTTTGCGGTGGCACCCCCGGCAGTCTTTTAAAAGCCTAACAAGTGCCCAAAACGATAGTGACAGTGCTCAAATGACATGGGGACAGCATGGGGATCGCCCCAGGAAGTATTTCTGACCCCCAGGTCACTGCTGTCAACAACGTGGTCAGAGGTATTAAGCCACTTTTACGGGCTCACAATAAAACGTTCAAAAACAAAAGTGAAACTTTTTTCCTGTGAAATATGTTAAGGAAGTTCCTTTCCAGGGAAAAGACTTGTGTATAAGTTAAAATAAATCACCAAAAACAAAAATACTCCTCCACACCTTCGGCTATGTTCACAAGTAGCATTTTTTATGCGTTTTTGCACTTTTGTATTGCTTTCAACTATGACAAATGCATTCACCGGGAAATTTCATTTTAACATTTTACAACCTTATCTGGCCATGTGCTGTGTGACTCATGCATAAAGTGCTGAAAAGACATGGGAACAGCATGGGGAAGACCCCTGGAAGCATCCCTGACTCCCAGGTCACTGTCTAAAAGTGTGCCCATCATAAGTGATCCTTGCCGCATCAGAAGATGCAGACTTGCAACTATCCCCATGCAAGTTCTAGTCCCAGGGCAGTGTTCAATTGTACCTCCCCCATTCCTTCCAACACAAGCGCAAGTATGCAGCCTGCCACCCACCCACCCCCAGGCTGCAATACCATACTGCTTGCTTGCTTGAACTTGAAATTGGGCCTTTTAGGCATGTGGAGGCGGAATCTGGCCACCACGTCATGGCTGTGTTGGCGGCCTGGAATCCATACTCAGTCTCCAGCCGCCCGGCGGTTGGGTGTCCATACTCGGTCCCCAGCCGCCCCGCGGCCTGGTGTCCACACATGGTCCCCAGCCGCCTGGTGGCAGCCGGGTGTCCATAAACGGTCCCCAGCCGCCCCTATTTCTCCTTGGAACATCCCCCCACACACTTTTCTTAGCCCGGCCTGCTTTAGGCAGCATTGGACGAGCCCACCAGAGAACCAGACTCCTCCGGTGGGCCCTGACTTCTCCATCGGTGGAGTTGAGAGTGCCAAGGTGAGGAGCATGATGATGATGACAGAAGTTAGCATCTGCTATGTTTTCTTTTAATGCAAGTGTAAGTGTGCAGCCTGCCACCCACCCACCCCCAGACTGCAATTACATACTGCTAGCTTGCACTTGAAATGGGGCCTTTTAGTTTGAAGGAGGCCGAAGCTGGCCACTACCTCATGGCTGCTTCGGCAGCGAGGTATCCATACTCAGTCCCCAGCCGCCCCTATTTGTCCTGGTGTGCCTTATACATAAGATTAAGCGCGTATACCAAAACATTACCTGTGCCCTCCCCAGTGCATTTAGTGGGAAGGAGAGCCTATTCCGCTGTAGTGTGTGCATGCCAAACCCCTGTTCATGGTACATGCGAAGATGCCTCACACCTTGCACCTGTCATTGCAGACTTGCAACTATCCCCATTCAAGTCCTTGTCCCAGGGCAGTGTTCAATTGTACCTCTCCCATTCCTTGCAATGCAAGCGCAAGTATGCAGCCTGCCACCCACCCACCCCCAGGCTGCAATACCATACTGCTTGCTTGCACTTTAAATTGGGCCTTTTAGGCATGTGGAGGCGGAATCTGGCCACCACGCCATGGCTGTGTCGGCGGCCTGGTATCCATACTCAGTCCCCAGCCGCCTGGTGGCCGGGTGTCCCCGCTTGCTCCCCAGCCACCCCTATTTGTCCCGGTAACCTTTCCCACACTTTTCTTAGCCTGGCCTGCTTTAGGGCAGCATTGGCCGAGCCCACCGGACTATCAGACTCCTGCGGTGGGCCCTGGCTTCTCCATCAGGGGAGTTGAGAGTGCCAAGGTGAGGAGCATGATGAGGATGATAGAAGTTAGCATCTGCTTTGTTTTGTTTAAATGCAAGCGCATGTATGTAGTAGCGGCTAGGCCTGAGGTGGTCAGCGTTTTGGCGCATATCCTACCTCCTCCGAGGATTGCTGGATGTTTTCCTGCTACTATCCAAGTTCTATGACTCCCATTAAAACAAAGCTTCAGGTGATAAATGATGGATGAGGTAGTGGCAAAGGAGAAAGAGGAGGAGGACCATTCACATCAATATCAGGCCAGTCAACCAGATATGTGTTGTAGGATATGTTTCTGTAACAAAAGGAGCGGTTCGGCTACACAGTTATAGGGCATACAGTGAATGCAATGCCTACCAAAAATTTCGAGGCACTCCAATGCCCCTTGGAAATGACATGGAGGTCAGAGGGCGTTAACTAAACCTTTTTTTCCATTTATAGCAACTGGGTCTCCTGTGCACTGTTGGCCTAAGCAGTGAATGGAAGGCTTTCCAAAAATTATGAGGAACTGCAATGCCCCTTACAAGAGCCATGTGTGGCACCCCAGGGGTCTGGTCACCACAGTAATAGAGATATTACGTCGGAGAGCAAGTGGGAGGTTTCCTGGTCAGGATCCCTTAAACATGCAACATCCTCCTGCCCCAGTCCTGGGAGGGGAGAATTCTGCCCTTATAAACTGGATCTGGAGCGGGGTTGAGTGAGTCAGAGAACAGAGAACAGTCAAAGTCAGAGTGAGAGCAAGGGAAAGTTACAGCAAGGAGCTCTGTAGGAGCTAGGAGCTAAAGACCAGGGGCTGGAAGCTGAGCAGAGCTCTCCCTGGCAGAAGACAATAGGAACCGGACACAGGAGTCCGAGGCTGTGAGGACTTATATATCTAGCAGCAGAAACCAGCCGGCAGGGGATTTCAGGTCCTCTGGCCATAGAAGCCCGGAGGCTCAGTCACAAGCAAGGGACCAGCACCGCCGTCGTGGAGCGGAGGCTAACAGAAGGCCCCAAGTCACCAGCCATACGGGTGAGCACTACACGATACACTCAGGGACGTGGGCTACTTCTACCCGCTTACAGCAAGGTAGCCAGGAAGAGTGCAGACAGACGGGGAGGCCTACAACTCCACCTGGCCAGGGGAACTCCTGCTTGCTCACAGACTGACCAGGCCTCTTATGCTAGCCAGTACTCCCGGGAGGGTCTACCTTATAATCATCAGTAAAGACCCTGAACTGCACTGCAAAGACTCTGAGTCGTTCCTGCTGCGCTCGTGCACCATCACCCCCATCATCCACACTCACTGCCGTGAGGCTATACTCCTCCCAAGGGAGTTATCCCATTCTCTGCTGCGCACACAACACCAGCCTCAGCGGTCTGCCTCGCAGCGGTGGTACTCCCTGACCGCAATCCTCGGGTGGTGCAGTCAGACAATTAACCTCAAAACCTAAGAAAGACTGCCACTGGCTTGACCAGCCTGAGCCATGGGACCGGGTCACCACCACGGAGACTACAGACCCAAGAGACCCGGCACCGGGTATCCCACACACGTGTACACACGGCCCAGGGGGCGCGTCACATGCAGTACAGCATATTACAAACATAAGCCCCATTATTGGGGAGTGGGTGTCCCATAGTATTTGCTTATGCCTTGCAAGCAAAAGCTGCCAAAAATTAGGACGGAGCAACTTGCAATGCCCCTTACAAGAGCCATGCACTACAGCATATTACAAACATAAGTCCCATTATTGGGGAGTGGGTCTCCCATAGTATTTGCTTATGCCTTGCAAGCAAAAGCTGCCAAAAATTAGGACGGAGCAACTTGCAATGCCCCTTACAAGAGCCATGCAGTACAGCATATTACAAACATAAGTCCCATTATTGGGGAGTGGGTCTCCCATAGTATTTGCTTATGCCTTGCAAGCAAAAGCTGCCAAAAATTAGGACGGAGCAACTTGCAATGCCCCTTACAAGAGCCATGCAGTACAGCATATTACAAACATAAGTCCCATTATTGGGGAGTGGGTCTCCCATAGTATTTGCTTATGCCTTGCAAGCAAAAGCTGCCAAAAATTAGGACGGAGCAACTTGCAATGCCCCTTACAAGAGCCATGCAGTACAGCATATTACAAACATAAGTCCCATTATTGGGGAGTGGGTCTCCCATAGTATTTGCTTATGCCTTGCAAGCAAAAGCTGCCAAAAATTAGGACGGAGCAACTTGCAATGCCCCTTACAAGAGCCATGCAGTACAGCATATTACAAACATAAGTCCCATTATTGGGGAGTGGGTCTACCATAGTATTTGCTTATGCCTTGCAAGCAAAAGCTGCCAAAAATTAGGACAGAGCAACTTGCAATGCCCCTTACAAGAGCCATGCAGTACAGCATATTACAAACATAAGTCCCATTATTGGGGAGTGGGTCTCCCATAGTATTTGCTTATGCCTTGCAAGCAAAAGCAACCAAAAATTAGGATGGAGCAACTTGCAATGCCCCTTACAAGAGCCATGCAGTACAGCATATTACAAACATAAGTCCCATTATTGGGGAGTGGATCTCCCATAGTATTTGCTTATGCTTTCCAAGCAAAAGCTGCCAAAAATTAGGACGGAGCAACTTGCAATGCCCCTTACAAGAGCCATACAGTACAGCATATTACAAACATAAGTCCCATTATTGGGGAGTGGGTGTCCCATAGTATTTGCTTATGCCTTGCAAGCAAATGCTGCCAAAAATAAGGACGGAGAAACTTGCAATGTTGGCACCCTGGTGGTATAGTGGTGGTGGAGGCTGAGGATAAGGAGAAGAAGATAAAACAGCCGAAACGAGGAAGCGTATACCCATGTGTGGGTGTGAAGCGGTGCATGTGAATACACCTCCCGAAATAACACAGTGGATTTGACTTTATGTTACTCTGCTGTCATTTGGTGGTGATGAGAAGTCTGGCCCAATCCAGCCCTTGTTCATTTTGATAAGAGTCAGCTTGTCAGCATTGTCAGTTGACAGGTGAGTGCGCTTATCAGTTATAATTCCCCCAGCGGCACTAAAAACACGCTCCGATAACACGCTAGCGGCAGGGCAGGCCAGGACCTCCAAGGCGTACAGAGCGAGTTCATTCCAAGCGTCCAGCTTGGATACCCAATAATTAAAAGGCACTGAGGAATCACGGAGGACGCTGGTACGGTCGGCAAGGTACTCCCTCACCATCTTTTGAAACTTTCCACTCCTTGTGAGAGTACCCCGCGCCTCAGGGCCTGTAAGCTGGGCGGGTGTCAGAAAACTGTCCCAGAACGTTGACAGTGTTCCCCTGCCTCTGCTGGATTGGAGTTGCATCTCTCTCGCCTGTACGCCTTGGTTGGGCAACGAACTGTGACCTCTACCGCTAGCGTGTTCAGATGGGAATTTTTTTAAGAGTTCTGCAGCAAGGGCCTTCTGGTACTGCCCCATTTTTGTAGACCTCTCCACCTCAGGAATAAGAGAGTAAAAGTTCTCCTTGTAGCGGGGGTCTACAAGTGTCACCAGCCAGTAATGACTGTCACCCAACATTTTGACAACGCGAGGTTCACGGTTAAGGCAGCTTAACATAAAGTCAGCCATGCGTGCCAGACTGGTAACGGACAAGATTTCCGTGTCCTCACCAAGATGACGACTGACCATGCTCTCCTCCTCCTCCTCCAACTCCTCTTCCTCCTCCCCCCTGTCCTCAGGCCACCCACGCTGAACCGACGGTATGACACTTGTACAGGTGCTACCGTCTACAACGCATGATAGAAGCTCCTGTTCTTCCTCCTCCTCCTCCTCCTCCTCTCCCTCATTGTCCCCAAGTGCACGTTGGGATGAGATGAGGCTGGGCTGTGTGTAATCGACCGCTACGGCTTCTTGATCCATCTTATCATACTCTGGCTGCAATGCCTCCTCTTTAATTCTCTGCAGAGAGCGTTGCAAAAGACAGACAAGTGGGATGCTAACTCTAATGATGGCGTCATCGCCACTCACCATCTTGGTGGCCTCCTCAAAGTTTGTCAGGATGGTACATATGTCAGACATCCAGGTCCACTCCTGAGGTCTTATGTGTGGAGTCTGACCTGAATATCGACGGCCTTGTTGCAGCTGGTACTCCACAACTGCTCTCTTCTGCTCACAAATCCTTTGCAACATGTGGAGGGTAGAGTTCCAACGTGTGGGGACATCACACACCAGTCAGTGTGTCGGAAGCTGCAAATGCTTCTGCAACACAGCAAGGGCGGCGGAAGCTGTAGCCGACTTGCGAAAATGAGCTGACAGGCGGCGTACTTTCACGAGCAGATCTGGCAACTCGGGGTACGATTTAAGAAACCGCTGAACCACGAGGTTAAGCACATGAGCCAGGCATGGTACGTGTGTGATCTCACCTCACCTCAGAGCCGCCACCAGGTTACGGCCATTGTCACACACGACCATGCCGGGATGTAGGTTCAGCGGTCTCAGCCACAGATCTGCCTGCTCTTTCACAGCTGTCCACAACTCACAAGCAGTGTGAGGTTTATCACCTAAGCTTATGAGTTTCAGCACAGCCTGTTGCCGCTTGGCGGAGGCAGTACTGCAATGCTTCCAGCTTGTAACTGATGTGGTGATATCTGAGATGGAGGCTGAACATGAGGAGGAGGAGGAGGAGGAGGATGCGCAGGAGCTGTACACTGTGGGGGCAACTCTGACTGACATAGGGCCCGCAATCCTCGGTGTGGGGAGGATGTGTTCCGTCCCAAGGTCCGACTGGGTCCTGGATTCCACTATGTTTACCCAGTGTGCCGTCAGAGAGATGTACCATCCCTGGCCACAAGCACTTGTCCACGTGTCCGTTGTCAGGTGGACTCTCCCAGTAACTGCGTTGTTGAGGGCACGGCAGATGCTTTGGGATACGTGCTTGTGTAGTGCTGGGATGGCACACCGGGCAAAATAGTGTCGGCTGGGGACCGAGTACCGAGGGACGGCCACCGCCATAAGATTGCGAAAGGATTCCGTCTCCACCAGCCTAAAAGGCAGCATTTCCAACGCAAGCAGTCGTGAAATGTGCGAATTTAGGACTGTGGCCTGTGGGGCGTTAGCTGCGAATTTCCGCTTTCATTCAAAGGTCTGGGATATGGACAATTGGACGCTGCGGTGGGACGTGGACGTTGATGCTGTTTCTTGAGAAACTGCCATAACAAGTGAAGACTGAGAGGAGGGGGCATCTTTACATGCAGTATGGACAGGGGATTGCCTTGGACACACAACAGGGGGTTCTATTGCACGCACAACAGTGGAAGAAGCAGTGGTGACACCCGCTGACACTGGTCGTGGACCCTGGGTTTCGCCCCACAAAGTCGGGTGCTTTGCTGCCATGTGCCTGATCATGCTGGTGGTGGTCAGGCTGGTAGTTTTGTCACCCCTGCTGATGCTGGCATGGCAGGTGGAACATATGGCCTTTTTGGGGTTATCAGCAGAGTCTTTAAAAAAATTCCAGACTCTGGAAGACCTACCGCTTGTACTGGCAACGTCCCTCGTGTTGGTGTTACAGGGAACGGTTGCCTGCCTTCTGTCTGCGGCCACCACACTGCTTCTTCCTGCCTGTTGGGGTACTCTGCCTCCCTCCCCCTGTGTGCTGCTGGCCTCACTCTGCATGTCCTCCTGCCACGTTGGGTCAGTTACTAGATCATCCACCACCTCCTCCTCTTCCACTTGCGCACCACGATCCTCCTCCTCACTTCCTGGCAATTGTGTCTCGTCATCGTCCACCTCTTGTGACAGATTACCAACGTCGACTTCCTGTGGCCGTGGCTGTTCAAATATTTGGGCATCGCAACATGGGATCTCCTCTTCCACCACTTCAAGCGTATCAGGCGAGGGGCCCAAATATGGAAATGGACCAGTGAACAGCTCTTCAGAGTGTCCAAGTGTGGGATCACTTGCTGTCTGACGACACTCGGCATGGTGGGAGGAAGGAGCATCAGGGTGAGGAGGAGTATGCGGTCGAGACTCACGGCTACTAAGAGTTGACCGTGTGGAAGACAGACCGGAGGGGGTGGTGCCCAGGTAACTGGAAGTATTATCTGCTATCCAATTAATAACCTGTTCACACTTATCAGTTCTCAATACTGGTGTTTTTCTGTGCTTCCTCAGTAATTCGGTCAAGGAGTGGGAGCGAGAAGATGTGGCTGTTGGTTGTGGCACATTTTCACCTTGGCCACGGCCCCATCCTCTGCACGAACCATCACCAGAACGTCCACTTCCACGTCCCTTGCCACGCGCCTTGCCCATTGTAAATGAAGTAAAATAGCTTACACTCGCACTATCAATGGAAAAAGGGTAATAAAGAGTAGATTAGAACCGTGGAAGAGGAAAACCACAGTTATTGTTTACTGGGGTATACCACACTTTTTTAAATAGAGATATTTGCGGCTGAACAGTGAGCGACACACTCAAACTGTTTTTTTTTTAGATACCAAAGGCCCAAAACTGGATAGTACAGCGATTTGACCCGTGGAACTGCGAAACCACACTGGGATGTCGGGCCTACACAAGACTATTTTCAACAGATATATTTTTGTGTCACAACAGTCAGGAGACACTACTGTTTTTCTTTACGGAAAATATACCAAAACCGGAATAATAGAGATTTTTTACCGTGGGATGGCAAAACAACAGTTATTGTTTACTGGGGTATACCACACTTTTTTAAATAGAGATATTTGTGGCTGAACAGTGAGCGACACACTCAAACTGCTTTTTTTTTTAGAAACCAAAGGCCCAAAACTGAATAGTAAAGTCATGGCCAAAAGTTTTGAGAATGACACCAAAATTATATTTTCACATGATCTGCTGGCCTCTGGTTTTTATTAGTGTTTGTCTGATGTTTATATCACATACAGAAATATAATTGCAATCATATTATGAGTACCAATTAGTAATATTGACAGTTAGAATGAGTTAATGCAGCAAGTCAATATTTGCAGTGTTGCCCCTTCTTCTTCAAGACCTCTGTAATTCTCCCTGGCATGCTCTCAATCAACTTTTGGACCAAATCCTGACTGATAGCAGTCCTCTCTTGCATAATCAATGCTTGCATTTTGCCAGAATTTGTTGGTTTTTGTTTGTCCACCCGTCTCTTGATGATTGACCACAAGTTCTCAATGGGATTAAGATCTGGGGAGTTTCCAGGCCATGGACCCAAAATCTCTATGTTTTGTTCCATGAGCCATTTTGTTATCACCTTTGCTTTATGGCAAGGTGCTCCATCATGCTGGAAAAGGCATTTTTGGGCTCCAAACTGCTCTTGGACGGTTGGGAGAAGTTGCTCTTGGAGGACATTCTGGTACCATTCTTTATTCATGGCTGTGTTTTTAGGCAAGACTGTGAGTGAGCCGATTCCCTTGGCTGAGAAGCAACCCCACACATGAATGGTTTCAGGATGCTTTACAGTTGGCATGAGACAAGACTGGTGGTAGCGCTCACCTCTTCTTCTCCGAATAAGCTGTTTTCCAGATGTCCCAAACAATCGAAAAGGGGATTCATCAGAGAAAATGACTTTGCCCCAGTCCTCAGCAGTCCACTCCCTGTACCTTTTGCAGAATATCAGTCGGTCCCTGATGTTTTTTCTGGAGAGAAGTGGCTTCTTTGCTGCCCTCCTTGAAACCAGCCCTTGCTCAAAGAGTCTCCGCCTCACAGTGCATGCAGAAGCACTCACACCAGCCTGCTGCCATTCCTGAGCAAGCTCGGCACTGCTGGTAGTCCGATCCCGCAGCTGAAACAGTTTTAAGATACGGTCCTGGCGCTTGCTGGTCTTTCTTGGGCGCCCTGGAGCCTTTTTGACAACAATGGAAGCTCTCTCCTTGAAGTTCTTGATGATGCAATAGATTGTTGACTGAGGTGCAATCTTTGTAGCTGCGATACTCTTCCCTGTTAGGCCATTTTTGTGCAGTGCAATGATGGCTGCACGTGTTTCTTTAGAGATAACCATGGTTAACTGAAGAGAAACAATGATACCAAGAACCAGCCTCCTTTTAAAGTGTCCAATGATGTCATTCTTACTTAATCATGACTGATTGATCGCCAGCCCTGTCCTCATCAACACCCACACCTGTGTTAATGGATCAATCACTAAAACGATGTTAGCTGCTCCTTTTAAGGCAGGACTGCAATGATGTTGAAATGTGTTTTGGGGGTTAAAGTTCATTTTCTGGGCAAATATTGACTTTGCAAGTACAGTAATTGCTGTTAAGCTGATCACTCTTTGACATTCAGGAATATATGCAAATTGCCATTACAAAAAGTGAAGCAGTAAACTTTGGAAAAATTACTATTTGTCTCATTCTCAATACTTTTGGCCATGACTGTACAGCGATTTGACCCATGGAACTGCGAAACCACACTGGGATGTCGGGCCTACACAAGACTATTTTCAACAGATATATTTTTGTGTCACAACAGTCAGGAGACACTACTGTTTTTCTTCACGGAAAAAAATACCAAAAGCTGAATAATAGAGATTTTTTACCGTGGGATGGCAAAACCACAGTTATTGTTTACTGGGGTATGCCACACTTTTTTAAATAGAGATATTTGCGGCTGAACAGTGAGCGACACACTCAAACTGCTTTTTTTTTAGATACCAAAGGCCCAAAACTGGATAGTACAGCGATTTGACCTATGGAACTGCGAAACCACACTGGGATGTCGGGCCTACACAAGACTATTTTCAACAGATATATTTTTGTGTCACAACAGTCAGGAGACACTACTGTTTTTCTTTACGGAAAAAAATACCAAAAGCTGAATAATAGAGATTTTTTACTGTGGGATGGCAAAACCACAGTTATTGTTTACTGGGGTATACCACACTTTTTTAAATAGAGATATTTGCGGCTGAACAGTCAGCGACACACTCAAACTGCTTTTTTTTTTAGATACCAAAGGCCCAAAACTGGATAGTACAGCGATCTGACCCGTTGAACTGCGAAACCACACTGGGATGTCGGGCCTACACAAGACTATTTTCAACAGATATATTTTTGTGTCACAACAGTCAGGAGACACTACTGTTTTTCTTTACAGAAAAAACTACCAAAAGCTGAATAATAGAGATTTTTTACCGTGGGATGGCAAAACCACACTTATTGTTTACTGGGGTATACCACACTTTTTTAAATAGAGATATTTGCGGCTGAACAGTGAGCGACACACTCAAACTGTTTTTTTTTTTTAGATACAAATGGCCCAAAATGGATAATACAGAGGTTTGAACCTTGGAAGTGCAAAACAACACTTCTGTTTCTCTAGCCTACACCAGACTATTTTCAACAGTTATATTTGTGTCTGACATGCTTTTTTTGGGGGGGGGGGACACACCAAAAGGTTAATAAGACGGGTATTTGTACAGTGTGAAGGAGGAAAAAAAAAGGAGGATTTAGATGAAAAAAAAATGATTTTTCCTGGCCCCCGACACCTGGTGCTAAGTCCAGCAATTTCAGCAACAGGAGCACACAGGAATGTAATGCAGCGTTTGCTGGTATAACCACTGTGTCTCCTATACAGCCTGCCTGCCTGGTATCTGGGATGGATATTAGTCCTGAAAAGGACTGTTTGTTTGTTCTGGCAGCCTTTACAGACCCTACACTAACTATTTCGCAGTTTATATCTCTCCCTAAATCAGCAGCGCTGTCCCTACACTGTCTAATCCGGAGCGACTGTGTCCAAGATGGCGGCGCCCGGTTTTAAATACTCGAGGTGACGCTGTGTGGCCAGCCAATCACTGTAATGCCCACAACCAACATGGCTGCAGCATTACAGGGACTGGCTGGCAATCCCTGCATGTTCATTGGCTCTGTAAAGAGCGCCAAACATGCAGGGTGGAGACCCGAGCTCCCGCCCGAGTAACCCGGAAATGCTCGGTGCTCGCCGAACATCCCGAGTAGCGTGATGCTCGGGCGAGTACCGAGCAGTGTCGAGCATGTTCGCTCAACACTAGTTAACACTCATGGTCAGATACAATTTGCAATGTGCAGTAACATCAGAGGCCTGCTGATGGCCAGAAGTCCCAGCACAGGGTGAACACTGAGATGTAGATGTTGTTCAACAGTTCGGTGGAGAACTGGACAGGTATTAGCAAGTGCAGCTGGAGACCTGAATATTTTTGCCGGTTATCTATTGTTCAGCAAGATGGTAGTCGCAGTTATTGACTTCATTTTGAGCTAATACAAAAAAAATACATATGCAGATTTTTGTCAAATTTGAGTAGCATTAAATTATATTTGAAAAAAGTCACCCATCTTTAGTTATGAGTGTAGAGAATCTTTGATTTTACTCAATTGGGGAGAACCATATTTTCATTGTTTAAAGTGATTACCAGGGGCTAATGTTTGGATACAAAAGAGGATCACTTTATAACAATGATAAAAAAAAATGTTGTTTGAATAATTAAAACAAGAATACAATATATCTAAATTACATTTTTTACTCTGTACAAATGTATAGATTAGGAAAAGTTCAGTTAGAAAACAATTGGATGTATGTCACATAGCATTTATAGATTATTTGGTAAAAGCAGAAACATGTGTTACACGTACACCGCCTAAGTTCAGATAGGGGCGAGACCGGTTACATGAATTTGTTGGAATCCTGGGGGAACCGTTACTCAAGGCGACCATAGGCTGCAGCTTCTCTCAGGCACAGGATAGATTCAAATGCTGACCAGACACATTTGACAAAAGTCCATAGAAACGGTAGAACAGTAACATTTAATGAGGCACGGCCAGTGCAATTTAAGTGTCTCTTTGAGCAATAGGCTCCAGCAACAACAGTACAATCTCCTTTGCAGTACAGTAGTACACAGTCTATCCAGTAGCACAGTACAGCACAATTTTAATGCATACACAACCACAGGCTTTTCCTTCACAAGGACTCAATAGTACACAGCATTTTTTATCCTGTATGGAGATGGGGGGGGGGGGGTTTGA
Source organism: Phyllobates terribilis (assembly GCF_046119375.1). NCBI lineage: Eukaryota > Metazoa > Chordata > Amphibia > Anura > Dendrobatidae > Phyllobates > Phyllobates terribilis. The sequence continues at coordinate 529,492,412 of NW_027362762.1, read as the reverse complement.
GTAAGGAGATGATCCCTATGACAGTATTCCTTCCAGTCCTTATCTTTCTGCCTGATAATACTCCACGCTGTTAGTTCAGGGAGTCTATCTGGCCATTTTTTATCTTCCCTCCTGACCTGAATTCTGTTCCCTTGCCTTCCATGAGAAGCAGATCATACACCACCTTTCTCTTCGGCTCTAGCCAGACGGTAAACAACTTCCCCACAATCCCCCTGGGGCTCTGCTACAACACTCCCTGTCTGCTGTGACTGTGTTAACCCCTCTATTTGCTGGATGCTTTTGAAGCATCAGCACTACTTCTGTTATGATCTGCTACAAGAACTAAGGAAAGAAAGGGAATCTGTCCTTGTGAACAGACCCGCCTTCGTCCTCAGCTAGTCTGAACGCAGACCTATAGAATAAAGGGAGGGGTCCCTAAAAGAACTAAGGACTGGGACAAAATTGGACACCTCCTAGCAGATGAAGTAGCGGAGCAAAAAGACAAACAGACAAAAAGTACTTAGAGGTCCAAAGGACCAAACGAACTAGAGAGATAGGTACAAAAGCACCTGGCTAGATTGAGAGTCAAATAACACTGAAGTCCAGCAAAGCCAGAAGGGCGGAGCTGGAATAAATAGGCAGCAGGTCACGTGACCAAAATAGAAAAAAAAACTAACAGGAGAGTTCTAACAGTACCTCCTCTTCTATGAGGATCCTCCGGATTCTCCAGGCCCAGGCCTATCAGGAAACCTCCTGTGGAACGCTCTGACAAGTCTAGGGGCAGAGACATCATCCGCTCCTACCCAGGAGTTATCCTCGGGACCGAAACTTTTCCAAGCGACGAGATACTGCAATCTCCCTCTATGTCTTCTGGAATTTAGGATACGAGAAATTTCATATTCGCCGTCTTCCACCACCGGAGGAACTCTGACAGTAGCATCCCTATCCGATACATCAGCCTTTTTCAACAAGGAAACATGAAACACAGGATTAATCTTCCAGGAGATGGGGACCTCCAACCTAACAGCAGACTGATTAACCACCTGAAGCTCCTTAAATGGCCCCACAAACTTCGGACCCAATTTTTTAGAAGGAATCCTCAACCGCAGATTCTTTGAAGACAACCAAACCATGTCACCCACCGTAAACAAAAAGTCTTTATGTTTCCTGCTAAAATACATCTTGGACTTTTTGTTAGCCTCTTGAAGGTTACAACGTACTTCAGTCCAAACTCTCTCCAAATCACCGGAAAAATTCTCCTCCTCCGGCACAGCCGACACCAATTTGGAGAACGAACCAAACGACGGATGTCTCCCAGTACAACAAAAAAAAGGAGAACACCCAGCAGAAGAGGATGTATGGTTGTTAAGAGCAAACTCAGCGAGTGGCAGAAACTCAGACCACCCCTCTTGATTGTCCGCCACAAAACAACGCAAAAACTGTTCAACATCCTGGTTCTTTCTTTCTGTCTGTCCATTAGACTCAGGATGATATCCAGATGAAAATGACAAATGGACTCCCAACCTGTCACAAAAAGCACGCCAAAAGCGAGCCACAAACTGAGGTCCCCTATCCGAAACAATGTCGGTGGGAACGCCATGGAGTCTGACAATTTCCTTAACAAACGCCTTAGCGAGTGTCTTAGCGCAGGGTAGTTTAATGAAAGGAACCAAATGACACATCTTGCTAAAATGGTCCACGACCACCCAGATGACAGTGAAACCCTCGGACACAGGAAGGTCAGTAATAAAATCCATTGTCAGATGTGTCCAAGGTGCACTAGGAACCTCCAGAGGGCAAAGCAACCCCACAGCAGGGGTATGCAAAGCCTTTGACCTAGCACACACCGTACATTGACGCACCCACTTGATGACTTCCTTCTGCCACCAAGGCCACCAAAAACTGCGACTTATAAGTCTCTTAGTCTCAGAAATTCCTGGATGACCTGCCAACCGAGACTCATGATATTCCACAAACAAATCTTTCCTAAAGGTTCCAGGCACAAACAACCTCGCATGGGGAGTGTTAGATGGGGCATCCTCCTGGACTTTCAGAATCCCATCTTCCAAAACAGAGTCCAATGCTACTACCACAACTCCTTCCTGTAAAATGCTCTCCTCCTCCTCGGTACCAACCATGGGAGAAAAACTGTGAGATAAAGCATCAGCTTTAACATTCTTGGTACCAGGGATGTAAGTAACAGAAAAATGAAACCGAGAAAAAAAAAGTGCCCACCTAACCTAATGGGCATTTAAGCGCTTGGCAGCATCCAGATAAATCAAATTTTTATGATCAGTGAAAACCTGAACCAGAAATTTAGCACCTTCCAAGAAATGCCACCAATATTCAAATGCGAGTTTAATAGCCAGCAATTCCTGATTACCAACATCGTAATTAAGTTCGGTTTCTGAAAAATTTTTGGGAAAAAAAGCACAGGGATGTACTCCATCCTGAGACAAAACCGCACCGACCCCCACCGAAGAAGCATCAACCTCGACCAAAAAAGGCTTGGTCTCATCAGGCTGCATAAGGATAGGGGCAGAACTGAACCTCTCCTTGAGATACACAAAAGCTTCAATGGCCTCAGTAGTCCACTGGACAGTATTCGCACCTTTCCTGGTGAGATCGGTCAGCGGCTTAACAATTATAGAAAAATTCTTAATGAATTTTCTGTAATAATTGGCGAAACCCAAAAATCTCTGTATCGATTTCAAACCAATAGGCCTAGGCCATTCCTGCACAGCCTGAACCTTCACCGGGTCCATCTCAAAGACCTCGCTGGAGATAATGTAGCCCAAAAAACTAATTCTCTGCACAGCGAACTCACATTTCTCCAGTTTAGCAAAAAGTGAATTGTCACTTAATAACTACAATACCTCACGTACGCTCTGCCAATGAGACTCCAGATCTGGCGAATAAATCAAAATGTCATCCAAATACACAACCACATTCTTACCAATCAAAGGTCTCTGGATGTCATTAATAAGGTTCTGAAAAAACGCGGATGCATTGGTAAGACCAAAAGGCATCACCAGATTCTCAAAATGACCTACCGGATTGTTAAAAGCAGTTTTCCATTCATCACCCTCCTTTATTCGTAACAAATTATATGCCCCCCGGAGATCAATTTTAGAGAACCACTTGGCCCCCATTAGCTGGTTAAACAAGTCAGGAATTAACGTCAATGGGTAGGAATTGCGTACGGTAATTTTATTAATTTCGCGAAAGTCCAGACATGGACGTAAACCGCCATCCTTTTTTTTTACAAAAAAAAATCCAACAGCCACAGGTGACTTAGAAGGTCTAATGTGACCAGCAGCCAAGCTCATCTGTATGTATTCCTCCAAGGCCTTTCTCTCAGGGATAGTCAGATTAAATAATCGACTCTTGGGAAGAGTAGCTCCAGGAACAAACTCAATGGTGCAATCATAGTCCCTATGAGGAGGTAAAACTTGCGACTCCTCCTCTGAAAAAAACTTCCAAAAATCCTGAATAGGTACAGGTAATTCCCCTTTTTCCACAGCCGCAATGCGACCGTTACAACACTTATCATAGCACTTAGGACTCCATGACTTAATCTCATTAGTAGACCAGTCCAGTAAAGGATTGTGCAGTTTTAACCAAGGCAAACCTAAAACTACTGGAGAAGGTAAATTATTTAATACCACCAAATCCAAATTTTCCTGGTGAATACCATTGATAGTGAGGGGAAATTCAGCAACCTTGTGAGTAATACATTTCAAAGGAGTGTTGTCAGTAGAAATCACAGAAATAGGTGATGACAAAGGTTTGGATTCCAATTTAAGTTTTTCCAAAAAACCCTTATCAATCACATTAAGTGTTGAACCACAATCCACAAATACCTGAAATTCAATCAAATCTTCCTGCAATAAGGTACTCCCTGAAAGAAATACTCCCTTAGAATTCAAACAAGCAATACGGGCGTAACTGATCTTTTTTTTTTCTTTGCTTAAACAAAGCTCACAGTTCTTAATTAAATGGTCAGATTTACCACAGTAAAAACACAATCCCTTGGAAAACCTGCGGTCTCTTTTCTGAGAGCGGAGTGACATCGCCCCAACCTTCATCGGTTCTCCGCCGTCCGAGCAGACCCTCTGAGAACTAGGAGCTGCCATTGCAGGAATTTTCTCATCATTAACCCTGGCACGCAGTCACCTGTTCACACGTATAGCTAATTGCATGGCCTCTTGCAATGTCACAGGTGCAGGAAATGCAATCAGCAGATCTTTAACCCTTTCACTTAGACCGGCAAGAAACTAACATTTTAACGCCGAATCATTCCATTTCACTTCTGAAGACCACATTCTGAAGTGTGTACAATAATTTTCAACATCACCTGACCCCTGCTTCAAACGTCTCAGTTCTGTCTCAGCAGATGAGACTTGATCAGGATCGTCATACAATAACCCCATAGCAGAAAAAAAATCCTCCACTTATCTAAAACACGGATCATTAGGTTGGAGAGAAAAGGCCCACCCATGTGGTTCCTTGCGCAAAAGTGACATGATAAATCCAATGCGCTGTGATTCATTCCCAGAGGACCTGGGTCTCAAACGAAAATATAATAAACAAGCATTTTTAAAGGAAAAAAAAACTTGTTGTTTACCATCAAAAATATCAGGCAATCCTACCTTTGGTTCCACAAAATGTGCTCCAGGACAGCTACTCACGTGTTGCTGGAGATCGGCCACCTCTAGAGACAATCCCTGCAGGCGTTGAGCCAACTCTTGAACAGACACCATACTGATCCCAGGATTTCTTTCCAAGTTTAGTTTGGGCTGGACTTACTGTTATGATCTGCTACAAGAACTAAGGAAAGAAAGGGAATCTGTCCCTACAATAAGACTGAGTTGATCCCCTACGTTGCAGCGGGCGACCTGTTCCTTGTGAACAGACCCGCCTTCGTCCTCAGCTAGTCTGAAAGCAGACCTATAGAATAAAGGGAGGGGTCCCTAAAAGAACTAAGGACTGGGACAAAATTGGACACCTCCTAGCAGATGTTGTAGCGGAGCAAAAAGACAAACCGACAAAAAGTACTTAGAGGTCCAAAGGACCAAACGAACTAGAGAGATAGGTACAAAAGCACCTCTCTAGATTGAGAGTCAAACAACACTGAAGTCCAGCAAAGCCAGAAGGGCGGAGCTGGAATAAATAGGCAGCAGGTCACGTGACCAAAATAGAAAAAAAACTAACAGGAGAGTTCTAACAACTTCTGCATGTCATACTCTTCCCTCCTCTTTGAATGTCGTCCTCGACATTCATCTTAGTTGGTCAATCTGACCAATTCTGAGACAGTGGTGAAAGTTGAATAACTTCATATACAGATTGGCATTGTCAAATTGGTATAACGTTCATAAACATTGATAAGAAAGTACTTTTACGATCTTTTTCTTGTAGGACGCCTGTAAGAAATAAACGATTAATACAATTAAAACAATCAACATCTCTTCAGCTGGAGCTTTTCATATGTCTTCTATAAGCTCTCTCTCACTAGGCTTTAACAGTTCTTTGTTTCTACAAAGTCTTTTAAGGAAAATCAAAGCATGAAAGCAAGTCTTTCCAGTAGGCAACATCTTCCATACTGCCTCTCAGTGGTGAATACCACTCCAGTGGGCTTACCTGGTCCATAGGCAGAGATACCTGTTTCCAGTTGACAGTCCTTGGCACTTGACTCGGATCACCAAGTGTCTCATATGTCAGCATCACGGGTCTCCTCACTTCTCGAGTCGACATCCTCCTGGTGGGTTGTTCCTCAGATACCACGGGTTCAGGAGTTCCTTCCGCCGCACTCATTTCCCGTGCTTCCTCAGATGCTCTTGGAGCTGCCTCTGTAAGTTCCTGTACTTCTCCTGAACCGCCTGTTTCCACACGTGCTGGTAATTCCGCTTATCCTGAGCGTCGATCGGTCTCTTCAGGGACTGGTATTCGATCGTCAGATCTGAATTGGACTTCATCTGTACTCCTTGGTACAAACTCTGGATCCTCGGGACTTAGTTCACTCTCCTGGGGATGGTACATCCCTCTGCTTGCCGGTCCGACAAATACAACAGTGTGTTCTTTTTCATCAGAACTTTCAAAGTCACTACCCACCTCCGGAGCTTCCGTCTGTGGTGGTCCCTTAGTCGATCTCGGATGATATCGGTCTACTTTTGGGAAGTCTTGATGTGGTGAGAGATAATCACCCAAACGACCGTGACCATGGGCATTCCTTGGCATAATGTCCATCCTCACCACATCTCAGGCAGTGGACACACACCGTATGCCGATTGGATGAACGGCACGCTTCACAAGCCGAATATCTTCTATTTTGGAACCCACTCCTGAGTCTGAGGGATACAGGTTCTGGCCTGGAACGAATCAACATTTTCACCACAATCAACTCGGCTTGCAGTTCTCCTATTACTTCCTCCTAGTCAGTGCTGGTGGTCCTCTCTTTTGTTGGTGATTTAAGGTTCCCTCTTGGAGGTGGCACTGGAGGGTCTCCAAGATGATCTTTGGACTGGCCACCGGGGCTCTCCAACTTCAGCTGACTCATTTGGGTGATTTTAGGACCAGAGCCATTCTTTAACTTCTGTTCACTCTCTGACTCCAAACTAGCTGCCTCATTCATTTTTTCAATTAGGACTTCATCCAGAATGCCAGCATCTTCTAGGTACTATTTCAGCGGCAACTTGATGTCTTTGTTGATTAACCCCATTCCCAATGATCTCAAAAACTTCTTCTGGACTAGTACAGCATCAAACTTCTTTTCCGCTTCTACATCTCTGGATGCAAACAACAGTCTATCCTTCAGTTCAATTGCTCTGAACAAGAAACTTTGGGGTGATTCACTATTTTTCTGTGAGAGGTTAATGAGTCAGTGGAACAATTCTGAAGTACTCTCTTCGTTATAGTGCCCTTTTAAAATCATCTTCAGCTGTTTCAAAGTCAATTGACTCTTCATTTCTAGCATACTATGGAGGTTTCGCTTTGACCACCCCCTCAACAATCTCATCTGGTTGGTAGCCTTTCTGTAAGCCTGCATCGATCTGGTGTAACAAGTTCAAATAAGACAGTTTCTCTTTCTGTTCACACTCTCCAATCTGCCCAGGATCTTGAATTCTTTCCTTATGGTGATTTGTGGTGTTAGAGAGGACTGTCTTCCTGATTTATCTAACCCAAGCAGGTTGAAGATTCTGTCTGAGTCTATCATCCGTTCAGAGGTTTTGGTCGATTCCTGCGGGGCTGTTAGGGCTTTGAATTGTTCTTTTAATTCCTGTTGTTCTGTCTGCAGGCGGAGATTCCCGCTTTTGGAAATTGGTGCCGCCCCTCCATTCTCCAACTTCAACCTGGTTAGAAACTGTGTTAATGTAGCACCCCGAGGGCTCGGCTGCTACAGGGGTATTGCACCTCAAACCAGAGGTGTGATATTCCACTCCCGGGTAAGGATGGAGTGTGGACCAGGGCTCAGTAAGCTGCATGCACCACACACACCCCATTTCCGAGGAACAGCTCAACGGTGCTCCCACTAGACAGAAGTGCAAGCACAACAGCATCTGTTCCTGGCTGGAGTGGGGAGGGGGTGGAAAACCCAGTGGTGTAGGAGCAGATAGGGGTGGGTTTCTGGGCATAGGTAGGAGCCCATTGGTTGCTAGTCACCTGGGCTCGGGTGTCAGAAGGAGGTATATAAGGTGGGCACCATCTTAGAGTCAGTGTGAAGAGTGAGAGGAGAAGACAGGAAGCAGAGCCTCTGCATGGGCTCTGCTCTGCAGGCAGTCCTTGTCAGGAGGCTGGAGCCTGAGAGAGAGAGAGAGAAGAAGGAACAGAGAGGAAAGTAAGAAAGGAACTGGAACAGAGGAGAAAGGAAGCAAAGAACACAGAGAAAGGCCCAGAGACACGAAGGCAGAAGGAACCCCATATGCCCAGGAGATACAGGGTGAAGGGTTGGCAGAGCAGGGTACCGGAACCCGAATTGGTGGTGGCGACTAATCCTCAGCCAAAACCGGAGGTTGTGACCACATCTTGGTGCGACCCCTCACTACATCCACCAGAAAGGCATACCGTATAGGGTCAGGGAAACCGGAGAGAGGTTTCGCCAACAGAAGGCCCGAGGAAGCTGGACAAAGGTGGGTCACTGGTGGGGACGGCCAGTAGAAAGGAAGAGAGGGGAGCTCTGAACCACACTCTGGAATTGCCTGGGAGTTGACCGAGTCCCTTGCCTGGTGAACGTAGCACGGCTCAGGCGGTCCCTCATGTGCACAAGTGACCAGAATAACAACCGTGAGTAAAGCTTTGGAAACTGCAATTACAAGTCTCTGTGTTTCATCGCCGCACCAGCACCATCAGTACTGGGACACTCACACCATCACTCCCATCATTTTCCACATTAGCTGCCCTGAGGTAATACTTCTCTCGTGGGGAGTCATCCCATACTCAGCTGCGCAAACAACATCAGCCTCAGCGGTCTGCAGCGCAGCGGCGGTCCCCACTGACCGCAATCCACGGGTGGCGTAGTCGGACACTTATTACAACATTTAGACTGCCACTGGTTTGACCACCCTGGGCACGGAGCGGGTCACCGCCACACGGAGACTACAACCTCCAGCATCCCAGCGATCCGGCTCCGGGTATCCCCTGCAGCACAGCACAGGCCCAGGGGGCGAGTCAAATTTTGGCGTAGTCGGCAGGATCATTACCAACCCGCCACAAGCGGGTATTGCGTGCCTGAAGAAAAACTGCACATGTACCTTAAAAAGAAGTTTCCCGCCATCCGGAGCCGATTCCCGCCATCAGACGCCATATTGGACCGTTTCCCGCCATCTTCATCCATTTTTCCCGCCCTGGCAGAGCGGATGCCAATATGTGCGCACCAAAGGACAGCAGGAAGCCACCTCCCATCGTGGGCCAGGTCCCAGAGTGGCGCCAAAGAAGGAGCCCGCCCCCACCAGCCATGAATGCAGCAGTGGAGATGTCCATCAGCGTGGGAGGGCTGCCCTTGAAACTGACTGTCACCAAGTTGCCCCAGGACCACCCCCAATGGGGGCGGGAAGTGAAGAAAACTGTGGGGCAGGGCGCGGTCTGGATCAGTCTGGACAGACCGCACCCGGAAATGGAGGATTCGTCCAGCAGTGCCAACACCTTGGTCCGGAGCCTGCTGCAGGCCGCACCGCCGGACAGCCTGGTGGAGATCCTGGCGCAGCTCCCCAGAGACCCGGAGCGTGCACAGGCTGCGCTGGAGGACTTGGACCGGAGGATGGTCCGGGCACAGCAGGATGCGCTGGCCGAGTGGAGAAGGGAGATGGCCCGGCAGGCTGGAACCCACCAGCAGGAGGCGCCACCCGCAACCTGGAGCACGCCTGCCTCTGAGGATGGTGCAGGAGGGACGAAGGCCGGAGACGACGCCGCGAAGGGAGCCGCGAGGATTGAGGCAGGTAATGGGGACGTCATCACCCCGAGCCCAGCAGCTGTAAGCCTGCCCCAGCCTCCCGTCGCAGAGCCCGAAGCCCTACTCACCACACCCGTTGCCGCGCCGGCACTGCTCCCAACTAGGCCTCAAGCGGCAGGAGCCGCGGTCACGCCCCGTTCCGCGCCACGCCCCTCGACCCCGGGCGCGGCAAAAGAGGAAGTACCACCGGCCTGGTCGCAAGGCCTGGTGAACCCGGGCGCCGCTGCCCCTCCAGCGCCCTCTTCCTCAACAGTGCCACCCCCAGACCCAACCGGAAATTCCCCGGCCTGGTCGCAAGGCCGAGTGCCCCCGGGCGCTGCTCCCCGACCGAGGCCCGTGATGCCACCCCTGGGCGCAGACCTCTTTGCGCAACATACCAGCCCGGACGGGCTGCCCTTCGTGTGGCCACCGGAGTACGTCAACCCCCGTCTCCGGAGGGAACGACCCCTGTGTGAGCCTCTGATCCCGGCTCCGGAGCCCGCCAAAATCGCTCCGCTCCCGCTGGAGGACACTCAATTCGCATGGGATCCCACCGGTGAGAATCTCATGGGGTTCACCCAGGAGACCCAGGCGGACGCAGCCCGGCGTGAGGAGAGCTGCCGTCAACAGCTGGAGGTATTTGAAAGGGAACGGCGGGAGAGGCGAATCCGAGAGGAACAGCTGCAGGCCTGGAGCGCGGAGCAGAAGCGCAGGGCCCGACAAGACCCCCGAGCCGCCCGCGGTCCCTGAGTCAACGGGACCATAATAAAGTTCCAGCTGGAGCATGGCTGGGGCTTTATCCGAGACCATCGAACCCCCGGCGACGTCTTTGTCACCCGCAGGGACGTCGAGAGCCACCTGCCAGAGGGACACCGCGGACGTGATCTCTACCCGGGTGATGTGGTCACCTTCACCCGGCACAAGGGTGCCAAGGGACCGTACGCCCTCCACGTTCACCGGCTCACGGAAGAGGAACTACAGTACCACCCAGAAACTGAGTACACCGAGGGTCCGGACAGACCAGAAGATTACCCGGAAGAGCGAGGAGGACACCGTTACCAGTGAACGGTAAAGTGGAACTGTATATAGTTACCCGTCAGGGTACAAGAACTGTTGCTGATTGAAGTATGGTCCCCGTTGGGACTAGTATGGAACTGTTAAAGAACTGTTACCTGTGTGCCCCTAATCCCTAACCAGGCTGAGGACTGTGAGCAGCCATTCCCCTATCCCCACTGGCCGAGGACTGAGAGCGGCCATCCCTTGTATATAGTTGCGCTTCTTAAAGCGCCCCCTACTGGTTTTATACAAAAACTGCAACGCCTACCTCGGAATTAAATGGACTGTTGCACCTTTACCTGGTCGCAAGTTGCACAGTGGCCAGTGAAGAAGAGAATCTACTAAAATGTTTTACCAGAAAAAGTTTGATATGCTGAATAGTTTTATATGCTGCTAGAAAATGTTATATGACAAAAGAGTTCCAGTAATATTAAAAGTGCAGTATAATGTCTAGTAAAGAGAAAGTGTTTCCCATAAAGGGAAGTTGAATAATGCCGGCCGGTTTCTAATGTGAAAAGTTTTGAAAAAGTATTGCATGTTTTTGAATTGTCTTTGCTCTTTTCCAGCCCGAGGAGGTGCTGTGATGTACCAGGGGGGAATGTAGCACCCCGAGGGCTCGGCTGCTACAGGGGTATTGCACCTCAAACCAGAGGTGTGATATTCCACTCCCGGGTAAGGATGGAGTGTGGACCAGGGCTCAGTAAGCTGCATGCACCACACACACCCCATTTCCGAGGAACAGCTCAACGGTGCTCCCACTAGACAGAAGTGCAGGCACGACAGCATCTGTTCCTGGCTGGAGTGGGGAGGGGGTGGAAAACCCAGTGGTGTAGGAGCAGATAGGGGTGGGTTTCTGGGCATAGGTAGGAGCCCATTGGTTGCTAGTCACCTGGGCTCGGGTGTCAGAAGGAGGTATATAAGGTGGGCACCATCTTAGAGTCAGTGTGAAGAGTGAGAGGAGAAGACAGGAAGCAGAGCCTCTGCATGGGCTCTGCTCTGCAGGCAGTCCTTGTCAGGAGGCTGGAGCCTGAGAGAGAGAGAGAGAAGAAGGAACAGAGAGGAAAGTAAGAAAGGAACTGGAACAGAGGAGAAAGGAAGCAAAGAACACAGAGAAAGGCCCAGAGACACGAAGGCAGAAGGAACCCCATATGCCCAGGACATACAGGGTGAAGGGTTGGCAGAGCAAGGTACCAGAACCCGAATTGGTGGAGGCGACTAATCCTCAGCCAAAACCGGAGGTTGTGACCACATCTTGGTGCAACCCCTCACTACATCCACCAGAAAGGCATACCGTATAGGGTCAGGGAAACCGGAGAGAGGTTTCGCCAACAGAGGGCCCGAGGAAGCTGGACAAAGGTGGGTCACTGGTGGGGACGGCCAGTAGAAAGGAAGAGAGGGGAGCTCTGAACCACACTCTGGAATTGCCTGGGAGTTGACCGAGTCCCTTGCCTGGTGAACGTAGCACGGCTCAGGCGGTCCCTCATGTGCACAAGTGACCAGAATAACAACCGTGAGTAAAGCTTTGGAAACTGCAATTACAAGTCTCTGTGTTTCATCGCCGCACCAGCACCATCAGTACTGGGACACTCACACCATCACTCCCATCATTTTCCACATTAGCTGCCCTGAGGTAATACTTCTCTCGTGGGGAGTCATCCCATACTCAGCTGCGCAAACAACATCAGCCTCAGCGGTCTGCAGCGCAGCGGCGGTCCCCACTGACCGCAATCCACGGGTGGCGTAGTCGGACACTTATTACAACATTTAGACTGCCACTGGTTTGACCACCCTGGGCATGGACCGGGTCACCGCCACACGGAGACTACAACCTCCAGCATCCCAGCGATCCGGCTCCGGGTATCCCCTGCAGCACAGCACAGGCCCAGGGGGCGAGTCATTAGCTCCTGGAGGAATGTCCCCATGGCGTCTTCAGCTTCTTTCTCCCCCAGCTCATTCATTTTTGCATTAATGGCAGCTAACAGTTGCTTGCAGTTGTGTGCTTTAGAAATCTGTTCTTCTGACATCTTTTTATGTTCTGCTACTGTTTTCAATTTTTCACAGTTAACTGAAAAAGCAGCTCACTAATTCTGTCTATTTGTATTTCCACATCCATTGCTGCTAGTGAGTTTTCTTTAGGGCTGGTCCCCTTTAACTGGTGTAGCAGAGTTGAATTGAGGTGCTGTGCTGCTGTGTTTTTCCAGACACTTTTCCTCATCTCCCTCTACACGCTAATTCATGCTCAGGATTCCCCCGTACGGGCCACCAATGTTACACGCATGCCGCCTAAGTTCAGATAGGAGTGAGACCGGTTACATGAATTCTTTGGAATCCTGGGGGAACCGTTACTCGGGGCGACCATAGGCTGCAGCTTCTCCCAGGCACCGGATAGATTCAAATGCTGACCAGACACATTTGACAAGAGTCCTCAGAAACAGTAGAACAGTAACATTTAATGAGGCATGGCCAGTGCAATTTAAGTGTCTCTTTGAGCAACAGGCTCCAGTAACAACAGTACAATCTCCTTCACAGCACAGTAGTACACAGTCTATCCAGTAGCACAGTACAGCACAGTTTTAATGCATACACAACCACAGGCTTTTCCTTCACAATAGTACATAGCATTTTTTATCCTGCATGGAAATGGAGGGGGGTAGAGTTTGATGAGGAAGATGATCCCTATGACAGGATTACTTCCAGTCCTTATCTTTCTGCCCGATAATACTCAACACTGTTCGCTCAGTAAGTCTATCTGACCTGTGTTTAGCTTCCCTCCTGACCTGAATTCTGTTCATTTGCCTTCTGTGAGAAGCAGATCATACACCACCTTTCTCTTCAGCTCTAGCCAGAAAGTAAAAAACTTCCCCACAATCCCCCTGGGGCTTTACTAAAACACTCCCTGTCTCCTGTGACTGTGTTAACCCCTCTATTTGCTGGATGCTTTTGAAACAACAGCACTACTTCTGCATGTCACACATGTAAAAAAAGGTATTTCCAAAATATAACATATAAAACACTTTCATGATAGTACTGGTGATACTGATCTGGTCCATCTCCTGCAGAGGTGTCTGAATTTATGCAGATATTGAACAAAATTTATCTTAGAATCAATAACAACTACAAAGTTTATATTCTGCCTGAAATTGTGGTTTGCATTTGGGGAAAAAAATGAATAATATACAAAAGATCATTATTGGGCAGTAATTGTACACTATATGCATTATTACTAGGCAAGGGAGTATTTTGACAATATCCTAATTTTTATGCAGATTTTCCAACTCCAAGCTATATAAACTTGAATGCTTATTGAATTAAGCAGATCAGGTGATGTGTATTTGTGTAATGAGGGAGGGTGTAGCCTACAGATATCAGGATTATTAACTGCCAAGGATTTGGGAAGAATCAAATGTGAAGTGACCACGAACCCATTATCCTCCAGTGCTGTCGTATTTCATTACTGCAACCTCCCTAGAGGGACCAGAAGTACAAATAGTTTAGTGCTCAGAGACCTGGCAAATGTAAGGAGGGTTAAAAGCTAACCAGAACTGAACAAGACACATAAGGGTATGTGCTCACGATCAGTAATTGCTGCGGATTGGACGCAGCTCAAGTTGTTACAGCGTAGTGGATGGGTTTTGTAGAAATCCCATGTCCACAATGCGTATCTTGGCACCTGCAGCTCACCCGAGGAAACTGACATCTTTCCAGAGAGCAACATGTCAGTTTCTCTGGCGAGTCCGCATGCGGGCTTTCCCATAGACCTAACCTCTATGAGGAAAGTCCGCATGTGGAAAAAAAAATGGTGCTGCTCACTAGCATGTGTGACTCAATATTGAGCACAGGTAGTCATCTAAACATGTAGGGAGGCCGCACATAGCCATCTATACACAGCGGGAGGCCGCACGTAGCCATCTATACACAGCGGGAGGCCGCACGTAGCCATCTATACACAGCGGGAGGCCGCACAGCGCCATCTATACACAGAGGGAGGCCGCACGGTGCCATCTATACACAGCGGGAGGCCGCACGGCGCCATCTATACACAGCGGGAGGCCACACGGCGCCATCTATACACAGCGGGAGGCCGCACGGCGCCAACTATGCACAGCAGGAGGCCGCACGGCACCATCTATGCACAGCGGGAGGCCGCACGCGCCATCTATGCACAGCGGGAGGCCGCACGTAGTCATCTATACACAGCAGGAGGCCACACGGCGCCATCTATACACAGCAGTAGGCCGCACGGTGCCATCTATACACAGCAGGAGGCCGCACGGCGCCATATATACAAAGCAGGAGGCCGCACAGCGCCATCTATACACAGCGGGAGGCCGCACGGCGCCCCCCCCAGAGACAGCGGGAGGCCGCACGCAGTCACGCACACACAAACATATACAGACATATACAAACACGCATAAACACATTTGAAACACAAAAATACATATAAACAGACATCACACAATGATATCTGCCTGCACACACACACACTCACTCAATCACACATACACACACTCACTCTCACACATACACACTCTCTCTCACACACACACTCACACACAGACACACACACACACAGACTCACCATCCCCCGGTTCGGCTCCAGTCCTGCTCCTCTCCGGTGGTAAGTAGAAGTGCAGGGCGCGCACTGCGTGATGTCACAGCTAGGAAACACGGCCGCGCACAGGGCCGTGTCTCCTAGCAGTGACGTGGCCAGGCCAGCACAGGGAAGTTAACTGCTGCAGTGCTAGCCCGACCGGAGAAGAAGCAGCGTCCGTGCGCCGCTGCTGGGGGAGCGGTCCGGGGGCCCCCCGCCACTGTCTGCCAGTATGTGCCGCGGCGCCGCACATATAATGAGGGCAATCTGGCCATAGACACCCCGGAGTCTTGGGCCCCCTGGAGCCCCGAGGCCCCGGGCGGTAGTCCGGATTGCCCTCATTATAATCCGCCTATGAGTGTGACTTTAGGATCATTTATTAATCCTTTAAGTTGAAAAGGAGGTCAGCATTAGCATTTTTATCCACATATGGAACCATTACTTAATAGTCATTTGTATATAGGGGCATAAAAGAGGTATTTAAAAACTGCATTTGCACTTTGTAGCATATTTGCAGTGGAAAATTTTGCATTTTGCACTTTGAAGCCTACTTGCACCTTTTGATATGGGGACAGGTGTAATATAATATTAGAATAGCAACTGATGGAATATAAATAAATATATATATTAAAATTATAATTGATCAGCCTGGGGCTGGTGGTGTATGTAATTTGAAAGTACCTGAATTTTATTTTTAATGTATTTTAAATTATTTTAAAATAAAAAATATTCATTTTAAAATTATGTTAATTATTGTGTATCTACCTACTCTTGAAACTGGTGCGACAGCACGCGGGTTTCTCATTGCAGCTATATGTTGATTGGGAAGCTATAATTTTGGACCGTATTGGAGTGCAATAACTCCATGTTGTGCAAGACATTTTGTAACTTTTCAAAGCATTTTACAAGAGATTTCTGGCATAATCAGTTGAATGAATCAGGGCATATGACTTTGCACAGCTCCTGTGCCTTATGGGAAACTCTTAAAGAAGTTGTCCAGTACTTTATATTTCCCCCCTAATGTATCCCCCTGGGGCCCCTAAGGATTTTTGTAAATACCTTACTTTGCTGTTTCTGCCTGTGAGCGGCGCTATCCTTGGCCGCTCACAGGCATCAAGTAACCCCTCGCTGACGTCACGACAAGTGAGGCGTGACTCAGTGCTGGGGTCCCCGAGGTGGCTGCTGGGTTGTAGGCAGGTTTACCCCCCGCGTCACACCCAGCATCCACCGCGCGCTTTCCCAATGAATTGGGAGAGGCAGAGCGCTCAGTGGATGCTGGGTGTGATGCGGAGGATAACCCTGCCCACAGCCTGGCATCCACCATGGAACGCAGAAGACAGAGACCCCCGGCTGCTGCCAGCACTTGTCGTGACATCAGCGGATGTCAGAGCCGGCTGCAGCCGAGGGTCACGTGATGACTGTGAGCGGCCAGTGGTAGCGCCACTCACTGGCAGTATCTGCAACGTAAGCTAATTACAAAAATCCTGAGAGGCCCCGGGGGTATACATTGGGTGGGTAATATAAAGTACTGGACAACCCCTTTAACACTTTAACTTATGCCCATGAGGCAAAAAATTACCTAACAACTGTCACCTATCTTATAACTAAAATCTTTCTTGGACTATACTAAAACTGAATCCTATTTTTCTAAACTGCAAGTTAAAATGGTAAAGAGAGAGCTGGCTGCTTAATGAAACTCACATATAAGCACAATATAGCACAGAAGTGCAATGTTAGTGGTCTGAGAGGGCAATTTCCCTCACTATTTTATTTCATTGAGAGAGCAAACCTACAAACTATATGTAGCTGGTGGATTCTGCAGAGTACCACTAAATATTTGACTTCCATGCTACATTGTGGTTATATGTGATAGTGTATTTACAAGTAGGATTGTAGTTTGTGAGTATCATTAAGTAGGCAGCTCTCTCTTTGTCATTCTAACTTGTACTTTAGAGAAATATCATTCAGTTTTACTATTGTACAATAATGATTATAGTTTTACTAGCTATTGGACCTGTTCTATGTCTGGGTGGCGAGCATTTTTATTGGTACATTTCCGGCGCCATTTTTTTTAAGACACTGTGTCTGCAAATTTGTAAATACAGTTTCTTCAATAAAATGGCGCCGGATAGCGTGGTATGGGCATGCGGTGACTCCGGCGCCATTTTATTTAAGTAATGTACTACAACATCAACATATCAGTGTGCACGCGGCGGCCATAGGGGTAATGGAGATGGGCGGTGCATGTGCACTGCTATGCTGACATTGTAGTACATTACTTACATAAAATGGCGCCGAGTCAACGAATGCGCATAACACGCTATCCAGCGCCATTTTATTGAAGAAACTGTATTTACAAATTCGCAGACACAGTGTCTTAAAAAAAATGGCGCCAAATAGTCAGCGCATGCGCACGCTCTCCGGCACCATTTTATTGAAGTATTGTTCTATAAAGTTAAAGTGATCCTGTCATCAGAAATAACGCTATTAACATGCAAATATGCGGTTAATCTTCAGGCTAATAGTGTTATTATGCTGCCCAAAACCCGCACGCAGGCAATCGGTTTCAGTCATGGAGGCGAGGGCGGTGCCGATTCGGTCACCGCTTTGAGTATACAAAGTGTCCCCTGTAACCGCGCCCCCGGCACTGACTGACACTGGCTCTACATTGAGGCCGGCTGTCAGTAAGGGCTGGGGTTACAGCGGCTGCTCTGTATTCTCAAATCAATGACTGAACCAGCGCTGGGTCAGGCTCCATGACTGAAACCGAATGCTCCCCCATCCTGGTATATGCTCCTCCATCCTGGTATATGCTCCCCCATCCGGGGCCCCCCCATTCTGGTATATGCTAGCCCATGCTGCTATATGCTCCTCCATCCGGGGCCCCCCATCCTGGTATATGCTCCCCCATCCTGGTAAATGCTCACCCCATCCAGGTCCCCTATCCTGGTATATGCTCCCCCATCTGGGGCCCCCCATCCTGGTATATGCTCCCCCCATCTAGGGCCCTCCATCCTCGTGTATGCTCCCCCATCCTGGTATATGCTCACCCCATCCAGGTCCCCACTATCCTGGTATATGGTCCCCTTATCCGGGTCCCCCATCCTGGTATATGCTCCCCCATCCTGGTGTATTTGTGCCCCCATCCTGGTATTTGTGCCCCTATCCTGGTATATGCTCCCCCATCCTGGTGTATGCTCCAGCGCCATTTTATTGAAAAAACTGTATTTGCAAATTCGCAGACACAGTATCTTAAAAAAAATGGCACCAGATAGTCTCTCCGGCACCATTTTATTTAACCATTGTGCTGCAAAATTAAAGGGATCCTGTCATCAGAAATAACACTATTAACCTGCATATATGCGGTTAATCTGCAGGTTAATAGTGTTATTATGCTGCCCAGAGCCCGCATGCGGGCATTCGGTTTCAGTCATGGAGGCGGGTGGTGGTGCCAGTTCGGTCACAAAGCATCCCCTGTAACTGCGCCGACTGCACTGGCTGACACTGGCTCTAAGTTGAGGCTGGCTGCCAGTAAGGGCCGGTGTTACAGCGGCTGCTCTGTATTCTCAAATCAATGACTGAATCGGCGCCGGCCCAGGCTCCATGATTGAAACCAAATGCTCCCCCATCCTGGTATATGCTACCCCATCCTGGTATATGCTCCCACATCCGGGACCCCCATTCTGGTATATGCTCCCCCATCCTGGTATATGCTCCCCCATCCAGGGCCCCCCATCCTGGTATATGCTCCCCCATCCTGGTATATGCTCACACCATCCAGGCCCCCCATCCTGGTATATGCTCCCCCCATCTGGGGCCCCCCATCCTGGTATATGCTCCCCCCATACAGGGTCCCCATCCTTGTGTTTGCTCCCCCATCCTGGTATATGCTCACCGCATCCAGGTCCCCATCCTGGTATATGCCCCCCACCATCCTGGTATATGGTCCCCTTATCCGGGTCCCACATCCTGGTATATGCTTCCCCATCCTGGTATTTGTGCCCCCATCCTGGTATATGCTCCCCCATCCTGGTATATGCTCCGCGATCCTGGTCCTCCATCCTGGTATATGCTCTGCAATCCTGGTCCCCCATCTTGGTATATGCTCCGATATCCTATTCCCCCATCCTGGTCTTCCATTCTGGTATATGCTCCCCCATCCTGGTCCCCCATTCTGGTATATGCTCTGCCATCCTGGTCCCCCATTCTGGTACATGTTCTGCCATCCTGGTCCCTCCTTCTGGTACATGCTCTGCCATCCTGGTCCCCCATTCTGGTACATGCTCTGCCATCCTGATCCCCCATCCTGGTATATGCTCCGCCATCATGGCCCATGCTCCCTCATTCTAGTCTCCCATCCAGGGTATTTGTGCTCCCATCCTGGTCCCCCATTCAGGGTATTTGCGCACCCATACAGGGTATTTGTGCCCCCATCCTGGTCCCCCATCCAGGGTATTTGTGCCCCAATCTTGGTCCCCCATCCAGGGTATTTACACCCCCATCCAGTATATGTGTGCTCCCATCCAGGGTATCTGTGCCCCCATCCTGGTCCCCCATCCAGAGTATTTGTGCCCCCATCCAGGGTATTTATGCCCCTATCCAGGGTATTGGCGCCCCCATCCTGGTCCCCCATCCAGGGTATTTGCACCCCCATCCAGGGTATTTGCGCTCTCATCCAGGGTATTTGTGCCCCCATCCTGGTCCCCCATCCAGGGTATTTGTGCCCTCATCAAGGTCTCCCATCCAGGGTATTTGAGCCCCCATCCAGGGTATTTGCACCCCCATCCTGGTCCCCCATCCAGGATATTTGTGCCCCCATCCAGGGTATTTGCGCCCCTATCCTGGTCCACAATGCAGGGTATTTGTGCCCTTCATCCAGGGTATTTGTGCCCCCATCCTGTTCCCCCAGCCAGGGTATTTTCGCCCCCATCCAGGGTATTTGTGCCCCCATCCAGGGTATTTGCACCCCCAGCCATGTCCCCCATCCAGAAAATTTGAGCCCCCCATCCTGGTCCCCCATCCAGGGTATTTGCGCCCCCATCCAGGGTATTTGTGTCCCCATCCAGGGTATTTGTGCCCCCATCCAGGGTATTTGCACCCCGATCCAGGGTGTTTTCTCCCCCAGCCTTGTCCCCCATCCAGGAAATTTGAGCCCCCCATCCTGGTCCCCCATCCAGGGTATTTGTGCCCTCATCAAGGTCTCCCATCCAGGGTATTTGAGCCCCCATCCAGGGTATTTGCACCCCCATCCTGGTCCCCCATCCAGGATATTTGTGCCCCCATCCAGGGTATTTGCGCCTCTATCCTGGTCCACAATGCAGGGTATTTGTGCCCTTCATCCAGGGTATTTGTGCCCCCATCCTGTTCCCCCAGCCAGGGTATTTTCGCCCCCATCCAGGGTATTTGTGCCCCCATCCAGGATATTTGCGCTCCCATCCAAGATATTTGTGCCCCCATCCTGGTGCCCCATCCAAGGAATTTGTGCCCCCATCCAGGGTACTTGCGCCCCCATCCTGGTCCCCCATCCAGGGTATTTGCGCCCCCATCCAGGGTATTTGTGCCCCCATTCAGGTCCCCTAACCAGGGTATTTGTGCCCTCATCAAGGTACCCCATCCAGAGTATTTGCGCCCCCATCCGGGGTATTTGTGCCTCCATCCTGGTCCCCCATCCAGGGTATTTGTGCCCCCATCCAGGGTATTTGTGCCCCCATCCTGGTCCCATGTCCTGCCTGCTCTGCTGTTCTTCAATCCATACAAAAAAATCTCAAACACTCCTACTCACCTTTTCCCCTCTTTTGCAGCGCGTCCTCGATCTCCGGTGAGGCTCGATTAGCGTGGCTCCGGACTTTAAGCCTGCACATACGGCACTGTCCGGCGCCATTTTGTTGAAGACACACTGCAAATGTGTCTTCACTAAAATGGTGCCGTATGAGCGATATGCACATGCGCCGATTCTGACACCGCACTCCTCCGGCCTCCGGCCCAAACAGAGGCGCCGCGGCAACACTCCTACCGGTCAAGTATGTACTTATGGTGCGGGAGATCGTGGTATGCGTTCAGTGCCTTCCCTACCGCACTTCAAGCTCATTTGCGCTTCTTCTCGGCCTACAACCTGTAACAGAACTGCTAATTCCCTCACATCTCCTGCAGTCTCTCTCACCTGTGTTCACCACTCACCTGACTAAAATATTTAACCTCTCTCTTTCTTCAGGTATCTTTCCTTCCTCATTTAAACATGCCATCATAACCCCTTTACTTAAAACGTCATCCCTGGACAAGAACTGCAATGCTAACTACAGACCTGTCTCTAATCTTCCATTCATCTCTAAACTCCTTGAACACTTGGTCTACTCCCGTGTAATCCGCTGTCTCTCAGATAACTCTCTTCTTGACCCTCTACAATTTGATTTCCGCTCTTTACACTTCACTGAAACTGCACTCACTAAAGTCTCTAATGATCTACTAACAGCTAAATCCAAAGGTCACTGCTCCCTGCTGATTCTCCTGGATCTCTCTGCCACATTTGACACTGTGGCTTTCCAGCTCCTCCTCACTATGCTCTGCTCTATAGGCCTCAAGGAAACCGTTCTCTCCTTGTTCTCCTCCTATCTCTCTGACCGCTCCTTTACTGTATCTTTTGCGGGCTCCTCTTCCTCTCCTTGTCCCCTTACTATCGGGGTTCCTCAGGACTCAGTCCTAGGCCCCCTGCTCTTCTCTCTATCCACTGCCCCTATTCGACAAACGATCATCAGATTTGGGTTCCAGTATCATCTCTATGCTGACGAAACCCAATTACACACTTCTTCCCCTGACATCACCCCTACCTTAATACAAAATACCAAGGATTTTTTGTCTGCTGTCTGTAACATCATGTCCTCCCTCTATCTAAAACTGAATCTCTCCAAAACTGAACTTCCCCTCTACTAATTACCTTGGAGGGTCCAACCATAACTGCCAAGCAGCATGGTCGCTGCCTTGGGGTCATATTCAACACTAAACTTTCCTTTATTCCCTATATCCGATCACTCACCCGCTCTTGCCACCTGCATCTTATAAACCTCTCCAGAATCTGATGGTCTCTCACCTTTGAAACTGCTAAAACTCTTACTGTCACTCTTATTCACTCTCATCTGGACTACTGCAACTCTCTCCTGATCGGTCTTCCTCTTACCAAACTTTCTCCTCTCCAATCCGTCCTGAATGCGGTAGCCAAGGTCGTATTTCTGTCCAGCCGCTTCACCGATGCCTTTATCTTGTGCCAGTCATTACACTGGTTACCCATTCGCTACATGGTCCAATATAAACTCATCGCTATCACCCACAAAGCTCTCCACAGTTCTGCACTGCCTTATATCTCCTCTCTCACCTCTGTCTCATCTCTGTCTCTGTCTACAAATGACCTAAGACTAACATCCCCCATAATCCAAACCTCACACGTCCATCTCCAAGACTTCTCTCGTGCTGCGCCCGTTCTCTGGAATGCACTACCCCAGATGATCCAACTGATGCCTAGCACCCACGTCTTCAAGCGCGCTTTAAAAACACATCTCTTTAAACAAGCTTATCACCTCAACTCAGTAAACTAACTTTCCCCTGTTCCCTCCTTCTAAATATTATTCAGAATCTGCTCCCTACTATTCATCTCCACATGCTCCATGCACACGATAACTGCACATAATACTTGATTATTGCACTTAAACATATTGGCTGATGATGGGATCATATAGCTTTATATGAAAATCCCTATTATAATTGCTAGACCTGAAATAGCAAGCACTTTTCACCTATTGTGTCACCCCATTTCCTTGTAGATTGTAAGCTTGAGAGCAGGGACCTCACTCTTAATGTAACTGTTTAAACTGTCATACCTATTGTTTTTCAGTGACTTTGGATTCAGGGAGTTTGGAAGGGAGGACTTAGGACTGAATTGCTGACTGTATTTCATTCTTTCTTTACTTTACTTTTTACTTAATTAATCCACCTGACCTACTTATCTGATTCCCCCGTCCATACTTGATACTTAACTGATCCCCCGCCGATATCTAATTGATACACTTGCACATCCCTAATTGATCCCCGTCCATACACCTATATATAAATAATTGTGTTTTGTACTTGTATATATATACTGACTGTATCCCCATATTTAGAATGACGTCCATTTTGGCCGGAGACGTGCAGTGTACATCTTGCGCAATGTATGCATTCCGTGAGCAACCGCTCGAGGATCCATACTGCTGCGAGAGATGTGAGCATATCGTGCACTTGGAAGCCCAAATTCTGGATCTAAGTGCTCAGATAGCGGTACTGAGGAGCATCGACAACATGGAACGGAGTTTGCTGCTCACCGAGCAGACACTCAATGGGTCAATACTGGGGGTGGAGCATTGAGGGGAAGTGCAGGCTGAACAGGCAGGGAGCTGGATAACAGTTAGGAGGGATAGAGGGAAGAAGTATAGGAAGGCTGGTTCAGAACCGGCATTATTGGAGCACGACAGATCCTCTGACTGCCGGGGGAGTGTATGCTCCAGTAATGAGGGGGAGGGGGGAAGTGTAGGGCAGGCAAGACAGGTTCTGGTAGTGGGTGACTCTATTATTAGGGGGACAGACAGGGCAATCTGTCACAAAGACCGGGATCGCCGAACGGTGTGCTGCCTCCCTGGCGCTCGAGTCCGGCACATCGCGGATCGGGTTGACAGGTTACTGGGTGGGGCTGGCGAAGACCCAGCGGTCATGGTCCACATCGGCACCAATGACAAAGTGAGTGGTAGATGGAGGGTCCTTAAAAATGATTTCAGGGACCTAGGTAGGAAGCTTAGGGCAAGGACCTCCAAGGTAGTTTTCTCAGAAATACTACCAATCCCGCGAGCCACACAGGAGCGCCAACGGGAAGTTAGGGAGGTGAATAAGTGGCTAAAGAGTTGGTGCATGGCAGAAGGGTTTGGGTTCATGGAGAACTGGGCCGACTTCGCGGTCGGCTACAGGCTCTACCGTAGGGACGGGCTGCACCTCAATGGGGAGGGTGCAGCGGTGCTGGGGAAGAAGATGGCTAATAGGTTGGAGGAGTTTTTAAACTAGAGACGGGGGGGGGAAACCAAGGAAATAGGTGGGATGTGAGGCAAGCAAGGGGGAAGGGGAGAAGTGAATATAATGAGGGTGGAGAGGGGGGTGGGGATAGTACAGTTAGATCGTTAGAGAAGAATAGGATGCTAAATAACCCCAAAGTTTTATCTTGCATGCTGACCAACGCAAGAAGCATGACCAATAAGGCGGATGAGCTGCAGGCGCTTATATCGGAAGAGAGGTATGACATCGTAGGTATAACAGAGACTTGGCTAGACGATAGCTACGACTGGGCAGTAAATTTATTAGATTATAGTTTATTTAGAAGGGACCGGAAACAGGGGAAAGGCGGAGGAGTCTGCTTATATGTAAAGTCATGTCTAAAACCCAGACTAAGGGAAGATATAGGAGAGGGAGAAGAGGGGGTCGAGTCCATGTGGGTAGAGATAGAGGGAACTAAAAATAATAATAAAATATTACTGGGGGTCTGCTATAAGCCACCAAATATAACAGAGGAGAATGAGAATCTGCTATTAGGACAAATAGACAAAGTAGCAAAACATAATGAAGTGATTGTAATGGGGGATTTCAACTACCCGGATATTGACTGGGAAACAGAAACCTGTAGATCTCAGAAAGGAAAAAGGTTCTTGACAAATATCAAAGATAATTATCTCTCCCAACTAGTGCAGGAACCAACGAGAGGGAAGGCCGTGTTGGACTTAATATTGACTAATAGGCCTGATAGAATAACTGAGGTACAGATAGGGGGGCACCTAGGTAATAGCGACCATAATATTATCGACTTCAAAATGCCCTTCAGTAGGGTTATCAATAAGGGAACAACAAAAACATTAAACTTTAGGAGGGCGAAGTTTGATCAGCTGAAAGAAAGCCTTCAACTTATTGACTGGGACAAAGTTCTTAATCAAAGGAATACGAATAGTAAATGGGAAACCTTCAAAAGAATTCTGAATACTCAGTGCAAGAGATATATACCGTATGGGAATAAAAGGGCCAGAAATAAGAGGAAACCAATTTGGTTGAACAAGAACGTAAAAGGGGCGTTAAATAGCAAAAAAGAGGCATTCAAGAGATTAAAACAGGAAAACAGTAAGGAGGCACTAATGTGTTACAAGGAAAAAACGAGAACCTGTAAAAAACAAATAAAAATAGCGAAGGAGGAAACAGAGAAACGTATTGCTAGGGAAAGTAGATCAAATCCCAAACTGTTCTTTACGTATATAAATAATAAAAGGATTAAATCGGATAATATTGGACCGATAAAAAGTGAGGAAGGCAAAATCATAGAGAAAGATGAGGATAAAGCTAATCTATTAAATAATTTTTTTTCGACAACTTTCACAAAGGAAATCGAACTAACAGGAGAAATGAGAAGTGACAAACTTAATCCTCCACTAAGTATGACAAATCTAACCCAAGCTGGGGTACAGAAACGCCTCAGTAGCATTAAAATAAACAAATCACCAGGACCTGATGGCATACACCCACGGGTACTAAGGGAACTAAGTAATGTGATAGACAGACCGTTATATCTTATATTTAAGGACTCTGTTGAGACTGGGTCTGTGCCACTTGATTGGCGACAGGCGAATGTAGTGCCAATATTCAAAAAGGGAGCGAAAAGTGACGCCGGAAACTATCGGCCGGTGAGTCTGACGTCCGTTGTGGGCAAAATTTTTGAAAGCTTCATTAAAGAGGCAATTACGGAGCATCTTGATGCTAATAATCTTTTAATCCCGAACCAACATGGATTCATGAGGAATCGCTCCTGCCAAACAAACCTGATTGACTTCTACGAGGAGGTTAGCTCTCGAGTAGATCAGGGGGAACCAGTGGATGTCGTGTATCTCGACTTCTCAAAATCGTTCGATAGCGTGCCACATAATAGGTTGGTATACAAAATGAGAATGATGGGGCTGGGGGAAAATGTCTGCAAGTGGGTAGCTAACTGGCTAAAGGATAGAAGGCAGAGGGTGGTTATAAATGGAATATACTCAGATTGGGTAAGCGTCACTAGTGGGGTACCACAGGGGTCTGTACTAGGCCCAATGTTATTTAATATCTTTATTAACGACATAGTCAACGGGATAAATAGTAAAATATCAATATTTGCAGATGACACAAAGTTATGTAAAACAATTAATACAAAGAGGACAGTGCAGACCTACAGAGGGATTTGGATAAGCTGGGTAGGTGGAGCATTAAATGGCAAATGAGGTTTAACGAGGAGAAATGTAAGGTCATACATATGGGAAGGAAAATGGAAGTCACCAGTACTCACTGAATGGGAAATCATTGGGGAATTCAGAGATGGAGAAGGACTTGGGCATCTTGATTGATAGCAAACTAAATTGGAGTGCCCAAAGTCAGGCCGCTGCTGTAAGGGCAAACAGGGTAATGGGATGTATCAGAAGAGGTATAGCTGCAAAGGATGAGAACATTGTTCTTCCACTGTACAAAGCACTGGTCAGACCACACTTGGAATACTGTGCTCAGCTATGGGCCCCAATATATAGAAAGGATATAAATGAGCTTGAAAAGGTACAAAGGAGGGCAACAAAATTAATAAAGGGAATGGAGGGACTGCAATACCCAGAGAGGTTGGCAAAACTAGGACTATTCAGCCTGGAAAAGAGAAGGTTGAGGGGGGACATAATAAATGTGTACAAATATGTTAGGGGACAGTATAGAGATCTTGCCCGGGATTTGTTCAAAAGGAGGGATATTACGGTAACAAGAGGGCACTCACTAGGACTGGAAGAGAAAAGGTTTCAGCACCAGCATAGGAAGGGGTTCTTTACGGTAAGAGCAGTGAGAATATGGAATTCACTGAGTGAGGAGACGGTAATGTCGGATTCACTACACCAGTTCAAGCGGGGACTGGATGCATTTCTAGATACCAGGCAGATTTCAGCATACACTTAAAAATAAAATAAAATAGTAGGTTGATACAGGGATTTATTCTGACTGCTGGTTTCAGAGTCGGGAGGGAATTTTTCCTCAGGTGAAGATTGGCCAAATCATTTGGGGTTTTTGCCCTCCTCTGGATCAACTTTAGCAATTACAGAACTAACAGGTCGAACTTGATGGACCCAAGTCTTTATTTGGCTTTACAAACTATGTTACTATGTTACTATGTTACCTTGTATCAAATTTATTGTCTGTACATGTCCCCGCTGTGGTAGATCTGCTCACTCGGCTGCACATGGAGGTAGAAACGGAACACTGTCTCTTTAAATTTTCATTTGGTTTATTAAGTGGCATAAACCAATGTAGAGTTCATGAAAAATGAACACAGTCCATCGGGCATAATGGCAAAACAAAATAAGAATGTGTTCTGCAAAGTCCTTGTACCAGCCGGGTCCGGTCACTCAGGATTAGCAAAAAAACACACAGTTCAGGTTAGCAGAAACAAACACAGGTTCCTCTCTCTGGAGCTGGCCTCTAGATACTGACCACACCTGAGTGTCAAGGCTAGCTACCCCTGGCTACCTCCCACCCTTTACAATGGTCATTCACAAAAAAACACTCCATTTTACTATGGACTTAACCCCTCTCAACAAATATCATGCTGGAGGAAACTTAATGGTTTTAGTTCACTGAAGCCAACAGCCTCAGGAAAACATATCTCCCCTCCAGCACTTAACCAGTGACTTTGTCACATATCCCCCTCCCCTGCCCAAAGCCGGGGGTCTTGGCACCTTCACTCGCTAAACAGGGAAGTCTGGAGAGGGCATTTGCGTTTCCATGTAGTTTCCAGGGCCTGTGCTTTACATGAAAATTAAAGTCATGTAGTGCTAAAAACCACCTTGTCACCCGGGCATTCTTCCCCATCCTTTCCCTCATCCATCTAAGGGGTGCACGGTCTGACATGAACCTGAACTGCCCACATGATGGCCAAGCACTCCTTTTCCACAATAGCATAGTTTTTTTCACAAGCTGAAAGTTTTCTGCTTAGATATAACACGGGATGTTCCACCCCATTTATTTCTTGAGACAACACGGCTCCTTCCCAGACTTGTGAGGCATCCGTCTAGAATATGAACCCTTATTGAAGTCAGGGGCTTACACAGAGCGAGCTTCAATTCCTGGAACGCCATCTCTGCCTCAGAAGATCAATTGGCCATTGCCGTCTTTGTACCTTTCAGTAAGTCAGTCAATGGTGTGGTTATGATGGAGAAATTCGGGATAAACCGCCGATAGTACCCCACCAGTCCTAGAAATACTCGAACCTGTTTCTTGGAGGCCGGTTGCCAGCAATTCTGGATTGCTTCCACTTTCTTTACTTGCAGCTTTATTTTGCCCCATCCGACAATATAGCCCAAGTACTTCACCTCTTCTTTCCCCATAGCACACTTCTTCGGGTTAATGGTAAAGCCGGCCTTCCGCAGAACCGCATGGACCTTCTGTAGGTGACTTTCCCATTCTGGGCTGAAGATCACGATGTCGTCTAGATAAGCGGCAGCGTACTTCCTGTGTGAGACTAGGATCCGGTCCATGGCCCTCTGGAAGGTAGCTGGGGCTCCGTGCAAACCGAACAGCATCCGGGTGTACTGAAAACACCCGTCGGGTGTAGAGAAGGCAGTCTTCTCCTTGGCACTTAGCCACAGGAGGATTTGCCAGTACCCTTTTGTTACATAGGTCCAGGGTGGTGATTTACCTGGCTGGCCCTAGCCTTTCAATAAGTTCGTCAACCAGGGGCATTGGGTACGCATCGAATTCAGACACTTCGTTTAGCCTTCTGTAATCGTTACAGAACCGCCACTCTCTGTCCGGCTTTGGCACAAGCACAATGGGGCTGGACCAGCCGCTCTTTGACTCCTCGATGACACCCAGGTTCAGCATTCTCGGTACCTCCTTGGAGATTACCTCGCAGCGGGCCTCGGGGATTCGATACGGCCTCTGGTTCACAACCGGCGTGCACCCTGGCAACTCCGAGAAAAGGTCTTGGTTTCGCTGAAGCAACTCTTGGCACTGTTGCTTCTAGGCCACTGACAGGGTCTCTGCTATTGCGACATCCTCGGCCTTGGCTTCAAGATGGGCCTCCAGGCAGATAGGTTCCACCAGGGTTTGAGCAGGTTAATGTGGTATACCTGGTACGGCTTTCTTCTTCTTGGTTGATGAATTTTATAATTGACTTCACTCAATTTCTCGACCACCTCATACGGCCCTTGCCACTTGGCCAGAAATTTACTTTCACCCGGGGGTACTAATACTAATACCCGGTCTCCAGGGCTGAATTGTCTCAGCCTTGAAGCCCGATTGTAGACCCTCGCCTGGGATTCTTGTGTCTGTAGGAGGCTCTCCTTCACAATTGGCATCACCCTCGCGATCTGGCCCTGCACTTGAGCCACATGCTCGATGACGCTCCGGTGGGGTGTAACCTCTGCTTCCCAGGTCTCCTTCGCTAAGTCCAGAAGTCCCCAAGGGTGCCGTCCGTATAGCAGCTCAAATGGTGAGAATCCCATAGAGCTCTGGGGAACTTCCCTAATGGAGAATAGCAGCTATGGCAATAGGCAATCCCAGTCTCGCCCATCCTTCTCCATGACCTTCTTCAGCAAAGACTTCAAGGTCTTTTTGAATATTTGAAAGTGTAGGAGGGGTGGGTAGGAGAAGGAAGGAAAAAGGGGGAAGGAAAGATGAACTCTTGCAAATGGTCATAAATGGTAATGGAGGTCAAATCACGGAGGGGAGGTAATGCTGAGATGCATAACTAATTGGAAGGTCCTGTGTATGAATGCAGCGCAGCCCCGACGCGCATTTCGGACGGCGAGTCTGACTCGCCCCCTGGGCCGTGGGGCACTCGGATCCGGGCAGTAGGGGAACGATGGGAGTAGTAATGGCAACCCGGTTCCGTGGCTCAGGGTGGTCAGGCCAGTGGTAGTCCGTTATGTGCTGTTGATTATGTCCGACTACGCCACCCGTGGATTTGCGGTCATTAGGAACCGCCGCTGCAAGGCAGACCGCTGGGGCTGATGATGTATGCAGCTGGGATGGTGTGACTCCCCACGGGAAGAGTGCGGCCCCAGGGCAGAATAATGGATGGT
This sequence comes from Phyllobates terribilis, assembly GCF_046119375.1. NCBI lineage: Eukaryota > Metazoa > Chordata > Amphibia > Anura > Dendrobatidae > Phyllobates > Phyllobates terribilis. The sequence continues at coordinate 529,462,228 of NW_027362762.1, read as the reverse complement.
GGGAGTGATGGTGGTGAGAGTCCCAGTGCCGTTAGTGCTGGAGGAACAAGGAGCACACAGACAACAGGTTGCAGTCCAGGGTCTTTACTAGAACAGGTAAACTGACCCACAAACAGTCCCGGCTAGGAGGGGACCAGGATGTCTGAGAGCAATGGGGAAATTGGCCCTGGTCAGGGTGAGGGTGTAGGCCTACTGTGCTTTCTGCGCTCCTTCTGGCTATCTCATCCTGATAGGGTAACAGCCCACATTTCCGAGCTTTCCGTGTACTCTCGCCTGTATGGCCTGCGACGTGGGTTCCTTTCTGCTCCCGGCCTGGTACGGCTTTACTGGTCCCTTCTGTTGTGGCAGAGCCTCCAGGCTTCTTAGGCCAAGGAATATACAGTCCCTTGCGGACTGGTTATCTGCTGTAGGATGTGGAATCCTCCCAGCCTCAGACACCAAAGTCTGGTAAATTAAGTCCTTTATCTGCCAAGACAGGCTCTCTTCGCCTCTTGTCTCTGGCTTGTGGCTCTTCTACTGCCACACTTCCTCTTAGGTGCAATACAACTTTCTGTCCCTGCTCTCGGACACCTCTTTCTTCAGACACAGGTTGTCCAGTTCTCCCTAACCCTGCCCCCAGCACCAGCTTTTATAGGGGCAGCCTGCTCCCCCTACTGGCCTGAGACAGGAGGTACTGCATGCTAATGTTCCCCTGACTAGAGAACCTCCCCCTTGCTCTCAGACACAGCTTTATTACATTTTGTGGCATCCAGACCAGGGTGACACAAGTCCTTCCTCAAAACTTTTACTCTGGACTTAACCCCTCTCAACAAATAACATGCTGGAGGAAACTTAATGGTTTTAGTTCACTGAAGCCAACAGGCTCAAGGAAATATATCTCCCCTCCAGCACTTTACCAGTGACTTTGTCACACCGCTTAATTGTAAAGTGCTGCGAATATGTTGCTGCTATATAAATAAAAATTATTATTATTATTAGACTGCGCAGGCGCATTGCACTTGCACAGTCTATAGAGGCTTTAAACAGACGGACATATCCCTGACTATATTGTAGATGATAAGTTTAAGTTGTTAGTGATTTTTGCATTAGATTATAGCTGTGTGTCTTTTCTATTTGCTTATGGAAACACATAGCATGTTCTAAGATAAAGATACTATTTTGGTCAGAATATGAGATGGTTTTAACAAAAGTATTGTTTGACATACATTATATTAATTTCTGCTTCTGGTAGGGCTTAAAAGGTTTGCAAAGATGGCAAACTTTGGAGCCTTTGTTAGCTTCCTGGTTGCCATATTCCATTTTGCATTTGATTGTTTTATGTGGGTAGGTAGTGTGTGTGTGGGGGGGTATATACATTATATAATAATTATTTGTCTATAATTGGCAAATGTAAACATTTGTTTACAATGAAATAGGCATATACAGTACTATGCAAAGTTTTAGGCAGAGAAAAATAGTGCAAAACATGCTTTAAAAAATAGAAGGGTTAATTTATTTTTATTCAATTAACAAAAGGAAAATTGAGTAAACAAAAGTTAAATCTAACTCAAATTAACATTTGGTGTAACCATCCTTTGTGTTGAAAACAGCATTAACCCCTTTAGCCCCGAGGGTGGTTTGCACGTTAATGACCAGGCTAATTTTTACAATTCTGACCACTGTCACTTTATGAGGTAATTACTCTGGAACGCTTCAACGGATCCCCCTGATTCTGAGATTGTTTTTCGTGACATATTGTACTTCATGATTGTGGTAACATTTCTTGGTGAAAATTTTGAAAATGTAGCAATTTTCTAAATTTGAATTTTTATGCCCTTAAATAAGAGAGATATGTCACACAGAATAGTTAATAAATAACATCTCCCACATGTCTACTTTACATCAGCACAATTTTGTGACCCGGATGTTGTCATGACGACATAGGGTCATCATGGCAACATCCTGGAAGCCGCGGCAGACAGCGTTGGACGCCGGCAAGAGAGGTGAGTATCGCAATCACCTCCCCTTGCCCCCGCAATACTGCGATCGACTTCATATTGTGGGGGTTAATGTGCTGGGGGTGGTGCGGGACCACTCCTAGCACATAGCACCGGGTGTCAGCTGTGACAATCAGCTGACACCTGGCGGCGATCGCGCCCGCACAGCCTGTGTGCGTGTGAAATCAACAGGGCGTACTAATACGTACCTGGCTCTTAAGTCCCAGGAGCGCAGATACGTATTAGTACATCCTAGGCTTTAAAGGGGTTAAATCATCAATTCTTCTCTCAAATTCTTTAAAATTTTGACTTATCTGTCCAGTGTACATGCTGCCATTATCCGCACTCCAGTTCCCATGTTTTCATCCATAATTGAGTCATTCGGCCTTATTTCCATTTAGAAGGTATGGGTTTTGGCTGCAATTCTTCCATGAAGACCTCTTTTGGCTTCACATTTCCAACCAGTAGATGGGTGTAGATTTTTCCTATTGGTTGTTGCCAGTTCTGAATTGATAGCACAGCTAGATTTCTTTTGATTTTGAAGGTAGTAAGCATGATGTACTAAGTTTCCTTGGCCAACCACTGTGTCTATAGTCTTCTACGTCGCCCATTTCTTGGTGTCCTCAAAGAAAGAAATAGAAGCAGATACTTATCTATCATGCAATACCATTAAGGAGGCATCTGACTAGCTCAAAATTTATTCTGCTTCAGGACAGCGACCCCAAATATACAGTCAATGTCATTAAGAACTATCTCAGAGTAAAAAAGGAACAAGGAGTCTTAGAAATGATGAACAGTTTTGATGGTGTTTTGAAGGCAAAGGGTGGTCATTTGACTTATATTTCTCTTTTGCTCATTCTCTTTGCATTTTGTTGATAAAAATTAGCTGTTAAAGCCCCACTCCAGTGACTTTTTATTTTTCCCTTTGATAGAAATCATGTGTGTAAGCAAAATGGTGGTAGTAATGTTACCATCTTTTCCCGTTTTCAGCTGGTCTTTGATGTCACGTGACTGCATTTGTGACCTGCTGAATCACACAATGGTTGCTGTGTTGATTGGAGGTCACTTTTTGAATTTTCTCTATGCAAATCAATGAGACTTAGAATAAGGCTAAAGAGCCTCGTTCTGAGTCTCAGAGACTTACATTTAGATTGTGACCTGTGTTCCACACAGTGAGCCGGCAGACATAATGCTGGACCAGAGGGACCAAAGTGCCGCTGAAACCAATAAAACACTGAGACCAGTTAGTACTGTATGTTACTTTTACACACATAATCCATTCTTACTTTGCAGCATTTTTTCCACACCTGCCTAAAACTTTTTCACAACACTGTAGTTGAGCCCATTTTTTTAATACAGTTGAGCAGACATTTTTTAATTGAAAGTGTACCTTTGTAAATAATAACTACTCAATTACATGCCCAGGATATTGTGGGAATAGAGTTTAACCCATTTACCCCCAAAGGCTGTTTGCACCTTAATGACCAGGCCAATTTTTACAATTCTGATGACTGTCATTTTATGTGGTAATAGCTCCGGAATGCTTCAAGCAATCCCACTAATTCTGAGATAGTTTTTTGTGACATATTGTACTTCATGATAGTGGTAAAATTTCTTCGATATGACTTGCGTTTATTTGTGAAAAAATGGAAATTTGGCAAAAATATTGAAAATTTGGCAACTTTTAAACTATGAATTATTATGCCCTTAAATCAAAGAGATATGCAACACAAAATACTTAAATACCATTTCCCACATGTCTACTTTACATCAGCACAATTTTTGAACATTTTTTTTTTGTTAGGAAGTTATAAGGGTTAAAAGTTGACCAATATATCATTTTTACAACAAAATTTACTAAACCATTTTTTTAGGGACCACATCACATTTGAAGTGACTTTGAGGGGTCTGTATAACAGAAAATAATCAAAAATGACACCAAGAAGTTTATAAACCCTTCAGGTGCTTCACAGGAATTTTTGAAATGTGGAAGAAAAAAATTAACATTAAACTTTTTTTCACAAAAATTTTACTTTAGACCCAAAGTTTTTTATTTTTGCAAGTGTACTAGGAAAAAATGGACCCCAAAATTTGTTGTACAATTTCTCCTGAGCATGCCCCTACCCCACATATGGGCGAAAACCACTGTTTTGGCACACGGCTGGGCTCAGAAGGGAAGGAGTGCCATTTGACAGTTTGAATGCAAAATTTGCTGGAATAATTAGCGGACGCCATGTTGTGTTTGGAGAGCTCCTGATGTGCCTAAACAGTGGAAACCCCCCACAAGTGACACTATTTTGGAAACTAGACCCCTTAGGGAACTTATCTAGATGTGTGGTGAGCACCTTGAACCCCCAGGTGCTTGACAGAAATTTATAACATTGAACCGTGAAAACAAAAATTTCATATTTGTCACCCAAAAATGTTCTTTTAGCATCAATTTTTTTATTTTCACAGGGTAACAGAAGAAAATGGTAAACAAAATTTGTTGTGCAATTTCTCCTGAGTACGCAGGTACCCCATATGTGGGGGTAAACTGCTGTTTGGGCACAAGGAGCAGCGATCGCAGCATTTAGGGTGTTAAAGTGTCGGGAGCGGTGCGGGCACCGCTCCTGGCACTGAGTGCCGGATGTCAGTTGTCAGAATCAGCTGACACGTGGAGGCAATCACACGTGCACAGCCTCTGTGCGTGCAAAATCGCCTGAATGTATCTATACGTCCCTGGTCAATAAGTACCAGGCCACAGGGACGTATGGATACGTCTCATGTCAGAAAGAGGTTAAGGCTTTTTGTTCACTTTTGACTTAGATCTATTAATGCTCTTTTAATAATGGAAGCCATGATGGATATAATGAGCATGATTTCAAACATCAGTATTTTATTTCTTTACAATTAGTTTTTCTGGAAATATATAGTAGTAATTAAATACACACAAAAACATTTTACACCTATCAGGAAGCCTAACGATTTAGTAGGGGTCACTTTGTAAACAGCAGTGATGAAGGAGTGAAGTTTATTAGCGGGGACAGAGATGAATGACAGCTCCATCCCAAGGTGCTTACAGAAAGCTCTCCAAAACCTGGAAATAAATTGGGAGCCTCAATTGGAAACAATATTCATAGGAACAAAATGTAGTCCTACCACCTGAATGAGAAAAGGATCTACCATCTCCTGAGCATTGGGCAGCTTGGTGAAGGGAATCAAATGGCATTATTTAGAAAATCGGTAAACAATTACCCAAACCAAACAGTGGTCATGCCCTTGAACTTTGAGAAATCAGTTATGAAATCCGTAGATATGTGAGATCAAGGCCCTACAGGTATAGGCAGGGGTAACAGCTTCCCTGCCAGGGCGGTTTGAGGGACTTTGTTTCTAGCGCAAATGTCACATGTCTTAACATAGGCCTCTGCATCCTTACCCAAGGACGGACACCAATACCCTCTTGTTTAAAAGATGACACGTACCCTTGATGCCCGGGTGACCCGCAGTGAACAGAGTCATGGCACTCTCTGAGCAACTCCAAGCTCAGGTGCACAAGAACAAACAATTTTCATGGGGTGTACAAGACGGAGCCAATCCCAGTGCCTTAACCACCTCCCAGGCCACATTCACTGAGGACACCACAACCCCTTTGGGAAGAATGACATCAGGCTCAATGACTGCAGACTGGATGGGACAAAGACTTAGAAAGAGAGCATCCACCCATACATTCTTGGTCCCAGGGAGGTAAGAAATATAAATATTAAACCTGGTAAAGAACAAGGCCCATCATGCCTGCCTAGAATTTAATCTCTTGGCATTTTCTAAATAAATCAGCTTCTTATGGTCCATAAGTACAGTAAATGGATGTTTAGCCCCCTTGAGGAAATATCTCCACTCCTCCAAAGCTAATTGAATGGCGAGAAGTTCTGAGTTAACGTCATAGTTCAGCTCTGGAGGAGAAAAAGGCGCATGGCCTTAAATTAGCAAAGGTAGGAGACACCTGGGAGAGCACCCACCCCTATCTCAGAGATGTCTATCTCCACCACAAGAGACCTATTAACATCTGGCTGAGACAGAACAGGAGCAGTAGGAAAAGACCTCCTTGATAGTGTTAAATGCCTTAATAGCAGTAGGATCCCAGTTAGAGACATCTGCCCCTTTATATGTAAGATCAGTAAGGGGTTTCACCACCTTGGAGAACCCCCTGATAAACCTCCTGTAATAATTAGCAAAACCCAAGAAATGCTGTAAAGGTTTGAGATTGCATGGTTGGAACCAATTGAGCATGCTTTTACAATCCCCGGGTCCTTCCGAAACCCCCCAGGAGTAGAGGATAACTCCAAGGAAACCCAACTCTTGCACCTCAAATACACATTTCTCTAGGTTAACATACAAGTGATGATCCTCCAGTCTTTTGAGAATGGCGCACACATGGGCCGTATGTGTCACAAAGTCCTTGAAAAAGATGAGAATATCATCAGTGTAAACAATGACACAGATGATCCAGCCTGGTGAACCAATTAGCCCCAACAACTTGGTTAAACAGATAGGGAATTAGTGGAATGGGGTACTGGTTACATACAGTACTACGATTAAGCTCCCGATAATCAATACAAGGATGCAAACCCCCTTCCTTTTTGGTAGCAAAAAAAAAAACCTGCTCCTACAGGGGATTTGGAAGGGCGAATAAGCCCATTAGACAAATTCTTCTTAATATAATCTCTCATGGCGAGTCTCTCAGGTTCTCACAAATTAAAAATTCTACCCCTCGGCAATTTTGTCCCCTTATAAAGGTGGATGGAACAACTACAAGTTCTATGCAGTGGCAGCTTTTGTGTGGCCTCCTCAGAAAATACATGTGGAAACGCTGCCAAGTCCCAAGGGACCCGTGAAATGGAGCCCATCACCTGGAACTACAGAGGCATACTGTGAGACCGACACCTGGAGGACCATCTGACAATATCCCCTCCCTCCCAGTCAATAATAGGGTTTTGAACACGAAGCCACGGAAGACCCAAAACCACTGCAGCAGAAAGTTCCTGTTGGATGAAAAACGATACCTCCTCCCTTTGAAAGCAACCAGTGGTGAGGGACACTGGCTCTGCAGTACACAACACAAAAATATGATTAAGAGGAGAATTATCCAAAGAGGACAGCTTTATAGAAGCATCTAAGGAGATCAGGGTAACTTCCAGTTTCTTAGCTACAGCGGCATCCAAAAAACTTATATCAGCCCCAGAATCCACAAAACCACAATCCTCATGAGGTTTATCAGAACAAGAAACAATTGGCAAAAGTAATTTTTTCATATCTAGGGGTACTTGAGCACCTAGCTGAGTAGCCCCCGTCCAACTAGGTGCGGTCGTTTCCCACTGGCTCCAGGCGTGGGCACTCATGGACCAGGTGACGTGAAGAGCCACAGAGAAGGCATGCCATCTTTGTTGTTTCAACTTTCTAGAGGTATCCACTTCGATAATCTGCATGGGTTCACCGACGATCTCCGGGAATACCAAGGAAGGGGGTAGGTCCCGTCGAGAAGGTAAGTTTTCCCCAAGCCGTTCTCGTCTGCTCCTGTCCAGACAAACTGCTAAAATCATGGTGGCTTCAAGAGACCCCCTGGAAGAGTGATGGACCAGCATATCCTTAACTTGATCATTCAAACCAGCCAGGAAGGTACTGCGGAGAAAGGCATCATTCCATCTCTATAGGCCATCTCCGAAACTAGGAGAATAATCCTACTCAGTGAGGTCTCCCTGGTATATCGACCTGAGGTTGGACTCAGCTAAAGCTGCACGGTCTGGTTCATAATAAATTTTCCCTATGGCCTCAAAAAAATCATTACTCAATGAATGAATGAGTGAATAAGGTGGTAATGAAAAAGCCCATGACTGAAGGTCCCCTCTAAGGAGAGAAATTATGAGGCACACCCGAGTCTTTTCATCCCCAAAGGACACCGGACGGCGTTGAAAATAGAGTTTACACAATATAATACCCCAGGGGCAACTATCTACACTGTCAGAGTTTCTTTCTTTACTCTCTGTATCTGACAGGGGTCTGACCTCGTGTGCTACGTGTCGACCTACGTGGTACTGGTGTTATGAACTGCTACAAGCACTAAGGAAAGAAAGGAAAACTGTCCCTACAATAGGACTAAGCTGATTTCATACGATACAGTGGGGGACCTGTTCCTTGTGAACAGACCCGCCTAAGTCCTCGGCTAGTCTGAACGCAGACCTATAGATATAAGAAAGGGGTCCCTACAAGAACTAAAGACTGGGATATAGATGGACACCTCCTAGCAGAAATTGTAGCAGAGCAAAGACAAACAAACAAAAAGTACTAGAGGTCCAAAGACCAAGCAAACTACAGAATTAGGTACAAGGCACCTGGCTAGCTTAAGAGTAAAAGAAACACTGAAGTCCAGCAAGGCTAGAAGGGCGGAGCTGGATTATATAGACAGAAAGTCATGTGACCAACAAAATAGAAAAAGAACTAACAGGAGGGTTCTAACAGTACCCCCTCTTCTATGAGGATCCTCCGGATCCTCCAGGCCCAGGTCTATCAGGAAACCTCCTGTGAAACGCTCCGACAAGTCTAGGAGCAGAGACATCATCCGCCTTTACCCAGGAGTTATCCTCGGGACCGAAACCTTTCCAAGAGACGAGATACTGCAATCTCCCTCTATGCCATCTAGAATTAAGAATGCGAGAAATTTCATATTCACAGTCTTCCACCACCGGAGGAACAGAGACAGTGGCGTCCCTATCCGAAACATCAGCTTTTTTCAATAAGGAAACATGAAACACCGGATTAATCTTCCAGGAGGTGGGAACCTCCAACCTAACAGCAGATTGGTTAACTACCTGAAGTACCTTAAACGGCCCTACAAATTTCGGGCCCAATTTCTTAGAAGGAATCCTCAACCGCAGATTCTTAGAGGACAACCAAACCATGTCACCAACCGTAAACAAAACCTCTTGACGTTTCCTGTCAAAGTACCTCTTAGATTTTTTGTTAGCCTCTTGAAGGTTACAACGTACATCAGTCCAAACTCTCTCCAAATCACCGGAAAAATTCTCCTCCTCCGGCACAGCCGATACCAATTTGGAGAATGACCCAAATGACGGATGTCTCCCAGTACAACAAAGAAAAGGAGAACACCCAGCAGAAGAGGATGTATGGTTGTTAAGAGCAAATTCAGCAAGTGGCAGAAACTCAGACCACCCCTCTTGATTGTCAGCCACAAAACAATGTAAAAACTGTTCAACATCCTGGTTCTTTCTTTCTGTCTGTCCATTAGACTCAGGATGATATCCAGATGAAAATGACAAATGAACTCCCAACCTGTCACAAAAGGCACGCCAAAAACGAGCCACGAACTGAGGTCCCCTATCGAAAAGAATGTCGGTAGGAAAGCCATGGAGTCTGACAATTTCCTTAACAAAAGCCTTAGCGAGTGTCTTAGCGCAGGGCAGTTTGATGAAAGGAACCAAGTGACATACCTTGCTAAAATGGTCCACGACCACCCAGATGACAGTGAAACCCTCAGAGGCAGGAAGGTCAGTAATAAAATCCATAGCAAGATGCGTCCAAGGTGCACTAGGAACCTCCAGAGGGCAAAGCAACCCCGCAGCAGGAGCATGTGAAGGCTTAGATCTAGCACACACAGTACATTGACGCACCCACTTAATGACTTCCTTCTGCCACCCAGGCCACCAAAAACTGCGACCTACAAGTCTCAGTCTCAGAAATTCCTGGATGACCTGCCAACCGAGACTCATGACACTCCACAAACAAATCTCTCCTAAAGTTCCTAGGCACAAACAACCTCCCATGGGGAGTGTTAGACGGGGCATCCTCCTGGGCTTTCAGAATCCCATCTTCCAAAACGGAGTCCAATGCTGCTATCACAACACCTTCCTGTAAAATTCTCTCCTCCTCCTCGGTACCAACCATGGGAGAAAAGCTGCGAGATAAAGCATCAGCTTTTACATTCTTGGTACCCGGGATGTAAGTAACAGAAAAATTAAACCGCGAAAAAAAAAGTGCCCACCTAGCCTGACGGGCATTGAAGCGCTTGGCAGCATCAAGATAGATCAGATTCTTATGATCAGTGAAAACCTGAATGGGAAATTTAGCACCTTCCAAGAGATGACGCCAATGTTCAAATGCGAGTTTAATAGCCAGCAATTCCCAATTACCAACATCATAATTAAGTTCGGTCTCAGAAAATTTTTTTGAAAAAAAAGCACAGGGATGCACTCCATCCTTGTTTTCCTGAGACAAAACCGCCCCGACCCCCACCGAAGAAGCATCAACCTCGACCAAAAAAGGCTTGGTCTCATCAGGCTGCATAAGGATGGGGGCAGAACTGAACCTCTCCTTGAGATACACAAAAGCTTCAATGGCCTCCGTAGTCCACTGAACCGTATTCGCACCCTTCCTGGTGAGATCGGTCAGCGGCTTAACAATTATACAAAAATTCTTAATGAATTTTCTGTAATAATTGGCGAAACCCAAAAATCTCTGTATCGATTTCAAACCAAAAGGCCTAGGCCATTCCTGCACCGCCTGAACCTTCACCGGGTCCATCTCAAAGCCCTCGCTGGAGATAATGTAGCCCAAAAAACTAATTCTCTGCACAGCGAACTCACATTTCTCTAGCTTAGCAAAAAGCGAATTGTCACTTAACAACTGCAATATCTCATGTATGCTCTGCCAATGAGACTCCAGATCCGGCGAATAAATCAAAATGTCATCCAAATATACCACCACATTCTTACCGATCAACGGACTTAGGATGTCATTAATAAAGTTCTGAAAAAACGCTGGAGCATTGGTAAGACCAAAAGGCATAACCAGATTCTCAAAATGACCCACCGGAGTGTTAAAAGCAGTTTTCCATTCATCACCTTCCTTCATTCGTAACAAATTGTATGCCCCCCGGAGATCAATTTTAGAGAACCACTTGGCCCCTACTAACTGGTTGAAAAAGTCAGGAATTAATGGCAGTGGGTAGGAATTGCGTACGGTAATTTTATTAATTTCGCGAAAGTCCAGACATGGACGTAAACCGCCATCCTTTTTTTTTTACAAAAAAAAATCCAACAGCCACAGGAGACTTAGAATGTCTAATGTGACCGGCGGCCAAGCGTGTCTGTATGTATTCCTCCAAGGCCTTTCTCTCAGGGATAGTCAGATTAAATAAGCGACTCTTGGGAAGAGTAGCTCCAGGGACAAACTCAATGGTGCAATCATAGTCCCTATGAGGAGGCAAAACTTGCGACTCCTCCTCAGAAAAAAACTTCCAAAAATCCTGAATAGGTACAGGTAATTCCCCTCTTTCCACAGCAGCAATGCGACCGTTACAACATTTATCATGACACTTAGGACTCCAAGACTTAATTTCATGGGTAGACCAGTCCAGTACAGGATTGTGCAATTTTAACCAAGGTAACCCCAAAACCACTGGAGAAGGCAAGTTATTTAATACCGCCAAATCCAAATTCTCTTGGTGAATACCATTAATGGTGAGGGGAAATTCAAAAACCTTGTGAGTAATATATTTCAAAGGAGAGCCATCAACAGCAACCACAGAAATAGGAGATGACAAAAGTTTGGATTCTAATTTAAATTTTTCCAAAAATCCCTTATCAATCACTTTGAGTGTAGAACCACAATCCACAAATACCCGAAATTCAATCAATTCCTCCTGAAATGAAGTGCTCCCAGAAAGAGATACTCCCTGTGAGTTTAAACAAGCTATACAGTCGTAACTGACCTTTTTTTTTCCTTTGCTCAAACGAAGCACACAGTTCTTAATAAAGTGGTCAGATTTACCGCAATAAAAACATAATCCCTTAGCAAACCTGCGGTCTTTTTCCTGAGAATGGGGTGACATCGCCCCAATCTCCATCGGTTCTCCACCTTCCGAGCAGATCCTCTGAAAACTAGGAGCTGCCATAGCAGTAGATTTCTCTTCATTAATCCTAGCACGCAGTCTCCTGTCCACACGTATAGCTAATTGCATTGCCTCCTGCAAGGTTCCAGGTGTTGGGAAGACAATCAGCAGATCCTTAACCCTTTCACCTAGACCAGCAAGAAACAGACATTTTAATGCCGAGTCATTCCATTCCACTTGGGCCGACCATCTTCTGAAGTATGTACAATAATTTTCCACATCACCTGATCCCTGCTTCAAACGTCTTAATTCAGTTTCAGCAGATGAGACTCAATCAGGATACTCATACAACAACCCCATAGCAGAAAAAAAATCTTCCACTGATCTAAAACACGGATCATTAGGTTGGAGAGAAAAGGCCCATCCCTGCGGGTTCATTGCGCAAAAGTAACATTATAAACCCAATGCGCTGTGATTCATTCCCAGAGGATCTGGGTCTTAAACAAAAATATAATAAACAAGCGTTTTTAAAGGAAAAAAAATCTTGCTGTTTACCATAAAAAAAATCTGGCAGTCCTACCTTTGGTTCCACAAAATGCGCTCCAGGACAGCTACTCACGTGTTGCTGGAGCTCGGCCACCTCCAAAGACAGTCCCTGTAGGCGATGAGCCAACTCCTGAACCAACACCATGCTGATATCTGGATTTCTTTCCTTAGAGTGTTTTATTTTTGTTTTGGGCTGGACTTACTGTTATGAACTGCTACAAGCACTAAGGAAAGATAGGAAAACTGTCCCTACAATAGGACTAAGCTGATTCCCTACGATACAGCGGGGGACCTGTTCCTTGTGAACAGACCCGCCTAAGTCCTCGGCTAGTCTGAACGCAGACCTATAGATATAAGGAAGGGGTCCCTACAAGAACTAAGGACTGGGATATAGATGGACACCTCCTAGCAGGGCAAAGACAAACAAACAAAAAGTACTAGTGGTCCAAAGACCAAGCAAACTACAGAGTTAGGTACAAGGCACCTGGCTAGCTTAAGAGTAAAAGAAACACTGAAGTCCAGCAAGGCCTGAAGGGCGGAGCTGGATTATATAGACAGAAAGTCATGTGACCAACAAAATAGGAAAAGAACTAACAGGAGGGTTCTAACAACTGGGATGCGTGAGGCACTAGTATTTGCACTACCTCCCATTCTGTCAGTTCTAAGTGTTGGGGAACTGCAGGGTTGCCTTAACCTCCCTACGGGACTGGCAAGTATACCATTGGCTGGGCCTTCTTGCTCTGCTCCAACCGGGAATCCTTCTTGAGCAGGCTCTTCTGAAGCACTTAAAGATTCTACTTGCTGTGGAGGGTCTTCTGGCTGTTGAAAGAAGTGGATCACAGGTATTATTACTGCTCCTCCTAGTTGAGGCCAATCTGCCGGGAAATCTCCTAAGTCAGTATGGAGTACTGCTTCTCTAGGCTCCTCCGGTACGGTGAGAGGCGCTTCTTCTTGGGGCTTTAGCTGGTCTGGACACAACTTCAGATGGTCTCTAGATACTGTTGCAGTCGTTATTCCTCCGTCTTTACTAATCAAACAGGTCTTCTTGTTATCAAATCTTGAATTTAACACAGTGTAGGGTTCTCTCTCCCACTGGTCATCAAGTTTGTGGTTTCTCCTTTTCCTTTTTAACACTACCTCTCCAGGCGTGAAGGGTTCTGCTGGTGCACCTCTATTGTATTGAGCTTCCTGCTTATCTCTCACCCGAGTGAGACTGTCTTTGACACAGGCCTGTACTCTTCTGTACTGCTCCTGTCTAGAGATGAGCGTTGTTCTACTTCTACTCGAACTGTTCGCCAATCTCAAATTCGAGCTGTTTTGGGCGGTGTTCGAGCCGTTCGGCGAACACGAACGATTTGAGAAAAATTCGGCTGTTCGAGGTTATGTTCGATAACTGTTCGTGCACCAAAATCATAACTGGATTTTTTCTCAGTAATGATGAAAATTAATGTTAATACGCAGTTTGAGATCTCCATTTTTTTTTCTCTTTCCCGCATTTGCAGTGGGGAGGTGCAGTCTGTCAGCCTATCAGCAGCGCACACACGGAGCGAACTGCTGTTTTTCACACAAGCAAGGGCATGTGTCATTGGCAGTGTATGTCACATGTCCTTGCCCTATAAGACCAAGCCATTTTCCCCGTCGCCACCATTTTCTCACTGCTGCAGCTGCGTGTTAGACGGCACCACTGTTGCTGTGTGCGCTATACCTTGTTAATTTCAAGCCAATTTTCGCACAAATCTACAGATAGCTTGGGAGTAGGGAATAGTTGTGATTGCAGTCCTTTTAAGGACTAGGTTACAGCATTTCCTACGATTTTTATCCGGCAGGTCTGTGCTTTTAAATAGATAGATTGTGGGAGTAAAGACTAATTGTAATTGCAGTCCTTTTCAGGACTAGGTTACATCAGTTCCTATCAGTTTTTGCCAGGCAGGTCTGTGCCAGTGCTGTGCAAGTTTTTTTCACAGCATTTGGCTGAATCTAGCAAAGCTAATCCTTTTTGGCCTATTGCAGAGTGTGTTAGTCAGTGGAGTAGCCTATCTGTGTTGCAAGATATACCACCTGTGTATAGAATACCAATTTTTTTACTGCACCTAGTGAAGTAAAATCTTTTGGGCATAGCATCATTCTATTAGTCCATCTATACTGACCTCCATCAGGTTGCAAATTGAATATAATTTTTTTCTGCATCTAGCACTGAAAAAATATTTGGGCTTCTAGCAGTGTGTGGGACTTGTTCTATTAGTCCATCTATACTGACCTCCATCAGGTTGCAAACTGAATATAATTTTTTTCTGCATCTAGCTCTGAAAAAATATTTGGCCTTCTAGCAGTGTGTGGGACTTTCTCTATTAGTCCATCTATACTGACCTCCATCAGGTTGCAATCTGAATATATTTTTTTTCTGCATCTACCTCTGAAAAAATATTGGGCTTCTAGCTGTGTGTGGGACTTGTTCTATTAATCCATCTATACAGACCTCCATCAGGTTGCAAACTGAATATATTTTTTTTCTGCATCTACCTCTGAAAAAATATTGGGCTTCTAGCTGTGTGTGGGACTTGTTCTATTAATCCATCTATACAGACCTCCATCAGGTTGCAAACTGAATATAATTTTTTTCTGCATCTAGCTCTGAAAAAATAGTTGGCTTTCTAGCAGTGTGTGGGACTTTCTCTATTAGTCCATCTATACTGACCTCCATCAGGTTGCAAATTAAAAATAATTTTTATCTGCATCTAGCTCTGAAAAAATATTTGGCCTTCTAGCAGTGTGTGGGACTTTCTCTATTAGTCCATCTATACTGACCTCCATCAGGTTGCAAATTAAAAATAATTTTTATCTGCATCTAGCTCTGAAAAAATATTTGTTCTTCTAGCAGTGTGTGGGACTTTCTCTATTAGTCCATCTATACTGACCTCCATCAGGTTGCAAATTAAAAATAATTTTTATCTGCATCTAGCTCTGAAAAAATATTTGGCCTTCTAGCAGTGTGTGGGACTTTCTCTATTAGTACATCTATACTGACCTCCATCAGGTTGCAAATTAAAAATAATTTTTATCTGCATCTAGCTCTGAAAAAATATTTGGGCTTCTAGCTGTGTGTGGGACTTGTTCTATTAGTCCATCTATACTGACCTCCATCAGGTTGCAAACTGAATATAATTTTTTTCTGCATCTAGCTCTGAAAAAATATTTGGCCTTCTAGCAGTGTGTGGGACTTTCTCTATTAGTCCATCTATACTGACCTCCATCAGGTTGCAAATTAAAAATAATTTTTTTTCTGCAACTACCTCTGAAAAAATATTGGGCTTCTAGCTGTGTGTGGGACTTGTTCTATTAATCCATCTATACAGACCTCCATCAGGTTGCAAACTGAATATAATTTTTTTCTGCACTACCTCTGAAAAAATATTTGGGCTTCTAGCTGTGTGTGGGACTTGTTCTATTAGTCCATCTATACTGACCTCCATCAGGTTGCAAACTGAATATAATTTTTTTCTGCATCTAGCTCTGAAAAAATATTTGGCCTTCTATCAGTGTGTGGGACTTTCTCTATTAGTCCATCTATACTGACCTCCATCAGGTTGCAAACTGAATATATTTTTTTTTCTGCATCTACCTCTAAAAAAATATTTGGGCTTCTAGCTGTGTGTGGGACTTGTTCTATTAGTCCATCTATACTGACCTCCATCAGGTTGCAAATCGAATATAATTTTTTTCTCCATCTAACCCAGCCAATAGTTTTGGCCTAATACCACAGTTTGGCCACTCAGCTCTGCTCGGTTCCCATCCATTGTTTTTTTGTGCAAACAACTCCAGAGTTGTGAATTAGTTAACCACCAAAATGAGTGGAAAAAGGCCTGCTGCTGGTGGAAAGGGGAATAGGCGTGTTGGGAAGGGGAAAAAAGGTTGTGTCTGTGGGGTAGGTGTTAAAGCAACAGTAACATCTGCAGAAGAAAGACCATCTTCCAGCCAAACTAAAATGTCTACTTCTTTTAGCGGACAATGTGATAAGATCCCTTTCTTACGGCCACGTCAATCGCTACAAATTCCAGATGAGGCACAAAAACAGCAGGTGCTTCAACGGATATCAAGTGCTCCTTTAAGTGGGCTCTCCTCCACATCAACTTCAACATCACAAATACTCCAGTCCTCAAAGGTGTCACCCCAATCGCACTTGCTTCCTCACAGCTCCCAAATCTCCAGCTGCCCGTCTGAGTATGAGGTAGAACAGATGGTTGAGTCTGCAGAGCTGTTTACTCATACTATAGCCTGGGAATCAGAGGTCGACTCCAGCGCTTCTGTGAATCCAGACGAGGAAATGATCTGCACTGATGCCCAGAATCTTTATGAGTCAGATCCAGGACCAGACGCAGATGGTTCTGACCATAATGTAGACCCTCATTCCCAAACTGTAACTCCTGTTGGTGGAGACAATGAGGAAGACGATGATGAGACTCAAATACCTGATTGGAGCGACAACTTTAGTTTTTTGTCAGGGCAGGAACAGGTTGGCTCTGAGGACGACGGGTGTGATAACGCACAGGGTGATGATGATGAGGTTGGAGATCCCACTTACTGTCAACCCACAGTCAGCCAAGAGATGTGGTCAGCAGAGGAGGTGGAGGAAGATGCTAGTGACGACGAGGTCAGGTTGCGCCTTCCTGGACAGAGACGTAGTACTGGAAGCACGTCAACAACTGCATCCTCAAACACAACTCTGCCTCTCACCACAAGTCGTGGTGGCTCTTCAGGTCGCATGGGTGCTAAGCCCTGCATAGCCTGGGCATTTTTTCAGATCGATAAAGATGACCCAACTCGTGTTATCTGTAACATTTGTCAGCAAAAGCTAAGTAGAGGCCAAAAAATACATAGTTTGAGTACTTCATGCATGAACCGGCACATGGACATGAAGCATAAGTTGCAGTGGGAAGCTCAGTGTGCTACAATGCGGCCTAGCCGGCCGGGCTAACCACCGTCTGCCATATCTTGTGCATCCGCGGCCTCTTCATCCTCTGTGACTGGGGGGACAGCAGTCACACCTGTTTTGGGGCGCAGACCTGCCACCTCTTTACCCGCAACAGCCAGCGTGATTGGCAGGTCATCATTTTCTTTGGAGGTGGTAACACCAGCTGGTGTTGAGCGCTGTCCGACATCGATAGCACCACCTTTGGATCAAGGCAACCTAACATGTCCGCCTGCATCTTCCTCACAGACCGGCAGTTTGCCGGGGACACCCTTATCAACCCCGTCTAAGCACAATAGCCAGCCCTCGGTCCCTCAGATGTGGACAAGTAAAAGACCATTTCCTCCTAGCCATGAGAAAGCTAAGAGGTTGAATTTCACCATCTGCAAGCTATTGGCTACAGAAATGCTGCCTTTCCGCCTGGTGGACACAGAGGATTTTCGAGACCTTATGTCCGTCGCAGTGCCCCAGTACCAGATGCCCAGTCGGCACTACTTCTCAAAGAAAGGTGTGCCTGCGCTCCACCAGCATGTCGCACACAGCATCACCGCTTCTTTGAGAAACTCTGTGTGTGACAGGGTGCATTTCACCACAGACACTTGGACGAGTAGGCATGGACAGGGGCGTTACATGTCGCTGACTGGGCACTGGGTAACTATGGTGACAGCAGGACAAGGGGCTGCTGTCCAAGTCTTGCCGTCCCCACGAGTTGTGCGTCAATCCTCTTTATGTCAAAGTTCCTCCACTGCTTCTGCCTCCTCAACCTCCTCTCGGTCTTCCACCTGCACCCAAAGCCTGTCTGGTCATGCCACAAGCTTTCTAACTGTGCAGAAGGGATCCTGCACACCTCCTTACTATGTTGGCAGTAGGGCTCAACGTCATCAGGCGGTTTTTACTTTGAAATGTCTGGGAAATGTGAGTCACACAGCTGAGGAGTTGTGGTCAGCTCTGGAGAACCAATTTCATAAATGGTTGTCTCCACTGGACCTGAAACCAGGGAAGGTCGTGTGCGACAATGCTGCAAACCTGGGTGCGGCCCTTCGCCGGGGCAATGTCACACACGTGCCTTGTATGGCTCACGTGTTGAACCTGGTTGTCCAGCAATTTTTAGCCCACTATCCCAGACTAGATGGCCTTCTGCAGAGGGCACGGTCGCTGTGTGCTCACTTCCGCCGTTCGCATCCCGCAGCTCAGCGACTTACATCTCTACAGAAGTCGTTGGGCCTGCCACTTCACCGGCTAAAATGCGATGTTCCTACCCGGTGGAATTCAACTCTGCACATGTTGCAGCGACTGTGGCAGCACCGACAAGCTCTGGTGCAATACGTTCTGACGTATAGCCTGGGCCAACGAGATCCAGAGGTGGGGCAAATCACGCTGGAGGAGTGGTCTCAGATCAGGGACCTATGCTCCCTTCTGCACAGTTTTGAAATGGCGACGAAGATGTTTAGTGCTGACGATGCCATTATCAGCATGACTATTCCGGTGATTTACATGCTGGAGCACATGTTAAACAGAATTCGGAGTCAGGTGGTGGCACAAGAGGAGGTGGAGGAAGTAGAGGAGGAGGAGTTGTATGCGGAAGGGCTAACATCTGCAAGGTCCAGGCCTTTCTTACCAACCCTTCTGTCCGGCTGCCTCGGGCCTCCTCTTGGTAAACTTGGCGCCAGTTTCCCTGACCCTATGTGGTGCCTTCCTAGCGGGTGTAGCGAGGGGCTGCGCCACATAAAATGTCAGAGCCTCCGGTTTCTAGCTGAGGGTCGTTTCCTGCCTCCACTATTTTCGGGGACCGGTCTCCCCCTTTGGCCTGACCCCTCCACGCAGGTGGATTCGGGCGTGCGGTGGCGACTCGCCCGTCCGCACCCCTGGGATCCCTTCATTCCTCGTTCCTGGAGCTTTCTCCGCTCCTCTTCCTTCCTTCTCCCTCTTCCAGGCCTGGGCCTCTGTTACTAGGCCCGCCTCCGGAGCAGAGCTCATGCAGAGCCCCTGCTCCCTGCCACTTCTGCTCAGACTTCTCTGCACTGAACTAAGATGGTGCCCACCTTTTATACTCCCTTCTCAATGCACCCAGGAACTGCTTCCTCCCTGCTCCTGCACTACAGGGTTCCCCTTCCTCAGTGTTCCCTCCCCCCACTCCAGCCAGAGACAGGGACTGTCGTGCCCATCTCAGAGGCATATTGGTCGCCCTGCCCCACGGCAATGTGGTGTAATGCATGCAGGTGTTGGGTCCTGATCCACACTCCATCCTTACCTGAGAGTGAGATATCACACCTCTGGGTGAGGTGCAATACCTCTGTAGCAACCGAGCCCTCAGGGTGCTACAGTTCCATTTATCTTCAGCCTAGGTGACGTATTGTGATACAGGGCCGTGATTTTGGCTATAAAAGGGTCCCCTAGACCCCTACCCCAAGCTTTTTAAGAGAATCATATATGGCGTGCCAGGAGACTCTATGGAATGCTTTCTCAGCATCCAACGAGAGTATCTAATTACAAATTTTTAACTGCATCTAGCCCAGGAAATACTTTGTGCCTAGTAGCAGTGTCTGCTAGTCAGCGGATTATCCCGGCTGTTAAGCAAGCTACACCACCTGTAGTTTGGACACTTAATTTTTTCAAAGGAAATGCTTTGGGACCACGGGATACTCAGTGAAGAGCATCAGGAGGCACCCCAAGGCATAGGGGCTGGGACTGGCAGTAGGATGCCTTGCGGTGGACAGCCGAGCTCGATCCTTATATAAGCTTTTTAACTGCAGCAGCTTTAGTGGACGCTACTGGAGCTGGAATTACGCGGCTGCTGGCATGAGACTTGCCCTCCAATAGATCCTTGTAAATGGATTTAAAGTGTATTCATTCAAATTAGAGAGACAATTTAAATTAAAAAGCTTAGAGCTGCCTCCACCACAGGGGGGCTCGCTCGACCCACCAGCGGACAGGCACCAGTATTGGGAGAGGGGGGCTGGCCGTCAGGGTTCACCGCGGCTCTGGCACAAACCCGGCGACACGGAGGTGGCACGGGCAGGAGCGGACTGAACGTGTCGGCTTCTCACTTTTTGGATTTTAGAAGGGCATATTTGTGTCTCCCCCTCCTTTTACTCCTCCACCTCTTTTCTTTTCGCATGACTATATGTACTTGTCACTTTTCCATGTGTTAGTTGTGTCTTCTGAGCAGTTTGTCAGCTTTTGGACACCTTTGAAGGTGTTTTCTATGTGTTTCTATGTGTTTTTGTTTGCCTGCCATTGGTTTTAACGTTGTTCGAAGGTGTTCGACGAACAGTTCGACGAACAGTTCGGCGAACACACGGGTGTTCGACGAACCGAACCGAACTCGAACACTACGGGGGTGGCTCAACACTACTCCTGTCTGGTCGTGTCCCAGTCCTCAGTGGACATATCTGCTTCTGGTTCTACAACACCAAGCTCCAGGTACATGGGCAACTTTCCGGGTCTTGCTAGCATGAGATATGCTGGAGTGCAATTGGTGGAACTCACAGGTATGTGATTGTACAGATCTACCAGGTCAGGTAGTTTGTCTGGCCACTGATTTCTCTCCTCAAGTGGTAAGGTCTTCAGCAGGTCGATGACAATATTGTTCATCTTTTCACAGAGACTGTTTGTTTGGAGGTGGTACGGTGTAGTTCTTATCTTTTTACACCCGTACAGATGGCAGAACTCTTTGAACAATTTGGCCTCAAAGGCTGAGCCTTGATCTGTCTGCACCTGCTCCGGGTACCCATGGGGCCTGCAGAAATACGCCTGAAACGTCTTCGCTGCTGTCTCTGCCGTCAGATCCTTGACGGGGGCGACAACCAGGAACCGGGAGTAGTGATTCACCATGGTCAGGGCATTGGAATATCCTGATCTACTGGGTGACAGCTTGACATGATCCAGGGCCACGATTTCCAAGGGACGAGTCATCTTGATGAGTTGCAGGAGCGCCTTCTGGCTGCTGTAGTCTTTTCTTCTGAGGCTACAGGGTCCACAATTCTGGCACCACCTCTCAATGGAACTGCGCATTCCTACCCAATAAAACCGACACTTCAGCAGGGTTTCTAGCTTCTTCCAGCCAAAGTGCCCCGCCTGATCATGGTAGGCTTCCAACACCATCTGGATGTTTGTCTTGGGCACCACTATCTGCCATACCATCTCATGGGTTTTGGGATTGACGTACCTACGGCACAGCTTCTCTCTATAGATGAACAGCTGGCTCTTCTCATTCCACAGCTGCTTGGCTTGGAGAGACGCTTCCTTCTCCAGGGAGGAACCTTCCTGGGTTATCAGTTCTTTGATACGGCTGACAACCAGGTCACTGTCCTGGGTCTCCTTCCAGCTGTGGTGAGGCAGGGGGTTTAACGTCTTACCGTGATGCCTCCTGGAGGCTCGTTGCTCGTGGACCATTCCATTCCGATGAAAGGCAGGTAGTTCAATCTCCTCCAGGTCATCCACTTCTTCTTCAGTGTCTGACTGGTGAGGCATCCTGGACAGGGCATCGGCGTTGGCGTTCTTGCGGCCCGCCCGGTACTTAATAGTGAATTGGTAGTTTGACAGCCGAGCCATCCATCGTTGTTCCATGGCTCCTAACTTGGCTGTCTCCAGATGAATCAAGGGGTTATTATCAGTGAAGGCAGTGAACTTACTGGAGGCTAAGTAGTGCTTGAACCGCTCGGTGATGGCCCAGACTAGGGCCAGGAACTCCAACTTAAATCTGCTATAGTTCTCCAGATTCCGCTCGGTCGGACGGAGCTTCCTGCTTGCATAAGCGATCACCTTCTCTTCGCCATTCTGCCTCTGACTTAGGACAGCTCCTAATCCTTCGTTGCTGGCATCAGTATACAGCAGGAATGGTTGGCTGTAGTCAGGGTAGGCTAGGATCTCTTCGCCGGTCAGGATCTCCTTCATCACATTAAAGGATTCAGTTTGCTCCTTACCCCACTGGAACGGGGGGTTTCTGCCTCTCCCGGACTGTCCTACCAGGAGATCTTTGTATAGTCCTTCACAAACCTCCGGTAATACACGACTAGTCCCAGGAACTGACGTACGTCCTTGAGGCTCTTCGACGCCGGCCATTTCTGGATGGCAGTGACCTTCTGCGGGTCTGGTGCTACTCCCTCTAGACTAACGATGTGCCCCAGGTACTGTACCTTTCGCTTGAGCAGGTGGCACTTTGAGGGCTTCAGCTTCATCCCATACCGGGACAGCGACTCAAATACCTCTGCCAGGTGCTTCAAGTTGTCCTCATACATTTTGGAGTACACTATCACGTCGTCCAGGTATAGTAGTACAGTCTCGAAGTTGCGGTGTCCCAGGCAGCACTCCATCAATCTCTGGAACGTTCCAGGGGCGTTGCAGAGTCCAAACGGCATACTATTGAACTTGCAGAGTCCCATTGGGGTGGTGAAGGCCGTCTTCTCTCGATCCTCCTCAGCAACAGCCACTTGCCAGTACCCACTAGTGAGGTCAAGGGTGGAGAAGTAATTTGCAGACTTTAAGGCAGCCAGGAATTCCTCTATACGTGGTAAAGGGTATGCATCTTTATGTGTAATGTGATTTACTTGTCTGTAATCTACACACATTCTCATGCTTCCGTCCTTTTTCCTGACTAGAACTAGGGGAGCTGCCCAGAGACTACAACTATCCCTTACTACCCCTGCCTTCTTCATGTCATGCAACATCTCCTTCGTCTTCTAGTAGTGTGCTGGTGGTATAGGCCTGTAATTTTGTTTGATGGGTGGATGGTCACCTGTGGGGATATGGTGTTGAACCCCCTTAATCCTCCCGAAGTCAAGTGGGTGCTTACTGAATACTTGCTCGTATTCCTGAACCACCCGGTGTACACCCTGCTTCTGATGGGCAGGAGTGGTGTCTGTCCCAACATGGAGCTGTTGACACCAATCCTCCACCTGGGTTGTCGGGTCATTATCCTCTACTTCTTCTGGTGAGGTTAAGGACTCCGCCGTGTGTATGGAGTTGTTATTTACTGTGTACAGTTTGGCAACAGTGGCATAGCGTCGTAATCTAACCTCGTCCTCCCCATAGTTTAGGAGGCGTACGGGCACCCTCCCATTGCGTACATCCACTACCCCTCTGGCAGTCAAGAGTGTAGGTCTATGCTCCGAGCTAAGGGGCTCTACTACCGCCTGGTAGCTCCGTCCTTTGAGACCTATTGCTGCTCTACACCAAATCAGCATTTCACTCATCGGGGGAATCACAATGGGTACCGGGTCTGTCACTCGTACATTACCAATTTCACCGCCTGTTAGCTTTACCTGTTGCTGGTACATAAGGGCTCGGATCTCTTTCTGCAGCGCCCTTCTCTGCCCTGGTCTGGCAGTGTCAGCTATCTGTTGGAGCAAGAACAACACTTCTCCCAAACAGTTACTAACAATATTTGTGCCTAGTACCATATACAAGTCTGTATCATCAGGATTAGTCTCTACTACAATTAGTCCCTGGTCCTTCAGTTCGACTCTTCCCACCTTTACTGCCACATCCTTAACCCCGACTAGGTTAAGGGGGAGGCTGTTTGAGGCATAGACGGAAAGATTTGGATCTGGTGGGTGAAGTTCGTCTATGGACCAGAACCTCTTGTAGAGGACATCAGGCATGATGATTACCTGAGATCCTGTGTCCAGCAGAGCGGGTGTCGCGATGCCGTCCAGCACAATGGACAAGAAAGGTCTTCCTCCCACGAACCTGCGGTACCAGTTTGATGGGCCTGAAGGGTCAACTCCTGGGTGTCGGCCCTCGGCCCCAGGGTTTTCTTGTTTAAAGGACAGCTCTGGACGGCGTGACCTGTCTTGTGGCAGCGGTGGCAGACAGGGTCCCTCGGCGGGCGGCGTTGGTTGCTGGTCCTCCCAGGGGGTGGCGTTGTCCTCCTCCTCCTTCTCATCCAGGGGACATCCAAAGGGCTGTCGGCTAGCAGGATCCTTCCTTCTGCCTCGGGCTCCGTCCGCAGCTGCAGGGCACTCAGTACAGTGCTCAACTGACGCACTTCAGAGCGCAGGCTGTCCAGCTCACTAGGGGACGTTTCTGGAACCTTGGCTTCAGCAGCCACCGGGGAAAAGGTGGACGCTGTAGGCACTGGGGTGGCCCCACCCTGGTAACATTGGATAGCAGTTGTTTCCAGGGGCTGCAGTCCTTTTATAGCCATGTCCTTAAGGGTGTCAAAGGTGGCATCTGGATGATCCAGGGACCACCAAAGCACAGTCCTGCTCTCCTCTTGAGACCTCAGTTCCCGGATAAACTGTTCCTTCAGCATTCTATTTTCATCATTGATGCTGGTTGGACTAACCTGTTTCAGAGCTCGCAGGGCCCCTTGTAAACGCCAGGCATAGTCCCGAACACTGTCCTCCGATTGCTGAGAGCAGTGGTAGAACCTCATCCGGAGGTCTGTCTCAGTACGATTCTCAAAGACAGTCTGTAACTTTTTAAAGATTGCGGACACTGACTCCTGGTCTGCGGCCGACCAGCTCCGCAACACCAGTCAATTGTCCCAATACAACAGCGGCTCTTTGCTTGCCTGTCATAGAGTACATGTCCAGTATACCGCATATTTTCCTTTTAAATCCAGACAGTGTATCTGGTTTGACGCTGTACTGGGGGAGCCACTTCGCTCCAGGGATGTACGGTAGGGCCATGGGTATGACAGGGGTTACAAGCCCTGCTGGTGGAGCGGCTGCTCCGGCCTGCTCGCCGCCGAGTGTGGGTTGAACATCAGGGCGGTTAACCGGTACTCCGGCGTGGTGCTGTTCTTTGGACATTCTAGCGCCCCCCCTAGTGAACCGTGGCCTACCTCCTTTTCTTTTCTTCCGGTAGGCTGCAGTTCCGCAGGTGACAGTCTTCCTTCAGGACCTTGCGTCGCTTGTGTCCTACGTCAGAGCGCTCAACGGGGCTCCTTCCAGGATCTGGCGCTTCCTAGTTTGACGTCGAGGCGTGGGGCATGTTCGGGACTTCGCGCGCTTCAGCAAGTACGCCTCTTAGTTTTCCCGTGGTTACGCCCTTCTTCCTGCTCGGCGACACAACAATGGCAGCAATCTTCGCCACAGTTAAAATACACAGTTTTTGATTAAAGGTGCACAGCTCCCGGTGGCAACGGGCATAACACTCCGTCGTTGCAGCGGGCACGGAATCCTGTTCATGATGCCAGGAAGAGATGACGCGCCCAGGGGGATGGGGACAACTCTGCGCCCGGGCCTTTTGTTGCCTGACCTTGGGGGATGTCGCGGTGGTCGGCTCCCAGGCCCCGTACCATGGGGTCAGTCTTAAAAAAAAAGGAATGGGGAAGGTTATATGGGATAGGGAAATGTTCGTGACGCCACCCGTGGTGTCTGGCGAGGATCACCAGCGCTGCTGCAGTCCTCTGAGGCCAGTGGTCAGGCAGCTTAGTTGGTGCGGCTGCCCACAGGTGGAGCGGGGCCTCAGGGCAGCGTAAGGAGGAGAGATGCAGGACAGAGAGGACCCAGCCGGGTCAGGAGAAGAACAGGCACACTCACAACAGTTCACTTCAGTACCTTTACTGGTGGTGTTTTCAGGCACGATCCAGGGCACTGTAGGGTGGGGCCTCCTGTTTCTTGCCTTTTCCTGGTAAGTTTATGACCTGCCTGGAGCTAGGCCTAACTTGGTCTCTGTCTGGCACCTGCTGACCTGGTAATAGGGCCTTCTGTTGGAGATCACACTCCCTGGTCTCTTGGGCCTCTGTGATTCCTGACCCTGGGATAACGGTCAGCTTCTGGTGTTCCTGGGACATGTAGTTCGCCAGGGGTTCCGGTTGTTTCTGCTGGTCCTAGAGATCCTTGCAGACACGGACCCGGTGTCCGGTATATGGTCTTGGGGTGAGCTGGCTAAGTTCCTCTGCCCCCTATGTAGCTCGCTTACTCCACTCGCCTTCGGCCACGCTCGGGGCTCTCACTAGGCTTCACACTGGCAGTAGGCCTTGCTACTCTTCCCCGCTCTTATGGCGTCGGCACGCCTTGGGCTCACTAACCTGAGCTCCCTGAGTCTGGACTGACCTGACAACCTCTCTGGCTGCAGCAGACTTCACTCTCTGTGGACTCCAGACTGAACTGCCTAGCTCCACCTTCCCTTTATATATCCCTAACGGGCTCCCTCTGGTGGTCTGAGGTGGAAGGTGGAGGTGTGTGAATGCTATGAGGGCCTCTTGTTGAGGAATCCGTCCATGCACCCTTCTAGGATCTGTGGCACCAATGCGCAGCAGGGCGCCACACTATGCTGACTCACAGTATTAGCCAGATCCTGGAACATTCCCAGGAGACCTGTATTTGGTCAGCAAGCTGTTTGACCGGGTCCATTATACATTTAAAGGGCTATTTATTATGTTACGTGCAAGAGTTAATCTACTCGGTTGTGACTCGCACTGGACCAGCAAAAATGCAGTCACAGACGCACTTAGCGCAAGCCACCACTGCTAGGCAAATCCTAAAGGTCCGGGATATTCTTCATTACAGAGCCCTTCCCAGACTACGGTCACAGGGTAGCTGGCGTCTGGTGACTGGGACAACTCAGGAAACCAAATTAAATCCTAGGCTAGCAGCATTAAACCAAAATGAAAACCAAAAGGAAACCCAAAGACAATAGCTAAGGAAGAAGAGTTGGAAAAGACCATTAATAACTGCTGAGAAGTAACCTTAACTTTCACCACAAAGCACGTACTTCAACACTATGCAAGGGAACTGAATAAACAGCACTGGACTGGAAAGGAGCAGGCTTAAAATAGCCAGCCCAATGTTAAAGATAAAAATCAGGTGATACACTCCTCCCAGTCATGTCCAGAGAGTCTGAACAGCAGGGGGCACACATTTCCACCATTAGCTTACACCAGAAAAGGCAGCGTCCTCCATTGCCTGGCAACCGGGAGACACAACGTCCCATGTCTCCCGGGCTGCGAAACAAGTGGAAAGCGCGAAGTCCCGGGTTCCCACATTACTCACCATTTCCACACACGAGAAGCCACCATGTGTACTTGCACCATCCAAATGTGCGATAGCTCCACCCCCAGCACGAACAGATCGGCAAGGAAGTCTGGAAACTGGAGGTGGACAATGGTGTCCACTGCAGGTATTCCTAACAGAGCTACAATTACTTCTCTAGGCTCTGACTGTGACATCTTCAGCAGGAGGATGTTGTGTGACCTGTGGCTGTGCTCACACTAGTTCAAAGGAAAGTGATTAACTCTGTAAAAGCAACACTGTGGTTTAGTTCTTGTTGCTTCTGTATGCTGTCTTAAAGGGGTTGTACATCATGCCACAACCCATTCTTAACAGCTAAATTGTGCTTCATGGAACAAAAACACCTATACTTATCTCTCAAACTGGTGCCATTCCTCCATTGTCTGCACTGTGTGTACCGATGGTCACATGACATTGGCAGACCAGACATCCCATCCGACAGAGTAGTATAGTCTGCTTTATGGAGTCTGTCTGTCTCGTGAGTGTCTCCTCCTTGACAACAGGTAGTTCTTAACAGTTTAAACAGGATTGATGTTATTGGTCATGTGCATGCAAAAAAAATATGGTACATATTGAGTGGAATTTAACCACAAATTCCAGCTTTCTCTCCATTGAACCTGTCAATAAAATCATCCAGGTAAAATACCACAATTACAGTATGCCCTTTTCTCTAAAGTGGGCTAAAATGTTTGCCATACTTTTCATATACACAATGGAATGAGGAGCCTTACATACCCCAAAAAGAGGGCCTAACACCAGTCTTGTCTTAAAGCCAAGAGTCATAGCATTAAAGTGGTTGTCCACTACTTTATATGATCCCCCAATGTATTCCCCCAGGGCCCATAAGTGTTTCTCTAAATACCTTGTGGTGCCTTTTCTGCCTGTAAGCGACGCTATCACTGGCTGCTCACAGGCATCATGTGACCCCCGGCTGCAGCCGGCTGACATCCGCTGACATCACGACAAGTCCAGGCTGTAGCTGAGGGTCCCTCTTCCGCGTTCCACCGGGGGGCTGCTGGGTTGTGGGCGGGGTTACCCCGCGCGTCACACCCGGCATCCACTGCGCGCTCTCCCTCTCCTCATTCACTGGGAAAACACGTGGTGGATGGTGGGTGTGATGCACAGGGTAACCCCGCCCACAGCCCAGCGTCCACTGCGGGGAGCGCGTCACTGATGTCATGCCTCACTTGACGTGACATCAGTAACGGGTCACGTGATGCCTCTGAGCAGCCAGCGATAGCGCCGCTCAGAGGCAGGAAAGGTACTGCAAGGTATTTACAAAAACACTTCTGGGCCCCGGGGGGAAATATTGGGGGGTTCATATAAAGTAGTGGACAACTTCTTTAAAACTAGACCAAAATCCTATCTGGAGCTACAATCTAGACTGAGATATATAAGTTGGCTACATGGCTATTGATGTGTCTCATGTTTCCTTGGCTGATGTGCCTCTCTTCAACAATCTACAATCTGGCTTCTATCCCCACCTCTCCACTGAAACTGATCTTACCAAAATTTCAAATAGCTTGCTTACTGGCAAAGCTAACAGATACAGTTATATGAAAAAGTTTGGGCACCCCTATTAATCTTAAGCTTAATGTTTTATAAAAATTGGTGTTTTTGCAACAGCTATTTCAGTTTGATATATGTAATAACTGTTGGACACAGTAATGTTTCTGCCTTGAAATGAGGTTTATTGTACTAACAGAAAATGTGCAATCTGCATTCAAACAAAATTTGACAGGTGCATAAGTATGGGCACCTCACCAGAAAAGTGACATTAATATTTAGTAGATCCTCCTTTTGCAAAAATAACAGCCTCTAGTCGCTTCCTGTAGCTTTTAATGATTTCCTGGATCCTGGATGAAGGTATTTTTGACCATTCCTCTTTACAAAACAATTCTAGTTCAGTTAAGTTTGATGGTCGCCGAGCATGGACAGCCCTCTTCAAATGATCCCACAGATGTTCAATGATATTCAGGTCTAGGGACTGGGATGGCCATTCCAGAACATTGTAATTGTTCCTCTGCATGAATGCCTGAGTAGATTTGGAGCGGTGTTTTGGATCATTGTCTTGCTGAAAGATCCATCCCCTGCGTAACTTCAACTTTGTCACTGATTCTTGAACATTATTGTCAAGAATTTGCTGATAATGAGTGGAATCCATGCGTCCCTCAACTTTAACAAGATTCCAGGTGCCGGCATTGGCCACACAGCCCCAAAGCATGATGGAACCTCCACCAAATTTTACTGTGGGTAGCAAGTGTTTTTCTTGGAATGCTGTGTTTTTTTGCC
Organism: Phyllobates terribilis; assembly: GCF_046119375.1. Lineage (NCBI taxonomy): Eukaryota > Metazoa > Chordata > Amphibia > Anura > Dendrobatidae > Phyllobates > Phyllobates terribilis. Next base: position 529,432,603 of record NW_027362762.1, on the reverse strand, counting down.
GCCATGCATAACGCCTTTTTGTATGACCAAACAACTCAATCTTGGTTTCATCAGTCCACAGGACCTTCTTCCAAAAAGAAATTGGCTTCTCCAAATGTGCTTTTGCATACCTCAGCCGACTCGGTTTGTGGCATGCTTGCAGAAACGGCTTCTTTCGCATCACTCTCCCATACAGCTTCTCCTTGTGCAAAGTGCGTTGTATAGTTGACCGATGCACAGTGACACCATCTGCAACAAGTTGATGCTGCAGCTCTCTGGAGGTGGTCTGAGGATTGTCCTTGACTGATCTCACCATTCTTTTTCTCTGCCTTTCTGATGTTTTTCTTGGCCTGCCACTTCTGGCCTTAACAAGAACTGTCCCTGTGTTCTTCCATTTCCTTACTATGTTCCTCACAGTGGAAACTGACAGGTTATATCGCTGAGACAGCTTTTTGTATCCTTCCCCTGAACAACTATGTTGAATAATCTTTGTTTTCAGATCATTTGACAGTTGTTTTGAGGAGCCCATGATGCTACTCTTCAGAGGAGATTCAAACAGGAGAACAACTTGCAAGTGGCCACTTTAAGTAGCTTTTCTCATGATTGCATACACCTGGCTATGAAGTTCAAAGCTCAATGAGGTTACAAAACCAAAAAAAGTGCTTTAGTAAGTCAGTAAAAAGTAGGTAGGAGTATTTAAAACAAGAAAATGATAAGGGTGCCCATACTTATGCACCTGTCAAATTTTGTTTGAATGCAGATTGCACATTTTCTGTTAGTACAATAAACCTCATTTCAAGGCAGAAACATTACTGTGTCCAACAGTTATTACATATATCAAACTGAAATAGCTGTTGCAAAAACACCAATTTTTATAAAACATTAAGCTTAAGATTAATAGGGGTGCCCAAACTTTTTCATATAACTGTAATAATCATTACTCCTTCTCTTTGAACTGTCCTCTGCCTTTGACACAGTCAACCACTCCTTCCTACTTCAAATCCTCTATTCTCTTGCTGTCAAAGATCTTGTCCTCTCCTGGATTTCCTCATACCTTACTAACCGTACATTTACCCTCTCCCATTCCCATACTACTTCTTCATCCCTCCTTCTGTCTATTGGTGCACCTTAAGTCTTTGTCCAGGAATGCCTACTCCTCTCCATTTATACTTTTGGCCTAGGGCAACTCATGGCTTCCAGTCAGCGCCGGTGTTAGTGGAGGGTAAAACTGCAATTGCCCAGTGCCCCCACTCTTTTGGGAGCCCTCAGCATTTACCACAGAAACTACATTAATAATAACAGTTCTGCGTTATCTGTTAGTAACATAAAACCCAGATACATGATGGCTGGAGGCACATCAACACCCATAGGCGGGAGTGTGCCACAACAGCAGCATAACTCCAAAATACATGTGGAAGCAGGACACAACGGGAGCTTTTTAAATGCAAGTAGAAAAATTCTTTATTGAATACATATTTAAATCATAAAGAGTCATATAAAGTACATTAAAATGCGATGTGCTCAGAACAGAAGCAGACACCCTGACGAGTATCCAGCCCAGGGAAGTGAAAAAATTAAAGTGCAAAGCAAGAAAAGAGTTTTAAAGTATACAAGTTCACATGTCCATACATAACAAGCTGGCACAGAAAAAACTTTTTGAATAAAGTCTATGAAGAGGGGCAGACAGTGCTGCTATAATGCCCCACAGATGGCCAGAGCCAAGGAGCAAAAAATAGTAACCCTCATAAAGTATGGTGCCAAGGGTGTAACTAAAATTGGACTTGTAGTAAGACACTTACCCAGAGGCTGAAAACCCCCCAATGAAATGGAAAGGTGCTGTTTACAGCCTCCCAACGTGCGTTTCGCGTTGACCGTGCGTTGCTTTTTCCAGGGAAGGTACTAAAATCGCCCCTCCAGGACCTTTAAGTAACCGTGGCAACCGGTCACATGAGTTGTCACGTGACTGGTAACAGGCCAATGGCGCTGCTTGAAGTGGCACATGCGCATTCGGCAGGCCACGCCCACCCACCGCACTCCCGGCAATCAAGCCCGTGGGGTGCGCGCACTGCAGACAGCCAGCAAAGCCGGCTGGCGCAGTGCACGAACGGGCATGGAGACACCGAGAGGCGGCAGGGGGACGCGACCCCAGGAGGCGCATGGGCTCCACAGCACCACCAATGGTGAACAAAAACATTATCTATACAATATAGTTGCACTGACAGTGCATAACCGGACAAAAACCTCATTTATAGTAAAAGTGGAACAAATAAATAGAAAGAAATGCAAAATAAAAGATACTTACTACAAGTCCAATTTTAGTTACACCCTGTTATGTGTGGACATGTGGACTTGTATACTTTAAAACTCTTTTATTGCTTTGCACTTTAATATTTTCACTTCCCTGGGCTGGATACTCGTCAGGGTGTCTGCTTCTGTTCTGAGCACATCGCATTTTAATGTACTTTATATGACTCTTTATGATTTAAATATGTATTCAATAAAGAATTTTTCTACTTGCATTTAAAAAGCTCCAGTTGTCTCCTGCTTCTACATCTGCGTTATCTGTGTAGTTTCCAATGTTGAAAGTGCTTCAGGACTGTTACGGATTCAGGTGTCACAACACTACAGTACCCCGCCCTTTATGCCCCCTCTTCTTTAGGCCTGCAAGAAATTTTTCTAGAAGACGAGGGGCACGAATGTTCTCCCTGGGCTCCCAAGACCTCTCTTCAGGACCTAACCCCTTCCAATCCACAAAAAAGAAAGATTTTACTCTTACCCTCTTGATGGCCAAAATGTTCTCTACCTCAAAGACGTCCTCAGCAGAGACTGGAGCTGGAGTGGTACCTGGATCGTCAGTGAAAGAATTATGGACAACCAGTTTGAGGAGAGACACGTGAAAGGAATTGGGAATCCGTAAGGAGGCCGGGAGTTTCAGCTTGTAAGCCACTGGGTTTATTTGGTTAAGAATCTCGAACGGACCGATGAACTGCGGACCCAACTTGTATGATGGTATCTTGAGACGGACATATTTGGAGGAAAGCCAGACCTTGTCTCCCGGACGGAATAGAGGCGGATCCAGGTGTCTATTATCGGCATGCTTCTTCATCCGCTCGGAGGACTGAAAAAGCGCAGATCTAGTGTCCTCCCAGATCGCTGAAAATTCACTGACGAGAGACTCTGCGGCAGGATTGTCCACTGAAGAGGAGACAGGAAACGGAATCCAGGGGTGTTGACCGTAAACCACAAAAAACGGAGACTTAGCAGAGGACTCACTCACATGGGTGTTATAGGAAAACTCGGCCCAAGGCAGGAGCTCTACCCAATCGCTATGGTGAGCGTTGACAAAGTGCCAAAGAAAACTGGTAAGGGTCTGATTGATACGTTCCACTTGACCATTGAACTGAGGATGATAGGCCGAAGAAAAATCCAAAGAGACATCCAGTAGCTTGGACGTGCCTCTCCAGAAGCGAGAAGTGAACTGAACTCCCCGGTCCGAGACAATGTGGAGGGGTAAGCCATGGAGACGGAAGATGTGACAGATGAAGTCCTTAGCCAGCACAGGTGCAGATGGAAGACCAGGCAGAGGAATGAAATGAGCCATCTTGGAGAAGCGGTCGGCGACCGCCCAAATGACAGTACAACCGACCGATACAGGAAGAGCCGTGATGAAATCCATTGCAATATGTTGCCAAGGAGCGGAAAGCACGGGAAGAGGAAGAAGACGACCGGCTGGAAGGTGCCTAGGTATCTTGTTACGGGCACAAGAGGAACAAGCTGCGACAAAATCCGCAACATCCTTGCGCAGGGTGGGCCACCAATAATGTCAGGCAATGAGCAGAAGCGTCTTCCTCTGGCCGGCATGACCAGCCAGTTTGGACGAATGACCCCAGATTAAGACCCTCTTCCGATCTTGAGCCGCTACAAAGGTCTTACCAGGGGGTAGATGAGACAGGTCGAACGGAGCAACAGTCATTATTCTGGAGGGGTCAATGATGTGTAGAGGGTCCTCCTCTTGGTCGGTAGACAGAAATGAGCAAGATAGAGCGTGGGCTTTAATGTTCTTGTCTGCCGGGTGGTAATGAAGAGTGAAGCAGAATCAAGCAAAGAATAAAGACCAACGGGCCTGACGCGGATTTAGTCTTTGGGCGGTCTGTAAATAAGCAAGGTTTTTATGGTCAGTGTGGATGACCACTGAGTGCAGAGCCCCCTCAAGCAAGTAGCGCCACTCCTTCAGCGCTAATTTGATGGCCAGCAGTTCTCGATCTCCTATGGAGTAATTGTGCTCGGACAGAGAGAAGAGTTTGGAGAAGAGCCGCAGGACACCATTCGCCCGGACGAGAATTTCTGGGTAGCACTGCTCCGGCCTCGGAGGAAGAGGCATCAACCTCCAGGAAGAACTGTTTATTGCAATCCGGACGGTGTAGCACAGGAGCGGAGGAGAAGGCTTGTTTAAGAGAGATTAGGGCATTCTCCGCCTCGGAAGACCTTTCCCTGGGATTTGCTCCTTTACAGGTGAGAGCAGAGATGGGAGCAGTCCAGGAGGAGAAATAAGGAATGAAGAGTTGGTAATAGTTGGCGAATCCCAGAAGCCGCTGAATAGCCTTCAATCCCTCAGTTCGGGGCCACTTTAAGACGGCAGACTCCTTCTCGGGATCCATCCACATTCCGCTCTCAGAGATGATATACCCCAGAAATGGTAGGGAGGTCTTCTCGTACTTAGCATACAGGTGATTCTTCCGGAGCATCAGCAGGACCTGACGAACATCCCTCCGGTGAGAGGGTAGATCAGGGGAGAACACCAAGATATCATCCAGGTACACCACCACGCAGGAATACAGGAGATCTCGGAAGATGTCGTTTACTAACTCCTGGAAGACGGCTGGAGCATTACAGTGACCGAAGGGCGTCACGCGGTACTCGCGGTGACCATCCCGAGTGTTGAATGCCGTCTTCCACTCGTCTCCCTGGCGAATTCGAACCAGATTGTACGCCCCACGAAGATCGAGCTTAGTGAAGATCTTCGCGCCTTTTAGGAGGTCAAACAGCTCCGAGATGAGAGGCAGGGGGTACTTATTTTTGATGGTAATCTGGTTTAGGCCCCTATAGTTGATACAAGGACAAAGAGAGCCGTCTTTCTTTTTGACAAAGAAGAATCCTGCTCCAGCCGGAGAGGTGGATTTCTGGATAAATCCCCTAGCAAGATTCTCTTCTATGTATTGAGACATAGCACGGGTCTCGGCCAGCGACAAGGGGTAGATTCGCCCGCGAGGAGGTGAAGCACCAGGTATTAGGTCGATGGGGCAATCATACGGCCTATGAGGTGGTAGTGTCTCTGCCTCCTTTTTATCTAAGACGTCCGCATATAACCAGTAAGGTGCCGGCAGGCCAGGTAGGTTAGCTGGAGTAGTCGGGTGTCGAGCAGGACGAACCGGAACCAGACAGGAATTATGGCATTCCTGACCCCAACGGAGCACCTCACCCGAGCTCCAATTCAGGACGGGCTCATATCTCTGTAACCAAGGCAGACCAAGCAAGAGGGGATGAGAGCGACTGGACAGCACGTAAAAGGAGATCTTCTCCGAGTGCAGCATTCCCACCTGAAGAGTTACCGGCTCAGTGACAAACAAGAAGGTTTCAGAGAGAAGCTTTCCACCCACAGAGGAAACCGCTAAAGGATCAACCAGACATATGGTAGGAATCTGAAAATGCTCCACAACGGCCTGTTGAATGAGATTCCCAGCGGCTCCGGAATCCAGATAGGCTGTCTCGATGAAACGGGTCTCACCACTGGTAACAGAAACGGACAGAGTCAAGGGCGGAGAGGAAGAACTCTTGCCTAGGACGACCTCTCCGAGCGGTCCTAAACACTGGAGTTTCCCAGTCTCACCAGACAGGAGCGGATCTGATGCTCTATATTGCCACAGTAGAAGCAGCTCCCCTCGGTGCGGCGGATATCCTGGCGAGACTTGACCATCTTAACTTGGTCAATTTGCATTGACTCTGGAGAAGACTCCCAGTGGAATGCTGGTTGCGAGAGTGGACTTTTGAAGGTTGGAGAGGCACAGAGGTCTCCTCTCACGGGTCGTCTCCTTAGCACGCTCCAGAAAACGGATGTCAATCCAGGTAGCTAATGACACCAGGTCGTCCAGGGAGGGAGGTATGTCACCACCGGCTAGCTCATCCTTGATCCGTCCGGAAAGGCCCTCCCAAAAGGTGGACACCAGAGCCTCATTGTTCCTGGCAAGTTCAGATGCGAGGGTGCGGAAATGCACGGCATACTGGCCCACAGTGAGACTCCCTTGGCGGAGTCGGAGAAGAGTGGAGGCAGCAGAAGATTTTCGTCCAGCCTCATTGAACACCTTTGGGAAAGCAGCGAGGAAGGCCTGGAGATCGGACACCAGAGGATCCCCTCTCTCCCACAGAGGGTTAAGCCACACCAACGCCTCTCCAGTGAGGTGAGACATGATGTATGCCACCTTGGCCCGGTCGGAGGTGAACTGGTGTGCCAGGAGTTCAAAGTGCAGCGTGCACTGATTTATGAAGTCCCAACATAGGGCAGGGTCACCACCAAAATGTGGAGGAGCAGAAACCCGGGGTCCAAAGCCGGATGCCACAGCGCCACTGGGTTGAGGTGCCGCAGGAGCGGGTGCCGCTCGGTTAGGGGTGGACACAGTCGGGGTGGACAACACATCCAGGCGGCAGTTGACTGTCCGCAGGTAGGACAGGATAGTATCCTGTTGGGATCTCTGGCGAGAGACCTCTTGGTATAGGTCTGAGAGCGAAAGAGCCTGGGAGCCACCGGATTCCATGGCCTGTGCAAACTGTTATGGATCCGAGTGGTGGAACCTCTGTACTGTGATGCAAGGAGGGACCAGAGGGGCATAACTAAGTGCCTACCCGGACCGACCCTGGCCAGATGGAGGCTTAGTCTACTCCGTGAACCAAGGAGAGACCGGGAAGGTGAACCAGGTGCCACTCTGGGACCGACCTTGTGAGAGAAGGCGACTCCCACAGGACTGAAAGCAGAAGCTGACAGGCACAGCAGATGAGCACGGCCTGTAGACAGACAGGTGATAAGGGTAGGCAAGCAGGCGGGCACGGCAGGCAGACAGGCTGGCGGGCACGGCTGATAGACAGGCTGGCGGGCACAGCAGATAGACAGGCAGGCGGGCATGGCTGATAGACAGGCAGGCGGGTATGGCTGATAGACAGGCTGGCGGGCACGGCTGATAGACAGGCTGGCGAGCACGGCTGATAGACAGGCTGGCGGGCACAGCAGATAGACAGGCAGGCGGGCACAGCTGATAGACAGGCAGGCGGGTATGGCTGATAGACAGGCTGGCGGGCACGGCTGATAGACAGGCTGGCGAGCACGGCTGATAGACAGACTGGCGGGCACGGCTGATAGACAGACTGGCGGGCACAGGGACTTGAGGACTGAGGAGAGTGTTAGCACACAAACAACAATCTTGCACAGGCACCTTCATTTTGGAGGAGATGCTTTAAATAGGAGTAGTCCTCCGGCCATTGGCCGGGGACTCTTTAGGACGGCGCGTGCGGCCCCTTTAAGAGGGAGGGAGCGTGCGCGCGAGCCCTAAGCACAGTGCCCGGGAAACTGCGCGAGGTGCACGCACCCAGGGCAGCAGCAGGGGAGCTGGAGGACACCATCTGAGAACTCTTTGAATCCAATTTCCCTCTGTTCACATTCATCTTGGTTTGATGTGACTGTTTTTTTCCCTTGAACCACACCAGATATGAGCTTGGGAACTCTTTGGACTCAATTCCCCTCCATTCACATTTACCTTGGTTCGATGCGACTGTTTTTTCCCTGAGCCACATCCAATGTGAACATGAGATGGAATTTGAGAGGGTTTCCTTGCAAATGTTCATACACAATACGAATACTCAGGGAAATCCATTGACAGATTATACACCTTACCTAGGGATAGGATGTAACGAATAATAAAAAAAGAAATAGAGAAATTTTTTTTTATTACAATGTACCGTGTTTAATAATTGAGTTAGGTCACCGCATGTTTATGTTGTCATTGTGAAATGCTCATGATATATACACTGTTCAAAAAAATAAAGGGAACACTCAAATAACACATCCTAGACCTGAATGAAATATTCTCATTGAATACTTTGTTCTGTACAATGTTGAATGTGCTGACAACAAAATCACACAAAAATCATCAATGGAAATTAAATTTATTAACCAATGGAGTCCTGGATTTGGAGTCACCCCAAAATTAAAGTGGAAAAACACACTACAGGCTGATCCAACTTTGATGTAATGTCCTTAAAACAAGTCAAAATGAGGCTCAGTATTGTGTGTGGCCTCCATGTGCCTGTATGACCTCCCTACAATACCTGGGCATGCTCCTGATGAGGTTGCGGATGGTTTCCTATGGGATCTCCTCCCAGACCTGGACTAAAGCATCCACCAACTCCTTGACAGTCTGTGGTGCAACGTGACATTGGTGGATGGAGCGAGACATGATGTTCCAGATGTGCTTAATTGGATTCAGGTCTGGGGAATGGGCGGGCCAGTCCATAGCTTCAATGCTTTCATCTTGCAGGAACTGCTGACACACACACTCCAGCCACATGAGGTCTGGCATTGTCCTGCATTAGGAGGAACCCAGGGCCAACCGCACCAGCATATGGTCTCACAAGGGGTCTGAGGATCTCATCTCGGTACCTAATGGCAGTTAGGCTAACTCTGGCGAAAACATGGAGGGCTGTGCGGCCCTCCAAAAAAATGCCACCCCACACCATTACTGACCCACTGCCAAACCAGTCATGCTGAAGGATGTTGCAGGCAGCAGATCGCTCTCCACGGCGTCTCCAGACTCTGTCACGTCTGTCACATGTGCTCAGTGTGAACCTGCTTTCATCTGTGAAGAGCACAGGGCGCCAGTGTTGACTTTGCCAATTCTGGTGTTCTGTGGCAAATGCCAAGCGTCTTCCATAGTGTTGGGCTGAAAGCACAACCCCCATCTGTGGACGTCGGGCCCTCATATCACCCTCAGGGAGTCGGTTTCTAACCATTTGTGCAGACACATGCACATTTGTGGCCTGCTGGAGGTCATTTTGCATGGCTCTGGCAGTGCTCCCCCTATTCCTCCTTCCACAAAGGCGGAGGTAGCGGTCCTGCTGCTGGGTTGTTGCCCTCCTATGGCCCCTCCACATCACCTGGTGTACTGGCCTGTCTCTTGGTAGCGCCTCCAGCCTCTGGACACTACGCTGACAGACACAGCAAACCTTCTTGCCACAGCTCTCATTGATGTGCCATCCTGGATGAGCTGCACTACCTGAGCAACTTCTGTGGGTTGTAGAGTCAGTATCATGCTACCATGAGTGTGAAAGCACAACCAACATTCAAAAGTGACCAAAACATCAGCCAGAAAGCATTGGTACTGAGATGTGGTCTGTGGTCCCCACCTGCAGAACCACTCCTTTATTGAGGGTGTCTTGATAATTGGCAATAATTTCCATCTATTGTCTATTCCATTTGCACAACAGCATGTGAAATTGATTGTCAATCAGTGTTGCTTCCTAAGTGGACAGTTTGATTTTACAGAAGTTTGATTTACTTGGAGTTATATTCTGTTGTTTAAGTGCTTCCTTTATTTTTTTGAGCAGTGTATATCTGGTTCCCTATGTCTGACACCATTCTAGATACTATTTATTGGGATCTGTGAGAGGGAACAATCCACCCATAACTAATTAAGTATAAGGTATAAAAGTTTCTATATGTCACTATTTCTTTTACATCTGATGTAGACTCATAGAAGTTGAAATGCGTTGTGTTTTTAAAAGTTTTTTTATGGTAAATGTGGTTTGACAGTAAAATCTGTTTTTAAAACCAATAAATGTAATATGGATATATGGACTGCCTGATCTCCACATTGTGTGTAACATACAATGTTTGTGTCCCATATAGAGAATAGCGGTGTTCGACTCGAACTGTTCGCCAATCTCAAATTCGAGCTGTTTTGGGCGGTGTTCAAGCAGTTCGGCGAACACGAACAATTTGAAAAAAATTCGGCTGTTCGAGGTTATGTTCGATAACTGTTCGTGCATCAAAATCATAACTGGATTTTTTCTCAGTAATGCTGAAAATTAATGTTAATACGCAGTTTGAGTGTACAGCGGGGCGGGGGGAGGGGCAGGGGATGGATCTCTGCAGAAATAATGAAGATCTCCATTTTTTTTCTCTTTCCCGCATTTACAGTGGGGAGGTGCAATCTGTCAGCCTATCAGTAGCGCACACACGGAGCGAACTTCTTTTTTTCACACAAGCAAGGGCATGTGTCATTGGCAGTGTATGTCACATGTCCTTGCCCTATAAGACCCAGCCATTTTCCCCGTCGCCACCATTTTCTCACTGCTGCAGCTGCGTGTTAGATGGCACCGCTGTTGTTGTGTGCGCTATACTTTGTTAATTTCAAGCCAATTTTTGCACAAATCTACAGATAGCTTGGGAGTAGGGAATAGTTGTGATTGCAGTCATTTTACGGACTAGGTTACATAATTTCCTATGACTTTTATCAGGCAGGTCTGTGCTCTTAAATAGATAGGTTGGGAGCAAAGACTAATTGTAATTGCAGTCCTTTTCAGGGCTAGGTTATATCAGTTCCTATCACTTTTTGCCAGGCAGGTCTGTGCCAGTGCTGTGCAAGTTTTTTTCACAGCATTTGGCTAAATCTAGCAAAGCAAATAATTTTTGTCCTCTTGCAGCGTGTGTTAGTCAGCGGAGAAGCCTATCTGTGTTGCAAGCTACACCACCTGTGTATAGAATACAATTTTTTTTACTGCACCTAGTGAAGTAAAACCTTTTGGGCATAGCATCATTCTATTAGTCCATCTATACTAACCTCCACCAGGTTGCAAATTCAATATAATTTTTTTGTGCATCTAGCTCTGAAAAAATATTTTGGCTTGTAGCAGTGTGTGGGACTTGTTCTATTAGTCCATCTATACTAACCTCCACCAGGTTGCAAATTCAATATAATTTTTATCTGCATCTAGCTCTGAAAAAATATTTCGGCTTGTAGCAGTGTGTGGGACTTGTTCTATTAGTCCATCTATACTAACCTCCTCCAGGTTGCAAATTCAATATAATTTTTTTCTGCATCTAGCTCTGAAACATATTTCAGCTTGTAGCAGTGTGTGGGACTTGTTCTATTAGTCCATCTATATTAACCTCCACCAGGTTGCAAATTCAATATAATTTTTATCTGCATCTAGCTCTGAAAAAATATTTCGGCTTGTAGCAGTGTGTGGGACTTGTTCTATTAGTCCATCTATACTAACCTCCACCAGGTTGCAAATTCAATATAATTTTTTTCTGCATCTAGCTCTGAAAAAATATTTTGGCTTGTAGCAGTGTGTTGGACTTGTTCTATTAGTCCATCTATACTAACCTCCACCAGGTTGCAAATTCAATATAATTTTTATCTGTATCTAGCTCTGAAAAATATTTCGGCTTGTAGCAGTGTGTGGGACTTGTTCTCTTAGTCCATCTATACTAACCTCCACCAGGTTGCAAATTCAATATAATTTTTTTCTGCATCTAGCTCTGAAAAAATATTTTGGCTTGTAGCAGTGTGTTGAACTTGTTCTATTAGTCCATCTATACTAACCTCCACCAGGTTGCAAATTCAATATAATTTTTATCTGCATCTAGTTCTCAAAAAATTTTTCGGCTTGTAGCAGTGTGTGGGACTTGTTCTATTAGTCCATCTATACTAACCTCCACCAGGTTGCAAATTCAATATAATTTTTTTCTGCATCTAGCTCTGAAAAAATATTTTGGCTTGTAGCAGTGTGTTGGACTTGTTCTATTAGTCCATCTATACTAACCTCCACCAGGTTGCAATTTCAATATAATTTTTATCTGCATCTAGTTCTCAAAAATTTTTTCGGCTTGTAGCAGTGTGTGGGGCTTGTTCTCTTAGTCCATCTATACTAACCTCCACCAGGTTGCAAATTCAATATAATTTTTTCTGCATCTAGCTCTGAAAAAATATTTCGTCTTGTAGCAGTGTGTGGGACTTGATCTATTAGTCCATCTATACTAACCTCCACCAGGTTGCAAATTCAATATAATTTTTATCTGCATCTAGCGCTGAAAAAATATTTCGGCTTGTAGCAGTGTGTGGGACTTGTTCTATTAGTCCATCTATACTAACCTCCACCAGGTTGCAAATTCAATATAATTTTTATCTGCATCTAGCTCTGAAAAAATATTTCGGCTTGTAGCAGTGTGTGGGACTTGTTCTATTAGTCCATCTATACTAACCTCCACCAGGTTGCAAATTCAATATAATTTTTATCTGCATCTAGCTCTGAAAAAATATTTCAGCTTGTAGCAGTGTGTGGGACTTGTTCTATTAGTCCATCTATACCAACCTCCACCAGGTTGCAAATTCAATATAATTTTTATCTGCATCTAGCTCTGAAAAAATATTTCGGCTTCTAGCAGTGTGTGGGACTTGTTCTATTAGTCCATCTATACTAACCTCCACCAGGTTGCAAATTCAATATAATTTTTTTCTGCATCTAGCTCTGAAAAAATATTTTGGCTTGTAGCAGTGTGTTGGACTTGTTCTATTAGTCAATCTATACTAACCTCCACCAGGTTGCAATTTCAATATAATTTTTATCTGCATCTAGTTCTCAAAAAATTTTTCGGCTTGTAGCAGTGTGTGGGGCTTGTTCTCTTAGTCCATCTATACTAACCTCCACCAGGTTGCAAATTCAATATAATTTTTTTCTGCATCTAGCTCTGAAAAAATATTTCGTCTTGTAGCAGTGTGTGGGACTTGATCTATTAGTCCATCTATACTAACCTCCACCAGGTTGCAAATTCAATATAATTTTTATCTGCATCTAGCTCTGAAAAAATATTTCGGCTTGTAGCAGTGTGTGGGACTTGTTCTATTAGTCCATCTATACTAACCTCCACCAGGTTGCAAATTCAATATAATTTTTATCTGCATCTAGCTCTGAAAAAATATTTCGGCTTGTAGCAGTGTGTGGGACTTGTTCTATTAGTCCATCTATACTAACCTCCACCAGGTTGCAAATTCAATATAATTTTTATCTGCATCTAGCTCTGAAAAAATATTTCAGCTTGTAGCAGTGTGTGGGACTTGTTCTATTAGTCCATCTATACCAACCTCCACCAGGTTGCAAATTCAATATAATTTTTATCTGCATCTAGCTCTGAAAAAATATTTCGGCTTGTAGCAGTGTGTGGGACTTGTTCTATTAGTCCATCTATACTAACCTCCACCAGGTTGCAAATTCAATATAATTTTTTTCTGCATCTAGCTCTGAAAAAATATTTTGGCTTGTAGCAGTGTGTTGGACTTGTTCTATTAGTCCATCTATACTAACCTCCACCAGGTTGCAAATTCAATATAATTTTTATCTGTATCTAGCTCTGAAAAATATTTCGGCTTGTAGCAGTGTGTGGGACTTGTTCTCTTAGTCCATCTATACTAACCTCCACCAGGTTGCAAATTCAATATAATTTTTTTCTGCATCTAGCTCTGAAAAAAAATTTTGGCTTGTAGCAGTGTGTTGGACTTGTTCTATTAGTCCATCTATACTAACCTCCACCAGGTTGCAAATTCAATATAATTTTTATCTGCATCTAGTTCTCAAAAAATTTTTCGGCTTGTTGCAGTGTGTGGGACTTGTTCTATTAGTCCATCTATACTAACCTCCACCAGGTTGCAAATTCAATATAATTTTTTTCTGCATCTAGCTCTGAAAAAATATTTTGGCTTGTAGCAGTGTGTTGGACTTGTTCTATTAGTCCATCTATACTAACCTCCACCAGGTTGCAATTTCAATATAATTTTTATCTGCATCTAGTTCTCAAAAAAATTTTCGGCTTGTAGCAGTGTGTGGGGCTTGTTCTCTTAGTCCAACTATACTAACCTCCACCAGGTTGCAAATTCAATATAATTTTTTTCTGCATCTAGCTCTGAAAAAATATTTCGTCTTGTAGCAGTGTGTGGGACTTGATCTATTAGTCCATCTATACTAACCTCCACCAGGTTGCAAATTCAATATAATTTTTATCTGCATCTAGCTCTGAAAAAATATTTCGGCTTGTAGCAGTGTGTGGGACTTGTTCTATTAGTCCATCTATACTAACCTCCACCAGGTTGCAAATTCAATATAATTTTTATCTGCATCTAGCTCTGAAAAAATATTTCGGCTTGTAGCAGTGTGTGGGACTTGTTCTATTAGTCCATCTATACTAACCTCCACCAGGTTGCAAATTCAATATAATTTTTATCTGCATCTAGCTCTGAAAAAATATTTCAGCTTGTAGCAGTGTGTGGGACTTGTTCTATTAGTCCATCTATACCAACCTCCACCAGGTTGCAAATTCAATATAATTTTTATCTGCATCTAGCTCTGAAAAAATATTTCGGCTTGTAGCAGTGTGTGGGACTTGTTCTATTAGTCCATCTATACTAACCTCCACCAGGTTGCAAATTCAATATAATTTTTTTCTGCATCTAGCTCTGAAAAAATATTTTTGCTTGTAGCAGTGTGTTGGACTTGTTCTATTAGTCCATCTATACTAACCTCCACCAGGTTGCAAATTCAATATAATTTTTATCTGCATCTAGCTCTGAAAAAATATTTCGGCTTGTAGCAGTGTGTGGGACTTGTTCTATTAGTCCATCTATACTAACCTCCACCAGGTTGCAAATTCAATATAATTTTTTTCTGCATCTAGCTCTGAAACATATTTCGGCTTGTAGCAGTGTGTGGGACTTGTTCTATTAGTCCATCTATACTAACCTCCACCAGGTTGCAAATTCAATATAATTTTTATCTGCATCTAGCTCTGAAAAAATATTACGGCTTGTAGCAGTGTGTGGGACTGGTTCTATTAGTCCATCTATACTAACCTCCACCAGGTTGCAAATTCAATATAATGTTTATCTGCATCTAGCTCTGAAAAAATATTTCGGCTAGTAGCAGTGTGTGGGACTTGTTCTATTAGTCCATCTATACTAACCTCCACCAGGTTGCAAATTCAATATAATTTTTTTCTGCATCTAGCTCTGAAAAAATATTTTGGCTTGTAGCAGTGTGTGGGACTTGTTCTATTAGTCCATCTATACTAACCTCCACCAGGTTGCAATTTCAATATAATTTTTATCTGCATCTAGCTCTGAAAAATATTTCGGCTTGTAGCAGTGTGTGGGACTTGTTCTATTAGTTCATCTATACTAAACTTCACCAGGTTGCAAATTCAATATAATTTTTATCGGCATCTAGCTCTGAAAAAATATTTCGGCTTGTAGCAGTGTGTGGGACTTGTTCTATTAGACCATCTATACTAACCTCCACCAGGTTGCAAATTCAATATTATTTTTTTCTGCATCTAGCTCTGAAAAAATATTTCGGCTTGCAGCAGTGTGTGGGACTTGTTCTATTAGTCCATCTATACTAACCTCCACCAGGTTGCAAATTCAATATAATTTTTATCTGCATCTAGCTCTGAAAAAATATTTCGGCTTGTAGCAGTGTGTGGGACTTGTTCTATTAGTCCATCTATACTAACCTCCACCAGGTTGCAAATTCAATATAATTTTTTTCTGCATCTAGCTCTGAAAAACTATTTCGGCTTGTAGCAGTGTGTGGGACTTGTTCTATTAGACCATCTATACTAACCTCCACCAGGTTGCAAATTCAATATAATTTTTATCTGCATCTAGCTCTGAAAAAATATTTCAGCTTGTAGCAGTGTGTGGGACTTGTTCTATTCGTCCATCTATACTAACCTCCTCCAGGTTGAAAATTCAATATAATTTTTTTCTGCATCTAGCTCTGAAAAAATATTTCGTCTTGTAGCAGTGTGTGGGACTTGATCTATTAGTCCATCTATACTAACCTCCACCAGGTTGCAAATTCAATATAATTTTTATCTGCATCTAGCTCTGAAAAAATATTTCGGCTTGTAGCAGTGTGTGGGACTTGTTCTATTAGTCCATCTATACTAACCTCCACCAGGTTGCAAATTCAATATAATTTTTATCTGCATCTAGCTCTGAAAAAATATTTCGGCTTGTAGCAGTGTGTGGGACTTGTTCTATTAGTCCATCTATACTAACCTCCACCAGGTTGCAAATTCAATATAATTTTTATCTGCATCTAGCTCTGAAAAAATATTTCAGCTTGTAGCAGTGTGTGGGACTTGTTCTATTAGTCCATCTATACCAACCTCCACCAGGTTGCAAATTCAATATAATTTTTATCTGCATCTAGCTCTGAAAAAATATTTCGGCTTGTAGCAGTGTGTGGGACTTGTTTTATTAGTCCATCTATACTAACCTCCACCAGGTTGCAAATTCAATATAATTTTTTTCTGCATCTAGCTCTGAAAAAATATTTTGGCTTGTAGCAGTGTGTTGGACTTGTTCTATTAGTCCATCTATACTAACCTCCACCAGGTTGCAAATTCAATATAATTTTTATCTGCATCTAGCTCTGAAAAAATATTTCGGCTTGTAGCAGTGTGTGGGACTTGTTCTATTAGTCCATCTATACTAACCTTCACCAGGTTGCAAATTCAATATAATTTTTTTGTGCATCTAGCTCTGAAAAAATATTTTGGCTTGTAGCAGTGTGTGGGACTTGTTCTATTAGTCCATCTATACTAACCTCCACCAGGTTGCAAATTCAATATAATTTTTATCTGCATCTAGCTCTGAAAAAATATTTCGGCTTGTAGCAGTGTGTGGGACTTGTTCTATTAGTCCATCTATACTAACCTCCTCCAGGTTGCAAATTCAATATAATTTTTTTCTGCATCTAGCTCTGAAACATATTTCAGCTTGTAGCAGTGTGTGGGACTTGTTCTATTAGTCCATCTATATTAACCTCCACCAGGTTGCAAATTCAATATAATTTTTATCTGCATCTAGCTCTGAAAAAATATTTCGGCTTGTAGCAGTGTGTGGGACTTGTTCTATTAGTCCATCTATACTAACCTCCACCAGGTTGCAAATTCAATATAATTTTTTTCTGCATCTAGCTCTAAAAAAATATTTTGGCTTGTAGCATTGTGTTGGACTTGTTCTATTAGTTCATCTATACTAACCTCCACCAGGTTGCAAATTCAATATAATTTTTATCTGTATCTAGCTCTGAAAAATATTTCGGCTTGTAGCAGTGTGTGGGACTTGTTCTCTTAGTCCATCTATACTAACCTCCACCAGGTTGCAAATTCAATATAATTTTTTTCTGCATCTAGCTCTGAAAAAATATTTTGGCTTGTAGCAGTGTGTTGGACTTGTTCTATTAGTCCATCTATACTAACCTCCACCAGGTTGCAAATTCAATATAATTTTTATCTCCATCTAGTTCTCAAAAAAATTTTCGGCTTGTAGCAGTGTTTGGGACTTGTTCTATTAGTCCATCTATACTAACCTCCACCAGGTTGCAAATTCAATATATTTTTTTTCTGCATCTAGCTCTGAAAAAATATTTTGGCTTGTAGCAGTGTGTTGGACTTGTTCTATTAGTCCATCTATACTAACCTCCACCAGGTTGCAAATTCAATATAATTTTTATCTGCATCTAGTTCTCAAAAAATTTTTCGGCTTGTAGCAGTGTGTGGGGCTTGTTCTCTTAGTCCATCTATACTAACCTCCACCAGGTTGCAAATTCAATATAATTTTTTTCTGCATCTAGCTCTGAAAAACTATTTCGGCTTGTAGCAGTGTGTGGGACTTGTTCTATTAGACCATCTATACTAACCTCCACCAGGTTGCAAATTCAATATAATTTTTATCTGCATCTAGCTCTGAAAAAATATTTCAGCTTGTAGCAGTGTGTGGGACTTGTTCTATTCGTCCATCTATACTAACCTCCTCCAGGTTGAAAATTCAATATAATTTTTTTCTGCATCTAGCTCTGAAAAAATATTTCGTCTTGTAGCAGTGTGTGGGACTTGATCTATTAGTCCATCTATACTAACCTCCACCAGGTTGCAAATTCAATATAATTTTTATCTGCATCTAGCTCTGAAAAAATATTTCGGCTTGTAGCAGTGTGTGGGACTTGTTCTATTAGTCCATCTATACTAACCTCCACCAGGTTGCAAATTCAATATAATTTTTATCTGCATCTAGCTCTGAAAAAATATTTCGGCTTGTAGCAGTGTGTGGGACTTGTTCTATTAGTCCATCTATACTAACCTCCACCAGGTTGCAAATTCAATATAATTTTTATCTGCATCTAGCTCTGAAAAAATATTTCAGCTTGTAGCAGTGTGTGGGACTTGTTCTATTAGTCCATCTATACCAACCTCCACCAGGTTGCAAATTCAATATAATTTTTATCTGCATCTAGCTCTGAAAAAATATTTCGGCTTGTAGCAGTGTGTGGGACTTGTTTTATTAGTCCATCTATACTAACCTCCACCAGGTTGCAAATTCAATATAATTTTTTTCTGCATCTAGCTCTGAAAAAATATTTTGGCTTGTAGCAGTGTGTTGGACTTGTTCTATTAGTCCATCTATACTAACCTCCACCAGGTTGCAAATTCAATATAATTTTTATCTGCATCTAGCTCTGAAAAAATATTTCGGCTTGTAGCAGTGTGTGGGACTTGTTCTATTAGTCCATCTATACTAACCTTCACCAGGTTGCAAATTCAATATAATTTTTTTGTGCATCTAGCTCTGAAAAAATATTTTGGCTTGTAGCAGTGTGTGGGACTTGTTCTATTAGTCCATCTATACTAACCTCCACCAGGTTGCAAATTCAATATAATTTTTATCTGCATCTAGCTCTGAAAAAATATTTCGGCTTGTAGCAGTGTGTGGGACTTGTTCTATTAGTCCATCTATACTAACCTCCTCCAGGTTGCAAATTCAATATAATTTTTTTCTGCATCTAGCTCTGAAACATATTTCAGCTTGTAGCAGTGTGTGGGACTTGTTCTATTAGTCCATCTATATTAACCTCCACCAGGTTGCAAATTCAATATAATTTTTATCTGCATCTAGCTCTGAAAAAATATTTCGGCTTGTAGCAGTGTGTGGGACTTGTTCTATTAGTCCATCTATACTAACCTCCACCAGGTTGCAAATTCAATATAATTTTTTTCTGCATCTAGCTCTAAAAAAATATTTTGGCTTGTAGCATTGTGTTGGACTTGTTCTATTAGTTCATCTATACTAACCTCCACCAGGTTGCAAATTCAATATAATTTTTATCTGTATCTAGCTCTGAAAAATATTTCGGCTTGTAGCAGTGTGTGGGACTTGTTCTCTTAGTCCATCTATACTAACCTCCACCAGGTTGCAAATTCAATATAATTTTTTTCTGCATCTAGCTCTGAAAAAATATTTTGGCTTGTAGCAGTGTGTTGGACTTGTTCTATTAGTCCATCTATACTAACCTCCACCAGGTTGCAAATTCAATATAATTTTTATCTCCATCTAGTTCTCAAAAAAATTTTCGGCTTGTAGCAGTGTTTGGGACTTGTTCTATTAGTCCATCTATACTAACCTCCACCAGGTTGCAAATTCAATATATTTTTTTTCTGCATCTAGCTCTGAAAAAATATTTTGGCTTGTAGCAGTGTGTTGGACTTGTTCTATTAGTCCATCTATACTAACCTCCACCAGGTTGCAAATTCAATATAATTTTTATCTGCATCTAGTTCTCAAAAAATTTTTCGGCTTGTAGCAGTGTGTGGGGCTTGTTCTCTTAGTCCATCTATACTAACCTCCACCAGGTTGCAAATTCAATATAATTTTTTTCTGCATCTAGCTCTGAAAAAATATTTCGTCTTGTAGCAGTGTGTGGGACTTGATCTATTAGTCCATCTATACTAACCTCCACCAGGTTGCAAATTCAATATCATTTTTATCTGCATCTAGCTCTGAAAAAATATTTCGGCTTGTAGCAGTGTGTGGGACTTGTTCTATTAGTCCATCTATACTAACCTCCACCAGGTTGCAAATTCAATATCATTTTTATCTGCATCTAGCTCTGAAAAAATATTTCGGCTTGTAGCAGTGTGTGGGACTTGTTCTATTAGTCCATCTATACTAACCTCCACCAGGTTGCAAATTCAATATAATTTTTATCTGCATCTAGCTCTGAAAAAATATTTCAGCTTGTAGCAGTGTGTGGGACTTGTTCTATTAGTCCATCTATACCAACCTCCACCAGGTTGCAAATTCAATATAATTTTTATCTGCATCTAGCTCTGAAAAAATATTTCGGCTTGTAGCAGTGTGTGGGACTTGTTCTATTAGTCCATCTATACTAACCTCCACCAGGTTGCAAATTCAATATAATTTTTTTCTGCATCTAGCTCTGAAACATATTTCGGCTTGTAGCAGTGTGTGGGACTTGTTCTATTAGTCCATCTATACTAACCTCCACCAGGTTGCAAATTCAATATAATTTTTATCTGCATCTAGCTCTGAAAACATATTACGGCTTGTAGCAGTGTGTGGGACTGGTTCTATTAGTCCATCTATACTAACCTCCACCAGGTTGCAAATTCAATATAATGTTTATCTGCATCTAGCTCTGAAAAAATATTTCAGCTTGTAGCAGTGTGTGGGACTTGTTCTATTAGTCCATCTATACTAACCTCCTCCAGGTTGCAAATTCAATATAATTTTTTTCTGCATCTAGCTCTGAAAAAATATTTCGGCTTGTAGCAGTGTGTGGGACTTGTTCTATTAGTCCATCTATACTAACCTCCACCAGGTTGCAAATTCAATATAATTTTTATCTGCATCTAGCTCTGAAAAAATATTTCGGCTAGTAGCAGTGTGTGGGACTTGTTCTATTAGTCCATCTATACTAACCTCCACCAGGTTGCAAATTCAATATAATTTTTTTCTGCATCTAGCTCTGAAAAAATATTTCGGCTTGTAGCAGTGTGTGGGACTTGTTCTATTAGTCCATCTATACTAACCTCCACCAGGTTGCAATTTCAATATAATTTTTATCTGCATCTAGCTCTGAAAAATATTTCGGCTTGTAGCAGTGTGTGGGACTTGTTCTATTAGTTCATCTATACTAAACTTCACCAGGTTGCAAATTCAATATAATTTTTATCGGCATCTAGCTCTGAAAAAATATTTCGGCTTGTAGCAGTGTGTGGGACTTGTTCTATTAGTCCATCTATACTAACCTCCACCAGCTTGCAAATTCAATATTATTTTTTTCTGCATCTAGCTCTGAAAAAATATTTCGGCTTGCAGCAGTGTGTGGGACTTGTTCTATTAGTCCATCTATACTAACCTCCACCAGGTTGCAAATTCAATATAATTTTTATCTGCATCTAGCTCTGAAAAAATATTTCGGCTTGTAGCAGTGTGTGGGACTTGTTCTATTAGTCCATCTATACTAACCTCCACCAGGTTGCAAATTCAATATAATTTTTTTCTGCATCTAGGTCTGAAAAACTATTTCGGCTTGTAGCAGTGTGTGGGACTTGTTCTATTAGACCATCTATACTAACCTCCACCAGGTTGCAAATTCAATATAATTTTTATCTGCATCTAGCTCTGAAAAAATATTTCAGCTTGTAGCAGTGTGTGGGACTTGTTCTATTCGTCCATCTATACTAACCTCCTCCAGGTTGAAAATTCAATATAATTTTTTTCTGCATCTAGCTCTGAAAAAATATTTCGTCTTGTAGCAGTGTGTGGGACTTGATCTATTAGTCCATCTATACTAACCTCCACCAGGTTGCAAATTCAATATAATTTTTATCTGCATCTAGCTCTGAAAAAATATTTCGGCTTGTAGCAGTGTGTGGGACTTGTTCTATTAGTCCATCTATACTAACCTCCACCAGGTTGCAAATTCAATATAATTTTTATCTGCATCTAGCTCTGAAAAAATATTTCAGCTTGTAGCAGTGTGTGGGACTTGTTCTATTAGTCCATCTATACCAACCTCCACCAGGTTGCAAATTCAATATAATTTTTATCTGCATCTAGCTCTGAAAAAATATTTCGGCTTGTAGCAGTGTGTGGGACTTGTTTTATTAGTCCATCTATACTAACCTCCACCAGGTTGCAAATTCAATATAATTTTTTTCTGCATCTAGCTCTGAAAAAATATTTTGGCTTGTAGCAGTGTGTTGGACTTGTTCTATTAGTCCATCTATACTAACCTCCACCAGGTTGAAAATTCAATATAATTTTTATCTGCATCTAGCTCTGAAAAAATATTTCGGCTTGTAGCAGTGTGTGGGACTTGTTCTCTTAGTCCATCTATACTAACCTCCACCAGGTTGCAAATTCAATATAATTTTTTCTGGATCTAGCTCTGAAAAAATATTTCGGCTTGTAGCAGTGTGTGGGACTTGTTCTATTAGTCCATCTATACTAACCTCCACCAGGTTGCAAATTCAATATAATTTTTATCTGCATCTAGTTCTGAAAAAATATTTCGTCTTGTAGCAGTGTGTGGGACTTGTTCTATTAGTCCATCTATACTAACCTCCACCAGGTTGCAAATTCAATATAATTTTTAACTGCATCTAGCTTTGAAAAAATATTTCGGCTTGTAGCAGTGTGTGGGACTTGTTCTATTAGTCCATCTATACTAACCTCCTCCAGGTTGCAAATTCAATATAATTTTTTTCTGCATCTAGCTCTGAAACATATTTCGGCTTGTAGCAGTGTGTGGGACTTGCTCTATTAGTCCATCTATACTAACCTCCACCAGGTTGCAAATTCAATATTATTTTTTTCTGCATCTAGCTCTGAAAAAATATTTCGGCTTGTAGCAGTGTGTGGGACTTGTTCTATTAGTCCATCTATACTAACCTCCTCCAGGTTGCAAATTCAATATAATTTTTATCTGCATCTAGCTCTGAAAAAATATTTCGGCTTGTAGCAGTGTGTGGGACTTGTTCTATTAGTCCATCTATACTAACCTCCACCAGGTTGCAAATTCAATATAATTTTTTTCTGCATCTAGCTCTGAAAAACTATTTCGGCTTGTAGCAGTGTATGGGACTTGTTCTATTAGTCCATCTATACTAACCTCCACCAGGTTGCAAATTCAATATCATTTTTATCAGCATCTAGCTCTGAAAAAATATTTCAGCTTGTAGCAGTGTGTGGGACTTGTTCTCTTCGTCCATCTATACTAACCTCCTCCAGGTTGAAAATTCAATATAATTTTTTTCTGCATCTAGCTCTGAAAAAATATTTCGTCTTGTAGCAGTGTGTGGGACTTGATCTATTAGTCCATCTATACTAACCTCCACCAGGTTGGAAATTCAATATAATTTTTATCTGCATCTAGCTCTGAAAAAATATTTCGGCTTGTAGCAGTGTGTGGGACTTGTTCTATTAGTTCATCTATACTAACCTCCACCAGGTTGCAAATTCAATATAATTTTTATCTGCATCTAGCTCTGAAAAAATATTTCGGCTTGTAGCAGTGTGTGGGACTTGTTCTATTAGACCATCTATACTAACCTCCACCAGGTTGCAAATTCAATATAATTTTTTTCTGCATCTGGCTCTGAAAAAATATTTCGGCTTGTAGCAGTGTGTGGGACTTGTTCTATTAGTCCATCTTTACTAACCTTCACCAGGTTCAAATTCAATATAATTTTTTTCTGCATCTAGCTCTGAAAAAATATTTCGTCTTGTAGCAGTGTGTGGGACTTGTTCTATTAGTCCATCTATACTAACTTCCACCAGGTTGCAAATTCAATATAATTTTTATCTGCATCTAGCTCTGAAAAAATATTTCGGCTTGTAGCAGTGTGTGGGACTTGTTCTATTAGTCCATCTATACTAACCTCCACCAGATTGCAAATTCAATATAATTTTTTTCTGCGTCTAGCTCTGAAAAAATATTTCGGCTTGTAGCAGTGTGTGGGACTTGTTCTATTAGTCCATCTATACTAACCTTCACCAGGTTGCAAATTCAATATAATTTTTTTCTTCATCTAGCTCTGAAAATATATTTCAGCTTGTAGCAGTGTGTGGGACTTGTTCTATTAGTCCATCTATACTAACCTCCTCCAGGTTGCAAATTCAATATAATTTTTATCTGCATCTAGCTCTGAAAAAATATTTCGGCTTGTAGCAGTGTGTGGGACTTGTTCTATTAGTCCATCTATACTAACCTCCACCAGGTTGCAAATTCAATATAATTTTTATCTGCATCTAACCCAGCCAATACTTTTGGGCTAATACCACAGTTTGGCCACTCAGCTCTGCTCGGTTCCCATCCATTGTTTTTTGTGCAAACAACTCCAGAGTTATGAATTAGTTAACAACCAAAATGAGTGGAAAAAGGCCTGATGCTGGTGGAAAGGGGAATAGGCATGTTGGGAAGGGAAAAAAAGGTTGTGTCCGTGGGGTAGGTGTTAAAGCAACAGTAACATCTGCAGAAGAAAGACCATCTTCCAGCCAAACTAAGATGTCTACTTCTTTTAGCAGACAATGTGATAAGATCCCTTTCTTACAGCCACGCCAATCGCTACAAATTCCAGATGAAGCACAAAAACAGCAGGTGCTTCAACGGATATCAAGTGCTCCTTTAAGTGGGCTCTCCTCCACCTCAACTTCAACATCACAAATACTCCAGTCCTCAGAGGTGTCACCCCAGTCGCACTTGCTTCCTCACAGCTCCCAAGTCTCCAGCTGCCCGTCTGAGTATGGGGTAAAACAGATGGTTGAGTCAGCAGAGCAGTTTACTCATACTATAGCCTGGGAATCAGAGGTCGGCTCCAGAGCTTCTGTGAATCCAGACGAGGAAATGATCTGCACTGATGCCCAGAATCTTTATGAGTCGGATCCAGGACCAGACGCAGAAGGTTCTGACCATAATGTAGACCCTCATTCCCAAACTGTAACTCCTGTTGGTGGAGACAATGAGGAAGACGATGATGAGACTCAAATACCTGATTGGAGCGACAACTTTAGGATTTTGTCAGGGCAGGAAGAGGTTGGCTCTGAGGACGACGGGTGTGATAACACACAGGGTGATGATGATGAGGTTGGAGATCCCACTTACTGTCAACCAAAAGTCAGCCAAGAGATGAGGTCAGCAGAGGAGGTGGAGGAGGATGCTAGTGACGAAGAGGTCAGGTTGCGCCTTCCTGGACAGAGACGTAGTAATGGAAGCACGTCAACAACTGCATCCTCAAACTCAACTCTGCCTCTGACCACAAGTCGTGGTGGCTCTTCAGGTCGCATGGGTGCTAAGCCTTGCATAGCCTGGGCATTTTTTCAGATCGATAAAGATGACCCAACTCGTGTTATCTGTAACATTTGACAGCAAAAGCTAAGTAGAGGCCAAAAAATCCATAGTTTGAGTACTTCATGCATGAACCGGCACATGGATATGAAGCATAAGTTGCAGTGGGAAGCTCACTGTGCTACAATGCAACTTAGCCGGCCTAGCCAACCACCGTCTGCCACATCTTGTGCATCCGCGGCCTCTTCATCCTCTGTGACTGGGGGGACAGCAGTCACACCTGTTTTGGGACGCAGACCTGCCACCTCTTTACCCGCAACAGCCAGCGTGATTGGCAGGTCATCATTTTCTTTGGAGGTGGAGACACCAGCTGGTGTTCAGCGCTGTCTGACATCGAAAGCACCACCTTTGGATCAAGGCAACCTAACATGTCCGCCTGCATCTTCCTCACAGACCGGCAGTTTGCCGGGGACACCCTTCTCAATCCCGTCTAAGCACAACAGCCAGCCCTCGGTCCCTCAGATGTGGACAAGTAAGAGACCATTTCCTCCTAGCCATGAGAAAGCTAAGAGGTTGAATTTCACCATCTGCAAGCTCTTGGCTACAGAAATGCTGCCTTTCTGACTGGTGGACACAGAGGATTTTCGAGACCTTATGTCCGTCGCAGTGCCCCAGTACCAGATGCCCAGTCGGCACTACTTCTCAAAGAAAGGTGTGCTTGCGCTCCACCAGCATGTCGCACACAACATCACCGCTTCTTTGAGAAACTCTGTGTGTGACAGGGTGCATTTCACCACAGACACTTGGACGAGTAGGCATGGACAGGGGCGTTACATGTCGCTGACTGGGCACTGGGTAACTATGGTGACAGCAAGACAAGGGGCTGCTGTCCAAGTCTTGCCGTCCCCACGAGTTGTGCGTCAATCCTTTTTATCTAGAAGTTCCTCCACTGCTTCTGCCTCCTCAACCTCCTCTCAGTCCTCCACCTGCACCCAAAGCCAGTCTGGTCATGCCACAAGCTTTCTAACTGCGCAGAAGGGATCTTGCACACCTCCTTACTATGCCAGCAACAGGGCTCAACGTCATCAGGCGGTTTTTACTTTCAAATGTCTGGGAAATGTGAGTCACACAGCTGAGGAGTTGTGGTCAGCTCTGGAGTCCCAGTTTCATGAATGGTTGTCTCCACTGTACCTGCAACCAGGGAAGGCCGTGTGCGACAATGCTGCAAACCTGGGTGCGGCCCTTCGCCGGGGCAATGTCACACACGTGCCTTGTATGGCTCACGTGTTGAACCTGGTTGTTCAGCAATTTTTAGCCCAGTATCCCGGACTAGATGGCCTTCTGCAGAGGGCACGGTCGCTGTGTGCTCACTTCCGCCGTTCGCATCCCGCAGCTCAACGACTTACATCTCTACAGAAGTCGTTGGGCCTGCCAGTTCACCGGCTGAAATGCGATGTGCCGACACGGTGGAATTCAACTCTGCACATGTTGCAGCGACTGTGGCAGCACCGACAAGCCCTGGTGCAATACGTTCTGACGTATAGCCTGGGCCAACGAGATCCAGAGGTGGGGCAAATCACTCTGCAGGAGTGGTCTCAGATCAGGGACCTATGAAGTTGACGCGCCCCCTGGGCCGTGGGTACCCTGAGCCGGGCCGGTAGACGCTGGGGGTTGTAGTCACTGTGGCGGTGACCCGATCCGTGACCCAGGGCGGTCAATCCAAGGGTAATTTGTATATATGGATTTTATAATGTCCGACTACGCCACCTGTGGAATGCGGCCAAAGGGGCCGCCGCTGCGGAACAGTCCTCTGAAGCTGGTGGTTTTGCAGCAATGGTATTATTACTCACCACAGGAAGAGTGTAGCTTCAGGGCAGTGTGGGTGGATGATGGTGGTTGTAGTGCAGGGAGTCAGTAATAAACACAGAGTCCGTGTGATGCAGTCCCAGGGGTCTGTACTAGGCCCAATGTTATTTAATATCTTTATTAACGACATAGTCAACGGGATAAATAGTAAAATATCAATATTTGCAGATGACACAAAGTTATGTAAAACAATTAATACAAAAGAGGACAGTGCAGACCTACAGAGGGATTTGGATAAGCTGAGTAGGTGGAGCATTAAATGGCAAATGAGGTTTAACGAGGAGAAATGTAAGGTCATACATATGGGAAGGAAAAATGGAAGTCACCAGTACTCACTAAATGGGAAATCATTGGGGAATTCAGAGATGGAGAAGGACTTGGGCATCTTGATTGATAGCAAACTAAATTGGAGTGCCCAAAGTCAGGCCGCTGCTGTAAGGGCAAACAGGGTAATGGGATGTATCAGAAGAGGTATAGCTGCAAAGGATGAGAACATTGTTCTTCCACTGTACAAAGCACTGGTCAGACCACACTTGGAATACTGTGCTCAGTTATGGGCCCCAATATATAGAAAGGATATAAATGAGCTTGAAAAAGTACAAAGGAGGGCAACAAAATTAATAAAGGGAATGGAGGGACTGCAATACCCAGAGAGGTTGGCAAAACTAGGACTATTCAGCCTGGAAAAGAGAAGGTTGAGGGGGGACATAATAAATGTGTACAAATATGTTAGGGGACAGTATAGAGATCTTGCCCGGGATTTGTTCAAAAGGAGGGATATTACGGTAACAAGAGGGCATTCACTAAGACTGGAAGAGAAAAGGTTTCAGCACCAGCATAGAAAGGGGTTCTTTACGGTAAGAGCAGTGAGAATATGGAATTCACTGAGTGAAGAGACGGTAATGTCGGATTCACTAAACCAGTTCAAGCGGGGACTGGATGCATTTCTAGATACCAGGCAGATTTCAGCATATACTTAAAAATAAAATAAAATAGTAGGTTGATACAGGGATTTATTCTGACTGCTGGTTTCAGAGTCGGGAGGGAATTTTTCCTCAGGTGAAGATTGGCCAAATCATTTGGGGTTTTTGCCCTCCTCTGGATCAACTTTAGCAATTACAGAACTAACAGGTCGAACTTGATGGACGCAAGTCTTTATTTGGCTTTACAAGCTATGTTACTATGTTAAGATCTTTACTCACAGTTGTTGCAGTCCAGATTACAGGTACCAGACCAATCTCCCCCGTCGTGCTGTGTGTACTCAGTGAGGGGCTCAGTCCACCCCCAGATAGCTCCGGAGTACTTAGCAGGACCCCCTTCTGTGTGTTCTTTCTCTGGCCTTCTCCCTGCACCTCACACCCAGTGACACTTCTATCGGGTATCCTCGGGCCTTGGCGGGCGACGTGTGTTCCGTCCCCTGGGTCCTATGTGGCTACCTTCTTAGTGAGACTTGTGTGGACTTTGGCCTGCAGTACATGAAATGCTGCAGCCTCCGGTTTCTAATTGAGCCTTGCTGTTTCTCCGCTAGTTGAGGGACCGGTTCCCCTTATCTGGCCTGACCACTCTACCTCCTGGTAGCAGCGGGAGTACGGGTGGCCTTCTGCACGGCCCGTACCCTAGGGTCCCTTCGGTTCCTGGAGCCTTCCTGCTCCCACTCCTCTCTTCTCTCCTTCAGTCCTGGTCCTCCCAGGCTAGGCCCGCCTCCGGAGCAGAGCTCATGCCGAGCCTCTGCTCCTGTCACTTTTCCTCCTCTGACTGGCTTGCTCTTTCTAAGATGGCTTCCTATTTATACTCTCCCTGTCATGTGCTCCCCTAAGCTGCTCCCCTAAGCACCCACTACATAGGACCCTCCCACCAGCTAGGGACCTGGGACTGTGCTCTCCCTTAGGGGCAATCTCGCCCTACCCCCACTGCGGGTATGTGTTGGATGCAGGTGTTAGGGTCCCGAGCCATACGCCTTCCTTACCTGAGGGTGAGATACCACTCCTCTGGGTGAGATGCAGTAACTCTGTGGCGACTGAACCCTCAGGGGCGCCACACACCCTTCTGCACAGTTTTGAAATGGCGACAAAGATGTTTAGTGCTGACGACGATGCCATTATCAGCATGACTATTCCGGTGATTTACATGCTGGAGCACACATTAAACAGAATTCTGAGTCATGTGGTGGGACAAGAGGAGGTGGAGGAAGTAGAGGAGGAGTCGTATGCGGAAGGGATAACATCTCCAAGGTCCAGACGGTTGGCAGCACCAAGGAGGCAGGCATGGGAGGGTGGGGGAGAGGGATTAACCAGGGCGCATGGTAGCAGCCAAACTGTTGAGGAAGGTGCAGGAGCCGAGGAAGAAGTGGAGGACGAACTGGCGATGGGCATGGAAGACTCATCAGATGAGGGAGACCTTGATCACATTTTTGTTGTGCGAGGTTGGGGGGAGAGGGCAGAGGAAGGAAGGATGATTCTTACCTCGCTACCAACATAACAAGGACTTGGTCCTCCTGGATGCGCAAGACACATGAGTGCCTTCTTGCTGCACTACCTGCAACATGACCCTCGGATTGTCAGAATTCGAAGTAATCCCGACTACTGGGTTGTCACACTCTTAGATCCCCGGTACAAAAGTAAATTTGCCGAAATAATTCCTGCCATAAAAAGGGATTGACGCATGCAGGAGTATCTGCAGATGCTGTTGCAGAATCTTACATGTGCTTTTCCACAAAACACAAGTGGTGCACGTAGTGAATCTCACAGTTCTAACTTGCCAACCGTGGGACTGTCGAGTCTTCATCACTCCATCCGTAACAGTAACACAGTATCTGCTGGTAACAGCAATTTTGTGGAATCGTTTCACCACTTTTTTAGACCATCCTTTGCAAGGCCACAGGAGACAAGAAGTCTGACACATAGTCAATGCCTAGAGAGGATGGTACAGGAGTATCTCCAAGTAAACATCGAAGCCATGACTGTGTCAATGGACCCTTGCTCATTTTGGGATTCCAATCTGGAAAAATGGCCGGAGCTCGCCACTCACGCCTTGGAGATCTTGTCATGCCCTGCAGCCAGCGTTCTCTCTGAACGTGTGTTCAGCGCTGCTGGTGGTGTGCTGACAGATAAGCGCACGCAGCTGTCCACTGAGAATGCAGACAGACTCACGTTCATAAAGATGAACAAATCATGGATTCACAAGGACTTTTCTACCCCTGTGTCATCCTTGGGAGACTAAAAGCTTGAGGATTTGGTAAAATCACCTCACCAACCGTTTTAAGCAACTGTGGGGCAATTGATGCCACTTAACCCTAGAACGCATGACCATAAAAATCTACACTTTCACATACCTGGGGCCTTTTAGGCCCGTGTGCAAATAACATGGAATAATTCAAACTCAAATGACAAACAACTATATACATGAAGAATACCTAGAGTTTCAAAATTCTAACTAAAGTAATCTTGCAGAAAATAGAAAACAACTAACAGGGCGGGCCTGCGAGGCCCCAGGTATGCGTTCTAGGGTTAAGTGGTGTCTGTGCCACAATTTTGGGAAAAAATGGGGACTCTTTTTGGAGTCCCCTTGCTGTGTCTTACGTGACGTTGGCATCATCAATTCCAGGTGGGTTGGGTCGCTCCCCCCCACTTTTAACTCTAAGAAACTACATACACTATGGCTTGGGGTAACACAGATGGTTGAGTCTGAAGAGCTGTTTACTCAGAGGTCTGCTCCAAATCTTCAGTGTCTGCTAGTCAGTGTAGAATTTTTAACTGCATCTAGCCTAGGCAATACTTTGGGCGTAGTAGCCCAGCTGTGAAGCAAGTTGCACCGCCTGTGTATCTAATAAGAATTTTTAAATGCATCTAGCCTAGGCAGATTGTGGGGACAGCCAACCAAACCCAGACGCTCAGCCCCCATACCACCCCCCTTTCCTTGACAATACAATAATGTAACTCTTACAACTGGATGGGTGAGGATCGGTCACAGCTTTATTAACTCTTTATACTCATTCCATTAGAAAGGCATTGTATTTCTAAAATAATTCAGCTTGTTGCAGCATGGCCTGGGTCTCCACTCCGGCAAGTTGGCCAACAAGTGTAACTCTCCAACATGTCCTTTCTATTTCCAGGCCACGGAGGATCCTGCGTACTCGTATGCAGGACTCTGACCCCCACCCATCACTCATAACGCTTGTTCCACTCCGTCCTGGAGTCCTGACAGGAATATGTCCAGTCCAATATCCATTAAGTGAACACCGTCGGGCCGTATGAGGCCTGCTTTATCTCCTTCCAGTTGTCGGTGTCGTAGCACTACACCGCCTCTGTCTCTTCTAAATTTTGCCATCCGATTATTTATTACCCGCCTTGTCCGTTCGATGGCCGTGATGTCTCGCGCACCTTGCCATACCGCTATCGGCACAATCTCTGACCATAGTATAGCTAGTTTTGTGAAAAATTCTCTGAAGCGCTCAGTGTCTAGTTTCATTATTGCCATTAGTTATGCGCTCTTGTGATGACCTAGGTTGTTTCCCCCGGCCTGTATAACTAAGATGACCAGACCTCTTGCCTCTCTCCCTACCTTGAATACCTCCATTAGTACCTGTGGCCATAGCAGGCCTCTAATACCTCTCCAGTTGAAATATGTGTTATGAAACTCTAATTTCCTCCCGCCCTTTTTTCTGCCCAATATATATACGAGTGGCCTATCACCCACACTGTTGGCTTAGCGTCACCTGTAAAAGAAACAAACCACGTTAGGATAACAAGTCCGGTCTTATGTATCTCGCCAAACACGTGATCGCCATCTCCCTATCCTCTGACCTTCCGTTTCTGACAGTCCTGCTCTTGCTGCTTCCGTGGCCGCGCCTATGCGGAATGGGTGAGTCCCGTAATCTTTGGGGTGGTTCCCTGCCGATGTTATGTGACTCGCCCCCTGGGCCGTGGGGCACTCGGATCCGGGCAATAGGGAAACGGTGGGAGTAGTAGTGGCAACCCGGTTCCGTGGCTCAGGGTGGTCAGGCCAGTGGTAGTCCGTTATGTGCTGTTGATTATGTCCGACTATGCCACCCGTGGATTGCGGTTATTAGGAACCGCCGCTGCATGCAGACCGCTGGGGCTGATGAGGTGTGCAGCTAGGGTAGTGTGACTCCCCACGGGAAGAGTGTGGCCCCAGGGCAGTATAATGGATGTTGGGAGTGATGGTAGTGAGAGTCCCAGTGCTGATAGTGCTGGAGGAGCAAGGAGCACGCAGACAACAGGTTGCAGTCCAGGGTCTTTACTAGAACAGGTAAATTGACCCACAAACAGTCCCAGCTAGGAGTGGACCTGGATGTCTGAGAGCAACGGGGAAATTGGCCCTGGTCAGGGTGAGGGTGTAGGCCTACCGTGCTTTCTGCGCTCCTTCTGGCTATCTCCTCGTTATAGGGTAACAGCCCACGTTTCCGAGCTTTCCGTGTATTCTCGCCTGTATGGCCTGCGACGTGGGTTCCTTTCTGCTCCCAGCCTTGTACGGCTTTACTGGTCCCTTCGGTTGTGGCAGGGCCTCCAGGCTTCTTAGGCCAAGGAATATACAGTCCCCTGCGGACTGGTTATCTGCTGGAGGATGTAGAATCCTCCCAGCCTCAGACACCAAAGTCTGGTAAAGTAAGTCTTTTATCTGCCAAGACAGGCTCACTTCGCCTCTTGTCTCTGGCTTGTGGCTCTCCTCCTGCCACACTTCCTCTTAGGTGCAATACAACTTTCTGTCCCTGCTCTGCTCTGGGACAAGTCTCAGTCCTGGGACAGGTCATCAAGTTCTCCCTAACCCTGCCCCCAGTACCAGTTTTTATAGGGGCAGCCAGCTCCCCCTACTGGCCTGAGACAGGAGGCATTGCATGCTAATGTTCCCCTGACTAGAGAACCTCCCCCTTGCTCTCAGACACAGCTTTATTACATTTTGTGGCATCCAAGCCAGGGTGACACATTCCCCCCTAGTAAAATTTAGTACTCCGGGACTAAACAGTAACAAGAACAATATGCATGACCATAAAACATTAGTATACAAGCGACGCACAGATTGAGTTCTTAAGGTCACAGTGTGGCCTGTGACCGGGTGTCCATATCACCAGCACAACGGGGAGCATTAACCAGGTGGGGGTCTGTCCTACCCCAAGTCCTTCACAGTCTTAGTTCATTCCTGGGTTAGGCTCCGAAAGCAGTCCATACAAGGTCCCGGTTATAAAAAGTCCATAACCTGTGAGTCCTTACGGTAGCTGCAAGAAACTGAAACACAGAATTACCAAACATGCATGTAACTTGGCAAACATTTCAACATTTGGCAACAGGGTTATTTACAATTTTAGCGCACTCTTTATTCTCCAGCGAGCGGGTATCTGTCCCTTTGTGCTCCTGGTTGATCTCCTTAACCCACTGTCTGGTGGTGGACTGACCTGGCTTTCCCCACTAGCGTTAGGGGTACAGCTACCAGCTGGGTGTACAGGTAGGGCAGGCAGCTGTCTGCGGGTTCTTTGGCTTACCGCAGGCATGGCAGGCTCACTGTCAGCAGAGGGTTGACTCTCCTGGGCTGCTGATACAGGCTCTTCTGCCTCTGGAACCGCTTGCTCCTCTTCACCTTCCGGCTCTGGTGCAGGTTGTTGCTGTGCCGGTTGCAGGAAATGCAGGACGGGTACCACTATGGCATCATTTATGCGAGTCCAGGACTGAGGGAACTCTCCGAGAACGGTGCTGATCATTTCTTCCTTGTCCTCTGCGGGTTCAAGGTCACTCTGATCCTCTTCTGCACTACGGAGTTGCTCGAGGCATCTTTTGAGGTGGTCTCTGGAGACGGTGCTAGTGGTTTCTCCTCCGTCCTTGGTGATCACGCACACCTTCGGGTTGTCGTGATCAGACTGCAGTACGGTGTAGGGTTTCCTTTCCCACTGGTCGTCCAACTTATGTAGCCTTCTTTTTCGCTTTAGGACTTGCTCACCAGGTTCTAGGGGACCAGCAGGGGCGTGTTGATTGAAGAGTTTTTCTTGCCTCTCTCTCACCTGGGCCAGGCTCTTCTCCACACTCTCCTGTACCTTCTTGTACTGCAGTTGCCTTTCCGTATCCCAGTCCGCATACGGGGAGGTGTCCTCAGGTATTAGGACTCCCATCTCCAGGTCTACGGGCAGCTTACCTGGTCTGGCTCGCATCAGGTAAGCCGGGGTGCAGTTTGTAGCATTCACCGGGATATTGTTGTATAGGTCTATCAGGTCAGGCAGTTTTTCTGGCCACAGGCTGCGTTCCTCCAGGGGCAACGTCTTCAGGAGATCAATGACTATATTGTTCATCTTCTCACACATCCCGTTGGTTTGTGGATGGTAAGGCGTTGTCCGAATCTTCTTACAGCCATAGAGGTTGCAGAACTCTTGGAAGATTTCAGCCTCGAACGCTGGGCCCTGGTCTGTCAGGACCTGTTCCGGATACCCGTGTGGACGGCAGAAGTATTGCTGGAAGGCTCTGGCCGCTGTTTGGGCGGTCAAGTCTTTTACCGGGACCACCACTAGAAAACGGGAATAGTGGTCCACGATTGTCAGGGCATAGATGTATCCTGACCGGCTGGGAGCCAATTTGACATGGTCCAGAGCTACCAGTTCAAGAGGCTGCATGGTGACGATGGGCCTCAAGGGTGTCTTCTGGCTGGCACGGTCCTTCCTCCTTAGGTGACAAGGGCCACAGTCTCTGCACCATTTTTCTACAGCTCCTCTCATGCCGACCCAAAAGAACCTTCCTCTTAGTAGAAACTCAATTTTCTTCCAACCGAAGTGTCCCGCTCTGTCATGGTAAGCCCCCAGGACCATAGCTGCATCCCGCCTTGGGACCACGACTTGCCAGGTCAGCTTGTGCGTCCGGTGGTTGACAATCCTTCTGCACAACTTGCCTTCGTAGAGGAACAGCTTGCTCTTCTCCTTCCATAGCTGCTTGGCTTCCTCTGGGGCATCTGGATCTAAGCGGGCGTCTTCCCGGGTCAGCAGATCTTTCACCAGGCGGACTGCAGGGTCACTATCTTGGGTCTCGGCCCAGCTGTGGTGAGGTAGGGGATTGATCATCACAGTTGTTAGATCCTCCTCCTTCACGCGGTGAGAACATTGAGCGGCTCCATACCGGTGAAACACGGGGAGTTCTACCTACTCCAGCTCTTCTGGGTCTTCGTCACCTTCAGGTAAGTGAGGCATCCTTGATAGAGCGTCCGCGTTGGCATTGGTTTTGCCTGCCCGGTACTTGATCACGAAGTCATAGTTGGAGAGACGGGCCATCCACCGCTGTTCCAGGGCACCCAGTCTTGCATTGTCCAGGTGTGTCAACGGGTTGTTGTCCGTGTACACGGTGAACTTTGCGGAGGCCAGGTAATGCTTGAAGCGTTCCGTCACGGCCCACACCACCGCCAAGAATTCTAGCTTGAAGGAGCTGTAATTCTCCGGGTTCCTCTCGATGGGCCTCAGCTTCCGGCTGGCGTATGCGATCACCCTTTCTCTGCCTTGTTGGTTTTGGGACAGTACGGCTCCCAGTCCCACATTACTGGCGTCTGTGTGGAGAATGAAAGGCTGGCCATAATCAGGGTAGGCCAGGATCTCATCCCCCGTGAGGGTCATCTTTAGCTGGCGGAAGGACTCCTCTTCCGGTTTATCCCACTTGAAGGGTGGCTTTTGACTTCTGGACTTAGACTGTCCGATCAGGAGGTCCTGCATAGGAGCTGCCATCTTAGTGAACCCGGGGATGAACCTTCGGTAGTAGCCTACCAACCAGAGAAACTGTCTCACCTCTTTGATGTTCGAGGGGCTTGGCAAGCTCTTGATTGCCGTGACCTTGTCAGGGTCAGGGGCCACTCCTTCCGCGCTTACCACGTGCCCTAGGTACTGGACCTTTGGTTTCAGCAGGTGACACTTTGATGGTTTCACCTTCAGGCCATAGCCTGCCAGGGCTTCGAACACCTCAGCCAGGTGCTTTAGGTGGTCCTCGTAGGTCTTCGAATAGACGATCACGTCGTCTAGGTAAAGGAGAACCGTCTCGAAGTTTCGGTGCCCTAGACAGCATTCCATCAGCCGCTGGAAGGTCCCTGGTGCGTTGCAGAGCCCGAAAGGCATGCAGTTGAATTCGCTCAGTCCCATCGGGGTGGTGAAGGCGGTCTTCTCCTTGTCAGCCTCTGCCACAGGAACCTGCCAGTACCCGCTAGTAAGGTCCAAAGTAGAAAAGAAGTTAGCAGATTTTACTGCGGCTAAAGACTCCTCTATTCTAGGCAGCGGATATGCGTCTTTGTGGGTGATACGGTTGATTTGTCTATAGTCCACGCACATTCTCATGGTGCCGTCTTTCTTTTTGACCAGAACCAAGGGGGCTGCCCAGGGGCTACAGCTGTCTCTAATAACCCCAGCTTCTTTCATCTCTCTTAGCATGCCCTTTGCGTTCTGATAATGTGCAGGGGGTACAGGCCTGTGTCTCTCTTTTATTGGTGGGTGGCTCCCTGTGGGGATATGGTGTTCTATCCCTTTTACTCTGCCGAAGTCTAGCGGGTGCTTACTAAAGACTCTCTCGTACTCCTGTACCACCCGGTAGACTCCTTGTTTTTGGTGCAGGGGAGTGGAGTCAGCACCCACATGGAGTTTCTGGCACCCGTCCTCCTTTAGTTTCTGGGAGCCATTACCCTCCGCCTGTGGAGATGGAGGCAAGGGTTCCACGGCCCTGATAGCTTTGTGTTCGATGACAAACAGTTTGGCGAGTGTAGCGTACCTGGGTAAGTGTACTTCACTCTCCCCAATGTTGAGGATGCGGACGGGCACCCTCCCATGACGGACATCAACCACCCCCCGAGCTGTCAAAATGGTGGGCCTGCTGTCTGAGTACACGGGTTCTACCATGGCTTGGTAGTCTCTACCTCTCAACCCGATTGCAGTCCGACACCAGATCATCATTTCACTTTTGGGAGGCATGGAAATGGGGAATGGGTCACTCAGTCTTACGCTACCGATCTCACCACCAGACAGTTCTACCTGCTGCCGTCTCATCAGGGCTTTTATCTCCTTGTTGAGGACTCTCTGTTGGCTGGAACTAGCATTCATCGCCACCTGTTGTAGAATTACAATTACCTCTGAAAGACAATTTTCAATTACGTTAGTACCCACAGTTATTTTAGGGTGACTTTCACGTCGGTCAATGTCCACAATAATTACTCCCTGTGCCGGCAGTTCAACTTTACCAATTTTAATGGTCATCTCCTTGAACCCCATCTGCGGCACGGGTAAGCCATTACTGGCGATGATGCTCAAGTTACTGTCTGGATACCGCGTTATATCAGCATCAGTCCAATACTGCTTAAAAAGTACATAAGGGATAGTGGTTACTTGCGACCCGGTATCCAGCAAGGCGCTCATGGGGATACCGTCCAGCACCACGGGTAAAACCGGGCGCCCCCCAACGTACTTATCACGCCAGTTATAAGGGCATGGTGATCTTATGCCTGGGGGTTGGCCCTCTGCCCCAGGTTGGACCCGTTTAAATTACAGTACCGGGAAATGTGTCCGGGCTGGTTGCATCGACGGCAAATGGGCTGTCCATCCTCTGCACAGCGGTCTGTGGGACTCCCTCGGAACGACGGGATCCTCCTCTGTCGACGCCACGGGACATCCTCCGGACTTGAAGCCAGCTCGATGGGTCTTGACGGGTCTGACGCGCCCCCTGGGCCAGTGCTGTTTGGGGATTACCCGGAGCCGGATCTGATGGGGGTTGTAGTCTCCGAGTGGCGGCGACCCGGTCCGTGCCCAGGGTGTCAAACTCAGTGTGTGGCAGTCTTTACAGATGTTATTAGTTGTTCTTAGTGTCGACTACGCCACCCGTTGATTTGCGGTCAAAAGGCCGCCGCTGCAGCAAGGTCCGCTGAGGCTGGTGGTATATGTGCAGCTGTGGTAGTATAACCCCCAACGGGAGGGGTATAGCCTCAGGGGGTCAGGTGTAGAGGATGGTGGTAGTGGTGGTGCAGTGTGGATGGTAAGAAGACTCAGAGTCGGGCTGTGCAGTTCAGGGTTTTTACTTACTGCTGTTCTGTTGGTCACTCTGGCCTTGAGTGACCGCCCGAGCCGTGCTGCGTCCACCAGGTCCTGGACTCGGCCAACCCCCAAGCAATTCTGGAGCGTGGTCCTGAGCTCCCTTTCTGACTGTCCTCTCTACTGGCCGTTCCCACCAGGGGTCCACTTATGTCCGGCTCCCCCGGGTCTCCTGTTGGGTGAACCTTCTTTGGCTTCCCTGACCCTATGCTCGGTGTGCCTTCTTAGTGGACTTGGTGAGGGGCTGCTCCACATGTAATGTCGCAGCCTCCGGTTCTTAGTTGAGGGTAGTTTCTCTCCTCCACTAATTTGGGATCCGGTTCCCTTGCGTGCCAACCCTTCACCCTTCTGGTTGTATACTGGGTTCTTGGGGTTCCTTCTTCTCCCCCTCTGGGTCCTTCTCTTCTCCTCTCTCTCTTCTCTCTGCAGGCGCTCCTGGACCTCTCTCAGGACTGACTGACCCTCTACAGAAGACTGACCCTGATCTAAGATGGTGCCCACCTTATATACTCCCTCTATGTGTGAGCTCACGTGACCAGCACCCAATGAGCTCCTAGCCTTACCCAGACTGCTCCCCCTATCTGCCCCTATACTACTGGGATGTTCCACCCCCCTCCCACTCCAGCCAGGGACAGACACTGTCGTACCTGCACATATACTGGTGGGAGTACCGTCGGTCTGTCCCCCGGAAATGGGATGTATGTAGTGTATGCAGCTATCTGAGCTCAGTCCCACACTCCATCCTTACCCGGGAGTGGAATACCACACCTCTGGCTTGAGGTGTAATACCCCTGTAGCAGCCGAGTCCTCAGGGTGCTACATTCCCCCCTGGTAAATCACAGCACGTCCTCGGGCTGTAAGAGAATAAAACATCCATAAACATACAATTTTTTTTTTTTTTTCATAACAACATAAACATATAAAACATTATATATATATTTCTGCAGCATAAAACTTTTTCATAATAAACATTCTTGTAAACTTTCTTGTTCCTCCGGCCACGGTGCAACTTGTGACCGGGTAAAACGCGACAGTCTCTTGTAGAATAACACAGCTTTCCTATAAAATCAGTAGGGGGCGTCTTAAAAAGCGCAACTATATACAAGGGGAAATATGGCCGCTCTCAGTCCTCGGCCAGGTATTAGGAAAGGAATGACCGCTCTCAGTCCTCGGTCAGTGGGAATAGGGACACACGGGTTTCAGTTCAATTTGCTGGTCCCAACGGGGACTATATTTTAACTAGCAGCAGTAACAGTTCTTATACCCTGACGGGTAACTATGTACAGTCTCTTTACCGTACTTTAATGACGGCGTACTCCTGCTCCTCCCTCCAGCGAGAGTGGGGTGATCTTGGCGGGCGCCGGAGCCGGGATTAGGGGCTCATCCAGGGGTCTTTCCTTCCGGAGTCGGGGATGGTGATACTCCGGTGGCCACACAAAGGGCTGCCCATCCGGGCATGTGTGCTGGGCAAATAGGTCTTCACCCAGGTGTGGCGCTGTGGACGTTGAGGGCGCTGTTGTGGTAGCGGCGCCCGGGTTCGCCAGGCCTTGCGACCAGGCCTGGGGTACCCTGAACGTAAAGGGCACCGTGAAGACGGCGGCGCCCGGGGGTACTAGACCTTGCGACCAGGCCGGTGGTGTTTCCTGCTTTGCCGCGCTCAGGGTTGAGGCGCGTGACGTCACAGGGGTCGCGGCCGCGGCTTCTGCTTGAGGCCTTGTCTGGAGCGGTGAAGATGCAGCGACGGGCACGGCAGGGGGAATTTCGGGCTCTGCGACGGGGAGCTGGGGCAGGCACGCGGTTTCTCGGCTCGGGGTAGTGACGTCCCCTTTACCTGCCTCCATCTGTCCAGCTCCCTTCTTGGCGCCGTCTCCGGCCTTCACTCCTCCTGCACCATCCTCAGAGGCGGTCTGTCTCCTCGTCTCGGGTGGCGTGCTTCGCTGGCGGGTTCTTGCCTGCAGGGCCATCTCTCGGCTCCACTCCGTCAGCGTCTCTCGCTGCACCTGGGCCATCCTCCATGCGAGGCGCTCCAGCGCGGTCTGCGCACACTCCCGGTCTCGGGGGAGCTGTGCCAGGATCTCCACTAAGCCTAGTGGGGTTGTTGCTTGCAGCAGGCTCCTGACCACAGGGTCGGTGCTGCCTGACTCTCCTTCCATCTCCGGGTACGACTTCTCCGGAGTCCTCTCCAGACTTCTTGTCTCCGGGTGCGCTCTCTCCAGACCCCTCCAGGCTGCACCCATCTTCGCTCTCTTGTTCTGTCTCCGCCCACATTGAAGGTGGTCCCGGGGCAACTTTGTGATTGTCAGTTCCAGGGGCAGTTCTCTCACGCTGATGGACATCTCTAGCATCACAGTCTCCGTTGGTGGGGGCGGTTTCCGCTTTTGGCGCCATTCCTTTACCTGGCCCACGATGGGAGGTGACCTCTTGCCACCCTCTGGCACGCCCATAATGGCGTCCGCTCTTCCAAGGCGGGAAATCTTCTGGAAATGGCGGGAAAAAGCTGCAGATGGCGGGCAACCGGCGGGAAACGATCCGTGATGGCGTCCCATGGCGGGGACCCTCTGGAACCGGCGGGAAACTTCTTCTTGAGGTAAATTTGAACTTTTCTTCAGGCACGCAGTACCCGGTGGTTGCGGGCACGAAATCCTGCCGACTACGCCAAAGTTGACGCGCCCCCTGGGCCAGTGCTGTTTGGGGATTACCCGGAGCCGGATCTGATGGGGGTTGTAGTCTCCAAGTGGCGGCGACCCGGTCCGTGCCCAGGGTGTCAAACTCAGTGTGTGGCAGTCTTTACAGATGTTATTAGTTGTTCTTAGTGTCGACTACGCCACCCGTTGATTTGCGGTCAAAAGGCCGCCGCTGCAGCAGGGTCCGCTGAGGCTGGTGGTATATGTGCAGCTGTGGTAGTATAACCCCCAACGGGAGGGGTATAGCCTCAGGGGGTCAGGTGTAGAGGATGGTGGTAGTGGTGGTGCAGTGTGGATGGTAAGAAGACTCAGAGTCGGGCTGTGCAGTTCAGGGTTTTTACTGTTGGTCACTCTGGCCTTGAGTGACCGCCCGAGCCGTGCTGCGTCCACCAGGTCCTGGACTCGGCCAACCCCCAAGCAATTCTGGAGCGTGGTCCTGAGCTCCCTTTCTGACTGTCCTCTCTACTGGCCGTTCCCACCAGGGGTCCACTTATGTCCGGCTCCCTCGGGTCTCCTGTTGGGTGAACCTTCTTTGGCTTCCCTGACCCTATGCTCGGTGTGCCTTCTTAGTGGACTTGGTGAGGGGCTGCTCCACATGTAATGTCGCAGCCTCCGGTTCTTAGTTGAGGGTAGTTTCTCTCCTCCACTAATTTGGGATCCGGTTCCCTTGCGTGCCAACCCTTCACCCTTCTGGTTGTATACTGGGTTCTTGGGGTTCCTTCTTCTCCCCCTCTGGGTCCTTCTCTTCTCCTCTCTCTCTTCTCTCTGCAGGCGCTCCTGGACCTCTCTCAGGACTGACTGACCCTCTACAGAAGACTGACCCTGATCTAAGATGGTGCCCACCTTATATACTCCCTCTATGTGTGAGCTCACGTGACCAGCACCCAATGAGCTCCTAGCCTTACCCAGACTGCTCCCCCTATCTGCCGCTACACTACTGGGATGTTCCACCCCCCTCCCACTCCAGCCAGGGACAGACACTGTCGTACCTGCACATATACTGGTGGGAGTACCGTCGGTCTGTCCCCCGGAAATGGGATGTATGTAGTGTATGCAGCTATCTGAGCTCAGTCCCACACTCCATCCTTACCCGGGAGTGGAATACCACACCTCTGGCTTGAGGTGTAATACCCCTGTAGCAGCCGAGTCCTCAGGGTGCTACAGGTCCACTTGCAATGCCTGGACGGTCCTGGTCAACGCCGCGACGCTCCTGGTCAGCTCCTGGACTTGGTGGTGCAGGTCTTTCGACGGGGCTTGGTTCAGGGCCTGTGCATCAGCCCCCACAGAGTCCATAGAGGAGGGCGCCGCCTCCTGGTGGTAGGTGATAGCAGGGCGCCGGGGGTTTATAGCGCCACTGGTTGCGGATTCACGGAGCACCCTTATGGCCCTGTCCTTAAATTGGGCAAAGGTCAGATCAGGGTTCTGAAAGAACATGAGGCGCAGTTGGGCCCTGTGGATGCTAGACAGCAGACCTTCTATGAATTGTTCTGTTAGCAGCTTATCCGTTTCCTGCACACTGCCAGGGTCAGTTTGTTGAATAGCCCTCAAGGCTTCCTGCAGATTTTGGGCATATTCTCTGATGCTGTCCTGTGCCCGCTGCTTACATCCATAGAACCTCATTTTAATTTCAGAGGAGGTACGTGTGTCAAAGGTACCCCGCAGCCAGGCCAGAATACCCTTCACAGTCCTTTTCTCCTCAGTGGGCCATGATTTTACCTCCCTTTGGGCTGCGCCAGTTAACTGCCCTGTTAGTATGCTGACCTTCTGTTCCTCTGTCAGGGGGTAGACTTGGAACAAACTGTACAGCCTTTCCTTAAAGTCAGTTAGGGCATGGGGCTCCCCTGAGTACTTGGGCAGCCAGGCCGCTCCAGGGATGTAGGGCAGGGAAAAGGGCATCACCGCTGCTGCAGCTGCGTTGGTGGTAGTGGGCGCCTCTGTGTCCGACATCTTCCTCCCCCCTAGTTAAGCGTGGCCTACCTTCCGACGATCCTCTTCTGTAGGCCGCGGCTCCGCTGCTGCTGCTCTGGTCGAGGACCTTGCGTCGCGTCCTGATGACGTCAGTGTCGCTCTCTCTCCCTTCCAGGACCTTGCGCAGCATCGGTGCGTGGGGCGGAGCTTCGGATCTCGCGTGGTTTGGACGTCCACGCCCCTCTTCTTCCCGCGCGGCGTCCTGAAGATGGCATCCGATGGCGGGAAAACGGCTGAAGATGGCGGGAACCGATGGAAGATGGCGGGAGACGGCTGGAAATGGCGGGAAACGGCTCCGGATGGCAGGAAACCTCTTTTCAGGTAAGTGCAAATTCTTTTTCAGGCACGCAATACCCGTTTGTGGCGGGTTGGTTTCAATCCTGCCGACTACGCCAAAGCTGACTCGCCCCCTGGGCCGTGGGGCACTCGGATCCGGGCAATAGGGAAATGGTAGGAGTAGTAGTGGCAACCCAGTTCCATGGCTCAGGGTGGTCAGGCCAGTGGTAGTCCGTTATGTGCTGTTGATTATGTCCGACTACGCCACCCGTGAATTGCGGTTATTAGGAACCGCCGCTGCATGCAGACCGCTGGGGCTGATGAGGTGTGCAGCTAGGGTAGTGTGACTCCCCACGGGAAAAGTGAGGCCCCAGGGCAGTATAATGGATGTTGGGAGTGATGGTAGTGAGAGTCCTAGTGCTGATAGTGCTGGAGGAGCAAGGAGCACGCAGACAACAGGTTGCAGTCCAGGGTCTTTACTAGAACAGGTAAATTGACCCACAAACAGTCCCAGCTAGGAGGGGACCTGGATGTCTGAGAGCAACGGGGAAATTGGCCCTGGTCAGGGTGAGGGTGTAGGCCTACCGTGCTTTCTGCGCTCCTTCTGGCTATCTCCTCGTTATAGGGTAACAGCCCACGTTTCCGAGCTTTCCGTGTATTCTCGCCTGTATGGCCTGCGACGAGGGTTCCTTTCTGCTCCCAGCCTTGTACGGCTTTACTGGTCCCTTCGGTTGTGGCAGGGCCTCCAGGCTTCTTAGGCCAAGGAATATACAGTCCCCTGCGGACTGGTTATCTGCTGGAAGATGTAGAATCCTCCCAGCCTCAGACACCAAAGTCTGGTAAAGTAAGTCTTTTATCTGCCAAGACAGGCTCACTTCGCCTCTTGTCTCTGGCTTGTGGCTCTCCTCCTGCCACACTTCCTCTTAGGTGCAATACAACTTTCTGTCCCTGCTCTGCTCTGGGACAAGTCTCAGTCCTGAGACAGGTCATCAAGTTCTCCCTAACCCTGCCCCCAGTACCAGCTTTTATAGGGGCAGCCAGCTCCCCCTACTGGCCTGAGACAGGAGGCATTGCATGCTAATGTTCCCCTGACTAGAGAACCTCCCCCTTGCTCTCAGACACAGCTTTATTACATTTTGTGGCATCCAGGCCAGGGTGACATATATGCATTTATTAAATATAGCTTGGAACTGGTATCTTGATAATGGCGTTCCATCAATGTGTGATAGGAAGAAATTACTTTGTGATCTGATGGTTAGATATGTTTTTACTATTGTTACCCGACTCAGTGTACCGTTTGTGGGTTGTAGAAGTACCCAAGTGCCCCTGCCCGCTGGAACCATTTTCGATTGGTGTATGCGTAGACGTATTGCATTATTGGCTATGACTACGTCCTGGTGTAATAAGCCTCCACTGGTGGTAATTTTGGATTGAGGGACTAATTCGCTTATGCATAGCACCCCGAAGAAGGCGATCACAAATGCAGTAGACAGTAGTGTTGCTTCAAATTGTGAGTGTCATGTTAATGATGTTAGGGATATGATGTGAGAAATCAGTTTTAGTGACACGGGACGGGACGTCTACACTCCTGACTTGGCTGACCCCTTTTCCACCCTTTTATGGATTGTCTGATGATGAATCTTTGTTACATCTCCCCAACTCAGTAGTTGGAAGTGAAATGCTACTCCGGTCAGACACCGCTGCGCTGACGCCCCTGATATGCCCCT
Source organism: Phyllobates terribilis (assembly GCF_046119375.1). Taxonomy (NCBI): domain Eukaryota; kingdom Metazoa; phylum Chordata; class Amphibia; order Anura; family Dendrobatidae; genus Phyllobates; species Phyllobates terribilis. The sequence continues at coordinate 529,387,808 of NW_027362762.1, read as the reverse complement.
CATCATTAGCTGGTGGAGAAATTCTATGGTGATTTGTGATCTGGCTTGTTCACATTGGTCAACCCGTCTGCCTGCTACTAGTCGTGTCCACTCTTCCCATGCCTTACTGTATGCTTGCCACGTCGACGGGGCAACTGACACTCTGATTAATGGCATCAACTATTCGCCACTAGATCCCATAGGGAGGGTGAGCAACTGTTGCCCGATGAGTGGGCGTTGTGGAAGAGCTCTGTGAAAATCTGCCAATTGAATTGTTATAAAGCGTTAGCAGCAGCTTTAGACCCCTCAGCATAGTGGCTAGCGCGGACCCATACATTGTGTTTTAGGCACAGGAATGCTAGCCTGCGTAGTAGGCCTAGCAATGGGAGAGACGATGATGCCATCTTATTATTGCAGTGCGCTAGGCTGGTGTTTTTTGTTATGAAGCGTATATTTTTGTCAGCCAGGCGCGCGCCCCATATTTCTATTGCTACCACTATTGGGAAGAAAAATTATTTTCAGGGCTAGATGCACCTCCCCACTGTAAATGCGGGAAAGAGAAAAAAAAATGGAGATCTTCATTATTCCTGCAGAGATCCATCCCCTGCCCCTCCCCTCGCCCCGCTGTACACTCAAACTGCGTATTAACATTAATTTTCAGCATTACTGAGAAAAAATCCAGTTTTGATTTTGGTGCACGAACAGTTATCGAACATAACCTCGAACAGCCGAATTTTTTTCAAATCGTTCGTGTTCGCCGAACGCCTCGAACACCGCCAAAACAGCTCGAATTTGAGATTGGCGAACAGTTCGAGTCAAACACCGCTCATCTCTAAACATGACCTTCGAATTGTGAGAATTAGAAATAATCCTGACTACTGGGTTGCCACACTGTTAGATCCCCGGTACAAAAGCAAATTTTCAGAAATTATTCCTGCCATAGAAAGAGATGCACGCATGCAGGAGTATCAGCAGAGAATGTTGCAGAATCTAACATGTGCTTTTCCCCAAAACACAAGTGGTGCACGTAGTGAATCTCACAGTTCCAACTTGCCAACCGTGGGACCGTCGAGTGTTCAGCACTCAAAACGTAACAGAAACACAGTATCTGCTGGTAACTAGTGTTGAGCCACCCCCGTAGTGTTCGAGTTCGGTTTGGTTCGTCGAACACCCGTGTGTTCGCCGAACTGTTCGTCGAACTCTTCGTCGAACACCTTCGAACACCGTTAAAACCAATGGCAGGCAAACAAAAACACATAGAAACACATAGAAAACACCTTCAAAGGTGTCCAAAAGCTGACAAACTGCTCAGAAGACATAACTAACACATGGAAAAGTGACAAGTACATATAGTTATGCGAAAAGAAAAGAGGTGGAGGAGTAAAAGGAGGGGGAGACACAGATATAGGCAAGTCATGCCCTTCTAAAATCCAAAAAGTGAGAAGCCGACACGGCCAGTTCGTTCCTGCCCGTGCCACCTCCGTGTCGCCGGATTTGTGCCAGAGCCGCGGTGGACCCTGACGGCCAGCCCCCCTCTCCCAATACTGGTGCCTGTCCGCTGGTGGGTCGAGCGAGCCCCCCTGTGGTGGAGGCAGCTCTAAGCTTTTTAATTTAAATTGTCTCTCTAATTTGAATGAATACACTTTAAATCCTTTTACAAGGATCTATTGGAGGGCAAGTCTCATGCCAGCAGCCGCGTAATTCCAGCTCCAGTAGCGTCCACTAAAGCTGCTGCAGTTCAAAAGCTTTTATAAGGATCGAGCTCAGCTGTCCACCGCAAGGCGTCCTACCGCCAGTCCCAGCCCCTATGCCTTGGGGTGCCTCCTGATGCTCTTCACTGAGTATCCCGTGGTCCCGAAGCATTTCCTTTGATAAAATTAAGTGTCCAAACTACAGGTGGTGTAGCTTGCTTAACAGCCGGGATAATCCGCTGACTAGCAGACACTGCTACTAGGCACAAAGTATTTCCTGGGATAGATGCAGTTAAAAATTTGAAATTAGATACTCTCGTTGGATGCTGAGAAAGCATTCCATAGAGTCTCCTGGCACGCCATATATTATTCTCTTAAAAAGCTTGGGGTAGGGGTCTAGGGGACCCTTTTATAGCCAAAATAACGGCCCTGTATCGCAATACGTCACCTAGGCTGAAGATAAATGGAACTGTAGCACCCTGAGGGCTCAGTTGCTACAGACGTATTGCACCTCACCCAGAGGTGTGATATCTCACTCTCAGGTAAGGATGGAGTGTGGATCAGGACCCGACACCTGCATGCATTACACCACATTGTCGTGGGGCAGGGCGACCAATATGCCCCTGAGATGGGCACGACAGTCCTTTTCCCTGGCTGGAGTGGGGGGAGGGAACACTGAGGAAGGGGAACCCTGTAGTGCAGGAGCAGGGAGGAAGCAGTTCCTGGGTGCATTGAGAAGGGAGTATAAAAGGTGGGCACCATCTTAGTTCAGTGCAGAGAAGTCTGAGCAGAAGTGACAGGGAGCAGGGGCTCTGCATGAGCTCTGCTCCGGAGGCGGGCCTAGTAACAGAGGCCCAGGCCTGGAAGAGGGAGAAGGAAGGAACAGGAGCGGAGAAGGCTCCAGGAACGAGGAACGAAGGGATCCCAGGGGTGCGGACGGGCGAGTCGCCACCGCACGCCCGAATCCACCTGCATGGAGGGGTCAGGCCAAAGGGGGAGACCGGTCCCTGAAACTAGTGGAGGCGGGAAACGACCCTCAGCTAGAAACCGGAGGCTGTGACATTTTATGTGGCGCAGCCCCTCGCTACACCCGCTAGGAAGGCACCACATAGGGTCAGGGAAACTGGCATCAAGTTTACCAAGAGGAGGCCCGAGGCAGCCGGACAGAAGGGTTGGTAAGAAAGGCCAGACAAAGGACACACAAAGGGGGTCCTGTGAAGCGCTCCAAAGTTATCTGGGAGTTGTCTGAGCCCCTCACCTGGTGAGAACAGTACGACGTGGGCAGCCGTTACCTGCAGAAGTGGTCTGGATAGTAAGAACTGTGAGTAAAGGCCCTGGACTGCATCACTGACTCCGTGTCATTACTGCTGCTGCCCTGCACCATCACCCCAATCCTCCGCATACACTGCCCTGAGGCTATACTCCTCCCGTGGGGAGTTATGCTACGCTCTGCTGCACCCACAACACCAGCCTCAGCGGTCTGCCCTGCAGCGGCGGTTCACTCTGACCGCAATCCACGGGTGGCGTAGTCGGACATTTAAACATCAAAACCACATAAATAGTTCCTCCACTGGTTTGACCGCCCTGAGCCACGGAACCGGGTCGCCGCCACGGAGACTACAACCACCAGCATCCACCAAAAAGGGTCCGGCTCCGGGGGTCTCAAGGCCCAGGGGGTGCGTCAGAACATTTTCATCACCTTTCATAATCACCAATGGGACAAGGCAGGGATGTCCTCTGTCCCCTCTCTTATACATCCTAGTGACGGAGCACCTGCTCTCATCAATTCGCCATAACCCCAATGTTATGTGGATTGAGGTGGGAGGCACTGAGTACAAGTGCTATCTATTTGCTGATGATGTCCTAGTATATATCACTCAATCACATATATCCATCCCTGCTGTTAGGGATTAAATAGATCACTTTGTTACATGGTCAAAATTTAAAATCAATGCAGCGAAGTCTGAGGCCCTCGATGTCTCCCTCCCCAAATCCATACAGGATTCCATCCAGTCCAACTTTCCTTTTGCCTGGCCCTCACAGGGTATCAAATACTTAGGAATTTCTATTCATAGAGACCTCTCCCGTCTATGTTATCTTAATTTTGGGCCCTTTATTGAACAACTCCATACAGACCACGGTTGGCAAGTTAGAACTGTAAGATTCACTACGTGAACCACTGGTGTTTTGTGGAAAAGCACATGTACACTGTGTTCCAAATTATTATGCAAAAAGTGTTTAGGAGTGATAAGGGAAGAATTTGTTTGTTTGTCAGTTAAACTCATTGATGGTGATGTGTGTCAGGGCTCTTTATATCACTGTAAGCAATTGCAGACACCTGTGCTAATTAGTTTGACAGGTGTGTCCAATGAAAGTCAAGACTACTTAAGAAGGCTGTCCCACATTATTAAGCAGCCTACATTTTCTGCCAAAATGGGAAAGAAAAAGGATGTGTCGGCTGCTGAGAAGCAACAAATTGTGGAGTGTTTAGGTCAAGGCATGACTACAATCAACATTGTGCGATGATCAGGATGAAGTGTCTTGGCAATCAAGAAGTATGTAGCTGATTCACAGTACACACGTGTGCGTGCTGATAAGGGAAAATTGAGGACTCTTTCCTACAGGCAATTACGTCAGGTTAAAAGAGCAGCGGCAAAAAAGCCTTGTCATAGCAGCAGACAAGTTTTTGAAGCTGCTGGTGCCTCCAACGTCCCCCGAACAACAAGATGTAGGGTCCTTCAGAGGTTTGCAGCTGCTCTATCCACAGCATAGACCTCCTCTATCCACAGCACACAAGCAGAAACGGCTCCAGTGGGCCAAACAATACATGAAGACTGACTTCAAAACTGTTTTGTTCATGGATGAGTGCCGTGCAATGCTTGATGGTCCAGATGGATGGAGTGGAGGATGGCTGGTTGATGGACACCCCACGCAAACACGGCTACAGCGCCAACAAGGAGAAGGTGGAGTAATGTTTTGGGCTGGAATCATGGGGAGAGAGATTGTCGGCCCCTTTAGGATCCCTGAAGGGGTAAATATGAACTCCATAATGTATGTGGAGTTTCTCAAACAGCACTTCCTGCCATGGATCAAGAAGAAGAACCGTGTATTCCGCAGCAACATCATTTTCATGCATGATAATGCACCGTCTCATGCTGCACATAACACATCTGCATCTCTGGCTGATATGGGCATAAAAGGGGACAAACTTATGGTGTGACCCCCATGCTCCCCTGACCTCTACCCCATTCAGAACCTCTGGAGCATCATCAAAAAGAGTGTCTATGATGGCGGGAGGCAGTTCACATCTAAGCAACAGCTCTGGGAGGGTATTCTGTCCTCATGCAAAACAATTGAAGCAGAAACCATCCAAAATCTGAGAAATTCAATGGACGAGAGAGTTCAGAAGCTCCTTTCGAACAAGGGGTCCTATGTGCAAATGTAACATAACCTAGAATAAAGTTTTGAGTTGAAAACTGTTTGATTTCAGTTTCTAATAACCTGCTAATGCTTATAATTTCAAAAATGACCATTTTTTTGGTCTTTATTAAAATGAAAAGGTTGATCGAAGAGTGTGGGGGATCTAAGAGTGTGGCAACCCAGTAGTCAGGATTACTTAGAATTCTGACAATCTGAGGGTCATGTTGCAGGTAGTGCAGCAAGAAGGCACTTATGTGACTTGCGCATCTCGGAGCCCCAAAATTATTTTCCGGGCTAGATGCAGATAAAAATTATTATTAATTTTAAATCTGGTGGAGCTTAGTATAGATGGCCTAATAGAATCAGTACTGCACACTGCTACAAAGCCCAAATTATTTTCCAGCCAAGATACAGATAAACATGATTAGTAATTTGAAAGCTTAAAACGGTTGGTGAGGTGATTTTAACCAATCATCAAGCTTTTACTCTCCCCAGGATGACACAGGGGTAGAAAAGTCGTTTCGGATCCATGATTTCTTCATCTTTATGAACGTGAGTCTGTCTATATTATCAGTGGAGAGCCGCGTGTGCTTATCTGTCAGCACACCACCAGCAGCGCTGAACACACGTTCAGACAGAACGCTGGCTGCGGGGCATGACAAGATCTCCAAGGCGTAAGTGGCGAGCTCCGGCCATTTATCCAGATTGGAAGCCCAAAAAGAGCAAGGGTCCAGTGACACAGTCATGGCTTCAAAGTTTACTTGGAGATACTCCTGTACCATCGTCTCTAGGCGTTGACTATGTGTCAGACTTCTTGTCTCCTGTGGCCTTGCAAAGGATGGGCTAAAAAAGTGGTGAAATGATTCCGCAAAATTGATGTTACCAGCAGATACTATGTTTCTGTTATGGTTTGAGTGCTGAACACTCGACGGTCCCACGGTTGGCAAGTTGAAACTGTGAGATTCACTACGTGCACCACTAGTGTTTTGTGGAAATGCACATGTAAGATTCTGCAACAGTCTCTGCTGATACTCCTGCATGCGTGCATCCCTTTCTATGGCAGGAATAATTTCTGCAAATTTACTTTTGTACCGGGGATCTAACAGTGTGGCAACCCAGTAGTCGGGATTATTTCTAATTCTCACAATTCGAGGGTCATGTTGCAGGTAGTGCAGCAAGAAGGCACTCATGTGTCTTGCGCATCCAGGAGTACCAAGTCCCTGTTGTGTTGCTTGCGAGGTAACAATCATGCTTCCTTCCTCTGTCCTCTCCCCCCAACCTTGTACAACAGAAATGTGATCAAGGTCTCCCTCATCTGATGAGTCTTCCATCAGTTCGTCCTCCACTTCTTCCTGGGCTCCTGCACCTTCCTCACTAGTTTGGCTGCTACCATGCGCCCTGGTAAAACCATCTCCCCCACCCTCACATGCCTACCGCCTTGGTGCTGCCGACCATCTGGACCTTGCAGATGTTAGCCCTTCCGCATACAACTCCTCCTCCTCTACTTCCTCCACCTCCTCTTGTGCCACCACCTGACTCCGAATTCTGTTTAACATGTGCTCCAGCATGTAAATCACCGGAATAGTCATGCTAATAATGGCATCGTCAGCACTAAACATCTTCGTCGCCATTTCAAAACTGTGCAGAAGGGTGCATAGGTCCCTGATCTGAGACCACTCCTCCAGCGTGATTTGCCCCACCTCTGGATCTCGTTGGCCCAGGCTATACGTCAGAACGTATTGCACCAGGGCTTGTCGGTGCTGCCACAGTCGCTGCAACATGTGCAGAGTTGAATTCCACCGGGTAGGCACATCGCATTTTAGCCGGTGAAGTGGCAGGCCCAACGACTTCTGGAGAGATGTAAGTCGCTGAGCTGCGGGATGCGAACGGCGGAAGTGAGCACACAGCGACCGTGCCCTCTGCAGAAGGCCATCTAGTCCGGGATAGTGGGCTAAAAATTGCTGGACAACCAGGTTCAACACGTGAGCCATACAAGGCTCGTGTGTGACATTGCCCCGGCGAAGGGCCGCACCCAGGTTTGCAGCATTGTCGCACACGGCCGTCCCTGGTTTCAGGTCCAGTGGAGACAACCATTCATGAAATTGGTTCTCCAGAGCTGACCACAACTCCTCAGCTGTGTGACTCACATTTCCCAGACATTTCAAAGTAAAAACAGCCTGATGACGTTGAGCCCTACTGCCAGCATAGTAAGGAGGTGTGCAAGATCCCTTCTGCGCAGTTAGAAAGCTTGTGGCATGACCAGACAGGCTTTGGGTGCAGGTGGAGGACCGAGAGGTGGTTGAGGAGGCAGAAGCAGTGGAGGAACTTTGAGATAAAGAGGATTGACGCACAATTCGCGGGGACGGCAAGACTTGGACAGCAGCCCCTTGTCCTGCTGTCACCATAGTTACCAAGTGCCCAGTCAGCGACATGTAACGCCCCTGTCCATGCCTACTCGTCCAAGTGTCTGTGGTGAAATGTACCCTGTCACACACAGAGTTTCTCAAAGAAGCGGTGATGTTGTGTGCGACATGCTGGTGGAGCGCAGGCACACCTTTCTTTGAGAAGTAGTGCCAACTGGGCATCTGGTACTGGGGCACTGCGACGGACATAAGGTCTCGAAAATCCTCTGTGTCCACCAGGCGGAAAGGCAGCATTTCTGTAGCCAAGAGCTTGCAGATGGTGAAATTCAACCTCTTAGCTTTCTCATGGCTAGGAGGAAATGGTCTTTTACTTGTCCACATCTGAGGGATAGAGGGCTGGCTGTTGTGCTTAGACAGGGTTCATAAGGGTGTCCCCGGCAAACTGCCGGTCAGTGAGGAAGATGCAGGCGGACATGTTAGGTTGCCTTGATCCAAAGGTGGTTCTATCGATGTCAGACAGCGCTCAACACCAGCTGGTGTTACCACCTCCAAAGAAAATGATGACCTGCCAATCACGTTGGCTGTTGCGGGTAAAGAGGTGGCAGGTCTGCGTCCCAAAACAGGTGTGACTGCTGTCCCCCCAGTCACAGAGGATGAAGAGGCCGCAGATGCACAAGATGGGGCAGACGGTGGTTGGCCCGGCCGGCTAGGCCGCATTGTAGCACAGTGAGCTTCCCACTGCAACTTATGCTTCATGTCCATGTGCCGGTCCATGCATGAAGTACTCAAACTATGTATTTTTTGGCCTCTACTTAGCTTTTGTTGACAAATGTTACAGATAACACGAGCTGGGTCATCTTTATCGATCTGAAAAAATGCCCTGGCTATGCAAGGCTTAGCACCCATGCGACCTGAAGAGCCACCACGACTTGTGGTCAGAGGCAGAGTTGTGTTTGAGGATGCAGTTGTTGACGTGCTTCCAGTACTACGTCTGTGTCCAGGAAGGCGCAACCTGACCTTGTTGTCACTAGCATCCTCCTCCACCTCCTCTGCTGACCTCATCTCTTGGCTGACTGTGGGTTGACAGTAAGTGGGATCTTCAACCTCATCATCATCACCCTGTGTGTTATCACACCCGTCGTCCTCAGAGCCAACCTGTTCCTGCCCTGACAAAAAACTAAAGTTGTCGCTCCAATCAGGTATTTGAGTCTCATCATCGTCTTCCTCATTGTCTCCACCAACAGGAGTTACAGTTTGGGAATGAGGGTCTACAGTATGGTCAGAACCTTCTGCGTCTGGTCCAGGATCCAACTCATAAAGATTCTGGGCATCAGTGCAGATCATTTCCTCGTCTGGATTCACAGAAGCGCTGGAGCCGACTACTGATTCCCAGGCTATAGTATGAGTAAACAGCTCTGCAGACTCAACCATCTGTTCTACCTCATACTCAGACGGGCAGCTGGAGATTTGGGAGCTGTGAGGAAGCAAGTGCGATTGGGGTGACACCTCTGAGGACTGGAGTATTTGTGATGTTGAAGTTGATGTGGAGGAGAGCCCACTTAAAGGAGCACTTGATATCCGTTGAAGCACCTGCTGTTTTTGTGCCTCATCTGAAATTTGTAGCGATTGGCGTGGCCGTAAGAAAGGGATCTTATCACATTGTCCGCTAAAAGAAGTAGACATTTTAGTTTGGCTGGAAGATGGTCTTTCTTCTGCAGATGTTACTGTTGCTTTAACACCTACCCCACGGACACCACCTTTTTTCCACTTCCCAACATACCTATTCCCCTTTCCACCAGCAGCAGGCCTTTTTCCACTCATTTTGGTGGTTAACTAATTCACAACTCTGGAGTTGTTTGCACAAAAAAACAATGGATGGGAACCGAGCAGAGCTTAGCAGCCATACTGTGGTATTAGGCCAAAACTATTGTCTGGGTTAGATGCAGAAAAAAATTATATTCAATTTGCAACCTGATGGAGGTCAGTATAGATGGACTAATAGAACAAGTCCCACACACTGCTAGAAGGCCAAATATTTTTTCAGAGCTAGATGCAGATAAAAATTATTTTTAATTTGCAACCTGATGGAGGTCAGTATAGATGGACTAATAGAACAAGTCCCACACACTGCTAGAAGGCCAAATATTTTTTCAGAGCTAGATGCAGATAAAAATTATTTTTAATTTGCAACCTGATGGAGGTCAGTGTTGATGGACTAATAGAACAAGTCCCACACACTGCTAGAAGGCCAAATATTTTTTCAGAGCTAGATGCAGATAAAAATTATTTTTAATTTGCAACCTGATGGAGGTCAGTATAGATGGACTAATAGAACAAGTCCCACACACTGCTAGAAGCCCAAATATTTTTTCAGAGCTAGATGCAGATAAAAATTATTTTTAATTTGCAACCTGATGGAGGTCAGTATAGATGGACTAATAGAACAAGTCCCACACACTGCTAGAAGGCCAACTATTTTTTCAGAGCTAGATGCAGATAAAAATTATTTTTAATTTGCAACCTGATGGAGGTCTGTATAGATGGACTAATAGAACAAGTCCCACACACTGCTAGAAGGCCAAATATTTTTTCAGAGCTAGATGCAGATAAAAATTATTTTTAATTTGCAACCTGATGGAGGTCAGTATAGATGGACTAATAGAACAAGTCCCACACACTGCTAGAAGGCAATATTTTTTCAGAGCTAGATGCAGATAAAAATTATTTTTAATTTGCAACCTGATGGAGGTCAGTATAGATGGACTAATAGAACAAGTCCCACACACTGCTAGAAGGCCAAATATTTTTTCAGAGCTAGATGCAGATAAAAATTATTTTTAATTTGCAACCTGATGGAGGTCAGTATAGATGGACTAATAGAACAAGTCCCACACACTGCTAGAAGGCCAAATATTTTTTCAGAGCTAGATGCAGATAAAAATTATTTTTAATTTGCAACCTGATGGAGGTCAGTATAGATGGACTAATAGAACAAGTCCCACACACTGCTAGAAGGCCAAATATTTTTTCAGAGCTAGATGCAGAAAACAATTATATTCAATTTGCAACCTGATGGAGGTCAGTATAGATGGACTAATAGAACAAGTCCCACACACTGCTAGAAGGCCAAATATTTTTTCAGAGCTAGATGCAGAAAAAAATTATATTCAATTTGCAACCTGATGGAGGTCAGTATAGATGGACTAATAGAACAAGTCCCACACACAGCTAGAAGCCAAAATATTTTTTCAGAGCTAGATGCAGATAAAAATTATTTTTAATTTGCAACCTGATGGAGGTCAGTATAGATGGACTAATAGAATGATGCTATGCCCAAAAGGTTTTACTTCACTAGGTGCAGTAAAAAAATTGGTATTCTATACACAGGTGGTGTAGCTTGCAACACAGATAGGCTACTCCACTGACTAACACACTCTGCAATAGGCCAGAAAGGATTAGCTTTGCTAGATTTAGCCAAATGCTGTGAAAAAAACTTGCAGAGCACTGGCACAGACCTGCCTGGCAAAAACTGATAGGAACTGATCTAACTTAGTCCTGAAAAGGACTGCAATTACAATTAGTCTTTACTCCCAACCTATCTATTTAAGAGCACAGACCTGCCTGATAAAAGTCGTAGGAAATGCTGTAACCTAGTCCTTAAAAGGACTGCAATCACAACTATTCCCTACTCCCAAGCTATCTGTAGATTTGTGCGAAAATTGGCTTTAAATTAACAAGGTATAGCGCACACAGCAACAGTGGTGCCGTCTAACATGCAGCTGCAGCAGTGAGAAAATGGTGGCGACGGGGAAAATGGCTGGGTCTTATAGGGCAAGGACATGTGACATACACTGCCAATGACACATGCCCTTGCTTGTGTGAAAAAAAGCACTTCGCTCCGTGTGTGCGCTGCTGATAGGCTGACAGACTGCACCTCCCCACTGTAAATGCGGGAAAGAGAAAAAAAAATGGAGATCTTCATTATTCCTGCAGAGATCCATCCCCTGCTCCTCCCCCCGCCCCGCTGTACACTCAAACTGCGTATTAACATTAATTTTCAGCATTACTGAGAAAAAATCCAGTTATGATTTTGGTGCACGAACAGTTATCGAACATAACCTCGAACAGCCGAATTTTTTTCAAATCGTTCGTGTTCGCCGAACGGCTCGAACACCGCCCAAAACAGCTCGAATTTGAGATTGGCGAACAGTTCGATTCAAACAACGCTCATCTCTACTGGTAACATCAATTTTGCGGAATCATTTCACCACTTTTTTAGCCCATCCTTTGCAAGGCCACAGGAGACAAGAAGTCTGACACATAGTCAACGCCTAGAGACGATGATACAGGAGTATCTCCAAGTAAACATTGAACCCATGACTGTGTCTCTGGACCCTTGCTCTTTTTGGGCTTCGAATCTGGATAAGTGGCCGGAGGTCGCCACTTACACCTTGGAGATCTTGTCATGCCCCGCAGCCAGCGTTCTGTCTGAACGTGTGTTCATCGCTGCTGGTGGTGTGCTGACAGATAAGCGCATGCGGCTCTCCACAGATAATGTAGACAGACTCACGTTCATAAAGATGAACAAATCATGGATCTGAAACGACTTTTCTACCCCTGTGTCATCATGGGGAGAGTAAAAGCTTGATGATTTGTTAAAATCACCTCACCAACCATTTTAAGCTTTCAAATTGCTAATCATGTTTATCTGTATCTTGGCTGGAAAATAATTTGGGCCTTGTAGCAGTGTGTAGTACTGATTCTATTAGGGCATCTATACTAAACTCCACCAGATTTAAAATTACTAATCATGTTTATCTGTATCTTGGCTGGAAAATAATTTGGGCCTTTTAGGAGTGTGCAGTACTGATTCTATTAGGCCATCTATACTAAACTCCACCAGATTTAAAATTACTAATCATGTTTATCTGTATCTTGGCTGGAAAATAATTTGGGCCTTTTAGGAGTGTGCAGTACTGATTCTATTAGGCCATCTATACTAAGCTCCACCAGATTTCAAATTAATAATAATTTTTAGCTGCATCTAGCCCGGAAAATAATTTTGGGGCTCCTAGATGCGCAAGACACATGAGTGCCTTCTTGCTGCACTACCTGCAACATGACCCTCAGATTGTCAGAATTCGAAATAATCCTGACTACTGGGTTGCCACACTCTTATATCCCCCACACTCTTCGATCAACCTTTTCATTTTAATAAAGAACAAAAAAATGGTCATTTTTGAAATTATAAGCATTAGCAGGTTATTACAAACTGAAATCAAACTGTTTTCAACTCAAAACTTTATTCTACGTGATGTTAGATTTGCACATAGGACCCCTTGTTCGAAAGGAGCTTCTGAACTCTCTCGTCCATTGAATTTGTCAGGTTTTGGATGGTTTCTGCTTCAATTGTTTTGCATGAGGACAGAATAACCCCCCAGTGCTGTTGCTTAGATGTGAACTGCCTCCCGCCATCATAGACACTCCTTTTGATGATGCTCCAGAGGTTCTCAATGGGGTTGAGGTCAGGGGAGCATGGGGGTCACACCATAAGTTTGTCCCCTTTTATGCCCATATCAGCCAGAGATGCAGATGTGTTATGTGCAGCATGAGATGGTGCATTATCATGCATGAAAATGATCTTGCTGCGGAATACACGGTTCTTCTTCTTGAACCATGGCAGGAAGTGCTGTTTGAGAAACTCCACATACATTATGGAGTTCATCTTTAACCCTTCAGGAATCCTAAAGGGGCCGTCAATCTCTCTCCCCATGATTCCAGCCCAAAACATTACTCCACCTCCTCCTTGTTGACGCCGTAGCCGTGTTTGCGTGGGGTGTCCATCAACCAGCCATCCTCCACTCCATCCATCTGGACCATCCAGCGTTGCACGGCACTCATCGGTGAACAAAACAGTTTTGAAGTCAGTCTTCATGTATTGTTTGGCCCAATGGAGCCATTTCTGCTTGTGTACAGTGGATAGAGGAGGTCGACAGGATGGCTTATGCACAGCTGCAAACCTCTGAAGGACCCGGCCTCCCCCTGGCAGCTTGGGACCAAGCGTGGACACCCAGCCGCCGGGCGGCTGGGGACTGAGTATGGATACCAGGCCGCCGATGCAGCCATGATGTGGTGGCCAGATTCCGCCTCCACATGCCTGAAAGACCCAATTTCAAGTGCAAGCAAGCAGTATGGTATTGCAGCCTGGGGGTGGGTGGGTGGCAGGCTGCATTCTTGCACTTGCATTGCAAGGAATGGGGGAGGTACAATTGAACACTGTCCTGGGACAAGGACTTGCACAGGGATAGTTGCAAGTCTGCATCTTCTGATGCAGCAAGGATCACTTCTGATGGGCACACTTTTAGGCAGTGACCTGGGTGTCAGAGATGCTTCCAGGGGTCTTCCCCATGCTGTTCCCATGTCTTTTCAGCACTGTATGCATGTGTCACACAGCACATGGCCAGATAAGGTTGTAAAATGTTAAAATGACATTTCCCGGTGAATGCATTTGTCATGGTTGAAAGCAATACAAAAGTGCAAAAAAGCATAAAAAATGCTACTTGTGAACATAGCCCAAGGTGTGGAGGAGTATTTTTGGTTTTGGTTATTTATTTTACCTTATACAGAAGTCTTTACCATGGAAAGGATGTTCCTTAACATATTTCACAGGAAAGCAGTTTCAGCTTTGTTTTTGAACGTTTTATTGTGAGCCCGTAAAAGTGGCTTAATACCTCTGACCACGTTGTTGACAGCGGTGACCTGGGGGTCAGAAATGCTTCCTGGGGCGATCCCCATGCTGTCCCCATGTCATTTGAGCACTGTCACTATCATTTTGGGCACTTTTTAGGCCTTCTACAGACTGCCGGGGATGCCACCGCAAAAATGCTCGGGTCTCCCATAGACTAACATTGGGCTCGTTGCAAGGGTCAAGCACCCGAGTATCACGGTGAGCTCGTCCCGAGCTTCGAGCACCTGAGCATTTTAGTACTCGCTCAACACCAATAGTTGTTAATTCTCAACCAACATGAGTAACATGACCTCTGATGTAGGCCTAATGAAAGATTTGGGGTGACCTTGCTTCGTGACTGTCACTTCCACTTTGCGCACCTTGCCATCTTCACTTGGAAAGGTTTTTGATATAAGTCCCATAGGCCATGCATTTCTTTCCGCTTTCTGGTCTTTCATAAGGACAAGATCTCCTACTTGTAAGCTAGGTTTAACTTGTTGCCATTTTCTTCATCCTTGAAGAAGAGTAAGCTACTCCCTCTTCTATCTACTCCAGAAACAGTTAGCCAGGTGTTGTACATGTTTCCAATGTCTCTGATATTTGTTACCGCACACAGAATCTTCAGGTGGGTTATGTTATGATCTGCAACAAGAACTAAGGAAAGATAGGGGAAAGCTGTCCCTACAGTAAGACTAAGCTGAATCCCTACGATGCAGCGGGCTGCCTGTTCCTAGTGAACAGACCCGCCTTCATCCTCGGCTAGTCTGAACGAAGACCTATAGAATTAAGGAAGGGGTCCCTAAAAGAACTAAGGACTGGGACAAAAATGGGACACCTCCTAAACAGATGTTGTTGTAGAACACAAAATACAAACTGACAAAAAGTACTAGAGGTCCCAGAGGACCAAGCGAGCTGACAGAGATAGGCACCGAAGCACCAGGCTAGCAAGACAGTCAAACAACACTGAAGTCCAGCAAAGCCAGAAGGGCGGAGCTGGAATATATAGGCAGATGGTCACGTGACCGCAAAACACAAGATAGAAAAATCTAACAGGAGGGTTCTAACAGGTTAGGCATGGTTGCAAGTTTCTAAGTGAGGAGAGTTGCTGGTATAAGAATAGCAGGAGATTCTGAATCCATAGATATGGGAACAAGTGGTCTTCAGTTTACAATAGCAGATACTTCTGCTAAGAAGGTTGTTAAGGTTTCGTGAGTGAGTCTTGAGAGGTTTGAGTCCATCAACATAGACTCCAGAATCCGATGAGTGATGCCTATCATTCTTTCCCATGATCCGCCATATGGGAAGCATGAGGAGGGTTGAAGACCCATGAGCAGCCATTGTTTGCCAGGAAGACCTGGACTGGTGTTGAATTTAATTGTAGTTCTCGACAGCTACCTACAAAGTTTGTTCCACAATCAGACCTTATTTGCTTGACTGATCCTATTATGGCGAGGAATCGTCTTAAGGCATTGATGAAACTGGAGGAATCCATTGATGCTATTACTTCTATGTATATTGCTCGTACACTCATGCATGTGAACAACACTGCCCAACATTTACTCTCTGCATGTCCGCCTCTGGTCCTACATGCAGCGACTTCCCACGGGCCAAAAACATCCAAACCAACATAGGTAAATGGTGGCTCTGTGCTTGTCCTATCAGCAGGCAAATCAGACATCTGTTATTGTTGCAGTTTTCCTCTTGTCTTGCGACACTGAACACAAACATGAATTAAATGGGAAACTTGTCTCTTTGCTCCCACAATCCAGAGGCCTGCAATTCTTAAGGCACCTTCAGTGAAGTGTCTCCCTTGATGTTTGATTTTTTCAAGGTAAGGTCGTATTAGTAGAGTGGTGATGTGGTGACGGCCAGGAATGATTAGGGGGTTCTTTTCTGCCTCCTCCAACTTGGCTTTGTTTAAACGACCACCGATTCTCAGTAAACCCATCTTGTCAATTACTGGATTTAAGTCGAAAATGGGGCTGCTTTTAGGAATGACTTGCCTTTTACGTTCTAGCTCCTTGAGATAAACATTCTGCTGCACATTACGTATCACTAACAGTTCACTCAGAGCAATGTCTTCTGCAGAGAGAGGCTTATGACAGATGTGCAAACCCTGACAATCAACATTACTCTCCTTATTGCGATGGCATTGTGCAATGTGGACTAACCTTGCAATGGCAAGAATAAGCCTTGTCCATCTGGAGAAGCGATCAAAATCGCTAACAGTCCAAGCCAACCTTCTCCTTGGATTTGGTGATGAGGGTGCTGACGTCAGGATGGATCTCTGGGTCAACATCTGGATCCTGAAGGCTGAAGCTGTCTTCAACAGCAGTCTCTTCACACTCCGGTCCTGTTAACCAAGAAGAATTTGCAAAAGCACCAACAGACACTGGCCTATTAGAAGGTCAGCAGGGTTAACATGGGATGGAACATACTGCCATTGCTCAGGTTTAGAGGATTTCCTGATCCTTTCAACACGGTTACTGACATAAACATAGAAGCATTTTGTCTGGTTGTATATGTAGCCAAGAACAACCTTGCTGTCTGTGTAGAATCTTGTGTCATCCACGTGAATGGCTAGTTTACTCTGTATGAAGTCTGCAATCTCTATGGCTAGTACAGTGCTGCAAAGCTCAAGTCTGGGTATGGTGTGCTTGGGTTTAGTAGCCAATTTAGCCTTTCCAAATAGAAATCCAACATGAGCTTCATTGTTAGAGTCTATAACCTTCAAATAGGCAACAGCCTCAATAGCTTCAGAAGACAGGAGAGGCATCAGAAAATATATGGATTTCTTTCCTTTGACTCGTAGCAAGAGATGCTGGAGTGTAACAACGTCGTATGTGGATTTTATCCAAAGCGCAAAGAGATTCCCTCCATGACTTCCATTTTAGTTGTTTGTTAGCAGGGAGTGGTACGTCCCAGTCCTTAATAGACTCTGAGAGTTGCCTTAACAGAAGCTTGCCTTGTATAGTCAGGGGTGCAACAAAGTGGACTGTTCACCACTGACAAAACCCCATGTTTAGTAAATGGTTTTTCTGCACCACTAAGCTGAAAGCTGAAGGAATCCTTTAACAAGTTCCATCTCAAGCCCAGACTTCTCGGTACTGGTGGGTTGTCTGAACCTAGATTCAAGTCTCTGAATTCTGCAGCATGATCATTAGAGTGAAAGGCCTTCATGACAACAGCACTATTGGAGGCAATTTTATGCAATCTTAAATGAGCTTTAGAAAGCATACCTTGTGTCCGTTTGAGCAGATCTATGGCTTCTTCCGCTGTGGGCAGAGATTTGAGACCATCGTCGAAGTAGAAGTCCTTTTCAATGAACTGTTGGGCATCCTTCCCAAACTCTGATTCGCTATCAGAACCAGTCCTATGTAGGTCGTATGTAGCGACTGCAGGAGAAGGACTGTTTCCGAACACATACACCTTCATGCGGTATTCGACCAGTTCCTTGTTGGTGTTGTTGTCTCGGTGCCATAGAAAACGGAGATAATTTCTGTGATCTTGTCGCATGATGAAACAATGGAACATTTTTTCGATGTCAGCAGTAATGGCGACTGGCTCTTTTTTAGAATCTCATGAGCACTCCCACCAGGTTATTAGTCAGGTTGGGAACAGTGAGGAGAACGTCATTCACAGATACACCATCATGTTTGGTGCTTGAATCGAACACTACTCTGATTTGTTTAGGTTTTCTTGGATGGTCTACTCCAAAGGAAGGTAGATACCAGCATTCTTCATTGGCTTGCAAGGGTGGAGCTGGCTCTGAGTGGTCATTGCGAAATATCTTGTCCATAAAGGCCACAAAATGGTCACTCATTTCAGGCTTGTTTCTCAATGTTCTCTGCAGTGAGATGAACCTGGATAAGTCCTTTTCTTGGTTGTTAGGAAGCTTGGCCCTAGTAGCTTTGAAGGGTAAGGGAGCAAACCAACTGTCAGATTCGTTCTTGAAGAATCCACTGTCCATTATTTTAATAAATTCCTTGTCTTCCATGGATAAGGCAACCTTGTTGTCATCTTGTGTTGTGCGAAATACTGTTCTCCCTAAGTCATCACCATAGGGAGTGGGAATTATGTCAGGCTCTTGGATGAAGTCAAAGAACCTTTCTTTCACTTCGTAGTGATGAGAGCATGGTTTGAAGTGAGTTGTGCGACCATTTTGAAGTACATACGTTTTAAAGGAGTTGACTTTGGATGTCTTGTGACTCTTATCCAGACATACATTGCCCACGATTACCCCGCCTAGATCGAGTCTTTGGGCGTATGGAGCATCATCTGGGCTGTTGCATTGTTGGCGCCCCTTGTGGACCTTCAGAATTTCCCTCCCTAGTAGGATTAGAATGTCAGCATTCATGTCCAGAGGAGGAATTTTGTTAGTTAGGTGCCTCAAGTGGGGATGATGAAGCGCGGCTTCCGGAGTGGGAATTTCTTCCCTGTTATGGGGTATCTGGTTACATTCAATTAAAGTTGGCAAGGGTATGTGCATGTTCCCCTTGATTGAAGAGATAATGTACTCAGAGGCTCTCCTACCAGAAGTCTCAATACGACCAGAACAGGTGTTGAGGGTGTATGGAGCCATTTGTCCCTTTATATTGAAGATCTCAAACTGTTTGGGCTTTGCAAGAGACCTGTTACTTTGCTCATATATTATGGCATACATTTACGAGGCCTTGTCGGGTTGTCCTTCTGGATAGACCTTTTGCCAGACATACCTTGGCACAGCATTTAGGACCAGTCGCTTCTCCACATACTTCCATACATGAGGAGGAAACAGCAGTTGCAGCTGGATCAGGAACTTGTGGCTCCCCGCCATGCTTTTGAGCAGGGTTGGATGCTGCAGAATGTTGCGAATTGTGTGAAGCTGGTATGGGATGTATGGATGTAACATATTTGTCACTACTGCATTCAGTGCACTTAATGACGGCCTTACAGTCCTTAGCAATGTGGTCTGAAGAGGCGCAACACTTATAACATATCCCAAGCTCCTTGAGAGTATCTCTGCGCTACTGCAAAGTCTTTGCCTTGAGTCCACGGCATTTCTTAAGTTGGTGAGGTCTTTTGTGGATAGGGCACATACGGTTACTGTCTATAGCTTTAGGAGTAATAGCATTTGTTTTATTAAAGGAGGGTGCAGTAAGTAGAATGTGAGTCTTTCTCATGGATACTGTGCTCCTTAACTCTCTGCATTTGGTGATATTGTAATCATACCTCGTAGATAATGACGATGAAGCTGGTAGAGTAGGTTGGGTGAAGTCAAAGCAGGGATCTTTGTTCTTCCGAGCTTGATCACTGACAAATCAGGAAAAATATGAAAAGGGAGGAAATGACACATTATGCTGTCTTTTATATTGTGAGCCGTGGTCTGCCCGTTTATCCTGCATGCCTTTTGGCAACTTGAGAACTAATGGAGTCACGCCATGAGCAGTATCAAGGTAGCTCAGTCCTGAAAGACGTGGGTCTAATTTTGCCAATTCTATTTCCTTAAGCAGGTCGCTCAGGTCTTGAAGTTTTCGATTGTCCTTGCTAGTTACTTTTGGGAAGATTTGCAGTCTCTCAAATAAGGCAGACTCTATGGCTTCTGAGCTGCCGTAGGTTTGCTCCAGCCTCTCCCATGCTGCAATAAGACCTGCATCTGAATAGTCCACATGAACTGCTCTTATTGTCTTGATGCGCTCCGCTGATTCAGGGCCTAACCAGTTGACAAGCAAATCTAGTTGTTCCTTGCCGGTAAGGTTAAGGTCTTGGATTACTGCTTGAAAGGTCGATTTCCAGGCTCTGTAATTTTCGGCATGATCATCAAACTTTGAGAGACTGATATTTATTAACTCCCTGCGAATCATGTATCTGGCGAATTCAGACATGTCCAATCTCATAGATGCAGGATTAATTTGTGGAATCCCTGGGGAATGTAAATTCTCTGGCTTATATGACTGAGATGGATCAGGACAAAATGATGCGGCATGAGGGTTAAGCTGCGGTTTAGTCTTTATAGAGTCTGCTGGCTGTGGCCTAAATTGTGGGTTAGTGCTGGAAGTTACCTTGTCGGCAGTAGGTTGTGACATTTCTTGGCTAGTGGGTTCATCCATGTGGTAGATTGGTGGCGGCGCTGGTAAATGTTAAATGTTTTAGCACATAGTCTGTAGTGCGATCAGCTGGGTCCTCCATTTCTCCTGGAAAAAAGCAGTCCATATCAGCATCTTGACCTAGTGCTTGTTCAAGGACCTTCAGTTTAGCAAGGGCTGTTGCTTCATCCCTTTCTGCTTGGAGTATTTTTAATTGGACCTCCATGTTGTTCCTTTGAGCTTCCATTTCTGCTCCCTGCCTTTTTAATTGAGCTTCCATCTAATTTCTATGGGCTTCTACTTCAGCCTCCTTCCTAGCAAAGTAACCTCTTACTCTAGCTTCCTCTGCAGACGCACGGATTTCCAGTAGCTTGTCAGACAATGTTGACTTCCTAGAGTGAGATGATCTGGAAGACCGAGATGTGATTTTGGTTGATGTTGTGCAATGTGACCTAACCTCTTGGAGGTGTGCAATGCAGAGCTCTGCCTTATCCTGGGTATCTCTCATTAATGCGGTATTTTCTTGGAGAAGAGTCTCCCTTTCAGCCAGCTCTGCTGGGGCATCATCCATATCACAGTTACTCAGGAATGTGATGTACTTTACAGACAGTCTCCGGTAGCGATCATAGGCGGCAGACAAACTATTAAATTTGGTGGTTAAATCTGCTGCGTCATTGTTAGTGCGTGGAAGAGCTGCTAAATAGCTGTCAACTCTGCCCCATAAATGATCTTTGTTATCATGGAGCTCATCTCTGGTTGTCTGCAGGTTCTCTCTGACCTTTTGTGTTGGCTTGGTTACACGTTTGGGTCGTACATCCTGCTCTGCAGTAAGTGTGGACTCTGCTTCTGGAGCATCTGTGGTGTCAGGAACATGATGTGCTTCTCCCACAGAGGGATCCACTGTGCCTTTTGTGGACATGCTTTAGCTAATATGGTGGACGGTCATAGACTTGCTAGCAGACATGCATATGCACACAGATACTGTAGACTTAGGTCTCTTGTTACTATTCTGCCACCGATGTACGTGGGGCGAGATGTGTCTGAAGGATGTGACACGGATCTCTGTATAAGCAGTGGCATATAGCGTTAACTCACTGACCTGTGCTTCTATTCCTCATGAACTGCACGTGGTAATCCGGAATGATGATGCAGTGATGAATTCAACAGATTAATTTACAGTTCTTGATGAGATGAGGTGAGGGAAGGTGAAGGATGAGGATGAGGTAAAGGTAGGAAATGTAGGTTATTAGTAGCGCCTGGTAAAGTGGTAACAAGAGAATCCTTTCTCCAGTCCTGCAGCATGTATAGACAAGATGGATCTGATCAAAAAGAAGGAAGTGAGGAGCAGGAGATAGGAGGAGTTACGGACAGGAAGGATTGTGGTTAACACAGTGGTGGTAATACATAACAACGGCCAATAGATGGCAGCAAAGTACAACAATACAATTAAACATACATTAGGAAAATGTTCCTGCAATGGCTGAAAGTCTCTGCAAAAGAATAGCTAACAGCACAACAATAATATATGAGATACGCTCATGGTTGCCAAACTCCTCAGTCATTTCTTAACAACTGAACTAATAATCACGGACAGGATAAAATGTTAATAAACATAATACAAACATATACCCTACAAATAATGCATAACACTAAAGTTAATAAAATATATTGTTTATTAAAGATACTGTATCTTAAAATATATTTCATCATGGTAAAAATATATATACCAGTAAAATGGTGCCGCCATATTGTATATAATATATAAGATGAATATTTGTCATACTTTTAAGATAAATTAATATATCCAATTGTACTTTTTTTTAAACAGGTAAGTATAGCAGGCAAAAAGACATCTACAGTACAGTATATTTACCTATCTATAACATAAATAACATACCGTAATTACCCAGCCATCACAAAAATGTCCGAAACCTGGCATTTTCGCACTCTGCTTTCTTGATCCCCTTGAGAAGGCAGAGTGCACCCAGGGTGTGGTTATTTGTTGTGACATCTGGGTAAATATGTTATATATCTTATAGATACTATCTTTTGCATGCTATTCTTACCTAATTAAAAAAAACAACTACAATTGGATATATTAATTTATCTTAAAAAGCCCACAAATATTCATTTTGTATATGATATACAATATGGCAGTGCAATTACATATTAACATTATTGATAAATATTTTGACATGCCCATACTATAATATATCCACCTACTGTATGTGTTTTGTATTTCCTTTATATATATGTATCTATATATATATACAGGGTGGTCCAAAAGTTGGTGGACAGAAAGTGTAATAAGGTTATGAAGGGGGAGATTTATCAAACACTAAATAGCAGCCGCCTGTCTGGATCATCCTCCAATAAACCATGAATTAGACGTGGACAATAAGCTTTCCACCCAATAGATTCCAGGATTCGCATGATAGAAGCTCGTGAAATTCCCAATTCCAAAGAGGCTCTTCTGGTGGACTTTTTTGGACTCTGAACAAATGTTTCAGCAACAAGTTGTTTATTATCTTCTGTACAGACTGCTTTGGGTCGACCAGTTTTTGGAGCATTAAGGATTGAGCCAGTGGCATTGAATTTGTCACAAATGCGGTAAATGGTTTGTCTCTGTGGGGCTTGAGTACCAAATGTTTCAACCCAATATGCTCTAACAGTTTCAGCATTTTGAGATTTCCAATACTCTGTTAAAATACATTTTCTTTGATCTGTATTTAAATTATTTGCCATTATGTGTTATCTGAATTATCTGAAAAGAAAAAAGATTTGGGGGAGATCTATCTGTGAAAACTAGATCTGTGAAATTGGCTCAATTGCCCTTAGCAACCAATCAGATTCCACCTTTCATTTTCCAAAGAGTCTGTGAGGAATAAAAAGTGGAATCTGATTGGTTGCTAAGGGCAACTGAGCCAGTTTCACTTTACACCATGTTTGATAAATCTCCCCCTTCATAACCTTATTACACTTTCTGTCCACCTACTTTTGGACCACCCTGTATATATGTGTATATATATCTATAAGTATAGATATATATATGTATATATTTTAGCGTGGCCACCGTACAGGTCCTCAAAAAGAGAGATGTATCACTGAGGTTGGTAGCCTCAGTGATGTAAATCAAAAAAGCAAGCAGGCTCCAACAGGTATGGCGCTGAGTTAATAGGGCTGGGTTTACGAGCAGACAGAGAGACGTGCAAGACTGACTGCTGACATACTCGCCCCCACCCCCGGGGTGTGATATGGCAGATATAAGGAAGTCCAGCTGTATCATTAGTGTGGTGTGTGCAAGGTGAAAAGACCTTGCTTGCATGGCTCAGTGTCTGCTAGAGGTTGAGTGAAGGTCTGATATTTAACGGGTTGAGCCAGTGCTATATATGGACTGTTTATTTTACGGTTTTCCTTTTGTTCCCAGAAAAGGCTGTTTTGTTTGCTAAGCTGGATGGTTTATTGACATTTAACAAATGGCACTTTTGTTTTGAACCTAAAGGCCCCGTCACACTAAGCGATATCGCTAGCGAGATCGCTGCTGTGTCACGGTTTTGGTGACTCACCAGCGACCTCACCAGCGATGTCGCTGTGTGTGACACTTTGCAACGATCAGGCCCCTGCTGTGAGGTCGCTGATCGTTGCAAAGTGTCCTGGACCATTTTTTGGTCGTTGGCCTCCCGCTGGCCAGCACACATCGCTGTGTGTGACCAGCGGGACCAACGATCTGGCTGGTAACCATGGTAAATATCGGGTTACTAGGGGCACGCGCGCACTTAGTAACCCGCTGTTTACCATAGATACCACTCTGCTACGGTGAGCGGAGGCTCCAGCACACCGTAGCAGAGTGGTATCCATGGTAAACAGCGGGTTACTAGGGGCACACGCGCACTTAGTAACCCGATGTTTACCATAGTTACCAGCCTGCTCCTGCTTGCAGCAGGCTGGTAACGGGAGCAGGACATCGTGGAACGATTCTTTCCACGATATCGCTGCTCCCCTCATCGCTGGTGAGCCTGCCTGTTTGACAGCTCACCAGCGATGTATTAGCGATGCAGCAACGATCCCTGACAGGTCATATCGTTGTCGGGATCGCTGCTGCATCGCTTAGTGTGACGGGGCCTTAAGAATCGGACCCCTGTGTGTGCACCAGTGTCTACCTGAAAGCTGATACCTTACAATAAATATCTATGATGAAATATGTTTTAGGATATCTTTAAAATACAATATATTGCATTAAAGGGGGTTTTCCCTACTTAAATGCATGCAATAGAGGCTAAGAATCAATTTTGCAATTGGGTTTCATTAAAAATGTTGCACCCTTTGCCTCCTATAGCCGCTGTGCTGCACAGTCTATTACTGGCTGCAGAATGAGTTACCGGGGTTGGCCACATTATCTTTAACAGATGAGTTGGGGATATGATTTTGTGACACTATTATATAAGTATGACAGGTTCTTCTCCGGCACTTGTTAGTGTAGCTTTTAGCCCAGACTGCACAGCTCTCCAGCCCATAAAATGGCTGCTGATGGAGGAGCATGTGACAAGACCTGTCCATCAGCTTCCTTCAATAGAAAAGCAGTTTTCTCATGTGAAGTTTTCAAATGGACAAGACTGATGGACATGTCTGGTCACATGCTCCTCCATCAGCAGCCATTTTATGAACAGGAGGGCTTTGCTGTTTGTGGGGAAAGCTGCACTAACAATAGCAGGAGGAGAATCTGTAATACTCATATAATAGTAACTGCCACAAAATTCTATCCTCAACACATCTGATAAAATAAAGATAAATGTGTACAACCCCATTAATTCACTCTGCAGCCAGCAACAGACAGTGTAATACAGCGGCTATAGGAGGCAAACGGTGCAAAATTTTTAGTAAAACTCAAATGCAAAAAGGATTTTTTTAAAGATGGACAACCTATTTAATTTTAGTGTGGTACATTATTTGCAAGGTATCTAGTTAACTATGACGCACCAACCTATTTGTGTTTTTTCAGACACAATACAGCTGTTAAGGGTCCGGATGGTGGAACAACTGTGCCGTGAACCAAGGAGGGACCGGGAAGGTGAACCAGGTGCCACTCTGGGACCGACCTCGTGTGAGAGCATGCGACTCCCACGGGGCTGATAGCCGAAGCGGACTGGCACAACAGATGAGCAGACAGATGTGCACCGCTGGTAGGCAGGCGGACAGAGCTGACTGACGGACAGGCTCGGCTGGCAGGCTGATTAGCAGGCACGGCTGATAGACAGGCTGGCGGGCACGGCAAATAGGCAGGCTGGCGGGCACGGCTAATAGACAGGCGGGCACAGCTGATAGACAGGCTGGCGGGCACGGCTGAAAGACAGGCTGGCGGACAGCACTGAGACCTGAGGTCTGGAGAGAGTGTTAGCACACAAACTACAACATTGCACAGGCAGCTCCATTTTGGAGGAGGTGCCTAAAATATCAGCTGTCC
This sequence comes from Phyllobates terribilis, assembly GCF_046119375.1. Taxonomy (NCBI): domain Eukaryota; kingdom Metazoa; phylum Chordata; class Amphibia; order Anura; family Dendrobatidae; genus Phyllobates; species Phyllobates terribilis. The sequence goes on along the minus strand of NW_027362762.1, from coordinate 529,362,102 downwards.
TCTGGCCATTGGCCAGGGACATATTAGGACGGCGCGCGCGACCCCTTTAAGAAGCAGGGAGCGTGCGCGCGCCCTAAGCACAGTGCCCGGGGATCAGCGCGCGGTGCACCTGGGCACATACAGCCGGGGGAGCGGAGGACGCCGGAGAAGAGCTACGGCGGTAAGGGGGTCGACGTCTCTGCCAGGCAGGAGTCAGAGATGCTGGCACTACAACAGCATCAAAAGTTAATGATTATGATCATAATTAACACATTTTTATCAATCGTATCACAAATTTAAAGATGATTTTGAATGAAAAGAATCCTTATTTTTCCACAATAATAAATATAGTTATCTCAGTACAGCAGACATTCAACATTTCCAGACGTTAGAGCCAACAAAGAATATCAATGGCAGCTAACTGGTCACCAGAATAAGGATATTGTACAATTTAGTTTACAAAAATTAATCAAGTATGTAAAAGAGAAAACGTATTGACGAGAAATCCAAATACAATATGAGGCAGCTAAGTGGTCACCAGAATAAGGATATTGTATACAATACCATTTAACACAATTAGTCAAGCCAAGCTTATAAAAGAGAAAATGTGTTGTTAACAAGAAATCTGAATATACAGTTAACAATGTTAATTAACAGATACAGAGGATTTGAACACAAATTTGAATAGAAATCCAAATAAACACAACTCCATGTGGATTATAAGCAGCAGTAGGTACAGAGGTTTGATATATTCAAAGAAATGTGGTTGATAGAAGACCAATTTTAAGAAACTAAAGTTAATAATTAGTGATGAGCGAGCATACTCGCAAGTACTCGGTACTCGCCCTAGCATCTCAGTACTCGAGATGCTCGGAGCTCGCCGAGTACTTACGAGAGGCTGGGCGGGAGCTCGGGTCTCTTCCCTGCATGTTTGGCGCTCTTTAGGGCGCCAATCAACATGCGGGGATTGCTTGCCACTAACTGTAATGCCGCAGCCATGTTGGTTGTCCTTCTGAGGACTAATCCATCTGCAGAGATATGAGGCAGGCAGTGTATATAGCAGACTGCAGTGCATATAGCACAAGAGGCTCCTTTCCAGTTCTGCCTTCTGCTGCTGTTAGACATATCTAGACAAAGGCCCAGGTCTCAGGAGCCAGGAATAATTTTTTTTGGATCTTAATCCTCATTATTTGCTTAAAAAGCAATCCAGAGAACACTGTTTCTCTGCTCCATTTGCTTGTTGGCACTGCAGAATACAGTCAGGTCCTTTCCATACTACAGCGCTAAAAATTCAGCTATTTAAAACTGTGGTTTGTTCGTCACACAAATCACATATAATTGTGCTGAAAATACTGCCATTTTTGGCCTCCATTCAAATTTTTTTTCAGTGTGTCAGTGAAGTTTTTGACACTGGTTTGATGTTCTAAATAGTTACCTATAGGCAAGGTATTTAAAATTGTGGTTTCTCCGTCACACGGATTACATATAACTTCGCTCCATATTCAGCCATTTGTAGTGAGCGTGGAAGATATTGTCCTCCATTTAAAATGGGCAAGGCGTATGGCAAGGGACGGGAAACTGGACGTGATGGTGATGGTGCATGCTGAGGCCGAGGCAGTGGGCAAGCTGAAATTGTGCCACAACAAACACCCACATCTTCTCGCCCGACCTTCCTGTCCCAATTCCTAGGGGACCGCAGCACACCACTATTGAACCCAGAGCAGTGCCAAAAGGTTGTTGGTTGGATAGCGGATAATGCTGGATAGCAGCATCAGGAAGCACGTCCCCGTCCTTGTCCCAGCGAAGTGTTCAGTTGTCCATACCCCAGTCCTTGGAACGCAAGTGCAAATACGCAGCCAATGCCCCACAGGCCACACTACTAAATTCCCACATTTCACGACTGCTTGAGCTTGAAATGTTGCCTTTTAGGCTCATGGAGATGGAAGCATTCCGCAACCTGATGGCGGCGGCCGTCCCTCGGTACTCGGTCCCCAGCCGCCACTATTTCTCCTGGTGTGTCGTCCCCACATTACTCAAGCACGTGTCCCAAAACATTAGCCGTGCCCTCAACAACGCAGTTACCAGGAAAGTCCACCTAACCATGGACACGTGGACAAGTGTCGACTTGTGGGCAGGGATGGTACATCTCGCTGACGGTACATTGGGTTAACATAGTGAAAGCCGGGACCCAGTTGGACCTTTGGACGGAACACGTCCTCCCGACGCCAAGGATTGCGGGCCCTAGGTCAATCAGGGGTGCCCCCACAGTCTACAGCTCCTGCACCTCATCCTCCTCAGCCTCCTCCTCCTCTTCAGCCTCCATCTCCGAAATAACAACATCAGTCACAAGCTGGAAGCACTGCAGCACTGCCTCGGCCAAGCGGCAACAGGCTGTGAAGATAATAGGTACTCGCCCGAGCATGCTCGATCATCACTAGTCCCCACGCGTTGGAACTCTACACTGCAGATGTTGGGAAGGATTTGTGAGCAGAAGAGGGCAGTTGTTAAGTACCAGCATCAACAAGGCTGTCAGTATTCAGTTCAGACTCCACACATAAGACCTCAGGAGTGGACATGGATGTCAGACATATGTACCATCCTCCAAAACTTTGAGGACTCCACCAAGATGGTGAGCGGCGATGACGCCATAATTAGCGTCACCATCCCGCTTCTCTGTCTTCTGAAACGCTCTCTGCTCACAATCAAAGAGGATGCATTGCAGGTGGAGCACGATGAGATGGAGCAAGGAACCATACAGGGTGATTACACAGAGCCCAGCCTCATCTTATCCCAACATGGATTGGGTGACAATGCGGATGAGGAGGAGGAGGAGGAAGAACAGGAGCTAGTTTCATGCGCTATAGGCAGTACTACCTGCACAACTGTCATACCGTCTGTCCAGCATGAATGGCCTGAGGACAGAGAGGAGGAGGAGGAGGAGAGCAGGTCAGTCGTCCTCTTGGTGAGGATACGGAAGCCTATTAGCAGTCTGGCACGCATGGCTGAGTTTATGTTACGCTGCCTTTCCCATGACCCTCGCGTTCTTAAAATTTTGGGTGACAATCATTACTGGTTGGTGACACTTTTAGACCCACGCTACAAGGAGAACTTTATATCTCTTATTCCTGAGGCGGACAGGTCTACAAAAATGGGGCAGTACCAGAAGGCCCTTGTTGCGGAACTATTAAAAAAATTCCCATCTGAAAATGCTGTCGGCAGAGGTCACAGTTGGTTGGTCAACCAAGGAGTACAGACGAGAGAGACACAACTTCAATCCAGTAGAGGCAGAGGAACACTGTCAAATTCTGGGAGAATTTTCTCAGCCCCTCCCATCGCACAAACCCTGAGGTGCGGGGTACTCTCACAAGGAGTGCAAAGTTTGGGAAGATGCTGAGGGAGTACATTGTCGACCGTAGCAACGTCCTCTGTGATTCCTCTGTGCCTTATAATTATTGGGTATCCAAGCTGGATACGTGGAATGAACTGGCTCTCTACGCCTTGCATATCCTGGCCTGCCCTGTCGCTAGCGTTTTATCAGAGAGGGTTTTTAGTGCCGCTGGTGGAATTATAACTGATAAGCGCATGAGCCTGTCAACTGAAAATGCTGACAGGCTGACTCTTATAAAAATGAACAAGGGCTGGATTGGGCCAGACATCTCAACATCACCGAATGATAGCAGTGTAACATAAACTGAAATCCAGTGTCTTTTTTTGGGAGGTGTATTCCCATGCACCTCTTCACACCCACACATGGGTATATGCTTCCTGATTTTGGCTATTTGCTCTTGTCCTCCTCCTTCTCCTCATCCTCCACCTCCATATCACCAGGGTGACCGTGGTCCGTGATGGAACACCCACATAATTTTTTTAAAGGGTGTTTATAATGCCCTTCAAAAAATGTTTTATACAGTATGTTCATGTATACCCCCCAGGGGTAAATGTTTGTCAACCCATACACTTAGTGCATGGGCATTACAAGTATAGGAGGCCCGCTCCTTTCTAATGGGAACATTTTTCATAAGGCCCTCCTCCACATCTCTTCCAAGGGGCATTGGAGTGCTTCCCAATTTTTGGCAGCCCTTGCATTCACTGCATAAGCAAACACAATGGGAGACTCACTTCCTAATAATGGGAACATTGTTTTCAGGAGGCCCTCTGACCTCTACGTCTCTTCCAAGGGGTATTGGACTGCCTCCAAATTTTTGGCAACCCTTGCATTCACTGCATAGGCAAACACAATGGGAGGCCTACTTCCTAATAATGGGAACATTCTTTTCAGGAGGTCCTCCTCTAAGTCTCTTCAAAGGGGTATTGGGGTGCGTTCAAATTTTCAAAGTGGTATTGGGGTGTGTCCAAATTTTGGGCAGCCCTGCCACTCACTGCATATGCAATAACAGTATAGGAGACCAACTCTTTAGTAATGGGAACAACAAAACATAGCTGATGGCTCTCTAAGAATAGTGAGGGCCGACAGCTGGCCCTTTAAGAATAGTAAAGGCCGCCTGATGGCCCTATAAAACTAGGCTTTGTGACTTTCAGAGTCCTTCCTTCATAAATGAAACACGATGTGTCTGATGATGTGTCACACACCACATGGCCACCTTTAACCCCTTTACAACCCAAGGTGGTTTGCACGTTAATGACCAGGCCAATTTTTACAATTCTGACCACTGTCAGTTTATGAGGTAATTACTCTGGAACGCTTCAACGGATCCCCCTGATTCTGAGAATGTTTTTTCATGACATATTGTACTTCATGATTGTGGTAAAATTTCTTCGATATCACTTGCGTTTATTTGTGAAAAAAATGGAAATTTGTCAAAAATTTTGAAAACTTTGCAATTTATCAAAATTTAAATTTTTATGCCCTTAAATCAGAGAGATATGTCACACAAAATAGTTAATAAATAACATTTCCCTCATGTCTACTTTACATCAGCACAATTTTGGAACCAAATTTTATTTTATTGGGGAGCTATAAGGGTTAAAAGTTGACCAGCAATTTCTCATTTTCCCAACAAAATTTGCAAAACCATTTTTTTAGGGACCACATCATATTTAAAGTCACTTTGAGGGGTCTTTATGACAGAAAATACCCAAAAGTGACACCATTATAAAAACAGCACCCCTCAAGGTGCTCAAAACCACATTCAAGAACTTTATTAACCCTTCAGGTGCTTCACAGGAATTTTTGGAATGTGGAAGAAAAAAATTAACATTTAACTTTTTTCACAAAAATGTTACTTTAGACCCAATTTTTTTTATTTTTGCAGGGGTAACAGGAAAAAATGGACCCCAAAATTTGTTGTACAATTTCTCCTGAGTAAGCAGATACCCCATATGTGGGGGAAAACCACTGTTTGTGCGCACGGCAGGGTTCGGAAGGGAAGGAGCGCCATTTGACTTTTTGAATGTAAAATTTGCTTGAATAATTAGCGGACGCCATGTTGCATTTGGCGAGCCCCTGATGTGCCTAAACAGTGGAAACCCCCCACAAGTGACACCATTTTGGAAACTAGACCCCTCAGGGAACTTATCTAGATGTGTGGTGAGCACCTTGAACCCCCAGGTGCTTCACAGAAGTTTATAACATTGAGCCGTAAAAATAAAATTTTCACATTTTTCCCACAAAAATGTTTTTCAGCCCCCACTTTTGCATTTTCATAAGGGTAACAGGAGAAATTGCACCATGCCGTTTGTTGTGCAATTTCTCCTGAGTAAGCAGATACCCCATATGTGGGGGAAAACCACTGTTTGGGCGCACGGCAGGGTTTGGAAGGGAAGGAGCGCCATTTGACTTTTTGAATGTAAAATTTGCTTGAATAATTAGCGGACGCCATGTTGCATTTGGGGAGCCCCTGATGTGCCTAAGCAGTGGAAACCCCCCACAAGTGACACCATTTTGGAAACTAGACCCCTCAGGGAACTTATCTAGATGTGTGGTGAGCACCTTGAACCCCCAGGTGCTTCACAGAAGTTTATAACATTGAGCCATAAAAATAAAATTTTCACATTTTTCCCACAAAAATGTTTTTCAGCCCCCACTTTTTCATTTTCATAAGGGTAACAGGAGAAATTGCACCATGCCGTTTGTTGTACAATTTCTCCTGAGTAAGCAGATACCCCATATGTGGGGGAAAACCACTGTTTGGGCACACGACAGGGTTCGGAAGGGAAGGAGTGCCATTTGACTTTTTGATTGTAAAATTTGCTTGAATAATTAGCGGATGTGCCCCTGATGTGCCTAAACAGTGGAAACCCCCCACAAGTGACACCATTTTGGAAACAAGACTCCTCAGGGAACTTATCTAGATGTGTGCACCTTGAACCCCCAAGTCCTTTACAGAAGTTTATAACATGGAGCCGTGAAAATAAAAAAATCTAACTTTTTCCACAAAAATGATGTTTTAGCCCCATTTTTTTTATTTTCACAAGGGTAAGAGGAGAAAATGGACCCCAAAAACTTTTGCGCAATTTCTTCTGAGTACGCCAATACCCCATATGTGGGGAAAATACACGGCAGAGTTCAGAAGGGAAGGAGCACTGTGTGACTTTTTGAACGCAAAATCGGCTGGAATCGAGAGCGGACGCCATGTCGCGTTTGGAGAGCCCCTGATGTGCTTAAATAGTTGCAACCCTCCACAAGTGACCCCATTTTGGAAACTACACCCCTCAAGGATTTTAACAAGGGGTATAGTGAACATTTTGAACCCAGAGATACGACACAGAATTTGATGACATTAGGTCATCATATAGAATAAGTTGTCATTAGTCTTGAGCGCAAGTGCTCGCTACTTGAGTTTGCATCGGGTACTCAGCTATGCACCATGTATCACGGGTGCTCAAGTGAAATGCTCGAGTCCCCGCCCGCATGTTTCACGGTTATTAGACACCCCCAAAAAAACATGCGGGGATCGCTCGTGCATGGCAGGCAATCCCCGCAAGGTTTTTTTGGCCGCGAAGCATATGGGGCGGAGACTCGAGCACCCGCGATAGTCAATGCATACCCAAGCACCCGATGCAAACTCAAATAGCGAGCACTTGCATTCAACACTAGTTGCCATATCGTCATCTTTTTTTCTTTTTTTTTTTTTTTTTTACTTTTGAAAAAAACAACAACCCTAACCCCAACCCTAACCTAAGCCCAACCCTTATCCCAACCCTAACATTAACACAACCCTAACCCCAACCCCAGCCCTAGCGTTTATTTTTTACGCCGTTCCTAGTGCGGTATAAGTGATTAGACGACCTTATTCTTCTGGTCGATGCGACTACAGAGATACCAGAATGATATCGGGATTTTATGATTGACAGCTGTCACACACTAAAAGACACATATTTTGTAAAATCTAGTTTTTGCATCGCCATATTTTGAGAGCTATAATTTTTCCATATTTTGGCCGACAGAGTCATGTGACCGCCTGTTTTTTGCAGGATGAGTTGACGTTTTTATTGGTGCCATTTTCAGGCGCGTGACATTTTTTGATCGCTTTCTATTCCAGCTTTTGGGAGGCAGAATAAACAAAAACCAACAATTCAGGAATTTTTTTTTTTTTTAAATTTTATTCTACTCCACGTGTGGTAAAATTGATAAGGTAGCTTTATTCTTCAGGTCAGTACATTTACAGAGGTACCACATTTATATCGTTTTTCTATGTTTTGGCGCTTTTACACAATAAAAGCTATTTTATAGAAAAAAATATTTTTTTCATCGCTTTATTCTGAGAGCTATAACTTTTTGATTTTTCGGATGATGGAGCTGTATGGTGGCTTGTTTTTTGCGGGACAAGATGATTCAGCGGTACCATATTTATTTATATTCGTCTTTTTGATCGCGTGTTATTCCATTTTTTGTATGATGATAAAGCATTGTTTTTTGCTTAGTTTTTTTTTTTTTTTTTACCGTGTTTACTGAAGGGGTTAACTAGTGGGACAATTTTATAGGTCAGGTCGTTCCAGACGCGGCGATACCAAATATGTGCACTTTTATTGTTTGTTTGTTTTTTTTTCATAATAATATTAATTGATGGGTACATTATATTTTTATTTTTGGTGGATTATTTTTTTTTTTTTTTTTTTTTTTTTACAATTTTTTTTTTTTTTTTTTTGTTCACTTTCTGAGAGTTTTTTTACTTTTTTACTTTGCCCCACTCTGGGACTTTCACTTTTTTTATTCTGATCGCCTGCATAGCATAGGGATGGAGCACCATCCCTGTGCCATGCAGGCAGTCAGCGCTGCACAGTGAGAAGATTGTTTGGTCATGCACTGCGCATGACCAAAAAATCTTCCTGCTGTCTGGTGACCCGGATGTTGTAATGACGACATCGGGAAGCCGCGGCAGAGAGCGCTGGAGGCCGGAAGAGGAGGCGAGTATTGCGATCACCTCACCTTCGCAACCGCAATGCTGCGATCAACTTCGATCGCAGCATTGCTGGGGTTAATGTGCCGGGAGCGGTGCGGGACCGCTCCCTGCACATAGTACCGGGTGTCAGCTGTGACAATCAGCTGACACCCGGCGGCGATCACGCCTGCACCGCCTGTGTGCGCGCGCGATCGTGATGACGTACTAATACGGGTCAGGCTCTTAAGTCCCAGGGCACAGATGCGTATTAGTACGTCATGGGCTTTAAAGGGGTTAACAAGGTTGCTAAATGTTAAAATGACATTTCCTGGTGAATGCATTTGTCGCGGTTGAAAGCAATGCAAAAGTGCAAAACCGCATCAAAAATGCTAAGTGTGAACATAGCCCAAGGTGTGGAGGAGTATTTTTGTTTTTGGTTATTTATTTTGCTTTATATACAAGTCATTACCCTGGAAAGGATGTTCCTTAACATATTTCCCAGGAAAATCCATTTTGGTGTCGTTTTTGTATGTTTTATTGTGAGTCTGTAAAAGTGGCATAATACCTCTGACAATGTTGTTGACAGAAGTGACCTGGGAGTTAGAAATGCTTCCAGGGGTCTTCCCCATGCTGTTTCCATGTCATTTGAGCACTGTTCCCATTGATTTGTGCAATTTTTAGGCCCTCTTCAGACTGCCGGGGGGAGCTGCCTGAAAAATGCTCGAGTTTCCCTACATTTGGCTCATTGCTCGGGTCGAGCACCCAAGTATTCCAATGTGCTCGACCCGAGCATCGAGCACCCATCACTATTAATAATGAAAGATTTTAAATTATATAGATTTTCATGCAAATTCACGTGTAACGGCAGAGCTGGTGTAGCGTCGGCGTCTCTGCCTTCTGCCCGGCAGAGACGCCGTTCCCCTCACCGCCGTGGTCCCAGTCCGGCGTCCTCCAGATCCCCTGCTGCTACTGCATGCACCGCATGCAGCTTACCGAGCATTGTGCTCAGGGCGCGCGCGCGCTCCCTCCCTCTAAAAGGGGCCACGCGCGCCGTCCTAAAAAGTCCCCAGAAAAAGGCCAGAGGACCACTCCTATTTAAAGCACCTCCTCCAATATGGAGGTGCCTGTGCAAAGTTGTTGTTTGTGTGCTAACACTCTCCTCAGCCCTCAGGTTCCAGTGCCCGCCAGCCTGTCTATCAGCCATGCCCGCCAGCCTGTCTATCAGCCGTGCCCGCCTGCCTATCTATCAGCCATGCCCACCTGCCTATCAATCAGCCGTGCCCGCCAGCCTGTCTACATGCCGTGCCCGCCGGCTTGCCTATCCAGATCACCTGTCAGGTTACCTGCTGTGCCCGTTTGCTTGCCTACGCGAACCACCTGTCTGGCTTCCTGCCATGCTCATCCGCTGTACCTGTCAGCTTCAGCCATCTGACCCAGACGAATCAAGGATGAGCTAGCTGGTCATGACATACCTCCCTCCCTGTACGACCTGGCATCATTAGCTACCCGGATTGACATCCGTTTCCTGAAACATGCTAAGGAGATGACCCGTGAGAGGAAACCTCCGTGCCTCGCTCCCGTCCTCCAAAGTCCAGTCTCGCTACCTGCACTCCCCCGGGTGTATTCTCCAGAGCCGATGCAAATTGACCAAGTCAAGATGGTCACGTGTCACTAGGAGACCCGTCGTGCCGAGGGGAGTTGCTTCTACTGTGGCAATATAGAGCAACAGTTCCGCTCTTGCCAGGTGAGACCGGGAAACTCCAGTGTCTAGGACCACTCGGAGAGGTCGTCCTAGGCAAGAGTTCTTCCTCTCTGCCCTTGACTCTGTCCGTTTCCGTTACCAGTGGTGAGACCCGCTTTTTCGAGACTGCCCATCTGGATTCCGGAGCCGCTGGGAATCTCATCCAACAGGCCGTTGTGGAGCGTTTTCAGATTCCTACCATATGTCTGGCGGATCCTTTAGCGGTTTCCTCTGTGGATGGAAAACTTCTTCCTGAGACCATCTTGTTGGTCACTTAGCCGGTAACCCTTCAGATGGGAATGCTGCACTCAGAGAAGATCTACTTTTACGTACTGTTCGGTCTCTATCATCCCATCTTCCTTGGCCTGCCTTGGTTACAGAGATATGTGCCCATCCTGAATTGGAGCTCGGGTGAGGTGCTCCATTAGGGTCAGGAATGCCATAAGATCTGTCTGGTTCCGGTTCGTCCTGCTCGACCCCTGTCTTCTGCGGCTAACCTACGTGGCCTGCCTGCACCCTACTGGTCCTATGCGGACGTCTTTGATAAAAAGGAGGCAGAAACTCTACCACCTCATAGGCCGTATGATTGCCCCGTCGACCTAATACTTGGTGCTTCACCTCCTCGCGGGCTAATCTACCCCTTGTCGCTGGCCGAGACCCGTGCCATGTCTGAATACATTGAAGAAAATCTTGCTAGGGGAATTATCCAGAAATCCACCTCTCCGGCTGGAGCAGGATTCTTTTTCATCAAAAAGAAAGACAGCTCTCTTCGTCCTTGTATCGACTATAGGGGCCTAAACCAGATCCCATCAAAAATAAGTACCCCCTGCCTCTCATCTCGGAGCTGTTTGACCGCCTAAAAGGCGCTAAGATCTTCACTAAGCTCGATCTTCGTGGGGCATACAATCTGGTCCGGATTTGCCAGGGAGACGAGTGGAAGACGGTACTCAACACTCGGGATGGTCACTATGAATACCACGTGATGCCCTTCGGTCTCTGTATGCTCCGGCCGTCTTCCAGGAATTAGTGAACGACATCTCCCGAGATCTCCTGTATTCCTGCGTGGTGGTGTTCCTGGACGATATCTTGGTGTTCTCCCCTGATCTGCCCTCTCACCGGAGGGATGTTCGTTAGGTTCTGTTGAGGCTCCGGAGGAATTGCCTGTATGCTAAGTACGAGAAATGCTTCTTGGAGCAGACCTCCCTACCATTTCTGGAGTATATCATCTCGGAGACCGGACTGCGGATGGATCCTGACAAGGTGTCCGCAGTCTTAAAGTGGCCCTGACCTGAGGGGTTGAAGACTATTCAGCGGTTTCTGGGATTCGCTAACTATTACTGCCTCTTCATTCCTCATTTTTCCTCCCGGACAGCTCCTATTTTTGCTCTTACCCGTAAGGGAGCAAATCCCAGGGAATGGTCTCCTGAGGAAGAGAATGCCTTTATCTCTCTTAAACAAGCCTTCTCCTCCACTCCTGTGCTACACCGTCCGGATGGCAATAAACAGTTCTTCCTGGAGGTTGATGCCTCTTCCTCCGGAGCTGGAGCAGTGCTCACCCAGAAATCCTCATCCGGGCGAATGGTGACCTGCAGCTTCTTCTCTAAACTCTTCTCTCGGGCCGAGCGCAATTACTCCATAGGAGATCGAGAACTGCTAGCCATCAAATTAGCACTGGAGGAGTGGCGCTACTTGCTTGAGGGGGCTCTGCACCCAGTGGTCATCTACACTGACCATAAAAACCTCGCATATTTGCAGACCGCCCAAAGACTAAACCCGAGTCAGGCCAGATGGTCTTTGTTCTTTTCTCGATTCTGCTTCAATCTCCATTACCGCCCTGCAGACAAGAACATTAAAGCCGACGCTCTATCCCACTCTTTTCTGTCTTCCGACCTGGAAGAGGAGCCTCTACACATCATTGACCCCTCCAGAATAATGACTGCTGCTCCGTTTGACCTGTCTCGTCTACCTCCTGGTAAGACCTTTGTAGCGGCTCAGGATCGGAAGAGGGTCTTACTCTGGGGCCATTCGTCCAAACTGGCTGGCCATGCCGGCCAGAAGAAGACACTTCTGCTCATTGCCTGGCACTATTGGTGGCCCACCCTGCGCAAGGATGTTGTGGATTTTGTTACGGCTTATTCCTCTTGTGCCCATAACAAGATACCTAGGCATCTTCCAGCCGGTCGTCTCCTTCCTCTTCCCGTGCCTTCCGCTCTGTGGCAACATATTGCAATGGATTTCATCACGGATCTTCCTGTGTCGGCCGATTGTACTGTCATTTGTGTGGTCGCCGACTGCTTCTCCAAGATGGCTCACTTCATCCCTCTGCCTGGTCTTCCATCTGCACCTGTGCTGGCTAAGGACTTCATCCATCACATATTTCATCTCCATGGTTTACCCCTCAACATTGTCTCGGAACGAGGAGTTCCGTTCACTTCTCGCTTTTGGAGAGCAACGTGCAAGTTGCTGGATGTCTCTTTGGATTTCTCTTCTGTCATCCTCAGTCCAATGGTCAAGTGGAAAGTATCAATCAGACCCTTACCGGTTTCTTTGGCACTTTGTCAACGCTCACCATAGCGATTGGGTTGAGCTCCTGCCCTGGGCCGAGTTTTCCTATAACAACCATGTGAGTGAGTCTTCTGCTAAGTCTCCATTTTTTGTGGTCTACGGTCAACACCACCAGATTCCGTTTCCCGTCTCCACTTCAGTGGACAATCCTGCCGCAGAGTCTCTCGTCAGTGAATTTTCTGCGATTTGGGAGGACACTAGATATGCTCTCCTTCAGTCCTCTGACCGGATGAAGAAGCATCCGTTCATTCCTCAGCAAAGACTCTGCAAAAACACTAGTGCATGCCCTCATCATCTCCCGCCTCGACTACTGCAACCTCCTGCTCTGTGGCCTCCCTTCCAACACTCTTGCGCCCCTCCAATCTATCCTAAACTCTGCTGCTCGACTAATCCACCTGTCCCCCCACTATTCCCCAGCCTCCCCCCTCTGTCAATCCCTTCACTGGCTCCCCATTGCCCAGAGAATCCAGTTCAAAACCCTAACCACGGCATACAAAGCCATCCACAACCTGTCTCCTCCATACATCTGTGACCTAGTCTCTCAGTACTTACCTGCACGCAACCGCCGATCCTCACAAGATCTCCTTCTCTACTCCCCTCTTATCTCCTCTTCCCACAATCGCTTACAAGATTCCTCCCGTGCATCGCCCCTACTCTGGAACTCTGTACCCCAACACATCAGACTCTCGCCTACCATGGAAGCCTTCAAAAGAAACCTGAAGACCTACCTCTTCCGACAAGCCTACAACCTGCAGTAACCACCGCTCCACCACATTACTGCATGACCTCCTCTACCCTCACCTACTGTATCCTCACCCATCCCTTGTAGACGGTGAGCCCTCGCGGGCAGGGTCCTCGCTCCTCCTGTACCAGTCGCTGACTCGTTTTGGTAAGATTATGTAAATGTTTTTGCTATGTATATCCCTATCACATGTAAAGGGCCATGGAATAAATAATAATAATAAGAGACATCTGGATTTGCCTCTATTCCGTCCGGGAGACAAGTTCTGGCTTTCCTTCAAATATGTTCGTCTCAAGATACCATCATACAAGTTGGGTCCGCCAGTTCATTGGTCCGTTAGAAATTCTGAACCAAATAAATCCTGTGGCTTACAAGCTGAAACTCGTGGCCTCCTTACGGATCCCCAACTCCTTTCACGTGTCTCTCCTCAAACCGGTTGTCCTTATTTCTTCCTCTGATGATCCAGGTACCACTTCAGCTCCAGTCTCCGCTGAGGATGTCTTTGAGGTAGAGAAAATTTTGGCCTTCAAGAGTGTAAGAGGAAAGACTTTCTTTCTTGTGGATTGGAAGGGGTTTGGTCCTGAGGAGAGATCTTGGGTGCCCAGGGAGAACATTCATGAACCTCGTCTTCTTGAAAAATTTCTTGCGGGCCTAAAGAAGGGGGTACTGTAGCGTCGGCGTCTCTGCCTCCTGCCGGGCAGAGACGCCGTTCCCCTCACCGCCGCGGTCCCGGTCCGGCGTCCTCCAGTACTCCTGCTGCTACTGCATGCACCACGCGCAGGCTCCCGGGCACTGTGCTTAGGGCGCACGAGCTCCCTCCCTCTTAAAGGGCACACCATCCTATAGAGTCCCTGGCCGATGGCCGGAGGACCACTCCTATTTAAAGCACCTCCTCCAATATGGAGGTGCCTGTGCAAGGTTGTTGTTTGTGTGCTAACACTCTCCACAGCCCTCAGGTTCCAGTGCCCGCCAGTCTGTCTATCAGCCATACCCGCCTGCCTCCCTATCAGCCGTGCCCGCCAGCCTGTCTATCAGCCGTAACCGCCTGCCTATCTATCAGCCGTGCCCACAGGCTTGCCTACCCGGATCACCTGTCAGGTTACCTGCTGTGCCCGCCTGCTTGCCTACCCGAATCACCTGTCTGGCTCATCCACTGTACCTGTCAGCTTCAGCCATCCGACCCGTGGGAGTCGCCTGCTCTCACACAAGGTCAGTCCCAGAGTGGCACCTGGTCCACCTGCCCGGTCCCTCCCTGGTTCACGGAGTCGATTAAGCCGCCGTGTGGCCAGGGTCGGTCCGACTTGGCACTTAGTTACGCCCCTCTGGTCCCTCCTTTCATCGCAGCACAGAGGGTCCACTACCCGGACCCGTAACAGCTGGGAATGCTTGATTGCTTGTTTAACTGCAGAGCTGGGTACACTATGAGATACACCACTTTTAACCAAGATGCAGAGCTCAGTGGTACAGCAGGCTGGGTTTGTCAGGGGAGCCACTTGGAACTTAAAGGGGTTTTCCCATGAACCAAGCACATTTTAATCAATAGATCTTTGAATAATAATAAGTTCCACAATTGGATGTGTTTAAAAATATGTTCCTGTGCTGAGATAATCCTATAAATGTGCCCCTGCTATCTACTGCATAATAGCTGGCTCTGACATACTTTGTACATATCACAGCTTCTTGGCAGGGGAGGACGCAAAAGATAGTATACAGACATTACAGCATGGGATCACAGCTGATTCATTCTGTGAGGTAAAACATTTCCCTGCCTGTTTTTAAACAACGTTTTACCTCACAGAAAGCATCATCTGCAATCCTCTGCTGTATTGTCTGTATACTCTCTTTTGCTTCCTCCCCTGCCCAGGAGATGTGGTATATTCAGACCATGTTCCTGCACGATCAGACACAGCCATTACACAGTACACAGCACGGGCACATTTATAAGATTATTTCAGCACATTTTATTTAAACACATGCAATTGTGGAACTTATTATTATTCAAAGATCCATTGATTAAAATGTACTTTATTCATGGGAAAAATGCTTTAAATGCAGCAGAACACAGATGTACAGCAGAGCGGGTTTTGTCAGAGGTCTCATTTAGAACATACTGTTGAAGCAGCAGAGCTCAGCAGTGCAGCAGAGCTAGATTTGAGACACACTTGGAACTTAGATTCAGCTGAGCCGAGTATGTGAAGAGGGGCTAAATGGTGCTTGATCGAATAGTAATGGTAACCACGCCTAACTTACCTGTATGCTCATGGGGTGTTCTGCCCAATGAGCTAGCCTAAAAATGTATGGGAGAGTGAAGTCAAAGTGTGTGCTTGGTTACCCGGATAATTCGTTGCACATAGGGGCAAAGGGAGGTGGTCCGACAAATATGGAGGACACAGGGCCAGGCACTTTAGCGGAGACTGGTAACAACAACAAATAAAGGAACTTAAATGCTCACCTTACTTTTTGGATGATAAGTGGCAATAGATAAAAGTTCCACAGGTGTGATATTAAACAAAGTGTGAAAAACACAAGGTGAAATTCAAAGTTAATTAGGAAAATAAACATATTCAGACAACTTCAGAATATCTATCTCACAAGAAACTGTTTTACAAATTTATACAATAATCTTAAATGCTGTTGTTCAAGAGCATAAAATGTATTCAGTGGTTGAAAAAAATAGATTTTAATAGAGATCTTAATTGACATTATACAGATTTAATAGACATTTTAATTTACATTATATAAATTTAATTGAGATTTTAATTGATATTATAGAGATTTTAACCCCTTTACCCCCGAGGGTGGTTTGCACGTTAATGACCAGGCCAATTTTTACAATTCTGACCACTGTCACTTTATGAGGTAATTGCTCTAAAACGCATCAATATAGTTAATAAATAACATTTCCCACATGTCTACTTTACATCAGCACAATTTTGGAAACAAAATTTTTCTTTATTAGGAAGTTATAAGGGTTAAAAGTTGACCAGCGATTTCTCATTTTTCCAACAAAATTTACAAAACCATTTTTTTAGGGACCACATCACATTTGAAGCGACTTTGAGGGGGTTTTATGACAGAAAATATGCAAAAGTGACACCATTCTAAAAACAGCACCCCTCAAGGTGCTCAAAACCACATTCAAGAAGTTTATTAACCATTCAGGTGCTTCACAGGAATTTTTGGAATGTGGAAGAAAAAAATGAACATTTAAATTTTTTCACAAAAAGTTTAATTTAGACCCCAATTTTTGGTGTGATTTTCATATTGCCCACACCTCTTACTTGCCAAAGGTAAGTCTGAATGAGCATCACAAACAAAATTGTTTACCCCCAATTTTGGAAAGGTGCCAACAATTTTGTCTGCCTCATTTTGGGGTTTTTGTGTGAAATTATGTCCAATTTGCCTTTTTTTCCTGCGTTTTTGTGTTGTTCTAATACACACAAAGGAAATAAACATGTGTATAACAAAACATGTAATTGCAATAATTTTCTGAGAGAAATACTTAATGTTCTGGAACAATTTCAAGGATGTCAACACTTTTGGCCATGACTGCATATACCCCCGTACGGTCATTGCTAGCGCCGCAATAACAAAATAACTACTTGCTGCCACCACCAATCACTTATACAGGCCGATTGGACACCCGTTACAGGTAGCGTATGCCTCTAAACACTTAATTAATTGCCATCATAGACAAACCTTGTCTTTAGTATTTAGAGAGTTAAAAGGTCTAACAGGGGAGGTGACCATGGGAGATGCCCACTTACCAGAATATGCAGAGAGAAATCATGTTTCACTACTAGTGTTGAGCGAGCATGCTCGACACTGCTCGTTACTCACCCGAGCATCACGCTACTCGGGATGTTCGGCGAGCACCGAGCATTTCCGGGTTACTTGGGCGGGAGCTTGGGTCTCCGCCCTGCACGTTTGGCACTCTTTACAGAGCCAATAAACATGCAGGGATTGCCAGCCTGTCACTGTAATGCCGCAGCCATGTTGTTTGTGGGCATTACAGTGATTAGCTGGCCGCACAGCGTCACCTCGAGTATTTAAAACCAGGAGCCGCCATCTTGGACACAGTCACTCCGGATCAGCCAGTGTAGGGTCAGTGCTGCTGAGTTAGGGAGAGATATATAGTGCGAAATAGGTAGTGTAGGGTCTCTAAAGCCTGCCAAATCAAACAAACAGTCCTTCTCAGGACTAATATCCATCCCAGATATCAGGCAAGCAGGCTGTAAAGGAGACGCAGTGGTTATACCAGCAAACACTGCATTACAGTCCTGTGTGCTCTTGTTGGTCAAATTGCTAGACTTATCACCCCGGTCTCAGGGGCCAGGAAACATTTTTTTTTTTTTCATCTAAATCCAATATTTTTTTTTTCCTCAGTCAGACTGTCCAAATACGCGTCTTAATAACCTTTTGGTATCCCCCCCCAAAAAAAAAAATTTGAGTGTGTATGGGACTGTTCAGACACCAATATATCTGTTTAAAAGAGTCTGATGTAGGCCAGAAAAAAAGAACTGTGGTTTTGCAGTTCCACGGGTCAAATCTCTGTATAATCCTGTTTTTGGCATATTTTGCCGTAAAAAAAACTGTAATAGTGTCTCCCTGAGTGTTCAGACACCAATATATCTGTTTAAAAGAGTCTGGTGTAGGCCAGAAAAATAGAACTGTGGTTTTGCAGTTCCACGGGTCAAATCTCTGTATTATCCTGATTTTGGCATTTTTTGCCATAAAAAAAACTGTAATAGTGTCTCCCTGACTGGTCAGACACCAATATATCTGTTTAACAGAGTCTGGTGTACGCCACATAACTATAACTGTGGTTTTGCAGTTCCACGGGTCAAATCTCTGTATTATCCTGTTTTTGGCATTTTTTGCCGTAAAAAAAACTGTAATAGTGTCTCCCTGACTGGTCAGACACCAATATATCTGTTTAAGAGAGTCTGGTGTACGCCACATAACTATAACTGTGGTTTTGCAGTTCCACGGGTCAAATCTCTGTATTATCCTGCTTTTGGCATTTTTTGCCGTAAAAGAAAACAGTAATAGTGTCTCCCTGACTGTTCAGACACCAATATATCTGTTTAAAAGAGTCTGGTGTAGGCAAGAAAAATACAACTGTGGTTTTGCAGTTCCACGTGTCAAATCTCTGTATTATCCTGTTTTTGGCATTTTTTGCCGTAAAAAAAAAACTGTAATAGTGTCTCCCTGACTGGTCAGACACCAATATATCTATTTAAAAGATTCTGGCGTACGCCACATAACTATAACTGTGATTTTGCAGTTCCACGGGGCAAATCTCTGTATTATCCTGCTTTTTGCATTTTTTGCCATAAAAAAACAGTAATAGTGTCTCCCTGACTATTCAGACACCAATATATCTGTTTAAAAGAGTCTGGTGTAGGCCAGAAAAATAGAACTGTAGTTTTGCAGTTCCACGGGTCAAATCTCTATTATTCTGTTTTGGCATTTTTTGCCATAAAAAAACTGTAATAGTGTCTCCCTGACTGGTCAGACACCAATATATCTGTTTAAAAGAGTCTAGTGTACGCCACAAAACTGTAACTGTGGTTTTGCAGTTTCACGGGTCAAATCTCTGTATTATCCTGTTTTTGGCATTTTTTACCATAAAAAAAACTGTAATAGTATCTCCCTGACTGGTCAGACACCAATATATCTGTTTAAAAGATTCTGGTGTACGCCACATAACTATAACTGTGGTTTTGCAGTTCCACGGGTCAAATCTCTGTATTATCCAGCTTTTTAAATTCTTTGCTGTAAAAAAAACAGTAATAGTGTCTCCCTGACTGTTCAGACACCAATATATCTGTTTAAAAGAGTCTGGTGTAGGCCAGAAAAATAGAACTGTGGTTTTGCAGTTCCACGGGTCAAATCTCTGTATTATCCTGCTTTTGGCATTTTTTGCCGTTAAAAAAACTGTAATAGTGTCTCCCTGACTGGTCAGACACCAATATATCTGTTTAAAGGAGTCAGGTGTACAGAACATAACTATAACTGTGGTTTTGCAGTTCCATGTGTCAAATCTCTGTATTTTCCTGCTTTTTGCATTTTTTACCATAAAAAAAACCGTAATAGTGTCTCCCTGACTGTTCAGACACCAATATATCTGTTTAAAAGAGTCTGGTGTAGGCCAGAAAAATAGAACTGTGGTTTTGCAGTTCCACGGTTCAAATCTCTGTATTATCCTGTTTTTGTCATTTTTGCCGTAAAAAAAAACTGTAATAGTGTCTCCCTTACTTTTCAGACACCAATATATCTGTTTAAAAGAGTCTGGTGTAGGCCAGAAAAATAGGACTGTGATTTTGCAGTTCCACGGGTCAAATCTCTGTATTATCCTGTTTTTGTCTTTTTTTGCCATGAAAAAAACTGTAATAGTGTCTCCCTGACTGGTCAGACACCAATATATCTGTTTAAGAGAGTCTGGTGTACGCTACATAACTATAACTGTGGTTTTGCAGTTCCATGGGTCAAATCTCTGTATTATCCTGTTTTTGGCATTTTTTGCCGTAAAAAAAACCTGTAATAGTGTCTCCCTGACTGGTCAGACACCAATATATCTGTTTAAAATATTCTGGTGTACGCCACATAACTATAACTGTGGTTTTGCAGTTCCACGGGTCAAATCTCTGTATTTTCCTTCTTTTGGCATTTTTTGCCATAAAAAAAAACAGTAATAGTGTCTCCCTGACTGTTCAGACACCAATATATCTGTTTAAAAGAGTCTGGTGTAGGCCAGAAAAATAGAACTGTGGTTTTCCAGTTCCATGGGTCAAATCTCTGTATTATCCTGTTTTAGGCATTTTTTGCCATAAATAAACACTGTAATAGTGTCTCCCTGACTGGTCAGACAACGATATATCTGTTTAAGAGATTCTGTGGTACGCCACATAACTATAACTGTGGTTTTGCAGTTCCACGGGTCAAATCTCTGTATTATCCTGCTTTTGGCATTTTTTGCCATAAAAAAAAACTGTAATAGTGTCTCCATGACTGGTCAGACACCAATATATCTGTTTAAAAGAGTCTGTTGTACGCCATATAACTATAACTGTGGTTTTGCAGTTCCACGGGTCAAATCTCTGTATTATCCTGCTTTTGGCATTTTTTGCCGTTAAAAAAAACTGTAATAGTGTCTCCCTGACTGGTCAGACACCAATATATCTGTTTAAAGGAGTCAGGTGTACAGAACATAACTATAACTGTGGTTTTGCAGTTCCACGTGTCAAATCTCTGTATTTTCCTGCTTTTTGCATTTTTTACCAAAAAAAAAACCGTAATAGTGTCTCCCTGACTGTTCAGACACCAATATATCTGTTTAAAAGAGTCTGGTGTAGGCCAGAAAAATAGAACTGTGGTTTTGCAGTTCCACGGGTCAAATCTCTGTATTATCCTGTTTTTGTCATTTTTGCCGTAAAAAAAAACTGTAATAGTGTCTCCCTTACTTTTCAGACACCAATATATCTGTTTAAAAGAGTCTGGTGTAGACCAGAAAAATAGGACTGTGGTTTTGCAGTTCCACAGGTAAATTCTCTGTATTATCCTGTTTTTGTCTTTTTTTGCCATAAAAAAAAACTGTAATAGTGTCTCCCTGACTGGTCAGACACCAATATATCTGTTTAAGAGAGTCTGGTGTACGCTACATAACTATAACTGTGGTTTTGCAGTTCCACGGGTCAAATCTCTGTATTATCCTGTTTTGGCATTTTTTGCCGTAAAAAAAACCTGTAATAGTGTCTCCCTGACTGGTCAGACACCAATATATCTGTTTAAATTATTCTGGTGTACGCCACATAACTATAACTGTGGTTTTGCAGTTCCACAGGTCAAATCTCTGTATTATCCTGCTTTTGGCATTTTTTGCCATAAAAAAAACAGTAATAGTGTCTCCCTGACTGTTCAGACACCAATATATCTGTTTAAAAGAGTCTGGTGTAGGCCAGAAAAATAGAACTGTGGTTTTCCAGTTCCATGGGTCAAATCTCTGTATTATCCTGTTTTTGTCATTTTTTGCCGTAAATAAACCCTGTAATAGTGTCTCCCTGACTGGTCAGACAACGATATATCTGTTTAAGAGATTCTGTGGTACGCCACATAACTATAACTGTGGTTTTGCAGTTCCACGGGTCAAATCTCTGTATTATCCTGTTTTTGGCATTTTTTGCCATAAAAAAAAACTGTAATAGTGTCTCCCTGACTGGTCAGACACCAATATATCTGTTTAAAAGAGTCTGTTGTACGCCACATAACTATAACTGTGGTTTTGCAGTTCCACAGGTCAAATCTCTGTATTATCCTGTTTTGGGCATTTTTTGCCGTAAAAAAAACTGTAATAGTGTCTCCCTGACTGGTCAGACACCAATATATCTGTTTAAAAGAGTCTGGTGTACGCCACATAACTATAACTGTGGTTTTGCAGTTCCACGGGTCAAATCTCTGTATTATCCTGCTTTTTGCATTTTTTGCTGTAAAAAAAACAGTAATAGTGTCTCCCTGACTGTTCAGACACCAATATATCTGTTTAAAAGAGTCTGGTGTAGGCCAGAAAAATAGAACTGTGGTTTTGCAGTTCCACGGGTCAAATCTCTGTATTATCCTGTTTTTGGCATTTTTTGCGCTCCTCTTCCTGCTGCGGCTCCCTCTCTCTTAAAGGGGCCGCGAGCGCCGCCCAAAGGAGTCCCCGGCCAATTGCCAGAGGACCTCCCATATTTAAGGCACCTCCTCCAAAATTGAGGTGCCCGAGCAATAGTTGTTGCACAAGTATTCTTACCTCTGCTTCAGCCCTCAGATCCTGTTGCCAGCCTGACTACTGTTCCAGTCCGCCAGCCTGACTACTCTCCAGCCCAACAGTCTGTCTTCCGTTCAACCCGCCAGTCTGTCTATGGGCAAGCCCGCCTGCTCACCTGGGAGCACTCGCCTGTTACTTGCCTGTTACCTACTAGCCTACCTGGAGGCTCTGCCGTCATTTGCTGTGACCACCTGCCTGCTAACCAAGAGACTTCAGCCTACTTGGCCGTCACTTGCCGTGATCACCTGATAGCCTACCTGGAGGCTCCTGCTGTCACTTGCCGTGACCACCTGAGAGCCTACCTGGAGGCTCCTGCCGTCACTTGCCGTGACCACCTGTCTACTAACCAAGAGACTTATGCCTGCTTGCTGTGCCCATCCGCTATTCTGGTCAGTCCCAGTCATCTGACCCGTGGGAGCCACCTGCTCTCTTACAAGGTCGTCCCCAGAGTAGCACCTGGTCCCTCTGCTCGGTCCCTCCCTGGTCACGGAGTCGTTAGCCGCCGTACGACCAGGGTCGGTCCGAGTTGATACTTAGTTACGCCCTTCTGGGTCCCTCCTTGCACCACAGCACAGAGGTTCCACCACCCGGATCTGTAACAGTTTGGTCGGGCCATGGAACCCGGTGGCCCCCAGACCCCCGCATTCTATGACCTGCACCAAGAGGTCATACGTCAAAGAGCTCAACAGGAATCGGTACTGTCCTTTCTACGGTCTGTTAACTCCCGCCTAGGCGCATTGTCTGACTCGTCTGTGTCTATCTCCGGTCCAGTGGTGCCTGTTCCTGCGGCTCCGCAATCCAGTCCCAATATGGCACCCGGCTATGGACCTCGGCTCCTGGCACCTCCACGTTTTGCTGGTGACCCCGCTTTAGCCCGGGGTTTCATAAACCAGTGCACCCTGCACTTTGAACTCTTGGCATACCAGTTCATCTCCGACCGGGCCAAGGTGGCCTTCATCATGTCACATCTCACTGGGGAGGCACTGGCATGGCTAAATCCCCTGTGGGAGAGAGGGGATCCCCTGGTGTCCGACTTGTCATCTTTCCTCACTGCTTTCCGGAAAGTCTTCGATGAACCAGGACGGAAAACCTCTTCTGCCTCCTCTCTGCTACGTCTCCGCCAAGAGAGTCTCACCATGGGCCAATATGCCATATGGTTCCGTACTCTCGCTTCAGAGCTTACCTGGGAGAACGAGGCTCTGGTGTCTGTCTTCTGGGAGGGTCTTTCCGGTCGGATTAAGGACGAGTTAGCTGGTCGGGACATTCCTACCATCCTGGATGACCTGGTGTCAATAGCTACCTGGATCGACATCCGGTTCCAAGAACGTACCAAAGAGACTACTCAGGAGAGAAAGTTTTCCCGCCTTGCTCCTACTTTCCAGAGACCTGCCTCTCAACCAGTCACTCCCCGGGTGCACTCCCCCGAACCTATGCAGATCGACTAGACCAAGATGGTCAAATCTCGCCAGGAGTCACGCGAGCCGAGGGAAGCTGTTTCTATTGTGGTAGTAAGGAGCTCCGGCGGTTCCTGCCTGTTCTGCCTTGCTCACCGCTCCGGCGGATCCTGCCTGCTCTGCCTTGCTCACCGCTCCGGCGGTTCCTGCCTGCTCTGCCTTGCTCACCGCTCCGGCGGTTCCTGCCTGCTCTGCCTTGCTTACCGCTCCGGCGGTTCCTCTCTGCTCTGCTTGTCTGCCGCATCTGCGGTTCTGTTCCTGAATCCCAGTCTGTACTGGACCCTATCCACCCTGTGCTCCAACCTGCTAGTACCTCCCCGTCTGCACGCCAGCCGTACTTATCAGTACCCTCCTGTCTGCATACCAGCCGTGCCTGCCAGTATCCTCCTGTCTGCACTCCAGCCGTGCCTGCCAGTGCCCACCTGTCTGCATGCCAGCCGTGCCTGCCAATACCCACCTGTCTGTGTGCCAGCCTAACCTGCCTGTTACTGTATTCCCCGGTGTGGGTCAACAGCCGTGTCCGGGGTGTGGCCTGGAGTAGCACCTGGACCCTCTGCTGGGTTCCTCCCTGGTGCACGGCGCTTTAGCCGTCATGCGACCTTGGTCGGATCGGGTTGATACTTAGTTACGTCCCTCCAGGCACTCTCCGGTTCATGGCACAGTGGAATCACTAAATCACGCACACGCCAGTCAGCCCGGGCGTGTGCATAACATCCTTAAAGCAAGCCTTCTCCTCTGCCCCAGTACTGCACCGTCCGGGCTGCAACAAACAGTTCTTCCTGGAGGTTGATGCTTCCTCCTCCGGAGCCGGAGCGGTGCTCACCCAGAAATCTTCATCCGGGAGAATGGTAACCTGCAGCTTCTTCTCCAAACTCTTCTCCTCATCTGAGCGCAACTACTCCATTGGAGACCGAGAATTGCTAGCCATCAAGTTGGCACTGGAGGAGTGGCGTTACCTGCTTGAAGGGGCTCTATACCCGGTGATCATCTATACGGATCACAAAAGTCTGGCATATCTCCAAAATGCCCAAAGACTCAATCCGCGTCAGGCCCAGTCATCTTTCTTCTTCGCCCGCTTCGACTTCGTCCTGCATTTCTGCCCGGCGGACAAGAATGTCAAAGACGACGCCTTGTCCCGATCCTTCCTGTCCTCCGATCAAGAGGAGGAGCCTATGCACATCATCGACCCCTCCAAGGTGATGAAGGTGGCTCCCTTGGATCTAACTCGTCTTCCACCCGGTAAGACGTTTGTAGCAGTATAAAATCGTGAGAAGGTTCTTCGCTGGGGTCATTCATCTAAACTAGCCGGCCATGCTGGCCAAAAGAAGACCTTTCTGCTTATCACCCGGCATTACTGGGGGCCTACCCTGCGCAAGGATGTGGTAGACTTCGTCTCAGACTGTTCATCCTGTGCCCGCAACACAGTTCCCAGACATCTACCTGCTGGTCATCTCTTGCCTCTTCCCGTACCTGATGCCCCATGGCAACACATTGCTATGGACTTTATTACAGATCTTCCTGTCTCTGCCGGTTGTACAGTCATTTGGGTGGTCGCTGACCGCTTTTCTAAAATGGCCCACTTCATCCCTTTGCCTGGTCTCCCGTCTGCATCTGAGCTAGCTAAGGACTTTTTCCTTCACATCTTCTGTCTCCATGGCCTACCCCTCCACATCATGTCAGATCGAGGGGTTCAGTTCACCTCACATTTCTGGAGAGCTACGTGTTAGCTGCTGGATGTCACCCTGGATTTCTCCTCCGCTTACCATCCACAGTCCAACGGTCAAGTGGAGCGGATCAACCAGATCCTTACCAGCTACCTCCGGCACTTTGTTAACGCTCACCATACTGATTGGGTGGATCTCTTGCCATGGGCCGAGTTCTCCTACAATAACCATGAGAGCGAATCATCTTCCAAGTCTCCGTTCTTTATAGTCTATGGTCAACATCCCCGGATTCCGTTTCCCGTCTCCGCTTCTGTGGACAACCCTGCTGCGGAGTCTCTGGTCAGCGAGTTTTCCACCATTTGGGAGAGTGCTAGGTCCGCACTTCTTCGGTCATCCGAGCGGATGAAGAGACATGCTGACAAGAGACGTCTGGATCCGCCTCAATTCCGTCCGGGAGACAAGGTTTGGCTCTCCTCCAAACACGTTCGGCTCAAAATACCCTCCTACAAGTTGGGTCCTCGGTTCATCGGTCCTTTTGAAGCCCTTAAACAGATCAATCCAGTGGCCTACAAGCTAAAACTCCCATCCACCTTACGGATTCCCAACTCCTTCCACGTATCTCTCCTCAAACCTGTTGTCTCTAATTCTTTTTCCAACAATCCAGGTTCCTCCCCTGCTCCGGTTTCCGCTGAGGACATTTTTGAGGTAGAGAATATTCTGGCCACCAAAAGGGTAAGAGGGAAAACCTTTTTTCTGGTAGATTGGAAGGGGTTTGGCCCAGAGGAGAGAACTTGGGAACCCAGGGAGAACATTCATGCCCTGCTTCTCCTAGAAAATTTTTTGTCTGGACTAAAAAAGAGGGGGCGTAAAGGGGGGGTTCTGTAGCATCTGCCTCTCTGCCCCCTGCCAGGCAGAGACGCCGTCGCTCTCACCTCCCCGCTCCCCGCGCGGCGTCCTCCGGCGCTCCTCTTCCTGCTGCAGCCGGCGTGCGTAGCTTCCCGGGCACTGTACTTAGGGCATGCGCGCGCTCCCTCTCTCTTAAAGGGGCTGCGCGTGCCGTCCTAAGGAGTCCCCGGCCAATTGCCGGAGGACCTCCCGTATTTAAGGCACCTCCTCCAAAATGGAGGTGCCCGAGCAATAGTTGTTGCACAAGTATTCTTACCTCTGCTTCAGCCCTGAGGTCCTGTTGCCAGCCTGACTACTGTTCCCGTCCGCCAGCCTGACTACTCTCCAGCCCGACAGTCTGTCTTCCGTTCAACCCGCCAGTCTGTCTATGGGCAAGCCCGCCTGCTTACCTTGAAGCACCTGCCAGTTACCTGCCTGCTACCTGCAGTGCCTGTTAGCCTGCTCACCTGGGAGCACTCGCCTGTTACTTGTCTGTTACCTGCTAGCCTACCTGGAGGCTCTGCCGTCACTTGCTGTGACCACCTGCCTGCTAACCAACAGACTTCAGCCTGCTTGGCCGTCACTTGCCGTGACCACCTGATAGCCTACCTGGAGGCTCCTACAGTCACTTGCCGTGACCACCTGTCTACTAACCCAGAGACTTCTGCCTGCTTGCTGTGCCCATCCGCTATTCCGGTCAGTCCCAGTCATCTGACGCGTGGGAGCCACCTGCTCTCTTACAAGGTCGTCCCCAGAGTAGCACCTGGTGCCTCTGCTCGGTCCCTCCCTGGTCACGGAGTCAATAGCCGCCGTACGACCAGGGTCGGTCTGAGTTGATACTTAATTACGCCCCTCTGGGTCCCTCCTTGCACCACGGCACAGAGGTTCCACCAACCGGATCCGTAACAGACACCAATATATCTGTTTAAAAGATTCTGGGGTACGCCACATAACTATAACTGTGGTTTTGCAGTTCCACGGTTCAAATCTCTGTATTATCCTGCTTTTGGCATTTTTTGCCGTAAAAAAAAACTGTAATAGTGTCTCCCTGACTGGTCAGACACCAATATATCTGTTTAAAAGAGTCTGGTGTAGGCCAAAAAAATAGAATTGTGGTTTTGCAGTTCCACGGGTCAAATCTCTGTATTATCCTGTTTTTGGCATTTTTTGCCGTAAAAAAAAACTGTAATAGTGTCTCCCTGACTGGTCAGACACCAATATATCTGTTTAAAAGAGACTGGTGTACGCCACATAACTATAACTGTGGTTTTGCAGTTCCACGGGTCAAATCTCTGTATTATCCTGCTTTTTGCATTTTTTGCCGTAAAAAAAAAACAGTAATAGTGTCTCCCTGACTGTTCAGACACCAATATATCTGTTTAAAAGAGTCTGGTGTAGGCCAGAAAAATAGAACTGTGGTTTTGCAGTTCCACGGGTCAAATCTCTGTATTATCCTGCTTTTTGCATTTTTTGCCATAAAAAAAACAGTAATAGTGTCTCCCTGACTGTTCAGACACCAATATATCTGTTTAAAAGAGTCTGGTGTAGGCCAGAAAAATAGAACTGTGGTTTTGCAGTTCCACTGGTCAAATCTCTGTATTATCCTGTTTTTGCCATTTTTTGCCTTAAAAAAAACTGTAATAGTGTCTCCCTGACTGGTCAGACACCAATATATCTGCTTAAAAGTGTCTGGTGTACACCGCATAACTATAACTGTGGTTTTGCAGTTCCACAGGTCAAATCTCTGTATTATCCTGCTTTTTGCTTTTTTTGCCATAAAAAAAACAGTAATAGTGTCTCCCTGACTGTTCAGACACCAATATATCTGTTTAAAGAGTCTGGTGTAGGCCAGAAAAATAGAACTGTGGTTTTGCAGTTCCACGGGTCAAATCTCTGTATTATCCTGCTTTTTGCATTTTTTGCCGTAAAAAACAGTAATAGTGTCTCCCTGACTGTTCAGACACCAATATATCTGTTTAAAAGAGTCTGGTGTAGGCCAGAAAAAATAGAACTGTGGTTTTGCAGTTCCACGGGTCAAATCTCTGTATTATCCTGTTTTTGGCTTTTTTTGCCTTAAAAAAACTGTAATAGTGTCTCCCTGACTGGTCAGACACCAATATATCTGTTTAAAAGAGTCTGGTGTACACCCCATAACTATAACTGTGGTTTTGCAGTTCCACGGGTCAAATCTCTGCATTATCCTGCTTTTTGCATTTTTTGCCGTACAAAAAAACAGTAATAGTGTCTCACTGACTGTTCAGACACCAATATATCTGTTTAAAAGAGTCTGGTGTAGGCCAGAAAAATAGAACTGTGGTTTTGCAGTTCCACGGGTCAAATCTCTGTATTATCCTGTTTTTGGCCTTTTTATGCCGTAAAAAAAAACTGTAATAATGTCTCCCTGACTGGTCAGATACCAATATATCTGTTTAAAAAAGTCTGGTGTAGGCCACATAACTATGACTGTGGTTTTGCAGTTCCACGGGTCAAATCTCTGTATTATCCTGTTTTTTGGCATCTTTTGCCATAAAAAAAACTGTAATAGTGTCTCCCTGACAGGTCAGACACCAATATATCTGTTTAAAAGAGTCTGGTGTACGCAACATAACTATAACTGTGGTTTTGCAGTTCCACGGGTCAAATCTCTGTATTATCCACTTTTGGGTCTTTTTTACATAAAAAAAACTGTTTGGGTGTGTCGCTGACTGTTCAGCCCCAAATATATATATTTAAAAAAGTCTGGTATACGCCAGTAAATTAGAACTGTGGTTTAGCAGTTCCACTGTTCAAATCTCTGTATTATCCAGCTTTTGGCTGGTTTTACGTAAAAAAAAACAGTAATAGTGTCTCCGTGTCTGTTCAGTCACAAATATATCTGTTTAAAAGATTCTGGTGTAGGCCAGACAAATAGAACTGTGGTTTTCCTCTTCCATGGTTCTAATCTCCTTTTTATTACCCTTTTTCTATTGATAGTGCGAGTGTAAGCTATTTTACTTCATTTACAATGGGCAAGGCGCGTGGCAAGGGACGTGGAACTGGACGTTCTGATGATGGTGCGTGTAGAGGATGGGGCCGTGGCCAAGGTGAAAATGTGCCACAACCAACAGCCACATCTTCTTGCTCCCACTTCTTGACCGAATTACTAGGGAAGCACACTACAACACCAGTATTGCGAACTGATCAGTGTGAACAGGTTATTAATTGGATAGCAGATAATACTTCCAGTTACCTGGGCACCACCACCTCCGGTCTGTCTTCCACACAGTCAAGTTTTAGTAGTCGTGAGTCTCGACCCAATACTCCTCCTCACCCTGATGCTCCTTCCTCCCACCATGCCGAGTGTCGTCCGACAGCAACTGATCTCACACTTGGACACTCTGAAGAGCTGTTCTCTGGTCCATTTCCATATTTGTGCCCCTCGCCTGCTCCGCTTGAAGTGGTGGAAGAGGAGATCCCATGTAGCGATGCCCAAATATTTGAACAGCCACGGCCACAGGAAGTCGACGCTGGCAATTTGTCACAAGAGGTGAACGATGACAAGACACAATTGCCACGAAGTGAGGAGGAGGATCGTGGTGCGCAAGTGGAAGAGGAGGAGGTGGTGGATGATCTAGTAACTGACCCAACGTGGCAGGAGGACACGCAGAGCGAGGCCAGCAGCACACAGGGGGAGGGAGGCAGAGTACCCCAACAGGCAGGAAGAAGCAGTGTGGTGGCCGCACACAGAAGGTGGGCAACAGTTCCCCGCAACACCAGCATGAGGGATGTTGCCAGTACAACCGGTAGGTCTTCCAGAGTCTGGAATTTTTTTTTAAGACTCTGCTGATAACCCCAAAAAAGCCATTTGTACCACCTGCCATGCCAGCATCAGCAGGGGTGACAAAACTACCAGCCTGACCACCACCAGCATGATCAGGCACATGGCAGCAAAGCACCCGACTTTGTGGGGCGAACCCCAGGGTCCACGACCAGTGCCAGTGGGTGTCACCTCTGCTTCTTCCGCTGTTGTGTATGTGATAGAACCCCCTGTTGTGCATGGAAGGCAATCCCCTGTCCATACTGCATGCAAAGATGCCCCCTCCTCTCAGTCTTCACTTGTTATGGCAGTTTCTCAAGAAACAGCATCAACGTCCACGTCCACATCCCACCGCAGCGTTCAATTGTCCATATCCCAGAGCTTTGAATGAAAGCGCAAATTCCCAGCCAACGCCCCACAGGTCACAGTCCTAAATTCGCACATTTCACGACTGCTTGCGTTGGAAATGCTGCCTTTTAGGCTTGTGGAGACAGAATCCTTCCGCAACCTCGGTACTCGGTCCCCAGTCGACACTATTTTGCCCGGTGTGCCATCCCCGCACTACACAAGCACGTGTCCCAAAACATCTGCCGTGCCCTCAACAATGCAGTTACTGGGATAGTCCACCTGACGATGGACACGTGGAGAAGTGCTTGTGGCCAGGGACGGTACATCTCCCTTACGACACACTGGGTAAACATAGTGGAAGCCGGGACCCAGTCGGACCTTGAGAAGGAACACATCCTCCCCACACCGAGGATTGCGGGCCCTATGTCAGTCAGAGTTGCCCCCACAGTGTACAACTCCAGCGCATCATCCTCCTCCTCCTCCTCATGTTCAGCATCCATCTCAGATATCACCACATCAGTTACAAGCAGGAAGCACTGCAGTACTGCCTCCGCCAAGCGGCAACAGGCTGTGCTGAAACTCATAAGCTTAGGTGATAAACCTCACACTGCTTGTGAGTTGTGGACAGCTGTGAAAGAGCAGGCAGATCTGTGGCTGAGACCGCTGAACCTACATCCAGGCATGGTCGTGTGTGACAATGGCCGTAACCTGGTGGCGGCTCTGAGGCGAGGCGAGATCACACACGTACCATGCCTGGCTCATGTGCTTAACCTCATGGTTCAGCGGTTTCTTAAATTGTACCCCGAGTTGCCAGATCCGCTCATCAAAGTACGCCGCCTGTCAGCTCATTTTCGCAAGTCGGCTACAGCTTCTGCCGCCCTTGCTGTCTTGCAGCAGCGTTTGCAGCTTCCAGCACACCGACTGGTGTGTGATGTCCCCACACGTTGGAACTCTACCCTCCACATGCTGCAAAGGATTTGTGAGCAGAAGAGAGTAGTTGTGGAGTACCAGCTGCAACAAGGCCGTCAATATTCAGGTCAGACTCCACACATAAGAACTCAGGAGTGGACCTGGATGTCTGACATATGTACCATTCTGCCAAACTTTGAGGAGTCCACCAAGATGGTGAGTGGCGATGACGCCATAATTAGCGTCAGCATCCGACTTGTCTGTCTTTTGCAACGCTTTCTGCAGAGAATTATAGAGGAGGCATTGCAGCCAGAGTATGATGAGATGGATCAAGAAGCCCTAGAGGGCGATTACTCATAGCCCAGCCTCATCTCATCCCAACGTGCATTGGGGGACAATGAGGGAGAGGAGGAGGAGGAGAAAGAACAGGAACTGGTATCATGCGCTGTAGACGGTAGTACCTGTACAACTGTCATACCGTCGGTTCAGCGTGGGTGGCCTGAGGACAGGGGGGAAAAGGAGGAGGAGGAGGAGGAAAGCATGGTCAGTCGTCATCTTGGTGAGGACACGGAAGTCTTGCCCGTTACCAGTCTGGCACGCATAGCTGACTTTATGTTACGCTGCCTTAACCGTGACCCTCGCGTTGTCAAAATGTTGGGTGATAGTCATTACTGGTTGGTGACACTTTTAGACCCCCGCTACAAGGAGAACTTTCACTCTCTTATTCCAGAGGTGGAGGGGTCTACAAAAATGGGGCAGTACCAGAAGGCCCTTGCTGCAGAACTGTTAAAAAAATTCCCATCTGAACACGCTAGCTGCAGAGGTCACAGTTTGTTGCCCAACCAAGGCGTACAGGCGAGAGAGACGCAACTCCAATCCAGCAGAGGCAGGGGAACACTGTCAACGTTCTGGGACAGTTTTCTGAGACCCACCCAGCTTACAGGCCCTGAGGCGCGGGGTACTCTCACAAGGAGTGGAAAGTTTCAAAAGATGGTGAGGGAGTACCTGGCGACCGTACCAGCGTCCTCCGTGATTCCTCTGTGCCTTTTAATTTTTGGGTATCCAAGCTGGACACTTGGAATGAACTCGCTCTGTATGCCTTGGAGGTCATGGCCTGCCCTGCCGATAGCGTGTTATCGGAGCGTGTTTTTAGTGCCGCTGGGGGAATTATAACAGATAAGCGGGCCAGACTTCTCATCACCACCAAATGACAGCAGAGTAACATAAAGTCAAATCCACTGTGTTATTTCGGGAGGTGTATTCCCATGCACCGCTTCACACCCACACATGGGTATACGCTTCCTCATTTCGGCTGTATTTTGCTCTTCTCCTTATCCTCAGCCTCCATGACCACTATACCACCAGGGTGACTTGGTCCGTGTTGCCACCATTGCAAGTTCTTCCGTCCTAATTTTTGGCAGCTTTTGCTTGGAAGGCATAGGCAAAGACTATGGGAGACCCACTCCCCAATAATGGGAATAATGTTTTTTAAGATGCTGTACTGCATGGCTCTTGTTTGCCAGCATTGCAAGTTCCTCCGTCCTAATTTTTGGCAGCTTTTGCTTGGAAGGCATAGGCAAAGGCTATGGGAGACCCACTCCCCAATAATGGGAATAATGTTTTTTAGATGCTGTACGGCATAGCTCTTCCAAGGGGCATTTAAACCGTATTGTTAAGCTACTGCAACCTCCACGTCACTTCCAAGGGGCATTAAAACCATCTTGATAAGTTACTGCGACCTCCACCACTTTTCCCAGGGGCATTGATATTGTCTTTTTATTCCACTGCGACCTCCATGTCTCTTCCAAGGGGCATTAAAGCCGTCTTGTTAAGCTATTGCAACCTCCACATCTCTTCCAAGCTGCATTAAAACCGTCTTGTTAAGCTACTGTGACCTCCACTACTTTTCCCAGGGGCATTGATATTGTCTTTTTATTGCACTGCAACCTCCACGTCTCTTCCAAGGGGCATTAAAACCGTCTTGTTAAGCTACTGCAACCTCCACGTCTCTTCCGAGGGGCATTAAAACCGTCTTGTTAAGCTACTGCAACCTCCACGTCTCTTCCAAGGGGCATTAAAACCGTCTTGTTAAGCAACTGCAACCTCCATGTCTCTTCCAAGGGACATTAAAACCATCTTGTTAAGCTACTGCGACCTCCTCCACTTTTCCCAAGGGCACTGATATTGTCTTTTTATTCCACTGCAACCTCCACGTCTCTTCCAAGGGGCATTAAACCGTCTTGTTAAGCTACTGCAACCTCCACGTCTCTTCCAAGGGGCATTAAAACAGTCTTGTTAAGCTACTGCAACCTCCACGTCTCTTCCAAGGGGCATTAAAACCGTCTTGTTAAGCTACTGCGACCTCCACCACTTTCCCCAGGGGCATTAAAACCGTCTTGTTAAGCTACTGCGACCTCCACCATTCTTCTAAGGGGCATTAAAAGCGTCTTGTTAAGCTACTGCGACCTCCACCACTTTTCCCAAGGGCATTGATATTGTCTTTTTATTCCACTGCGACCTCCACGTCTCTTCCAAGGGGCATTAAAACCATCTTATTAAGCTACTGCAACCTCCACGTCTCTTCCAAGGGGAATTAAAACTGTCTTGTTAAGCTACTGCAACCTCCACCACTTTCCCCAGGGGCATTTAAACCGTCTTGTTAAGCTACTGCGTCCTCCACCATTCTTCCAAGGGGCATTAAAACCGTCTTGTTAAGCTACTGCAACCTCCACCATTCTTCCAAGGGGCATTAAAACCGTCTTGTTAAGCTACTGCAACCTCCACGTCTCTTCCTAGGGGCATTAAAACCGTCTTGTTAAGCTACTGCGACCTCCACCACTTTCCCCAGGGGCATTAAAACTGTCTTGTTAAGCTACTGCGACCTCCACCATTCTTCCAAGGGGCATAAAAACTGCCTTGTTAAGCTACTGCAACCTCCACGTCTCTTCCAAGGGGCATTAAAACTGTCTTGTTAAGCTACTGCAACCTCCACCACTTTCCCCAGGGGCATTAAAACCGTCTTCTTAAGCTACTGCGACCTCCACGTCTCTTCCAAGGGGCATTAAAACCGTCTTGTTAAGCTACTGCGACCTCCACGTCTCTTCCAAGGGGCATTACAACCGTCTTGTTAAGCTACTGCGACCTCCACCACTTTTCCCAGGGGCATTGATATTGTCTTTTTATTCCACTGCAACCTCCACGTCTCTTCCAAGGGGCATTAAAACCGTCTTGTTAAGCTACTGCAACCTCCACGTCTCTTCCAAGGGCCATTAAAACCGTCTTGTTAAGCTACTGCAACCTCCACGTCTCTTCCAAGGGGCATTAAAACCGTCTTGTTAAGCTACTGCGACCTCCACCATTTTGCCAAGAGGCATTAACACCGTCTTGCTAAGCTACTGTAACCTCCACGTCTCTTCCAAGGGGCATTATAACCGTCTTGCTAAGCTACTGCAACCTCCACGTCTCTTCCAAGGGGCATTAAACCATCTTGTTAAGCTACTGTGACCTCCACCACTTTCCCCAGGGGCATTAAAACAGTCTTGTTAAGCTACTGCGACTTCCACCATTCTTCCAAGGGGCATTAAAACAGTCTTGTTAAGCTACTGAAACCTCCACGTCTCTTCCAAGGGGCATTAAAATCGTCTTGTTAAGCTACTGCGACCTCCACGTCTCTTCCAAGGGGCATTAAAACCGTCTTGTTAAGCTACTGCGACCTCCACCACTTTTCCAAGGGGCATTGATATTGTCTTTTTATTCCACTGCGACCTAAAGCATCCTTCCAATGGGCATTGCATTTCCTCCTAATTTTAGTCAGCTTTTGCTTTTCAATGCATAGGCGAACACTTAGGGAGACCCACTCCCCAATAATGGGTAGAAGGTTTTTAGTATGCTGTAATCCACGTCTGTTTCAAGGGGCATTGCAGTTCCTCATAATTTTTGGAAAGCCTTCCATTCACTGCTTAGGCCAACAGTGCACAGGAGACCCAGTTGCTATAAATGGAAAAAACGGTTTAGTTATGGCCCTCTGACCTCCATGTCACTTCCAAGGGGCATTGGAGTGCCTCAAAATTTTTGTTAGGCATTGCACTCACTGCATGCCCTATAACTGTGTAGCCGAACCGCTCCTTTTGGTACAGAAACATATCCTACAAGACATGTGTGGTTGACTGGCCTGATATTGATGTGAATGGTCCCTGTTCCTCCTGCTCTTTCTCATTTGCCACCACCTCATCCATCATTCATCACCTGAAGCTTTGTTTTAACGGGAGTCATAGAACTGGGATAGTAGTAAGAAAACATCAAACAATCCTCGGAGGAGGTAGGATATGCGCCAAAACGCTGATCACCTCAGGCCTAGCCGCTACTACATACATGCGCTTGCATTCCAAGAAAACAAAGCAGACGCTAACTTCTATCATCATCATGCTACTCACCTTGGCTCTCTCAACTCCCCTGATGGAGAAGCCAGGGCCCACCGGAGGAGTCTGGTTTTCTGGTGGGCTTGTCCAATGTTGCCCTAAAGCAGGCCAGGCTAAGAAAAATGTGTGGGAAATTTCAAGGAGAAATAGGGGCGGCTGGGACCATTTATGGACACCCGGCCGCCCCCAGGCGGCTGGGGACCGTGTGTGGACACCCGGCCGCGGGGCGGCTGGTGACCGAGCGTGGACACCCGGCCGCCGGGCGGCTGGGGACGGAGTATGGATACCTCGCTGCCGAAGCAGCCTTGAAGTAGTGGCCAGCTTTGGCCTCCTCCAAACTAAAAGGCACCATTTCAAGTGCAAGCTAGCAGTATGGTATTGCAGCCTGGGGTTGGGTGGGTGGGAGGTTGCACACTTACGCTTGCATTCCAAGAAAACAAAGCAGATGCTAACTTCTATCATGATCATCATGCCCCTCACCTTGGCACTCTCAACTCCCCTGATGGAGAAGCCAGGGCCCACCGGAGGAGTCTGTTTCTCTGGTGGGCTCGTCCAATTCTGCCCTAAAGCAGGCCAGGCTAAGAAAAGTGTGTGGGAAGTTTCAAGGAGAAAGAGGGGCGGCTGGGGACACCTGGCCGCCCCGTGACGGCTGGGGACTGAGCGTGGACACCCGGCCGCCGGGCGGCTGGGGACCGAGTATGGATACCTTGCTGCCGAAGCAGCCATGAGGTAGTGGCCAGCTTCGGCCTCCTTCAAACTAAAAGGCCCCATTTCAAGTGCAAGCAAGCTAGCAGAATGGTATTGCAGCCTGGGGGTGGGTGGGTGGCAGGCTGCATACTTGCGCTTGCATTGCAAGGAATGGGGGAGGTACAATTGAACACTGCCCTGGAACAAGGACTTGCACGGGGATAGTGGTAAGTCTACATCTTCTGATGCGGCAAGGATCACTTCTGATGGGCACACTTTTAGGCAGTGACTTGGGTGTCAGAGATGCTTCCAGGGGTCTTCCCCATGCTGTTCCCATGTCTTTTCAGCACTGTATGCATGTGTCACACAGCACATGGCCAGATAAGATTGTAAAATGCTTCAGGGTGTCCAAAAAAGTCCAGCAAGTACAAAGACTGTATCCTTAAGAGGATTCAGCTACAGGATTGGTAGAACACCAGTGCAGAGCTTGCTCAGGAACGGCAGCAGGCAGGTGTCAGTGGATCTGCATGCACAGTGAGGTGAAGGCTTTTGAAAGCTGGCTTGATGAAAAGAAGCCAAATCTTTTCAAGAAAAACATAAAGGACTTACTGACATTCTGAAGGAAGTATAGGGATTGGACTGCAGAGGACTGGGATAAAGTTATTTTTTCTGATGAAGCCCCTTTCATATTATTTAGGACATTAGAAGGAATGATCATCTGGAGAAAAGGTTAGAGCTACCATGAGGCCAGTGTCATTCCAACAGTAAAGCATCCTGAGACCATTCATGTGGGGCAGGGAGTGGTCTCACTCACAATTTTTCATAAGAACACTGCCAAGAATTGTATCTAAACATCTTTCAATAGCAACTTCTCCCAATGATCCAGGGGCAATTTGGTGATGAACAATGCTTTTGCCCATCATAACGCAGCATCATGTCATAAGACAAAAGTGATAACAAAGTGGCTCGGTGGACAAAACATTGAAATTTTATGTTCATGGCCAGGAAACTCCCCCATTTGCACTCAATCCTCAAAAAGTGGATGGACAAACAAAAAGACAAAAAATGTGTAAACTCCAAGCACTGATTAGGCAAAAATGGGTTGTCATCAGTCATGCTTTGACCCAGAAATTAATATCTAGAATGTCAAGGCAAATTGTAGACATCTTGGAAATAAAGGTCATCACTATAAATATTGAGTCTTTTAATAAACTTGATGTACTTATCAATACAAGTGTTAAAACTAGCGATGAGCGAGCACTAAAAAGCTTGGGTGCTTGTTGTTAGTCTAGCAAATTGGGATGTTTGAGTGCTCGATCGGAGCAACGAGCCCAATATAAGTCTATGGGAAATTCGAGCATTTTTCCGACTGCCCCACTACCCCCGGAGGTCTGCAGAGGGCCTAAAATTGCCGAAATCGATGGGAACAGTGCTCAAATGACATGGGACCAGCATGGGGAAGACCCCTGGAAGCATCTCTTATTCCCAGATCACTGCTGTGAACAATGTTGTCAGAGTATTACGCCACATTTACAGACTCACAATAAAACATACAAAATCTAAACCAAAATGGGTTTTCCTGGGAAATATGTTAAGGAACATCCTTTCCAGGGTAATGACCTGTATATAAGGTAAAATAAATAACCAAAAACAAACGTGCTCCTCCACACCTTGGCCTATGTTTACACTTAGCGTTTTTGATGTGTTGCTGCACTTTGGCATTGCTTTCAACAGTGAAAAATACATTTACCTGTAAATATCATTTTAACATTTTTACTACCTTATCCTCCCATGTGGTGTGCGAGATATGATCAGACACATCCTGTTTCATTTATGAAGGAGGGACAAAGCCTATTTTAATAGGGCTATCAGGCGGCCCTTACTATTTTTAAAGGTCCAGAAGTCGGCCCTTTAAAAATAGTGTGCTCATCAAGCTCATCAAGAGAATGCCAAGAGTGTGCAAAGCAGTCATCAAAGCAAAAGGTGGCTACTTTGAAGAACCTAGAATATAAGACATATTTTCAGTTGTTTCACACTTTTTTGTTAAGTATATAATTCCACATGTGTTAATTCATAGTTTTGATGCCTTCAGTGTGAATGTACAATTTTCATAGTCATGAAAATACAGAAAAATCTTTAAATGAGGTGTGTCCAAACTTTTGGTCTGTACTGTAGTTATTGCGTATGCAGTGAGTACAACGGCTGCCTAAATTTGGGAAAAACCCCAATAGCAATTTGAAGACACATGGAGGTGGGCCTCAGTAACGACATGTTCCCATTAGAAAGGGGCGGTTCTGATATACAGTTATTGCGCATGCATTGAGTACAAGGGCTGCCTAAATTTGGGAAAAACCCCAATACCAATTTAACCCCTTAACCCCCGAGGGTGGTTTGCACGTTAATGACCAGGCCAATTTTTACTATTCTGACCACTGTCATTTTATGAGGTAATTACTCTGGAACGCTTCAACAGATTCCCCTGATTCTGAGATTGTTTTTTCATGACATATTGTACTTCATGATTGTGGTAAAATTTCTTCGATATCATTTGCGCTTATTTGTGAAAAAAATGGAAATTTAGCGAAAATTTTGAAAATTTTGCAATTTTCAAATTTTGAATTTTTATGCCCTTAAATCAGAGAGATATGTCACACAAAATAGTTAAAAAATAACATTTCCCACATGTCTACTTTACATCAGCACAATTTTGGAACCAAAATTTTTTTTGTTAGGGAGCTAAAAGGGTTAAAAGTTGACCAGCGATTTCTCATTTTTCCAACAAAATTTACAAAACCATTTTTTTAGGGACCACATCACATTTGAAGTCACTTTGAGAGGTCTTTATGACAGAAAATACCCAAAAGTGACACCATGTTGCGTTTGGAGAGCCCCTGTGTGCCCAAACATTGGAGCTCCCCCACAAGTGACCCCATTTTGGAAACTAGACCCCCCAAGGCACCTATCTAGATGCATAGTGAGCACTTGGAACCCCCAGGTGCTTCACAAATTGATTTGTAATAATGAAAAAGTGAAAAAAAAAACACTTTTTCATTTTTACGAATCAATTTGTGAAGCAGTTCTGCTATACAGTTATTGCGTATGCAGTGAGTACAATGGCTGGCTAAATTTGGGAAAAAACTCAATACCAATTTGAAGACACATAGAGGTGGGCCTCAGTAATGACATGTTCCCATTAGAAAGGAGCGGTTCTGCTATACAGTTATTGCGTATGCTGTGAGTACAAGGGCTGCCTAAATTTGGGAAATACCCCAATACCAATTAAAAGACACAAAGAGGTGGGCCACAGTAACGACATGTTCCCATTAGAAAGGAGAGGTTCTGCTATGCAAATGTTGCATATGGAGTGAGTACAATGCCAGCTTAAATTTGGGAAAAACCCCAATAACAATTAGAAAACACATAGAGGTGGACCTCAGTACCGACATGTTCCCATTAGAAAGGAGCGGTTCTGCTATACAGTTATTGCGTATGCTGTGAGTACAAGGGCTGTCTAAATTTGGGAAATACCCCAATACCAATTAAAAGACACAAAGAGGTGGGCCACAGTAACGACATGTTCCCATTAGAAAGGAGAGGTTCTGCTATGCAAATGTTGCATATGGAGTGAGTACAACGCCAGCTTAAATTTGGGAAAAACCCCAATAACAATTAGAAAACACATAGAGGTGGACCTCAGTACCGACATGTTCCCATTAGAAAGGAGCGGTTCTGCTATACAGTTATTGCGTATGCTGTGAGTACAAGGGCTGCCTAAATATGGGATATACCCCAATACCAATTTGAACACACATAGAGGTGGGCCTCAGTAACAGCATGTTCCCATTAGAAAGGAGCGGTTCTGCTATACAGTTATTGCATATGCAGTGAGTACATGGGCTGCCTAAATTTGGGAAATACCCCAATATCAATTTAAAGATACATAGAGGAGGGCCTCCGTAACAAAATGTTCCCATTATAAAGGAGCTGGTCTCCCATACTGTTCTTGCTTATGCAGTGACTGCAACGGCTGCCAAAAATTTGGACACACTCCAATGCCCCTTGCAAGAGATGTAGAGGAGGGCCTCATGAAAAAAATGTTCCCATTATTAGGAAGTGGGTCTCCCATACTGTTATCGCCTATGCAGTGAATGAAAGGGTTGTCAAAAATTTGGAGGCACTCCAATGCCCCTTGCAAAAGACGTACCCTACCGTTCAAAAGTTTGGAGTCACCCAGACAATGTTGTGTTTTCCATGAAAACTCATACTTTTATTTATCAAATGAGTTGCAAAATGAATAGAAAATATAGTCCAGACATTGACAAGGTTAGAAATAATGATTTTTATTTGAAAGAATAATTTTGTCCTTCAAACTTTGCTTTCGTCAAAGAATGTTCTGTAACATACTTGGCGGCGTCCTTGCATAGTGATCCATCTCCCACTGTGCAAGAGCGCGCACTTGATCTCCTGTCCAGAATGTCTCTCTGGCTTCCCTCCATGCTGTCTGTTTGTGTCTGTTTCTGCTGCTTAAGGGCGGCGCCCGATCACTTCCTGCTTTTTGTACCTGCTGTGGGTCACACCCCTTGTGCGTCCTCAGCCTATTGCTGTCTGTCACCTGGTATATAGCTCAGCTGCTCCAATCAATCCCTGCCTGAGCATAGTGTTTCATTCAGTGTGTGCTTGCACTCTGAAGGTGCCAGGTCCCGTTCTGTGTTCTCTTGTCTGCCTATCCTGGAGGCTGTATTTCCAGGCCTGTCTGAACACGCTCCTAGCCTGTTCCTCCTGCCTTCTAGGGGCCGATTACCTAGACCCGCTCCTGTATCTTGTCTGTCCTGTCTGAACTCGCTCCTAGCCTGTTCCTCCTGCCTTCTAGGGGCCGATTACCTAGACCCGCTCCTGTATCTTGTCTGTCCTGTCTGAACACGCTCCTAGCCTGTTCCTCCCGCCTTCTAGGGGCCGATTACCTAGACCCGCTCCTGTATCTTGTCTGTCCAGTCTGAACACGCTCCTTGCCTGTTCGTCCTGCCTCTCTGGGGGCCGTATTCCCAGACCCGCTCCTGTATTCCGCTGCAGTGTCGGTCTCCTCCGTACACTCAGTTCCAGTCTGAACTCTCTCCTATCCTTTACCTGTTTTGCCTCTATGTCCGTTCCCTTCCTTTTTCTGCAGAGTCTGAACTCGTACCTAACTCCTGCTTGTTGTCTCTGTACTCCCGTTTGTGAGTTTGTGGTCCACTCGCTACTTCACTGCAAGTACCCTGTGGGTATCTGGCTCTGCCTTTCCCTTCCTGTCTGTTCCGTGTGAACAGAGCCCTGTCCCCCCTGCTCAGCCTTGCCTGCTCTGACTCCTTTGCTCACCGCTCCGGCGGTTCTAGCCTGCTCTGACTCCTTTGCTCACCGCTCCGGCGGTTCTAGCCTGCTCTGACTCCTTTGCTCACCGCTCCGTCGGTTCTAGCCTGCTCTGACTCCTTTGCTC
Organism: Phyllobates terribilis; assembly: GCF_046119375.1. Lineage (NCBI taxonomy): Eukaryota > Metazoa > Chordata > Amphibia > Anura > Dendrobatidae > Phyllobates > Phyllobates terribilis. Next base: position 529,320,293 of record NW_027362762.1, on the reverse strand, counting down.
ACCGCTCCGGCAGCCTTGCTCCGCTCTGACCCTTTTGCCCACTGCTCCGGCAGTCTCGCTCCACTCTTGCTCACCGCTCCTGCAGTCTCGCTCAGCTCTGACCCTTTGCTCACCGCTCCTGGCGGCCTTGTCCTGCTCTACTCTTGCTCACCGCTCCAGGCGGTCTTGTCCTGCCCTGTTCTCACTCACTTCTCTGGGCGGCCTCACTCTGCTGTGTTTGTCCGCCACATCTGTGGTTCTGTTCCTGAGTCCCAGTGTGTACTGGGTCCTATCCCGCCAGTGTCCCTACCTGCTAGTGCCTCCCTGTCTGCACTCTAGCTGTGCTTGCCTGTACCCCTCTGCCTGTATTGTTCCTGAGTCCCAGTGTGTACTGGGTCCTATCCCGCCTGTGTTCCTACCTGCTAGTGCCTCCCTGTCTGCACTCTAGCTGTGCTTGCCTGTACCCCCCTGCCTGCATACCCGCCTGCCTGCATACCAGTCGTGCCTGCCTATACCCACCAGTCTGTGCGCCAGCCTAACCAGCCTGTTCCTGTATTCCCCTGTGTGGGTCAACAGCCGTGTCCGGGGTCTGTCCTGGAGTAGCACCTGGTCCCTCTGCTCGGTTCCTCCTTGGTGCACTGGCTTCGTATGCCGTCGTGCGACCCTGGTCGGATCGGGTGAATACCTAGTTACGCCCCTCCAGGCATTCACTCTCCGGCACGGTCCAGTGGAATCACACGCACACGCCGCTCAGCCCGGGCGTGTGCATTACAGCATGCTCAGGCCATGGTTCCCGTTGAGCCCCACGGCCTTCGCTCTCTGAGAAGTTTTCCAGCGAATACATGCATTAAAATAAATAAATAAATTTTTTTTTCCCTTTAGCTGAGTTCCAGGCGAATTACGCACCCGTCCAGATGGATCTATCTGCTCTGGTCCCTGCGGATCCGCTACGTTATTATGGGGATCCAAGACAAAGTCGTGCATTTGTGGAGCAATGCATGCTACACTTCACGTTCTACCCTCTATGTTTTCCCACCGATCGGGTTAAGGTGGCATTCATTATGTCTTACCTGGCGGGTGATGCCTTGGAATGGATCAACCCCCTATATGAAACACAGGATCCGATCCTCCTGGACCTAATGGCCTTCCTGGTGGCCTTTCTAATGGTCTTCGATGATCCTAACCCGGAGGCTCCTGCTGAAGCTTCACTTCCCAATATCCCGGAGCAGCCCCAATGGGTAATGTGTGTGGGTAGCGCAATAGTCCTCCAGCCCAATGAGACTACTGCCCACCCAGAATCCTCACAGGGTGACTACGCTTTCCGGAATACTTCTCCCAACCTCAAGAGGCAGTCCAGACGTGCTAGGCGTAGAGGCAAGCCGTCACGCCAGGGTCTGTCCTCCCTGAGACCTCCTGACCCCAACCTTGAAGTCCCTACTGAAGCTTCATCTCCCTGTATCCCGGAGAAGCCCCAACGGGTAATGTGCGTGGGTAGTGCACCAGTTCTCCTGCCCGAAGAGACTTCTGCCCATCCAGACTCCACACAGGGGAACTTCCTGCACCCGGCATCAGATGCTTCACTCACTTTAACCGGTGTGCATGTCCAAGGATGCTCCAAAGCTGTGGTTACCTCAGAGTCTGTGCACCTCTACTACCTGGCGGAGGACCCCCTGTTGCCTCCTGAATCCTCCGGGATACCACTCGATGACAAATGGAGAGAGACTTCTCTACACCCGGTACTCGATACTTTGTCCGCTTCGTCCTGTGAGCCTGACAATGGGTACCCCAAAGTGGTAGTTACCCCCGAGTCTCTACACCCCTCCGACCAGGCGGAGGTCCTCCAGTTGTCTCCTGAACCCTTCGGGGTGCTACCTGGTAGCGAAAGGACAGAGACTCTCCTATACTCTGTACCTGATACCTCGCTCGCTTCGTCCAGTGAGTCCAACCTAGTGTACTCCGAAGCAGAGGTTACTCCCGAGTCTCTACACCCCTCTGACCAGGCGGAGGACCTCCAGTTGTCTCCAGAACCCTTCGGGGTGCCACCTGGTGGTGAATGGACAGAGACTTTCCTATATCCTGGATCTGATACCTCGCTTGCTTCGTCCAGTGAGTCCGACCTAGTGTACTCTGAAGCAGAGGTTACCCGTGAGTCTCTACACCCCTCTGACCAGGCGTAGGACCGCCAGTTGTCTCCAGAACCTTTCGGGGTGCCACCTGGTGGTGAATGGACAGAGACTTTCCTATACTCGGTACCCGATACCTCGCCTGCTTCGTCCAGTGAGTCCGACCTAGTGTACTCTGAAGCAGATGTTTTCTCTGAGCCTCTGCACTCTTCTGACCCGGCGGAGGACCTCCAGTTGTTTCCTGAATCCTCCGGGGTACCACCAGATAACAAAGAGACAGTGACTTTTCCTCATTATGTACCTGATAACCCGTCTATTTCTTCCTGTGAGCTTGACAAGATGTACCTCGAAGCAGAGATTACCCCCAAGTCTCTGTCCCCCTCCAACCCGGTGGAGGACTTCCAGTTGTCTCCTGTACCCTCTGGGGTGCCACCTGCAAATATGTGGAGAGAGACTTCCTTGTGTGCTGTTCCTGGTACTTCATCCGTTTCGTCTGTTGCTGAGGATGGCTGGATAGGAGGTAGCATCCTAGCTAACCAGATGAGACCAGTTTCTCCAGTGGACAGTGGAAGTGATCTCCTTGAAGTGAAGGATTGGCCCTCGAATTCCCTGCGGAAGATTCTGGCAGGCCTGAAGAAGAGGGGGCGTAAGGGGGGGGGGTACTGTAACATACCTGGCGGCGTCCTTGCATAGTGATCCATCTCCCACTGTGCAAGAGCGCGCACTTGATCTCCTGTCCAGAATGTCTCTCTGGCTTCCCACCATGCTGTCTGTTTGTGTCTGTTTCTGCTGCTTAAGGGCGGCGCCCGATCACTTCCTGCTTTATGTACCTGCTGTGGGTCACACTCCTTGTGCGTCCTCAGCCTATTGCTGTCTGTCACCTGGTATATAGCTCAGCTGCTCCAATCAATCCCTGCCTGAGCATAGTGTTTCATTCAGTGTGTGCTTGCACTCTGAAGGTGCCAGGTCCCGTTCTGTGTTCTCTTGTCTGCCTATCCTGGAGGCTGTATTTCCAGGCCTGTCTGAACACGCTCCTAGCCTGTTCCTCCTGCCTTCTAGGGGCCGATTACCTAGACCCGCTCCTGTATCTTGTCTGTCCTGTCTGAACACGCTCCTAGCCTGTTCCTCCCGCCTTCTAGGGGCCGATTACCTAGACCCGCTCCTGTATCTTGTCTGTCCAGTCTGAATACGCTCCTTGCCTGTTCGTCCTGCCTCTCTGGGGGCCGTATTCCCAGACCCGCTCCTGTATTCCGCTGCAGTGTTGGTCTCCTCCGTACACTCAGTTCCAGTCTGAACTCTCTCCTATCCTTTACCTGTTTTGCCTCTATGTCCGTTCCCTTCCTTTTTCTGCAGAGTCTGAACTCGTACCTAACTCCTGCTTGTTGTCTCTGTACTCCCGTTTGTGAGTTTGTGGTCCACTCGCTACTTCACTGCAAGCACCCTGTGGGTATCTGGCTCTGCCTTTCCCTTCCTGTCAGTTCCGTGTGAACAGAGCCCTGTCCCCCCTGCTCAGCCTTGCCTGCTCTGACTCCTTTGCTCACCGCTCCGGCGGTTCTAGCCTGCTCTGACTCCTTTGCTCACCGCTCCGGCGGTTCTAGCCTGCTCTGACTCCTTTGCTCACCGCTCCGGCGGTTCTAGCCTGCTCTGACTCCTTTGCTCACCGCTCCGTCGGTTCTAGCCTGCTCTGACTCCTTTGCTCACGCTCCGGCGGTTCTAGCCTGCTCTGACTCCTTTGCTCACCGCTCCGGCGGTTCTAGCCTGCTCTGACTCCTTTGCTCACCGCTCCGGCGGTTCTAGCCTGCTCTGACTCCTTTGCTCGCTGCTCCGGCAGCCTTGCTCCGCTCTGACACTTTTGCCCACTGCTCCGGCAGTCTCGCTCCACTCTTGCTCACCGCTCCAGGCGGTCTCGTCCTGCTTTACTCTTGCTCACTGCTCCGGCAGTCTCGCTCAGCTCTGACCCTTTGCTCACCACTCCTGGCGGCCTTGTCCTGCTCTACTCTTGCTCACCGCTCCAGGCGGTCTTGTCCTGCCCTGTTCTCGCTCACCTCTCTGGGCGGCCTCACTCTGCTGTGTTTGTCCGCCACATCTGTGGTTCTGTTCCTGAGTCCCAGTGTGTACTGGGTCCTATCCCGCCAGTGTCCCTACCTGCTAGTGCCTCCCTGTCTGCACTCTAGCTGTGCTTGCCTGTACCCCTCTGCCTGTATTGTTCCTGAGTCCCAGTGTGTACTGGGTCCTATCCCGCCTGTGTTCCTACCTGCTAGTGCCTCCCTGTCTGCACTCTAGCTGTGCTTGCCTGTACCCCCCTGCCTGCATACCCGCCTGCCTGCATACCAGTCGTGCCTGCCTATACCCACCAGTCTGTGCGCCAGCCTAACCAGCCTGTTCCTGTATTCCCCTGTGTGGGTCAACAGCCGTGTCCGGGGTCAGTCATGGAGTAGCACCTGGTCCCTCTGCTCGGTTCCTCCTTGGTGCACTGGCGTCGTATGCCGTCGTGCGACCCTGGTCGGATCGGGTGAATAACTAGTTACGCCCCTCCAGGCATTCACTCTCCGGCACGGTCCAGTGGAATCACACGCACACGCCGCTCAGCCCGGGCGTGTGCATTACATGTTCCCTTTGCAGCAATTACAGCATTGCAGACCTTTGGCATTCTAGCTGTTAATTTGCTGAGGTAATCTTGAGAAATTTCACCACATGCTTCCTGAAGCCCCTCCCACAAGTTGGATTGGCTTGATGGGCACTTTTTGCGTACCATACGGTCAAGCTGCTCCCACAACAGCTCAATGGGGTTGAGATCTGGTGACTGCGCTGGCCACTCCATTACAGATAGAATACCAGCTGCCTGCTTCTTCCCTAAATAGTTCATGCATATTTTTGAGGTGTGCTTTGGGTCATTGTCCTGTTGTAGGATGAAATTGGCTCCCATCAAGCGCTGTCCACAGGGTATGGCATGGCATTGCAAAATGGAGTGATAGCCTTCCTTATTCAAAATCCCATTTACCTTGCACAAATCTCCCACTTTACCAGCACCAAAGCAACCCTAGACCATTACATTACCTCCACCATGCTTGACAAATGGCGTCAGGCACTCTTCCAGCATCTTTTCAGTTGCTCTGCATCTCACAAATGTTCTTTTGTGTGATCTAAACAAACTTTGATTCGTCTGTCCATAAAACTTTTTTCCAATCTTCCTCTGTCCAATGTCTGTGTTCTTTTGCCCATATTAATCTTTTCCTTTTATTAGCCAGTCTCAGATATGGATTTTTCTTTGCGAGTTTGCCCTGAAGGCCAGCATTCCGGAGTCGCCTCTTCACTGCAGACGTTGACACTGGCATTTTGCGTGTACTATTTAAGGAAGCTGCCAGTTGAGGAGCTGTGAGGCGTCAATTTCTCAAACTAGAGACTCTAATGTACTTGTCTTGTTGCTCAGTTGTGCAGCGGGGCCTCCCACTTCTCTTTCTACTCTGGTTAGAGCCTGTTTGTGCTCTCCTCTGAAGGGAGTAGTACACACCGTTGTAGGAAATCTTCAGTTTCTTGGCAATTTCTCGCATGGAATAAACTTCATTTCTAAGAACAAGAATAGACTGTCGAGTTTCACATGAAAGTTCTCTTTTTCTGGCCATTTTGAGAGTTTCATAGAGCAAACAAATGTAATGCTCCAGATTCTCAACTAGCTCAAAGGAAGGTCAATTTTATAGCTACTCAAATTAGCCAAACCGTTTTCAGCTGGGCTAACATACTTGTGCAAGGGTTTTCTAGAGTTTTCTAAACATCCATTAGCCTTCTTACACAGTTAGCAAACACAATGTACCATTAAAATACTGGAGTGGTGGTTGTTGGAAATGGGCCTCTATACAACTATGTAGATATTGCAATAAAAACAAGACGTTTGTAGCTAGAATAGTCATTTACCACATTAACAATGTATAGAGTGTATTTCTGATTCATTTAATGTTAGCTTCATTGGGAAAAAATGTGCTTTTCTTTCAAAAATAATCAAATTTCTAAATGACCCCAAACTTTTGAACGGTAGTGTAGATATGGTGATATGGTAGATATGGTGGTGATAAAGGTGAAGGATGAGGAGGAGAAGGACAACAGCAAATAGACAAAATCAGGAAGCATATACCCATGTCTGAGTGTGAAGAGGTGCATGGGAATAGACCTCCCAAGAAAAGACACTGGATTTGAGATTATGTTATGCTGCTATCATTCGGTGGTGTTGAGAAGTCTGACCCAATCCAGCCCTTGTTCATTTTGATAAGAGTCAGTCCATCAGCATTATCAGTTGATATGCAGATGCGCCTATCAGTTCCCCCGGCGGCACTAAAAACCCGCTCTGACAAAACGCTAGCAGCAGGGCAGGCCAGGACCTCCAAGGTATAGAGAGCCAGTTCATTCCACGTGTCCAGCTTGGATACCCAATAATTACAAGGCACAAAGAAATCAAGGAGGACGTTGGTACGGTTGGCAAGGTATTCCTTCTGCATCTTCGTAAAATTATCCCTCCTTGTGAGACCACCCCATGCATCAGGGACTGTGCGATGGGGGGGTCTGCATGGGGGGTCTGAGAAAACTGTCCCAGAAACGTGACAGTGTTCCCTTGCCTCTGCTGGATCGTATTCATGTCTCTCTCGCCTGTACTCCTTGGTTGTCCAAGGAAGTGCGACCACTACCGCCAGCGTTTTCAGATGGGAATTTTTTTAATAATTCCGCAACAACGGCCTTCTGGTACTGCCCCATTTTAGTAGACCTGTCTGCCTCAGGAATAAGAGATATAAAGTTTTCCTTGTAGCGTGGGTCTAGAAGTGTCACCAACCAGTAATGACTGTCACCCAAAATTTTGAGAACGCGAGGGTCACAGGAAAGGCAGCATAACATAAACTCAGCCATGTGTGCCAGACTGCTAACAGGCAAGACTTCCGTGTCCTCACCAAGAGGATGACTGACCATGCTCTCCTCCTCCCTCTAATCAGGCCATCCACGCTGAACAGATGGTATGACAGTTGTACGGGTAGTACCGTCTATAGCGCAGGAAACTAGCTCCTGTTCTTCCTCCTCCTCCTCTTCCTCATTGTCACCCAATCCATGTTGAGATGAGATGAGGCTGGGCTGTGTGGAGTCACCCTGTATAGTTCCTCGCTCCATCTCATTGTGCATCGCCTGCAATGCCTTCTCTTTAATTGTGAACAGCGATTGTTTCAGAAAACAGAGAAGCGGGATGATGATGCTAATTATGGCGTCATCGCCGCTCACCATCTTGGTGGAGATCTCAAAGTTTTGGAGCATGGCATAGATATCTGACATCCATGCCCACTCCTCAGCTCTTATGTGCGGACACTGATATGAATACCGATGGACGTTTTGAAGCTGGTGCTGAACAGCTGCCCTGTGCTGCTCACAAATCCTTCCCAACATCTGCAAGATTGAGTTCCATTGCGTGGGGACATCACCAGTCAGTGAGCTGGAAGCTGCAAACGCTGCTGAATCACAGCAAGGGCAGTAGAAGCTGGAGCTGACTTTCTAAAATGGGTACACACGCGGCATAGTTTGATAAGCAGATCCGGCAGATCTGGGTAGGTTTTGAGAAAACGCTGAACCAAGAGGTTAAGCACATGGGCCAGGCATGGTACGTGCGTGAGCGCGCCTCGCTTCAGAGCTGCCACCAGGTTCCAGTCATTGTCACAGACGACCATGACCATGCCTGGCTGTAATTTCAGCGGTGACAGCCTCAGATCTGACAGCTCTTTCAGAGCTGTCCACAACTCTTCAGAGGTGTGCGGTTTGTCACCTAAGCATATTAGCTTCAGCACAGCTTGCTGCTCCTTGGCCAAGGCAGTGCTGCAGTGCTTTCAACTTCTGACTGATGTGGGCATTTCGGAGATGGAGGCTGAAGAGGAGGAAGAGGTGCAGGAGCTGTAGAATGTGGGAGCAACCCTGATTGACCCAGGGCCCGCAATCCCTGGCATCGGGAGGACATGTTCCATCCCAAGGTATGACTGGGTCCCAGCTTCCACTATATTAACCCAGTGTGCCATCAGCGAGATGTACTGTTCCTGCGCACAAGCACTTGTCCACATGTCTGTGGTTAGGTGAACCTTCCCAGTAACTGCGTTGTTGAGGGCACGGCTAATGTTCTGGGACACATGCTTGTGTAATGCAGAGACGGCACACCAGGAGAAATAGTGGCGGCTGGGGACCAAGTACCAATGGATGGCCGCCGCCATCAGGTTGCGGAAAGCTTCCATCTCCACAAGCCTAAAAGGCAACATTTCGAGCGCAAGCATTCGCGAAATGTGTGAGTTTAGTAGCGTGGCCTGTGGGGCGTTGGCTGCGTATTTGCGCTTGCGTTCCAAGGACTGGGGTAGGGACAACTGAATGCTGCCCTGGGACAAGGACGTGGTTGCTGATGGTGCTAGTTGAGAGTGAGCAACGACAGGCGCAGGGCAGGAGGAATCTTCGCATGCGCCATAGACAGGGGATTGGTGTGTACGCACAACAGCGGAACAAGCAGTGGTGTCACCCGCATACACAGTTTCTGGAGCCTGGCGTTCGGCCCACTTAGTCGGGTGCTTTGCTGTCATGTGCCTGATCATGCTGGTGGTGGTCAGACTGCTAGTTTTGCTACCCCTGCTGTTGCTGGCCTGGCGGATGGTGCAAATGGCCTTTTTGGGGTTATCTGCAGAGTCTTTAAAAAAGAACCAGACTCGGGAAGACCTAACAGTTGTACTGGCAACTTCCGTCGTGTTGGTGTTCCGGGGACTGGTTGACCGCCTTGTGTCTGTGGCCACCACACTGCTTGTTCCTGTCTGTTGTGGTGCTATGCCTCCCTTCCCCTGTGTGCTGCTGTCCTCGCTCTGCATGTCGATGTCACCTTGACAGGTTGGGTCAGTGACTTCATTGTCCACCACCTCGTCTTCCACTTCCTCACCCTGGTACTCCTCCTGACTTTCTTGCAATTGTGTCTCATCATCATCATCCACCTCTTGCGACAGTAATTACACTTTCCCACCGTCGCCTTTGTGTGACCGTGTCTGCTCAAATATTTGGGCATTGCTACACACGTTGTCCTCTTGACTCGCTTGAAGCTGGCTGGGCGAGAGGTCTATAAATGGAAAAGTGAACAGCTCTTCAGACTGTCCAAGTGTGGGATCAGTTGTCTCTGGGCACTCGGCATGGTGGGAGGAAGGAGGATCAGGGTGAGGAACATGTGGTCCACACTTACGGCTACGGAGACTTGACCGTGTGGAATACAGGGTGGTGGTGATAGTGGCAAAGTGACTGGAAACATTATCTTTATCCAACCAACAACCTTTTGACACTGCTCTGGGTTCAATAGTGGTGTGCTGCGGTCCACTAGCAATTGGGACAGGAAGGTCGGGCGGCAAGATGTGGATGTTTATTGTGGCACAATTTCATCTTGCCCACTGTGTCGGCCTCAGCATGCACCATCAGCGTCTCGTCCACTTCCCCGTCCCTTGCCACGCGCCTTGCCCATTTTAAATCGAAGACAATATTTTCCATGATTGCTACAAATGGCTGGATTTGTACCGCACTTATATGTGATATGTCTGACGGACGTCAACGGTTTTAAACAGCAGGCTTGTAGTTTCCTATTATTCAAAGCGACCATGTGTCAAGAGCTTCACTGACACGCTGCTACAAACTGTAAATGGAAGGCAATATTTTCCACTGTCTCTACAAATGGCTGGATTTGTACCGCAGTTATATGATACGTCTGATGGATGCCCACGGTTTTAAATAGCGGGCATGTAGTTTCATATTATTCACAGCGAGCACGTGTCAATAGCTTCACTGACACGCTGTTACAAACTGTAAATGGAAGGCAATATTTTCCACGGTCATTACAAATTGCTGGATTTGTACCGCAGTTATGTGATACGTCTGTTGGATGCCCACGGTTTTAAATAGCGGCCTTGTAGTTTCCTATTATTCACAGCAACCACGTGTCAATAACTTCACTGACACGCTGCTATAAACTGTATATGGAAGACAATATTTTGCACGGTCGCTACAAATGGCTGGGTTTATACCGCAGTTATATGTGATACGTCTGACGGACGTCAGCGGTTTTAAATAGCAGGCTTGTAGTTTCCTATTATTCACAGCGACCACGTGTCAATTGCTTCACTGACACGCTGCTATAAACTGTAAATGGAAGGCAATATTTTCCGCGGTCGCTACAAATGGCTGGATTTGTACCACAGTTATGTGATACGTCTGATGGATGCCCACGGTTTTAAATAGCGGGCTTGTAGTTTCCTATTATTCACAGCAACCACGTGTCAATAACTTCACTGACACGCTGCTATAAACTGTATATGGAAGACAATATTTTGCACGGTCGCTACAAATGGCTGGATTTGGATCAGTTATATGTGATACGTCTGAAGGACACCCACGGTATTAAATAGGAGGCTTGTAGTTTCCTATTTTTCACAGCGACCACGTGTCAATAGCTTCACTGACACACTACTACAAACTGTAAATGGAAGACAATATTTTTCACGGTCGCTACAAATGGCTGGATTTGTACCGCAGTTATATGTGATACGTCTGATGGACGCCAACGGTTTTAAATAGCAGGCTTGTAGTTTCCTATTATTCACAGCGACCACATGTGAATAGCCTCACTCACACACTGCTACAAACTGTAAATGAAGGATAATATTTTCCACGTTCACTACAAATTTCTGATTTTTTTTTGCTGTAATATGGGATCACGTCTGATGATGGAAAAGATCTGTCTGTCTTCTGCAGTGCTAACAAGCAAATGGAGTAGTAAAATGATGTACTCTTGATTACTTTTTAAGCAAATAATCAGGATTAAGATAAAAAAAAAATTAGCCCTGGCCCCTGATATATGGGGCTATGTCTACGCTATGTCTACGCATATCTGTAACAGCAGGAGCAGATAGAACGTGCAATGGATCCTCTTGTGCTGTATATACTGCCACAAACCCTGCCTGCATAACTCCTGCTATCAGGATTAATATATGCAGCTGGATTAGTCCTCAGAAGGACTGTTAGTTCAGATGGATATATAGGTGCATCTCACAAAATTAGAATATCATCAAAAAGTTAATTTATTTCAGTTCTTCAATACAAAAAAGTGAAACTCATATATTATATAGAATCATTACAAACAGAGTGATCTATTTCAAGTGTTTATTTCTGTTAATGTTGATGATTATGGCTTACAGCCAATGAAAACACAAAAGTCATTATCTCAGTAAATTAGAATACTTTATAACAACAGCTTGAAAATTTATCTTAAAATCCGAAATGTTGGTCTACTGAAATGTATGTTCAGTAAATGCACTCAATACTTGGTCGGGCTCCTTTTGCGTCAGACTGTGGCACTGCTAAGGTGTTATGGAAGCCCAGGTTGCTTTGATAGTAGCCTTCAGCTCGTCTGCATTGTTGTCTGGTGTCTCTCATCTTCCTCTTGACAATACCCCATAGATTCTCTATGGGGTTAAGGTCAGGTGAGTTTGCTGGCCAATCAAGCACAGTGATACTGTTGTTTTTAAACCAGGTATTGGTACTTTTGGCAGTGTGGACAGGTGCCAAGTCCTGCTGGAGAATGAAATTTCCATCTTCAAAAAGCTTGTCGGCAGAGGGAAGCATGAACTGCTCTAAAATTTCTTGGTAGACAGCTGCACTGATCTTGGTGTTGATAAAACACAGTGGACCTACACCAGCAGATGACATGGCTCCCAAACCATCACTGATTGTGGAAACTTCACACTAAACCTCAAGCAGGTTGGATTGTGAGCCTCTCCACTCTTCCTCCTGACTCTGGGACCTTAATTTCCAAATGAAAATTGGAACTCTGGAACCTTGTGGAGTGTGTCAATGATTGTCATCTGGACATCTGTCAAGTCAGCAGTCTTCCCCATGATTGTGGAGCCTACTGAAACAGACTAAGGGACCTTTTTAGATGCTTAGGGAAGCCTTTGCCGGTGTTTTTTGTTAATTATCTTAATTTACTGAGATAATGACTTTTGTGTTTTCATTGGCTGTAAATCATAATCATCAACATTAACAGAAATAAAGACTTGAAATAGATCACTCTGTTTGTAATGACTCTATATAATACCGTATATGAGTTTCACTTTTTGTATTGAAGAACTGAAATAAATTAACTTTTTGATGATATTCTAATTTTGTGAGATGCACCTGTATATGTACTCCTGGAGTACCACTACCTATAAGAAACACTAACTATTACACCATCAATTCTGTCCCTCACACAGCAGCTCCTCTCCTCACTCTGCCTGTTTCCGGGATAGACTGTGACAAGCCTAGCGTCACCAGGTCTTATAAAGACCCGATGACGCTATGAGGCCAGCTAATCACTGTAATGTCACAACCAACATGGCTACGACATTAAAGTGCGTGGCAGACAATCTCTGCATGTTCGTTGGCTCTCTAAACAGCGCAAAACATGCAGGATAGGGACCCAATCTCACGCTCGAGCAACCTGGAAATACTCGCCGAGCGCCGAGCATGTCGAGCAGGGAGCTGCTCGGGCGAGTATCGCACAGTGGTGAGCACGTTCGCTCATTACTAGTAAAAACCTTTGAAATGCTTAGAATTGTACTTTAGTAACCATAGAAACATCTGGCTAAAAAATCTATAGACTAAAGCAGCAAATCTTCTGAAAACTAAAATTTGCGTCAATCTCAAAAGTTTTAGCCTTGAGTGTTATCTTACAACCAGCTTTCCATTTATTGACCTCCTTTTTTTGCCCATGTCACAATTTTTACATTGTCTGTAGGCCACTAGATGTCTCTCATTGTGGCTTTCTCCCATGCATTATTATTCTCTTCTGTATTGCAGTAGACAATCAAAGTGCTAGTCCTGATGTACTTGCTTTCCTGATTGTGTTTTCCTATTTATATATACATATGGATTTTTGGAGGATTCAGTTATGCTATGCCTTAGGAATATATTGACCACACTAGGACACTTGAAACGCTTCACAGTCTATATAATACATACTCTTGAGTACAAAGATACAGTATTGACAGTCTAGATATTTAGCTGCTATATTTTTTATTTAGATCTGAATAATGCTTATCATTATATATTGCACTAACTACTATTTACTACTGTTTAACCCCTTTCTGATGTGGGGTGTAATAATATGCATCTGTGCCCTGGACCTATGCCCTTGTGATCGCGCACCGAGGCTGTGATGGCGCCATTGCCGCCGGGTGTCAGCTGATTGTCACAGCTGACACCTGGTACTATGTGCCAAGCGCGGTGCTGCACCGCTACCAGCACATTAACCCCCAAATTGCTGCAATCAAAGTCGATCACAGCATTTCCGTAGCAAGCATCAGTAAGAGCGCCCCCTCTTACCTTCTATTTAGCGTCCCGCGCTTTGTATGCCGGGTCCGGACAGTTTCCATGGTGACCCAATGTCATCATGATGACATCCGGGTCACCAGGCATCAACAAGTTAGCTAGATTATGCTCAGTGCACAATCTACCTAACTTGTGTGTACAAGGCTGACAGCCTGCACAGCATAGGGGATGATGCTTCATCCTTATGCTATACAAGCGATCAGCCTGCAAAAAATGAAAGTCCCATAGTGGGACAAAGTGTAAAAGTTTAAAAAAAAGTCTCAGAAAGTGAAAAAAAAAATTTAAAAAAAATTTTAAAAATATTTTTAAAAAATGAAAAAATAATCCAAAAAAATAAAAATATACTGTACCAATAAATAAATATTATAATGAAAAAAAAAAAACAATTAAAAAGCGAAGCAAAAAATGATGCTTTATCATCATACCGCCATACAAAAATGGAATAAAACGCAATCCAAAAAACGAATGTAAATAAAAATGGTACCGCTGAAAACGTCATCTTGTCCAGCAAAAAAACAAGCAGCCACACAGCCATCAGCTGAAAAATAAAAGTTATAGCTCTCAGAATAAAGCGATGCAAAAAAATTATTTTTTCTATAAAATAGTTTTTATTGTGTAAAAGCGCCAAAGCATAAAAAAACAATATAAATGTGGTACCTCTGTAAACATACTGACCCGAAGAATAAAGCTGCCTTATCAATTTTACCACAAATGGAACGGCATAAACCCCCCCCCCCATAAAAAAATAGAATTCCTGAATTGTTGGTTTTTGTTTATTCTGCCTCCCAAATATTGGAATAGAAACTGATCAAAAAAAGTAATGTCCCGAGGATGTACCAAGAAAAAAGTCAACTTGTCCCGCAAAAAACAAGCCCTTACATGACTCTGTCAGCAGAAATATTTAAAAATTATAGCTTTTAAAATATGGCAATGCAAAAACTAGTCTTTGCAAAAAAAAGGTATTTTAGTGTGTGAAAGCTGTCAATCATAAAAACCTGATATAAATCTGGTATCGCTGTAATCGCACTGACCCAAAGAATAAAGTCGTCTAATCAGTTGTACCGCATGAGGAACGGCGAAAAAATACAAGCTAGGGTTAGGGTTGTGCTAGAGTTAGAGTGGTGCTAGGGTTAGGGTTGTGCTAGGGTTAGGGTTGTGTTAGGGTTGGGGTTGTGCTAGGGTTTGGGTTGTGTTAGGGTTAGGGTTGGGGTTGTGCCAGGGTTAGGGTTGTGCTAGGGTTCGGGTTGTGCTAGGTTTAGGGTTGTGTTAGGATTAGGGTTGTGTTAGGATTAGGGTTGGGGTTGTGCTAGGGTTAGGGTTGTGTTAGGGTTGGGGTTGTGCTAGAGTTAGGGTTGTGCTAGGGTTAGGGTTGTATTAGGTTGGGGTTGTATTAGGGTTGGGGTTGTATTAGGGTTGGGATTTTTTCAAAAGCAAAGAAAAAAAATGATGACATTATGGCGACTAGTGTTGAGCCCAAGTGCTTGTTACTTGAGTTTGCATTGGATGCTCAGGTATGCACCGAGTATCGCGGTTGCTCGAGTGACATGCTCGAGTCTCTGCCCCATATGTTTACAACCAAAAAAACCTCGCGAGGATTGCCTGTCATGCACGAGCGATCACTGCATATTTTTTCGGGGTGTCTAACAACCGTGAAACATGTGGGGTGGGGACTCGAGCATGTCACTCGAGTACCCGCGATACTTGGTGCATACCCGAGTACCTGATGCAAACTCAAGTAACTGACGCGCCCCCTGGGACATATTCCTTTTTGAGGGGAATACCCGGCACCGGATCAGATGGGGGGTTGTAGTCTCCGAGCGGCTGTGACCCGGTCCCGTGCCCAGGGCGTCAAGCTCAGTGTTATGTGGCAGCTTTACAGATGTTACTAAAGTTCTTTTGTGTCGACTACGCCACCCGTTGTGATGCGGTCACTGTGGCTGCCGCTGCAGCAGGGTCCGCTGAGGCTGATGGTGGATGTGCAGCTTGGTGGGATAACCCCCAACGGGAGGGGTATAGCCTCAGAGGGGACAGGCGCAGAGGATGGGGGTTGTGGTGGTGCGGTGCAGCCGGCAATGAAGACAGACTCGGGTTGTGCAGTTAAGGGTGTTTACTTACTGCTGATGTTGTACTGGTCACTCCAGCTGCTAGTGACCACCCGAGCCGTGCTGCGTCCACCAGGTCCTGGATCCGGTCAACCCCCAAACAAGTCCAGAGCGTGGCCCTGAGCTCTCCCTCTGTCCTTTCTTCAGCCGTCCCCACCAGTGATTCACCTAGGTCCAGCTCCCTCGGGCCTTCTTTTGGGACACCCTTGGCCCTGGGTTCCCTGACCCTTCATGTGGTTTGCCTTCAGGGTGAATGTGGTGGGTGACCGTGACAGACACTGCCCACGGTCTCCGGTCTCTGGCTGGGGAATGTCTTTGCCCCCACCAGCTTGGGTTCCGGTACCCTCTTGCTGACTCCTCACCCGGTGCTCTAATTTGGGTTCTTGGGTCCCTTCAGTCTTCCCCCTCTGGGTCTTTCTCTTTCTTTCTCCTCTCTCTCTCTCCAGGGCTGCTGTTTCCTTCTCTCTCTCCAACTGACTTGTTCTCAGCGTCTGACCCTGATCTAAGTTGGTGCCCTCCTTATATATCCCTCTATGTGTGAGCTCAGGTGACCAGCACCCAATGAGCTCCTATCACTACCCAGACTGCTCCCCCTATCTGCCCCTACACTACATGGGATGTACCACCCCCCTCCCACTCCAGCCAGGAACAGGCTCGGTTGTACCTGCACATTTCTAAGTGGGAGTACCGTCGGCCTGCTCCTCTGGAATGGGATGTATGTAGTGCATGCAGTCTATCTGAGCTCAGTTCCACACTCCTTCCTTACCCGGGAGTGGAATATCACACCTCTGGGTTGAGGTGCAATACCCCTGTAGCAGCCGAATCCTCAGGGTGCTACATTCCCCCCTGGTAAATCACAGCACGTCCTCGGGCTGTAAAGACATAAAACACCAAAACATACAAAATTTTCATATAAACATATAAAACATATAAGACATTATATATATAACATATCTTATCAGATAAAACTTTCTCGTAGACTTCTCTTGTCTCTGGTTCCTCCTCCGGACACTGTGCAACGTGTGTCCGGGAAAAGTGCGACAGTCTCTTAGAAAATCTGGTTTTCTTATAAAACCGGTAGGGGGCGCTTTAGGGCGCGCAACTATATACAGGGGAAGTTGGCCGCTCTCAGTCCTCGGCCAGGTAGAGGGAAGGGAATGGCTGCTCACAGTCCTCAGCCTGTAGGATGAAGGGGTTAACGGGTAAACAGTTCACTCAGCTGGTCCCAACGGGGACTATATATAAGTATCAACAGTTTCTTTGGTACCCGGTCGGGTAACTATTTACATCACTTCTCTGCCGCACTCAACGGCGTCTTCCTCCTGCTCTTTGCTTACAGCTGGTTGTTACTTCAGACCCGTCCGGGTCCTCTGGCTCCTCCCAGATGCGGCACTCTTGGTCTTATGGGCGCGGTGGTGGTGGCGCCCGGGTTGCCCAGGCCTTGCGGCCAGGCCTGGGGCACCTGGAAGGTGAAGGGCACCGTTAATACGGCGGCGCCCTGGGCTACCTGGCCTTGCGACCAGGCCGGAGGCTCCGCAGAGGTAGGGGGCGCTGTTGGTGGTGCGGCGCCCGGGGGTACTAGGCCTTGCGACCAGGCTGGTGGTAATTCCTGCTTTGTCACGCTCCGGGTCGAGGCGCGTGACGTCACAGGGGTCGCTGCGGCGGCTTCCGGTCGGGGCCTAGTCCATAGCGGTGACATGGCGGCTACGGGCACAGCAGGGGGACTTTCGGGCTCTGCGACGGGGAGCTGGGGCAGGTAAGCGGTGTCACGGCTTGGGGTATAGGCGTCCCCTTTACCTGCCTCCATGCGTTCGGCTCCCTCCTCGGCGCCGTCTCCGGCCTTGGGTCCTCCCGCGCCATCCTCAGAGGCGGTCTGCTTCCTCTTCCAGGGTAGCGTGCTCCGTTGACTGGTCTCTGCTTGCTGGGCTATCTCCCGGCTCCACTCCGCCAGTATCTCACGCTGTACCCGGGCCATCCTCCTTGCGAGGCCCTCCAGGGCAGTTTGTGCACACTCCCGGTCTCGGGGGAGCTGCGCTAGGATCTCCGCTAGACCTAGCGGGGTTGTGGACTCTAGCAGGCTCCTGACCATCGGGTCGGTGCTGCTCTGCTCTGCTTCCGGCAGGCTCCTGGCCAGCGGGCCGGTGCTGCTCTGCCCTCCTTCCTCGGTCTCTAGCAGACTCCTGGCCAGCGGGCCGGTGCTGTTCTGCTTTCTCTCCATCTCCGAGTGAGCTCCTCCGCTACTCCTTGTTAGACCTCTTGCCTCCGGGTGCGCTCGCTCCAGACTGCTCCAAGCGACACCCATCTTTTCTCTTCTCTTTCGTCTCCTCCCACTTCGAGGGCGGTCCCGGGGCAACTCGGTGACTGTCAGCTCCAGGGGGAGTTCTTTCACGCTGACAGACACCTCCAGCATCACAGTCTCTGTTGGTGGGGGCGGTTTCCACTTTTGGCGCCATTTTCTGTCCTGGCCCACGATGGGAGGTGGCCTCTTGCCCTCCTTTGGCACGCCCATAATGGCGTCCGCTGCTCTTCCAAGGCGGGAAATCTGCGGTTTTGGCGGGAAGCGTCGCCCAGTGGCGGGAAACTCTGCAGATGGCGGGAACAAGCTGGAAATGGCGGACAATCGGCGGGAAACGACTGGTGATGGAGTCCGATGGCGTGGACCCTCCGGAACCGGCAGGAGTCTTCTTTCTGAGGTAAACTTGCACTTTTCTTCAGGCACGCAGTACCCGGGTGTTGCGGGCACGTAATCCTGCCGACTACGCCAAAGTTGACGCGCCCCCTGGGACATATTCCTTTTTGAGGGGAATACCCGGCACCGGATCAGATGGGGGGTTGTAGTCTCCGAGCGGCTGTGACCCGGTCCCGTGCCCAGGGCGTCAAGCTCAGTGTTATGTGGCAGCTTTACAGATGTTACTAAAGTTCTTTTGTGTCGACTACGCCACCCGTTGTGATGCGGTCACTGTGGCCGCCGCTGCAGCAGGGTCCGCTGAGGCTGATGGTGGATGTGCAGCTTGGTGGGATAACCCCCAACGGGAGGGGTATAGCCTCAGAGGGGACAGGCGCAGAGGATGGGGGTTGTGGTGGTGCGGTGCAGCCGGCAATGAAGACAGACTCGGGTTGTGCAGTTAAGGGTGTTTACTTACTGCTGATGTTGTACTGGTCACTCCAGCTGCTAGTGACCACCCGAGCCGTGCTGCGTCCACCAGGTCCTGGATCCGGTCAACCCCCAAACAAGTCCAGAGCGTGGCCCTGAGCTCTCCCTCTGTCCTTTCTTCAGCCGTCCCCACCAGTGATTCACCTAGGTCCAGCTCCCTCGGGCCTTCTTTTGGGACACCCTTGGCCCTGGGTTCCCTGACCCTTCATGTGGTTTGCCTTCAGGGTGAATGTGGTGGGTGACCGTGACAGACACTGCCCACGGTCTCCGGTCTCTGGCTGGGGAATGTCTTTGCCCCCACCAGCTTGGGTTCCGGTACCCTCTTGCTGACTCCTCACCCGGTGCTCTAATTTGGGTTCTTGGGTCCCTTCAGTCTTCCCCCTCTGGGTCTTTCTCTTTCTTTCTCCTCTCTCTCTCTCCAGGGCTGCTGTTTCCTTCTCTCTCTCCAACTGACTTGTTCTCAGCGTCTGACCCTGATCTAAGTTGGTGCCCTCCTTATATATCCCTCTATGTGTGAGCTCAGGTGACCAGCACCCAATGAGCTCCTATCACTACCCAGACTGCTCCCCCTATCTGCCCCTACACTACATGGGATGTACCACCCCCCTCCCACTCCAGCCAGGAACAGGCTCGGTTGTACCTGCACATTTCTAAGTGGGAGTACCGTCGGCCTGCTCCTCTGGAATGGGATGTATGTAGTGCATGCAGTCTATCTGAGCTCAGTTCCACACTCCTTCCTTACCCGGGAGTGGAATATCACACCTCTGGGTTGAGGTGCAATACCCCTGTAGCAGCCGAATCCTCAGGGTGCTACATAACAAGCACTTGCGCTCAAGACTGACAACTTATTCAACATGATGACCTAATGTTATCAAATTCTGTGTCGTACCTCTGGGTTCAAAATGTTCACTATACCCCTTGATAAAATCCTTGAGGAGTCTAGTTTCCAAAATGGGGTCACTTATGGGGGGTTTCTACTGTTTCCAGCCAATTTTGTGCTCAAAAATTCACACAGTGCTCCTTTCCTTCTGAACCCTGCTGTGCACCCAGTGTATTTTCAGTGGAAATTCTGCACTGAGTAATACACAAGCACACATGGCAGCTAGCTTTCCTAAGCCCCTTAACTAGTACACTTCTTGCACTCTTGCGTCCAAAGGGTAGCAGAACCAGGCTATACTTTCCCTCTTCAGGGTTGTGGGTATGTTTAGAGCAGCAATGAATAAAAGTATTACATTTTTTATTTAATATATGAAAAAGCATGTCTATCCATGCTATGATTTTCATGCTCCATGACTTTTCCTTCTTGGTGTTGAAATTTCAATATTAAGAAGTGTATATTTACATATCTATCGTGGTCAGTTCTTTGTCTTTCTGATAACACAGGAGGCTATACAGTGCCACATGGATTTCAATACAGTTGCAGTATCGTATTTTGTTGCATTTTGTACGTTGAAGAATATTTTTGCAAGTAGCCTCTTTACAGAGTAGAGCAGGGACATTAGTGTACCTGTGGGAGTAGCAATCCTAAAAGTCAGTATTGCCCCTTTAACACTTTGCCTCATGACTTAGGATATACAGCCAATCCTACTGTATCTGTATATCCTAAAGTACCCATACACAACAGACAGCTCGGCTGGCAGCTATAACTCCCGAGTCGCCCATATACTGGAACGCTAAGCTCTGCTGAGCGCCCCTGAATTCTCTATGAGAATGCTGCTGCATATACTCCTATGGAGGCTGTTTATCTTGTGAACAACAAAAGGATCGGGAGTCGGAAATCTGACATGCCAGATTTTTCTCTTCCAAAACTGTCTGCCTATTCCGGAGATGTCAGTGGATTTGGCTGCGTTGGTCTATTATATACAGTACAGACCAAAAGTTTGGACACAGCTTCTCTTTTAAAGATTTTTCTGTATTTTCATGACTATGAAAATTGTTCATTCACATTGAAGGCATTAAAACTATGAATTAACACATGTGGAATTATATACTTAAAAAAGTGTGAAACAACTGAAAATATGTCTTATATTCTAGGTTCTTCAAAGTAGCCACCTTTCGCTTTGATGACTGCTTTGCACACTCTTGGCATTCTCTTGATGAGCTTCAAGAGGTAGTCACCGGAAATGGTTTTCACTTCACAGGTGTGCCCTGTCAGGTTTAATAAGTGGGATTTCTAGCCTTATAAATGGGGTTGGGACTATCAGTTGTGTTGTGCAGAAGTCTGGTGGATACACAGCAGATAGTCCTACTGAATAGACTGTTAGAATTTGTATTATGGTAAGAAAAAAGCAGCTAAGTAAAGAAAAACGAGTGGCCATCATTACTTTAAAAAATGAGGGTCAGTCAGTCTGATAAATTGGGAAAACTTTGAAAGTGTCCCCAAGTGCAGTTGCAAAAACCATCAAGTACTACAAAGAAACTGGCTCACATGAGGACTGCCCCAGGAAAGGAAGACCAAGAATCACCTCTGCTTCTGAGGATAAGTTTATCCGAGTCACCAGCCTCAGAAATCACAGGTTAACAGCAGCTCAGATTAGAGACCAGGTCAATGCCACACAGAGTTCTAGCAGCAGACACATCTCTACAACTGTTAAGAGGAGACTTTGTGCAGCAGGCCTTAATGGTAAAATAGCTGATAGGAAACCACTGCTAAGGACAGGCAACAAGCAGAAGAGACTTATTTGGGCTAAAGAACACAAGAAATGGACATTAGACCAGTGGAAATCTGTGCTTTGGTCTGATGAGTCCAAATTTGAGATCTTTGGTTCCAACCACCGTGTCTTTGTGCGACGCAGAAAAGGTAAACGGATGGAGTCTACATGCCTGGTTCCCACCGTGAAGCATGGAGGAGGAGGTGTGATGGTGTGGGGGTGCTTTGCTGGTGACACTGTTGGGGATTTATTCAAAATTGAAGGCATACTGAACCAGCATGGCTACCACAGCATCTTGCAGCGGCATGCTATTCCATCCGGTTTGCATTTAGTTGGACCATCATTTATTTTTCAACAGGACAATGACCCTAAACACCCCTCCAGGCTGTGTAAGGGCTATTTGACCAAGAAGGAGAGTGATGGGGTGCTACGCCAGATGACCTGGCCTCCACAGTCATCAGACCTGAACCCAATCGAGATGGTTTGGGGTGAGCTGGACCGCAGAGTGAAGGCAAAAGGGCCAACAAGTGCTAAGGATCTCTGGAAACTCCTTCAAGATTGTTGGAAGACCATTTCCGGTGACTACCTCTTGAAGCTCGTCAAGAGAATGCCAAGAGTGTGCAAAGCAGTCATCAAAGCAAAAGGTGGCTACTTTGAAG
Organism: Phyllobates terribilis; assembly: GCF_046119375.1. Taxonomy (NCBI): domain Eukaryota; kingdom Metazoa; phylum Chordata; class Amphibia; order Anura; family Dendrobatidae; genus Phyllobates; species Phyllobates terribilis. The sequence continues at coordinate 529,298,228 of NW_027362762.1, read as the reverse complement.
AACCAAGAATATAAGACATATTTTCAGTTGTTTCACACTTTTTTGTTGCGTATATAATTCCACATGTGTTAATTCATAGTTTTGATGCCTTCAGTGTGAATGTATAGTTTTCATAGTCATGAAAATACAGAAAAATCTTTAAATGAGAGGGTGTGTACAAACTTTTGGTCTGTACTGTATATGGGCCTTAAGTCATATGGCCAGGCTCTTTAAGGCATCAATATTGAATTTTAGGAATGCTACTTCCAACAGGTGGCACTAGCGTTCCTGCTCTCTTTCTCTGTAAAGAGCTATTTACATATCTAATCTCCTAGGGGAGCATTGAATTGTTTATAAGTCTCCCTATGCCAAATTGACACTTTTCAGAAACAAAAACTTTACCCCTTAAACGAGTGGAGTATCTGGGAAGGCAGGCAGGGCATTTTCTCTGGCACAGCCAGCAAAAGGGTACCAATGGGCCACCTGATGCGGCAGTCCGAGATGTTTTCCAAGCAACTACATTTTGCAGCCCCCCAAAGTTGGATTCGGCAGTTCTTTGAGCCAGCTGTCAAGCACATAGAAGGTGTAACATTGTAGACCGAGTAAAGAGGGGGTCTCTCACAGACCACAGCGGACTGAGGACAAAAGATACTAGAGTCAATTTGTTGGGGTACTATCTTTTTACTAAAGACTGGAACTGGGTTGTCCCGGCAATGCAAATAAGGAACAACAATAAATCTCACACACACCTAGCTCAATATAGCTAGGACGCTTGCGCTACACAACTGGCAGGCCCAAGAAGTACTAACAGCAGAACTATAATTTGCCTACCCAGTGGTTCCGCCTAATGCAGTAACCGAGCGTTACCCAGAGGAATGATGTAAACAGATGGGTGCACAAGGCGGCCCGTACAGTGGTGTAGCGCAAGAGTTGACAAACTTAACCAATCTCTATGTTTACAATACAGTTATACTAACTATACACCATCTCACCACAGGGGGGAGTCTCTAACTAAGGTTCACCCAAGACCTGTCTACAACCAATGTCTTTGAGAACTGGTGTTTGGCGCCAAACTATTCCTGCTATTTGCATGTGCCAGCAGGATCCTGTGGTGATATCTGAGCTCAGATCTTACCGGACAGTAACTGCTCTCTGATGAAGCTGGAGTCTCAGGAGAGCGTCCTGCACTTGTCACAGGAGCACGGTTTCAGTCTGTAAGACTAGCAGAGGGTCCTTCACATCTCTCAGATGCCTGGGGGAGGAATCCAGCTCTGCATCCAATAACGGTTGTTCCTTCAAGGTAGCTCCTTCTTTCTTGGCAGAGTCACATGAAAAGCTTCTCCTTCAGGCAAAGCTCTATCATGATCTCTGCATGCTCCCACACCAAGCTCTTGGAGTGCAGCTCCACCATCTCTCTCCTTTCTCTTCTCTAGCTCCTCTTTTTGCTGACTCACACCAACAAGTTCACCAAAAAGTTCCTTTCTTTTAGAGGCAACAGGGACCTCTGGTGGACGGAGGCTGATAAAGCAACAATGTCCACACAGCTCACTCTTACATGCAACCCCACTAGAGGTTGGCGTCCTCGACACACCTTCCCAGATGAAGTTGTCTTGCGCATAGTGTTGTGGGGGAATTCCTGCGGTAGTCCAAGTGGTCCTTCGCAGGACTGGGGCTGCTGACTCCCCTGGTTCACTAAGGCTGGGGGCAGTCAAAGGTTGAGCAGGGGTAGTCATCTCTTCTGGCATGTTGTCTCTGGGGGGAACCACAGATTGAGAAACAGTCTCTCTGGAGGGCATTATTACAACAGCAGGGCCCCCCATTTGCAAGGGAGCGGATGCGACCCACCCATCAGCATCCATGAGCGGGCCCACCTCCCTCGGCCCAGGTTCAGGAGTCGCTGCCGCAGAAGTCGGTTCCCCAAACTGATACCATCGCAACATGTTGCGATGGAGATTTCTCGTAGTCCCCCCAGTTCCCACCGGTTCCACTTCATACACATGGATATTGACACCTACTCTCTTTTTTAACACATATGGCACCACCTCCCACCAATCATCTAATTTTCCAGACCATTGTTTTACTCGAACTAGCACTCTTTCCCCTGGGGCAAACACTTCCTGCTGTACCGGTCTAGGGTCATGATGGGTCACCTGTCTCAACCGCTCACCCACAACGCTGTGTACCGTTCTCAGGCAAAGCCGATTCTCCCGGGCCCAGGCGGTAGTAGACTGATGAGGGTCCGCCATGGGATCAGACATGTGTAGATTTTCAATCTCCCTGCCTGCCCTCCTGAACATCAGCATGTGGGGCGAGTACCTGGCGTGTTGTGGACTCGATTGTTATAGACCCACATCAGTTCTGATAAGTACTCAGGCCAGCGTGCTTTTTGATCATTCTCCAGGGTCCGCAGCATTTGCGGATGATAGGGAGTCGTCCTTGATTGTGCAATACCATAATGGCGATAAATTTATTTCATTAAGACACCCTGGAAGCACGCTCCCTGACCGGAATGAATCCACCTGGAACACATGGATGAAGTGGCGACATACTGCCTCGGCAGCTGATTCTGCGGTCTGGTTTCTGGTAGGTACCACCACTGCGTACTTAGTGAAATGATCCGTCATCACGAAACAATACGAGTGTCTGGAACTGAAGTACCCTATTTGTACATAGTCTATCATGAGTAACCCCAACTGAGCGGACGCACAAATGCTCTGGACAGGAACTCGCTCTTCCAGATTTTTGCTCTGCCCACACGCTCAGCATTTTCGACACGCCTCAACTGCCATCTTTTCTAGGTCTGGAATATACCATTCTCTGTAGCCACTTGTACGTCTTCTCGCTCCCGAAATGAGCCCTTCTCTCATGGGCCTACCGAGAGGCAACTGAACTCAACGCCATGGGAATCACCACCTGTTGACGGTGCTGCAACTCTGAGGGTAGGTAAGTCTGACGACATAAGAGACCTTGCACCATCTTCAGCTTATCCCATTGACGCAGCAGTTTTTCACCTTCCGGGGACAATCTCTCCAGCTCCTCTGGCCTGGACCATATATTTGCTTTGACCCAGCGTTTCACGCATCTTATATCTCTGTTCTCATCTTGGGCACGCTCCCAATCTGCAGTAGTTTTCCTGAGCACTGTAGGCATTCCGGAGGCCACCCCACTTGAATGTACCACATTCCGGAAAGGGGGCAATTGGCCCAGATCAGGCGTCTCAGTGTCCTCCAGTTCATCATCGATATTCCCTGCCGAAGGCTCCATCAGAACTCGAGTGCGTCTGCGTTTCCATTTTCCCTTCCTGACCAGAACTTGATGTGGTAGTTGAACTTAGTCAGCCGTGCCATCAGCCTCTGCTCCAGTGCCCCCACTTTGGCATTCTCCAGGTGGGCCAGTGGATTATTATCCATCATGAACATCACTTCAGCCCCCGTCAAGTACTCCGCAAATCGTTCAGTCATCGCCCAAACCAAAGGCAGCAGTTCTAGCCTGAAAGAACTATAATTCATGGGGTTACGCTCTGTCTCTCTTAGGGAAGGGCTTCCATATGCGATCACTCTCTCCCGGACATCTTGTACCTGCGACAACACTGCTCCCAAACCATGCAGGCTCCCATCGGTGTAGAGAAGGAATGGAGCATCAAATCGGGCGTAGGCCAAGATCGGTGCGCTGGTTAGAGAGGTTTTCATCTCCTCAAAGGCCTTCTGTTGCTGAGAGCTTCTCGGGTTCTCGCATTGTGCCTCTCAGGCGTTCATTCAAGGGCCCAACCATATGAGCGAACTTAGGGACGAACCGTCAGTAACATCCTGCTAGTCCCAAAAAGGCTCTCACCTCTCACAACGTCCTTGGCTGAGGCCACTTCTGGACAGCCTCAACCTTACGGACAGCTGGTCATACTCCTTCAGGAGTCACCACATGACCCAGGTATTAAATACGGTCTTGAAACAACTGACATTTTTGAGGCTTTATCTTCAACCCATGGTCACGAATTCACTGAAGGACCTGCCGAAGCTTCTGAAGATGATCCTTAAACGATGTCCCAAACAAAACCACGTCGTCCAGGTAGACCAACACTGACTCAAAATTGAGGTCGCCCAAGCAATGTTCCATTAGTTGCTGAAAGGTTCCCGGCGCACTGGAGAGACCAAACGGCATCCTGTTAAATTCATAGAGTCCCATGGGTAGAATGAACGTCGTCTTCGCCTTGTCTTTCTCAGCCACCGGGTCTTGCCACTGGCCAAGTTGAGGGTTGAGAAGTACTTAGCTCAACCCAGCACTGATAGCGATTCTTTAATCCGGGGAAGAGGGTAGTCACCCCGTGTAGTGTGAGCATTCAATTTTCTATAGTCGACACAGAATCGAAGGGACCCATCCTTTTTACGTACTAAGACCAAGGGCGCTGCCCATGGACTTTGGCTCTCTCGTATAACCTCATTGTCCAGCATGTTGGCTACCATGTTCTTTACTTCTTGATACATCTTCAGAGGGATCTGCCGATAACGTTCCCGGATTGGTGGCGTCTCCCCGGTTGGAATCTCATGCTCGATGGTAGAGGAACACCCAAAATCTTTGCCATGGCGGGAGAAAGCCTCCTGGAATTCCCATAGGGTCTCTTCCAGCCATATCTCATCGTCGCTAGTGCACGGGCCACCAAAGGCTTCGCCAGGGAAGAGTCATCAAACATTGTCTCAATTAGTACTTACAGACCTTTCAGCCTAAGCGAGGTTCCTACAGGTAACATCAGAAGTTGTTCTCTGTTCGGTGCGATCACCACCAGTGCACGGAAGGGAACCCTGATGAGACCTACCGGTCGGCCAGACGGGGAACTTCTCTGAAAACCACAACCTCTCACCATCCACTGAAGGACCCTCTGGGTTGGCCGGTGAGCTGTAGCGAGTTGCCAGTATCGCGGTCCTTCCTTAGCGAACAGACAGTGATCCAGATCTCGCAATATGTTCATCCCCAAGGTTACGTCCATTCCTCGCCTAGGGGGATGATCGACCCGGACCAGTCCTTTTGTACCGATGTCTTGGCCACATAACATCATTCTCATCTGCACAATTCCCTTCACAAGCAATTATCCATTGTTGGCTGCTGTAAGTCGAACAACGCTGCCGTCTTCAGGCTCCATCACATGACCGAAACGATTCTCAAAGACCTCAAGGGGAATGATGGTGCATTCAGACCCAGTGTCCACCAGACACCTTACATTCTGTCCTTCAAAATCAGCCTCTAACACTGGACTGCAGGAATACAAGTCACATTCTCCACATGAAGGGCTTGGTTGATTGGGGGCCGCTGAAGGACGCCAAGCTACTGCAGCGGTTGGTAGTTTAACACTAGAGCCACAACATCTGAGTCGGTCCTGGCATCGCAGTCTTTGGCAAGATGACCATATTGTTGACAACTCCAAAAGAGGGGCCCCCTGGATCTTTGAGCACCAGGAGCCCTTGGTTACATCTCCGTGACCAAGTCAGGACCGACGGAGGAGCTCGGGAGGGTGGGGTTGTCCCTTGAGGTCGCACAGATCTCGCCCTCATCTGGGACACCTCTAGTCGAAGATCCTTCTATTCTGGGTGCAGAGCCTGCACCACGTCCTTCAAGGTATCCGGGTCTTCGGATTCTGTCTGGCCTTGTATTACCTGTGCGCTATTTATGACTTTCTCGGTCACGGGCGTGGACTCTTCTTCTCTTTCTATTGCGGCGAGGTAGATCTGGTAGAAGGTCATATCGGCCATCGTCCGGGTCATCTCCCGTAACTTGTCCCGTAAGAATTTATTGGCTAACCCACAAACGAACTGATCCCGCAACAGCCTGTCCACTTCCCGGAAAGCTCCCATGGCTTTAGGGTCCCGCTGTTGAATTTCATTCAACGTTTCTTGCAAAGCATTAGAGTCTCGCCCTCACACTGTGGCAGATTAAAAAAAGAACTTTGCAGATGCGTCACTGTGACACTCCTATACCCGTGGGTTCCCTCCAGCAGTGCAAGTATCTTATCTAAGGTGTCTTGTTCAGACTCAGGCCTGACCATTACTGTCCGCCTGGCGTCACCCTCTTGTGCATTCAATGCTATCTCTGCTGGCAATCCAGGGATCAAATTGCACATTTTAATCACACTCCGCACCCTTTCTGTCCAATCTTGCAACAACATATTTTTACCGTCATACTTTGGCAAATGCCGTAATAGCGGACAGCCGGGAGGTATCCCGTCGAAGATAAAACAGCGGGAGGTGGATTCAGTACCTTGGTTGGGGCCACCGCTTCTACAGTGTCGTTTCCCTCCATGTCCTTGTCCAAGGCAACGCTGTGTCCTGCCGACTACGCCAAGTTGTAGACCGAGTACCGAGGGGGTCTCTCACAGACCACAGCGGACCAAGTACAAAGGATACTAGAGTTAATTTGTTGGGGTATTATCTTTTTACTAAAGACTGGAACTGGGTTGCCCCGGCAATGCAAGTAAGGAACAACAATAAATCTCACACATACCTAGCTCAATATAGCTAGGACCCTTGCGCTACACAACTGGCAGGCCCAGGAAGTACTAACAATAGAACTATAATTTGCCTACCCAGTGGTTCCGCCTAATGCAGTAACTGAGCGTTACCCAGAGGAATGATGTAAATGGATGGGTGCACAAGGCGGCCAGTACAGTGGTGTAGCGCAAGAGTTGACAAACTTAACCAATCTCTATGTTTACAATACAGTTATACTAACTATACACCATCTCACCACAGGGTGGAGTCTCTAACTAAGGTTCGCCCAAGACCTGTCTACAACCAATGTCTTTGAGAACTGGTGTTTGGCGCCAAACTATTTCTGCTATTTGCATGTGCCAACAGGATCCTGTGGTGATATCTGAGCTCAGATCTTACCGGACGGTAACTGCTCTCTGATGAAGCTGGAGCCTGAGGAGAGGGTCATGCACTTGTCACAGGAGCGGGGTTTCATTCTGTAAGACTAGCAGATGGTCCTTCACATCTCTCAGATGCCCGGGGGAGGAATCCAGCTCTGCATCCAATAACGGTTGTCCCTTCTAGGTAGCTCCTTCTCTCTGTCACATGAAAAGCTTCTCCTTCAGGCAAAGCTCTATCATGATCTCTGCATGCTGCACACACCAAGCTCTTGGGGTGCAGCTCCACCATCTCTCTCCTCTCTCTTCCCTAGCTCCTCTTTTTGCTGACTCACACCAACAAGTTCACCAAAAAGTTCCTTTCTTTTAGAGGCAACAGGGGCCTCTGCTGGTCGGAGGCTGATAAAGCAGCAATGTCCACACAGCTCACTCTTACAACATGCTGACTCCCTGAATTCAATTGTACTTGCTTCTTTCAGTCACAAGTACAATTGAAACCATGACCACTGGCTCTTCTGGATCAGGGCGACTTCAGCAGCATGATCATGTCATCTAATCACATTGCTAACATCACTCTCCTGTGCTGTATAGACTTTGAACATCTGTAAGTTAGGCGCTCCAATGGAGCTGAAGAAATCAAGGTTTTACTGTCATGGGGAATCTTGTGAGCGGACAGTAGAGGGGGAGGAGGAGTTTAAGGAGACAGTATGGGGAGTGGGGGATTATGTGAGCAGACAGTATGGGGAGCGGGGGGAATGTGTGAGGAGAAACTACAGGTAGCAGAGGAGGGCGAAGGAATGTATTGTAGACAGAATGGGAAGGGGGGAAACGTGTGAGGAGCCGAGATGATCACTTCGTGCAACCCCGGTCCATTGTCCAAGTCAATGCGCCTTGGCCATTGACAGAAGCTGTGTGAATTTCCAGGCGTTCCGGGGTCCCAGCCTCGTTTTATGATTTTCTGTGTTGGTGCATCTTCATCTGAGCATTGCATAGCACATAGATAACATTATACAAGGCTGGTGAATCAAATGCCACACTGAGGAACCCAGAAGGTTAGGACATTTGCGTAGCTGCTGTCCACGGCCAGAGAGCCCTGATCTGGATTGTGATTGCGCAAAGCGATTCACTCTGTCATGCAGTTACCGCGACAGAGAGGTTCCAGAGAACTACAGCGTTCTGGGCATAGTTCACACACACTGGGCCGAAGCTCCTCTCCAGTTTATTAACATATTGCTTTTTGCCAGCAGTGCAGGAGTTAATCTGGGTTGCTGGGTTTTCCTGAGATTCTGTTCTCTCAGCTGATTTGGGTTAACTACTCTCCCCTTCTATATAGACTCAGCTCTGACTTCCTGGAGTGTCAGTGATCAGTTCTTCTGCCTGACTTGGAGAGTGAAGGAGAAGCGTTGTGTATAGGAGTTTGGAGGTTTACTTAGCTATCGTGGTTGCTGTTTTGCTGCATGCTTACCTGCTTTCTCTCCTTTTTGGTTTCCCCTCCTTAACTCCCTTGTGTTTCCTCTATAGCTGAGTGAGCATTTTGCGTGACAGCTATTTCTGTTTACCCTGTCAGTATTTCCCTGTCTCGTCACAGTATCGTTATTTTGTACTGTCTTCCTCCCTGGGGGGAGAAGGGGTCACTGTCAGGGCCTGCCCAGGAGATAAGGAGATGCTGGCGGCTCAGGCCTCCTCACCATCAGAGGTACCCCTGAGATAAGGGAAAGTTAGGGCCCCCCTAGTGTGGCAGGGACAGGTGCGGGTCCCAACACTCAGCCATTTCTCGGTTTTACAGCGTGACACACTCATCTAGTGAGGAAACAGTATGGGAATAGTGGAGGGACAGTAGGGGGAGAAATGTGTGAGAAGTCAGTAGGGGGGGGATGTGAGGGGACAGTATTGGCGAGGAATGTATATGGGTAGAAAAATGTGAGGGGGCACAGTATAGAAATTAGGTAGTGTGTGAGGGGGCAGTATCGATAGGGGAAAGCATGTGGGTACAGTGTGAGGGCACAGTAAGGAGGGAACATTATTTTGTGAGGAGGGGCAACAGTATAGAGACAGCACAGTATAGGAGAGACACAGTGTGGGGGGACAGTGTGAAGAGAGGGCCCAGTATGGAAGAAGAGGACAGTGGGGAGGCCATGTTCCATAAGGGGAACAGTGAGGGGCAATTATTCAGGGGCACATTGTAGGGCAGATATTTTATTCAGGAGCAGTATAAAGACACGGTTATTTTTAAGGGCACCATGTTGGGATGTGCTGCAGGAAACCGGAGAAGAGGGAATTTTGCAAAGTCAAGCTGTGTATGTGAAAAATCATAATTTCATATACAAGAAAAGAAAAAGAATTTGTCCAATCAGAGAAGATGTCATCTATAAGTTAAATGTTTATTTATGACACTGCCTGTGTCTCTTCAGTACTTTGGTTCCTGCATAGTCCGCAGTCTGATGATGGCTGGTAACAATTCCCAGTATCTCCTTACCATTGTTAATGACATACTGGGAATTGGAGGTTCATAAGATACAATTGTACATAGGGCTGCCCTGGAGATTACAATTTATCGCTGTACTAAGCTTGGTGATGTATTACACTGATGATGGTTCTGGTGATGTGTTTCTGTACTATTGGTGAATCTAATGATGTATTCTTGTGCTGTTATTGGCTCTGATCCTGTACACATGTAACAATCCATAACTTGTAAGATTATGTGATACATGGCCATGTTACTAAAATATTTTGCTGTCTGACAAGATAAGGGTTACTACATTTGTACCTATGTTAGGAGCATTAAAAGGTTTGTCCAAATTTGCAGACTAAGTGTTCGCTGCCTCACTCAATTCACTTGTTCTGAGTGAGGTAGAGTACGTCTAGTCAGAATGTAGCCGGAAGCATGCAAATCGCATACTTGCGGTCACATGATCACCTGCTCTTGCTCCCAGCAAGAGAGAATCCTGACACGCTGGACATCACAAACCTGGACAACCCCTTCAATTATGAAATTAAGCACTGTAGCATGCCCAATCCTAACAGCGTGTATTATACTCACTGTCAGGACTTGGTTCTGCTGGCCGGTAACAGACATGATCACATGACCACGCATATGCGATTTTCATACTTACAGTCATCCAGCCAACTAGCTTCTCTTCCTACTTCTCATAATGAAGCATGGGCTGTAGTTTTTCACTGAACATTGAAAAAGTTAGGAAGAGCAGCTCATCGGCACGTGACTGTATACATATGACCGATCACATGAAGATTACTCAAACCACTTAAGCTGTGTATAGGAGGGGGCGCCAAACTGAATTTTTATCCCTGGTGCCAGAAAACCTAGATCCACCTCTGCCTCTGGGCTTTTTTAGGAGAATATTTCCATGGTATCAGTAGTTTTTAGCATATTAAAGAGTACCTATGATTTTATTTTTTATGTCATATCAAGTCCCTTCCTAACATGTGCCGCAGATCCGTGGTGGTCCAGGTTCTGAGACCCGTACAGATTGCGAGAAAATTTTTTTTTTCTGCAGCCCACTGCTGCAATCAGTGGTGGTAAGCTCCTGCATGAGCGTCTGTACAAAGAGATATATGGGCTCAATACAAAGTCTAGGATTTTTCACTCCACTCTGTACAGACTCATAGACTTTCTATTGAACCCATACACCGTTCTGTGCATACGCTCATGCAGAAGCTCACTGCTCAATTATCAGGCTGTGTAAGGGTATGTGCAGAGCAGTTGTATGAGTGATCGGTGAGGGTCTCAAGACCTTGGTCTCAAAAATCTGCCGCATGTTAAGAAGAGAATAGATATTAAGTAACAACTTACTGATATCCACCGTACATGTACTGCGTACCAGGTCCTGATTGGCAATTTACCAAAGCGGGCATTTTCCCGGTGGGCCGGCAGTAACAGGGTCCTCCGGCCCTTTAAAACTTTTGAATAAGCCCCTGTGTGCGCGCTCTCTCCCCCTTACACGCGCTGACAAGCAGCGGCTTATTCAAAAGTTCAAAGGGTTGCCGCGGAGGGCACACGCGCACAGGGCTCTGTCCTCTCTGTCTGACGCTGGCCTGGCCTGTGCCAGCGTCAGAATGTTTTTTGGGGGGAGGAGTTCGCGCTCTGCTCACCGGCCCCAGGAATCTGCTCACCGGACACCGGCCCCAGGAATCTGCTCACCGGACACCGGCCCCAGGAATCCGCTCACCAGACACCGGCCCCAGGAATTCGCTCACCAGACACCGGCCCCAGGAATTCGCTCACGGGACACCGGCCTCAGGAATCCTCTCACCGGCCCTGGGACCCAGGGATCCCTCATCTGCAGGCCGGATACAGACAGTGAGACACTCTGCAGCTCTACCCCCCCCACCCCCTGTTGGGATCTGGATGAGTCCACTCCTAACATAGAAAATGTATCTATACACAGCAGTCAGTATCACCTGTATAATGTATATTGACTGCAGTATATACATTATATAGGTGCTACTGCTGTGTATAATTGCATTATCACCTATATAATGTATTAAGAGTGCTGTATATATGTTATGTAGGTGATAATGCAATTCAACTACCTCTTGAAGCTCATCAAGAGAATGCCAAGAGTGTGCAAAGCAGTCATCAAAGCAAAAGGTGACTACTTTGAAGAACCTAGAATATAAGACATATTTTCAGTTGTTTCACACTTTTTTGTTAAGTATATAATTCCACATGTGTTTATTCATAGTTTTGATGCCTTCAGTGTGAATGTACAATTTTCAAAGTCATTAAAATACAGAAAAATCTTTAAATGAGAAGGTGTGTCCAAACTTTTGGTCTGTACTGTATGTACAGTGGTGGCAAAAGTATTGGCACCCCTGCAATTCTGTCAGATAATACTCAGTTTCTTCCTGAAAATGATTGCAATCACAAATTCTTTGGTATTATTATCTTCATTTAATTTGCTTGCAAGGAAAAAACACAAAAATAATTGTCCTAAAGCCAAATTGGATATAATTCCACACCAAACCTAAAAAAGGGGGTGGACAAAAGTATTGGCACTGTTTGAAAAATCATGTGATGCTTCTCTAATTCGTGTAATTAACAGCACCTGTAACTTACCTGTGGCACCTAACAGGTGTTGGCAATAACTAAATCACACTTGCAGCCAGTTAACATGGATTAAAGTTGACTCAACCTCTGTCCTGTGTCCTTGTGTGTACCACATTGAGCATGGAGAAAAGAAAGAAGACCAAAGAACTGTCTGAGGACTTGAGAAACCAAATTGTGAGGAAGCATGAGCAATCTCAAGGCTACAAGTCCATCTCCAAAGATCTGAATGTTCCTGTGTCTTCCGTGCGCAGTGTCATCTGGAAGTTTAAAGCCCATGGCACTGTGGCTAACCTCCCTAGATGTGGATGGAAAAGAAAAATTGACGAGAGATTTCAACGCAAGATTGTGCGGATGGTGGATAAAGAACCTCGACTAACATCCAAACAAGTTCAAGCTGCCCTGCAGTCCGAGGGTGCAACAGTGTCAACCCGTACTATCCGTCGGCGTCTGAATGAAAAGGGACTGTATGGTAGGATACCCAGGAAGACCCCACTTCTTACCCCGAGACATAAAAAAGCCAGGCTGGAGTTTGCCAAAACTTACCTAAGAAAGCCTAAAACGTTTTGGAAGAATGTTCTCTGGTCAGATGAGACAAAAGTAGAGCTTTTTGGGAAAAAGCATCAACATAGAGTGTACAGGAAAAAAAAAGAGGCATTCAAAGAAAAGAACACGGTCCCTACAGTCAAACATGGCGGAGGTTCCCTGATGTTTTGGGGTTGCTTTGCTGTCTCTGGCACTGGACTGCTTGACCGTGTGCATGGCATTATGAAGTCTGAAGACTACCACCAAATTTTGCAGCATAATGTAGGGCCCAGTGTGAGAAAGCTAGGTCTCTCTCAGAGGTCATGGGTCTTCCAGCAGGACAATGACCCAAAACACACTTCCAAAAGCACTATAAAATGGTTTGAGAGAAAGCACTGGAGACTTCTAAGCAAGGAGTCCAGACCTGAATCCCATAGAACACCTGTGGAGAGATCTCAAAATGGCAGTTTGGAGAAGGCACCCTTCAAATATCAGGGACCTGGAGCAGTTTGCCAAAGAAGCATGGTCTACAATTCCAGCAGTCAATATACATTATACAGGTGATACTGCTATATATACATTACACAGGTGCTACCTATATAATATATATGTATATACACTGCCCAGTACCACTCCTCCTGTCCTGTGTATATATATATATATATACTGTATATGTGTACTGCGGCTTTCTACTGTGGCTCCATACTGCGGCTCCTCCATACTGTGTCTCCATCCTTCAGCTCCATACTGCGGCTCCATATTGCGTCTCCGTACTGCGGCTCCATTCTGTGGCTCCATACTGCGGCTCTGTACTGCAGCTCTGTACTGCGGCTCCATACTGTGGCTCCACAATGTGGCTTCATACTGTGGCTCCATATTGCATCTCCATCCTTCGTCTCCATACTGAGTCTCCGTACTGCGTCTCCGTACTGCGGCTCCATACTGCGGCTCCATACTGCGGCTCCTTACTGTGGCTCCATACTGTGGCTCCATACTGCGGCTCTGTACTGCGGCTCCATTCTGCAGCTCCATGCTGCGGCTCCATTCTGTAGCTCCATACTGCGGCTCTGTACTGCAGCTCTGTACTGCGGCTCCATTCTGCGGCTCCATACTGCGGCTCCGTACTGCAGCTCTGTACTGCGGCTCCATACTGCGGCTCCACACTGTGGCTCCACACTGTGGCTCCATATTGCGTCTCCATCCTTCGTCTCCATACTGCGTCTCCATACTGCGTCCCCATACTTTGGCTCCATACTGCGGCTCCATACTGCGGCTCTGTACTGCAGCTCTGTACTGCGGCTCCATTCTGTAGCTCCATACTGCGGCTCCATTCTGTGGCTCCATACTGCGGCTCCTTACTGTGGCTCCATACTGTGGCTCCATACTGCGGCTCAGTACTGCAGCTCTGTACTGCGGCTCCATTCTGCGGCTCCATACTGTGGCTCCATTCTGTGGCTCCATACTGCGGCTCTGTACTGCAGCTCTGTACTGCGGCTCCATTCTGCAGCTCCATACTGCGGCTCCATTCTGTAGCTCCATACTGCGGCTCTGTACTGCAGCTCTGTACTGCGGCTCCATTCTGCGGCTCCATACTGCGGCTTCGTACTGCAGCTCTGTACTGCGGCTCCATACTGCGGCTCCACACTGTGGCTCCATATTGCGTCTCCATCCTTCGTCTCCATACTGCGTCTCCATACTGCGTCTCCATACTGTGGCTCCATACTGCGGCTCCATACTGTGGCTCCATTCTGTGGCTCCATACTGCGGCTCTGTACTGCAGCTCTGTACTGCGGCTCCATTCTGCAGCTCCATACTGCGGCTCCATTCTGTAGCTCCATACTGCGGCTCTGTACTGCAGCTCTGTACTGCGGCTCCATTCTGCGGCTCCATACTGCGGCTTCGTACTGCAGCTCTGTACTGCGGCTCCATACTGCGGCTCCACACTGTGGCTCCACACTGTGGCTCCATATTGCGTCTCCATCCTTCGTCTCCATACTGCGTCTCCATACTGCGGCTCCATAATGCGGCTCTGTACTGCAGCTCTGTACTGCGGCTCCATTCTGTGGCTCCATACTGCGGCTCCATTCTGTGGCTCCATACTGCGGCTCTGTACTGCAGCTCCATTCTGCGGCTCCATTCTGTGGCTCCATACTGCGGCTCTGTACTGCAGCTCCATTCTGTGGCTCCATACTGTGGCTCTGTACTGCAGCTCTGTACTGCAGCTCCATTCTGCGGCTCCATTCTGTGGCTCCATACTGCGGCTCTGTACTGCAGCTTTGTACTGCAGCTCCATTCTGTGGCTCCATACTGTGGCTCTGTACTGCAGCTCTGTACTGTGGCTCCATTCTGCAGCTCTGTACTGCGGCTCCATTCTGCGTCTCCATACTGCGGCTACATACTGCGTCTCCGTACTGTGGCTCCGTTCTGCGGCTCCATTCTGTGGTTCCATACTGCGGCTCCGTACTGCAGCTCTGTACTGCGGCTCCATACTGCGGCTCCACACTGTGGCTCCATACTGTGGCTCCATATTGCGTCTCCATACTGCAGCTCCATACTGTGGCTCCATACTGTGTCTCCATACTGTGGCTTCATACCGTGGCTCTGTACTGCAGCTCTGTACTGCAGCTCTGTACTGCGGCTCCATTCTGTGGCTCCATACTGCAGCTCCATTCTGTGGCTCCATACTGCCACTCTGTACTGCAGCTCTGTACTGCGGCTCGATACTGCATCTCCGTACTGCGTCTCCGTACTGTGGCTCCTTACTGCGGCTCCATTCTGTGGCTCCATACTGCGGCTCTCTACTGCAGCTCTGTACTGCGGCTCCTTTCTGTGCCTCCATACTGCGGCTCCATTCTGTGGCTGCATACTGCGACTCTGTACTGCAGCTCTGTACTGCGGCTCCATTCTGTGGCTCTGTACTGCAGCTCTGTACTGCGGCTCCATACTGCAGCTCTGTACTGCAGCTCTGTACTGCGGCTCCATACTGCGGCTTCATTCTGTGGCTCCATACTGCGGCTCTGTACTGCAGCTCTGTACTGCGGCTCCATTCTGCGTCTCCATACTGCGGCTCCATACTGCGTCTCCGTACTGCGGCTCTGTACTGTGGCTGTATACTGCGGTTCCATACTGTGGCTCCATACTGAGTCTCCGTACTGTGGCTCCATACTGTGGCTTCATACTGCGGCTCCATTCTGTGGCTCCATACCGCGGCTCCATTCTGTGGCTCCATACTGCGGCTCTGTACTGTGGCTCCATACTGTGTCTCCATCCTTCGTCTCCATACTGCGGCTCCGTACTGCGTCTCCGTACTGCGTCTCCGTACTGAGTCTCCGTACTGCGTCTCCGTACTGTGGCTCCATACTGCGGCTCTGTACTGTGGCTGTATACTGCGGTTCCATACTGTGGCTCCATACTGCGGCTCTGTACTGTGGCTGTATACTGCGGTTCCATACTGTGGCTCCATACTGCGTCTCCGTACTGTGGCTCCATACTGTGGCTCCATACTGCGTCTCCGTACTGTGGCTCCATACTGTGGCTTCATACTGCGGCTCCATTCTGTGGCTCCATACCGCGGCTCCATTCTGTGGCTCCATACTGCGGCTCTGTACTGTGGCTCCATACTGTGTCTCCATCCTTCGTCTCCATACTGCGGCTCCGTACTGCGTCTCCGTACTGCGTCTCCGTACTGAGTCTCCGTACTGCGTCTCCGTACTGTGGCTCCATACTGCGGCTCTGTACTGTGGCTCCATACTGTGGCTCCATACTGTGTCTCCGTACTGTGGCTCCATACTGTGGCTCCATACTGCAGCTCCATACTGCATCTCCGTACTGCGTCTCCGTACTGTGGCTCCATACTGTGGCTCTGTACTGCAGCTCTGTACTGTGTCCCCATCCTTTGTCTCCATACTGCAGCTCCATACTGCGGCTGTATACTGCGGCTCTACACTGTGGCTCTATACTGTGGCATCCTATTGTTTTTCTCGCAGAGGATGATCGCAGGATGCTACTATTTTTATCTCACACCAAATCAGTATGAGAAAAAAATGTTTCTCTGCGCGGCCTCATTGCAGAACATCGGTCAGTGTGCGATCTGATCAAAAATCAGATGGCACACGTCTGACTTATACGTTTATTTGCCCGAGACCTTGGCGGCATTGGACTTCTGGATTGTCATTATTGGTTTATTATTTTCTACATTCCTACGTGCAAATAAAAAAAAATCTTGAAAAACCTGTTTAAATGGGTTATCCCAAGTTTCTTCTGAATAGGGGATGACTTTCCGTTTTCTGTGGATCTGACCGCTGGGACCCCCTCCAATATCCTGAGAAACGTAGCTTTAAAGAGCACCATATAAATGCAGCTGTGGTTGATCATACACACCACGGTGCCATTCACATGTGGATCATCAGATAACTCCTTTAACCCCTTTCTGGCCCAAGGCGTACTAACACGTATCTGCGCCGTGGGCCTTAAGGGCCAGATAAGTATTAGTATGCCCTGGCGATTTCGCTGTGCGAGCGCGATCGCCTCCGGGTGTCAGTTGATTGTCACAACTGACACCCGGTACTATGTGCAAGGAGCGATCTCGCACTACTCCCTGCACATTAACCACCGAAATGCTGCGATCGAAGTCGATAGCAGCATTGCGGGAACAAGCGGGGCATGTAAGCGCCAATACCTCCTCTCCGGCGTCCCGCGGTGTCTATGTCGGGTCCCGGATGTTGTCACGGTGACTTGATGTAATCATGACAACATCCGGGTCACCAGAAGGCAAGAAGTTGCTTTGGTCATGCGCAGTACGCGACCAAAGTAACTTCTCCCTGTACAGCGCTGATAGCCAGTATAGCACAGGGATGGTGCTGCTCTCTATGCTATACAGCCGATCAGACTGCAAAAAGTGAAAGTCGCATACTGGGACAAAGTGTAAAAGTAAGAAAAGTGTCAGTAAGTGAAAAAAAAGTTATTAAAAAAAATATAAAAATAAAAAAAAAATCCCCAAAAAATAAAAATATACTGTACCCATAAATAAATATTCTTATGAAAAAAATAAATAAACCAAAAAAGTACACATATTTATATCACCGCGTTCGGAACGACCTGACCTATAAGACTGTCCCACTAGTTAACCCATTTGGTGAACACGGTAAAAAAAATCAATAAAAAACCAAGCAAAACATGATGCTTTATCATCACACTGCCAAACAAAAAGTGGAATAAAACGCGATCAAAGGACGAATATAAATAAAAATGGTGCCGCTGAAAAAGTCATCTTGTCCTGCAAAAAGCAAGCTCCAACAGTCGCAAAATAAAAAAGTTATAGCTCTCAGAATAAAGCAATGCAAAAACAATTCTTTTTTCTATAAAATAGTTTTTATTGTGTAAAAGCGCCAAAACATAAAAAAAATATATAAATGCGGTACCGCTGTAAACGTACTGACCCGAAGAATAAAGCTGCCTTATCAATTTTACCACATGCGGAACGACAAAAAAACAATTCCTGAATTGTTGGTTTTTGTTTATTCCTCCTCCCAAACATTGGAATAGAAAGCAATCAAAAAATGTTACGTGCCCGAAAATGGTACCAATAAAAACGTCAACTTGTCCTGCAAGAAAAACAAGCCATCACATAACTCTGTTGGCCTAAATATGGCAAAATTATAGCTCTCAAAATATGGCGATGCAAAAACTAGTCTTTGCAAAAAAAAAAGGAGGTTTTTTTAGTGTGTGACAGCTGTCAATCATAAAAATCCGATATCAATCTGGTATCGCTGTAATCACACCGACCCGAAAAATAAAGTCATCTAATTACTTATACCGCTCGAGGAATGGCATAAAAAATAAACTCTAGGGTTAGGGTTGTGCTAGGGTTAGGGTTGGGCTAGGGTTAGGGTTGTATAAGGGTTGGGGTTAGAGTTGTGTTGGGGTTGGGATTTTTTCAGAAGTAAAGAAAAAAAAATTATGACGATATGGCGATTAGTGTTGAGCGCAAGTGTTCGCTACTTGAGTTTGCATCGGGTGCTCGGGTATGCACTGAGTATCACGGGTGTTGGAGTGACATGCTCGAGTCTCCGCCCCATATGTTTTGCTGCTGTTACACAGCCAAAAAACCTAACGGGGATTTCCTGCCATACACGAGTGATCCCTGCATGGTTTTTTTGGGTATCTAACAACCGTGAAACATGCGGGGCAGGGACTCGAGCATGTCACTTAAGCATCCACAATACTTGGTGCATACCCGAGTACTTGATGCAAACTCAAGTAGCGAGCACTTGCGGTCAATACTAATAACTTATTCAATATGATGACCTAATGTTATCAAATTCTGTGTCGTACATCTGGGTTCAAAATGTTCACTATACCCCTTGATAAAATCCTTGAGGGGTGTAGTTTCCAAAATGGAGTCACTTGTGGGGGGTTTCCACTGTTTAGACACATCAGGGGCTCCCCAAACGCAACATGTCATCCGCTAATTATTCAAGCAAATTTTATATTCAAAAAGTCAAATGGCGCTCCTTCCCTTCCGAATCCTGCCGTGCACCCAAACAGTGGATTTCCCCCACATATGGGGTATCGGCTTACTCAGGAGAAATTGCACAATAAATTGCATGGTGCAATTTCTCCTGTTACCCTTATGAAAATGCAAAATTGGAGGCTGAAAAACATTTTTGTTGGAAAAATGTGAAAATGTTATTTTTACGGCTCAATGTTATAAACTTCTGTGAAGCACCTGGAGGTTCAAGGTGTTCACCACACATCTAGATAAGTTTCCTGAGGAGTCTGGTTTCCAAAATGGTGTCCCATGTGTGGGTTTCCACTGTTTAGGCACATCAGGGGTTTCCCAAATGGGACATGGCGTCCGTTATTCAAACAAATTTTACATTCAAAAGTCAAATGGCGCTCCTTCCCTTCCAAACCATGCTGTGCGCCCAAACAGTGGTTTTCCCCCACATATGGGGTATCGGCGTGCTCAAATTTTGTGGTCCATTTCTTCCTGTTAGTAATGTGAAAATAAAAAAATTTGGTCTAAAGTATAATTTAACCCCAGGTTCTTTTGCAGAAGTTCACAACATGGAGCCGTAAAAATAAAATTTTCACATTTTTCCCACAAAAATGTTTTTCAGCTCCAAATTTTGCATTTTCATAAGGGTAACAGGAAACCATTTCTTGTGCAATTTCTCCTGAGTAAACCGATGTGGGGAAAAAAATATACTGTTTGGGCGCACGGCAGAGTTCAGAAGGGAAGGAGCACTGTGTGACTTTTTGAATGCATAATTGGCTGGAATTGGCTGGAATCGAGGGCGGACACCATGTTGCGTTTGGAGAGCCCATGATGTGCCTAAACAGTGGAAACCCCCCACAAATGACCCCATTTTGGAAACTACACCCCTCGAGGATTTTATCTAGGGGAGTAGTGAACATTTTGAACCCAGAGATACGACACAAAATTTGATAACATTAGATCATCATATTGAATATGTTGTTGACGCGCCCCCTGGGCCGTGGGGTGCCCGGTGCCCGGCCAGTAGATGCTGGGGGTGGTATCACGGTGGCTGGCCCGGTCCGTGGCCCAGGGCGGTCAACAAAAAGGGGATATTTTTTATAGGGGATTTGTAAAGTTTGTGACGCCACCTGTGGTGTCTGGTAAGGATTACCAGTGCTGCGACAGTCCTCTGAGGCAGGTGTTTGGGCAGCTTTGTTAGGACGGCTCCCCACAGGTAGAGCGGGCCTCAGGGCAGTGTAGGGGCAGATGGTGGATGCTGGTGAGAGACGGCAGGACGGTCCCGGAGGAAAGACGGACACTCACACGGGGGTAAGCTTCAGTACCTTTACTGGTGATGATGCAGGCACGGTCCAGGGTACTCCGGACGACGGGTGCACTTTTGGACTCTCCCCTGTGAGCGGGTATAGGGCCTCCTGATCCGTGGCTTTACTCACTAAGCTTCTGACCTGCCTGGAGCTAGACCTAGCTTGATTACTGTCTCTCTCTTGCACCTCTTGACCTGGTGGTAGGGCCTTCTCTTGGAGATCACTCTCCCTGGACGCTGGGGCCTCCGTGACTCCTAGCCCTGGTACTGTAGTCAGCGTTTGGTAAACCTGGGACCTGTAGTCCTCCAGGGGTTCTGGTGGTCCCTACTGGGTATAAGGGGACCCCGTAGGCGCGGACCCGGTGTCCGGTATATATCTCGGGGTGAGCCTGGTATGCTCCTCTGCCCCCTTTGCTACTTCTTCCTTCTCCTCTCACCTTCGGCCACACTCAGGGCCCTCACTAGGCTTTCACTCGTGCTGTAGGCCTTGGCTCGCCTAAGCACAGCAGCCAGCGTGCTGCCTCTTCACTGGTCTAAGTGCCAGCACCCTCTCTCTCTGACTGAGAGACTGACTCCTTACCTGGCTCCACCCTCCCTATATATATCCGTAACGGGCTCCCTCTGCTGGTCTGAGGTTGTAGGGTGGAGGTGTGTGAATGTGTTAGGGCTTCTTGTGGAGAAGTCCATAAATGCACCCTTCTGGGTTCTGTGGCACCAGTGCATAGCAGGGGGCCACATTGTCATTAGTCTTGAGCGCAAGTGCTCGCTACTTGAGTTTGCATCACTCGGAAATGCACCAAATATCATGGGTGCTCAAGTGACATGCTTGAGTCCCTGCCCGCATGTTTTGCGGTTGTTAGACACATGGGATTGACATGACACTACAGGCAGTGTCATGTTGGGGCTGCTGCACTTATTAATATGATACCTGAGGTGAAGAAATCCGTCTTGTGGTTCTTGTGTAATCAGTGATTGCAGTTTTGAATTAATGATATGCCTGTGCTCCGGGGTGGGACTGTAGGCAGGGACTTGTCCTGGTGCTCTAGGCCAGATCAGCAATAAAAGACCAGCCCACAGGACCGCCCCGAAGCACAAGTATGTTTTTCATCATAGAGACAGCCAGAAAGCGAGAGAGCGAGACAGCCAGAAAGAGAGACAGTTAGAGAAAGACCCAGCCAGAGAGAGAGACAGCCAGCCAGAGAGGAGAAATAGACAGCCAGAGAGGGAGAGAGACAGCCAGTCAGAAAGAGAGACAGCCAGCAAGAGACAGAGAGACAGCCAACCAGAGACCAGAGAGAGCGAGCCAGAGAGGGAGAGAGACAACCAGAGAGAGAGACAGCCAGCCAGAGAGAGAAAGAGCCAACCAGAGAGAGAGCCAGCCAGCCAGATAGAGAGACAGGGACAGGGAGACAGCCAGAGAGAGAGAGAAAGACAGCCAGAGGGAGACAGCCAGTCAGAGGGAGACAGACAGCCAGAGAGAGACAGCCAGCCAGAGTTTCTATGTCTGTCTCTCTGGCTGGCTGTCTCTCTCTATCTCTGCCTGTCTCTGTGGCTGGCTGGCTCTCTGTGGGTGGCTGTTTCTCGCTGGCTGTCTCTCTCTGACTGTCTCTCTCTGGCTGTCTCCCTCTCTGACTGGCTGTCTCTCTCTCTAGCTGTCTCTCTCTTACTATGACAGTCTCTTTCCCTCTTTGGCTGTCTGTCTCTCTCTGGCTGTCTATCTGTCTCTCTGGCTGGCTGTTTCTATGATGAGAAACACACTTGAGCTTCGGGCTGGGCCTGTGGGCAGATTTATCTTGGTTTCTCTGGCCTAGAGCACCAGGATAAGACCCTGCCTACAGGCCTGCCCCGAAGCACAAGCACATCATTAACTCCAAACTCCAAACACAGATTACACAAGAACCACAAGACGGATTTCATCACCTCAGGTATCATTTTAATCAGTGTAACAGCGCCAACCTGACAATATCTGGAGTTTGCTTGGCAAAATCCTGCTGCCATGTTTCCTTTAAGTAACTTCTTGATTGAGAACAGGTGTGGCAGTAATCCGGTCTGTGTATGGCTAGGGAAATTGATCTCATCTTCCCAAAGATGTGATAAACAACAGTTAATTTATGTTATAAGAGGTGGTGGTGGGGGGTGGCAATCACTTTTTTAAACAGGGCCCTGTAGGTTTGGATTTCTTTTTCAATTAATAATAAAGATCTTCATTTAACTGACTTTTATGTTTACTTGTGTTATCTTTGTCTAATATTTAAATTTATTTTGTGATCTAAAACATTTAAGTGTGATAAACATGCAAAAGAATAAGAAATCAGGAAGGGGAAAACACTTTTTCACACCATTGTTTGTGGTATCACTGCATCCAGAAAAGTCCAATATATCAAAATATAAAAATAATTCACCCGATCGTCGAACACAGTAAACAGAAAAAAATTAAAAACACCAAAATTGCATTTTTTTTGTCACTGCAACACTGCAAAAAAAGCTTTAAGAATCTAAAGCCATCACACAGCTCTATCAACTGAAAAATGAAAATGTTATGGGTCTCAGAAATTGACAACACAATCAAAAACTCTTTTTTTTTTTTTTTTTTAACTAATTTCCGAATTTTTTTCACCACTAAAATAATAAAAAAATCTGGACAAGGTTGGTATCGTCGCAATTGTGCTGATGAGAGACCTATTTCCATGTTACAATATGCAATGTTAGAATTGTGGGTTTTTTTTTGCAATTTCCCCGCACTTGGAATTTTTTTTCCCATTTCCCAGTACACTATGTGGTAAAATGAATGGTGCAATTCAAAACTAAAATCCTCCGCAAAAAACAGCTGTCATACGTATATGTGGACATGTGAAAAATAAAAAAAAGTTAGGGTTCTTGGAAGAAGGGGAGATGGATACTGTGTCTCCATGCTACGGATCCATACTGCGGCTCCATATTGCGTCTCCGTACTGTGTCTCCGTACTTTGGCTCCATACTGCGGCTCCATTCTGTGGCTCCATACTGTGGCTCTGTACTGCAGCTCTGTACTGCGGCTCCATTCTGTGGCTCCATACTGCAGCTCCATTCTGTGGCTCCATACTGCCGCTCTGTACTGCAGCTCTGTACTGCGGCTCCATACTGCGTCTCCGTACTGTGGCCCCATACTGCGGCTCCATTCTGTGGCTTCATACTGCGGCTCTGTATTGCAGGTCTGTACTGCGGCTCCATACTGTGTCTCCATACTGCGGCTCCATTCTGTGGCTCCATACTGCGGCTCTGTACTGCAGCTCTGTACTGTGGCACCATTCTGCGGCTCCATACTGCGGCTCCATTCTGTGGCTCCATACTGCGGCTCCGTACTGCAGCTCTGTACTGCAGCTCTGTACTGCGGCTCCATTCTGTGGCTCCATACTGCGACTCCATACTGCAGCTCTGTACTGCGGCTCCAAACTGTGGCTCCAAACTGTGGCTCCATACTGTGGCTCAATATTGCGTCTCCATCCTTCGTCTCCATACTGAGGCTCTGTACTGTGGCTGTATACTGCGGCTCCATACAGTGGCTCCATACTGCGTCTCCGTACTGTGGCTCCATACTGTGGCTCTATAATGCGTCTCCGTACTGTGGCTCCATACTGCGGCTCCATACTGCGTCTCCGTACTGCGTCTCCGTACTGCGTCTCCGTACTGTGGCTCCATACTGCGGCTCTGTACTGCAGCTCTGTACTGTGTCTCCATCCTTCGTCTCCATACTGCGGCTCTGTACTGTGGCTGTATACTGCGGCTCCATACTGTGGCTCCATACTGCGGCTCCATACTGCGTCTCCGTACTGCAGCTCTGTACTGTGTCTCCATCCTTCGTCTCCATAAAGCGGCTCTGTACTGTGGCTGTATACTGCAGCTCCATACTGTGGCTCCATACTGTGGCTCCATACTGTGTCTCCGTACTGTGGCTCCATACTGTGGCTCCATACTGCAGCTCCATACTGCATCTCCGTACTGCGTCTCCGTACTGTGGCTCCATACTGCGGGTCTGTACTGCAGCTCTGTACTGTGTCTCCATCCTTCGTCTCCATACTGCGGCTCTGTACTGTGGCTGTATACTGTGGCTCCATACTGCGTCTCCGTACTGTGCCTCAATACTGTGGCACCATACTGCGGCTCCATACTGCGTCTCCGTACTGCGTCTCCGTACTGCGTCTCCGTACTGTGGCTCCATACTGCAGCTCTGTACTGTGTCTCCATCCTTCGTCTCCATACTGCGGCTCCGTACTGCGGCTGTATACTGCTGCTCCACACTGTGGCTCTATACTGCGTCTCCGTACTGTGGCTCCATACTGCGGCTCCATACTGTGTCTCCGTACTGCGTCTCCGTACTGCGTCTCCGTACTGTGGCTCCATACTGCGGCTCTGTACTGCAGCTCTGAACTGTGTCTCCATCCTTCGTCTCCATACTGCGGCTCTGTACTGTGGCTGTATACTGCGGCTCCATACTGTGGCTCCATACTGCGGCTCCATACTGCGTCTCCGTACTGCAGCTCTGTACTGTGTCTCCATCCTTCGTCTCCATACCGCGGCTCTGTACTGTGGCTGTATACTGCAGCTCCATACTGTGGCTCCATACTGTGGCTCCATATTGTGTCTCCGTACTGTGGCTCCATACTGTGGCTCCATACTGCAGCTCCATACTGCATCTCCGTACTGCGTCTCCGTACTGTGGCTCCATACTGCGGGTCTGTACTGCAGCTCTGTACTGTGTCTCCATCCTTCGTCTCCATACTGAGGCTCTGTACTGTGGCTGTATACTGTGGCTCCATACTGTGGCTCCATACTGCGTCTCCGTACTGTGCCTCAATACTGTGGCACCATACTGCGGCTCCATACTGCGTCTCCGTACTGCGTCTCCGTACTGCGTCTCCGTACTGTGGCTCCATACTGCAGCTCTGTACTGTGTCTCCATCCTTCGTCTCCATACTGCGGCTCCGTACTGCGGCTGTATACTGCGGCTCTACACTGTGGCTCTATACTGTGGCATCCTATTTTTTTTCCCGCAGAGTCAGATCGCAGGATGCTACTATTTTTTTCTCACACCAAACCAGTATGAGAAAAAAATGTTTCGCAATGAGGCCGCGCAGAGAAACATCGGTCAGTGTGCGATCTGATCAAAAATCAGATGGCACACGTCTGATTTATACGCTTGTTTGCACGAGCCTTTGGCGGCATTGGACTTCTGGATTGTCATTATTGGTTATTATTTTCTACATTCCTACGTGCAAATAAAAAAAAATCTTGAAAAGCCTGTTTAAGTGGGTTATCCCAAGTTTCTTCTGAATAGGGGATGACTTTCCGTTTTCTGTGGATCTGACCGCTGGGACCCCCAAGATCCTGAGAAACGTAGCTTTAAAGAGCACCATATAAATGCAGCTGTGGTTGATCATACACACCGCGGCACCATTCACATGTGGATCATCAGATAACTCCTTTAACCCCTTTCAGGCCCAAGGCGTACTAATATGTATCTGCGCCCTGGGCCTTATGGGCCAGATAAGTATTAGTATGCCCTGGCGATTTCGCCCGCACACAAGCTGTGCGGGCGCGATCTCCGCCGGGTGTCAGCTGATTGTCACAGCTGACACCCGGTACTATGTGCAAGGAGCGGTGCCGCACCGCTCCCTGCACATTAACCCCCGAAATGCTGCGATCGAAGTCGATCGAAGCATTGTGGGAGCAAGGGGGCAAGTAAGCGCCAATACCTCCTCTCCGGCATCCCGCGGTGTCTATGTCGGGTCCCGGATGTTGTCATGGTGACTCGATGTCGTCATGACAACATCCGGGTCACCAGAAGGCAAGAAGTTGCTTTGGTCATGCGCAGTACGCAACCAAAGTAACTTCTCCCTGTGCAGCGCTGACAGCCTGTATAGCACAGGGATGGTGCTGCTCTCTATGCTATACAGCCGATCAGACTGCAAAAAGTGAAAGTCGCATACTGGGACAAAGTGTAAAAGTAAGAAAGGTGAAAAAAAGATGTATTAAAAAAAATATAAAAAGAAAAATGAAAAAAAATAATCCCCCAAAAATAAAAATATACTGTACCCTTAAATAAATATTCTTCTGAAAAAAAAAATAAACCAAAAAGGTACACATATTTGATATCACTGCGTTCGGAACGACCTGACCTATAAGACTGTCCCACTAGTTAACCCCTTTGGTGAACACGGTTAAAAAAAATCAATAAAAGTGAAGCAAAAAATGATGCGTTATCATCACACTGCCAAACAAAAAGTGGAATAAAACGCGATCAAAGGACGAATGGTGCCGCTGAAAACATCATCTTGTCCCGCAAAAAGCAAGCCGTGATACAGCTCCAACAGTCAGAAAATAAAAAAGTTATAGCTCTCAGAATAAAGCAATGCAAAAACAATTCTTTTTTCTATAAAATAGTTTTTATTGTGTAAGAGTGCCAAAACATAAAAAAAATATAAATTTGGTCACCGCAACACTGCAAAAAAAGCTTTAAGAATCTAAAGCCATCACACAGCTCTATCAACTAAAAAATGAAAATGTTACGGGTCTCAGAAATTGACAACACAATCAAAAACTCTTTTTTTTTTTTTTTTTTTTTACTAATTTCCGATTTTTTTTCACCACTAAAATAATAAAAAAATCTGGACAAGGTTGGTATCGTCGCAATTGAGCTGATGAGAGACCTATTTCCATGTTACAATATACAATGTTAGAATTGTGGGGTTTCTTTTGCAATTTCCCCGCACTTGGAATTTTTTTTCCCATTTCCCAGTACACTATGTGGTAAAATGAATGGTGCAATTCAAAAGTAAAATCCCCCGCAAAAAACAAGCCGTCATACGTCTATGTGGACATGTGAAAAATAAAAAAAAGTTAGGGTTCTTGGAAGAAAGGGAGGGAAAAACAAAGCTGCAAAAACGGAAAATGGCCATGTCAGCAAGGGATTATAAAGATAAATACCTTTTAACACAAAAATCATCTGAAAATAGGCCCCTATCCTTTAATAATGTCCCATCCAGGTCCCTTTCTTTAATACTGTCCCCATTCTGGAATAATGTCCCCCATCCTGGCCCCTTTCTTTAATACTGTCCCCCATTCTGGAATAACGTCCCCCATCCTGGCCCCTTTCTTTAATAATGTCACCATCATGGCCCCTTAATACTGTGCTTCATTCTTGAAAAATATCCCCTGTCCTGGCCCCTTTCTTTAATAATGTCCCCCATTGTATCCTACAATAAAGTCACCAAGCCTGGCCCCATTCTTTAATAATGTCCCCCATCCTGGACCCTTTCTTTAATAATGTTCCCCTTCCTGGCCCCTATCCTATAATAAAGTCACCAATTCTGGCCCCATTCTTTAATAATGTCCCCCCATCCTGGCCCCTTTCTTTAATAATATCCCCCTTCCCGGCCTCTATCCTATAATAAAGTCACCAATCCTGGTCCCATTCTTTAATAATGTCCCCCATCCTGGCCCCTTTCTTTAATAATGTCCCCCTTCCCGGCCTCTATCCTATAATAAAGTCACCAATCCTGGCCCCTTTGTTTAATAATGTCCCCCATTTTGGCCACTTTCTTTAATAATATCCTCCATCCTGGTCCCATACTGTAATAATGTCCACTGCCCTTGTCCATATCCTGCAATAATATCCCCTGTTCTGGTCCTCATCATGTAATAATGTACTCCATCCTGGCCCCTTACTGTTATAATGTCCAACGCCCTGTAATATTCCCCTCCATCCTGGTCCCATACGGTAATAATGTCCACCGTCCTTCTCCATATCCTGCAATAATATCCCCAGTTCTGGTCCCCATCCTGTAATAATGTCCTCCATCCTGGCCCCTTACTCTTATAATGTCCACCGCCCTGTAATATTCTCCTCCATCCAGGCCCCCATCTTGTAATAATGTTCTCCTTCCAGAGGCTCTTCTGCAACACATCTTTTTACCTGTCCCTGCTCCCACAATGAGCAGCATCCTCTTTCACCTCCAAATTCTGCACATAGGGGCAAAGCAATGCATGGCAGTGATGTCATGAGCCGCCTGCAATGTGCCGATGCACTCACTGCGGCGGCGGTCGTTTCGCCTGACCTATTGATTATATACAAGTCGTTCAGTGCTTTTACCTGCCTGTTTACATGGGCTGGCGAGGATTGATAAGACAGAACAATGGTTATGGCCCCATACAGTATTGTGTTATTTACATCCCCTATTTTTGTTCGCATAAACGATCTAATCACCTGATGAACAAGTGGTTTGCCCATTTGGCTGGTGACTGCAGGCATGGTAACACAGCCCAATAAGTGGGAATGAACGCTCCAATGAATGTTCGTTTGCCAATGATCTACTTTAGTGATAAGCGAGCACTAAAATGCTTAGGTACTCGTTGCTCGAGTCGAGCAAATTGGAATACTCAGGTGCTCGACCCGAGCAACGAGCCCAATGTAAGTCTATGGGAAACTCGAGCATTTTTCCGGCGGCTCCCCCCGGCGGTCTGCAGAGGGCCTAAAAATTGCCCAAATCGATGGGAACAGCATGGGGAAGACCCCTGGAAGCATCTCTGACTCCCAGATCACTGCTGTCAACAACGTTGTCAGAGTATTATGCCACTTTTACGGACTCACAATAAAACATGCAAAAACAAAACCAAAATAGATTTTCCTGGGAAATATGTTAAGGAATATCCTTTCCAGAGTAATGACTTGTATATAATGCAAAATAAATAACGAAAAACAAAAGTACTCCTCCACACTTTTGGCTATGTTCACACGTAGCGTTTTTGCACTTTTGCATTGCTTTCAACCAAGACAAATGCATTCACCAGGAAATGTCATTTTAACATTTTACAACCTTATCTGGCCATGTGGTATGTGACACATCATCAGACACATGCATACAGTGCTGAAAATACATGGGAACAGCATGGGGAAGACCTCTGGAAGCATCTCTGACTCCCAGGTCACTGCCTAAAAGTGTGCCCATCATAAGTGATCCTTGGCGCATGCGAAGACGCCTCCCGCCATGCACCTGTCGTTGCAGACTTGCAACAATCACCGTCCACGTCCTTGTCCCAGTGCAGCGTTCAGTTGTCCCTACCCCATTCCTTGGAATGCAAGGAGCAAGTATGCAGGCAGCCTCCCACCCACCCACAGGCTGCAGTACTATACTGCCAAATTTTTGACAGCTGCTTGCACTTGAAATGTGGCCTTTTAGGCTCGTGGAGGCGGAAGCTTTTCATAACCTCATGCCGGCGGCGGCGGCCGGGTGTCCTTACTCGGTCCCCAGCCGCCACTATATTTCCTGGTATCACCTCCGCCTTCCACAAGCACGGGTCCCACAACATTACCCGTGCCCTCCCCAGTGCACTTACTGGGAAAGACAGCCTAACCACAAACACGTGGACAGGTGAATGTGGCCAGGGATGGTACGGAGCCAGTCCACAACTTTTTTTTGCTAAGAGTTGTATTTAGCTCGGTGAAAGGACTGGCATAGAGGGAAACCGTATCTACCCTGTGTGCCATTTCTCCCAGGAAGTCCTGTAATTGAGCTTGTTGCAGAAGCAATGGCAGCCCATCCAACATCAACTCGCACTTGTCGGTGGTGCTTTGACACACACACATCTTTCTTTGCACATTTAATTTCTTGAATACAGAGTTGGACAATGGCCTGATCTGTATTGCGTTTTGAGAAATAACATGCATAAGCATGGCTGATCCACATTAAAAAAGCAGCCATAGAGTGTCCGGGAACCTTCCCCCACACTTTTCTTAGCCAGGGCTGCTTTACGGCAGGGTTGGACGGGCCCACCAGAGAACCGGAGACTCTTCCGGCGGGCCCTGGCTTCTCCTTCAGAAGAGTTCATAGTGCCGAGGTGAGGTCATGATGATGATAGAGGCCACCATCTGCTTAGTTTTCTGTTACTTGGAATGCAAGTTCAATTATGCAGCCAGCCACCCACCCACCCACATGCCGCAACACTAAACTGACAGATTTCTGGGCAGCTCTTTGCACTTGAAATATGGCCTTTTAAGCTCGTGGAGGCGGAAGCTTTTCACAACCTCATGCTGGCGGCGGCCGGGTGTCCATACTCTGTCCCCAGCCGCCACTATATTTCCCAGTATCACCTCCACCTTCCACAAGCACGGGTCCCACAACATTACCCGTGCCCTCCCCAGTGCACTTACTGGGAAGGACCGCCTAACCTCAAACACGTGGACAGGTGAATGTGGCCAGGGACGGTAAGGAGCCAGTCCACAACATTTTTTTGCTAAGAGTTGTATTTAGCTCGGTCAAAGGACTGGCCTAGAGGGAAACCGTATCTACCCTGCATGTCATTTCTCCCAGGAAGTCCTCTAAAGCTGCTTGCACTTGAAATGTAGCCTGAACATTACTGCTGGTACTTTTCTGTGGGAATTTGCTTGCCTCCTACCAGCCTTGAATATTTCCAGCAAACTATGGTACGACGCCATGGTATTAGCACTGTCCCCAGTACCAGTTGCGAAGCCATCCCCAATTACTTTCTCAGGAATTTTATTTGGTAGGCTGAGTGGCTGCCCAAATACATTTTCTCACAAAGGAGCTGAAGATAGAGTGGCAGTAGGTGCAAGTTAGATACTAGAGGGTGAACGGCAGCACATTGAATCAGTGGTTAGCACTGAAGCCTTGCAGCGCTGGGATCCTGGGTTCAAATCCCAGCGAGGACAACATCTGCAAGGACTTTGTATGGTCTTCCTGTGTTTGCGTTTGTTTCTTCCTCAGTAAAAAAGCCGCCATAGAGTGTCCAGGAACCTTCCCACACACTTTTCTAAGCCAGGACTGCTTCTCGGCTGGGTTGGACGGTCCCACCAGAGAATCCTCAGGTGTGCCTTGGCTTCTAACTCAGGAGAGTTCATGATAGCGCTAACTTTGCAGCTGCTATGGGGCTCTTGAGTGGGTGAGAAAGGTTAGCCCTCAGAATCAAATCCTCTGGTGGGCACAATGTTTTAAAATCTGAAACAGCTTCTCAGTGGGAGTTGTATTTCACCACAGCCATATTCTTTGTCTCGGTGAAAGGACTGGCATAGAGGGAAACCGTATCTACCCCGGCAGTCATTTCTCCATCACCAGGTTCCGCCCATTGTCACACACAACCATGCCTGGCTGTATGTTCAGCGGTGAGAGCCACAGATCAGGCTGCTGTGTTACAGCTTTCAACAACTCTGCAGCGCTGGGCGGTTTGTCAATTAAGCATTTAGCATGTTATCTTCAGCACAGCCTGTTGCTGCTTGGCCAAGCCAGTGCTGCAGTGCTGTCAGCTTGTGACTGATGTGGTCATTTCGGAGATGGAGGAGGAGGTGCATGAGCTGAACAATGTGATTACATTGAGGTTAAATTGGTGACGCTGTTTTTTATACTAAAGAAAGATCCTATTGTTTTGGTTTTTTTACGTTATTTTTTAAGATAAATGCATTCACCGGGAAATGTCATTTTAACATTTTACAACCTTATCTGGCAATGTGGTGTGTGACACATCATCAGACACATCCTTTTTTATTTATGATGAAGGGACTTTGAAAGTCATAAAGCCTACTTTCATAGGGACATCAGACGGCCCTTACTATTCTTAAAAGGCCAGCAGTCGGCCCTAGCTATTGTTAGAGAACTATCAGCTGGCTATGCTTTGTTGTTTCCATTATTAACAATTTAAAGACACGCGGAGCAGGGCCACAGTAATAAGGTACAACATGTTCCCATTAGAAAGGAGAGGGTCTGCTATACAGTTATAGGGTATGCAGTGAGTTCAATGGCTGACCAATTTTAGGAAAAACCCCACTAAGAATTTAAAGACACATGGAGCAAGGCCACAGTAACAAGGTACGACATGTTCCCATTAGAAAGGAGAGGGTCTGCTATACAGTTATAGGATATGCAGTGAGTCCAACGGCTGACCAATTTTAGGAAAAATCCCACTAAGAATTTAAAGACACACGGAGCAGGGCCACAGTAATGACAAATTCCCATTAGAAAGGAGAGAGTCTCCCATAGTGTTGGCCTATGCAGTGAAAGCAAGGGCTGCCAAAAATTTGGAGGCACTTCAATGCCCCTTGGAAGAGACGTGGAGGAGGGCCTCATAAAAAAATGTTCCTATTAGAAAGGAGCGGGCCTCCTATACTTGTAATGCCCATGCACTAAGTGTATGGGCTGACAAACATTTACCCCTGGGGGGTATACATGAATATACTGTATACATTTTTTTTTTTACGGGCATCATAAACACCTTTTAAAAAAATTAGGTGGGTGTTGCATCACGGACCACGGTCACCCTGGTGATATGGTGGTGGAGGATGAGGAGAAGGATGAGGACAAGAGCAAATAAACAAAATCAGGAAGCGTATACCCATGTGTGGGTGTGAAAAGGTGCATGGGAATTCACCTCCCAAGAGAAGACACTGGATTTGAGTTTATGTTACGCTGCTATCATTTGGTGGTGTTGAGAAGTCTGGCCCAATCCAGCCCATGTTCATTTTTATCAGCCAGCCTGTCAGCATTTTCAGTTGACAGGCGGATGCGCTTATCAGTTATAATTCCACCAGCGGCACTAAAAACCCGCTCTGATAAAACGCTAGCGGCAGGGCAGGCCAGGACCTCCAAGGCATAGAGAGCCAGTTCATTCCACGTATCCAGCTCGGATACCCAATAATTATAAGGCACAGAGGAATCACGGAGGACGTTGGTACGATTGGCAAGGTACTCCCTCAGCATCTTCCCTCCTTGTGAGAGTACCCCGCGCCTCAGGGCCTGTGCGATGATGGGAGGGTCTGAGAAAACTCTCCCAGAACATTGACAGTGTTCCCCTGCCTCTGCTGGACTGAAGTTGTGTCTCTCTCGCCTGTACTCCTTGGTTGTCCAACGAATTGTACCCTCTGCCGCCAGCGCTTTCAGGTGGGAATTTTTTTAATAGTTCCGCAACAAGGGCCTTCTGGTACTGCCCCATTTTTGTACACCTGTCCGCCTCAGGAATAAGAGATATAAAGTTCTCCTTGTAGCGTGGGTCTAGAAGTGTCACCAACCAGTAATTACTGTCACCCAAGATTTTGAGAACGCGAGGGTCATGGGAAAGGCAGCGTAACATAAACTCAGTCATGTGTGCCAGACTACTAACAGGCAAGACTTCCGTGTCCTCACCGAGAGGATGACTGACCATGCTCTCCTCCTGTTCCTCTCTGTCCTCTGGCCATCCACACTGAACAGACAATATGACAGCTGTGCAGGTAGTACCGTCTATAGTGCATGAAACTAGCTCCTGTCCTTCCTCCTCCTCATTGTCACCCAATCCATGTTGGGATGAGATGAGGCTTGGCTATGTGTAATCACCCTGTATGGTTCCTTGGTCCATCTCATCGTGCTCCGCCTGCAATGCATCCTCTTTGACTGTGAGCAGAGTGCGTTTCAGAAGACAGAGAAGCAGGATGGTGACGCTAATTATGGTGTCATCGCCGCTCACCATCTTGGTGGAGTCCTCAAAGTTTTGGAGGATGGTACATATGTCTGACATCCATGTCCACTCCTGAGGTCTTATGTGTGGAGTCTGAACTGAATACCGACGGACTTGTTGATGCTGGTACTCAACAACTGCCCTCTTCTGCTCACAAATCCTTCCCAACATTTGCAGTGTAGAGTTCCAATGCGTGGGGACATCACACACCAGTCTGTGAGCTGAAAGCTGCAAACGCTGCTGAAACACTGCAAGGGCGGCGGAAGCTGTAGCTGACTTTCTAAAATGGGCACACAGGCGGCATAAATTAACAAGCAGATCCGGCTGCTTCGGGTAGGATTTGAGACACCGCTGAACCACGAGGTTAAGCACATGGGCCAGGCATTGTACGTGTGTGAGCTCGCCTCGCCTCAGAGCCGCCACCAGGTTCCGACCATTGTCACACAAGACCATGCCTGGCTGTAGTTCCGTCCCAAGGTCCGACTGGGTCCCGGCTTCCACTATGTTAACCCAGTGTGCCGTCAGCGAGATGTACCGTCCCTGCCCACAAGCACTTGTCCACGTGTCCGTGGTTAGGTGGACTTTACTGGTAACTGCGTTGTTGAGAGCACGGCTAATGTTTTGGGACACGTGCTTGTGCAATGCGGGGACGGCACACTGGGAGAAATAGTGGCGGCTGGGGACCGAGTACCGAGGGACGGCCGCCACCATCAGGATGCGGAATGCTTCCATCTCAACGAGCCTAAAAGGCAACATTTCGAGTGCAAGTAGTCATGAAATGTGAGAATTTAGTAGTGTGGCCTGTGGGGCGTTGGCTGCATATTTGCGCTTGCGTTCCAAGGACTGGGGTATGGACAACTGAACGCTGCGCTGGGACAAGGACATGGACGTGCTTCCTGATGCTGCTACTTGAGAGTGTGCAACGACAGGTGCAGGGCAGGAGGCATCTTCGCAGTGTGAGCCACAGATCTGCCTGCTCTTTCAGAGCTGTCCACAACTCTTCAGCATTGTGCAGTTTTTCACCTAAGCATATTAGCTTGAGCACAGCCTGTTGCCGCTTGGCCGAGGCAGTGCTGCAGTGCTTCCAGCTTGTGACTGATGTGGTCATTTCGGAGATGGAGGCTGAAGAGGAGGAGGAGGCTGAGGAGGATGAGGTGCAGGAGCTGTAGACCGTGGGGGCAACCCTGATTGACCGAGGGACCGCAATCCTTGGAGTCGGGAGGACGTGTTCCGTCCCAAGGTCCGACTGGGTCCCGGCTTCCACTATGTTAACCCAGTGTGCCGTCAGCGAGATGTACCGTCCCTGCCCACAAGCACTTGTCCACGTGTCCGTGGTTAGGTGGACTTTACTGGTAACTGCGTTGTTGAGAGCACGGCTAATGTTTTGGGACACGTGCTTGTGCAATGCGGGGACGGCACACTGGGAGAAATAGTGGCGGCTGGGGACCGAGTACCGAGGGACGGCCGCCACCATCAGGATGCGGAATGCTTCCATCTCAACGAGCCTAAAAGGCAACATTTCGAGTGCAAGCAGTCATGAAATGTGAGAATTTAGTAGTGTGGCCTGTGGGGCGTTGGCTGCATATTTGCGCTTGCGTTCCAAGGACTGGGGTATGGACAACTGAACGCTGCGCTGGGACAAGGACATGGACGTGCTTCCTGATGCTGCTACTTGAGAGTGTGCAACGACAGGTGCAGGGCAGGAGGCATCTTCGCATGCACCATGGACAGGGGATTGGCTTACATGCACAACATAGGAAGAAGCAATGGTGCCTCCCGCAGACACTGTTCCTGGACCCTGGGGTTCGGCCCACAAAGTCGGGTGCTTTGCTGCCATGTGCCTGATCATGCTGGTGGTGGTCAGGCTAGTCGTTTAGCCACCCCTGCTGATGCTGGCCTGGCAGGTGGTGCAAATGGCCTTTTTGGGGTTATCAGCAGAGTCTTTAAAAAACAACCAGACTCGGGAAGACCTAACAGCTGTACTGGCAACTTCCTTCGTGTTGGTGTTACGGGAAACGGTTGCCTGCCTTCTGTCTGCGGCCACCACACTGCTTCTTCCTGCCTGTTGGGGTGCTCTGCCTCCCTCCCCGTGTGCTGCTGTCCTCACTCTGCATGTCCTCCTGCCAGGTTGGGTCAGTTACTATATCATCCACCACTTCGTCTTCCACTTCCGCACCCTGGTCCTCCTTCTGACTTTCTGGCAATTGTGTCTCATCATCGTCCACCTCTTGTGACACTTTCCCACTGTCGCCTTCGTGTGACCGTGGCTGCTCAAATATTTGGGCATCGCTACACGCGATCTCCTCTTGCCCTGCTTCAAGTGGACCGGGGGAGAGGCCCGAATCTATAAATGTAAAAGTGAACAGCTCTTCAGAGTGTCCAAGTGTGGGATCAGTTGTCTCTGGGTACTCGGCATGGTGGGAGGAAGGAGGATCAGGGTGAGGATTATGCGGTCCAGACTCACGGCTACTGAGACTTGACCATGTGGAAGACAGGGTGGTGGTGGTGGTGGCTAAGTGACTGGAGGCATTATCCGCTATCCAACCAACAACCTTTTGACACTGCTCTGGGTTCAATAGTGGTGTGTTGCGGTCCCCTAGAAATTGGGACAGGAAGGACAGGCGAGAAGATATGGGTGTTTGTTGTGGCACAATTTCGGCTTCCCACGGCCTTGTCCTCGGCCTCTGCATGCACCATTAGCATCACGTCCAGTTCCGCGTCCCTTGCCATGTGCCTTGCCCATTTTAAATGGAGGACAGTATCTTCCACGCTCACTACAAATGACTGAGTTTGGAGCGAACTTATATGTGACCCGTGTGATGGAGAAAACAGAGTTTTAAATACCTGGCCTGTAGGTAAGTAGTTTGACCAGCAAACTGCTGTGAATTGCTTCACTGGCACACTGAAATTTTTTTTTATGGAGGCCAGAAATGGCAGTATTTTCTGACAACGTATATGTGATCCGTGTGATGGAGAAAACACAGTTTTAAATACCTGGCCTGTAGGTAAGTAGTTTGAACAGCAAACTGGTGTGAATTGCTTCAATGACACACTAAAGGGAATTTTTAATGGAGGACAGAAATGGCAGTATTTTCTGACAACGTATATGTGATCCGTGTGACGGAGAAAACACTGTTTTAAATAGCTGGATTTCTAGCGCTCTAATATGGAAAGGACCTGGCTGTATTCTGCAGTGCCAACAAGCTAATGGCGCAGAAAAACTGTGTTCTCTGGATTGCTTTTTAAGCAAATAATGAGGATTAAGATCCAAAGAAAAGTTTTCCTGGCCCCTGAGACCTGGGCCTTTGTATAGAAATATCTAACAGCAGCAGAAGTCAGAATTGGAATGGAGCCTCTTGTGCTATATGCACTGCAGTCTGCTATATACCCTGTCTGCCTGCCTATATACACTGCCTGCCTGATATCTCTGCAGATGGATTAGTCCTCAGAAGGACTGTTTGTTAAGATGGATATGTATAATGTACGGTTTTTCTCCCTACACTACCTACTACACGATTAAATCTCTCCCTGACACAGCAGCAGCTCTCCCTACACTGTCTGATCAGGAGTGACTGTGACGAGCATGGCGGCGCCAGGTCTGATATACACCTGATGACGCTGTGCGGCCAGCCAATCACTGTAATGCCCACAACCAACATGGCTACGGCATTACAGTGCATGGCAGGCAATCCCTGCATGTACATTGGTTCTCTAAAGAGCGCCAAACATGCAGGGAGGGGACCCGAGAACCCGGAAATACTCGGAGAGCGAAGAGTGTCTCGAGCAGTGAGATGCTCGGGCGGGCACCGAGCAGAAGCGAGCCTGCTCGCTCATCACTAATCTACTTTTCTAAATGGTCCATAAATTGTTGTTGAGTGGCAGCATGTCCCATCGTGTAAAAGGGGTATGCTGCCAACAATAATGACATAGCGGAGGGGGCGGCGGATTCCAAATATTTGCACAACCCCACCACCAATTATTGCTAGGTAAGAATGCTTATATATTCGGTGGGCACTTATATAGAAGGACTCGAAGTAGTGGCTGTATATGAATATGTAGAATGTGTGATGCAATCATCTGATGGAAACCACATCACTGTGCCTGTGACTTCTTCAGGTCTCAGGTCTCAGAACCATGACTGAGAAGGCCCAGCTGGAATACAGACGGTTAACTGCTGATCAGATCAGCTCCTCGTCTCTGTTGTGTAGCCATGAAGCCTGAGACATGGAGGTCTACACAAGCATCGCGCCCTCCGCTGCAGAACAAACTGCAACTTGGATTGCTCTGTATCCTAAGTACCACCAGCAGATGGCACCATTGCTCCACGTTCCTCATGGGTCCAGCAGGTGGCAGTGCGGGCACTTTTTACTTCTAGTCCATGACGTCAGTCCTGATACACTGAGCCGGTCTGACACTCCGCTCCACTCTGCAACTTTCCTGTGCTGGAGCAGGAATGAAAAGGGGGGAGAGGAGTATGTTTTGAGAGAGGGGGAGCCTACAGGTTGGGCCGCAGGGGGCAGAAGACTAGACTAACACAGAAAGATGGAGAAGAGCAAAATGTACCCCAGGCTGGCACTGCTGCTCCTGGTTGCCCCCCTGTGCTTCCCCCTGGAGACTGAGACTCCCACAGGTCAGTCACTGGTTGCTGCTGCTGTTCCTCCCTCCTCCTGCTCTTCCACTCCCTCCTTCCCCTCTCACTCACTCTTCTCCTCCTCCTCTTCACCCCTTTCCCCGGTCACCTCTCTCCTGCACCTTGCCCCTCTTCCCTGAGTGCTGACATAGTTCTTCTCCCTCCTTGTCCTCTTTCCTCCTGTCTCCTCACTTCTACATTGCTCCTTGTTCACCCCTTCTGTTGTGTTACTAACTCCTTGCCCTGCTTTGCTGCCAGTCCTGCTGATCTGTGTGCCCCCTGTATGCCTGCCCCCCTCCACGCATTGTCACTGACTCCTTGGATGTGGCTCCCTTTTCCTTGCCCCCAGGGCACAGTTGTCTCTCCTCACCTGAGTGCCCCATGACCAGTCAGTGGTCAGGATCCGGTGCCATACTAGAGCCCTGGAATCCCTTCAGAACTAGTAGCTGTGGCTCATCACTGATAACAAGCAGTCTCAGCTACAAGCATTGTGTCTGCTGGGGAAAAGATCTGTTCTGACCGATAGAACTTTCTCAATCTGGTCAGTAGTCACATATAATGGAAGCAGACCGCAGATCCCTGCAGCTGGGTGATCCAGACGATCAATTCCTGCCATTGTAGTCAGGAGACCACTGTCCTGAGCCGGGAAATGGATCCAATTGTTTCTCTTTCTATTTATTTATTTCTGACTACATTGCTTCTTATGTTTTTTTTGTATTTGTATTCTTTATTTCCTGTGGCTTTAGCAGCACCCTTCACAGATTGTTAGAACTCATTAGCTCTTTTCCTATAAAGACTTTACACAGGAATTTCTATAGAGAGAATCTTGGTTACCATTTCTCCTGGCCAAACAGGATCTTACCCCTATGCCACTTCCAATCCCCTTCTCAGCTGAGACCCCTCTCAACCTATAGATCTTTTTGTCATTTACACCTGTTAAAAGATGGATATTCAATGCCAGTCACCGCCAGTTCATTTATGCCTGGCACACCCTTTAAATATCTATAATGTTACATAATATCTATAGAAAGCGCTGCTCTGTGGAATTGTTCCACCTTTCTTCTTCTTTCTTCTCTTATGCTATGGTGGTCCAATCTAGTACTATATCCATGACCCTCCACTGTTTTCTGCTTGTCTGTGGAATCTCTTACCTCCATGTATGTGCTATGTACATACAATAACTTTATCTCTGTGTATACATCATTCCCCCCCCTATTCACTACCAATCTACCACCCACATCCAATTTATCTTTTATCATCTCTTTTGAATGTAAAAACTTCCCTTCACCCACTTCCACTCCACTTGCCTAATTCTCTTTTTCACGCTTCCAAAACACCTTCCCCTCCTCCATACCTTTATTTCCATAATCCCTTTCCTCTTTGCTATTTACGGTTTATAATACCTCCCTTTGATGTGTTTTTTTTTTTTTTTTGCAAAGTGTATAGAGGAGAGGAGGGGTATGTGCTGCGCTTGTATACTGGAAATCTCACTCACGACCTGTAAAGTTTTTCTTAATGATGGAAGGGCTTCAGAATGTTCATTAATTAGTTGCTAACATGTTAATAATTGATATAACTTGTTTTTGCTGATACAAGGAAAAAGTTCAGTGCTAGAATCTGTGGGGACAGATAAAGGAGAATTTTTTGGGCTTTTAATATATTCCAAGGCAGGAGCGTCATAAGAAGCAGTTACATAATGAGCTAGGAGGGAGTACAAGGAGCATTACATTTGGGGATGTAGTGTGGATGGGTATGTGGATCACTTTAAGGAAGGCAGAAATAAACAGAAATAAGTGATATAACTTGGCTGGCAAAGTGGAGTTGTAGTAAACTGTTCATATATATTGTTAAGTAGGAACCTGTTGCTAAGAAAGGTTGACAATAGTTTATGACAGGTCATTGAAAGGGCACATTGCCTTATTCAGGGGTATCCTGAAGTGCAAGGCTGGGGGCAGAAGACACAAGCATTGCACTCCAGATCATTAGGGAGTCAACGCCTGATTCAGAGAAGACATGTCTGCAGCTAAATGTGGCAGGTGCCCCCGGAGACCTGGCGAATGGCTGAAAGGGCCCCCAGGAGGGAGGGTATATCTGACAAGCTGTCGCACCCTCTAGTTTTGTTCTACCTGTATACAAGAAATTAGGCCTATATATGTCCTTTTATTGGTCCTCTACAAATCAGTCTTACTTTTGTGAGGACTGAAATCTATGAAATAGGTGGCATGTAACAAGAAGGGCAGTAAAGTGTATCACCCAGAATGTATATACAAGGGGATGGAGACTATTGTGGAACCCTTCCATTGAGGCTTTGTTGCTTGTGTCAGCATGAACTTCAACAAAGGACGCTTTTATTATGATAAGATCTTCAGATGACATGAACTCAACACTGAGTGACTTGTTCCAGCAGTGAAATAGTCAATTGTGACTCTGGACCTTCATGTTTAGACTCCTCTTTTTTAGCTGGTGATTAACCTCACTTCCTAAAGAGATCAAAGCCCCTTTTCTTTATATGGCTACCTTATGACTGCCTGGTCCCTGCTCATCAGTGTCCTCATTATGATAGGCCAGAGGTCCCTGGTCTGGGTATTGTGGTGTACGTGTCCTTACATGTGTGCAGACTGCACCGCAGAAGCACTGACAATGCAGGAGGTTGTATTGATCAGTGATCCATAAATGCACTAAGCATTCCCCACTGTGAATGTGCAACTGCACTGGGATACTGTGCCAGCTTCCCTTTGGCTAAATCATTAATAGAAAGGAATCGCTATTTGGGTTTTTCTTTTGAATTGTGGTTTTATTCTGTTCTGCTACTTAGAAATGCAGCTGCTGCGGTATATAATATATTGTATGCATTGTATAATGATATTTCGAGCACTGAGATGTTACAATGGTGGCATTGATGCCACAACCCTGTATTCAACAATTTGGTTACATAGAGATAAGCAGAGTGGTTTTGATTGAATGACATTCATGTCATATAACAGTATTCTCCTCCTGGTCACTATACGCTATTCCTGCAATTAACACTTAAGTATAATCCTGGTAAAGTAGGATTAATGTGTTTAGCTACGCTCTAAAAGTTTTATACTGATAATGCCTTTTCTTTCATTAGGATAGATCCTTGCAGTGTGCCTAAATTCCTTACACCAAGCCTTCTCAAAGGATCAGGCTGGATTCATGATCATGAGATTAATGTGGGAGATTACACGAAATTCCAGTCACCCTACACATACTTTACACTATTGTGGAGCCCCTATTAGCATCTCACTACAACTTGTCCAAACAGGCACAGGGGGTCTGAAGAGGGAGACAAAAGACTGCTACAGTCTGAATAGAAGGAAGCAAAAGTGCAGGTTACTAGTGGAGAAGATAATCAGGCAGGAGATCATAGGGAAATAATGTGCTTGGGGCAATATGGATAGAGGGAGAAGGTACTGGAGGTGGATGATAGGAGAGAGAAGGTGCTGGACGTGGATGATAGGAGAGAGAAGGTGCTGGAGGTGGGTGATAGGAGGGAGAAGGTGCTGGAGGTGGGTGATAGGAGGGAGAAGGTGCTGGAGGTGGATGATAGGAGGGAGAAGGTGCTGGAGGTGGATGATAGGAGGGAGAAGGTGCTAGAGGTGGATGATAGGAGGGAAAAGGTGCTGGAGGTGGATGATAGG
Source organism: Phyllobates terribilis (assembly GCF_046119375.1). NCBI lineage: Eukaryota > Metazoa > Chordata > Amphibia > Anura > Dendrobatidae > Phyllobates > Phyllobates terribilis. The sequence continues at coordinate 529,256,236 of NW_027362762.1, read as the reverse complement.
AGGGAGAAGGTGCTGAAGGTGGATGATAGGAGAGAGAAGGTGCTGGAGGTGGATGATAGGGAGAAGGTGCTGGAGGTGGATGATAGGTGAGAGAAGGTGCTGGAGGTGGATGATAGGAGAGAGAAGGTGCTGGAGGTGGGTGATAGGAGGGAGAAGGTGCTGGAGGTGGGTGATAGGAGGGAGAAGGTGCTGGAGGTGGATGATAGGAGGGAGAAGGTGCTAGAGGTGGATGATAGGAGGGAGAAGGTGCTGGACGTGGATGATAGGAGATAGAAGGTGCTGGAGGTGAATGATAGGAGAGAGAAGGTGCTGGAGGTGGATGATAGGGAGAAGGTGCTGGAGGTGGATGAGAGGAGGGAGAAGGTGCTGGAGGTGGATGATAGAAGGGAGAAGGTGCTGGAGGTGGATGATAGGAGGCAGAAGGTGCTGGAGGTGGATGATAGAAGGGAGAAGGTGCTGGAGGTGGATGATAGGAGGGAGAAGGTGCTGGAGGTGGATGAGAGGAGATAGAAGGTGCTGGAGGTGGATGATAGGAGATAGAAGGTGCTAGAAGTGAATAATAGGAGGGAGAAGATGCTGGAGGTGGATGATAGGAGATAGAAGGTGCTAGAAGTGAATGATAGGAGGGAGAAGGTGCTGGAGGTGGATGATAGGAGATAGAAGGTACTGGAGGTGGATGATAGGAGATAGAAGGTGCTAGAAGTGAATGATAGGAGGGAGAAGGTGCTGGAGGTGGATGATAACAGGCTGCGCTGATAACAAGGGTTAGAAAGATTTGCTGTTGATGCTAAGCGGACATCAAATCACGAATATTTGTGGCTTTGCTGTAAAATACAATCCATTGTTCCCTATAAGCCAAGGCTGGACAAAACCCAGGAGCTAACGCATCTGGAAATGTGCTGCTGGCACCTACCATTACGTCTTGTTTTGTTTGATGCCTATGGTAGTTCTTTTTGACTTGCTGCAATAATAGTCTGATTGGCTTCTGAAGAGATTTACAGTAATTTGTGTATCCCCGCTGTAAGCAGCCACTTCAGGCTGGAGAAAAACTGACTGTATGTCAATCTCTGATCTTTACCTTATCTCATCCAGTTATGAAGCTCTATAAACATTGATATCTAGTAGCTCGTCTCATACCGCTGTGTAATTTAGTCATAGGAAAGAGAGAATCATAAAATTCATGACCAGTGGAGCTGAGGGGTGCAGCTTTGTAGAAAATTCCAGCTTAAAATCGTAGCCAGGGAATACAGCAGTTTTCCAAAAATCTTGTGCGCAGGCCACAATTGAATTAGCCAAGCTTTTAGTTTTACAGTGGAAGATTATGCATTTACAAGTGCTCTCATTCTACATTATGAGAAATTATCTGTAGGGCTGTCAGACACCACAACACCTCATTATTCTGTGCCCCCACCACCCCCATAATCTGTGCCAAAAGACGCGGCATCACAAACAAGTGGAAGAGAAAAGGTTAATGTTGTCTGCAATGAGTGATCCCGCTGACTGTTCAGCTACATGGACCAGACGCCTCGGAAAACAATAGGGACACAGCTAATCCCACAGACTGCAGCTTTTTAAAATCCCCCCTATTGTGGGAACTGGGGCAGCGTGCGTGCTCCAGGTTTAAGGGGAGGTAGTAGCATCTCATTAGGAATCCAAATTCATTTTCTTGTGACAAATAAAGAAGCATTAAGGACTTTATACCTAAATCATTTCTACAACACATTTTTGCTTTTGTTCATTGCTCGCGTTACAGAAATAAAATTCTCGACTCATTATTCTGCTGCTGCATGTTAATTGGAAATAAGGGCCTTGATTCATTTGTGCTTTAATTCAAGTTAATCAAAATGGTGCACAATATTTAATGGATTTTATTTTTGTACTCTTTTGTCTTACTTTGACTTTTTTTCAGTAACATGGGGCACAACCCTTTCAATGAGCTTTAAAATGTTGCATGATAGCATTATACTACACAAAAAAAAATAATTAAGCAGACTTTGAGCAAAAAATGGTGACATTTCAAAAAGTTTCAAATAATGAAAACCATGCCCACATTATCAGACAAAAAAAATGATGAGGACTGAACAAACCAGTGCAAAATGTCAGCAAAGCCATAATGAATTTGACACAAACATAAAAATGCCTAAAACTCAAACTTTTACTCCAGAAAATATGAAAAGGAATAATGAGTTGAGACCAAAGTATATTTCTGTATATCAGAGAATTAGTTGGTAGATACAAGCAGAAAGATAAAATGCAAGTGATATTTGTTTATGACAAATTACGTATATTGTTCCTTTTCAGTTATATTTTCTGGTGGCGAAAACTACTGTGGCAGATCTTCACCTATTTTTTGAGGATGATGTAGGCATCATATGCACCATCCCTCTTCTGATGAGCTTTGCTGATAATCTTATGACAATGGAAACTGACTTATGACTCCTTATTTCTATCGAATACACAAGGATACTTGTAGTTTTTTTAACCTGTCCATACATATTGATTTCCTCCAAATGAGAGCTTATCTCACTCGAGTGAGCTGTAACTGCATGTTTATGGGGAGTCGGGTACAATTATTGTAATTTCTTAGCAGGTAAAAACTCTGTTAATGGAAAGCTAGGTAATAGGACATTAAATACATTCTCTTTTTCACTATAACATAAAGGAATATGATATCAATGTCTGATTGTTGCAAGTTCAACTTCTGCCACCCTCAACGATCAGCACAATGGTGCTCCCATGAGCGCTGCATCCCATTCATTGTGTGAATTGTCTCAGTGTAATATTAGACGGATTTCAGAAATGGCGATTCTGTGACAATGTTGGAATCACTGCTATTATCAGCAGGAACAACTTAATGATAACCTTCATTAACGTGGAAATTCTAGGAAAGCATGTAACCCAATTTCCTAGGTTTAGAAGCAAGCACTGACAGGCATTTAAAGTGATTATTCCACAAACCACACTTATCACCAATCCACAGAATAGCTAATAAATTTATGATCAGTAGGGTCACATCCCTGGATCCCCACCAGTGAAGTGAACGGGTATCCCAAAGTCCTGTGTGAATGGAGTGTAAGATGTAGTGCTTATGTGTGACCACTGTTCCTTTAGATAGAAGTGGATAGCATTACTCCAAATGTTGTTGATTAGATAACCTCATTAAGTACATCTTGGAGATAATGCGGCCTTACACGGTAGACTTCAATCATTATCTAATGTATATGACATATTCACACTATGCTGAGGGAAAGAAGGATTGTTTTGTAAAGAAATGAGACCCATTAGCAACACATTCACACTTGGCCAAACAGAGTATGCTTATGCATAGAGAGTTTGTTAGGGATAGTTGTCAGATGAACGAGCCAATAACCATTCCTAACAACTTAGTATCCCTTACCAAATAATGTACAAAAGAGATTGGTATCGAAGCTCTTTGTGATATTTATTTTGATTTAGCCTAGCAAATGAGCACCACATAAGCTAGCGACATTTCAGGTATATAGTAGACAAGTCTTTTATCAAGCTACTGCTGGTTGTCTGTTGTTATAGAGTGTTATTATTTAGTACACTTTGTTTCCTATTGCAGACAGTGCAAATGATGACATACAGTTAGCCACAAATATTGACTAAAGGCCGATCGTTCGGACAATAGCTATCTGTCTCAGTTCCTCCATATACAGTCATGGCCAAAAGTGTTGGCACCCTAGAAATTGTTCTAGAAAATGAAGTATTTCTCCCAGAAAATTATTGCAATTACACATGTTTTGTAATACACATGTTTATTTCCCTTGTGTCTATTGGAACAATACAAAAAAATAGAGAAAAAAAGGCAATCTTTGGTAATCTTCAAATTTCATGATGCCTTGCACACAGTCAAGGCACCCAGTGTCAGAGGCAGGAAAACAACCGCGAAACATCTTTGAACCTCCACCATATTTGACTGTAGGTAGTGAGTTCTTTTCTTTGTTGGCCTCATGCTTTACCAAAAATCTCTATCTTGGTCTCATCTGTCCACAAAACACTTTCACAGAAGGATTTTAGCTTACTCATGTACAGCTTTTTTATGTCTCTGTGTGAGCAGTGGGGTCCTCCTGGGTCTCCTGCCATAGCTTTTCATTTCATTCAAATTTTGACAGATAGTTTGTGCTAACACTGATTCACCCTGAGCCTGCAGGACAGCTTGATTTTCTTTGGAACCTGATTGGGGCTGCTTATCCACCATCCGAACTGTCATCCATTGCAACCTTTCATAAATTTTTCTCTGCCGTCCACGTCCAGGGAGATTAGCTACAGTGCCATGGGTTGTAAACTTCTTGATTATGTTGCGCACCGTGGACAAAGGAACATCAAGATACAGTTATATGAAAAAGTTTGGGCACCCCTATTAATCTTAAGCTTAATGTTTTATAAAAATTGGTGTTTTTGCAACAGCTATTTCAGTTTGATATATGTAATAACTGTTGGACACAGTAATGTTTCTGCCTTGAAATGAGGTTTATTGTACTAACAGAAAATGTGCAATCTGCATTCAAACAAAATTTGACAGGTGCATAAGTATGGGCACCCTTATCATTTTCTTGTTTTAAATACTCCTACCTACTTTTTACTGACTTACTAAAGTCCTTTTTTTGGTTTTGTAACCTCATTGAGCTTTGAACTTCATAGCCAGGTGTATGCAATCATGAGAAAAGCTACTTAAAGTGGCCACTTGCAAGTTGTTCTCCTGTTTGAATCTCCTCTGAAGAGTGGCATCATGGGCTCCTCAAAACAACTGTCAAATGATCTGAAAACAAAGATTATTCAACATAGTTGTTCAGGGGAAGGATACAAAAAGCTGTCTCAGAGATTTAACCTGTCAGTTTCCACTGTGAGGAACATAGTAAGGAAATGGAAGAACACAGGGACAGTTCTTGTTAAGGCCAGAAGTGGCAGGCCAAGAAAAACATCAGAAAGGCAGAGAAGAAGAATGGTGAGATCAGTCAAGGACAATCCTCAGACCACCTCCAGAGAGCTACAGCATCAACTTGCTGCAGATGGTGTCACTATGCATCGGTCAACTATACAACGCACTTTGCACAAGGAGAAGCTGTATGGGAGAGTGATGCGAAAGAAGCCTTTTCTGCAAGCACGCCACAAACAGAGTCGGCTGAGGTATGCAAAAGCACATTTGGAGAAGCCAATTTCTGTTTGGAAGAAAGTCCTGTGGACTGATGAAACCAAGATTGAGTTGTTTGGTCATATAAAAAGGCGTTATGCATGGCGGCAAAAAAACACAGCATTCCAAGAAAAACACTTGCTACCCACAGTAAAATTTGGTGGAGGTTCCATCATGCTTTGGGGCTGTGTGGCCAATGCTGGCACCGGGAATCATGTTAAAGTTGAGGGACGCATGGATTCCACTCAGTATCAGCAGATTCTTGACAATAATGTTCAAGAATCAGTGACAAAGTTGAAGTTACGCAGGGGATGGATCTTTCAGCAAGACAATGATCCAAAACACCGCTCCAAATCTACTCAGGCATTCATGCAGAGGACCAATTACAATGTTCTGGAATGGCCATCCCAGTCCCCAGACCTGAATATCATTGAACATCTGTGGGATCATTTGAAGAGGGCTGTCCATGCTCGGCGACCATCAAACTTAACTGAACTGGAATTGTTTTGTAAAGAGGAATGGTCAAAAATACCTTCATCCAGGATCCAGGAACTCATTAAAAGCTACAGGAAGCGACTAGAGGCTGTTATTTTTGCAAAAGGAGGATCTACTAAATATTAATGTCACTTTTCTGGTGAGGTGCCCATACTTATGCACCTGTCAAATTTTGTTTGAATGCAGATTGCACATTTTCTGTTAGTACAATAAACCTCATTTAAAGGCAGAAACATTACTGTGTCCAACAGTTATTACATATATCAAACTGAAATAGCTGTTGCAAAAACACCAATTTTTATAAAACATTAAGCTTAGGATTAATAGGGGTGCCCAAACTTTTTCATATAACTGTATCTGGAGATGGACTCATAACCTTGAGATTGTTGATATTTTTGCCAACATTTTCGGCCTTGACTGTATACATTGACTTTCTGGGGAGTGTTTTTCACTTGGGTGGATGTTCTGAAGGAATTTTTCATCATCATGGAAAGGATTCTATGATCATCCACCACTTTTGTCTTCTGTGCACGTCCAGGCCATTTTGAGTTCCCAAGCTCACCAGTGTGCTCTTTTTTTTGAAGAATGTACCAAACTGTTGATTTGGCCACGCCTAAAATTTCTGCTATCTCTCTAATGGATTTCTTCTTTTTTTAGCCTAATGATGGTCTGGTTCTCTTCCACTAAGAGCTCATTTGACTGCATGTTGTAGGTGCACAGCAACAACTTCTTAATGCAAATGCCACAACTGGAATCGGCTCCAGACGGTATACCTGATTAATCGCTGATGGATTAACGAGGGAATAGCTCATGCTCATGGCAGCCCATTAAGGAGCTTTTGAGATAATTGTCCAATTACCTTTGGTCCATTTAAAAAGAGGCAGCTTTATATTAAAGAGCTGTAATTCCTAAACCATTTTCCAATTAAGATGTGAATACTAGTAATGCGCAAGAGTGCTCGGTGAACCCTTTCACAGAGCATGCTCGGGTGCTGCCCAAGTATTTTTGTTAGGCAATCCCTGCATGTTCCGCATGTCTAACAGCTGTGACACATGCAGCCACAGCGGCTCAAACATAGTTGCCGAGCACACCAAAAATACTCAAACAGCACCCGCGTGTGCTAGGTGAAAGGGTTAACCGAGCATGCTTGAACATCACTAATGAATACCCTTAAATTAAATCTGAGAGTCTGGACTTTAAGCCCATATTGATTATATAACTGTATCTTGAATATGTTTTGGTAAACAGTTAACATACCAAAATCTTGTGTCACTGTCTAAATATTTCTGCACCTAACTGTATATGGCTGAAATCATGCAGTCAGTATGTGACACATGCTGCCCACAGGTCTGACAGCATGTGTCAACTGTCAGGTCCCTCTAAACATTCCCAGTTCTTGTTAGGGAGAAACTTGGATGAAACTTAAAGTGGACCGAAAACGTTATGTAGAACTTGGGCAAGATGAACAGGGTATCGAGACATTATAGAACAACTAAAACCGATGCATTTTGCCTTGCTTGGTTTCAATATATAGGCCCTCTGCTAACTTCTAAGATCGGATTACAGCATTCCTGAAATGTCAGACTCCCCTCACCAACTTATGGCATGAGGTATGGGAGTGTACAGTCATGGCCAAAAGTATTGAGAATGAGACAAATAGTAATTTTTCCAAAGTTTACTGCTTCATTTTTTGTAATGGCAATTTGAATATACTCCTGAATGTCAAAGAGTGATCAGCTTAACAGCAATTACTGTACTTGCAAAGTCAATATTTGCCCAGAAAATGAACTTTAACCCCCAAAACACATTTCAACATCATTGCAGTCCTGCCTTAAAAGGAGCAGCTAACATTGTTTTAGTGATTGATCCATTAACACAGGGGTGGGTGTTGATGAGGACAGGGCTGGTGATCAATCAGTCATGATTAAGTAAGAATGACATCACTGGACACTTTAAAAGGAGGCTGGTTCTTGGTATCATTGTTTCTCTTCAGTTAACCATGGTTATCTCTAAAGAAACACGTGCAGCCATCATTGCACTGCACAAAAATGGCCTAACAGGGAAGAGTATCGCAGCTACAAAGATTGCACCTCAGTCAACAATCTATCGCATCATCAAGAACTTCAAGGAGAGAGCTTCCATTGTTGTCAAAAAGGCTCCAGGGCGCCCAAGAAAGACCAGCAAGTGCCAGGACCGTATCTTAAAACTGTTTCAGCTGCGGGATCGGACTACCAGCAGTGCCGAGCTTGCTCAGGAATGGCAGCAGGCTGGTGTGAGTGCTTCTGCACGCACTGTGAGCTGGAGACTCTTTGAGCAAGGGCTGGTTTCAAGGAGGGCAGCAAAGAAGCCACTTCTCTCCAGAAAAAACATCAGGGACCGACTGATATTCTGCAAAAGGTACAGGGAGTGGACTGCTGAGGACTGGGGCAAAGTCATTTTCTCTGATGAATCCCCTTTTCGATTGTTTGGGACATCTGGAAAACAGCTTATTCGGAGAAGAAGAGGTGAGCGCTACCACCAGTCTTGTCTCATGCCAACTGTAAAGCATCCTGAAACCATTCATGTGTGAGGTTGCTTCTCAGCCAAGGGAATCGGCTCACTCACAGTCTTGCCTAAAAACACAGCCATGAATAAAGAATGGTACCAGAATGTCCTCCAAGAGCAACTTCTCTCAACCGTTCAAGAGCAGTTTGGCGCCCAACAATGCCTTTTCCAGCATGATGGAGCACCTTGCCATAAAGCAAAGGTGATAACTAAATGGCTCATGGAACAAAACATAGAGATTTTGGGTCCATGGCCTGGAAACTCCCCAGATCTTAATCCCATTGTGAACTTGTGGTCAATCATCAAGAGATGGGTGGACAAACAAAAACCAACAAATTCTGGCAAAATGCAAGCATTGATTATGCAAGAATGGACTGCTATCAGTCAGGATTTGGTCCAAAAGTTGATTGAGAACATGCCAGGGAGAATTACAGAGGTCTTGAAGAAGAAGGGGCAACACTGCAAATATTGACTTGCTGCATTAACTCATTCTAACTGTCAATATAACCTATTGGTACTCATAATATGATTGCAATTATATTTCTGTATGTGATATAAACATCAGACAAACACTAATGAAAACCAGAGGCCAGCAGATCTTGTGAAAATATAATTTTGGTGTCATTCTCAAAACTTTTGGCCATGACTGTACATTCATACAAGAGTACTGGAAGGAAGTATCAAAATAATTGCAATAATTTTCTGGGAGAAATACTTCATTTTCTTGATCAATTTGAAGGGTGCCAACATTTTTGGCCATGGCTGTATAGGAAAGCTCAGCTCGGCCGAGTACTACTATGTTTCCTATGAAAGAGCCGCTTCCAAAATTATCTGGCAGCGGCTTATCTCCAGGAAGATCAAAAGTCAGTAGCCATTGAAATTCAACTGACTGGAAAATTCTCTTCCTCAACATCATCTATTGGGAGGGACCTATACATATTAGACTTTTGGACAATCCTGCCAACTTTAGTCTAATATGTATTTGGGCTTTTAGGTTTGGGAGAAAAAGGGGAAAAACTATTATTTCATGTGATACATTTACACTATTATGTTTTATACGTCTTGGTTTGTATCACAGTGTAACACAGGATAAGATTAAGTCATTAAAGCAGGGATATCAAAGTCAAACACACAGAGGGCCAAAATGAAAAAATTGGACAAAGTCACGGGCCAACCAGTATACAGTATAATGGCTCCCACAAAGTCCTCCATACAGTATTATGGGCACCACCTAGTCCTCCATACAGAATAATGGGTCCCACATAGTCCTCCATACAGAATAATGACCCCACATAGGGGTGGTGCTTCTGGTGTCGCAGGCCAAATAAAACCACCTTGCGGGCCAGATTTGACCCACGGGCCAGAGTTTGACATTTATGTATTAAAGTGAATCTGTTACCAGAAAAAAAGCTATTAACCAGCAGATATGGGGTTAGTCTACAGGTTAATAGCATTATTAACCTGCCCGGCACCTGCACTTAGCCGAATACTGTGGGGAGAAAATTAACTTTACTCCCGCTGGCAGCGTTCTGGTTTCGGTTACGTGGGTGGTGTTGGCGTGGGTTCAGTCGCTGCTCTGAGAGGAGGCTGTAACAGCACCCCCGATCCTGACTGACACGAACTTAGTGTTGGAGCCGGCTGTCAGTCAGGGCCGGGGGCGCAATGACAGCCGGCGCTCTTTATACTCAGAGTGGTGACTGAACCAGCGCTTGAACCACCCTAGTGACTAAAACGCGAACTCTGGCGAAGGAATAAAGTTCATTTTCTCCCCGCAGTGTTTGGCTAATTACGGATGCTGGGCGGGTTAATAACGCTTTTAACTTGTAGATTAACCTCATATCTGCAGGTTATTAGCTTTTTTTTCTGTTGACAGGTTCCTTTTAAGTGTTTCCATCCAACAGTTTGACCACCTTACTTGATCCCTTTTTCAGTAATCACAGCAGGGATTCCCCCATTTTTCTCAGTAGTAGCACCCTGTGGCAGTAATTGGGCAGCCTTCTGAATTAGTGTGTGGAAGTACATAGCAACTTAAAACATGGGCTCTACTCATGATGGTCACTTTTGTAGTCACCATAGCTACCTGGTAAACGTGTTGTTTTGATCTCTGCCTGAAATCATGATGACTAACATTAATGCTATTATAATAGCTATGTTCATGAGCGCCTCATTCACATGCCATTTTTCCACATACGTGTTCTATCTGTGTTATTCACAGAATTCAAGCCCATGATAGGTCATGGGGCTAGTCACATGTCCATGTTTATCTGCGGACCGAGTGTTTGCAAAATATCACAGAGACATTTCCGCTTTTGCTCCAAGTCACAGATCAAAATGACTCATATAAGTCTTTAGGTCAGTGAAAATTACGGACAGTGCATTGATGCCATCCGTATGCAATCTGTGTGTTGGGCATTTGTAACATTGTGATGAGTAGGAAAAACTTTGCAATTTTTCCTGATTGAGCTCTTCCGGTCTTGTCTGTTTTTACTGTCACTCAGTCACAGTGAGGTTCTGCCCATTCACCTCTCAGGTCCTGCCAGCAGTTCACCACATTAACTGAACCCCTTTCTCCTCCCTTTTCCTCCCTTTCACTGTGCTGGAACTTTCTTGATAAAATCTGTGCCTGTAGAATGTGGAGCGTAATTTGGTTTCAGGTTTATGTGCCTATTCGGTATCTGTAAGTCAGGCCAAGTTACACTTTTATCATATTTTTATGGTGTCTGTTATTTAGTTAAATATGGGGCTACATGAAAATAGAAAGACTAATTTAATAGTGACGTCCAGGACTAGGAAGTATCTAGCCTAAATCAAAATTTTACCTTTTAAAGGATATCCAACTAAAAGTCCACTACAGGTGTCACCTAAGGGCAGAAAGGGGGAAGGTTGAAGCCCCTAATGAAGAGATCTGTTGTCACTTTCAGATTTGGTACTGCTTTTATATTATACTATGGGTCTGTGAAAAACACATACAGCACATGGATGGCATTAGTGTACAACCCATGTTTAACATTGCAAAGAATAGGAGAAGCTTTGTAATTTATTTCTTTGTCATACAAGAAAAACACTGACACTGAGGGTAAAATCAGACACATGGATGACACACTGATGGAAAACACTGATGGAAAACACTGATGACACACTGATGGTAAAGCGGATACACGGATGGAAAACACTGATGGTAAAGACGGACACACTGGTGATAAACACTGATGATACACTGATGGTAAAGACGGACACACTGATGGAAAACACTGATGACACACTGATGGTAAAGATGGACACACTGATGATAAACACTGATGATACACTGATGGTAAAGATGGACACACTGATGATAAACACTGATGATACACTGATGGTAAAGACGGACACACTGATGGAAAACACTGATGATACACTGATGGTAAAGATGGACAGACTGATGATAAACACTGATGATACACTGATGGTAAAGACGGACACACTGATGGAAAACACTGATGATACACTGATGGTAAAGATGGACACACTGATGATAAACACTGATGATACACTGATGGTAAAGATGGACACACTGATGATAAACATTGATGATATACTGATGGTAAACACTGATGATACACTGATGGTAACGATTGACTCACTGATGACACCGGTACCGTTTTTTCACTTACATGTTTTATACAGACGTGTGAAGGAGGCCTTATCCTGTGCTCAGTGGAGGACAACATATACGGTTGAAACCTGAAGTTTACATACACTATATAAAAGACACCTATGCATGTTTTTCTCAATATCTGACATGAAATCAGAATAAACCTTTCCCATTTTAGATCAATTAGGATTACCATAATTTTTGATATTTGCCAAATGCCAGAATAATGAGAGCGAGAGAATGTTTTAAGGCATTTTTATTACTTACTGCAAAGTCAAAAGTTTCATACACTAAGATTACTATGTCTTTAAACAATTCTGGACTGCCCATATAATGATGTCATGTGTTTGGAAGCTTCAGATAGGTTTTTTGGCAACATCTGAGTTAATTAGAGACACATCTGTGGATGTATGTTAATGCACACCTGAAACACACTGCTTCTTTGTATAGCATCATGGGAAAGTCTAAAGAAATCAGCCAAGATGTAAGGAAGAGAATTGTGGACTTGCACGAGTCTGGCTCATCCTTGGGTACAATTTCAAGATACCTGAACGTGTCTCGTTCATCTGTACAAACAATTATACGCAAGTACAAACCAGATAGGAATGTCCAGCCATCATACCGCTCAGGAAGGAGACGGGTTCTGTGTCCCAAAGATGAACGTGCTTTGGTCCAACATGTACATATCAACCCAAGGACAAAAGCCAAAGACGTTGTGAAGATGATGTCGGAAGCTGGTAAGATTGTGTCAATATTCACAGTGAAACAAGTACTGTATCAACATGGGCTGAAAGGCCACTCTGCCAGGAAGAAGCCATTACTCCAAAATAAACATAAAAAAGCCAGATTAATGTTTGCAAATGCACACAGGAACAAAGATCTTAATTTTTGGAGACATGTCCTGTGGTCTGATGAAATTAAAATTGAACTTTTTGGGCATAATGACCATTGTTACGTTTGGAGGAAAAAGGGAGAATCTTGAAAGTCTAAGAACACCATCCCAACTGTGAAACACAGGGGTGGCAGCATCATGTTGTGAGGTTGTTTTGCTGCAGAAGGGACTGGTGCACTTCACAAAATCGATGGCATCATGAGAAAAGAAGATTATGTGGCAATACTGAAGCAACATCTCAAGACATCAGCCAGGAAGTTAAAGCTTGGGCGGAAATGTGTCTTCCAAATGGACAATGATCCGAAGCATACTGCCAAAATGTTACAAAGTGGCTTAAGGATAACAAAGTCAATGTTATGGAGTGGCCATCACAAAGCACTGATCTCAATCCTATTGAAAATTTATGGGCAAAGCTGAAAAGACAGGTGCGAGCAAGGAGACCTACAAACCTGGATCAGTTACACCAGTTTTGTCAGGAGGAATGGGCCCAAATTCCGACCAACTATTATGAGAAGCTTGTGGAAGGATATCCCAAACGTTTGACCCAAGTCATTCAGTTTAAGGACAATGGTACCAAATACTAATGAAATGTATGTCAACTTTTGGTCTGTACTGTATGTAAACTTTTGACTTTGCAGTAAGTAATAAAATGCCTTAAAATATTCTCTCTCATTATTCTGGCATTTGGCAAATATTAAAAATTATGGTAATCCTAATTGACCGAAAATGAGAAAGGTTTATTCTGATTTCATGTCCGATATTGAGAAAAACATGCATATGTATCTTTTTATACAGTGCATGTAAACTTCTGGTTTCAACTGTAGGTGGCGTATACTGCCTCCACAAGATTTGTCAGTTGAATACCTTTCATTATTTGGCTGTTTTTGCATCAATATTTTACATTTTCTCCATTCATAAAGTATACATTGTTGCTTGTATTAATTGTTACAATTCTTTTGGTTTTGTTTGGCCCAGACAGTGTCTTAGCTCCATTACACTATCAGACATGTAACCTTAATTGTAATTGTGTAATTTGCATTTAAGCTACCACAATGCAGTTCTCTGCAGCATCCTGAATTTACCTCTTTAAGTAGCCATTTTAAGGGGTTGTCTTATCTGCATCTGCATAAATAGTAAAAATTGCAAAGTCTTTGATAAAACATGCAACTATGCAATTCACTTGTTTTTAAAAATCCACCAAGTTCTCAAGAACTGAAGGACTTTTAATTTTATTGTCTTCTGTTCATTACCTGTCTTGTCAGTTGTGGTTGGTTTTCTAGGCAAAGAGCACAGTGCTTACAAGCTCATTGCTATTAAGCTTGCAAGCACAGCTTTGATTTTGACCAACTACTAGATGAGTGGTTCTGCAAATGGCATAAGTTCATCCCTCCTCCAGAAGTAGTTTCTTCTCACCCGATTTTTGAAATGCAGTCTAGAACAAGTATCCAAGGGGTAATGTTTCTCCTTGCGGAGAGTGACATTTTAAGCATGTCAAAGTGAGGAGACTTTTAAAGCCACAATGCTCCTCTGGGAAATATGCAAATTGTCTCTTCAGAGAGGAAGAGAACTAGAACTCTAGTGCCACCTAGTGGAAGTAGCAATCCTAAAAGTCAATAGGGACCCTTTAATGAGTCTTGTCACATGACTTAGGATAAAAGCCAGAACCAGATCCTAAGTCATGTGACAAGACTCATTAAAGGATCACTATTGACTTTTAGAGTTCTGAAGAGACAATTTGCATATTTCCCAGAGGAGCATTGCGGCTTAACATTTCACTCTCCGCAAGGAGAAATGTTACCCCTTGGATACCGGTCTGATGCTTCTCATCCAGCTAAACCAGAACTCACACTTTGCACTGATGAGGGGCAGTACCCCAAAACACAGTGTCTGCAAATTGAGTTTCTGGTTCTGACTTATATCCTAAGTCATGTGACAAGACTCGTTAAAGGGTCACTACTGACTTTTAGAATTGCTACTTCCTGTAGGTGGCACTACAGTTCTAGTTCTCTTCCTCTCTGAAGAGACAATTTGCGTCTAGAACAAGGGCACATAAGTCTAAAAAAAAATTAGGTAAGAAACATTTCTTTTCTAGTAAGGATGGGCACTTAACTTCAGCATTCTTTACTACATGCATGACAATATCTGATGATCCCTCAAGCTATGATGGCTTCAGTATTTTCACCATACATATTTTTTGGCCTGTCCTAATTTAAAATCACATGCAAAATGCAATGCCACATGACGGACATTTCATTGGTACAACACCTGTATTAGTGAAGTGCATGCACTGGTTGGCCCTCTATTACTTCCTCAGTATACAGTAGTACAGCACAGCTTGTTCTTTACTGTTCCTTATCTGTACCAGGATCAGATGATGCTTTGTACACCAGGTGATGGCAGCTCTATTTTTTTACTGGTACAATTTGTGTAATGTACTGTCCTCAACATAGAAATGATTTACAGCTTCTAGCTGATTTTTCTGACTTTTATATTTCTAGGAATATGCTTCATCTGTAATCATTTTCTACTTTTTTTTATTCGTGACTATTCAGTCAGAAGCCCATAATGATATATACAAGTCACTGTCTACAGGTGATGATGGCAGATTTTTGGCTTGCATCCACTTGGGCAGAGCTGTGATCAGTAACTATAGTTTAGCTATAGAGAGTCTGTGGTGATGAAACCCACCATCTGCCTCACCATTGGTTCAGACAGCAGCTCTTTCCCTCTTCTCTGTAGCTCTGCCTTCTCTGTAGATTCAGGGTATGCTCACACAACTGTATTTTTAGTCCGAATGCTGTCCATAAAAAAACTGAAAGCACTCAGCTGTAAGTTCACACATGGTACACAAAATCGTCTCAACCAGAAAAAAAGGACTATATTTAATCTGTCTGTATACAATCCATATGAGAATACATTTTGTGGATGAAAAACAGATAATTTTGTATACGCTTGCATGAATTTAGCCTGTGTACTAGTCTATCCCAGGCTAAGGGCTAAGTGCTCGTTCAGACGTCACTGATTTTTCTTGTACACTAAAAATGGTTCAAGTTTCATCAGTGGTTTTGATCTCTTTCATCAGTATTTGATCAGTCAGTTTTTACCATCAGAGTTTCAACAGTTTTTCTCGTATGAAAAAAATGATGGTGGTTTCTCAAACCTCTCCTATTAAACAGTCCAACAGCACATGGATGGCATCCGAGATCAAAATTGGACACGTCCTTATGATTTTGTGAGGACCACTCACATAAATACATGGATGTGTGAACAGGCCCTATAGTCTATGACAGGTACGAGTTCTATCCGTGAAAAACATCTATAGAGTATGTGAAAAACTTACATCTGAATGAGGCTGATCAGAAAGTCAGCGCATGTATAGCTGATTTATATTATAGATCATAGAATCATAGAATGGTAGAGTTGGAGAGGACCTCCTGGGTCATCTGGTCCAACCCCCTGCTCAAAGCAGGATTCACTAAATCATCTCAGACTGATGTCTGTCCAGCCTCTGTTTGAAGACGTCCATTGAAGGGGAACTCACCACCTCTCGTGGCAGCCTGTTCCACTCATTGATCACCCTAACTGTCAAAAAGTTTTTTCTAATATCTAATCTGTGTCTCCTCCCATTCAGTTTCATCCCATTGCTTCTAGTCTTTCCTTGTGCAAATGAGAATAAAGATGATCCTTCTACAATGTGACAGCCCTTGAGATATTTGTAGACAGCTATTAAGTCTCCTCTCAGTCTTCTTTTTTGCAAGCTAAACATTCCCAAATCCTGTAACCGTTCCTCATAGGACATGGTTTGCAGACCGGTCACCATTCTGGTCGCTCTTCTCTGAACTTGCTCCAGTTTGTCGATGTCTTTTTTAAAATGTGGTGCCCAAAACTGGACGCAGTATTCCAGATGAGGTCTGACCAAAGAGGAGTAAAGTCCGATAATGACTTCACGTGATCTAGACTGTATGCTTCTGTTAATACATCCCAGAATTGTATTTGCCTTTTTTGCTGCTGCATCACACTGTTGACTCATGTTCAGTCTATGATCTATTAGTATACCTAAGTCTTTTTCACATGTACTATTGCTTAGCTCTATTCCTCCCAGTTTGTATATGCTTTTTTCATTTTTATTGCCCAGATGTAGTACTTTGCATTTTTCCCTGTTAAAAACCATTCTGTTGGTTACAGCCCTCTGCTCCAGTTTATTTAGGTCTTTTTGAATCCTCTCTCTCTCTTCTCTAGTATTAGCTATCCCTCCTAGCTTTGTGTCATCAGCAAATTTAATCAGTTTACCCTCAATTCCTTCATCTAAATCATTGATAAAGATTTTGAACAATACAGGTCCCAGGACAGAGCCCTGTGGTACCCCACTTGAGACATTCATCCAACTGGATGTGAAGCCATTTACGACCACTCTTTGAGTCCGATCACTAAGCCAGTTATGAATCCACCTAACAGTTGCCTTGTCCATTCCATACTTGGTAATTTTTTCAATAAGGATGGTGTGAGATACTTTGTCAAATGCTTTGCTGAAGTCAAGATATACTATATCTACAGCATTTCCCTGATCCACCCAGTCAATGATTCTGTCATAGAAGGAAATTAAGTTAGTCTGACATGACTTGTTAGTTACAAACCCATGCTGACTCTGGTTAATCACTTCATTCTTATCCAGGTACTTACATACATGTTGTTTAATAATTTGTTCAAAGATCTTTCCTGGTATAGAAGTCAGACTCACCGGCCTATAGTTCCCTGGGTCCACCTTCTTCCCCGTTTTGAAGATAGGAACAACATTTGCTCTTCTCCAGTCTTCTGGGACTTGTCCTGTTCTCCAAGAATTTTCAAAGATTATGGAGAGTGGTTCTAAAATTTCTTCTACGATCTCCTTCAGTACTCTGGGGTGTAATTCATCTGGACCTGGAGACTTGAACTCATTTATGTTAGCTAAATATTCCCTCACAATCTCTCTGTTTACAGATAACTTGGATTTTTCTATTCCTTTAATAGGATAGTGAAGATCAGTTGATGTTACATTTTCTTTCTGAGAGAAAACAGATGCAAAATAGGAATTAAAAAGTTCGGCCTTCTCAACATCCTTTCTTACCATTCCACCATTTTCATCCTGTAAAAATCCTATAGCATCTTTGACTTTTCTTTTACTTTTGACATACCCCCAAAATTCTTTTTTATTGCTTTTGACATCTCTTGCAAGCTCATTGTCAGCTTTAGCTAACCTGATACATGCCCTGCAGGATCTGCAGACTGCATTATAATCTTCTTTAGATATGCCTCCCTCTTTCCATTTGATAAACATTTCTTTCTTTCTTTTTAGCATGTGTTTAAGTTCTGTGTTCATCCATCCTGGTTTCCTTAATGCTTCCCATTCTTCCTACTTTTCGGGATTGTTAACGATTGTGCTTTGAGAATCTCATTTTTAAAAATTTCCCATCCTTCCTGGACATTTTTTGTCCTTAAGGACATCCAGCCATTGGATCCCTCCTATTCTCTTTCTGAGTCGCTTAAAATCTGCCTTTCTTAATTCTAACCTTGAAGTTTGAGTCTTCACATGTCTTCCTCCTCTAGTTATCCAAAATTCTATAATAGCATGATCGCTGCCTTCTAGGGTTCCAGACACTTTTACCTCCTCAACCATTTCCTCCCTGTTTATAAAGATTAGATCCAAAGTAGCAGATCCCCTTGTTTTCTCCCCTACCTTTTGGAAGATAAAGTTGTCAGCAAGAGAGGATAATAATTTGCTTGACCTGTTAGCTTTACTTGAGAGAGATTCCCAACAAATGTCTGGATAGTTGAAATCTCCCATGACCACTACGTCATATTTTTTGGAGAACTTGGTCATTTGATACATAAAGAGTTCATTGAGCAGAATGATTATAAAATACAGATTTTAAACAACCAAGATGAGTACCAGGTATTTGCTACACATGACCTGAGGAGAAAGCGTGTTGATGAGAAGGGGGTCCTAGAGGGTTTCTTTAAAGAGGTTGTCCACTACTTTTACATTGATGACCTATCCTTAGGTTAGGTCATCAATGTCTGATCGGCCGGGATCCGACACCCAACACTCCTGCCAATCAGCTGTTATTCGTGTCTACTTGTAGTGACTTTATAATATAATCGCTGCACTCCCGTTATGTGGTGCTCAAGAAGGGACCGTGCCCTCAATCTGGTAAAAATAACCTTGGCACTCAAGAATATGTTCCAGTAAATGAAAATTTATTGCAGTCCATTACAAATAATGACAAAACGTTTCGGTCACTTAGGACCTTCTTCAGTTGACTGCAGAGAACGCAAAACATTGTAAGTAAATAATATCAAAAAAACTTTTTCACAAAATCATATAAATCCAACATAATGTCAATAAACATCTATGTATCAATAATTGATGGGGATTCAGGAGCAAGGGAAGAGGAAAAGGACCTGAGGGATTCTTACATATGAATAAAGCTATCTCTATCCATTCGTGGTTGTAAGGGGAAAAAAAAGTATGGAGACAGTTACCTACCAGTAAATAGACTGTGGTAGGATTAATGGACAAAAGCAAGTATCTTAAGAGGGTCCATAAAGGACTGCCTGGGAGTGAAAAAATAGTGGAGTGAATTTATAAGTGAAGCCAAAACAGTTAACTTGTAAAGGTAGAAGGCACAAATACCTGGTTCAAGTAGGATAGACACTGATCTGATGGCACCGCGGTATCCACCGCTGGTTATGCTGACCATCTGACTATGGGGGAATCCCTTAAATAGGGGAGGGAATATCAGGACACACCAATCGCTGTTGTGGTTTAAAGGACGCGGTTTTTGCGAAACCGGAAGTGACGTCCTTACTCTACCGGAAGTGACGTTTCAAGATCACGTGTGCGGTCCACGGGAGGTGCGCTTGCGTTCCAAAGTGCAGTAAATGTCTGCGCTGGATCAATGACTGTGAGTAACGGTACAAGAAGGTGCTTAGTGGTTCGGGGATCCAAATGGAGGACAAGGGAAAAGACTCTAGGGATAGACAACATCTGTAAATAAAAAAGAAACAGTCAGGAGGAGGTACAGCATATAGGAGCATCACAATTAATATTATCCATATTTTTATTATTCGATATGATGCTACTTAAATTCTATATATAATCTATAAAAAATATATATAAAAAGGTTGGTGTAACATGAGTTTCCCTATATAGGATAGGAAAATATTAAACAAAAGACAGAAGGTCATAATCCCTATTAAGTCCTTTGGGTGCAAGAGCATCCATCTCGTGGATCCAAAAGGCCTCCCTCTGTTTTAGGAGGCGAATACGGTCACCCCCGCGTCGTGGTGGTGGGACTTGTTCCAACACCTGGTACCTTAATTGAGAGATATTGTGTCCCATGGTGACAAAGTGGTGGGGAATGGGCAGAAGCAGATTCTTGCACCTTATCGTGGATTTATGTTTTGATATTCTATCCCGTATGGGCTGTGTAGTCTCTCCTATATATACCAGTCCACAGGGGCATTTGATAAGGTATATTACAAATGTGCTTTCACAGGTATAATAGCCTTTGATATTGTATTTCTTGCCTGTCTGTGGATGGTATATTATATTGCCTTTAAGGACATTGTTACATTGTCTACATTGTAGACATGGAAAGGTACCCGTCTTGGGATTCTGGAGAAAACATTGTGTGGGTCTCAATTTACTGGTGCCAATGTCGGCCCGGATCAAGGAGTCCTTAAGGTTTTGGGCTCGTTTGAAACAGGACATGAACGGTTTTTGAAAGCTGGTAATGGATGGGTAACCGGTGCGTAGGATATTCCAATGTTTGCGAATAGTTTTATGGAGTATGTAAGTGAAGGGGTGATAAGTATGGATGAATAGAATCCGATCAGATTTATCTGGGCATGCCCTTGTAGGGTCACCTGGTTCGGGCTGTAGGATGGATGCAGGGTATCCTCTCTCTTTAAATTTTGTACCCATCTCCCGTAGTCTCTGTTGACGGATGGTAGGGTCTGAGACTATACGTTCCACCCTCCTGAATTGCGATCTCGGTATCGATTTTTTTATATGTGCCGGATGGTTGCTCGTATAGTGTAGCAGACTGTTTCGGTCTGTCGGTTTAGTGTAGAGATCTGTGGTAAGAAAGCCCTCTCTATCTTTGATAACTACTGTATCTAAAAAGCTCACTTTGTGTGGGTCAGAGGTTAGTGTGAATCCCAAATCTGGCCAGGCCATGTTAAGGTCCGTAAAGAAGGTTACCAGGGTTTCCAAGGGACCATCCCATATGCAAAAAATATCATCTATGAATCTCTTCCAAATGACTGAATGAGATCGGAAGAGAGGGTGAGTATATACAATTGAGCTTTCAAAGGCTGACATGTAACAGTTAGCGAAAGGGGGCGCTACGTTAGACCCCATCGCGGTACCCTTTATCTGTAAATAGTATCTGTCCTGAAATAGGAAGTAATTTTTGGTGAGTACTAAAGTCAATAGGTCTAGGGCCAGTTCAATTATTTGTGGATCCATCTGGGATTCTGCAAGTAAGGTCTTAACCGAGTGAAGTCCCCGGTCGTGCGGTATTGAAGTGTACAGGTTTTTTACATCAAGGGACACCGGTAACGCAGTGGGGGCGACCTGTTTTAGGTCTGTCAAAGTTTTAAGGAATGAACCCGTGTCCAACAGGAATGATGGGCTCTTCTGTATCAGTGGTGTGATGATCTTCTCTAGAAATATTGATAGAGGGGAGAGTACCGAATCGGTCGAGGCCACGATAGGACGACCAGGGGGTTCAGTGAGATTTTTATGTATTTTCGGTAGAACGTAAAAGACAGGCGTAATTGGATGTGTTTTGATGAGAAACTCGCCAGTTTTCGCATCTATTGTCCCTGCCGTCATGTGTCTATTAATAGTAGTCCGTATCAGATTACTGAATTGGGAAGTGGGATCCTGGGATAGTTGTCGGTAGGTGGTGGTGTCGCTAAGTTGGCGTTCTATTTCCTTGATATATTTGACTCTATCCATAACGACTATGGCACCCCCCTTGTCTGCAGGTTTGATGATAAGGTCATTATCATCCCTGAGGCTGGTTAAAGCCTGTTGATCCAGGGCGGACAGGTTAGGTTCATAATGGAGTTTCCCCTTGTCCACCCTCGATCGTAGTTCACGGAAAGCTGTGTCCACGAAACCAATGAAAGTTTCCAGAGCATGGGAACCATGGGGTGGCCTATATGTACTCTTGTTAAATAGACCCAGGCTCCTTGCTGTGATTGCTACATCTTGATTGGTGACAGGAGGAACTACAACGTCATTAGGGGGTGAAGGAATCTTAGCAAGGTGTACCTTTAATCTTAAAGAACGATAGAAGCGTTGCAGCTCCATATCGAGTTTGAAGGTATTATACCTTCCTCTTGGACAAAAGGAAAGGCCCTTTTGTAATATAGACAACTGAGCTATACTAAGAGTCTTTGAGGAAATATTTACCACCAAGGGTGCTGCGTCTGTGACCGAGTTATCCTGTTGAATTCCACATTTCCTCTGGTGCTGGCCGCCTCTCCTCGTCTTCTTCTTCGTGGGTATCTCCGCTGTTGCCCTAAAAAATGATGGGAAGAGGTGGTAAAATGGTCCCTCCTCTCTGGTTCCGAGCCAGAAGAGGACATTTCTGTGGATGAGCGGGTAAATCTTTGGAAATTTCCACCCTGATGTTGTTTTTCTTGCCATTTATATACTCTTTTTAACTCGTAATCTTCTGTGTCTCGTTGGAATTTGTTTCTCTTTCTAGATTCTGTGTCCCTCCTGTGTTGATCAATGTTATTTTGGATTTTAGCTTTTAAAGCGGTCCACTCATCTGGACTCGCTGAAGAAATCAGCTGGGTTTCAATGTTGCCAATAAGTTCTTTTGTAGATGTTATAGCTTTATGGAGTGAGTCGACGGTCAAAACCATTAAATCAAAAGAGCATTTGTTAAGGATTTGTTCAAATTTGTTACAATAGTCGGGTATATCGGCAAAGAGAGTGGGTCTCAACGGAACCCTGAGGCCCCTGGGAATCCTTTGTACCCTCAAATATTCAGTCAGGGTTGTGCAGTGCAGTTCTAGGTTGACTAGATGGCGGTGTTCTTTCTCCAAGTTCCGTCCCCTTATCTCACCTGGAGGAACTCTCAGGAAATCACTTGATACACAGGTTTGGGCCAAAATAGAGGTAGCTTCATCCTCATTGTAGGAAAATGTGGACGAGGACATCTCCCCATAGGGTGCAAGCGGACCGGTAATCGTAAATTTATAATATAATCGCTGCACTCCCGTTATGTGGTGCTCAAGAAGGCACCGTGCCCTCAATCTGGTAAAAATAACCTTGGCACTCAAGAATATGTTCCAGGGGCCTCAGGGTTCCGTTGAGACCCACTCTCTTTGCCGATATACCCGACTATTGTAACAAATTTGAACAAATCCTTAACAAATGCTCTTTTGATTTAATGGTTTTGACCGTCGACTCACTCCATAAAGCTATAACATCTACAAAAGAACTTATTGGCAACATTGAAACCCAGCTGATTTCTTCAGCGAGTCCAGATGAGTGGACCGCTTTAAAAGCTAAAATCCAAAATAACATTGATCAACACAGGAGGGACACAGAATCTAGAAAGAGAAACAAATTCCAACGAGACACAGAAGATTACGAGTTAAAAAGAGTATATAAATGGCAAGAAAAACAACATCAGGGTGGAAATTTCCAAAGATTTACCCGCTCATCCACAGAAATGTCCTCTTCTGGCTTGGAACCAGAGAGGAGGGACCATTTTACCACCTCTTCCCATCATTTTTTAGGGCAACAGCGGAGATACCCACGAAGAAGAAGACGAGGAGAGGCGGCCAGCACCAGAGGAAATGTGGAATTCAACAGGATAACTCGGTCACAGACGCAGCACCCTTGGTGGTAAATATTTCCTCAAAGACTCTTAGTATAGCTCAGTTGTCTATATTACAAAAGGGCCTTTCCTTTTGTCTGAGAGGAAGGTATAATACCTTCAAACTCGATATGGAGCTGCAACGCTTCTATCGTTCTTTAAGATTAAAGGTACACCTTGCTAAGATTCCTTCACCCCCTAATGACGTTGTAGTTCCTTCTGTCACCAATCAAGATGTAGCAATCACGGCAAGGAGCCTGGGTCTATTTAACAAGAGTACATATAGGCCACCCCATGGTTCCCATGCTCTGGAAACTTTCATTGGTTTCGTGGACACAGCTTTCCGTGAACTACGATCGAGGGTGGACAAGGGGAAACTCCATTATGAACCTAACCTGTCCTCCCTGGATCAACAGGCTTTAACCAGCCTCAGGGATGATAAGGACCTTATCATCAAACCTGCAGACAAGGGGGGTGCCATAGTCGTTATGGATAGAGTCAAATATATCAAGGAAATAGAACGCCAACTTAGCGACACCACCACCTACCGCCAACTATCCCAGGATCCCACTTCCCAGTTCAGTAATCTGATACGGACTACTATTAATAGACACATGACGGCAGGGACAATAGATGCGAAAACTGGCGAGTTTCTCATCAAAACACATCCAATTACGCCTGTCTTTTACGTTCTACCGAAAATACATAAAAATCTCACTGAACCCCCTGGTCGTCCTATCGTGGCCTCGACCGATTCGGTACTCTCCCCTCTATCAATATTTCTAGAGAAGATCATCACACCACTGATACAGAAGAGCCCATCATTCCTGTTGGACACGGGTTCATTCCTTAAAACTTTGACAGACCTAAAACAGGTCCCCCCCACTGCGTTACTGGTGTCCCGTGATGTAAAAAACCTGTACACTTCAATACCGCACGACCGGGGACTTCACTCGGTTAAGACCTTACTTGCAGAATCCCAGATGGATCCACAAATAATTGAACTGGCCCTAGACCTATTGACTTTAGTACTCACCAAAAATTACTTCCTATTTCAGGACAGATACTATTTACAGATAAAGGGTACCGCGATGGGGTCTAACGTAGTGCCCCCTTTCGCTAACTGTTACATGTCAGCCTTTGAAAGCTCAATTGTATATACTCACCCTCTCTTCCGATCTCATTCAGTCATTTGGAAGAGATTCATAGATGATATTTTTTGCATATGGGATGGTCCCTTGGAAACCCTGGTAACCTTCTTTACGGATCTTAACATGGCCTGGCCAGATTTGGGATTCACACTAACCTCTGACCCACACAAAGTGAGCTTTTTAGATACAGTAGTTATCAAAGATAGAGAGGGCTTTCTTACCACAGATCTCTACACTAAACCGACAGACCGAAACAGTCTGCTACACTATACGAGCAACCATCCGGCACATATAAAAAAATCGATACCGAGATCGCAATTCAGGAGGGTGGAACGTATAGTCTCAGACCCTACCATCCGTCAACAGAGACTACGGGAGATGGGTACAAAATTTAAAGAGAGAGGATACCCTGCATCCATCCTACAGCCCGAACCAGGTGACCCTACAAGGGCACGCCCAGATAAATCTGATCGGATTCCATTCATCCATACTTATCACCCCTTCACTTACATACTCCATAAAACTATTCGCAAACATTGGAATATCCTACGCACCGGTTACCCATCCATTACCAGCTTTCAAAAACCGTTCATGCCCTGTTTCAAACGAGCCCAAAACCTTAAGGACTCCTTGATCCGGGCCGACATTGGCACCAGTAAATCGAGACCCACACAACGTTTTCTCCAGAATCCCAAGACGGGTACCTTTCCATGTCTACAATGTAGACAATGTAACAATGTCCTTAAAGGCAATATAATATACCATCCACAGACAGGCAAGAAATACAATATCAAAGGCTATTATACCTGTGAAAGCACATTTGT
The DNA here is from genome assembly GCF_046119375.1 of Phyllobates terribilis. Taxonomy (NCBI): domain Eukaryota; kingdom Metazoa; phylum Chordata; class Amphibia; order Anura; family Dendrobatidae; genus Phyllobates; species Phyllobates terribilis. Next base: position 529,230,655 of record NW_027362762.1, on the reverse strand, counting down.
AATATACCTTATCAAATGCCCCTGTGGACTGGTATATATAGGAGAGACTACACAGCCCATACGGGATAGAATATCAAAACATAAATCCACAATAAGGTGCAAGAATCTGCTTCTGCCCATTCCCCACCACTTTGTCACCATGGGACACAATATCTCTCAATTAAGGTACCAGGTGTTGGAACAAGTCCCACCACCACGACGCGGGGGTGACCGTATTCGCCTCCTAAAACAGAGGGAGGCCTTTTGGATCCACGAGATGGATGCTCTTGCACCCAAAGGACTTAATAGGGATTATGACCTTCTGTCTTTTGTTTAATATTTTCCTATCCTATATAGGGAAACTCATGTTACACCAACCTTTTTATATATATTTTTTATAGATTATATATAGAATTTAAGTAGCATCATATCGAATAATAAAAATATGGATAATATTAATTGTGATGCTCCTATATGCTGTACCTCCTCCTGACTGTTTCTTTTTTATTTACAGATGTTGTCTATCCCTAGAGTCTTTTCCCTTGTCCTCCATTGGGATCCCCGAACCACTAAGCACCTTCTTGTACCGTTACTCACAGTCATTGATCCAGCGCAGACATTTCCTGCACTTTGGAACGCAAGCGCACCTCCCGTGGACCGCACACGTGATCTTGAAACGTCACTTCCGGTAGAGTAAGGACGTCACTTCCGGTTTCGCGAAAACCGCGTCCTTTAAACCACAACAGCGATTGGTGTGTCCTGCTATTCCCTCCCCTATTTAAGGGATTCCCCCATAGTCAGATGGTCAGCATAACCAGCGGTGGATACCGCGGTGCCATCAGATCAGTGTCTATCCTACTTGAACCAGGTATTTGTGCCTTCTACCTTTACAAGTTAACTGTTTTGGCTTCACTTATAAATTCACTCCACTATTTTTTCACTCCCAGGCAGTCCTTTATGGACCCTCTTAAGATACTTGCTTTTGTCCATTAATCCTACCACAGTCTATTTACTGGTAGGTAACTGTCTCCATACTTTTTTTCACCTTACAACCACGAATGGATAGAGATAGCTTTATTCACATGTAAGAATCCCTCAGGTCCTTTTCCTCTTCCCTTGCTCCTGAATCCCCATCAATTATTGATACATAGATGTTTATTGACATTATGTTGGATTTATATGATTTTGTGAAAAAGTTTTTTTGATATTATTTACTTACAATGTTTTGCGTTCTCTGCAGTCAACTGAAGAAGGTCCTAAGTGACCGAAACGTTTTGTCATTATTTGTAATGGACTGCAATAAATTTTCATTTACTGGAACATATTCTTGAGTGCCAAGGTTATTTTTACTTGTAGTGACTGCCACAGGGTACTGCACATCCATCTTCTATTCAAATCAATAGGAGGCGGAAGTGTAGTACCCCACAGTGGTCACTACAAGTAGACAGAGCAGCTTGGCAAGTGAGTACTTCCGACCGCCACCGATAACTGCTGATCGGCAGGGGGTGCCGGGTGTCGGACCCTGGCCAATCAGATATTGATGACCTAACCTAAGGATAGGTCATCAATGTAAAAGTAGTGGACAACTTCTTTAACCTACATTTTTTCTTATCTTGGGATGACAATTTGTAGCTTTAGTGTCTACTATACTAAATAACTTTCGAATAGTTAAAAGTGTACCTGTATTTTCAGGTAACTGTTCAGAAAAATCTGTCATATGTGCCTCAGCCCCAGCCAGATGCCCCGGCCTCATCCCCAGCCAGAGGCTCCGGCCTCAGCCTTGGCCCCAGCACCAGCCAGAGGCCTCAACCCAAGCCCCAGCCAGAGGCCTCGGCCCCAGCCACAGCCAGAGTCCCAGGACACAACCCCAGCCAGAGGCCCCCGGCCTTGGCCCCAGCCCCAGCCAGAGGCCCCGGCCTCAGCCCCAGCCAGAGGCCCAGGCCTCAGCCCCAGCCAGAGGCCTTCTCCCAGGAACCAGCCAGGCTAAGGGCCCCAGCCAGGCACAGACCCCGGCCCGGCACTGGCTTGACAGCATCTGACCTCTTCTGCAGCAGCTGCCGACTTCCTAAGAGATCCTGCCTCCTGTGACCCTCGCTCCTTTACCCCCCAGGTAAGATACCGTACCTATTCATACTATAAGATGGACCCCCATCTTATAAAAAATATATTTTTTCTATTTTTCACCCCAAAATTTGGGGTGCATTTTATGGTCCGGTGCGTCTTATAGTCCGAAAAATACGGTAGATGTTACTTGATAAAAATCGCATTGTCCATGCATGACACTTGTCCTACTTTTCAGGAACAACATTGGAGCAATTTTATTTACGCTGATGAGTGTGAGCCCTAAAGGGGATATCCAAGACTTTGTAAAAAATAAAAATGTGCCTAAGCACTAACAGGCAGGTGGTTGCGACTTACCTGCCTGTTGTGTCCGGCGCCATTCTCCGCCGACACAGAGCGGTCACTGACTGCTCTTGCCGGCAGTTCAGCTGCTCTCTGTCAACAGAGCAGCTCCTCCTCTCCCTGGCTTCTCTGCTGACAGGGTGGGACTGCTGACGTCATGCTTATTGACAACCGGCTCCCCCAGTTAGGCAGCAAGGCTGTGAATCAGCATGATGTCGGCAGTCCCGTCCTATCAACAGAACAGAGTGGAAAAGAAACCGCTGCTTTGTCGAAGTCGCTGAATTGCCGGCAGGTGCGGTCAGTGACCGATCTGTGCCGGCAGAGAATGGTGACGGGCACAACAGGCAGGTAAGTCACAACCACCTGCCTGTTAGTGCTTAGGGACATTTTTTTGTACAAAGTCCCAGATGTCCCCTTTAATGTAGCTGAATTTAGCCAAATAGACTGGGAGAAAAGGGGTTGGCAAGCCACTTGCATGCAATTCTTTTTTACAGTAATAAAAACAAATCCCCTAATAAAGAGATTTTCAAAGTTTCATAAATTTCCATGCAGTACAAAATTGTTAAAAAAATGAAAATTTCCTTACTTTTAAAGTAAGTAAATGCTTTGTGCACCAGAGACATCTAACCACTAATTCAGTGCGAGATAAATTATGTGCTTAGCCTGCTCTTACCTGTATCCATTGAATTATATGCTTTGTTTTTTTGCCACCATCTACCCTTGTGTATACCACCATCTATCAGCATATCAAATGTAGAATGGAATTGTGAGTCTCTTCAAATATAGCACATTAGTCTTTGTTCATATAGTCATGGCCGAAGAGTTGGCACCCTTGAAATTGTTCCAGAAAATGAAGTATTTCTCACAAAAATTATTGCAATTACACATGTTTTGTTATACACACGTTTGGTTTGTTTCCTTTGTGTTTATTGGAACAACACAAAAAACAGAGAAAAAAAGGCAAATTGGACATAATTTCACATAAAACCCCAAAAATATCCCGGACAAAATAGTTGGCACCTTCAACTTAATATTTCGCTGCATAACACTTGGAATACATAACTGCAATCAATCACTTACTATAACCATCAACAAGCTTCTTACACCTTTCAACTGTAATTTTGGATCACGCTTCTTTTGCAAACTACTCCAGGTCTATCATATTTGAAGGGTGCCTTCTCCCAACAGCAATTTTAAGATCTCGCCACTTGTGTTCACTGGGATTTAGATCCGGACTCATTGTTGGTCACTTCAGAACCTTCCAGCACTTTGTTTCCATCCATTTCTGGGTGCTTCTTGAAGTATGTTTGTGATGATAGTCCTGCTGGTAGACCCATGACCTAGGACGCAAACCCAGCTTTCTGTCACTGGGCACTACATTGTGACCCAAAATCCTTTGGTAATCTTCTGATTTCATGATGCCTTGCACACAGTCAAGGTACCCAGTGCCAAAGGCTGCAAAACAACCCCAAAACATCTTTGAACCTCCACCATATTTAACTGTTGGTACTGTTTTCCTTTCTTTGCCTCATTCTGTTTTCAGTAAACAGTATTTATATTTATTTATTTATTTTACTCACTTTTATATCGTCATGATGTGCTTTACCAAAAAGTTCTACCTTGGTCTCATGTGTCCACAAGACACTTCCCCAGAAGGATTTTGACTTACATACATTTTGGCAAAATGCAGTCTTGCTTTTTTATGTCCTGTGTCAGCAATGGAGTCCTCCTGGGTCTCCTGTTATAGCATTTAATTTCATTCAAATGTCGATGGATAGTTCGCGCTGACACCGATTCAACCTGAACATACAGGACAGTTTTAATTTCTTTGGAGCTTGATTGGGGCTGCTTATCCGCCCACTGGCGGACACAGATAGAAAAGGGCCCCTGTGCAAGAACTATATAGGGTCCCTTTGCAGCCCAGGAGCAACAGGTTGCACCAATGATATGTCCGCCCTTGTATCCACCATCCAAACTATACTGTGTTGCAACCTTTCATCAATTTTTCTCTGCCGTCCACATCCAGGGAGATTAGCTACAGTGCCATGTGTTGTAAACTTCTTGATTATGTTGTCCAAAGGAACATCAAGATCTGTTTAGATGTACTTGTAACCTTGAGATAGTTGATATTTTTCAATTATTTTGGTTCTCAAGTCCTCAGACAGTTCTCTTCTCTGCTTTCTTTTCTCTGTGCTTAGTGTGGCACACACAGACACATAATGCAAAGACTGAGTCAATTTTTCCCCTTTTTACCTGGTTTCACGTGTGATTTTCATATTGCCCACACCTGTTACTTGTCCAGTTCATTTTTGGGGTTTTGTGTGAAATTATTTCCAATTGCCTTTTTTTCTCTGTTTTTTTGTGTTGTTCCAATACACACAAAGGAAATAAACATAACATGAGTAACTGCAAAAATTTTCTAGGAGAAATACCTCATTTTCTGGAACAATTTCAAGGGTGCCAACACTTTCAGCCATGACTGTACCTCCACTGGAGCCTCCGTCTTTTTGACATGTTGGCATCTCTATTGTTCTTATCAAAACAATGGACAACTTGGTCCTAATCTGATGACACAGCAGTGATGTGAACAGGGTCTTATTGTTTGAGTTTTGTATCTTACAACTACAACCTCTGGCAAAAATTATGGAATCACCGGGCTCAAAGGATGTTTATTCAGTTGTTTAATGTTGTTGAAAAAAAGCAGATCACAGACATGGGACAAAACTAAAGTAATTTCAAATGGCAACTTTAGGTCTTTAAGAAACACTAAAAGAAATCAAGATTAAAAATGTGGTACTCAGTAAGGGTATTTTTTTCAGACCAAGCAGAGAGAAAAAATTATGGAATCACTCAATTCTGAGGAAAAAATTATGGAATCACCCTGTAAATTTTCATTTCCAAAACTAACACCTGCATCAAATTAGATCTGCCGTTAGTCTGCATCTAAAAAGGAGTGATCACACCTTGGAGAGCTGTTGCACCAAGTGGACTGACATGAATCATGGTTCCAACATGAGAGATGTCAATTGAAACAAAGGAGAGGATTATCAAACTCTTAAAAGAAGGTAAATCATCACGCAATGTTGCAAAAGATGTTGGTTATTCACAGTAAGCTGTGTCTAAAATCTGGACCAAATACAAACAACATGGGAAGGTTGTTAAAGGCAAACATACTGGTAGACTAAGGAAGACATCAAAGCGTCAAGACCGGAAACTTAAAGCAATATGTCTCCAAAACAGGAAATGCACAACAAAACAAATGAGGAACGAATGGGAGGAAACTGGAGTCAATGTCTGTGACCGAACTGTAAGAAACCGCCTAAAGGAAATGGGATTTACATACAGAAAAGCTAAACATAAGCCATCATTAACACCTAAACAGAAAAAAAACAAGGTTACAATGGGCTAAGGAAAAGCAATCGTGGACTGTGGATGACTGGATGAAAGTCATATTCAGTGATGAATCGCAAATCTGCATTGGGCAAGGTGATGATGCTGGAACTTTTGTTTGGTGCCGTTCCAGTGAGATTTATAAAGATGACTGCATGAAGAGAACATGCAAATTTCCACAGTCATTGATGATATGGGGCTGCATGTCAGGTAAAGGCACTGGGAAGATGGCTATCATTACATCTTCAATAAATGCCCAAGTTTACATTGATATTTTGGACAGTTTTCTTTTCCCATCAATTGAAAGGATGTTTGGGGATTATGACATCATTTTTCAAGATAATAATGCATCCTGCCATAGAGCAAAAACTGTGAAAACATTCCTTGAAAGAAGACACATAAGGTCAATGTCATGGCCTGCAAATAGTCCGGATCTCAATCCAATTGAAAATCTTTGGTGGAAGTTGAAGAAAATGGTCCATGACAAGGCTCCAACCTGCAAAGCTGATCTGGCAACAGCAATCAGAGAAAGTTGGAGCCAGATTGATGAAGTGTACTGTTTGTCACTCATTAAGTCCATGCCTCAAAGACTGTAATCTGTTATTAAAGCCAGAGGTGGTACAACAAAATACTAGTGATGTATTGGGGTGTTCTTTTGTGTGTTTGTTTTTCATGATTCCATAATTTTTTCCTCAGAATTGAGTGATTCCATAATTTTTTCCCTCTGCTTGGTCTGAAAAAAATTACCCTTACTGAGTACCACATTTTTAATCTTGATTTCTTTTAGTGTTTCTTAAAGCCCTAAAGTTGCCATTGGAAATGACTTTAGTTTTGTTCCATGTTTGTGATCTGCTTTTTTTCAACAACAATAAACAACTGAATGAACATCCTCCAAGCCCGGTGATTCCATAATTTTTGCCAGGGGTTGTACAGCTGTAAAAAAAGATTAGAGAGGACCTGTCTCCACTACTGAAATGTCTGTTTTTTTGGAATAAATGTATTCACTATAATATGGCATTTCTGGAGCACCATTTTGTAATAATTTTTTGTTATGCTGTTTGTCTGTTATTCCACCTAAATTAGGACTGGACAATTAATTTGAATGGTAAAATTGTTATTAGTCCCATTACCCTTTATGGTGGTGGCTAATTGGTTCTGCAAAGGCCCAGGGAGCAGCAAAATTGGTCATGTTAGGCCGCGGCCCCACTATTAGTATTTGGTCAGTATTCGGTCAGTATTTTTTCTCAGGAGTGGGAGCCAAAACCAGGTGAGGAACAATCAGAGAAAAGGTATAATAGAAACAAGTGCACCAATTCTGCATTTATCACCCACTCCTGGTTTTGTCTCCCACTCCTGAGAAAAAATACTGACCAAATACTGATAATGGGGCCATGGCCTTAGAATGAGGCTAGGACTCATGCTATCTGCTGGTACTGTTTCCTCCTTCGTCTTATTGCTCCCTTGGAAGGAATTCCAATGATGAGGTATACAGCCTACATTGGCTGGATCCCTTACAATGTGCGTGGTTGCTAAAGGTGAAGGAGTGAAGACTACAGTGAATAAGTATAGCAAGTTAAAGGGAACCGGACAGCTTTTCCAGTCCCTCAAACCACCACCATGCATTAAATGGTATTTTTGTACCCTTCCTAATGAGACTACACTCCTGTGAAAAATTAAAGCATCAATATTTCCAAATTCATTTTGAAATGGAAACAGTGGTCTGATTGAAATGAAATTTTGCATGGCTGTAGGCCAGACCCCGAATTTCATGATAAGGAAATTGTTTTGCTGTTCTCAAATCAATTCTAGGGGCTGCAACCTTACTGTCAAGTTCAACCGCCTACGATAAAAACAACTCCTCCGGTGCACCCCTAAACTCAAACCCTCCCCAAAGGGTTGAAAATGGGGCGATAATGATAACATTGGTTGAATAAGTATGCTTTCAAAGGCGCCCAAAAAGGTCTGGAAGCTTGTCAAGAAATCGTAATGTTTATCCCCACATTTTTGTGGCACTACTGATACCCCAACCCTCATTCAACCCCATGAAATTACTTTTTGTAATGGAGGGAAAATTTAGAAACTTGGGTCAAAAGGTGGTGTAAGCCTCCTCTTCATTCTCCCAAAACCCCATTACTGTACGAAAGAAGAAACCACCCCTTGTGATTTTAACCATTGTTACAGGTGTCTGTTGAGTTTTTGTTTTTCCTTACAGATACACCTTAAAAAGAGATGTTAGCCCTTACACGGGGAGGGAGAGGGTTGAAAACCCCTTAGAAGCAATACCTGCTTTCTTGGGGAGTTCTCTTGTTTGTTTGGCCAATATGGCAAGACTAGCATTCAGGTTGTCCTCGTGCATTCACATGAGCATTTAAATGTGAATAAACAATTTACTGTAGTGATCATTTATCAATTTTGTATGCGAATGAAAACTGACAGGATTTTGTTTTGTGCCCATACAGAACTGCAGACTTGAAAACGTTGAAAGGGGTGGTTTCTTCTTTCGTACAGTAATGGGGTTTTAGGTGGATGGAGAGGAGGCCTAGACCACCCTGTGACCTAAGTTTTGACATTTTCTCTCCATTATGAAAAATCATTTTATGGGGTTTAAATTTGGGATCCTTTTTGTGTTTCCCCCCTTAAAAATGAGGGTTGGGGTGCCAGTAGTGCCGCAAAAATGTGGGCCATGCCTTACCTTACTACAACATTATACACCACAATGCATGCTGTGTCCAAAATTCCCTAGCCCCACCTTTTATGAGGAGGGAGGAGTGAAGGGTGTTTTTACCCCTTGGTGGCTTTTGACAGGTAATTTGATGATGCAAATTGGTTAGAATGATCAGTAGATGTGAGGAGATGAACATAATGTTTGCCTCTTTGCATAACACAATGTTTTAAGGGGTAAATTCTAAGGGGTACACATGCAAAACCCCTGAAAATGGGGATAAACATTACAATTTCTTGACAAGCTTCCAGATATTTTTGGGCGCCTTTGAAAGCATACTGATTCAACCAAGTTTATCATTATCGCCCCATTTCCAACTGTTTGGGGAGGGTTTGAGTTTATCGGTGCACCGGAGGGGTAGTTTTTATTGTAGGCGGTTGAACTTGACAGGATCACAAATGATAAGCAGTCGACCATCACTGACGAGATTTTCAAACCAATCCATTCGAGAGTTTCTGAGAAAAGTCGACTTCTTTGGAATTGTTCTAGCCACTTTCCAATTTGGAGTGTTTAGAGAGTTGCAGCCCCTAGAATTGATTTGAAAACAGCATGATGAAACGTATCATGAAATCCGGAGTCTGACCTACAGCCATGCAAAATTTCGTTTCAATCCGACCATTGTATTCATTTCACAATGAATTTGGAAATATTGATGCTTTAATTTTTCACAGGACTGTATTTTAATGTCTTATTGATTACTGCATATGGCAAAAAAACAATTTTACAACTCCAGTCTCGATATACTAATTAGTGAATGGGAGCGTTGTTTTCCCTTGTCTAGCCACCCCGCAAATGTTATCATGCCCCTGTGAGAGTGAGTAACAGGATTTTCAAGAGCGCCGTCTATGTCGGCTCTTTGCAAATCTCTGCCTCCCTGACAATGCGCAGGTAGGTCGGTGTACGCACCCTGGCTTTATTGGCGCACTGTGTATGCCCAAGGAGGCAGCAGTAAATCAAGACTCAGTCAACTGTAAGATTTGCAGAGGTGGCGGTAGTGGCATCACCCCTGCCTCCCTGGGCTTACATAGTGCATTGATGAAGTCCAGGTGCATACACTCGGGTTATTGCACATTGACAGGGAGGCGGAGAGTTGCAAACAGCTGATGGTGACGCCGCTCTTGCAAACCATGTTACACCCCTAGGAGCATGATAACATGATTAGTGAGATGACTAGTCTAGGGAAAACAACGCCCCCCATGGCTAGTTACCCACTAATTAGCATATCGCCAGCACACTTATAACATAGTTTTTTGCCATATGCAGTTGACGCGCCCCTGGGCCTGTGTCGCGCTGCGTTGCGCATGCGGGAGCCTACCCGGAGCCGGATCAGTGGAGGGTTGTAGTCTCGTGGCGGTGACCCGGTCCGTGCCCAGGGAGTCAAACTAGACGGCAGTCTATTAGTAGTAAATAGTTGATGACTACGCCACCCGTTGAGTGCAGCCAGGGAGCTGCTGCTGCAGGGCAGACCGCTGAGGCCGGTGGTAGGATTGTGCAGCGTGATAGTATAACCCCCAACGGGAGGGGTATGGCCTCAGGGCAGCCGACGTGGATGATGGGGGTAGCAGGAACCACTCAGAGACGGTACGGTGTAGTTCAGGGTCTTTACTGGTAACAACGATAGACCCTCCCGGAGTACTTGCTAGCAAACGGGGCCTGGTCAGTCTTTGAGCAGATGGGATCTCCCCTGGCCAGGCGTAGTTGTAGGCCTCACAATCTGACTGTACTCTTCTGGCTACCTTGCTAGAAGCTGATGTAAGTAGCCCACGTCCCTGAGTGTACCGTGTGGTGCTCACCCGTATGGCCGGTGACTCGGGGCCTTCTAATGGCTTCCGCTCCACGATGGCGGTGCTGGTCCCACGCGTGTGACCGTGCCTTCGGGCTTCTGGGCCAGAGGACCTGAAATCCCCTGCCTGACGGATTCTGCTGCTGGGTAGAAGTTAGTCCCCACAGCCTCGGACTCCGGGTCCGGTAAAGAATCTTCTTAGTCAGGGCGAGCTCTGTAGCTGCCAGCCCCTGACTCCTTGGAACTCTCCTGTTTCCTATGCTGCTTCTTGTCTCCACTCTCCTTGTCTGACTCACCCTGCCTCAGCCCCGGGTTTATACAGGGGAAGTTCTTCCCCTCCCAAGACTGGGCAGGAGGTGTGGCATGCACAGGATCCCTGACCAAAGGACCTCCCACCTGCTCTCAGACATAACATTACATTACTGTGGAAAACCAGACCCCTGGGGTGCCACATTCCCCCCTAGTGAAATTTAGTACTCCGGGACTAAACACATTTAGAAAAACATAACAAAGTATAACAATAACAACACAATAAGAAAAACACATAAGATGGTTGCGGCGTGTCCGCAACCGGGTGCAGTCTTTGAAGAAAAGCAAAGGTGTCCATTTCACCAACACAGGGAGACGTAACCAGGTAGGGGTCTGTCCTACCCCGAGTCCTTAACAGTCTCTAGTCCATCCTGGGTTACGCTCCAACTATATACAAGGATTCCCGGTAAATCCACCAAGGTTTCCTAAAAACAACTGGAAACACAAAATTATTCACAAGCAACAATACACAGAAAAACATAAATAAAACAATTTATACACTTTAAATTCTCCAGCGTGCGGGTAACTGGCCTCTAGTGGCCCGAGTGGACCTACGGAGCTGACTGTCTGGCCCTGAACTACAGGGTGTAGGAGCTGTCAAGGGTAAACTGGGCAGCTGTCTACCGGCTCTTTGTCTCACTAGGGGTACGGCAGGCTCACTATAAGCAGAGGGTTGATTCTCCTGTTCTGCTTGTGTGGAGTCTTCTGCCTCCTGGACCGGCTGTTCTTCCAGCTCTACCCGTTGCTCCGTAGGTTCTTGGGATGATGGTTGGAGGAAGGTGAGTACGGGTACCACAACTGCACCATTGACTTGAGTCCAAGACTGAGGGAAGTCCCCGAGCACGGTACTAACCATATCTTCCCTTTCTTCCACGGGTCGATGGTCTTCTTGTTCCTCTTCAGGGTTCCTCAGTTGTTCGGGACACTTCTTCAGGTGGTCCCGGGATACAATGGCTGTGGTTTCCCCTCCGTCTTTACTGATGGTACAGACCTTCGGGTTCTCGTGGCTTGAGGGCAGTACGGTGTACGGGTCCTCCTCCCACTGGTCATCCAACTTGTGGAGCCGTCTTTTCCTCTTCAAGACCTGCTCTCCGGGTACCAGGGGAACAGCGGGAGCATACTGGTTGTAAGTCTTCTCTTGTCTTTCCCTAGCCTGACAGAGACTTCGCTCCACGCTCTCTTGTACTCTCCGGTACTGCTGCTGCCTCTCTGTGTCCCAGTCTGTTTCTGGTGAAGTGTCCTCAGGTGTCAGGACTCCCATTTCCAGGTCAACAGGTAACTTACCAGGTCTCGCCCTCATTAGGTAAGCCGGGGTACAGTTGGTGGAACCTACCGGGATGTGGTTGTATAGGTCCACCAGATCGGGCAACTTCTCAGGCCACAGACTGCGTTCTTCCAGGGGCAATGTTTTTAGCAGATCCATTACCACCTGGTTCATTTTTTCACAAAGTCCATTAGTTTGCGGATGGTAGGGTGTCGTCCTTATCTTCCTGCAGCCATACAGATTGCAGAATTCCTGGAAGACCTCCGCTTCAAAGGCAGGTCCCTGGTCCGTCAGCACTTGGTCCGGGTACCCGTGTGGACGGCAGAAGTGCTGCTGGAAGGCTCTAGCTGCTGTTTGAGCCGTTAAGTCCTTGACGGGGACGACAACCAAGAACCGGGAGTAATGATCCACGATGGTTAACGCGTAGACGTAGCCACTTCTGCTTGGGGTCAGTTTTACATGATCCAAGGCTACCAGTTCCAACGGTTGCCGGGTGACGATGGACTGCAGGGGAGTCTTCTGGCTGGCCCGGTCCTTCCTTCTCAGATTGCACGGGCCACAGTCTCTGCACCACTTCTCGATGGTTCCCCTCATGCCTACCCAGTGGAACCGCTCGCGCAGCAGGAACTCCAGCTTTTTCCACCCGAAGTGTCCAGCTCCGTCGTGGTATGCCTCCATCACCATGGCTGCGTCTCTTCGTGGCACCACTACTTGCCAGAGTAGTTCATGCGTCCGGGAGTTGACCATTCTGCGGCACAACTTCCCCTTGTAAAGGAATAGTCGACTCTTCTCCGCCCATAGTTGTTTGGCTTCCTCCGGAGCGTCTGGTTCAAGTCGAGCCTCCGGCCGAGTCAGCATCTCCTTCACCAGTCGGACGGCAGGGTCGCTGTCTTGCGTTTCCGCCCAGTTGTAGTGGGGTAAGGGGTTCAACGTAGCAGCCTGTTTACCCCTTACCCGGTGGGAATACTGGATAGTCCCATGACGGTGGAACGCAGGGAGTTCAACTTCTTCCAGTCCCTCCGGATCTTCTCCTTCGTCCGGCAGGTTGGGCATCCTGGACAGGGCATCCGCGTTAGTATTGGAGCGTCCTGCCCGGTATTTGATTGTGAACTCGTAGTTGGACAGACGGGCCATCCACCTCTGCTCCAGGGCACCGAGTCTTGCCGTGTCCAGGTGTATCAACGGGTTGTTATCCGTGTATACGGTGAACCGGGAAGAAGCGAGGTAATGCCTAAAGCGCTCGGTGACTGCCCATACCACGGCCAGGAACTCTAACTTAAATGAGCTGTAATTCTCGGGGTTCCTTTCGGTGGGTCGCAGTTTTCGGCTGGCATAGGAGATCACTCGTTCTCTCCCCTGCTGAATCTGGGATAGTACGGCTCCTAGCCCGATGTTACTGGCGTCGGTGTAGAGGATGAAGGGCTGGCTATAGTCTGGGTACGCCAAGATTTCATCCCCCGTGAGGGCCATCTTCAGCTGGCGGAAGGACTCTTCTTCTAGCTCTTCCCATTTGAAGGGCGGCTTCTGGTTCTTGGCCTTCCGGGACTGGCCTATCAGGAGGTCCTGCATAGGCGCTGCCTTTTTGGTGAAACCGGGAATAAACCTTCGGTAGTAGCCTACCAACCCTAGGAACTGCCGCACTTCTTTTACGCTGGAGGGGCTTGGCCATCCCTTAATTGCGGTGATCTTATCGGGGTCGGGAGCCACTCCGTCAGCGCTCACCACGTGTCCCAGGTATTGCACCTTTGGTTTCAGGAGGTGACACTTGGAGGGTTTCACCTTTAGGCCGTAACTCGCCAGAGCTTCGAACACCTCCGCCAGGTGTTTCAGGTGGTCCTCATAAGTTTTGGAGTATACGATGACATCGTCCAGGTACAACAGGACCGTCTCGAAGTTTCTGTGGCCCAGACAGCACTCCATTAATCGTTGGAAGGTTCCTGGGGCGTTGCAGAGTCCGAACGGCATGCAGGTGAACTCACTAAGTCCCATCGGGGTGGTGAATGCGGTCTTCTCCCGGTCCGCCTCTGCTACAGGAACCTGCCAGTACCCGCTAGTGAGATCCAAGGTAGAGAAGAAGTTAGCAGATCTTAAAGCAGCCAATGACTCCTCTATCCTTGGTAAGGGGTACGCATCCTTGTGTGTGATACGGTTGATTTTCCGGTAATCTACACACATCCTCATGGTGTTGTCTTTCTTTTTGACTAAAACTAGTGGGGCTGCCCAGGGGCTACAGCTATCCCGGATTACCCCAGCCTCCTTCATGTCTCTAAGCATCCCCTTGGCGTGTTGGTAATGTGCAGGGGGTACGGGTCGATACCTCTCTTTTATGGGAGGATGATCTCCCGTGGGGATGCGGTGTTCTACCCCCTTGACTCGCCCGAAGTCTAACGGGTGTTTACTAAACACTCTCTCATACTCTTGAACCACCCGATAGACTCCTTGTTTCTGATGTGAGGGAGTGGAATCAGTACCCAAATGTAGTTGCTGACACCAGTCCTCCATGTCTTTCTTAGAGCCGTTACCTTCCTCCGGGTGAGATGGAGGCAAGGGTTCCACAGATTGTATAGAATTTTGATTAGTGGTATATAATTTGGCTAGCGTGGCATACCGGGGCAGGTACACTTCCCTCTCCCCGATATTTATTATGCGAATGGGCACCCTCCCATGGCATACATTGACCACCCCCCGTGCTGTCAAAATGGTGGGCCTACTGTCTGAGTAAACTGGTTCTACCATTGCCTGGTAATCTCTTCCTCTCAGACCAATAGCTGCCCGGCACCAAATCATCATTTCACTTTTTGGGGGCATGGCAATAGGAAAAGGGTCACACATTCTTACGCTACCAATCTCACCGCCGGAGAGTTCCACTTGTTGCCGTTGCATCAGTGCCCGGATCTCTTTCTGGAGCACCCGCTGCTCGCCGGAGCTGGCGTTCTTGGCAACCTGCTGTAAAAGGAAAATCACCTCTGCAAGACAATTTTCAATTACGTTAGTTCCTAGAGTTATTTTTGGGTGACTCTCATGTTTATCAATATCTACAATGATCAGTCCCTGTGCGGCCAGTTCGACTCTACCGATTTTGAGGGCCACCTCCTTAAATCCGATCTGTGGCACGGGCTGGCCATTGCTGGCGATGATACTCAAGTCGTCGTCAGGGTAGTGGGTAATATCCGAGTCATTCCAGTACTGCTTGAAGAGCACGTACGGGATGGTGGTGACCTGTGACCCGGTATCCAGTAGGGCACTCATGGGAATGCCATCCAGTACCACAGGCAAGACTGGACGTCCTCCCACATATCTGTCGCGCCAGTTCGATGGGCCTGGTGATCTTTTTCCTGGGGGTTGGCCCTCTACCCCAGGTTGTGCCCGTTTAAAGAACAGTACCTTTCCATATGTCCGGGTTGATTGCAGCGGCGGCAGATGGGTCGTCCGTCCTCGCTGTATCGGTCACTGGGTCTTCCTCTGGCCGGTGGGGTCCTCCTTGGTCGACGCCACGGGATGTCCTCCGGTCCGGATGCCAGCTGGATCTTCCCTGGGGTGGAAACCTGTAAAGACTGCACAGTTCGGGTTAGCGCAGCAACGCTCTTAGCTAGCTCTTGGACCTGATGGTGTAGGTCTGGAGCCGGGTCATTGTCCAAAGCCTGCGCATCAGCTCCCACAGGCCCTGCTGACAAGGGCGCCGCCTCCTGGTAGTAAGTGGTAGTGGGGCGTCTGTGGGTCACAACGCCACCTGGTGCCGGTTCTCGGAGCACCCGGATGGCTCTGTCCTTGAACTGTGCAAAGTCCAGATGGGGATCCTGTAAGGCCATTGCCCGCAACTGGGTTCGGTGGGCATTGCAATATAAACCCTCTATAAATTGTTCAGTCAACAGCCTGTCCTCGTTTCCCACCCCATCAGGGTCGGTCTGCTTTATGGCCCTCAGGGCCTCTTGTAGGTTTAGTGCATAGTCCCTTATACTCTCATGCGCTCGCTGCTTGCACCCGTAGAATCTAAGCTTAATCTCGGCTGAGGTGCGGGTATCAAAGGTGTCCTTCAGCCGGGTTAGTATCCCTGCGACAGTCTTCCTCCCAGGTGGCCAGGATTTTACTTCCCTTTTGGCTGCCCCGGTTAGTTGGGCCACCAGGATGCTCACTTTTTGCTCTTCTGTGAGGGGGTACACCTGGAAGAGGCTATCCAGCTTTTCTCTAAAGTCATGCAGGGTATGTGACTCCCCTGAGTACTGGGGTAGCCAAGCTGCTCCCGGGATATAGGGCATGGTGAAGGGCATAACTGCAGCAGCGGTAGCGCTGGCGGGGGTTGGGGCAGTGAAGCTCTCCTCCGTATCCGACATCTTCCTCCCCCCTAGTGGACCGTGGCCTACCTTGCGATGATCCTCTTCCGTAGGCCGCGGCTCCGCAGTGGATCGTCAGGGTTGAGGACCTTCCGTCGCGCTCCTGTGACGTCGGCGTCTGCTGGGCTCCTTCCAGGACCTTACGCAACGTCCGGACGTGAGGCGGGGCTTCAGTTCTCGCGCGCTTTCGGAGTCCACGCCCCTCTTCTTCCCGCGCGGCGTCCCCAAGATGGCGTCCAACGGCGGGAAAACTCCACGGATGGCGGGAAGAAGGCCGAAGATGGCGCCGGATGGCGGGAAACTTCACCGATGGCGGGAAGAAGGTAGAAGATGGCGCCGGATGGCGGGAAACCTCCACGGATAGCGGGAATCTTCACCACTGGTAAGTTTGAACAGTCTTTGCTTTTCAGGCACGCAGTACCCGGTGGTTGCGGGCACGAGATCCTGCCGACTACGCCAAAGTTGACGCGCCCCTGGGCCTGTGTCGCGCTGCGTTGCGCATGCGGGAGCCTACCCGGAGCCGGATCAGTGGAGGGTTGTAGTCTCGTGGCGGTGACCCGGTCCGTGCCCAGGGAGTCAAACTAGACGGCAGTCTATTAGTAGTAAATAGTTGATGACTACGCCACCCGTTGAGTGCAGCCAGGGAGCTGCTGCTGCAGGGCAGACCGCTGAGGCCGGTGGTAGGATTGTGCAGCGTGATAGTATAACCCCCAACGGGAGGGGTATGGCCTCAGGGCAGCCGACGTGGATGATGGGGGTAGCAGGAACCACTCAGAGACGGTACGGTGTAGTTCAGGGTCTTTACTGGTAACAACGATAGACCCTCCCGGAGTACTTGCTAGCAAACGGGGCCTGGTCAGTCTTTGAGCAGATGGGATCTCCCCTGGCCAGGCGTAGTTGTAGGCCTCACAATCTGACTGTACTCTTCTGGCTACCTTGCTAGAAGCTGATGTAAGTAGCCCACGTCCCTGAGTGTACCGTGTGGTGCTCACCCGTATGGCCGGTGACTCGGGGCCTTCTAATGGCTTCCGCTCCACGATGGCGGTGCTGGTCCCACGCGTGTGACCGTGCCTTCGGGCTTCTGGGCCAGAGGACCTGAAATCCCCTGCCTGACGGATTCTGCTGCTGGGTAGAAGTTAGTCCCCACAGCCTCGGACTCCGGGTCCGGTAAAGAATCTTCTTAGTCAGGGCGAGCTCTGTAGCTGCCAGCCCCTGACTCCTTGGAACTCTCCTGTTTCCTATGCTGCTTCTTGTCTCCACTCTCCTTGTCTGACTCACCCTGCCTCAGCCCCGGGTTTATACAGGGGAAGTTCTTCCCCTCCCAAGACTGGGCAGGAGGTGTGGCATGCACAGGATCCCTGACCAAAGGACCTCCCACCTGCTCTCAGACATAACATTACATTACTGTGGAAAACCAGACCCCTGGGGTGCCACACAGTAATCTATAAAACAATAAATAGATTCTTGTTAGAAAGGGTATGAATATAGCAATAATAATAATTTTTATTTCTATAACACCAACATATTCCTCAACACTTTACACTTCAGAGGGTACATTACAGAGTGACACATAATTCTATAGATACCAAGAGGAGTGAGGGCCTGGCAGCAACCTACAATCTATGAGGAAATAGGGGAGACACGAAAGGTAAATGGTAAAAAGTGCTTGCAGTGTATGGTTCAGCCATAGTATAATAAATAAGGTGCTCAAATAGTGCTGCATGATCAAGTCACCAGCCAGTATGTGTACAGTACACATACAGATGGCTATTAAGTGCTTGGAGGGTGTATAAACAGATTCTATAAGGGCCAGATTTGTAGGAAAATTTTGGAAGGGCAAAACGGGAATATTTACGGTAGATAAGTGAGGTGAGGCAATAGGCCAGTCTACAGTAATGCGTTTTAGGGCACTCTTAAAACTGTGGGTATTGGGAATAAATTGAATTGTGCGGGGTAGTGCATTTCAGGGAATTCAGCTCGCTAGAAGTCTTGGAGACAGGAGTGGAAGGTTCGGATTATTGATGATGTTAATCTTAGGTAATTAGTAGAATGGAGGGCATGGGTAGAATGGTAGACAGAGATGAGGGAGGAGATTTAGTTCAGTACACAATCGTGTAGCTCTTTGTGTGTGAGAGTGATAAGTATATATTGGACTCTGCAGCGGATGGGCTACCAGTGCAATGACTGACACAGGGTGGAGGCAACGGTGTAGCTGTTGGACATTAATACTGTCATGGCTGCTGCATACAGAATTGATTGCAAAGAGTAGAGTGCAGTAAGGCGCCCTTCATACATCCATGTTTCTGGTACATGTGGCATCCGTTTTTCTCACGGTTCACATGTACTCTTTATAAACTACGGGGCTGCTCACATGTCCATGTTTTTACAAGGATCATGTGTCCGTGTAAACCACATGGAGACATGCCAGTTTTACCGGCAGCACGGATAACAAGGGCCTATACAAGTCTATGTGTCCATGTAAAAGACATACAGCATGCATGTGGCATCCGTGTGCTATCCGTGTACTATTCATGTGCTGTACATGTTTAACGTTATAAAGTATAGGAAAAGCTTTGTAATTTCTTTTTGATTAGCTATTCCGGAAAAACACTGATGACGCACTGATCCAAAACACTGATGACATTGGTACTGTTTTTTCTGGTACCGGTTTTAAACGGACATGTGAGATATTCCAGATGAGAATTAATAAGAGCAATAGTAAGAGTTTTTGCAGAGTCAAAGATAAGAAAAAGTCAAATTCTCCAGATATTTTTGAGGTGCGGGTGATATAGCTATAAATACATTGAGGTGGTTTGGGGGTGCTGAGGAAGTTGTCAGGTTCTTTTATATCCAACAATGATATGCTATTTGTCACTAGCAGAGCTTCACATTTCTATGCTACCCTGCATGATCTGTTTTCCTCCTCCTGGCTCATCTTTTGATGTTGTTGTGCACCTAGATATCCACTAGAATTACCTGCACATGGAGTCCGCAATAGATACCTTACTCAGTAAAGGGATTTCATGAAGGATACAATACTTTCTCAAATAGACAATGGAACTAATCGGCACTCTTTAACCCGTTCTCAACGTCTGCCATCCTTGTATGGAGTATGTTGTTGCTCGTGTATGGATGCGAACTTTTGGAACTGAGCTTTCTCCATACATGGTGGGTGCATCTTCCTGTAATAGCAGTAACCAGAACTAGCACTGATCGATGCAGTTTAATCATTTAGGTGCAGCTGTCAATCTATAACAGCAGCATTTAAATGGTTTCCTGAGACGTTGATGTCTTTTCGAGCGCCCATCACCCTTTCCCACATGTCACGATCTCAGGGTTCCAATGAGTAACCATGGCAGCTGGGGGCTTACTGAAGGCCCCTGCTGGTGCCATCTTTGTTCTTCTATAAAGCCCAGCTATCACCATAGATTGTGGAGGTAAAACATTCCATGTAGCCAAATGAAGCAAGTAAAAATTGTTCCTCCACACCTCTTTTGACTTCTAGAACAGATAACTTCCAAATGTTTGTTGGATATACGGCAATCTTTTGAGTTAGTAAAAAAATTTCATTGAAAGAGCAAGAAAGGAGTCCAATGAAAGCTGTCTAATGGTAAAAAAATTAGGAAATATGGTTATTAAGCTGGGGTTCCTTTATTACTACATATACCACAGACTTATCAAATAGAAAACTGGAATATTTTTTTCAGTTACTTTTTTCTTAAATAATTTTATCTTTTGGTGTCTAATAAAAATTTAGTAGTTCATTCTTGTCCTAACAAAAATAATTCCAAGGAGTGATGTAAGTTCCATTAAAACTAAAGCACCACTTATGGGTTTCTATAAATGTAGACACCCATAAGTGGTGCTTTACATACTTAGACCCAAGTGCTGTAATCACATTAGTCACACAAGACCACTGAGTTTTTAAATGTTGACCAAATATTTAAGAGGATAAATACCTACTTAAACTTGGCCAGTGGGACTGTTATTTATGCATTTCATCGCCCTTGCAATTTTCTGTATGAAGAGAAGATAAATACAGTATAGTCCTTTGGGAAACACTGAACAAGCTTTGGTCTAATATCTCATTGGGGTATGAAATACATAGTGTGTCCAGACAATTCTTGAATTATAATAAAGACCCAAGGGAGTTAAAGGTTATATTGGTTGAATTCGTGAGAAAGAACTAAGGGGTTAAATTTATTATGAAGATTCCAGACACCAAGCTTAGAGGGTGTGAATTCCATATAATAGATGTCATTATTATAGTTTTAACCTGAATTTTAATTAAAGCCAGCTATCGGTCTCGCTTCCGGATGTAGAGCGCAAGCAATGAGGTTTACTGTGGTAGCTTGACCTGAATTTTGTTATGTGGTATTATTATTATTGCATCCCTTGTGCTGAGCCACCAGTATATGAGGTCGAGTTTTCACATAATGGAGCTAGTTAAATTCCCCTTTGTTTTTATAACAAAACTTGTCCAATGCTCCTCGATACATGGAATGCAATCCTGGAAGGTTTCTATAATGTGGGGCTTGAAGTCGGTGCTTAGAACATAGTAGATATCCATGTCTTCTATGCATCCGGCACAGGGAGCATTGGAGTAGAGTTTCTCAAATGGAAAGAAACACAGGACGGATGAGAGAAAAGCTTTTAAGCCTCATATATACAAGGAGCTTAATATGTGTTGAATGCTCCTTTGCGCTTTGCAGCTCCATTCAATGTTTTTAAATCTGTGACCACTGGAGCTAATAACAGCTGATTGTTGGGTGTACCGGGTGTCAGACCCCCACTGATCTCATATTGATGACCTATCCTATGGATAGGTCATCAATATGATGTGGCCGGATTAGACCCCATTATTCTTTAAGTTGAATGATGAGAACATTAATTATGGTACTTTGTATGGGGGGGATAATGCTTCAATGTCTGAATGCAGGACCTGAAATTTGTAAATGTTAGAAATAGTATTTACTCCACCCTGCGTATTTTTTTATACCATTAAACAAAATAATGTGGAGAAGCTGAAAAAATAATGGCACAATAATGTCTTATCGGGGTGACTAGAATATTAGGGTACAGGGAGTTGCTCACGTGGTCGGGTTGTGAATCCCCAACAGATAGTGCACTTGATAGGCACTTGTGGTTTGAGGAAGAAGTTTGTTATACTTTAAAACGCGAAGACAATAAACTGCATTCCTTTATCCTGGATCCTGATTCTTTCTCTGGAATATCCATTGGTATTCATGGAAGGTCAAAAATTAAACCCCTTTTTTTCCTTGCCATTGTGTAATTAAACAAAATAAAGCTGTCATGTAATATCCTATTGTGCCCTAGAAAGAGGTGTCTCTTTTTTTTTTCTTCTCTTTTATATATTGGACACTGAATGGGTTGTGCCTACACTTCTAAATACTCGGACCCAGCTATGGGAACTTCATTGGTTGAATTTACAAGTATCTTGGGATTTGAGGGAGGAAGATTAGCAGTACATAAGTGCAAACTTGTTTCCTGCTCTCCAGAAAGGTCATTTCCCATATTGAGATGTACACATGTTTATAATATTCCCACCACAGTATAGGAAGGGCATGCTTCCACTACTCATTATAGAGGGTTTTTTTTGCTGATTTTATTCTCTTTGTCTAGTTAGACCAAGCTGCTACCACTTACTGCTGGCGTCCTGGCAATAACATGACCACCGGGACTAAAACAGGCAGGCTTTATATATGTTAGGCATTCTTTAAGAGTTTAAAATTTGACAAAGATAATTTGAAGGACAGGATATTTAGGCTCAGTGCCACAAGGTGGTAAATTACATATAGTATTAATCAGGGAGAAGAACCGGCTCGCCCTTGGAGTAAGTGCTCGGATAAGATGCAGTATTCCATACAGCTTGTAACACCAGAAAAGGAGGTCCAACACTCTTGTGGAGATAAAAGATTTACAGCTTCAATGTCCACAAATTAAAATCCAGCTCAGAACAGCAAAGGATTCATTTGACGCGTTTCAAACAAATGTTCTAACCATAGCAGCAAAGCTATGCTAGTATTGCTATGTTTAAGAATATTTGTTTGTTCGAAACGCGTCAGATGAATCTTTTGCTGTTCTAAAGCCATACATTTTTTTATCTTCAGAAGAGTGCTGGACCTCCTTTTTCTATGCTATAACAGATATAGTATGTTATGCTTGTTTTGGCCAATATTAATAATATATATTCTTTTTCCAGGACATTTTTACTCTGTTATGACACAACTTCTGTCTCACATAATTCAAGTTTTTATCTCAAAGATGTATAAAAAAATGCAGAAGCAGAACAAGAAAATCAGAGTAAAGTATTTCTCTTCTAAGGCTGATTCTTTTATAGCGTAATCGTCGTTGTAAATTTTTTTTTTTTAAATCAGTAGTACACATGAAAATAAGAAGCTTTGTAATACATCTTATCAGAGAAATCTGCTTCTTTCCCCTCCTGGACTGATTTTTCCTTCTCAATATTCTAAAACAAAATCTCTCTTCAGTGAATACAGATTTTCCCATTACTGAGATATGAGATGACAGTTGGTGGTCATAAAGTTGTATGGGAAGGGAAGTGGGGAAAAGGAGGAAGGAGAAGCTATAGATATTGTTCTGCAAGTTCTCCAGAAAAAAAAATTTACACTCTAAGGCTGTGTGCCCACTATGCGTTTTTTAAGCGTTTCCGCAGCGGTAATTCTGCTGCAGAAACGCTTAAAAAACGCTTGGTAGAAGGTCTGCCATGTTCCCCAATGATAATCCGCATGTGCTGCGCACATGCTGCGGAAATTTCTGCTGCGGATTATCATTGCGGAAAAATACGCAGCATTACCAATTATTTTGCTGAAGCGCGGTGTTTTCGCCGCCATTGACTTGCATTGGAACACATGGAATCCGCGTACATGCGGATTCCATGTGTTTCAATGTGCGGATGGTACCCGGGTTTGGAGAAGAGGAGACTCTCCTCCGGACCTGGGTACCATAGAACCTGTAAAAAAAAGAATAAAATAAAAAATAAATATTATACTTATCTTCTGATGTCCCCCGGTGTCCTTGTCTCGGCTTGCCGGCAGCTCGCGGTAGACTAAAGGACCTGCGGTGACGTTATTTAGTCATGTGACGGGTCACGCGACCGCTGACGTCGGCAGGTCCTTTAGTCTACCGCGAGCTGCCGGTAAGCCAAGACAAGGACACCGGGGGCCATCAGAAGGTAAGTATAATATTTATTTTTTATTTTTTACCATTCTTTTATGGTCACACTATATAAATCTATGCCGGTTGCATGGATTTATATAGTGTGACCAAGTTGTCAGGTACTTTCCAAGTGATGCTAAAATCGCTTGGAAAGCGCTTGACATCCCGCATGCGGAAATGCATGTGAAGAACGCTTCACTTCCGCTTGTCCCTGGCAGGAAAAACGCATGTACAATCCGCATGCGTTTTTTTGCCAGGGAGATGCAGAAACGCTCAGGAAAAATCCGGAGCATTTCTGCATCGTGGGCACATAGCCTAAGGCTGTGTGCCGTTATGCAGCAATTCCGCTGCAGAAACGCTTAAACGCTTCCCGACCGCCCACTGTACATAAACGTCGGCGCTGCCTGGGCTCTATGCAGCGCCAACGTTTATGAACGGTCGGTGGTCCCGCAGCCCTCAGGACCCCCAGAGTCCTGCAAGCGCTGCGGGTGCAGTGCAGAGCGACAGCTCTGACAGAGGACATCATCGGGACCTGATTGGATCAGGTCCCAATGATGTTAACCCTTTGCGATCTTCTATATGCCGCGATCTATAGTGATCGCGGCATTTAGAAGATAGTGAGAGGAAAGGGGGTCGTCCACTTACCTCTCCGACGGCTCCCTGATGTCTTACAGGACCTGCCGTTGTCATGGCAGCCGGAGGTCACATGACCGCCTCCGGATCTGCCATATATGGTGTCCTGCTAGACTCAGCCTGCAGCTGAAGTCTAGCAGGAGACAGTGACTGTGAAACTGTCAGCAAAGTTCTCATGCAATGCAATACATGTCTATTGCATTGCATGAGAACAGTGATTAGAAAAATAAAAATCAATGTCCCATACAGGGACTAAGTAAAAATGTAAAAAAAAAGTAAAAAAAATGTTTTCAAACTGTTTAAAAAAAATTGCTAAATAAATAAATAAAATATTAAGCTAATAAATCCGTATATTTATGCAAAAACAAAAAAAGTACACATATTTGGTATTGCCGCATCCAAAACAACCCGATCTATAAAACTGTCACACTAATTAACTCTTTCTGTTCACATCGTAATAAAAATAAATAAAAAACGGAGCAAAAACTATGCTTTTTCATCATATCGCCAAACAAAAAGTGGAAAAAAATGCGATCAAAAAGCAAAATGGAAATAAAAATGGTACCGCTGAAAACGTCATCTTGTTCCGCAAAAAAAAGCCGCCATACAGCTCCATCATCCGAAAAATAAAAAAGTTATAGCTCTCAGAATAAAGCGATGCAAAAAAAATATTTTTTCTATAAAATTGTTTTATTGTGTAAAAGCGCCAAAACATAAAAAAAATATACAGTAAGTGTAGTATCGCTGTAAACGTACTGACCCGAAGAATAATGCTGCCTTATCACTTTTACCACACGCAGAACGGCATAAAAAACCCCTCAAAAAACAATTCCTGAATTGTTGGTTTTTGTTAATTTTACCTCCCAAAAAACGGAATTGAAAGCGATCAAAAAATGTCACGTACCCAAAAATGGTATCAATAAAAATGTCAACTCGTCCCACAAAAAACAAGCCGTCACATGACTCTGTCGGCCGAAATATGGAAAAAATTATAGCTCTCAAAATATGGCGATGCAAAAAACTAGATTTTGCAAAAAAAGCGTCTTTTAGTGTGTGACAGCTGTCAGTCATAAAAACCCGATATAATTCTGGTATCTCTGTAATCGCACCGACCCAAAGAAAAAAGTAATCTCATCACTTATACCGCACGAGGAACGGCGTAAAAAATGAAAACAATTCTTCACCTGCTACTGATTTGTTTATTATGTCTCCCAAAGATCGCAGTAAGGCTCTGCTCACATTTATCCTGCGCTCTGTGCTGAGCACTTGCACCAGAGTTTCCGTGCAAATCTCTGAAATACGTGATTCAGACGGAACCCATGACGGAAGATTCCCTGTAATGAGGCAGATGTAGGCAACTGTGGATGCCGTCTGGCCTGTGATCCCACGGTGTCAGTTTTTTTAGGCTTGCATAAAAGTGCGGTTGGCCACAGTTTTGTGCCCTTCTGAAAAAAAGGACACCGCTAAACAGAGGCCAGACAGACAGAGTCCAGAGTAACTCTGCTGCCTCATTACAGTGAATGGATCCCGCAGGGGTTTCATCTGAATGACATCACTTGGAAATTTAGATGGAAACCCCGATGTAAGTGCTTAGCCTAGAGCGCCGGATAAATGTTACGTAAAATGTTCCCAATAAAAGCTTCAACTCAGTCCTCAAAAAAGCTAGTCCCCACTCAGGTCCGTTATCTGTTAAAAATATAAGGTACTTCCAAGTTACTGGTAGCAGAAAGGCTCTGGAAAAGCGAAATGGCCCTTGCCCCCCAAAAGAAATTCAGAAAATTTTGTGCTCCCAAATCCAAATGCCTATTCTACAATAATTTGTTCTCCAATTGTCAAATAGCGCTCCGTCCCTCCCAGATCTCGCCGTATGGCTAAGCGGTACGATACAGCCACATATGGGGTATTGCCACTATTAGAAGAAATTGTGTTACACATGTCGGCACCATTTTTACCCATTGCCCTGTGTGAAAATGTAAAATCAGAGGGTAAAACATTTTTTTGTGGTAAAAATATAATTATGTTTTCTTCACTGCCCAATGGTATAAATTTAAAAATTAAAAAACTTCCCTAGATGAATTCCTTGAGAGGTGTAGTTTACAAAATGGGGTCACTTTTGGTGGTTTCTGCTGTTTCGGCATGTCAGCGACTCTTCAAATGTGACATGGTATCTGCAACCTATCCCAGCCAACATAGCGCTCCTTTCTCTTCCGAACCCTGCCGTACACCAAACAGTGGTTTTCCCACACAAATGGGGTATCGGCGTACTCAGGAGAAATTGCACAACAAATTTCATGGTGCAATTTCTCCTGTTATCCTTATGATAATGCAAAATTAGGGGATGAAAAACATTTTTTGTGGGAAAAATGTGAAAATTTTATTTTTACGGCTCAATATTATAAACTTCTGTGAAGCTCCTGGGGGTGCAAGGTGCTCACCACACATCTAAATAACTTCCCTAAGGGGTGTAGTTTCCAAAATGGTGTCACTTGTGGGGGGTTTCCACTGTTTAGGCACATTAGGGGCTCCCCAAATGCAACATGGCGTCCGCTAATTATTCAAGCAAATTTTACATTCAAAAAGTCAAATGGCGCTCCTTCCCTTCCAAACCCTGCCGTGCGCCCAAACAGTGGTTTTCCCCCACATATGGGGTATCAGCGTGTTCAGGAGAAATTGCACAACAAATTTCATGGTGCAATTTCTCCTATTACCCTTATGATAATGCAAAATTAAGGGATGAAAAACGTTTTTGTGGGAAAAATGTGAAAATTTTATTTTTACAGCTCAATATTATAAACTTCTGTGAAGCACCTTAGGGTTCAAGGTGCTCACCACACATCTAGATAAGTTCCCTAAGGGGTCTAGTTTCCAAAATAGTGTCACTTGTGGGGGCTTTCCACTGTTTAGGCACATCAGGAGCTCTCCAAATGCAACATGGCGTCCGCTAATTATTCAAACAAATTTTACATTCAAAAAGTCTAATGGCGCTTCCTCCCTTCCGAACCCTGCAGTGCGCCCAAACAGTGGTTTTCCCTCACATATGGGGTATCAGCGCGCTCATGAGAAATTGCACTACAAATTGTGTAGTCCATTTTTTCCTGTTACCCTTGTGAAAATAAAAAAATTGGGTCTAAAGTAACATTTTTGTGAAAAAAAATTAAATGTTCATTGTTTTCTTCCACATTCCAAAAATTCCCGTGGAACACCTGAAGGGTTAATAAACTTCTTGAATGTGGTTTTGAGCACCTTGAGGGGTGCAGTTTTTAGAATGGTGTCACTTTTGGGTATTTTCTGTCATAAAGGCCCCTCAAAGTCACTTCAAATAAGATGTGGTCCCTAAAAAAATGTTTTTGTAAATTTTGTTGGAAAAATGAGAAATCGCTGGTCAACTTTTAACCCTTATAGCTTCCTTGCAAAAGAAAAATTTTGGTTCCAAAATTGTGCTGATGTAAAGTAGACATGTGGGAAATGTTAATTATTAACTATTTTGTGTGACATATCTCTCTGATTTAAGGGCATGAAAATTCAAAGTTTGAAAATTGCAAAATTTTCAAAATTTTCGCCAAATTTCCAATTTTTTCACAAATAAGCGCAAGTGATATCGAAGAAATGTTACCACTATCATGAAGTACAATATGCCACGAAAAAAACAATCTCAGAATCAGAGGGATCCGTTGAAGCGTTCCAGAGTAATTGCCTCATAAAGTGACAGTGGTCAGAATTGAAAAAATTGGCCTGGTCACAAAGGAAAAAACAGGCTCTGGCGCGAAGTGGTTAAAAAACTCTTGGTAGAAGGTCTGCCATGTTCCCCAATGATAATCCGCATGTGCTGTGCACATGCTGCGGAAATTTCCTCTGCGGATTATCATTGCGGAAAAATCCGCAGCACTACCAATTATTTTGCGGAAGCGCAGCGTTTTAGCCGCCATTGACTTGCATTGGAACGCATGTAATCCGCATCCCTGCATCTGTACATGCGGAATCCATGCATTTCAATGTGCGGATGGTACCCGAGTTTGGAGAAGAGGAGACTCTCCTCCAGACCCGGGTACCATAGTACCTGTAGAAAAAAGATTAAAATAAAAAATAAATATTATACTTACCTTCTGATGGCCCCTGGTCTCCTTGTCTCGGCTTGCCGGCAGCTGGCGGTAGACTAAAATGACCTGCGGTGACATCATTTAGTCATGTGACGGGTCACACGACTGCTGACGTTGGCAGGTCCTTAAAAATCTACCGCGAGCTGCCGGCAAGCCGAGACAAGGACACCGGGGGCAATCAGAAGGTAAGTATATATTTATTTTTTATTTTTTACCATTCTTTGCGGTCACACTATATATATCCATGCCGGTTGCATGGATTTATATAGTGTGACCAAGTTGTCAAGCACTTTTCCAAGTGATGCTAAAATCACTTGGAAAGCGCTTGTCAACCCGCATGCGGAAATGCCAGTGAAGAACGCTTCACTTACGCTTGTCCTTGGCAGGAAAACGCATGTGCAATCCGCATGTACAACCCGCATGCGTTTTTTCTGCCAGGGGAGATGCAGAAACGCTCAGGAAAAATCGGGAGCATTTCTGCATCGTGGGCACATAGCCTAAGGGGCATTGTACTGACAATGACCAATTGCCTAGGTATACCATCATTGATGATGTGTATCAATAGGTGTTTGGTTTGCCAGCCAAGTATCAGCCATATTCAGAGGTTGCTGTACATTCTTCTATTTCAGTGACGATGCTCAGTGTCTACAGAAGACCATTATTCAAACAATAGAGAAAAATCCACGGCACTCACCAAAAGTCTCTTTATTTGTTTTTATTCCAAAACAAAGCGCAAAGTAAGATTTACCATGGGAGGACTCGATATAGCAAGCTGCCAACGGCTGTTTCACTTTCTTACATGCTTTCACGAGGCCTTGGAGATGCTAAACCGCCATTGGCGCCTTGCTGTATCGAGTCCTCCCGTGGTAAATCCTGCAGTGCACTTTGTTTTGGAATAAAAACAAATCAAGAGATTTTTCTAAGTGCTGTGAATATTTCTATTTGGTTTGATTAATTTCTATTTTAGTTGTGGTTTTGGGAACAGAAAAACTTTACTCATGTGAATAATTGATGCTTCTTAACCACTCAAAGGGAATCTGTCAGCAGGTTTTTGATATGTAATCAGATAGCACCATGATATAAATTAATAGACCCTGATTCCAGGGAAGTGTTATTTATTGGACTCTGTTTTGCTGTTTCAATACAAAGAAGTGTTTTATCAGCAGGAGATTATCATTACAGAACAACTGGTCTGGTGTATCATATTTCAACCACGCCCCCATCACTGAACAATGTACACAGAAAGCTGTGATGTGGGTGGTGTTAAACAGAACGCAACAACTGAGCTCTACTAGAACTGCAGTATAGAAAAACCGTGACTATCATAACTGCTGCACCCAATAAACTAAGTGATTTATTGCTGGAATCAGTGTCTCTGTCCCTACATCATGCTGCTGTCAGATTACAAAAAAAAAACCTGCTACCCTTTAACCCCTTTCTGGCCCAGGGCATACTAATATATATCTGTGCCCTGAGCCTTATGGGCCTGATACGTACAAGTACGCCTTGGCGATTTCGCCCGCACACAAGCGGTGCGGGCGAGATCGCCGCCGGGTGGCAGCTGATTGTCACAGCTGACACCCGGTGCTATTTGCAGGGAGCCGTGCCGCACCGCTCCCTGCACATTAACCCCCGAAATGCTGCAATCGAAATCGGCGGTGGCAAGAGGAGGTAAGCGTGATACTTACCTTCTCTGCCGGCATCCCGCGGCATCTGAGTCCGGTCCCGGATGTTACCATGGTGACCCGATGTCATCATGACAACATCCGGGTCACCAGGAGGCAGGAAGTTGCTTTGGTCATGCGCAGTGCGCGACCAAAGTAACTTCTCCCTGTGCAGCGCTGACAGACTGCATAGCACAGGGATGGTGCTGCATTCCTGTGCTATACAGCCGATCATGCTGCAAAAAGTGAAAGTCTCATAGTGGGACAAATTGTAAAAGTAATAAAAATGTCAGAAAGTGAAAAAATGTTTTACAATTTTTTAAAAAAAAATATTTAAAAAAAATGAAAAAAATAATAATAAAAAAAAAAAAAATATATATATATATATATTGTACCCATAAATACGGTAAATAATCTTATGAAAAAATAAAAATAAACCAATAAAAGTACACATATTTGGTATTGCCACGTCCGGAACAACCTGACCTATAAAACTGTCCCGCTAGTTAACCCCTTTAGTGAACACGGTAAAAAATAAAAAACGAAACATAAAACGATGTTTTATCATTATACTGCCAAACAATAAAAGGAATAAAACGCGATCAAAAAGACGAATGTAAATAAAAATGGTACTGCTGAAAATGTCATCTTGTCCTGCAAAAAACAAGCCACTATACAGCTCCAACGGCCGAAAAATAAAAAAGTTATAGCTCTCAGAATAAAGCAATGCAAAAACAATTCTTTTTTGTATAAAATAGTTTTTATTGTGTAAAAGCACCAAAACATAAAAAAAATATATATAAATGCGGTACCGCTATAAATGTACTGACCTGAAGAATAAAGCTGCCTTATCAATTTTACCACACGCAGAACGGCATAAAAAAAAAAACAATTCCTGAATTGTTGGTTTTTGTTTATTCTGCCTTCCAAAAATCGGAATAGAAAGCGATCAAAAAATGTCACCAATAAAAACGTCAACTTGTCCCGCAAAAAACAAGCCATCACATGACTCTGTCAGCCGAAATATGGAAAAATTATAGCACTCAAAATATGGCGATGCAAAAACTAGTCTTTGCAAAAAAAAGGTTTTTTTAGTGTGTGGCAGCTGTCAGTTATAAAAACCTAATATGAATCTGGCATCGCTGTAATTGCACTGACCCGAAGAATAAAGTCGTCTAATCACTTATACTGCACAAGGAAAGGCATAAAAAATAAACTTTAGAATTAGGGTTGTGCTAGGGTTAGGGTTAGGGTTGTGCTAGGGTTAGGGTTGTGCTAGGGTTAGGGTTGTGCTAGGGTTATGTTAGGGTTAGTTTTGGGCTAGGGCTAGGGTTGGGCTAGGATTGGGCTAGGGTTAGGGTTGTGCTAGGGTTAGGGTTGGGCTATGGTTAGGGTTGTGCTGGGTTTAGGCTAGGGTTAGAGTTGGGCTAGGGTTAGAGTTGTGCTAAGGTTAGGATTGTGCTATGGTTAGGGCTGTGCTGGGTTTAGGCTAGGGTTAGGGTTGGGCAAGGGTTGGACTAGGGTTAGGGTTGGGGTTGTACTAGGGTTGGGGTTTGGATTTTTTCAGAAATAAAGAAAAAAAATTACGACGATATGGCGACTAATGTTGAGTGCAAGTGCTCGCTATTTGAGTTTGCATCGGGTGCTCGAGTGACATGCTTGAGTCTCCGCCCCAAATGTTTTGCAACTGTTATACAGCCAAAAACCTTGCAGGGATTGCCTGCCATGCACGAGCGATCCCCACATGTTTTTTTTTGGATGTTTAATAACCGTGAAACATGTGGGGCGGGGACTCGAGCATGTCACTCAAGCACCCGCAATACATGGTGCATACCCGAATACCTGATGCAAACTCAAATAGCGAGCACTTGCACTCAAGACTAATGACAACTTATTCAATATGATGACGTAATGTTATCAAATTCTGTGTCGTACCTCTGGGTTCAAAATGTTCACTATACCCCTTGATAAAATCCTGGAGGGGTGTAGTTTCCAAAATGGAGTCACTGGGGGAGGGGTGTTTCCACTATTTAGGCACATCGGGGACTCCCCAAACGCAACATGGCATCCGCTATTTATTCAAGCAAATTTTACATTCAAAAAGTCAAATGGCGCTCCTTCCCTTCCGAACCCTGCCGTTTGCCCAAACAGTGGTTTTTCCTCACATATGGGGTATCTGCGTGCTCAGGGGAAATTGCACAACAAATTTTGGGGTCCGTTTTTTCCTGTTACCCCGGCGAAAATAAAAAAAATTGGGTCTAAATTAACATTTTAGTGAAAAAAGTTAAATGTTCGTTTTTTTCCAAAAATTCCTGTGAAGCACCTGAAGGGTTAATAAACTTCTTGAATGTGGTTTTGAGCACCTGGAGGGGTGCAATTTTTAGAATGGTGTCACTTTTGGGTATTTTCTGTCATAAAGACCCTTCAAAGTCACGTCAAATGTGATGTAGTCTCTAAAAAAATGGTTTTGTAAATTTTGTTGTAAAAATGAGAAATCGCTGGTCAACTTTTAACCCTTATAGCACACTAATAAAAAAAAATTTGGTTCCAAAATTGTGCTGATGTAGAGTAGACATGTGGGAAATGTTATTTATTAACTATTTTGTGTGACATATCTCTCTGATTTAAGGGCATAAAAATTAAAATTTTGAAAATTGCAAAATTTTCAAAGTTTTCTCCAAATTTCCGATTTTTTCACAAATTAATGCAAATGACATCGAATAAATTTTATGACAGTCATGAAGTGCAATATGTCACGAAAAAACAATCTCAGAATCAGAGGGATCCGTTGAAGCGTTCTAGAGTAATCACCTCATAAAGTGACAGTGGTCAGAATTGTAAAAACTGGCCCAGTCATTAACGTGCAAACTACCCTCGGGGGTAAAGGGGTTAAATACTTGTGATGAATATAGAGTATATGTTTTAGATCTCCTTTTTACATTGTCTGGTGTCCAATACAATTCGGTTTTCCCTCCTCCTTGCTACTACATTCTGGTCCCATTCACAACTGTGTAATGTCACTTTGGACTATTGTACAGGGTGGGCCATTTATATGGATACACCTAAATTAAATGTGAATGGTTGGTGATATCAACTTCCTGTTTGTGGCACATTAGTATATGGGAGGGGCAAAACTTTTCCAGATGGGTGGTGACCATGGCGGCCATTTTGAAGTCGGCCATTTTGGATCCAACTTTATTTTTTTCAATGGGAAGAGGGTCATGTGACACATCAAACTTATTGAGAATTTTGTAAGAAAAACAATGGTGTGCTTGGTTTTAATGTAACTTTATTCTTTTATTAGTTTTTTTCAAGTTTATGACCACTTATAAAATGTGTTCAAAGTGCTGCAAAGTGTTGGATTGTCAATGCAACCCTCTTCTCCCACTCTTGACACACTGATAGCAATACCGCAGAAGAAATTCTAGCACAGGCTTCCAGTATCCCACTATTTCACCGCGCTTGGAATTTTATTTGTACAATAAAATGAATGGTGTCATTCAAAGCTATAACGCATGCCTCAAGAAAAGCAAGCCATCATATGGTTATGTAGAGACAAAATACGAAGGTTTTGGCTCTTGGAAGGAGAATAGGAAAAAAAAACAGCAAAAAGGAGCTGCTTCCTTATGAAAACAGCTAATAAGTAATGTAAATGATGGGAGAAAGTGGTGGAGTTACTATTTAAGACTGTACATACAAAATGTTAAAAGGTAAAGCTTCACTTTAAGCTATTCTAGTAGTCACATGAGGACAGTTGTGAGTGTGCAGGTGTTTCAAACTGTGGATGGGGGGTATAATTTGATTTTCTTTCTTGTTTGTATTCCATTATTTCTTTTGTTTAAAACTCTGTGTGCACACGCAGTACTTCTTCTCCATTGGGATCAATAATACTGATGTGAGTGTCTGTCTTCTTTACGATCATGAAACAGAATAGTACATTAGGAGATAGCCGCCTACCGTGTGCACATTACAACCTTATCAGTAATTGTGACTGTATATAAAAACATTCATTTTGAGGACACCCGTAGGTATATGATTTTTGACAGTGATTGCAAAATGAAGTAATAAATTCCTATAACATATGACAGTGGCATTCACAGGATTTTCCCTAGGGTACATCCCATCATTACCATTTTTACTGGAAAGATTGCAGGATGGAACTATGAGACAGTTTAGATGCAGCATATTTTATGGTGTGAATATTTCCCTAAGGTTGTTTGGTTAAAAGGATAATGTAATGGGATAACTTTTCTGCAGTTCCATTTGCCCTGGGTGGTAGATAAGAGAGTAAAAAACACGGTATTTTCTGATCCGAATGATCCATAACAATAGGGTCATGGTGGCTCCATGGTTAACAACTTACCCTTTGTGATCTAAAGGGACAATTTTCAAGTCTTGTAGTCTAATGTAGGTCCATGCTGATGCTACTATTTGGTCTCTGTCCGTTTTAAGTCTTTGCTGTCTGTAATGGCAATTTTTTTTCCTTCTTCTGGTATTTCTGGCCCTTGTTTTTAGATTTTCCCTGGCAGATTGTATAACAGGCACTTCAAAGGCAACACGGCTATGTTTTTGGCGACAATTTTCTATGTATGATATTATACCTCTAAATACTATAATACAGTTATCAAATAATACCACTATACAAAATAATCAATACTGCCACCGCCATGCTGTTACTGAACAAAACCAAGTTGACCAAGGCCAATATTGCCAATACAACCATAGAACAAACAATTTATACCTCCACACTGACGAAATATTACCACCATACTAAATAAAAACGTTACACTAAGACCAATGTTACTACCCCACAGTGTCAATTTATTGGTAGACACTTTTTTGATACAGGTGGTATGCAGACTATATAAGTAAACACAATACAGAGAAATCCAGTGACTCGCGGTTGACATCTTCTTTGACTTGAGTCGTTCACTGCAATTAATCTTTCCAGCCATGGCTAGTCTCCGAAAAATTTACCACAAAGACATTTTTGACTTGCCTCTTTTTCTGTGACCTCCCCATCTTTATACAAACTGCCATCCATAGTGCCACTGATATAGTAGTGCTCCTGTCTCTATTGGGCCCTAAAGAGTAATCAACTCTAAACAGAAAAAGTGCCACCTTTGTGCACCATATAGTTGAAATGTGCTCCCTAAGTGCCCCTTCACAGTAGTGGTCTACTTGTGCCCCCATAGAGCAATTGTCACATGTTTACTGCGACAGAGAGGGGCTTGAAGACAGCAGCGTTCGCCTTCATATTAAATGGTGCTGGTTTCTGTTAGCAGTGCAGGGGTTAATCTGTTCAGCTTGGAGCCTCTGAAGCTTCCCAGCTTGAATGATCTCAGCTGTTCATTATTGGCCACACCCCTCTCCTATATATATATATTCTCCACTGGCAATCTGGATTGCCAGTGTTAAGTCTTGTACTGCCTGATGAGGAATGGAGGTGTCGGTAGAGGCGTTTGGAGTGTTTATCTTTGACTGTTGCTGGGTGTTTTAGCTGTGTGCAAATGCTCATCCTCTCCTATTTAGTTTCCCTTCCTTTTCTCCCTGGTGTTCCTCTCTGTTGTTTGTGAGTGCATATTTCTATCCTTTTCTCCCCAGTGTTCCTCTCTGTTGTTTGTGAGTGCATATTTGTATGATTGATATTTCCATTTATCCCTGTACGCCCTTCCTTGTTTGTCTGGTTTGTGTATATGCATACACTATTCCTCACAACTTCTCTGGGTGGGGGAGAGGAACAGATATAGGGCGGATTCTAGAGTTCAACAAGGTACATAGCCCCAGCATCTTCACAAATAGAAGTAATCTGGGGAGCAAGGATAGCTAGGGCGCCCCTAGCGTTAGGGACAGGGATAGCCCCTGGCCCCGGGTAATCTGACAACAGAATCGTGACAATAATGTAAGTAATATCTGATCTGAGCATTCATATGTTTGGAAGAACCAGAGGAGAAATCTATGTTACTCCTCTTTCAAATGTCCATTTTTTTTCAAACAGATCTGTTTTCAGTAGTGTTTTGAATCAGATTTTCATCAGTTTAATATGTGTAGCAGTTTTTACCATCAATGTTTCATCACCGATTTTCTCATATGCAAAAAAAAACAAAAAAACTTTTCTTATCCATTGCCTTATTAAAAAATGGATAACATGGAGTCATAGACTTTTATGGGTGATTTTGATCTGTAACTTGGATTAAAAATGGACAAGTCTACGTAATTTTTTCACAGACACATGATCTGCAAAAAACCTTCAACGGATATGTGAATAGCACTGCAGATTGTAATGGGTACATGTTCTATTTTTCAATGGACATCACTCTGACCCATAGAGTTTCATTGATCCATACACACATCATTTTTAAAAACAGATCCATGTCTCATGTCCGTGAGACACAGAGCATGTCCTATTCTGATCTGTTTTTTGGATCAGACTCTTTAAAGTCTATGTGAATCCATTCAACACGAATGGATAACAGATTACGTACTTTGTGCTTCAGAGATCCATCAGAGTTTTATGTGTTTCTCATCGATCCACAGTTAGGTGGCAATGGATAAAAAAAAAACTATGGCACAATACCTGCTTCAAGTTTTAAAAACGGTTGAGAAAAATTGGGTGCGAAACAGATAACACTTGGAAGTAAAATGGAGATGAGAGGTAGATCTTGCGAGCCCTGTTTAATTAAGCTTTTCGTGTATTGCTATGTGTTCAGTAGGGCTACCGACTATTTTTCCTTCTTTTTATTACCAGCTTAGAATAGTAGAGCGTTACATAAATTTGTGAATATTGCTTTAAAAAACAATATGTCATAGCGATTAGCTCAGTGAATCCCTTAATTGCTACTTGTGCCTTGCAAAATGAAACACTTTTATGGTAGAGAATTAAGTAATGTTATAGTTTTAAATGTCACATAAACAGCTTTGTAGGAGGTCTGGAAAAGTAAGTTGCAATGATATTATTTCAGAGAAACAATTCCGAGCTGTCGTGGTGCCAGTCTCCATGTCTGTTGGGGTCTGCTAAGGAAAAGGGGCTGGAAGGAGGTGGGAAACTGATGGAACGGACTGAAACTGGGCACAGATTCAGAAACAATAGGGTTGGGCAGAATAACAGCTCCCAATTTTAGATGCTATTTTTCCTGTACTGGATATGTAGGGGGAAAAAAAGCTATATCAGCGTCTGCGGCCTAACTTCATTGTCTTACAAAGATTTTCAGTTTGTGAAGCTCAGACCTAAACTTCCACACATCCTATTAGTCTGTAATAATGGTCTGTAATAATAGTGCGGAATCATTTGTCTCTTGCATTCCTCCCAGGATGAGTTGTGACCTGTCTCTATCTTCTAGCCCTGGTGGTTCAGCTTAGCCGAGCTCCATTTTTCCTTTCACTACTGTGTAGGAGAAAGGAAATAACAAGTAGTGTAATGTCAGTTCCTGCTCAGAACAGTGGCTGTCATGTGAGCCAGCTACCTCAGCCTGGTGCAGTAAGCAGTAGAGCAGCGCCACCTAGTGGTCATATTATCCTACCCGTTAGGTCGTATACACAAGGCTCTAGCTGTGTCTTTTATTGAGCCAAAATAGACACAAAAACTCTGTTTATTTTTGCTGTGGCATTCAGTACAATTCGGACAGAATACAAATTTGTGACATGCTCCATAGATGGCTTTATATATGGAGGTATTCTACCTCAAATGCACGGAGTTATTCTATGGGTGCATACGTCACCTAGAGCCTATGTATTAGGGGAAAACACGGCTTTCATGGCAGGTTGGCAGGTACCGTGCATATATTTCTGCTGTGGACTCAAATTACTTTTCCATAAACTAGATAAGTCGTAAGAAAAAATATTTTGTACAATTTTTCACTATAAATTCAAATATTTGGTATCTTTCTATTTGGGAGCTTACAGGGATTATTTTCTGAAATAAATTTGTGTAGTAAACTAACATGGATTTTTTTCCACGTATCTTGGCAAAGATTTCGCAAGAAAATCCGCATAAAAAATCTAATTTAATTGAAATCTACTTGCAACAAGCTTCTCATTCATTTGAGGCAGAAAATGCACCTGTGCTTCATATTGCATCTTTTTCAGTGCAGTTTTAGAAAAAGCATCATGTCACCTCTTTGGCACATTTTCTGCACATAAATCACCACAAAATGCGTGTTTTTTTGCTTCAGTTTTTATCATGGATTTTGCAGTGGAAACACACAAAAAGCACCCTTATTGCTACACTCCATATTTTTACCAAAAGTGTATATAAACCCAAACTGAAAAAAAACACATAAAAAATGCATCAAAGCAGCATTAAAAACTAGCATTAGCCAAAAAAATCCACCTAAAAAAACTCAATGTGAACATACATTTACAAAGGGGAAAAAGAAAATTCTCTACAGAATTCTTAAAAAATAAAAACTGGATCTCACTTGGTAAAGCTACATGTGTACCCCTCCTCATCCCAAAAATTATTCACCCCAGAATGTGATTTTGCAAAAGGAGAAATTTTTAGTCAGACATTCATGCATCCATAGGCCTTGGTCTTGAAAGGACACGTGAAAATGTAAATTTTAGGATTTTGTTTCTCCTTCCTCTTGTTCCAAGAGCGTTTTTTATTTTTTGCATTGACATAGCCATATGAGGACTTGTTTTTTGCAGGACAAAATACAGTTTTGAGTGACACCATTCATTTTACCTTTTAATATACAGAAAACAGCTGTAAAAAAATATAAGTTGAGTGAAGTGGTGAAAAAATGCAATTCCTCCATGGCTTTTTGGGTTCCGTTATTACATTGTTCATAGTGCAGTAAAAACGATCTGTCAAAATGATGGTCACTATGAGGACGTTGGGACAAAACCTGTATAATTTTTTTTTTAATTATTTTAGTGGCTTAAAAAAAATTCTGAACTTTGTGGAAAAACATTTGGTTTGTGTTGACATTTTCCAAGACCCGTACCTTTTCTATTTTTCTGTTGATGGAACTGCATGAGTGCATGACTTTTATATGCTGAACTGTGGTTTTTATTGGTACCATGATGGGGAACATATGTTTCGACCGCTTTGTATTGCAGTTTTTGGGGGGAGATGCTCAAAAAAATGAAAATTTTAGTTAGTTTTAATATTTGTTTTCATTACAACGTTTACCTGTAAAACATATTTAACCCATAACTGTATGGGTTAAATAATTTTATATTTTGATAGATTGCCACTTCTATTAAATTCCAATGTCGAATATGCTTTTTTTTAAATTTCTTGAAGCAAACCTGTACCAGTAACCAGCAAGGTGGCCATAATGCTTTCAGCACTACTTTGGTATTTATTGGCACCACAAGTGGGAAAAACTACTTAGCCTTCTACATAGACCCTAACCCACTCTGTGATGTAATAGTATGTCATGGAGCGGGAAGGAGTTAGCTTCTGACTTTCTTGTAAAAGTAAGATAACCCAATATAGATACAGCCAATACTGTCTATCATTTGGACCATTTTGGCTTTGCATTTATAAGGCCATATATTTCCTTTGACATGGAATGTAACGGTGTAAGAATACCCAAGCCTTTAAATAAGTCTCACTGAACAAAGAAGTGAACAGAGATCGCAATTCTAACATTGCTCATGAACATCAGTGTCGGGAAAAAAGTGTCTAGCAGCCAGACCCTTATTGAAGAAACAAGTAAAGTGAAATATCATTTGTTATTGACTGTGCCACCATAAAAGTTCCTGCGATTGGTGGCATAATGTGTGCATTCCCAGTAGGCATTGATGTCTAGCACATGACTCTCTAATTTCCATCCTGCGGTGTGTGAGGATTGTACCTATGTCCATTGATAACAACTTTTCAAGCCACAATCTCTTATAACCCAACATACACAATGTTTGTCAACTATTCTTCTGCCTACCTAAATTACTAATCTGTCTAGTTTATGTCTAGTTTAATCTTCCAATCATGGTAATCTAAACGGTGTAAGGTTGGGGTGTTAGGGGCCCACCAATAACACTGATTCTGGGTCGTTGCAGGACATGGTAACAGCTCAGTGAGTTTTTTTGAATGTCAGATAGGGTATCAATGTCATCCCTGGATAATCCCTTTAAGCTTGTTAAGTAAATGATAAGAAGCTGTATTTTGATTCTATCTGTTTATAGTGCATAGAGTATATTAAGTCAAGCCAAGGATTGGGGGCTCACTCCTCCACAGGGGCCAATTTGGGCATTCACCTGTTCCTCTGTGCTGCAGTGCGAGCCTGACCCTAAATATATTATATCTCAATTTCATGATTTAAAGGGGTTGTCCCACAAAGTACACTTTAATGATTAGATCTTTGAATAGTAATAATTGGATGTGTTAAAAACATGTTCCTGTATTGAGATAATCTTATAAATGTCCCCCTGCTGTGTACTGCGTAATGGTTGTGTCTGACTGTGCAGGAACATGGTCTGATCATACCACAGCTCCTGGGCAGGGGTGGAAAGAAAAGAGTATCCAGACATTACAGAAAGGGATTGTAATTTCTGGTTTATGTAAGAAAAAACATTTCCCTGCCTGTTTAAAAACTCACAGAAAGAATCATTTGCGATCCCCTGCTGTCCTGCCTGTATACTCTTTTGCTTCCTCCCCTGCCCAGGAGATGTGGTATGATCAGACCACGTCTCTGCACGGTCAGACGCAGCCATTACACAGTACACATCAGGGGCACATGTATAAGATTATCTCAGCACAGGGACACATTTTTTAACACATCCAATTGTGGAACTTTTTTTATTCTAAGATGTAATAATTAAAATGTACTTTTTTGTGGAACAACCTCTTTAAGGAAGCTGGGAGACATAGTCTCAGACAAATTGAGAATCACCTAGCTTCCCAGATATAAGAAAGAGATCTAGCTGTGCAGCTAGTGACTAAATAGTGTTTTGACTAACCTGACAGTACTGATGTACTGTACTGTAATGTCACAGGTGTGTCAGGTGTTATAGACAGTCACTCTGTTTCTGGCTGTTTTTTCACTGCGTTTGGCATTGCAGACGCCTTCTAAATCCTTCTCACTTTAAGACCCAGGGGCGACCTCCCTCCTGCTGTCAATTGACACACCCTTGCAGGGGAGTTAAAAACCCTCAGTTTGCTGCAGGGAACCGCCGGTGATATTTCTATGTTCCTTGGCTCTGGCTTGGAGCGCTGGCAGTCGGCTGGCTTCTTCTCTGGTGCCCTTGGAGGACAGTTAGCGTTTCTCCTCGGGTGTCTGCTCAAGCTAAGTTATCCCCTTTGTTTGTCTTCCTTGTTCTCTTTAGTTTGTAGTGGGGCCTGACCAGTGCTCACTCCTCCCCCTCCCTATCTAGGACCTAGCTCTAGGGATATACAGGGCTTAGGTTTCCTGCTCGGCGATTAGTGTGGAATCAATATAGGGAAGGTAGGGTAGGCAGGGTGTTATTAGATCTGCCTAGGGGTCTCCACTTCCCCTTTCCCTAGTGTTTGGGCTTCCTTCCCCTCTTCCCTTTCGTGTTGCACTGAGTCTTTCCCAAACCTTGGGTGACACGTAATCTACATTTTTTTATTTAAAGGAGTTATCCTTTAAGCAACATTTGTCACCTTTATAAAGGATAAATGAAATATGCATGGTAGTTTTGACCAATAGGATCCTCACCAATCCCAAGTGTGGAGGTCCCGAAGCCCCTTGTAAATGAAGCTGTAATGTGGATGCGTGAACACGGCTGCCATAAACAGTGGATAGAGAGTTAGTTATTAGAGATGAGCGGTGTTCGACTAGAACTGTTCGCCAATCTCAAATTCGAGCTGTTTTGGGCGGTGTTCGAGTCGTTCGACGAACACGAACGATTTGCAAAAAATTCGGCTGTTCGAGGTTATGTTCGATAACTGTTCGTGCACCAAAAGCGTAACTGGATTTTTTCACATCATGCAAGGATTGTCTGCCACTCACTGTAATGTCACAGCCATGGTGGTTGTGGCATTACAGTGGTTGCCCAAATCGATGGGAACAGTGCTCACAGTGAAACATGAAAAGCCGGCAATTCAGCAGCAGCATACACCGGTACCCGACAATTTAGAACAGAAAGAATAGAGCATCACACATAGATTAGATAGATAGAAACATGTCAGTCACATATATAATAAGTACAGTGACAGTGTTGGTTACTGTACTTGTCATTTAGTGTTAAAATAAAGGATTTATTAAAAAAAATAATAGTGTTTTCATGCACCGTCTCTTTAAAAAAGCCGGCCGGCAATTCAGCATCGGTACCTGACAATTTAGAACAGAAAGAATAGAGCATCACACATAGATTAGATAGATAGAAACATGTCAGTCACATATATAATAAGTACAGTGATAGTGTTGATTACTGTACTTGTCATTTAGTGTTAAAATAAAGGATTTATTTAAAAAAAAATTGGCGTGGGGTTCCCCGTAATTTTAGTCTCTAGCGGAGGTTAAGCAGACAGCTGGGGCAGATGTTTGAAGCCTGGGAAGGGGGTAATACCCATGGAGCTTCCCAGGCTACTAATATCAGCCCCCAGCTGAATACCTAGCCTTTACTAGCTATTAAAATGGGGGACCCCCCAAAAAAATGACGTGGGGTCCCCCCTATTTTAATAGCTAGCAAAGGCTAGGCAGACAGCTGGGGGCTGATATTAATTGCCCAGGAAGGGTGCCATCAATATTGGCCCCCTCCCAGGCTAGAAACACCAGCCGTCAGCCGCCCCAGAATTGGCGCATCCTCCCAGGCTGATATTAGTAGCCTGGGAAGCTCCGTGGGTATTACCCCCTTCCCAGGCTTCAAACATCTGCCCCAGCTGTCTGCTTAACCTCCGCTAGAGACTAAAATTACGGGGAACCCCACGCCATTTTTTTTAAAATAAATCCTTTATTTTAACACTAAATGACAAGTACAGTAATCAACACTATCACTGTATTTATTATATATGTGACTGACATGTTTCTATCTATCTAATCTATGTGTGATGCTCTATTCTTTCTGTTCTAAATTGACGGGTACCGATGCTGAATTGCCGGCCGGCTATTTTAAATAGAGTGTCTTCTGAGCAGTTTGTCAGCTTTTGGACACCTTTGAAGGTGTTTTCTATGTGTTTTTATTTGCCTGCCATTGGTTTTAACGGTGTTCGACGGTGTTCGACAGTGTTCTAAGGTGTTCGACGAACAGTTCCACGAACATTCCGGTGTTCGACGAACCGAACCCGAACACTACGGGGGTGGCTCAACACTATGAGTTATGTATGCCCACTACCACGCCAAAAACACAGAACACCAGTCCTCGGTGTGGGCCACAGCAAGTGGATCCCAGTCATTATCCATTCATCCCCTAACCTGTGGATATGTGATAGATGTTGTTTGTGGTTTGAATTCTATGTAATTTATCATCAATTTGATCATTTATTTTCAGCTAGGAATATATATACCGTCCGTGTCAATTTATTCCTTGTCTCCAACGGACAGTATTTCTTTCTTATGGCTCATACATTGCCAGACATTTCTCTGATCTAACAGGCATTGTGTTCACTCTTGTCTTTTTGCAGATCTGTTAGCTCATACAGGACAAACACAGCCTCAGAAAGCAAGCAGTGTGAGCAGTTTTATCACAAAGGAGACAGAAGTCAGCATGTGTCAACCTGTCGACTTGCTCTTTATCACTGTTACATGCTACACACATGAATTATTCAGCATATCACTTGGAGAGGTTTGCACAGGCATCAGGACTACACATATTTCACACATCGTGCTGGCGACTGTAGAGCGGTATAATTACATGGTAGGGGTGCTGACAGTAAGTTATACCAGTAATGACCGGCCAGGGTTAGGTCGGCTTCTAAGTGCCATGTGTGCTTAGCAGGGACTGACTGGAGATTCATGTCTAAATCACACATTCCACTTTTTTGACAAGTTTGAAGTTATAAACCCAATGATAATGCTGTATACAATTGATTAAGATAAGTACTAAAGCATGGTGAATGCAAGTAAGGCCAAGTTCACACCGAATTTTACCCTCATGTCAGTGGCTCGGTCGGGGCGTACGTTTGAAGCCCTGGAAAATAGGATGTGGGCCATTGACTGTAATGATGCGGCTGAAAAGAATGTCTGCTAGAGCCCACAGTGAATCTGTCTACACCATTGCAGTTAATATCCCCATTAACGCATGTGTTTTCCGGGGCTTCAAATTTAAGCCTCAAAAGAGCCATTGGCGAGAGGGTAAAACGCAATGTGAACATAGCTTAATTCTGGACTATATATAGCAACTTTCATTTTGGTGTCACAAGCTTTTCTGCTGCAGTGGTGGGCCAGTCTTCCACTTTGCTTGGCTTATTGGAAAGGAGCAGCACATTGACTCTGAGCATTTAAAGGGACCCCACTGTGGGTTTGTCCAGGCACTTTGAAGAAGCATGCATATGCATTGATCAGGCCGCAGTGCACTTTCAAACTGATTTACATAAAGTTTCTAAACTAGTTATCATGACAACTACATTAGATCTCTTCCAAAAAGGTTTTTTTTTTATTGGCGGACAAGTGCCTATACAGCCATACTACTACTTCCACATGCATAAAACGTTCCTTGACTAACATGATGTGGCAGGCAGAATGTCCATCATGGAGTGGCTTGTGTTATTACAGCACACTCACTGGATACTTAGCACTGGCTGTTCACAGTCCTCATGGCCTCACTTTCCATTAGGCTGGGGCTACACAATGACAAGTGTCGTGCAATACTGAAATCGTAACGACACCTTGCAACATTGGATGTAATGATTTCATATGGTTACGCGTTGCAATCTGCGACATACTGCGAC
Source organism: Phyllobates terribilis (assembly GCF_046119375.1). NCBI lineage: Eukaryota > Metazoa > Chordata > Amphibia > Anura > Dendrobatidae > Phyllobates > Phyllobates terribilis. The sequence continues at coordinate 529,186,083 of NW_027362762.1, read as the reverse complement.
TGTGACACAGAGTCATAAATGCTTCAAATGTGTTGGATTTTCTTCCGCTGATCACAAGTCGCAGGAGGCACTCTTGCCATCGACTTCAATGCAACTTGCACGTTACACGCGATTTGTGTGCAACGTGACTGCAGCTTTGCTGTTTTATTTACCCAAGGAGCACAGGTCCAAATACGTTTTTTTTGTTGCACAACCTTTCTGAAAGTAGTTTTTGCACTAAATATGTCGCCGTGTTGCCCCAGCCTAAGAACCCCGTCACACATCCATATAATACCGGTACCGGAAACATGGTACCGGTGTCATCAGTGTTTTGGATCTGTGTGCCATCAGTGTGTCATCCATGTTTTTACTGTATTGCTTTAGAAATATCAATTCCAAAGCTTCTCCTATACTTTGCAACGTTTAACACGTACAGCACATGGATAGCACACGGATGACACACGGATGCCATCTGTGTGCTGTACATGTTTTCCACTGACCCATAGACTTGTATCGGCCTTTGTCATCCATGCTACTAGTAAAAAAGACATGTCTCTGTGTGGTTTGCATGGACACACGCTCCGTGCAAACACATGGACATGTACATACAGTGGCATGTAAAAGTTTGGGCACCCCTGGTCAAAATTACTGTTATTGTGAACAGTTAAGCAAGTTTTAGATTAAGTGATCTCTAAAAGGCCTAAAATTAAATACAGTTATATGAAAAAGTTTGGGCACCCCTATTACTCTTAAGCTTATTGTTTTATAAAAATTGATGTTTTTGCAACAGCTATTTCAGTTTGATATCTGTAATATCTGTAAAACACTGCTCCAAATCTACTCAGGCATTCATGCAGAGGAACAAAAACACCAATTTTTATAAAGCATTAAGCTTAAGATTAATAGGGGTGCCCAAACTTTTTCATATAACTGTGTATATATATATATATATATATATATATATATATATATATATATATATATATATATATATATATATATATATATATATATATATATATAACCGTAATTTTCAGACTGACGCACCAGACTATAAGACTCACCCAGGTTTTAGAGGTGGAAAATAGGGGAAAAAAAAAACGTTTGAAGCATTCTGCCCGTGGATTGCGACAGCTGATACATTCTGCCAGATCCACGGGCAACATGCATCAGACACTGGATGTGCGACGTAAGGCTGATACGGTATGTTTCCGTCTGAAATGCTGCGGCAGAGGAAAACATACCGTACTTTAGCTTCTCCTCTCCTGCTGTCAATTACTGACTGGTCTTTAGCTATACACACACTCTGGAAGAAAACTGTCACTCAATGGGAGCAGATGGGGAGAAGTCGCTGGGGACCCACCTATCCGCCTAGTCTCCAGTGCGGCTCAGTCCCTGTGGCTTTTAAAGTACCGTACTGTGCCATGTGTTTTTCCTTGAACCGCCGAAAAACATGCAGCCAGTATGCTGCTCGATCCACTGGTGGCTTATGTCATGTACTGGCTGTATGACTTCATATGGTATGTCCTCTTTAAGATCCCACAGGTATTTAGGTTGCCTTTGAGGGGAACTATAACTCCCAGCATATCCTGCAGCTCCTATGGCATGCTGGGAGTTATAGTTCCCCACATTTTTGTTGTGTTTGCCCTGAGAACTATAACTCCCAGCATGTCCTTCAGCTCTGATGCCATGCTGGGAGTTACAGTTCACCACACATTTTTCATGTGGTTGCTCTGAGGAGAACTATAACTCCCAGCATGTCCTTCAGCTCTTATGGCATGATGGGAGTTATAGGTCACCACAGGAGTAGTACAGTGTTTAATGACATGTGCTTTTTCACTTTACTATATACTTTACTTCTACGTTATAATGCTTGGCTCTTATTCTGGACCCACGATGGGCAGGGAGCGGGGTCACACTGGCTGGGGGCTGCGGCAGCAAAGGGGGCTGCGGCAGTGGAAGGGGCTGGGGCTTTGGCAGCGGAGGCAGCTGTGGCAGCGTAGACGGCTGCGGCAGCGGAGACGACTGGGGCTGCGGCAGCGGAGGGGGCTGTGGCAGTGGAAGCGGCTGGGGCTGTGGCAGCAGCGGTGCCTGGGGCTGCGGCAGTGGAGGGTGCTGCGGAAGCAATGGCGGCTGGGGCTGCGGCAGCTGAGGCGGCTGGGGCTGGGGCTGCGGCAGCTGAGGCGGCTGGGGCTGCGGTAGCGGAGGCGGCTGGGGCTGCGGCAGCGGAGGAGGCTGGGGCTGCGGCAGCGGAGGCAGCTGGGACTACGGCAGTGGAGGCGGCTGGGGCTGTGGCAGCGGAGGCGGCTGGGGCTGTGGCAGTGGAGGCGGCTGGGGCTGTGGCGCGGAGGCTGCTGGGGCTGTGGCAGTGGAGACAGCTGGGGCTGTGGCAGCAGAGGCGGCTGGCACTGTGGCAGCGGAGGCGGCTAGGGCTGCGGCAGTGGAGGGGACTGTGGTAGCGGAGGCGGCTGGGACTGTGGCAGCGGAGGCGGGTGGGGCTGTGACAGCGGAGGCAGCTGGGGCTGTAGCAGCAGAGGCGGCTTGGGCTGTGGCAGCGGAGGCGGCTGGGGCAGTGGCAGCGGAGGCGGCTGGGGCAGTGGCAGCGGAGGCGGCTGGCACTGTGGCAGCAGAAGCGGCTGGGGCTGTGGCGGCGGAGGCGGCTGGGGCTGTGGCGGCGGAGGGGGCTGTGGCAGTGGAGGTGGTTGTGGCTGTGACAGCGGAGGGTGCTGTGTCAGCAGAGGGGGCTGTGGTAGCGGAGGGGCTGGGGCTGTGACAGCAGAGACGGCTGGGGCTGTGGCATCAGAGGCGGCTGGCGCTGTGGCAGCGGAAGCTGCTGGGGCTGTGGCAGCGGAGGGGGCTGTGGTAGCGGAGGCGGCTGGGGCTGTGGCATCAGAGGCGGCTGGGGCTTCGGCAGCAGAGGAAACTGTGGCAGCGGAGGTGGCTGGGGCTGCGGCAGTGGAGGTGGCTGCGGCTGTGGCAGCGGAGGGTGCTGTGGCAGCCGAGGGGGCTGCGGCTGTGGCAGGCTAGGGGGCTGCGGCTGTGGCAGCCGAGGGGGCTGTGGTAGTGGAGGGGGCTGTGGCAGCCGAGGGGGCTGTGGTGGTGGCAGCGGAGGGGGCTGTGAAGGCTGGCCGGCGATGGAGCGGTGTTACCCAAAAACGAGCTGCAGTTGCAGCATGTTTGTGGGCCCTGACATTAGTTCACCATGGCCGCGCTAAACATCAGGAGGTGGGCGGTCTCCCGTCCAGATCGCACGCTGCAGTGACGTTACTAAGAGGCAGGGCCGGGGCAACACAGAACAGCACAGCGCGCAGTCATCCCCAGCCCTGCCTCCTAGTAACGTCACTGCAGCGCGCGATCTGGACGGCGGGAGGCCGCCCACCTCCTGATGTCTAGTTTGGATGTAGTGAATTCATGGCGGTGCCCACTGGGTAACACTGCTCCATCGCTGCCCCAGCTGCCACAACCCCCTCCGCTGCCACAGTCGCTGCCACAGCCCCAGCCGCCCCTGCATCACAAAATGGTACATTCGGACCAAAATTTTGGGGGAAAAAAGTGCATCTTATGGTCCGAAAAATATGGTATGTAAAAAATGGAGGCAGCACACCAATTTGTAAAGGTGAAAAACAGTGCTATTTAATAGCCCATAATGGCGACACTTTGCTTCTATCTATTGCCATTATGGGCTATTAAATAGCACTTTTTTCACCTTTACAAATTGGTGTGCTGCCTCCAATTTTTACTGTATTGAAGGCCTGGTATATATACAGTATACAGTGGTGTGAAAAAGTGTTTACCCCCCTTCCTGATTTCTTATTCTTTTGCAAGTAAACACAAAATGCAGTTTTTAAATAAAGGTCTTTATTATTAAGGGAAAAAGAATTCCAAACCTACAGGGGCCTGTGTGAAAAAAGTGATCTTCCCCCCTAAAACATAAATTAACTGTGGTTTATCACATCTTTGGGAAGCTGAGTTCAATTTCCTAGCCATACACATGCCTGATTACTGTCACACCTGTTCTCAATCAAGAAATCACTTAAATAAGGCCTGCCTGACAAAATGAAGTAGACCAAAAGATTCTCAAAAGTTAGACATCATGCTTCGATCCAAATAAATTCAGGAACAAATGAGAAACAAAATAATTGAGATCTATCAGTCTGGAAAAGGTTACAAAGCCATTTCTAAAGTTTTGGGACTCCTACGAACCACAGTGAGAGCCGTTATCCATAAATGGTGAAAACATGGAACAGTGGTGAACCTTCCCAGGAGTGGCCGACCAACCAAAATTACTCCCAAGAGCGCAGCGACGATTTATCCAAGAGGTCACAAAAGACACCACAAAAACATCCAAACAACTCCAGGCCTCACTTGCCTCAGTTAAGGTCAGTGTTCATGACTCCATCATAAGTAAGAGACAGGGCAAAAATGGACAAAAACCACTGTGAGCAAAAAAAAAAAAATAAAGGCTTGTCTCAGTTTTGCCACAAAATATCTTTATGATCACCAAAACGTTTTTGAGAATACTATGTGGAAGGTGTATGTCCCATTAAATCTGACGTAGAAGTAGCACAGCAGTTAAGAAAAGGAACATCATACCAATAGTAAAATATGGTGGTGGTAGTGTGATGGTCTGTGGCTGTTTTGCTGCTTCAGGACCTGGAAGACTTGCTGTGGTAAATGAAACCATGAATTCTGCTGTCTACCAATAAATCCTGAAGGAGAATGTTTGGCCATCTGTTCTTGACCTCAAACTGAAGCGCACTTGGGTTATGCAGCAGGACAATGATCCAAAACACACCAGCAAGTCCACCTCTGAATTGCTTAAGAAAAACAAAATTAAGACTTAGGAATGGCCTAGGCAAAGTCCTGACCTTAATCCAATTGAGATGCTGTGGCATGACCTTAAAAAGGTGGTTCATGCTCGGAAACCCTCCAATATGGCAGAATGACAGCAATTTTGCAAAGATGAGTGGGCCAAAATTCTTCCAGAGCATTGTAAAAGACTCATTGTCAATTATTGCAAAAGCTTGATTGCAGTTATTGCTGCTAAGGGTGGCCCAACCAGATATTAGGTTTAGGGGGCAATCACTTTTTCACACAGGATCCTGTAGGTTTGGATTTCTTTTTCCCTTAATAATACAGACCTTCATTTAAAACACTGCATTTGTGTTTACTTGTGTTTTCTTTGTCTAATATTTAAATTTGCTTTGTGATCTGAAACATTTAAGTGTGACATGCAAAAGAAATCAAGAAGGGGCAAACACTTTTTCACACCACTGTATATACAATATATATATTAGAAATAACCGTTAGAATTGTGTTTCAGACTGAAATATTTGTTTTCAGTTACATTTATAACACTATAAATCCAAGTACTGAAACATTGCCCCCACTGCCGCTAGCAATAACCAATACGCACTCCAGATTTCAAAATTTTGCTCAATGTGAATAGAATAATGACAATAGAGCCTTAAGGTTACATGGTGAAGTTTAAGAAAAGATCACATTTTACAGTAAAAATGTTCCTTTGTCCTTAGAAATGGATGCTTTACGATAAAAATCCAAGTACATCATGTAAATATGTTAATTTTTCTTTTTCTAAAATCTGATACCATCTTGCGCCAGCCATAAATTGTATAAATATATACAATGGTTGATGAATAGTGTCTGTCAGAAGAATCCTCCACAGCAATCCTGTAAAATTATGTACAGTACATGTTTTTTTTTATAACATTGGAGCCTTTGGGTGACAGGTGGCTGACAGATGGCATCTGTCAGTGATATCCGATACAGTAATCTAGTGAAAAGGACAGTATCCATTGACAAGTTGTATTTGGGGACTGGAGGGGAAAAAATGGTCCCTGTTGTGTTAAATGACCCCAGTAACTCCATTAGAAATATTTTGAAAATTAGCTTGAAGTTTAATTGAATGGAATGTGTCATTGGAAAATGAACCATTTATTAAATTAAGTTTTTACAATAAAAGTCTTTATAAACATTTTTGAAGTCTTTTTAAAAAAAAAATTCTGTATCCTTATGTTCAAGAAAATCAGACAGTTATGCTGTTTTAACTTGATGCTAGGCTGATGTAGGAGCAGACACGGACACACGATGGCCCCTGTGCAAGAACAGTATTTGGGCCTCTGCAGTTTAATAGCTCCACATAATCCACAATTCCACATGCTTTGTAGGTAGTAGTGGGCCCTCTTACCCCTTGGGCCCCTGTGTGGATGCGTAGGTTGCACCAATGGTATGTCCGTCCGTGGGCCGATGCTTCTTCTTCTCTAAAGATTACTTATAAATATTCATTTTTTTTCATCATTGACTGGGTAATGACAGATAACACATGTGCATTGAGTAGGTAAAACAGAATCCATCGTGCAAAATGGGTGATGGTCACAGCTTATCTATGTGCACAATGACCTTTCCACATTTCAAAGAACATGCCTAGAGCGTTCTACTATGAGTCAGAACTTGTCTATTACTGCATATGGTCCACAACAACTTGGGAAAGATAACTGCCACCATAAACAAATATAAAAATAATGAAAATCTACAATAAAAAATGTAATTAGTAATTAATATTTCCCTCTTTGGGACCATTCAATTTTTCATGTTTTTAGCTTATTCTTCTCTCTTTTTCCAAGGGCTGGAACTTTTTTCTTTTTCCATTGATATAGCTTCTTGGGAGATTGTTTTTGTGGAACGATTTGTAGCTTTGAAGGTCACCATTGATTTTACCATATCATGTACAGAAAAATGTGAAAAAAATTCTAAGGTGAAATTGTTGAAAAAACCTCCAATTCTGCTCTGGGCTGTGGAGTCAGTAAGCCAAACCTCAATTTTCATGACTCCAACTCCGACTTCACGACTCCGACTCCGACTCCCTCATACCTGGCTCATGTTTAAGTGATAAATTTACTGTAGCACAGATTCATCTCAGCTAAATGTCTAGACCCTTAGATCAGGAATAGGACAGACATTTATAGGACATTTCATAACTTTCCCAAATTCTTTTGAAAAAATATTCCCCAGAAACTGCATTGAACTACTGTACACAATTTATTATATATTTTAGGAGTCGGAGTTGGTCCATTTTATAACGACTCTGACTCCACCAAAATGGGCTCCAACTCCACGACTCCGACTCCAAAGACCTGATTCTGCCATTGTTTTTCAGGTTTTGCTTTCTTGGCATTTACTGGCAAAATGATTGTCAGTCAGTACGATTATAGGGATACCAAACTTCTATAGTATGTTTTTAGATTATAGTGGTGAAATAATAATCAAATCAAAATGTTTGTCGGCATTTTCTCAGACCTGTAACTTCTTTATTTTTCAGTTGATGGAGCTGAGTGAGGGATTACTTTGGCCTGGTGAACTGACATTTTTCTTGATTGCATTTTGGAGAAGCTATGAAATATTTATCACCTTTTATTGCATTTTTTGTGATAACTGAAAAAACTCACCTGAAGAAAAAAGCTGCCTTATCAATTTTACCACATGCGGAACAACATAAAAACAAAAGCAAAAAAACAATTCCTGAATTGCTGTTTTTTGTTTATTCTGCCTCCCAAAAATTGGAATAGAAACCGATGAAAAAATGTCATGTGCCCGAAAATTGTACCAATAAAAACGTGAACTTGTCCTGCAAAAACAAGCTCTTGAATGACTCTCAGTCAAAATAATGAAAAATTATAACTCAAATTATAGTTCAAAGAAAGCATCTATTAGTGTGTGACAGCAGCCAAACATAAAAACCCGATATTAATCTGGTATCGCTGTATTCGCACCAACCCGAAGAATAAAGTCATCTAACCACTTAAACCGCACGAGGAACTGCGTAAAAATAAATAAAACCAATTCTTACCTGCTGTTGGTTTGTTCATTCTGCCTCACAAAGATTGTAGTAAGGCTCAGCGCACATTTATCCCTCGTTCTATGCTGAGACCTTACACTGGGGTTTCCTCGTAAATTTCTGAAACACGTGATTCAGATGGAACCCCCAGTGGAAGATTCCCTATAATGAGGCAGACGGAGGCACTGTGGATACTGTCTGGCCTGTGATGCCACGGTGTCCGTCTTTTTAGGCATGTAAGAAAGCATCGTTGGCCACAGTTTTGTGCACCTCTGAAAAAAAAGAACAACGCTGACTAGAGGCCAGAGGGAGTCCAGAGTAACTCTGCTGCCTCATTATAGTGAATGGATCCCTCAGGGGTTTCATCTGAATCATGTCACTCAGAGATTTAGATGGAAACCCCTAAGCAACTGCTCAGCATAGATTGCTGGATAAATGTGATCCCAAATGTTATGTAAAATGTTCCCAATAAAAGCTTCAACTTAATCCACAAAAAAAAAAAAACACTCAGGTCCGTCATCTGATATCAGAAATATAGGGTCTTCCTCATTACTGGTAGCACAAAGGCTCTGGAAAAGCGAAATGGCCCTTGCCCCTCAAAAGAAATTCGGCAAATTCTGAATTCCAAAATCCAATTTGCCACTCTTTTCAGAGCCCCAGTGTGCCTAAACCGCAGTTAGCATCCACATGTTTTGCATTTCTGTAGCGATGAGAGCCCGCCTAATTTAGAGGTGAATGTCTCCAGAAGCATGAGCTGGCCACTACAACATACTGTCACTACAAAGGCAGTTTGCAATTTTCACTCGGCAACATCCACTCCTGCTTGTTTTTGGAAAATACCCATTTAGTCAAAGTCGGCACTACACCTGTAGATAAATTCCCAAAGAGGTATAATTTCCAAAATGGCGTCACTTGAGGGGGGATTCTGCTCTTCTAGCACTTAGGGCTCTGTATATGGAGTCTGCAACTATTCTAGAAAAATCTCAGCTCCAGGAGGCAAATAGCACTCCGTCCCTCCCGAGTTTCACCATGTGGCTAAGCAGTACTATACAGCCACATATGGGGTATTTCTACATTCAGCTGAAATTGTGTGACAAATTTTGGTGCCATTTTTACCCATTTCCCTGTGTGAAAAAAGTAATATCTGGGTCTAAAAAAATTTTTAGTGGTAAAATTTTAATATTTTTTTTCTTCTCTGGCCAATGGTATAAAATTCTGTGACCCACCTGTGGTGTCAATATGATCACTGTACCCCTATATGAATTCATTGAGAGGTGTAGTTTTTAAATTGGGGTGTCTTATGGGGGGTTCTGTTGTTCTGGCACCTCAGGGGCTCTGCCAATGTGACATGGCACCCTCAAACCAGTCCAGCAAAATCTGAACTCCAATATGGCGCTCCTTCTCTTCTGAGCTTTGCACAGTAACTCAAAAGTAGTTTTCAACCACATATGGATTATCGGCATACTCAGGAGAAATTGCACAACAATTTTTGGGTCCATTTTCTCCTGATATCCTCATGAAAATTAAAAGAATTGGGGCTAAAACAACATTTGTGTGTGAAAAATATTTTTTTTCATTTTCACAGATCAACGTTGTAAAATTTTGTGAAGTTTCTGTGGGTTCAAGGTGCTTACCACACATCTAGATAAATTCCTTGAGGGGTCTAGTTTCCAAAATGGGGTCACTTGTGGGGGTTCCACTGTTTAGGCATAACAGGGGCTCTCCAAACACAACATAGCAGCCGCAGACCATTCCATCAAAGTCTACGTTCCAAAATGTCACTCCTTCCTTTCTGAGCCCCTCCGTGCGCCCAAACAGTAGTTTTCCCCTACATATGGGGTATTTCTGTACTTAGGAGACATTGCACAACAAATTTTGGGGTCCATTTTCTCCTGTTACCCTTGTGAAAATAAAAAGGGCTAAAAGAACATTTTAGTGGAAACTTCTGCCACTGCTTCCCTTCCTAGCCATACTTTGCGCCGAAACAATGTGCTCAGGAGAAATTGCACAACACATTTTGGGGTCAATTTTCTCCTATTACCCTAGTGAAAGTGAAAACACTCTCATTTAAGGGCATAAAAATTAAAAGTCTTCAAATTCCTACATTTTCATCAAATTTCTTTTTTTTCGCAACTCATATCGAACAAATTTTACCACTATCATGAAGTACAATATGTCACGAAAAATCATTCTCAGAATCAGTGGGATATGTTTAAGCGTTCCAGAGTAATTACCTGATAAAGTGACACTGGTTAGAATTGTAAACTTTTGCCTGGTCGCAAAGGTGAAAACAGGCTTGGGGGCTGAAGAGGTTAATGTGTTGCCTATACCCTTTAACAAATTGATATGCTCTTTTTCGGACATGTAGGTAAATAGTAATTTTATGAATGTCCATTTACAATCAATACAGTTGGCAGTAAAGTTGCAGGCTGGTACAATTTATGCCCATAAAAACACATGAAAACTTGTCTTTTAAAATCATTTTGATTGTTTTTCTTTTGTAAACTTTTTTTATTGCCTGTTTACTGAAAATGAATTTAAAGAGGTAGTCCAGTACTTTATATTATCCCCCTCCCCCCAATGTATCCCCCCGGGGCCCCTAAGGATTTTTGTAATTAGCTTTCGTTGCAGATACTGCCTGTGAGCGGCGCTATCCTTGGCCGCTCACAGTCATCTTGTGACCCCGCGCAAATTACAAAAATCCTTAGGGGCCCCGAGGGGGGGGGGGGGTGAGGGTAACATTGGGGGGGGGGGTAATATAAAGTACTGGAAAACCCCTTTAACATTTCTAGGTATAGGTTTAGCCTAGATCTATTGTTACTTCTTTCTGTTCTTTGTCTTGGAGGTTAGAAGCACTGCGATTTGTTTTTTATACCACATTGCTGCAGTTAATAGCAAATATATAACATTTTCATGGTACTGTAATAGGTAAATATGTTTCATTCTAACTTTGGAGGAGGTACCCTATATTCTTGTAATCCAGTGAAAAATATTTTCCATTGAGAAATCATTTTCCCACTCGCCTGTAATTAATAGATCAGAACAATGGACTTTTTGAGCTAAAATAAGCTTGTCAAGGTGTGGAAAGTTTTGTGCAGAAAAAAATAAAAATACTATTTTTTCAACTTTGGGTGAAATTTTACATCTACTGTTAAATCTGATGTTAGGGCTGTTACTGGAGTTTGGCTCTATATTGTAATTCGTTTTTACTTGTAGAGATTCGAGCATTTTTCAGTTTTGCTGGGAAGGACATTTTGCAGCGAAGTTGGGAAATTGCTTTTCACCATAGAGTTAGTTTCAGTTAATTGTCATTTTGTTATTGCTTGACCATAAAGACAATCTAATCCATGTGCACGTTGAGTATTTGGTGAGTTTTTTACCTCAATATTTGTAAGCCAAAACCAGAAGTGGGTAAAAACGTAGAAGTGGTGACGTGTTTCTATCATACTTTTCCTCTGATTGCTCCACTCCTGGTTTTGGCTTACACATACTGAGGTAAAAAACTCACCAAATACTCAATGTGTACAAGTAGCCTAAAAGGTTTTCAGTTTTTCCAAAGCTGCTTCATAAGTGACAACCAACATGCTGCACCTTAGATCACGTTCACATGTTGAGTATTTGATACAAAAAGAAAAAAATATTGCCAAAATGTTATAAAAAATACATTTAACACAGAAATCTGTTTTAAATAATAGCTCATTTTCTGATGATACATTCCCTTTAAAGATTATGGCTTGAGTTCCAGTAGGACACACGGTAATCATCTTATTGTTGAGTGGTCTGTCTTACAAAAAACATATTCCATAATTGATATTTATTAGAAAAGATTCCAAAGATGTTCCTTGGTTGTTTTGGGAAATAGTCATTTAGTAGTTATCAGTAGAGATGAGCGAACCCAAACTTAAAAGTTCAGAGTTCATACCAGACGGTTAGTGTTTGGTGCTAAACACTGAATACAGACTTCTCCCGGAAGTCCATTACAATGTTCCATGTGCGGGGGAAGTCCATTGAAAACAAAGAGAGATTTTTTTTTTCCCAGATCCAAAGTTCAGGTCCTTATTGTTTTCAATGGGATTCAGTTTCTGGTTGAAGTTTGGGTACAGTTCTGATACCTGAACCAAACTTTGGACTAAAGTTCGGGTTCGTGTACCAGAACTTGAACTTCCACAGGTCTTCTAATCCTTAGTTATCACTATAAGGGCTCGTGCAGATGGCCGTAAATTCTCTCATCCGAGAGAATCGGGCCAGTTATGCAAATGCCACTCTGATCAGAACATGAGCATAGTGTGATCCGATTCTCTTGGATGAAGAGAAGATGGAGAAAAAAAAATTTCCATTCTGTCAGTACAAGAAATCGGACTGTACTTAGATGATATCCAAGTGTAGTTCGATGTTTTCAATGCACTCATTGACTTGCAAGGCCGAATGTGATTTTAAGGCCACGTCTCCACTATCAGTATTTGGTCAGTATTTTTTCTCAGGAGTGGGAGCCAAAACCAGGTGAGGAACCATCAGAGAAAAGGTATAATAGAAACAAGTAAGCAATTCTGCATTTATCACCCACTCCTGAGAAAAAATACTGACCAGATACTGATAGTTGGGCCGTGGCCTAATATAAAATCACTCAGGCATGCAACGATTATTTCCTTGGACTGTCTCTGTCTGAGGAAAAATTCAAACATGTGCAAGGCCCCATAGCATAACATTGATTGGTCCAAATGCAATGTTTTGTTGGATCGCACTTGAACCGAAAAAACAGTCATCTGCACGAGCCCTTAGGACTCATTCAGATGTCAGTTTTTCATGTATCAGTGCTATACAAGTTTTTCACAGATAGCACTCGTACCTGTAACATCCGTTCACATGTCCATGATTTTTTTCAGATGGAGTGCTTGAATGGGTGCACGTGATCTGACTATCCGATGCACCCCCAGCATGCCGCAATTATTTTCTCATGCCGAAACGGCATGAGAAAAAAATCGCAGATTTGTACTGACCCATAATATAACATTGGGCCGAGTGCTAGCTAATAAAACATCAGATAGCTCTCGGCCGTGTTACACACCAGTGTGAGCGAGCCCTTATACTAACCACTAAAGTCCTACAATAAGACTAGATGCTATCAACAAAGTAAAGGTCTGGATGTAATTCTAAATTGTTTTGTAGATACGACAATGTATTGTGGGCTATGGAGTCTATTTAAAGCACAGCACAATTTTCTTACTTCTGTACTTGTTTTATTAGTCATGAGGATGCTAGTATTTGATATGTGGGAATAAGAATAACTACTATTTGACAGTTAGTTACTTAAATAGTATTTTATGGTGGGTGCAAATGTCATACAAGACAGCTACATTATAGCTAACATTAATAGTGGAGAATACTACTGTGTACTGAGGATGGATGAGAACGACTTTAGAATGATGACAAGTATACTGGCAAAGTTGAAGTTACTATTGTACTCTTTAGAACTTACGATTTGGTTGTCTGCTTTTTTTCTGGCTCTCTCATAGACAGTGAATGGAGCAGAAGTCAAGTATGCACGCCTCCGCTCCATTCAAGACGGGGCTTTGCAGGGCTCTGGGATCCCTGATCTTGGGATTCTAGGGAGTCCTAACAGTGAGACCCCCAGTGAGGTATCCACAATCTCATGTATGGGGGATTACTTACCATTATAGGTATAGCCCTTTAATCCCTTTCGGACGTATGTGGTAATAGTACATCCTTGAGCCCTGGGCCTATTAGGCCAGGGACTTACTATTACACATAATACGATCGTGCCCGCACACAAGCGACGCGGGGTGATCGCCGCCGGGTGTCAGCTGATTGTCACAACTGACACCCTGTACTATGTGCCAGGAGCTGTCCCGCACAGCTCGCTGCACATTAACCCCCGAAATGCAGCGATCGAAGTCGATTGCAGCATTCCGGGAGCAAGGGGAGGTAAGCGCCGATACTTACCTCCTCTCCGTTTTCCCACGCTGTCTCTGCCGGGTCCTGGTGGTTGTCATGGTGACCCAGATGTCGTCATGATGACATCCGGGTCACCAGACAGCAAGAAGTTACTTTGATTATGCGCAGTGCGTGATCAAAGTAACTTCTCCCTGTGCAGCGCTGACAGGCTGTATAGCACAGGGATGCTGCTGCTCTCTATGCTATACAGCCGATCAGACTGCAATAAGTGAAAGTCGAATAGAGGGACAATGTGTAAAAGATCAAAAAGTGTCAGAAAGTGAAAAAAAAAATTGTAAAAATCTTAAAAAAAAAGTGAAAAAAATATATATACTGTGCCCATAAATAAATATTATTATGGAGAAAAAAAACAATAAAAGTACACATATGTGGTATCGCCGTGTCCGGAACGACCTGACCTATAAAGCTGGCCCACTAGTTAACCCCTTTAGTGAACACGGTAAAGAAAAAAAAACGAAGCAAGAAACGATGCTTTATCATCATACCGCCAAACAAAAAATGGAATAAAGCGCGATCAAAAAGATGAATGTAAATAAAAATGGTACCGCTGAAAACGTCATCTTGTCCCGCAAAAAACAAGCCGCCATATAGCTCCATCAGCCTAAAAATAAAAAAGTTATAACTCACAGAATAAAGCGATACAAAATGAATTATTTTTTCTATAAAATACTTTTTATTGTGTAAAAGCGCCAAAACATAGAAAAACAATATAAATGTGGTACCGCTTTAAACGTACTGACCCGAAGAATAAAGCTGCCTTATCAATTCTACCACACGCAGAATGGCATAAAAAAAACCTATTCCTGAATTGTTGGATTTTGTTTATTCTGCCTCCCAAAAATCAGAATAGAAAGCGATCAAAAAAGTCACGTGCCTGAAAATGGTACCAATAAAAACGTCAACTTGTCCCGCAAAAAACAAGCCATCACATGACTCTGTCGGACGAAATAGGGAAAAATTATAGCTCTCAAAATATGGCGATGCAAAAACTAGTCTTTGCAAAAAAAATATTTTTTACTGTATGACAGCTGTCAATCATAAAAACCCGATATCAATCTGGTATAGCTGTAATAGCACCGACCTGAAGAATAAAGACGTCTAATCACTTATATCGCACAAGGAACTGCGAAAAAAATAAACTCTCGGGTTAGTGTTGTGTTAGGGTTAGGGTTGTGCTAGGTCTAGGGTTGTGCTAGGGTTAGGGTTGTGCTAAGGTTAGGGTTGTGCTAGGGTTACGGTTAGGGTTATGCTTGGGTTAGGGTTATGCTAGGGTTAGGGTTGTGCTAGGGTTAGGGTTGTGCTAGTGTAGCGCCCCGAGGGTTCGGCCGCTACAGGGGTATTGCACCTCTGCCAGAAGTGTGATATTCCACTCCCGGGTAAGGATGGTGTGTGGACCAGGGCTCGGTAGGCTGCATGCATCACACACACCCCATTTCCGGGGGACAGCTCAACGGTGCTCCCATTAGACAGTAATGCAGGCACGACAGAATCTGTCCCTGGCTGGAGTGGGGAGGGGGGAGGAAAACCCAGTGATGTAGGAGCAGGAGGGGACTGTTTCTGGGCATAGGCAGGAGCCCATTGGTTGCAAGTCACCTGGGTCATACACAGAGAGGGAGGTATATAGGGTGGGCACCATCTTAGAAGGACAGTCAGACAGTCAGAGGAGAGGAGTGAGAGAAGGAGTTCAGCCAGAGAGGGCTGACAGGGAGCTGTGGCTCAGTCTGGGTCCAGCTCCACGAGGCAGGCCTGGAGTGAAGGCCAGAGCCAGCAGAGAGGACAGAAACTGTAAGGAAAAGAAAGGAGAGGAAGAAAGGAACAGAACACCAAGAGAGGCCCAGAGACACGAGGGCAGAAGGAACCCCAAAGGCCCAGGAGATTGCGGGTGACGGGTTGGCAGAACAGAGTACCGGATCCCAAGTTGGTGGAGGTAACTAATCCTCAGCCAAGAACCGGTGGTCGTGATCATATCTTGGTGCGACCCCTCGCTTCACCTACTAGAAAGGCACACCACATAGGGTCAGGGAGGTGAGCACGAAGCCCTCCCAAGAAAAGGCTCGAGGCAGCTGGACAAAAGTAGTGTCACTGGTGGGGCACGGCCAGAGGAAGGAACAGAAGGGAGTCCTGTACCACACTCCGGAATTACCTGGGGGTTGACCGAGCCCCCTGCCTGGTGGACGCAGCACGGCTTGGGCAGTCATTGCCGGCGGAATGACTAAGGATATAAAGAACTGTGAGTAAAGAATTTGAACTGCAACCCCACGTCTCTGTGCTTCATCGTCGCGCCAGCACTACTAGTGCTGGGACACTCGCACCATCACTCCCACCATCAACTACACTGCCCTGGGGCTGTACTCTTCCCGTGGGGAGTCACACTACCTTAGCTGCATACACCATCAGCCCCAGCGGTCTGCCCTTGCAGCGGCGGTTCGCACTGACCGCATTCCACGGGTGGCGTAGTCGGACAATTAACCTAAAACCCCCACAAAATACCGCCATCGGCCTGACCACCCTGAGCCACGGGACCGGGTCACCGCCACGGATTCTACAACCCCCAGAAGCCCGGTTCTGGGTGCCCCTAGGCCCAGGGGGCGAGTCAGTTTTGGCGTAGTCGGCAGGATCGTTACCAACCCGCCGCAAACGGGTATTGCGCGCCTGAAGAGAAAGAGACTGTTTAATTGAAATTGACTGTGTTGAAAAATGGCGCCCGCCCCAGCAGAACGGACGCCATAATGTGCGCGCCAAAAGACAGCAGGAAGCCACCTCCCATCGTGGGCCAGGTCGCAGAATGGAGCCAAAGGAGGAGCCCGCCCCCAACAGCCATGAGTGCGGCTGTGGAGATGTCCATCAACGTGGGGGGCTGCCCCTGAAGGTGATTGTCAGCAGATGGCCCCAGGACCACCCCCAATGGGGGCGGACAGGAAAGAAAACCATGGGGCAGGGTGCGGTCTGGATCAGTCTAGACAGACCGCACCCGGGAATGGACGCATTCAGCCACACCAACCTTTTGGCCCGGAGCCTGCTGCAGGCTGAACCACCCTGCAGCCTGGCAGAGATCCTAGCGCAGCTCCCTAGAGACCCGGAGCGTGCGCAAGCTGCACTGGAGGACCTGGAGCGGAGGATGGTCCGGTCGCAGCGGGGTGCGCTCGTCGAGTGGAGGGAGGAACTGGCCCGGCAGGCTGGAATCCACCAGCGACAGGCCTCACCCGCACCCCGGAGTCTGCCTACATCTGAGGACGGCACAGGAGGAGTGAGGGTCGGAGACAACGTCGCGGAGGGAGCCGCGGGGACTGAGGCAAGTACAGGGGACCTAACCACCCCAGGCCCAGCAGCTGCAAGCCTGCCCCAGCCTCCCATCGCAGAACCCGAAGCCCCACTCACCGCACCTGTTGCCGCGCCGCCACTGCTCCCTGCTAGGCCTCAAGCGGCGAGCACCGCGGCCAATCCCCGCCCGGCGCCACGCCCCTTGACCCCAGGCGCCGTAAAGAAGGAAGCGTCATCGGCCTGGTCGCAAGGCCTAGTTAACCCGGGCGCCGTTACCCAACCAGCGCCCCCTTCCCGGACTGGGCCGCCACCGGATCTAACCAAAAGACCCACGGCCTGGTCGCAGGGCTGAGTGCCCCCGGGCGCTGCTCCCAAACCGGGTCCCTCCACTATACCACCGCTGGGCGCGGACCTGTTTGCCCATCATACTGGTCCGGATGGACTGCCGCTGGAGTGGCCGGCTGAACTGACCAGCGGTCAGCCCTGGAAAACCCAGCCCCCGCGGGGGCCTCTGATACCGGCTCCGGGGCCCGTAGAGGTCACCCCGCTCCCACTAGAAGACGCCCAATTTGAGTGGGACCCCCGCCACGGATTCTACAACCCCCAGAAGCCCGATTCCGGGTGCCCCTAGGCCCAGGGGGCGAGTCACTAGGACTAGGGTAAGGGTTGAACTAGGGTTAGGGTTGGGCTAGGGTTAGTGTTGTGGGATTTTTTCAAAAGTAAGGAAAAAAAAGATGACAAAATGGCGACAAGTGTTGAGCGCAAGTGCTCTCTGCTTGAGTTTGCATCGGGTGCTCGGGTATGCACCAAGTATCGCGGGTGCTCGAGTGACATTCGAGTGTCCGCCCCATATGTTTTGCAGCTGTTATACAGCAAAAAAAACTCACGGGGATTGCCTGACATGCACGAGCAATCCCCGCATGTTTTTTCTGGGTGTCTAACAACCGTGAAACATGCTGGCGGGGACTCGAGCATGTCACTTGAGCACCCGTGGTACATGGTGCATACCCAAGTACCCGATGCAAACTCAAGTAGCAAGCACTTGCGCTCAAGACTAATGACAACTTATTCAATATGATGACCTAATGTTATCAAATTCTTTGTCGTACCTCTGGGTTCAAAATGTTCACTATACACCTTGATAAAATCCTTGAGGGGTGTAGTTTCCAAAATGGTGTCACATGTTGGGGGTTTCCACTGTTTAGGCACATCAGGGGCTCCCAAAACGCAACATGGCGTTCGCTAATTATTCAAGCAAATTTTACATTCAAAAAGACAAATGGTGCTCCTTCCGTTCCGAACCCTGCCGTGCGCCTAAACAGTGGTTTTCCCCCACATATGGGTTATCGGCTTACTCAGGAGAAATTGCACAGCAAATTGCATGGTGCAATTTCTCCTGTTACTCTTATGAAAATGCAAAATTGGAGGCTGAAAAACATTTTTGTTGGAAAAATGTGAAAATTTAATTTTTATGGCTCAATGTTATAAACTTCTGTGAACTACCTGGGGGTTCAAGGTGCTCACCACACATCTAGATGAGTTCCCTGAGGGGTCTAGTTTCCAAAATGGTGTCACTTGTGGGGGGTTTCCACTGTTTAGGCACATCAGGGGCTCCCCAAACGCAACATGGCGTCCGCTACTTATTTAAGCAAATTTTACATTCAAAAAGTCAAATGGCTCCTTCCCTTCTGAGCCCTGACGTGCGCCCAAACAGTGGTTTTCCCCTACATATGGGGTATTGGCATGCTCAGGAGAAATTGCACAACAAAGTTTGGGGTCCATTTTTTCCTGATACCCTTGCGAAAATAAAAAAATTAGGATCTAAAGTGACATTTTTGTGAAAAAAAGTTAAATGTTCATTTTTTTTCTTCCACTTTCCAAAAATTCCTGTGAAGCACCTGAAGGGTTAATAAACTTCTTGAATGTGGTTTTGAGCACCTTGAAGGGTGCAGTTTTTATAATGGTGTCACTTTTGGGTATTTTCTGTCATAAAGGCCCCTCAAAGTCACTTCAAATGTGATATGGTCCGAAAAAAAAATGGTTTTGTAAATTTTGTTGTAAAAATGAGAAATCGCTGGTCAACTTTTAACCCTTATAGCTTCCAAACAAAAAAATATTGGGTTCCAAAATTGTGCTGATGTAAAGTAGACATGTGGAGAATGTTATTTATTAACTATTTTGTGTGACATATCTCTCTCTGATTTAAGGGCATAAAAATTAAAATTGCAAAATTTTCTTAATTTTCGCCAAATTTCCGATTTTTTCACAAATAAACTCCAGTCGTATCGAAGAAATTTTACCACGATCATGAAGTACAATATGTCACGAAAAAACAGTCTCAGAATCAGTGGGATCCGTTGAAGCGTTCCAGAGTAATTACCTCATAAAGTGACAGTGGTCAGAATTGTAAAAATTGGCCTGGTCATTAACGTGCAAACCACCCTCGGGGGTTAAGGGGTTAATGAATCATATTTGTTGCTATAGGGTACAGCTTTTCTTATCCCTCATCTACCTGTTTACCAGTTTTCCAAATAACATCTTTTTTTAAGCCAATCCTGTCTTCTATACACTTGCCAAGTAAAATAATTAGCAGCTAATGCAATAAATAACATTTTTAGTTATGTTAAACTGTAGTACCCCTCGAGTACGCCTGAGATATGCTGAGAGTACTTACACCAGACTAGGTTTTTGTATGTTTTCTAATCCCTTGATACGGTGTAGGGAATATGTGAGCGGATTTGTAAGGCCATTGTGTGCTAAATACTTGACTTTTTAAAAGTGGTTTACAATGTATTTATGATTTTAGTCTATAAAGTAGCATATTCCTGTAATCTTTTAATCCTTTCCAGTCTTCTACCCTCCGAACTTTCCAATGTATAAAAGATGAAAAATAAAATAAAAATGCAGTTCTGGCAGGCAGAAAGATCTGCAGGAGACTGTGGTATTATTATGATCCCTTTTGGACAGTCTAGGTTCAGTTCTGTTTTGTTAGTTAGAACAGCCACATACCGTATATATGTGATTGATGGTTGACCCTGGAAATATAGACACAAAGTTTCCATCTACAGGAAACGGTCTACTCCCATCCTTCCTTTTTTCATCACTCTTCCACTTTCTATATGCTGCGCATTTTATTGTCTCGTAGCCCCTCCCCGGTATTTCAGTCCTGGCCTCAATGTCACTGTGTTGGGTCAATGACAATGTGATCTATTTGTAAAATGCAGCAAAAATGCCCTCATTTCTAAAGTTTCATTTTGTAAGTCATCCAATTTTTTTTATATGTATTTTAGTTCAACTAATGACCCTTCACATGCACTGCCAAAACCATTTTCTTGCCTTTGGCCTGCTATCATATTCCATTACATAACCATTTACAGTTTTCCCTTTGTAATCTGAGGGTTTACAGATAAAGTTTCTGGTAGCTGTACATTTTCTTGTAAAAATAATACAGGATTCTTAAAGGATCCTATCATCAGGTTTCCCTTTTCTAAAGTGCTTCCACTGCTTTGTTTGCTGACTCGAAAAAGAGCTTTCTGTGTCCCCATTTCATCCTTACAGCCAGGCTACCTGAGAAAAGTGACTTTATACCTGCCCATTCTAATCACTGAGAGGTGCGATGGGTGGATTTGGACCGTTTTCACCCCTCTTGCTAACCTTAGAATCCAGCACTTTGCTTCTGATATATGTGGATGATGTCCCCTATGTCTTCCAGAATTAGTTGACTATAGCCATTGAGCTGAAGGTCGGGACACATGCACATTTGACATTGCCCTATTCAGGGCAGCATTGCTCGACGCTCGATCGAGCCTGGAGGTGCTAGATTGAGTAGAGAGCAGTGCCGAGTATCACATGGTGCTCGAGTACTCGGATCCCCGTAAGTGAATTATCTCAGCCAGGCGCAAAGAGAGAAAAATGCTCAAGTTTGTCACTCATTTCCATTATGCTCGCTACTTGAGTCGAGCACATTTGAACTTCCCACGTGCTTGATTCGAGTACAGGACACTCGAGCATTTCAGTGCTTGATCAACACTAGTGATAGCACAAGATCCACCATCCACAGGGGATGTCATTCACATAAATGAATGGAAAAGTGCATGGATAACCATTTTTGCAGAAAGCACCACCAGTGTTCTAGTTCCAACCATCCGGCTGCTTGGTGCTGATATGCATACATCATGGAACAAGTGTAACATACCTGGCGGCGTCCTTGCATAGTGGTCCATCTCCCACTGTGCAAGAGCGCGCACTTGATCTCCTGTCCAGAATGTCTCTCTGGCTTCCCTCCATGCTGTCTGTTTGTGTCTGTTTCTGCTGCTTAAGGGCGGCGCCCGATCACTTCCTGCTTTTTGTACCTGCTGTGGGTCACACCCCTTGTGCGTCCTCAGCCTATTGCTGTCTGTCACCTGGTATATAGCTCAGCTGCTCCCATCTATTCCTGCCTGAGCATAGTGTTTCATTCAGTGTGTGCTTGCACTCTGAAGGTGCCAGGTCCCGTTCTGTGTTCTCTTGTCTGCCTATCCTGGAGGCTGTATTTCCAGGCCTGTCTGAACACGCTCCTAGCCTGTTCCTCCTGCCTTCTAGGGGCCGATTACCTAGACCCGTTCCTGTATCTTGTCTGACCTGTCTGAACACGCTCCTAGCCTGTTCCTCCTGCCTTCTAGGGGCCGATTACCTAGACCTGCTCCTGTATCTTGTCTGTCCTGTCTGAACACGCACCTTGCCTGTTCGTCCTGCCTCTCTGGGGGCCGTATTCCCAGACCCGCTCCTGTATTCCGCTGCAGTGTCGGTCTCCTCCGTACACTCAGTTCCAGTCTGAACTCTCTCCTATCCTTTACCTGTTTTGCCTCTATGTCCGTTCCCTTCCTTTTTCTGCAGAGTCTGAACTCGTACCTAACTCCTGCTTGTTGTCTCTGTACTCCCGTTTGTGAGTTTGTGGTCCACTTGCTACTTCTCTGCTAGTACCCTGTGAGTGTCTGGCTCTGCCTTTCCCTTCCTGTCTGTTCCGTGTGAACAGAGCCCTGTCCCCCCTTCTCAGCCTAGCCTGCTCTGACTCCTTTGCTCACCGCTCCGGTGGTTCTAGCCTGCTCTGACTCCTTTGCTCACCGCTCCGGCGGTTCTAGTCTGCTCTGACTCCTTTGCTTACCGCTCCGGCGGTTCTAGCCTGCCCTGCTTCTGCCCACTGCTCCGGCAGTCCTGTCCTGCCCTGCTTCTGCCCGCTGCTCCGGCAGTCCTGTCCTGCCCTGCTTCTGCCCGCTGCTCCGGCAGTCCTGTCCTGCCCTGCTTCTGCCCGCTGCTCCGGCAGTCCTGTCCTGCCCTGCTTCTGCCCGCTGCTCCGGCAGTCCTGTCCTGCCCTGCTTCTGCCCGCTGCTCCGGCAGTCCTGTCCTGCCCTGCTTCTGCCCGCTGCTCCGGCAGTCCTGTCCTGCCCTGCTTCTGCCCGCTGCTCCAGCAGTCCTGTCCTGCCCTGCTTCTGCCCGCTGCTCCGGCAGTCCTGTCCTGCCCTGCTTGTGCTCGCTGCTCCTGCAGCCCCGTCCTGCTCTGTTCTTGCCCACCGCTTCGGGCGTTCCCTCTCTGCTGTGGTTGTCTACCGCATCTGCGGTTCTGTGACCCAGTCTGTACTGGGTCTTAACCTTTCTGTGCTCCAGCCCGTCCTTTCGGCCAGTACCTCCCTGCCTGCATACTCGCCTGTATCCACCCATCTGCATACCTGCCGTGTTTGCTTATATCCACCAGTCTGTGCCAGCCTAACCAGCCTGATCCAGTAATCCCTGTGTGGGTCAACCCCCGTGTCCGGAGTTTGACCTGGAGTAGCACCTGGTCCCTCTGCCCGGTTTCTCCCTGGTGCACTGGCGTCGTATGCCGTCGTGCCATCTTGGTCGGATCGGCCAGATACTTAGTCACGCCCCTCCAGGCACTCTCCGGTTCATGGTCCAGTGGAATCACTACAATCACACGCACACGCCGCTCAGCCCGGGCGTGTGCATAACAGCATGCTCAGGCCATGGTTCCCGTTGAGCCCCACGGCCTTCGCTCTCTGAGAAGTTTTCCAGCGAATACATGCATTAAAATAAATAAATAAATATTTTTTTTTTTCCTTTAGCTGAGTTCCAGGCGAATTACGCACCCGTCCATATGGATCTATCTGCTCTCGTTCCCGCGGATCCGCTACGTTATTATGGGGATCCTAGACAAAGTCGTGCATTTGTGGAGCAATGCATGCTACACTTCAAGTTCTACCCTCTATGTTTTCCCACCGATCGGGTTAAGGTGGCATTCATTATGTCTTACCTGGCGGGTGATGCCTTGGAATGGATCAACCCCCTATATGAAACACAGGATCCGATCCTCCTGGACCTAATGGCCTTCCTGGTGGCCTTTCTAATGGTCTTCGATGATCCTAACCCGGAGGCTCCTGCTGAAGCTTCACTTCCCAATATCCCGGAGCAGCCCCAATGGGTAATGTGTGTGGGTAGCGCAATAGTCCTCCAGCCCAATGAGACTACTGCCCACCCAGAATCCTCACAGGGTGACTACGCTTTCCGGAATACTTCTCCCAACCTCAAGAGGCAGTCCAGACGTGCTAGACGTAGAGGAAAGCCGTCACGCCAGGGTCTGTCCTCCCTGAGACCTCCTGACCCCAACCTTGAAGTCCCTACTGAAGCTTCATCTCCCTGTATCCCGGAGAAGCCCCAACGGGTAATGTGCGTGGGTAGTGCACCAGTTCTCCTGCCCGAAGAGACTTCTGCCCATCCAGACTCCACACAGGAGAACTTCCTGCACCCGGCATCAGATGCTTCACCCACTTTAACCGGTGTGCATGTCCAAGGATACTCCAAAGCTGTGGTTACCTCAGAGTCTGTGCACCTCTACTACCTGGCGGAGGACCCCCTGTTGCCTCCTGAATCCTCCGGGATACCACTCGATGACAAATGGAGAGAGAATTCTCTACACCCGGTACTCGATACTTTGTCCGCTTCGTCCTGTGAGCCTGACAATGGGTACCCCAAAGTGGTAGTTACCCCCGAGTCTCTACACCCCTCCGACCAGGCGAAGGACCTCCAGTTGTCTCCTGAACCCTTCGGGGTGCTACCTGGTAGCGAAAGGACAGAGACTCTCCTATACTCTGTACCTGATACCTCGCTCGCTTCGTCCAGTGAGTCCAACCTAGTGTACTCCGAAGCAGAGGTTACTCCCGAGTCTCTACACCCCTCCGACCAGGCGGAGGACCTCCAGTTGTCTCCTGAACCCTTCGGGGTGCTACCTGGTAGCGAAAGGACAGAGACTCTCCTATACTCTGTACCTGATACCTCGCTCGCTTCGTCCAGTGAGTCCAACCTAGTGTACTCCGAAGCAGTGGTTACTCCCGAGTCTCTACACTCCTCTGACCAGGCGGAGGACCTCCAGTTGTCTCCAGAACCCTTCGGGGTGCCACCTGGTGGTAAATGGACAGAGACTTTCCTATATCCTGGATCTGATACCTCGCTTGCTTCGTCCAGTGAGTCCGACCTAGTGTACTCTGAAGCAGAGGTTACCCGCGAGTCTCTACACCCCTCTGACCAGGCGGAGGACCGCCAGTTGTCTCCAGAACCCTTCGGGGTGCCACCTGGTGGAGAATGGACAGAGACTTTCCTATACTCGGTACCCGATACCTCGCCTGCTTCGTCCAGTGAGTCCGACCTAGTGTACTCTGAAGCAGATGTTTTCTCTGAGCCTCTGCACTCTTCTGACCCGGCGGAGGACCTCCAGTTGTTTCCTGAATCCTCCGGGGTACCACCAGAAAACAAAGAGACAGTGACTTTTCCTCATTATGTACCTGATAACCCGTCTATTTCTTCCTGTGAGCTTGACAAGATGTACCTCGAAGCAGAGATTACCCCCAAGTCTCTGTCCCCCTCCAACCCGGTGGAGGACTTCCAGTTGTCTCCTGTACCCTCTGGGGTGCCACCTGAAAATATGTGGAGAGAGACTTCCTTGTGTGCTGTTCCTGGTACTCCACCCGTTTCGTCTGTTGCTAAGGGTGGCTGGATGGGAGGTAGCATCCTAGCTACCCAGAGGAGACCAGTTTTTCCGGTGGACAGGGGAAGTGATCTCTTCGAAGTGAAGAATTGGCCCTCGAATTCCCTGCGGAAGATTCTGGCAGGCCTGAAGAAGAGGGGGCGTAAGGGGGGGGGTACTGTAACATACCTGGCGGCGTCCTTGCATAGTGGTCCATCTCCCACTGTGCAAGAGCGCGCACTTGATCTCCTGTCCAGAATGTCTCTCTGGCTTCCCTCCATGCTGTCTGTTTGTGTCTGTTTCTGCTGCTTAAGGGCGGCGCCCGATCACTTCCTGCTTTTTGTACCTGCTGTGGGTCACACCCCTTGTGCGTCCTCAGCCTATTGCTGTCTGTCACCTGGTATATAGCTCAGCTGCTCCCATCTATTCCTGCCTGAGCATAGTGTTTCATTCAGTGTGTGCTTGCACTCTGAAGGTGCCAGGTCCCGTTCTGTGTTCTCTTGTCTGCCTATCCTGGAGGCTGTATTTCCAGGCCTGTCTGAACACGCTCCTAGCCTGTTCCTCCTGCCTTCTAGGGGCCGATTACCTAGACCTGCTCCTGTATCTTGTCTGTCCTGTCTGAACACGCACCTTGCCTGTTCGTCCTGCCTCTCTGGGGGCCGTATTCCCAGACCCGCTCCTGTATTCCGCTGCAGTGTCGGTCTCCTCCGTACACTCAGTTCCAGTCTGAACTCTCTCCTATCCTTTACCTGTTTTGCCTCTATGTCCGTTCCCTTCCTTTTTCTGCAGAGTCTGAACTCGTACCTAACTCCTGCTTGTTGTCTCTGTACTCCCGTTTGTGAGTTTGTGGTCCACTCGCTACTTCTCTGCTAGTACCCTGTGAGTGTCTGGCTCTGCCTTTCCCTTCCTGTCTGTTCCGTGTGAACAGAGCCCTGTCCCCCCTTCTCAGCCTAGCCTGCTCTGACTCCTTTGCTCACCGCTCCGGTGGTTCTAGCCTGCTCTGACTCCTTTGCTCACCGCTCCGGCGGTTCTAGTCTGCTCTGACTCCTTTGCTTACCGCTCCGGCGGTTCTAGCCTGCCCTGCTTCTGCCCACTGCTCCGGCAGTCCTGTCCTGCCCTGCTTCTGCCCACTGCTCCGGCAGTCCTGTCCTGCCCTGCTTCTGCCCGCTGCTCCGGCAGTCCTGTCCTGCCCTGCTTCTGCCCGCTGCTCCGGCAGTCCTGTCCTGCCCTGCTTCTGCCCGCTGCTCCGGAAGTCCTGTCCTGCCCTGCTTCTGCCCGCTGCTCCGGCAGTCCTGTCCTGCCCTGCTTCTGCCCGCTGCTCCGGCAGTCCTGTCCTGCCCTGCTTGTGCTCGCTGCTCCTGCAGCCCCGTCCTGCTCTGTTCTTGCCCACCGCTTCGGGCGTTCCCTCTCTGCTGTGGTTGTCTACCGCATCTGCGGTTCTGTGACCCAGTCTGTACTGGGTCTTAACCTTTCTGTGCTCCAGCCCGTCCTTTCGGCCAGTACCTCCCTGCCTGCATACTCGCCTGTATCCACCCATCTGCATACCTGCCGTGTTTGCTTATATCCACCAGTCTGTGCCAGCCTAACCAGCCTGATCCAGTAATCCCTGTGTGGGTCAACCCCCGTGTCCGGAGTTTGACCTGGAGTAGCACCTGGTCCCTCTGCCCGGTTTCTCCCTGGTGCACTGGCGTCGTATGCCGTCGTGCCATCTTGGTCGGATCGGCCAGATACTTAGTCACGCCCCTCCAGGCACTCTCCGGTTCATGGTCCAGTGGAATCACTACAATCACACGCACACGCCGCTCAGCCCGGGCGTGTGCATAACAACAAGTATGAATACACGCTTGCACAAAGGAATACTCGCGCTGTCCCGAAAATATCTTTGGCTGATTTTAAATAAAATTATACAATAGCTACAAAGTAGAACAGATCATTCCTTCCTGTACCAATACGGGTCTGTCACAATTACTAAAGGAACCAACGTGTGTAGTGACTCACCAACCCATGTACCCACATATAGAACCGGTGAAGCTGGGTGAAGTAGTTTACAAGCCATCTTCTAAATGGGTATGGCTGGGTTCAGACGAGCGAATATAAAATTGTCTGTGTTCGTCTAGAAAAAGGCAGATTATTTTTCAATTGTATTGTAATCCTTATATCATCCATATGTCTGTTTTTTACATCATTATGGCATCCATTTTGTATATCAACAGTTTACAAAATTTACAAAACCAGATTCTTTTGTTAATATTTGCAGTAGATCTGTAAAAAAACAGATGCCATATGGATGGTGTCTGTATGGCATCCATTTTTTTTAATAGACCCATTAAGTTTAATGCATGAGTCTGATAAAAAAACAGGTCAGAGTAGTGTTTTCCATGCTGACCAATTTGCATTAGTGTGTGCAGTCTGAATGCATCCGTTTTGCATACGGACAGCACACGGATGTAAAATTCTCTTGTCTGAACAAGCCCTTAGCCTACAAAGCAACCTCAGTTGCAGGTTGTGTCTTTCCTTTCCGAGTGTTACTGAGAGCCCAGCCTTGGGCACAAGAGTAGCCTCACACAAAATACATGGAATATAAAAAAAATGGTTAAAAAAAAACTAGGAGGACTCAACATAGACAAATATAACTTCAGTTACGTGTATTGTGGAAAGCTGGTAACATTTTCTATAAGTAACTGACTCTTGCTTCATGTGAAATGTTTGATTTGTTATGAAGTGATCTTGAAGCCATATGTTTTCTCCCTGCAGTCATATGCCAGCATGCTAATTAAATTATTGAAATAAATGCAGACTAGCAGAGTAAGGCTGCTGTGAGAACCGCTCTAACAACCCTTTTGTAGGCAAGGATTGCCACAAGTATTTTGCCTTTTTTACATGTAAATGGCTCAGTGATTCCTAAATGAGCTTGTTGGACATCCCTTTTATTTTTTGTTTACTCCCAAACAACTTCTGTAAAATCTAGAAGCAACTTCGGAGTCTATAGTGAGTGATGCAACAAAGGATACACAGTGGCCATCGGCACTCGCCGTCCTCACTCTGTTTGTGTTTCCTTATGGCTGAGCTGTTGTTACTCTTAGATGACCCTCTTCACAATAACGGCGCTGACAGTTAAAGGGGTTGTCCAGTTAAAACAAGTTATCACTTATCCAACTGATAGGTAATAACTTACTGGTCGGTAAGTGTCCAACCCCTGGGGCCTGCACTGATCGAGACATAAAGGAACTTGTAAAATGGTGCTGCAGGCTGGAAACTTGACCGGCACTCCATTCATTCTCTATGGGGCTACTGGGAAAAGACAAGAGCACTCTGCAGCCCCATGGAAGCAGTGGTAGAGCATGCATATTCTGACGGGGATAAAAGTTCCACATTTTGAAAATTGGTGCGGCTCCCAGTAATTGAACCACTGCCAATCAACAAGTTATCACCCATCCTGTTGGTAAGTGATAGCTTGTTTTCACTGGACAACCCAAGATCACAAATGTAGCATCAAATCATAATGCCACATTTAAACTGGGATCACATTGCATTTACTCTTTATGTTTATGACTCAGTCGGCCATTCCATCTGAATCGCCAAAAAACTGGATTCAGATGGAACCCACAACAAAGCAATTGCATTCAACGAGGCAAATGGAGTCTAAAGTCTGCAACTTTGGACACTGATTGGCCGCCTTTCAGGTGTAGTCCATCTTTCTACCTAGACACAATAGTCTACTCTCCTTTTGTGTAAAGCTAAAATGACGACACTGTTGGAAAGGATGCTAATATTCCGTTTGCCTCATTGTACTCAATGCACCGTCGTGGATCAGTCTGAGTCCCAATTTTTATGGATTCAGATGGAACCCCAATGGAGTTATGAGAGTAGTTTCTAAACTTACCTCTTTAGCATGATTAATTTTACTACCAGTGTTCATCTATGGAGATCACATGGCTATGTGTTTGATTTTTTGTTTCTATTTACAATGGCATTGTCTTCATACTTTTGTCCACAAACTTGAAATATATATACTGTATATATGAATCTTATAGGGTGACTCCTTTGCCTTATAGCTGGCTGTACATTTGAGGCCCATAGTGATATTGGCCCCTGTGAGGTGACGCAGAGCACACAGGACGACTTTGATTGGCAGTTGGTTCATGACCCTCGTGGAAATCCTGATTTACCCCAAGGTAAGTTAATATAACCTTTTCTCCCCTTATTTATACGCCTTGTGTAATTTTGCCCTATAGTATGCTCTTTAGTCCTTTATATAATAGATACTTATTATTACCCTGATTTTTGTTTATGCATTTATAGTTTTCCTCTCTTTTAAAAAATACTATGTACAGTACAGACCAAAAGTTTGGACACACCTTCTCATTTAAAGATTTTTCTGTATTTTCATGACTATGAAAATTGTACATTCACACTGAAGGCATCAAAACTCCAGACCTGAACCCAATCAAGATGGTTTGGGGTGAGCTGGACCGCAGAGTGAAGGCAAAAGGGCCAACAAGTGCTAAGCATCTCTGGGAACTCCTTCAAGATTGTTGGAAGACCATTTCCGGTGACATATTTTCAGTTGTTTCACACTTTTTTGTTAAGTATATAATTCCACATGTGTTAATTCATAGTTTTGATGCCTTCAGTGTGAATGAACAATTTTCATAGTCATGAAAATACAGAAAAATCTTTAAATGAGAAGGTGTGTCCAAACTTTTGGTCTGTACTGTATTTTATAATATTGAATTGAATCTGTCACCAGATTTTTGCTATGTAATCTGAGAACACCATGATGTAGGGGTAGACACCCCGATTCCAGCAATGTGTCACTTAGTGGGCTGTGTTTTGCTGTTTCAATACAATCAGCAGGAGATCATTACAGGACAAGTGGCCTCATGCCTCTTAGTCCAACCCCGCCCCCAACACTGACTAGCAGCTTACTGTCACTTTACAATGTACACTGAAAGCTGCCAAAATAAGTGTGGGTGGTGCTATACATGCCTCACCATCTCAGCTCTTCTAGATCTGCAGCAGAGATAACTTCTATCATAACTGCTGCACCTAGTAAACTAAGTGATAATGAGCTGGAATTACGGTCTCTGTCAATACTTTATGCTGCGGTCATATTAGATAGCAAAAACAGGCTGACAGGTTCCCTTTAATGAATGTCTTTCCTGCTATATAATTCACTATGGCTATTCACTATTCACTGTTATGAATATTTTACCCATGTAGGTTATTACCTTTTGGTCAACTCATCAGAACATGTATCAGGGAGGCGAGCTCATCTCCTCTTTCAACCCCTAAGTGAAAATGATACCCACTGCTTGCAGTTCAGTTACCTTCTGCATAGCAGAGATGCAAGAGGTCCTGGCTCATTACGGGTATATGTTCGAGTCAATGGTGGACCTTTGGGGACAGCTGTTTGGGAGGTATCAGGACCACGTGGAAAGCAGTGGCAGCAGGCCGAACTTGCTGTTAGCACTTTCTGGCCTAGTGAATACCAGGTAATTAATAATCTAGAAACTTGAACTTTGTATCATTGCAGCACTACTGAGACCCATGTGCACTCTCATTGTTTCTCTAGAAGTGAAAAAGTTGTTAGCGACTGTTGAAATATCTGTGATTGCAGCATGACTTTTCTTCACGACAGTTATGCTGCAATTTCACCTCGACTTTCCAATGAACCTTTCTACTTTGGAGCCTTAGCCTACCTTTGTCCTTGAATTTCTTTGACTATTGAGCCTTGTTGGATTTCTTTTTTTCTTATTTACAAGAAAGTTAAGATTCATTATAACCCTGCACGTTGAATTGAATTTGTTATTGTATAAAAAATGTAATATGTTACGCCTATGTATAATTGTCACGCTGTCTTCAATAACCCTGAAAATATCTGATAATTCAAACCTTAACGTATAAAATAATATGTGAATGTTGCTATTGTCATTGTCACATTCCTGAGTAAGATTTCTAGATTGTAAGGTATAACCTTCAGGTTGTGTTAGACTACAGTAATCTTTAGGTGACATACTGTCTGTGTTCTTGTGCTTGCTAGATGGAGTGAGGGAGCCGAAACTGCTGAGTCCTAGGAGTCTTAGTCAGCTGTGCTATGAAGCCAGGAGGCTAAATCTCCAATGTAACTGGGGCTAATAGACCAATCCCAGTTACAGGAGAAATCAGTTAAGAAAATAAGTATTTAATTATGGAAATGTCACCTTATAAGTCTTTTATGACCCATTTGGATGCACAATGTGGGAAATAAATGAAAAATATATAAATAAAAAAAGCCTCTGCCAATCCAAATTGCTGTTACTAGCCCCTCCTCTTTAAAAAAAAAAAAAAAAAAAACTTGTCCGATAAAAATGAATTGCTGCAGAACAAATTGTAAAGTGTATTTTGGTGCTCCTTTATGAAAAAAAAAACATATGAAAATAAGACAAAAATTAGACTTCACATACCATGGAACAATTATTTGAATATCTGAATGAGAAAAAATGTCACAGTTCTTTAAACCGCATGTACAGAATATCCCGAAAATGAGGAACAGAGGGAAAATGGCCTGATCTTGGGGGGGGGGGGGGGATGAGGAACAGAGGGAAAATGGCCTGATCTTGGGGGAAAGCGGGAAAATGAGGAACAGAGGGAAAATGGCCTGATCTTGGGGGAAAGCGGGAAAATGAGGAACAGAGGGAAAATGGCCTGATCTTGGGGGGGAAAGTGGGAAAATGAGGAACAGAGGGAAAATGGCCTGATCTTGGGGGGGAAAGTGGGAAAATGAGGAACAGAGGGAAAATGGCCTGATCTTGGGGGGGAAAGTGGGAAAATGAGGAATAGAGGGAAAATGGCCTGATCTTGGGGGGGGGGGTGGGAAAATGAGGAACAGAGGGAAAATGGCCTGATCTTGGGGGGGGGGGGATGAGGAACAGAGGGAAAATGGCCTGATCTTGGGGGAAAGCGGGAAAATGAGGAACAGAGGGAAAATGGCCTGATCTTGGGGGGGAAAGTGGGAAAATGAGGAACAGAGGGAAAATGGCCTGATCTTGGGGGGGAAAGTGGGAAAATGAGGAACAGAGGGAAAATGGCCTGATCTTGGGGGGGAAAGTGGGAAAATGAGGAATAGAGGGAAAATGGCCTGATCTTGGGGGGGGGGAGTGGGAAAATGAGGAACAGAGGGAAAATGGCCTGATTTTGGGGGGGAAAGTGGGAAAATGAGGAACAGAGGGAAAATGGCCTGATCTTGGGGGAAAGTGGGAAAATGAGGAACAGAGGGAAAATGGCCTGATCTTGAACTGGCTAACATACGTTCTTTATGATATAAAGTGTGCAATACTGGTTTAGTCCTGGCTTACTGGCAACTGACTTATGGCATAAATGACCAACGTCCTGTATCTGAAGCAAGCAGTATGTAATAATTAGGAAAAGTGCTGGCACACAGCATTACAGAATGACTGGTAGGTGCATGGTATTACGGAGCTGAAATAATGAAACGAGTTGGCAACACTGCTAATCCAGTGCGAAGCGCTTAATACAATTGTAATGTTACTGAAGTGGCTGTCACATATATTGCTTTGCAGCAATTTCCTCTGTATTTTTTGAATAATACCAATAGTGGAGCCCTAAGCACAAAATACCAGCTTTTTCTTTTTAATTGGTCACTCTGCTATAGGATCTGTTTTTGCGTTTTATTGTAGGTGCTATTTGAAGCTGAGGTGTCAGGAACTCCACTAGGATACATAGCACTGGATGATATTCTTCTTCTTAGTTACCCCTGCAGTGAGTAATTCAGAACATGACACTTTGGTCTTACAGGAAAGGAAAAGTCTCTAACTACTTCTTCTCTCACAGCCCAGGCTCCTCACTTCTCCCGGCTAGGGGAGGTGGAAGTTAACGCTGGGCAGAATGCCACATTCCAGTGCCCTGCTGCTGGCAGGGCGAATGAAGGCGAGACCTTCTTACTGCAGGTGAGAAGAAGCATCATGTGATTGGTCTCTTGTATGAACACCGGATTGAATGGGGCATACAGATGGAAAGGTTTGAATGGGATGGCATGAAGCCAATTAGGGAATGTGGCGCCTGAATGAGGACATGTTGAAGGGATGCCTATGGTTATTGTGTTGGTGACACAATTCCTCAGTATGACTACTACATTGTGCCTGTTCAGCTGCGTATACGACTTTTCTGTGCAATGCAGATGAACAGAAAGTTTGCAGAAGAAAGTATAAGGTTTCTATGGTTACTCCTTGAAGAAATGATAGCGTGTGCTGATAGTTTAACTTTGGTATAATTAGTGATTGCAGTGCTCCTGGGAAATGAGTAGATGCTGTGTCAAAGGAATGTGATGGTGTACATTCATTCATAAACGGAGTAATCACGTTCATTCACAAGCCGGATATTCGTACAAAGTACTGCGTAAGGCACTTGTCTCGGCTGAATATGCTTTTGTGAAGATCACTGTTGAGATGCAACCTCTGACTCGGATTGGTTTTAATCATCTAAATTTATTGTCGGATTACAGAGGCAAAATGGAGGCATCACATCTTCAGGGATAATTCAGCATGTCAGTCACTGGCGGCTCTTGGCTTCTTTCCAGCTGTTTGAAGCTGGGAGAGACAATCAGGACCTATATCGCTGTGTGAGTCGCTCCATTTTTGGTGCAGGAGTGTCCAACTTTGCTGAGCTTGTGGTGAAAGGTGAGAGCAGAAAATATATGGTTTTCCTTCCGAAGATTTGTTTTTACTGGGGTGTGTTCACCCTGAGATTTTTTACTGAGTTTTTGGAGCAGAAACTTTCTAAAAACCACAAAGAGGTCAAATACCACTAGGTTTTATTAGATAGTTGGGGTATGTGCAGATGACATCTTTAAGACATCAAGTTTTGCCACAGGAAGATGCTTCAGGAAGCCCTGGCGGTGATTTTTCTAAAGCGGTTCTTTTGCTGCGGTCGCTGTTTGATGCTGGCGATTTTTTTTTAACTTGTATATAAAAAATAATGTGCAGCTTCCAAGTGGAAACCACTTGAAGAATGGTCAGGTCACTTCTTTTAGCCGCTTGGCATCTTTGGAAACTTGAAAAGGTTAAAAGGAGCTGCAAAGACTGAATATATGAACAGCAAGTCATTTTCACATTGAAGTGCATGTGTTCATTCTTTTTAATGCTTATTAAGCGCTTTTCAGCCATGTTATGGACCAATTCTGCTCTAAAAACTCCTGAAAAAAGCTCAGAAATCACATTTCCGATGAATCTCCAGTTTTGCACTGCCTGCTTCCATAGTATTTGTAATATCCAAAATAATCACAATGCAATGCTAAGTCACTTTGTTACTGATCTCATACTAACCTATTACCACTGAATATTACACAGAACCACCAACACCTATTGCTCCACCTCAACTTCTAAGGGCTGGTCCCACCTATTTGGTTGTGCAGCTAAACACTCGCTCCATTACTGGTGATGGTCCCATCGTGCGCAGAGAAATTGAGTATCGTGTGAGTGGTGGATCCTGGCGGGAAAGGCATGCTGTCACTTCACACACATACAAACTGTGGCACTTGGACCCTGATTCACAGTATCACCTGTCTGTGTTACTTACTCGGCCTGGTGAGGGGGGCACCGGGAGACCTGGACCCGCACTCATCAGCAGGACAAAGTGTGCAGGTAGGAGACCTTATGAATATAATGTATGTGTCAAGTGAATTTTTTAGGAACCCACAAGCAGTGTCATTGTGTTTAGAGTCCACCGTACCATTGATGCCAATTGACCTATAGTGAACCAGAGATGGCATTTATAAACTTTCCAATTTTTGTTCTCCCTGCAGAGCCCATGCGAGCACCCAAAGGCCTTTCATGCACAGCTGAGCAACCACGCCAACTAACTCTGCACTGGGAAGTGGTTGGCTTTAACATCACTCGCTGTCATACCTACTCAGTGACCCTGTGCTACCACCATGAATCCAGTGCTTTGCAAGACTGTGTAACAGTGGAGGGGGGTGCTAGCCACTATACCCTTCTTTCTCTCCCTCCGTACAGTGCCGTACACTGTCGCCTTGCTATATCCAATCCAGAAGGCCGAAAGGAGGGCAAGGAGGTTACTTGCTATACACAGGAAGATGGTTTGTATCGGCAGCTTGTTTTGCCCTGAGAGTTTCCTATTGCTAAAATCACAGCTAACTGTCAGGAACAGTGCTTAGGCAAAGCATAGTATCTTAAAAACAGCTATAAAACACCTTACAAGACTGTTAAAAAAGCATGCATCATAAACTTCTATCAATATTGATATCTGTCTATTAAATCTAGATATTAGATATCGATTTCCTGTCACTATCTATATATTAAATTACATAATCAACATTGAAATTGCTACGTACAATTAGAAATTCACTTCTGTTACCTGGATAGAAATAATAATAAAAAAATTAGATGCTTACAAATTTATTCCCAAAATAATTTCTATAAAGTATAATTATTCAATTGTGTCTGCTAATTTGCTTATTTGGCTTGTGACTAATCCATTGCTGTTCTAAATTTGTTATTAAACAAGCAATATTATTGCTAATTTACTTATTTTTCTTAAATGTGTAGTGCCTGGAGGAATTCCGTCTGACTCGTTGGTGCTCACTCCACTGGATGATACTATTGTTCTCTCCTGGGACGAACCTACTGAACCTAACGGTATCCTTACCCAATACGAGGTAGGAATACAATGAAAAAATATAGTGTACTCTACAACACTTTTGTAATAGATGTGACCCCCCAATCTTAGTATCAGCTGTTTGCCAGCACACCCACTGCAGCTTAGGCTCTCAGAGTGCAGCTGCATTTTCTAAGCAATGGACCCATGGCAAACTACTATCATAGTATTAAATGGTCCATACCAAAGGAATCCATAGTACAGTGTGCATTAGGCCTTAAATGGATTTTATACTCGCTTCTCTGTGTGGGTCCCATTGAAAGGAATCCCCACCAAAGGTCTGTTCTTCTCATTTTGTCCGATTCCAAGTCCCCGGTTCAGAAGTAGTAGAGCCTGCATGACAGAAGAGGTATATATGACCCACGCAGAGATGCACTCACAGAAGCAGCGCAGGTAATACACGTATATTAGAAAACTGATTGTTAGGAAGCATTAGGACACATGACAGGGGTCAAATAGCAGTGGAAAACCCCTTGAAAGGGAACCTGTCGCTTACATGCAATTCTATCTGTGGACAGCATGATGTAGAGAAGCAGACGCTGAGCAGAATGATATCTAGGTTTGGGGGAAACAATTTAGTAGAACTTGTATTTTATTCATTGAAATCACTGGTGTTTATATGTATGAGTCCAGTGGGCGGTCCTACTAGAGACTGACAGCTATCTATGTACAGTGGTGGCCAAAAGTATTGGCACCCCTGCAATTCTGTCAGATAATACTCAGTTTCTTCCTGAAAATGATTGCAATCACAAATTCTTTGGTATTATTATCTTCATTTAATTTGCTTGTAAAGAAAAAACACAAAAGAGAATGAAGCAAAAATCAAATCATTGATCATTTCACACAAAACTCCAAAAAAGGGCCGGACAAAAGTATTAGCACCCTCAGCCTAATACTTGGTTGCACAACCTTTAGCCAAAATAACTGCGAACAACCGCTTCTGGTAACCATCAATGAGTTTATTACAATGCTCTGCTGGAATTGTAGACCATTCTTCTTTGGCAAACTGCTCCAGGTCCCTGATATTTGAAGGGTGCCTTCTCCAAACTGCCATTTTGAGATCTCTCCACAGGTGTTCTATGGGATTCAGGTCTGGACTCATTGCTGGCCACCTTAGAAGTCTCCAGTGCTTTCTCTCAAACCATTTTATAGTGCTTTTGGAAGTGCGTTTTGGGTCATTGTCCTGCTGGAAGACCCATGACCTCTGAGGGAGACCCAACTTTCTCACACTGGGCCCTACATTATGCTACAAAATTATTGGTAGTCTTCAGACTTCATAATGCCATGCACACGGTCAAGCAGTCCAGTGCCAGAGGCAGCAAAGCAACCCCAAAACATCAGGGAACCTCCGCCATGTTTGACTGTAGGGACCGTGTTCTTTTCTTTGAATGCCTCTTTTTTTTTTCCTGTACACTCTATGTTGATGCTTTTTCCCAAAAAGCTCTACTTTTGTCTCATCTGACCAGAGAACATTCTTCCTAAACGTTTTAGGCTTTCTCAGGTAAGTTTTGGCAAACTCCAGCCTGGCTTTTTTATGTCTCGGGGTAAGAAGTGGGGTCTTCCTGGGTATCCTACCATACAGTCCCTTTTCATTCAGACACCGACGGATAGTACGGGTTGACACTGTTGTACCCTCGAACTGCAGGGCAGCTTGAACTTGTTTGGATGTTAGTCGAGGTTCTTTATCCACCATCCGCACAATCTTGCGTTGAAATCTCTTGTCAATTTTTCTTTTCCGTCCACATCTAATGGAGGTTAGCCACAGTGCCATGGGCTTTAAACTTCTTGATGACACTGCGCACGGAAGACACAGGAACATTCAGGTCTTTGGAGATGGACTTGTAGCCTTAAGATTGCTCATGCTTCCTCACAATTTGGTTTCTCAAGTCCTCAGGCAGTTCTTTGGTCTCCTTTCTTTTCTCCATGCTCAATGTGTTACACACAAGGACACAGGACAGAGGTTGAGTCAACTTTAATCCATGTTAACTGGCTGCAAGTGTGATTTAGTTATTGCCAACACCTGTTAGGTGCCACAGGTAAGTTACAGATGCTGTTAATTACACGAACTAGAGAAGCATCACATGATTTTTCAAACAGTGCCAATACTTTTGTCCACCCCCTTTTTTAGGTTTGGTGTGGAATTATATCCAATTTGGCTTTAGGACAATTCTTTTTGTGTTTTTTCATTGAAGACAAATTAAATGAAGATAATAATACCAAAGAATTTGTGATTGCAATCATTTTCAGGAAGAAACTGAGTATTATCTGACAGAATTGCAGGGGTGCCAATACTTTTGGCCACCACTGTACAGTCATACAGGGGTGACTGGCAATCTCTGAATAGCGCTGCCCACTGGACTCATATGCAACAAACACCAGGGGCTGCAATGATTAAAATACAGGTTATACTGAATCTTTTCCACCAAAAAAAAAAAAAATATATATATATATATATATATATATATATCAATTTGATCTTCTCCTCCTGCTTTATACTATCCTGCCTGCAAATTAGATACCTTTTTCAGCATGATGGGATCCCTTTAAGATCGTGCTTGATTCAGAAGAAGTATTACTACTATTACATGGCAACTTTGGCTACTTTGCACTG
Organism: Phyllobates terribilis; assembly: GCF_046119375.1. NCBI lineage: Eukaryota > Metazoa > Chordata > Amphibia > Anura > Dendrobatidae > Phyllobates > Phyllobates terribilis. The sequence goes on along the minus strand of NW_027362762.1, from coordinate 529,147,737 downwards.
AAAAAGATCACTGTATGCTGCTGCTAGCATAATTGAAATGATTGGGGTTGTATTTCAACCTGCAGGGGTTCAGGTAAGTTGCAAAAACGCGGAATTGTTTGTGAATTACTTGTCGTAACCTCAGACATAACCTGGCTCAGATAAATCACTGGATTTTTAGTATGTTTATATTTTGCTGTTTCCTCATTTACATAATATTCTTGCAATTGCTCTATATAAAAATCGAGTTTTCAGCACTATTGCTTTCTGTTTTTAGCTCAGTTACCAAATCATTGAGTCTTCAGACCCTGGGGTGAGTGTTCCAGGCCCACGTTCAATCATCTGTAAGCCTCCAAATGAAACGTCCCACCTTCTTAACAACTTGCACCCAGGAACCACCTATCTGCTGAGTGTACGTGCACGTAACAGCAAAGGCTATGGGCAGAGCGCGCTTACTGAGCTCACCACTAACATTTCAGGTACCTATTGTTCAGCTTTACACCATATAATAAATTAGTTTTACACAAATTTACACTTGACTGTTTTAGTTATTACTAATTTTTGTAAGGGTTCACCATCACAAGAGACATGGTAAAATCCACTAATTGGACATTTGTAACATAGTGTAGTTATCCTGAGCAACACAAAAGGTGTGGACTCATCAGTGCGTCAAGTAATGGTATATTCAATGACTGTGTACAGTAGAGTGACTATAGGGCCAGGCGGGACAGTTGCAGTCTTGAGTAGGGCCCAAATAACAAAACAACAGTACCATAGAAGGGCGGTGTAGGTATATACTGTATTATTGTGCAGTCATGAAACACCGACTGTAGAGAAATCACCATTACAAATTGATACTTCTATATTGTATATTTTTATTTATGTGATACAATAACATGGGACTGTTAAGAGTGTAAATAGTTGTACAAATAAACTGTATGGAAAACAGCAGTAAAGTGAGAGGTGCTAAAACGTAACTTTTAATAAGTATCATTCACAAAAAACACTAAAATGGTGAATAAATCGTTGATCAAAAAGTGGAGGTATCCAACAAATGTGGATTATCCTATTGGACACACACCTACTGAACTGATATGTATGAAAATTAACATTAGTATGAATGCAGATGTCAGGTATCTATATCAGAGTAGCCACATCCAGTGAAGAGGACGACCGTGGTCATACTCCAACATCTATTTATCTCATATTCAGTATTTGCCACATAGGAATGAAGAGAAGAATGACACCCAACCGTGGTTCAGAAGTCATTAGGTGCTAATATGAGACACACTAATACTTCAATGGAACAAGACAACATAAAGATTCAACATGAAAGGAATGATACCCAACAGTGGTGCAGGCATCACTACGTGCTGTTATCAGGCACACATTCATCCTTTCAATGGAGAAAGAGCATGTGTGAATTATAAGGCACACATTGATCCCTTCATTCTATGGATCCCGCCAGCAGATCAACTAAATGGCTGAGATTATTCCATTTATTTCCACTCACACATGGTCTTTTTTGCATTGAAGGGATGAATGTGTGCCTGATAACAGCACCTCATATTAGCACCTAATGACTTCTGAACCACTGTTGGGTGTCATTCTTCTCTTAATGTATTCCTATGTGGAAAATGTAGCAGATACTGTATATGATCAGTGTCGTCCTCTTCACTTAATGTGGCTACTCTCATATAAATACCTGACATCCACATACATACTAGTGTTAATGTTAGCATATATCAGATCAATAGGTGTGTGTCCAATAGGATAATCCACATTTGTTGGATACCTAAACCTTTTTGATCAACAGTTTATTCTCAGTTTTTGTGTTTTTTGTGGCTATTTTTTAATTGATACGTATTAAAAGTTAATTTTTAATATCTCTCACTTTACTGCTGTGAGTTGTAATTTATCCTCAGACTTATCTTTATATTGCTTTTTAGAAACAAATATACTGTACTACAGTCTAAAGTCTTTAACTTAGACTACATTCTTTTTTAGCATAGATCACTTTCTGCTTCATCAAGATGTTTTCTATGAATTTTTAGGAGTGTAAATTATATATTCTTTAGCTCCTGCATTTGACTACAGAGACCTACCTGCTCCAATTGCTGAGACGGATCAGACTATAACTGTTCTCTTAAGGCCTGCACAAGGAAGAGGATCCCCTGTGAGGTGACTTATAATGTGCATACATTTATTACAGCTATGGTAATGGGAAAGAAACCTTTGTGCCAGGCATCCCAGCAGGACTTCTTTTTATGGCGAGATGTAATTCATTGCTTGGGTCATTCTGTGATTGCCCTATTCTCTTATTACCTATTTTACCATTTACTAGATTTTTTTTCTTTGATCATCTATATAATTTATAAGAAGTTAGGTTAACTACTTCTGGACCGTACATTGTCTAGGAACGTCCAGGCTCTCTGCAATTAACTTTGTAGCGACGTTCTAAAACGCAAAGTAAGGAACTGCACAAGTTCACGCGGCTATTGGAGTGAATAGTCGGCTGTCAGACATAGCCAGACTCTCCATAGAGAAGGCAGAGATGGTATATTACCTTCCCTGCCTTCTTTATGGCTGTATACACAGCACTTATTTGTATCACGTGGGAAGCACTGACAGAGCTTCCTCCTTCTGACCCAGCAGTTATGTGATCACCGGGTGCTGAGAAGGAGCAGCAGCTGCTGGGTCCTGGTGGACCGAGGTCAGCTCTGATGTTCATACAGAAGCTGGAATTTTCTCTATAACTGGGGTTAATCCACCAGTCCCAATTATTGGGTGAAATCAATAATACAAAGATAGTATTTAAATGTTGAAATGTCCTACAAAAGTCTTTTTATGAACTTATGTGGGATGTGTGAAATTAATAAAAAAAAGAAATCCACTGCCAACCATAATCACTGTTTCTAGCCCCACCCCCATCAAAATAAAACATATGTCCAATATACGCAGATAATTTCTACAGAAACTAGAACGCAAATCAAGATGTTTAGTGGTTCCTTGTGGTCATAAAAATGCAAAAAATACATTTATTTTCTTTTGTTTCTCTTGTTTCATTTTCCATCTGATAGCAGCAAAGATAAAAAAAAAAATATAACAATTAGGCCCCTTGTTTCATAAAAAAAGACTATTTGAATATGAAAACCAGAACATTTTTTTACAACCGTTAAAACGTCCTGTATTAAAAAAATACAAAATGTGCCAGGTTGGGAACAAGGCAAAATTTCCTGTTTCTAAATTGGTTAAAAAAAAGTGTATTGATGAAATAGATATATTTAACTTGCTATAACAATATCATTACACCTTCCCATGTATCAGTTTTTACCAGGTTCTGGTTGAAGGAGAAAGCTCCAGTCGAGCTAGACGGGAACTTGCAGTTCCTGGCTGTTTTCCTGGGGCAGGTGGTTATGAGGAAGCGGAGATGGAAGGATCCACCAGCTATGTAGGAGCAGAACTTCCACCGAGTGATTTGCCTCGAGATACCCCCTTTATTGTTGGGGATAATCGCAGCTATGGAGGTTACTGGAATCCACCCTTGGATCCTCGAAAAGGCTACCTTATCTACCTACAGGCTGCTAGCCATCATCGTGGGGTAAGATTTTCTGAAAATGGTGAGATGATAGCATCACTTTTATGGGCTATGGTGTGCTCATCAAGTATTCTAGGGAAGGGTAAACATAGGATTGATGGCAAAGGATTTAGCTGCCAGTAACTATCTTTTTTTCCCATAGGAAACGCGCCTAAATTGTGTTAGGATTGCCAGGAAAGGTAAAAACTTAGATATGTCTGTGTCCGCTTGCATATTATTAAGCACCATTAATTCATTTGTTCTTTCATTCATTATGTGCTTTATAACTCTTTTTGCGCACATTGTATTTGCTTCTGTCTCATGGATTTTTTTAAAGTTAACCCACTTCTTTTCTCTGTGAACCCTTCTACCCATAGTCTGTCAGTTGTTAATCTTTCTTAGCTACCCCAATTGAGCTTTGACTTTTCTTTCCTGGTTTTGCAGCACCTTGTAAGGACAGTCACCGGTTCTCTATGGCTCCTCAACATTCGGAAGAGATGGGACTTGTACTAGGAATATGTGCCGGTGGTCTGGTTGTGTTTATCATTCTGCTTGGTGCTGTAATTCTTATTGTTCGCAAGGGGTAAGTAACTTAGTCACTCCCAATCAAAAGGATTTCAAATTAAGAATGATTCTACAATTGGGAATTTGTTTTTGGCAAAATATTATTTTTTAAGATTTTTATTACACCAGTTAATGACTGTAAGGATAGCTCACAATTTGCTTCTTTTCTCTATCGCTGGCAGAAGAACACAGTTTTCTTATGCTTACTATCCGTGAGTATGACAATATATTGCTTATATTGCTGCATCCTCTTCTATCTTCATTTCCTCTGTCTCTGCTTCTGTCACCGGGCCGCTCTGCGCCTTTGTTATGGGTATTGCTGGGCGACAGTACAGCAGCTTGGGTTATTATTCTGGGACTAGTGGTGCTGTCCAGACAGGGAGCTTGGGGTTAACTACTAACTTTGTAATCTCATTAACTCCCTTCTGAGAGTGCCTTTAGCAGCACTCACACTATTTAATGCCCCCTGACTTTCTACCACTATTTGCCAGTTATAAGACTTACTAGACCTGGTTTACTATGATATACAGCCTCTAATCTGTTAGTTGATTCCTGTTCTTTGACCTTGGTCAGTATTTTGATAACATTTTCACCTAATGTTTCTGCTTCTGTTCTGGACCTCCTGGTATTAACACAGCTTCTGGACCATTCTCTTCATACCTGTTCTCTGGCCTCTTACCTGTCCGTGGAAGCCCTTTTAAGAACTACAAGGCTACCACACACAGAGCATCCATAACATATATACAGAGATTTAATTTTATACTTTAATTTAACAGAGTAAACCTCAACTTTAGATATTAAAACTTCCCCTGAGATCTTATTGTTTCATAGGCCAGCCTTATTTGTGGTGTTTTCACAACTCTGCTCTACAGTATTCTAGACAGGTATAACCAAAACAAATGCCAGTTCTGTTATGTACTGTACATATAACCCAAATACTTGAGTTATATGAGCGAATGATCTTCATTATATAAGGACAGATCTTAACTGTGAATTCTATCTTTCCTTTCTTTCAGCAAACCAGTAAGTCTAGCTAAGTCTGCTTTGCCAGTGCGGCATGAAAACGCTTGCACAGGAGCCACTAGGGAACACACCAAGATCTTGGATCAACCCAAGTTACTACAAGATGAGGCAGCCTTAACATTTTTGCACAATTATGGTTCTCGAGGTATGAAAATGGACCTTCTGCATGCTTTTGCCATATTGGGTTTCTTCTTACGTGATCTTTCTTAATTATCCTTTTTTTTGCAGCAAGACTGCACCTGTAATTATAGTTTTTATAGGCATTAACGTGTTGTAAGTCTGAAAGTCCAAATTCCATTATAAAAAGTAATAAATATAGGAGAACAATGTATAATGTATAGATTCATTTTTCCTTAGGGGAACCACGTGTTGGATCTGTGACAGAATCAAGCAGTCTACTAGGAGGCTCTCCACGAAGAAATAATGGTAGGAAAGGATCACCATACCACACAGGACAATTACACCCAGCAGTACGTGTGGCAGATCTACTTCAACACATTAACCAGATGAAAGTGGCAGAGGGTTATGGGTTCAAACAGGAATATGAGGTAACAGCTCTGTCCTTGTCCTTTGAATTCATTTTATCTAACACTTTGTTCAATGTAACTCTGGTAATATAAAGAATGATAAGCATAGTATTACCGTAATTTTCAAACTATAAGACGCACCGGACCTTAAGACGCACCTAGTTTTAGAGGTGGAAAATAGAAAAAAAAATTAAGCAAAAAATGTTGTCATGATGCACTGTTAAGGGGGAGGGAGTCTGCGGCTGACTCTGTTATAGAGGTAATGTCCCCCAATTCTGTTAATATCCCCCATCCTGGTATATATGACCCCCTCATCCTTTCATACATGGCCCTCATCCCCATCCTGATATGCATGGCACCCTACAGGCACCCCAAGTCCCCATTCTGGTATGCATGGCACCCCCTGATCCCCATCCTGGTATGCAAGGCACCCCTCATCCTGGTATGCATAACAATCCTCATCTTGGTATGCATGGCACCCCTCATCCTGGTATGCATGGCACCCCTCATCCTTCATCCAAATATGCATGGCACCACTCATCCTGGTATGCATGGCACCCCTCATTCCTCTTCCTGGTATGTATGGCATTCTTCATCCCTCTTCCTGGTATGTATGGCACCCCCCATCCCTCATCCTGGTATGCATGGCACCCCTCATCCTGGTATGCATGGCCCCCTTATCCCTCTTCCTGGTATGTATGGCACCCTTCATCCCTCATCCTGGTATGTATGGAATTCTTCATCCCTCTTCCTGGTATGCATGGCACCCCTTATCCATCTTCCTGGTATGCATGACACCCCTCATCCTTCTTCCTGGTATGCTTGGCACCTCTCATCCCTCATCCTGGTATGTATTGCCCCGCCTCATTCCTCTTCCTGATATGTATGGCACCCCTCATCCCTCTTCCTGGTATGCATGGCACCCCTCATCCCTCTTCCTGGTATGCATGGCACCCCTCATCTTGGTATGTATGGCCCCCCCTCATCCCTCTTCCTGGTATGCATGGCACCCCTCTTCCTGGTATGCATGGCACCCCTCATCCAAGAATGCATGGCAACCCTCATTGGTATGCATGACCCCCCTCATCCTTCATCCTTGTATGTATGGCATTCTTCATCCCTCTTCCTGGTATGTATGGCCCCCCTCATCCCTCATCCTGGTATGCATGGCACCCCTCATCCCTCTTCCTGTTATGCTTGGCACCCCCTGATCCCCATTACGCTGCACACAAAAAAAAACAATTATAGTCACCTCCTCTCTGCTCCAGCGCTGCATCCCGCTCTGCTGCCGACACTGATCTAACTGCGTGAGCCGCGCATGGCGTCGCTGCCATGCGCCTTCACACTGTGAGATGCTGTGCCGGAATAGTTCCTGCTCCCCACGCCGGGATTATGGATGTGGGGAGCAGTGACCATTCACTCACCTGAAAATAGCGCACACTGTACCCGCAGCGCGGCTCCTGCTGCGGCCGGCGGTCACGTGTGCCCGCTATAAAAGAGCATGAATATTCACTACAACCCATGGGAGTGAGTTGTAGTGAATATTCATGGTCTTTAATAGCGGGCACACATGACTGCCGAGCACAGCAGGAGCCGCGCTGCGGGTACAGTGTGCGCGCTATTAAGGAAAATGAATATTTACTGATGCCCATGGGCGTGGGGAGCAAGGAATATTCATTTTCTTTAGTAGCGGACACAGTGTAGGCTGCAGCAGGCGGCTGCTGCCTCCTGTGCCCCACTCATCCCCCACTGCCGCTCCCCCCACAACCACCACCACCCACAGCCATAGTATACATATATATTCGGAGTATAAGAATTTTGGAGGAAAAAAGTGCATTTTCTTTTTCGTGTGTATACACTTTTTTGCTTTTTCCTTTTTTTGCGCTTTGCACAGAATGATGAAATTTCAGGGGGATCATTATCCATGTTTTTCACAGTATGGAAAAACACAATATCTGTTTTGGTCATATTATGCTCAGGAGAATGTGCCTTGTACGTTTGTGCATGTGATAAGTGAATCATGCTGGTGTGAAATAGTCTTCAAACGTTTGTACAGTGATTTGTTTTCCTTATGTTGCATTTTCTAAGACATGTGTGAGACAAAGCTTCATTCTCCATCCATTTTTGATTCAAACTGTGTTCTTTCTGCATTAGAGTTTTTTTGATTGGGATGTGTCTAAGAAGAAGGACAAAAGCAAAGGAAGACAAGACCCACCACCAAATTGTAAGTGACTCTTTACGACCTCTGCCTTGTCATACACATATGGACATACAGTTTCTGAATGGACAATTATTTGTTACATATCTTATAGTTCTGCTTTCAGATGAGCGGCACCGTGTTAGACTCCATCCTCTACAAGCAGAGTGCAGTTCCGAGGAGATCAATGCCAATTACATTGATGTGAGTAGAAGACATATATGACATAGCTTATCCTAAGTACTTATCGTGATGGTGAGCGTTAACGTAAGAGATTAATACACCTAGAAATTAATGCATAGTATAGTGAAATAGAGCAACATATATCGGTACAAGGCACGGCTGTTTATATTATTGTGGCATTGTGCCTAAATAAACATAGAAGGGAGGGCCCTAGAATTAATTGGAGGCACCTATAATTTGTTGGACCCTCACTGATCACATATTGAAGGCCATGATTGCTGTACATATATATATATACAGTATATATATATATACCTGGAGATCTGCCAAAATTAATGGTCTCATGGAGCCTCTGAACTTTCCCCTAATGGCAGATGATTGGGGAAGGATCATATTTGGCCCTTTTTTTTTTGCTCAGTTACTGCTAGATATGTCCAGGAGAATTACTCTCCCTTTTCCTATTGAAATAAACATGCATGTTTATGAGGTGGCCAGTGTTTTTAATGAGTATGGCTAATTATATGATAAAGGAGAACAGAATGGCTGGAATTTGCTTCCTATTTAAAGAGTATCTGTCAGTTTTGATTTGTTTCATAAGTACACATGGGAATTATACATATTATAATATCATGTATTAGCTTGTAATTAGTGTTGAGCATTCCGATACTGAAATATCGGGTATCGGCCGATATTCGCGGTATCGGAATTCCGATACTTAATTCCGATACTTTTACAATATCGAATACCGGAATCGGAAGTTCCCATAATGCCTGCGCTCTGCCGTTTCTCTGAAGGATGACAAGCTGGATGGCAGCGCTCAGCTGCGATCCAGCCTGTCATCAGAATGCCATCCCAGCGTGGGAGAATTCTCCTGATTGTTTAAAAGCCGGCGGGCGGTAAAAAGCCGCCGGCTTTTAAACAATCACACAACCCCATACTGCTTCCCCGCAGCCTCCCACCCCGATCCTCCGCTCCCCTCGCCACCTCCCATCCCGATCGTAAGTTAGGACCGGGCGGGGAGCGCAGCACCAAGGAGCGGGGAGCACAGCACCAAGGAGCGGGGAGCGAAGAACCCGGGCGGGGAAGCCGGCAGTGAAAAGACTTCACCGCCGGCTTTCCCGTTCTGTGCTGCGCTTTCCCGCCGGTTATTTCAAATGAACAGCTGCGGTATCAGGTGATGCCGATCAGCTGTTCATTTGAAGTAGCCGCGGTGCCCTCAGAGGGTTCATGTGAGTTCATGCTTGACTGCATTGCATGAACTCACATGAACTTTCCCACGGTCGCACAGGTCAGCCTCACCTCCCAGACCCGTCATGATTGGTGTGTGTGGGTGTCTGTGCGATGTGTGCGGGTGTGCGCGGTGTCTGTGCGATGTCTGCGGGTGTGTGCGGTGTCTGTGCGATGTCTGCGGGTGTGTGCGGTGTCTGTGCGGGTGTGCGCGGTGCCTGTGCGATGTGCGCGGGTGTGCACGGTGTCTGTGTGATGTGTGCGGGTGTGTGCGGTGTCTGTGCGATGTCTGCGGGTGTATGCGGGTGTGCGCGGTGCCTGTGCGATGTGCGCGGGTGTGCACGGTGTCTGTGCGATGTGCGCGGTGTCTGTGCGAGTGTGCGTGGTGTCTGTGCGAGTGTGCGCGGTGTCTGCGCGGTGTCTGTGCGCGGTGTCTGTGCACGGTGTCTGTGCGAGTGTGCGCGGTGTCTGTGCGGATGTGCGCGGTGTCTGTGCGATGTGCGCGGTGTCTGTGCGATGTGCACGGTGTCTGTGCGATGTGCGCGGGTGTGTGCGTGCAGGCAGACATAGGCCGATGTGACACTACTACTCCCATCGGCCTATGTCTGTCCCCGGTCCACTCGTGCCAGCAGGATCAGCTTGATGAGAGCAGTAGTTCCCATCAGCCTGATCCTGCTATTTAAATTGCCCTACTGTGTCCCCAATAAATTTTAAATACATGTCATTGGTGGCCAGTGGTTACCTACAATAAATTAGTTCATACATTACCTGTCCCCGCCGATCGCCACCTAAAATAAAGTAAAAAATAAAAAACTACACCTATACTCACCTAGACACCTAATTCCCCGAAGCCATCGATCTCCTGTAATAAAATATAAAATAATAAACCACAACCTTATCCTTACCCCTCCGTAGTAGTCCACGAGTGTCCCACGAAGATCTCCAGTTCAGAGAGGCCACATAGAATGTGACCGCTCTGAACCGCTGCCGCCGCTAGAATGACGGGGCCGTAAAGCAGCCCCGTCATTGCATAAGCGGGTTCACCGGAGTTCAGGCAGCGCTGCTCCGGTCAACTCCTTTACGGCCCTGCTGTATCGTGAGAAATTCCCACGGTACAGCAGTGCCGTAAAGGGGGTCTCCGGAGCTGCGCTGACTGAATGCACTCCGGTGACCTCAGTCAGTGGCTCCCGCTGCCGGGAGCGGACGTGTTCCCGGCAGCGTGAGCTTACAGCAGCCATGCACAGCTGTCACCATCTCCAGATGTGACAGCTGTGCATGGGAGATCAGCGCAGGAACGTGGACAGGTAACTATTTTTTTCTAGTAAACTAAGAATTTAATAAAATTGTGTGTTTTATTTCAAATAAATTATTTTTTTCTGGGTGTAGTGTGTTTTTTCTTTTTAACACTTTGTAGGTTAGTAATGGGGGTGTCTTATAGACGCCCATCATTACTAACCTGGGCTTCATGGCAGCTGGCGCTGACATGAACCCCAGCCCTATTACCCCCTGCCACCGCACCAGGGCAGCGTGGAAGAGCGAGGCTAAGTGCCAGAATTGGCGCATCCTATGGATGCGCCATTTCTGGGGCGGCTGACGGCTGGTGTTTCTAGCCTGGGAGGGGGCCAATATTCATGGCACCCTTCCTGGGCTATTAATATCAGCCCCCAGCTGTCTGCCTAGCCTTTGCTAGCTATTAAAATAGGGGGGACCCCACGTCATTTTTTGGGGGGGGGGTTCCCCATTTTAATAGCTAGTAAAGGCTAGGTATTCAGCTGGGGGCTGATATTAGTAGTCTGGGAAGCTCTGTGGGTATTACCCACTTCCCAGGCTTCAAACATCTTCCCCAGCCGTCTGCTTAACCTCCACTAGAGACTAAAATTAAGGGGAACCCCACGCCAATTTTTTTTTTAAATAAATCCTTTATTTTAACACTAAATGACATTTGAGGAGTTAATAAAGATGCAGTCCCTAAATTATTATTTATTTTTTAATTAATTTTTCCCAAAAATTTTGACGTGGGCTTTGCTATATTTTTGTATGCCAGCCAGGTACAGCATCCAGCTTCTATGAACGCGCCATTTTCCGGGGTGGCTGCGGACTGCAATTTGTAGCGGGGGCCCAGAAAGCTTGGGTCTCCCTGCGCTGCAGATTCCAGCCCCCAGCTGCCTAGTTGTACCTGGCTGGACACAAAAATAGGGCGAAGCTCCACGTATTTTTTTTTTTAATTATTTCATGAAATTCATGAAATAATAAAGAAAAAAAGGGCTTCCCTATATTGTTGTGTCCGGCCAGGTACAAATAGGCAGCTGGTGGTTGGGGGCAGCCCGTTCCTGCCTGCTGTACCTGGCTGGACACAAATATAGTGCAAAGCCCCACGTCAATTTTTTTTAAATTATTTCAGGAAATTCATGAAATAATTAAAAAAAAATTGATGTGGGGCTGCGTCCTATATTTGTGTCCAGCCAGGTACAGCAGGCAGGAACGGGCTGCCCCCAACCACCAGCTGCCTATTTGTACCTGGCCGGACACAGCAATATAGGGAAGCCCTTTTTTTAAAAAATTATTTCATGAAATAATTTTAAAAAAATTGACGTGGCGCTTCGCACTATATTTGGGTCCAGCCAGGTACAGCAGGCAGGAACGGGCTGCCCCCAACCACGAGCTGCCTATTTGTACCTGGCCGGACACAACAATATAGGGAAGCCCTTTTTTTCTTAATTATTTCATGAATTTCATGAAATAATTTAAAAAAAAAATACGTGGGTCTTCGCCCTATTTTTGTGTCCAGCCAGGTACAGCAGGCAGGAACGGGCTGCCCCCAACCACCAGCTGCCTATTTGTACCTGGCCGGACACAACAATATAGGGAAGCCCTTTTTTTCTTAATTATTTCATGAATTTCATGAAATAATTAAAAAAAAAAATACGTGGGTCTTCGCCCTATTTTTGTGTCCAGCCAGGTACAGCAGGCAGGAACGGGCTGCCCCCAACCACCAGCTGCCTATTTGTACCTGGTTGGACACAACAATATAGGGAAGCCCTTTTTTTCTTAATTATTTCATGAATTTCATGAAATAATTTAAAAAAAAAATACGTGGGGCTTCGCCCTATTTTTGTGTCCAGCCAGGTACAACTAGGCAGCTGGGGGCTGGAATCTGCAGCGCAGGGAGACCCAAGCTTTCTGGGCCCCACCCGCTCCAAATTGCAGTCCGCAGCCGCCCCGGAAAATGGCGCGTTCATAGAAGCGCCATCTTCTGGCGCTGTACCCAACTCATCCAGGGCCCTGGTGCGGTGGCTCACTGGGTAATAAAGGGGTTAAGGCCAGCTTGGCATTATCAGCTGGCCCTAAGCCCGAAATTCATGGGGTCACGCCAATATTAGACATGACCACCATGAATTTCTAGTAAAGTATTTAAAAAAAACACAACACCCAGAATAAAGTCCTTTAATTGAAATAAAGACACAATTCTTTATTGTTCTAAATTAAACTATACTTACCATCACGCTCATTCCAGCTGAAGCCAACGATCTCCTGAAATAAAAGAAAAATAATAAACCAACCTCATCCTTACCTTTCCATGGATCCCACGACAGCTTCAGCTCTGCTACATCGAGATGACAGGCTGGACCGCAGCAGAACGCTGCCATCCAGCCTGTCATCCCGCAGACACTGAGAAGCGCAGGCATGCTTGCGCTCCTCAGTGTCTCTCTGTGACGGCATAAAGATGAGCCGAGTTCATGTCCAATGAACTCAGCTCACCTCATGCACGTCACTGACAGCGTGGGAAAATTCTCCTGCACTCAGCGCTTCAGCGTGAGAATTCTCCCACGCTGTCAGTGACGTACATGAAGTGAGCTGAGTTCATTGGACATGAGCTCACCTCATGCACGTCACTGACAGCGTGGGGAAATTCTCACGCTGAAGCGCTGAGTGCAGGAGAATTTTCCCACGCTGTCAGTGACGTGCATGAGGTGAGGTCATGTCCAATGAACTCGGCTCACCTCATGCACGTCACTGACAGCGTGGGAAAATTCTCCTGCACTCAGCGCTTCAGCGTGAGAATTCTCCCACGCTGTCAGTGACGTGCATGAGGTGAGCCGAGTTCATTGTCGGCTCATCTGGATGCCGTCACAGAGAGACACTGAGGAGCGCAAGCATGCCTGCGCTTCTCAGTGTCTGCGGGATGACAGGCTGGATGACAGCGTTCTGCTGCGGTCCAGCCTGTCATCTCGATGTAGCAGAGCTGGAGCCGTCGTGGGAACCATGGAAAGGTAAGGATGAGGTTGCTTTATTATTTTTCTTTTATTGCAGGAGATCGTTGGCTTCAGCTGGAATGGGCGTGACGGTAAGTATGGTTTAATTTAGAACAATAAAGAATTGTGTGTTTATTTCAATTAAAGGACTTTATTCTGGGTGTTTGTGTTTTTTTTTTAACTTTCACTATGGGGTTAGTAATGGGGGTGTCTTATAGACGCCTCTCCATTACTAACCTGGGCTTGATGTCAGCTGGCATTATAAGCTGACATCAACCCCAGCCCTATTACCCCACTGCCACCGCTACAGGGCAGTGGGAAGAGCGAGGCTAAGTGCCAGAATTGGCGCATCCTATGGATGCGCCATTTCTGGGGCGGCTGACGGCTGGTGTTTCTAGCCTGGGAGGGGGCCAATATTCATGGTACCCTTCCTGGGCTATTAATATCAGCCCCCAGCTGTCTGCCTAGCCTTTGCTAGCTATTAAAATAGGGGGGACCCCACGTCATTTTTTTGGGGGGGTCCCCCATTTTAATAGCTAGTAAAGGCTAGGTATTCAGCTGGGGGCTGATATTAGTAGCCTGGGAAGCTCCGTGGGTATTACCCCCTTCCCAGGCTTCAAACATCTGCCCCAGCTGTCTGCTTAACCTCCGCTAGAGACTAAAATTAAGGGGAACCCCACGCCAATTTTTTTTAAAATAAATCCTTTACACTAAATGACAAGTACAGTAATCAACACTATCACTGTACTTCATATATATGTGACTGACATGTTTCTATCTATCTAATCTATGTATGATTCTCTATTCCTTCTATTCTAAATTGTCGGGTACAGATGCTGAATTGCCGGCCGGCTTTCTTAAAGAGACGGTGCATGAAAACACTATTATTTTTTTATATAAATCCTTTACACTAAATGACAAGTACAGTAACCAACACTGTCACTGTACTTCATATATATGTGACTGACATGTTTCTATCTATCTAATCTATGTGTGAAGCTCTATTCTGTCTGTTATAAATTGTCGGGTACCGGTGCTGAATTGCCGGCCGGCTTTTTTAAAGAGACGGTGCATGAAAACACTATTATTTTTTTATATAAATCCTTTACACTAAATGACAAGTACAGTAACCAACACTGTCACTGTACTTCATATATATGTGACTGACATGTTTCTATCTATCTAATCTATGTGTGAAGCTCTATTCTGTCTGTTATAAATTGTCGGGTACTGGTGCTGAATTGCCGGCCGGCTTTTTTAAAGAGACGGTGCATGAAAACACTATTATTTTTTTATATAAATCCTTTACACTAAATGACAAGTACAGTAACCAACACTGTCACTGTACTTCATATATATGTGACTGACATGTTTCTATCTATCTAATCTATGTGTGAAGCTCTATTCTGTCTGTTATAAATTGTCGGGTACAGATGCTGAATTGCCGGCCGGCTTTTTTAAAGAGACGGTGCATGAAAACACTATTATTTTTTTAAATAAATCCTTTACACTAAATGACAAGTACAGTAAGCAACACTGTCACTGTACTTCATATATATGTGACTGACATGTTTCTATCTATCTAATCTATGTGTGAAGCTCTATTCTTTCTGTTGTAAATTGTCGGGTACCGGTGTATGCGCTGATGAATTGCCGGCTTTTCGCATACATTCTACATTATTCTTAGTTGTTTTACTTCATGTAGAATTAACCTACAAGGAAAGAAAGGGTTTATTTTCATTCCGATATTAGTGTCCCATTGACTTGCATTGGTTTCCGGTATCGGAATCGGCGATATCCGATACTTTTTGAGTATCGGTCCGATCCAATCCGATACGATATTTCCTGATATCGGAAGGTATCGCTCAACACTACTTGTAATGTATCTTATTGGAGAAATCTATTTCGTTCACCTCTTTGACTGATCTTTCACTTTTAATTCATTCAGTTTTTTGCATTACTGAGATAGGAGATGACTTATGCTGCTCATAAGATTCTATGGAGAGGGGGGGGGCAGCGAGGAGCTACAGGCAGACACAGACATTCTGCTGCAAGTTCTCCTGCAACGCTAGTTACAGGGGTTGTTCTTCCCTCCGAACATTTTTTTTTAAAATTTCATTGAATATATTTGGGGCTAAAAATAATTTTTGCAATTTAGTTTTATTAAAAATGTAGCAAAATTTTACTTTTACAGATTCTATTTCCCTGCCCATTCAAGCCTTTAAGGAAAATTCTCTATTCAATTCTTAAATAGTAACTGTTTTAATTTTTCTTTTATAAATCAAAAGTCAAGATAAGATACTTTGTAAAATATCTTCACTGGTAAAATTCTGTCGTCAGTGAATACAGAGAGACAGATGCAGACACAGATATGCTGCTTCAAACCCACCTGAAAGCAAAGTGACACCTTAGGTTTTATTGTTTGCTAAGTGTTTGTCCTGTGGTGTAAAAATGGAATCTGGCATCAGTGCTCATATATAAACCTTTCCTAAGTGTGTGAAAACAAATGGTTGTTTCCCCTTAAGCACCAATTAGGTAAGAATCGTGTTTGCTTTGCACTAGGGCCATTGGTAGGTACCTGGGGCACCATGGGTCTCTGGAGAGAATGTATCAACTATGGGATTTTAAATCGTTCAGCCAGATAGTGATATCATATTTTTTTTCCTAATCAATTTTTATTTGCACATAAATATTGGAGTTGCCACCTTGCCTTGGCATTTAATAGCATTTAGAGATATACTTTACAGCAGCCACATGGACTATGGAAAGCAGTAGACTTGATCTGTCTCATTGACTTTCACAGGAAAGTTTTCTAGGCATGCTTTGATCTTTCCAGAGGTCAATGTGCACGGAGGAAGAGGTAGTGAGCTGTGTCCGTCACCTGATGTGATTGGTGATGTGGGTTTTTGTAATTCTACCTGTGATGGTAATGAGATGACTACTGAAAGTCCACTTTTACAGAAGAGGAAGTATAATTATTATTATCATGCTTTGCTTATATAGCGCCATCGTATTCCGAAGCACTTTAGAGACATTATCATCACTGTCCCCATCGGGACTCACAATCTAGATTCCCTATCAGTATGTCTTTGGAGTGTGGGAGAAAACCCCTTGCAGATGTTGTCCTTGGTGGGATTTGAACCTAAGACCCCAGCTCAGTGCTAACCACTGAGCCCCCTAATATTAGGCTTATTGGACAGTGTGATAATGCTAAGATTTCAGAAATTTTATTAATCTGCAAAGTGGTAGAAAAAAAAATATATATTTTAACAATGTTTGAAAACTAACCATTTTCTCTAATTAACTCTGATATATACGGCTCAAATCTGTCTACATTTCTGCCTTCAGTTAAGGATTAAATTACGATGGGTGCCTATATGGAGGTGGGTGGGGTGCCACAATGAAACAGAAGCAGAGAGACACAAAAGGAAAATTCTGTAGCTTTTAGTGAAGATGCTTAAAAATTGCTAAAAAAAAAGAATGAAAGTATAGTTACACGTAAAAACTTGATTTATAAATTTGATTATTTTCTGATGACAAAGTCCTTTTAAACGGTGCGGCTACAATTAAATATTGCCCAAAAACATTAGTATGTTCCTGTGTTTCCGAATTCTAAAAAGGCTACTGCTTTGCATAATATTGCCCATAATGGCCACAAAAAGCAATATCAAAAAGAGAACAACAATATTTGTCATAATGCATGCAAGACGTTGATCATAAAGAAATACTATTATCAGCATTTTTAAACACTTTTTGTATTGCATCTTTCCCATAATTTGAGGAGAATGGAGAGTCTTCAGAGTGTTTTCCTTTTGCCAATACTTCCTGATAACAGAACAAGATGTTCTTGTGTCTTAATCTTACTTGCCTACTTTTGAAAATCATAGTATAGTGGTCCCTGAAAAAAAATTCTAAATGGTTAATGCTTTTCATATAGAAACGTAGATTCTTATGATGTGTATAGTGTATGAATGCTGTGCTATTAATGTGGGTAATTATATGCTGGCAAAATTGATGTTGTAAAGGGCTTATTGGCTCATTCTAAACCACTTAGCTATGTCCAATAACTCTTATACTTGTACACACAACCTTTTGGGCCAAAGGGCGCTGTGGATCTTTATGACTCTTTGACTATAAAATGATCATTGTTCTTTGCCAAAGTACAATAGTTGCAGCTGCTTTGTTATTATTGTCTGCCAGCACATTTAATTGAGAGTTTATTTTACATTCTTTTTGACACTTTGGAATTCTGTATCTTGAACGCAGATGTAATATAGTTTAAATATTTTTTAATGTACCTGCATCCAAGCCAAAATGGCACCATGTATAACAATCTCACAAAGCCAGACGTGGAATGTATTCTGTATCAAATGGATTGAATGTGAGTTCCAGAATGACTTTAGCTAATGAGTTGGCTCAGTAGTTAAGAGGACTGTTTATAAAACTGTAAAGCCAAGCCTCTCACTGGAAATTCTGATTTTAATCCCAGTGTTATGTAAAGTGAATTACTTTGTATATATGCAACGTAGGTTCCAAATGTTAGCTTGTAAGCTTCATTGCTATTCCATAGTGAGTGGAACACCCTATAGGTATAGCTCCTGTGAGAAGGCTGAAGTCACAGCTGCAGTTTTTGGTGCAGGCATAGTTTGGAAAAGAAAGAGAGAATTATATAGTTTTCCTTTTTAGACCAAACCTGGCTGTGGCTAAAGAACAGTGCATCAGAAACTGCATAAAAGCTGAATATGTGAATTAAGTCTTTAAGAGAAATAAACAAAAATCTGTTAGCAGGTAATAAAATAGACTAAATACCACTTATAATGCTTATAATGTGACAATTATAAAGTAGTGTAAGTGAATTGCACGCAGCTGTTGTTTACAAGTAAACGGGTTGTGCTGTTAATTGTTATCACTCAATAGTCGCAGAGATTAATAAAATAGCAAACCGAGCTTTTACTCACCCTACTCCTCCGGGTCCAGCTCTGTCTTTTCACTGCTGCTCCAGTCTTTGTTGATTGACTGCTGCAGTGAAGTCATGTCTACAGTGCTCTTAACCCCTGCAGCCAGTCACTGAGCTCAGCGGTTCTGTCATTGTATGTGGCATAAGCCATTGATCTCAGTGATTGGCTGCTGTGCTTTAGACGTGATGTCAACACTGCAGCCGATGATCTAAGACAAGAGCAGCGGTGGAAAGGCAGTGTGTGACCCAGTGATTGTGAGAAAAAGCTCAGTTTGCTATTTTACATGTGTCTGAGCCTGTTCATTAATAAGTTAAATTATGACATCCCCTTTAAAGTTAAATATATGGGTTATTTTCTTTATATTCCAATAAAACTTTAAAGATATCTTTAAAGTAGCACATTCAGATATAAAGCTTTAAAGTAATAAACTAAATGTTAACTTTTTGCAAAAATGTTTTGATTTTTTATTTGCTTACAGGGTTAGTATGTTATGTTATTTCCCAGTAATAATAATAATTTTGCAAATAAAATATTTTCTTTCCTCCACTTACTGAATAATTGATATTTTTCCATTTTGTTGAAACAGTCATTATACAAATATGATAGTAGGTTCCATTACCATATGGGTTGTCGCATTTAAATTCAGCAGCAAATGACTCCCAATTTTAACATGGCTATTGCTATGGTGGGCTGACAAAATGAGAGTTGGTTGTCAGTTGTCAGATAGCTAATATGGTGACAAATATTGTTGCCACTCTTGCAAAGATGGTTATTGTCAATCACATGTCAAAATTTATAATGACTTGTTTCCTTGATATATGCCAAGGACCTTAGACAGTTCAGGGACCAAAGCACTAAGTTCCTTAAGTATTTCTGATACTATCATGTCCGATCGCCAGTTTTATGACAGCACACAGCCATTCTTCTGCTGTAACAGCAAAAGAAAAAAGACAGTTCAATACCCGTTTGTTGGTCACATGAATGCTGGGGTTGGTGTCACTTGGAGAATCATTTGAAGAATCATTTGTGATCCTGTGCTGTAATGTCAGTATTATCTCTTTTGTTTCCTCCCCTGCCCAGAAGATTTGGTATGATCAGACCATGTTCCTGCACGGTCAGACACAGCCATTACACAGTACACAGCAGGGGCACATTTATAAGATTATCTCAGCACAGGAACATTTTATTTAAACACATGCAATTGTGGAACTTATTATTATTCCAAGATCTGTTGATTAAAATGAACTTTTTTTCTTGCAAAAATGCCTTTAATTATAACTGAAGGATTTAAACTGGGTGAGGAGCAGTCATCAAACTCTTCTGCAAAGGTGAGGTCATTGAAGACTGTTTCACATCACAGGTTATTGGCCACGACCAATCAGCTATATTGGCGCCAAATTTAAACACCGTTGTGCTGATTGGTCGTGGCCGCCGGCCGCGACCAATCAGCGATATTGGCACCAACTTTAAACACCGCTCTTCACAGAGGTCAGCGGCGATGCTGCCGAAGTACCCTGACCGGCAGCGCCGCTGACCTCCATGCGGCTACTGTCGGGAGATCAGCAGCTAGGGCCGCTGATCTCCCGACGGCCAGTGTGAAGGGAGGACCGGGGAGCGGCGCCGCCGGTCGGGATACTTCTGTTGCGAGCAGCCGGTCATCTCCTGCAGCGCCGTTCCCCTGTCCTCACTAATACAATTCGCTGATTGGTCGCGGCCGCCGACACAGGTATCACAGGTATCATTTTAATCAGTGTAACAGCACCAAACTGACAGTGTATGTAGTTTACTGAGCACAATCCTGCTGACAGGTTCACTTTAAGGCCACGTTCACACTATCAGTATTTGGTCAGTATTTTATATCAGTATTTGTAATCCAAAATCAGGAGTGGGTGATATATACAGACGTAGTGACGTGTTTCTATTATACTTTTCGTCTGATTGTTCCAAGCTGAGCTAGAAATGATCTTAAACACAAAAAAAATCAAATGGGATTACTTATTTTTCTCTTTTTTTAAAATCTACTACTTATTTTAAGAAAAATGAAAATGGATGGAAAAGGCTGAAGTCTACACAAGGCCTAACTGCAGATTTGGGAAAGGCTGGCACAAACTGCACAATGTGATCTGCAAAATACACAGGTCATATGGCCAAAAAATCTCTGTATGCCACTGCTACATTGCAATTTAATGCAAGCGACTGTAGTTGCATTGCGACTCACAAAGTATTGCAAGTAACAAGTAGCAGAAAATCCAACAGGATCCGAATTTGTGCGACTGGCTTGTGGCGGCACCTTTTGGGTCGCCTATTCACTTAAACTATGCTATGTAGTCCCAGCCTAAATGGCACATTTTTGGAGACTCTTTGCTGCTTTATACACTGCTCAGAAAAATAAAGGGAACACTTAACACAATGTAACTCCAAGTCAATAACACTTCTGTTCTACCTGTCCAGTTATGAAGCAACACTGATTGCGAATCAATTTCTCCTGCTGTTGTGCAAATGGAACAGACAACTGGTAGAAATGATAGGCAATTAGAAAGATACCCCCAATAAAGGAGTGGTTCTGCAGGTGGTGGCCACAGAACTTTTCTCTGTTCTCATCCTTTTTGGCTGTTGTTTTGGTCACTTTTTCATTTTGCCATTGCTCTCACCCCTAGAGGTACAGTAACATAAGGCGGTGTCTACAGTACAACCCACAGAAGTTGCTCAGGTAGTGCAGTTCATCCAGGATGGCACATCAGTGCGAGCTGTGGCAAGAAGAGTAGCTGTGTTTGTCAGCACCGTGTCCAGAGCATGGAGCAGCTACCAGGAGATATGGAGGGAGCTATAGGAGGGCAACAACCCAGCAGCAGGACCGTTACCTCCTCCTTTGTGCAAGAAGGAACAGGAGGAGCACTGCCAGAGCAGGAGGAGCACTGCCAGAGCCCTGCAAAATGACCTCCAGCAGGCCACAAATGTGCATGTGTCTGCACAAACAGTTAGAAACCGACTCCATGGGGGTGGTATGAGGGCCCGACGTCCACAGATGGGGGTTGTGCTCACAGCCCAACACCGTGCCGGACTCTTTGCATTTGCCACAGAACACCAGGATTGGCAAAGTCGCCACTGGCGCCCTGTGCTCTTCACAGATGAAAGCAGGTTCACACTGAGCACATGTGACAGAGTCTGGAGACGCCGTGAAGAGCGATCTGCTGCCTGCAACATCCTTCAGCATGACCAGTTTGGCAGTGGGTCAGTAATGGTGTGGGGTGGCATTTCTTTGGAGGGCCGCACAGCCCTCCATGTGCTCGCCAGAGGTAGCCTGACTGCCATTAGGTACCGAGATGAGATCCTCAGACCCCTTGTGAGGCCATATGCTGGTGCGGTTGGCCCTGGGTTCCTCCTAATGCAGGACAATGCCAGACCTCATGTGGCTGGAGTGTCTCAGCAGTTCCTGCAACATGAAGGCGTTGAAGCTATGGACTGGCCCGCCCGTTACCCAGACCTGAATCTGATTGAGCACATCTGGGACATTATGTTTCGCTCCATCCACCAACATTGCACCACAGACTGTCCAGGAGTTGGCGGATGCTTTAGTCCAGGTCTGGGAGGAGATCCCACAGGAGACCATCCGCAACCTCATCAGGAGCATGCCCAGGCGTTTGTAGGGAGGTCATACAGGCACGTGGAGGCCACACACAATACTGAGCCTCATTTTGACTTCTTTTAAGGACATTACATCAAAGTTGGATCAGCCTGTAGTGTGTTTTTCCACTTTAATTTTCGGGGTGACTCCAAATCCAGGCCTCCATTGATTAATAAATTTGATTTCCATTGATGATTTTTGTGTGATTTTATTGTCAGCACATTCAACTTTGTACAGAGCAAAGTATTCAATGAGAATATTTCATTCATTCAGATCTAGGATGTGTTATTTGAGTGTTCCCTTTATTCTTTTGAGCAGTGTAGTTTCTTACTTTGTTAGCAAGGTATGGAAATTGGCTTTGAGAAGAAGTCCTACATTTTGTATGCTTCACATTTTGGGCACAAGTAGTTTAAGCTTTTAGTAATGTCTGAGAGCGCCATTGTAGAGAAACATTTGGCATTTACTTCTGCTCCTGGTTTGTATTTACTGCATTGTAAGTGGTGATTTCTGGAGTATTCCCACTGTTGACATTTATAACATAACCCCTGGATATGTGTTTAATGACTGATCAGTTGGGGTCTTATCTGTACTGCTTCCAAAAACAGGGGTACCTGGTATTACACTATAATAATGAATGAGAAATATGCAAACAGATTGTCGCCAATTAGGTGCCAAAGAATGGACGTTTTATGGTATATCGAATGTGTATGCCATAAATATATCTATTGGGAAATCGTCTTTAATTTCTTAGTACTATGCTGCCTGTCTTTTTGTTTCTGCTAATACATCTTTATCCTTTCTTTTCTCTGCTGCCTTTCTCTATCTACTGCATTTTGTTTCTTCACCCTATCCAATCTCTACCATTCCTTATCTCATACTAATGTTCCACCCACTTGTAACTTCTTTTGTTTCCCCGGTCAATCCTCTATCCCTTTCTCATTAAATATGTGTTTTATTTATTTTTCCCCCCTTTCAATCTCCCCAATCTTTTCCCCTTCATTTATCCCTTTGTTTCTTGTTTTTTTTCTTTCCACTTTTCCCTCCTTAACATCTGTGCCCCCTTTCACTGTCTTTCTGTCTTTGGGATCACCGGTAGATCCGGATAAACAGAGAAGTGAGTATCAAGCTTGTGATCCTATTCTCCATCTCCCATGACCAGGAGCTTTATCGCCCTGGGATAACCAGTAGAGGATAAACAATCTTATATTTAGCATCTTCTCTTTCCAGAAATGTATACATTCTACTATATCATTTAATTATAAACAGCTTCCCAAAATTCTTGGAACTTCTCAGCCTACTTTCCTCTTTGGTCGCCCTCTGTCTTTTTACCTCGCCTTATTCCTTTCTTATAGCCCACTGTATATTATGTTTCTCATGTATCCTTATCCTTTCCCTTTCATATCAGTTTTCCATTTTTTTCCCTCTAAACTTGCTCTGCACATCATTTTATTCACTTTTCCATGAAAACACATGTTTCGCTGAAGGCGGTTAATCTTGCTAAGAACTCAAACTCATGGACCTTCAAGTAAGGTTTACAATCTGCATAACTTTCAATTTAGTTTCTAAGTTTTTCTACTGTTGCCTTCAGACACAAGGAGCTCTTCTTGAGAAGGTTTCTTTCTGCTTCTCATATCATTCATCATTTCCTCACTTCTACCATTCTATTCTCCAGTCTTGTTTCTGGACTGTGGTTGTCCTGTTATAGGTTGATGGCTTAAGGATTAATTGATGCACACATCATTTGTCTGTCTTCCCTAATCCTATGTCCCTTCTCCTTTTTTGTGGATAACAGTGCTTGTCAAAATGCATGATGGGAATGTTACAGTGGATATGACAAGAAATACATTTACATATATTTTTTTATTTTTGTTTGTAGGGTTATCACAGATCGAATCACTTCATTGCAACACAAGGTGAGTAAGTCAATAACTGCATCACCATGTCTTTTTCACCCAGTCATTTACTGAGAAATAAGGGAAGAAAAGTATGAGGCTTATTTATTTTTTAATGTTTTTTTAATTCAACTGAAGGTACAGTTCTTCTAGATGTTTGTGATTTTCACAACAGAAAATCCCAGTTGTGGATGGAAATACAACATTTCAGGTTTGGCGCTGATCTCCTTCGCGACGCACTGTTGATTGTTAGAGAAGTCTTCCTTGCAGACTGCACAGCACACAAGATGGCAGTTGCTGGAGAAACAATTGTCACTGAAAAGCTGTTTTTCAGTTGGAGGAGACTTGTGGATAGGTCTGATCACACTCTCCATCAGTAGACACAAGTGCTGTCCAGTCTATAAAGAGGGTGGCACTAACAAGTAGAGGAGGAGAACCTGTAATACTTATAATCGGAGAGCAACATTATGTAGTGAGAGACCATGATTCAAGCGATGTATCACTTACTGGATTGATTGCTGTAGTTTTTTATAAAATCACCATTTTTTCAGCAAGAGATTATCACTAGAGCACTACTTGGCCTTCTGCCCAGTAGTCCAACCCTGTTCGCACCACTGATTGGCAGCTTTCTGCTTATGCACAGTGCACACAGAAACCAATCAGATCAGAGATCTGCTAAATCTGCTGCAGATAAAACAGTTTTTAATCAAAGCTGCAACAAACAATAAAGTGATATATCACTGGAATTAGGGTCTGTGCCCCTACATCATGCTGCTCTCAGATGGGTAGCAATAACCTATTGACAGATTTCCTTTAATAAGTGCCCTAACACAAAAAAAGATAAATTCACAACCTCTTTAAGACAGATTTTAATTTACATCTTCTATAAATATCTCAAAAGTGCAAAAAATAACTGTGAACTACAGATGTTCATACAGCCCGTTACCATATAGCCATATATATATTCACTCCTGACTACCCAATTCTTAAAAAGGTTTTTCAAGCGATCAACGTCTGATCAGTGTGGACAAAGCTGCTATTGCGGGTCTGGGGTCTGTGAAGGTTTCTTTGTGTGTGAATCTTTGGTTTAGTAATTGGCTTGTTTTTACATATTGCAGCACCCCTTGTCTATTTTAATACTGTTGCTTATCCCCAATTAACAGTTAATTGGCAAGTTACCAAGCGTTGGACCCCTACCGGTCAAGTATTGATGGGCTGTCATAAGGATAGGCCATCAATAAACCATGAAAACCCATAATAAATTTGGTGTTAGACCTTTATTGTTACCACCCAGAATCAGATAATTCATTATTAGTTTTCATCATGCAGTCACCAATCTTTTGTAGAAAATTCTCTAATTAAATCTAATAAGCAACCTAATTATTGCATTAATATCTCTATTTAGCTTGTTTCTCAGGACAACTGGCACTAAGGACCTCACATTATTAACAATAAAAAAAATTCTACTTTTACAAGAGCTGATGTGATAATGTATTATCTTTTTATTGTAACTGGGGAGTAAATTATTAAATATTGTAGAAATATTATGCAAACGTATTATGATCAAAATTGTTTGTGACAATGATGGGCTTCTGGGAACTAAATCATTCAATGAACTGGACAGTCTTTTTTACATGCGAGATGATCATATGTCTGGATGGTTGCATGGTTTTTGTCAAATATTTTTTGTGATAAATACTGCTTTCAGTCCTATTAATTGGTGTGTCTGCAGCTTCTCGACCTTGAGTTATGTGAATGAGACTTTCAGTGCTTTGTTGTGCGTTGTTCAGAAGCTCTGGAGTGTACAAAAATCTGTGTCAAATCTCCAATTCAATACCATTTTCAGGACAATAGCGAGAGGCATTGGTTTGCTAAGAAACAGCCTTGCTCCAGGTAGAACAGGAACAAAATGCTATTGTAAAACTGACCAATTGCACCACAATAATGAAAATGATAAGTGACTTGCTTGGTTGCAAAGGCAGATCAAACCTAAACTTCTACAAATATTCACTTCCTGTGGAAATGTAGGAGCTAACCAACTTTTCTACTAAAGCATTTAATAAGTAAGCCAAAGTAAGAAAAGGTGCACTTATTTAAAATATATGGATAAAGTAAAGTAGGTTTCTTTAAAGGTAATCTGTCAGCATGTAATCTGAGGACAGCATGATGTAGCAGCTGAGACACTGAATTCAATGATGTGTCACTTTTTGGCTGTGTGCTGTTTACTTACAATGAAGGCTTTATCACTAGGAGGTAATCACTGCTGGATTACAGAAGCATGTGAGCCTTTGTCTGACCACACCCCCTCCTGTGATAAGCAGCTCACTGTCAATAGACAATGTACACAGAGAGCCTGCTGTGGGTGGGGTTAGCTTTCTCAGCTCTGCTACATATAAAAACTCTGATTGTGGCGCAACTGCTGCATCAAGTGAACTAAGTGATACATCATTGGAATTGGTCTCTTTTCCTACATTATGCTGCTCTCAGATTAAATAGCAAAAACCTGCTGACAGATTCCCTGTAAAAGCCTAACTGCACATGCCAGCTCCCAACACATCGACCATTTTGGAATCTTTGCCAGGAACCATTTCCAATTGACAAGGGGTAAATAATTTGGTTAGTGTTGATTTTTTTTCCTCGCTACCAATACAGTGGTCTTAAATTATTTACTCTTATTTCTTTCATTTGGAGACTGGCCATTATTTTGTTACTTATGTAAAGACATTTGCCGTGTTTCCTATGTATAAGTGCTGCTGGTACAGAGATAAATTATCTAGCCCAGAACTGTACATAAGGCATTGTCAGTCTCCGCTTCCTACATTTCTGTATATGTCATGGCAGGGGGTGAAGGATTTGACTTGACTTTTGAATTTTCAGGTTGTGAGTGTCATTAGACTTTCCAAAAATAAGAAGTGCAATGTAAATTGACTTTTCTTGTTATAAATTATTTTATTTTATAAAACTGGAACGCTACAGGTCCAAAGCAGGACATGATCTATGACTTCTGGAGGATGGTTTGGCAAGAACACTGTTCAAGCATAGTGATGATTACCAAACTTGTGGAAGTTGGAAGGGTAAGTACATTTATACACTAGCCACATGTGGTGGAATTATGTCTTCAGAAACAAAGGTCAATTTAACAGAAAAGTGTAGATACATTAGATAAATTATCTCATGGGTTGCTCTTCTAGAGCTTTTTTTGCATGTTCATGGTTGATTAGTATAATTAGAAACTGCTTACACATGCACGGGTGATGGAGACATGTCTAAATCCTCTATGGCAGGCACACATCCTAGGACATCCAAACCAGCTCATAGTGCACAGGTACACCATCATGACTGCCTTACTGTTGGTAAAAACAATTAGACTGTCTTACTATTGTTAAAAACATATAATAAAGAGGGTTTACATATGAACGGGAGCTGGGGAGCAAAAGAGCACAATAGAGCCTTATCCGATAGCAATAGGTATGTCAGTAGGGAGTGCTTGCTCACCTAATGGGGTTGTGTAGCCTGCAACAATTTCAAAGATTTGGTCGAACAGCTGCTGCAGAACCAGGGCTGTGGAGTTGGAGTTGTGGAGTCGGAGTCTGTGTCCATTTTGGTGGAGTCAGTCGTTATAAAATGGACCAACTCCGACTCCTAAAATATATAATAAATTGGGTACAGTAATTCAATGCTGTTTGTGGGGAATATTTTTTCATAAGAATTTGGGAAAGTTATGAAATGTCCTATAAATGTCTGTCCCATTCCTAATCTAAGGGTCTAGACTTTTAGCTGAGATGAATCTGTTCTACAGTAAATTTATCACTTAAACATGAGCCATGTATGAGGGAGTCGGAGTCGGTGTCATGGAAATTGAGGAGTCGGAGGTTTGGCTTACCGACTCCAAAGCCCTGTGCAGAACCATGGGTTGCTAAAAGTACTGTAAAGGAAATGTGTTTTTTTCTGCGCTGCTGGTGAAGTCCCTCAGGAAGGATCCAGGACACACAAGGGTTGAGGACATGCGATTTATTATCGACTTGTTTCAAAGTTATCAAACTTCTTCCTAAAGTCTGTGGTTGTATCCTGAAGAAAAAGGTTGATTACTTCGAAACTCGTCGATAATAAAAACGCATGTCTTCAACCCTTGTGTGTCCTGGATTCTTCCTGTGGGACTCCACCAGTAGCGCAGAAGAAACACTTACATTTCCAGTCACTTGTAAGCAATCACACCACTGATAGAGCAGATTGTGCCAGTGAGCTGCCTATTAGGGTCCATGCATGAATTATTTGCTCCTATTGAAATGGTTCCCTTTAATTTATGCCGTCTTTTCGTATTAGCTAGAACAGCAAGGGTTAACCCTTTTGATGGAAAAGCATATAGATCTTTGTGTAATCTTTTCCTGCTGCGGGAGACTTGCAGAACATTGATTAAGCCCAATTCTCGAATGCATAGTGTGTCTGCTCTGCAGCTATAGAGAAGTGCCATTTATTGGTAGATTATGAATTGGACTATCCTTTAGGCAAACAAAAACCAGCAAAACAGAGCAAATGTTTGATATTTCAGATGTATTTTTCTTCCTTTGTTTGTGGGGTTTGTCATAGATATGTGTTAGCTTGTTGGAAAACACAGCAGTTATTGCTGTGAACGGGATTGTTCTCTGCTAATATGATTAGTATTGTCGCTGTGTTGCTCTGACGGGTAATTAAGAACAATGTTCCTTACATCAGATCATTTTTTAAATTGTGTTTTCTCGTAAATCTCCATTAACTGTAATGATTTTGTTTGGTCTCCGCTGGTCTAATTTTCCCTTCTCATTAGCGCTCTTCCTTCAGCACCCTACCAAACAGTGCTGACGTGAACGCATTGTAATTAGTTTACCCTCTTTATCACTGTGCGTCCTACATTGCATCCATCACAGTCATGGGCTTAACCAAGAGCAGGCCCCTTCTGTTCGGTTGGATGGACTCCATGTGTCTTCTAAGCATTTTTTCCATCCCTTTTTTCACCTTTCTGAAGAAAAATATGCTGAATTCTAGGTACATTATTTTTGTTGTTACCACCCTGAGAGCAGGCTATAAATACACGTTACCCTGCAGGGATAGCACAGACATTTTGTCCGATATTCACATCTATCTATGTCAGAGTTTCACATTTATCTCCTTAGCTCCCTCAGGATATGCTGGATATATACATATATTGTTAAGATATTTTTTCTTGCATAGAAAAGGGTAATCAATACTCACAGTTGTCCTCCCATTGTTCCCCATGATATAACATTCACTTGAGTTTTGGCTTACACATTTCACATGCTGTGACATTTATCTGTGGTTTAATGGGATTTAGAGCATTAGACAAACATGACTGATTTCTTTAAAAAACAGCGCCACACTAATCTTCAGGTTGAGTGTGGTACTGCTGCTGAGCCCTATTGACTTCAATAAAGCTTAAAGGGACTGTGTAGTAAAAACAAGTCATCACCTATTCTCGGTATAGGTGATAACTTGCTGTTTGATGGGTGCCCCACCGCTGGGACCTACAGCGATCGGCAGATTAGGTAATTTTTATACCCATTACAAAATGGCGTCGTAAGTCGAAAGCCCGACCACTGCTCCATTCATTCTCTATGGGGATGTCGGAAAAAGCTGACGGAGTGAATGGAGCTGCTTTTGGAGCATGTACACGGCCGTTCCATTCTAAAGGGGATGAAAGCGCCCTGCTCTAATCACCTATCCTTTGGATAGTTGATAACTTGTATTCACTGGACAACCCCTTAAAGAAGCACTCCAGTTAATGTTTTTATTCCTTAAACTTATGCAAATATTAGTGTAGTGTCAGTGTGTTAATATACTCACTGATCATTGTCTTCTTCAGTATCCAGTGCCATTCCAATCCTCTTCTGAGTCATGTAACGGTGATTCAGACCCTTCAGATCACACAAGGCTCTATATTTTAGCCGGAAGTCTCATTTACAATGTAAGCCTATGGCGTCTCGTTCTGACTCTCCATAGCCTGACATTGTAAAAGCCACTTCTGGGTCACACACAGAGCGCAGTGTCATCCGGGAGACTGAAATGCCATCAGGTGACTCAGAAGAAGATTGGAATGAATGGCTCTGGATACTGAAGAAGACAGCGATTGGTGAGTTATTGTTATCGTGTAGTGTCGTGTCAGTGTGTTAATATACTCACTATGAGTATATTAACACACTGACACTAAACTACATGAATATGTTCATAGGTTTAAGGAGTACAAAAATGTGACTGCTTCTTTTACTACAATACCAGACACAGTCCATGGATAGATGTGGTGATGGAAGGAACCAGTCATATTGTTAATTTGCTAGTGATGAATGCTTAGGTAGGTTTTCTTTTTTTCAGGGATTCATATTTACTGTCATATAACAGTGTTCAATATAACAGAGATCAGTCATGTTGTTTTTGCTTGTGATAGTGAAGAATGAGCTAAACAAATGGGAAAAAGATATATTTAAAATATTTAAAAGATTTTTTTAACTTGATATCTGTTTTTCTTTTTAATTTCCTAAATCTCTGTTTCATCTGGGCCTATATGTGTTGTTTGCAGTGCTGACATCATGTTGACAGTGCTGCAGCTAATCAGTGTGCCCAGCTTTTCTTACTATCTCTTGCTGTCTTCTTGGGCAGAGCAGCTGAGCTCAGTGCTGCAGCCAATCAGTGAGCCCAGCTTTTCTTAGTAGCTCTTGCTGTCTTCTCGGGCAGAGCCGCTGAGCTCAGTGCTGCAGCCAATCAGTGAGCTCAACTTTTCTCTGTAGCTCTTGCTGTCTTCTTGGGCAGAGCCGCTTAGCTCAGTGCTGCAGCCAATCAGTGAGCCCAGTTATTCTCAGTAGCTCTTGCTGTCTTCTCGGGCAGAGCCGCTGAGCTCAGTGCTGCAGCCAATCAGTGAGCCCAGTTATTCTCAGTAGCTCTTGCTGTCTTCTCCGGCAGAGCCGCTGAGCTCAGTGCTGCAGCCAATCAGTGAGCCCAGCTATTCTCAGTAGCTCTTGCTGTCTTCTCGGGCAGAGCCGCTGAGCTCAGTGCTGCAGTGCTGTGAGTGTGACACCAGGAGCCGCAGCGGAGGCCCAGCGCTGGACTTGGGGAGGATGAGCAAATCACAGTTTGTTTAAAAAAAAACTGCAGCTGGGAACAAGAGTTTTACGAAAACCGGAAAGCCTCTGTAATGATATGTAATATTTCTGTATGCGTGGAACAATATGTTTTTGGAAGAGGCCGTCAATATTCCAATTTTATTGCATTTTGAGGCTTGGTATGTCTCATGTGCACCATATTATTTCTGCGCAGGTCAAATGCAGTAAGTACTGGCCAGATACTGCCGAAACATATGGAGATATCCGTATTACCTTACTTAATACAGAAACCCTATCAGAGTATACGGTTCGGACACTTGCTATGGAGCGGGTGAGTGACAACATAACTTATGTGCGCCAAGCAATTTGGAGGCTTTCTTCTGTTTCTAATGAAGTAAATCCTACCTTTTTAGCGGGGTTATACTGCCAGACATGAAGTAAAGCAGTTTCACTTCCTTTCATGGCCTGAGCACGGAGTACCCTTCCATGCTACAGGGCTACTTGCCTTTATTCGTAGAGTGAAGTCTTCCACACCGCCTGATGCTGGACCAGTGGTGGTGCATTGCAGGTCAGTAGTGCCAGGTGCCCCACTGTGGCTTTAGTCTATGTATGTCCAGTTAACCCATTGTGCATCTTCTGATAGCTCTGGAGCTGGCAGGACAGGATGCTACATTGTCTTGGATGTGATGCTGGACATGGCGGAGTGTGAAGGAGTGGTTGACATTTACAATTGTGTCAAAACACTGTGCTCTCGGCGCATCAACATGGTGCAAACTCAGGTAAAATGGCTGGAATGGGGCTGTAAAGGGGAATGCATTTCAGTGGAGAAAGTCTTTTTATGATTAACAGTCTGTGATACGTTGATGTGTTAATGTGTCTTAATGTTTCCAGGAGCAGTATGTTTTCATCCATGATGCCATCCTTGAGGCCTGCCTTTGTGGTGACACAGCTATACCGGCATGTGACTTTAGGCAAACGTACAAGGAAATGCTACAGATAGACACACAGAGCAACTCCACACACCTGAGAGATGAATTCCAGGTACTGCTGCTTGTATGTTATTGATCACTTGTATTATTCATATCTGCTGAAATGGAATTTGTCACCAGGTTTTTGCTACCCCATCTGAGAGCAGCATCATTTAGGGACAGAGACCCTGATTTCAGCAATATGTCACTTGCTGAGCTGCTTGCTGCAATTTTGAAAAAATCTCTGTTTTATCTGCTGCAGATCTAGCAGTTCTCTGAATACTGAGCTCTTTATAACCTCACCTACACCAATGATTGGCAGTTTAATGTGCATAGGCAGAAAGCTGCCAATCAGTGGTGGGGTGGGGTTATAGAGAGCTTATGAATATGGTGGACTTAGATTTACTAGTCCTCTAATGATATGCTCATGCTGATAAAACAGTGATTTTATCAAAACTATTCCAAACAGCCCAGTTAGTGACACATTGCTGTAATCAGGGTCTCTAGCTCTACATTATGCTGCTCTCAGATTAGGTGGAAAAAACCTGGTGACAGAATCCCTTTACTTTGTTCTCCTTGGTAACCACTGTGCCGTTTCTCCGCAGACATTAAATTCAGTGACAGCTCAGCTTGGTGTAGAGGAGTGCAGTGTCGCTTTGTTACCACACAACCGAGACAAGAACCGAAGTATGGATGTGCTGCCCCCTGACCGTTCTCTGCCTTTATTACTCTCTGCGCACGGAGAGGATACCAGCAATTATATTAATGCTGCCCTGACTGATGTGAGCTCCCGACCTTACACTACACGTATATGCTTTGGGTTGTGGTATTTTTCTTGTATAGGGGTTCTATTCTCAATATTCTTTTGCTTTTTTTTTTTAATTTATGGTGGGATTGATGGAAGAGCTTCATAAATTTGCACCAGAAAGGCCACTTTGATGAAATTAGACAGAAAATGAAATACGGCAGTGCTTAAACTGCAGCTTCTGAAAGTAGGAGGTCTTGAAGTCATAATAGTCATTGCTGCCTTTATTTTGTTTCCTGTGCATGGGTTGCAATACCTGCTGCTTTATTATTGGTCGTTGCATAGTATATGGCGCATTTCTCTGCAGTCAAGAACAAATTCCATGTTCGCATACAAGGATACAGATATTATTGAGCCGACCATGCCGCTGCTATCAGGCCCATATAATAGTGAAGTTCTAGATCAGACAAACCTATTTCCCATCCTCATGGGCCGTGTGAAGCCGTGTATGGCCGCCCCTCTTACCAGTCACAGCCATGTTAGCAGATAAGTGAGGAGTGGATTAGATTCTCATCTTCTTCAACACATCACAATTTCTCACCAAACATCTCTCTGTCCTGAAATAGCACAATGTGATATCATGCTACCTCCAGCAGGGGGCAGATTATAACTTTTCGCCCTTCTCCATTATAGACTCTTTTTAAGAGTTTACGTTGCTTTTGACAAAAAGATGGACTTTTTTTTAGAGAAATGACCATAATAATTTCTAATTGTATTTTTCTGTTTTTCAGAGTTACAAAAGAGGTTCCCATGTTATTGTCACCGTCCACCCACTGCAGAACACAATTACTGATTTCTGGAGGCTGGTATATGACTATGGCTGCAGTAGCATTGTCATGTTGAATCAGTTAAACCAGTCTAACTCTGCCTGGGTAAGAAAAATGCAATCTAGTTTACCAATGGTCTTATATGTATGTGGTAGAGCTGGATGTGTAACCATGTATCTAAATCACTGTGCACTGCCTATGACGCCTATGACACGTGGCCCGATTCATCAATTTCTGCACCCCAGTCTTAATAAAGGCAGCGCTACAGTAAGATGCTCCAAATTCACTTAGCTGCATATGCCTGTTAATGAATTTAGCTCATTTTTTCACTGTCACGCACCACAGCCAGAAATGTTAGTTCAGTCAGTGACTGGAGTACATTTCTGGCGTCATTTACACCAGTGTAGTGGTATAAATTATGAAGAATTACATAGACTTGCTTAGTCCTGCCCCGTCCCGTCCACTCACTTTTCTTATTGGCATAAAAATGACTAAAGTTGCACGTTGCAAAATTTTGCGACATTTCAAGGTGGGAAAAACACCTTGATGAATGGGGCCCTTGATAAGAAAGGTGCAAATGAAAAGATGAATTTTGTGCATAATAAAAAAGGCACAAAAACTGAACATAAAACAGGCACAAATGCAATAATGAATCGGGCCCCTTGTGTCTAGTGATTATTTGGCCCACGCAGCACTTCTGTCTGGACCAGAAGTAACATTGAGACTCTCGTAGACTTACATTGAAAAAGCAAGTGAAGGTCTGCTGTATGCACCAGCTAGTCAGAGCTGTGGTCATATGGTGCAGAGAAGGACCGGGGCTGCGTTATGCAGGAGACGTCATTGATGGTTCACTGCACATATTATTGAAGGCTAAAGGAGTTCATTTAATAAAACAACAAAATGGAGTGATCCTTCAGAGCAAATTCTACCTTGATTTATTCGGAATAAGGTACTTTGTGTTTGGAAACATGTATGTGTATGTTGTTTATTTAACGAGAATCTGTCAGCAAGTTTTTGCCACCGGATCTGAGAGCAGCATGATGTAGGGTCAAAGACCATAATTCCAGCAATGTATCACTTACAGGGCTGCTTGCCGCAGTTTTGATAAAGTCACCATTTTATCTGTTACAGATCTACCAGTGCTTTGAATGCTGAACTTTATACAACAATGCCCACACCACTGATTGGCATCTTTCTGTATTCACTGTGCATAGGCAGAAAGCTGTCCATCACTGGTGGGGGCAGGGTTACACAGAGCTCATGAATATGGAGGTCTACATGGCAGCAGGTTCACAAGTCCTTTAATGATAATCTCCTGATGATAAAATATTGATTTTATCAAAGCTGCAATAAGCAGCCTAGTAAGTGACACATTGCTGATATCAGGGTCTCTGCTCCTACACTGTGCTGCTCTCAGATAAGATGGCAAAAAACAATTCTCCCAACACTTATACTGTAGTAAATATTTTCATACCCCATAGAACAACACTTCTGACCCATTTTTAGTTTGAATTCTGCACTGTAATGTTCCTCTTTTGTTCTTTCTCAATTGTTTTGAATTGATTGACAACTGGATGTTACCATTCCATTTGTCAATCGGGCGTGTCCTTATAGGGCCTGACATTGTCAGCACTTATTGGATATTGTCAGAGTTTGGACACAACCCCAAATGGTAACACTCAGTTTTTTCATACACTTCTAGGAGGAATAAAAGAGGATTCAGGTAACTTGAAGTTCTAATAAATCATGGGACAAAATAGTTTTTCTTAAATGGGGAATTGAATTATTTAATGAAACAGACATACCAGGAGAAGTGACAGGTTTCTTTGTCTTTTGTTCACACGTACTAATCACATCACTCACATTTTCTCTTTGTGCCAGCATTGCCTGTCCCAGCGAGCATCAAGGCAAAATTAATGTGGCCCATACCATTTTCATATAGACACAATGAGAATATATGATTGTTTTTGAAATGTTGGACCAGATAGTAGTAGCTATAGCAGTCTGTAAGTTTACGGTTTACATTATAAACCTTGACTTTTCAATGAGAATTGTGTATATTTTATGATAATCCATTTGTAATTAAAAAATGATATCTGCAGAATTGTCATCACCAGCCACTGACATGGCACTACACACATTTGTGAATGAAGAAGAATTTAAAGTTCTTCACTTATGAGATTCTCTGCTTTATATCTTAAAAACTAGCCCTGTTTACAATACTGGCCAGACAATGGTATATCTAGATATGGACCAATGGAAGTTCAATTTGTGTCTGGGTCTGTGGATGAAGATGTAGTGACCCGTCTCTTCCGAGTACAAAACATCACAAGGGTGAGTTACCCAACACATCTACAAATCTCAGTAAAGGGCAGGTTTCTTTACCGTCAGTGCTGAGATTGTAACATATACATATATATATA
Organism: Phyllobates terribilis; assembly: GCF_046119375.1. Taxonomy (NCBI): domain Eukaryota; kingdom Metazoa; phylum Chordata; class Amphibia; order Anura; family Dendrobatidae; genus Phyllobates; species Phyllobates terribilis. Next base: position 529,111,681 of record NW_027362762.1, on the reverse strand, counting down.
CATTGTGGCTTACAAAAGTATTCACCCCTCTTGGCATTTTTCGTGTTTTGATCCCTCACCACCTGGAATTTTACTGTCTTTTTGAGGGTAAAGAACATGGCTACAACTGTGAACATTTGGGTTTCTTTTTATTCTGAAGAAAATAACAAATAGGACAAAATAACTGAAAACTTCCGTGTGCATAACTATTTACCCCCTAAAGTCAGTACTTTGTAGAGCCTCCTTTTGCGGCAATTACAGCTGCAAGTCGCTTTAGATAAGTCTCTGAGCTTTCCACATCTTGCCACTGGGATTTTTGCCTATCCTTCAAGGCAAAACTGCTCCAACTTCTTCAAGTTAGATGGTTTCCTCTGGTGAACAGCAATCTTCAAGTCTGACCACAGATTATCGATTGGATTAAGGTTTGGGCTTTGACTTAACTCCAAAACATTTACACATTTCCCCTTAAACCACTCGAGTGTTGCTTTAGCAGTATGCTTTTGGTCATTGTCTTGTTGGAAGGTGAACCTCAATCCCAGTTTCAAATCACTGACAGACTGAAACAGGTTTTGCTCAAGAATATCCATCTTCCCATTGGCTTGGACCATTTTCCCTGTCCCTGCTGCTGAAAAATATCCCCACAGCATGATGCTGCCATCTCCATGTTTCGCTGTGGAGATGGTGTTCTTGGGAGGTTGAGCTGTGTTGGCTTGGCGCCAGACATAGCATTTACCTTGGTGGTTAAAAAGTTCAACTTTGGTCTCATCTGACCACTGCACCTTCCTCCATACATTTGGGAAGTCTCCCACAGGTCTTTTGGCAAACTCAAAACGAGCCTTACAATTTTTGTGTGTAAGTAAAGGCTTTTTTCTGCACACTCTGCAGCTCCTTCAGGGTTAGCCTTGAACTCTGTGCTGCCTTTCTCATTAATGCCCTTCTTGCCCAGGCTAAGGCTGGGTGCCCACGTAGCGTTTTTCAAGCGTTTATGCTGCGGAATTTCCGCAGTGTAAACGCTTGTTAAACGCTAGGTAATCTGCACCCCATGGTCCCCAAGGGGATTCCGCATGTTCTATGCACATGCTGCGGATTTTTCCGCAGCGTTTATGCTGCGCACAAAAATCCGCAGCATGTAATTTAATTTTGCGGTAGCGCAGCGGAACTCCCGCCATTGACTTGCATTGAAACGCATAGAAACCGCGACTGTACATTTCTCAAGCGGCTTCTATGCTTTTCTATGTGCGGATGGTACCCAGTTCTGGAGGAGAGGAGACTCTCATCCAGACCTGGGTACCATTGTACCTGTAAAAAAAGAATAAAATAACAAATAAAGTTTATATTCACTTGTCCGGCGTCTTCTCTCTGAATGCCGGCATCGCTTGAGGACCTGCGGTGACGTCACAGTCATGTGACCGCAGGCCCTTCACCGCTCTGTCTCACGAGATGCCGGCAGCCGGGAACCAGACAGGAACGAGCGCTGCAGCCACGCCGGGGCCTCGGGGGTGAGTATAGCTTTATTTGTTTTAATTTTTACGGTTCACACTGTATAAATCCATTCTGTTTCCATGGATTTATACAGTGTGGCCTAGTTGTCAAGCACTTTCCAAGTGATGCTATCGCCTGGAAAGCGCTTGTCAATCTGCATGTGGATCCGCATGTGAATCCGCATGTATTCTGCAGGAAAAACGCATGCACAATCTGCATGCGTTTTTTTCTGCCAGGGAGATGCAGAAATGCTGCAGAAATTTTCTGCTTCATTTCTGCATCGTGGGCACATAGCCTAAGAGTTTTAGTCGAGGCCCTCTCTTGGCAGGTTTGTTGTGGTACCATTTTTTTTCAATTTGATGATAATGGATTTGATGGTGCTCCAGGTGATCATCAGAGATTGGGATGTTTTTTTTAGAAACCAACCCTGACTTGTACTTTTCAACAACTTTGTCCCTGACTTGTTTGGAGATTTCTTGGTCTTAATGTTGTTTGGTTAGTGGTGGCTTTTGCTTAATGGTGTTGCAGCCTCTGTGGCCTTTCAGAAACGGTGTGTATATACTGACAGACCATGTGACACTTGGATTACACACAGGTGGACTTCCTTTCACTTAGCATGTGACTTATGAAGGTAATTGCTTGCACCAGAAATTTTTAGGCGCTTCATAGCAAAAGGGGTGAATACATATGCACATGCCAATTTTTAGTTATTTTAACCTATAAATTAAATTTATGCCTATATTTTTCTCACTTCACTTCACCAACACAGGTTGTAACAAAATAGGTAAAAAGCCAAGGGGGTGATTACTTTCTCAAGCTACTGTATATACATACATATACTGTGTATTAAAGCATTCTGTGTATGATAACTTCTCTAAACTATGTACAAAGATTAATTTCTGTTAATTGCAGGGTTCATAAAGCTAAACTTGTTTATGAAAGTAGCTCAGTTGATTGAAAAATTAACAAGTTTTCAATTTATGTACTTTTTTTGTCTGCTGAAATTCACTTTACTGTAGCAGTCAGGTTCTGTTCACACTTGTGTTTTGGCTCTCATTTACAGTGGGTACGGAAAGTATTCAGACCCCTTTAAATTTTTCACTTTGTTTCATTGCAGCCATTTGGTAAATTCTAAAAAGTTATTTTTTTTCTCATTAAAGTACACTCTGCACCCCATCTTGACTGAAAAAAAACAGAAATGTAGAAATTTTTGCAAATGTATTAAAAAAGAAAAACTGAAATATCACATGGTCATAAGTATTCAGACCCTTTGCTCAGACAATCATATTGTGCAAACACTTGGATTGTGCAAACTGTTGCTACAGACTAAAGGCAGCAAAAACATGAAGGAAAACATGTAAACCAGGCGTTAAGAAACATATACTAACCAGAATATGTGTTAAACCTTAATTCCTTAAAGTACTTTGACTGTGACAGCTTTACATCCCCTGGCATTCTCTTAAGCAGCTTTCAGACATGATGGTCAGTCTATCTGGAAAATTTCTAAAAGCCTAAAGGGAACCTCAAGCGCAGTCATGAAAACCATCAGTCGCCATGATGAAACTGGCTTTCATGAGGATTGCTGCACGAAAGAAAGTCCAAGAATTACTTCTGCTGCAGAGGATAAGTCTATCAGAGTTACCGGCCTCAGAAAACACAAATTGATAAATGATGCGAAGACATGAAGTAGCATACACATCTCAACATTAACTGTCCAGAGAAAACTGCAAAGTGTCAGTGTTCAATATTGAATTGCTGCAAAGAAGCCACTACTGAGGACCACAAGCAAGAAGAGACTTGTCTTTATAAGAGGAAGAAAAGTTAGTGGATAATTTTTATATTTGTGGTACCCATCATGAAGCATAGAGGGGATGTGTGATGGTTTGGGAGTGCTTTGCTGGTGAAATCATTGATAATTTAATTAAAATTAAAAGCACACTTACCCAGCATGGCTACCACAGAATCCTGCCACAAAATGCCACGCTATGTGGTTTGCATGTGATGGGATCATCATTACTGTTGCAACAGATCAATGACCCAAAATGCACCCCAAGACTAGTCAAGGATTATATAACCAAGAAGTCAATGTACCTAAAAGAATTGATGCTGTTTTGAAGTCAAGGTGTGGTCACACCAGATATTGATTTTATTATTCATTCAATTTGCATTTTGTTTATTTATTATAAATTATTACTACTTCTATTTTGGAAAGCATTTTTTACTTTGCAGCATTGTTCCACACCTGCCTAAAACTTTTGCACAGTACTGTATATATCCATTCAGATTACTCTGTTGGGCAGTATTTTGGAGTGGGACTTTATGAGAGTATTATCCTTTCAATATCCTTTCAAGATAAATAACACTATATTAGACAGTTTCTTGTTGTCTGGCAGGTCATGCTTTGAGGGTCTGTACAACAGCAGAGGTGAGGGCTTCTTTGCTTCGAGCTTCATTAGGAAGATTATTTGCTTCAGTGTGCACACAACAGTCATAACCTGGATGTTTGCATCATGCCCTGTATTATAAGTAAAGCATAATATACTTATTGTACATTACAGAGCAAAGTAACATTAAGGAGAAATAGTGGCATATACTGTATACATTTTATCACACTAGGATAGTGTCCTAATAAGATAGTGTCTTAAACACTTAAACCATTCAATTTCACACTTCTGATTGACTGTTCCAGAAAATGTTTGTATAGCGCTAATGTGAAATTTGCATGCAGTCAGTGTAGTTGTTACTTCAAATTTTCTCTGCATTTATCTGCCTTCTTGGCTGTTTGACATGTAAGTTCGATTTGTACATTGATTTTCTTTAGGCCGTGTCTGATTATTTTTTTTGATACGTCGTCTTTGAAAGTCAGCTGTGGTAGGAGCTTAATTATCACTTGTGGTGCAGACTTTGAGGATCTCATTCATTAGGTGATCATTTTGCTTAGAACTGGGATAAAATATATTGAGATGCTAAAAGGTGGATGAATGTAAAAAGATTTAGGTTTATGACATTGCAAAGTCCATTCGGGATAAATGGGTAATCATCACAGATACATTTTATACAAAGGATTATTTAGCAAATATTTCACATTACTGTAAAGTGCACAAGAGCATCTTCTCACAGTGACATGTTAAATGGCGGCATCAACAGGCATTTGCAACTTGCATTCTCCATGCTAGGGTGGAAACATTGCAAATTTAAAGTGGCATTGGTATCCAAAATTTAGGTATTAGAGATTTCATTGAAGGGATTTTCCCACAAACAAAAGTTAATTTTAATCAATAGATCTTGGAATAATAATAACTTCCACCATTGGATGTGTTAAAAAAATATTCCTGTGCTGAGATAATCTTATAAATGTGCCCCTGCTGTGTACTGTGTAATGGCTGTGTCTGACTGTACAGGAACATGGTCTGATCATATCACAATTTTTTTTTCTTTCTCCACTGCATTGTAGAGATGTGGACTTTTGAAGATGAGGGAACTTCAGTCAAGAGGTTGATGCTGCCCAATCATTAGATGACAGCATCCTTAGAGGGGAGTACAAGCAAATGCCCACAGAGAATGTCAAAATATTCTCTCAGTATGACCTAGTGAGTGTATAAGTCTCACATTTGACTACACTGAGAACCCCTCACACCCATTGCTTCCTATCACTACAGTGCCGTGAGAGGAGGAGAGCTGCAGTGTGGGAGCGTTAGAGCAGTGAAGATCACCGTGGGGGCATTATTTGTCACATACAACACTCTGGACCTACTACAGGGGTCGGAGCATACCAGCAGTCTACTTATTTCCCAATAGTAGTAGGTCCAGAGTGTTGCATATGACAAACACCACTCCCATGATGATCTTCGCTACTCTGGCGTTTCCACACTGCAGTTATCTTCCTCTCCCGGGGCTGTGAAGTGATGGGAGTGAGGAGTCCTCAGCATGGTAACGTGGGACACATATAAACTCACCAGATCACGCTGAAAAAGTCTGGTTTGATATTTTTTGTGGGCGTTTGCTTTTTTTTTTTCTTTGAATGATACTGTCTTCTCTTGATTGGGCAGCATCATAGAAGGTGAAAAGTAAATGTCTCCACAGAAGAATCTCTGTTAAAGCTCTCTTGGTTGAATGGAAAATTTGTATGTTGGGCGCCCTAAATTTCAAAAGCCCGTATCTCCGTAATGCGGTGGGGAGAGAAAAAAAGATGTTAATCAGCCCATCTGCACCGTTTTAGTGATATATACAGTCTAAAATAAAACATATTATGAAAGATCCTCTTTAAGTGGGGTTTTACAGAGTAAGAAAAAAATGATACTCTTGTCTATGTGCGATTTCTGGTATTGCTGCTCATTCCTATTAAAGTACTGTAAGTCGTTTGAGCTGTAATATTCATTACAACCCAAGGAAAAGAGTGGCATTGTTTAAGATACAGTTTTTAAAATAAAGAATATGCGTTGACATTTGAATGTAGCGGCAGGCCGTAGAATGTGAGTGAGGAAACATGAAGAAAGGCAGTGCCTTGCAAATATCTGATTGAAGAATTAGTTATACATGTCTCTTTCTAAAGTTAATAAAAATCAGATATCTATGTGATTAATAAGTTTTCCTGCTTCTCATAGTATGCTGGTTTCATACATCCGACAATCACAGTCTGAGTAAGGAGTGCGATGTCTAAACCGGTCTCAGTCTACCAACAGAAGAACCAAATGGTGCATATAAGTGTCATAAAATATAACTTTTATTAAAGTTACAATTACATAATAAGAACAGGAATAAAGAATAAAACAGGGAAAACCTCAATGGAGGACCACATGAATAAATACATATGCTATAGACTTATATATAGCTAAATAGTTAGCCTTCCCAGAGCAAAGTGCTGATGAAATAGCTATGTATTCTACCAGGGCAGGACAAGACTATCCCAAATGAAATATGTAGAGCATGCAGGTGTATATACGTAGAGACCCTCTTTAAGATAGCAAGTGAATACAAAAGTAAAATTACCCGTGTATGGTCCGTACATCGGGGACCATAGTCACATTGTGAATGTCGTTTGTGTGAAACCAGTCTTACAATAAAAAGCACAGGTATAGTAAGATCCAGCAGCAGCTGATCTGCTTATTGATGGCTTCGGAAATGCAACTAGTGGGATTTTATATATATATATATATATATATATATATATATATATATATATATATATATATATACATTGAAAATTACTGATGTATATTTTAAACCATAAAAAAAAAATAAAGATGACAAATAGAGTTCACGTTTACTGATTGTATAGTCTATGTTCATAAAAACAAGCATGTCACTTGAAAGACTTAGGCTTGTCAGAAACTGGGTAGGTTGGAGATTCTTAGAAATGCCCACCTAGAGATCCAATGCTTCATGGTCCCACCTCGATTTCTGTACTGCTTGCTCAACACAGTCAGATGACTAAGGCGACCTGCCAGGCTATAGCATCCAGTGATTGGCTGCAATCACTCATATGTCTGCTTTGGGACATGACCGCGGTAGCCGGAAGTACACAGCTGTTTTCAAAATAATTTTGCTTGGCTGTACAATCCCTTTAAGAATGATATCTTGTCTGTTTTGTTAAGCTATCGCTCTTGTAGATGGTGTCAAGTAAATGGGATCAGTTACAAACTGGTTCCTAAATGTGTAATCTGTAACGTAAGATTTGCTTTTGAGTCACATTCATATTGTTGCTGTAGTGAGACTCAGTTATAATTTTAGTATGCTTGCTGTAGGATGAACATCTCCTGGTCAAACATTTCCAGTATCTACGATGGTCTCCTTACAGAGATACTCCAGACACCAAAAGGTCCTTCTTACAGCTCCTTTCCTTGGTGGAACAGTGGCAGGAGCAGAACAGAGAACATAGGACCCTTGTGCACTGTCTGTAAGCATCCACATATTGAAGCATTTTCTGTAGCCCATGAAGGCATACGTCTTTTCATGTTTATGACATTTTTTTCTGTACTTTTTACAGGAATGGTGGAGGTCGTAGTGGGACTTTTTGTGCTTGTGCAATGTTATGTGAAATGACACGATGTCACCATGTGGTTGATGTTTTCTATGCTGTTAAAAGTTTGCGGAATATTAAGCCAAATATGGTGGAAACACTGGTAAGGCTGCACGAGCTACTAAGTTACAAGTATATACTAAATTGCAGATTTTAGCCCTTTTATGTATTTGGTGCCTCTAACAAAATTAGTACTCATGTGATCCGTTCTTTGTCTTCACAGGACCAATACCGATTTTGCTATGAAATTGCCCTGGAATACCTAGAACTTCATGATGCCAGATAGCATTCATCAAGATAGTAATTTGGGAACCAACCCCACTGCCTGTACCCTGTGAAAAGACATGTGCCAATCTGATGCATTAATATATTGTGGCCAGATGACTTCAGTCATCTCTCCTAATCCAGTGTAAAAGGGCATCTCCCTGCTGTGTCATCATGAAGAGGAAGATACACCATCCAATGCCTGTACATTATTTAGAGCTGTATATATGAGTGCGATCATGGCAAGCCAATAAGGATAAGTGCACACTGAAAAAGAAACAAGTCACTATCCACATGCAGATTTTCTATGAATTTCACAGCGGATTTTCCACCTTAATTTTTGAAATGGGTAAAATTTACAGTGAAACTCTAAAACAGGAATTTACAGGCACCGCAGATCACTTTTATTTTTGCAGCATGTGCCCGGACCTGAAATCGCTGCGGATTTACTGTGCACAAATCTAAACAGTGCATCCATGGCATTTGCCTGATGTGCGCATTTACCTTCAAATTCCAGCCCACACCATATTTTACTTGTAAGATACATTCATATAAAATTTGCATATGCAAATCAATGCAAGTATTCAAGAGATTTCTCATTGATATTTTAGGGACGGCTGAGCTGTATATAAGGGATCTTCAACTTTCATCTCTTAATGTGTGACCCCTGTACTAGGAGGGGAGAGAGTAATGGGGTAAACTGCATCAATGAAAGGCAGGCAAAGTAATGTGTCTCTATATGTGTAATGGATTGTCTCTATGTGAGCCTCTATGCCACAGTATCATGATCACTATTTGTATATAATGGAAAAGGATGTACTAACCCCACAAGTAATGAAGGGGTTTTTAATGCTTTATTGTACTCAAATAAACTGCTTGTTTTTATTAGTTCTGTCTTCTGAAAATTGGATGAGTTCTTGAATGCTTAGACATTAGGGTGGTATTCCTCCAGTGTGAGTGAATGTGCAGATGTCATCTCGGTGCTGATTTAAGACTTCAGGCACTAATGTTTTTACATTACTAGGAGGTGAGAGGTATGAGTGCTTTTTTTCATTGTATTAAAGCGTGTTAGGCATTTCTCCCTCGTGACACAGTTTATTAGGAAGAGATGAAGAATTGATGTCTGTGTATTAGGCAGAGATGACAAGTGTGTTCTTCACCTCTGCCCTGAGGACAGTCTTTATATTTGTAGATATATGATGCGTGCGGTGCGTATTCACATTGCAGCATCAAGAAGGAAAACTTGTAGAATTATCAAAATCACAGACTTGGTGGACATGTTAATGATATGCAGATGGTGAAAAAATGAAAACAAAATTTCATAACGTCTCGATTTATTCAGTATCAAGTATGAGCGCCGCGCTCAGAAATCCCCGCACTTATACGCCTTGGCTGCTATGAATGAGGTTATTAATGGTTGTCTAAGGAAGATTCTGACATGCAGAATGCTTTTGGGCATTTTTCAACACGACACCAGGCCTCATGTTGCTGGTGCTACTGTGAGCAGCCTGCATGCCTACAGCATCTCCAGACTTGTCTCCCACATCTGGGAAGTCATTTGTTGTCAATTGCAGAGGGAGCTGCCAGCAGGAGATCTTGATGATTTGGTTTCCTAACTGTATTATTTAATTGAAAGCATACCAAAGTGTGAAAGTGCTTGTATTTCTACATGTGGTGCTCATACTTGATACTGAATACATCAATATCTTTTGAAAATTTAATTTCCATTTGTTCATCATTTACTTATCATTAACATCAAATCCTGTGATTTCTGTAAGTCCACAACTTTTTCTTCTTGGTGTTGCAATTTCAATGTTGAGTATGTGTATATATATTGTACCACACACACACTACTGCCTGTGATGATGTGCTGACATTATTGTACATTATGTCCCAGTGCCACAAGAAAGGGGCCAACTGCTCTCTAGTGCTGCCGTACTTTTATTTTCTGTATTTTCTGCCTTGCAGGGATGATTAAAAGTAATTGGACAGACTGATACTTGGTCATTTGTCCTTGTATAGGGGACAGGGCAATCTCCACTGGCAGTACACCAAATTTTCCACTATTTTACTGATGATTCAGATGACCCTGGACAAGGCCATAGGTCGTCAGCCTGTCAAAAGAAGAAGCAAAGACCTATAATAACAATCTTGAAAGTGATCACCTTCTTTGGTTGCAATAAAATGAAACACTTTCACACCATTTCTATTAGACATACGATGCATGAATGGTATAATTATCTGAGTACTTGGATATGCTTATCTAGATGTCACATTATGTTCTGTATATAGTAATTAGTACAAAACAATAGAAAAAGATGTTCACAGTAACCAATCAGATGTCTGCTTTAGACCACTTGCACGTTCAGTATTTTACATCAGTATTTGTAAGCCAAAACCAGGAGAGGAACAATCAGAGGGAAAGTATAATAGAAACACATCACAACTTCTGTATTTATCACCCACTCCTGGTTTTGGTTTTCAAATACTGATGTAAAATACTGACCAAATACTGAACATGTGAACATGCCATTAATATTGTTAACTAAGACTAGATGTGATTGCTGGAACCTAAATTGAAACCCTTTTTTAAGTCAGTAATAATTTTTACTGTCATTTTTACAATGAAATTAATCAAAAATGATGGCAGAAACAAATGCAAAATTCCTCATACATGTACAGTCTTAAGTCTCATATGTTTTTTTGTTTACTATGAAAAAATGATATTTCATCTGTTTGATCATGAGAAAATCCTGCTATAGTACAGCATATGGTTTATAGTATTCCATAGAAACCATAAATCTGCATAACGGTATGACATGGAGTGGCAGTAATGGTCACATTTTTGGGTTTTCTCTTGGTTATTTGATTGTATCATTGGGTTATAAAACAAGTTATAACCCAGGGGGTAGAACAAAGAGAAATTTTGCCACAGAAGCATACATTTTTCAGGAACAGTGGATCTAATGAATGCTTAAAAGGTATTCTCAAGTAGTTAAATTGCTCTAGTTAAACAGCTTGAAAATCAGTAAGTTTCCAATTGACTTGCTTTTTCTATCTGCTGTAATTCTCCTGCAATGAGCTTTTATATTTCACAGTGTACAGTTGGTTTCCATGGAGCTCGGCTACTAGTGTCTGTCCACACCCTGGCCAAGTGTGCGCAGTAGTTACATTCCAGGAGAGGGGTTAACTCCTAACATACTAACCACCTCTCTCCCGCCCATTGAATTCTATACAACTGTTAGCTGCTAACTTGCCTACCCCTCCCTCTTAGCTCCTGAAGAGCCGCTGTTATAAATCTTGAAAAATCATCATCAGGCAGCTTCGGCTCTCACTTTCCTTAGTCGTGTTCTTGTTTAAATGCCCTATTCTCTGTATATGTAAACATAATGATAGACGTGTAGACTCCAGAACAAACTGGAGTTGAATATATTACAGAAGAAGTTGTGCTGATCTGTATAATTCTACTAAAAGTACAGCTCTGCTACTCACCAGAAATGTCACTCATGAAAGGGGGGTCCGCCTTGCCAGAAACCAGGAAGTAAAAGAGACCGGAAAGTTGTGAGCTGCTCAAGAAACAATTTTAGAATAACTCTTTAGCTGCTCAAGAGACAATTTTAGAATAACCCTTTAATAAAAAAAATTAAAATTGCTACTCAAGGATGCAATAGAAGAATAACATATTTTGGATTTTGCTTGCCTTTGAAGTTGATCTCCAGCCAAATCTGAAAACTGTATCAGCAATGCATAAATGGCATTGCTAGAAGAAGAGCCAACATTTATAAAGCAAACAAAGAATTAATGAAAAAATAATTGCACATAGTGTGGAATCCAAAGCCCCAGGGAAAGTGGTTAGTTTGTCCAGGTGACTGGTGAAGTGAGAGAAGGAGAAGGAAATATTCTTTCAAACAAAAAACATCAATACCAATTGCATCGAATTCTTCAGATGAAAGATGAATAATAAATAAAGTATAGCCAGTTCATTGTACCCAGGAGTATCTTCTGAATTTCTTGATAGTCTGTAAGATTGCATGAGAATTGTTTTTTTGGAAAGTTTTTTTAAACATACAGTACCTCTTGGAAAACTATATTTAGAAGATGTAAAATCCCAAAACAACTTGAGGTTTTTGAAATTTTTTGTCATTGTCACAAGAAAATATTTTCAAATAAAACAGCATTAGTTTTTACATTTTTAAATTGAATTTTTTTAAGCTGATTTATGACCAAATCATAACTGAACTTTGATTTAGACATTAATCAGCTTAGAAGATCTGTGATCTGTGCTCTTCTGTACAGTGTTTTGAGTGATTGATGTTTCTCGGGACCTTTATTTCTATTATCTGTAGCATGTTTATGTAGGTTATCACATAGTAAAAAAACAATGTAAATGATTGGTATGGTACATTTCAATCTCCAATTCAATCTCCAATTCATGGATCCATCTCAATTCTTATTGATTTCACAATTTCTCCCTGTTCTCCACTGTACCTAAAAGACTTACACCAAGAATATTCATGAATTTTGATTGCGCTGCATTACTGTTCCATGATCAGTAACTGGGAGGCCAGACACACTTTTTTAATACTTATGGGGGCTCAAACAATTTAAACTTTCCTGTGTATTCCCCCAACAGGCAGGAGGTCACACAAGCCTTTATGTGTGTAATGTAGGGTTTTAATCACTCAGCTGCGGTTGAGGTAGGCACAGAAAGCCGTTTAATTAAAACGTCCGGGCTGGTTTATTAAAACTTCATAAACCACTCAGCATAAGCAAACAAAAAGACAGCCTTTTCCGGCACAGTGTAAAGAAAACAGAAAGTAAATAGTCCATACAGTAGAGCGGGTTCGCACGCTCAGGTCAGTGTCCTTTAGCAAACACACTGGAGGTCTCCACACCTCCAGCCACAGTCACTGAATCAGACACTTGGTCTCCATTTTATCTGCCATACCAAGCCCAAAGGATGGGGATATCTGAGCAGCTACTCCCACCAATCTCTTTGACTGCTCGTAAAACAGGCCCTGTACGTGCTATTAACTCTCTCAGGACTATACGTGCTGAAGCCTGCTTTCCCGGACTTACATCACCGAAGCTACCAACCTCGATGATAAATATCTCCCCTCAAGGACCTGTCAGCCATCTTACATCTTGGCCTCTTCTGCCACCAAACAGTGCATTGTCGACCGAGCGTCATCATTGCCATGCAGCTTCCAGGGCCTATGCTTTACATGGAAGCTAAAATCCTCAAGTGCTAGGAACCACTTGGTCACTAGGGCATTGTTCCCCTTCTTCTCCCTCATCCACCTCAATGGGGCATGGTCTGAAACTAGCTTGAATTTTCTGCTTAAGAGGTAGTATCTTAGAGTGTCCAACGCCCTATTGATGACCAAGCATTCCTTCTCCACTATAGAGTAATTCTTCTCGCCGGATTACAACTTCACATTATGGGGTGCTCTTCCCCGTTCACCTCTTGTGATAAGACAGCGCCCAGCTTGACATCTGACCCAAAAATGTTAGTGCCATCAACCCTGGCTGTTTACACAGGTCTAGCTTTAGTTCCTGTAAGGCCGTGCCAGCTTCTGGAGACCACTTAGCCATAGCCGACTTCATACCTTTACGGAGGTCCGTCAGAGGGGCGGCTATCATAGTGAGTTAGGGATAAACCGGCGGTAGTAGCCCACAATGCCCAGGAATGCTCTGACCTGCTTCTTTGATAGAGGTTGTGGCCAACCCTGGATTACGTCAACTTTATATATTTGGGGCTTTATTTTGCCCCTGCCTATGACATAGCTTAAGTAGTTAGCTTCCTCCATGTAAGTCATCACCTTGACTTGGGGATGGGGCGGTTTCCCTGCCACGGATAGCCTCGGCTAGAAGTTCCATCTGTTGCCTGTGCTTCTGCATCTGCTGTTGCTGCTGCCACAGCTTTTGCTGCTGGAGATTAGCCTGCAGCAGTTGCTTTATCAACTTCTCCATATTGTCGGCTTTCACTCCTGTAGCGCTTTTACCCAGAACATGCGGTATCTCTGTCGCAGTCACACTGCCCTCGGGATTCGTGCCCGTGCTTCTAGCATCACTTGTAGGGTTTTACTCAGCTGCAGTTGAGGTAGGCACAGTAAGTGGTTTAATTAAATCAGGCTGGTTTATTAGAACTTCATAAACCACTCAGCATAAGCAAACAAAAAGAACTTCATAAACCACTCAGCATAAGCAAACAAAAAGACAGCCTTTTCTGGCACAGAGTGAAGAAAACAAAGTAAATAGTCCATACAGTTGTGTGGGTTCGCCCACTCAGGTCAGTGTCCTTTAGCAAACACATTGGAGGTCTCAACAGCTCCAGACACAGACACTGAATGAGACACTTTTCTCCATTTTATCTGCCATATCATGCCCCCGGGGGAGATATGTGAGCAATCACTCCCACCCATCTCTTTGACTGCTGGTAAACCCGACCGTGATACGCCCTATTAACTCTCTCAGCACTATGCGTGCTGGAGCCTGCTTTCCTGCTTACATCATCGAAGCTACCAACCTCAATGATACATATCTCCCCTCAAGGACCCGTCCGGCAGCCATCTTACAGTGTGTATTATATATACAGCTCTGGCCAAAATTAAGAGTCCTCTGCAAAATTTTCATTTTCTTTGATTTTTCTCTTTATAGGTATATTTTTGAGTAAAATGTACATTGTTGTTTTATTCTATAAACTACTGACAACATGTCTTCAAAATTCAAAGCTAAAAATGTTGTATTAATTTGCAGCAAATGAGAAATAGTCAAAATAATAAAAAAGAAACAGTGCTTTCAGACCTCAAATAATGCAAAGAAAAGTTCTTATTCATTTAGAAACAACAATACTCATATTTTAACTCAGGAAGAGTTCAGAAATCAATATTTGGTGGAATAACCATGATTTTTAATCACAGCTTTCATGCGTCTTGGCATGCTGTCCACCAGTCTTTCACACTGCTTTTGGGTGACCTTATGCCACTCCTGGCACAAAAATGTAAGCGTTCTTTGTTTACTGGATTGTGACTATCCATCTTCCCTTTGATTACATTCCAGAGGTTTTCAATGGGGTTCAGGTCTGGAGATTGGGCTGGCCATGACAGGGTCTTGATGTGGTGCTCATTCATCCACACATTGATTGACCTAGCTGTGTGGCATGGGGCATTGTCCTGCTGGAAAAAACAGTCCTCAGAGTTGGGGAACATTGCCTGAGCAGAATAAAGCAAGTGTTTTCAAGGATAACCTTGTATGCGGCTTGATTCATACCTCCTTCGCAAAGATTAACCTGCCCAATTCCAGCCTTGCTGAAGCATCCCCAGATCAGCGATCCTCCACCAAATTTCACAGTGGGTGCAAGACACTTTGGCTTGTATGCCTCTCTCCAGGTCTCTGTCTAACCATTAAACGACCAGGTGTTGGGCAAAGCTGAAAATTAGACTCATCAGAGAAGATTACCTTACTCCAGTCCTCTATGGTTCAATCCTTATGGTCTTTGACAAACAAACTTCAGCCTGGCTCTCCTTTGCTTCTCATTGATGAAAGGCTTTTTTCTAGCTTTACATGACTTGAGGCCTGCCTCTAGGTGCCTGTTACGAACTGTTCTTGCCGTGCACTTCACTCCAGCTGCCATTTGCCATTCCTTTTGTAGGTCACTTGATGTCATCCTGCGGTTGCTGAGTGACATTCGAATAAGATGACGGTCATCCCGGTCAGTGGAGAGTCACTTTTGCCCTCTGTTGGTCTGTAGCTTTGTTGTCCGCAATGTCTGCTGCTTGACCTTGTTGTAATGGACTGCCGTCTTCGAAAATTTTAAGGATGGAGGCAACATGACACTCACTGTATCCCTCTTCTAGTAAAACCAGGATTGAGCCCTTCTTTTCCTCACTCAAGACTTTTCTTTTCAACTCCTTTGGCATGGTTACAAATTATTTTTTCATTCAGATTACTTTTGGGCTATTCCTAGCACTTGTTTTGCCATCCACACAGCAGACCACAGCAGTGTTTTTTATACTTTCCCTCGTTACATAAGATTTGGTTCAGGTGATCACCTAATCAGAAGCACATTAAATAAAATGAGGTGCACTTTGGTTGGAATTCAACTGACACTGGAATGGAATGGCTGTCAGGCATGTAGAGATGGTGATTTTTAGAAAACTGTGCAGTTCACACCGTGTAGTAACTGAGGCAGTGACCCAATCTAGTCCAACAGCTTTATTCAGCAGCTCACGGGTAAACAGAAAAGTCCTCCAGTTCGCAGCCGAGTTAACATGAGTCCTTAAACAACGGTTGCCGTGGGCAACGGCCATGCCGGGCTGCTCAGAGCCTGATGGGTGCAGAGCCTTCCCAGTCGAAGGTTTCCTTGAAGTTGGGGCTGATGAGGACCGGCTGTCCACATAGGGCCAACTTCATGGACTGAAAGGCTTCTTATGCCTGAGAGTTCCACAGAACCATTACCGATTTTTTTCCTTTCAAGAGATCAGTCAGGGCCGCCATTCTCCCAGCAAAATTAGGTATAAACCAGCAGTAATACCCAAGAATGGCAAGGAACGCCCTCACCTGCTTTGTACTTGACGGTTTAGGCCAGTTTTTTATGGCCTCAACTTTATTGATTTGGGGCTTGATAACTCGGCCAATCACATACCCCAAATATCGGGCTTCCTCTAGCCGTATCGCAAATTTTTTGGGGGTTGCCGTTAACCCCGCGGCTCTGAGAGAATCCAGCACCGCTTGTACCGGGGATAAATGCGTTTGCCAGTCGGTGCTAAAGATGATAATATCTAGATACGCGGACGCGTACTCCTGATAAGCCTTGAGCACTATGTCCATCAACCTCTGAAATGAAGCCGGGGCCCCATGTAACCCAAAAGGTAAGACCACATAGTGATATAGACCCTCCGGAGTTATGAAGGCGGTCTTTTCTTTCGCTGATTTTGTGAGAGGTACCTGCCAGTAACCCTTGGTGAGATCGAGCGTGGTAAAGTACTGGACCTGCCCCAGTCTCACAATCAGCTCATCCACCCTGGGCATTGGATAAAGGTCAAACTTCGACACTTTATTTAATTTCCGGAAATCGTTACAGAAGCGTAACGATCCGTCTGGTTTCGGAATCAGTACGATGGGGCTAGCCCACTCATTCCGTGATTCCTCGATGACTCCTAACTGGAGCATTTGTTTTACCTCCGCCATGATGGCTTGCCTCTGGGCTTTGGGTACCCGCTACAGTCTCATTCGCACCCTTACCCCAGGTTCGGTGACAATGTCATGTTGGAGAACTGTAGTCCTACCCGGTGGCTCTGAGAACACTTCGGTATTCTGCTGCACCAGAGAGCGAGCCTCCCGTCGCTGCTGTTTAGTGAAAGCATCACTTATCCTGACCTCTCTCCCGGATGCATCCCTGGCTGAAGGTAGAGAACTCTCTAGTGATATGCCCGGAGTGACGTCTGTAACTAAACACTCTTGATCTTTCCAAGGTTTTAGCAGGTTTACATGATAAAGCTGCTCAGGTTTCCTCCTTCCGGGCTGATACACCCGGTAATTTACCTCCCCCACCTTTTCTCGAACCTCATATGGCCCTTGACACTTAGCCATGAGCTTACTCTCAGCTGTGGGTACCAGTATTAACACCCGATCGCCCTTGTCAAAAGACCTGACCGTGGCTCTTTTATTATATGTGCGCCTCTGGGCTGCCTGGGCATCTAACAGATGTTCTTTCACGATGGGCATGACTGCCGCAATCCGGTCCTGCATACTAGCCACGTGTTTAATTATACTCCTATATGGAGTCGGCTCTTGTTCCCACGTCTTTTTGGCTACGTCCAACAGACCCCAAGGGCGTCTGCTGTACAAAAACTCAAAGGGAGAGAACCCTGTGGAAGCCTGGGGTACCTCACGGACGGCGAACATCAAATAGGGTAGCAACATGTCCCAATCCCTTCTATCCTTAGAAACCACCTTTTTTAACATGGACTTGAGAGTTTTATTGAACCGTTCTACTAACCCGTCGGTTTGAGGGTGGTACACCGAGGTGCACAATTGTTTAATTTTTAGCAGTTTGCACAGTTCCCTTGTCACCTTGGACATAAAAGGGGTCCATTGATCTCCTTAGGTAGTCCAAGGCGACAGAACAGCTCCCGTGCAATCAGTTTCGCCGAGGTGTGGCATAGCGGTATAGCCTCCGGGTACCGGGTGGCATAGTCGACGACTACCAGTATATGTTAGTGGCCACGAGCGGATTTTACAATGGGCCTGTAGCGCCGGCGTCCCTGCCCTCTGCTAGGCAGGGACGCTGTTCCCCTCACCTCCCTGCTCCGTGCCCGGCGTCCTCCTCCCGCTCTGCTGGCAGCGCGCGCTCCTTCCTGACCACTGTGCTTAGGGCGCGCGCGCTCTCCCTTCCTCTTAAAGGGGCCGCGCGCGCCGTCCTAAGGAGTCCCCGGCCAATGGCCGGAGGACTTCACCATATATAAGGCACCTCCTCCAAAATGGAGGTGCCTGAGCAATGTTGTTGCACTGTTCTACTCTGCTTCAGCCCTCAGGTCCCGTTGCCAGTTACCTGCCAGTTACCTGCCTGATTCCTGCCAGAGTCCTGCCAGTTTGCTGTCTGTTTCCTGCCTGTTATTCCTGCTACCTGCTTGCTAGCCTGAGGTCCGACGGTCTGCCTTACAACTCCTGTCAGTCTGTCTAAGGACCAGCTTGCCCGCTCACCTGGGAGCGCACATCAGCTACCTGCCTGCTGGCTAGCCTGAGGTCCGACGGTCTGCCTTTCTACTCCTGTCAGTCTGTCTATGGACCAGCTTGCCCGCTCACCTGGGAGCGCTCCTCCGCTACCTGCCTGCTTGCCTGCCCGGAGGCTCCGCCGTCACGTGCTGTGACCACCAGCTATTCCAGAGACTCTTGCCCGCTCACCTGGGAGCGCTTCTCCGCTACCTGCCTGCTTGCCTGCCCGGAGGCTCCGCCGTCACGTGCTGTGACCACCAGCTATTCCAGAGACTCTTGCTCGCTCACCTGGGAGCGCTTCTCCGCTACCTGCCTGCTTGCCTACCTGGAGGCTTTGCCGTCACGTGCTGTGACCACCTGCTATTCCAGAGACTCTCGCTTGCTCACCTGGGAGCACACATCCTCCATCTGCCTTGCTAGCCTACCTGGAGGTTCAGCCATCACAGGTCGTACCTACCCTTTACCTAGAGACTGCCCCGGTCACTTGCCGTGACCTCCAGCCCGTTCACCCAGAGACTGCCCCGGTCACTTGCCGTGACCTCCAGCCCGTTCATCCAGAGACTGTCCCGGTCACTTGCCGTGACCTCCTGCCCGTACACCCAGAGACTGTCCCGGTCACCTGCTGTGACTGCCTGCCTGGTCGCCACCCGCTCCCTTACAAGGACCGCCCCCTTGTATAGTAGCTCAGAGGTTCCGCCTCCCAGACCCGTTACAGTTTGCTCGGGCCATGGAACCCGGTGGCACCCAAGCTCCCTCGCTCTCGGACCTCTGTCATGAACTGTCCCGTCAGAGGTCCCAACAGGAGTCCATCCTGGGTCACCTGCGGAATGTCAATTCTCGCCTGGATACTCTGACTGCTCCACCAGCACCCACCGCCAGTGCCATGACTCGCAACCCGGCAGCTCCGCTGCCCACCAATACCATGGTATCCTACCCCGGACCCCGGCTTTCTGCACCTCCTCGCTTCGGAGGCGACTCCGCCCAGGCTCGGGGCTTCATAAATCAGTGCACCCTGCACTTTGAACTATTGTCCCACCAGTTTAACTCCGACCGGGCCAAAATTGCCTTCATCATGTCCCATCTCACCGGGGAGGCCCTGGCCTGGCTAAATCCTCTATGGGAGAGAGGAGACCCCCTGGTGTCCGACTTGCCTGCCTTCCTCACGGCTTTCCGGAAAGTCTTCGACGAACCCGGACGGAAGACCTCATCCGCATCATCTCTGCTACGCCTCCGTCAGGGAAGTCTCACCGTGGGCCAATATGCCATACGGTTCCGTACCCTTGCCTCGGAGCTGGCCTGGGATAACGACGCTCTGGTATCCGTCTTCTGGGAGGGTCTGTCCGGCCGTATTAAAGATGAACTTGCCGGTCGGGACATTCCTACCACTCTCGATGACCTAATAACTCTTGCCACCCGGATTGACCTACGGTTCCAGGAGCGTGCCAAAGAGGTCACCCGTGAGAGGAGGTTTCCACGTCTAGCTCCTACCTTTCAGAAACCCGTCACTCCCTCCGTCTCTCCCCAGGTACACTCTCCTGAGTCTATGCAGGTCGACCAGACCAAGATGGTCAAAACCCGTCAGGACTTACGCCGTGCCGAGGGGAGCTGCTTCTACTGTGGCAGTAAGGAGCACCGGATCCGTGCCTGCCCAGAGAGGTCGGGAAACGCCTGTGTCTAGGTTCGCTCAGAGAGGTCGACCTAGACAAGAATAAATCCTCTCCATCTCTGCTGCTGTCAGTTTCAATCGTCTGCGGGGAGAACCGTTATTTCGAACTAGCCCAACTGGACTCTGGAGCAGCCGGGAATCTTATTTCACAGTCCCTGGTAGAGAAATACCGCATCCCCACCAAACCTCTGGCTGTACCCTTGTCTGTTGCTGCCGTGGATGGGGGTCTCTTACAACGCCCCATCCAACTCATCACCGAATCCATTACTCTACAGGTGGGAATGCTGCATTCTGAGAGTATCTCCTTTCATGTTCTGCCTGGACTCTCTCACGCCCTCTTGCTAGGTCTACCTTGGCTCCAGAGACATGCACCCGTGCTTGACTGGCAGACCGGAGAAGTCCTTCGCTGGGGACAGGACTGCCATAAGACCTGTCTGGTTCCCGTCCATCCCGTCCGTCCTTCTCCTACCCCAGCTAATCTACCTGGACTTCCGATTCCTTATTGGTCTTATGCTGATGTCTTTAATAAAAAGGAAGCAGAGACACTACCCCCTCATAGACCATACGACTGCCCTATCGACCTGTTACCCGGTACTACTCCTCCCCGTGGGCGTATTTATCCATTATCCGCTGCTGAGACGCGGTCGATGTCCGAATATATTGAGGAGAATCTGGCCAGGGGATTCATCCGGAAATCTACCTCCCCGGCGGGAGCAGGCTTCTTCTTCGTAAAAAAGAAGGACGGCTCTCTCCGTCTCTGTATAGACTATAGAGGCCTTAACCAAATCACGGTGAAGAATAAGTACCCCCTTCCGCTCATTCCGGAGTTATTTGATCGTCTGAGAGGGGCTAGAATCTTCACCAAACTGGACCTCCGTGGGGCGTACAACCTGGTTCGTATCCGTCAGGGGGATGAATGGAAGACGGCATTCAACACCCGGGACGGCCACTATGAATATCTGGTAATGCCCTTTGGTCTCTGTAACGCTCCTGCCGTCTTTCAAGAGTTGGTCAATGACATCTTCCGGGACCTTCTCTATTGCTGCGTAGTGGTGTACCTGGACGACATCTTGGTCTTCTCTCCGGATCTCCAGACTCACCGGAGGGACGTTCGTCAGGTCCTGCTCAGGCTCAGGCAGAATCACCTCTTCGCTAAATACGAGAAGTGCCTCTTTGAGCAGACCTCGCTTCCGTTTTTGGGCTACATTATTTCTCAGACCGGCCTACGAATGGATCCAGAGAAACTGTCTGCCATCGAGAAATGGCCTCGACCGGAGGGGTTGAAGGCCATTCAGCGGTTCCTGGGCTTCGCCAACTACTACCGCCTCTTCATACCACACTTCTCTTCCCGGACTGCCCCAATTTCCGCGCTCACCCGTAAGGGTACTAATCCCAAAGAGTGGCCGCCCGAAGCAGAGGAGGCCTTTCTTTCCTTAAAACAGGCCTTCTCTTCCGCCCCGGTGCTGCATCGCCCGGACGGCAACAAGCAGTTCTTCCTGGAAGTTGACGCCTCCTCCTCTGGAGCCGGAGCGGTACTTACTCAAAAATCATCTTCCGGGAGGATGGTAACTTGCGGCTTCTTCTCTAAACTCTTCTCCTCCTCAGAGCACAATTATTCCATAGGAGACCGAGAGTTATTGGCCATCAAGCTGGCGTTGGAGTAGTGGCGTTACCTACTCGAGGGGGCTCTTCACCCGGTAATAATTTACACTGACCACAAGAACTTGGCTTATCTCCAGCATGCCCAGAGACTTAACCCGCGCCAAGCCCGGTGGTCCTTGTTTTTTGCTCGCTTTGATTTTGTTCTTCATTTTTTCGCCCGGCTGACAAAAACGTCAAGGCGGACGCCTTGTCTCGATCCTTTCTGGTGTCTGATCTCGAGGAAGATCCGAAACACATCATCGATCCCGCCAGAGTAATGCAGGTGGCTCCCGTGAGTCTAAATCGTCTCCCTCCCGGAAAGACGTTCGTATCAGTACCTGATCGGGAGAAGATCCTTCACTGGGGTCACTCGTCTAAACTGGCTGGCCATGCCGGTCAGAAAAAGACCCTCCAGCTTATTACCCGGCACTACTGGTGGCCTACCCTGCACAAGGACGTAATAGACTTTGTTTCTGCCTGTGTGTCCTGCGCCCGCAACAAGGTTCCGAGACATCTGCCAGCCGGTCGCCTCCTTCCGCTCCCAGTACCTGCTGCCCCCTGGCAGCATATAGCAATGGACTTTATAACAGACCTCCCAGTCTCTGCCGGTTGTACGGTCATTTGGGTGGTCGCTGACCGCTTCTCCAAGATGGCTCATTTCGTTCCCCTGCCAGGCCTCCCGTCTGCACCCGAGCTAGCTAAAGACTTTATTCGTCACATCTTCCGTCTTCATGGCCTGCCCCTCCACATCGTGTCGGATCGTGGGGTACAGTTCACCTCACGCTTCTGGAGAGCCACTTGTAAACTGCTAGACGTCACCCTGGACTTCTCTTCCGCTTACCACCCACAGTCCAATGGTCAAGTGGAGCGGATCAATCAGAACCTGACCAGTTACCTCCGGCACTTCGTTAATGCCCATCATTCAGACTGGGTGGATCTCCTACCATGGGCCGAGTTCTCTTATAACAATCACGAGAGCGAATCCTCCTCCAAATCCCCGTTTTTTGTAGTCTTCGGTCAGCATCCTCGAATTCCTTTTCCTGTCTCCACCTCTGTGGACAACCCGGCTGCGGAATCTCTCGTTGGCAAATTTTCCTCCATTTGGGAGAGTACCCGATCCGCACTCCTTCAGTCGTTCGAACGGATGAAAAGACACGCTGACAAAAAACGCCTGGATCCTCCACAATTTCGTCCCGGAGATAAAGTCTGGCTCTCATCTAAATATGTCCGACTCAAGATACCTTCTTACAAGTTAGGGCCTCGGTTCATCGGCCCCCTGGAGGTCATCAGTCAGATCAACCCGGTGGCCTATAAATTGAAACTCCCGGCCAACTTACGGATCCCTAACTCCTTCCATGTATCTCTCCTCAAACCTGTGGTACTTAACTCTTTTTCCAAGTCTACAGGTACGCCTCCTGCTCCGGTTTCTGCTGAGGACGAGTTTGAGGTAGAGAACATTCTTGCCACCAAAAGGGTAAGAGGAAAGACCTTTTTTCTAGTAGACTGGAAGGGGTTTGGTCCTGAGGAGAGAACGTGGGAGCCCCGGGAGAACATCCATGCCCCTCTCATTCTTGATAAATTTCTGTCTGGCCTAAAAAAGGGGGGGCCTAAAGGGGGGGGTACTGTAGCGCCGGCGTCCCTGCCCTCTGCTAGGCAGGGACGCTGTTCCCCTCACCTCCCTGCTCCGTGCCCGGCGTCCTCCTCCCGCTCTGCTGGCAGCGCGCGCTCCTTCCCGGCCACTGTGCTTAGGGCGCGCGCGCGCGCTCTCCCTTCCTCTTAAAGGGGCCGCGCGCGCTGTCCTAAGGAGTCCCCGGCCAATGGCCGGAGGACTTTACCATATATAAGGCACCTCCTCCAAAATGGAGGTGCCCGAGCAATGTTGTTGCACTGTTCTACTCTGCTTCAGCCCTCAGGTCCCGTTGCCAGTTACCTGCCAGTTACCTGCCTGATTCCTGCCAGAGTCCTGCCAGTTTGCTGTCTGTTTCCTGCCTGTTATTCCTGCTACCTGCTTGCTAGCCTGAGGTCCGACGGTCTGCCTTACAACTCCTGTCAGTCTGTCTAAGGACCAGCTTGCCCGCTCACCTGGGAGCGCACATCAGCTACCTGCCTGCTTGCTAGCCTGAGGTCCGACGGTCTGCCTTTCTACTCCTGTCAGTCTGTCTATGGACCAGCTTGCCCGCTCACCTGGGAGCGCTCCTCCGCTACCTGCCTGCTTGCCTGCCCGGAGGCTCCGCCGTCACGTGCTGTGACCACCAGCTATTCCAGAGACTCTTGCCCGCTCACCTGGGAGCGCTTCTCCGCTACCTGCCTGCTTGCCTGCCTGGAGGCTTCGCCGTCACGTGCTGTGACCACCTGCTATTCCAGAGACTCTCGCTTGCTCACCTGGGAGCACACATCCTCCATCTGCCTTGCTAGCCTACCTGGAGGTTCAGCCATCACAGGTCGTACCTACCCTTTACCTAGAGACTGCCCCGGTCACTTGCCGTGACCTCCAGCCCGTTCACCCAGAGACTGCCCCGGTCACTTGCCGTGACCTCCAGCCCGTTCATCCAGAGACTGTCCCGGTCACTTGCCGTGACCTCCTGCCCGTACACCCAGAGACTGTCCCGGTCACCTGCTGTGACTGCCTGCCTGGTCGCCACCCGCTCCCTTACAAGGACCGCCCCCTTGTATAGTAGCTCAGAGGTTCCGCCTCCCAGACCCGTTACAGGGCCCTACCAAGTCCATTGCAATCTGTTCAAAAGGTACCTCTGTCACTGGCAGGGGTACCAATGGGCTACGGAAACTTGCGGTGGGTGTGGTCAACTGACATTCGGGGCAGGATTCGCAGTACTTTTGGACCTCCGCATAAATCCCCGGCCAAAATAACAGCTGCAAGATACGCTCTTGCGTCTTTTTAACCCCTAAGTGTCCACCCAGCAGGTGTGTGTGTGCCAACTCCAGGACCGCCCGACGTTACGACTGAGATACCACTAACTGTTCCACGACCTCGTTCCTGATTTTGTCCACCCTTTAGAGCAACTGACCGTTGACTACCATGCGTGGAAATATAGTATCTGCACCAGGCTGTTGAGCTACACCATTTACCTCTAACACCCTTTCCCGCGCCTGAGTCAGAGTGGGATCCTGTAGCTGAGCTGTCCCAAACGTGCCTTGGGACTCTTCCAGCTCGGGGATTGATGGGGTCTCTTCGACCTCTCCTGCCAGCACCTCTAGGGGAGACCTATCGGGGTCACACTCTGTCCTTAGGTTGGATACCCCTACGGCAGGTACCCCTGACTCGGGTTCGTCGGGTACAGCGCCTGTAACAAATTTTACCAGGGGAGAGTGGATTTAGTTTTTCCACAGAGTCCAGAACAGGGGCAAGTCTCTTCCCAACACAGTCCCATGGGGAAGAGTTTTTATCACCCCCACCACATGTTTTATGTCTCCACATAGCGTGGACGAAATTACCTCCGCAGTTGCGTACTCTCAGAGGTCCCCATGGATACACACAACCCCAACTGTCTGTCCACTGGGGTTGTCTCCTGCCACCAGCGACCCATGTACCAAAGTCACTAGGCTCCCCGAGTCTAGGAGGGCCACCGTGGGGTACCCATTCACCAGTACCTGGCACAGTTGAGGTTCACTGTCCGAGGGGTTGGCACTCACAGTGCAGATGGTCTGGGTGTACATTGAGACCCGGTGGTTATACCCTCAGTCCATGGGTTCCGTAGTCAGGGGGCAGTTAGCAACCTCATGTCCCGGCCCCTGGCACCACCAGCACCTAATGGTGGAGGTACTGTTAGGTCTTATGATCATTTGGGAGGGAACCGGTCTCTTGCCACTCTCACTCCGGGGTACCCCTTCAGCACGGGTACCCGACCCCTTTCCCGATACCTGGGTTGCCTGGGATTAGCGTGACAGCCGCGAGGGGGCAGAGTCTCGGATAAAGTGCTGAGTGGCCGAGTAGCGCTAGATCAGGCTGACCTGGTCGAGGGTGCCGGGGTCCCCTTGCCCCACCCAACGTTGGATAGCGGCCGGCAGAGTCCTCACTAGCCGGTCGACCACCACCCTCTCCACCATATGGGCTGGAGTCAAAGACTCACGCTGTAGCCACCTCTTTACCAGCTGTAAAAGGTCATAAGCCTGAGACCGGGTGGGTCAGCCCTCACATATGTATTGACCCTCAGTTGGGCAAGGATCTCACCTTTGAGCCTCTGGTAGTCCTGGGCGTCCTCCCGACTGAGGTCGAAGTAGGCCTTTTGGGCATTGGTGACCAGAAACGGAGCCACCACTTCTGCCCACTAGCCGACTGGTAGGTTTTCCCGCTCTGCTGTGCGCTCATAAATGGTCAGGAAGGCTTCCACGTCGTCCTCTGGTCCCATCTTCCTCAACGCTGAGCGAACCTTGTCCCGGGCCTCTCGATGTTCTGGGGCTGGTACCATCGGCGTCTCCTGCAGGGCTGTCAGCTGCTGCATGATCAGCTCATTGGTGTGCTGCTGCTGCTTGAGCTGCTCCTGCTACTGCCTCTGCGTGAGGACCAATTGTCTTAACAGCTCCTCCATTTTGTCCACGGGGTTGGGCTGAAAGGTGGCTGGCCGGATTGTGGTCATGCAGCTGCCGGTGGGGTATTCCTCAGTCACAATGCCCGCATTCTCCACCAAACTGTAAGACGGCGGTGTTCACACCATGCAGTAACTGAGGCAGTGACCCAAGCAAGTCCAACATAAACAGCTTTATTTAGCAACTCATGGGTAAACAGAAAAGTCCTCTTGTTCACAGCCGTGGTAACAAGAGTACTTAAACAACGGTTGCCGTGGGCAATGGCCATGCTGGGCCGCTCAGAGCCTGACGTTCAGCTACACACAGGCCCGTCAAGCTTTCCTGCTATGTTTCTAGCAGGTCCCAACACTGAACAACACTGCTCCTTAATGCTGGGTTTTTAAAGGACCTGTGGCAAGAGCCACTGGAAAACCCGGGTTGGAGGGAGGAGGCCGCCCCACTGCCTTCCTGTAGCCTCCTCCAATACATGAAGGCCCTGCCGGGTTTTACTGATCTGCCTTAGCTAGATAGCCTGATCAGGTCAATGCTCATCTTCATTCCTGCATTGCCGCCGCAGGTGAGTTTGTGACTGCAATGCACTCCAATGGATTTAATAGGTCTCTGTACACATTCTGGGGGATATATAGCGTCCCTTGTATATGATCCCAGTCACTGCCTCACAATACATATATATGTACTGTATATACATGATTGGCTTCCTTATATGGTCTCTCTTACCTGTACTAGGATAGAGACAGTCTCCTACCTCTCTAATCGTGACATCAGAACCAGATGAAGGGGAAGGAAAACCAGTGGGACACAGTGGGAGTGCTATGAAGAAACAGCGAGAATCTGGTGAGTATAACCTTTTTAAAGGCCAGAACAGGCCATTATTATTATTATTAAAACAAGTAGTGGACAGCCCAATTGTTTTATTTCCCTATGTGAGCTTGACATTTTTTTCAGTAGTTTAGGAAATAGTCAAATAAATAAAACTCATATTGAAACCAATGATGCGCCTCCAAGACATAACCATACTCAATATTATTAGGACAGTTTTAGACAGGTTGCAAGAAAAGATATTTACCACTAATTGTTCTGCCTCCTTATCCTGTTGGGTGATTTCTTGGCATTTGGTTCATTTGGATGTTGGCAATCTCGCTCTTCAGGCCTCCTCATTTCCTGCTTTTGGTTCTTTACCATGACTTCCTGCCATTTTCTCTTAATAGTCAATGCTGCACTTACTGAATTCCTGTGTTATCTGATTTTTAAGTTTCTAACATTCCATGATACATTAGTGATATATACAGAGTATGCAATTTTCCTGCTTCTACTGAGTGGGCAGTGAATCTCATTTTTAGAGTATTTCCCTATATAGTTATATATTGACAATACTTTATCCACCCTTTGGTTAAAGAGGAACTAACACCTGGGAAATTTCATGGTGTTAAAAGGATTCCAAAATATATCCCTTTCTCAATTATTTATAATTAGGAAAAGTAAAAAAAATTCCTCTCTTATTTAGTAATAAAAGCTTTGGACTTTTAAAGAGTGTGTTGCAGTTGGGCTCTTTACTGTCTCTTTATCCTGACAACCATTGAGACTTTCTGCTTCTAAGCTGGGAGATACCACTGTGTGCGGGAAGACTGTGTACAAGCAATGTACAATGGATTCCTGTGTATTATGGAGTAGCAGAGGGAATAGAAGGCTAGAAGAAACAGCTACAGAGGTAAAATATTACACATCTCTTCAGTGTGTCTGTTGTGGGCTTTGTGTTTTATAGTGAGATACTCAGATTAAACAATTACAAGTAGCTATGCCCCCCATAGTAGAATACTATTTACAATCAGGAATGCTACATGTGGCCCAAGGAAAAGTAGCCCACCTCCAATATCAGTGCCATGCTCTTTGGAGCGGGCCGTAGCCCATTGAGCTCTGCTTGGCGACGTGGCGTCGCCCCATATGCAGCGTTCTGACTTTATTTTATTTACTGATTGTGCACAGCGTATCGATAAAGGAAATGCAAGAGGCCTTCGCCGACAAGCACCCAGGAACAAAACAATCGGTTAAACTTTGTATTCAGAGTCTGGTTCGGAAACTGCATTACAAACAGCTCTGTTGCAAACATGGAGAAATCGAGGCCTCTATGGGTCAGGTTGGCTGAAATGGGCATTAAATTTTGCAGATTGCAAGTAGCCCCCAAAAATCAACTCAAAGACAAATCTCAGCAAGTTGATGTATCGCAAACAATGTGTCGTCTAGGGCTGAAATCTCTGAGCCTCAAACTGTATCAAATGACGTGTGTGCAGGAACTGAGAGAGCCCAACAAATGAATAAAAATATTCCACTAGCTCTGTCACCTTGTCATACTACCGCCGGAGGCAGCTTAGTTTTCCATGGGCCATGTGTACTTTGTAAGCAACTGTGCATAATATACAGGAACATCCTATTACATTGCTGACATATAATATTTTTCTGATGGCAATAAGAATGCATTGGTCAATTAATTTACCACATTTGTACTTTGCTTTTGGCGAATTTATGAAAAAAATAGCTGTCCCGATTCTCCCATTGCATTGTATATACAAGCAAGTTGACCAAAAAGCAAACAAGCAAATTGATCTGTTCACCAGATCATTAACCAGATCATTCACAGATCGTAGCAGAAGGCTCCATCTATTGTTGGGTGCTCTCAGAGAATCCCACCAAATTTGCTGCTCACTCTGGTCTAAGGGGTAACATTTCTCCTTGTGGAGAGTGACATATCGGCTCTGGCATGCCAATGTAAGGAGGCTTATTCGCCGTGCAATGCTCCTCTGGGAAATTTAATATGCAAATTGCCTCTTCAGAGAAAAAGAGGACTTGAACTCTGTAGCGCCACCTATTGTAGGATTGCTGATTCCAATAGGTGGCGCTATAGAGTTCAAGTCCTCTTTTTCTCTGAAGAGGCAATTTGCATATGAGCTCACTCTGGTAAATTGAAAGTACGAGGGTCAGTCAATAAGTAATGCCTCCTATTTTTTTTCTCCTTTTAATTGGCAAGAAATTCAAATGCAATTACTTAGGTTGAAAACCACAACATTAACGATTAATTTGTCACTTTTCAATATAATCTCCATCCATCTCCACAGTCTTGGTCCACCGTTTAACAAGGGCATGTATTCCAGCATGGTAAAAAGCATTCTTGGGTCCCACCGTGCACAAACTTTTCTGTATCCCAGTTGTCCAATAATTTTCATCACACTGCCTTTACTGAGGCTGATAATGCCACACAATTCATCTGCAGTCACCCGGCGGTCACCACGAATGATGTTATCGACTCACTGAATGTTGCTTGGAGTCACTGCGGTTACTGGCCTGCCACTCCGCATTTTGTCAGCCAACGGTGATGGCCCTTCAGCTGTGCTACAGCGACGAACCCATCGTCTAACAGTACTGACATCCACTGTTGCATCACCGTACACATTTTTCAGTCTCTCATGAATTTGAATGGGCGTTTCACCTTCTGCATGCAAGAATTCAATCACAGAACGTTGTCTAATACAAACATCAATGTCAGCCATTTTGCAAACGGATACAGTCCTGCCACCTGTTGGTGCAGGAAGTTGCAATTGCTGTGGATTGGAGAAGAAGGTTTGAGGAATTGTGCCAAATTCGAATATTTAACATAACTACCTTATTTAAGGAGAAAAAAAATAGGAGGCATTACTTATTGACTGACCCTCGTAAAATCTACATAGTTGGTAATACATCTGATTTTCTAATTTCATGTGTTTAAGAAAACACTTATAATTTCATCCGCTTTGACTTTGTCTTTTTCTCAGAAGCGATGAGTCCCTTTTAAAAGGGGTTGTCCGGGCATAGGTAATTGATGACCTTTCTACAGAATATATCATCAATAGCGTATTGGTAGGGTCTGACACCTGGCACCCACACTGATCAGCTGTTTTTTGCTCCGGCGGCTACTGCTACACAGCTTCCATTCTTTTGCATAGAGTGTTTACCTCTGACTACCACCAGAGTAAAAATAACTGAACAATAGAGGCGCTGGGTGTCAAACCCCCACCGATCTGCTATTGATGACCCATCCTGTAGATAGGTTAGTGATCCTAAACCAATCTGATATCTAATGAAATTTCAAGGCTAGAACTTAAAGGGGTTGTCCGGGCATAGGTATTTAATTACTTATGTACTAGTTGTATTTCCTGCCTGATTGATTACTAGGGCGATGGGTGATGCTAACCTTACTGTGGATGTACAATGTTCTGACAGGCACAGATGCTGTGTGCACTCTGTATAGCACTGTTTTATTATAGTGTTGCTTAAAGTCAGAATGCACCCTTTCCTAATGTATGTGTCCTTCTATCAGACCGACATTGGACTACTACAGTCATCTTCATTTCTTTTTTTTGCAGAATGATGTGGACCTACACACGTGGTCACAATTGTTGTACCCCTCATTTAATGAAAAAAAAAAACACAATGGTCACAGAAATAACTTGAATCTGACAAAAGTAATAATAAATTAAAAATCTTTGAAAATGAACAAGTGAATGTCAGACATTGCTTTTCATCCCTGCTTACCCAGAATTTAAAAAAAAATAAACTCATGAAATAGGCCTGCACAGAAATGATGGTACTCTTAACTTAATATTTTGTTGAACAACCTTCTGAGGCAATCACTGCAATCAAATGATTCCTGTAACTGTCAATGAGACTTCTGCACC
Source organism: Phyllobates terribilis (assembly GCF_046119375.1). Lineage (NCBI taxonomy): Eukaryota > Metazoa > Chordata > Amphibia > Anura > Dendrobatidae > Phyllobates > Phyllobates terribilis. The sequence continues at coordinate 529,080,660 of NW_027362762.1, read as the reverse complement.
TCTCGACAGGTATTTTGGCCCACTCCTCATGAGCAAACTGCTCCAGTTGTCTCCTGTTTGAAGGTTGCCTTTTCCAGACAGCATGTTCCAGCTCTTTCCAAAGATGCTCAATAGGATTTAGGTCAGGGCTCATAGAAGGCCACTTCAGAATAGTCCAATGTTTCTCTCTTAGCTTTTCTTGGGTGTTTTTAGCTGTGCGTTTTGGGTCAATATCCTGTTGCAAGACCCATGATCTGCAACTGAGACCTAGCTTTCTGACACTGGGCAGCACATTTCTCTCTAGAATCCCTTGATAGTCTGGAGATTTTATTGTACCCTGCACAGATTCAAGACACCCTGTGCCAGATGCAGCAAAGCAGCCCCAGAACATAACAGAGCCTCCTCCATGTTTCACAGTAGGGACAGTGTTCTTTTCTTGATATGCTTCTGTAGAGCCCCGAGGGCTCGGTTGCTACAGGGGTATTGCATCTCAACCAAAGGTGTGATATTCCACTCCTAGGTAAGGATGGAGTGTGGACCAGGGCTCAGTTAGCTGCATGCACACACACACACTCACCCCATTCCCGGGGGACAGCTCGACGGTGCTCCCAGATGCAGTCACAACTGACCATGTCTCTGGCTGGAGTGGGGAGGGGGGAAGAGAACCCAGTGGTGTAGAAGCAGAAAGGGGACGGTTTCTGGAGCACAGGAAGGAGCTCATTGGGTGCAGGTCACCTGAGCTCAGACACAGAGAAGCAGATAAAAGGTGGGAGCCATTTTAAGAGTGGAGTTCAGTCAAGTCAGTCAGAGCAGGAGGGAGAGAGAGCTGACAGGGAGCCGCGGCTCAGCCTGAGCTCAGCTCCACGAGGCAGGCCTAGAGAGAAGGCCGGGACCAGAGAGCAGAAGGAGAAGGAAGGAAGGAGAAGAGACAGAGGAGTGGAAGAGCTCCAGAAACAGGAAGGCAGAAGGGACCCTAAGAGAGCAGAATGGACAGCAACCGTTGCATACCCCATTATACCGGGTGGAAGGGTCAGGCTGTGGAAAGGTAGCAGATCCCTAAATTGGTGGAGGCGAATCTACCCTCAGCCAAAAACCGGAGGTCATGATCATTTATTGGTGCGACCCCCCGCCAAACCTGCTAGGAAGGTGCCATATAGGATAGTGGGAAGCGGAGGCCAATGCTTACCCGACACGGTCCGCGGTAGCCGGACAGAAATTTGGTCACTGGTGGGGCACGAGAGGCCAGAGAAAGGACAGAAGGGGGTCCTGTGCCATACTCCTGAATTGGCTGGGGGTTGACCGAGCCCCTCACCTGGTGGACGCAGCACGGCTTGGGCAGTCATTGCTGACAGAAGTGACTTGGATAACAACTGTGAGTAAAAACCCTGGACTGCATCATTGGACTCTGTGTGATTTCTGCTGCACCAGCACCATCACCCCCAGCATCCCCTTACACTGCCCTGAGGCTACACTCTTCCCGTGGGGAGTTATCCTACCCCTGTGCTGCACACCAACACCAGCCTCAGCGGTCTGCCTCGCAGCGGCGGTTATCTCTGACCGCAATCCACGGGTGGCGTAGTCGGACATTTATAGCATCGATCGATAGACTGCCACAACTTGGTCTGACCACCCTGAGCCACGGGATCGGGTTGCCACTACTACCCCCAGCATCGTACAGAGGCCCGGTTCCGGGTACCCCACGGCCCAGGGGGCGAGTCACTTCATTTTTCCATCTGTGAACATAGAGCTGATGTGTCTTTCCTAAAACTTCCATTTTTGTCTCATATGTCCATAGGACATTCTCCCAGAAGCTTTGTGGCTTGTCAACATGTAGTTTGGCAAATTCCAGTCTTTCTTTTTTATGATTTTTTTTCAACAATGGTGTTCTCCTTGGTCGGCTCCCATGAAGTCCACTTTGGATCAAGCAACGACAGATGGTGCGATCTGACACTGATGTTCCTTGAGCTTGAAGTTCACCTTTAATCTCTTTTGAAGTTTTCCTGGGCTTTTTTGCTGCCATTCGTATTATCCATCTCTTTGATTTGTCATCAATTTTCCTCCTGCGGCCACGACCAGCGAGGTTGGCTACAGTCCCATGGATCTTAAATTTCTGAATAATAAGTGCAACTGTAGTCACAGGAACATCAAGCTGCTTGAAGATGGTCTTATAACCTTTACCTTTAACATGCTTGTCTATAAATTTATTTCTAATCTCCTGAGAAAACTCTTTCCTTTGCTTCCTCTGGTCCATGTTGAGTGTGGTACACACCATGTCACCAAACAGCACAGTGAGTATCTGTAGCCCTATATACAGGCCCACTGACTGATTACAAGATTGTAGACACCTATGATGCTAATTAGTGGACACAACATAATTTAACATGTCCCTTTTGTCACATTATTTTCAGGGGTACCATCATTTCTGTCCAGGCCTATTTCATGAGTTTAATTTTTTTTTAAATTCTGTGGAAGCAGGGTTGAAAAGCAATGTCTGACTTTCATTTGTTCATTTTCATAGATTTTTAATTTATTATTACTTTTGTCAGATTCAAGTTATTTCTGTGACCATTGTGGGTTTTTCTTTCATTAAACGAGGGGTACCAACAATTTTGACCATGTGTGTATAGCTCTCCTGGAGTGGTGCTGCCATGTTTTTTTACATTCTGGTATAGGAACACTAGAAGGTTACTGTATGGTCACATTATTTTTATATTGGTCTTTAAACAGTCATAACATACAATATACAACTATAACACATTCATGACACATCTACTACAAATTCCATAATTGTTTATAGTGATAGTTCCTTTCCTTTTATCAGTCCTATCAGATTATGATCTCTATCTTCCCAAAATATTTAGACATAGAAAAAAATATAATAATAGCACTATTAATAATATTCAATAGCAGATAATCATATACTGAGTTCTGAAAAATAGGAAGCCTTAGGAAAGAGCATTTTATATAAAAAAAAAGTTGGTTGATGACATCAGCCCGGCTCCCCCCACTCCATCCAAAAATATATATATATGTTTATTGCAGGAAGAAATGTACAGCTGCATATTTTAAAATTGCCTTCCTCTGCATGACAAAAGAGACGAGTGAACAACACAGTATCCCAGTCGCACCCCAGAGAAGTAAAATAATGAAATGTAGTGGCTCCAGCTAGACTGTTGTATGTAACAGCAGGGACCCAAACTTGAATTACACTGCTGTGCCTTGTCTACTAAATACTAGATGCAGCTACCGTAGTCTGGAGAAGCATTTCTCTTAAAGTAACTGGCACCTGTGTTGTTGACAGATGTATGAGATACAGTGGTGGCCAAAAGTATTGGCACCCCTGCAATTCTATAAGATAATACTCAGTTTCTTCCTGAAAATGATTGCAATCACAAATTCTTTGGTATTATTATCTTCATTTAATTTGTCTTCAATGAAAAAACACAAAAAGAATTGTCCTAAAGCCAAATTGGATATAATTCCACACCAAACCTAAAAAAGGGGGTGGACAAAAGTATTGGCACTGTTTGAAAAATCATGTGATGATTTTCTAATTCGTGTAATTAACAGCACCTGTAACTTACCTGTGGCACCTAACAGGTGTTGGCAATAACTAAATCACACTTGCAGCCAGTTAACATGGATTAAAGTTGACTCAACCTCTGTCCTGTGTCCTTGTGTGTACAACATTGAGCATGGAGAAAAGATAGAAGAGAACTGTCTGAGGACTTGAGAAACCAAATTGTGAGGAAGCATGAGCAATCTCAAGGCTACAAGTCTATCTCCAAAGACCTGAATGTTCCTGTGTCTTCTGTGCGCAGTGTCATCAAGAAGTTTAAAGCCCATGGCACTGTGGCTAACCTCCCTAGATGTGGATGGAAAATAAAAATTGACGAGAGATTTCAACGCAAGATTGTGCGGATGGTGGATAAAGAACCTCGACTAACATCCAAACAAGTTCAAGCTGCCCTGCAGTCCGAGGGTACAACAGTGTCAACCCGTACTATCCGTCGGCGTCTGAATGAAAAGGCACTGTATGGTAGGATACCCAGGAAGACCCCACTTCTTACCCCGAGACATAAAAAAGCCAGGCTGGAGTTTGCCAAAACTTACCTGAGAAAGCCTAAAACGTTTTGGAAGAATGTTCTCTGGTCAGATGAGACAAAAGTAGAGCTTTTTGGGAAAAAGCATCAACATAGAGTGTACAGGAAAAAAAAAGAGGCATTCAAAGAAAAGAACACGGTCCCTACAGTCAAACATGGCGGAGGTTCCCTGATGTTTTGGGGTTGCTTTGCTGCCTCTGGCACTGGACTGCTTGACCGTGTGCATGGCATTATGAAGTCTGAAGACTACCAACAAATTTTGCAGCATAATGTAGGGCCCCGTGTGAGAAAGCTGGGTCTCCCTCATAGGTCATGGGTCTTCCAGCAGGACAATGACCCAAAACACACTTCCAAAAGCACTATAAAATGGTTTGAGAGAAAGCACTGGAGACTTCTAAGGTGGCCAGCAATGAGTCCAGACCTGAATCCCATAGAACACCTGTGAAGAGATCTCAAAATGGCAGTTTGGAGAAGGCACCCTTCAAATATCAGGGACCTGGAGCAGTTTGCCAAAGAAGAATGGTCTACAATTCCAGCAGAGCATTGTAAGAAACTCATTGATGGTTAACTGTTCGCAGTTATTTTGGCTAAAGGTTGTGCAACCAAGTATTAGGCTGAGGGTGCCAATACTTTTGTCTGGCCCATTTTTGGAGTTTTGTGTGAAATGATCAATGATTTGATTTTTGCTTCATTCTCTTTTGTGTTTTTTCCTTGCAAGCAAATTAAATGAAGATAATAATACCAAAGAATTTGTGATTGCAATCATTTTCAGGAAGAAAATGAGTATTATCTGACAGAATTGCAGGGGTGCCAATACTTTTGGCCACCACTGTACATGTTCATTGGGTTCCTATGGAATTGGATCCATTTTGTATATTTGCATGTCTGTGATGAAGAATTTGACAGTGAGCATCACAGATGACAGGGACTGATAGAACACAACACAGTATCAATAACAAGTATGGCCACTTTTACATAGTTTTTTGATCTACTTGTACACACTTTAAGAGTTAATATATAATATAAGAGATCTGTTCTTTCGCACTAATAGAGTGTTAGACCACATAATATCCAAAGCAGTGCATAAAAGTTTGCCTGTCAAACATTTGCTGAAACACACTCTTTCCTCTTATGTTTACACTGTGTTCCAAATTATTATGCAAATAATATTTTCTCAGATTTTCCCAAATTACCTATATGAATTGCAGTCATTGTAATTTTCCAGTCAAATAACTATTAGAGTACAATTGAAAGGTTTTTGTACAAACTGCCTATGATAACAGTATATTTTTTAAAAAATAAAAAACTCAAGCTGCACTCAAAATGCATGTTCCAAATTATTATGCACAGCAGAGTTTTCAACCTTTTCATTTTAATAAAGAACAAAAAAATGGTCATTTTTGAAATTATAAGCATTAGCAGGTTATTACAAACTGAAATCAAACAGTTTTAAACTCAAAACTTTATTCTAGGTGATGTTACATTTGCACATAGGACCGCTTGTTCGAAAGGAGCTTCTGAACTCTCTCGTCCATTGAATTTGTCAGGTTTTGGATGGTTTCTGCTTTAATTGTTTTGCATGAGGACAGAATACCCTCCCAGAGCTGTTGCTTAGATGTGAACTGCCTCCCGCCATCATAGACACTCCTTTTGATGATGCTCCAGAGGTTCTCAATGGGGTTGAGGTCAGGGGAGCATGGGTGCCACACTGTAACGGGTCTGGGAGGCGGAACCTCTGAGCAACTATACAAGGGGGCGGTCCTTGTAAGGAAGCGGGTGGCTCCCAGGGAAGACGGGCAGGTAGTCATGGCAAGTGACAGGGACAGTCTCTGGGTAGAAGGGCAGGTAGTCACGGCAAGTGACAGGGACAGTCTCTGGGTAGAAGGGCAGGTAGTCACGGCAAGTGACAGGGACAGTCTCTGGGTAGAAGGGCAGGTAGTCACGGCAAGTGACAGGGACAGTCTCTGGGTAGACTAGCAGACAGGTAGCAGGTGGACGCTCCCAGGTATAGCGGGCAAGAGTCTCTGGACGGGCAGGTGGTCACGGCAAGTGACGGCAGAGCCTCCAGGTAGGCTAGCAGGCAGGTAGCAGGTGAGCGCTCCCAGGTGAGCGGGCAAGAGTCTCTGGACAGGCAGGTGGTCACGGCAAGTGACAGCCGAGCCTCCAGGTAGGCTAGCAGGCAGGTAGCAGGTGAGCGCTCCCAGGTGAGCGGGCAAGAGTCTCTGGACAGGCAGGTGGTCACGGCAAGTGATGGCAGAGCCTCCAGGTAGGCTAGCAGGCAGGTAGCAGGTGAGCGCTCCCAGGTGAGCGGGCAGGCTGGTCCATAGACAGACTGATAGGTGTTGGAAGGCAGACCGTCGGACCGCAGGCTTGCAAGCAGGTAAGCGGATATCAGGCAGGTATCAAGCAGGAATCTGGCAGGTGACTGGCAGGTAACAGGCAGGAATCTGGCAGGTGACTGGCAGGTAACAAGCAGGAATCTGGCAGGTGACTGGCAGGTAACTGGTAACGGGACCTGAGGGCTGAAGCAGAGTGAAGGCTCGCGCCCTAAGCACAGTGGCCGGGAAGGAGCGCACGCTGCCAGCAGAGCGGGAGGAAGACGCCGGGCATAGAGCGGAGAGGTGAGGGGAACAGCCGACGCTACAGTACCCCCCCCTTTAGGCCCCCCCTTTTTTAGGCCAGACAGAAATTTACCAAGGATGAGAGGGGCATGGATGTTCTCCCGGGGCTCCCACGTTCTCTCCTCAGGACCAAACCCCTTCCAATCTACTAGAAAAAAGGTCTTTCCTCTTACCCTTTTGGTGGCCAGAATGTTCTCTACCTCAAACTCGTTTTCAGTGGAAACCGGAGCAGGAGGCGTACCTGTAGACTTGGAAAAAGAGTTAAGTACCACGGGTTTGAGGAGAGATACATGGAAGGAATTAGGGATCCGCAAGTTGGCCGGGAGTTTCAATTTATAGGCCACCGGGTTGATCTGTTTGATAACCTCCAGTGGGCCGATGAACCGAGGCCCTAACTTGTAGGAAGGAACCTTGAGCCGGACATACTTGGACGAGAGCCAGACTTTATCTCCAGGACGGAATTGTGGAGGATCCAGGCGTTTTTTGTCAGTGTGTTTTTTCATCTGCTCGGACGACTGAAGGAGTGCAGATCGGGTACTCTCCCAAATGGAGGAAAATTTGCTAACGAGAGATTCCGCAGCCGGATTGTCCACCGAGGTGGAGACGGGAAATGGGATCCGAGGATGCTGACCGAAGACTACAAAAAACGGGGATTTGGAGGAAGATTCGCTCTCATGATTATTGTGAGAGAATTCGGCCCATGGCAGGAGATCCACCCAGTCTGAATGGTGGGCATTAACGAAGTGCCGGAGGTAACTGGTCAGGATCTGATTGATCCGCTCCACTTGACCATTGGACTGTGGGTGGTATGCGGAGGAGAAGTCCAGGGTGACGTCTAGCAGCTTACATGTGGCTCTCCAGAAGCGTGAGGTGAACTGAACCCCACGATCCGACACGATGTGGAGGGGCAGGCCATGAAGACGGAAGATGTGGCGGATAAAGTCTTTAGCCAGCACGGGTGCAGACAGGAGGCCTGGCAGGGGAATGAAATGAGCCATTTTGGAAAAGCGGTCAGCGACCACCCAAAAGACCGTACAACCGACGGAGACAGGGAGATCTGTTATGAAGTCCATAGCTATATGCTGCCAGGGGGCAGCAGGTACTGGAAGAGGAAGGAGGCGACCGGCTGGCAGGTGTCTCGGAACCTTGTTGCGGGCGCAGGACACACAGGCAGAAACAAAGTCTATTACGTCCTTGTGCAGGGTAGGCCACCAGTAGTGCCGGATGATAAGCTAGAGGGTCTTTTTCTGACTGGCGTGGCCAGCTAGCTTAGACGAGTGACCCCAGTGTAGGATCCTCTCCCGATCAGGTGCCATTACGAACGTCTTACCGGGAGGGAGACGATTTAGACTCACGGGGGCCACCTGCATTACTCTGGCGGGATTGATGATGTGTTTAGGTTCCTCCTCAAGATCAGACACCAGGAAGGATCGGGACAAGGCGTCAGCTTTGATGTTTTTGTCAGCCGGGTGAAAATGAAGAACAAAATCAAAGCGAGCAAAAAACAAGGACCACCGGGCTTGGCGCGGGTTAAGTCTCTGGGCACTCTGGAGGTAAGCCAAGTTCTTGTGGTCCGTGTAAATTATTACCGGGTGAAGAGCCCCCTCAAGCAGGTAACGCCACTCCTCCAATGCCAGCTTAATGGCCAATAACTCTCGGTCTCCTATAGAATAGTTGCGCTCAGAAGAGGAGAAGAGTTTGGAGAAGAAGCCGCAAGTTACCATTCTCCCGGAAGACGATTTTTGGGTAAGTACCGCTCCGACTCCAGAGGAGGAGGCGTCAACTTCCAGGAAGAATTGCTTGTTGCCGTCCGGGCGATGCAGCACCGGGGCGGAAGAGAAAGCCTGTTTTAAGGAAAGAAAGGCTTCCTCTGCTTCGGGCGGCAATTCTCTGGGATTAGTGCCCTTACAGGTGAGCGCAGAGATTAGGGCAGTCCGGGAAGAGAAGTGCGGTATGAAGAGGCGGTAGTAGTTGGCGAAGCCCAGGAACCGCTGAATAGCCTTCAAGCCCTCTGGTCGAGGTCACTTCTCGATGGCAGACAGTTTCTCAGGATCCATTCGTAGGCCGGTCTGAGAAATTATGTAGCCCAAAAACAGAAGCGAGGTCTGCTCAAAGAGGCACTTCTCATATTTAGCGTAGAGGTGGTTCTGCCTGAGCCTGAGCAGAACCTGACGAACATCCCTCCGGTGAGTCTGGAGATCCGGAGAGAAGACCAAGATGTCGTCCAGGTACACCACTACGCAGGAGTAGAGAAGGTCCCGGAAGATGTCATTGACCAACTCTTGAAAGACGGCGGGAGCGTTACAGAGACCAAAGGGCATTACCAGATATTCATAGTGGCCGTCCCGGGTGTTGAATGCCGTCTTCCATTCATCCCCCTGACGGATACGGACCAGGTTATAGGCCCCACGGAGGTCCAGCTTGGTGAAGATTCTAGCCCCCCTCAGACGGTCAAATAATTCTGGAATGAGCGGAAGGGGGTATTTATTCTTCACCGTGATCTGGTTAAGGCCTCTATAGTCTATTCAGGGACGGAGAGAGCCGTCCTTCTTTTTAACGAAGAAGAAGCCTGCTCCCGCCGGGGAGGTAGATTTCCGGATAAATCCCCGGGCCAGATTCTCAATATATTCAGACATAGACCGGGTCTCAGCAGCGGACAACGGGTAAATACGCCCACGGGGAGGAGTAGTGCCGGGTAACAGGTCGATTGGGCAGTCGTATGGTCTATGAGGGGGTAATGTCTCTGCCTCCTTTTTATTAAAGACGTCCGCATAAGACCAATAAGGAATCGGAAGTCCAGGTAGATTAGCTGGGGTAGGAGAAGGACGGACAGGATGGACGGGAACTAAACAAGTCTTATGACAGTCCTGTCCCCAGCGAAGGACTTCTCCGGTCTGCCAATCAAGCACGGGTGCATGTCTCTGAAGCCAAGGTAGGCCTAGCAAGAGGGTGTGAGAGAGTCCAGGCAGAACATGAAAGAAGATGCTCTCAGAGTGCAGCATTGCCACCTGCAGAGTAATGGATTCGGTGATGAGTTGGATGGGATGTGGTAAGAGGCCCCCATCCACGGCGGCGACAGATAAGGGTACAGCCAGAGGTTTGGTGGGAATGCGGTATTTTTCTACCAGGGACTGAGAAATGAGATTCCCGGCAGCTCCAGAGTCAAGTTGGGCTAGTTCAAAATAGCGGTTCTCCCCGCAGATGATAGAGACCGACAGCAGCAGAGATGGAGAGGGTTTATTCTTGTCTAGGACGACCTCTCTGAGCGATCCTAGACACAGGCGTTTCCCGACCTCTCCGGGCAGGTACGGATCCGGTGCTCCTTACTGCCACAGTAGAAGCAGCTCCCCTCAGCTCGGCGTAACTCTAGACGGGTTTTGACCATCTTGGTCTGGTCGACCTGCATAGGTTCGGGTGAGTGCGCCTGGGGAGTAGCGGGAGAAGAGACGGGTTTCTGAAAGGTAGGAGCTAGACGTGGAAACCTCCTCTCACGGGTGACCTCTTTGGCGTGCTCCTGGAACCGGATGTCAATCCGGGTGGCAAGAGTTATTAAGTCGTCGAGAGTGGTAGGAATGTCCCGACCGGCGAGTTCATCTTTAATACGGCTGGACAGACCCTCCCAAAAGACAGACACCAGGGCGTCGTTATCCCAGGCCAGCTCAGAAGCAAGGGTACAGAACCGTATGGCATATTGGCCCACGGTGAGATTTCCTTGATGGAGGCGTAGCAGAGATGATGCGGATGAGGTCTTCAGTCCGGGTTCGTCAAAGACTTTCCGGAAAGCCGTGAGAAAGGCTGGCAGGTCGGACACCAAGGGGTCTCCTCTCTCCCATAGAGGATTTAGCCAAGCCAGTGCCTCCCCCGTGAGATGGGACATAATGAAGGCTACTTTGGCCCGGTCAGAGATAAACTGGTGGGACAGGAGTTCAAAGTGCAGGGTGCACTGGTTTATGAAGCCCCGAGCTTGAGCGGGATCGCCTCCGAAGCGAGGAGGTGCAGAAAGTCGGGGTCCGGGGCAGGATACCATGGTATTGGTGAGCAGCGGCGCTGCCGGGTTGCGAGTCACGACTCTAGCGGTGGTTGCTGGTGGAGCAGTCAGAGTGTCCAGGCGAGAGTTAACTCCACGCAGGTGACTCAGGATGGACTCCTGTTGGGACTTCTGACGGGAAAGTTCATGACATAGGTCCGAGAGCGAGGGAGCTTGGGTGCCACCGGGTTCCATGGCCCGAGCAAACTGTAACGGGTCTGGGAGGCGGAACCTCTGAGCAACTATACAAGGGGGCGGTCCTCGTAAGGAAGCGGGTGGCTCCCAGGGAAGACGGGCAGGTAGTCACGGCAAGTGACAGGGACAGTCTCTGGGTAGAAGGGCAGGTAGTCACGGCAAGTGACAGGGACAGTCTCTGGGTAGAAGGGCAGGTAGTCACGGCAAGTGACAGGGACAGTCTCTGGGTAGAAGGGCAGGTAGTCACGGCAAGTGACAGGGACAGTCACTGGGTAGACTAGCAGACAGGTAGCAGGTAGACGCTCCCAGGTGAGCGGGCAAGAGTCTCTGGACGGGCAGGTGGTCACGGCAAGTGACGGCAGAGCCTCCAGGTAGGCTAGCAGGCAGGTAGCAGGTGAGCGCTCCCAGGTGAGCGGGCAAGAGTCTCTGGACAGGCAGGTGGTCACGGCAAGTAACAGCAGAGCCTCCAGGTAGGCTAGCAGGCAGGTAGCAGGTGAGTGCTCCCAGGTGAGCAGGCAAGAGTCTCTGGACAGGCAGGTGGTCACGGCAAGTGACGGCAGAGCCTCCAGGTAGGCTAGCAGGCAGGTAGCAGGTGAGCGCTCCCAGGTGAGCGGGCAAGAGTCTCTGGACAGGCAGGTGGTCACGGCAAGTTACAGTGTGGCACCCATGCTCCCCTGACCTCAACCCCATTGAGAACCTCTGGAACATCATCAAAAGGAGTGTCTATGATGGCGGGAGGCAGTTCACATCTAAGCAACAGCTCTGGGAGGGTATTCTGTCCTCATGCAAAACAATTAAAGCAGAAACCATCCAAAACCTGACAAATTCAATGGACAAGAGAGTTCAGATGCTCCTTTCGAACAAGGGGTCCTATGTGCAAATGTAACATCACCTAGAATAAAGTTTTGAGTTGAAAACTGTTTGATTTCAGTTTGTAATAACCTGCTAATGCTTATAATTTCAAAAATGACCATTTTTTTGTTCTTTATTAAAATGAAAAGGTTGAAAACTCTGCTGTGCATAATAATTTGGAGCATGCATTTTGAGTGCAGTTTGAGTTTTTTATTTTTTTAAAAATATACTGTTATCATAGACAGTTTGTACAAAAATCTTTTAATTGTACTCTAATAGTTATTTGACTGGAAAATTACAATGACTGCAATTCATATAGGTAATTTGGGAAAATCTGAGAAAATATTATTTGCATAATAATTTGGAACACAGTGTAGACTGTTTAAATTGTGACCTAAATGTATTCTTCTTACCTAGCCTTTAAACTTGATTTGAAAGGGGGATTAAAAGGTAAATTATAAGGTAAAGATTAGAGATGAGCGTTGTTCTACTCGAACTGTTCGCCAATCTCAAATTCGAGCTGTTTTGGGCGGTGTTCGAGCCGTTCGGCGAACACGAACAATTTGAGAAAAATTCGGCTGTTCGAGGTTATGTTCGATAACTGTTCGTGCACCAAAATCATAACTGGATTTTTTCTCAGTAATGATGAAAATTAATGTTAATACGCAGTTTGAGTGTACAGCGGGGTGGGGGGAGGGGCAGGGGATGGATCTCTGCAGGAACAATGAAGATCTCCATTTTTTTTTCTCTTTCCCGCATTTGCAGTGGGGAAGTGCAATCTGTCAGCCTATCAGCAGCGCACACACGGAGCGAAGTGCTTTTTTTCACACAAGCAAGAGCATGTGTCATTGGCAGTGTATGTCACATGTCCTTGCCCTATAAGACCAAGCCATTTTCCCCGTCGCCACCATTTTCTCACTGCTGCAGCTGCGTGTTAGACGGCACCGCTGTTGCTGTGTGCACTATACCTTGTTAATTTCAAGCCAATTTTCGCACAAATCTACAGATAGCTTGGGAGTAGGGAATAGTTGTGATTGCAGTCCTTTTAAGGACTAGGTTACAGCATTTCCTACGACTTTTATCAGGCAGGTCTGTGCTCTTAAATAGCTAGATTGTGGGAGTAAAGACTAATTGTAATTGGAGTCCTTTTCAGGACTAGGTTACATCAGTTCCTATCAGTTTTTGCCAGGCAGGTCTGTGCCAGTGCTGTGCAAGTTTTTTTCACAGCATTTGGCTGAATCTAGCAAAGCTAATCCTTTTTGGCCTATTGCAGAGTGTGTTAGTCAGTGGAGTAGCCTATCTGTGTTGCAAGATATACCACCTGTGTATAGAATACCAATTTTTTTACTGCACCTAGTGAACTAAAATCTTTTGGGCATAGCATCATTCTATTAGTCCATCTATACTGACCTCCATCAGGTTGCAAATTGAATATAATTTTTTTCTGCATCTAGCTCTGAAAAAATATTGGGCTTCTAGCTGTGTGTGAGACTTGTTCTATTAATCCATCTATACAGACCTCCATCAGGTTGCAAACTGAATATATTTTTTTCTGCATCTACCGCTGAAAAAATATTGGGCTTCTAGCTGTGTGTGGGACTTGTTCTATTAATCCATCTATACAGACCTCCATCAGGTTGCAAACTGAATATATTTTTTTCTGCATCTACCTCTGAAAAAATATTGGGCTTCTAGCTGTGTGTGGGACTTGTTGTATTAGTCCATCTATACTGACCTCCATCAGGTTGCAAACTGAATATATTTTTTTCTGCATCTACCTCTGAAAAAATATTGGGCTTCTAGCTGTGTGTGGGACTTGTTGTATTAGTCCATCTATACTGACCTCCATCAGGTTGCAAACTGAATATATTTTTTTCTGCATCTACCTCTGAAAAAATATTGGGCTTCTAGCTGTGTGTGGGACTTATTCTATTAATCCATCTATACAGACCTCCATCAGGTTGAAAACTGAATATATTTTTTTCTGCATCTAGCTCTGAAAAAATATTGGGCTTCTAGCTGTGTGTGGGACTTGTTCTATTAATCCATCTATACAGACCTCCATCAGGTTGCAAACTGAATATATTTTTTTCTGCATCTACCTCTGAAAAAATATTGGGCTTCTAGCTGTGTGTGGGACTTGTTCTATTAATCCATCTATACAGACCTCCATCAGGTTGCAAACTGAATATATTTTTTTCTGCATCTAGCTCTGAAAAAATATTGGGCTTCTAGCTGTGTGTGGGACTTGTTCTATTAATCCATCTATACAGACCTCCATCAGGTTGCAAACTGAATATATTTTTTTTCTGCATCTACCTCTGAAAAAATATTGGGCTTCTAGCTGTGTGTGGGACTTGTTGTATTAATCCATCTATACAGACCTCCATCAGGTTGCAAACTGAATATATTTTTTTCTGCATCTAGCTCTGAAAAAATATTGGGCTTCTAGCTGTGTGTGGGACTTGTTCTATTAATCCATCTATTCAGACCTCCATCAGGTTGCAAACTGAATATATTTTTTTTCTGCATCTACCTCTGAAAAAATATTGGGCTTCTAGCTGTGTGTGGGACTTGTTGTATTAGTCCATCTATACTGACCTCCATCAGGTTGCAAACTGAATATATTTTTTTCTGCATCTACCTCTGAAAAAATATTGGGCTTCTAGCTGTGTGTGGGACTTGTTCTATTAATCCATCTATACAGACCTCCATCAGGTTGCAAACTGAATATATTTTTTCTGCATCTACCTCTGAAAAAATATTGGGCTTCTAGCTGTGTGTGGGACTTGTTCTATTAATCCATCTATACAGACCTCCATCAGGATGCAAACTGAATATATTTTTTTCTGCATCTACCTCTGAAAAAATATTGGGCTTCTAGCTGTGTGTGGGACTTGTTCTATTAATCCATCTATACAGACCTCCATCAGGTTGCAAACTGAATATATTTTTTTCTGCATCTAGCTCTGAAAAAATATTGGGCTTCTAGCTGTGTGTGGGACTTGTTCTGTTAATCCATCTATACAGACCTCCATCAGGTTGCAAACTGAATATGTTTTTTTTCTGCATCTACCTATGAAAAAATATTGGGCTTCTAGCTGTGTGTGGGACTTGTTGTATAAGTCCATCTATACTGACCTCCATCAGGTTGCAAACTGAATATATTTTTTTCTGCATCTCCCTCTGAAAAAATATTGGGCTTCTAGCTGTGTGTGGGACTTGTTCTATTAATCCATCTATACAGACCTCCATCAGGTTGCAAACTGAATATATTTTTTTCTGCATCTACCTCTGAAAAAATATTGGGCTTCTAGCTGTGTGTGGGACTTGTTCTATTAATCCATCTATACAGACCTCCATCAGGTTGCAAACTGAATATATTTTTTTCTGCATCTACCTCTGAAAAAATATTGGGCTTCTAGCTGTGTGTGGGACTTTTTCTATTAATCCATCTATACAGACCTCCATCAGGTTGCAAACTGAATATATTTTTTTCTGCATCTACCTCTGAAAAAATATTGGGCTTCTAGCTGTGTGTGGGACTTGTTCTATTAATCCATCTATACAGACCTCCATCAGGTTGCAAACTGAATATATTTTTTTCTGCATCTACCTCTGAAAAAATATTGGGCTTCTAGCTGTGTGTGGGACTTGTTGTATTAGTCCATCTATACTGACCTCCATCAGGTTGCAAACTGAATATATTTTTTTCTGCATCTACCTCTGAAAAAATATTGGGCTTCTAGCTGTGTGTGGGACTTGTTGTATTAGTCCATCTATACTGACCTCCATCAGGTTGCAAACTGAATATTTTTTTTTCTGCATCTACCTCTGAAAAAATATTGGGCTTCTAGCTGTGTGTGGGACTTGTTCTATTAATCCATCTATACAGACCTCCATCAGGTTGCAAACTGAATATATTTTTTTCTGCATCTAGCTCTGAAAAAATATTGGGCTTCTAGCTGTGTGTGGGACTTGTTCTATTAATCCATCTATACAGACCTCCATCAGGTTGCAAACTGAATATATTTTTTTCTGCATCTACCTCTGAAAAAATATTGGGCTTCTAGCTGTGTGTGGGACTTGTTCTATTAATCCATCTATACAGACCTCCATCAGGTTGCAAACTGAATATATTTTTTTCTGCATCTAGCTCTGAAAAAATATTGGGCTTCTAGCTGTGTGTGGGACTTGTTCTATTAATCCATCTATACAGACCTCCATCAGGTTGCAAACTGAATATATTTTTTTTCTGCATCTACCTCTGAAAAAATATTGGGCTTCTAGCTGTGTGTGGGACTTGTTGTATTAATCCATCTATACAGACCTCCATCAGGTTGCAAACTGAATATATTTTTTTCTGCATCTAGCTCTGAAAAAATATTGGGCTTCTAGCTGTGTGTGGGACTTGTTCTGTTAATCCATCTATACAGACCTCCATCAGGTTGCAAACTGAATATATTTTTTTTCTGCATCTACCTCTGAAAAAATATTGGGCTTCTAGCTGTGTGTGGGACTTGTTGTATTAGTCCATCTATACTGACCTCCATCAGGTTGCAAACTGAATATATTTTTTTCTGCATCTACCTCTGAAAAAATATTGGGCTTCTAGCTGTGTGTGGGACTTGTTCTATTAATCCATCTATACAGACCTCCATCAGGTTGCAAACTGAATATATTTTTTTCTGCATCTACCTCTGAAAAAATATTGGGCTTCTAGCTGTGTGTGGGACTTGTTCTATTAATCCATCTATACAGACCTCCATCAGGTTGCAAACTGAATATATTTTTTTCTGCATCTACCTCTGAAAAAATATTGGGCTTCTAGCTGTGTGTGGGACTTGTTCTATTAATCCATCTATACAGACCTCCATCAGGTTGCAAACTGAATATATTTTTTTCTGCATCTAGCTCTGAAAAAATATTGGGCTTCTAGCTGTGTGTGGGACTTGTTCTATTAATCCATCTATACAGACCTCCATCAGGTTGCAAACTGAATATATTTTTTTTCTGCATCTACCTCTGAAAAAATATTGGGCTTCTAGCTGTGTGTGGGACTTGTTCTGTTAATCCATCTATACAGACCTCCATCAGGTTGCAAACTGAATATATTTTTTTCTGCATCTAGCTCTGAAAAAATATTGGGCTTCTAGCTGTGTGTGGGACTTGTTCTGTTAATCCATCTATACAGACCTCCATCAGGTTGCAAACTGAATATATTTTTTTTCTGCATCTACCTCTGAAAAAATATTGGGCTTCTAGCTGTGTGTGGGACTTGTTGTATTAGTCCATCTATACTGACCTCCATCAGGTTGCAAACTGAATATATTTTTTTCTGCATCTACCTCTGAAAAAATATTGGGCTTCTAGCTGTGTGTGGGACTTGTTCTATTAATCCATCTATACAGACCTCCATCAGGTTGCAAACTGAATATATTTTTTTCTGCATCTACCTCTGAAAAAATATTGGGCTTCTAGCTGTGTGTGGGACTTGTTCTATTAATCCATCTATACAGACCTCCATCAGGTTGCAAACTGAATATATTTTTTTCTGCATCTACCTCTGAAAAAATATTGGGCTTCTAGCTGTGTGTGGGACTTGTTCTATTAATCCATCTATACAGACCTCCATCAGGTTGCAAACTGAATATATTTTTTTCTGCATCTAGCTCTGAAAAAATATTGGGCTTCTAGCTGTGTGTGGGACTTGTTCTGTTAATCCATCTATACAGACCTCCATCAGGTTGCAAACTGAATATATTTTTTTTCTGCATCTACCTCTGAAAAAAATATTGGGCTTCTAGCTGTGTGTGGGACTTGTTGTATTAGTCCATCTATACTGACCTCCATCAGGTTGCAAACTGAATATATTTTTTTCTGCATTTACCTCTGAAAAAATATTGGGCTTCTAGCTGTGTGTGGGACTTGTTCTATTAATCCATCTATACAGACCTCCATCAGGTTGCAAACTGAATATATTTTTTTCTGCATCTACCTCTGAAAAAATATTGGGCTTCTAGCTGTGTGTGGGACTTGTTCTATTAATCCATCTATACAGACCTCCATCAGGTTGCAAACTGAATATATTTTTTTCTGCATCTACCTCTGAAAAAATATTGGGCTTCTAGCTGTGTGTGGGACTTTTTCTATTAATCCATCTATACAGACCTCCATCAGGTTGCAAACTGAATATATTTTTTTCTGCATCTACCTCTGAAAAAATATTGGGCTTCTAGCTGTGTGTGGGACTTGTTCTATTAATCCATCTATACAGACCTCCATCAGGTTGCAAACTGAATATATTTTTTTCTGCATCTACCTCTGAAAAAATATTGGGCTTCTAGCTGTGTGTGGGACTTGTTCTATTAATCCATCTATACAGACCTCCATCAGGTTGCAAACTGAATATATTTTTTTCTGCATCTACCTCTGAAAAAATATTGGGCTTCTAGCTGTGTGTGGGACTTGTTCTATTAATCCATCTATACAGACCTCCATCAGGTTGCAAACTGAATATATTTTTTTCTGCATCTACCTCTGAAAAAATATTGGGCTTCTAGCTGTGTGTGGGACTTGTTCTATTAATCCATCTATACAGACCTCCATCAGGTTGCAAACTGAATATATTTTTTTCTGCATCTACCTCTGAAAAAATATTGGGCTTCTAGCTGTGTGTGGGACTTGTTGTATTAGTCCATCTATACTGACCTCCATCAGGTTGCAAACTGAATATATTTTTTTCTGCATCTACCTCTGAAAAAATATTGGGCTTCTAGCTGTGTGTGGGACTTGTTCTATTAATCCATCTATACAGACCTCCATCAGGTTGCAAATTGAATATAATTTTTTTCTGCATCTAACCCAGCCAATAGTTTTGGCCTAATACCACAGTTTGGCCACTCAGCTCTGCTCGGTTCCCATCCATTGTTTTTTTGTGCAAACAACTCCAGAGTTGTGAATTAGTTAACCACCAAAATGAGTGGAAAAAGGCCTGCTGCTGGTGGAAAGGGGAATATTCAAGTTGGGAAGGGGAAAAAAGGTTGTGTCCGTGGGGTAGGTGTTAAAGCAACAGTAACATCTGCAGAAGAAAGACCATCTTCCAGCCAAACTAAAATGTCTACTTCTTTTAGCGGACAATGTGATAAGATCCCTTTCTTACGGCCACGCCAATCGCTACAAATTCCAGATGAGGCACAAAAACAGCAGGTGCTTCAACGGATATCAATTGCTCCTTTAAGTGGGCTCTCCTCCACATCAACTTCAACATCACAAATACTCCAGTCCTCAAAGGTGTCACCCCAATCGCACTTGCTTCCTCACAGCTCCCAAATCTCCAGCTGCCCGTCTGAGTATGAGGTAGAACAGATGGTTGAGTCTGCAGAGCTGTTTACTCATACTATAGCCTCGGAATCAGAGGTCGACTCCAGCGCTTCTGTGAATCCAGACGAGGAAATGATCTGCACTGATGCCCAGAATCTTTATGAGTCGGATCCAGGACCAGACGCAGAAGGTTCTGACCATAATGTAGACCCTCATTCCCAAACTGTAACTCCTGTTGGTGGAGACAATGAGGAAGACGATGATAAGACTCAAATACCTGATTGGAGCGACAACTTTAGTTTTTTGTCAGGGCAGGAACAGGTTGGCTCTGAGGACGACGGGTGTGATAACGCACAGGGTGATGATGATGAGGTTGGAGATCCCACTTACTGTCAACCCACAGTCAGCCAAGAGATGAGGTCAGCAGAGGAGGTGGAGGAAGATGCTAGTGACGACGAGGTCAGGTTGCGCCTTCCTGGACAGAGATGTAGTACTGGAAGCACGTCAACAACTGCATCCTCAAACACAACTCTGCCTCTCACCACAAGTCGTGGTGGCTCTTCAGGTCGCATGGGTGCTAAGCCTTGCATAGCTTGGGCATTTTTTCAGATCGATAAAGTTGACCCAACTCGTGTTATCTGTAACATTTGTCAGCAAAAGCTAAGTAGAGGCCAAAAAATACATAGTTTGAGTACTTCATGCATGAACCGGCACATGGACATGAAGCATAAGTTGCAGTGGGAAGCTCAGTGTGCTACAATGCGGCCTAGCCGGCCGGGCCAACCACCGTCTGCCATATCTTGTGCATCCGCGGCCTCTTCATCCTCTGTGACTGGGGGGACAGCAGTCACACCTGTTTTGGGGCGCAGACCTGCCACCTCTTTACCCGCAACAGCCAGCGTGATTGGCAGGTCATCATTTTCTTTCGAGGTGGTAACACCAGCTGGTGTTGAGCGCTGTCCGACATCGATAGCACCACCTTTGGATCAAGGCAACCTAACATGTCCGCCTGCATCTTCCTCACAGACCGGCAGTTTGCCGGGGACACCCTTATCAACCCCGTCTAAGCACAATAGCCAGCCCTCGGTCCCTCAGATGTGGACAAGTAAAAGACCATTTCCTCCTAGCCATGAGAAAGCTAAGAGGTTGAATTTCACCATCTGCAAGCTCTTGGCTACAGAAATGCTGCCTTTCCGCCTGGTGGACACAGAGGATTTTCGAGACCTTATGTCCGTCGCAGTGCCCCAGTACCAGATGCCCAGTCGGCACTACTTCTTAAAGAAAGGTGTGCCTGCGCTCCACCAGCATGTCGCACACAACATCACCGCTTCTTTGAGAAACTCTGTGTGTGACAGGGTGCATTTCACCACAGACACTTGGACGAGTAGGCATGGACAGGGGCGTTACATGTCGCTGACTGGGCACTGGGTAACTATGGTGACAGCAGGACAAGGGGCTGCTGTCCAAGTCTTGCCATCCCCACGAGTTGTGCGTCAATCCTCTTTATGTTAAAGTTCCTCCACTGCTTCTGCCTGCTCAACCTCCTCTCGGTCTTCCACCTGCACCCAAAGCCTGTCTGGTCATGCCACAAGCTTTCTAACTGCGCAGAAGGGATCCTGCAAACCTCCTTACTATGCTGGCAGTAGGGCTCAACGTCATCAGGCGGTTTTTACATTGAAATGTCTGGGAAATGTGAGTCACACAGCTGAGGAGTTGTGGTCAGCTCTGGAGAACCAATTTCATGAATGGTTGTCTCCACTGGACCTGAAACCAGGGAAGGCCGTGTGCGACAATGCTGCAAACCTGGGTGCGGCCCTTCGCCGGGGCAATGTCACACACATGCCTTGTATGGCTCACGTGTTGAACCTGGTTGTCCAGCAATTTTTAGCCCACTATCCCAGACTAGATGGCCTTCTGCAGAGGGCACAGTCGCTGTGTGCTCACTTCCGCCGTTCGCATCCCGCAGCTCAGCGACTTACATCTCTACAGAAGTCGTTGGGCCTGCCACTTCACCGGCTAAAATGCGATGTGCCTACCCGGTGGAATTCAACTCTGCACATGTTGCAGCGACTGTGGCAGCACCGACAAGCCCTGGTGCAATACGTTCTGACGTATAGCCTGGGCCAACGAGATTCAGAGGTGGGGCAAATCACGCTGGAGGAGTGGTCTCAGATCAGGGACCTATGCACCCTTCTGCACAGTTTTGAAATGGCGACGAAGATGTTTAGTGCTGACGATGCCATTATCAGCATGACTATTCCGGTGATTTACATGCTGGAGCACATGTTAAACAGAATTCGGAGTCAGGTGGTGGCACAAGAGGAGGTGGAGGAAGTAGAGGAGGAGGAGTTGTATGCGGAAGGGCTAACATCTACAAGGTCCAGACGGTCGGCAGCACCAAGGCGGCAGGCATGTGAGGGTGGGGGAGATGGTTTTACCAGGGCGCATGGTAGCAGCCAAACTAGTGAGGAAGGTGCAGGAGCCCAGGAAGAAGTGGAGGACGAACTGATGGAAGACTCATCAGATGAGGGAGACCTTGATCACATTTCTGTTGTGCGAGGTTGGGGGGAGAGGACAGAGGAAGGAAGCATGATTGTTACCTCGCCACCAACACAACAGGGACTTGGTGCTCCTGGTTGCGCAACACACATGAGTGCCTTCTTGCTGCACTACCTGCAACATGACCCTCGAATTGTGAGAATTAGAAATAATCCTGACTACTGGGTTGCCACACTGTTAGATCCCCGGTACAAAAGTAAATTTGCAGAAATTATTCCTGCCATAGAAAGGGATGCACGCATGCAGGAGTATCAGCAGAGACTGTTGCAGAATCTTACATGTGCTTTTCCACAAAATACCAGTGGTGCACGTAGTGAATCTCACAGTTCCAACTTGCCAACCGTGGGACCGTCAAGTGTTCAGCACTCAAACCGTAACAGAACCACAGTATCTGCTGGTAACATCAATTTTGCGGAATCATTTCACCACTTTTTTAGCCCATCCTTTGCAAGGCCACAGGAGACAAGAAGTCTGACACATAGTCAACGCCTAGAGACGATGGTACAGGAGTATCTCCAAGTAAACATTGAAGCCACGACTGTGTCACTGGACCCTTGCTCTTTTTGGGCTTCCAATCTGGATAAATGGCCGGAGCTAGCCACTTACGCCTTGGAGATCTTGTCATGCTCCGCAGCCAGCGTTCTGTCTGAACGTGTGTTCAGCGCTGCTGGTGGTGTGCTGACAGATAAGCGCACGCGGCTCTCCACTGATAATGTAGACAGACTCACGTTCATAAAGATGAACAAATCATGGATCCGAAACGACTTTTCTACCCCTGTGTCATCCTGGGGAGAGTAAAAGCTTGATGATTGGTTAAAATCCCCCTACCAACCATTTTAAGCTTTCAAATTACTAATCATGTTTATCTGTATCTTGGCTGGAAAATAATTTGGGCTTTGTAGCAGTGTGCAGCACTGATTCTATTAGGCCATCTATAATAAGCTCCACCAGATTTAAAATTACTAATCATGTTTATCTGTATCTTGACTGGAAAATAATTTGGGCTTTGTAGCAGTGTGCAGCACTGATCCTATTAGGCCATCTATACTAAAGCTTCACCAGATTTAAAATTAATAATAATTTTTAGCTGCATCTAGCCCGGAAAATAATTTTGGGGCTCCGAGATGCGCAAGACACATAAGTGCCTTCTTGCTGCACTACCTGCAGCATGACCCTCATATTGTCAGAATTCGAAGTAATCATGACTACTGGGTTGCCACACTCTTAGATCCCCCAAACTTTTCGATCAACCTTTTCATTTTAATAAAGACCAAAAAAATGGTCATTTTTGAAATTATAAGCATTAGCAGGTTGTTAGAAACTGAAATCAAACAGTTTTCAACTCAAAACTTTATTCTAGGTGATGTTACATTTTCACATAGGACCCCTTGTTCGAAAGGAGCTTCTGAACTCTCTCGTCCATTGAATTTGTCAGGTTTTGGATGGTTTCTGCTTCAATTGTTTTGCATGAGGACAGAATACCCTCCCAGAGCTGTTGCTTAGATGTGAACTGCCTCCCGCCATCATAGACACTCCTTTTAATGATGCTCCAAAGGTTCTGAATGGGGTAGAGGTCAGGGGAGCATGGGGGTCACACCATAAGTTTGTCCCCTTTTATGCCCATATCAGCCAGAGATGCAGATGTTTTATGTGCAGCATGAGATGGTGCATTATCATGCAGAAAAATGATCTTGCTGTGAAATACACGGTTCTTCTTCTTGAACCATGGCAGGAAGTGCTGTTTGAGAAAATCCACATACATTATGGAGTTCATCTTTAGCGCCTTCAGGGATTCTAAAGGGGCCGACAATCTCTCTCCCCATGATTCCAGCCCAAAACATTACTCCACCTCCTCCTTGTTGGCGCTGTAGCCGTGTTTGCGTGGGGTATCCATCAACCAGCCATCCTCCACTCCATCCATCTGGACCTTCGAGCGCTGCACGGCACTCATCCGTGAACAAAACAGTTTTGAAATCAGTCTTCATGTAATGTTTGGCCCACTGGAGCCGTTTCTGCTTGTGTGAAGTGGATAGAGGAGGTCGACAGGATGGCGTATGCACAGCTGCAAACCTCTGAAGGACCCTGCATCTTGTTGTTCGGGGGACGTTGGAGGCACAAGCAGCTTCAAAAACTTGTCTGCTGCTATGACAAGGCTTTTTTGCCGCTGCTCTTTCAACCTGACGTAATTGCCTGTAGGAAAGAGTCCTCAATTTGCCCTTATCAGCACGCACACGTGTGTACTGTGAATCAGCTACATACTTCTTGATTGCCAAGACACTTCATCCTGATCATCGCACAATGTTGATTGTAGTCATGCCTTGACCTAAACACTCCACAATTTGTTGCTTCTCAGCAGCCGACACATCCTTTTTCTTTCCCATTTTGGCAGAAAATGTAGGCTGCTTAATAATGTGAGACAACCTTCTTAAGTAGTCTTGCCTTTCATTGGACACACGTGCCAAACTAATTAGCACAGGTGTCTGCAATTGCTTACAGTGATATAAAGAGCCCTGACACACATCACCATCAATGAGTTTAACTGACAAACAAACAAATTCTTCCCTTATCACTCCTAAACACTTTTTGCATAATAATTTGGAACGCAGTGTACATGTGCTTTTCCACAAAACACCAGTGGTTCACGTAGTGAATCTTACAGTTCTAACTTGCCAACCGTGGTCTGTATGGAGTTGTTCAATAAAGGGCCCAAAATTAAGATAACATAGATGGGAGAGGTCTCTATGAATAGGAATTCCTAAGTATTTGATACCCTGTGAGGGCCAGGCAAAGGGAAAGTTGAACTGGATGGGATCCTATATGGATTTGGGGAGGGAGACATCAAGGGCCTCAGACTTCGCTGCATTGATTTTAAAATTTGACCATGTAACAAAGTGATCTATTTCAGCCATAACAGCATGGATGGATATATGTGATTGAGTGATATATACTAGGACATCATCAGCAAATAGAGAGCACTTGTACTCGGTGCCTCCCACCTCAATCCACCTAATATTGGGGTTATGGCGAATTGATGAGAGCAGGTGCTCCGTCACTAGGATGTATAAGAGAGGGGACAGAGGACATCCCTGCCTTGTCCCATTGGTGATTGTGAAAGGTGATGAAAATGTTCTGATGCACCCCCTGGGCCTTGGGACACCCGGAGCCGGACCCTTTTTGGTGGATGCTGGTGGCTGTAGTCTTCGTGGCGGCGACCCGGTTCCGTGGCTCAGGGTGGTCAAACCAGTGGCGGAACTATTTATGTGGTTTTGATGTTTAAATGTCCGACTACGCCACCCGTGGATTGCGGTCAGAGTGAACCGCCGCTGCAGGGCAGACCGCTGAGGCTGGTGTTGTGGGTGCAGCAGAGCGTAGCATAACTCCCCACGGGAGGAGTATAGCCTCAGGGCAGTGTATGCGGAGGATGGGGGTGATGGTGCAGGGCAGCAGCAGTAACGACACGGAGTCAGTGATGCAGTCCAGGGCCTTTACTCACAGTTCTTATTATCCAGACCACGTCTGCAGGTAACGGCTGCCCACGTCGTACTGTGCTCACCAGGTGAGGGGCTCAGACAACTCCCAGATAACTTTGGAGCGCTTCACAGGACCCCCTTTGTGTGTCCTTTGTCTGGCCTTTCTTACCAACCCTTCTGTCCGGCTGCCTCGGGCCTCCTCTTGGTAAACTTGGCGCCAGTTTCCCTGACCCTATGTGGTACCTTCCTAGCAGGTGTAGCGAGGGGCTGCGCCACATAAAATGTCACAGCCTCCGGTTTCTAGCTGAGGGTCGTTTCCTGCCTCCACTAGTTTCGGGGACCGGTCTCCCCCTTTGGCCTGACCCCTCCACGCAGGTGGATTCGGGCGTGCGGTGGCGACTCGCCCATCCGCACCCCTGGGATCCCTTCATTCCTCGTTCCTGGAGCCTTCTCCGCTCCTCTTCCTTCCTTCTCCCTCTTCCAGGCCTGGGCCTCTGTTACTAGGCCCGCCTCCGGAGCAGAGCTCATGCAGAGCCCCTGCTCCCTGCCACTTCTGCTCAGACTTCTCTGCACTGAACTAAGATGGTGCCCACCTTTTATACTCCCTTCTCAATGCACCCAGGAACTGCTTCCTCCCTGCTCCTGCACTACAGGGTTCCCCTTCCTCAGTGTTCCCTCCCCCCACTCCAGCCAGGGACAGGGACTGTCGTGCCCATCTCAGAGGCATATTGGTCGCCGTGCCCCACGGCAATGTGGTGTAATGCATGCAGGTGTCGGGTCCTGATCCACACTCCATCCTTACCTGAGAGTGAGATATCACACCTCTGGGTGAGGTGCAATACCTCTGTAGCAACCGAGCCCTCAGGGTGCTACAGTTCCATTTATCTTCAGCCTAGGTGACGTATTGTGATACAGGGCCGTGATTTTGGCTATAAAAGGGTCCCCTAGACCCCTACCCCAAGCTTTTTAAGAGAATCATATATGGCGTGCCAGGAGACTCTATGGAATGCTTTCTCAGCATCCAACGAGAGTATCTAATTACAAATTTTTAACTGCATCTAGCCCAGGAAATACTTTGTGCCTAGTAGCAGTGTCTGCTAGTCAGCGGATTATCCCGGCTGTTAAGCAAGCTACACCACCTGTAGTTTAGACACTTAATTTTTTCAAAGGAAATGCTTCGGGACCATGGGATACTCAGTGAAGAGCATCAGGAGGCACCCCAAGGCATAGGGGCTGGGACTGGCAGTAGGATGCCTTGCGGTGGACAGCCGAGCTCGATCCTTATAAAAGCTTTTTAACTGCAGCAGCTTTAGTGGACGCTACTGGAGCTGGAATTACGCGGCTGCTGGCATGAGACTTGCCCTCCAATAGATCCTTGTAAATGGATTTAAAGTGTATTCATTCAAATTAGAGAGACAATTTAAATTAAAAAGCTTACAGCTGCCTCCACCACAGGGGGGCTCGCTCGACCCACCAGCGGACAGGCACCAGTATTGGGAGAGGGGGGCTGGCCATCAGGGTTCACCGCGGCTCTGGCACAAACCCGGCGACACGGAGGTGGCACGGGCAGGAGCGGACTGGCCGTGTCGGCTTCTCACTTTTTGGATTTTAGAAGGGCATGACATGCCTATATCTGTGTCTCCCCCTCCTTTTACTCCTCCACCTCTTTTATTTTCGCATGACTATATGTACTTGTCACTTTTCCATGTGTTAGTTATGTCTTCTGAGCAGTTTGTCAGCTTTTGGACACCTTTGAAGGTGTTTTCTATGTGTTTCTATGTGTTTTTGTTTGCCTGCTATTGGTTTTAACGGTGTTCGAAGGTGTTCGACGAACAGTTCGACGAACAGTTCGGCGAACACACGGGTGTTCGACGAACCGAACCCAACTCGAACACTACGGGGGTGGCTCAACACTAGTAAAGATCTCAAGTGAAAGATCACTAGATATGAAGTTGTGCATTAATGAGAATGCAACTTCTGCCACAAGAATATGTGTAAAGAGGTGGCAGAGGGGTTTCCTTTCTCTGTCAACCACTTGTATGCTGTGGTCAGTATTGACTTCAGCATTTAGGTATTTCAACGGAGGCTGCAGGGCCAGAAAATGGGTCTTAAAATGGGGACTGTGGCTGTGTCAGGGTGTTGGAATAATGCTTATTATTGTATATATTGCAACATCTACTATTTACTACTGTTTAAGGCTATGTGCCCACGATGCAGAAATGCTCAGGATTTTTTCCTGAGCGTTTCTGCATCTCCCTGGCAGAAAAAAACGCATGCGGATTGTACATGCGTTTTCCTGCCAGGGACATGCGGATGTGAAGCGTTCTTCACTGACATTTCCGCATGTGGATTTACAAGCGCTTTCCAAGCGATTAGCATCACTTGGAAAGTGCTTGTGACAACTAGGTCACACTATATAAATCCATGCAAACGACATGGATTTATATAGTGTGACCCGAGAGAGTGGTTAAAAATAAAAAAATAAACTAATACTTACCTTCCGATGGCCCCCGAGACTTGCAGCGCTCCTGTACTGGCTGCCGTCAGATCGCGGTACTGAAAAGACCTGCCGTCACATGACTGTGACGTCAGTGCACGTCCTTCAGTCCTGCGCGATCTGTCAGCAAGCGAAGAGAAGGAGTCCGGGGGCCGTCGGAAGGTGAATATAATCTTTATTTTTTATTTTATTCTTTTTTTACAGCTTTTTTAATGGTACCTGGGTGTGAATGAGATTCTCCTCTCCTCTACACCCGGGTACCATCCGCACATTAGAACGCGCCAATTACGCAAGTCCAGATGCAGTCTTGCGGAATTGGCGCGTTCTAATGCAAGTCAATGGCGGCGAAAACGCAGCGCTTCCGCAAAGTAATTGGTAGTGCTGCGTTTTTTTCCCCAATGATAATCCGCAGTGGAAATTTCCGCAGCATGTGCTCGGCACATGCGGATTATCATTGGGGAACATTGCTGCCCTTCTACCATGCGTTTTTAATGCGTTTCCACAGCTGCAAAAACGCTGCGGAAACGCATTAAAAACGCATCGTGGGCACACAGCCTAATAGTGTATGGGTTTTTGTCTCCAGCAATAGTGCTATATTGCCAATAATACATTGTTTAAAAAAAACAGGAAGTTCCTGCTCACTGTGTGTGCTTAGCTGGAGCACATTTTACTTTCACTTTGCAAGCTGATAGACAAGATGCTAAGATCCTAAGCTATAAGAAATTTCAGTTGTAAGCTGTGTTATCTTTGTTCCTGAAATAAAAATATATTTGTGACGCCTCATGCTCGAAAAAGCCCTTTAGTTTACCCTGGGTGATGGGGGACTCGGAGTCGAGTCCTGTGATGGAGAGATGGGGTGCAGCCGTGGCCCGGACCCGACCCGTGCTCAGGGCCGTCACATTAAAAGAGATGATGTGGGCTCATCCGGGTTGAGTGGCTGATTTAACGACTACGCCACCTGTGGCACCTGGTGAAGGCCACCAGCGCCGCCGCAGTCCGCTGAGGCATGGTGTTATGGCGGCCAGAGTTATTACTACTCCCCACAGGCGGAGCAAGGCCTCAGGGCAGAGGGACAGGATGGAGGGGGTAGTAGTAGAGGAAGACGGGCGCATCGTCGTGCGGTGTAGCGCAGAATAAACAGTCCGGAGGCCATAGGGGTGAACTTCCAAGGCTTTACTCACTTTAGAGATGGCAGAAGGAAGGCGACTCCCTGCTCCCCGCGGAGTCCTGCGGTCACCAGGGACGAGGGTCCGACAACCTCCGAGTAAGTCCAGCATCCAGTCAGGACCCTACACCAGAGTGTTCCTGAACTACAGACCGAATCCTTTCCTGTCCGTGTGCGTGCAAATAGGCCGGGACTCCCTCTGAGCTCCTCTCAGAACAAGGGCACGACGAGTGGCAGCTCCGCTCCGTCCGATACCCGGTGGGATCCTCTGGGCCTACCGGGCTTTCCCGACCAGGACTTGGAGTAGCAAGGTTGGGTGTTGGGGGCCAGTACCCCTCTTGCAGCTGGAGTCCCTCTGAATATATCAGCATGGCGAGGACAGGTGGCGTACACCGCTCCGTCTGTATCCTGCCTGGGATCCATTTGCTGTGGAGCCACACTCTTGAGCTCCGGGCTTTCTTGGTCCTGGTCATTGGCCGGGTTGAGACATTCCTGGTCTGCAACCTGCCCCTCACCCCAAGGCTAAGGTACAAGGGCTGTGTCCCTTGCCGGTGCAGGCCCACACAGGATCTGCGCTCCGGACGGGAGGTCACATTTACACACAGTCTATGACAGCACAGAGAACAGCCGAAAGACCTTGACTAACAAGGACCAGCGAAAGACCAAGACCAAAGATGGCTTTTTATTAAATATGAAATTTAAAGTGTAACTAGCTTGTAAGTCCTCCACCCTCACCCACTAACTGGTTCCCCTAACTCTTGGTTCCCCAGTCTCCATGTAACCAGGGGAGCAGCACCTAGTGCATACTAGCTCCCTCTGGTGGAGAAATGTGGTGTTGGATGCAAAGGTTGGGTCACGACTATCACCCTGTTCTTACCTGAGAGGAGGAACACTACACTCCATTAAAGAAGTGCAGCATCCCTGTGGCGGTCGAACCCTCAGGGGCGCCACATATTCACTGTTGAACGGCTGGACAGTAAAGAGATTAGTGCGCTGCCAACAGGTTATTGGCCCAGACACACAGGGACCCAGAAACCCGAAGACCCAAAGAACAGCCCAGAGGAGAGAGAACAATAGTGTACTAAGAAGAAGAGGCAAAGATGGCCACCAACAGCAACTCTGTGAAGTTCACAGTGCCAAATCTGGCTAACCAGAAACTTCCAATCCTGAAAATTCAAGGTAAAGATGCTGCTGATAAGAGAAGATATGCAGAAATAAACACAAGAGTTTAGACTTGACCCACTACCAGAAAACTGGGTAAAGAAGGATCAAAAAGCACAAAGCACTATCTCCCTCAGTATAGATGATGATCAGATTGTGCATGTATGTAAATGTGAAACTGCAAAAGAAATGTGGGAACAGCTGCAGAAAGTGCGTGAAAGGATAAATCTCATCAATAAGCTCTATTGAATGAGAAAGCTGTATCAGTCTAAGCTAAATAAGGGCCCAGATATGCAGAATTACATAAGAAATACTCTAGTAATTTTGAAGCACCTGCAGGGCATTGGGGAAGATCTAAAGGATTTCCATGTTGCTGCATTACTACTTAGTGGTCTACCAGAAAGCTATAACACACTTGTAACTGCACTAGATGCGCAACCAGATTATGAGCTTACATTGGAGTATGTCACAGGAAACCTTGTTGATCAGTATAAGCGAAAGACAGAAAGTATAAGTAGCAATGGGGCATCCAAAGCAGAATCCACTTTATAATCCCAAAATCTACGCAAAAATAAAAATCATTTGAAAGAAACACATGAGTGTTTTGTCTACAAGTAATCAGGGCACCTAAAGGCTGACTGCAGAGTCTGGAAAGCTATAATGAATCAGCTGAAAAAGCAAAATAATCATCAAAGGGTTAAAAGTGCCATTACTGAAGATTATGACACTTCAAGTACTGAAGCTACGTTTCATGTTAATTCAAGTTCATCAAAGCATGTATGGTGCATAGACTCTGGGGCAACTAATCATATGACTAATGATAGAAACTTCTCTAATCTTGTCCAAAATAAGAGACAGATGCTGGATACCATGTATGTTGATCCCCCCGTTGTTATGTATGGTTGTCCTGAGGAAGGAGTCGGTGGACTCTGAAACGCATAGACAATAAACCTACATTTTTATCCATAATAATTGTTTGTCGTGACTCCAGAGAGCGCAGAAACAACTTCCTTTCCCAGCATCTATCTCTGACATATCCATAGGAAGCTGCAGCATTTGGAGTCCAGGCTTTAGAGGTGTTGTGTCCCACACAACCCTACTAGGTGAGCAATTTTTAATACTTTTATGTAACATTTATTAATTGGATAAGTCCCTATTGCGCTCTTGCATTTTTCCATAGCTTGTCCAAAATAAGTCAAAGACAGTGATCTTGGCTAATGGTCAGTATATGAATTCAGGGGGAATAGGAGATGGTTACATTAATTGTCAAGTCTACCCAACACAAAGCAGAAAGATACTATTTGTCACAGGTGTGTCAGAGGTGACAAACAGTCGCCCTGCAGTTGGTTGCAGGAGATCTCTACATTTGGCATTACAGACATCTTCTTAGAGGCAGCCTCTAGGACCCAGCAGCTACCTCCCTCTGGCTAATTAACACCCTACCTGGGTGTATAAATGCCTGCTGTGTTTCAGAGGGAGGTGCCGGCGATATTCATTAGTACTTGTGAAGGCTTTAGCTACAGCAGTACTTCTTCCTCTCTGGAGCTTGAGGACGTGTGCGCATTTGTCTGGATTTGTCTAAAGCTAAGCAATTTCCCCCTGTTTGTCCACCCTTGTTGTCTATAGTGTTTAGTGGAGATCGACTAGTGCTCATCTCCTCCCTTCCCTAGCCTTAGCCATACGCCAGGGAAAGACAGGGAGAGGCACGCGTGCGGTGATTGGTGAAGAGCCAATTCAGGGATGTTAGGGGAGACAGGGTGACGCTAGATCAACCTAGGAGGTCTCCACTTTCCCCCTTTCCCTAGAATCTGGGCTCCCTTTCCCTCTTGCTTTTGTGTTGCACTAAGTTTCCCACACCTTGTGTGACACCAGTAAAGGACGTTCTCAATGTCCCTAGTCTTGATAGCAATTTTTTATCTGTGAAAAAACTCATAAGACAAGGATATTAAGTTACATTTAAAGATGACAGCTGTATCATTCCAAAAGAAGGTCACATACGAGCAGAAGGAAAGTCAAAGATGAGTTGTACCAGCTAAAATGCAAGGAAAATGTATACACTGCTAAACATGAACTGCACAAGAATTGTATCCATGTATGGCACAGGCGTCTTGCACATAGAGACCCAGAAGCAATAAGAAAGTTAGTTCAAAAACAACTTGCTGATGGTGTTACAGACAATCTGTGTAATCAGATAATGAAATGTACTAGCAGTCTTAAAGGGAAAATGTCAAGAAAATCCTTTCCTAAGAATAGCACTACAAATTCAGAACAGCTTCTGCACTTAATAAACACATATGTTTGTGGTCTAATGAGTACTCAAACTCCTGGAAAGAAGAGATATTTTCTCACATGATTATTCAAGATAAACAGTTGTCTATCTGCTTCACAGCAAAGATAAAGTTCCAGTTCCATAGAAACTTGAAATATATCTCGTTGAAGTATATAACAAGGTTGGGAGAATGACAAAAATTCTTTGTGCTGATAATTTAACTGAATATACAAGTAATGAGACACAAAGCGTTTTAAGTAAAAATGGAATCCTGTTCCAGACCACTGTACCATACAACCCTGAACAAAATAGTGTAGGAGAAAGAAGGAACCGGACACTTTGTGAAAGTAGTATGCTATTTGACACATACAGTACAGACCAAAAGTTTGGACACACCTTCTCATTTAAAGATTTTTCTGTATTTTCATGACTATGAAAATTGTACATTCACACTGAAGGCATCAAAACTATGAATTAACACATGTGGAATTATAAACTTATCAAAAAGTGTGAAACAACTGAAAATATGTCTTATATTCTAGGTTCTTCAAAGTAGCCACCTTTTGCTTTGATGACTGCTGTGCACACTCTTGGCATTCTCTTGATGAGCTTCAAGTGGTAGTCACCGGAAATGGTCTTCCAACAATCTTGAAGGAGTTCCCAGAGATGCTTAGCACTTGTTGGCCCTTTTGCCTTCACTCTGCGGTCCAGCTCACCCCAAACCATCTCGATTGTGTTCAGGTCTGGTGACTGTGGAGGCCAGGTCATCTGGCGTAGCACCCCATCACTCTCCTTCTTGGTCAAATAGCTCTTACATAGCCTGGAGGTGTGTTTGGGGTCATTGTCCTGTTGAAAAATAAATGATGGTCCAACTAAACGCAAAACGGATGAAATAGCATGCTGCTGCAAGATGCTGTGGTGCCCATGCTGGTTCAGTATGCCTTCAATTTTGAACAGTGTCACCAGCAAAGCACCCCCACACCATCACACCTCCTCATCCATGCTTCACGGTGGGAACCAAGCATGTAGAGTCGATCCGTTCACCTTTTCTGCGTCGCACAAAGACACGGTGGTTGGAACCAAAGATCTCAAATTTGGACTCATCAGACCAAACCACAAATTTCCACTGGTCTAATATCCATTCCTTGTGTTCTTTAGCCCAAACAAGTCTCTTCTGCTTGTTGCCTGTCCTTAGCAGTGGCTTCCTAGCAGCTATTTTACCATGAAGGCCTGCTGCACAAAGTCTCCTCTTAACAGTTGTTGAAGAGATGTGTTTGCTGCTAGAACTCTGTGTGGCATTGACCTGGTCTCTAATCTGAGCTGCTGTTAACCTGCGATTTCTGAGGCTGGTGCCTCGGATAAACTTATCCTCAGAAGCAGAGGTGACTCTTGGTCTTCCTTTCCTGGGCGGTCCTCATGTGAGCCAGTTTCTTTGTAGCGCTTGATGGTTTTTGCAACTGCACTTGGGGACACTTTCAAAGTTTTCCCAATTTTTCGGACTGACTGACCTTCATTTCTTAAAGTAATGATGGCCACTCATTTTTCTTTACTTAGCTGCTTTTTTCTTGCCATAATACAAATTCTAACAGTCTATTCAGTAGGATTATCAGCTGTGTATCCACCAGACTTCTGCACAACACAATTGATGGTCCCAACCCCATTTATAAGGCAAGAAATCCCACTTATTAAACCTGACAGGGCACACCTGTGAAGTGAAAACCATTTCCAATGACTACCACTTGAAGCTCATCAAGAGAATGCCAAGAGTGTGCACAGCAGTCATCAAAGCAAAAGGTGGCTACTTTGAAGAACCTAGAATATAAGACATATTTTCAGTTGTTTCACACTTTTTTGTTAAGTATATAATTCCACATGTGTTAATTCATAGTTTTGATGCCTTCAGTGTGAATGTACAATTTTCAAAGTCATGAAAATACAGAAAAATCTTTAAATGAGAAGGTGTGTCCAAACTTTTGGTCTGTACTGTATTTGCCAACAACATATTGGGGTGAAACAATCATGACAGCTTGCTATCTTCATAAGACTGCCAGGTAAACCTACTGAGAAGACTCCATTTGAGCAATGGAACAGCAAGAAGCCTGAACTACAACACATAAGAATATTCAGAAGGAAAGTATTTGTACATATTTTCAAAGGAAAATGTACCAAGTGGGAATCTCATGCAAAAGAAGGTATCCTGGTGGGCTACAGTGAAACCTCAAAAGGATATAGAATCTTGCTCTCAGAAACGAACAAAGTCACAATAAGCAGAGATGTAATGATTGATGAAAACTTTGTGTCACTCAAGTTTCATTACAACATTCCAGAAGTCCAGCTGAAGCAACAACAATCTCAGTCACAATTTCAAAATAACAAGGAAAAGGATGTGGAAGTATGGTTAGGTTCTTCAACCACTGAAGAAGCAACAGAAAAATCAGATGAACCTGAAGTCAAGAGATAGTCGAGATCAAACAAGGGTATACCAGCTAAGCGTCTATCCTACTTTGTCAAAACACTACCTGACCCAGCGCTGCAATCATGGAATGAGATGCAACATTTACCTGTCCATGAAAAACTGAAGTGGATTAATTCTGCTTATGAGGAAATGAAGCCCCTTCATCAACTTCAAACTTGAAAACACACCAAACTACCACAATACAAGAAAGCAATCAAATGTAAATGGGTTTTTAAGACCAAGTATAACTCTGAAGGCAAGATTCACAGATTTAAAGCAAGATTAGTCACAAAAGGATATTCTCAGAAATATGGTTAAGATTATGTGAAGCCACATTTTCTCCAGTTGCTAAGCAGACAACATTCAAGACTCTAATGGCTATAGCTGCTGTACAAAAGATGTTTGTCAGACTTTTGGACATCAAAACTGCCTTTTTAAATGATGACATTGAGCAGGACTTGTACATGACTCAACCTGAGGGTTATTGTAGCATCGGCGTCTCTGCCCCCTGTCAGGCAGAGACGCCATCCCCCTTACCGCCGCACTCCTGGTCCGGCGTCTTCCGACCTCCTTGCTGCTGCTGGTGCATGCAGTTTCCCGGGCACTGTGCTTAGGGCGCGCGCGCTCCCTCCCTCTTAAAGGGGCCATGTGTGCCGTCCTAAAAAGTCCCTGGCCAATGGCCGGAGGACTTTCCCTATTTAAAGCACCTCCTCCAATATGGAGGTGCCCGTGCAAGGTTGTTGCTCTGTGATTCTTACTGTTGCTTCAGTCCACAGGTCCGTCTGCAAGTCAGTCCTGTCTGCCAGTCTGTTCTTCAGTCCAGCCCGCCAGTCTGACTACTATCCAGCCTGACAGTCTGTCTACAGTCCAGTCCGCTAGTCTGTCTATGGGCTCTGCCCGCCTGCTTACCTGGAAGCACCTGCCTGTTACCTGCCGTGCCCGCCAGCCTGGTTTCCTGGAAGCACCTGCCTGTTTCCTGCTGTGCTCGCCAGCCTGCTTACCTGGAAGCACCTGCCTGTTACCTGCCGTGTCTGCCAGCCTGCTTACCAGGAAGAACCTGCCAGTTACCCGTTGTGCTCGCCAGACTGCCTACCCAGAACACCCGTCAGGCTATCAGCTGAATCAGCCTGCTTGTCTACCCGTCAGCCTGCCTACCGTGCTCATCCGCTGTTCCTGCAATCTGACCCGTGGGAGTCACCTGCTCTCATACAAGGTCGGTCCCAGAGTAGCACCTGGTCCCCCTGCTCGGTCCCTCCCTGGTTCACGGAGTCGATTGAGCCACCGTGCGACCTTGGTCAGACCGAGTAGGTCTTTAGGTACGCCCCTCT
Organism: Phyllobates terribilis; assembly: GCF_046119375.1. Classification (NCBI taxonomy): domain Eukaryota; kingdom Metazoa; phylum Chordata; class Amphibia; order Anura; family Dendrobatidae; genus Phyllobates; species Phyllobates terribilis. The sequence continues at coordinate 529,044,656 of NW_027362762.1, read as the reverse complement.
GGTACCTCCTTGCAACGCAGCACAGAGGTTCCACCACCCGGATCCGTAACAGTTATATCAAAGGGAGTGAAGAGAATCTCATTTGCAAACTACAAAAATCTTTCTATGGTCTTAAGCAATCGGCAAGAGCATGGAACAGCAAAATAAAAAAAGTCTTATAGGAAAAAGGTTTTAAAATAGGTTAAGCAGATCCGTGTTTATGCATAAAATATACAGACGGAAAGTGGATGTATATTCTCTTATATGTGGATGATGTGATTATGGTTCAAGAGGAAACAGAAATTGAAAAGATGGCTAAAATTCTGAATCAGCATTTTGAAACTAAAGACCTTGGAAATTTGACATTATCTAGGAATCCAGATCCAAACAGAAGAAGATGTAAGTTTTCTTCTAGACTAAAGTGCAAAAATCAACTCAATTCTGAATTAGTTTGGAATGTCAGAAGCCAAAGGTATATCAACCCCAATGGAACCATCCTACTTAAAGTTGGAAGTAGAAGATGATCTGTCACTTAAGGCTATGTGCCCACGATGCAGAAATGCTGCATATTTTTTACGCTTCTCCCTGGCAGGAAAAACGCATGTGTTTTTTACATGCGTTTTTCCCACCAGGTAGAAGCGTTTGTCAAGCGTCTTTGCATGCATTTCTGCATGCGGGTTATCAAGCGCTTTTCCAAGCGATTTTAGCATCACTTGGAAAAGTGCATGACAACTTGTTCACACTATATAAATCCATGCAACCGGCATGGATTTATAGTAGTGTGACCAAGTTAGTTAAAAAAAAAGAATAAGAATGGTAAAAAATAAAAAATAAAGTTTATACTCACCTCCCGGTGTTATCTCTGCTGCGTCCGGTGTGTTGGGTGGCTCGCGCTGTTGTGAAGGACCTGCGGTGACGTCATTGAGCCATGTGATGGGTCACATGACTCAGTGACGTCATGGCAGGTCCTTCACAACAGCGTGAGCATTGCAAGCGACCGGACGGAGCAGACAAAACACCGGGAGGACATCGGAAGGTGAGTATAAACTTTATTTTTTATTTTAAATTCTTTTTTTTACAGTTTCTATGGTACCCAGGTCTGGATGAGAATCTCCTCTCCTCCAGACTTGGGTACCATCCGCAAATGTACTGACACGGATATTATGTGTTTCAATCCAAGTCAATGGCAGCGACTAAGCTGCGTGTCCGCAAAATTAATGGACATGCTGCTGATTTTTGAGCGCAGCACAAACGCTGCGGAAAAATCCGTAGCATGGGCATTGACATTGCGGCTTGTCATTGGGGACCATGGGGGACTGATTACCAAGCGTTTCCCAAGCGTTTATGCTGCGGAAATTCCGCAGCATAAACGCTTGGAAAACGCATAATGGGCACACAGCCTAACAATGAGAAATCCAGACAGGCAGTTGGGGCATTTCTATACATAGCAACTATGACTCGATTGGATATCTCTGCAACAAATGGAATTCTATGCATAAATGTGGAAAAACCTTGCCAAAAATACTGAAATGCTGTTAAGAAAGTTCTTTGATATTTGAGAGAGACTTAAGACATAAATTTAATGATATCTGCAACAGGAGATCTAAAACTCACAGGCTATGTGGATGCAGACTAGGTTGGTGACTTAAGTGATCGTAAATCAACAAGCGGCTATTTATCCAAGCTTGGAGAAAGTTTAATTTCTTAGTGTAGCAGAACAGGTGTCTGTAGCCTTGTTACCTACAAAAGCAGAGTATGTGCCTGCAGCCCACGCAAATCAAAAGATAATTTGGTTAAACCAATTATTAGGCGAAGCAAGGATGCATTAAACTTGCCAGTAGTGAGAAGTTCAATACAATAACCAAACACATTGACGTTAAACATCTTCACCTGCGTGCTTTGATAGAACGTGACATAACTGAGTTTGTTTATTGCAAGACTGACCAGATGATGGCTGATATTATGACAAAGCCACTTCCAGGAGCCAAATTTCAAGAATTCAGAATTGCTATGGGACTAACAGGATAAGTAGTTGTTGAGGGAAGCTGTTGGAATAATGCTTTCTATTATTGTATATTGCAACAACTGCTTTTTACTACTGTTTACTAGTGCATGAGTTTCTGTCTCCAGTGTTATTTACATTGTTAAAAAAAAATATTCAGGAAGATCCAGTTCACTGTGTGTGTAGCTAAAGCACATTTTTACTTACACTTTGCAAGCTAACAGACAAGAAGTTAATATCCTAAGCTATGTAACAAATACCAGTTGTAAGCTGTTATCTTTTTTCCTGAATAAATATATATACACTGTTGAACAGCTGGACAGTATAGAGATTAGTCCGCTGTCAACAAAAAGTATTATGCAGTAACTCAAATTCAAGCACATTACATATGTATTACCATATTTTTTGGACTGTAAGAATCACTTCTTAACAAGAAAAAAGTGTGTGCGTCTTACAGTCCGGAGACAACTTCCTGTGATAGAGGAAAATATTGGCACAACCTCGTTCTCAATCAGAGAGAACCGCTCTCTCTTCTCATGTTTCACACTGATCTATGTGATCGGTGCTGAGCAGGAGAGAAAGCTATTGAGACCTGAACGGAGGCTGCAGGAGCTGAGCAGCTTAAAGACCTCCCACCGGATTAACTCAAGGACCTTTCAGCCATGTGACTGATCACATGCCCTGAAAGGTCCTTGAGTTAATTGGGAAGAAGGTCCTTCAACTGCACAGCTTGTGCAGACTCTGTTCAGGTCCAGATCAGGAACTGCAAGATGTGGTAATGTATAAGGTCTGTGTGTGTAAGTAAATGTACATGTAGCAGAGCTGTGTGCAGTGTGAATGTAGCAGAGCTGGTGTGTCTATATATGCATATATAGCAGAGCTGTGTGTCTATATATGCATATGCAACCGAGCTGTGTGTCTAAATATGCATGTAGTGTGCATATAGCAGAGCTTTGTGTCTATATGTGCATGTAGCAGAGCTGTCTATGTCCATATGTTCATGTAGCAGATCTCTGTGTGTCTATATGTGCATATGTAGCAGAGCTGTGTTTGCCAACATGTGCATATGTAGCAGAGTTGTGTGTATAATGCTCACTGCAGAGAAACACGAACAATATATTTATTACTTCCCTATTCTACCATAGTACCGTATTTTTCGGACTATAAGACGCACTTTTTTCCTCCAAAAATTTGGAGGAAAGTAGGGGGTGCGTCTTATAGTCCGAACCTTCTAATTTAATGTCTTTTTGCTGTGGATGGTTGGGGTGTGGGGGGAGCGGCAGAGGCGGAGGAGCGGGGTACAGGAGGCAGGAGCGGCTGCTGCAGCCTACACTGTTCCCGCTGCTAAAGAAAATGAATATTCATTGCTCCCCACGCCCATGGGCATTGGAAGCACTGAATATTTATTCTCCTTAATCACAGTGTATGATTCACAAAAACAAACAGAACCCTCCGGGGCGCCCCATTGTATCAGGAATAGGTGGACTATGTGAAGGTACATGTAAGTTCATAGACTTCTATTTACAAAAATGTGTTGAAACGTTACCGTCTTTCATTAAAGACACAACAGAAATGCTGCGACACCTTACAGATATACAACTTAAAGAAGACATGTTTTTAGTCACATGTGACGTTGAATCACTCTATACGTCTATATGTCACGACCATGGGATCACGGCTTCCCGATACTTTCTTGATATGTCAAACATCGATGGAGAGCTAACAAATTTCATTATCGATCTTCTACATTTTGCTCTCACACACAACTTTTTCACTTTTAAAGACAGATTCTTCCTACAGCTCCAGGGGACTGCTATGGGGGCAACCTGTGCGCCCTCATATGCAAATCTCTTCCTGGGGCTGTGGGAGAAGAAAATCATCCAAAACATGGATGAGGTTGACGCCGTGGTCTAATGGTCGAGATATATAGACGATATCCTATTTATCTGGCAAGACTCTGAATCGGGCTTACTTACTTTCTTAGAAAAGCTCAACACTAACGAACTCAACATTAAGCTCACATGGCACTACAGTAAGACCAGCGTAGATTTCCTTGACCTACACATTGAGGTCACCCCGGAGGGATTCATCTCTACAGACGTCTACCGTAAAGAAACGGCTACCAACACACTCCTTCATGCTTCTTCGTCCCATCCTCCCCAGATAAAAAGAGCATTACCAATAGGACAGTTCCTACGTATGAAACGTCTTTGCTCAGATGGTGATAAATTTGAAAAACAAGCCAACTTTCTAAAAACTAACTTGCAAAATAGAGGCTATAATCATAAAACAATTAGAGCTGGCTACAGAAGGGCTAAATTCACTCCTAGAAATCAACTACTAACATACTCTAAACAAACCAATATAGGAAACAAACAGCCTATCAGATTCATTACTACATTCAACTCCAGATGGCAAGACATTCTACAGATACTAGGAAAACACTGGTCAATCTTACTAACAGATGAAGACCTAAAAAAACATCTCCCCAAACACCCATCGGTCACCTGGAGAAGATCAAAAAATCTTAAAGACATAATAACAAAAAGTCATTATGTAACACCGCAGAAAAATATGTTCTCGGAAAAAACAGGTCCAAAATGGGGATCTTTCCAATGTGGAGGATGCATGGCATGCCAATACATGGAAAGATCATTTACATTTTCCAGCAGTGATGGTAATAGATCTTTTACCATAACACACCACATTACCTGTAAAACAGATAATGTGATCTACTACGCACACTGCCCATGTAAATTGATCTATATAGGGATGACAACCCGAGAACTGAGAGTTAGAGCACTAGAACACATCAGGGATATTAAAAATGCTGCAGAAGTTACAGACTTAGGGATCCTTAAAACTATCCCTAAACATTTAAAAAAATGTCATAACAGTAATCCAAAGCTGTTAAAAATACGAGGAATTGACCGAATACACCTGGGCATTAGAGGAGGAAACTATAAAAAAGAACTCTTGAAAAAAGAAACAAAATGGATAGTGACTTTGAACACAATAACCCCCAACGGCCTAAATGAACATGCAAGTTTCAAACCCTTTTTGTGAATGCGCGAATTTTAAATAATCTATGTTTTGGTAACTTTTTAATATACACTCTCTATATTCTCTAGAGAAAATGGGAAATATAAATTCAGATATATTTCTTAAGATAATATCAGTATATTCTACTCACCTATGTCTCGCTATGTGTTTCTTTTCCGAGGATTGGAGAGCGGAGAGAGATGGGGGTGTGATTTCCAGGACCATCGCCACATCGAACACGTGGAGAGCAGTGAAAGATGGCGATGTGACATCCAGGACTACTGCCATACCAAATTCATGAAAAGAAAAGAAAAAATTAATACACAGACAACATTCTGCAATTATGGGAAAAATACAGAGAGTACCCTGCAACCACAGGAGAAATCTGAGGACACCATGTAAAAGATGTGATCTTTGGACCCAGTGGAACCTTTCCCTTTCAACCTGGGATACATGATATTCAGCCATATGGCCATGTGTCATCTGGACCATATATGAGAGACTGAAATTACAGAGACGAAACATCTACGGAGGACCATCTGGGTGAAATATCTAAATATCTAAATGTAATTTTATGGCAATATCAAAAGATTCACTACCCTTAGATAATCTACCATCATCATACTATCCTGTCATAGATATGCTTTAGTACCAGCAGAATACTCACTATCTATATACTCATCAAGAAATATATATTTATTTTAGAGGAATTAACATTTATTAATAATACTACACATATATAACAAATACTTCCCTCTACATCTAACATAATTCTACTCCCACAAATCTGAAAAATCTGAAGAAACACTCTACCATGTTAAATAATAATATAACTATACACTGATATAGACTCTCATAGATATATATATAATTAATTAATACAATACTAACATATCTTTATATTTATTTTTAAAAAAGAATCTGACCATTACAATAGATACCTATACTAATAATTTATGATATTCTGTGAGGACAAGAACAACATATATATCTGATAGGAACAACTCGTAAACAACAATATCTGCTATCAGTCCGATGGAGCGCACACCGCGCATGCGCTGCGGCGTCCTCCGGGGGGAAGTGCTCCAGAACTACGACGCGTCGCCATGGCTACGGCTCCGGTCATGTGACCGGATCACATGGAGATGGTGACGCGAGTAGGGCGCGCGGCCCCCCTGGATGACGCGGCAACATGGCGGAGGTGCGCTGTTTTACATCGGACCTATTACAACAGAACAGCACATATAAAATCCCGATACCTGAACGCATTCAACACCTCCTGACGAAACTGCAGCAGCGGTGAAACGCGCGTCGAGGTACCAAGTGAGCCATCCAAGACCACATCCCTATGTCTACAGGTAATATACCTCTTCTTATTATATACTCTGATATTGCCTTCATGATATTATCAATAGCAGTATCTCTATTTAACCTAATATAGAGACTATAAGGAAGGTATTTACAATTTCCTTACATTTTAAAAAATACGGTCTACTTCTGCACAATAGATATAGGGTAGATATAACAAAGTGGTCTAGCTCATAGGTCTCTTCTAATTAACCTTTTGTACCTATATCTATGTCCTGCATTCCATATGTATGTGAATATTTATACCATAACATATTTAAAAAAAAAAAAATTTTTTTGATATAAATAAACTTTTCTTGATACATATATTACCGTGATCCTTTGCTCCCTCCTTGTCTCTATAAGTAATCACGGTGTACAGTGTCTGCAGCAGCTGCGGCTCCTGCAGCGCTCGGCGGTCATTTGTGCCCACTACTAAAGAGCATGTACAATCACCTCCTCTCCACGCCACCCATGGGAGTGGAGAGGGGGTGAATATTCATGCTCTTTAATAGCGGGCACACATGTGGGGGTGCCATGCATACCAGGATGAGGGGCGCCTAGCATACCAGGATGAGGGGTGCCATGCATACCAGGATGAGGGGGGCCTTGCATACCAGGATGAAGTGGGCCTTGCATACCAGGATGAGGGGTGCCATGCATACCAGGATGAAGGGTGCCATATATACCAGGATGGTGGTGCCAAGCATACCAGGATGAGGGATGTGGGGGTGCCATTCATACCAGGGTGAGGGGTGCCAGGCATACCAGGATGAGGGGTGCCATGCATACCAGGATGAGGGGGGCCTTGCTTATCAGGATGAAGGGGGCCTTGCATACCAGGATGAGGGGTGCCATGCATACCAAGATGAAGGGTGCCATATATACCAGGATGGTGGTGCCAAGCATACCAGGATGAGGGATGTGAGGGTGACTTGCATATCAGGATGAGGGGGGCCATGCATACCAGGATGAGGGGGGCCTTGCATACCAGGATGAGGGGGGCCTTGCATACCAGGATGAAGGGTGCCAAGCATACCAGGATGAGGGATGTGAGGGTGCCTTGCATATCAGGATGAGGGGGGCCATGCATACCAGGATGAGGGGTGCCATGCATACCAGGATGAGGGGGGCCTTGCATACCAGGATGAAGGGTGCCAAGCATACCAGGATGAGGGATGAGGGGTGCCATGCATACCAGGATGAGGGGGGCCTTGCATACCAGGATGAAGTGGGCCTTGCATACCAGGATGAAGTGGGCCTTGCATACCAGGATGAGGGGTGCCATGCATACCAGGATGAAAGGTGCCATATATACCAGGATGGTGGTGCCAAGCATACCAGGATGAGGGATGTGGGGGTGCCATTCTTACCAGGGTGAGGGGTGCCAGGCATACCAGGATGAGGGGTGCCATGCATACCAGGATGAGGGGGGCCTTGCTTATCAGGATGAAGGGGGCCTTGCATACCAGGATGAGGGGTGCCATGCATACCAAGATGAAGGGTGCCATATATACCAGGATGGTGGTGCCAAGCATACCAGGATGAGGGATGTGAGGGTGACTTGCATATCAGGATGAGGGGGGCCATGCATACCAGGATGAGGGGGGCCTTGCATACCAGGATGAGGGGGGCCTTACATACCAGGATGAAGGGTGACAAGCATACCAGGATGAGGGATGTGAGGGTGCCTTGCATATCAGGATGAGGGGGGCCATGCATACCAGGATGAGGGGTGCCATGCATACCAGGATGAGGGGGGCCTTGCATACCAGGATGAAGGGTGCCAAGCATACCAGGATGAGGGATGAGGGGTGCCATGCATACCAGGATGAGGGGGGCCTTGCATACCAGGATGAAGGGGGCCTTGCATACCAGGATCAGGGTGCCATGCATACCAGGATGAGGGGTGCCATATATAACAGGATGGTGGTGCCAAGCATACCAGGATGAGGGACATGGGGGTGCCATGCATACCAGGATGGGGGTGCCATGCATACCAGGATGGGGGTGTCAAGCATACCAGGATGAGGGGTGCCATGCATACCAGGATGAGGGGTGCCATGCATACCAGAATGAGGGGTACCATGCATACCAGGATGAGGGATGAGGGGTGCCAGTCATACCAGTATGGGGGATATTAGTACAGAATTGGGGGATATTACCCCTATAACAGTGTTAGCAGCAGACCCCCTCCCCCATAACAGTGCATCATGACCACATTTTTTGCTTACATTTTTTTTTGTATATTCCTACTCTAAAACCTAGGTGAGTCTTATGGTCCGGTGCGTCTTATAGTACGAAGAATACGGTATATTAAAATTAGTTATAATAACCTCTCCATTTTAAACCACCAAGGATGTTTTAATTAATAGGTAAAATGTTTTTCCTATTTTCTGCTTTCTAAATTTGGGGTGAGTCTTGTGGTAACGTATTTTTTAAATACGGTAATTGAACTGAACTTCCCTATTTGTACTATTAAAAAAAACTTTCTCCACACATGGCATATGCGATTGTACTTACCGACCAAATCAACTGTAGCCAGTCTGAACGACTCATTCCACTCTATTCCAGAATTCTCCTGTAAAATAACCTGAGTGTCAGGAAGATTAGATGGGACAGTAGATGATAAGGGATGCAGATACCAATCTATTTATTGGGACAGTAAGCCACATCTCTCCACAATTGGTCTACCAGGGGAGTTACAGACATCTGTAAAGATGAGATTGGAAAAACCCTTTACCCTTTTCATCATCCATAAGAAAATGTAAATGTTAATCTCTTAGTAAGGACAGCTCCTTCTTCAGGACATTTTAATTCAGCTACCATTGATTTTTCTAGCTTTGTCCAGTATAAAATCTGCAAAGTTAGACTCCTGGGCTTTTTTTTCCTGGTCACCATCTTGGTCTCCTGACCAGATGGACTTTAACAATTTATTATGTAGAAATGGCTCACCCTATTGCCATGTTCACACGTTCAGTATTTGGCCAGTATTTTATGCCAGTATTTGTAAGCCAAAACCAGAAGTGGGACAATCAGAGGAAAAGTATAATAGAAACATATGCACTAGTGATGAGCGAGCATGCTCGTTGCTTGAGATTTACAAGCATGCTCTGTTATGATCTGCTACAAGAACTAAGGAAAGAAAGGGAATCTGTCCCTACAATAAGACTAAGCTGATTCCCTACGATGCAGCGGGCGACCTATTCCTTGTGAACAGACCCGCCTTCGTCCTCAGCTAGTCTGAACGCAGACCTATAGAATAAAGGGAGGGGTCCCTAAAAGAACTAAGGACTGGGACAAAATTGGACACCTCCTAGCAGATGTTGTAGCGGAGCAAAAAGACAAACAGACAAAAAGTACTTAGAGGTCCAAAGGACCAACTGAACTAGAGAGATAGGTACAAAAGCACCTGGCTAGATAGAGAGTCAAATAACACTGAAGTCCAGCAAAGCCAGAAGGGCAGAGCAGGAATAAATAGGCAGCAGGTCACCAAAATAGAAAAAAAACTAACAGGAGAGTTCTAACGGTAACCCTTCTTCTATGAGGATCCTCCAGGCCCAGGCCTATCAGGAAACCTCCTGTGGAACGCTCTGACAAGTCTAGGGGCAGAGACATCATCCGCCCTTACCCAGGAGTTATCCTCGGGAACGAAACCTTTCCAAGCGACGAGATACTGCAATCTCCCTCTATGTCTTCTGGAATTCAGGATACGAGAAATTTCATATTCGCCATCTTCCACCACCGGAGGAACTGTGACAGTAGCATCCCTATCCGATACATCAGCCTTTTTCAACAAGGAAACATGAAACACAGGATTAATCTTCCAGGAGGTGGGGACCTCCAACCTAACAGCAGACTGATTAACCACCTGAAGCACCTTAAATGGCCCCACAAACTTCGGACCCAATTTTTTAGAGGGAATCCTCAACCGCAGATTCTTTGAGGACAACCAAACCATGTCACCCACCGTTAGCAAAACGTCTTTACGTTTCCTGTTAAAATACATCTTGGACTTATTGTTAGCCTCTTGAAGGTTACAACGTACGTCAGTCCTAACTCTCTCCAAATCACCGGAAAAATTCTCCTCCTCCGGCACAGCCGACACCAATTTGGAGAACGAACCAAACGACGGATGTCTCCCAGTACAACAAAAAAAAGGAGAACACCCAGCAGAAGAGGATGTATGGTTGTTAAGAGCAAATTCAGCGAGTGGCAGAAACTCAGACCACTCCTCTTGATTGTCTGCCACAAAACAACGCAAAAACTGTTCAACATCCTGGTTCTTTCTTTCTGTCTGTCCATTAGACTCAGGATGATACCCAGATGAAAATGACAAATGGACTCCCAACCTGTCACAAAAAGCACGCCAAAAGCGAGCCACAAACTGAGGTCCCCTATCAGAAACAATGTCGGTGGGAACGCCATGGAGTCTGACAATTTCCTTAACAAACGCCTTAGCGAGTGTCTTAGCGCAGGGTAGTTTAATGAAAGGAACCAAATGACACATCTTGCTAAAACGGTCCACGACCACCCAGATGACAGTGAAACCCTCAGACACAGGAAGAGCAGTAATAAAATCCATTGGCAGACGCGTCCAAGGCGCACTAGGAATCTCCAGAGGGCAAAGCAACCCCGCAGCAGGAGTATGCGAAGCCTTTGACCTAGCACACACCGTACATTGACGCACCCACTTGATGACTTCCTTCTGCCACCCAGGCCACCAAAACCTGCGACTTATAAGTCTCTTAGTCTCAGAAATTCCTGGATGACCTGCCAACCGAGACTCATGATATTCCACAAACAAATCTTTCCTAAAGGTTCTAGGCACAAACAACCTCCCATGGGGAGTGTTAGATGGGGCATCCTCCTGGGCTTTCAGAATCCCATCTTCAAAGACGGAGTCCAATGCTGCTACCACAACTCCTTCCTGTAAAATGCTCTCCTCCTCCTCGGTACCAACCATGGGAGAAAAACTGCGAGATAAAGCATCGGCTTTAACATTCTTGGTACCAGGGATGTAAGTAACAGAAAAATTAAACCAAGAAAAAAAAAGTGTCCACCTAGCCTGACGGGCATTCAAGCGCTTGGCAGCATCCAGATAAATCAAATTTTTATGATCAGTGAAAACCTGAACCGGAAATTTAGCACCTTCCAAGAAATGCCACCAATGTTCAAACGCGAGTTTAATATCCAGCAATTCCCGATTACCAACATCGTAATTAAGTTCGGTTTCTGAAAATTTTTTTGAAAAAAAAGCACAGGGATGTACTCCATCCTTGTTCTCCTGAGACAAAACCGCACCGACCCCCACCGAAGAAGCATCAACCTCGACCAAAAAAGGCTTGGTCTCATCAGGCTGCATAAGGATAGGGGCAGAACTGAACCTCTCCTTGAGATACACAAAAGCTTCAATGGCCTCAGTATTCCACTGGACAGTATTCGCACCTTTCCTGGTGAGATCGGTCAGCGGCTTAACAATTATAGAAAAATTCTTAATGAATTTTCTGTAATAATTGGCGAAACCCAAAAATCTCTGTATCGATTTTAACCCAATAGGCCTAGGCCATTCCTGCACAGCCTGAACCTTCACCGGGTCCATCTCAAAGCCCTCGCTGGAGATAATGTAGCCCAAAAAACTAATTCTCTGCACAGCGAACTCACATTTCTCCAGCTTAGCAAAAAGTGACTTGTCACTTAATAACTGCAATACCTCACGTACGCTCTGCCAATGAGACTCCAGATCTGGCGAATAAATCAAAATGTCATCCAAATACACAACCACATTCTTACCAATCAAAGGTCTCAGGATGTCATTAATAAGGTTCTGAAAAAACACGGGTGCATTGGTAAGACCAAAAGGCATCACCAGATTCTCAAAATGACCTACCGGAGTGTTAAAAGCAGTTTTCCATTCATCACCCTCCTTTATTCGTAACAAATTGTATGCCCCCCGGAGATCAATTTTAGAGAACCACTTGGCCCCCACTAACTGGTTAAACAAGTCAGGAATTAACGGCAATGGGTAGGAATTGCCTACGGTAATTTTATTAATTTCGCGAAAGTCCAGACATGGACGTAAACCGCCGTCCTTTTTTTTTACAAAAAAAAATTCCAACAGCCACAGGTGACTTAGAAGGTCTAATGTGACCAGTAGCCAAGCTCGTCTGTATGTATTCCTCCAAGGCCTTTCTCTCAGGGATAGTCAGATTAAATAAGTGACTCTTGGGAAGAGTAGCTCCAGGAACAAACTCAATGGTGCAATCATAGTCCCTATGAGGAGGTAAAACTTGCGACTCCTCCTCTGAAAAAACCTTGCAAAAATCCTGAATAGGTACAGGTAATTCCCCTTTTTCCACAGCTGCAATGTGACCGTTACAACACTTATCATAGCACTTAGGACTCCATGACTTAATCTCATTAGTAGACCAGTCCAGTAAAGGATTGTGCAGTTTTAACCAAGGCAAACCTAAAACTACTGGAGAAGGTAAATTATTTAATACCACCAAATCCAATTTTTCCTGGTGAATACCATTGATAGTGAGGGGAAATTCAGCAACCTTGTGAGTAATACATTTCAAAGGAGTGTTGTCAATAGCAATCACAGAAATAGGTGATGACAAAGGTTTGGATTCCAATTTAAGTTTTTCCAAAAACCCCTTATCAATCACATTAAGTGTTGAACCACAATCCACAAATACCTGAAATTCAATCAAATCTTCCTGCAATAAGGTACTCCCTGAAAGAAATACTCCCTTAGAATTCAAGCAAGCAATACGGGCGTAACTGACCTTTTTTTTTCTTTGCTTAAACGAAGCTCACAGTTCTTAATTAAATGGTCAGATTTACCACAGTAAAAACACAATCCCTTGGAAAACCTGCGGTCTCTTTCCTGAGAGCGGAGTGACATCGCCCCACCCTCTATCGGTTCTCCGCCGTCCGAGCAGACCCTCTGAAGACTAGGAGCTGCCATTGCAGGAATTTTCTCATCATTAACCCTGGCACGCAGTCTCCTGTCCACACGTGTAGCTAATTGCATGGCCTCTTGCAAGGTCACAGGTGCAGGAAACGCAATCAGCAGATCTTTAACCCTTTCACTTAGACTGGCAAGAAACGAACATTTTAACGCCGAATCATTCCATTTCACTTCTGAAGACCACCTTCTGAAGTGTGTACAATAATTTTCAACATCACCTGACCCCTGCTTCAAACGTCTCAGTTCTGTCTCAGCAGATGAGACTCGATCAGGATCGTCATACAATAACCCCATAGCAGAAAAAAAATCCTCCACTGATCTAAAACACGGATCATTAGGTTGGAGAGAAAAGGCCCACCCCTGTGGTTCCTTGCGCAAAAGTGACATGATAAACCCAATGCGCTGTGATTCATTCCCAGAGGACCTGGGTCTCAAACGAAAATATAATAAACAAGCATTTTTAAAGGAAAAAAAATCTTGTTGTTTACCATAAAAAATATCAGGCAGTCCTACCTTCGGTTCCACAAAATGCGCTCCAGGACAGCTACTCACGTGTTGCTGGAGCTCGGCCACCTCTAGAGACAATCCCTGCAGGCGTTGAGCCAACTCTTGAACAGACACCATACTGATCCACGGATTTCTTTCCAAGTTTTGTTTTGGCTGGACTTACTGTTATGATCTGCTACAAGAACTAAGGAAAGAAAGGGAATCTGTCCCTACAATAAGACTAAGCTGATTCCCTACGATGCAGCGGGCGACCTGTTCCTTGTGAACAGACCCGCCTTCGTCCTCAGCTAGTCTGAACGCAGACCTATAGAATAAAGGGAGGGCTCCCTAAAAGAACTAAGGACTGGGACAAAATTGGACACCTCCTAGCAGATGTTGTAGCGGAGCAAAAAGACAAACAGACAAAAAGTACTTAGAGGTCCAAAGGACCAAACGAACTAGAGAGATAGGTACAAAAGCACCTGGCTAGATAGCCAAATAACACTGAAGTCCAGCAAAGCCAGAAGGGCGGAGCTGGAATAAATAGACAGCAGGTCACGTGACCAAAATAGAAAAAAAACTAACAGGAGATTTCTAACATGCTCGGGCGAGCCCCTATTATCTTTGGCGTGCTCGGGCGTTAAGTATTCGTCGCTCCCTGAACATGATTTGTGACTGTTTGACAGCTTTAATACATGTGAGGAATGCCTGTTTTTCCAGCATTCCTCACATGTATTAAAGCTGCCAAAATTAATGTCGCACGTACATCTGGGAGCCGGCATATGGTTGGGTAAGGGTGCTGGCCAATGAGGGGGTAGTAGCAGAGGAAAGATGTTTTCTGCCATGTGAGCACCCCTGGATTGGCTATTGTTATGAGTAAATATGGATGCAGAAAGGAGATAAAGGAGGGGAACACTGGAAGCACAGGTCCTTTCTTGAAGATTTACTTGAGGACCTGCTGCCCCACCTGCCCTCCCTTTTAATTGGGGTTAGTCATTCAGGGATCTGAATGGACAGTAAGTTAGGGTTAAGGGGCTTGAGCCTTTTGGCTAAGCTGTGGTGACTGGTTCAAGTTTGAATTTATTAAGTTACGAAGTTATGATTAATTGGGCTGCTATTTAAGCTAATAAAGGCAGTGGCCAAATTTATTTCCACAAAAGTCAATGTGTCTGAGTGGTTTACTGCGGTTATATTCACAAGGACTCATGGATTGTATGGAAAATCGTTCATGTGACTTGTGCCATCGACTGTTGTGAGCTTGTGGACTGTCCATGTAGAGTTCATTATGAATGAGGAAGCCACATGGATCAAACTATGGCTGTCTGAATAAAGCCTTATATACTAGCATAGTTTCGTTGAAAAAGCAACACAGTTGTGCACATCCAAGCTCGGTCTAGGAAGTCCAGTGTTGTAAAGTTAAAAAATATAACTATAGGCAAACAAGCAAACGCGAACCATCTGTTCTAGTCCACACAGGACAGAAAAACACATGGTGGGAGAAGTTAGACATCCTATTCTAGAGTCAGGGGGTTCTAGTTAATTAAGGTTTAGTTTGACTCATTAAAAATTCCATCTGTCCTTCTAATACACATGGAAAAAATACCCCATTATTGTGCTGGTAGTGGGACATAAGTGAAAGAATTAGTCATGTTCTCTATATTGACCATGAAAATGTTTTTTTTTCTTAGCAGGACCTGTTTAATCACCCTGTAGATGTACAAACCAACAAGGAATAAGTTATAAAAGACTGTGCCTAAAATATAATTCAACGATATTAGAAATGTTGGACATCTTGAAAAAGGATACGTATTAAATATTAAAGGGGTTGTCCAACCTTAGTGTGCTCACTGTGA
Organism: Phyllobates terribilis; assembly: GCF_046119375.1. Classification (NCBI taxonomy): domain Eukaryota; kingdom Metazoa; phylum Chordata; class Amphibia; order Anura; family Dendrobatidae; genus Phyllobates; species Phyllobates terribilis. The sequence goes on along the minus strand of NW_027362762.1, from coordinate 529,028,971 downwards.
GGATTCCCAAGTCTGCAGTCACATAGAGTGACACATGCAAATATAATAATATACTTTATTGAAAAAATGTTAAAAACTTCATTTCATTTTAAGAATCACTAGGTACAAAAATTCAAGAGGAAAGGATGAATCAAGAAAAAATTGGACACACATAGACCAGGATAAAGCCCAATATTGATTATCATTCTTATGGGTTAATGTTTCATAGGAGAGTAATAATATATATTTGCCAATAATAGCTCTTCCTTATCACCCACAGACATGTATAAAGTATAATTGTGCAGGTGGGGTCATAAAGCCAGCCATAATTTCAATGATATTGATATAGGATATCACAATATTGTTCACCGCATAAGCCTGTACAGCCAAAACAGTGCACTAATGCTCTCCCAAATAGGAAAAACAGAGTCAGTCATTAGATTTACCCATTAGGGATATCACTAAGTCCGGTCTCGTGCCACAAATAACGGGGCGTTTTCCTATTTGGGAGAGCATTAGTGCACTGTTTTGGCTGTACAGGCTTATGCGGTGAACAATATTGTGATATCCTATATCAATATCATTGAAATTATGGCTGGCTTTATGACCCCAAAATAAATTTGCGCAAATCCCAGTGCTGGAAAACTTGTATTTGTTCGGAAAGTACAAATTGGGAGAGGAGAGGTAGAAAAATCCCCACTGACCATAATAGCTTACACTCCACAGGAGAGAATGAGACAAGACCCTGCTGAACATAAGAGCATACACTCTACAGAAGAGAGATAGAGAGGTCCCTACTGATCATAAGAACTTACACTTTATAGGAAAAAGAGATAGAGTAAGAGGATCTTGCTGAACATAAGAGCTTACACTCTACAGGCAAGAGAGAGAGAGAGGACCCTGCTGAACATAAGAGCATACACTCTACAGAAGAGAGATAGAGAGTTCCCTACTGATCATAAGAACTTACACTCTATAGGAGAAAGAGGTAGAGTGAGAGGAACTTGCTGAACATAAGAGCTTACACTCTACAGGCAAGAGAGAGAGAGGACCCTGCTGAACATAAGAGCATACACTCTATAGAAGGGAGATAGAGAGGTCCCTACTGATCATAAGAACTTACACTTTATAAGAAAAAGAGATAGAGTAAGAGGATCTTGCTGAACATAAGAGCTTACACTCTACAAGTGAGAGAGAGAGGACCCTGCTGACCATCAGAGCTTACACTCTACAGATGAGTGAGACTTTGCCATTCAAACTGTGCTCTGCTTGTGTAGCACCCTGAGGATTCGGCTGCTACAGGGTTATTGCACCTCAGCCAGAGGTGTGATATTCCACTCCCGGGTAAGGATGGAGTGTGGAGCTGAGCTCAGTAGGCTGCATGCACTACATACATCCCATTTCCGGAGGGCAGACCAACGGTACTCCCACTTAGAAATGTGCAGGTACGACCGAGTCTGTCCTTGGCTGGAGTGGGAGGGGGGTGGAACATCCCAGTAGTGTAGGGGCAGATAGGGGGAGCAGTCTGGGTAAAGTTAGGAGCTCATTGGGTGCTGGTCACCTGAGCTCACACATAGAGGGAGTATATAAGGTGGGAACCATCTTAGATCAGGGTCAGTCAGTGAGACGTCAGTCTTTTGCAGAGTGAGGGTCAGTCTGTCAGTCTTTTGTGGAGTGAGTAGAGGAAGAAAGCAGAAGAGCAGAGCAGCCCCAGGCCAAGAGAGAGGAGAAAGAAAGACCCAGAGGGGGAGAAAGAAGGAACTCTGAGAGCCCAAACTAAATCCAAGGGTGAAGAGTTGGCAACAGGGTACCGGATCCCAAGCTGGCAGAGGCTACAGCACACCTTAGCCAGAGACCGGAGGTCGTGGGCAGGATTTGTCACGACCACCCGGAAGGCAGACCAGGAATGGGGTCAGGGTACCCAGAGACAAGGGTTTACCACCAAGAGGCCCGAGGGAGCCGGACATAGGTGGATCCCTGGTGGGGAAGGCCAGAGAAGAGGACAGGACAGAAAGGGAGCTCAGAACCACGCTCCGGAACTACTTGGGGGTTGGCCGAGTCCAGGACCTGGTGGACGCAGCACGGCTCGGGTGGTCACTCAAGGCCGGAGTGACCGGTACAAAAACAGCAGTAAGTAAAAACCCTGAACTGCACAACCCGACTCTGACTCTCATTACCATCTTCACTGCACTTCCACAACCACCATCCTCTGCACCTGACCCCCTGAGGCCATACCCCTCCCGTTGGGGGTTATACTACCGAAGCTGCACAAACACCATCAGCCTCAGCGGACCCTGCTGCAGCGGCGGCCGTACTGACCGCAATTCAACGGGTGGCGTAGTCGACATAAAAGAACATCTAGTAACATCATAAGGACTGCCACACACTGAGCTTGACACCCTGGGCACGGACCGGGTCACCGCCACTCGGAGACTACAACCCCCATCTGATCCGGCTCCGGGTATCCCCCAAACAACACTGGCCCAGGGGGCGCGTCACTTGGAACAGCTGATCTGTGATGGCCTGAGTAGTGACCAACACTGTACAAAGTATGATAATCAGAAAGATGTCAGACCTGCAGGGCATTATGGGGAGGCTCACGTGGTAACGCTAAATGACATCAGATTGCTTTCTGATGATTCAGCAGTGTGGGAAATAGTGCACGGCAAGTTTTTTTTTTTTTGCAACCCGCATACCGAGCATCAAAACCAGGAAATTCGTCTTGAATTCAATCCACCGTGGATAAATCAGCTCATCTCTATACCTTATCACTATTTCAGACCACTGCACTGTGCTACCATTAACCCCTGTAGCAACGTAAATCACTAGTGATATATAAATGTATTAGCAATTAAACCACCGGGGATGTTATCATTATACTTCTTAGTCATTATAAAAATATTCATCAATAACACTGAAGCTCCCTTTCACCACTAGCAACATGCAAGAGATGTATGGCCTTTTAAATTGAGCATAACCTTTTGGGAGTAAAAAAAATAGAGTCTACAATATACTTACCTCATGAAATGTTATGGCTACCAAAAACATAGAGCAATAAATTTAGCATAATAATTCATTATTACTAGAGAAACACCCCAAACAATAAATAATTAGGTGCATATAGTCTCTTAAAAAGTACAACCTTTATTAAATTTGTAAATAAAATCAAATACTAAAATGAGGACGTTGTTTGCACATGCGCCGCCTGTGGAGAATCACATTGAAGTGACGCGACAACACACTGCATGACGCGGACGAGGGGGAGTTTCTTTTTAAGGAAAGTAATGGCAATTTTGATAGGCTAGATGGACACACTCGTTTTAAAAGAAAACAAGGGATAGGAGGAACAATTACGACACCTCTGTGGAGACACGGGGGTCAGTGGGTGCTTCCCTGGCCTGGCTGTCTTTAGAAAGACTGCATGGATCAGGGCTCATCCCACTTAACGCCCGCTCTCTTTTTCTGTGGACAGAACATTACTCAGACAACACAGGGTGAGAGTAAAACTGTGTGGCAATAATTTATTGAATTATCAACAAACAATAACATATAAAACATTCCTATCAAATACCCAACATTGTGCAAATTACAGAGTCTCATCCTTCTGCTGACTCACCGGGATTAAAGCAGCTGCGACTTCGGTGCTTCCAGGGCCGACTACCCCCACCAGTGGCACCCCGCTTTTCGCGGGAACCCACAGAGAGAAGGTAACGACAAGCTTAGGAAGCTAACTGAGAGCAGTGAGATATGTGGCCAGGTGACCTAGTTGTCCCAACCTGGATTCTCCAAGATGTCTCTGAGTGTTCAGCGATGGTCAATGGAGCAGATCTGTATTTCTTCCTACTGGGGCCGTGGACCCCTAAGCTGACATCCTGTAGAGTCACATCTTTGTCCCTCTTGATGAAGCCATGGTGCCCAGCTGCTGTCCTGTAATGTGCTCTTGGTTGTGTTCTGTCAAGTCACTTTCTTTCAGCAGAAGCGTAGAAAATCCTTTTTTATACCCACATCTGTGGTTCAGGTCATCATTCACAGGTCAAGGGGGAGGTGGGATGAGATTAACTCGCATTGCTCGAGCATTCAATTATTCTGCCTAGTTTGTCCACCTCTGCTCCGCAAATCCACAAGCCCCATGGACTCATACAATGGATAATCAACATAACAGCAAACATCAATTGTTAAATGACCCTGCATCCCAGCCCTCCAAAGATAACAGACAATAAGTTACAACAAACATCAACTCCATAACGTTTAGGCTCATATAACAATGGCCTATGTCTCTTGATCCCCTGAAAAAACAAACACATAAATTCAATAGTCAACATTCAGACAATAGTCCATGTCTCCTGGCCTACTGAAAATAGATGTCTGGATAATTAAGATTAAATGTTGTGTCATCACATTGCTCCCCCATCTTAATTAGCCAGAAGTGATAGGATTCCGATCATCCTTCTCCTGGTCCTTGGCTTGACTTGGGTAACTCCTCACGTAATTGATGAGAACCGACTCGTATCCATTTCATTCACACATGGCGTCCTCCAGATCCCGTGCTTCCTGGATCAAATCCAACCGAGTGTCTGTGGCCTGTTATTCAATCCGTTGAAGCTGGCACAGCTCCTATAGTTGCCGTATCTTGATGCGGTTATACATCCAGGAGGTTTTTATAAATTTTTATAACTTGCACGTTTCATGTGGTCCTCCATTGTGATATTCTGCTAAAATATGATATGTATTTTATTTTAGTTTATGAATTTAATAAAGGTTGTACATTTTAAGAGACTATATGCATCTAATTTGTTTTTGTGGAGATACTCGTGAAATGTTATGTCTGTGATGAGCGAGCATGCTCTTTACTCGAGATTTACGAGCATGCTCGGGTGCTTTCCAAGTATCTTCAGCATGCTCAGGTGTTATGTTTAAGTCATGCCGTGCACATGATTTCTTAGGCATTCCTCACATTTATTAAAGCTGTCAAACAGTCGTAAATCATGTGCACGGAGTGACTAAAACATAACGCCCGAGCATGCTGAAGATACACGGTGAGCACCTGAGAATGCTCGCCGAAAGGGTTAACAGGACATACTCGCTCATCACTAATGCCAATGTGATGTAGCATGGCTCCAAGCTTTGCAAATGAAGGCCTCCTTCACACGTCCTGATATTTCAGGTACTGGAAAAAACAGCAATGGTGTTAACCGAGTCCTTGTATACGTGTTTGTCGTCCATGTGCCATCCGTGTGCACCATCTGTGTTATACATACCTGAATGGAATGCAGAAAAAATATGACAGATGTTTAGATAGATAGATAGATATGGGGTAGATTGATATCCGTGTAGTGTACTTTTATTAAGATAATAAATAAATAAATGAATATAATTATGTGGGGTCCCCCCTATTTTTGATAACCAGCAAAGGTAAAGCAAACAGCTGTGTGCTGATATTATCAGGCTGGGAAGGTCCCTGGTTAATGGTCCCTTCTTAGCCTAAAAATAACTGCTCACAGCTGCATCAGAAGTGGTGCATCTCATTACGTTGTGCTTTGCCTCACTCTTCCCAATTGACCCAGTGCTGTGGCAATCGGCGTAAATATTACTATAAAGTGGAGCAAATTTTGATGAATTTGATGGATGGGTCTCACGGCGCACTGTCCCACCCAAACCTCGCCCACTTTGGTTGAGTTGACCAGAACTGGAGTAAAAACGCGAAATGTAACTTTTTTGAACAACTTTGAAAACTGGTGAAAACCCATTGATAAATTGGTGTCTACATGACTTTAATATTAGTGATGGAAAAAGGCTGCGACTATGGGGAGATTTTTACAATATTACTGCTTTTTCCTCTGGTTAACTGTCTTCATGGGTTAAGCAAACCAAAGCTTCAAGCTGTTGTGAATCCTCATGTCCCAGCAGGCAGTGCCAATCATGTACTTTTTTCAGATTTTTTACATGGTAATTAATTCCTTAGTCAGTCACATACCAGCCTTAGTAAAAATGGGTTCTTGAATGCAGTGTGCATTAAACAAGAAAAATAATAAATGTGTAATGTCATCCTGCTAGGAAAAATGCTGAAATATGAGTCTCACACCAAGCAGGATTCTGATATAAGAGGCTCTCAATTGGTTAAGACTGTACTAAAATACACTTGTATGAAAACTAAAATTGCAGCATTTGGGAGGCCAGGTGGTAGGGAAAAATAAATAGCATGTAGAAGAGGTGAACCTTCTGTTCTCCCCTTGCATTACATGGACTGAAGGATGAATCGTTTGAAAAGATTGTTTCTTAAAAATGGACTTGACTGTTTATTTTAATGTACTTTTGTATGAGAGATTGCTTGATGGATTATTTGTTTCTACTTGTACTTCAAAGCGTATTGTTCATGTTATGTTGTATACATTATGACCTTTGTTGCAGGTCATTCAGAAGGCGGGTTATGTTGCACGTATACAGGCTCGTACTGGCCCACATGGAAACAGGCAAGTCACCCGGAGGGACCCTCTGCAGCAGTGCGCTCCCACCCCATGTAATTGCAGTATTTGTTGCAATTTACTTGATTCACTATGTATAGACAAAGGCAGCTAACTACCTATTTTATTAATACACTGCTCAAAAAAATAAAGGGAACACTCAAATAACACATCCTAGATCTGAATGAATGAAATATTCTCATTGAATACTTTGTTCTGTACAAAGCTGAATGTGCTGACAACAAAATCACACAAAAAACATCAATGGAAATCAAATTTATTAACCAATGGAGGCCTGGATTTGGAGTCACCCCCAAAATTAAAGTGGAAAAACACACCACAGGCTGATCCAACTTTGATGTAATGTCCTTAAAACAAGTCAAAATGAGGCTCAGTAATGTGTGTGGCCTCCACGTGCCTGCATGACCTCCCTACAACACCTGGGCATGCTCCTGAGGAGGTTGCGGATGGTCTCCTGTGGGATCTGCTCCCAGACCTGGACTAAAGCATCCGTCAACTCCTGGACAGTCTGTGGTGCAACGTGACGTTGGTGGATGGAGCGAGACATGATGTCCCAGATGTGCTCAATCGGATTCAGGCCTGGGGAACGGGCAGGCCAGTCCATAGCTTCAATGCCTTCATCTTGCAGGGACTGCTGACACACTCCAGCCACATGAGGTCTGGCATTGTCCTGCATTAGGAGGAACCCAGGGCCACCCGCACCAGCATATGGTCTCACAAGGGGTCTGAGGATCTCATCTCAGTACCTAATGGCAGTCAGGCTACTTCTGGCGAGCACATGGAGGGCTGTGCGGCCCTCCAAAGAAATGCTACCCCACATCATTACTGACCCACTGCCAAAATGGTCATGCTGAAGGATGTTGTAGGCGGCAGATCGCTCTCCTCGGTGTCTCCAGACTCTGTCACATCTGTCACATGTGCTCAGTGTGAACCTGCTTTCATCTGTGAAGAGCACAGGGCGCCAGTGGCGACTTTGCCAATCCTGGTGTTCTGTGGCAAATGCCAAGCGTCCTGCACGGTGTTGGGCTGTGAGCACAACCCCCATCTGTGGACGTCGGGCCCTCATACCACCCTCATGGAGTCAGTTTCTAACCGTTTGTGCAGACACGTGCACATTTGTGGCCTTCTGGAGGTCATTTTGCAGGGCTCTGGCAGTGCTCCTCCTGTTCCTCCTTGCACAAAGGTGAAGGTAGCAATCCTACTGCTGGGTTGTTGCCCTCCTACAGCCCCCTCCACATCTCCTGGTGTTCTGCCTGTCTCCTGGTAGCGCCTCCAGCCTCTGGACACTACGCTGACAGACACAGCAAACCTTCTTGCCACAGCTCGCATTGATGTGCCATCCTGGATGAGCTGCACTACCTGAGCAACTTCTGTGGGTTGTAGAGTCCGTCTCATGCTACCACGAGTGTGAAAGCACAACTAACATTCAAAAGTGACCAAAACATCAGCCAGAAAGCATTGTTACTGAGATGTGGTCTGTGGTCCCCACCTGCAGAACCACTCTTTTATTGAGGGTGTCTTGATAATTGCCAATAATTTCCATCTATTGTCTATTCCATTTGCACAACAGCATGTGAAATTGATTGTCAATCAGTGTTGCTTCCTAAGTGGACAGTTTGATTTCACAGAAGTTTGATTTACTTGGAGTTATATTCTGTTGTTTAAGTGTTCCCTTTATTTTTTGAGCAGTGTATATAGAAGCATTGGTACATTTATGAATAAGGATCATTTAATATTTGCATGGAGCTAAAGAGTGGGCCCCCAGAGTCAAAGTTATTGGTGACCCTTGGCAGCTCAGTCCGACACTTTATATTGGCTGTTTATCAAAAATAGAGGGGTCCCCATGTCATATTTTTTTAATTATTTAAGTAAATAATTTAAAAAAATGGCATGCGGTTCCCTTCATTTTTGACAACCAGCCAAGCTACAGCAGGCAGCTCGTGCTGGTATTCTCAGACTGGGAACAGGGCCATAGCCCTAAAGGTTCCCAGGCTATTAATATCAGCTCACAGCTGTTTGCTTAGCCTTTAATGGTTATTATAGGGGAGACCCCCCAAAATTGGTGTGGGGTTCCCCCTATATTCAATAACCAGCAAAGGCTAAACAGACAGCTGCGGTCTGATATTAATAGCTTAGGAAGGGGCCATGGTTATTGGCCCACTCCCATACTAAAAACATCAGCTCTTAGCCGCCCCAGAAATGGCAAATCCATTAGATACGCTAATTCTGGCACTTAGCTGGAACAGATTGTGGAAACCATGTCTCATTTGCAGAGCCTTTAAGGTGCCCAAATAGCAGAAACCACCTACAAGCGACCTCATTTTGGAAACTGAAGCCCTTACTAATTTCTTATAGGGGTGTGGTGAGTACTTTGATGCCATAAGTGCTTTATAAAATTTTATAAAACTGAACCATGAAAACGAAAAATTATCTTTTTTACACTAAAATGCCTCTTTAGCCTCCATTTTTTAATTATCTCAATGCTAATAGGAGAAAATGGACACCATAATTTGTTAAAAATAAAGTAAAAAATGATAGAGGATCATAATGTGGTGTGGCTACTTTGCTACCTATGGGACTGGAGGCCTTCAATGTGTTTGTGGAACAATCATAGGATTCTCAAAGCATTTTACAGCGAAATGTGCTTCTAAGTGGCAGAAAACTAGATTTGAGTTGAATAAATTGAGTCATACTGAAGAATAGTAACACAAACCATGCATAAAAATGCACAGGAAGGAAAACATGGACTATATTAAATTGGCCAGCAGTGTTTTGGTTATCCAAATGTTTTAGCCTAATTCATAATTTGTGACTAGAGACTAGAGAATTGCCTCCTATCTACCCTGCATCTCTTCTGATTAGAAAGCCTGGCACGCCGCCATGTGTGTCTCACGCTGCTGTGATGAGTTTATTCGCTCATCTCTATTTGTGACTTTTTAAAATGTTGGTATATCTTTAGGTCTTTAGGGCAATTGTACTTCTGTACCTTAGAGAGGAACAAAATCTGTCTTTTTTTTTTTTTTAAGCGCAGTTGGAGTCTAGCACGACATTTTAAAGGCTGGCTACCAAAAAAGTAAAAGAAAAATAAAGAAAACATAAAAAAGAGCATTTTTATTTTTGCTTAAAATTAATCAAACCTTTTGCGCATTTTGAAAAATTTGGTAAAAAAATGTCAATGAATATGACAAGACAAATAAAAAGTCAATAAGAAAAAACCCAAAATGATGAATTTGTCCCTCTTTCTTTTTTATTTATTTTCTAAAGACTGCTTGTACTTTTGTTTACATGCTAATAAAATATCCTAACTACTGTATATATCCACTTATAACTGAAGAAATTAGGCCCAATTCATTTGCACTTGTTTTTTTTGTCGAGTTGTCAGTATTTTTCACCTTTTTTTTATATTTCCAATTGTGCCTGTTTTAAAGTCACTTTTTATGTGTTAGTCTATTTTATGACTTTGCCATTGTGGGCGAAGTTTAGGGTTTCTAGATGTTTTTTGTCTAATTCATTTTTTGCGTCCTGCAGTGACGTCATTTAGTCATGTGACAAGTCACTCGACCGCCGACGTCATGTAGGGTCCTTTTAGACCATCGCGAGCCATACAAGAGACCGGATGCATCATACAAGAGACCGGGGGGCCATCAGAAGGCAAGTATGATGTTTATTTTTTATTTTAAATTCTTTTTTTAACAGGTACTATGGTATCCAGGTCTGGAGGAGAGTCTCCTCTTCTCCAGACCCGAGTACCATCCGCACATTAAATCGCTTAATATCCGCATGTGCACATGTAGTCATGCGGATATTAAACGATTCAATGCAAGTCAATGGTGGCAATTAGGCTGCGTGTCCGCAAAAATTATGGATATGCTGCGTATTTTTCCGCAATAATAATCTGCAGCGGAAATTTCCGCAGCATGTGCACAGCACATGCGGATTATCATTGGGGACCATGGGGCACGTATTACCAAGCATTTTTTAAGCATTTTCACTGTGGAAATTCCGCAGCAAAAATGCTTGAAAAACGTATAGTGGGCACGCAGCCATAGAGGTAAGTAGTAACAGGATATATTTGCTTACATATTAAAAGTACTAGGGCTGCTTTTTAAATAAATTTCCACCCATTTTATTTTTTACTTATAAGGAGCTACAATTCTGTCAAAATTCATTTTTTGCACAGTGCTCCAAATTCCCTGCATCCACACAAATTTAAATGGAATTTGTTGCACCAGGTTCATACTGCTGTTACTCACCTGTACTGGCTCTATTGTTGGGCCACACATCTCTCCTCCACCATGACCAGCTCTCTCAGCTGTCATGCATGTTAGGCTCTCATGGGAATCCGACATGCACCCCTGATTTCATCTTAGGCCTCTTTAAGAGGTTGTCCACTACTTATACATTGATACCCTGTCCATAGGATAGGCAGGGGCTTGGTAGTGCACATCCGCCTACTATTCAATTCAATGGGAGGCAGATGTGAAGTATCCCACGGCAGCCACTACAACTAGACGGCCAAGCTCAGCAAATAAGTAAGGACTTCCAGCCGACGGCAGCTGCCGCCGACACCGATGAAAACTGATCGGTGTTGGACCCCTGCCGATCAGACATTGATGACCTATCCTACAGATAGGGCATCAATGTATAAGTAGTAAGCAACTTTTTTAAGGCCCTCAGAGTATTCAGGTAGTGTGCTACCACATGGGTCTTGGCTAACTCAGCTCTGCTATAGCTGGACATTTCTGCAACTATAAATATTGTGCCTCTTGACAAACACTCCACTACTGTTCCAAAGTGCTGTCTGCACACTTGGCTCTGCTAATTCAAATTGCCTGACTGTTGACTCAGCTTTGCTGACCCAAGGTGCTGTCCGCTCACTCGTTCCTGCTACTTCAAGGTGCCAGCTTGCCAACTCAGCTCTGTTACTTGAAAGTGCTGTTGATACTCTCCACTCTGCTAATCCAAGATGACTTTCAATCTACTCTGCTGATTCATGATCTTTAGAGCTATATCCAGCTCTGCTGATCCACATGTCAACCAGCATTTCCAGCTCTGTTGATCCACGTGCCATTCAGCATGTCCAGTTCTACTGTTCCATTTTAATGCATAAATATATGTTCTGTCTTATTTGTGATGGTGTTTATTAAAGGAAAGAATGAGCAGTGACTTTTTTTTATTATAAAGTATGGTATTCAATTTGCTATAACTATTACATTATGCATTTTTTGTTACCTATATTTTCTCTTATTTCCTGCATTTGCATTTCTAGTTAATTATCGAGGTAATTTGCATGTGTAAAAAAAAGCAGCATATCATTACTCCCCTTCACATTCACTAATGAATTGTCTTATTAAATACCACCCTGTTATCTCACCCTTCAATATTGCCATTAGAAAAATTGCCATTATAATATTGTTCCCTTTTATCTTTAAACAGATTGTTATGCTTAAAATACATTTCCACCTTTCACCTTTGTTCATAGATTTTAATGTTTTATCTTGTATTTCATAGTTCCTTGTTCTGGGAAGTCAATAATGTTACTTCTAAGGAAAAGACTGGAAAAAGCTATTTACAGATTTTCCTGGGACAGTATTCTCACCCTGCGGGTTTCCCAGCTCTTGAAGGGGGGTTGAGTGGGGAGCAGATGGTGACCCACATACTGGTGTCTTATTGTATTAAGTGTTTTGTGCAGGAAGGGGCCTACAGCAGTGAAATAGTTAACCATCGGCACTGTCAATTTTACTAGTCTTTTCCTTCATGTATATTATATAATTTTAGCTGCTGGACCATTTTTGAGCAACCTTTCTCACTTCCATATTTTTCTTTATATTGCATTTTCTGCCTCAAAATTCATCTTCTACATTGACAAATGTGTCTCCAGGTTCGTCTTCTGTGTTCAGGATGTCTGCTGAATGACTTCCTTCTTGTCCTTTTTTCCTTAATAACTATTTCTCCATTGCTTTCTATCTCCATTATGTTCTAGCTACACCTTCTGACTGCTCATATCCTAAATTCTTAATCTCCCTCCATATTTTTCCTGCATGTCCTTCATCTCGGTCTTCCTTTCTATCTGATATTTATTCTTTCATCACTTCTTCTCTCGGCTTTCATATTTTTTCTCCCTCGCCTGCACCCCTTTCTGTTCTCAGCGTCTCACAGTTTTCCAATCTCTGGTCAGCATGCAGTGACTGGAACAGAAACCATGTCTTGTTGTTCTATCTCCTTGTATTCTAGGTCATAATAGAGAGGTGAAGGGTATATTTCATAACTAATAATGATATTCTTGCTATTTAGACTCTGTCTGTGTTATTCAATTTGTTTGGACTACCTCCAAGTTTCATTCCATAGTTAGTTCTGATTTTTCTTTGGTCATTGTCACCATTTTTCTCCAAGTCCCATGTATCTAATGTTTGCACTTTGGAAACCCAGAAGTAGGAGGCCCCATGTGTAAGTGGTGCAGCTCCTGAGTCACCGTGTTACCCTTCAGTGGGAGGCATAGACTGCAGCTTAATATAGCCGATGAAGTGGAAATAAACACACTGCATCTTTTCATTACAGAGCAGTGTTTGCTTCTGTCTTTCTCACTTCCTCCCCCGCTGATCCTAAATGGGTTTTAAATGAGAGCGATGTTCTTCCCTGTGTGGAAATAAAATAAATTTCACTTCCTCTGCGCCTAGAGGCTCAGCCAGCCCTCAATTCACACACCACAGGAATAACAGAGGATTTTAGAGTAAAACTTTTACTGTATGTCATCACATCAGTTTTCCAGCGTGATACCTTTCATGTGTGTTACTAATTAATATTTCCCTGTAGCCCGTAATATTCCAAACATGCGTCAACATACATATTGTTTGTACAAGGTGGGATGCGAAAATACAGACCCCTACTTCTATTATGTGGTTTGTACATGATAATGCTTATCAGCCTAATTCTTGAAAATTTACTTTTTTTACCCATAGCTGTAAATCAGAGATTAGTTAGAATCTTACCAGAGTAGTTTAACCCCTTCAAGCAGCATCCAGTATTCATTTTTGCGCTTTCATTGTTTCTCTTGTCGATCTAACCATTTAAGGGTTTGTTTCTTTTGCGGACTGAGTAGCTTTGAATGACACCATTCACTTTATCTTAAATGCATTGAAAATATGGAGAAAAAAAAATGTGGTATAAATATTTTAAGTTTTTTTAATTTGCTTTGTGTTTTATGTTTCATTTGACTATATTTTACATGTATTTTAGCCCCCTCCAGGGGACTTAAACCTGAAATCTTAGAGTGTTGCAGTTTATTATTTATAAAACAATGAGAAAGTGGAAGGAAAGAAGGAAAGAAGAGACACATTGAAAAAGAAGAAAGATGTGAGTGGTATGAAAATGTAACTTATATTTCCAATCAGTTAACAATAATGTCAAAAACTATCTCTATTCCTGACCAAAAATTATCCAAATTAATATGCTAGGGTAGGGAGAAGAAAAAAATAAGCTTGAGCTGGGGTCCCCAATATATTGCTAATTACCCAGTTAAGTTACTTAAGTAACCTGGAACTTTAGGAAAGCTGATTTCAGCAAATTAAGAGAAGAGCTTAATCGTGTAGACTGGGACCATGTCATGGTAACTGGGGATACCGAACGTAAATGGGGCATGTTTAAGGAAATACTACTAGAATCCTGTAGAAAATTTATACCATCTGGTAATAAAATGTCCAGGAATAAAAATAAACCATTATGGATAAATAAGACAGTTCAAAGTTTAATAAAACAAAAACAAAGGGCATTCAAAATCTTGAAGGCCGAGAATACAGAAATAGCATTTCAGGAATATAAAGACCTAAATAAAAAATGTAAAAAAGAAATCAAGCTAGCAAACTTATCTACAGAGCAACAATCGCCAGGGACATTAAATTAAATCCCAAAAATTTTTATACATACATCCATGTCAAAAAGAGAAAATCAGATGGTATCGGCCCCTTAAAAGACGATATTAATAAGATAATTATAGAGGACAAAGAAAAGGCTGAGATATTAAACAGACACTTTGCATCCGTGTTCACCAACAAACAGTCTGTTCCAGGGATCTTTCAACAAAGCAAAAATCAAAGTTCACCACCTGATATAACTAGTTTAACACAAAAAGAAGTACGCCTGCGTCTGAACAAATTAAACATTGACAAATCCCCTGGACCAGATGGTATTCATCCATGGATAATGATGGAATTGAGCTCAGTAATTGATAAACCGCTGTATCTCGTATTCTTAGACTCTCTTGTAACAGGGATAGTGCCACAGGATTGGAGGATAGCCAATGTGGTACCGATTTTTAAGAAAGGTAAGAAGGTGGATCCAGGTAACTACCGTCCAGTAAGTCTGACATCAGTAGAGTGCAAAGTTTTTGAGGGCATCATAAGGGATGACCTGCAGAGTTATATTGCAGAGAATAATATAATAAATAATAATCAGCACAGATTCATGAAGAATAGGATGTGTTTAACCAACATGTTGGGGTTCTATGAGGAGGTAAGTGCAAATCTATATGTTGGTAATGCGGCTGATGTGATTTATCTGGACTTTGCGAAGACCTTTGATACTGTACCATATAGCAGCCTTATACTGAAGCTACAGAAGCAAGGACTTGGGGAAACTATACGTAGATGGCTAAGGAATTGGCTAAATGATAGGAAACTAAGGGTCGTCATAAATGGTACATTCTCTAAATGGGACATAGTCAGCAGTGGGGTGTCGAGGGATCTGTGCTAGGACCAATTCTCTTTAACCTCTTTATTAATGACCTGGGGGATGGGGTTGTGAGTAATGTATCAGTTTTTGCTGACGATACCAAACTATGTAGGATATTAAAATCTGATCTTGACATTACGATATTGCAGAACGATCTGGATAAGATGACTGAATGGGCAAACACTTGGCAGATGAGGTTTAATGTAGATAAATGTAGAGTAATGCACCTAGGATGGAGTAATCCTATTGCTGCATATACATTAAATGGGTGTATACTCGAGACTACAGAATAGGAGAAGGATTTGGGTATTCTGGTTACAGGTAAGCTGAGCAGCAGTACTCAATGTCAAGCAGCTACTGCAAACGCAAACAAGATTTTAGTGTGTATAAAAAGAGAAATAAAATCTTGTGATCCCAATGTACTGTTACCCCTTTATAAATCACTGGTGAGTCCACATCTAGAATACGGAATCCAGTTTTGGGCTCCACATTTTAAAAAAGATATTCAGCAGTTAGAGTCAGTTCAAAGGCGGGCAACTAGATTATTACAAGGGATGGAAGGCCTCTCATATGATGAGAGGTTGAAAAACTTGAGTTTGTTTAGCTTAGAAAAACGACGCCTCAGAGGGGATCTCACTTAAATGTATAAATATGTGTGTGGTCAGTACAAAGGTCTAGCCCATGACTTATTCCTTCCAAAGACCATACTAAGGACCAGGGGGCACTCATTACGGGTGGAAGAAAGGCGATTCCGGCACCTAAACAGGAAAGGGTTCTTTAAAGTCAGAGCAGTCGGACTGTGGAATGCTCTACCACAAGAGGTAGTGATGGCAAACACTATAACAGCTTTCAAAAAAGGGCTGGATGATTTCATCTATACAGGTAACATTGTGGGTTACAGTTAAATTAGACAAAATGTTACACCTATAGTAGTGTATTTGATCCAGGGTTCTTGTACTGATCGCCTTTCTTGGGGTCAAGAAGGAATTTTTCCCCATGAGGCAAATTGGCTGAATGTGTCCTGGTGTTTTTGCCTTCTTCTGGATCCACAGATTTAGGTACAGGGATTTTAGTAATACCATAACAGTAATACAAAAATAAAACTAATTAAAAAATTATAAACTAGTTTATCTGTAATTGTAATAGTGCAGTAATGATAAAAATAAAAATGGTAATTCATTTGTGAGACCTAGTCCCAGTAAGTTAGTGTAGTGTTGGTATGGGGAGTACAATTGGGGGAGAAAAGTTGAACTTGATGGACCTAGGTCTTTATTCAACCTACGTTACTATGCTACTATGAGATACTCCAAGTTATGGAGTTGTCTCCAATGATCAAAGTGAGAAAAGAAGAAAAATATGAAGGTCCCTATTTGCAATTTGCATTATAATATATAAATGAAAGTAAATAGTATGATAGGAGATAATGAAATTACGTCTTCAATTGTAATGGGTTACATTAGTCTCCATGCAATATTATTTCTTAAATTGACACTACCACCACAAAGTAAATCTACTTTTGTGGCAATGAAATGATTATTAAATTTGAGTAAGATAAGTCATTTTATAATAATTGCTGACTGTCCCAGCCATACAATAGGACATTAATGCAGTCTGCTATAGTATCTCAGGTTGTGCAGTTGTAACAAGGTGCACTGATTATGTAGCTGCTGGTCTATTGAAAGAATAGGCACACAATGTTCCCAATGATCAAAGACTTGGAATCATTAGGGGCCAAGTCAATATAAGTACCATCAGCATGCAATTTTATTGTAATTATTTATATAACACAATTACAGGAGCAGAAGTTCAGACCTATGTGTGTGTGTCTGAACAGCATAACGTGACGGTATGTATCCGGAAGTGGCTACTAATGGTGGCAATACAGGCTACAAGTATTACAGCCTATGTAATGGCTTTCAGTGATCACTCAGAGTTTTACTTGCTGCATATGCCAAATATATTAGTGCAAGCAGAGTTATTATCTTTCCCTCAAGGATGCTCTCCCTATACTGATGGGCAGGACAAACGTATTAATATTAGAAGTTTAGTAACTATTTTATATTGCAGTAGTATATTGTCGCAGCGTGAAGCCCAGCCCAGTATAATCACAGTGGCAGTAGGGATTTTCTGTAGGCCCCCTGCCCTGCCCTGATAATACTGTCGGCACCAGGCTATCATTGCATTGTAGAAGTGCGGACAACTAAACAGAAACACCCCTGATCTACTTATTTTATTTAAATACTAATATCAGTGATTGACAGTAGCATCGAAAGGGTTAAACAGCAGCCGAGTAAGGGGTTATTAAATGAATCAAGCCCATCATATTCTTCTTTAACAGTCAAATGGAACTCTTTAAAGAGGGCACCTCTCATTGTTGCAGAAATCCGGAGAAGACTATAAATCAGAGGAAATTGACGTGAACATTTCTTAGTAGATACATCTCACAAAAACAGTAGTGAAATTTCCTCCCAAGAACCCATCCTAGTGTCAGCTGTGCGGGAGTTATAAGGGGGGGATAAACAGAAGTGTACGGCATATAGCAATTGGCTACTGGATATGATCGTAGATGGCAGCTTCATGGAGCGCAGATCTATGTTAGGCCGGTTTCACACGTCCGTATATTTCCAGTACCGAAAAAAACAGTACCGGAGATATCCGTGTCCCGTGTGTCCGTGTGTGTTTTACGTGTGCCGCATCAGAATCACACGTACCAGCGCCTGGGAATTGTGCTGTTCCCAAGCGTCGGTGCTGAACGCTGCCCCCATTATGGTTTCCTGCCGGCACTGTGATGATCAGCAGCACCAGCAGGGGCAATGATGAGGATAGTAGTGTCTGCTGCCGCAGTGTCCCTGTGTAAAAATAAGAATAAAATAATAAACATCTTATACTCACCTGTCTGGAGATGTCCTCCGCTGTAATCCATGCGGCCGCTGACACAGAGGAGCTGGGAAAAATGAGCCACTCCAGCAAGTGGGCCCCAAAGCTGAGCTCAGGAGCTGTGTCCTGTCACTCACTGAGCTGCAGCTCCAGTGCGGCTCATTCTCCCCGGCTCCTCTGTGTCAGAGGTTGCCTGGATAACAGCGGGGGACACTTAGGAGAGGTGAGTATAAGGATTTTATTATTGTATTCTTATTTTTACACAGGGACACTGCGAGAGCAGACACTACTACCCTCATTATTGTCCCTGCTGGTGCTGATCGCAGCGCCGGCAGGGAACCATGATGAGGGCAATGTTCAGCACCCGACGCTTGGGAACAACGGTATTCCCAGGCACTGGAACGTGTCACACGAATGACACACCAATGTCATCCGTGTGATACGTTTTGCAGACCGTGCATCCATAAAAAACAGACATATAAGCGTGTGGAGCACACAAACACACGGTATGTGGAATCACACGGACATGTGCACAGACCCATAGATTTTAATGGGTCTGCATGTATCAGTGTCTCCGGTATGTTTGGAAACTGTCACCACACGTACCGGAAATACTGACGTGTGAAAGAGCCCTTTTAGGGTGTGTTAATTCACAGAACAACAAGTACCGAGATACAGAAAAGTCACACAAGATGCACCAGCAGCAGCTTCATGATCCAAAAGTCAGCTTTTGGTGCATAGGGAAAAGGAATTTTGATGAAATATTCTTTAATGAAAATGTGAACACGGCCATGTACATCTATGCTCAGGTAACTTATCAAGAGCATGAGCTTGTTCGTTTCAGCAAGAAATAAGTGTCTTCTTTTTTTTGTGACCCTCCCTGTATTTTGCCAATGTAATTTCTTTTCAGTGCCATATAATATACTGTAGCTGCCACTTCCCTGTTTACAGCTCAGTGACTATATCTAACCTTTTCCATCAACATCACTCTCCCATACACTTGTTTCATGTAACTAAAATCGTATGGTCCGTCCTGTCTGTTCATTATAGCTGAGACTTATTACTGGGTCCACCTCTTCACATAACCAATTCAATGATTGAGTCTGTCATATACCAGTTCTGGGGTGGACACTGACAGCTTGGGGCCCCTGTGCAAGAAATGTGTTTGGGCCCCCTCCTTTTATGGTGACCAAGCTACATATATATACCGTATACACTGCTCAAAAAAATAAAAAAATAAAGGGAACACTCAAATAACACATCCTAGATCTGAATGAATGAAATATTCTCATTGAATACTTTGTTCTGTACAAAGTTGAATGTGCTGACAACAAAATCACACAAAAATCATCGATGGAAATCAAATTTATTAACCAATGGAGGCCAGGATTTGGAGTCACCCCCAAAATTAACGTGGAAAAACACACTACAGGCTGATCCAACTTTGATATAATGTCCTTAAAACAAGTCAAAATGAGGCTCAGTATTGTGTGTGGTCTCCACGTGCCTATATGACCTCCCTACAATGCATCGGCATGCTCCTGATGAGGTTGCGGATAGTCTCCTGTGGGAACTCCTCCCAGACCTGGACTAAATGCACACCAGGACGCAGCATTCTGCACCTGTGTCATCTCCTTCTTACAGAAGGGGGCCGGCTGCCTCCTGGTGTACATTTCTCTTGAACCCTTGGCTGGTGAGTACCATTGCCTTTTTGCTGTTTTCTAATTTGACTTTGGAATTTTTAAAAAATTCTGTTTATTGCTCTGGCTATGCTGTTTGTTTTTAATGATAGAGTAGGGACTCGCAAAATCGTGAGGACCCTTGACGTTTGGGTTGCGAGCTTATCTATTTTGGCCAAAATATCAATTAATACCTCATATGATATTTTTGCACTTTTTTTTATCTGCCAGGGTGCGGCCAGGCCCACTAATGGTGACCTTGTGAATGGGGGCATTGCTCCTCTGCGATGCACGAATAGGGTGCTGGGCATCCCGCCTAATCGAATAGGAAGGGCGTTTAATAGGATGCTGGCTAGGCACGGTTGCCGCGAGTGTGTGAATAGCAACCTATTTGCAAGTTTCATCTTGTACGGTTTTAGTGCTGGGCAGTCGCTCCTCCAGTGAGAGTGGTTGAGAATGATTGCTCACAGCATTCTGCACCTGTGTCATCTCCTTCTTAAAGAAGGGGGCCAGCTGCGTCCTGGTGTGCATTTCTCTTGAACCCTTGGCTGGTGAGTACCATTGCCTTTTTGCTGTTTTCTAACCAGACCTGGACTAAAGCATCCGCCAACTCCTGGACAATCTGTGGTGCAATGTGATGTTGGTGGATGGAGCGAGACATGTTGTCCCTGATGTGCTCAATCGGATTCAGGTCTGGGGAACAGGCAGGTGAGTCTGTAGCTTCAATGCCTTCATCTTGCAGGAACTGCTGACACGCTCCAGCCACATGAGATCTGGCATTGTTCTGCATTAGGAGGAACCCAGGGCCAACCGCACCAACATATGGTCTCACAAGGGGTCTGAGGATCTCATCTCAATACCTAATGGCAGTCAGACTACCTCTGGCGAGCACATGGAGGGCTGTGCGGCCCTCCAAAGAAATGGCACCCCACACCATTACTGACCCACTGCCAAACCGGTCATGCTGAAGGATGTTGCAGGCAGCATATCACTCTCCATGGCGTCACCAGACTCTGTCACGTCTGTCACATGTGCTCAGTGTGAACCTGCTTTCATATGTGAAGAGCACAGACCGCTGACTTGACAGATGTCCGGAAGGCAGTCATTGACACTTAGTAAATGCAAAGTAAATTTTGCATTTCATTTGGAAAACAAGGTCCCAGAGTCTGGAGAAGGAGTGGAGAGGCACACAATCCAAGCTGCTTGAGGTCTAGTGTGAAGTTTCCACAATCAGTGATGGTTTGGGGAGCCATGTCATCTGGTGGAGGTCCACTGTATTTTATCAAGACCAAAGTCAGCGCAGCCGTCTACTAGGACAGTTTAGAGCACTTCATGCTTCCCTCTGCCGACAAGTTTTTTTTTCATTCTCCAGCAGGACTTGCCACCTGTCCACACTGCCAAAAGTACCAATACCTGGTTTAAAAACAACAGTATCACTGTGCTTGTTTGGCCAGAAAACTCGCCTGACCTTAACCCCATAGAGAATCTATGGGGTATTATCAAGAGGAAGATGAGAGACACCAGACCCTACAATTCAGACGAGCTGAAGGCTGCTATCAAAGCAACCTGGGCTTCCATAACACCTTAGCAGTGCCACAGGCTGATTGCCTCCATGCCACGCCGCATTGATGCAGTAATTGATGCAAAAGGAGCCCCGACCAAGCATTGAGTGCATTTACTGAACATACATTTCAGTAGGCCAACATTTCAGATTTTAAAAACATTTTTCAAGCTGATGTTATAAAGCAGTGGTCCCCAACCTTTTTTGCACCAGGGACCGGCTTGAAGCAAGATCATTTTTCCATGGCCCAGCAAGGAGGGGGTGGGGTGGGCGGGGCTTTGGTCATATGGGGGCGGGGTAATGGAGGGATTTGGAGTTTAGTGCATACTTATCATATAGTGTAGACCAGGTCCCCGCCAGGAGCTATGCCAGGAGCCCCACATAATGTGCTGTGCCAGGAGCCGCATCACTGAGGCCCCATCACGCCCTGCAGCAGGACAGGGCAGCTGTCCTGACAGCTGCTGTTCAGCTGCATTTACTTCATCCCAGGGGCGGACACAGACTGTAGTGGGCCCCTGTGCAAGAAATTTTTGGGGGCCCCCCCCGCCCTTCATAAGGCAACAAAGTTATGTAAACATAACCCCCCCATGTGCATCTCTCACCCCCCCATGTGCAGCTCACCCCCGTGCATCTCTCATCCCCCTCCGTGCATCTCTCATCCCCCTCCGTGCATCTCTCATCCCCCTCCGTGCATCTCTCATCCACCCCCCGTGCATCTCTCATCCCCTCCGTGCATCTCTCATCCCCTCCGTGCATCTCTCACTCCCCCGTGCATCTCTCACCCCCCCATGTGCATCTCTCACCCCCCCATGTGCAGCTCACCCCCGTGCATCTCTCATCCCCCTCCGTGCATCTCTCATCCCCCTCCGTGCATCTCTCATCCCCCTCCGTGCATCTCTCATCCACCCCCCGTGCATCTCTCATCCCCTCCGTGCATCTCTCATCCCCTCCGTGCATCTCTCATCCCCCCCGTGCATCTCTCACTCCCCCGTGCATCTCTCACCCCCCCGTGCATCTCTCATCCACCCCCCGTGCATCTCTCATCCCCCCCGTGCATCTCTCACCCCCCCGTGCATCTCTCACCCCCCCGTGCATCTCTCATCTCTCCCCTCCCTCCCATGTGCATCTCTCATCTCTCCCCTCCCCCATGTGCATCTCTCATCTCTCCCCTCCCTCCCATGTGCATCTCTCATCTCTCCCCTCCCCCCCATGTGGATCTCTCATCTCTCCCCTCCCCCATGTGCATCTCTCATCTCTCCCCTCCCCCCCATGTGGATCTCTCATCTCTCCCCTCCCCCATGTGCATCTCTCATCTCTCCCCTCCCCCCATGTGGATCTCTCATCTCTCCCCTCCCCCATGTGCATCTCTCATCTCTCCCCTCCCCCCATGTGCATCTCTCATTCCCCCCACTCCTAGTTAATTGTATTTAAAAAAAAATAAAACTTGTTATACTTACCCCCATGCGATCCCTGCAGAATCCTGGCGCTCGTCCAAATCGCTGACACCAGGTTCTCCTGACTTCCGGCCATGTGACGGCGCCGTCACATGACCGGAAGTCAGGGGAATCATGAAGGTGCTGCCGCAGCAGCGCAGCGCTAAGATGTCCCGGACCCGGCGCTTAGCATGCGGCCGGGGGCCCCATGAGGAGAGAGACGCACAAGAGGGGGGCTCCGAGGGGGCTCCTACCGGCCGGGCCCCATACTGGAGTCAGGGCAGTCATGCCCTGATTGCGGCCCTGCTGGAGGCTGGAGGGGCCCCCTCTCCCCGCGGACCGGCTGAAAAACCCCAACGGCCCGGTCCTGGTCCGCGGACCGGCGGTTGGGGACCTCTGTTATAAAGTACTCTAATTTACTGAGATAATGACTTTTGTGTTTTCATTGGCTGTAAGCCATAATCATCAACATTAACAGAAATAAACACTTGAAATAGATCACTCTGCTTGTAATGACTCTATATAATATATGTTTCACTTTTTGTATTGAAGAACTGAAATAAATTAACTTTTTGTTGATATTCAAATTTTGTGAGATGCACCTGTATATTGCATAATTTCCACTCATGTATATTTCCGCCCCATACACAATACCCTCTCTTGTTATGTACAGCACCATCCCTTACATATCGGATTCTTGTTTTTTTTCTTATTTATAGCGCCCTGTTCTTTCTTACTCACTGTCCTCTCTTCTTAGATGTCTAATGCAATGATGGCTGATGGAACATGGTAAAGTTTCTTTTCTATTGGAGGAGGCTGGAAGACTGGTCTGGTCAGATGCTGCCATCATCTTATAGCTGACAAGAGATCACTATGTAATAAAGAAAGGGCGCTGTGAATAACAATAACGAGAATACACTATGTAAGGGATGGTGCTGTACATGACAAGAGATCATACTATATAATAATGGATGGCGCTGTACATAACAACAGAGGATGCTATATAATAAGGGGTGGCACCAAACTTAGAGAGGATGGTATGTAATGAGAGACAGTGTTACAGTATATATAATAAAAGAGGAAACTATGTAATTAAGGACGGCGCTGTTTATAACATGAGAGTACACTATATACTACGGGACTGTGCTATACATAAGAAGTCTACATTCCCGAATCTGTGTGAAGTGTCGGTGTGCTGCCTGATTTTCTTCTCAGACAGCACACAGACCCATAGACTAGCTCCTCAAAATCGGATCAGAAATAGACATACTCTGATCTCATTATCGGATCAGTGATTTTCACAGATACAGGTGCATCTCACTAAATTAGAATATCATCAAAAAGTTAATTTATTTCTGTGCTTCAATACAAACATTTTACTGAATATACATTTCAGTAGGTCAACATTTTGAATTTTAAAATCATTTTTCAAGCTGTTGTTATAAAGTATTCTAATTTACCGAGATAATGACTTTTGTGTTTTCATTGGCTGGAAGCCATAATCATCAACATTAACAGAAATAAACACTTGAAATAGATCACTCTGTTTGTAATGATTCTATATAATATATGAGTTTCACTTTTTGTATTGAAGAACTGAAATAAATTAACTTTTTGATGATATTCTAATTTTGTGAGATGCACCTGTGTGTGTATATATATATATATATATATATATATATATACACTGCTCAAAAAAATAAAGGGAACACTTAAACAACAGAATATAACTCCAAGTGAATCAAACTTCTGTGGAATCAAACTATCCACTTAGGAAGCAACACTGATTGACAATCAATTTCACATGCTGTTGTGCAAATGGACTAGACAATAAATGGAAATTATTGACAATTATCAAGACACACTCAATAAAAGAGTGGTTCTGCAGGTGGGTACCACAGACCACATGTCAGTACCAATGCTTTCTGGCTGATGTTTTGGTCACTTTTGAATGTTGGATGTGCTTTCACACTCGTGGTAGCATGAGACGGACTCTACAATCCACAGAAGTTGCTCAGGTAGTGCAGCTCATCCAGGATGGCACATCAATGCGAGCTGTGGCAAGAAGGTTTGCTGTGTCTGTCAGCGTAGTGTCCAGAGGCTGGAGGCGCTACCAGGAGACAGGCCAGTACACCAGGAGACGTGGATGGGGCCGTAGGAGGGCAACAACCCAGCAGCAGGACCGCTACCTCCGCCTTTGTGCAAGGAGGAACAGGAGGAGCACTGCCAGAGCCCTGCAAAATGACCTCCAGGGGCCACAAATGTGCATGTGCCTGCACAAACGGTTAGAAACCGACTCCATGAGGGTGGTATGAGGGCCCGATGTCCACAGATGGGGTTTGTGCTCACAGCCCAACACCTTGCAGAACGCTTGGCATTTCCCACAGAACACCAGGATTGGCAAAGTCGCCACTGGCACCCTGTGCTCTTCACAGATGAAAGCAGGTTCACACTGAGCACATGTGACAGACGTGATAGAGTCTGGAGATGCTGTGGAGAGCGATCTGCTGCCTGCAACATCCTTCAGCATGACCGGTTTGGCAGTGGGCAGTAATGGTGATGCGTGGCATTTCTTTGGAGGGCAGCACAGCCCTCCATGTGCTCGCCAGAGGTAGCCTGACTGCCGTTAGGTACCGAGATGAGATCCTCAGACCCCTTGTGAGACCATATGCTGGTGCGGTTGGCCCTGGATTCCTCCTAATGCAGAACAATGCCAGACCTCATATGGCTGGAGTGTGTCAGCAGTTCCTGCAAGATGAAGGCATTGAAGCTATGGACTCACCTGCCCGTTCCCCAGACCTGAATCCGATTGAGCACATCTGGGACATCATGTCTCGCTCCATCCACCAACGTCACGTTGCACCACAGACTGTCCAGGAGTTGGCGGATGCTTTAGTCCAGGTCTGGAAGGAGATCCCACAGGAGAACATCCGCAACCTCATCAGGAGCATGCCCAGGCGTTGTAGGGAGGACATACAGGCACGTGGAGGCCACACACAATACTGAGCCTCATTTTGACTTGTTTTAAGGACATTACATCAAAGTTGGATCAGCCTGTAGTGTGTTTTTCCACTTTTCCACTTTAATTTTGGGGGTAACTTCCAATCCAGGCCTCCATTGGTTAATAAATTTGATTTCCATTGATGATTTTTGTGAGATTTTGTTGTCAACACATTCAACTTTGTACAGAACAAAGTTTTCAATGAGAATATTTCATTCATTCAGATCTAGGATGTGTTATCTGAGTGTTCCCTTTATTTTTTTGAGCAGTATATATATATATATATATATATATATATATATATATATATATATATAATAGCAGTGTTGAGTTAAGCTATACAGTATATAGTTTATCGCTAATGAAGACAAGGAAGTTGCACCAGGCGCTTTAACCTCATTGCTTATGGAGTGACATACTGTACATACCGTTCAATAGAATGGGAAGTGCACTGAGGCAAAATTGATATTTTAATTTAGTGAGATGCACCTGTATGTGAATGGATCTGTAAAACTCTGAGCCCATGTGCCGCCCAATAAAAAATCTGACAGCTCACAGACGTTTCACACCAATATAAGAATGTGGCCTAAGGGAGGTCGTTTTACAAAGAAATAACAGAATTTATAGTATAACGAATTAATAATTACATCTGGTTGCTTACTGCTGGCGTCTGATCTGATTAGAGTCTTTTTTTGTTGTTTCTTCTACATCTGGTCAGACCTTCATGCCGACATCTCCCAGCCATGACTTGTCTTGTTAGGATGATCACCGCAGCCCTAAAAATAACAAAGTCACATATATTGTAGACATATGTGGCACCCCAGGGGGTCTGGTTGCCACAGTGGTAGGAATACCATGTCTGAGAGCAAGCATGGGTTTTCCTGGTCAGGAGCACTATTGCATGCAATGCCTCCTGCCTCAGTCCAGGGAGGGGAGGAACCTGCCCTTTATAAACTGGATCTGGGGCGGGGTTAGGGAGTAGTTCCAGTGAGAGGGACAGAGCAGCAAAGCAAGGAGCTCTGTAGGAGACAGGAGCTGAAGGCCAGGGACTGGAGCTAGCAGAGCTCGTCCTGGCCGAAGACGCAGAGAACCGGACACCGGAGTCCGAGGCTGTGAGGATATCCACATCAATCAGCAGAAACCACCTGGCAGGGGATTTAAGGTCCTCTGGCCATAGAAAGCCCAGAGGCTCAGTCACACGCAAGGGACCGGCACCGCCATCGAGGAGCGGAAGGTACCAAAGGCCCCAAGTCACCAGTCATACGGGTGAGCACCACACGGTACACTCAGGGACGTGGGCTACTACACGACTAGAGCAGGGTAGCCAGGAAGAGTGCTGTCAGACGGGAAGGCCTACACCTCCACCTGACCATGGGGACTCCTGTTCGCTCACAGACTGACCAGGCCTCTAATGTTAGCCAGTACTCCTGGCAGGGCCTTCTTCATTACCAACAGTAAAGACCCTGAACTGCACTGCACTGACTCTGAGTCATTGCTGCTGCGCCCATGCACCACAACCCTCACCATCTACACACGCTGCCCAGAGGCTATACTCCTTCCGTGGGGAGTTATACTACCCTCTGCTGCGCACACAACATCAGCCTCAGCGGTCTGCCCCGCAGCGGCGGTTCTCAGTGACCGCAATCCACGGGTGGCGTAGTCGGACATTTCAACATTAAAAACCAAGTAAACAGATCCGCCACTGGTTTGACCACCCTGAGCCACGGGACCGGGTCGCCGCCACGGAGACTACAACCCTTAGCATTACACAGAGAACCGGCTCCGGGTATGCCCCCACACATGGCCCAGGGGGCGCGTCAACTTTGGCGTAGTCGGCAGGATTTCGTGCCCGCAACCACCGGGTACTGCGTGCCTGAAGAAAGACTGTGATACTTACCGTGGTGAAGTTTCCTGCCATCCGCAGCCGTTTTCCCGCCATCCGCAGCCATTTTCCCGCCATTGGGCGCCATTTTTTGGGATGCCGCGCGGGAAGAAGAGGGGCGTGGACGGCAAAAGTGCGTGAGAGCTGAAGCCCCACCTTACGTAGTGACACTGCGCAAGGTCCTGGAAGTAGCCCAGCGGACGCCAACGTCACCAGCACGCGATGCAAGGTCCTCGACCCTGACGATCGCCTGCGGAGCCGCGGCCTATGGAGAAGAAGCAACGGAAGGTAGGCCACGGTTAACTAGGGGGAGGAAGACACCAGGAATGGAGGAAGCTCCCACCGCCAGCGCGGCTGCTGCCGCAGTGATGCCATTCACGATGCCGTATATCCCCGGAGCGGCATGGTTACCCCAGTACTCAGGGGAGTCGCATACCCTAAGCGACTTTAAAGAAAGACTGAATAGCCTATTCAAAGTATACCCCCTGTTAGAGGAACAAAAAGTGAGCATCCTGATAGGCCAGTTAATTGGAGCAGCCCAAAGAGAAGTAAAGTCCTGGTCAGCCAGGGAAAAGGGGACTGTAAAGGAAATACTGGCCCGTCCAAAGGACACTTTTGATACCCGCACCTCAGCAGAGATCAAGCTAAAATTTTGTGGATGCAAACAACGGGCACAAGACAGTATACGGGACTATGCTTTGAATTTGCAGGAGGCCCTGAGAGCCATTAAGCAGGCAGACCCTGACAGCATGCGGAATGAGGATAAGCTGTTGACTGAACAGTTCATTGAGGGTCTACAGTCCAGCGCACACCGAACCCAGTTGCGTGTAATGGCCTTGCAGAACCCTGATTTGGACTTTGCACAGTTTAAAGACAGGGCCATCCGGGTGCTCCGAGAACCGGCACCAGGTGGCGCTGTAATCCACAGGCGCCCTGCTATCACCTATCACCAGGAGGTGGCGCCCTGTCTGCAGAGCCTGTGGGAGCTGATGCACATGCTTTGGACAAAGCCCCGGCTGCAGACCTGCACCATCAGGTCCAAGAGCTGACCAATAGCGTTGCCGCGCTAACCAGAACTGTGCAGTCTTTACAGGTGTCCCCTCCAGGAAAGATCCAGCTGGCTTCCAGTCCGGAGGACGTCGCTTGGCGCCGACAGAGGAGGGTCCCATCGTCCAGAGGAAGGCCCAGCGACCGCTACGACCAGGACGGACAACCCATCTGCCGCCGCTGCAACCAACCAGGACATATGGCAAGGTACTGTCATTTAAACGGGCCCAACCTGGGGCAGAGGGCCGACCCCCAGGCATAAGACCATCAGGCCCATCGAGCTGGCGTGATAAGTACGTAGGGGGACGACCAGTCTTGCCTGTGGTGCTGGATGGCATTCCTATGAGTGCACTACTGGACACCGGGTCACAGGTAACCACCATTCCCTATGTGCTTTTTAAGCGGTAATGGAATGACTCAGATATTACCCGCTACCCAGATAACGATTTGAGCATCATCGCAAGCAATGGTCAGCCCGTGCCGCAGGTGGGATTCAAGGAGGTGACCATAAAAATTGGTAAAGTTGAACTGTCAGCGCAAGGACTGATTATTGTGGACATTAACCGTCGTGAAAGCCACCCTAAGATAACCTTGGGTAGTAATGTTATTGAAAATTGTCTTGCAGAGATAATTGTCATATTACAGCAGGTTGCGATGAACGCTAGCTCCAGCCAGCAGCGTGTCCTACAAAAAGAGATCAGAGCCCTGACGAAAAGGCAACTGTCTGGTGGTGAGATTGGTAGTGTTAGGATGAGTGACCCGTTCCCTATCGCCATGCCGCCAAAAAGTGAGATGATGATCTGGTGCCGGACTTCAATCGGGTTAAGAGGAAGGGACTACCAAGCCATGGTAGAACCCATCTACTCAGACAGTAGGCCCACCATTTTGACAGCACGGGGGGTGGTCGATGTAAGCCATGGGAGGGTACCCGTCCGCATCCTAAACATTGGGGAAAGAGAAGTATACTTGCCCCGGTATGCCACTCTAGCCAAATTGTTCACCGTTAACTAAAACTCTGTAAAGGCCGTGGAACCCTTGCCTCCATCTCAACCAGAGGAGGGTAACGGCTCCAAGAAACAAATGGAGGACTGGTGTCAGAAGCTGCATGTGGGCACCGACTCCCTCACACCAAAAACAGGGAGTCTACCGGGTGGTGCAGGAGTACGAAAGAGTCTTTAGCAAACACCCGCTAGACTTTGGGCAAGTAAAGGGGGTAGAACACCACATCCCCACAGGAGACCATCCACCCATAAAGGAAAGATACCGACCTGTACCCCCTGCACACTATCAGAATGCCAAAGGAATGTTGCGAGAAATGAAGGAGGCTGGGGTAATCAGGGACAGCTATAGCCCCTGGGCAGCTCCACTAGTTCTTGTGAAAAAGAAAGATGGCTCCATGAGAATGTGTGTAGATTACAGAAAGGTCAACCGTATCACACACAAAGATGCGTACCCGTTACCTAGGATAGAGGAATCTTTAGCTGCATTAAAGTCTGCTAACTTCTTCTCCACTTTGGATATTACTAGCGGGTACTGGCAGGTTCCTGTAGCAGAGGCAGACAAGGAGAAGACCGCGTTCACCACCCCGATGGGTCTTAGTGAATTCAACTGTATGCCATTCGGGCTCTGCAACGCACCAGGAACCTTCCAGCGGTTGATGGAGTGCTGCCTGGGGCACAGGAATTTCGAGACAGTTCTGCTATACCTGGATGATGTCATCGTGTATTCCAAAACATATGAGGACCATCTGAAACACCTGGCAGAGGTGTTTGACGCCCTGGCTGGCTACGGCCTAAAGGTGAAACCCTCCAAGTCTCATCTACTGAAACCAAAGGTACAGTACCTGGAACACGTGGTGAGTGCTGACGGAGTAGCTCCAGACCCTGATAAGATCACAGTGATTAAGGACTAGCCAAGACCCTCCAGAGTAAACGAAGTGCGGCAGTTCCTCGGGTTGGTAGGCTACTACTGAAGATTCATCCCCGGGTTCACCAAAATGGCAGCCCCTATGCAAGACCTCCTGTTAGGTCAGTCAAAGACCAAGAATCAGAAGCCGCCCTTCAAGTGGGACAAGCTGGAAG
Organism: Phyllobates terribilis; assembly: GCF_046119375.1. NCBI lineage: Eukaryota > Metazoa > Chordata > Amphibia > Anura > Dendrobatidae > Phyllobates > Phyllobates terribilis. Next base: position 528,998,222 of record NW_027362762.1, on the reverse strand, counting down.
AGGAGTCTTTCCACCAGCTGAAGATGGCCCTCACGGGGGATGAGATCCTGGCTTACCCTGATTACGGCCAGCCTTTCATCCTCCACACAGACGCCAGTAACGTGGGGCTGGGAGCTGTACTATCCCAGATCCAGCAGGGCAGAGAGCGGGTAATTGCTTACGCCAGCCGAAAACTTTGTCCCACAGAGAGAAATCCTGAGAATTATAGCTCCTTCAAGCTAGAGTTCTTGGCAGTGATGTGGGCAGTGACGGAACGTTTCAAACATTACCTTGCCTCTGCCAAGTTCACTGTGTACACAGACAACAACCCGTTGACACACCTGGACACTGCAAGACTTGGTGCCCTGGAGCAAAGATGGATGGCCCGGTGTCCAACTATGAGTTTACCATCAAATACCGGGCGGGACGCACAAATGCGAACGCAGACGCCCTGTCCAGGATGCCGAACTTGCCGGACGGAGGGGAAGATCCAGAACAACTGGAAGAGATTGAACTCCCTGCTTTCCACCGTCATGGGATTACCCAGTGTTCCCACTGTGTAAGGGACAAGCACTCTGTCACGTTCAATCCCTTACCCCACTACAGCTGGGCGGAGACGCAAGACAGTGACCCTGCCATCCGCCTGGTAAAAGAGATGCTGACACAGGCTGATGCCCGCCTTGACCCAGACGCTCCAGAAGAGACCAAACAGCTGTGGAAGGAGAAGAGTAAACTGTTTCTCTACAAGGGGCAGCTGTGCCGGAGGATTGTTAACTCCCGGACACATGAGCTGACCTGGCAGGTAGTGGTCCCGAGACGAGACGCGGCTATGATCCTGGAGGCATACCACGAAAGAGCAGGGCACTTTGGATGGAAGAAGTTGGAGTTCCTGTTGCGTGAACGGTTCTTCTGGGTAGGCAAGAGAGGGGCCATTGAGAGATGGTGCAGAGACTGCGGCCCGTGCAACCTGAGAAGGAAGGACCGTGCCAGCCAGAAGACTCCCCTGCAGCCTATCATCACCAAGCAGCCACTAGAACTGGTAGCCCTGGACCATGTGAAGCTGGCTCCAAGTAGGTCTAGGTACGTCTACACCCTCACCATCGTAGACCACTACTCCCGGTTCCTGGTGGTGGTCCCTGTCAAGGACTTAACAGCTCAGACAGCAGCTAGAGCCTTCCAGCAGCACTTCTGCCGTCCACACGGGTATCCGGAGCAAGTGTTGACTGACCAAGGTCCAGCCTTCGAAGCGGAGGTCTTCCAGGAGTTCTGCAACCTGTATGGCAGCAAGAAGATAAGGACAATGCCCTATCACCCCCAAACCAACGGAATGTGTGAGAAGATGGACCAGGTGTTGATAGACTTGCTGAAAACGTTGCCCCTGGAAGAACGCAGTCTGTGGCCTGAAAAACTGCCTGATCTGGTGGACTTGTATAACCACATCCCAGTAAATTCCACCAACTGCACCCCGGCTTACCTAATGAGAGCAAGACCTGGTAAGCTGCCTATTGACCTGGATATGGGAGTCCTGACACCTGAGGACACCTCGCCAGAGGCAGACTGGGATACAGAACGGCAGCAGAAGTACCGGAAAGTGCAGGAGAGTGTTGAGAGAAGTCTGTCTCAAGCAAGAGAAAGGCAAGAGAGGACTTACAATCAGCATGCTCCCGCTGTTCCCCTGGCACCTGGAGAGCAGGTCTTGAAGAGGAAAAGGCGGCTCCATAAGTTGGATGCCCAGTGGGAGAAAGACCCGTACACAGTACTGCCCTCAAGTCATGAAAATCCGAAAGTATGCATTATCAGTAAGGATGGAGGAGAGACCACAGCCACTGTCTCCAGAGACCACCTGAAGAAGTTCCCCGAGCAGCTGCAAAGCACTGATGAAGACCTAGATAGCCCTCAACCCGCAGAGGAAAGGGAAGAAATGGTCAGTACAGTACTCGGAGAATTTCCCCAGTCCTGGACACAAATTAACAACGCTATTGTGGTACTCGTCCTTACCTTTCTCCAGCCAGCCCCTCAAGGGCCTACAGAAGAGCAAGTAGTGTTGGGAGAGCAACCGGCCCCGGAGGCAGAAGATTCCATACCAGCAGCCCAGGAGAACCAACCCTCTGCTAGTAGTGAGCCTGCCGTGCCCGTGGTAAGCCAAAGAGTACGCAGAAAGCTGCCCAACCTACTCGTAACATCTCCAAACACCTGTAGTGCAGACACTAGCGAGCCCACTACACAAGGGGTGGAAACAGGGGACCCAGAAAGAACACCACCAGATAGTGTGTTACGTAGGTCCACCAGAAGCACTAGAGGTCAGAAGCCCGCTCGCTGGAGAATCTAGAAAAAAATGATATATACCTGTATATTGCAAATGTTGAAATGTTTTATGTTTGTTGCATGAATAATAATTATGTTTCTCAAGTTACCCGACAGGGTTTGTGGACTGACAGGTTATGGACAATGAATAACCGGAACTGTACCTTGTAAATAGTTGCACCTGTTAAGTGCCCCTTTTGTCCGGACCACAGAATAAAAACCCGTGGAGGTGGCTGAAGACGTGGTCCAACGCCGGATCATCGATGCCCTGTAGCCACCCCAGGGCCTACATGGAGGGTTTGGGACGGGTCCCTCAAAATACATCTTGGGTGACATGGACACCTGGTTACGGAAGCGCCGTGACCTATAAAGACTGAACTCCTTGTACATATGTTGATGTGTTATTGCTTATACCCTGTTATGTATGTTTTCATAAAAAGTGTTTAGTCCCGGAGTACTAAAGTTTACCAGGGGGGAATGTGGCACCCCAGGGGGTCTGGTTGCCACAGTGGTAGGAATAACATGTCTGAGACCGAGCATGGGTTTTCCTGGTCAGGAGCACTATTGCATGCAACGCTTCCTGCCCCTGTCCAGGGAGGGGAGGAACCTGCCCTTTATAAACTGGATCTGGGGCGGGGTTAGGGAGTAGTTCCAGAGAGAGGGACAGAGCAGCAAAGCAAGGAGCTCTGTAGGAGACAGGAGCTGAAGGCTAGGGACTGGAGCTAGCAGAGATCGTCCTGGCTGAAGATGCAGAGAACCGGACACCGGAGTCCGAGGCTGTGAGGATATCCACATCCAGCAGCAGAAAACACCTGGCAGGGGATTTCAGGCCCTCTGGCCATAGAAAGCCCGGAGGCTCAGTCACATGCAAGGGACCAGTACCGCCATCGAGGAGCGGAAGGTACCAAAGGCCCCAAGTCACCAGCCATACGGGTGAGCACCACACAGTACACTCAGGGATGTGTGGACTACTACACGACTACAGCAGGGTAGCCAGGAAGAGTGCAGTCAGACGGGAAGGCCTACACCTCCACCTGACCAGGGGGACTCCTGTTCGCTCACAGACTGACCAGGCCTCTAATGTTAACCAGTACTCCCGGCAGGGCCTTCTTCATTACCAACAGTAAAGACTCTGAACTGCACTGCATGGACTCTGAGTCATTGCTGCTGCGCCCATGCACCACAACCCTCACCATCTACACAATCTTTCCTGAGGCTATACTCCTCCCGTGGGGAGTTATACTACCCTCTGCTGCGCACACAACATCAGCCTCAGCGGTCTGCCCCACAGCGGCGGTTCTCAGTGACCGCAATCCACGAATGGTGTAGTCGGACATTTCAACATTAAAAACCAAGTAAACAGATCCGCCACTGGTTTGACCACCCTGAGCCACGGGACCGGGTCGCCGCCACGGAGACTACAACCCTTAGCATTACACAGAGACCCGGCTCCGGGTATTCCCCTACACACGTCCCAGGGGGCGCGTCACATACATTTGTCTCCCAAATAAAAATTCCCCCCACTGCGCCTCTGACTACAAATATATACCACACCATTAATATACTATTAGCCACATTTATTATCTACTATTATTAATGTTCCCCATCCTGGTATAATATGCCCCATCCTGGTCCCCTTCCTGGAGTAATATTTCCCATCCTGGGGCAATGTGCCCCATCCTGAGCCCTTTCCTGGGCATAATGTGCCCCATCCTGGACTCGTTCTTGGGGTAATGTGCACCTTCCTGGAAATAATGTGCTTCATACTGGGCCCCATTCTGGGGATAATGTGCCCCTTCCTCGGGAGGTGTGCCCGCTCTTGTGGGGCAATGTGACCAATCCTGGACCTCTTCCTGGAGTAATGTACCCCTCCCAGGGGTAATGTGCCCCTTTCTATAGTAGTGTGCCCCTTACTGGGATAATCTGCCTCATCCTGGGCCCCTTTGTGGGGTAATGTGACCCTTTGTGGAGCAGTGTACCCCTTCCTGGGGATAATATGTCCCATCTTAGGACCCTTCCTGATATAAAGTGCCCCTTCCTGCGGTAATGTGCCCCATCCTGTGCCACTTCCTGGGGTAATGTGTCCCATCCTTTGCCTCTTCCTGGGGTAGTGTGCCTCATCTTGAGCCTTTTCCTTGGGTAGTGTGCCTCATCCTTGACCCCTTCCTGGGGTAGCGTGCCTCATCCTTGGTCGCTTCCTGGGGTAATGTGCCTCATCCCGGGCCCCTTTCTGTGGTAGTCTGCCTCTTCTTGTGGTAGTGCGCTCCAGTGGCATGAATGCCGACATCAGTTGCCGGTCTCTGATTGGCCGGCGGCGTGTATTGCAGCGAAGGGAGGTGTTGGGTCCTGTGCCGCATTAAATTTCATTTTAGCTGAATGTGGTCCAAAGAAGCAAGTCCACCTGAATTGGTCGCTGGTGCCGGAACCTCTAGCTCCGGGCCCTAGTGCAGCTGCAATGTCCGCCCCTATACCAGTTCCTATGCCTCTTTGAAATGGATATATCACCTGAATATGCTATGCTATTTGATTCTTGCCCTCTCCTCAGAAACTGATGGCTGCCATGTATCTGCAAGGCATCTGTATCTAGGTGCATGTGTAATTAGTAATTCTATATATTCTTTTTTTAAGTCTCCTTTGGCCAAAGTGCACTATTTCTGGTGCTGTTTGTATTAGTAATATCACAGACCTGTTCTAGTAATATGCTTCCCGTAAAGGGATTGTCCGATTTAAAATGACAAGTCTGTAGTCACTCTATGTGACTGCAGACTTGTAAATCCTCCACAACGCACACTGCATGCTGTGAGGATTAGCTGGTGTCAGCGTCGGGAACGGCAGTCACGTGATCACAAGTATGCGGTATGTATTATCCCAGCCAAAACTTGACTGGACTGTTTCCGACCTTACGCAATGCACTTGCATTGAGCATGCCGGAAACAGTCTAGTCCCAAATTTTGTGTATCCTATAATACCATTTATTTCTTCATTTGACAATCCTGAGTAACACCTACTACCTCACATTCCATTTACCTGATTCCCACAAAATCTTCTTTCATTTTAGAATGCTGTGTAGCTTCATGTAACCTCCTGTATGTACTTGTTCACTGAGGTATATGCCCTTTTCATCATTTGCAATGCCGTATAACCTAATCTCTTGTTCCATACAACACCCCTCCTTCACGCATCATTTATCTACAAATCTGCCCCCTATTTCTTTATTATAATGCTGTGTAACCTCAAGTAGTCCCGATATATATTTATTCCCTATAAAGCTCCACCTTATTCTCCCTATAAAAACATTCCCTTTCTCGACAGAATAACTCCCATAAACCTACTGTTGTGTAAACTCCGAGTTATCAGCTTTTCTCAGCTTTCATTAGTTGTTACAACAGATTTTTCCTTCACATCTTTAGATCGATAACTTGAAATCCCTTTGATGGGAAGCTGATTTTGTGCAGCTTTTGAAGTGGAAATACATTAATTTTGTATTCAGTTAAACTTACAAGGCAGGAGACGCTAGGACAGTTTGGGCAGAAACATGACAGATCCTAGCAATCAATGAAACACATCACAGCCACAGGTCACTTCACGTCTACGTGAGATTGACACTTTAACCCATCACATAGAACCCTGTCACAATTTCATCCCTCAAGATCCTGACCCTGGAAATTGTAGACGTCTCTGTCATTTCCATGTGTCCCACTGAAGTCTCTCATTTAAAGAAAAATTAGCAAGTGCTGTGTGTGTCTTATTGATAGCACATCTAAATATTCTCTTGGTAAATTTCATGAGAAGTATTTTCTTTGGACACGCTTTAAAAATTGATTAGACGACTATACAATCTCCTAATGTAATTAATTGTCTGAATTTCTTCCATTACCTCTCTAGACATTCTGAGTATAGCATGTAAAACAATATTACATTTCTTGTGCTTTATGCTGTTTCCTGGTAGTCTGCATTCTGCAGTGGACGGTAAATGGAACCTGCAACTGGTTCAGGTCTTCAGGATCAGATATAGTTTAGTGACTGTTGCAGATTGTAAGCATAATGGATATAACTTCTAAATTTGTCGGGCTATCAACATGATTTTTGTTGTGAGCAATCCAGATTTTTTTGCATACATAAAATTTTAATTTTGCACGGACTGGCTGCAGGTCTCCCGACCCAAAAGTAATAGCTTCACATATGTCTATAAGGCTATGATGTTTGGGTTGGGAGTGCTACGGCAAGTCCGTGAAGTCTGATCTGCGCTCGGACCGATTTCCACAGACATCTGAAGCAGTACTTGCTGTAGACAGGGTGTTCTTTTCATTGTATGCTCCATTCCTTTTCCTCCAGACATACCGTTGATCAGCAGGTCTGAAAATAAATAAATAAATATATATATATATATATATATACAGTACAGACCAAAAGTTTGGACACACCTTCTCATTTAAAGATTTTTCTGTATTTTCTTGACTATGGAAATTGTACATTCACACTGAAGGCATCACAACTATGAATTAACACATGTGGAATTATATACTTAACAAAAAAGTGTGAAACAACTGAAAATATGTCTTATATTCTAGGTTCTTCTAAGTAGCCACCTTTTGCTTTGATGACTGCTTTGAACACTCTTGGCATTCTCTTGATGAGCTTCAAGAGGTAGTCACCGGAAATGGTCTTCCAACTATCTTGAAGGAGTTCCCAGAGATGCTTAGCACTTGTTGGCCCTTTTGCCTTCACTCTGCAGTCCAGCTCACCCCAAACCATCTCGATTGGGTTCAGGTCTGGTGACTGTGGAGGCCAGGTCATCTGGCGTAGCACCCCATTACTCTCCCTCTTGGTCAAATAGCCCTTACACAGCCTGGAGGTGTGTTTGGGGTCATTGTCCTGTGGAAAAATAAATGATGGTCCAAATAAATGCAAACCGGATGGAATAGCATGCCGCTGCAAGATGCTGTGGTAGCCATGCTGGTTCAGTATGCCTTCAATTTTGAATAAATCCCCAACAGTGTCACCAGCAAAGCACCCCCACACCATCACACCTTCTCCTCCATGCTTCATGGTGGGAACCAGGCATGTAGAGCCCATCCGTTCACCTTTTCTGCGTCGCACAAAGACACGGTGGTTGGAACCAAAGATCTCAAATTTGGAATCATCAGACCAAAGCACAGATTTCCTCTGGTCTAATGTCCATTTCTTGTGTTCTTTAGCCCAAACAAGTCTCTTCTGCTTGCTGAATGTCCTTAGCAGTGGTTTCCAAGCAGCTATTTTACCATGAAGGCCTGCTGCACAAAGTCTCCTTTTAATAGTTTTTGAAGAGATGTGTCTGCTGCTAGAACTCTGTGTGGCATTGACCTGGTCTCTAATCTGAGCTGCTGTTAACCTGCGATTTCTGAGGCTGGTGACTCAGATAAACTTATCCTCAGAAGCAGAGGTGACTCTTGGTCTTGCTTTCCTGGGGCGGTCCTCATGTGAGCCAGTTTATTTGTAGCGATTGATGGTTTTTGCAACTGCACTTGGGGACACTTTCAAAGTTTTCCCAATTTTTCGGACTGACTGACCTTCATTTCTTAAAGTAATGATGGCCACTCATTTTTCTTTACTTAGCTGCTTTTTTCTTGCCATAATACAAATTTTAACAGCCTATTCAGTAGGACTATCAGCTGTGTATCCACCAGAGTTCTGCACAACACAACTGATGGTCCCAACCCCATTTATAAGGCAATAAATCCCACTCATTAAACCTGACAGGGCACACCTGTGAAGTGAAAACCATTTCCGGTGACTACCTCTTGAAGCTCACCAAGAGAATGCCAAGAGTGTGCAAAGCAGTCATCAAAGCAAAAGGTGGCCACTTTGAAGAACCTAGAATATAAGACATATTTTCAGTTATTTCACACTTTTATGCTAAGTATATAATTCCACATGTGTTAATTCATAGTTTTGATGCCTTCAGTGTGAATGTACAATTTTCATAGTCATGAAAATACAGAAACATTTTTAAATGAGAAGGTGTGTCCAAAACTTTTGGTCTGTACTGTATATATGGTGCCTTAATAAAGTATTCATACCCTGTGAACTTTTCCACATTTTTCCACATTACACCCACAAACTTAAGTGTATTTTTATTGGGATTATAAGTGCTATACCAACACAAAGTAGCAAATATTTGTGAATTGTAAAGGAAATGATATATGATTTTCTAATTATTTTAAAAATATACAGTGATGAGCAAAAGGGTAACAATATTTTGAACTTTTGACTTTCAGGCTGCATATCTCACCATCCACTACTGCTTTGACTGTGAAACTAATATAATTTTATAGACAATCATTTTGGCTATCTAATACATAAATTTGACTTACAACTATTTAGCATATGATTAATTATGCAGATTCTTGTAATGTCACTGTATTGTTACTGTTTTGCTCCTGGTGGTGGAAAAGTCTTTTTCTTTCTGTATACTACAGAATACAACCTGTTCTCACATTCCCTAATAGCTCAGTGTGTTAGTAGGTTGATTCCCAAGCAAAAGGTCATTAGTTTGAATCAAGGAGCAGCCATGAAGAAGATTTCCCAAGAAAAGAGAAACAGCATCATCCAGCTCATTGATAGCGATCTCAAGAAAACTGCCAAACTGCATCATGTGTGCCATGACTGTTGGAGGAATACGAAATTAAGTCCATCCATCCATTAAAAAGCCAAGAGGTGAACGTCCAAGCAAAATATGGGCGTCAACAAGTCAACTCATCACAAGGTCCATTAGTTCTGGCCCGACAAACACGGCAGTGGAGTTGGCTCATATGCTTCATAATAGTGAGATCATAGACGTCCATGCAAGTATCGTGCAATGCACATTACACAAGTCTGGAATGGTGGCTTGGAAAAAGGTGAAGAAGCCTCAAACTTCAATATCGCCATTAAAAGCGTCAGCTTCAGTTTGCAAAAAAAGTATGAAAAATGGAAAGTAGAAGTTTGGAAACGGGGGATTTGGTGCAATGAGACAAAAGTCAATAGACTAGGCTCTGATGGGTGCAAATGGGTCTGGAAGAAATAAGGGTAAAAGATCGAGAAATTGAAGGAACTGTTAAGTTCAGTGGAGGAAGCCTGACAATATGGGATTGTTTCAGAGCCAAAGTTGTTGGGTACTTGACCAGGATTAATGGTGGTCTCAGTGCTGAGCTATATGTGAGTATCCTACAAGACGAGTTACTTCATACACTTCAGTACTATGGGTATGAAAAGGCCGACATAGAGTTACAGCAGGACAACGACCCGAAGCATACATCGAGATTGGCGAAGAAATGGTTCAATGACAATGAAGTAGAGGTGCTGGATTGGCTCCCACAGTCCCCAGACCTCAACCCAATCAAACACTTGTGGGTGGAGTTGAAAAAAAAAAACGGTATACATACCCAAGAGAGTCGACCAGTATGCACCAACTTTGGGAATGTGCAGACGAGACCTAGGATCAGATTTCAGTCAAGACATGTTTGAATCTATTCGACAGCATGCCCAGAAGGATTCAGGAAGTGTTTAAAGCCAAGGGATAATTTAAAAAATACTAACAAAATAATAAAATTTAAATTTAGATTTTTAGGAGCAAAACCGTAACAATACAGTGACATGACAAGAATCTGCATAACTAATCATATGCTAAATAGTTGCAAGTCAAATTAATGTATGAGGTAGCCAAGATAATTGTCTATGAAATGATTGTAGTCTTAGGCTGTGTGCCCACGTAGCGCTTTACAAGCGTTTATGCTGCGGAATTTCCGCAGCGTAAACGCTTCAAAAATGCTTGGTAATCCGCCCCCCATGGTCCTCAATGACAAGCCGCACTGTCAATGCCCACGCTGCGTTTTTTTCCGCTGCGTTTATGCTGCGCGGAAAAAGCTGCAGCATGTCATTTAATTTTGCGGAAGCGCGGCGTAATCGCCGCCATTGACTTGCATTGGGCCGCTTCAAATCCGCAAATATGTAAAAATAATTGCGGAAGTCAAGCGCATTTGCTGCGGTCTTGTACCTCAAAACCGCAGCAAATAGGAAGTTACGTCACAATTGGGCGTTCCATCCATCCATCCCATGAGCATCCCATAATCCAGGAAGACGAGAATCCCATAATATTCCCGTCTCTCAGGATCATGGCTGCTAACGTGGGGTGGTACAAGCGCATGAATGTCAACGTGGGATTCATGATTAGTGTGGTAAAAGTCTCTGTATGTGTCTGTGTGGTGTGCATGTGGTCTGTATGTGTCTGTGTGGTGTGTATGTGGGGTCTGTGTGGGGTCTGTTTGGGGTCTGTGTGCGCGGGTGTCAGCAGGCAGACATAGGCCGATGTGACACTACTACTCCCATCGGCCTATGTCTGTGCCCGTCCACTAGTGCCAGCAGGATCAGCTCGATGGGAGCAGTAGTTCCCATCAGCCTGATCCTGCTGTAAAATGTGCCCCAAAATTAAATTTAATAGCTCCCATATGTGCCTCCATATATTATTGACCCTATTCCCCCCTCCCCCTAACTTTTTTTTTTTGGGGGGGAGGTGCGGTGCTATCATCATTAAAGTTTTTTGTTTATTGGCCCCAATAATATCTAATCTACTGCCCCCCTTTTTTTTTTTTTTCATTGGTGGCCGGTGGTTACCTAAAAAAAACTTTATACATTACCTGTCCCCGCCGATCGCCACCTAAAATAAAGTAAAAAATAAAAAACTACACCTATACTCACCTAGACACCTAATTCCCCGAAGCCATCGATCTCCTGTAATAAAATATAAAATAATAAACCACAACCTTATCCTTACCCCTCCGTAGTAGTCCACGAGTGTCCCACGAAGATCTCCAGTTCAGAGCAGCCACATAGAATGCGACCGCTCTGAACCGCTGCCGCCGCTAGAATGAACGGGTTCGCCGGAGTTCAGGCAGCGCTGCTCCGGTGATCTGCTTTACGGCCCCGCTGTACCGTGAGAAATTCCCACGGTACAACAGTGCTGTAAAGGAGGTCTCCGGAGCTGCGCTGCCTGAATGCACTCCGGTGACCTCAGTCAGTGGCTCCCGCTGCCGGGAGCGGACGTGTTCCCGGCAGCGTGAGCTTACAGCAGCCATGCACAGCTGTCACCATCTCCAGATGTGACTGCTGTGCATGGGAGATCAGCACAGGAACGTGGACAGGTAACTATTTTTTTTTTTAGTAAACTTAGAATTAAATAAAATTGTGTTTTCATTTCAAATAATTTTTTTTTTTCTGAGTGTCTGTGTTTTTTCTTTTTTAACACTTTGTAGGTTAGTAATGGGGGTGTCTTATAAACGCCCATCATTACTAACCTGGGCTTCATGGCAGCTGGCGCTGACATGAACCCCACCAATATTACCCCCTGCCACTGCACCAGGGCAGCGTGGAAGAGCGAGGTTAAGTGCCAGATTTGGCGCACAAATATGATGCGCCAAATCTGGGGCAGCTGAGGGCTGATATTATAGCCTGGGAGGGGGCCTACAACCATGGCCCCTTTCTAGGCTATTAATATCAGGTCGCAGCTGTCCGCCTAGCCTTTGCTGGCTACAATTTATAGGGGGACCCCATGTCATTTTTTTGGGGGGGGTCTTCCTATATAGTAGCCAGAAAAGGCAAAGCGGCTAGCCTTTGCTGGCTACAATTTATAGGGGGACCCCATGTCATTTTTTTTGGGGGGGTCTTCCTATATAGTAGCCAGAAAAGGCAAAGCGGCTAGCCTTTGCTGGCTACAATTTATAGGGGGACCCCATGTCCTTTTTTTGGGGGGGTCTTCCTATATAGTAGCCAGAAAAGGCAAAGCAGCTAGCCTTTGCTGGCTACAATTTATAGGGGGACCCCATGTCATTTTTTTGGGGGGGGTCTTCCTATACAGTAGCCAGTAAAGGCTAAGCTAACTGCTGCGGCCTGGTATTAATAGCAAGGGAAGGGTCCATGGTTATTGGCTACTTCACAGACTATAACATCAGCCAACAACCGTCTGCTTTCCCTTTGCTAGTTATTAAAACTATGCGTGAGCCCACTTATTTTTTTGGGTTAAAAGATTTTATTAAACTGAAAGATTATTGTACAGTGTATGTAGGTTCATTCACTGAAAGCTCCTGCATACGCTGTAAGGTTGATTTCTCACGTCCACATATCCACGTTACTACAGATAAGTGTGACCGAGCATGCTTTGCAATGGGTCTGTGTGTGGGTCTCCACTATGTGTGGAAAATGGCATCAACACTCGTCCCGGAGATTGACGTGTGAAAGAACCGTACAATATAGGTGAGGGGTTAGTGTTGGTGTGTGTGCGTAGATGTCTCCATATGTTTATTTAATTATTTTTTTGGGGTTAATCTTTTATTCCTCCATTTTGTTTTAAAAATAATATTCACAGACGTTATTATTCACTGTAGATTGAAAAATATCCCGAAATATGGGACCGAGCTAGTCCTGAATACAAAGACAAGCAGAAGAAAAAAGACGCCTGGGCCTCTGTGTTGAGCCAAATGTATCTGACGCGCCCCCTGGGCCAGTGCTGTTAGGGATACCCGGAGCCGGATCAGATGGGGGTTGTAGTCTCCGAGTGGCTGTGACCCGGTCCGTGCCCAGGGTGTCAAACTCAGTGTGTGGCAGTCCTTATAGATGTTACTAGATGTTCTTTTATGTCGACTACGCCACCCATTGATTTGCGGTCACTACGGCCGCCGCTGCAGCAGGGTCCGCTGAGGCTGGTGATGTGAGTGCAGCTTAGGTAGTATAACCCCCAACGGGAGGGGTATAGCCTCAGGGGGTCAGTTGCAGAGGATGGGGGTTGTGGTGGTGCAGCGAGGATGGAAATGAGACTCAGAGTCGGGCTGTGCAGTTCAGGGTTTGTTTACTTACTGCAGTTGTTCTGGTCACTCCGGCCTTGAGTGACCACCCGAGCCGTGCTGCGTCCACCAGGTCCTGGACTCAGCCAACCCCCAGGTGATTCTGGAGCGTGGTCCTGAGCTCCCTTTCTGTCTTGTCCTCTTCTCTGGCCTTCCCCACCAGGGATCCACCTATGTCCGGCTCCCTCGGGCCTCTTGGTGGTAAACCCTTGTCTCTGGGTTCCCTGACCCTATTCCTGGTCTGCCTTCCGGGTGGATTTAGTGGGTGATCGTGGCAGATCCTGCCCACGACCTCCGGTTCCTGGCTAAGGTGTGCTGTAGCCTCTGCCAGCTTGGGATCCGGTACCCTGTTGCCAACTCTTCACCCTCTGGTCTAATTTGGGCTCTTGGAGTTCCTTCTTTCTCCCCCTCTGGGTCTTTCTTTCTCCTCTCTCTCTCTCTCTTGGCCTTGGAGCTGCTCTTCTCCTCTGCTCAACTCTGACAGACTGACCTCACTCTGCAAAAGACCCTGTCCTAAGATGGTGCCCACCTTATATACTCCCTCTATGTGTGAGCTCAGGTGACCAGCACCCAATGAGCTCCTAGCACTACCCAGACTGCTCCCCCTATCTGCCCCTACACTACTGGGATGTTCCACCCCCCTCCCACTCCAGCCAGGAACAGACACTGTCGTACCTGCACATTTCTCTAGTGGGAGTACCATCGGTCTGTTCCCCGGAAATGGGATGTGTGTAGTGCATGCAGCCTACTGAGCTCAGTTCCACACTCCATCCTTACCCGGGAGTGGAATACCACACCTCTGGCTTGAGGTGTAATACCCCTGTAGCAGCCGAATCCTCAGGGTGCTACATTCCCCCCTGGTAAATCACAGCACGTCCTCGGGCTGCAAGATATAAACATCCACAAACATACATTTTTTTTCATAAAACATAAACATATAAAACATATAAAACATCATATATTATCAGCAATAAACTTTTCATATAAACATTCTTGTTTCTGGTTCCTCCGGTCACGGTGCAACTTGTGACCGGGTAAAGTGCGACAGTCTCTTTTGGAAGAAAACAGTTTCCTATCAAACCGGTAGGGGGCGCTTTAGGAAGCGCAACTATATACAAGGGGATATGGCCGCTCTCAGTCCTCGGCCAGGTATTAGGGAGGATTGACCGCTCTCAGTCCTCGGTCAGTGGGAATAGGGACACACGGGGTTAACAGTTCACTCTTGGCTGGTCCCAACGGGGACTATATTTTAACTAGAACAGTTCTTATACCCTGATGGGTAACTTTATACAGTCTCTCTCTACCGTACTTCAACGGCGGCGTCCTCCTGCTCCTTCTTTAGATTCTTCAGACCCGTCCGGGTCCTCTTGCTCCTCCTCACACCGCAGCTCCTCCTCCGTCAGGCGATGCACATGGAGGGCGTAGGGTCCTTTGGCACACTTGTGCCGGGTGAAGGTGACCTCGTCCCCTACGTACAGGTCACGACCTCTGTGTCCCTCCGGCAGATAGCTTTCTACGTCTCTGCGGGTTACAAAGACGTCGCCGGGGGTCTGATGGTCTCTGATAAAGCCCCATCCGTGCTGCATATTGAACTTTATCACAGTCCCGGTGGAAGGGGGACCATGTGCTGCACGGGGATTCCTCCTGGTCCGGCTCTTCTGCTCCGCGCTCCTTATCTGCGCTTGCTGTTCCCGGACCCGCCTCTCTCTCCGCTCCCTCTCGAAGACCTCGAGCTGCTGCCGGCAGCACTCTGCATGCTCTGCTGCGGCCGCCCGAGTCTCCTGAGTGAACCCCATGAGGTCTTCTCCGGTGGGGTCCCACTCGAACTGTGCCTCCTCCAGCGGGGGTGAGGTCCTCTTTACGGGCTTCGGAGCCGGAATCAGGGGCTCGCACAGGGGCCTTGCTCTTTGGAGTTCCATTTGGTAGTACTCCTGGGGCCATACAAAGAGCTGCCCATCCGGGCACGTATGCTGGGCGAATAGATCTTCACCCAGGTGCGGCACTCTAGATGTTGAGGGCGCGTTGATGGTAGCGGCGCCCGGGTTGACCAGGCCTTGCGACCAGGCCTGGGGCACCTTAAAGGCAAAGGGCACCGTAAGAACGGCGGCGCCCTGGGTTATTCGGCCCTGCGACCAGGCCGGTGGCTCCGCGGAGGTAGGGGGCACTGTTGGTATTGCGGCGCCCGGGGGTACTAGGCCTTGCGACCAGGCCGGTGGTATTTCCTGCTTGGCCACTCTCGAGGTCGAGGCGTGTGACGTCACAGGGGTCGCGGCCGCAGTTTCCGGTTGAGGCCTAGTCGGCGGCGGTGACGATGCAGCGACGGGCACGGCAGGGGGAATTTCGGGCTCTGCGACGGGGAGCTGGGGCAGGCACGCGGTTTCCCGGCTCGGGGTAGAGACGTCCCCTTTACCTGCCTCCGTCCGTTCAGCTCCCTTCTCGGCGCCGTCTCCTGCCTTCATTCCTCCTGCGCCATCCTCAGAGGCGGTCTGTCTCCTCGTCTCGGGCGGCGTGCTCCGCTGACGGGTGCCGGTCTGCTGGGCCATCTCTCGGCTCTACTCCGCCAACGTCTCTCGCTGCACCCGGGCCATCCTCCGTGCGAGGCCCTCCAGCGCAGTCTGTGCACACTCCCGGTCTCGGGGGAGCTGTGCTAGGATCTCCAGCAGGCCTTCTGGAGTGGCGACCTGCAACAGGCTCCTGACCACTGGGTCGGTGCTGCCTGACTCTCCCTCCATCTCCGGGTAGGCTCTCTCTGGACTCTCTTCCAGACGTCTTGTCTCCGGGTGCGCTCTCTCCAGACTGCTCCAGGCGACACCCATCTTTGTTCTCTTGTTCTGTCTCCGCCCACATTGAGGGTGGTCCCGGGGCAACTTCAGTTCCAGGGGCAGTTCTCTCACGCTGATGGACACTTCCAGCATCACAGTCTCTGTTGGTGGGCGCGGTTTCCGCTTTTGGCGCCATTTTTCGACCTGGCCCACGATGGGAGGTGGCCTTCTGCCACCCTCTGGCACGCCCATAATGGCGTCCGCTCTTCCAAGGCGGGAAATCTTTGGAAATGGCGGGAATCGTCTCCCAGTGGCGGGAAACTCCATGGATGGCGGGAAAAAGCTGCAAATGGCGAACAACCGGCGGGAAACGACCTGTGATGGGGTCCGTTGGCGGGGACCCTCCAGAACCGGCGGGAGACTTCTTTTTAAGGTAACGGTGAACTTTTCTTCAGGCACGCAGTACCCGGTTGTTGCGGGCACGTTATCCTGCCGACTACGCCAAAGTTGACGCGCCCCCTGGGCCAGTGCTGTTAGGGATACCCGGAGCCGGATCAGATGGGGGTTGTAGTCTCCGAGTGGCTGTGACCCGGTCCGTGCCCAGGGTGTCAAACTCAGTGTGTGGCAGTCCTTATAGATGTTACTAGATGTTCTTTTATGTCGACTACGCCACCCGTTGATTTGCGGTCACTACGGCCGCCGCTGCAGCAGGGTCCGCTGAGGCTGGTGATGTGAGTGCAGCTTAGGTAGTATAACCCCCAACGGGAGGGGTATAGCCTCAGGGGGTCAGTTGCAGAGGATGGGGGTTGTGGTGGTGCAGCGAGGATGGAAATGAGACTCAGAGTCGGGCTGTGCAGTTCAGGGTTTGTTTACTTACTGCAGTTGTTCTGGTCACTCCGGCCTTGAGTGACCACCCGAGCCGTGCTGCGTCCACCAGGTCCTGGACTCAGCCAACCCCCAGGTGATTCTGGAGCGTGGTCCTGAGCTCCCTTTCTGTCTTGTCCTCTTCTCTGGCCTTCCCCACCAGGGATCCACCTATGTCCGGCTCCCTCGGGCCTCTTGGTGGTAAACCCTTGTCTCTGGGTTCCCTGACCCTATTCCTGGTCTGCCTTCCGGGTGGATTTAGTGGGTGATCGTGGCAGATCCTGCCCACGACCTCCGGTTCCTGGCTAAGGTGTGCTGTAGCCTCTGCCAGCTTGGGATCCGGTACCCTGTTGCCAACTCTTCACCCTCTGGTCTAATTTGGGCTCTTGGAGTTCCTTCTTTCTCCCCCTCTGGGTCTTTCTTTCTCCTCTCTCTCTCTCTCTTGGCCTTGGAGCTGCTCTTCTCCTCTGCTCAACTCTGACAGACTGACCTCACTCTGCAAAAGACCCTGTCCTAAGATGGTGCCCACCTTATATACTCCCTCTATGTGTGAGCTCAGGTGACCAGCACCCAATGAGCTCCTAGCACTACCCAGACTGCTCCCCCTATCTGCCCCTACACTACTGGGATGTTCCACCCCCCTCCCACTCCAGCCAGGAACAGACACTGTCGTACCTGCACATTTCTCTAGTGGGAGTACCATCGGTCTGTTCCCCGGAAATGGGATGTGTGTAGTGCATGCAGCCTACTGAGCTCAGTTCCACACTCCATCCTTACCCGGGAGTGGAATACCACACCTCTGGCTTGAGGTGTAATACCCCTGTAGCAGCCGAATCCTCAGGGTGCTACATATCCCCAGTGGCTGAATGCGGAACGTGATGCCCAAGAGGAAATTAGTAAGTTTTGATTTTTACATTTATTTTTATATCTATTTATAATTGCATTTTTGTTGTTAAAGCAGTTCATAAATTGTTTTGGTTTTGTCATTGCAGTGTCTGATATTAAAAATCGGTGGAGATCGGTCACCGACCGGCTGGTGAAGTATCACCAGTCGGTGCAAAGTGGCTCATCACCAAGAAAAAGAAAAGTTCCTTTTGCGGACGAGCTGGCCTTCATACTAAGCAGTAGGAGTTTGCGGAGGTAAATTCCCAAAACATATTAATTGAAATGTTTCCAAAAATGTTGTATTTACATTGGTTTTTACCTTTTATTTTATACAGAACTGAAGGAAACATCAGGGCCCCAACAGCAGAAGAGGACACAAACACTGAGCAAGCAGAGGAGGAATCCGAGGACTTTTTCCAGCTTTCCTCACCGGATCCATCTGCTTCGGCATCTTCAACATCTGGTTGTCCCTCACATTCTTTGTCCAATAAAGCGGACGTCGGGACGGGTTTGGTGACTGATTCTCCTGCTCCTGCTCCAAGTGATGCTGGAAGCTCTGCTGGTGATGTGTTGAGGCCCACTGGGAGGGGGTCTGGTTCTGCTCATCTCGTGGCATCGAGAAGGGCGGGCAAAAAAAAGGCAAAAAGCCACGGGGGTGGGACTATTGTGCTTGAAGCACTCACAAATCGAACCCTCAGCCTTGTGGAAAGGGCAGCCGAGGAAGATGCCATAGATAAATTTTGCTCAGCCCAAGCTGCCCGCATCAGATCTCTGCCACGAGATAGGCAGAACATGTACATGACTGCAGCAGGCGCTATGGTCATGGCAATTGAAGAGGCAGCAGTTATGCCCTCGCCCCCAGCCGTAGTACGTGGAATATTTAATTTATTCAATCCCAGTGTGCCTCCACCACCACCAGCAGCTGCAACCCAGCGTTTTGGGCAGGTTGCTGCAGCATACCGTCCTGAAGATATGCAACCAAGTTATGGTCGCCAAATGGCTCATGGTGCATCATCATTTGTCAGAGGACCATCCCCCAACTCTAGTTTTTCACCAGAAATGTTTCCTGGGTACAGCTTTGAACAAGACCTTCATAACTTGTAGTTCAATAATTTTACCCCTCCCTGTCAGCATTTTTGGACCCTAGCAAATACAGACAGCACCTGTAGGTCGATAGATACACAATGTTTTAGAGAATCAGACAATTAACAAAGACCTTTTCTTATGGTCACCTATACCAGGCTTCAGGCGTAGGGGACTGTAAGAAAAGGTGTTTCTTTTTATATAATTAAACAACCTACAGGTGCTGCCCGTATTTTAGGGCCCAAAACTGATTACAGGACAGGTGTGCTGTACACAGTGTGTAATTTATTCCCAAGTTATGGGCAATGTTTGTCCGATTAAATTTTCTAGAAGTTTGTTGTTTTTTGTTTTTACAAAGTTTTTTACAGTTATTCTATATTATGTATTAAAAAAATTATTTAAACTATCTGTTAATTTTTCTTTTCAAGTGTATATGTGGTTGGATTGGGTTGAAATGAAAAAATGTTACCCTGATCTGCGCTCACCATAGCGCAGGTCAGAGGAACTCTACATTTTTGAAATTTGTTCAAACTAATCTACGTATGTGGTCAGCTGTATACAGTCGTTTTTAAATTAGAAATATACTTTGATATTTTGGACCACAACTATTTTTTGGATGAATACTACTCTCAACACTGTTATTTGCTAGTTCTGTTCTTAGCGCAAGCAAATAACAATGGTGAGGGATGACTTTAGCAGACAGTACTTGTGAAGAGCGCTCTAGGTAGTA
Source organism: Phyllobates terribilis (assembly GCF_046119375.1). Classification (NCBI taxonomy): domain Eukaryota; kingdom Metazoa; phylum Chordata; class Amphibia; order Anura; family Dendrobatidae; genus Phyllobates; species Phyllobates terribilis. The sequence goes on along the minus strand of NW_027362762.1, from coordinate 528,978,762 downwards.
ATGCCAATTTACAGGCTCTGGTCTTTGTGGGTTGTTCACTTTTGCGTTGACGTATGGTCGGAAAACAAAACGTAGAAGGTTGCAATTCAAGAAATATTTTAGACAAATTTAAGTTTAATCAAAATTTATTTTTTTTATAAACACTTTTTGGAACATTTTTATTTAAAAAAAAAAAAAAGAAGGAGGAAGTTCTTCTTTTATTGTTCATCAGATCTTCTCTGCTGGTCAGGCTGCTCAACACCAGCACAGGAGTATTGCCAGTGCACGGCACCATCAGGACTCATGAAGTAGTCAGCGAAGGTTTCTCGCACCCTGGCACCAGAGTTGGATGGCCTTCCCTGACCGGAGTTGACAACTGGAATTAATTCAGATAGCTGTGACTCCTCATCTTGCTCAGTGCTGTACTCATGAGCATAGTTGTGGAGTACACAGCATGCCTTAATTACAGTGTCAACGGTCTCCGTATCCAACTGGATGGCAGTGTGAAAGATCCTCCACTAACTGCACATGATTCTGAAGGTGCATTCCACATATCTGCGTGCACGACTCAGCCGATAATTGAAAATCCTCCGCCGGTCATTCAGTGCCCTTCGTGGGTATGGGCGCAGCAGGTTGGTCTGTAAGGGAAATGCCTCATCCGATACTATCACAAAAGGAACTGGATGTGTGGAACCCGGCAAAGGTCTTGGGGCTGGGAGCGTTACGCCATCTTGAAGAATTTGCAGCCCAATCTGTGATGATCTAAACACCCGAGAGTCCCCAGTACTGCCATAAACACAAACGTCAATGGCAACAAATTTGAAATGTGCATCAGCCACCACCATCAGTACCACAGAAAAATACTTCTTATAATTAAAGAAGCGTAATTAAAGTTCGTGGTGGCTGCTGAACTCTCACATGTTTGCCATCGACAGCACCAATGCAGTTTGGGAAATTGGCCACAGTTTGAAAGCCTGCTGCGACCTGCAGCCAAGTCTCCTCGGTTGGAGAAGGCATCACGATGGGCTGCAACTTCTGCCAGATGACGCTACATGTGCACCTCACAATTCTGGAAATGGTGGATTTACCAACCCTAAATTGGAGGTGCAGTGATGTATAGCTCTTTCCTGTGGCCAAAAATCTGAAAAGGAAAAATAGAACATTAGAAAAGCCATAAAAAGAAATACAAGCCAACAGTAATTATCCATTATTGATTAATCTTTTAAAAAATTAAGGTCTTTATTACAAAATACTATTCCAGCAATGGGCGCGTTTTTTTTTTTTTTTGGGGGGGGGGCTCCACATTTTCAATCTTTTTTGGTCATCTTTTGTTTTCTCTTGAGTTCACACATATCAATTTATATTGTGTTTTGACTTTGTGTCTGTGTTTGCCTACGATGTTTGCTCTAGAGTTAACACATCAGTGACCTTTTCAATCTGATCTCTGTGCATGGTGATCTCATGGTCAAGCCAAAAATATGTACACAAAGACAGACACAGTGGAGCCATCACCACAGGGTGGCTAACAAAACCAGGTACACCAGCCATCACCGCAGGGTGGCGAACAAAACCAGGTACACCAGCCATCACCGCAGGGTGGCGAACAAAACCAGGTACACCAGCCATCACCGCAGGGTGGCTAACAAAACCAGGTACACCAGCCATCACCGCAGGGTGGCGAACAAAACCAGGTACACCAGCCATCACCGCAGGGTGGCTAACAAAACCAGGTACACCAGCCATCACCGCAGGGTGGCTAACAAAACCAGGTACACCAGCCATCACCGCAGGGTGGCGAACAAAACCAGGTACATATAAATCAACATTCAACTTACCGCAAGGTGATGAGCAGCCTTTCCTCAGAAGAGATGGCCCTTCGCATTACAGTGTCTTGGAAGTCCAGGTCAGGAGACATAAGGCTCAGCAGCCGATCAAATGCAATAGTGTTCAGACGGCAGAACTGTTTAAATTTATCAGGAAAACTATAGTAAACAGAGAAAAAAAAATTATTAAAAGATAATTTTGAAACATAGTATACAAACAAAACCTTAAAAAAACAGCATACACGGGTGACATTATACTTTCTTCACATATATCTTACCTCCTTAAATCCTGGTAGAGAACATTAAAGTGGCCCTTGTCCGTCCGCTCCTAGAATCATAGAATCATAGAATGGTAGAGTTGGAAGGGACCTCCTGGGTCATCTGGTCCAACCCCCTGCTCAAAGCAGGATTCACTAAATCATCTCAGACAGATGTCTGTCCAGCCTCTGTTTGAACATGTCCATTGAAGGGGAACTCACCACCTCTCGTGGCAGCCTGTTCCACTCATTAATCACCCTAACTGTCAAAAAGTTTTTTCTAATATCTAATCTGTGTCTCCTCCCATTTAGTTTCATCCCATTGCTTCTAGTCTTTCCTTGTGCAAATGAGAATAAAGATGATCCTTCTACAATGTGACAGCCCTTGACATATTTGTAGACAGCTATTAAGTCTCCTCTCAGTCTTCTTTTTTGCAAGCTAAACATTCCCAAATCCTGCAACCGTTCCTCATAGGACATAGTTTGCAGACCAGTCACCATTCTGGTCGCTCTTCTCTGAACTTGCTCCAGTTTGTCTATGTCTTTTTTAAAATGTGGTGCCCAAAACTGTACACAGTATTCCAGATGAGGTCTGACCAAAGAGGAGTAAAGACCGATAATGACTTCACGTGATCTAGACTGTATGCTTCTGTTAATACATCCCAGAATTGTATTTGCCTTTTTTGCTGCTGCATCACACTGTTGACTCATATTCAGTCTATGATCTATTAGTATACCCAAGTCTTTTTCACATGTACTGTTGCTTAGCTCTATTCCTCCCATTCTGTATATGCTTTTTTCATTTTTATTGCCCAGATGTAGTACTTTGCATTTTTCCCTGTTAAAAACCATTCTGTTGTTTGCTGCCCACTGCTCCAGTTTATTTAGGTCTTTTTGAATCCTCTCTCTCTCTTCTCTAGTATTAGCTATCCCTCCTAGCTTTGTGTCATCAGCAAATTTAATCAGTTTACCCTCAATTCCTTCATCTAAATCATTGATAAAGATGTTGAACAATACAGATACAATACAGATCCTGCAAGATAGGGTGCACCCAAATTTTTTTTTGTCGTCTTCTCCTCCTTAAACGCTCCTATAGAACAATAATAGGTTAGTACACACACTACATAAAAATAATGTACCCCCAAAAAACATAGTTTATATTACCTGCTCAACGTTGTAGTGCAGGAGATTTATGCAAGTCATTAGCAGAAGGTTTAGGCATGGTCTGCTGACCCGCAGGGGCTGCAATTCCTGTGGCATACTGTCTTTTGCAAAAAACAAAATGGTGAAGAGGGGTTGAACTAGGAAATGACATCAGGATTTCCCCCTTTTTTTTTCAATAACTTTATTTGTGCTCAAAAACGCATGAAATAAGCTTACAAAAACGCATGTAAAATCCGCATACAAAAACGCGTCAAAAACGCGACCAAAAAACGCATGCGTTTTTCTGGGAAGGGACATGCAGAAATGTTGCAGAAATTTTCTGCTTCATTTCTGCATCGTGGGCACATAGCCTTATGTTCAAAGCAATAGTGGATGGTGAGATATGGACCCTGAATGTCAAAAAGTTTAAAACATTGTTGTTACCCTTTTGCTTATCACTGTAAGGCTATGTGCCCACGTTGCATTTATGAAGCAGAAAATTTCTGCTGCATAAATGCAAGTCCTCTCCCGGAAAAACGCATGCGGAATTCCGCACGCGTTTATCGCGCATTTTTCGCGCGTTTATCACGCGTTTTCCACATGCGGAATTGCCTTGCGTTTTTTATGCATTGGACAAAGGCAATTCCGCTTGTGGAAACGCAAAATTAAATGACATGCTGCGGATTTTTGAACGCGGCATAAACGCTGCGGAAAAATCCGCAGCATGTGCATAGAACTTGCGGAATCCCATTGGGGACCATGGGGTGCGGATATACATGCGTTTTTCAAGCGTTTACGCTGCGGAAATTCCGCAGCATATACGCTTGAAAAATGCTACGTGGGCACACAGCCTAAATCTGAAAACTGTGACGTGCATTTGTATTCAGCCTTCATGAGTTGATACTTTATATGACCACCTTTCCCTGCAATTACTGCTGCAAGTCTTTTGTTGTATGTTTCTACCATCTTTGTACATCTAAGGGCTGACTTAGATATTGCTATATCTCAGTGATATTGAATGGAGAGCATCTGTGAACAGCAATTTTCAAGTCTTGCCACAGATTCTCAATGGGTTTTAGGTATGGACTGTGACTGGGCCATTCAAACATAGGAATATGCTTTAATCTAAACCATTCCATTGTAGCTCTGGCAGTATGTTTAGGGTTGTTGTCCTGCTGGAAGGTGAACCTATTCCCCAGGATTACCTCTTATTTAGCTACCTCTATCTTCACATGAACCCTGACCAGTTTCCCTGTCCCTGCTGAGGAAAAGTATCCCTACAGCATGATGCTTTCACCACCATGTATGATGGTGGGGATGGTGTTTTTGTGACACCCCAGGGGTCTGGTTGCCACAGTGATAGAGATATTACGTCTGAGAGCAGGTGGGAGGTCCTTTGGTCAGGGATCCTGTGCATGCCACACCTCCTGCCCAGCCTTGGGAGGGGAAGAACTTCCCCTGTATAAACCCGGGGCTGAGGCAGGGTTAGTGAGTCCAGGAAGAGTAGAGACAAGAGCAGCATAGGAAGCAGCAGAGTCACCAGGAGTCAGGGGCTGGCAGCTAAAGAGCTTGCCCTGACTAAGAAGATTCTTTACCGGACCCGGAGTCCGAGGCTGTGGGGACTAACTTCTACCCAGCAGCAGAATCCGTCAGGCAGGGGATTTCAGGTCCCCTGGCCCAGAAGCCCGAAGGCCCGGTCACACGCGTGGGACCAGCACCGCCATCGTGGAGCAGAAGCCATTAGAAGGCCCCGAGTCACCGGCCATACGGGTGAGCACCACACGGTACACTCAGGGACGTGGGCTACTTACATCAGCTTCTAGCAAGGTAGCCAGAAGAGTACAGTCAGCTTGGGAGGCCTACAACTACGCCTGGCCAGGGGAGATCCCATCTGCTCAAGGACTGACCAGGCCCCGTTCGCTAGCAAGTACTCCGGGAGGGTCTATCGTTGTTACCAGTAAAGACCCTGAACGCTACCATACCGTCTCTGAGTGGTTCCTGCTACCCCCATCATCCACGTCGGCTGCCCTGAGGCCATACCCCTCCAGTTGGGGGTTATACTATCACGCTGCACCATCCTTCCACCGGCCTCAGCGGTCTGCCCTGCAGCAGCAGCCCCCTGGCTGCATTCAACGGGTGGCGTAGTCATCAACCATTTTCTACCGCTAACAGACTGCCGTCCAGTTTGACTCCCTGGGCACGGACCGGGTCACCGCCACGAGACTACAACCCTAAACAGATCCGGCTCCGGGTAAGCTCCCGCGTGCGCAACGCAGCGCGACACAGGCCCAGGGGCGCGTCAACTTTGGCGTAGTTGGCAGGATTTCGTGCCCGCAACCACCGGGTACTGCGTGCCTGAAAAAGAGACTTTTCAAACTTACCAGTGGTGAAGATTCCCGCCATCTGTGAAGATTCCCGCCATCCGTGGAGTTTTCCCGCCATCCGGCGCCATCTTCTGCCTTCTTCCCGCCATCCGAGGAGTTTTCCCGCCATCCGGCGCCATCTTCTGCCTTCTTCCCGCCATCCGAGGAGTTTTCCCGCCATCCGGCGCCATCTTGGAGACGCCGCGCGGGAAGAAGAGGGGCGTGGACTCCGAAAGCGCGCGAGAACTGAAGCCCCGCCTCACGTCCGGACGTTGCGTAAGGTCCTGGAAGGAGCCCAGCAGACGCCGACGTCACAGGAGCGCGACGCCAGGTCCTCTACCCCGACGATTGACTGCGGAGCCGCGGCCTACGGAAGAGGATCTCCGGAAGGTAGGCCACGGTCCACTAGGGGGGAGGAGGACACCAGGAACGGACAGCAAGATGGCGGACCGGCAGCAGACTAAGCTGCCCAGCATCGGCAGTGCCCCAGTCGTCGCCGGCCCCGACCAGCGCCGGGAGAAGACGCGTGACGCAGGAGCGGTCGCGGGAGCAGGTAAGAGGAGTCTCCCTGTCCCGGACGCTGCCAGCGTCAGCCTGCTCCCGGGCCCCCTGGTGGAGCCGCCGATTCCGGGCGCTGCAGACACCGACCTGCTCCAGCCCCCGCAACAAGCCCTGCGGCCAAGCCCTCCAGCCCTGGGCACTACCACCACCAGCCCGCGCCCAGGCCCAAAGTTGCACCCTCTGACCCCGGGCGTCATCAACGGCGACCGTCTCCACGCCTGGTCGCAAGGCCTGAACTCCCCAGGTGCAAAAGGACTGTACGCCCTCCACGTTAACCAAGGAGGAGCTGCAGTACTACCAATACGAGGAAAGCCAAGAGGACCCGGACGGGTCTGAAGCCTACACACAAGAAGGAGCAGGAGGATGCCGTTACTGAAGTACGGTAAAGTGGAACTGTACATAGTTACCCATAGGGGTACTTGTGTTGCTAATTAAAATATGGTCCCCGTTGGGACAAGTGTGAACTGTTCCCGTGTGTCCCCTATCCTTAACCAGGCTGAGGACTGTGAGCAGCCATCCCATCTCCCCACAGGCTGAGGACTGTGAGCAGCCAATCCTTATCCCCACTGGCCGAGGACTGAGAGCGGCCATATCTTGTAAATATTATGTGTTTCCAGTTATTTATAGGAGTCCTTGGTGGATTTACCGGGAATCCTTTGTACAGTTAGTGGAGCGTAACCCAGGATGGACTAAAAGACTGTTAAGGATTCGGGGTAGGACAGACCCCTACCTGGTTACGTCTCCCTGTTTTGGTGAAATGGACACCTTGCTTTTCAAAACTGCACCCGGTTGCGGACACGCCGTAACCATCTTATGTGTTTTTCTTATTGTATTGTTATTGCTATACCTTTGTTATGTTACAAAAATATGTTTAGTCCCGGAGTACTAAATTTCACTAGGGGGGAATGTGACACCCCAGGGGTCTGGTTGCCACAGTGATAGAGATATTACGTCTGAGAGCAGGTGGGAGGTCCTTTGGTCAGGGATCCTGTGCATGCCACACCTCCTGCCCAGCCTTGGGAGGGGAAGAACTTCCCCTGTATAAACCCGGGGCTGAGGCAGGGTTAGTGAGTCCAGGAAGAGTAGAGACAAGAGCAGCATAGGAAGCAGCAGAGTCACCAGGAGTCAGGGGCTGGCAGCTAAAGAGCTCGCCCTGACTAAGAAGATTCTTTACCGGACCCGGAGTCCGAGGCTGTGGGGACTAACTTCTACCCAGCAGCAGAATCCGTCAGGCAGGGGATTTCAGGTCCCCTGGCCCAGAAGCCCGAAGGCCCGGTCACACGCGTGGGACCAGCACCACCATCGTGGAGCGGAAGCCATTAGAAGGCCCCGAGTCACCGGCCATACGGGTGAGCACCACACGGTACACTCAGGGACGTGGGCTACTTACATCAGCTTCTAGCAAGGTAGCCAGAAGAGTACAGTCAGCTTGGGAGGCCTACAACTACGCCTGGCCAGGGGAGATCCCATCTGCTCAAGGACTGACCAGGCCCCGTTCGCTAGCAAGTACTCCGGGAGGGTCTATCGTTGTTACCAGTAAAGACCCTGAACGCTACCATACCGTCTCTGAGTGGTTCCTGCTACCCCCATCATCCACGTCGGCTGCCCTGAGGCCATACCCCTCCAGTTGGGGGTTATACTATCACGCTGCACCATCCTTCCACCGGCCTCAGCGGTCTGCCCTGCAGCAGCAGCCCCCTGGCTGCATTCAACGGGTGGCGTAGTCATCAACCATTTTCTACCGCTAACAGACTGCCGTCCAGTTTGACTCCCTGGGAACGGACCGGGTCACCGCCACGAGACTACAACCCTAAACAGATCCGGCTCCAGGTAAGCTCCCGTGTGCGCAACGCAGCGCGACACAGGCCCAGGGGCGCGTCATTTTCAGTGTGATATGTAGTGTTAGTTTTTCACCACACATAGCGTTTTGCATTTAGCCCAAAAAGTTCTACTTTGATATCATTTGACCAGGCATCTTCTTTCACATGTGTAACATGGCACGAGGCAGTAGGCGTGAGGGAGGTACTCGTCTAACATGCCCCGGCACCCTACATGAAAATGGCAGTCCTGGCTGGGCGTGTGGACTTTGTCTCAGGGGGTGCTGCGCCCTTGCAGGTCGCATGATGCCCGGAACTTCAACTGGCCAGGACCATATCTTGTAGAGTTCAATGAGGTAGACAACCACTCAAAAATAGACTTTTACTGAACAATATTGTAGGGAAGAGTATGTACAGTGAATAGCGGGTGCAAATCTTCATTGACGTTTCTCTTAACACATAGAACTTCTTTGTACATATTCTTTCTCTCCTTCCTAAACTCACTCAGTTCTGTCTCAGTTAGTTCCTCTGCTGTCACGACAAACCAGTACAGTGCTTTGGGAGCTTCCCTTGTCCCAAATAATGGCACTACAGTCCAGTAAGTGAGAGTTCTATTTCTCAACCCGCATCCTTTTCCCCTTAGGAGAGCTACTTTTGCCATTATGACCGCTACTTAGCCTCTCTGCTTGCTGATGCCTTAAAACTACCACGCGGGGCACTATCGTCATCTCGTATTCCCTTCTTCCCTGGTCTGATTCGTTCCACTACCTCTTTGGCTTGCAAACCCGGGACCTTCTAGGCCTAGGCCTTCTGCTCACTCTCCGGAGAATCACTCACTCCTTTTATTACTTTTCCTTATCTCTACCCTGGATCATGCTATCCGTTGCCTCAGCTCTGCTCGCCGGTCAGACCGTAGGTTTGCTTCTGCTACACGCTAGGCCCTACTAAGTCTCCCTACTGTTGAGCAGAACACAACACTGTCACTAATAACACGCCATTAACCCCATTAACCCCGAGGGTGGTTTGCACGTTAATGACCAGGCCAATTTTTACAATTCTGACCACTGTCAGTTTATGAGGTAATTACTCTGAAACGCTTCAATGGATCCCGCTGATTCTGAGACTGTTTTTTCGTGACATATTGTACTTCATGATAATGCTAAAATTTCTTCGATATCACTTGCGCTTATTTGTGAAAAAATTGGAAATTTGGCGAAAATTTCACAATTTAGAAAATTTGAATTTTTATTCCCTTAAATCAGAGAGATATGTCACACAAAATAGTTAATAAATAACATTTCCCACATGTCTACTTTACATGAGCACAATTTTGGAACCAACATTTTTTTTTTTATTAGTGCGCTATAAGGGTTAAAAAGTTGATCAGCGATTTCTCATTTTTCCAGCAAAATTTACAAAACCACTTTTTTTAGGAACCACATTACATTTGAAGTGACTGTGAGGGGCCTTTATGACAGAAAATACCCAAAAGTGACACCATTCTAAAAACTTCACCCCTCAAAGTGCTCAAAACCACATTCAAGAAGTTTATTAACCCTTCAGGTGCTTCACAGGAATTTTTGGAATGGGGAAGAAAAAAATGAACATTTAACTTTTTTCACAAAAATGTTACTTTAGACCCCATTTTTTTTTATTTTTGCAGGGGTAACAGGAAAAAATGGACCCCAAAATTTGTTGTGCAATTTCTCCTGAGTACGCAGATACCCCATACGTGGGGAAAAAACACTGTTTGGGCGCACAGCAGGGCTCAGAAGGGAAGGAGCGCCATTTTACTTTTTGAATGTAAAATTTGCTTGAATAATTAGCGGACGCCATGTTGCGTTTGGAGAGCCCCTGATGTGCCTAAACAGTGGAAACCCCCTACAAGTGACACCATTTTGGAAACTAGACCCCTCAGGGAACTTATCTAGATGTGTGGTGAGCATCTTGAACCCCCAGGTGCTTCACAGAAGTTTATAACATGGAGCCGTAAAAATAAAATTTTCACATTTTTCCCACAAAAATGTTTTTCAGCCCCCAGTTTTGCATTTTCATAAGGGTAACAGGAGAAATTGCACCATGCAACTTGTGAAATCTCTCCTGAGTACGCCGATACCCCATATGTGGGGGAAAACCACTGTTTGGGCACACGGCAGGGTTCGGAAGGGAAGGAGCGCCATTTGACTTTTTGAATGTAAAATTTGCTTGAATAATTAGCGGACGCCATGTTGCGTTTGGAGAGCCCCTGATGTGCCTAAACAGTGGAAACCCCCCACAAGTGACACCATTTTGGAAACTAGAGCCCTGAGGGAACTTATCTAGATGTGTGGTGAGCACCCTTAATCCCCAGGTGCTTCACAGAAGTTTAGAACATGAAGCCGTGAAAATAAAAAAATCTAACTTTTTCTACAAAAATGATCTTTTTGCCCCAATTTTTTTAGTTTCACAAGGGTAAGAGGAGAAAATGGAACCTAAAAACTGTTGTGCAATTTCTCCTGAGTACGCCAATACCCCATATGTGGGGAAAATACACTGTTTAGGCGAACGTCAGGGTTCAGAAGGGAAGGAGCACTGTGTGACTTTTTGAACGCAAAATTGCCTGGAATCAAGAGCGGATGACATGTCACATTTCGGGAGCCTTTGATGTGCCAATATAGTGGAATCCCCCCACAAGTGACCCCATTTTGGAAACTAGACCCCTCAAGAATTTTATCAAGGGGTATAGTGTACATTTTGAACCCAAAGGTACGACAGAATTTGATAACATTAGGTCATTATATTGAATAAGTTGTCATTAGTCTTGAGTGCAAGTGCTCGCTACTTGAGTTTGCATCTGGTACTCGGGTATGCACCAAGTATCGTGGGTGCTCGAATGACCTGCTCGAGTCCCCGCCCTGCATGTTTCACGCTTGTTAGACACCCAATAAAAAACATGTGGGGATCGCTCGTGCATGGCAGGCGATCCCAGCAACGTTTTTTTTGGCCGCGAAGCATATAGGGCAGAGACTCGAGCATGTCACTCGAGCACCCGCGATACTCAGTGCATACCCGAGTACCTGATGCAAACTCAAGTAGCTAGCACTTGCGCTCAACACTGGTCGCCATATTGTCATCATTTTTTTTTCTTTACTTTTGAAAAAACCCCAACTCTAGCCCCAACCCTAATACAACCCCAACCCTAACCCTAGCCCAACCCTAACCCTAGCCCAACCGTAACCCTAGCCCATCCGTAACCCTAGCACAACCGTAACCCTAGAGTTTATTCTTTTACGCCGTTCCTCGTGCGGTATAAGTGATTAGACTACTTTATTCTTCAGGTCGGTGCGATTACAGCGATACCAGAATCATATGGGGTTTTTATGACTGACTGCTGTCACACACTAAAAGACGCTTTTTTGCAAAGACTGGTGTTTGCATCACCATATTTTGAGAGCTATAATTTTTCCATATTTTGGCCGACAGAGTCATGTGATGGCTTGTTTTTTGCGGGACAAGTTGACGTTTTTATTGGTACCATTTTCGGGCACGTGACATTTTTTGATCGCTTTCTATTCTGATTTTTGGGAGGCAGAATAAACAAAAACCAACAATTCAGGAATTTTTTTTTGCGTTTTTTTTATGCTGTTCCGCGTGTGGTAAAATTGATAATGCAGCGTTATTCTTCGGGTCAGTGCATTTACAGCGGTACCACATTTATATAGTTTTTTTCATGTTTTTCCGCTTTTACACAATAAAAACGATTTTCTAGAAAAAATAATTTTTTTGTATCGCTTTATTCTGAGAGCTATAACTTTTTTTTTTTGGCTGATGAAGCTGTTTGGTGGCTTGTTTTTTGCAGGACAAGATGACATTTTTAGCGGTACCATTTTTATTTACATTCGTCTTTTTGATCACGTGTTATTCCATTTTTTGTTTGGCGGTATGATGATAAAGCATTGTTTTTTGCTTCGTTTTTTTATTTTTTTTTTTACCATGTTCACTAAAGGGGTCAACTAGTGGGACAGTTTTATAGGTCAGGTTGTTCCGGACGCGGCGATACAAAATATGTGTACTTTTATTGGTTTATTTTTTTTTTCATAATAAATAAATATTATGGGTTCAACATATTTTTATTTTTTGGGGATTATTTTTTTCTTTTTTTAAAAAATATTTTTACAATTTTTTTTTTTTTTTTTCACTTTCCTACTTTTTTTTACTTTTACACATTGTCCCACTATGGGACTTTCACTTTTTGCAGACTTATCGGCTGCATGGCATTGAGAGCAGCAGCTCCCTTTGTCATGCAGCCTGTCAGCGCTGCACACAGGGGAGACATTACTTTGGTCGCGCACTGCGCATGACCAAACTAACGTCCTGCCTCCTGGTGACCCGGATGTTGTCATGATGACATCGGGTCGTCATAGCCACATCCGGAAGCCGCCGCAGACATCGCTGGACGCCGGCTTGAGAGGTGAGTATACCGATCACCTCCCCCCATATAATACCCCATGCAGGCTGTGTGCCCATATAATGCCCCATGCAGGCTTTCCCCCAATTTAATGCCCCATGCAGGCTGTGCCCCAATATATTGCCCCATGCAGTGTGTCCCCATATAATGCCCCATGCAGACTGTGTCCCCATATAATGCCTCCTGCAAGGCCCCCATATAATGCCTCCTGCTTTGTCCCCATATAATGCCCCATGCAGGTGCTCCCATATAATGCCTCCTGCTGAACCCCCATATAATGCCCCATGCCTCCATACATAAAAAAATAAAAAAATAAAATACTCACCTCACTTCTCACCTGCTGCCGCTGCTCGGGACTCCTCACCCGTGTCGCCGTCTTCCCGCTCTGCGCTGTGACTGCTCAGGAGAGGGCGCGGTGGAAAGACATCACCGCACCCTCTGACCTGAGACGTCACAGTTCAGTAGGCACGAGGAGGGGTAAGTATTGTGCCGGGGCCCTGAGCAAGCGGGAGAGGGGGTTGGCGCTTCTCCGCTCATGGACCCCATGGTGGGCCGGGGTGCCCGACGGTGAGTGGGTACCCCGCCTGAGCACTTGCCCGGGTGCGCTTGGTGCTGGCACTGGGCCTGCCTCCATTCATTATTATGGGGCCCATATATTGCTTCATACAGTATTATAGGTACCAAATAGACCTCCATACAGTATTTGGGCACCACATAGTCATCCATACATTATTTGGCCACCATATAGTCCTCAATACAGTATTATGGGCACCACATAGTCCTTTATACAGTATTATAGGCACCACATAGTCTTCCATACAGTATGTGGGCACCACATGGCCATCCATACAGTATTATGGGCACCACATAGTCCTCCATACAGTATTATAGGCACCGCTCATCAAGAGAATGCCAAGAGTGTGCAAAGCAGTCATCAAAGCAAAAGGTGGCTACTTTGAAGAACCTAGAATATAAGACATATTTTCAGTTGTTTCACACTTTTTTGTTAAGTATATAATTCCATATGTGTTAATTCACAGTTTTGATGCCTTAAGTGTGAATGTACAATTTTCATAGTCATGAAAATACAGAGAAATCTTTAAATGATAAGGTGTGTCCAAACTTTTGGTCTGTACTGTATATATATATATATATATATATATATATATATATATATATATATATATATATATATATATATATAATATATAATCTTCTATTATATAGATAAAAATGTAAATGTTAATTTGTTCAAAATCTTAAATCTCCGAAAGTTCTTCACCGATTGCTTTGAAATTTTGACACAACGTTCCATTTGAATACACACATGTTTTTATATACCTACTATGTTTTTATATACCAGCTGTTGGATGTAAAAGCAACAGCGAGAGGGGGGTGTTACAAGCTCAGTCCCAGGCTTACTCTCCCCGGCCGCCTGGCATTCTCCCATAAACCCTTCTCCCTCTCCTTCATTCGCCCCAGCCGCTGCCTGTGCTCTGCTCCTTTCGGGGAACACAAAAGGAGCAGAGCACACCTCTTTAATGACCTGTACAGAGTACAGGCCTGCAGGGGTCACATGGTACAGGCCACCACCATGCCTGCCTGATGGGCACAACTATCAACAGCGCCAGCATTGCCCCATCTGATATATATACAGTACAGACCAAAAGTTTGGACACACCTTCTCATTTAAAGATTTTTCTGCATTTTCATGACTATGAAAATTGTACATTCACATTGAAGGCATTAAAACTATGAATTAACACATGTGGAATTATATAGTTAACAAACAAGTGTGAAACAACTGAAAATATGTCTTATATTCTAGGTTCTTCAAAGTAGCCACCTTTTGCTTTGATAACTGCTTTGCACACTCTTGGCATTCTCTTGATGAGCTTCAAGAGGTAGTCACCGGAAAGGGTTTTCACTTTACAGGTGTGCCCTGTCAGGTTTAATGAGTGGGATTTCTTGCCTTATAAATGGGGTTCGGACCATCAGTTGTGTTGTGCAGAAGTCAGGAGGATACACAGCTGATAGTCCTACTGAATAGACTGTTAGAATTTGTATTATGGCAAGAAAAAAGCAGCTAAGTAAAGAAAAAATTGAAAATTGAAATTTTGCTGCAGTGTGTTAGCGAAGTTATTGACACCAGTTCACTGTTAAAAATAGTTACCTACAGGCCAGCTATTTAAAACTGTGGTTTTCCATCACACATATCACATATCACTGCTGCTCAAATCCAGCTATTTGAGCTAGGATTTCAATACAGCTTCTCCCTCTCTCCTCAGGTTCTCCATACAGGTTCTCCCTGTATCTCCCCCCCAGTTTCTCCATATTGTTTCTCTCCCCCTCCCCAGTTTCTCCTTATAGCTTCTCCCCCCTTCCCAGGTTCTCCATATAGCTTCTCTCCCCCCTACCTAGTTTCTCTACATAGCTTCTCCCCCCTCCCCAGGTTTTCTATATAACTTCTCTCCCCCCCAGTTTCTCCATATAGCTTCTCCCCCTCCCCAGTTTCTCCATATAGCTTCTACCCTCCTCCCCAGTTTCTCCATATAGATTTTCTCCCCCCCTCCCCAGATTCTCCATATAGCTTCTTCTCCCGGCCAAGTTTCTCCATATAGCTTCTCTTCCTCCTCCCCAGTTTCTCCATATAGCTTCTCCCCCCCTCCCCAGCTTCTACACAGAGCTTCTCTCCCCCCTCCCCAGTTTCTCCATATAGTTTCTCCCCCTCCCCAGTTTCTCCATATAGCTTCTCTCCCCCTCCCCAGTTTTTCCATAAAGCTTCTCTCCCACCCTCCCCAGTTTCTCCATATAGCTTCTCCCCGTCCCCAGTTTCTCCATATAGCTTCTCCCCCCTCCCGTTTCTCCCCCCTACCGTTTCTACCCCCTACCGTTTCTCCATATAGCTTCACTTCCCCTTCCCAGTTTCTCCATATAGCTTCTCTCCCCCCTCCCTAGTTTTTCCATATAGCTTCTCCCCTCCTTCCCCCGGGTCCTCCATATAGCTTCTCTCCCCCCTCCTCAGTTTCTCCATTTAACTTCTCTCCCTTCCTCCTCAGTTTCTCCATATAGCTTCCCCCTTCCCAGTTTCTTCATATAACTTCCCTTCCCCACTCCCCAGGTTCTCCATATAGCTTCTCTCCCCCCTCCCCAGTTTCTCAATATAGCTTCTCTCCCCTCCTCCCCAGTTTCTCCATATAGCTCCCCCCTTCCCAATTGTTCATATAGCTTCTTTTCTCCACTCCCCAGTTTCTCCATATAGCTTCTCCCACTCCTCATTTTCTCCATATAGCTTCTCTCCTCCCTCCCCAGTTTCTCCATATAGCTTCTTTCCCTACCCCTGTTTCTCCATATAGCTTTTCTCCCCCCTCCCCAGGTTCTCCATATACCTTCTCTCCCACCCTCCCCAGTTTCTCCATATAGCTTCTCCCCCTCCCCAGTTTCTCCATATAGCTTCTCTCCCCCTCCCCAGTTTTTCCATAAAGCTTCTCTCCCACCCTCCCCAGTTTCTCCATATAGCTTCTCCCCGTCCCCAGTTTCTCCATATAGCTTCTCCCCCCTCCCGTTTCTCCCCCCTACCGTTTCTACCCCCTACCGTTTCTCCATATAGCTTCACTTCCCCTTCCCAGTTTCTCCATATAGCTTCTCTCCCCCCTCCCTAGTTTTTCCATATAGCTTCTCCCCTCCTTCCCCCGGGTCCTCCATATAGCTTCTCTCCCCCCTCCTCAGTTTCTCCATTTAACTTCTCTCCCTTCCTCCTCAGTTTCTCCATATAGCTTCCCCCTTCCCAGTTTCTTCATATAACTTCCCTTCCCCACTCCCCAGGTTCTCCATATAGCTTCTCTCCCCCCTCCCCAGTTTCTCAATATAGCTTCTCTCCTGTCCTCCCCAGTTTCTCCATATAGCTCCCCCCTTCCCAATTGTTCATATAGCTTCTTTTCTCCACTCCCCAGTTTCTCCATATAGCTTCTCCCACTCCTCATTTTCTCCATATAGCTTCTCTCCTCCCTCCCCAGTTTCTCCATATAGCTTCTTTCCCTACCCCTGTTTCTCCATATAGCTTTTCTCCCCCCTCCCCAGGTTCTCCATATACCTTCTCTCCCACCCTCCCCAGTTTCTCCATATAGCTTCTCCCCCTCCCCAGTTTCTCCATATAGCTTCTCTCCCCCTCCCCAGTTTTTCCATAAAGCTTCTCTCCCACCCTCCCCAGTTTCTCCATATAGCTTCTCCCCGTCCCCAGTTTCTCCATATAGCTTCTCCCCCCTCCCGTTTCTCCCCCCTACCGTTTCTACCCCCTACCGTTTCTCCATATAGCTTCACTTCCCCTTCCCAGTTTCTCCATATAGCTTCTCTCCCCCCTCCCTAGTTTTTCCATATAGCTTCTCCCCTCCTTCCCCCGGGTCCTCCATATAGCTTCTCTCCCCCCTCCTCAGTTTCTCCATTTAACTTCTCTCCCTTCCTCCTCAGTTTCTCCATATAGCTTCCCCCTTCCCAGTTTCTTCATATAACTTCCCTTCCCCACTCCCCAGGTTCTCCATATAGCTTCTCTCCCCCCTCCCCAGTTTCTCAATATAGCTTCTCTCCTGTCCTCCCCAGTTTCTCCATATAGCTCCCCCCTTCCCAATTGTTCATATAGCTTCTTTTCTCCACTCCCCAGTTTCTCCATATAGCTTCTCCCACTCCTCATTTTCTCCATATAGCTTCTCTCCTCCCTCCCCAGTTTCTCCATATAGCTTCTTCCCCTACCCCTGTTTCTCCATATAGCTTTTCTCCTCCCTCCCCAGGTTCTCCATATACCTTCTCTCCCACCCTCCCCAGTTTCTCCATATAGCTTCTCCCCCTCCCCAGTTTCTCCATATAGCTTCTCTCCCCCTCCCCAGTTTCTCCATATAGCTTCCCCCCCCTCCCCAGTTTCTCCATATAGCTTCTCTCCCACCCTCCCCAGTTTCTCCATATAGCTTCTCTCCCCCCTCCCGAGTTTTTCCATGTAGCTTCTCCCCTCCTTCCCCCGGGTCCTCTATATAGCTTCTCTCCCCCCTCCCCAGTTTCTCCATATAGCGTCTCACCCCTCCTCCCCAGTTTCTCCATATAGCTTCGCCCTTCCCAGTTTCTTCATATAGCTTCCCTTCCCCACTCCCCAGGTTCTCCATATAGATTCTCTCCCCCCTCCCCAGTTTTTCCATATAGCTTTTTCCCTCCTTCCCCCGGGTTCTCCATATAGCTTCTCTCCCCCCTCCCCAGTTTCTCCATATAGCTTCTTTCCCCTCCTCCCCAATTTCTCCATATAGCTCCCCCCCTTCCCAGTTGCTTCATATAGCTTCCCTTCCCCACTCCCCAGTTTCTCCATATAGCTTCTCCCACTCCTCATTTTCACCATATAGCTTCTCTCCTCCCTCCCCAGTTTCTCCATATAGCTTCTTCCCCCACCCCTGTTTCTCCATATAGCTTCTCCCCCCCTCCCCAGTCTGTCCATATAGCTTCTCCATATAGCTTGCCCCCCCTCTCCAGGTTCTTCATATAGTTCCACCTCCTCTGACTGCATATTCGGCTCTGTGAGCACTTACCTTCTCCAGGGTCCAGCTTGTCCTCCTGCGTGGCGCTCTTTCTGCATTGATGCCGGCAGCATGATGAGGTCTCATCGCGCTGCCGTGATGTCAGCAGCAGAGTTGATTAAAGCTCCACTGACCCCGGAAGTGCCGCCGTGCACAGACTTTCATTTTTATTAGGGTCTTACAGACACTAATACAAATGAATACAAGAACACCTCCGCCCCCCCACCTGCAAAGACTCTGGTTTTCTTATGGAGTCTGGGGAGGAGAGGGTAGATAAAAAAAAAAAAATCATTTTTGTTAATCCTGAGCCTGGGGCCGCCCCCGGCGACCTGCCACCCTAGGTGGGCACCTCCGGTGCCTAGTGGCAAATACGGGCCTGTCCACAGTATAATGGCTCAACATAGTGCTCTATGCAGTATAATGGGCCCCATATAGCTTCTCCCACTCCCCAGTTTCTCCATATAGCTTCTCTCCCCCATCCCCAGTTTCTCCATATAGCTTCTTCCCCCAGCCCATTTTCTCCATATAGCTTCTCTTCCTCCTCCCCAGTTTCTCCATATAGCTTCTCACCCCTCCCCAGTTTCTACACAGAGCTTTTCTCCCCCCTCCCCAGTTTCTCCATATAGCTTCTCTCCCTCCCCAGTTTTTCCATATAGCTTCTCTCCCCCTCCCCAGTTTCTCCATATAGCTTTTCTCCCCCCTCCCCAGTTTCCCCATATAGCTTCTGACGCCCCCCCTGGGGCGCGTGGGGAACCCGGAACTGGGCCTTTTGTGGGATGTTGGAGGTTGTAGTCACCGTGGCGGCGACCCGGTCCCGTGGCTCAGGGTAGTCAAACCAAACGGCAGTCTATTTATGGGGTTTTTATGGTTTTAATGTCCGACTACACCACCCGTGGATTGCGGTCAGGGTGTACCGCCGCTGCAGGGCAGACCACTGAGGCTGGTGTTGTGGGTGCAGCAGAGTGTAGTACAACTCCCCACGGGAGGAGTATAGCCTAAGGGCAGTGTAGAGTGATGATGATGGTGGTTGTGGTGCGGGGCGTCCCAGTACTAGTAGTGCTGAGGCGGTGAGAAAGCACAGAGACAAGGTGTTGCAGTTCAGGTTCTTTACTCACAGTTCTCATCCAGGTCACTTGTGCACAGATAGGACCGCCCGAGCCGTGCTGCGTACACCAGGCAGGGGGGCTCGATCAACCCCCAGGCAATTCCGGAGTGTGGCACAGGACTCCCTTCTATTCTTTCGTCAGCCATGCCCCACCAGTGACACTACTTCTGTCCAGCTGCCTCGCGTCTTCTCCTGGGAGGACTGGGTGTCCACTTCCCTGACCCTATGTGGTGTGCCTTTCTAGTAGGTGTAGTGAGGAGTCGCACCAGTAAATGGTCACGACCGCCGGTTCTTGGTTAAGGATTAGTCACCTCCACCAACTTGGGATCCGGTACCCTGTTCTGCCAATCCGTCACCCGCAATCTCCTGGGTCCTTAGGGTTCCTTCTGCTTTCGTGTCTCTGGGCCTTTCTACACTTTGGGTACTTCTCTTTCTCTGCTGTTCCTTTCTGTTTCTGTGCCTTTCTGCTGGCTCTGGCCTTCCTCCTAGGCCTGTCCCGTGGAGCTGGGCCCAGACTGAGCCACAGCTCCCTGTCAGCCCTCTCTGGCTGAACTCCTCTTCTCTTCTCCTCCTGACTGAACTGACCTTCTTCTCCCTGAACCAAGATGGTGCCCACCTTATATACCCTCCCCTAGTGTATGAGCCCAGGTGACTTGCAACCAATGGGCTCCTACCTATGCCCAGAAACCGTCCCCTCCTGCTCCTACATCACTGGGTTTTCCTCCCCCCTGCCCACTCCAGCCAGGGACATGTTCTGTCGTGCCTGCACAACTGTACTAATGGGAGCACCGTTGAGCTGTCCCCCGGAAATGGGGTGTGTGTGATGCATGCAGCTAACTGAGTCCCGGTCCACACACCATCCTTACCCTTGAGTGGGATATCACACCTCTGGTTGAGGTGCAATACCTCTGTAGCGACCGAACCCACGGGGCGCTACACTTCTCTCCCACCCTCCCCAGTTTCTCCATATAGCTTCCCCCCATCCCCAGTTTCTCCATATAGCTTCTCCCCCCTCCCGTTTCTGCCCCCTACCGTTTCTCCATATAGCTTCTCTTCCCCTCCCCAGTTTCTCCGTATAGCTTCTCTTCCCCCTCCCGAGTTTTTCCATATAGCTTCTCACCCCTCCCCAGTTTCTACACAGAGCTTCTCTCCCCCCTCCCCAGTTTCTCCATATAGCTTCTCCCCCTCCCCAGTTTCTCCATATAGCTTCTCTCCCCTCCTCCCCAGTTTCTCCATATAGCTCCCCCCCTTCCCAGTTTCTTCATATAACTTCCCTTCCCCACTCCCCAGTTTTTCCATATAGCTTCTCCCCTCCTTCCCCGGGTTCTCCATATAGCTTCTCTCCCCCCTCCCCAGTTTCTCCATATAGCTTCTCTCCCCTCCTCCCCAGTTTCTCCATATAGCTTCCCCCTTCCCAGTTGCTTCATATAGCTTCCCTTCCCCACTCCCCAGTTTCTCCATATAGCTTCTCCCACTCCTCATTTTCTCCATATAGCTTCTCTCCTCCCTCCCCAGTTTCTCCATATAGCTTCTCCCCCCCTCCCCAGTCTCTCCATATAGCTTCTCCATATAGCTCGCCCCCCCTCTCCATGTTCTTCATATAGTTCCACCTCCTCTGACTGCATATACGGCTCTGTGAGCGCTTACCTGCTCCAGGGTCCAGCTTGTCCTCCTGCGTGGCGCTCTTTCTGCATTGATGCCGGAAGCGTGATGAGGTCTCATCTCGCTGCCGTGATGTCAGCAGCGGAGCTGATTGGAGCTCCACTGACCCCGAAAGTGCCGCCGTGCACAGACTTTCATTTTTATTAGGGTCTTACAGACGCTAATACAAATAAATACAAGAAACCTCCCCCCCCCCCCACCTGCAAAGACTCTGGTTTTCTTATGGAGTCTGGGGAGGAGAGGGTAGATTTAAAAAAAAAATTAAATTGTAAATCCTGAGCCTGGCGCCGCCCCTGGCGACCTGCCACCCTAGGCGGGCACCCCCGGTGAATAGTGGCAAACACGGGCCTGTCCACAGTATAATGGCTCTACATAGTGCTCTATACAGTATAATGGGCCCCGTATAGGGATCCATACCTAAAAAATAAACAAATACTCACCTTTCCCCGTTCCCCCACTGCTCCGGGCTTCTCAGTGGCTTTTGAACCTCTGCATTGCTCAGCAGAAAGGGCACACTTTAGTGACATCAGCGTACCCTCTGCGCTGAGACATCACAGAGATCAGACACAGAGGGTGAATCATGGGAGAGGAAGCATCAGCTAACGGCCTGGTGTTTGTATGACGTCTGTGTGATGTCATCCCTGGTGTGTATGATGGTGTTCTTGGTGTCTATGTCTGTGTGATAGTGTGTCTGGTTTATGTATGATGTCTGTGTGATGGTGTGTCTGGTTTATGTATGATGCCCATGTGATGGTGTGTCTGGTGTGTGTATGATGTCTGTGTGAAAGTGTTCATTGTATCTTTGTGATGGTGTGCTTGGTGTGTGTACGATGTCCATGTGATGGTGAACCTGTTGTGTGTATAATGTCCGTATGATGGCATCCCTCGTCTTTGTATAATGTCCATGTGGTGGTATGCTCAGTTTGTGTATAATGTCCATGTGATGGTGTTCCTGGTGTGTGTATGATGGTATGATGTCCGTGTCATTGTTATTCCTGGTGTGTGTATGATGTCCATGTGATGGTATGACTGGTCTATGTATGATGTCTGTGTGCTGGTGTGCCTGCTGTGTATATGATGTCCATGTGATGGTGTCCCTGGTGGGTGTATGTTGTCCATGTGGAGGTGTGCCCGGTGTGTGTATGATGTCTGTGTGATGGTTGTGCCTGGTGTGTGCCTGGTGTCTATGTCTGTGTGATGGTGTGCCCGGTGTGTGTGTATGATGTCCAAGTGATCGTGTGCCTGGTGTGTGTATGATGCCCATGTGATGGTGAACTTGGTCTATGTATGATGTCTGTGTTATGATGTGCCTATTGTGTGTATAATGTCCGTCTGGTGGCGTCCCTAGTGTGTATGATGTCCGTGTAATGGTGTGCCTGGTGTGTGTATGATATTCATGTGGCAGTGTGACCGGAGTGTGTAAGATGTCCATGTGATGGTGTGCCTGGTGTGTATGATGTCCATGTGATGGTTGTGTCTGGTGTGTGTATGATGTCCGTGTGATGGCATCCTTGGTGTGTATATGATCTCTGTGTGATGGTGTGCCTGGTGTGAGTATGATGTTCGTGTGATGGTGTACGCATTGTGTGCATGATGTCTGTATGATGGCATCCCTGGTGTGTGTACAATGTCCGTGTGGTGGTGTTCCGGGTGTGTGTATGATGTCCATGTGATGGGGTGCCTGGTGTGTATATAATGTCTGTGTGATAGTTGTGCCTGATGTGTGAATGATGTTCATGTGATGGTGTGCCTGGTCTATGTATGATGTCTGAGTGATGGTGTGATGACATCCCTGTTGCGTGTATGATGTTCGTATGATAGCGTCCCTTGTGTGTGTATGATGTCTGTGCAATGGTGTGCCTGGGGTCTATGTCTGTGTGCTCAGTGTGTGTATGATGTCCATATGATGGTGTGCCTGGCGTGTGTATGATGTTTGAGTGATGGTGTGCTTCGTCTATGCATGATGTCTGTGTCATGGTGTGATTGGTGTATATATGATGTCCGTGTGATGGCATCTCTGGAGTGTGTATCATGTCCCTCTGATGGCATCCCTGGTGTGTGTATGATGTCCATGTGGCAGTGTGCCCGGTGTGTGTATGATGTCCATCTGATGGTGTGCCTGGTGTGTGCATGATGTCCATGTAAAGGCTGCGCCTGGTGTGTGTATGATGTCCATTTGATGGTGTGCCTGGTCTATGTATGATGTCTGTGATAGTGTGACTGGTGTGTATGATGCTGTTGTGACGGCATCCCTGTTGGGTGTATTATGTCTGTGCGGTGGTGTGTCTGATGTGTGCATGATGTCCGCATGATGCTGTGCCTGGTGTGTGTATGTGTGGCACCCCTGAGGGTTCGACCACCACAGGAATGCTGCACTTCTTTAATGGAGTGTAGTGTTCCTCCTCTGAGGTAAGAACAGTGTGATGGTCAGGACTTCACCTCCACATCCAACACTACATTTCTCCACCAGAGGGGGCTAGAATGCACCAGCTGCTGCCCTCCTGGTTACAGGGAGACTGGGGAACCAAGAGCTAGGGGAACCATTTAGTGGGCGAGGGTGGAGAACTCACATTTTAGTGACACTTTAAATTTCATATTTAATAAAAAGCCATTTTTGGTTTTGGGTCTTTGGGCTGTCAATTACTGTGATCTCCCACCCTGAACGTGGATCCTGTGTGGACCTGCAGCGGATGGAGACACAGCCCTCGTACCTTGGCCTCGGGTTGAGGGGTAGGTTGTAGACAAGGAATGTCTCAACCCGGTCTAGGACCACGACCAAGAAGGCCCGGAGCTTAGGAGTGTAGCTCCACAGCAAATGGATCCCAGGAAGGATGCAGACGGAGCGGTATACGCCACCTGTCCTCACCACCTGATATACTCAGAGGGAGTCCGGCTGCAGGAGGGGTACCGGCCCCCGACACCCGACCTTGCTACTCCATGTCCTGGTCGGGAAAGCCCGGTAGGCCCTGAGGATCCCACCGGGTATCGGAAGGAGCGGAGCTGCCACCCGTGCCCTTTTTCTGAGAGGAGTTCAGAGGGAGACCCGGCCTATCTACACACACAGACAGGAAAGCACTCGGTTTGTAGTTTAGGAACACTCCGGTGAGGGGTCCTGACTGAACACTGGACTTACTCGGAGGTTGTCGGACCCCCTTCGTCTTTGGTGACCGCAGAACCTCGCGAGGAGCAGGGAGTCGCCTTCCTTCTGCCATCTCTTATGTGAATAAAGCCTTGGAAGTTCACCTTTATGGCCTCCGGACTCTTTATTCTGCGCTACACCGCACTACGCAGACTTTCTAGACTACAACCCTCTCCATCCTGTCTCTCTGCCCTGAGGCCCTGCTCCACCTGTGGGGAGTAGTAATAACGCCAGCTGCCCTAACACCAGGCCTCAGCGAACTGCAGCAGCGCTGGTGGCCTTCACCAGGTGCCACAGGTGGCGTAGTAGAGACCAGCCACTCAACCCGCATAAGCCCGTACCATCCTTTTTAACGTGACTGCCCTGGGCATGGAGCGGGTCTGGGCCACGGCTGCACCCCATCTCTCCATCACAGGACCCGACTCCGAGTCCCCCATCTCCCAGGGTAAAGGGGCTTCCGAGAAGAGGCGTCACAAACTTGGCGTAGTTGGCAGGATAGCGTGCCCGCAGCAAAGGAAGGAATTACCCATTGCTACCGGGTACTGTGTGCCTTACACCTTGAACTGTCGTTTTCCACTTAAAATGGCGCCCACTCAAGATGAACAGGCGCCATAATGCTGTGAAAAGACGGTCTTCAAACACCTCCCATCGTGGGCTGGGCTCCCGCTTGGACTGCCCCTTCCATCAGAAACTGTCCGCGGGGTAATGCCCGTCAAACCGGATGGGCTGAACGAAGGCGGGCCTGTCAGCATGCCGCCCAGGAACCGCCCTGAGAGAGGAGGAAGAAGAAAAGCAATGAGGTGCGCCATAGCAGTCCAAGGTTGGCAATCTTCGGGAGCAGACATGGTCGCTTCTGGAGTGCTACCTAATGAGCCTTCCGAACCCGGTTCAGGTCCTTCACCCGGAAGGGAGCGAAGCGGCAGCGTTCTTACAGCGGGAGATTTGGAGTTTCTCCACCAGGAAGCCCCGGGTCTCATGCGGAGACAGAAAGAGGCCCAGGAGGCGGCGACGGCTGCGTGGCGGGAAGAAATGCTGATGCGCATCCGGGCCCGCCGCCAAGGAGCTGAAGCCCAGGGAGAAGCAGTGACAGAGATCGTGAGCGGCCCAGAGGCGGGTGAGTGTGCTACCCCTGCCCCGTCTGCTGAATCTACCGTTCCCATACTGGACCTCATGGCTGAATATCTCCTGCCCGGCGGGGTCACCTGGGAGCAGGTCTATGCCCCGAAGCAGCAAGCGGCAGCTATAGGTGGGGACCTGCGATGCCATCCAACTCCCGAATCTGGAGTACCTGAAGCTGCAGAGGTGTCCACCGGCCCCAACCCGGACTGGTCCACGCTTGTAGAGGACCCGCAGCAACCCCTTATGACACTGCTACCCGCACCGACAGTCACCTGGCCGGAGGCTGAGGAGTGGGCCTGGGACAACCAGGGGGGGGGACCTGATGGGCTTCCCCTGGGAGACCCGGGCTGAAGCGCTGAGGAGGAGTGAGCGGTGCCATGAGCAGATCTTCCAGCTCACTCAGGAGCAATGCCAAAGGGAGGTCCGCTGCGAGCGCCTCGAGGTGCGGGCCAAAACTGCTAAATCCCGGGCCCGACAGGAAGAGGCAACCCGTCCCAGTCCCCGTGTGGAAGGGCAAGTTGTCCGCTTCCACCATGAGGCGGGGTGGGGGTTCATCAGGAGTCCCCAGCACCAGGACGACGTCTTTGTCAGCAGGGGGGACGTCAAGCCGCGTTTGAAGAAGGGACGTCCTGGCCTGAAACTCTTCCTGGGCGATGTAGTTACGTACTCTCACCACCATGGGGTGCGGGGGTGGTACGCCCTGGATGTCCACAAGGTGTCCGGGAGCGACACCCACTCGCGCTCAGCCTCAGGGGACCGGTCAGCCTCCGTCGGGAGGAACGAGCCTTTTCCCAGGAGGGAACCCGAGATTTAAGCAGCCCCGGCGGTTGTAACCTGTTGAAAGTTATGCAGTTTGTGTTTATGTTTTGATGTTCTATCCCCGGTTCTGGAGACATTGGTCCCTGTGGACTTGCAGCAGACAGACTCCTTTCTTGTATATAGTTTGCATCTTTTTAGGTGCTCCATATTGGTTTTATGCAAAACCGCGGATATTTCTACCTCAAGACCTCAGAAGGAAAACCTGTCAGGGTGGCTCTCCGGGAGGTCCAACTCGGGATCTTCAAGCCCTGCAGCCACCCCAGGGCCCACGTTGAGGGCTTGGGACAGGTCCCTCGCGCTTCTGAACTAACTCTGCGTCTTTGCACTTTAGCCCGTCTGTCTGCACATGATGTCTCTGGAAAATGCTAGCACTTTTATAATTTTATACTTTTATACTTTTGTACTTTTGTATTATATATTATGTTTGAAACGTTTAAGAAGATGTGCCTCCCATAAAGGGAAGATGGTTTATTGTTATATAAAAAGAAAACTTTCCTAGGTCTTACTCTTTTGCAGCCCGCGGACGTGCTGTGTTTCACCAGGGGGGAATGTGGCGCCCCTGAGGGTTCGACCGCCACAGGGATGCTGCACTTCTGTAATGGAGTGGATCCTGTGTGGACCTGCAGCGGATGGAGACACAGCCCTCGTACCTTGGCCTCAGGTCGAGGGGTAGGTTGTAGACAAGGAATGTCTCAACCCGGTCTAGAACCACGGCCAAGAAGGTCCAGAGCTTAGGAGCGTAGCTCCACAGCAAATGGATCCCAGGGAGGATGCAGACGGAGCGGTATATGCCACCTGTCCTCACCACCTGATATACTCAGAGGGAGTCCGGCTGCAGGAGGGGTACCGGCCCCCGACACCCGACCTTGCTACTCCATGTCCTGGTAGGCACTGATGATCCCACCGGGTATCGGAAGGAGCGGAGCTGCCACCCGTGCCCTTTTTCTGAGAGGAGTTCAGAGGGAGACCCGGCCTATCTACACACACAGACAGGAAAGCACTCGGTCTGTAGTTTAGGAACACTCCGGTGCGGGGTCCTGACTGAACACTGGACTTACTCGGAGGTTGTCGGACCCCCTTCGTCCTTGGTGACCGCAGAACTCAGCAAGGAGCAGGGAGTCGCCTTCCTTCTGCCATCTCTTATGTGAGTAAAGCCTTGGAAGTTCACCCCTATGGCCTCCGGACTCTTTATTCTGCGCTACACCGCACTACGCAGACTTTCTAGACTACAACCCTCTCCATCCTGTCTCTCTGCCCTGAGACCCTGCTCTGCCTGTGGGGAGTAGTAACAACGCCAGCTGCCCTAACACCAGGCCTCAGCGGACTGCAGCAGCGCTGGTGGCCTTCACCAGGTTCCACTGGTGGCGTAGTCGAGACCAGCCACTCAACCCGGATAAGCCTGTACCATCCTTTTTAATGTGACGGCCCTGGGCACGGAGCGAGTCCGGGCCACGGCTGCACCCCATCTCTCCATCACAGGACCCGACTCCGAGTCCCCCATCTCCCAGGGTAAAGGGGCTTCCGAGATGAGGCGTCACATATGATGTCTATGTGATAGTTGTGCCTGTTGTGTTTATGATGTCCATGTGATGGTGTGCCTGGTCTATGTATGATGTCTGAGTGATGGTGTGCCTGGTGTGTGTATGATATCTGTGTGATGGTGTCCCTGTTGAGTGTATGATGTCCATATGGCACTGTGCCCGGTGTGTATATGATGTCTGTGTGATGGTTGTGCCAGTTGTGTGAATGATGTTTGTGTGATGTTGTGCCTGTTGTATGAATGATGTCCATGTGATGGCATACCTGGTGTCTGTATGATGTCAGTGTGATAATTGTGCCCAGTGTGTGTATCATGTCTGTTTGATGGTTGTGCCTGGTGTGTGTATCATTTCTGCGTGATGTTGTGCCTGGTGTGTGTATGATGTCCATGTGATGGCTGTGCTTGATGTGTGTATGATGTCCGTGTGATGGTTGTGCCTGTTATGTGTATCATGTCCATGTGATGGTGTGTGTATGATGTCCCACTGTTTGTGTCTGGTGAAGCTCATCATCTCTGTGAGTAGATAACAGCGAACATTTGTTCAAAAATTGTATTGAGATGTTTGGGGTATAGTTGCTAAATCTGTAGTGTGCACTACAGTCTCATACCATTTACAAATCTGTTAATACACTACAAAAGTAGGGGATGTAAATATATGTCAGCTACATGTAGTTTCTCGTGGATCTTTTTTTTTTTTTTTGCTCTGATAGCCTCTTTCTCTGTCTGCCATTAAAGGGAATATGTCAGCCCCTGGGAGATATCAGACCTCTACTATAGGCATACAGGTTATAGAAAAGTAAATCCATACAAACCTGTATGGCTCATAGTAGAGGTTTAATTGCAGAGAAATGTGTTTTTATCAACTCGGTTTTGCACAGGCTTGGAGTCCCCCGGGCTCCAAGAAATCCCCGCCTATCTTCTTAGCAATCCCCGCCTATGTGTTTAGCAGCATATTGCCCCTCTTCCCTGCACGTCACAAGGCTCTGTGACATGCACTGTTGTCCCTCAGTTCCCGCACATGCGCAAAGCGCTGCTCACATAGAGTGTGCTTTGTTCCCTCCCGGCCATCTTTCTCTGTGCACTGCGCCATAGTCACTGTGACTCCCCGGCGCCTGCGCAATAGAACCCTGTGGCGCAGTGCACAGGCAGACGGGCCGGGAGGGAATAAAGCGCGCTCTATTTGAGCGGCGCTTTGTGCATGCGCGGGATATGAGGGAGAACAGTGCACGTCACAGGGCCCTGTGATATGCAGGGGAGGGGGGCAATATGCTAACTAAACACTTAAGTGGGGATTTTGGGGATTACTAAGAAGATAGGCGGGGATTTCTTGGAGTCCGGGCGACGCCAAGCCTGTGTAGAGCCAAGTTGATAAAAACACATTTCTCTGCAATCAAACCTCCAAATGTAAGCCCTTAATGACCTATGATGTACATTTTCGTCAGAGGTCTCTAAGGGCTGTATGAAGTCGACTCAGGAACAGAGTCCACTTCATACGCTGCAAATGGCGGCTGTGCTGTATAGCCAAAAACTGCCTGTAACTCTAGCAACCGGAGTTTGCTCCAATCACTGAAGTTAATCTATGTACAGTTAGGTCCATATATATTTGGACAGAGACAACATTTTTCTAATTTTGGTTCTAGACATTACCACAATGAATTTTAAACAAAACAATTCAGATGCAGTTGAAGTTCAGACTTTCAGCTTTCATTTGAGGGTATCCACATTAAAATTGGATGAAGGGTTTAGGAGTTTCAGCTCCTTAACATGTGCCACCCTGTTTTTAAAGGGACCAAAAGTAATTGGACAATTGACTCCAAGGCTATTTCATGGACAGGTGTGGGCAATCCCTTCGTTATGTCATTCTCAATTAAGCAGATAAAAGGCCTGGAGTTGATTTGAGGTGTGGTGCTTGCATTTGAAAGGTTTTGCTGTGAAGTAAACATGCGGTCAAAGGAGCTCTCCATGCAGGTGAAACAGGCCATCTTTAAGTTACAAAAACAGAAAAAACCCATCTGGAAAATTGCTACAATTTAGCCCCTTATTCTAGGGGCTCCTAGAATAAGGGGGAACCAGCGAAAGCAGAAAAAAGGTGGTGTGGCGTAGGCCAGGTGTAGACAGCTGTATTTCACAGTCCATGTACAGAGCACAATGCCTGGAACATCCGTTGATCTCCGGACCTAAACTCAGCAGCCCCAAGAAAGCTTATAAGGCTTAATGCAGGTTAAGAGACTGGCGATTGGCCTCGGGCTACTTCTCATCTGCATTCTGACATTGCATTTGCCTTTTCCGTTTTTAGAAACAGAAAAATGGAATTAATGTTTGAGATGTATCCGTTGCATAACTAATACGAATGGAAGCTGAGGGGCCCCATTACTGTTGGGTGCGTCCTGGTTCCTCTATGTTTCCGTATTTAGAATGGAAGAAAAAGAGCATCATGCAGAACTTTTATCTTCTGTCTAACAACTGAACATAACAGAACCAGAGGCACCTAATAATATTCAGTGGGGTCCCTCTACTTCCAGGCTTATCACTTATGCAACGGATTCATTTTAGCTATTTAGGCTATATTCACATACAGCAGTTTTTATGCAAACTAAAAGCTGCTTTTTACAGTAACATCCTGATTTGAATTTGAGAACTGCAATGTTTTTGAAATCTATATCATTTCAATTATTTTAGCATTTTTGCTGATTTTTTTTCACCCATAGAAAGCAATGAGAAAGTGAAAAAACTCTGTAAAAAAACACAAGAAACGTTTGTTTGGGAAGCGTTTTTGGTGAATAAAACTTAAAACTCAGCAAAATGGGTGTTTTGAATGCAGTGTTTTTTTTCTGCCAAGAGAGCAGGTTTTGACTACTGAAAAAAACGCAGCAAAAATGCAACGTGTGAACAAAGCCATGGTTGCATTTTTGCTGCATATTTTTATGCAGTTTAAAAGATGCTTATTACAGTACGAGCAAAAGCTATGAGATCTCAGAAATCTCATGCAAGCGCTGCTTTTTCTTTTCTGACTAAATTAGAAAACTACAGCATTTCTAAAAACTGCAGCATCAGTTCTTCAGTGTTTCTGCAGCGTTTTTTCACCTATAGAAAATAATGAAAGTGCAAGTGACGCACCCCTGGGCCTGTGTCGCGCAGCGTTGCGCACGCGGGAGCTTACCCGGAGCCGGATCTGTTGAGGGTTGTAGTCTCGTGGCGGTGACCCGGTCCGTGCCCAGGGAGTCAGACTAAGTGGCGCTGTATTAGCGGTAGATGTTGGACGACTACGCCACCCGTTGAATGCAGCGAAGGAGCTGCCGCTGCAGGGCAGACCGCTGAGGCCGGTGGTAGGATTGTGCAGCGTGATAGTATCACCCCCAACGGGAGGGGTATGGCCTCAGGGCAGCCGACGTGGATGATGGGGTAGCAGGAATCACTCAGAGACGATGCGGTGTAATTCAGGGTCTTTACTGGTGATAAAGATAGACCCTCCCGGAGTACTGGCTAGCGATCGGGGCCTGGTCAGTCCTTGAGCAGATGGGATCTCCCCTGGCCAGGCGGAGTTGTAGGCCTCCCAAACTGACTGTACTCTTCAGGCTACCTTGCTAGAGGCGGGTATAAGTAGCCCACGTCCCTGAGTGTACCGTGTGGTGCTCACCCGTATGGCCGGTGACTCGGGGCCTTCTAGTGGCGTCCGCTCCACGACGGCGGTGCTGGTCCCACGCGTGTGACCGTGCCTTCGGGTTCCTTGGCCAGAGGACCTGAAATCCCCTGCCGGGCGGTTTCTGCTGCTGGGTAAAGATTAGTCCCCACAGCCTCGGACTCCGGGTCCGGTGATAGCTTCTCAGTCAGGGCGAGCTCTGCAGCTGCCAGCCCCTGACTCCTTATAGTACTGCTCCCACAGAGCTCCTGATGTTCTTTTCCTATATCTGCTTCTCTTCTCTGTCTCTACTTCTTCTCTACTCCCTAACCCTGCCTCAGCCCTAGGTTTATATAGGGGAAGTCCTTCCCCTCCCAGGACTGGGCAGGAGGTGTGGCATGCATAGGATTCCTGACCAAGAGACCTCCCACCTGCTCTCAGACATAACATTGCTGTTACTGTGGAAACCAGACCCCTGGGGTGCCACATTCCCCCCTAGTGAAATTTAGTACTTCGGGACTAAACATATTTTTAAACATAACAAGGTATAAACAATAATAGTACAATAAGAAAAACATATAAAGATGGTCACGGCGTGTCCGCAACCGGGTGCAGTTTTTGAAGAAAAGCAAGGTGTCCATTTCACCAAAACAGGGAGACGTAACCAGGTAGGGGTCTGTCCTGCCCCGAGTCCTTAACAGTCTTTAGTCCATTCCTAGGTTACGCTCCAACCATGTACAAGGATTCCCGGTAAATCCACCAAGGACTCCTATAAATAACTAGAAACACATAATTATACACAAGCAACAAGAAAAACAGGTAACCACAAATAAAACAGTTTATACACTTCAAATCCTCCAACGTGCGGGTAACTGGCCTCTAGTGGCCCTAGTGGACCTACGGAGCTGACTGTCTAGCCCTGAACTACAGGGTGTAGGAGCTGTCAAGGGTAAACTGGGCAGCTGTCTACCGGCTCTTTGGCTCACTAGGGGTACGGCAGGCTCACTATAAGCAGAGGGTTGATCCTCCTGTTCTGCTTGTGTGGAGTCTTCTGCCTCCTGGACCGGCTGCTCTTCCAGCTCTACCTGTTGCTCCGTAGGCACTTGGGATGCTGGTTGGAGGAACGTGAGGACGGGTACCACAACTGCACCATTGACTTGAGTCCAGGACCGAGGGAAGTCTCCGAGCACAGTACTAACCATATCTTCCCTTTCCTCTACGGGTCGATGGTCTTCTTGTTCCTCTTCAGGGTTCCGTAGCTGTTCAGGACACTTCTTCAGGTGATCCCGGGATACAATGGCTATGGTCTCCCCTCCGTCTTTACTGATGGTACAGACTTTCGGGTTCTCGTGGCTTGAGGGCAGTACGGTGTACGGGTCCTTCTCCCATTGGTCGTCCAACTTGTGGAGCCGTCTTTTCCTCTTCAAGACCTGCTCTCCGGGTACCAGGGGAACAGCGGGAGCATACTGGTTGTAAGTTTTCTCTTGTCTTTCCCTAGCCTGACAGAGACTTCGCTCCACGCTCTCCTGTACTTTCCGGTACTGCTGCTGCCTCTCTGTGTCCCAGTCTGCTTCTGGTGAAGTGTCCTCGGGTGTCAGGACTCCCATCTCCAGATCAACAGGAAGCTTACCAGGTCTTGCCCTCATTAGGTAAGCCGGGGTACAGTTGGTGGAACCTACAGGGATGTGGTTGTAAAGGTCCACCAGGTCGGGCAGCTTTTCAGGCCACAGACTACGTTCTTCCAGGGGCAATGTTTTCAGAAGATCTATCACCACCTGGTTCATTTTCTCACAAAGTCCATTAGTTTGCAGGTGATAGGGTGTTGTTCTAATCTTCCGGCAGCCATACAGGGTGCAGAATTCCTGGAAGACCTCCGCTTCAAAGGCAGGTCCCTGGTCCGTCAGCACTTGGTCCGGGTACCCGTGTGGGCGGCAGAAGTGCTGCTGGAAGGCTCTAGCTGCTGTTTGAGCTGTTAAGTCCTTAACGGGGACGACAACCAAGAACCGGGAGTAATGATCCACAATGGTTAACGCGTAGACGTAGCCACTTCTGCTTGGGGTCAGTTTTACATGATCCAAGGCTACCAGTTCCAACGGCTGCCGGGTGACGATGGACTGCAGGGGAGTCTTCTGGCTGGCACGGTCCTTCCTTCTTAGGTTGCACGGGCCACAGTCTCTGCACCACCTCTCGATGGTTCCCCTCATGCCTACCCAGTGGAACCGCCCACGCAGCAGGAACTCCAGCTTCTTCCATCCGAAGTGTCCAGCCCCGTCGTGGTATGCTTCCATCACCATGGCTGCGTCTCTCCGTGGCACCACTACTTGCCAGATTAGTTCATGCGTCCGGGATTTAACCATTCTGCGGCACAACTTCCCCTTGTAAAGGAACAGTCGACTCTTCTCAGCCCACAGTTGCTTGGCTTCCTCCGGAGCGTCTGGGTCAAGGCGAGCCTCTGGCCGAGTCAGCATCTCCTTCACCAGCCGGACGGCAGGGTCACTGTCTTGCGTTTCCTCCCAGTTGTAGTGAGGCAAGGGGTTAAACGTAGCGGCTTGCTTACTCCTTACCCGATGGGAATACTGGATAGTCCCATCACGGTGGAACGCGGGGAGTTCGACTTCTTCCAGTCCCTCTGGATCTTCTCCTACGTCCGGTAGGTTTGGCATCCTGGACAGGGCGTCCGCGTTGGTATTGGAGCGTCCTGCCCGGTATTTGATTGTGAACTCGTAGTTGCATAGACGGGCCATCCATCTCTGCTCTAGGGCACCGAGTCTTGCCGTGTTCAGGTGGGTCAACGGGTTGTTATCCGTGTACACGGTGAACCGGGAAGAAGCGAGGTAGTGCTTAAAGCGTTCGTTGACTGCCCACACCACTGCCAGGAACTCTAGCTTAAATGAGCTGTAATTCTCAGGGTTTCTTTCGGTGGATCGCAGTTTTCGGCTAGCGTAAGCGATTACTCGTTCTTTCCCCTGCTGGATCTGGGACAGTACGGCTCCTAGCCCGATGTTACTTGCGTCGGTGTAGAGGATAAAGGGCTGGCTGTAATCAGGGTACGCCAGGATTTCATCCCCCGTGAGGGCCATCTTCAGCTGGCGGAAGGACTCTTCTTCTAACTTCTCCCATTTGAAGGGCGGCTTCTGGTTCTTGGCCTTCCGGGACTGGCCTATCAGGAGGTCTTGCATAGGAGCTGCCTTTTTGGTGAAACCGGGGATGAATCTGCGGTAATAGCCTACCAACCCGAGGAACTGCCGCACTTCCTTTACACTGGAGGGACTTGGCCATTCCTTAATTGCGGTGATCTTATCAGGGTCGGGAGCCACTCCGTCAGCGCTCACCACGTGTCCCAGGTACTGCACCTTTGGTTTCAAGAGGTGACACTTGGAGGGTTTTTAAGCCGTAGCTTGCCAGAGCTTCGAACACTTCCGCCAGGTGTTTCAGGTGGTCCTCATAAGTCTTGGAATATACGATGACATCGTCCAGGTACAACAGGACCGTCTCAAAGTTTCTGTGGCCCAGACAGCACTCCATTAATCGTTGGAAGGTTCCCGGTGCGTTGCAGAGTCCGAACGGCATACAGGTAAACTCGCTAAGTCCCATCGGGGTGGTGAATGCGGTCTTCTCCCGGTCCGCCTCTGCTACAGGAACCTGCCAGTACCCGCTAGTGAGATCCAAGGTAGAGAAGAAGTTAGCAGATCTTAAAGCAGCCAAAGACTCCTCTATCCTTGGTAAGGGGTACGCATCCTTATGTGTGATACGGTTAATTTTCCGGTAATCTACACACATCCTCATGGTGTTGTCTTTCTTTTTGACTAAGACTAGTGGAGCTGCCCAGGGGCTACAGCTATCCCTGATTACCCCAGCCTCCTTCATGTCTCTAAGCATCCCCTTGGCGTGTTGGTAGTGCGCAGGGGGTACGGGTCGATACCTCTCTTTTATGGGAGGATGGTCTCCCGTGGGGATGTGGTGTTCCACCCCCTTGACTCGCCCGAAGTCTAACGGGTGTTTACTAAACACTCTCTCGTACTCTTGAACCACCCGATAGACTCCCTGTTTCTGATGGGAGGGAGTGGAGTCAGTACCCAAATGTAGTTGCTGACACCAATCCTCCATTATTTTCTTAGAGCCGTTACCTTCCTCCGGGTGAGAAGGAGGCAAGGGTTCCACAGACTGTATAGAATTTTGGTTGATGGTGTATAATTTGGCTAGCGTGGCATACCGGGGTAGGTACACTTCCCTCTTCCCGATATTTATTATGCGAACTGGCACCCTCCCATGGCGTACATTGACCACCCCCCGTGCTGTCAAAATGGTGGGCCTACTGTCTGAGTAAACTGGTTCTACCATTGCCTGGTAATCTCTACCTCTCAGACCAATAGCTGCCCGGCACCAAATCATCATTTCACTTTTCGGGGGCATGGCAATAGGGAAAGGGTCACGCATTCTTACGCTACCAATCTCACCACCGGAGAGTTCTATCTGTTGCCGTCGCATCAGTGCCCGGATCTCTTTCTGGAGCACTCGCTGCTGGCCGGAGCTGGCATTCTTGGCAACCTGTTGTAAAAGGAAAATCACCTCTGCAAGACAATTTTCAATTACATTAGTTCCTAGAGTTATCTTTGGGTGACTCTCGTGTTTGTCAATGTCTACAATGATCAGTCCCTGTGCTGCCAGTTCGACCCTACCGATTTTAATGGTCACCTCTTTAAATCCAATCTGTGGCACGGGCTGACCATTGCTGGCGATGATACTCAAGTCGTCGTCAGGGTAGCGAGTGATATCCGAGTCATTCCAGTACTGCTTGAAGAGCACGTACGGGATAGTGGTAACCTGTGACCCGGTGTCCAGTAGGGCACTCATGGGGATGCCATCCAGTACCACGGGCAAGACTGGACGTCCTCCCACATATTTGTCGCGCCAGTTCGATGGGCCTGATGATCTTTTTCCTGGGGTCTGGCCCTCTACCCCAGGTTGTGCCAGTTTAAAGGACAGTACCTTGCCATATGTCCGGGTTCATTGCAGCGGCGGCAGATGGGTTGTCTGTCCTCGTTGTATCGGTCGCTGGGTCTTCCTCTGGCCGGTGGGGTCCTCCTTGGTCGACGCCACGGGATGTCCTCCGGTCCGGATGCCAGCTGGATCTTCCCTGGAGTGGAAACCTGTAAAGACTGCACAGTTCGGGTTAGCGCGGCAACGCTTTTAGCTAGCTCTTGGACCTGATGGTGCAGGTCTGGAGCCGGGTCATTGTTCAAAGCCTGCGCATCAGCTCCCACAGGCCCTGCTGACAAGGGTGCTGCCTCCTGGTGGTAAGTGGTAGTGGGGCGTCTGTGGGTCACAACGCCACCTGGTGCCGGTTCTCAGAGCACCCGGATGGCTCTGTCCTTGAACTGTGCAAATCCCAGATGAGGGTCCTGTAAGGCCATTGCCCGCAACTGGGTTCGGTGGGCATTGCAATATAAACCCTCTATAAATTGTTCAGTCAACAGCCTGTCCTCGTCTCCCACGCCGTCAGGGTCGGTCTGCTTAATGGCTCTCAGGGCCTCTTGTAGGTTCAGGGCATAGTCCCTTATACTCTCATGTGCCCGCTGTTTGCACCCATAGAATCTAAGCTTGATCTCGGCTGAGGTGCGGGTATCAAAGGTGTCCCTCAGCCGGGTTAGTATCTCTGCGACAGTCCTCCTCTCAGGTGGCCAGGACTTTACCTCCCTTTGGGCTGCCCCGGTTAATTGGGCCACCAGGATGCTCACTTTTTGCTCCTCTGTGAGGGGATACACCTGGAAGAGGCTATCCAGCTTTTCTCTAAAGTCATGCAGGGTATGTGACTCCCCTGAGTACTGGGGTAGCCAGGCTGCCCCTGGGATATAGGGCATGGTGAAAGGCATGACTGCAGCAGCGGTGGCGCTGGCGGGGGTTGAGGCAGTGAAGCTCTCCTCCGTATCCGACATCCTCCTCCCCCCTAGTGGACCGTGGCCTACCTTGCGATGATCCTCTTCCGTAGGCCGCGGCTCCGCAGTGGATCGTCAGGGTTGAGGACCTTCCGTCGCGCTCCTGTGACGTCGGCGTCTGCTGGGCTCCTTCCAGGACCTTACGCAACGTCCGGACGTGAGGCGGGGCTTCAGTTCTCGCGCGCTTTCGGAGTCCACGCCCCTCTTCTTCCCGCGCGGCGTCTTCAAGATGGCGTCCAACGGCGGGAAAACTCCACGGAAGGCGGGAAGAAGGCTGAAAATGGCGCCGGATGGCGGGAATCTTCACCGATGGCGGGAAGAAGGCTGAAGATGGCGCCGGATGGCGGGAATCTTCACCACTGGTAAGTTTGAACAGTCTTTTTCAGGCACGCAGTACCCGGTGGTTGCGGGCACGAAATCCTGCCGACTACGCCAAAAGTTGACGCACCCCTGGGCCTGTGTCGCGCAGCGTTGCGCACGCGGGAGCTTACCCGGAGCCGGATCTGTTGAGGGTTGTAGTCTCGTGGCGGTGACCCGGTCCGTGCCCAGGGAGTCAGACTAAGTGGCGCTGTATTAGCGGTAGATGTTGGACGACTACGCCACCCGTTGAATGCAGCGAAGGAGCTGCCGCTGCAGGGCAGACCGCTGAGGCCGGTGGTAGGATTGTGCAGCGTGATAGTATCACCCCCAAAGGGAGGGGTATGGCCTCAGGGCAGCCGACGTGGATGATGGGGTAGCAGGAATCACTCAGAGACGATGCGGTGTAATTCAGGGTCTTTACTGGTGATAAAGATAGACCCTCCCGGAGTACTGGCTAGCGATCGGGGCCTGGTCAGTCCTTGAGCAGATGGGATCTCCCCTGGCCAGGCGGAGTTGTAGGCCTCCCAAACTGACTGTACTCTTCAGGCTACCTTGCTAGAGGCGGGTATAAGTAGCCCACGTCCCTGAGTGTACCGTGTGGTGCTCACCCGTATGGCCGGTGACTCGGGGCCTTCTAGTGGCGTCCGCTCCACGATGGCGGTGCTGGTCCCACGCGTGTGACCGTGCCTTCGGGTTCCTTGGCCAGAGGACCTGAAATCCCCTGCCGGGCGGTTTCTGCTGCTGGGTAAAGATTAGTCCCCACAGCCTCGGACTCCGGGTCCGGTGATAGCTTCTCAGTCAGGGCGAGCTCTGCAGCTGCCAGCCCCTGACTCCTTATAGCACTGCTCCCACAGAGCTCCTGATGTTCTTTTCCTATATCTGCTTCTCTTCTCTGTCTCTACTTCTTCTCTACTCCCTAACCCTGCCTCAGCCCTAGGTTTATATAGGGGAAGTCCTTCCCCTCCCAGGACTGGGCGGGAGGTGTGGCATGCATAGGATTCCTGACCAAGAGACCTCCCACCTGCTCTCAGACATAACATTGCTGTTACTGTGGAAACCAGACCCCTGGGGTGCCACACAAGAGCATTAAATAACCATTTTTCCAGCGTTTTTGGTGAATGAAACTAACTTTAGTAGACAAATCACAAAAGTAATCAGTACCAAAAAAACACTGTGAAAAAACTGGCATTTTTTTACTGCCAAAAGAGCAGGTTTTGGCTGCTGGAAAAAACGCTGCGTATGAACATAATCTAATTATTTCAGAATGCAGGTGAGAAAGCAGTCTCTGATATTATATTGATTACATACACAGTTTTTACCAACACAATGCACAATTATATGGACAGCATGTATCGTTGCACTTTGCTTTGGTTCTGTTGTCGAGTATAATCACTGTGTTAACTGTGGTGTTACATAGAACTGCAGACGACATCTACTACATTATCTGTACTCAGAAAGTTATCACTGTGTTACCTGTGGTGTTACATAGGACTGCTGGTGAGATCTACTACATTATCTGTACTCAGAGTTATCACTGTGTTATCTGTGGTGTTACATAGGACTGCAGATGACATCTACTACATTATCTGTACTCAGAGAATTATCACTGTGTTATCTGTGGTGTTACATAGGACTGCAGATGACATCTACTACATTATCTGTATGAGACGCCCTCCCTGGGCGATGGGGTTACTCAGAGCCGGGTCAGTTGTAGGGGAAGGGGGGATGCAGTCGTGGCCTAGACCCGTTCCGTGGCCAGGGCTGTCTCATAAAAATTGGGCTTTTAAGTGAGAGTGGTATTTCAACTACGCCACCTGCGGTTTCCGGTGATGGACACCAGCGCTGCTACTGTCGACTGAGGCCGGTGTTACGGGCAGCTAAGATGGGACGGTTCCCCACAGGGGAGCAGGCCTCAGGGCAGTGAGATGAAGGTGATGATGGGTGCAGTGCCGCGCAGAAAATAACAGACTGAGGCGGTGTGTGAAGTCATCCAGGGTTTTTACTCACTTTCAGATGAACTTTAGCCGCAAAGCTTCCCTCTGCTACACACAGCGTACTGCAGCCACCAGGAAGGGGGTTCAGCACTTTCCAGGTAGATCAGGAGCACCTGTCGAGACCCCTCTGGTGTGTGTTCCTCTCCTTGGTAAGTTCTCCCACTAAGTCTTCTCTTGACTGTGTGTGGTATGAACGGGGTGTAAGGCCGGGTCCCACTCGATAAATGCAGTTTAAGAGATACAGGTGGCGTAAGCCGCTCCGTCCATATCCCCCTGGGATCCACTAAGCCTCCGGGCTTTTCCGACTGAGACGTGAAGTAGCAAAGTCAGATATCGGGGGCCGGTCACCCCTTTTGCAGTAGGAATCCCTCTGAATAAGGCAGGACAAAGAGTACAGGTGGTGTAGGCCGCTCCGTCCGTATCCCCCTGGGATCCTTTTGCCTGTGGAGCCTATCTCCTCTGCTCCCCTCCAGGCCTTCTTAGGTCAGTGGTTAACTCTAACCCGCTCCTCGTCTCAAGGCCAGAGTACGAGGACCGTGTATCTTCAGTCAGCTGCAGCACAATCAAAGACGAAGATCACAATCAAAGACCTTGATCTTAAGATGGCCGTAGATTAAATATGAAACAATCAGTGTTTCCTTAAAGTGTGTCCTCCACCCTCACCCACTACATGGTTCCCCCCTATCTTTGGTTCCCCACATCTCCTCTATCCCGGCCCGGGGCAGCACCCTGGTGCATTTAGGCCCCCTACAGGACAGGAGTGGTGTAGTGTTGGGTGGTGAAGTAGGGTTCTAAGAGATGCTCCATCCTTACCTGAAAGAGGAGATACCACACCTCGAGCTGAGGTGCAGTACCCCTGTGGCAACTGAACCCTCAGGGGTGCCACATGTACTCAGAGAGTTATCACTGTGTTATCTGTGGTGTTACATAGGACTGCAGATGACATCTACTACATTATCTGTACTCAGAGAGTTATCAGTGTTACCTGTGGTCTTACATAGGACTGCAGATGACATCTACTACATTATCTGTATTCACAGAGTTATCACTGTGTTATCTTTGGTGTTACATAGGACTGCAGGTGACATCTACTACATTATCCATTATCTGTACTCAGAGAGTTATCACTTTGTTACCTGTGGTGTTACATAGGACTGCAGATGACATCTACTACATTATCTGTATTCACAGAGTTATCACTGTGTTATCTGTGCTGTTACATTTTTTATTTGGCAGGGGTCGTGGTTTGAAAACTATATGCCTTGGGGCCTGGGCCAATGATCTTTTCTGACCCTAGCAATGCTCCTGCTTCTGAGATAAGTTCCAAATTTGTGCATGACGTTTTATGTAACAGTAAAGTTATTTGATGTGTTTTATGTCAAGCAAACGATGCAGCTAATGAAGCTCTAGCATCAGATGTGCTAGAGACATTACCTGGTTTGTGTATGTGAGCTCTTACGCTGTATTCCCTAGTAGTGTTGAGCCACCCCCATAGTGTTCGAGTTCGGTTCGTCGAACACCCGTATGTTCGCCGATCTGTTCGTCAAACTGTTCGTCGAACACCTTCGAACACCGTTAAAACCAATGGCAGGCAAACAAAAACACATAGAAACACATAGAAAACACCTTCAAAGGTGTCCAAAAGCTGACAAACTGCTCAGAAGACACAACTAACACATGGAAAAATAACAAGTACATATAGTCATGCGAAAATAAAAGAGGTGGAGGAGTAAAAGGAGGGGGAGACACAGATATAGGCATGTCATGCCCTTCTAAAACCAAAAAAGTGTGAAGCCGACACGGCCAGTCCGTTCCTGCCCATGCGACCTCCGTGTCGCCGGCTTTGTGCCAGAGCTGCAGTGGACCCTGACGGCCAGCCCCCCTCTCCCAATACTGGTGCCTGTCCGCTGGTGGGTCGAGCGAGCCCCCCTGTGGTGGAGGCAGCTCTAAGCTTTTTAATTTAAATTGTCTCTCTAATTTGAATGAATACACTTTAAATCCTTTCACAAGGATCTATTGGAGGACAAGTCTCATGCCAGCAGCCGCGTAATTCCAGCTCCAGTAGCGTCCACTAAAGCTGCTGCAGTTAAAAAGCTTTTATAAGGATCGAGCTCGGCGGTCCACCGCAAGGCGTCCTACCGCCAGTCCCAGCCCCTATGCCTTGGGGTGCCTCCTGATGCTCTTCACTGAGTATCCCGGGGTCCCGAAGCATTTCCTTTGAAAAAATTAAGTGTCCAAACTACAGGTGGTGTAGCTTGCTTAACAGCTGGGATAATCCGCTGACTAGCAGACACTGCTACTAGGCACAAAGTATTTCCTGGGCTAGATGCAGTTAAAAATTTGTAATTAGATACTCTCGTTGGATGCTGAAAAAGCATTCCATAGAGTCTCCTGGCACGCCATATATTATTCTCTTAAAAAGCTTGGGGTAGGGGTCTAGGGGACCCTTTTATAGCCAAAATTACGGCCCTGTATCGCAATACGTCACCTAGGCTGAAGATAAATGGAACTGTAGCACCCTGAGGGCTTGGTTGCTACAGAGGTATTGCACCTCACCCAGAGGTGTGATATCTCACTCTCAGGTAAGGATGGAGTGTGGATCAGGACCCCGACACCTGCATGCATTACACCACATTGCCGTGGGGCAGGGCGACCAATATGCCCCTGAGATGGGCACGACAGTCCCTGTCCCTGGCTGGAGTGGGGGGAGGGAACACAGAGGAAGGGGAACCCTGTAGTGCAGGATCAGTGAGGAAGCAGTTCCTGGGTGCATTGAGAAGGGAGTATAAAAGGTGGGCACCATCTTAGTTCAGTGCAGAGAAGTCTGAGCAGAAGTTATTAACTAACAGGCCAGACAGAATAACTGAGGTGCAGGTCGGGGGGCACCTGGGAAATAGTGACCACAACATTATACAATTCCACATGTGCTTCAGTAGGGTGCCCAGCAAGGGAGTCACAAAAACACTGAACTTCAGGAGGGCAAAGTTTGATCAGCTAAGAGATGCCCTTCACCTTATAGACTGGGATAGTATCTTCAGTAATAGGAGCACGGATAGAAAATGGGAAATTTTCAAAACAGTCCTACATAGTCACTGTAGAAGGTACATACCTTATGGGAATAAAAGGGCTAGGAATAGGAGGAAGCCAATGTGGCTAAATAAGGAAGTCAAGAGGGCAATGAAAAACAAAAAAAGGGCTTTCGGTAAACTTAAACAAGAAGCCAGCGAGGAAGCGCTAATATCTTATAGGGAAAAAACAAAATCTGTAAGAAACAAATAAGAATAGCAAAAGAGGAGACAGAGAGACTAATTGCCAAGGAAAGTAAAACGAATCCCAAACTGCTCTTTAACTATATAAACAGTAAAAGGATTAAAACTGATGGAGTTGGCCCATTGAAAAATAACCTGGGTAAAATTATAGAGGGTGATGAGGGTAAAGCAAACCTACTCAATAGCTTCTTCTCCACTGTTTTCACAAAAGAAAACAATTTATCGGAGGAAATGCAGAGTGATAAAGTAAACCCTCCGCTAAATATCACCCACCTAACCCAGGAGGAAGTTCAGAAACGCCTAAATAATATCAAAATTGACAAGTCACCAGGCCCAGATGGCATACACCCCCGGGTACTAAAAGAATTAAGTAATGTGATAGACAGACCGCTGTATCTTATATTCAAGCACTCTTTATGGACAGGGACTGTGCCACTAGACTGGCGACAAGCAAATGTGGTACCAATATTCAAAAAGGGGTCTAAAAGTGACCCTGGGAACTATAGACCAGTAAGCTTGACGTCTGTTGTGGGTAAATTGTTTGAAGGATTTCTTAGAGATGCTATTGTAGAATATCTTAATGATAATAACTGTCTAACTCCATATCAACATGGATTCATGAGGGATCGCTCCTGCAAAACAAACCTGATGGCCTTCTACGAGGAGGTGAGCTCACAGCTGGACCGGGGAGAGGCAGTGGATGTTGTATACCTTGACTTCTCCAAAGCGTTTGATACCGTGCCACACAAAAGGTTGGTATATAAAATGAGAATGCTTGGTCTGGGGGATAATGTGTGCAAGTGGGTAAATAGCTGGCTGAGTGATAGAAAGCAGAGGGTGGTTATCAATGGAGTAAGCTCAGGGTGTGTCAGGGTTACTAGCGGGGTGCCTCAAGGGTCTGTCTTGGGCCCTATATTATTTAATATATTTATTAATGATCTAGTGGAAGGGTTGCATAGTAAAATAGCAATATTTTCAGATGATACTAAACTTTGTAAAGTAGTTAATACAGATGAGGATAGGGCACAGCTACAGGAGGATTTAGATAAATTGGGGAGTTGGGCCAAAAAATGGCAAATGGGGTTCAATGCCGATAAATGTAAGGTCATGCACATGGGAAAGAAAAACAGCAGTCACCCATACATATTAAATGGGAAACCGTTGGGGAAATCTGACATGGAGAAGGACCTGGGCGTTTTGGTTAACAGCAAATTAAATTGGAGTGCCCAGTGTCAGGCAGCAGCTGCGAAGGCAAATAGAGTCATGGCATGCATCAGAAGAGGAATAGGGGCATATGATGAGAACATTGTTCTTCCTCTGTATAAAGCGCTGGTAAGACCGCACTTAGAATATTGTGCACAGTTCTGGGCTCCGGTGCTCATTAAAGACATATTGGAGCTAGAGAGGATACAAAGAAGGGCGACTAAGGTAATAAAGGGAATGGAGGGACTAGAATACCCAGAGCGGTTGTCAAAATTAGGCCTATTTACGTTGGAAAAGAGAAGGCTTAGGGAAGACCTCATAAACATGTATAAATACATCAGGGGGCAGTACAGAGATCTCTCCCATGACTGGTTTATACCAAGGATGGTGACAAAGACGAGGGGGCACACTATGCGTCTGGAGGAAAGGAGGTTCCTGCACCAGCATAGAAGGGGATTCTTTACGGTCAGAGCCGTGAGACTCTGGAACTCTCTGGGAGAGGAAGTGGTGATGTCAAACTCACTTAATGAGTTCAAGAGAGGCCTGGATGCCTTTCTTGAGAACAATAAAATTACATCTTATGCTTATTGATAGTTAATTAATCC
Source organism: Phyllobates terribilis (assembly GCF_046119375.1). NCBI lineage: Eukaryota > Metazoa > Chordata > Amphibia > Anura > Dendrobatidae > Phyllobates > Phyllobates terribilis. The sequence goes on along the minus strand of NW_027362762.1, from coordinate 528,934,450 downwards.
AGGGATTTAATCTGACTGCCAGATTGGAGTCGGGAAGTGAATTTTTCCTCAATGATGTAAATTGGCTTATACCGCATGGTTTTTTTTTTGCCTCCCCCTGGATCAACGCTGCGGAATAGCTGCAGTGCACAAGAAATAGGCTGAACTGGATGGACACTTGTCTTTTTTCGGCCTTATAAACTATGTAACTATGTAACTATTTAAGTGACAGGGAGCAGGGGCTCTGCATGAGCTCTGCTCCGGATGCGGGCCTAGTAACAGAGGCCCAGGCCTGGAAGAGGGAGAAGGAAGGAAGAGGAGCGGAGAAGGCTCCAGGAACGAGGAATGAAGGGATCCCAGGAGTGCGAACGGGCGAGTCGCCACCGCACGCCCGAATCCACCTGCGTGGAGGGGTCAGGCCAAAGGGGGAGACCGGTCCCCGAAACTAGTGGAGGCGGGAAACGACCCTCAGCTAGAAACCGGAGACTGTGACATTTTATGTGGCGCAGCCCCTCGCTACACCCGCTAGGAAGGCACCACATAGGGTCAGGGAAACTGGCGCCAAGTTTACCAAGAGGAGGCCCGAGGCAGCCGGACAGAAGCGTTGGTAAGAAAGGCCAGACAAAGGACACACAAAGGGGGTCCTGTGAAGAGCTCCAAAGTTATCTGGGAGTTGTCTGAGCCCCTCACCTGGTGAGCACAGTACGACGTGGGCAGCCGTTACCAGCAGAAGTGGTCTGGATAATAAGAACTGTGAGTAAAGGCCCTGGACTGCATCACTGACTCCGTGTCATTACTGCTGCTGCCCTGCACCATCACCCCCATCCTCCGCATACACTGCCCTGAGGCTATACTCCTCCCGTGGGGAGTTATACTACGCTCTGCTGCACCCACAACACCAGCCTCAGCGGTCTGCCCTGCAGCGGCGGTTCACTCTGACCGCAATCCACAGGTGGCGTAGTCGGACATTTAAACATCAAAACCACATAAATAGTTCCGCCACTGGTTTGACCACCCTGAGCCACGGAACCGGGTCGCCGCCACGGAGACTACAACCACCAGCATCCACCAAAAAGGGTCCGGCTCCGGGTGTCCCAAGGCCCAGGGGGCGCGTCAGAACATTTTCATCACCTTTTATAATCACCAATGGGACAAGGCAGGGATGTCCTCTGTCCCCTCTCTTATACATCCTAGTGACAGAGCACCTGCTCTCATCAATTCGCCATAACCCGAATATTAGGTGGATTGAGGTGGGAGTGCTCTCTATTTGCTGATGATGTCCTAGTATATATCACTCAATCACATATATCCATCCCTGCTGTTATGGCTGAAATAGATCACTTTGTTACATGGTCAAATTTTAAAATCAATGCAGCGAAGTCTGAGGTCCTCGATGTCTCCCTCCCCAAATCCATACAGGATTCCATCCAGTCCAACTTTCCCTTTGCCTGGCCCTCACAGGGTATCAAATACTTAGGAATTCCTATTCATAGAGACCTCTCCCGTCTATGTTATCTTAATTTTGGGCCCTTTATTGAACAACTCCATACAGACCACGGTTGGCAAGTTAGAACTGTAAGATTCACTACGTGAACCACTGGTGTTTTGTGGAAAAGCACATGTACACTGTGTTCCAAATTATTATGCAAAAAGTGTTTAGGAGTGATAAGGGAAGAATTTGTTTGTTTGTCAGTTAAACTCATTGATGGTGATGTGTGTCAGGGCTCTTTATATCACTGTAAGCAATTGCAGACACCTGTGCTAATTAGTTTGGCAGGTGTGTCCAATGAAAGGCAAGACTACTTAAGAAGGCTGTCTCACATCATTAAGCAGCCTACATTTTCTGCCAAAATGGGAAAGAAAAAGGATGTGTCGGCTGCTGAGAAGCAACAAATTTTGGAGTGTTTAGGTCAAGGCATGACTACAATCAACATTGCCAAGACACTTCATGCTGATCATCGCACAATCAAGAAGTATGTAGCTGATTCACAGTACACACGTGTGCGTGCTGATAAAGGAAAATTGAGGACTCTTTCCTACAGGCAATTAGAGCAGCGGCAAAAAAGCCTTGTCATAGCAGCAGACAAGCAGGAGACAAGTTTTTGAAGCTGCTGGTGCCTCCAACGTCCCCCGAACAACAAGATGCAGAGTCCTTCAGAGGTTTGCAGCTGTGCGTAAGCCATCCTGTCGACCTCCTCTATCCACTGCACACAAGCAGAACCGGCTCCAGTGGGCCAAACTATACATGAAGACTGACTTCAAAACTGTTTTGTTCACCGATGAGTGCCGTGCAACGCTCGATGGTCCAGATGGATGGAGTGGAGGATGGCTGGTTGATGGACACCCCACGCAAACACGGCTACAGCGCCAACAAGGAGGAGGTGGAGTAATGTTTTGGGCTGGAATCATGGGGAGAGAGATTGTCGGCCCCTTTAGGATCCCTGAAGGGGTAAAGATGAACTCCATAATGTATGTGGAGTTTCTCAAACAGCACTTCCTGCCATGGTTCAAGAAGAAGAACCGTGTATTCCACACCAAGATCATTTTCATGCATGATAATGCACCGTCTCATGCTGCACATTACACATCTGCATCTCTGGCTGATATGGGCATAAAAGGGGACAAACTTATGGTGTGACCCCCATGCTCCCCTGACCTCAACCCCATTCAGAACCTCTGGAGCATCATCAAAATGAGTGTCTATGATGGCGGGAGGCAGTTCACATCTAAGCAACAGCTCTGGGAGGGTATTCTGTCCTCATGCAAAACAATTGAAGCAGAAACCATCCAAAACCTGACAAATTCAATGGACGAGACAGTTCAGAAGCTCCTTTCGAACAAGGGGTCCTATGTGCAAATGTAACATCACCTAGAATAAAGTTTTGAGTTGAAAACTGTTAGATTTCAGTTTCTAATAACCTGCTAATGCTTATAATTTCAAAAATAACCATTTTTTTGTTCTTTATTAAAATGAAAAGGTTGATCGAAGAGTGTGGGGGATCTAAGAGTGTGGCAACCCAGTAGTCAGGATTACTTCGAATTCTGACAATCTGAGGGTCATGTTGCAGGTAGGGCAGCAAGAAGGCACTTATGTGTCTTGCGCATCTAGGAACCCCAAAATTATTTTCCAGGCTAGATGTAGCTAAAAATTATTATTAATTTGAAAGCTGGTGGAGCTTAGTATAGATGGCCTAATAGAATCAGTACTGCACACTGCTACAAAGCCCAAATTATTTTCTAGCCAAGACACAGATAAACATGATTAGTAATTTTAAATCTGGTGGAGCTTAGTATAGATGGCCTAATAGAATCAGTACTGCACACTGCTACAAAGCCCAAATTATTTTCTAGCCAAGATACAGATAAACATGATTAGTAATTTTAAAGCTTAAAACGGTTGAGGTGATTTTAACAAATCATCAAGCTTTTACTCTCCCCAGGATGACACAGGGGTAGAAAAGTCGTTTCGGATCCATGATTTGTTCATCTTTATGAACGTGAGTCTGTCTACATTATCAGTGGAGAGCCGCGTGCGCTTATCTGTCAGCACACCACCAGCAGCGCTGAACACACGTTCAGACAGAACGCTGGCTGCGGGGCATGACAAGGTCTCCAAGGCGTAAGTGGCGAGCTCCGGCCATTCATCCAGATTGGAAGCCCAAAAAGAGCAAGGGTCTAGTGACAGTCATGGCTTCAATGTTTACTTGGAGATACTCCTGTACCATCGTCTCTAGGCGTTGACTATGTGTCAGACTTCTTGTCTCCTGTGGCCTTGCAAAGGATGGGCTAAAAAAGTGGTGAAATGATTCCGCAAAATTGATGTTACCAGCAGATACTGTGTTTCTGTTACGGTTTAAGTGCTGAACACTCGACGGTCCCACGGTTGGCAAGTTGGAACTGTGAGATTCACTACATGCACCACTGGTGTTTTGTAGAAAAGCACATGTAAGATTCTGCAACAGTTACATAGTTACATAGTTACATAGTTTATAAGGCCGAAAAAAGACAAGTGTCCATCCAGTTCAGCCTATTTCTTGTGCACTGCAGCTATTCCGCAGCGTTGATCCAGGGGAAGGCAAAAAAAAAAAACATGCGGTATAGGCCAATTTACATCACTGAGGAAAAATTCACTTCCCGACACCAATCTGGCAGTCAGATTAAATCCCTGGATTAATTAACTATCACTAAGCATAAGATGTAATTTTATTGTTCTCAAGAAAGGCGTCCAGGCCTCTCTTGAACTCATTAAGTGAGTTGGACATCACCACTTCCTCTCCCAGAGAGTTCCAGAGTCTCACGGCTCTGACCGTAAAGAATCCCCTTCTATGCTGGTGCAGGAACCTCCTTTCCTCCAGACGCATAGTGTGCCCCCTCATCTTTGTCACCATCCTTGGTATAAACAGGTCATGGGAGAGATCTGTGTACTGCCCCCTGATGTATTTATACATGTTTATGAGGTCTCCCCTAAGCCTTCTCTTTTCCAACGTAAATAGGCCTAATTTTGACAACCTCTCTGGGTATTCTAGTCCCTCCATTCCCTTTATTACCTTAGTCGCCCTCCTTTGTACCCTCTCTAGCTCCAATATGTCTTTCCTGAGCACCGGAGCCCAGAACTGTGCACAATATTCTAAGTGCGGCCTTACCAGCGCTTTATACAGAGGAAGAACAATGTTCTCCTCATATGCCCCTATTCCTCTTCTGATGCATGCCATGACTCTATTTGCCATCGCAGCTGCTGCCTGACACTGGGCAGTCTCTGCTGATACTCCTGCATGCGTGCATCCCTTTCTATGGCAGGAATAATTTCTGCAAATTTACTTTTGTACCGGGGATCTAACAGTGTGGCAACCCAGTAGTCAGGATTATTTCTAATTCTCACAATTCGAGGGTCATGTTGCAGGTAGTGCAGCAAGAAGGCACTCATGTGTCTTGCGCATCCAGGAGCACCAAGTCCCTGTTGTGTTGGTGGCGAGGTAACAATCATGCTTCCTTCCTCTGTCCTCTCCCCCCAACCTCGCACAACAGAAATGTGATCAAGGTCTCCCTCATCTGATGAGTCTTCCATCAGTTCGTCCTCCACTTCTTCCTGGGCTCCTGCACCTTCCTCACTAGCTTGGCTGCTACCATGTGCCCTGGTAAAACCATCTCCCCCACCCTCACATGCCTGCCGCCTTGGTGCTGCCGACCGTCTGGACCTTGCAGATGTTAGCCCTTCCGCATACAACTCCTCCTCCTCTACTTCCTCCACCTCCTCTTGTGCCACCACCTGACTCCGAATTCTGTTTAACATGTGCTCCAGCATGTAAATCACCGGAATAGTCATGCTGATAATGGCATCGTCAGCACTAAACATCTTTGTCGCCATTTCAAAACTGTGCAGAAGGGTGCATAGGTCCATGATCTGAGACCACTCTTCCAGCGTGATTTGCCCCACCTCTGGATCTCGTTGGCCCAGGCTATACGTCAGAACGTATTGCACCAGGGCTTGTCGGTGCTGCCACAGTTGCTGCAACATGTGCAGAGTGGAATTCCACCGGGTAGGCACATCGCATTTTAGCCGGTGAAGTGGCAGGCCCAACGACTTCTGTAGAGATGTAAGTCGCTGAGCTGCGGGATGCGAACGGCGGAAGTGAGCACACAGCGACCGTGCCCTCTGCAGAAGGCCATCTAGTCCGGGATAGTGGGCTAAAAATTGCTGGACAACCAGGTTCAACACGTGAGCCATACAAGGCACGTGTGTGACATTGCCCCGGCGAAGGGCCGCACCCAGGTTTGCAGCATTGTCGCACACGGCCTTCCCTGGTTTCAGGTCCAGTGGAGACAACCATTCATGAAACTGGTTCTCCAGAGCTGACCACAACTCCTCAGCTGTGTGACTCACATTTCCCAGACATTTCAAAGTAAAAACCACCTGATGATGTTGAGCCATGCTGCCAGCATAGTAAGGAGGTGTGCAGGATCCCTTCTGCGCAGTTAGAAAGCTTGTGGCATGACCAGACAGGCTTTGTGTGCAGGTGGAGGACCGAGAGGAGGTTGAGGAGGCAGAAGCAGTGGAGAAACTTTGAGATAAAGAGGATTGACGCTCAACTCTTGGGGACGGCAAGACTTGGACAGCAGCCCCTTGTCCTGCCGTCACCATAGTTACCCAGTGCCCAGTCAGCAACATGTAACGCCCCTGTCCATGCCTACTCGTCCAAGTGTCTGTGGTGAAATGCACACTGTCACACACAGAGTTTCTCAAAGAAGCGGTGATGTTGTGTGCGACATGCTGGTGGAGCGCAGGCACACCTTTCTTTGAGAAGTAGTGCCGACTGGGCATCTGGTACTGGGGCACTGCGACGGACATAAGGTCTCGAAAATCCTCTGTGTCAACCAGGCGGAAAGGAAGCATTTCTGTAGCCAAGAGCTTGCAGATGGTGAAATTCAACCTCTTAGCTTTCTCATGGCTAGGAGGAAATGGTCTTTTACTTGTCCACATCTGAGGGACCAAGGGCAGGCTGTTGTGCTTAGACGGGGTTGAGAAGGGTGTCCCCGGCAAACTGCCGGTCTGTGAGGAAGATGCAGGAGGACATGTTAGGTTGCCTTGATCCAAAGGTGGTGCTATCGATTTCGGACAGCGCTCAACACCAGCTGGTGTTACCACCTCCAAAGAAAATGATGACCTGCCAATCACGCTGGCTGTTGCGGGTAAAGAGGTGGCAGGTCTGCGTCCCAAAATAGGTGTGACTGCTGTCCCCCCAGTCACAGAGGATGAAGAGGCCACAGATGCACAAGATGGGGCAGACCGTGGTTGGCCCGGCCGGCTAGGCCGCATTGTAGCACAGTGAGCTTCCCACTAAAACTTATGCTTCATGTCCATGTGCCGGTTCATGCATGAAGTACTCAAACTATGTATTTTTTGGCCTCTACTTAGCTTTTGCTGACAAATGTTACAGATAACACGAGTTGGGTCATCTTTATCGATCTGAAAAAATGCCCAGGCTATGAAAGGCTTAGCACCCATGCGACCTGAAGAGCCACCACGACTTGTGGTCAGAGGCAGAGTTGTGTTTGAGGATGCAGTTGTTGACGTGCTTCCAGTACTACGTCTCTGTCCAGGAAGAAGCAACCTGACCTCGTCGTCACTAGCATCCTCCTCCACCTCCTCTGCTGACCTCATCTCTTGGCTGACTGTGGGTTGACAGTAAGTGGGATCTCCAACCTCATCATCATCACCCTGTGTGTTATCACACCCGTCGTCCTCAGAGCCAACCTGTTCCTGCCCTGACAAAAAACTAAAGTTGTCGCTCCAATCAGGTATTTGAGTCTCATCATCGTCTTCCTCATTGTCTCCACCAACAGGAGTTACAGTTTGGGAACGAGGGTCTACATTATGGTCAGAACCTTCTGCGCCTGGTCCTGGATCCGACTCATAAAGATTCTGGGCATCAGTGCAGATCATTTCCTCGTCTGGATTCACAGAAGCGCTGGAGTCGACCTCTGATTCCTAGGCTATAGTATGAGTAAACCGCTCTGCAGACTCAACCATCTGTTCTACCTCATACTCAGACGGGCAGCTGGAGACTTGGGAGCTGTGAGGAAGCAAGTGCGATTGGGGTGACACCTCTGAGGACTGGAGTATTTGTGATGTTGAAGTTGAGGTGGAGGAGAGCCCACTTACAGGAGCACTTGATATCCATTGAAGCACCTGCTGTTTTTGTGCCTCATCTGGAATTTGTAGCGATTGGCGTGGCCGTAAGAAAGGGATCTTATCACATTGTCCGCTAAAAGAAGTAGACATTTTAGTTTGGCTGGAAGATGGTCTTTCTTCTGCAGATGTTACTGTTGATTTAACACCTACCCCACGGGCACAACCTTTTTTCCCCTTCCCAACATGCCTATTCCCCTTTCCACCAGCAGCAGGCCTTTTTCCACTCATTTTGGTGGTTAACTAATTCACAACTCTGGAGTTGTTTGCACAAAAAAACAATGGATGGGAACCGAGCAGAGCTGAGTGGCCAAACTGTGGTATTAGGCCAAAAGTATTGGCTGGGTTAGATGCAGATAAAAATTATATTGAATTTACAACCTGATGGAGGTCAGTATAGATGGACTAATAGACCAAGTCCCACACACTGCTAGAAGCCTAAATATTTTTTCAGAGCTAGATGCAGAAAAAAAATAGATTGAATTTGCAACCTGATGGAGGTTAGTATAGATGGACTAATAGACCAAGTCCCACACACTGCTAGAAGCCTAAATATTTTTTCAGCGCTAGATGCAGATAAAAAATATTTTTAATTTGCAACCTGGTGGAGGTTAGTATAGATGGACTAATAGACCAAGTCCCACACACTGCTAGAAGCCTAAATATTTTTTCAGAGCTAGATGCAGAAAAAAATTAGATTGAATTTGCAACTTGATGGAGGTCAGTATAGATGGACTAATAGAACAAGTCCCACACACTGCTAGAAGCTGAAATATTTTTTCAGAGCTAGATGCAGAAAAAAATTACATTGAATTTGCAACCTGATGGAGGTCAGTATAGATGGACTAATAGAACAAGTCCCACACACTGCTACAAGCTGAAATATTTTTTCAAAGCTACATGCAGAATAAAATTATATTGAATTTGCAACCTGATGGAGGTTAGTATAGATGGACTAATAGAACAAGTCCCACACACTGCTAGAAGCTGAAATATTTTTTCAGAGCTAGATGCAGAAAAAAATTATATTAAATTTGCAACCTGATGGAGGTCAGTATAGATGGACTAATAGAACAAGTCCCACACACTGCTACAAGCTGTAATATTTTTTCAGAGCTAGATGCAGAAAAAAAATTATATTGAATTTGCAACCTGATGGAGGTCAGTATAGATGGACTAACAGAACAAGTCCCACACACTGCTAGAAGCCTAAATATTTTTTCAGAGCTAGATGCAGAAAATAAAATTATATTGAATTTGCAACCTGGTGGAGGTTAGTATAGATGGACTAATAGAACAAGTCCCACACACTGCTACAAGCTGAAATATTTTTTCAGAGCTAGATGCAGAAAAAAAATTATATTGAATTTGCAACCTGATGGAGGTCAGTATAGATGGACTAACAGAACAAGTCCCACACACTGCTAGAAGCCTAAATATTTTTTCAGAGCTAGATGCAGAAAAAAAATTATATTGAATTTGCAACCTGGTGGAGGTTAGTATAGATGGACTAATAGAACAAGTCCCACACACTGCTAGAAGCCTAAATATTTTTTCAGAGCTAGATGCAGAAAAAAATTATATTGAATTTGCAACATGGTGGAGGTTAGTATAGATGGACTAATAGAACAAGTCCCAGACACTGCTACAAGCTGAAATATTTTTTCAGAGCTAGATGCAGAAAAAAATTATATTGAATTTGCAACCTGATGGAGGTTAGTATAGATGGACTAATAGAACAAGTCCCACACACTGCTAGAAGCCTAAATATTTTTTCAGAGCTCGATGCAGAAAAAAATTATATTGAATTTGCAACCTGGTGGAGGTTAGTATAGATGGACTAATAGAATGATGCTATGCCTAAAAGGTTTTACTTCACTAGGTGCAGTAAAAAAAATTGTATTCTATACACAGGTGGTGTAGCTTGCAACACAGATAGGCTACTCCACTGACTAACACACTCTGCAATAGGCCAAAAAAATTTGCTTTGCTAGATTTAGCCAAATGCTGTGAAAAAAACTTGCACAGCACTGGCACAGACCTGCCTGGCAAAAAGTGATAGGAACTGATGTAACCTAGTCCTGAAAAGGACTGCAATTACAATTAGTCTTTACTCCCACAATCTATCTATTTAAGAGCACAGACCTACCTGATAAAAGTCGTAGGAAATGCTGTAACCTATTCCTTAAAAGGACTGCAATCACAACTATTCCCTACTCCCAAGCTATCTGTAGATTTGTGCGAAAATTGGCTTCAAATTAACAAAGTATAGTGCACACAGCAACAGCGGTGCCGTCTAACACGCAGCTGCAGCAGTGAGAAAATGGTGGCGACGGGGAAAATGGCTGGGTCTTATAGAGCAAGGACATGTGACATACACTGCCAATCACACATGCCCTTGCTTGTGTGAAAAAAAGCACTTCGCTCCCTGTGTGCGCTGCTGATAGGCTGACAGATTGCACCTCCCCACTGTAAATGCGGGAAAGAGAAAAAAAAATGGAGATCTTCATTATTTCTGCAGAGATCCATCCCCTGCTCCTCCCCCCGCCCCGCTGTACACTCAAACTGCGTATTAACATTAATTTTCATCATTACTGAGAAAAAATCCAGTTATGATTTTGGTGCACGAACAGTTATCGAACATAACCTCGAACAGACGAATTTTTTTCAAATCGTTCGTGTTCGCCGAACGGCTCGAACACCGCCCAAAACAGCTCGAATTTGAGATTGGCGAACAGTTCGAGTCGAACACCGCTCATCTCTATTCCCTAGTTGCAGCCGCATTACTATTTTCCAATATTGCAGCAAAAACTATTGTGGCAAAAATTCAACATAGAGCAGCCTTATGAGGGATTCTGTTCGGATGGTTGAATAAGGTCTCATTCAGACGTCAGTGATTTTTCTTGTATGCAGAAACGGTCCGAGTTTTTTCATTAGTGTTGTTTGATCAGAGTATCATCAAAGTTTGGTCAGAGTCAGTTTTTACCATCAGAGTTTGGTCGGAGTTTCACCAGTTTTTCTTGGATGAAAATAAAGACTGTTGGAGGTTTATTGAACTTCTCCTATTAAAACCAAATAGTTTATAAAAAATGGACAGCACATGGATGGCATGCGAGTGCTGTCTGATTTTTTCACTGACTCATAGACTTGCATTGGAGAGTTTGATTTGACACATGGATCAATATTGGACAAGCCTCCATGCTTTTGTGCAGACCTCTTAGTCCCAAAAATAAAATCGGACATGTGAACTAATAAATAATAATAATATTTCTATAGCACCAACATATTCCGCAGCACTTTTCAATTAAGTGGGGACATGTAGAGACAGTAAAGACATTACAGAGTGACATATTGTTCAATAGTTACAGGAGGAGTGAGGGCCCTGATTGCAAGCTTACAGTCTATAAGGAAATAGGGGGACACAATAGGTAAAAAGTGCTTCCTCACGTACTGCATTTCAAATAAGTTGCAGGATCCAGCCATCAGCCACTATCTCTCTAAATACAGTTATTAAGTGCTATTGGGTGCATGGAGTAAGTGAAGACAGATGAATAGGAGGGACCGGATTATGAGAAAAATTTAGAAAGAGGGAATAGAGGAGAATTATATTAGTGAGGTTATAGGCTTGTCAAAAAATATACAGTGGTGGCCTAAAGTATTGGCACCCCTGCAATTCTGTCAGATAATACTCAGTTTCTTCCTGAAAATGATTGCAATCACAAATTCTTTGGTATTATTCTCTTCATTTAATTTGTCTTCAATGAAAAAAACACAAAAAGAATTGTCCTAAATCCAAATTGGATATAATTCCACACCAAACCTAAAAAAGGGGGTGGACAAAAGTATTGGCACTGTTTGAAAAATCATGTGATGCTTCTCTAATTCGTGTAATTAACAGCACCTGTAACTTACCTGTGGCACCTAACAGATGTTGGCAATAACTAAATCACACTTGCAGCCAGTTAACATGGATTAAAGTTGACTCAACCTCTGTCCTGTGTCCTTCTGTGTACCACATTGAGCATGGAGAAAAGAAAGAAGACCAAAGAACTGTCTGAGGACTTGAGAAACCAAATTGTGAGGAAGCATGAGCAATCTCAAGGCTACAAGCCCATTCTCCAAAGACCTGAATGTTCCTGTGTCTTCTGTGCGCAGTGTCATCAAGAAGTTTAAAGCCCATGGCACTGTGACTAACCTCCCTAGATGTGGACGGAAAAGAAAAATTGACGAGAGATTTCAACGCAAGATTGTGCGGATGGTGGATAAAGAACCTCGACTAACATCCAAACAAGTTCAAGCTGCCCTGTAGTCCAAGGGTACAGCAGTGTCAACCCGTACTATCCATCGGCGTCTGAATGAAAAGGGACTGTATGGTAGGATACCCAGGAAGACCCCACTTCTTACCCCGAGACATAAAAAAGCCAGGCTGGAGTTTGCCAAAACTTACCTGAGAAAGCCTAAAACGTTTTGGAAGAATGTTCTCTGGTCAGATGAGACAAAAGTAGAGCTTTTTGGGAAAAAAACATCAACATAGAGTGTACAGGAAAAAAAAAAAGAGGCATTCAAAGAAAAGAACACGGTCCCTACAGTCAAACATGGCAGAGGTTCCCTGATGTTTTGGGGTTGCTTTGCTGCCTCTGGCACTGGACTGCTTGACCGTGTGAATGGCATTATGAAGTCTGAAGACTACCAACAAATTTTGCAGCATAATGTAGGGCCCAGTGAGAGAAAGCTGGGTCTCCCTCAGAGGTCATGGGTCTTCCAGCAGGACAATGACCCAAAACACACTTCCAAAAGCACTATAAAATGGTTTGAGAGAAAGCACTGGAGACTTCTAAGGTGGCCAGCAATGAGTCCAGACCTGAATCCCATAGAACACCTGTGGAGAGATCTCAAAATGGCAGTTTGGAGAAGGCACCCTTCAAATATCAGGGACCTGGAGCAGTTTGCCAAAGAAGAATGTTCTACAATTCCAGCAGAGCATTGTAAGAAACTCATTGATGGTTACCGGAAGCGGTTGTTCGCAGTTATTTTGGCTAAAGGTTGTGCAACCAAGTATTAGGCTGAGGGTGCCAATACTTTTGTCTGGCCCATTTTTGGAGTTTTGTGTGAAATGATCAATGATTTGATTTTTGCTTCATTCTCTTTTGTGTATTTTCCTTGCAAGCAAATTAAATGAAGATAATAATACCAAAGAATTTGTGATTGCAATCATTTTCAGGAAGAAACTGAGTATTATCTGACAGAATTGCAGGGGTGCCAATACTTTTGGCCACCACTGTATGTTTTTAAAGCACTCTTAAAATTGTGGGGGCTAGGTATTAGTTGGAACATCTGGGGTAGTGCATTCCAGAAAACAGTACCAGCATGAGTGAAGTCTTGGAGACAAAGGTGTAAGATTTGGATTATGAAGGATGTCAGTCTTAGACCAGTTGCAGAACAAAGAGAATGGGTAGGGTGATAGAGATTAGAGAGGAGATGTGTGGTGGTGCAGAATTGTGGAGAGCTTTGTGGGTGAGAGAGATACGCTTGTATTGTATTCTGTAGCTAATGGGCAACCAGTGCAATAACTGGCACAATGTAAAGGAGAAAAAGGACCCTGGCTGATGTATACAGGATGGATTTGAGGGAAGAGGAGAAACTTTGGTAAGAGGGAGACCGATCGGTAGAAAGCTGCAGTAGTCCAGATGAGAATGAATATGAGTGACAGAGTTTTTGCAATTTGAAAAGTGAGAAAAGGTCCTGATTCTGGAGATGTTTTTAAGATGCATGTATCTTGAGCAAGTGACCGACTGGATATATGGAGTAAAGGAAAGTTCTGTGTCAAATATGCCCCCAAGACAGTGAGTGTGCTGCTAAGGAGTTATGGTTAAACCACCCAAGGCAATTGAAATATTGGGTATAGGTAGGTTAGTAGAGGGAGGAAACAAGAGAAGTTCAGTTTTGGAGAGATTCAGTTTCAGATAGATGGAGGACATGATGTTAGAGACAGTGGACAAACAATCCCTTGTACCTTGTATTAAGGTGGGGATGAAGTCAGGAGAAGAGGTGTATAATTGGGTGTCGTCAGCATAGAGATGATACTAGAAACCAAATCGGCCATTGGTTTGTCCAATAGAACAGTATATACAGAGAAGAGGAGGGGACCTAGGACTCAGTCTTGAAGAACCCCAACAGTAAAGGGAAGAGAAGAGGAAAAGGAACCAGCAGAAGATACAGTGAAGGAGTGGTCAGGGAGATAGGAGGGAACCAGGAGAGAGCAGTATCCTTGAGACCTATAGAGCGGAGCATAGTGAGGAGGAGCTGGTGATCCAGTGTCAAATGCTGCAGAGAGATCCAGGAGAATCGGCAGGGAGCAGTGACCATTAGATTTAGTTGTTAGCTTATTTATTAATTTATTTATTTAGCCAGCTGTCAATCAGTGCCAGGGGTGCAGTTACAGCCCTCATGTGACTAAACCCACTCTGGCGCCACCCCTGTGACTGACACCCAAATGCTATTAACCTGCAGACTAACTCCATATCTACAGGTTAATAGCGTTTTTTTCACATGACAGGTTCTCTTTAATTGAAAAAGACTGCTGTAGAGCACATGGTCCTTTCTTTTTTACAATTTCTCATTGACATCAACAGGAAGCATTCTCAGAGTGTTTGGAGAGTTTTCTGATGTGAGTTTAGAAACAGGATCTGCTCCAAAATCTTTATAAAAAAACTTTGTGTGAACATAGCCTTAGGGTTACAATAGGGTTACCAATTTCCAGAAAAGGTCCTCTTTGCAGAGATTATTTAAACACCTTTAGATTATTCAATTTCTTTCGATAAATAGGGGCAATTACATTCTGACTATATAAGAATATAAAGTCAAATGTATGGAAACTGTACTGACTCAGATGTAACATAGTTTATCTAAAGTGTTTTGGCGGATTAAGCATATGCTCCCTGATTGCACCCTCTGACAGCAAAAGTTCAAGTAGGCATTCTGCCAGCACCCTACTGAGCAGCATGTTTATCTCTTTTCGTTAATTAGCTGATATCAGTACATTTTTGGAACATGCAATATGTGTAATCCGAAAGGCGTGCAGCAATAAACATGCTGCCAATATATGCAAATGTTGGAAGATGCAGTGTTTAACCTTTTAGTTTTGACTTGTTCCCTTTCATTTTATACATTATACAACCCCTGGCAAAAATTATGGAATCAACGGGCTCGGAGGATGTTCATTCAGTTGTTTAATGTTGTTGAAAAAAAGCAGATCACAGACATGGCACGAAACTAAAGTCATTCCAAATGGAAACTTTAGGGCTTTAAGAAACACTAAAAGAAATTAAATGTGGTACTCAGTAAGGGTAATTTTTTTTCAGACCAATAAGAGGGAAAAAATTATGGAATCACTCAATTCAGAGGAAAAAATTATGGAATCACCCTGTAAATTTTCATTTCCAAAACTAACACCTGCATCAAATTAGATCTGCTCGTTAGTCTGCATCTAAAAAGGAGTGATCACACTTTGGAGAGCTGTTGCACCAAGTGGACTGACATGAATCATGGCTCCAACACAAGAGATGTCAATTGAAACAAAGGAGAGGATTATCAAACTCTTAAAAGAAGGTAAATCATCACGCAATGTTGCAAAAGATATTGGTTGTTCACAGTCTGCTGTGTCTAAAATCTGGACCAAATACAAACAACATGGGAAGGTTGTTAAAGGCAAACATACTGGTAGACCAAGGAAGACATCAAAGCGTCAAGACCGGAAACTTAAAGCAATATGTCTCCAAAACAGGAAATGCACAACAAAACAAATGAGGAACGAATGAGAGGAAACTGGAGTCAATGTCTGTGACCGAACTGTAAGAAACCGCATAAAGGAAATGGGATTTACATACAGAAAAGCTAAACAAAAGCCATCATTAACACCTAAACAGAAAAAAACAAGGTTACAATGGGCTAAGGAAAAGCAATCGTGGACTGTGGATGACTGGATGAAAGTCATATTCAGTGATGAATCGCAAATCTGCATTGGGCAAGGTAATGATTCTGGAACTTTTGTTTGGTGCAGTTTCAATGAGATTTATAAAGATGACTGCATGAAGAGAACATGCAAATTTCTACAGTCATTGATGATATGGGGCTGCATGTCAGGTAAAGGCACTGGGGAGATGGCTGTCATTACATCTTCAATAAATGCCCAAGTTTACATTGATATTTTGGACAGTTTTCTTATCTCATCAATTGAAAGGATGTTTGGGGATGATGACATCATTTTTCAAGATGATAATGCATCCTGCCATAGAGCAAAAACTGTGAAAACATTCCTTGAAAGAAGAACCATAAGGTCAATGTCATGGCCTGCAAATAGTCCGGATCTCAATCCAATTGAAAATCTTTGGTGGAAGTTGAAGAAAATGGTCCATGACAAGGCTCCAACCTGCAAAGCTGATCTGGCAACAGCAATCAGAGAAAGTTGGAGCCAGATTGATGAAGTGTACTGTTTGTCACTCATTAAGTCCATGCCTCAGAGACTGCAAGCTGTTATTAAAGCCAGAGGTGGTGCAACAAAATACTAGTGATGTATTGGAGTGTTCTTTTGCGTCTTTGTTTTTCATGATTGCATAATTTTTTCCTCAGAATTGAGTGATTCCACAATTTTTTCCCTCTGCTTGGTCTGAAAAAAAATTACCCTTACTGAGTACCACATTTTTAATCTTGATTTCTTTTAGTGTTTCTTAAAGCCCTAAAGTTGCCATTTGAAATGACTTTAGTTTTGTGCCATCTCTGTGATCTGCTTTTTTTCAACAACATTAAACAAGTGAACGAACATCCTCCGAGCCCGGTGATTCCATAATTTTTGCCAGGGGTTGTACAATTTTGTTTTAGCTTTCCATTTATGATTTTTTTTCTACCATATCTGCCCGGTGTATTTCATTTATTTTTTTTTTCAGTGTCATATCTCATCTCAAATATATAGTTGTTCATATCTTTTCTCTTTGCCCTTGGCTGTTTTCATTACAGTCACTCTATTTCTCTTGTATTATATCTTTTTTTTACATTAATTTTTATTTGTCTATCATTTTCTTTTAAAACAATGCAATAGGCCCAAGCATTTGCTTTTAACAACATTTCAATCCAGAATTAAAGCGAATCTCCAGAATTCACCCTTTCGAAGGATCTTATTTTTAGCCACTGCAAATATCAACAGTTTTTTTTTTAGTTGGATGTAGTCTATGATCATTCTCTCCTTGCTGTCATAATAATCAGTGGTTTCTGCATTGACTTTCTGGTGACTATGTACTTACACAATCTGAAAAGGCAAACCTGCAGTGTAAAGCATAGGGGAGCAAATTAGTAGGACCTTTATTTACATGATCCTTAAACAGAATCTCTCACTAGGTTTTACCACCTAATCTGAGAGTGGCATGATGTAGAGACAGAGACTCTGATTCCAGCGATATATCTCTTAATGAGCTGCTTAGTGTAGTTTTGATAAAAATCACTGTTTTATCAGCAGTAGATTATCATTAGAGGACTAGTAAACCTGATGCCATGTAGTCCTCCATATTCATGAGCTCTGTGTAACCCTGCCCCCACCTTTGATTGTCAGCTTACTGTACACACTGAATATGGGCAGCAAGCTGCCAATCAATGGTGAAAGGGGTTATACAGATCTCAACATTCAGAGAACTACTAGATCTGCAGCAGAGAAAGCTGTGATTTTATAAAAAATACAGCAAGAGGTCCAGTAAGAGACACCTCGCTGGAATCAGGGTCTCTTCTCCTACATCATACTGATTTCAGATGGGGCAGCTAGCAGGGCCAGTAAGTGACACATTGCTGGAATCAGGGTCTCTTGTCCTACATCATGCTGCTTTCAGATGGGGCAGTAAAAACCTGGTGATAGATTACTTTTATCATTTCCATACATGACATGACATATGATGCCTTCATTGCTACTAAGAAATGATTCTGCTGTTTAAGGTACAGTAGTTACAGTTCTCTGACATCTATACTACAGTATATGCACATACCTCTTAACAATTGAATGCAGGTTTTTCATTTATTCTCATTGCCACAAGTGTATAAAGCCCAGTCCCTGGCTATGCATTTTGCCTTGACAAACATTTGTGATAAAAAGAGCTCACTGAATTTGAGTGTGGTACTACAATAGGATGCCACTATAGGATGCCACAACAAGCCAATTTGCAAAATAATAGTGGTATCACCCAGTGCTGAGGTGCATAATATTTTCTAATGGTCTGCTGAGTCTATAACTACATAGTCCCATCTTCTTCTAACATGATCAAAAGCACAAAAACTGTGTTATGAGAACTTTATACCATTGGTTTCCATGGCCAAGCAGTTGCATAAAAGCCTTACATCACCAAGCACAATGGCAAGTATCAGATAGAGTGGTGGAAAGTACAATGCTACTGGACTCAGGAGCAGTGGAAATATGTTCTGTGGATTGACAGTCTGTCTGGTAGACTGATGGATGAGTCTGAGTTTGGGGAATGCCAGGAGAATGATAGCTGCCTGACTACATTGTGCACCTGTAAAGTTTGGTGGAGGAGGGATAATGCTGAGGTTTTGCTTTTCAGGCATTGGTCAAGGCTCCTTACTTCCATTGAAGACAAATCTTAATTCTTCAGCAATCCAAGACATTTCAGACAACTGTAAGCTTCCAACTTTGTGGGAACAGTTTGGAGAAAGACCTTTTCTGCTCCAGCATGTCTGTGCCCAGTGCACTGTGGTGCCCTGCTACGCATTGGTGCCACAAAACCCAGAAGGGTGCATGGATGGACTTCTCCACAAGAGGCCCTCACACATTCACACACCTCCACCCTACCACCTCTGACCAGCAGAGGGAGCCCGTTAGAGACATATATAGGGAGGGTGGAGCCAGGCAGCTCAGTTAGTTCAGTCAGAAGTTAGTGTGAGTAGTGAGCTCAGAGTTGAGTAGAGAGCGTGCTGACGCTCAGAGAGCAGCGAAGAGGCAGCAAGCTGGCTGCTGTGCTTAGGTGAGCCAAGGCCTACAGCACGTGTGAAGGCCTAGTGAGGGCCCTGAGTGGGCCGAAGGCAAGAGGAGAAGGAAGAAGTAGCGAGGGGGCAGAGGAGCATACCAGGCTCACCCCGAGATATATACCGGACACCGGGTCCGCGCCTACAGGGACCCTTTTACACCCAGTAGGAACCACCGGAACCCCTGGAGGACTACAGGTCCCAGGTTCACCAAATGCTGATTACAGTACCAGGGCTAGGAGTCACGGAAGCCCAAGCAACCAGGGAGAGTGATCTCCAAGAGAAGGCCCTACCACCAGGTCAGCAGGTGCAAAGAGAGACAGTAACCAAGCTAGGCCTAGTTACAGGCAAGCCAGAAGCTTAACGAGTAAAGCCACGGATCAGGTGGCCCTATACCCGCTCACTGGGGAGAGTCCAAAAGTGCGCCCTTCGTCTGGAGTACCCTGGACCGTGCCGGCATCATCACCAGTAAAGGTACTGAAGCTTACCCCCGTGTGAGTGTCCGTCTTTCCTCCGGGACCGTCCTACCGTCTCTCCCCAGCATCCACCATCTACCCCTACACTGCCCTGGAGCTAGCTCTACCTGTGGAGAGCCACACTATCCCTGCTGCCTTAACACCAGCTCCAGAGGACTGCTCGGTAGTGGCGGCACCCTTTTGCCGCATTCCACAGGTGGCGTCACGAACTTTCCAAATCCCCTATAAATTTCCCTTTTTACTGACCGCCCTTGGTCACGGACCGGGCCAGCCACCGTGATATCCCCCATAACGGCATCCATAGGCTTGGCACCGGATACCCCACGGCTCAGGGGGCGCGTCAGCACCAAGCAAGGTCCATAAAGGCATGGCTGGGGGAGTTTGGTGTGGAAGACCTTGACTGGCTCGGACAGAGCTCTGACCTCAGTCCTATGGAACACCTATGGGAAGAACTAGAAAGGGTATTGTGAGCCAGGCCCTCCTATCCAACATCAATGTCTGACTTCACAAATGCACCTCTGTACTAATGTGCAAGAATAGCTGCAGACACCCTCCAAAATCTTGTAGAAAGCCTTAACCGCTTCGCGACGGCCCACTGTAGATAAATGTCGGCGCTTGCTGGGCTCTGTGCAGCGCCGACGTTTAAAAATGGTGGGTGGTCTCGCAGCGCTCAGGACCCCCAGGGTCCTGCAAGCGCTGCGATTCCAGTGCAGAGCGTTAGCTCTGACAGGGAACATCATCGGGACCTGATTGTATCAGGTCCCAGTGATGTTAACCCTTTGCTGTCTTCTATATGCCGCGATCTATAGTGATCGCGGCATATAGAAGACAGCAGGAGGAGAGGGGGTCGTCCACTTACCTCTCCGACGGCCCCCTTATACCTTCCAGGACCTGGCGTTGCTATGGCAGCTGGAGGTCACATGACCGCCTCCAGATCTGCCATATATGGTGTCCTGCCTGGCTCAGCCTGCAGCTGAAGCCTGGCAGGACACACTGACTGTGAAACAGTCAGCAAAGATTTCATGTAATGTAATACATGTCTATTACATTACATGAGATCAGTGAGCAGAAAAATAAAAATTAATGTCCCATACAGGGACTAAGTAAAAATGTAAAAAAAAAGTTAAAAAAAAATGTTTTTAAACTGTTAAAAAAAAAAAAATCACAAAATAACTAAAAATAAATAAATAAAATATTAAACCAATAAATCCGTATATTTATGCAAAACCAAACAAAGTACACATATTTGGTATTGCCGTGTCCGAAACAACCCGATCTATAAAACTGTCACTCTAATTAACTCCTTCTGTGCACACCGTAATAAAAATAAATAAAAAACGGAGCAAAAAAATATGCTTTTTCATCATATCGCCAAACAAAAAGTGGAAAAAAATGCGATCAAAAAGCAAAATGGAAATAAAAATGGTACCGCTGAAAACGTCAACTTGTTCCGCAAAAAAAAAGCCGCCATACAGCTCCATCAGCTGAAAAATAAAAAGGTTATAGCGCTCAGAATAAAGCAATGCAAAAAAAATATTTTTTCTATAAAATTGTTTTATTGTGTAAAAGCGCCAAAACATTAAAAAAATATACAGTAAGTGTAGTATCGCTGTAAACGTACTGACCCGAAGAATAACGCTGCCTGATCACTTTTATGACACGCAGAACGGCATAAAAAAAACCCTCAAAAAACAATTCCTGAATTGTTGGTTTTTGTTAATTTTACCTCCCAAAAAACGGAATAGAAAGCGATTAAAAAATGTCACATACCCAAAAATGGTACCAATAAAAATGTCAGCTCGTCCTGCAAAAAACAAGCCATCACATGACTCTGTCGGCCGAAATATGGAAAAATTATAGCTCTCAAAATATGGTGATACAAAAACTAGATTTTGCAAAAAAAAGCGTCTCTTGGTGTGTGACAGCTGTCAGTCATAAAAACCTGATATAAATCTGGTATCTCTGTAATCGCACCGACCCGAAGAATAAAGTAATCTCATCACTTATACCGCACGGGGAACGGCGTAAAAATAAATAAAACCAATTCTTCACCTGCTACTGATTTGTTTATTAAGTCTCCCAAAGATCGCAGTAAGGCTCTGCTCACATTTATCCTGCACTCTGCGCTGAGCACTTACACCAGAGTTTCCGTGTAAATCTCTGAAATACGTGATTCAGACGGAACCCATGACGGAAGATTCCCTGTAATGAGGCAGATATAGGCCACTGTGGATGCCGTCTGGCCTGTGATCCCACAGTGTCATTTGTTTTAGGCGTGCATAAAAGTGCAGTTGGCCACAGTTTTGTGCAGTTCAGAAAAAAAGGACACCGCTAAACAGAGGCCAGACAGAGTCCAGAGTAACTCTGCTGCCTCATTACAGTGAATGGATCCCGCAGGGGTTTCATCTGAATTACATCACTTGGAAATTTAGATGGAAACCCCTATGTAAGTGCTCAGCCTAGAGCGCCGGATAAATGTTACGTAAAATGTTCCCAATAAAAGCTTCAACTCAGTCCTCAAAAAAAGCTAGTCCCCACTCAGGTCCGTCATCTGTTAAAAATATAAGGGACTTCCAAGTTACTGGTAGCAGAAAGGCTCTGGAAAAGCGAAATGGCCTTTGCCCCCAAAAAGAAATTCAGAAAATTTTGTGCTCCCAAATCCAAATGCCTATTCTACAATAATTTGTTCTCCAATTGTCAAATAGCGCTCCGTCCCCCCCAGATCTCGCCGTATGGCTGAGCGGTACGATACAGTCACATATGGGGTATTGCCACTATTAGAAGAAATTGTGTGACACATTTCGGCACCATTTTTACCCATTGCCCTGTGAGAAAATGTAAAATCTGAGGGTAAAACATTTTTTTGTGGTAAAAATATAATTATGCTTTTTTCACTGCCCAATGGTATAAATTAAAAAATTAAAAAATACTCACTACTTCCCTAGATGAATTCCTTGAGAGGTGTAGTTTACAAAATGAGGTCACTTGTGGGGGTTTCTGCTGTTTCTGCATGTCAGCGACTCTTCAAATGTGACATGGTGTCTGCAACCTATCCCAGCCAACATAGCGCTCCTTTCTCTTCCGAACCCTGCCGTACACCAAAGCAGTGGTTTTCCCCCACATATGGGGTATCGGCGTACTCAGGAGAAATTGCACAACAAATTTCATGGTGCAATTTATCCTATTACCCTTATGATAATGCAAAATTAGGGAATGAAAAACATTTTTTGTGGGAAAAATGTGAAAATTTTATTTTTATGGCTCAATATTATAAACTTCTGTGAAGCAGTTGGGGATGCAAGGTGCACACCACACATCTAGATAAGTTCCCTAAGGGGTCTAGTTTCCAAAATGGTGGCACTTGTGAGGGGTTTCCACTGTTTAGGCACATTAGGGGCTCCCCAAATGCGACATGGCGTCCGCTAATTATTCAAACAAATTTTACATTCAAAAAGTCAAATGGCGCTCCTTCCCTTTCAAACCCTGCCGTGCGCCCAAACAGTGGTTTGCCTCCAGATATGGGGTATCGGCGTGTTCAGGAGAAATTGCAAAACAAATTTCATGGTGCAATTTATCCTGTTACCCTTATGATAATGCAAAGTTAAGGGATGAAAAACGATTTTGTGGGAAAAATGTGAAAATTTTATTTTTACAGCTCAATATTATAAACTTCTGTGAAGCACCTTGGGGTTCAAGGTGCTCACCACACATCTAGATAAGTTCCCTAAGGGGTCTAGTTTCCAAAATGGTGTCACTTGTGGGGGGTTTCCACTGTTTAGGCACATCAGGGGCTCTCCAAACGCAACATGGCGTCTGCTAATTATTCAAACAAATTTTACATTCAAAAAGTCTAATGGCGCTCCTTCCCTTCCGAACCCTGCAGTGCGCCCAAACAGTGGTTTTCCCTCATATATGGGGTATCAGCGCGCTCAAGAGAAATTGCACAAAAAATTTTGGGGTCCATTTTTTCCAGTTACCCCTGTGAAAATAAAAAAAATTGGGTCTAAAGTAACATTTTTGTGAAAAAATTTAAATGTTAATTTTTTTCTTCCACATTCCAAAATTTCCTGTGAAGCACCTGAAGTTCTTGAATGTGGTTTTGAGCATCTTGAGGAGTGCAGTTTTTAGAATGGTGTCACTTTTGGGTATTTTCTGTCATGAAGACCCCTCAAAGTGACTTTAAATATGATGTGGTCGCTAAAAAAATGTTTTTGTAAATTTTGTTGGAAAAATGAGAAATCACTGGTCAACTTTTAACCCTTATAGCTTCCTAACAAAACAAAATTTTGGTTACAAAATTGTGCTGATGTAAAGTAGACATGTGGGAAATGTTATTTATTAATAGAGATGAGCGTTGTTCTACTCAAACTGTTCGCCAATCTCAAATTCGAGCTGTTTTGGGCGGTGTTCGAGCCGTTCGGCGAACACGAACAATTTGAGAAAAATTCGGCTGTTCGAGGTTATGTTCGATAACTGTTCGTGCACCAAAATCATAACTGGATTTTTTCTCAGTAATGATGAAAATTAATGTTAATACGCAGTTTGAGTGTACAGCGGGGTGGTGGGAGGGGCAGGGGATGGATCTCTGCAGGAACAATGAAGATCTCCATTTTTTTTTTCTCTTTCCCGCATTTACAGTGGGGAGGTGCAATCTGTCAGCCTATCAGCAGCGCACACACGGAGCGAAGTGCTTTTTTTCACACAAGCAAGGGCATGTGTCATTGGCAGTGTATGTCACATGTCCTTGCCCTATAAGACCAAGCCATTTTCCCCGTCGCCACCATTTTCTCACTGCTGCAGCTGCGTGTTAGACGGCACCGCTGTTGCTGTGTGCGCTATACCTTGTTAATTTGAAGCCAATTTTCGCACAAATCTACAGATAGCTTGGGAGTAGGGAATAGTTGTGATTGCAGTCCTTTTAAGGACTAGGTTACAGCATTTTCTACGACTTTTATCAGGCAGGTCTGTGCTCTTAAATAGATAGTTTGTGGGAGTAAAGACTAATTGTAATTGGAGTCCTTTTCAGGACTAGGTTACATCAGTTCCTATCAGTTTTTGCCAGGCAGGTCTGTGCCAGTGCTGTGCAAGTTTTTTTCACAGCATTTGGCTGAATCTAGCAAAGCTAATCCTTTTTGGCCTATTGCAGAGTGTGTTAGTCAGTGGAGTAGCCTATCTGTGTTGCAAGATATACCACCTGTGTATAGAATACCAATTATTTTACTGCACCTAGTGAAGTAAAATCTTTTGGGCATAGCATCATTCTATTAGTCCATCTATACTGACCTCCATCAGGTTGCAAATTGAATATAATTTTTTTCTGCATCTACCTCTGAAAAAATATTGGGCTTCTAGCTGTGTGTGGGACTTGTTCTATTAATCCATCTATACAGACCTCCATCAGGTTGCAAACTGAATATATTTTTTTCTGCATCTACCTCTGAAAAAATATTGGGCTTCTAGCTGTGTGTGGGACTTGTTGTATTAGTCCATCTATACTGACCTCCATCAGGTTGCAAACTGAATATATTTTTTTCTGCATCTACGTCTGAAAAAATATTGGGCTTCTAGCTGTGTGTGGGACTTGTTCTATTAATCCATCTATACAGACCTCAATCAGGTTGCAAACTGAATATATTTTTTTCTGCATCTACCTCTGAAAAAATATTGGGCTTCTAGCTGTGTGTGGGACTTGTTGTATTAGTCCATCTATACTGACCTCCATCAGGTTGCAAACTGAATATATTTTTTTCTGCATCTACCTCTGAAAAAATATTGGGCTTCTAGCTGTGTGTGGGACTTGTTCTATTAATCCATCTATACAGACCTCCATCAGGTTGCAAACTGAATATATTTTTTTCTGCATCTACCTCTGAAAAAATATGTGGCCTTCTAGCAGTGTGTGGGACTTTCTCTATTAATCCATCTACACTGACCTCCATCAGGTTGCAAACTGAATATAATTTTTTTCTGCATCTAGCTCTGAAAAAATATTTGGCCTTCTAGCAGTGTGTGGGACTTTCTCTATTAGTCCATCTATACTGACCTCCATCAGGTTGCAAATTAAAAATAATTTTTATCTGCATCTACAGTACCTCTGAAAAAATATTTGGGCTTCTAGCTGTGTGTGGGACTTGTTCTATTAGTCCATCTATACTGACCTCCATCAGGTTGCAAATTGAATATAATTTTTATCTGCATCTAGCTCTGAAAAAATATTTGGCCTTCTAGCAGTGTGTGGGACTTTCTCTATTAGTCCATCTATACTGACCTCCATCAGGTTGCAAATTGAATATAATTTTTATCTGCATCTAGCTCTGAAAAAATATTTGGGCTTCTAGCTGTGTGTGGGACTTTCTCTATTAGTCCATCTATACTGACCTCCATCAGGTTGCAAATTAAAAATAATTTTTATCTGCATCTACCTCTGAAAAAATATTTGGGCTTCTAGCTGTGTGTGGGACTTGTTCTATTACTCCATCTATACTGACCTCCATCAGGTTGCAAACTGAATATATTTTTTTCTGCATCTACTTCTGAAAAAATATTGGGCTTCTAGCTGTGTGTGGGACTTGTTGTATTAGTCCATCTATACTGACCTCCATCAGGTTGCAAATTAAAAATAATTTTTATCTGCATCTACAGTACCTCTGAAAAAATATTTGGGCTTCTAGCTGTGTGTGGGACTTGTTCTATTAGTCCATCTATACTGACCTCCATCAGGTTGCAAATTGAATATAATTTTTTTCTGCATCTAACCCAACCAATAGTTTTGGCCTAATACCACAGTTTGGCCACTCAGCTCTGCTCGGTTCCCATCCATTGTTTTTTGTGCAAACAACTCCAGAGTTGTGAATTAGTTAACCACCAAAATGAGTGGAAAAAGGCCTGCTGCTGGTGGAAAGGGGAATAGGCGTGTTGGGAAGGGGAAAAAGGGTTGTGTCCGTGGGGTAGGTGTTAAAGCAACAGTAACATCTGCAGAAGAAAGACCATCTTCCAGCCAAACTAAAATGTCTACTTCTTTTAGCGGACAATGTGATAAGATCCCTTTCTTACGGCCACGCCAATCGCTACAAATTCCAGATGAGGCACAAAAACAGCAGGTGCTTCAACGGATATCAAGTGCTCCTTTAAGTGGGCTCTCCTCCACATCAACTTCAACATCACAAATACTCCAGTCCTCAAAGGTGTCACCCCAATCGCACTTGCTTCCTCACAGCTCCCAAATCTCCAGCTGCCCGTCTGAGTATGAGGTAGAACAGATGGTTGAGTCTGCAGAGCTGTTTACTCATACTATAGCCTGGGAATCAGAGGTCGACTCCAGCGCTTCTGTGAATCCAGACGAGGAAATGATCTGCACTGATGCCCAGAATCTTTGAGTCGGATCCAGGACCAGACGCAGAAGGTTCTGACCATAATGTAGACCCTCATTCCCAAACTGTAACTCCTGTTGGTGGAGACAATGAGGAAGACGATGATAAGACTCAAATACCTGATTGGAGCGACAACTTTAGTTTTTTGTCAGGGCAGGAACAGGTTGGCTCTGAGGACGACGGGTGTGATAACGCACAGGGTGATGATGATGAGGTTGGAGATCCCACTTACTGTCAACCCACAGTCTGCCAAGAGATGAGGTCAGCAGAGGAGGTGGAGGAAGATGCTAGTGACGACGAGGTCAGGTTGCGCCTTCCTGGACAGAGACGTAGTACTGGAAGCACGTCAACAACTGCATCCTCAAACACAACTCTGCTTCTTACCACAAGTCGTGGTGGCTCTTCAGGTCGCATGGGTGCTAAGCCTTGCATAGCCTGGGCATTTTTTCAGATCGATAAAGATGACCCAACTCGTGTTATCTGTAACATTTGTCATCAAAAGCTAAGTGAAGGCCAAAAAATACATAGTTTGAGTACTTCATGCATGAACCGGCACATGGACATGAAGCATAAGTTGCAGTGGGAAGCTCAGTGTGCTACAATGCGGCCTAGCCGGCCGGGCCAACCACCGTCTGCCATATCTTGTGCATCTGCGGCCTCTTCATCCTCTGTGACTGGGGGGACAGCAGTCACACCTGTTTTGGGGCGCAGACCTGCCACCTCTTTACCCGCAACAGCCAGTGTGATTGGCAGGTCATCATTTTCTTTGGAGGTGGTAACACCAACTGGTGTTGAGCGCTGTCCGACATCGATAGCACCACCTTTGGATCAAGGCAACCTAACATGTCCACCTGCATCTTCCTCACAGACCGGCAGTTTGCCGGGGACACCCTTATCAACCCCGTCTAAGCACAATAGCCAGCCCTCGGTCCCTCAGATGTGGACAAGTAAAAGACCATTTCCTCCTAGCCATGAGAAAGCTAAGAGGTTGAATTTCACCATCTGCAAGCTCTTGGCTACAGAAATGCTGCCTTTCCGCCTGGTGGACACAGAGGATTTTCGAGACCTTATGTCCGTCGCAGTGCCCCAGTACCAGATGCCCAGTCGGCACTACTTCTCAAAGAAAGGTGTGCCTGCGCTCCACCAGCATGTCGCACACAACATCACCGCTTCTTTGAGAAACTCTGTGTGTGACAGGGTGCATTTCACCACAGACACTTGGACGAGTAGGCATGGACAGGGGCGTTACATGTCGCTGACTGGGCACTGGGTAACTATGGTGACAGCAGGACAAGGGGCTGCTGTCCAAGTCTTGCCGTCCCCACGAGTTGTGCGTCAATCCTCTTTATGTCAAAGTTCCTCCACTGCTTCTGCCTCCTCAACCTCCTCTCGGTCTTCCACCTGCACCCAAAGCCTGTCTGGGCATGCCACAAGCTTTCTTACTGCGCAGAAGGGATCCTGCACACCTCCTTACTATGCTGGCAGTAGGGCTCAACGTCATCAGGCGGTTTTTACATTGAAATGTCTGGGAAATGTGAGTCACACAGCTGAGGAGTTGTGGTCAGCTCTGGAGAACCAATTTCATGAATGGTTGTCTCCACTGGACCTGAAACCAGGGAAGGCCATGTGCGACAATGCTGCAAACCTGGGTGCGGCCCTTCGCCGGGGCAATGTCACACACGTGCCTTGTATGGCTCACGTGTTGAACCTGGTTGTCCAGCAATTTTTAGCCCACTATCCCAGACTAGTTGGCCTTCTGCAGAGGGCACGGTCGCTGTGTGCTCACTTCCGCCGTTCGCATCCCGCAGCTCAGCGACTTACATCTCTACAGAAGTCGTTGGGCCTGCCACTTCACCGGCTAAAATGCGATGTGCCTACCCGGTGGAATTCAACTCTGTACATGTTGCAGCGACTGTGGCAGCACCGACAAGCCCTGGTGCAATACGTTCTGACGTATAGCCTGGGCCAACGAGATCCAGAGGTGGGGCAAATCACGCTGAAGGAGTGGTCTCAGATCAGGGACCTATGCACCCTTCTGCACAGTTTTGAAATGGCGACGAAAATGTTTAATGCTGACGATGCCATTATCAGCATGACTATTCCGGTGATTTACATGCTGGAGCACATGTTAAACAGAATTCGGAGTCAGGTGGTGGCACAAGAGGAGGTGGAGGAAGTAGAGGAGGAGGAGTTGTATGCGGAAGGGCTAACATCTGCAAGGTCCAGATGGTCGGCAGCACCAAGGCGGCAGGCATGTGAGGGTGGGGGAGATGGTTTTACCAGGGCGCATGGTAGCAGCCAAACTAGTGAGGAAGGTGCAGGAGCCCAGGAAGAAGTGGAGGACGAACTGATGGAAGACTCATCAGATGAGGGAGACCTTGATCACATTTCTGTTGTGCGAGGTTGGGGGGAGAGGACAGAGGAAGGAAGCATGATTGTTACCTCGCCACCAACACAACAGGGACTTGGTGCTCCTGGATGCGCAACACACATGAGTGCCTTCTTGCTGCACTACCTGCAACATGACCCTCGAATTGTGAGAATTAGAAATAATCCTGACTACTGGGTTGCCACACTGTTAGATACCCGGTACAAAAGTAAATTTGCAGAAATTATTCCTGCCATAGAAAGGGATGCACGCATGCAGGAGTATCAGCAGAGACTGTTGCAGAATCTTACATGTGCTTTTCCACAAAATACCAGTGGTGCACGTAGTGAATCTCACAGTTCCAACTTGCCAACCGTGGGACCGTCAAGTGTTCAGCACTCAAACCGTAACAGAACCACAGTATCTGCTGGTAACATCAATTTTGCGGAATCATTTCACCACTTTTTTAGCCCATCCTTTGCAAGGCCACAGGAGACAAGAAGTCTGACACATAGTCAACGCCTAGAGACGATGGTACAGGAGTATCTCCAAGTAAACATTGAAGCCACGACTGTGTCACTGGACCCTTGCTCTTTTTGGGCTTCCAATCTGGATAAATGGCCGGAGCTAGCCACTTACGCCTTGGAGATCTTGTCATGCCCCGCAGCCAGCGTTCTGTCTGAACGTGTGTTCAGCGCTGCTGGTGGTGTGCTGACAGATAAGCGCACGCGGCTCTCCACTGATAATGTAGACAGACTCACGTTCATAAAGATGAACAAATCATGGATCCGAAACGACTTTTCTACCCCTGTGTCATCCTGGGGAGAGTAAAAGCTTGATGATTGGTTAAAATTGCCCTACCAACCGTTTTAAGCTTTCAAATTACTAATCATGTTTATCTGTATCTTGGCTGGAAAATAATTTGGGCTTTGTAGCAGTGTGCAGCACTGATTCTATTAGGCCATCTATAATAAGCTCCACCAGATTTAAAATTACTAATCATGTTTATCTGTATCTTGACTGGAAAATAATTTGGGCTTTGTAGCAGTGTGCAGCACTGATCCTATTAGGCCATCTATACTAAAGCTTCACCAGATTTAAAATTAATAATAATTTTTAGCTGCATCTAGCCCGGAAAATAATTTTGGGGCTCCGAGATGCGCAAGTCACAAGTGCCTTCTTGCTGCACTACCTGCAGCATGACCCTCATATTGTCAGAATTCGAAGTAATCATGACTACTGGGTTGCCACACTCTTAGATCCCCCAAACTTTTCGATCAACCTTTTCATTTTAATAAAGACTAAAAAAATGGTCATTTTTGAAAGTATAAGCATTAGCAGGTTGTTAGAAACTGAAATCAAACAGTTTTCAACTCAAAACTTTATTCTAGGTGATGTTACATTTTCACATAGGACCCCTTGTTCGAAAGGAGCTTCTGAACTCTCTCGTCCATTGAATTTGTCAGGTTTTGGATGGTTTCTGCTTCAATTGTTTTGCATGAGGACAGAATACCCTCCCAGAGCTGTTGCTTAGATGTGAACTGCCTCCCGCCATCATAGACACTCCTTTTAATGATGCTCCAAAGGTTCTGAATGGGGTAGAGGTCAGGGGAGCATGGGGGTCACACCATAAGTTTGTCCCCTTTTATGCCCATATCAGCCAGAGATGCAGATGTTTTATGTGCAGCATGAGATGGTGCATTATCATGCAAAAAAATGATCTTGCTGTGAAATACACGGTTCTTCTTCTTGAACCATGGCAGGAAGTGCTGTTTGAGAAAATCCACATACATTATGGAGTTCATCTTTAGCGCCTTCAGGGATCCTAAAGGGGCCGACAATCTCTCTCCCCATGATTCCAGCCCAAAACATTACTCCACCTCCTCCTTGTTGGCGCTGTAGCCGTGTTTGCGTGGGGTGTCCATCAACCAGCCATCCTCCACTCCATCCATCTGGACCATCGAGCGCTGCATGGCACTCATCCGTGAACAAAACAGTTTTGAAATCAGTCTTCATGTAATGTTTGGCCCACTGGAGCCGTTTCTGCTTGTGTGAAGTGGATAGAGGAGGTTGACAGGATGGCGTATGCACAGCTGCAAACCTCTGAAGGACCCTGCATCTTGTTGTTCGGGGGACGTTGGAGGCACCAGCAGCTTCAAAAACTTGTCTGCTGCTATGACAAGGCTTTTTTGCCGCTGCTCTTTCAACCTGACGTAATTGCCTGTAGGAAAGAGTCCTCAATTTGCCCTTATCAGCACGCACACATGTGTACTGTGAATCAACTACATACTTCTTGATTGCCAAGACACTTCATCCTGATCATCGCACAATGTTGATTGTAGTCATGCCTTGACCTAAACACTCCACAATTTGTTGCTTCTCAGCAGCCGACACATCCTTTTTCTTTCCCATTTTGGCAGAAAATGTAGGCTGCTTAATAATGTGAGACAGCCTTCTTAAGTAGTCTTGCCTTTCATTGGACACACCTGCCAAACTAATTAGCACAGGTGTCTGCAATTGCTTACAGTGATATAAAGAGCCCTGACACACATCACCATCAATGAGTTTAACTGACAAACAAACAAATTCTTCCCTTATCACTCCTAAACACTTTTTGCATAATAATTTGGAACACAGTGTACATGTGCTTTTCCACAAAACACCAGTGGTTCACGTAGTGAATCTTACAGTTCTAACTTGCCAACCGTGGTCTGTATGGAGTTGTTCAATAAAGGGCCCAAAATTAAGATAACATAGATGGGAGAGGTCTCTATGAATAGGAATTCCTAAGTATTTGATACCCTGTGAGGGCCAGGCAAAGGGAAAGTTGGACTGGATGGAATCCTATATGGATTTGGGGAGGGAGACATCGAGGGCCTCAGACTTCGCTGCATTGATTTTAAAATTTGACCATGTAACAAAGTGATCTATTTCAGCCATAACAGCAGGGATGGATATATGTGATTGAGTGATATAAACTAGGACATCTTCAACAAATGCAGAGCACTTGTACTCGGTTCCTCCCACCTCAATCCACCTAATATTGGGGTTATGGCGAATTGATGAGAGCAGGTGCTCCGTCACTAGGATGTATAAGAGAGGGGACAGAGAACATCCCTGCCTTGTCCCATTGGTGATTGTGAAAGGTGATGAAAATGTTCTGACGCGCCCCCTGGGCCTTGGGACACCCGGAGCCGGACCCTTTTTGGTGGATGCTGGTGGTTGTAGTCTCCGTGGCGGCGACCCGGTTCCGTGGCTCAGGATGGTCAAACCAGTGGCGGAACTATTTATGTGGTTTTGATGTTTAAATGTCCGACTACGCCACCCGTGGATTGCGGTCAGAGTGAACCGCCGCTCCAGGGCAGACCGCTGAGGCTGGTGTTGTGGGTGCAGCAGAGCGTAGCATAACTCCCCACGGGAGGAGTATAGCCTCAGGGCAGTGTATGCGGAGGATGGGGGTGATGGTGCAGGGCAGCAGCAGTAACGACACGGAGTCAGTGATGCAGTCCAGGGCCTTTACTCACAGTTCTTATTATCCAGACCACGTCTGCAGGTAACGGCTGCCCACGTCGTACTGTACTCACCAGGTGAGGGGCTCAGACAACTCCCAGATAACTTTGGAGCGCTTCACAGGACCCCCTTTGTGTGTCCTTTGTCTGGCCTTTCTTACCAACCCTTCTGTCCGGCTGCCTCGGGCCTCCTCTTGGTAAACTTGGCGCCAGTTTCCCTGACCCTATGTGGTGCCTTCCTGGCGGGTGTAGCGAGGGGCTGCGCCACATAAAATGTCACAGCCTCCTGTTTCTAGCTGAGGGTCGTTTCCTGCCTCCACTAGTTTCGGGGACCGGTCTCCCCCTTTGGCCTGACCCCTCCACGCAGGTGGATTCGGGCGTGCGGTGGCGACTCGCCCGTCCGCACCCCTGGGATCCCTTCGTTCCTCGTTCCTGGAGCCTTCTCCGCTCCTCTTCCTTCCTTCTCCCTCTTCCAGGCCTGGGCCTCTATTACTAGGCCCGCCTCCGGAGCAGAGCTCATGCAGAGCCCCTGCTCCCTGCCACTTCTGCTCAGACTTCTCTGCACTGAACTAAGATGGTGCCCACCTTTTATGCTCCCTTCTCAATGCACTCAGGAACTGCTTCCTCCCTGCTCCTGCACTACAGGGTTCCCCTTCCTCAGTGTTCCCTCCCCCCACTCCAGCCAGGGACAGGGACTGTCGTGCCCATCTCAGGGGCATATTGGTCGCCCTGCCCCACGGCAATGTGGTGTAATGCATGCAGGTGTCGGGTCCTGATCCACACTACATCCTTACCTGAGAGTGAGATATCACACCTCTGGGTGAGGTGCAATACCTCTGTAGCAACCGAGCCCTCAGGGTGCTACAGTTCCATTTATCTTCAGCCTAGGTGACGTATTGCGATACAGGGCCGTGATTTTGGCTATAAAAGGGTCCCCTAGACCCCTACCCCAAGCTTTTTAAGAGAATCATATATGGCGTGCCAGGAGACTCTATGGAATGCTTTCTCAGCATCCAACGAGAGTATCTAATTACAAATTTTTAACTGCATCTAGCCCAGGAAATACTTTGTGCCTAGTAGCAGTGTCTGCTAGTCAGCGGATTATCCCGGCTGTTAAGCAAGCTACACCACCTGTAGATTGGACACTTAATTTTTTCAAAGGAAATGCTTCGGGACCACGGGATACTCAGTGAAGAGCATCAGGAGGCACCCCAAGGCATAGGGGCTGGGACTGGCAGTAGGATGCCTTGCGGTGGACAGCCGAGCTCGATCCTTATAAAAGCTTTTTAACTGCAGCAGCTTTAGTGGACGCTACTGGAGCTGGAATTACGCGGCTGCTGGCATGAGACTTGCCCTCCAATAGATCCTTGTAAATGGATTTAAAGTGTATTCATTCAAATTAGAGAGACAATTTAAATTAAAAAGCTTAGAGCTACCTCCACCACAGGGGGGCTCGCTCGACCCACCAGCGGACAGGCACCAGTATTGGGAGAGGGGGGCTGGCTGTCAGGGTTCACCGCGGCTCTGGCACAAACCCGGCGACGCGGAGGTGGCACGGGCAGGAGCGGACTGAACGTGTCGGCTTCTCACTTTTTGGATTTTAGAAGGGCATGACATGCCTATTGTAGCGCCGGCGTCCCTGCCCTCTGCTAGGCAGGGACACTGTTCCCCTCACCTCTCTGCTCCGTGCCCGGCGTCCTCCTCCCGCTCTGCTGGCAGCGCGCGCTCCTTCCCGGCCACTGTGCTTAGGGCGCGCGCGCGCGCTCTCCCTCCCTCTTAAAGGCGCCGCGCGCGCCGTCCTAAGGAGTCCCCGGCCAATGGCCGGAGGACTTCACCATATATAAGGCACCTCCTCCAAAATGGAGGTGCCCGAGCAATGTTGTTGCACTGTTCACTACTCTGCTTCAGCCCTCAGGTCCCGTTGCCAGTTACCTGCCAGATACCTGCCAGATTCCTGCCAGCTTGCTGTCTTATTCCTGCCTGATATTCTGCTACCTGCCTGCTAGCCTGAGGTCCGACGGTCTGCCTTACAACTCCTGTCAGTCTGTCTAAGGACCAGCTTGCCCGCTCACCTGGGAGCGCACATCAGCTACCTGCCTGCTTGCCTGAGGTCCGACGGTCTGCCTTCCAACTCCTGTCAGTCTGTCTATGGACCAGCTTGCCCGCTCACCTGGGAGCGCACATGTGCTACCTGCCTGCTAGCCTACCTGGAGGCTCCGCCGTCACATGCTGTGACCACCTGCCTGTCCAGTGACTCCTGCCCGCTCACCTGGGAGCGCTCATCTGCTGCCTGTCTCCTAGCCTACCTGGAGGCTCTGCCGTCACGTGCTGTGACCACCCGCCTGTCCAGAGACTTCTGCCCGCTCACCTGGGAGCGCTCATCTGCCGCCTGTCTGTTGGTCTTCCTGGAGGCTCCGCCGTCACATGCCGTGACCACCCGTTTATCCAGAGACTCTCGCCTGCTCACCTGGGAGCTCACGTCTACCATCAGCCGCCACAGGTCGTACCAACCCTTTACCCAGAGACTGCCCCGGTCACTTGCCGTGACCATCTGCCCGTTCATCCAGAGACTGCCCCGGTCACTTGCCGTGACCATCTGCCCGTTCATCCAGAGACTGCCCCGGTCACTTGCCGTGACCATCTGCCCGTTCATCCAGAGACTGCCCCGGTCACTTGCCGTGACCATCTGCCCGTTCATCCAGAGACTGTCCCGGTCACCTGCTGTGACTGCCTGCCTGGTCGCCACCCGCTCCCTTACAAGGACCGCCCCCTTGTATAGTAGCTCAGAGGTTCCGCCTCCCAGACCCGTTACAGTTTGCTCGGGCCATGGAACCCGGTGGCACCCAAGCTCCCTCGCTCTCGGACCTGTGTCATGAACTGTCCCGTCAGAGGTCCCAACAGGAGTCCATCCTGGGTCACCTGCGGAATGTCAATTCTCGCCTGGACACTCTGACTGCTCCGCCAGCAACCTCCGCCAGTGCCATGACTCGCAATCCGGCAGCTCCGCTGCCCACTAATACCGTGGTATCCTACCCCGGACCCCGGCTTTCTGCACCTCCTCGCTTCGGAGGCGACTCCGCCCAGGCTCGGGGCTTCATAAATCCGTGCACCCTGCACTTTGAACTATTGTCCCACCAGTTTAACTCCGACCGGGCCAAAATTGCCTTCATCATGTCCCATCTCACCGGGGAGGCCCTGGCCTGGCTAAATCCTCTATGGGAGAGAGGAGACCCCCTGGTGTCCGACTTGCCTGCCTTTCTCACGGCTTTCCGGAAAGTCTTCGACGAACCCGGACGGAAGACCTCATCCGCATCATCACTGCTACGCCTCCGTCAGGGAAGTCTCACCGTGGGCCAATATGCCATACGGTTCCGTACCCTTGCCTCGGAGCTGGCCTGGGATAACGACGCTCTGGTATCCGTCTTCTGGGAGGGTCTGTCCGGCCGTATTAAAGATGAACTTGCCGGTCGGGATATTCCTACCACTCTCGATGACCTAATAACTCTTGCCACCCGGATTGACCTACGGTTCCAGGAGCGTGCCAAAGAGGTCACCCGTGAGAGGAGGTTTCCACGTCTAGCTCCTACTCTTCAGAAACCCATCACTCCCTCCGTCTCTCCCCAGGTACACTCTCCTGAGCCTATGCAGGTCGACCAGACCAAGATGGTCAAAACCCGTCAGGACTTACGCCGTGCCGAGGGGAGCTGCTTCTACTGTGGCAGTAAGGAGCACCGGATCCGTGCCTGCCCGGAGAGGTGAGGAAACGCCTGTGTCTAGGTTCGCTCAGAGAGGTCGACCTAGACAAGAATAAATCCTCTCCATCTCTGCTGC
This sequence comes from Phyllobates terribilis, assembly GCF_046119375.1. NCBI lineage: Eukaryota > Metazoa > Chordata > Amphibia > Anura > Dendrobatidae > Phyllobates > Phyllobates terribilis. The sequence continues at coordinate 528,898,214 of NW_027362762.1, read as the reverse complement.
TGTCAGTCTCAATCGTCTGCAGGGAGAACCGTTATTTCGAACTAGCCCAACTTGACTCTGGAGCAGCCGGGAATCTTATTTCACAGTCCCTGGTAGAGAAATACCGCATCCCCACCAAACCTCTGGCTGTACCCTTGTCTGTTGCTGCCGTGGATGGGGGTCTCTTACCACGCCCCATCCAACTCATCACCGAATCCATTACTCTGCAGGTGGGAATGCTGCATTCTGAGAGTATCTCCTTTCATGTTCTGCCTGGACTCTCTCACGCCCTCTTGCTAGGTCTACCTTGGCTCCAGAGACATGCACCCATGCTTGACTGGCAGACCGGAGAGGTCCTTCGCTGGGGACAGGACTGCCATAAGACCTGTCTGGTTCCCGTCCATCCCGTCCGTCCTTCTCCTACCCCAGCTAATCTACCTGGACTTCCGATTCCTTATTGGTCTTATGCTGATGTCTTTAATAAAAAAGGAGGCAGAGACACTACCCCCTCATAGACCATACGACTGCCCTATCGACCTGTTACCCGGTACTACTCCTCCCCGTGGGCGTATTTATCCATTATCCGCTGCTGAGACCCGGTCGATGTCCGAATATATTGAGGAGAATCTGGCCAGGGGATTCATCCGGAAATCTACCTCCCCGGCGGGAGCAGGCTTCTTTTTCGTCAAAAAGAAGGACGGCTCTCTCCGTCCCTGTATAGACTATAGAGGCCTTAACCAGATCACGGTGAAGAATAAGTACCCCCTTCCGCTCATTCCGGAGTTATTTGATCGTCTGAGGGGGGCTAGAATCTTCACCAAACTGGACCTCCGTAGGGCGTACAACCTGGTTCGTATCCGTCAGGGGGATGAATGGAAGACGGCATTCAACACCCGGGACGGCCACTATGAATATCTGGTAATGCCCTTTGGTCTCTGTAACGCTCCTGCCGTCTTTCAAGAGTTGGTCAATGACATCTTCCGGGACCTTCTCTACTCCTGCGTAGTGGTGTACCTGGACGACATCTTGGTCTTCTCTCCGGATCTCCAGACTCACTGGAGGGACGATCGTCAGGTCCTGCTCAGGCTCAGGCAGAATCACCTCTTCGCTAAATACGAGAAGTGCCTCTTTGAGCAGACCTCGCTTCCGTTTTTGGGCTACATTATTTCTCAGACCGGCCTACGAATGGATCCAGAGAAACTGTCTGCCATCGAGAAATGGCCTCGACCGGAGGGGTTGAAGGCCATTCAGCAGTTCCTGGGCTTCGCCAACTACTACCGCCTCTTCATACCACACTTCTCTTCCCGGACTGCCCCAATTTCCGCGCTCACCCGTAAGGGTACTAATCCCAAAGAGTGGCCGCCCGAAGCAGAGGAGGCCTTTCTTTCCTTAAAACAGGCCTTCTCTTCCGCCCCGGTGCTGCATCGCCCGGACGGCAACAAGCAGTTCTTCCTGGAAGTTGACGCCTCCTCCTCTGGAGCCGGAGCGGTACTTACTCAAAAATTATCTTCCGGGAGGATGGTAACTTGTGGCTTCTTCTCTAAACTCTTCTCCTCCTCAGAGCGCAATTATTCCATAGGAGACCGAGAGTTATTGGCCATCAAACTGGCATTGGAGGAGTGGCGTTACCTGCTCGAGGGGGCTCTTCACCCGGTAATAATTTACACTGACCACAAGAACTTGGCTTACCTCCAGCATGCCCAGAGACTTAACCCGCGCCAAGCCCGGTGGTCCTTGTTTTTTGCTCGCTTTGATTTTGTTCTTCATTTTCGTCCGGCTGACAAAAACGTCAAGGCGGACGCCTTGTCTCGATCCTTTCTGGTGTCTGATCTCGAGGAAGATCCGAAACACATCATCGATCCCGCCAGAGTAATGCAGGTGGCTCCCGTGAGTCTAAATCGTCTCCCTCCCGGAAAGACGTTCGTATCAGTACCTGATCGGGAGAAGATCCTTCACTGGGGTCACTCGTCTAAACTGGCTGGCCATGCCGGTCAGAAAAAGACCCTCCAGCTTATTACCCGGCACTACTGGTGGCCTACCCTGCACAAGGACGTAATAGACTTTGTTTCTGCCTGTGTGTCCTGCGCCCGCAACAAGGTTCCGAGACATCTGCCAGCCGGTCGCCTCCTTCCGCTTTCTGTACCTGCTGCCCCCTGGCAGCATATAGCAATGGACTTTATAACTGACCTCCCAGTCTCTGCCGGTTGTACGGTCATTTGGGTGGTCGCTGACCGCTTCTCCAAGATGGCTCATTTCGTTCCCCTGCCAGGCCTCCCGTCTGCACCCGAGCTAGCTAAAGACTTTATTCGTCACATGTTTCGTCTTCATGGCCTGCCCCTCCACATCTTGTCGGATCGTGGGGTACAGTTCACCTCACGCTTCTGGAGAGCCACTTGTAAACTGCTAGACGTCACCCTGGACTTCTCTTCCGCTTACCACCCTCAGTCCAATGGTCAAGTGGAGCGGATCAATCAGAACCTGACCAGTTACCTCCGGCACTTCGTTAATGCCCATCATTCAGACTGGGTGGATCTCCTACCATGAGTTCTCTTATAACAATCACGAGAGCGAATCCTCCTCCAAATCCCCGTTTTTTGTAGTCTTCGGTCAGCATCCTCGGATTCCTTTTCCTGTCTCCACCTCTGTGGACAACCCGGCTGCGGAATCTCTCGTTAGCAAATTTTCCTCCATTTGGGAGAGTACCCGATCCGCACTCCTTCAGTCGTCCGAACGGATGAAAAGACACGCTGACAAAAAACGCCTGGATCCTCCACAATTTCGTCCTGGAGATAAAGTCTGGCTCTCATCTAAATATGTCCGACTCAAGATACCTTCTTACAAGTTAGGGCCTCGGTTCATCGGTCCTCTGGAGGTCATCAGTCAGATCAACCCGGTGGCCTATAAATTGAAACTCCCGGCCAACTTACGGATCCCTAACTCCTTCCATGTATCTCTCCTCAAACCTGTGGTACTTAACTCTTTTTCCAAGTCTACAGGTACGCCTCCTGCTCCGGTTTCTGCTGAGGACGAGTTTGAGGTAGAGAACATTCTTGCCACCAAAAGGGTAAGAGGAAAGACCTTTTTTCTAGTAGATTGGGAGGGGTTTGGTCCTGAGGAGAGAACGTGGGAGCCCCGGGAGAACATCCATGCCCCTCTTATCCTTGCTAAATTTCTGTCTGGCCTATAAAAGGGGGGACCTAAAGGGGGGGGTACTGTAGCGCCGGCGTCCCTGCCCTCTGCTAGGCAGGGACGCTGTTCCCCTCACCTCTCTGCTCCGTGCCCGGCGTCCTCCTCCCGCTCTGCTGGCAGCGCGCGCTCCTTCCCGGCCACTGTGCTTAGGGCGCGCGCGCTCTCCCTCCCTCTTAAAGGGGCTGCGCGCGCCGTCCTAAGGAGTCCCCGGCCAATGGCCGGAGGACTTCACCATATATAAGGCACCTCCTCCAAAATGGAGGTGCCCGAGCAATGTTGTTGCACTGTTCACTACTCTGCTTCAGCCCTCAGGTCCCGTTGCCAGTTACCTGCCAGATACCTGCCAGATTCCTGCCAGCTTGCTGTCTTATTCCTGCCTGATATTCTGCTACCTGCCTGCTCCCGGTCTGCCTTACAACTCCTGTCAGTCTGTCTAAGGACCAGCTTGCCCGCTCCCCTGGGAGCGCACATCAGCTACCTGCCTGCTTGCCTGAGGTCCGACGGTCTGCCTTCCAACTCCTGTCAGTCTGTCTATAGACCAGATTGCCCGCTCACCTGGGAGCACATCTGCTACCTGCCTGCTAGCCTACCTGGAGGCTCCGCCGTCACGTGCTGTGACCACCTGCCTGTCCAGTGACTCCTGCCCGCTCACCTGGGAGCGCTCATCTGCTGCCTGTCTCCTAGCCTACCTGGAGGCTCTGCCGTCACGTGCTGTGACCACCCGCCTGTCCAGAGACTTCTGCCCGCTCACCTGGGAGCGCTCATCTGCCGCCTGTCTGTTGGTCTTCCTGGAGGCTCCGCCGTCACATGCCGTGACCACCCGTTTATCCAGAGACTCTCGCCTGCTCACCTGGGAGCTCACGTCTACCATCAGCCGCCACAGGTCGTACCAACCCTTTACCCAGAGACTGCCCCGGTCACTTGCCGTGACCATCTGCCCGTTCATCCAGAGACTGCCCCGGTCACTTGCCGTGACCATCTGCCCGTTCATCCAGAGACTGCCCCGGTCACTTGCCGTGACCACCTGCCCGTTCATCCAGAGACTGCCCCGGTCACTTGCCGTGACGATCTGCCCGTTCATCCAGAGACTGTCCCGGTCACCTGCCTGGTCGCCACCCGCTCCCTTACAAGGACCACCCCCTTGTATAGTAGCTCAGAGGTTCCGCCTCCCAGACCCGTTACACCTATATCTGTGTCTCCCCCTCCTTTTACTCCTCCACCTCTTTTCTTTTCGCATGACTATATGTACTTGTCACTTTTCCATGTGTTAGTTGTGTCTTCTGAGCAGTTTGTCAGCTTTTGGACACCTTTGAAGGTGTTTTCTATGTGTTTCTATGTGTTTTTGTTTGCCTGCCATTGGTTTTAACGGTGTTCGACGAACAGTTCGACGAACAGTTCGGCGAACACACGGGTGTTCGACGAACCGAACCGAACTCGAACACTACGGGGGTGGCTCAACACTATTTATTAACTATTTTGTGTGACATATCTCTCTGATTTAAGGGCATGAAAATTCAAAGTTTGAAAATTGCAAAATTTTCAACATTTTCGCCAAATTTCCGATTTTTTCACAAATAAACGCAAGTGATATCAAAGAAATTTTACGACTATCATGAAGTACAATATGTCCCGAAAAAACAGTCTCAGAATCAGGGGGATCCGTTGAAGCGTTCCAGAGTAATTACTTCATAAAGTGACAGTGGTCAGAATTGAAAAAATTGGCCTGGTCACGAAGGCAAAAACAGGCTCTGGTGCGAAGTGGTTAATAGAATAGTGGAAGCTGTTATAACTGCAAAGGGGAGAACGACATTATATTAATGACTATGGATGTAGAATGAGATGTCATAAAAGCTTCTGTAGCTGGAATGTATAGGTGTATCGATTCTTTTGACCATATTGTGTTGTAATGCCCCAGTTGATAGATTCCAATTAACTGATTTGAAAAACTATAATATGCCATTGGGGGTTGTGGTAAAGCTGTCCTTATTAAGGATCCAATTTACATATTGTATGATTGTCATTGTTAGAAGTCAGTCATGTTACCGTTGCTGCTGTCTATATCTTTGGACTTACTTTTTTACAGAATAATTTGAGTGCGTTCATTATTACAGAAACATACTGTATCTCACATCGTCTCTGCAGTACTGTTCTGAGTCTTCGAAGTGGCTGCTTTAGTTTCCGCCTATAGTATTTATTAATAATATTGATTCTCCTTAAACCCAAATGCTCTTCGTGTAAATCCAAACAATTATCCTGCAGCATCTGTTATAACAGGATGGATCAGTGTTCCTAATCTGCTGTCCCTGTCTATTTCCTTTGTCCTTCTGCTATGTGCTGAACCACCGCCCTTTCTTTCTTGATCCACTGCCACCTGCAACTCCCATCTGTTCCGTGTTCCACCTCTCTGCAATCTCTGCAGCCTGTTAACAGGCTATTATCTGAGGAAGATGAGCCAACACTCAATGAAAGGGAAATGGCCATGTGAAGAGTTCAGGAAAGTATTAGCTGACAAATGTTCTAGCTGAACTATTATTCCATTTAGTTTATCCATTATACATTCTACAACTATTTGAAACATGGGTTTTCCAACACAATTATTTTTAGGGGACTCTTCATACACCCTAATAAACTATTCTTTTGCCCCCTGTTGACTTAGCACACACCCAGATTCATTCTAGCAGGAATCATGACAAAATTATTTTTGGCAAAAATGGAAGTGTGCCCTGTAAATTCTGTCCAGTGGTACTGATGTCGTACATCACTCCTGTCTCTTGTAAACTTCCAAATAAGATATCAGCTGCCTTGGACATTGCAAGTATAGGAACAGCCCAAAATTTTATTGGGTAACACTGAATTCTACTTAGCCCTGTGTTTACTGCTGTCGTGACATAGTTATATGATTTAAAGCGAACCTGTCACCAGGAAAATGCAGTCCAATCTGCAGGCACCATGTTATGGAGTGGGGTGGCTGAGTAGATTGATCTATAGATTTGTTAGAAAAGCGTCAGTATAACCTTTGTATTAATCATTTCATCCTCTGCTCTTTCTGGGATTATTGGTCCTATCAATGACTGACAGCTATCTCTGTATGCACTCTTATACACAGGAAGCTGTCACTGATAGGACCTGGATCCCGCCCACTGGACCAAAAATTCCAGAAAGAGCAGAGGATGAAATGAATAAATCACAAGTTATACTGGATCTTTTCTCATAAATCTATAAATCAATTTACCCAGATTCCTTTGCGCTAAAAAATAATGCCTGCAAACTGGACTGCATTTTCATGCTCTATGCAAAGAGCACGCAGAATGATGGTGACATTGGTGAATTACTGAATGATTACCAGTGCTCGCTTTAATTGACAAGATGGTTGTCAAAGAAACCCTGTTTTGGAGAAGGGTGCTGGATCCATACCGCAACAATTGGGGCAGATGTGTAGTACCCCACGGCGGCCACTACAACTAGACTGCCAAGCTCGGCAAGTAAGCACTTTCGGCTGGCGGTGCCAGGTGCCAGACCCCGGCCGATCAGACATTGATGCCTGATCCTATAGATAGGGCATCAATGTATAAGTATTGGACAACTTCTATAAGTAGTACTAAAGGGTATATCCACTGATGTCATAAAAGTCATTCACTGAGAGACCTATTTATTATCAATGATTTCCATATGTATTACAGCCCCCTCAGCTAATATTGATATACAAAGTGCCCACATCACACTATTCTCTGCTCTATCTAAAACAATAACTAGTGGATGTCACCAGGGCTCAAAGTTTATGAATGAACAGAAATTAGTCAGTCGGTTTTCTAAGAATTGACAGAAATATGAAAATGACCTGATTTCCCTGATTCTTTTATAATCTACCCCAATAATCCTTCCCTTATCCCTATAAAGGTGTTCACTGAAGCATGGGAATAATATTAGACTGCTTGTCTGCTTGCATTTTAATAAACTGTTTATCTTAATCCTGGGTGCCCCTTATTCCCAGCTCAGATTATAAGAAAAAAAGCCGAGGCAAGAATGAAGTTGTAAGTATTATTCATGGACAGGGAGTGTGTGTAGAACCTGTCGATCCAAGTTTAATTTTTAAAATGCTCACATAGGAATTCATGTGGAACAATCAGAATTTCGTATGATGTGTTTCAAGCCTCAAATAAGAGGTATGATTATTAATGGCTCATCTTTTCTCTATCCTGTCCTGTATGTCAAAATATGGATATTCAACCCTGATTCTGAAAAAGTTGGGATTTTGTGTAAAATGTAAAGTAAACAAGAAAAGAATACAATGATTTGGAAATCTCCTATAGCCGTATATATTTACAGCAGAACCCATTTGAAATTCTTTATGGAAACCACAGACGCTATGAGTGGCGGAATAAAGAGGAGAGAGACCATCCAGCTTGTTATAAGCGCACAGTTCAAAAATCTGCATCTGATGATATGGGACTGCAATAGTGTCTATGGCATGGGTAGTTTACATATCTGAAAAGGCGCTGTCAATGCTAAGCATTATGCAGAGATTTTAGTACAACACATGCTCCCATCCAGACAATGTTTATTTCAGGAAAGGCCTTGCATATTTCAGCAAGACAATGCTGAATTACATACTGCATCCATCACAACAGTATGGCTTTACAGAAGAAACATTTGGGTTATGAACTGGCCACCTGTATTTCAAACCTTTCACCAATTTAAAAAGTGTTGTAAAAAAAGAAGGAATGTTTCACAATGCTAGACATGGCCTTGTCACAACTTTTTTTGAGACACTATTGCTGCCATCAATTTCTAAAGGAGTTTTTTTTCCATAAAGAAATGGAAAGATGTCTAACTTTCATCTTCTGATCTGTTTTCTATGTTCTGTTGTGAATAAGATATGGCTATAACAGATTTACAAATCATCGCATTCTTGTTTTCTTTACATTCTTACACAGCGATAGTTTAACATAGAAAAAAATCTCCAATTTAAAATAGTAAATAGTTTAATGGATATGCATTAAAAAACTAGAAAAATCAAAAAAGTATATATATATATATATATAGATAAAATATTCAGATGTGAAGATGAGAAGAGGATACAGAGTTAAGAGGCCTTGGATATCAACTAAGGAAAGTGTATCTAGCATCATTTCACTTTATTTATGACTCTTGATTATTGTTGATTTGGTCCCTTTTTCTTATATCTGGGAAGTATTAAACATTAAGTCATTTTGTAAATTATTGTTGCTCCTCTGCATGTTGATGCATGGTCCATGATTCATTAGGACTTACATGATATATATTGCATTGGTGCTTTAATCTCCCCAAGATCGTTTAAGGGATTATGGTGGCATGTTGTATATACTGTATCATATTATTGTTTTTTGTTTTGTGTGTCTTGTGTTATTATGTGATGATTAAGCACACATTTTTGACAGATGATCTATATGGATTAATCGGGGATAATAGGGGTAGTTAAAGAAGAGCACGGGCGCAATTTCTTCCCTTGCGTTTTAGGCTGCCAATCTACGCAGCCAGATAGGGCAGATACTATACTAGACATCCAATCACCAGATTACCTCTGCATCCTCTTCTTATCTCCACATGTTAATATTTTATGAATATATACAGTACAGACCAAAAGTTTGGACACACCTTCTCATTTAAAGATCTTTCTGCATTTTCATGACTATGAAAATTGTACATTCACACTGAATGCATCAAAACTATAAATTAACACATGTGGAATTATATACTTAACAAAAAAGTGTGAAACAACTGAAAATATGTCTTATATTCTAGGTTCTTCAAAGTAGCCACCTTTTGCTTTGATGACTGCTGTGCACACTCTTGGCATTCTCTTGATGAGCTTCAAGAGGTAGTCACCGGAAATGGTTTTCACTTCACAGGTGTGCCCTGTCAGGTTTAATAAGTGGGATTTCTTGCCTTATAAATGGGGTTGGGACCATCAGTTGTGTTGTGCAGAAGTCTGGTGGATACACTGCTGATAGTCCTACTGAATAGACTGTTAGAATTTGTATTATGGCAAGAAAAAAGCAGCTAAGTAAAGAAAAACGAGTGGCCATCATTACTTTAAGAAATGAAGGTCAGTCAGTGCGAAAAATTGGGAAAACTTTGAAAGTGTCCCCAAGTGCAGTTGCAAAAACCATCAAGCACTACAAAGAAACTCGCTCACATGAGGACCGCCCCAGGAAAGGAAGACCAAGAGTCACCTCTGCTTCTGAGGAGAAGTTTATCCGACTCACTAGCCTCAGAAATCGCAAGTTAACAGCAGCTCAGATTAGAGAGCAGGTCAATGCCACACAGAGTTCTAGCAGCAGACACATCTCTACAACAACTGTTAAGAGGAGACTTTGTGCAGCAGGCCTTCATGGTAAAATAGCTGCTAGGAAAGCACTGCTAAGGACAAGCAACAAGCAGAAGAGACTTGCTTGGGCTAAAGAACACAAGGAATGGACATTAGACCAGTGGAAATCTGTGCTTTGGTCTGATGAGTCCAAATTTGAGATCTTTGGTTCCAACCACCGTGTCTTTGTGCGACGCAGAAAAGGTGAATGGATGGACTCTACATGCCTGGTTCCCACCGTGAAGCATGGAGGAGGAGGTGTTATGGTGTGGAGGTGCTTTGATGGTGACCCTGTTGGGGATTTATTCAAAATTGAAGGCATACTGAACCAGCATGGCTACCACAGCATCTTGCAGCGGCATGCTATTCCATCTGGTTTGCGTTTAGTTGGACCAAAATTTATTTTTCAACAGGACAATGACCTCAAACACACCTGCAGGCTGTGTAAGGGCTATTTGACCAAGAAGGAGAGTGATGGGGTACTACGCCAGATGACCTGGCCTCCACAGTTACCAGACCTGAAACCAATCGAGATGATTTGGGGTGAGCTGGACCGCAGAGTGAAGGCAAAAGGGCCAACAAGTGCTAAGCATCTCTGGAAACTCCTTCAAGATTGTTGGAAGACCATTTCCGGTGACTACCTCTTGAAGCTCATCAAGAGAATGCCAAGAGTGTGCAAAGCAGTCATCAAAGCAAAAGGTGGCTACTTTGAAGAACCTAAAATATAAGACATATTTTCAGTTGTTTCACACTTTTTTGTTAAGTATATAATTCCACATGTGTTAATTCATAGTTTTGATGCCTTCAGTGTGAATGTACAATTTTCATAGTCATGAAATTACAGAAAAATCTTTAAATGAGGTGTGTCCAAACTTTTGGTCTGTACTATATATATTTTCTATTTTTCTAGTTTTTTAATATAAACCCATTAAAGTATTTACTATTTTAAATCAGGGTTCTTTCCCGACATTTTTGGAATTAGGGTTGTAAATGACCAAAATTAGAATTCTACTAGATGGTGGCCCGATTCTAACGCATCGGGTATTCTAGAATATGTATGAGGCCGACCGGGCGCAATCAGCAGAGCGGTGTTTAAATTTGGCGCCAAAATCGCTGATTGGTCGCGGTTTCCGGCTGCAACCAATCAGCAAAGCGGTGTTTAAATTTGGCGGCAATATCGGTGATTGGTCGCGGGTGGCGGCCGCGACCAATCAGCGAACCGTGTTAGTGAGGACTGGAGAGCGTGTTTAAATTTGGCGCCAAAATCGCTGATTAGTCGCGACCGCGACCAATCAGCAGAGCGGTATTTAAATTTGGCGCCAAAATCGCTGATTGGTCGCGGCCGGCGGTCGCGACCAATTAGCAGAGCGGGGTTTAAATTTGGCGCCAATACTGCTGATTGGTCGCGGCCGGCGACCGCGACCAATCAGCAGAGCGGTGTTTAAATTTGGCGCCAAAATCGCTGATTGGTCGTGGCCGGCGGTAGCCGCATGGAGGGCAGCGGCGCCGCCGGTCGGGGTCCTTCTGCTGCTAGCAGCCGGGAGATGACCAGCTAGCGCCGGTCATCTCCTGGCTGCATCGCCGCTGACCTCCGTGCGGCAGATGAGCCGCTAACGGCCGCCATCTTTTTCTCATAATGCCCCGTCTCATGCTGCACATAACACATCTGCATCTCTGGCTGCTATGGACATAAAAGGGGACAAACTTATGGTGTGGCACCCATGCTCCCCTGACCTCAACCCCATTGAAAACCTCTGGAGCATCATCAAAAGGAGTGTCTATGATGGCGGGAGGCAGTTCACATCTAAGCAACAGCTCTGGGAGGGTATTCTGTCCTCATGCAAAACAATTGAAGCAGAAACCATCCAAAACCTGACAAATTCAATGGACGAGAGAGTTCAGAAGCTCCTTTCGAACAAGGGGTCCTATGTGCAAATGTAACATCACCTAGAATAAAGTTTTGAGTTGAAAACTGTTTGATTTCAGTTTGTAATAACCTGCTAATGCTTATAATTTCAAAAATGACCATTTTTTTGTTCTTTATTAAAATGAAAAGGTTGAAAACTCTGCTGTGCATAATAATTTGAAACATGGATTTTGAGTGCAGTTTGAGTTTTTTTTTTTTTTTAAAAATATACTGTTATCATAGGCAGTTTGTACAAAAACCTTTCAATTGTACTCTAATAGTTATTTGACTGGAAAATTACAATGACTGCAATTCATTTAGGTAATTTGGGAAAATCTGAGAAAATATTATTTGCATAATAATTTGGAACACAGTGTATAATGTGGTTCACATACAAACACCAATCACCCTATCAATCCGCCCCCTGGCATAAAAAACATACAGTTTCAATTCAAAACACAGAATCTTAATTCATTATGAAGATAATATCAACATCAAGTATCATTAAATAGACAATCCATATAAATAGTAACAGAAACATCAAAGTTTTAAAATCAGAATAAGGTCATTACCAATTAAAAGGAAGCATTAATGTCGTTATAGTTACATCCCACCAATCAAAAATATTAACATATTCATGTCAAATATAGAACCTCCCGCCAGCCAATCAAATATCCCCAAAAAAGTTGCGCCAAGGTCCTAAAGTTGATAGCTATATCATGTGACCAGACGTGTATCCACACAATTCCAATCAAATGTCCGCATTAAGGTTGTCCCAGCAACCAGCACAGTCATGTGCCTCAAGCGCTCCACCCAACATGGGCGAACACGAACGTCACCGGAGAAGTGGTCACATGACTGCAACCCAGGTGACGTACTGCGCATGCGTGAACCACACGCACCACAACAGATAAATATATCCATGGTACCCAGAGAGTGGTTACCTGACCAATAATTCAGCGACATGGAATACTCACCCACAAGGTCAGCCAATCATGGCTCAAGCCTCATCATCATGGCACCATGATCATAGTAAATAAACATACGGGCGATCAAAGGGCAAAAAACGGGAGGGTGGAAGAAGCAAGAGGAGAGAAAAGAATAACAAAAAAGAAACAAAGAGAGAGAAGAGGAAAAAAAGGAAGACAGACATCAGAGCAAATTTAATGCTCAGTATAAAGCAAAGTTAATGCTCAATGTAAAGCAATTTTTTATCTATATCCTAGATAAATGAGTATTGTCTTCCTCCATTTCCAATGCTCTAATATCCTCCTCTTGAAAGAAAAGACTTGTAAGAAAAAAGAGAACACAGACAAAGTTAAAAACACACACTGACAAAGTATCCAGAGTCAAGGATTAGGACATACAATTATGTCAATTGAACTCAATATTCAGACCCCTAGGCTGAAGGCTTTCCAACTCATCTATCCACCTCAGCTCTTTTTTTCTTTAGGAGTTTAAGTCTGTTCCCACTCATCCTCTACATAGGCACGCTATTTATAACTCTGATCCTTAACTGATTTACTTAGCGCCTGTTGTCCACAAAATGCTTCCGCAACGGCAAATCAGTGAGGCCAGTCCTGATAGTACTCTTATGCTTGGAGATACGAACCCATATCTCCATTGACGTCTCCCTCATGTAGATTAAACCACAAGAACATGAGATTATGTACACAACAAAGCTTGAAGAGCATGTGCATTGTTCTTTAATCAAATAGTGTTTTCCAGTATTGGGATTATGAAAGGAGTTCCCCGTGACCATATTTCCACAACACGCACACACCAAACAAGGAACATTTCCAAGGCTGAGTGTGCTGAGTGTGGTTTGTGTCGGCATTTTCAAAGTGCCAAAATCAAATTTGACTAACCATTCCTTCGATTTTAGTCTCATCGGTATGATAGTTGGTCCGAGATATGAAGTCAGGTACCCCTGTAATAGGGGCCAATGTTTATTACAGAGCTGTCTCGCCCCCTGGGCCGTGGGGCACTCGGAACCGGGTTTCAGGGCAATGCTGGGAGTAGTAGTGGCAACCCGATCCCGTGGCTCAGGGTGGTCAGACCAGTGGCAGTCTTCTATATGTTTTGTAATGTCCGACTACGCCACCCGTGGATTGCGGTCAGAGAGGACCGCCGCTGCAAGGCAGACCGCTGAGGCTGATGCAGATATGTAGCACAGGGGTAGGATGACTCCCCACAGGAAGAGTGTAGCCTTAGGGCAGTGTAATAGGATGCTGGGGGTGATGGTGCAGCCGCAGCATAAATCACACAGAGTCAGTGATGCAGTCCAGGGTCTTTTACTCACAGTTGTTATCCGAGTCACTTCTGCAGGGAATGACTGCCCGAGCCGAGCAGCGTCCACCAGGTGATGAGCTCGGGTCAACCCCCAGGCAATTCAGGAGTATGGCACAGGACCCCCTTCTGTCCTTTCTCTGGCCTCTCGTGCCCCACCAGTGACCACACTTCTGTCCAGCTGCCTCGGGCCTTCTCTTGGTGAAACCTGTCGCCGATTTCCCTGACCCTATGTGGTGCCTTCCTAGTGGGTGTAGCAGGGGGTCGCACCAATAGATGATCACGACCTCCGGTCTTTGGCTGAGGGATGATTTACCTCCACCAACTTGGGAATCCGGTACCCTTATTCTGCCCGACCCTTCACCCGGTATCTCGTGGGTTCTTAGGGTCCCTTCTGCCTTCTTGTTTCTGGAGCCTTTCTACTCCTCTTTCTCTCCACCTTTCTTCCTTCCTTCTCCTCTTCTCCCTTCTGGCTCCGGCCTTCACCCTAGGCCTGCCTCGTGGAGCTGAGCTCAGACTGAGCCTCAGCTCCCTGTCAGCCCTCTCTCCCTTTCTGCTCTGACTGAACTCCCTCCTAAGATGGACCCCACCTTTTATCTACTTCTCTGTGTCTGAGCCCAGGTGACCTGCACCCAATGAGCTCCTTCCTATGCTCCAGAAACCGTCCCCTTCTGCTCCTACATCACTGGGTTGTCTCCCCCCCTCCCTACTCCAGCCAGGGACATGGTCAGTTGTGCCTGCAATAAATGGGAGCACCTGCGAGCTGTCCCCCGAAAATGAGGAGTGTGTGTATGCAGCTAACTGAGCCCTGGTCCATACTCCATCCTTACCTGGAAGTGGAATATCACACCTCTGGTTGAGGTGCAATACCCCTGTAGCAACCGAACCCTCGGGGCGCTACAGATACCCGCTAGACGCCCACTGACAGGACAAAAACTCGAGACAAAAGGAATTCTCTTTGCTGTCTGTTTAGGACGTTAAATCCTCAAAACATCCTACCATTTGAGTGTTGCCACCCTCGTTTGAATCTAAAGATATTTGAATTTGGATAACTCCTGGAACTAAATTTTTGACACATCTCATCCAATTTATCCTCACATGAAACAATACGTCTGACTCCAAGGGAGAGAATTAACCATTGGTTGCTATCAAAATGTAGTAGACTATTCTTGCATGTTTTACAAACAAGTTAGAACTCAATTTACCATTATCCTTATATTCCAGGGTATCAGGGAACTGCAACTCGATCATAAAGTGGGTTAAAGTGAAATGCAGCTCCAGATAGACATGGTTAAGATGATTCTGAAAGGTAAGAAATTCGTCAACACTACCATCCCACAACAAAAAGACACCATCAATATATCGCCACCAGGCCCGAACATGGCACGAAAAGGTGGAACCGTACAAGTACCTGTCCTCGAATACCGTCATATAGATGTTGGCATAAGTGGGTACCACATTGGTCCCCATGGCGGTATTTACCCAAATCCTATTTGTAATATTATATTTCAATATTAGGTCAATTTTTATTATCCTGCGTAGTTTGGTGTCATCAGTAAAGACTGATACTTTACTCTCAATCCCATCCACAAGGTCATTAATAAAGAGGTTAAAAAGAATCGGTGCTTGTACAGATCCCCACGGTACCCACTGCTGACTATATCCCATCTAGAGAATGTACCATTAATGAAGACTTTGTTTCTGGTCTTTTTGCCAATTCCTTACCCATAAGCATATAGTTTCCTCTAGTCCCTGCTACTGGAGCTTCAATATATGTCTGTTATGTGGTACAGTATCAAATGCCTTTGCAAAGTCCAGATAAATCACATTAATTGCATTACCAACATCCAGATTTGCCCTTACCTCCTCATAGAATCCCAACATGTTGGTTAGATACAACTTATCCTTCATGAATCCATGATGGTTCTCAGTTATTATATTATTCTCTTCAATATATTTCTGCAGATCACTCTTATAATACCCACAAAAGGTTGCACACTACTGATGTCAGACTTACTGGACGCTAGTTGACTGGATCCACCTTCTTACCTTTATAAAATATCGGTACCATGTCAGCCATCCTGCAATCCTGTTGCACTTACCCTGTTACAAGAGTCTAAGAAGATGAAATGCATCGGTCTGTAAATTACTGAGCTCAATTCCCTCAATATCCGTGGATGAAAGCTATCAGGCCCGGGGGGATTTATCAATATTTAATTTGCTCAGACGCAGCCATACTTCCTTTGTTAAACTAGTTCAATCAGGGGGTGTACTTTGATTTTTTTGAGATTTATTTTAATGTCGCTGGCGGTTTGTTACTCTGTAAATAACTTTGCTAGCTTGATTTCTTTTTTACATTTCTTATTGAGATCTTTATACTCCAAAATCTTGAAGACTGAGAATACAGAAATATTTTAGAATTCCCTTTGCTTTTGTCTTATCAAACTTTGTACTGTCTTATTTATCCATAATGGTTTCCTTTTATTCCTGAGCATTTTATTACCAGACGGTATACGTTTTCTACAGGAATCTAGTAGTATATTCTTAAACATGCCCCATTTATGTTCAGTATCCCCAGTTACCATGACATGGTCCCAGTCTACCCGATTAAGCTCTTCCCTTAATTTGTTAAAATCAGCTTTCCTAAAGTTCCAGGTTTTTGCATTTTCCCTTTGAAATATTTTATTAAATATTACATTGAAACTTACCATATTATGGTCGCTGCAGCTCAAATGCTCCCAGACCTGTAGATCTGAAATTGTATCTGATCTATTTGACAGGACCAGATCCAGCAGATTATCTCATCCACCAGCTGAGAGGTAATTGTCTTGAACTGCAGATAAGAACTTGCAGCTTTTAGCACAACCAGAAAATTCTTGTCCCATTTGAATGTCTGGATAGTAAAAATTACCCATAATAAGGACCCTATTATCATTTGCTGCTTTTTTAATTTGCTGCAGCATTTCATCCTCTACTTGTTCAGCTATATTAGGAGGCTTATAGTAAATTCCAATTAGCAGCTTTCCATTATTGTCAACCCCATGTACATTTACCCATACTGACTCCACATTATTGCAGCTCCCCCCAAGGTCGTCATTGAGCACAGGTCTTAAGTTGGATTTAAAGAAAATACACACCACTCCACCTTTTTTTGTCTTTCCTTTCCTTTCTGAATGTGGTGTAACCCCCTACATTTGTCACCCAGTCATGGCTTTCTTCCAGCCAGGTTTCCATAATGCCCACTACATCGTAATCCGTGGCTGACGTAAGAGTCTTAAATTCTTTCAATTTGTTTGCAAGACTTCTTGCATTTGCCATCAGACATTTAATACCATTAGCACATTTATTACTCCAATTCACCTCCCTTCTTTCCTTGCATATCCCAGCCCCCTTTAAATCCTCATGGACCACTGCTGTCTCACTCTTTCTGTCTACTTTATCTATCCCCTTATTTGCACAACTACTCTCCCTCCCCTAGATACTAGTTTAAAAGCTCTTCCATCTGTCTGACAATTTTTCCTCCAGCACAGCTGCACCCTCCCCATTGAGGTGCAGCCCGTCCCTACCATAGAGCCTGTAGCCGACAGTGAAGTCAGCCCAGTTCTCCATGAACCCAAAAGCTTCCTTCCTACACCAATTTCTAAGCCACTTATTTATCTGCCTATGCTCCCACTGACTTTCTAGTGACGCTCATGGCACCGGCAGTATTTCTGAAAATACCACCTTGGAATCCTGGACTTCAACTTCTCTCCTAGTTCTCTGTAATCATTTTTCAGGACCTTCCACCTCCCTCTAACTTTGCCATTGGTACCAATGTGTACCATGACCGTTGGGTTTTCCCCAGCCTCACCCATCAATCTGTCTATCCGCATATCTGCAATATGCAAAAGTCGAGCACCCGGCAGACAACACATTGTTCGGCATTTATGGTCTTGGTGGCAGTGTCTGTCCACCTAATAATAGAGTCCCCAACCATCAACATCTGTCTGGTCTTTGCTGTGCTCCTATTTCCCTTCTTCCTACAGCAGTCATTTTCCTGGTTGCTAGGAGCAACGTCCTGCTGTAGTGATCCTAGTCCTTGGTTTGTAATCCTAATATCAACCTAACAGGCATATTTACTAGATTGTGCCAGATCGGGACTAGGCTCCCTGACACTATACCCCTACCCCTTCTTCTGTTACCCAGCTACCTACTTCTGGGTCCTGATCTTCCCCATCTCCACCCTCCTCCATATCACTGGCCCCAAGCAGAGCATGGTCAGTGAGCTCTAAACTCCTCTCCAGGTCTGCAATTCTCCTGAGTGTTGCAAGCTGCATATTTAGATCAGTTACCTGGGATTCTAAACATGTTTGATTAGTTCAAGTGAAAAAATATGTAAATATCAGTACCTCTGCTTTTAGGTAGCACAGAGGAACAAAAAAGATCCAGCATTCTGAAATTGAATATGTCTGTTTTGTGTTTCCCTGACCTTGGCTGCCCATAAATCCATTGTTCTGTGTTTGTTTTCATCAAACAATATCTGTAAGTGGCAACAGTATGTGAACCTTTTGAAATAGCATATAATTTGAAGGTGAAATTAGAGTCAGGCTATCAGGGGTTTACTGTGACAGACAGGAGCCAGAAGACCGTGCTGTCTGATTTCTCCTACTTCCTCACTAACTAGAAGCACTTCTCTATCATATTAAATGGTGGAGCTTTCTTCTAGCAGTGCAGGGGTTAATCTGCACAGTTGGGAGCTCATGGAAGCTTGCTTACATTAAGGCTCTCAGCTGTTCACTGTTAGCCACCCCCAGCTCCTATATATACTGGACTCTGGCAAGCAGTTATTGCCAGAGCTAGCTTCATTGCTGCATGGTTCAGGAGTTGGTGGAGAGTTATTGTTTGAGAAGGCATTTGGTGAATTTATCGGAGACTGTTGCATGGTTTTGGTTGTGTGCAAATCCTCTCCTTCTCTTACTTTGGTTTTTCCCACATCCTCCACTTCCCGGTGTTTTCCTCTGCTGTTTATGTGTGTGTATATTTGTATGATCGGTGTTTTTCTTTATCTCTCTTTGTATTACCTTGTTAGTCTAGTTGGTATAACACTGCTACCCCCCCTCTTCCCTGAGTGGGGGAAGGGAACAGACTGAGGGCGGATTCAGGAGCTCTGCAAGGTACTTCAGAAGTAATCCAATGAACAGGGATAGTTTTACTTAAAGTGCAAGGATCTAACAAACTGTGATCTTCACAACACGTTTGTGGAAGTGTATCATCACGAACAAATGAGATTTCTGAGGATCTCAGAAATAGATTTGTTTATGTGTAGGGGATCAGCCCTTACCGGACATTGAATGCACTGTGGCTTTAAGAAACCATGCTCCTCTCTGGGTTTTCTGGCTTTGGACTAGTCGCCTCCCCCTTCAGGTTTCTTGATCTGTGCTGGGAGATATGAAGCAGAGAGACCTCTTGTGTTTCTGAGGGAACAGAGAGACTCCTGATGATGGTTCCCTGATAAGGAGAGGTTATAAAAAGAAACTGTTAATCTATGAGAGATAAGAGTATGGATTTTAGCAAGATTTGTTGCCAGGACTGTGTAAATTCATCCCTTGTTGAAGAACGGTTTCCATGAAGACTTGTGATCTGATGCAACAGACAACACAGAGTGTCAGCCATTCCTCAAAAGTGAAAGTGAAACAAGATTTTCCTGCCTGCAGAGGAAAGAGATCCAATATACAGAAGAAAGGACTCAAGTGAATTGATTCAGGACAGTTACACCCAGAACAAGAGGCGGCCACCATCTGCATCTGATCTGCGCAATTGTGAGTGACTCACCGATGTTGAACTGTGTTAGGGTTAAATGTAGTTTTCCTTAGTTGGGACGCTGTAGCAGCGTGTCCTGAATAGCGAAAAGCCAGATAGAGAATTAACTTAGAGTCGTTTGTGAAACTTGATGTGTACTGTTTGTATTGAGCTTTCATTGCCATAGCTGAAGCATAGTTTTGTGACTCGCTACAGCTATTTCTTCCTGTCTTCATGTTATTAATATTGTCACTGTAAATACTGTTATTCTCACCACCCGGCATATAATCCATTTGTACATAACAAAGGCGGAGTTTTGATTCAGCCTTCTCATCTGCTGTACCATACTTGAATCTGCCTTGTGGTGTTCTTTGGACACCACTACATATGCTCTTCAGGGTGGAAAGGGTTACAAAACAATCTCTGTAGGGTTTGAATTCCACCAATCCACAGTCAGACAGATTGTGTACAAATGGAAGAAATTCAGGAACATTTTACCCTACCCAGGAGTGGTCGGCCAACAAAGATCAGTATAAGAACAATGCATATAATAGTCTGCAAGGTCACAAAGGAACCCAAGGTAACCTCTTAGCAACTTTAATTACATGTTACATCTAATGTGAGAGAGGCCTTTAGCTGTTATTGTTCACAAAGCCACCATCAGGAGGACACTTAACAAAAACAGAGGGGAAAATAAGATGGCATGCTGCTGCTCTCCAAAATGAACATTGCCGCCAATCTGCAGCTTGCTAAAGATCACTTGGACAAGGTAGAAGGTTATTGAAACAAGGATTTTGAGGATGAATGAGGTTGGTTTAAATGATAAGCAATATGTTTGGAGAAAAACACTGCCTTACAGCATAAAAACTTGTAAACATCTATGAAACACGGTAGTAATAGTATCATGGTTTGGGTCTCTTTAGCTGCATCTGAGCAGGGATGGTTTATTGATGGAACACATACTTTTTAATCTTTTCATCGAATTCTAAAAGAAAATAGTACTACATCTGTCAATGAGCAGATTCTAATGAGAATTAGGGTCATGCAGCAAGACATTGACCTGAAAAATACAAGTTGCTCTACAACGGAATGGTGAAAGGAGAATAAAGCAAAAATTTTACCTTGACCTTAATCCTATAGAAATAATGTGGAATAACTTGAAGCAAACAGTTAATGGGAGAAAACCCAACATCACAACAGAATTGAAGATATTTTGAAAGGAGGAATGGGCTAAAATGCCTCCAAACTGATGTGCAAGACTAGACCACACTTACTGGAAACATCTAGATCCAGTTATTGCTGCACAAAGAGGTCACCACATACTGAAAGTAAAGGTTCACATACTTTTGCTACTCACAGACACGTGATATTGGATTAATTTCCTTGATATAAAAAAAGACAGGCAAATATTTTTGACTAACTTGTTTGATTTAGTTCTCTTCATCTGGTTTTAGACGTTGTCTTAAAATCTTTTTCTCATTTTACATTTATGCAGTAATATTGAAAATTCTAAAGGGTTCAAAAACTTTCAAGCACCACTGTACAATGAGTGATCATTATAAATGAGTTTTCTTAGGAATGCTCATTTTATGATAATTGTGCAGTCTAACAGATTGCTGATCACCGGGCAAAAACACTTGTTCAGTGGTTTGACTGTGTAAACAGGAGTTCGCTGACGAGAACAATGGCAGCCTACGAGCACTGAAGAATCTATCACAGATCGCTCACTGCGGATTTGAACCGCAGCTCACCTACATAAACAGGTAATAAGTAATAACATATAATAATATGACCAAGCAAGTAGCTGATCATCAGTCATTTGGTGCCGCACATCATGCAATGTAAACAGACCTTTAGTCACAGCCTCAACTCTTTATATTGAGTGTTGATTTCTATTATAACATGTGTAGAATGATAAGTACAGATTTTAAACTACAAGTGAAAAAAAGATAATTATCAGTTGACCCCCACACATATACTGGGGAAAGTCCAGCTTATTATGAGGAGAATAGCTTTAAAGGGGTTATCCACTACTGGGCAAAGTGATTAATCAGGCAGGTCACATATCATGTGACTACAGCAGCCAATCAATGAAGTAGTTAAGTGTCATGTGTAACGTGTCCTGCCGGGAATAATAGCACTGACATTTCTGGAATGGCGCTGCTGCAGGAGGTGAATATAGATTGTTTTTATTTTCTATGAGCCTTGAAGTGATTAAGCAGGGTTTGTCCAGTAGTGAACAAATCTTTTAAATCTTATGTTTTTTTTTTTGCCTGGCATAGTTCCCATTTTCAGCAACGTAGAATTTCTTCGCGTGTTATCATTTTTCGGTCAAAGACTGATAGAATATTTCTTTTATCACTCTTTCTTTAATACATTGTGTTCCCCAGGTGATACTAATACCATGTATGAAATCTGAACACAATAAGAAAAACCTTTAAAGAATTCTTGAACAAGTGGATCTTGTAAAAATATCCTTACAGTGGGTTCACACATAGTGTGTGAAAAGCAGCACTAGTTTGGCAACAAATTGCCCGGGTTTTGTGATGTAGTTATTGGTTGCATGAAAGTTTTACCTGTAAAAAAACAAGCAGCAAATAGCTGCACTGCAAGCTGAAGCAATTTGGGGGAAGAAGTAGTTTTATTTTGGGCCCCACATTGGCAATAAGTGAACTCTTTAAGGTGCCCATGTTTATAATGTTTTTTCCTTACCTACCCAAGCCACAATGGCAGAAAACACCTTAACAAATGCTTATGTACTAGCACCTTCAAACTGCCATATTTTCTTTAAGGTGAAGATCATACTTGGCCCAGACACATTCAGTGGTGGCCAAAAGTATTGGCACCCCTGCAATTCTGTCAGATAATACTCAGTTTCTTCCTGAAAATGATTGCAATCACAAATTCTTTGGTATTATTATCTTCATTTAATTTGTCTTCAATGAAAAAACACAAAAAGAATTGTCCTAAAGCCAAATTGGATATAATTCCACACCAAACCTAAAAAAGGGGGTGGACAAAAGTATTGGCACTGTTTGAAAAATCATGTGATGCTTCTCTAATTCGTGTAATTAACAGCACCTGTAACTTACCTGTGGCACCTAACAGGTGTTGGCAATAACTAAATCACACTTGCAGCCAGTTAACATGGATTAAAGTTGACTCAACCTCTGTCCTGTGTCCTTGTGTGTACCACATTGAGCATGGAGAAAAGAAAGAAGACCAAAAAACTGTCTGAGGGCTTGAGAAACCAAATTTTGAGGAAGCATGAGCAATCTCAAGGCTACAAGTCCAACTCCAAAGACCTGAATGTTCCTGTGTCTTCCGTGCGCAGTGTCATCAAGAAGTTTAAAGCCCATGGCACTGTGGCTAACCTCCCTAGATGTGGACGGAAAAGAAAAATTGACGAGAGATTTCAACGCAAGATTGTGCGGATGGTGAATAAAGAACCTCGACTAACATCCAAAGAAGTTCAAGCTGCCCTGCAGTCCGAGGGTACAACAGTGTCAACCCGTACTATCCATCGGCGTCTGAATGAAAAGGGACTGTATGGTAGGATACCCAGGAAGACCCCACTTCTTTCCCCGAGACATAAAAAAGCCAGGCTGGAGTTTGCCAAAACTTACCTGAGAAAGCCTAAAACATTTTGGAAGAATGTTCTCTGGTCAGATGAGACAAAAGTAGAGCTTTTTGGGAAAAAGCATCAACATAGAGTGTACAGGGGAAAAAAAGAGTCATTCAAAGAAAAGAACACGGTCCCTACAGTCAAACATGGCGGAGGTTCCCTGATGTTTTGGGGTTGCTTTGCTGCCTCTGGCACTGGACTGCTTGACCGTGTGCATGGCATTATGAAGTCTGAAGACTACCAACAAATTTTGCAGCATAATGTAGGGCCCAGTGTGAGAAAGCTGGGTCTCCCTCAGAGGTCATGGGTCTTCCAGCAGGACAATGACCCAAAACCATCTTCCAAAAGCACTATAAAATGGTTTGAGAGAAAGCACTGGAGACTTCTAAGGTGGCCAGTAATGAGTCCAGACCTGAATCCCATAGAACACCTGTGGAGAGATCTCAAAATGGCAGTTAGGAGAAGGCACCCTTCAAATATCAGGGACCTGGAGCAGTTTGCCAAAGAAGAATGTTCTACAATTCCAGCAGAGCATTGTAAGAAACTCATTGATGGTTACCGGAAGCGGTTGTTCGCAGTTATTTTGGCTAAAGGTTGTGCAACCAAGTATTAGGCTGAGGGTGCCAATACTTTTGTCTGGTCTATTTTTGGAGTTTTGTGTGAAATGATCAATGATTTGATTTTTGCTTCATTCTCTTTTGTATTTTTTCCTTGCAAGCAAATTAAATGAAGATAATAATACCAAAGAATTTGTGATTGCAATAATTTTCAGGAAGAAACTGAGTATTATCTGACAGAATTGCAGGGGTGCCAATACTTTTGGCCACCACTGTATCACAATAAACAATTTTCTCCTAAATGACTATAATACACTGCTCAAAAAAATAAAGGGAACACTCAAATAACACATCCTAGATCTGAATGAATGAAATATTCTCATTGAATACTTTGTTCTGTACAAAGTTGAATGTGCTGACAACAAAATCACACAAAAATCATCAATGGAAATCCAATTTATTAACCAATGGAGGCCTGGATTTGGAGACACCCCCAAAATTAAAGTGGAAAAAACACACTACAGGCTGATCCAACTTTGATGTAATGTCCTTAAAACAAGTCAAAATGAGGCTCAGTATTGTGTATGGCCTCCACGTGCCTGTATGATCTCCCTACAATGCCTGGGCATGCTCCTGATGAGGTTGCGGATGGTCTCCTGTGGGATCTCCTCCCTGACCTGGACTAAAGCATCCACCAACTTCTGGACAGTCTGTGGTGCAATGTGACGTTGGTGGATGGAGCGAGACATAATGTCCCAGATGTGCTCAATCGGATTCAGGTCTGGGGAACGGGCAGGCCAATCCATAGCTTCAATGCCTTCATCTTGCAGGAACTGCTGACACACTCCAGCCAAATGAGGTCTGGCACTGTCCTGCATTAGGAGGAACCCAGGGTCAACCGCACCAGCATATGGTCTTACAAGGGGTCTGAGGATCTCATCTCGGTACCTAATGGCAGTCAGGCTACCTCTGGCGAGCACATGGAGGGCTGTGCGGCCCTCCAAAGTAATGCCACCCCACACCATTACTGACCCACTACCAAACCGGTCATGCTGAAGGATGTTGCAGGCAGCAGATCGCTCTCCACGGCATCTCCAGACTCTGTCACGTCTGTCACGTGCTCAGTTTGAACCTGTTTTCATCTGTGAAGAGTACAATGCGTCAGTGGCGACTTTGCCAATCCTGATGTTCTGTGGAAAATGCCAAGCGTCCTGCACGGTGTTGGGCTCTGAGCACATCCCCCATCTGTGGATATCGGGCCCTCATACCCCCCTCATGGAGTCTGTTTCTAACCGTTTGTGCAGACACATGCACATTTGTGGCCTGCTGGAGGTCATTTTGCAGGGCTCTGGCAGTGCTCCTCCTGTTCCTCCTTGCACAAAGGCGGAGGTAGCGGTCCTGCTGCTGGGTTGTTGCTCTCCTATGGCCCCCTCGGTTGTTGCTCTCCTATGGCCCCCTCCACGTCTCCTGGTGTACTGGCCTGTCTCTTGGTAGCGTCTCCAGCCTCTGGACACTACGCTGACAGACACTGCAAACCTTCTTGCCACAGCTCACATTGATGTGCCATCCTGGATGAGCTGCACTACCTGAGCAACTTCTGTGGGTTGTAGAGTCGGTCTCATGCTACCACGAGTGTGAAAGCACAGCTAATATTCAAAAGTGACCAAAAGATCAGCCAGAAAGCATTGATACTGAGATGTGGTCTGTGGTCCCTACCTGCAGAACCACTCCTTTATTGAAGGTGTCTTGATAATTGCCAATAATTTCCATCTATTGTCTATTCCATTTGCACAACAGCATGTGAAATTGATTGTCAATCAGTGTTGCTTCCTAAGTGGACAGTTTGATTTCACAGAAGTTTGATTTACTTGGAGTTATATTCTGTTGTTTAAGTGTTCCCTTTATTTTTTTGAGCAGTGTATATATCTTATATCAGTGAGACTGTTTTGATACACTTGAATGGGAAAACATTTAAATTTCTAGCATTACTGCTAGCCAAAATATGGTATAGGCAAGTTTAGGTCAAAGCTGCTATACCTTGCACTGCACAAAGAGTGGTATGGAGATAAGTACGATGAATACTGAAGAGACTGCAGAGCACTCAGGATCTACTCGCATGATCCGCTGATTACAAAGGGTGACTAGAATCAGACACCTAGGGATCGAATTTATATGGCCTATCTTACAGATAGAAACATATTTTAAAAGGCTGGCTAACCCCTTTATATATAACAATACATTTTAACAGTGTATAGAAATGTGCATGCATATATAGGCAGCTAAATTATATTAGCATCTGCTCCATTTATACTACGAATAAAGCAGATGGTGACAGAAGGGAAGAAGCAAGTTGTTCATTGCATCTTTATGTTATTCACAATGACTTTTTGATGCTAAAAGAAAAGAACATGGATATCCTATGAGGGGAATTGCTATGGACTGGCAAGCATCAAGAAAAAGCATAAAACACATTATATGATGCTATCAGTCAATATGGAAAAGAGACAACAAAGGCACTCCCTAAAGCAATATTGTTCAGTATGTGAAAGAGTATGTGATGTGTAGATTAGCGTGCGCCCTTTGTTGTTGGCGGCTTGTCTTGTTCTTTATAGGCTTACAGTAGTCAGTTCTCATTCCTGATATTTTCATAAATTACAAGTATGTAGACATAATTGCTGTTGTTTATTGTTTAGTTCAACTTAAATGTCCATTAAAAAGGCTTAAAAAATCAGCAAACAGCTTACAATGTTTAAAAAAGAAATAAAGCTCACCTTACCGGTCCTCCACCACCCTGTCCTAACATTTACCGATCCCTAGTTAGCCTCAGTGCTACTCTATAATTTATTATATGCGATCTAGCCACATTACAACCGCAGCCATCGAATGATTTGCTTCAGTGGTCAAGTAGCTAGATGGTGGACGACAAACTGTGGGGAAATATAGAGAGTGACGCGGATTTGGTAAGTAGGGTATTTTTATCATATTAGAAACATTCGAAGTTAGTTTTAGATTTTTTCTTTATGGCTGGACAATCTTTAGGCCATGTGCACATAAAGTTTTCTCAGTAGTTTTTTTTAGTATGTCCGCTTCAAACAAGACCTAAAAAAAGTTTAAAGAGCGATTGAAAAATTCTATTGTAAAAATACTATGCAGTTCATTTGTTCATTACTTTGACCATGTTTTTTCGCTTCAGCTTTTCAAAAACGCCTGGTTGGAGAAAATATAGTGGACGTCAATTCTTTGAAGCGGCTCCTGATGGAATCTACTGCAAACTTGATGCTGTTCAATCAAAAACACTGCAAAAAAATGCTTCAGGAGTAAAACCTGTTCCAAAATGCTTCACAAACTCTTCTAAACCACTGCAGGACACGAAAAACTCACCAAGGAAGGAGTGTTTCCTGAAGTGGCTTTCACTTGCTGTTCTTGACTGCTTCAAAAACAACGATGTGTGTGCATAGTTTAATAAGAATAATATCTGTGTGGGAGATCAGAAATCAGTTATCTGTTCTGGAAAAAAATGTTTGCGTAAATGCACACTGTGCTATTCTGACGCCGGTGCAGTCGCCCAGTTTTCCCAGGCCTAGCTGTTTCAGGAAACGACCGGCAGAGTTTTCCAGAGGTAGCTTCGCCGGTGGTCTTACCATCGTTCTTAAAGCAGCTTTCGCTCTATGCTGTTATGTAAAGAGAGTAGGCAGCATGAGCATTTAGTTCACTGACCCTGTAGAGGCTAAAATAAGTGACATAAGACAAAACATATTTATTTTATGGGGAGCTTTTGTGGCACTTTCCAGGCATTTCAGTGTTAAGGATATAAATATATGTATATATGTTGAAATTATATGAATATATAGCTTTATACCTACAGTTATATGAAAAAGTTTGGGCACCCCTATTAATCTTAAGCTTAATGTTTTATAAAAATTGGTGTTTTTGCAACAGCTATTTCAGTTTGATATATGTAATAACTGTTGGACACAGTAATGTTTCTGCCTTGAAATGAGGTTTATTGTACTAACAGAAAATGTGCAATCTGCATTCAAACAAAATTTGACAGGTGCATAAGTATAGGCACCCTTATCATTTTCTTGTTTTAAATACTCCTACCTACTTTTTACTGACTTACTAAAGCACTTTTTTTGGTTTTGTAACCTCATTGAGCATTGAACTTCATAGCCAGGTGTATGCAATCATGAGAAAAGCTACTTAAAGTGGCCACTTGCAAGTTGTTCTCCTGTTTGAATCTCCTCTGAAGAGTAGCATCATGGGCTCCTCAAAACAACTGTCAAATGATCTGAAAACAAAGATTATTCAACATAGTTGTTCAGGGGAAGGATACAAAAAGCTGTCTCAGCGATATAACCTGTCAGTTTCCACTGTGAGGAACATAGTAAGGAAATGGAAGAACACAGGGACAGTTCTTGTTAAGGCCAGAAGTGGCAGGCCAAGAAAAACATCAGAAAGGCAGAGAAAAAGAATGGTGAGATCAGTCAAGGACAATCCTCAGACCACCTCCAGAGAGCTGCAGCATCAACTTGTTGCAGATGGTGTCACTGTGCATCGGTCAACTATACAACGCACTTTGCACAAGGAGAAGCTGTATGGGAGAGTGATGCGAAAGAAGCCATTTCTGCAAGCATGCCACAAACCGAGTCGGCTGAGGTATGCAAAAGCACATTTGGAGAAGCCAATTTCTTTTTGGAAGAAGGTCCTGTGGACTGATGAAACCAAGATTGAGTTGTTTGGTCATACAAAAAGGCGTTATGCATGGCGGCAAAAAAACACAGCATTCCAAGAAAAACACTTGCTACCCACAGTAAAATTTGGTGGAGGTTCCATCATGCTTTGGGGCTGTGTGGCCAATGCCGGCACCGGGAATCTTGTTAAAGTTGAGGGACGCATGGATTCCACTCATTATCAGCAAATTCTTGACAATAATGTTCAAGAATCAGTGACAAAGTTGAAGTTACGCAGGGGATGGATCTTTCAGCAAGACAATGATCCAAAACACCGCTCCAAATCTACTCAGGCATTCATGCAGAGGAACAATTACAATGTTCTGGAATGGCCATCCCAGTCCCTAGACCTGAATATCATTGAACATCTGTGGGATCATTTGAAGAGGGCTGTCCATGCTCGGCGACCATCAAACTTAACTGAACTAGAATTGTTTTGTAAAGAGGAATGGTCAAAAATACCTTCATCCAGGATCCAGGAAATCATTAAAAGCTACAGGAAGCGACTAGAGGCTGTTATTTTTGCAAAAGGAGGATCTACTAAATATTAATGTCACTTTTCTGGTGAGGTGCCCATACTTATGCACCTGTCAAATTTTGTTTGAATGCAGATTGCACATTTTCTGTTAGTACAATAAACCTCATTTCAAGGCAGAAACATTACTGTGTCCAACAGTTATTACATATATCAAACTGAAATAGCTGTTGCAAAAACACCAATTTTTATAAAACATTAAGCTTAAGATTAATAGGGGTGCCCAAACTTTTTCATATAACTGTATATATGTATAACGAATTACAGACATCCAAAATGGCCTCTGCATATTGTGTCACCCCGTACCAGCCAGTGCATCCTGGTCCAATGCTGCGTGACATGACCAGATGGAAAATTCCTCTACTTCTGCTTATACTAACAAATTAATCTGATTATACCGACTTTGCTAATAGATTTTATTGCTTTATAGCTAATAACCGAATTATAAAGTTAACTGACCATATTGTTTGAACTTTGAACTTAACGTGCAATGCTTGGGTCAACCTGACCGTGATCATGAATATTAAATGTAATGGTTCGTGGGCAACAGATGTCTGCAATAATTATGAAGATAAGCCAATGTTGGAAATGCCCTAAATCTTTGTTATATAATGTTATGCATCCTATTGAATAAACTGAACTCAAACTTGACTCGAACCAGTAGTCACCTGTTGTGATTTCTCCGGCCATACATCCTATATTCAGTTTGGCAGCAGACAATTAAGAGGACTGAACACACCCTTTGAGTGTGCCAATTTTCTGGGTGGAATCAGCCTAACGCTGTGTGCACATACCATTCTAGTGGGTTAATCTGGGTCAGAAGCAGCTGATACAGTTAATACTTTACCTAAAGTAACTAAGATGCTATGAAGGATAGAAAAACTGATTGGCTGAACATGTCATTTTTAATGTACTTGCTGTGTTACATATGTTTCTTTGACACAATGGTGTAACTTGAAACTGTAAAATCTGTAGCATTTATACAACTGGCACGGCAGAGGGGCCTTTGAGCCGCCAGACCCTGAGATGGACTATTTTACGTGTGCACCTGACGCGCCCCCTGGGCCTGTGTTGTGCAGGGGAACCCGGAACCGGGCCTGTTGTAGAATGCTGGGGGCTGTAGTCTCCGTGTGGCAGCGACCCGGTCCGCGCCCAGGGCGGTCAAACCAGCGGCAGTCTTAATGTATAGCAAATGTCCGACTACGCCACCCGTGGATTGCGATCAGTGGGGACCGCCGCTGCGCTGCCGACCGCTGAGGCTGATGTTGTTTGCGCAGCCGAGTATGGGATAACTCCCCACAGGAGAAGTATTGCCTCAGGGCAGCCAATGTGAGAGATGATGGGAGTGATGGTGTGAGGGTCCCAGTGCTAATGGCGCTGGCGCGGCAAGGAATCACAGAGACGTGAGGTGCAGTTCAGGGTCTTTACTGATGGTACAAGGCAGACCCTCCCGGGAGTACTGGCTAGTATAAGGGGCCTGGTCAGTCTGCGAGCAAGCAGGAGTTCCCCTGGCCAGGTGGAGTTGTAGGCCTCCCCGTTTATCTGCACTCTTCCTGGCTACCTTGCTGTTAGCGGTTACAAGTAGCCCACGTCCCTGAGTATACCGTGTGGTGCTCACCCGTATGGCTGGTGACTTGGGGCCTTCTGTTAGCCTCCACTCCTGGATGGCGGCACTGGTCCCTTCTTTGTGACTGAGCTTCCGGGCTTCTATGGCCAGAGGACCTGGAATCCCCTGCCGGCTGGTTTCTGCTGCTGGGTGTATATCAGTCCCCACAGCCTCAGACTCCTGTGTCCGGTTTTAGTAACTTCAGCCAGGGCGAGCTATATCTCTGCTCACAGCCCCTGGCCTTCAGCTGCTGCTCCTACAGAGCTCCTGTTCTCACTTTCCCTCTCCAGGCTCTGACTGCTCTGCTTGTTCTGCAGACTCTGTCTCCAGCTTCACTCTCTAATCCCGCCCCAGACCCAGTTTATAAGGGCAGATTCCTCCCCTCCCAGGTCTGGGTGGGCAGTGTTGCATGCTTAGGGCTCCTGACCAGAGAAACCTCCCACTTGCTCTCAGACATAATATCTCTATTACTGTGGCAACCAGACCCCTGGGGTGTCACATTCCCCCCTAGTAAATTTTAGTACTCCGGGACTAAACACATTTTTTTTAAAGAAACATAAATACAGGGTATAACAATAATACAATAACATATTTACAAGAAGCTTTAGTTCTTTAAAGGTCACGGCGTGTCCGCAACCGGGTGTCCATATCACCCAAGGTGAAGTTTTAAGCGAAGTAGGGGACCTGTCCAAAGCAAACCCCTTGCGTTGGCCTTGGGCGTGGCTGCAAGGCTGGAGCTAGCTACTTTGGGCCGCAAGTAGGCCACGCCAGACAGGTTTTCTCTTCCGCGGCCGTCTTCACAAGAGGCACCAAGGTGCAACTATCTACAAAACTGTTCCGGTTATCCAGCGTCCATAACCTGTTAGTCCATAAAAATCTGCAAGGTAACTGAGAAACATAATTAATAACAGGCAACAAACATAAACCATAAACATTTCCAAGAAACAGGTAAATTCACAGTGCATTAGTTTAGATTCTCCAGCGAGCGGGCATTTGACCTCTAGTGGCTCTAGTGGACCTACGGAGCTCACTAACTGGTCCTGCACTACAGGGTGTAGGAGGTGTTATGGGTAAGCTGGGCAGCTGTCTGCGCACTCTTTGGCTCACTAGGGGCACGGCAGGCTCACTACTAGCAGAGGGTTGATCCTCCTGTACTGCTGGTGTGGACTCTTCTGCCTCTTTGGCCGGCTGCTCTTCCAGCTCTACCGGTTCCTCTGTAGGCACTTGCGGGGCTGGCTGGAGAAAGGTGAGGATGGGTACCACGACAGCGCCGTTTACTTATGTCCAAGACCGGGGGAAGTCTCCGAGTATGGTACTGATCATTTCTTCCCTTTCCTCTGCGGGTTGAGGGTTTTCTTGATCTTCTTCAGGGCTTTGCAGTTGCTCGGGACACTTCTTCAGGTGGTCTCTGGAGACAATGGCTGTGGTTTCTCCTCCATCCTTACTGATTATGCAGATTTTTGGGTTCTCATGGCTTGATGGCAGTACGGTGTACGGGTCCTTCTCCCACTGGTCGTCCAACTTGTGGAGCCGCCTCTTCCTCTTCAAGACCTGCTCTCCAGGTACCAGGGGAACAGCGGGAGCATACTGGTTATAAGCCTTCTCTTGCCTTTCTCTAGCTTGAGACAGACTTCGCTCGACGCTCTCCTGTACTTTCCGATACTGCTGCTGCCGTTCTGTATCCCAGTCTGCCTCTGGAGAGGTGTCCTCAGGCGTCAGGACTCCCATATCCAGGTCAATAGGCAGCTTACCAGGTCTTGCTCTCATTAGGTAAGCCGGGGTACAGTTGGTGGAACCTACAGGGATGAGGTTATACAGGTCCACCAGATCGGGCAGTTTCTCAGGCCACAGACTGCGTTCTTCCAGGGGCAATGTTTTTAGCAGATCTATCACCACCTGGTTCATCTTCTCGCAGAGTCAATTGGTTTGAGGGTGATAGGGCGTTGTTCTTATCTTCTTGCAGCCATACAGGTTGCAGAACTCCAGGAAGACCTCCGCTTCGAAGACTGGTCCTTGGTCTGTCAACACTTGGTCCGGGTACCCGTGTGGATGGCAGAAGTGCTGCTGGAAGGCTCTAGCTGCTGTTTGAGCCGTTAAGTCCTTGACCGGGACCACCACCAGGAACCGGGAGTAATGATCTACGATTGTGAGGGCGTAGACATACCCAGATCTGCTTGGGGCCAGTTTCACATGGTCCAGGGCTACCAGTTCCAGTGGCTGTCTGGTGATGATGGGCTGCAGGGGAGTCTTCCGGTTGGCTCGGTCTTTTCTTCTCAGGTGGCACGGGCCACAGTCTCTGCACCACCTCTCGATGGCTCCTCTCATGCCTACCCAGTAGAACCGTTCACGCAACAAGAACTCCAGCTTCTTCCATCGCAATGCCCTGCTCCGTTGTGGTATGCCTCCAGAACCATAGCCGCGTCTCGTCTTGGGACCACTACCTGCCAGGTCAACTCATGTGTTCGAGAGTTAACCATTCTCCTGCACAGCTTCTCCCTGTAGAGGAACAGCTTACTTTTCTCCTTCCACAGTTGCTTGGTCTCCTCCGGAGCGTCTGGGTCAAGACTGGCATCGGCTTGGGTCAGCATTTCCTTCACCAAATGGACTGCGGGATCACTGTCTTGCGTCTCCGCCCAGTTGTAGTGGGGCAAGGGATTGAACGTCACGGAGCGCCTGTCCTTCACACGGTGAGAATACAGGGTAATCCCATGACGGTGGAACGCAGGGAGCTCAACTTCTTCCAGATCTTCTGGATCTTCCCCTACGTCCGGTAAGTTCGGCATTCTAGACAGGGCATCCGCGTTGACATTTGAGCGTCCTGCCCGGTATTTGATGGTGAATTCAAAGTTGGACAGGCGGGCCATCCATCTCTGATCCAGGGCACCGAGCATTGCAGTGTCCAGGTGTGTCAACGGGTTGTTATCCGTGTACACGGTGAATTTGGAGGAGGCAAGGTAATGCTTGAAACGTTCGGTCACTGCCCACACTACTGCCAGGAACTCCAGCTTGAATGAGCTATAATTCTCAGGGTTCCTCTCCGTGGGCCGTAGCTTTCGGCTGGCGTAAGCGATCACCCGTTCTTTTCCTTGCTGGATCTGGGACAGTACGGCTCCTAGCCCGATGTTGCTTGCGTCCGTGTGGAGGATAAAGGGCTGGCTGTAGTCTGGATATGCCAGGATTTCATCCCCCGTGAGGGCCATCTTTAGCTGGCAGAAGGACTCCTCTTCCAGCTTTTTCCACCTAAAGGGCGGCTTCTGGTTTTTGGCTTTCCGAGATTGACCTATCAGGAGGTCCTGCAGAGGGGCTGCCATTTTGGTGAAACCGGGAATGAATCTTTGGTAGTAGCCTACCAACCCGAGGAACTGCCGCACTTCCTTTATGCTGGAGGGTCTTGGCCAGTCCTTAATTACGGTGATCTTATCAGGGTCAGGAGCCACTCCGTCAGCACCCACCACGTGTCCCAGGTATTGCACCTTTGGTTTCAGGAGGTGACACTTGGAGGGTTTCACCTTTAGGCCGTAGTTTGCCAGAGCTTCGAACACTTCTGCCAGGTGTTTCAGGTGATCCTCGTAGGTCTTGGAATAGACGATGACATCGTCCAGGTATAACAGGACCGTCTCGAAGTTCCGGTGTCCCAGACAGCATTCCATCAACCGTTGGAAGGTTCCTGGTGCGTTGCAGAGCCCGAACGGCATACAGTTAAATTCGCTGAGACCCATCGGGGTGGTGAATGCGGTCTTCTCCCGGTCTGCCTCTGCTACAGGAACCTGCCAGTACCCGCTAGTGAGATCCAAAGTAGAGAAGAAGTTAGCAGATTTTAATGCAGCTAAGGACTCTTCTATCCTTGGTAACGGGTACGCATCTTTGTGTGTGATACGGTTGACCTTCCTGTAGTCTACACACATTCTCATGGTGTTGTCTTTCTTTTTCACTAAGACTAGTGGAGCTGCCCAGGGGCTACAGCTGTCCCTGATTACCCCAGCCTCCTTCATGTCTCTAAGCATCCCCTTGGCGTGTTGGTAGTGTGCCGGGGGTACGGGTCGGTATCTCTCCTTTATGGGAGGATGGTCTCCCGTGGGGATGTGGTGTTCTACCCCCTTTACTCGCCCGAAGTCTAGCGGGTGTTTACTAAACACTCTCTCGTACTCTCGAACCACCCGATAGACTCCCTGTTTCTGGTGTGAGGGAGTGGAGTCAGTACCCAAATGCAGTTGCTGACACCAGTCCTCCATTGGTTTCTTAGAGCCGTTACCTTCCTCTGGTTGAGATGGAGGCAAGGGTTCCACGGCCTGTACAGAATTCTGGTTTATGGTGAACAATTTGGCTAGCGTGGCATACCGGGGCAGGTATACTTCTCTCTCCCCGATATTTATGATGCGAACGGGCACCCTCCCATGGCGTACATCGACCATCCCCCGTGCTGTCAAAATGGTGGGCCTACTGTCTGAGTAGACGGGTTCTACCATTGCTTGGTAGTCTCTACCTCTTAGACCAATAGCTGCCCGGCACCAAATCATCATCTCACTTTTTGGGGGCATGGCAATAGGGAACGGGTCACACATTCTCACGCTACTTATCTCACCACCAGATAGTTCCACCTGTTGCCGCTTCATCAGTGCCCGGATCTCTTTTTGGAGCACACGCTGCTGGCCGGAACTGGCGTTCTTGGCAACCTGCTGTAAAATGAGAATCACCTCTGCAAGACAATTTTCAATCACATTAGTTCCCAAGGTTATTCTAGGGTGACTCTCATGACGGTCTATGTCCACTATAATCAGTCCTTGTGCCGCCAGTTCGACTTTACCAATCTTAATGGTCACCTCTTTGAATCCCACCTGCGGCACGGGCTGACCATTGCTGGCGATGATACTCAGGTCGTCACCTGGGTAGCGGGTTATGTCCGAGTCATTCCAGTACTGTTTAAAAAGCACGTACGGGATGGTGGTCACCTGTGACCCAGTGTCTAGTAGGGCACTCATAGGAATGCCATCCAGTACCACAGGCAAGATTGGACGTCCCCCTACGTATTTATCACGCCAGTTTGATGGGCCTGATGGTCTTATGCCTGGGGGTTGGCCCTCTACCCCAGGTTGTGCCCATTGAAATGACAGTACCTTGCCACATGTTCGGGTTGATTGCAGTGGCGGCAGATGGGTCGTCCGTCCTCGTTGTATCTGTCGCTGGGTCTTCCTCTGGCCGGTGGGGTCCTCCTCAGTCGGCGCTACGGGACGTCCTCCGGTCCGGATGCCAGCTGGATCTTTCCTGGAGAAGAGACCTGTAAAGACTGCACAGTTCTGGTTAGCGCGGCAACGCTCTTAGTCAGCTCTTGGACCTGATGGTGCAGGTCTGTAGCCGGGTCACTGTTTAAAGCCTGCGCATCAGCTCCCACAGGCCCTGCAGACAAGGGCGCCGTCTCCTGGTGGTAAGTGATAGCAGGGCGCCTGTGGGTCACAGCGCCACCTGGTGCCGGTTCTCGGAGCACTCAGATGGCTCTGTCCTTGAACTGTGCAAAGTCCAGGTCAGGGTCCTGTAAGGCCATTGCCCGCAACTGGGTTCGGTGGGCATTGCACAGTAGACCCTCAATAAATTGTTCAGTCAACAGCTTATCTTCATTTCCCACGCTGTCAGGGTCTGCCTGCTTAATGGCTCTCAGGGCCTCTTGTAGGTTTAGAGCATAGTCTCTTATACTCTCATGTGCCCGCTGTTTACACCCGTAAAATCTGAGCTTTATTTCGGCTGAGGTGCGGGTATCAAATGTGTCTTTCAGCCGGGCTAGTATTTCTCTGACAGTCCTCTTCTTCCCAGGTGGCCAGGACTTTACCTCCCTTTGGGCAACCCCGATTAATTGGGCCACCAGGATGCTCACTTTTTGCTCTTCTGTGAGGGGGTACACCTGGAAGAGGCTATCAAGTCTTTCTCTAAAGTCATTTAGAGTATGTGACTCCCCTGAGTACTGGGGTAGCCAGGTTGCCCCCGGGATATAGGGCATGGTGAATGGCATGACTGCTGCAGCGGTTGCGCTGGCGGTGGCTGTGGCAGTGGAGCTCCCCTCGGTATCCGGCATCCTCCTCCCCCCTAGTGGACCATGGCCTACCTTGCGATGCTCTTCTTCCGTAGGCCGCGGCTCCGCAGTCGATCGTCGGGGTTGAGGACCTGGCGTCGCGCTCCGATGACGTCAGCGTCGCTCTTCCTCCCTTCCAGGACCTTGCGCAGCGTCAGAGCGTGGGGCGGAGCTTCGGATCTCGCGCGCTTTCGGCGTCCACGCCCCTATTCTTCCCGTGCGGCGTCCCGAAGATGGCGTCCGAAGGCGGGAAACAGCTGCGGATGGCGGGAAGAAGGCAGAAGACGGCGGGAAACGGTCCAAGATGGCGTCTGATGGCGGGAATCGGCTCCGGATGGCGGGAAACTTCACCACAGGTAAGTATAAAAGTCTCTTTTTCAGGCACGCAGTACCCGGTGGTTGCGGGCACGAAATCCTGCCGACTTCGCCAAAGTTGACGCGCCCCCTGGGCCTGTGTTGTGCAGGGGAACCCGGAACCGGGCCTGTTGTAGAATGCTGGGGGCTGTAGTCTCCGTGTGGCGGCGACCCGGTCCGCGCCCAGGGCGGTCAAACCAGCGGCAGTCTTAATGTATAGCAAATGTCCGACTACGCCACCCGTGGATTGCGGTCAGTGGGGACCGCCGCTGCGCTGCCGACCGCTGAGGCTGATGTTGTTTGCGCAGCCGAGTATGGGATAACTCCCCACGGGAGAAGTATTGCCTCAGGGCAGCCAATGTGAGAGATGATGGGAGTGATGGTGTGAGGGCCCCAGTGCTAATGGCGCTGGCGCGGCAAGGAATCACAGAGACGTGAGGTGCAGTTCAGGGTCTTTACTGATGGTACAAGGCAGACCCTCCCGGGAGTACTGGCTAGTATAAGGGGCCTGGTCAGTCTGCGAGCAAGCAGGAGTTCCCCTGGCCAGGTGGAGTTGTAGGCCTCCCCGTTTATCTGCACTCTTCCTGGCTACCTTGCTGTTAGCGGTTACAAGTAGCCCACGTCCCTGAGTATACCGTGTGGTGCTCACCCGTATGGCTGGTGACTTGGGGCCTTCTGTTAGCCTCCGCTCCTGGATGGCGGCACTGGTCCCTTCTTTGTGACTGAGCCTCCGGGCTTCTATGGCCAGAGGACCTGGAATCCCCTGCCGGCTGGTTTCTGCTGCTGGGTGTATATCAGTCCCCACAGCCTCGGACTCCTGTGTCCGGTTTTAGTAACTTCAGCCAGGGCGAGCTATATCTCTGCTCACAGCCCCTGGCCTTCAGCTGCTGCTCCTACAGAGCTCCTGTTCTCACTTTCCCTCTCCAGGCTCTGACTGCTCTGCTTGTTCTGCAGGCTTTGTCTCCAGCTTCACTCTCTAATCCCGCCCCAGACCCAGTTTATAAGGGCAGATTCCTCCCCTCCCAGGTCTGGGTGGGCAGTGTTGCATGCTTAGGGCTCCTGACCAGAGAAACCTCCCACTTGCTCTCAGACATAATATCTCTATTACTGTGGCAACCAGACCCCTGGGGTGTCACACACCTCTTATAGCTACTCCTCTGCCCTCCCCAAAGCCCCAATCACTGGTACTTGCAGACATAAATTTTAATGGAAATGGACAGCTTTGCTTTGACTAGCCTGTCTTTGAATATATTTTTTTGACATATACTTCCAATAACGTGAAACTTGGCTGCTTTGGTGGATCTTTGATATCACTGTACAAAGCTTTATCTTATTGCCTCCACGACTGAGACCGAGACAAAGACCAACATAAAGAACAAGTTGTATGATTCATGTACAAATATGTTTGAGCACTAGCCGAGAGACTGAGACCTAGGAGGATCATAACATAAATTTACACTGAGCCGATATCAAGCCAGGAGGAAATAACATTCTGTAGGGCAAGGCTTCTGTTTTGACAGTCCATCATTACATATAATGAACTTGAAAAGTACTATTCTCAATCACATGATACATAGCTGTTCTGTGCTTGACTCCCACTGATTGCCTGATGGAAATGTAACTGCTGAAATAGCCAAGAACACAAGAGTTATAAATAAAGCCAGTAAGACCAGGTCACATTAATATTATAAGAACAAAAGTAATTCCTATGCCCGGGAGGAGAAATCTCTGCCATAATATTAACTTCTTCCTTAATTCCTCTATGCGTAGACAGCATATTGGGCTCAGCACTGCTGTGCATTCTCCTTGTGGTCAAGTCTTAGATGTGCCATCTCTGCAGGAGTTTGGTTTTACTAGTAGTAGCATATTCCTGAAGTGTGCAGGAATAAATAAGTCATTTGCTATATAGATGCTTGCAGACACTTAGTTCAGCAAATGAAGATAGGCTTTGAAGCCTTTGCATGCAGCATGGTGTGGTGCTATAACTACTCATCACACAGTGCCATAGCATAAACTGATAGCATGAATCAGTTTCTTATATAAAAAATACTAACAGTACCAAAGACAGTATGTACAGTGTTCCTCCAAAAATAAGACATTTTTTGCTTCGAAAGATGGATTAGGGCTTATTATTAGGGGATGTCTTGTTTTCCATGAACTATAATCAACATTTATTCTTGAACAAAAAAATCAACATTTATTCAAATATAATCATGTCATCACATTCTGGAAGATCATCACAATTCTCCAAACTCTGAATTCTATCATGAATATCTTGAGATCCTATTTCCTTTTTCCATGTACAACAATCTCCTCCTTACACAGGCAGACAAAGAATGATGGGCTTCCAACGATCACTCCTAGATCATTCCGCCCCCATACATATCATGTTGTCAGCAACACATCTCCTGTTTACAACGGGCGATATGCAGTGGCGTACCGCCAACGGCGGCACGCCACACCACTGCTATGGGGCACGTGACCGGAAGGGGGCCCGTGAGCCGGGAGGGCCCCAAACAGCGTGGGAACTAGGAGGATAGGTGAGTATTGGGGGGGGGGGGAGGTTGCGGCGGCGGAGGAGCGGGTTGTGGCGGTGGAGGAGCAGGCACACGCAGTCGCCGCTGCTGCAGCTACCGCGTGTGCCCGCTGCTAAAGGGACATGAATATTCCCTCTTCTCTACTCCCATGGGCGTGGAGAAGAGGGAATATTCATTCTCTTAAGTAGCGGCCAAGGAGGAGCGCTGAGCCCCGGCTCCTGCTGTCAGTGCCCACTGCTAAAGAGAATGCATATTCACGCTTCTCCATGCCCATGGTCCAGGCATGGAGAAGCGTGAATGTGCCAGCAGCAGCAGCTCACCTCGGCTTCTGAGAGCGCGCATTGCTCAGATGCCAACATGAACTGCAGCAGACAGGACTCAGCGCTGGAGCAGAAGTGAGGAAGGAAGGTTAGTATAAGTGTTTATTATTTTATGTGTGCAGTGATTGGGGCCATACATAGTAGGATTGAGGAATGAGGAGGCCACACATACCAGGATTGGGGGGATTGGGGAGGCCACACATACCAGGATTGGGGGGATTGGGGAGGCCACACAAGCAGGATTGGGGGGGGGGTTAGGGAGGCCACACATACCAGGGTTGAGGGGATTGGGGAGGCCACACATACTAGAATTGGGGGGGGGATTGGGGAGGCCACACATACCAGGATTGGGGGGGTATTGGGGGGGCCACACATACCAGGATTGGGGGGATTGGGAAGGCCACACACACCAGGATTGGGGGGGATTGGGGAGGCCACACATACCAGGATTGGGGGGGATTGGGGAGGCCACACATACCAGGATTGGGGGCGATTAGGGAGGCCACACATACCAGGATTGGGGGACTGGGAGGGCTACACATACCAGGATTGGGGGACTGGGAAGGCTACACATACCAGGATTGGGGGACTGGGAAGGCTACACATACCAGGATTGGGGGACTGGGAAGGCCTTACATACCAGGATTGGGGGATTGGGGAGGCCACACATACCAGGATTGGGGGACTGGGAAGGACACACATACAGGGATTGGGGTGGCCACACATACCAGGATTGGGAGACTGGGAAGGCCACGCATATCAGGATTGGGGGATTGGGGAGGCCACACATACCAGGATTGGGGGATTTGGGAGGCCACACATACCAGGATTGGGGGGGATTGGGGAGGCCACACATACCAGGATTGGGGGGGATTGGGGAGGCCACACATACCAGGATTGGGGGATTAGGGAGGCCACACATACCAGGATTGGGGGGGGATTGGGGAGACCACACATACTAGGATTGGGGGGATTGGGGAGGCCACACATACCAGGATTGGGGGGGATTGGGGAGGCCTCACATACCAGGATTGGGGGACTGGGAAGGCTACACATACCAGGATTGGGGGACTGGGAAGGCTACAAATACCAGGATTGGGGACTGGGAAGGCCTCACATACCAGGATTGGGGGATTGGGGAGGTCACACATACCAGGATTGGGGGACTGGGAAGGCCACACATACCGGGATTGGGGTGGCCACACACACCAGGATTGGGAGACTGGGAAGGCCACACATACCAGGATTGGAGGATTGGAGAGGCCACACATACCAGGATTGGGGGATGAGGGGGTGCCACACAAACCAGGATGGGGAGATTTACCAATAGCTGCTGCATTTCTCACCCTAGGCTTATACTCAAGTCAATACGTTTTCTCAGTTTTTTGTGGTAAAATCAGGGGCCTCGGCTTATACTCGGGTCGGCTTATTTAAAATATATGGTACGTGGTGCCCATACTACTGCAGGACTGTGGGGTGCATTATACTATATGGGGGCTGCATTTTACCCTATGGGGTGTGTAATATACTGTATGGAGGACTATGGGGAGTGCATTATATTCTATGGAGGACCATGGGAAGTTCATTATACTATATGGAGGATTATGGGGGCGCATTATACTATATGGAGGATTATGGGGGCGCATTATACTATATGGAGGATTATCGGTGGTGTATTATACTCTATGGAAGGCTGTGGAGCCATTATAATATTTTGAGGGCTATGTGGGGGGCCATTATACTGTATGAAAGCAATTATACAGTGTGAAGGGTTGTGTGGGGTCCATTATGCTGTTTGGAGGGCTCATGCGGGCCATTATACTGTATGTAGGTGACGCGCCCCCTGGGCCGCGTGTGTGTGAGGATACCCAGAACCGGACCCATTGTGGATGCTGGGGGTTGTAGTCCTTGCGTGGCGGGGACCCGGTCCCGTGGCTCAGGGTGGTCAACTGAAATGGCGTTCTATTTATAGGGCTTTTATGATTATATGTCCGACTACGCCACCCGTGGATTGCGGTCAGAGTGAACCACCTCTGCAGGGCAGACCGCTGAGGCTGGTGTTGTGGGTGCAGCAGAAGATAGTATAACTCCCCACGGGAGGAGTATAGCCTCAGGGCAGTGAGTGCAGATGGTGGGGGTGATGGTGCGCCGGAGCAACAATAACAACACAGAGTCCTGTAATGCAGTGCAGGGTATTTACTCACAGTTCTTTATCCACGTTACTACAGCTGGTCATAACGTCCCACGGCGCACTGTGTTTACCAGGTGAGGGGCTCGGCCTACTCCGAGATAACTTTGGAGCGTTTCACAGGACCCCCTTTGTGTGTCCTTTCTCTGGCCTGTCATACCCCGCCAGTGACCTCACTTCTGTCCGGCTGCCTCGGGCCTTCTCTGGTAAACCTTGGCGCCGTTTCCCTGACCCTATGTGGTGCCTTCCTAGCGGGTGTAGCGAGGGGCTGCGCCACTTGAAATGTCACAGCCTCGGGTTTCTAGCTGAGGGTAGTTCCCCGCCTCCACTAGTTTCGGGGACCGGTCTCCCCCTTTGGCCTGACCCCCCTACGCAGGTAGATTCGGGCGTGCGGTGGCGACTCGCCGGTCCGCACCCCTGGGGTCCCTTTGTTCTTTGTTCCTGGAGACTCCTCCGCTCCTCTTCCTTCCTTCTGCTTCCTCCAGGCTCCGGCCTCTCCCAGGCCTGCCTGCGGAGCAGAGCTCATGCAGAGCCTCTGCTCCCACCTCCTGCTCTCTCTCCTACTGAGCTGACTGTCTTCTCCTCAGACTGCACACTGAACTAAGATGGTGCCCACCTTTTATACCTCCCTCTAAGTGCACCCAGGAACTGCCCTCTCCCTCCTATGCACTACAGGGTCCCCCCTTCCTCGGTGTTCCCTCCCCCTACTCCAGCCAGGGACAGGGACTGTCATGCTCTACTTGGAGCATATCGGTCGGACTGACCCCCGGAAATGTGGTGTAATGCATGCAGGTGCCGGGGTCCTGATCCACACTCCATCCTTACCTGGAAGTGAGATATCGCACATCTGGTTGAGGTGCAATACCTCTGTAGCGGCCAAACCCTCGGGGCGCTACATAGGCACATTATAGTGTATGGAGAGCTTTGGGGGTCACAGTTGGGGTATTATACTGTGCTGGGGTCACCATACTTTGCCTTGGGAGTTGAGGTGGGTGCACAGTAGGGTCATCATACTGTGCATTTGGAGGAATTCACCATAGGGGTATCATACTGTGTTTGGGGTGCACTTTTGTTGGAATCACACTTTATGGGGCAATGAAAGAGGAATCTAGGACTTCAGCAGGTGGAAAATTACTTTGTAAAGGCTGGAAAGTTGTGAGATCTGCTCTTCTGTGACACAGACAAATATTTATTTATTTTTTGTTGGGGGGGGGGGCCAATTAGAGCTTCTGCTATGGGGCCCCATGATTCCTATGTACGCCCCTGGCGATATGCTAAGGAGATCAATGGCCCTGATTCATCAAGACTGTCGTTGTGCAGGCCAGTCTTAAAGAGAACCTGTTAGCAGGATTTCACTATGTAAACTACAGACAGTGCCATATTAGTGTTGTAATACTGATTAAAATGATACCTACGGTGAAGGAATCCGATTTTGTGGTTCTTGTGTAATGTGTGTTTAAAGTTTTGCTGTAATCATGTCTTCATGCATCGGGGCAGGCTAGGGGCAGGATTATGGGCAGCCACTTTTCTTGTTGCTCTGAACCCTCCTTCTGCCTCCTATTTTAAATATCGCGCCAGCGCAGTACTTATAGTCTACACTAATTCTCAATCTGCGCATGAGCCACCCACCATGCCCAGAGGACCAGTGTGATCTTTGCGGTCTCCTCTTCCGCGTAGCCTCCTCTTCCGTGCTCCTGTGCTAGTCCTCTGGACATGATGGGTGGCGCATGCGCAAATTGAGAATCAGTATAGACTTTTAGATGCGACCACACATGCGCTGCCGCCAGTTTGCGGGAGACCTAATGTTTTTGGGAGACCAAACTAATTACTGCGCAGGCGCGATATTTAAAATAGAAGGCAGGTCACTGATGAGTCACTGACCTGTAATTCAAAGAGGAGGCAGACAGAGAGGCCAGAGCAACAAGAAAAGAGACTACCCATAGTCCCGCCCCATAGTCCGCCCTGATGTACAAAGACATCTAGGAACATACCTCTTGGACGAGTCATTTCAATTGCATCATCCTTGACTGGCTTTCAAAAGTACCGGTATATTTTACCTGAAATGCTGCAGCATTTAAAAACACACTTTTTAGAAAGGATTCCTATTTGTGGCAAGAACAATTCCTACAGTATATGGGAGAATAAGTCAATAATATGGTATGTAGTACACATGAAAAAATTCATATAGAAATTGTAGAATTGTAGTAAGAAAACACTCCATATTCTTCTGTGTTTTACTGGAGGCCCATAGAAGTAGTATGTTAGCCTCATATTACATATTAGTAAAACATGGATGCATACAGCCACACAAAAAATGTTCACACAAAAATTCCTGTTTTATATGTGCACATTT
Source organism: Phyllobates terribilis (assembly GCF_046119375.1). Lineage (NCBI taxonomy): Eukaryota > Metazoa > Chordata > Amphibia > Anura > Dendrobatidae > Phyllobates > Phyllobates terribilis. Next base: position 528,853,858 of record NW_027362762.1, on the reverse strand, counting down.
ATACTTGATGGTGCTACAACTGTGTCTAAATGTTAATGCCTTCAACCCCATTTTTTTTCGTTTTCTCCTCCCCTTCTTCCAAGAGGCATGACTTTTTTTTCCGTCAATATAGCCGTAACGTTTTCATTTTTTGGGATATGGTGCTATATAATGGCTTTTTTTTGCGCCCTGAGCTGACGTTTTAAGTGATACCATTTTGGGGTAGAAACGATGTTTTGATTGCCTCTTATTGCATTTTATTGCAATGTTGCGGCGGCCAAAAAGCCCTTAATTCTGGTGTTTTGATCCTTTTTTTCCTTATAACGTTTACAGATTGGATTACTTTATTTTATATTTTGATAGATTGGACTTTTTTGAATGCAGAGATACCAAATATGTGTATTTTTTAATTGTTTTATTTTTAAGGGGGCAAAAGGGAGGTGATTTGATCTTTTGTGTTTTTTTAATTTTTTTTTCATATTTTTTAAAACTTTTTTAAAACTTTTTATTGTAGTTAAATGTCCCCTTAGGGGACTTGAAGCTGCGATCAACTGATTGCTTGTGCTATACATAGCAGTCCATCAGCACTGCTACGTATAGAGAAAATCACAATCTCCTATTAATGTCAGCTAAACACTGGCTTTCACAAGTGGATCGTAATAACAGGCATGGGGGTCATCAGCATACCCCCAAGCTGTCATGACAGACCATTGATGCCCCCGCAATCATGTCACAGGTACGCAGATAGAAGTGCAGAACAATGCGCCCCTTGACAGCGCATGTTAAATGCTGCTGTCAGAAATTAACATTGAGATTAATAGCCACGGGCAGAGCGTTGCACCACCCGAGGCTGTTATTGACAAATGATGGCTGATTAAATCAGCCATCATGTGTAGGGAAAGATGTGGGCTTGGTATGTGAGCCTGCATCAAAGTCAATGAGGTGGCATTTGACGTACCAGTATGTCATATGTTGGTAAGGGGTATTTTTTGGACAAAATATGACACAAAACTCTTTGTGACACAAACTCCTTAACATTGAAATTGCAACATCAAAAAGGAAAGGTTGTGGAATTATGGAAGTCACATGATCGAAAATTTTTTAATTACCGTATATACTCGAGTATAAGCCGAGTTTTCCAGCACATTTTTTGTGCTGAAAAAAACCCTCGGCTTATACTCGGGTATATACCCGAGTATATATAGATTCTGTTGGTGGATAACTGGGGGCAGTTGCAGCGGCAGAGGAGGGGTTTGCGGCAGCATAGGAGCGGGCAAGGTCAGCAGGAGCTGTGGCTCAGCGCTCCTCCGTGCCCGCTGCTAAAGGGAATTGAAAATTCTCTCTTCTCCACGCCCATGGAGGGTAACAGGAGAAGGGTAACAGGAGATATTGCACTGAATTTGTTTGCTCAATTTCTCCTCAGTACTCCCATACCCAACATATGAAGGAAATCTACTGTTTGTGCGCAAAGCAGGGCTTGTAAGAGAAGGAGAGCCATTTGACTTTTTGAATGCAAAATTTGCTGAAATAATTAGTGGACACCATGTCGCGTTTGGAGAGCCCCTGATGTGCCAAAACAGTAGAAACCCTCCACAAATGACACCACCTTGGAAACTAGATCCCTCAGAGAACTTATCTAGATGTGTGGTGAGCACCTTGAACCCCTAAGTGCTTTACAGAAGTTTATAACGTAGAACCGTGAAAATAAAAAAATCTAATTTTTCACACAAAAAAAAGTTCTTTTAGTCCCAAATTTTTTATTTTCAAATGGGTAACAGGAGAAAATGGACCCCAAAATTTGTTGAGAAATTTCTCCTGAGCACGCAGATATCCCATACAGTATGTAGGGAAAAATTATTGTGGGAGGTGCACGGCAGGGCTCCGAAAGGAAGGAGTAACGTTTTTGAACGCAGACCTTGACGGAATGGTCTGCGGCTGTCATATCACGTTTGGAGAGCTCCTGATGTGCCTAAGCACTAGAAAACACCCACAAGTGACTCAATTCGGAAACTAGACACCTGAAGAAATGTATTTAGATGTGTGGTGAGCACCTTGAACCCACAGATGCTTCACAGAAGTTTACAACGTGGGTCTGTAAAAAAAATATATTTTTCCCCACATATTTTCATTTTCACAAGGATAGCAGGAGAAAATGGACACCAAAATTAGTTTTGCAATTTTTCCTGTGTATGCCAATACCCCCTATGTGGTCAAAAACTACTTTTGAGGCACAGTGCAAAGCTCAGAAGGGTAGAAGCATCATATAGGAGTTCAGATTCTGGAATGGTTTGAGGGTGCTATGTCACATTGGCAGAGCCCCTGAGGTGCCAGAACAGCAGACCCCCCATGAGAAACCACATTTTACAAACTACACCTCTCAATGAATCCAACTAGGGGTGCAGTGATCATATTGACACCACAGGTGGGTCACAGAATTTTACACCATTGGGCAGTGAAGAAAAAAAAATATTTTTTTACCACCAAAATTTTGTTTTAGTCCCAGATTTTGCATTTTCACACTGGGAAATGGGTAAAAATGGCACCAAAATTTGTCCAACAATTTCTGTTGAACGTGGCAATACCCCATATGTGGCTGTACAGTACTGCTTAGCCACACGGTGAGACTCGGGAGGGATGGAGCACTTTTTGATTCCTGGAGTGCAGAGTTTTCTAGAATAGTATGCAGACTCCATATACAGAGCCCTTAAGTGGTAGAATAGCAGAATTCCCCATCAAGTGACCCCAGTTTGGAAATTATACTCCTTTGGGAACTTATCTACAGTTTAGTGATGATTTTGACTCCATTGGTCTTTTGCAGAAACAGGCCGCAGTGAATGTTGCTGAGTGAAAATGGCAAACTGCCATTATAGTGACCAGTATGTTATGTCCAGCTCATGCTTTTGGAGACATGCACATGTAAATTAGGCGGGCTCTCATCGCTATGGAAATGCCAAACATGTGGACGCTAACTGCAGTTTAGGCACACACTGGAGCTCAAAAGGTAGGTGGGCATTTGGATTTTAGAGTAGAAAATTTTCTGGATTTCTTTTTTGGGGAGAGGACCCATGACGCATTTCCAGTAATTCATATGAACCCCCGAGGGATCCATTCACTATATTCTACGCAAGGTGTGGGAAAGACTAAATGCAACATGAAGGGAAGAGGGGGAGGAGAAGCCCAAACACAAGGGAAAGGGGGAGTGCAGACCCCTAGGCAGATGTAATAACACCCTGCCTACCCTACTGTCCCTATATTGGTTCCACACCAATCGCCGAGCAGGACCGTAAACTCTGTATATCCCTAGAGCTTGGCCCTAGATAGGGAGGGAGAGGGGTGAGCACTGGTCAGGCCCCACTACAAACTAATGACAACAAGGTAGACAAACAAAGGGGATTAACTTAGCTTGAGCATAAACCAGAGAAGTAACGTCAACTGTCCTCCAAGGGCACAAGAGGATAAGCCATCCAAAAGCTGGTTCTCCAAGTCTGCACAAAAGAACATAGAAGTATCACCGGCAATAGCCTGGAGAAAACTCAGAGTTTTCAACTCCCATGCAAGGGTGTGTCAATCAGCAGCAGGAGGGAGGTTGCCACTGGGTCTTAAAGGAAGAAGGATTAAGGAGGTGGTTGCAATGCCAAGCGCAGTGACCTTCTACAGCCAGATCCAGAGCAACTGTCTATTACACCTGACACACCCGTGACATTATAATGAGGCAGCTGAGTTACTCTGGACTCTGTCTGTCCTCTGTTCAGCATTGTCCGTTTCAGAAGTGCACAAAAATGTGGCCGACTGCATTTTTATACATGCCTAACAAGACACCACTGGATCACAGGTCAGACAGCATCCACAGTGGCTCCATCTGCCTCATTATAGGGAATCTTCCACAGCTCCATTTGCATCATTATAGGGAATTTTCCATCGGGGGGGGGGGGTTCTGTCTGAATCACGTATTTCAGAGATTTACACAGAAACCCCAGTGCAAGCATTCAAAGCAAAGAGCAGGATAAATGTGAGTCGAGCCTTTCTGCGATCTTTTGGAGGCTTAATGAACAAATCAACAGCTGGTGAAGAATTTGTTTTATTTATTTTTTACGCTGTTCCTTATGCAGCATAAGTGATTAGGTGACTTTATTAGTGATGAGCGAGCAGTAAAATGCTCGGGTACTCATTGCTCGGGTCGAGCAAATTGGAATGCTCGAGTGCTCGGTCCGAGAAATGAGCCCAATGTAAGTCTATGGGAAACGCGAGCATTTTTCCCGCGGCCTTCTCCCGGTGGTCTGCAGAGGGCCTAAAATTGCCCAAATTGATGAGAACAGTGCTCAAATGACATGGAAACAGCATGGGGAAGACCCCTGGAAGCATTTCTGACTCCCAGGTCACTGCTGTCAACAATGTTGTCAGAAGTATTACGCCACTTTTACTGACTCACAATAAAACATACAAAAACAAAACCGAAATGGATTTTCCTGGGAAATATGTTAAGGAACATCCTTTCCAGGATAATGACTTGTATATAAGGCAAAATAAATATCCAAAAACAAAAATGCTCCTCCACACCTTGGACTATGTTCACACATAGCGTTTTTGATGCGTTTTTGCACTTTTGCATTGCTTTAAAATGCATTCACCGGAAAATGTCATTTTGACATTTTACTACCTTATCTGGCCATGTGGTGTGTGAGACACGATCAGACACATCCTGTTTCATTTATGAAGGAGGGACTCTGAAAGTCACAAGCACTATTTTTATAGGGCCATCAGGCGGCCCTTACTATTCTTAAAGGGCCAGCCATCGGCTATGCTTTGTTGTTCCCATTATTAAAGAGTGGGTCTCCTATACTGTTAATGCGTATGCAGTGACTGCAAGGGCTACCAAAAATTTCAACGCACCCCAATACCCCTTTGAAGAGACATAGAGGAGGGTCTCAGTGAAAAAAAGGTTCTCATTATAAAGGAGTTGGTCTCCTACAGTGGTAATGCCCATGCAGTGACTGCAAGGGCTGCCAAAATTTGGGAAAGACCCCAATAACAATTTAAAGACACATAGATCTGGGCCACAGTAACGACATGTTCCTATTAGAAAGGAGAGGGTCTGTTATACAGTTATAGGGTATGCAGTGGGTCCAACGGCAGCCAAAATTTAGGAAAAAGCCCACTAACAATTTAAAGATACATAGAGCTTGGTCACAGTAACGACATGTTCCCATTAGAAATGAGAGGGTCTGCTGTACAGTTATAGGGTATGCAGTGAATCCAACAGCTGCCAAAATTTAGGAAAAACCCCACTAACAATTTAAAGACACATAGAGCTTGGTCACAGTAATGACATGTTCCCATTTGAAAGGAGAGGGTCTGCAATACAGTTATAGGTTATGCAGTGGGTCCAACTGCTGACAAAATTTAGGAAATACCCCACTAACAATTTAAAGACACATAGAGCTGGGCCACAGTAACGACATGTTCCCATTAGAAAGGAGAGGGTCTTCTACACAGTTATAGGGGAAACAGTGGGTCCAACGGCTGCCAAAAGTTAGGTAAAACCCCACTAACAATTTAAAGACACATAGAGCTTGGCCACGGTAACGATATGTTCACATTCTAAAGGAGAGGGTCTGCTATACAGCTATAGGGTATGCAGTGAGTCCAATCGCTGCCAAAATTTAGAAAAAAAACCACTAACAATTTAAAGACACATAGAGCTTGGCCACAGTAATGACATCATCCCATTAGAAAGGACAGGGTCTGCTATACAGTTATAGGTTATACAGTGGGTCCAACTGCTGCCAAAATTTAGGAAAAACCCCACTAACAATTTAAAGACACATAGAGCTGGGCCACAGTAATGACATGTTCCCATTAGAAAGGAGAGGGTCTGCTATACAGTTATAGGGTATGCAGTGGGTCCAACGGCTGCCAAAAATTAGGTAAAATCCCACTAACAATTTAAAGACGCATATAGCTGGGTCACAGTAACGACATGCTCCCATTAGAAAGGAGAGAGTCTGCTATACAGTTATAGGGTATTCAGTGAATCCAACAGATGCCAAAATTAAGGAAAAACCCACTGCATACCCTATAACTGTATAGCAGACCCTCTCCTTTCTAATATGAACATGTCATTACTGTGGCCCAGATCTATGTGTCTTTAAATTGCTACTGGGGTTTTTCCCAAATTTTGGCAGCCCTTGCAGTCACTGCATGGGCATTACCACTGTAGGAGACCCACTCTCCCATACTGTTTGCCTATGCAGTGAATGCAACGGCTGCCAACAATTTGGAGGAACTCCAATGTCCCTTGCAAGAGACGTAGAGGTTGGAGGGCTTCCTGAAAGCAATGTTCTCATTATTAGGAATTGGGTCTCCCATACTGTTTGCCTATGCAGTGAATGCAACGGCTGCCAAAAATTTGGAGGAACTCCAATGTGCAATGCAAGAGACGTAGATATGGTGATATGATGGTGATATGGTGGTGGAGGATGAGGGTGAGGAGAAGGAGGAGGACAAGAGCAAATAGACAAATCAGGATGTGTATACCCATGTCTAGATGTCAAGATATAGGTACATGGGAATAGAGTTAGACCTCCCAAAAAAAGATACTGTATTTGAATTTATGTTACGCTGCTATCATTCGGTGGTGTTGAGAAGTCTGGCCCAATCCAGCCCTTGTTCATTTTTATAAGAGTCAGCCTGTCAACATTTTCAGTTGACAGGCAGATGCGCCTATAGGTTATAATTCCACCAACGGCACTAACAACCCGCTCTGACAAAATGCTAGCTTATAATGCCAGCTGACATCAAGCCCAGGTTAGTAATGGAGAGGCGTCTATAAGACACCCCCATTACTAACCCCATAGTCAAAGTTAAAAAAAAACACAACACCCAGAATAAAGTCCTTTAATTGAAATAAACACACAATTCTTTATTGTTCTAAATTAAACCATACTTACCATCACGCCCATTCCAGCTGAAGCCAATGTCTTCTGCAATAAAAGTAAAATAATAAAGCAACCTCATCCTTACCTTTCCATGGTTCCCAGGACGGCTCCAGCTCTGCTACATTCACATGACAGGCTGGATCGCAGCCGAAAGCTGCCATCCAGCTTGCCATGCCGCAGACACTGAGAAGCGCAGGCATGCTTAAGCTCCTCAGTGTCTGGCTGCGACGGCATCCAGATGAGCCGAGTTCATGTCCAATGAACTCAGCTCACCTCATGCATGTCACTGACAGCGTGGGAGAATTTTCCTGCGCTTGCCGTGAGCGCAGGAGAATTCTCTCACGCTCACGGCAAGCGCAAGCGCAGGAGAATTTTCCCACGCTGTCAGTGACGTACATGAGTGAGCTGAGTTCATGCACGTCACTGACGCCCTATTAATATCAGCCCCCAGCTGTCTGCCTAGCCTTTGCTAGCTATTAAAATAGGGGGGACCCCATGTCATTTTTTTGGGGGTCCCCCATTTTAATAGCTAGTAAAGGCTAGGTATTCAGCCGGGGGCTGATATTAGTAGCCTGGGAAGCTCCGTGGGTATTAACCCCTTCCCAGGCTTCAAACATCTGCCCCAGCCGTCTGCTTAACCTCCGCTAGAGACTAAAATTACGGGGAACCCCACGCCAATTTTTTTTTTTAATATATCCTTTATTTTAACGCTAAATGACAAGTACAGTAATCAACACTGTCACTGTACTTCTTATATATGTGACTGACATGTTTCTATATATCTAATCTATGTGTGATGCTCTATTCTTTCTGTTCTAAATTGTCGGGTACCGATGCTGAATTTGCGGCCGGCTTTTTTAAAGAGATGGTGCATGAAAACACTATTATTTTTTTTAAAGAAATTTTTTAACACTAAATGACAAGTACAGTAAGCAACACTGTCACTGTACTTCGTATATATGTGACTGACATGTTTCTATCTATCTAATCTATGTGTGATGCTCTATTCTTTCTGTTCTAAATTGTCGGGTACCGGTGTATGCCGCACTGTGAGCACTGTTCCCATCGATTTGGGCAACCACTGTAATGCCACAACCACCATGGCTGCGGCATTACAGTGAGTGGCAGACAATCCCTGCATGATGTGAAAAAATCCAGTTACGCTTTTGGTGCACGAACAGTTATCGAACATAACCTCGAACAGCCAAATTTTTTGCAAATCGTTCGGGTTCGTCGAACAACTCGAACACTGCCCAAAACAGCTCGAATTTGAGATTAGCGAACAGTTCTAGTCGAACACGGCTCATCTCTAGTGGTCAGGCTGCTAGTTTTGCTACCTGTGCTGATGCTGGCCTGGCAGGTGGTGCAAATGCCCTTTTTGGGGTTATCGGCAGAGTCTTTAAAAAACAACCAGACTCGGAAAGACCTAACAGTTGTACTGGCAACTTCTGTCATGTTGGCGTTACGGGGAATGCTTTCCAGCCTTGTTCTGTGGCCACCACACTGCTTCTTCCTGCCTGTTGTGGTGCTACGACTCCCCCCGGTGTGCTGCTGTCCTTGCTCTGCATGTTCCCCTGCCAGGTTGGGTCAATTACTATATCATTCACCACCTGGTTTTCCACTTCCGCACCCTGGACCCCTCCTGACTTTCTGGCAATTGTGTCTCATCATCATCCACCTCTTGCGACAGTAATTGCACTTTCCCACTGTCTCCTTTGTGTTACCGTGGCTGCTCAAATATTTGGGCATTGTTACACGCATTCTCCTTTTGACTCGCTTGAAGCTGGCCAGGCAAGAGGCCTGAATGGAAAAGTGAACAGCTCTTCTGAGTGTCCAAGTGTGGGATCAGTTGTCTCCGGGCACTCGGCATGGTGGGAGGAAGGAGGATCAGAGTGAGGAATATGCGGTCCAGACTCACGGCTACTGAGACTTGACCGTGTGGAAGGCAGGGTGGTGGTGGTGGTAGCAAAGTGACTGGAAGTATTATCTGCTATCCAACCAATAACCTTTTTACACTGCTCTGGGTTCAATAGTGGTTCTCTGCGGTCCCATAGTAATTGGGATAGGAAGGTCAAGCGACAAGATGTGGGTGTTTGTTGTGGCACAATTTCAGCTAGCCCACGGCCACGTCCTCGTCCTCTGCATGCACCATCACCATCTCGTCCGGTTCCCTGTCCCTTGCCACGCACCTTGCCAATTTTAAATGGAGGACAATATTTTCCACGTTCACGAGAAATGGCTGATTTTGCAACGCAGTTTTATGTGATATGTCTGACAGAGAACCACTGTTTTAAATAGCAGGCCTGTAATTTACTAATACTATTCTTCACAGAGACCTAGTGTGAATAGCTTGACCGACACACTGCAAAAGAATGGATGGCAGAAATGGCTGATTTTGGAACGCTTTTATATGTGATACGTCTGACACAGAACCCCGGTTTTAAATAGCAGGCCTGTAGTTTACTAATACTATTCTTCACAGAGACCTAGTGGGAATAGCTTGACCAACACACGGCAACAAAATGGAAGGCAGAAATGGCTGATTTTGGAATGCTGTTATATGTGATATGTCAGACAGAGAACCACGGTTTTAAATAGCAGACCTGTAATTTACTAATACTATTCTTCACAGAGACCTAGTGTGAATATCTTGACCGACACACTGCAACAGAATGGAAAAGGAGGCCAATATGTCTGCCACATAAACTGCCTGCCTGCCTAACTCCTGCTATCACCACTGAATATATGCAGCTGGATTAGTCCTCAGAAGGACTGTTAGTTCAGATGGATATATAGATATGCTGTGGAATACTTTTACTAACTATAAGCAAGCAAATCTCTCCCTGACTTAGCAGCAGCTCTCCCTACTCTGCCTTGTTCCGGGGTAGACTGTGACGAGCATAGCGGCGCCAGGTCTTATATAGACCTGCTGATGCTGTGCGGCCAGCCAATCACTGTAATGCCCACAACCAACATGGCTACGGCATTACAGTGCATGGCAAGCAATCCCTGCATGTTTATTGGCTCTCAAAAGAGCACCAAACATGCAGAGAGGGGACCCGAGTTCCTCCCCAAGCAACCCGGAAATACTCACCGAGCTTGTCGAGCACCGTGATGCTCAGCCGAGTACCGAGTAGTGGCGAGCACGTTCGCTCATTACTAGACTTTATTCTTTGAGTCGGTGCGATTACAGTGATACCAGATTTATATCAAGTTTTTATGTTTGGCTACTGTCACACACTAAAATACACTTTTTATTGCAAAAACTATTGCCATATTCTCAGAGCTATAATTTTTTCATATTTCGGCCAACATACTCAGGTGTTGTTTTTTGCGGAAAGAGTTTATATTTTTATTGGTACCAATTTTTGGCACATGCCATTTTTTGATCGCTTTTTGTTCTGATTTTTGCAAGGCAGAATAAACAAAGACTAGCAATTCAGGAATTGTTTTTTTTTTTTTTTTTTTTTTATGTCGTTCCTCGTGTGGTAAATTTGATAAGGCAGCTTTATTCTTTGGGTCAGTACGATTACAGCGATACCACGTTTATTTTTATTTTTTATGTTTTGCTGCTTTTACACAATAAAAAGCTATTGTAGCATTTAGCGGGTTAAAGTGCTGGGAATGGTGCGGGCACCTCTCTTGACACTGAGTCCCAGGTGTCAGCTGTCAGAATCAGCTGACACCCTGCAGTGATCGCCTGCGCACAGCCCCCTGTACGCAGACAATCGCCATGATGTATATATACTGCATTGGTCGTGAAGCCTTTCCCGACAATGACGTATATATACTGCAAATGTCAGGAAGGGATCAATGGTTGTCTGAGGAATGTTCTGCCACACTGAATGCAAATCATCAAGATTTGCTGCTGGCAGCTATTTTTTCAATTGCCAACCAATGAAGTCCCATATGTGCTCAAGTCTGGAGATATTCCATGCCATGATAGCATGTTTAGGCCACACAGGCTGTAAAAATAAGATATCAATATCTCACTGAACCCAAGAACAATTGCCAAAATTTTGACAATACTGAGTTTCATAGCATATTTTTTTAACCCATAACATGAAAGTAAGGTTAATAATATAACTTTTATTACAAAATCTTCAGTTTTACTCAAATTAGTTGTTGCAAAAATGAATACATTCTACATAAAAATCAAATACATCTAGTTATTGTGTATGACCTCCATGAATTTTAAGGATAGAACCAAGTCTTTTCGGCATGGAATGAACTTAACTTTTCTCTCAGAATTCCCCTAGGTGTTTGGTTCAGATCAAGAGATATACTAAGCCAATGTATCATTTTCACCAAGTTCTTCTTCAGAAATGTAACAGTTGCCTTAAGTGTTTTGGATCACTACCATGTAGGAAAAGGGCTCATCTACAAGTGTTTGGAGTTATGGTATCATCTTCTCTTCTCAATATAGCGCAGCATATCTGTGAATTCATGATACCATCAATGAAATGTAGCTCACCGACACCAAGAGCACTCATGCAGCCCCACATTTGGACACTGCCACCACCATGTTTCACTGTAGACACCATGTATTTTCTTTGTACTGCTCACCTTTGCAACGCCATACAGTTTAGAAGCCATCATATTCAAAAACTTTTATCTTGATCTCATCACTCAGGAGTATAGAGACCCAGTAGCCTTTATATTTTTCAGCATAGGTGTTACACGCACGCCGCCTAAGTTCAGATAGGGGCGAGACCGGTTACATGAATTCGTTGGAATCCTTCGAGGAACCGTTATTCCGTGCGACCATAGGCTGCAGCTTCTCTCAGGCACAGGACAGATTCAATTACTGACCAGACATATTTGACAAGAGTCATCATAAACGGTAGCACAGTAACATTTAATGAGGCACGGCTAGTGCAATGTAAATGTCTCTTTGAGCAACAGGCTCCAGTAATAACAGTACAATCTCCTTTGCAGCACAGCAGTACACAGTCTAATATCCTGTAGTACAGTACAGGACAGTTTTAATGCATACACAACCACAGGCTTTTCCTTCACAAGGACTCAATTGTACACAGCATTCTTTATCCTGCATGGAGATGGAGGGGGGAGGGATTGATGAGGGAGATGATCCCTATGACAGGATTCCTTCCAGTCCTTATCTTCCTGGCCAACAATACTCCACACTGTTTGCTCAGTGAGTCTAACTGACCTTTGTTTAGCTTCCCTCCTGACTTGAATTCTGTTCCCTTGACTTCTGTGAGATACAGATTGTAAGCCACCTTTCTCTTCAGCTCCAGCCAAACTAATAAACAACTTCCCCACAATCCACCTGGGGCTCTGCTAAAACACTCCCTGTCTCCAGTAACTGTGTTAACCCCTCTAGTTGCTGGATGCTTCTGAAGCACAACACTTCCTGTCTCCTGTGCTTGGTTGCTTGCAACAGTTGTTGAATGCCTTTAAAGCAACAGCACTACTTCTGCATGTCACACTCTTCCCTCCTTTTTGAATGTCATCCTCGACATTCATCTTAATTGGTCAATCTGACCTATTCTGAGATAGTGGTGAAAGTTGGATAGCTTAATATACAAATTGGCATTGACAAATTGGTATAACGTTCATAAACATTGATAACAACCTATTCTTACGACCTTTTTCTTGTAGGACGCCTGTAAGAAATAAACAATTAACACCATTAAAACAATCAGCATCTCTTCAGCTGGAGCTTTTTGTACGTCTACAACCAGCTCTCTCTCTCTATGCTTTTACAGTTATTAGTTTCTATAAAGTCTTTTAAAGAAAATCAAAGCATGAAAACAAGTCTTTCCACCAAGCAACATCTTCCATATAGCCTCTCGGTGGTGAATACCACTCAAGAGGGCTTACCTGGTCCGCAGGCAAAGATACCTGTTTCCAGTTGACAGTCCTTGGCACTTGACTCGGTTCACCAAGTGTCTCATACGTCAGCATCACGGGCCTCCTCACTTCTTGAGTCGACATTCTCCTAGTGGGTTGTTCCTCAGATACCACAGGAGTTTCTTCCGCCGCACTCATTTCCCGTGCTTCCTCAGATGCTCTTGGAGCTGCCTCTCTAAGTTCTTGTACTTCTCCTGAGTCACCTGTTTCCGTACGGTCAGGTAATTCTGCTCCTCCTGAGTGTCGATCGGTCTCTTCAGGGACCAATGTTTGATCATCAGATCTGAATTGGACTTCATCTGTACTCCTTGGTACGAACTCTGGAGCCTCAGGACTTAGTTCACTCTCCTGAGCATGGTACATCCCTCTCCTTGCCGGTCCGAGAAATACAACGGTATGTTCTTCTCCATTGGAACTTTTAGGGTCACTATCCACCTCCGGAGCTTTGGTCTGTAGTGGTCCCTTAGTCGATCTCGGATGATGTCGGTCTAGTTCTGGGAAGTCTTTCTCACGTACATTCTTGACTAGCACCCAGCTTCCTGGTGCCAATTCTACTCCATAACATTTTCGATCATAGTACTCCTTACTCTTGCTCTGTCCTTGCGTAACCACTTTGGATGCTATGTTGTATGCCTCTACCATCCGTTCCTTCCATTTCCGAAAGTACTCCGGAGACGTTCTATAAGTCTCTGACACCGGAGTATCGAACATGATGTTGATTGACAGTCTTGGCGATGGTCCGTACAATAGGAAAAAGAGTGAGTAACTCATTGCATCGCTCTTTGTACAGTTATAGGTATGTACCACTTTTGACAGAGAACTCTTCCAGTCTTTCTTCTCATCAGCTGTTAAAATGTGCAACATCGGCAATAATGTCCGGTTAAAACGTTCCACTTGTCCATTACCCTCTGGGTGATAGGGCGTTGCCTGGGATCTCTGAATTCTATAGTACTTTTGTAGCTTGGCAAAGAGCTGGTTCTCAAATTCTATTCCTTGGTCATTGTGTAACTTCATAGGGAACCCAAACCTCAAAGCAAAATCATTGAAGATCTTCTCTGCCGCTGTTCGACCCGATTTATTGGTGGTGGCATATGCTTGAGCAAATCGAGTGAAATGGTCCATCACCACCAAGATGTATACGTAACCACCCTTGCACTTCTCGAGATGTAGAAAGTCTATTGAGACCATCTCAAACGGATATGTAGTTTGGATGTTGCCCATAGGTGCCCGGGTTGATGTGTTGGGACATTTATCTTTCAGACACCCACACTCCCTGGTCACGTACCTCTCAATATCTCTCTGCATGTATTGCCAGAAAAAATTGTTCACTAAGTACCCTATATTTATTATGCAACTTTGCTTTACATTTATATATAATTATGGTAGGGTATGAGATATATTTTTGTCTTGCTTCTTTTTTTCTTTTTTGCTAGTGTGAACATGCCTCTGTTTCTTGTATGTCTGCCATCTTAGACCTCAGTTCACATTGTCTGATGTATTGCCAGAAGAAACGTTCACGGATCAAATTTGTTGTCCTTTGCACTCCAGGTGTCCCATGTTTTCATGGAGTTCTTTGAAGACCAACTTATGGAATACTCTGGGTAGTACCAACTGCCAGTTTTGTCCTCCTTTACGATAGAGGATACCGTCTTAACTGAGGTAGAGCTTCATCCATTCTTTAATTAAAACAGATACTGCTGTTGACTCATTGTCTCTCTCCCGTTTACTTGGAAACTGATTTTGGTCCGCATAAAGTAGTATTCTACCAATTATCTGATCTTCCTGTTGTGCTATATGGATTTTTCCTTTTTGTAGTTATTGAATAGACAGGGGTGATTTTGTTCTCTCGCTTTTATGGTGGTTTCCGCCGTCAACGGACACCACAATGGTGTGTCTTCTTCCTGATAAGCTTGTACTGCTTGGGTAGTGCTCTCAGTTGCTTCCAGACTGACTTCCTCCGAGCATTCTTGCATCAACTCCTCTGGCTCTAGTAGCATTCTCGACAATCCGTCAGCATCCGCATTGCATTTTCCTGGCCTGTACTTGATGCTGAAATTGAAGTCAGCTAGCTCAGCGACCCATCTCTGACCCGTTGCATTCAGTTTGGCTGTAGTAAGGATATAGGTCAAAGGGTTGTTGTCAGTGTATACCTCAAACTCTTTGCTGTAGTAGAGATAATGTCTAAATCGTTCACAGATAGCCCATTTCAGTGCCAGGAAATCCAATTTTCCGGAATGTAGATGATAATTCTTCTCGGCATCTGTCAATGTTCTAGAACCGTAACCGATGACTCTCAATTTTCCATCTTGATGCTGATACAGGGAAGCTCCCAGTCCAACTTGAGAAGCGTCACAATGAAGAACAAATGGTAAATTGAAATCAGGATATCCCAAGATGGGTGGTTTTACCAGGTCGTCTACTAGTTCTTCCAATAGCTCCTGGTGGTGTGCTGTCCAGAGAATGGGCTGTTGGGATGAAACAGCATTGTTTCTTTTAAGCCCGGTCCTACCCGCGTTCTTCTTTTTCTCCGTGGGTGTTGTCATCTCTGTCGTCCCCTCCAAGAGAAGGGATACTGGGGCAGCAATTCTGGAGAAGTTCCGAACGTAAGTACGATAGTAGGAGAGGAATCCTAATATCTGTCTCAACTCCCCGACGGTAGAGGGCTGCTTGTCTTTTAAGGCCAGTACAGGAGCGATTTCTGCTGGGTCCATGGTATATTCTTCTCCGGACTCAATTTTCCCTAGAAATCAGACTTCCCTTTTGAACAGTTCACACTTCTTTGGGGTCAACTTAACTCCGTGTTGTTGATACCGTCGTAATACGGTCCTCACGTGTTCAACATGCTCCCGGAAGGTTTTGCTGTGTACCACATTGTCATCCAAGTACGGCTGGCAGATATCGTCCCTCAATCCTTCTAAAATGTCTCCATGCTCCGCTGGAATTCTGCTGGAGCTGAACTGAGCCCGAATGGTATGCGGATCCACTCATATAATCCCCACAGTGTGATGAATGCTGTCAAGGGTCTACTGGACTCTTCGACAAACCCTTGGTGGTATGCCTTACCCTGATAGAAGACAGAGAACCAGGTACTTCTTGATAGGCTATCCAGCATATCTTGGATCTTTGGTATCGCGTGTCGATCAGGTACTGACTTTCGGTTTAGTTCCCGGTAATCACAACAGAGTGTCAACGTACCATCCTTCTTCCTAACACAGACAATAGGAGAGGAATAAGAAAACTTCGACTTTTGGACCCAACCTCTGTTGATGAGATCTTGTAAATATTCTTTCACTTCACGATGTAATGGTTTTGGCACAGACATGAAACTTCTGGTTACTGGGGTCGTGTATTTCAAATTGATTTTCAATTGCAATGACAGGATACAGCCTATATCAGAGTCATCTTAGAGAATGCATGACACTCTTCCCTCAGCATCTGTTTTGCTATCGCTATATCTTCAGCACACAAGTGTTCCAGGGATACTGGGGGATCCCAGGACCCTAAGGTGGGTTGTGCAATTTCCTCCCCTGGGCAACTCCTGTTCCTTAGTGGGGAGACTGAATTCACGGTAGACCCCTGGGCGGGTCTCACACTGGCTGGATATACCGAATTAATGTGACCTAACACAGTCTTTGGATCCAGTCTAATTTCGTGTTTCGTAGTATTCATCCCCGGTACTGTCACTCGAGCAATCCCACCAGTAGGAATCGTAATCACAGTCTCACCTTGAATCACCATAAGGAAAGAATTCAAGATCCTGGGAAAGATTGGAGAGTGTGAGCAGAAAGAGAAACTGTCTTATATGAACTTGTTGCTCCAGATCGATGCAGGCTTACAGAAAGACTACCAGCCAGATGAGATCGTTGAGGGGGTGGTGAAAGCAATCAGCACAGAACTGAACCTCCGTAGTATGGTAGAAATGAAGAGTCAATTGACCTTTCAACAGCTGAAGATGATTTTATAAGGGCACTATAAAGAAGAGACTACTTCAGAATTGTTCCACTGACTAATTAACCTCTCACAGAAAAATAATGAATCACCCCAAAGTTTCTTGTTCAGAGCAATTGAACTGAAGGATAGACTTTTGTTTGCATCCAGAGATGTAGAAGCGGAAGAGAATTTTGATGCTGGACTAGTCCAGAAGAAGTTCTTGAGATCATTGGGAATGGAGTTAATCAGCAAAGACATCAAGTTGCAGTTCAAACAGTACCTAGATGATCCTTACATTTTGGACGAAGTCCTAATTGAAAAAATGAATGAGGCTGCTAGTTTGGAGTCAGAGAACGAACAGAAGTTAAAGAAATGCTCTGCTCCTAAAATCACCAAAATGAGTCAGCTGAAGTTGGAGACCCCAGTGGACAGTCCGAAGATCATCATGGAGACCCTCCAGTGCCACCTCCGAGAGGGAACCTTAAATCACCAACAAAAGGGAGGACCGCCAGCGCTGACTGGATGGAAGTAATAGGAGAACTGCGAGCCGAGTTGATTGAGGTGAAAAAGTTGATTCGTTCCAGGCCAGAACCTGTATCCCTCAGACCCAGAAGTCGGTTCCACAACAGAAGATGCCGTTCATCAAAATCAGAGTATGGTGTGTGTCCACTGTCTAAGATGTGGTGAGGAAGGACATTATGCCACGGAATGCCAATGGTCACTGTCGTTTGGGTTAAAAGACAGGAGGTCTTCCGGATGTTCTAAGGAGTCTTTTGGCATGAACAGTCTCTTCTGGATTTTACTTCCCGGTTCTACCCGTACTCCACACCTCACCCTCACCATTTGGTTTGCAGGGATGATGGTTGGGCGCAAGCCTACCTTGACTTCTTTTAGGTCCATTGTATTTTGTGCTTTCTTTACTCTATGAATCACGTTTTCCGCCACGGTGTTGGGTATGGCGAGTGCTGTGGCAATTGCATCCACCACCAGCGTCCCTGCCTTGTGTTTAGTGATGACCTCACTGATTACATTATAACCCAGGATAGGATCATATGTCACGTTCTGATCACTGGTCACGAGAAAAGGTACCAAAAGCTCGATGGTGTTGCTGTTCTTCGTGGCCCTGAGTTGAAAAGTCACTTCCACCCAGCCTATGAAAGGGATTTCGGTCTGGTTGACGGCTTTTCCATGGAATTCCACTGGTCCCAAGAGTTCTTTTATTGACCGAAGGCAAGTGTGTGGCGGGTATCTCTTTATCCATTCTTCATTTAAAAGGCTCGCTTGGGCTCCTGTGTCCCACAGTGCTTTTACCAGGAGTCCATCTAACTGGCACTGTATAAAGCATCTTTCACCAATTAGACTGATAAGGCTACCTTTACTGACCGAAGAATCATCCTCCAAGGAGTACATCGTTTGACTTCCGCACTGGGCATTAAGTAACTGATGCCCCTGTCTCTCTTGCAGGGTAGTACTGACGCAGCCGTTTTACCTCATACGCCGTTCTGGGGTTTGGTGAGATTTGGGTTTGCTTCTGGGGCCGCCTCTGTGTCACGGTTACCAGTCGCCCCGCATTGTCAACCTCCTGTCTTTTAACCCAAACGACAGTGACCATTGGCATTCCGTGGCATAATGTCCTTCCTCACCACATCTTAGACAGTGGACACACACCATACTCTGATTTTGATGAACGGCATCTTCTGTTGTGGAACCGACTTCTGGGTCTGAGGGATACAGGTTCTGGCCTGGAACGAATGAACTTTTTCACCTCAATCAACTCGGCTCGCAGTTCTCCTATTACTTCCATCCAGTCAGCGCTGGCGGTCCTCCCTTTTGTTGGTGATTTAAGGTTCCCTCTCGGAGATGGCACTGGAGGGTCTCCATGATGATCTTCGGACTGTCCACTGGGGTCTCCAACTTCAGCTGACTCATTTTGGTGATTTTAGGAGCAGAGCATTTCTTTAACTTCTGTTCGTTCTCTGACTCCAAACTAGCAGCCTCATTCATTTTTTCAATTAGGACTTCGTCCAAAATGTAAGGATCATCTAGGTACTGTTTGAACTGCAACTTGATGTCTTTGCTGATTAACTCCATTCTAAATGATCTCAAGAACTTCTTCTGGACTAGTCCAGCATCAAAATTCTCTTCCGCTTCTACATCTCTGGATGCAAACAAAAGTCTATCCTTCAGTTCAATTGCTCTGAACAAGAAACTTTGGGGTGATTCATTATTTTTCTGTGAGAGGTTAATTAGTCAGTGGAACAATTCTGAAGTAGTCTCTTCTTTATAGTGCCCTTATAAAATCATCTTCAGCTGTTGAAAGGTCAATTGACTCTTCATTTCTACCATACTACGGAGGTTCAGTTCTGTGCTGATTGCTTTCACCACCCCCTCAACGATCTCATCTGGCTGGTAGTCTTTCTGTAAGCCTGCATCGATCTGGAGCAACAAGTTCATATAAGACAGTTTCTCTTTCTGCTCACACTCTCCATTCTTTCCCAGGATCTTGAATTCTTTCCTTATGGTGATTTGTGGTGTTAGAGAGAGCTGTCTCCCTGATTTATCTAACCCAAGCAGGTTAAAGGTCCTGTCTGAGTCTATCACCCGTTCAGAGGTTTTGGTTGATTCCTGCAGGGCTGTTGTTAGGGCTTTGAATTGTTCTTTCCATTCCAGTAGTTCTGTCTGCGGACGGAGATTCCCGCTTTTGGCAATTGGTGCTGCCCCTCCATCCTCCAACTTCAACCTGGTTAGAAACTGTGTTAGTTCCTAGAGGAATGTCCCCATGGTGTCTTCAGCTTCTTTCTCCGCCAGTTCATCCATTTTTGCATTAATGGCAGCAAACAGTTGCCTGCGGTTTTGTGCTTTGGAAAGCTGTTCTTCTGACGTCTTTATATGTTCTGCTACTGTTCTCAATTATTCACAGGTTAACTGATGAAACAGCTCACTAATTCTGTCCATTTGTATTTCCACATCCATTGCTGCTAGTGAGTTTTCTTTAGGGCTGGTCCCCTTTAACTAGTCTAGCAGAGTTGAGTTGAGGTGCTGTGCTGGTGTTTTTCCAGACACTTTTCCTCTTCTCCCTCTACACGCTAATTCCCACTCATGATTCCCTGTATGGGCCACTAATGTTACACGCACGCCGCTTAAGTTCAGATAGGGGCGAGATCGGTTACATGAATTCGTTGGAATCCTGCGGGAACCGTTATTTCGGGCGACCATAGGCTGCAGCTTCCCTCAGGCACAGGACAGATTCAATTGCTGACCAGACACATTTGTCAAGAGTCCTCATAAACAGTAGATCAGTAACATTTAATGAGGCTCGGCCAGTGCAATGTAAATGTCTGTTTCAGCAATGGGCTCCAGTAATAACAGTACAATCTCCTTTGCAGCACAGTAGTACAAGTCTATTATCCTGTAGCACAGTACAGCACAGTTTTAATACATACACAATCACAGACTTTTCCTTCACAAGGACTCAATTGTACACAGCATTCTTTATCCTGCATGGAGATGGAGGGGGGATCCCTATGACTGGATTTCTTCCAGTCCTTATCTTCCTGGCCAACAATACTCCACACTGTTAGCTCATGGAGTCTAACTGACCTTTGTTGAGCTCCCTCCTGACTTGAATTCTGTTCCATTGCCTTCTGTGAGATACAGATAATAAGCCACCTTTCTCTTCGGCTCCAGCCAGACTAGTAAACAACTTTGCCACAATCCCTCTGGGGCTCTGCTAAAACACTCTCTGTCTCCTGTTACTGTGTAACCCCTCTAGTTGCTGGATGATTCTAGAGCACAACAATTCCTGTCTCCTGTGCTTGTGTTACTTCCAACAGTTGCTGAATACCTTTAAAGCAACAGCACTACTTCTGCATGTCACATAGGCCCTGGCAAATTGTGGTTGGATTTTTGTGCATGGGCTTTGAGAGGCTTCCTTTGTGGACAACACCCATGTATGCAATTTCTCTTCAATGGACGTCATATTGTGTCATGGAAAAAACTCACCCCAATTTGTATTTCAACTTTAGGTAACTACATTCAACATGCATGGCAATAAACTTCTCATCAGAAGATGCTTTTATTTAGGTGTTAACTTTTGTGGTCGGCTGTCTCATGGTCCACCTTTTAAATGATAACTAAATATCTGCCTGTATTTCTCAGCATTGGGGGCCCAATTAATCTTGACCAAATCCCCAAATCCATTTGCTGATATACAGTCCAAAACTTGTAAGAAACCTTTTGCATGCTTCACTGTTGCCTGCAAACACTCATTATTGTACCGTTCTACAGCCTTTTGTTACAGCAAAATATTTCAAATTCTGACTCATGAGGCCTTGTTTCAGTGTTTAATGTACTGTATGTTTTTTGCCCACAATTCTTCCATAAAGACCACTTATGGCGAAACTTCTCCGAACAGTAGATATGTGTAGCTTGGTTCCATTTGTTGCTGCCAGTTCTGAGTTGATTGCGCTGCTGGACAGTTTTCAATTTCCAAGGGAAGTAAACGTGTAGTGCCTTTCATCTACTGTACTACGTTTTTTTGTCCGACTACTGCTTCTACAATCCTCAACGTTTACATTTCTTGGAGTCCACAATGCTGTAAAATATGGTCAAATATTTATCCATCATGCAATACCATCAGGGAGACATCTAATTGGCTTCAAGTATATGTAGCGCCCCGAGGGTTCGGCCGCTACAGGGGTATTGCACCTCTGCCGGGTAAGGATGGAGTATGGACCAGGGCTCAGTTAGCTGCATACATATACACTCCTCATTTCCAGGGGACAGCTCTACGGTGCTCCCATTAGTATGCAGGCACGACTGACTATGTCCCTGGCTGGAGTGGGGAGGGGGGGAACAATAGTGATGTGGGAGTAGATAGGGGCTGGTTCCTGGGCATAGGAAGGAGCTCATTGGTTGCAGGTCACCTAGGCTCAGACACAGAGGAGGAGGTATATAAGGTATAAGGTGGGCACCATCTTAGTTCTGGGAGTGGAGTGAAGAGAAGTTCAGTTTGTGAGGAGAAAGTGAGAGTGGAGGAGGAGGGGAGCAGAGGCTCCGCTGGAGTTCTGCTCCACAGCCAGGCCTAGGGACACGGGCCGGGCGAGAGGGAGAGAAGGAAAGGAACAGAACAGAAAGAGAAAGGAACCGAAGAGAAAGGCCCAGGAACACCAAGGAAGAAGGGACCCTAAGGACCCAGGAAATTACGGGTGACGGGTCAGGCAAGGAAAGGGTACCGGATCCCAAGTTGGTGGAGACAAATAATCCTCAGCCAAGAACCGGAGGTCGTGATCATATATTGGTGCGACCCCTCGCTAAACCTGCTAGGAAGGCACCATATAGGATAGCGGGAAACGGGGCCCACGTTTGCCCGCATAAATCCGCAGCAGCTGGACAGAAGTTTTGTCACTGGTGGGGCACGAGCCAGAGAAAGGACAGAAGGGGGTCCTGTGCCATGCTCCTGAATTGCCTGGGAGTTGACCGAACCCCTCACCTGGTGGACGCAGCACGGCTTGGGCAGTCACTACCTGTACAGAAGTGGCTTGGAGTATATGAACTGTGAGTAAAAGACCCTGGACTGCAACATGTTGTCTTTGTGCTTCTTACTTCGCCAGCACTAACGGCACTGGGACTCCCTGCACCATCACCCCCACCATCTACTACACTGCCCTGGGGCTACACTCTTCCCGTGGGGAGTTATACTATCTCAGCTGCACACACCATCAGCCTCAGGGGACTGCCTTGCAGCAGCGGTTCATAATAGACGCAATCCACGGGCGGCGTAGTCGGACATTGCAAAACATATAGAAGACTGCCACTGGTCTGACCACCCTGAGCCACGGACCGGGTTGCCACTACTACCCCCAATATTGCCCTGTTGCCCGGATCCGAGTGCCCCACGGCCCAAGGGGCAAGTCATATATTCTTCAACAGGACAACAAATCCAAACATACAGTGGGGAAAAAAGTATTTAGTCAGCCACCAATTGTGCAAGTTCTCCCACTTAAAAAGATGAGAGAGGCCTGTAATTGACATCAACTATGAGAGACAAAATGAGAAAACAAATCCTGAAAATCACATTGTCTGATTTGGAAAGAATTTTTTTTCAAGTTTGGTGTAAAATAAGCATTTGGTCAATTACTAAAGTTCATCTCAATACTTTGTTATATATCCTTTGTTGGCAATGACAGAGGTCAAACATTTCTGTAAGTCTTCACAAGGTTGGCACACACTCTTGCTGGTATGTTGGCCCATTCCTCCATGCAGATCTCCTCTAGAGCAGTGATGTTTTGGGGCTGTCGCTGGGCAACACGGACTTTTAACTCCCTCAAAGGTTTTCTATAGGGTTTAGATCTGGAGACTGGCTAGGCCATTCCAGGACCTTGAAATACTTCTTACGAAGCCACTCCTTCGTTGCCCTGGCTGTGTGCTTGGGATCACTGTCATGCTGAAAGGCACAGCCATGTTTCATCTTCAATGCCCTTGCTGATTGAAGGATGTTTGCACTCAAAATCTCACGATACATGGCCCCATTCATTCTTTCATGTATATGTGTCACCCTGGCCTGGATGCCACAAAATGTAATAAAGCTGTGTCTGAGAGCAGGGGGGAGGTTCTCTAGTCAAGGGAACATTAGCATGCAATACCTCCTGTCTCAGGCCAGTAGGGGGAGCAGGCTGCCCCTATAAAAGCTGGTGCTGGGGGCAGGGTTAGAGAGAACTGGATGACCTGTCTCAGTACTGAGACGTGTCCCGGAGCAGAGCAGGGACAGAAAGTTGTATTGCACCTAAGAGGAAGTGTGGCAGGAGGAGAGCCACAAGCCAGAGACAAGAGGCGAAGTGAGCCTGTCTTGGCAGATAAAGGACTTAATTTTCCAGTCTTTGGTGTCTGAGGCTGGGAGGATTCCACATCCTACAGCAGATAACCAGTCCGCAGGGGACTGTATATTCCTTGGCCTAAGAAGCCTGGAGGCTCTGCCACAACAGAAGGGACCAGCAAAGCCGTACCAGGCTGGGAGCAGAAAGGAACCCACGTTGCAGGCCATACAGGCGAGAGTACACGGAAAGCTCGGAACCGTGGGCTGTTACCCTATAAGGAGGAGATAGCCAGAAGGAGCACAGAAAGCACGGTAGGCCTACATCCTCACCCTGACCAGAGCCAATTTCCCCATTGCTCTCAGACATCCAGGTCCCCTCCTAGCCAGGACTGTTTATGGGTCAGTTTACCTGTTTTAGTAAAGACCCTGGACTGCAACCTGTTGTCTGTGTGCTCCTTCGCGCCTCCAGCACTACCGGTACTGGGACTCTCACCACCATCACTCCCACCATCCATTATACTGCCCTGGGGCCGCACTTTTCCCGTGGGGAGTCACACTACCCTAGCTGCACACCTCATCTGCCCCAGCGGTTTGCATGCAGCGGCAGTTCCTAATAACCGCAATCCATGGGTGGCGTAGTCGGACATAATCATCAGCGCATAACGGAATACCATTGGCCTGACCACCCTGAGCCACGGAACCGGGTTGCCACTACTACTCCCATTGTTCCTCTACTGCCCGGATCCGAGTGCCCCACGGCCCAGGGGGCGAGTCATATATGGATCAGTCGTCCTGGTCCTTTGGCTGAGAAACAGCCCCAAAGCATGATGTTGCCACCCCCATGCTTCACAGTAGGTATGGTGCTCTTTGGATGCAACTCAGCATTCTTTCTCCTCCAAACACGATGAGTTGTGTTTCTACCAAACAGTCTAGCAGACTTCAGATAGGCCCGGACATGTAATGGCTTAAGCAGGATCTGTCTGGCATGTCTGACACTGTAGGATCTGAATCCCTTGCAGTGCAGTGTGTTACTGATGGTAGCCTGTGTAACATTGGTCCAGCTCTCTGTTGGTCATTCACTGGGTCCCCCCGTGTGGTTCTGGGATTTTTGGTCACCGTTCTTAAGATCATTTTGATCCCATGGTCAAGCTGCTCACACCAAGCTGCTTGTCTATTGCAGATTCAGTCTTCCCAGCCTGGTGCAGGGCTACAATTTTGCTTCTGGTGTCCTTCGACAGCTCTTTGGTCTTCACCATAATGGAGTTCGGAGTGTGTCTGCTTGAGGTTGCGGACAGGTGTTTTTTATACTGATAACAAGTTCAAACAGGTGCCAGTACTACAAGTAATGAGTGGAGGAAAGAGGAGCTTCTTAAAGAAGAAGTTACAGGTCTATGAGAGCCAGAAATCGTGCTTGTTTGGAATTGACCAAATACTTATTTTCCACCAAAAGTTAAAAAAATGTCTTTCCAATTCAGACAATGTGTTGTTCAGGATTTGTTTTCTCACTTTGTCTCTCATAGTTGAGGTTTACCTATGATGTCAATTACAGGCCTCTCTCATCTTTTAAGTGGGAGAACTTGCACAATTGGTGACTGACTAAATACTTTTTTGCCCCACTGTACATCTGATGTCTTTAACCCCTTAAGCCCCGCGGGTGGTTTGCACGTTAATGACCGGGCCAATTTTTACAATTCTGACCACTGTCACTTTATGAGGTAATTACTCTGGAACGCTTCAACGGATCCCCCTGATTCTGAGATTGTTTTTTCGTGACATATTGTACTTCATGATTGTGGAAAAATTTCTTCGATATCACTTGCGTTTATTTGTGAAAAAAATGGAAATTTGGTGAAAATTTTGAAAATTTTGCAATTTTCAAAATTTGAATTTTTAAGCCCTGAAATCAGAGCGATATGTCACACAAAAGAGTTAATAAATAACATTTACCACATGTCTACTTTACATCAGCACAATTTTGGAACCAAAATTTTTTTTCGTTAGGGAGCTATAAGGGTTAAAAGTTGACCAGCGATTTCTCATTTTTCCAACAAAATTTATAAAACCATTTTTTTAGGGACCACATCACATTTGAAGTCACTTGGAGAGGTCTTTATGACAGAAAATACCCAAAAGTGACACCATTCTAAAAACTGCACCCCTCAAGGTGCTCAAAACCACATTCAAGAACTTTATTAACCCTTCAGGTGCTTCACAGGAATTTTTTGAATGTGGAAGAAAAAAATGAACATTTAACTTTTTTCACAAAAATGTTACTTTAGACCCAATTTTTTTATTTTCACAGGGGTAACAAGAAAAAATGGACCCCAAAATTTGTTGTGCAATTTCCCCTGGGCACGAAGATACCCAATATTTGGGGAAAAAACACTGTTTGGGCGCACGGCAGGGCTCGGAAGGGAAGGAGCGCCATTTGACTTTTTGATTGTAAAATTTGCTTGAATAATTAGCGGACGCCATGTTGTGTTTGGAGAGCCCCTGTGTGCCCAAACTTTGGAGCTCCCCCACAAGTGACCCCATTTTGGAAACTAGACCCCCCAAGGCACCTTTATAGATGCATAGTGAGCACTTGGAACCCCCAGGTGCTTCACAAATTGATTCGTAATAATGAAAAAGTGAAAAAAAAAACACTTTTTCATTTTTACGAATCAATTTGTGAAGCACCTAGGGGTTACAAGTGCTCACTATGCATCTAGATAGGTGCCTTGGGGGGTCTAGTTTCCAAAATGGGGTCACTTGTGGGGAAGCTCCAATGTTTGGGCACACAGGGACTCTCTAAATGCAACATGGTATCCGCTAACAAATTGAATGGAAAATCGGCTCAAATTGTTAGCGGACACCACATTGCGTTTGGAGAGCCCCTCTGTGCCCAAACTTTGGAGCTCCCCCACATGTGACCCCATTTTGGAAACTAGACCCCCCAAGGCACCTTTCTAGATGCATAGTGAGCACTTGGAACCCCCAGGTGCTTCACAAATTGATTCGTAATAATGAAAAAGTGAAAAAAAAAACACTTTTTCATTTTTACGAATCAATTTGTGAAGCACCTAGGGGTTCCAAGTGCTCACTATGCATCTAGATAGGTGCCTTGGGGGGTCTAGTTTCCAAAATGGGGTCACTTGTGGGGGAGCTCCAATGTTTGGGCACACAGGGACTCTCCAAATGCAACATGATATCCGCTAACAATTTGAGCCAACAATTTGTTAGCGGATATCATGTTGCATTTGGAGAGTCCCTGTGTCCCCAAACATTGGAGCTCCCCCAAAAGTGACCCCATTTTGGAAACTAGACCCCCAAGGCACCTATGTAGATTCACAGTGAGCACTTGGAACCCCAGGTGGTTCACAAATTGATTCATAAAAATGAAAAAGTGTTTTTTTTTTCACTTTTTCATTATTACGAATCAATTTGTGAAGCACCTGGGGGTTCCAAGTGCTCACTATGCATCTATAAAGGTGCCTTGGGGGGTCTAGTTTCCAAAATGCGGTCACTTGTGGGGGAGCTCCAAAGTTTGGGCACAGAGGGGCTCTCCAAACGCAATGTGGTGTCCGCTAACAATTTGAGCCGATTTTCCATTCAATTTGTTAGCGGATACCATGTTGCATTTAGAGAGTCCCTGTGTGCCCAAACATTGGAGCTCCCCCACAAGTGACCCCATTTTGGAAACTAGACCCCCCAAGGCACCTATCTAGATTCATAGTGAGCACTTGGAACCCCAGGTGCTTCACAAATTGATTCATAAAAATGAAAAAGTGGTTTTTTTTCACTTTTTCATTTTTACGAATCAATTTGTGAAGCACCTGGGGGTTCCAAGTGCTCACTATGCATCTAGATAGGTGCCTTGGAGGGTTTAGTTTCCAAAATGGGGTCACTTGTGGGGGAGCTCCAATGTTTGGGCACACAGGGGCTCTCCAAACGCAACATGGGGTCCGCTAACAATTTGAGCCGATTTTCCATTCAATTTGTTAGCGCACACCATGTCGCGTTTGGAGAGCCCGTGATGTGCCTAAACAGTGGAGCTCCCACTCAAGTGTCCCCATTTTGGAAACTATACCCCTCAAGGATTTTATTAAGGTGTATAGTGAACATTTTGAACCCAGAGGTACGGCACAGAATTTGTTTACATTAGGTCATCATATTGAATAAGTTGTCATTATTCTTGAGCGCAAGTGCTCGCTACTTGAGTTTGGATCGGGTACTCAGGTATGCACCATGTACAGCGTGTGCTCGAGTGACATGCACGAGTCCCTGCTCCGCATGTTTCACGGTTATTAGACACCCAAAAAAAACCATGCGGGGATCGCTCGTGCATGGCAGGCAATCCCCGTAAAGTTTTTTGGCCGCGAAGCATATGGGACAGAGACTCGAGCATGTCACTCAAATACCCACGATACTCAATGCATACCAGAGCACCCGATGCAAACTCAAGTAGCGAGCACTTGCTCTCAACACTAGTCACCATATCGTCATCTTTTTTTCTTACTTTTGAAAAAAATCCCAACCCCAGCCCTAACCCTAGCACAACCCTAGCCCTAGTACAACCCTAGCCCCAGCACAACCCTAGCCCCAGCACAACCCTAGCCCCAGCACAACCCTAGCCCCAAACCCAGCCCTAACCCTAGCCCAATCCTAACCCAAGAGTTTATTTTTGACGCCGTTCCTTGTGCGGTATAAGTGATTAGACGACTTTATTCTTCGGGTCGGTGTGATTACAGCAATGCCAGAATCATATGGGGTTTTTATGACTGACAGCTGTCACACACTAAAAGACGCATTTTTTGTAAAATCTAGTTTTTGCATCGCCATATTTTGAGAGCTATAATTTTTCCAGATTTTGGCAGACAGTCATGTGACGGCTCGTTTTTTGCGGGATGACTTGACGTTATTATTAGTGCCATTTTCAGGCACGTGACATTTTTTGATCGCTTTCTATTCCGATTTTTGGGAGGCAGAATAAACAAAAACCAACAATTCAGGAATTGTTTTTTTTTTTTTTTTTTATTCTGTTCCGCGTGTGGTAAAATTGATGAGGCAGCTTTATTCTTCGGGTCAGTACGTTTACAGCGGTACCACATTTGTATCATTTTTCTATGTTTTGGCGCTTATACACAATAAAAGCTATTTTATAGAAAAAAATATTTTTTAGTATCGCTTTATTCTGAGAGCTATAACTTTTTTATTTTTCGGCTGATGGAGCTGTGTGGCAGCTTGTTTTTTGCGGGACGAGATATCGTTTTCAGCGGTATCATTTTTATTTATATGCGTATTTTTGATCGCGTGTTATTCCACTTTTTGTTTGGCGGTATGGTGATAAAGCATTGTTTTTTGCTTCGGTTTTTTTTTTTTTTTTTTTACCGTGACCCCATTTTGGAAACTAGACCCCCCAAGGCACCTATCTAGATTCATAGTGAGCACTTGGAACCCCAGGTGCTTCACAAATTGATTCATAAAAATGAAAAAGTGTTTTTTTTTCACTTTTTCATTTTTACGAATCAATTTGTGAAGCACCTGGGGGTTCCAAGTGCTCACTATGCATCTAGATAGGTGCCTTGGAGGGTTTAGTTTCCAAAATGGGGTCACTTGTGGGGGAGCTCCAATGTTTGGGCACACAGGGGCTCTCCAAACGCAACATGGCGTCCGCTAACAATTTGAGCCGATTTTCCATTCAATTTGTTAGCGCACACCATGTCGCGTTTGGAGAGCCCGTGATGTGCCTAAACAGTGGAGCTCCCACACAAGTGTCCCCATTTTGGAAACTATACCCCTCAAGGATTTTATTAAGGTGTATAGTGAACATTTTGAACCCAGAGGTACGGCACAGAATTTGTTTACATTAGGTCATCATATTGAATAAGTTGTCATTATTCTTGAGCGCAAGTGCTCGCTACTTGAGTTTGGATCGGGTACTCAGGTATGCACCATGTACAGCGTGTGCTCGAGTGACATGCACGAGTCCCTGCTCCGCATGTTTCACGGTTATTAGACACCCAAAAAAAACCATGCGGGGATCGCTCGTGCATGGCAGGCAATCCCCGTAAAGTTTTTTGGCCGCGAAGCATATGGGACAGAGACTCGAGCATGTCACTCAAATACCCACGATACTCAATGCATACCAGAGCACCCGATGCAAACTCAAGTAGCGAGCACTTGCTCTCAACACTAGTCGCCATATCGTCATCTTTTTTTCTTACTTTTGAAAAAAATCCCAACCCCAGCCCTAACCCTAGCACAACCCTAGCCCTAGTACAACCCTAGCCCCAGCACAACCCTAGCCCCAGCACAACCCTAGCCCCAGCACAACCCTAGCCCCAGCACAACCCTAGCCCCAAACCCAGCCCTAACCCTAGCCCAATCCTAACCCAAGAGTTTATTTTTGACGCCGTTCCTTGTGCGGTATAAGTGATTAGACGACTTTATTCTTCGGGTCGGTGTGATTACAGCAATGCCAGAATCATATGGGGTTTTTATGACTGACAGCTGTCACACACTAAAAGACACATTTTTTGTAAAATCTAGTTTTTGCATCGCCATATTTTGAGAGCTATAATTTTTCCAGATTTTGGCAGACAGTCATGTGACGGCTCGTTTTTTGCGGGATGACTTGACGTTATTATTAGTGCCATTTTCAGGCACGTGACATTTTTTGATCGCTTTCTATTCCGATTTTTGGGAGGCAGAATAAACAAAAACCAACAATTCAGGAATTGTTTTTTTTTTTTTTTTTTATTCTGTTCCGCGTGTGGTAAAATTGATGAGGTAGCTTTATTCTTCGGGTCAGTACGTTTACAGCGGTACCACATTTGTATCATTTTTCTATGTTTTGGCGCTTATACACAATAAAAGCTATTTTATAGAAAAAAATATTTTTTAGTATCGCTTTATTCTGAGAGCTATAACTTTTTTATTTTTCGGCTGATGGAGCTGTGTGGCAGCTTGTTTTTTGCGGGACGAGATGTCGTTTTCAGCGGTATCATTTTTATTTATATGCGTATTTTTGATCGCGTGTTATTCCACTTTTTGTTTGGCGGTAAGGTGATAAAGCATTGTTTTTTGCTTCGTTTTTTTTTTTTTTTTTTTTACCGTGACCCCATTTTGGAAACTAGACCCCCCAAGGCACCTATCTAGATTCATAGTGAGCACTTGGAACCCCAGGTGCTTCACAAATTGATTCATAAAAATGAAAAAGTGGTTTTTTTTCACTTTTTCATTTTTACGAATCAATTTGTGAAGCACCTGGGGGTTATTTTTTTATTTTTTTATAATATTTTTGCACTTTTTTTTTTTTTTTTTTTTTCCACTTTCACACAGTTTATACACTTTATTACTTTGTCCCACTCTGGGACTTTCACTTTTTTTTTCTGATCGCCTGCATGGCACAGGAATGGAGCACCATCCCTATGCCATGAAGGCTGTCAGAAGTGCACAGTGTGAAGATTGCTTGGAGATGCACTGCGCATGTCCAAGCAATCTTCCTGTTCTCTGGTGACCCGGATGTTGTCATGACGACATCGGGTCGTCATGGCAACACCCGGGAACCCTTTGCAGACTGCGATGGAAGCCGGAAGAGGAGGTGAGTATCGCCGATCACCTCCCCTTGCCCCCGCAATGCTGCGATCGACTTCGATCGACTTCGATCGCAGCATCGCGGGGGTTAATGTGCTGGGAGCGGTGCAGGACCGCTCCCTGCACATAGTACCGGGTGTCAGCTGTGACAATCAGCTGACACCCGGCGGCGATCGCGCCCGCACAGCCTGTGTGCGCGCGCGATCGCGATGACGTACTAATACGGGTCTGGCTCTTAAGTCCCAGGGCACAGACGCGTATTAGTACGTCAGATGTTATTAAGGGGTTAAGGAGTATCTTCATGGTAAAGAAGAACAAGGCATCCTGGAAGTCACCAGAGCACTGATCTCAACTTAATTAAGTCTGTGTGTGATAAAATGAAGAAACTGAAAGATTTGTCTACATCCACAGTGGATCTGTGGTTTGTTCTCCAAAATGTTTGGTGGTCACAGCAAATATTGATTTGATTTAGATTTCTCTTTTATTCATTTGCTTTCCATTTTATTAATTGATAGAAATACACTATTAGCATTTCTATTTTTGAAAGCATTCTTACTTTGCAGCCTTTTTCTACACCTGCCTAAAACCTTTGCACCGTACTGTATATAAAACTTTTTTCTGCTTTGCAATTCTTAACTCATACATTTAATCATGACTGCATTGTTTATGAATCCAAGTTATCATATTTGCTAGATTTTGCAGTTAGTAGCTCCAACCATGATCTAAACATATTCTTAACAAAAAAGCAAAACAATGCAAATGAATTCATACAAGAAAAATTGAAAGATGCGTCTTTCTTTTGTGCTCCCAGCAGTCATGGCCCAGGTAAGCTTTTCGTGGTAACACCGGATAAGATTCAGAGCACTATTGTTCTCCAGAGTCCTTCAGCTTATCTCAGTGATAGATAGGAGGAAACGTTATTCCTTTTCAAAGTAGCAGGAAAGAAAATATTTCTAATAAGGAACATTTTCTTCAAAACACAAAAGCATGTGTTGTGAATATGTGCACCTTTCACTCCTTCCTTCCTGGAGTGAAACTGCTGATTTAGGATAGAAAATAATAGCAGTAATATTTCTGTAGTCTCCTTACTGAACAGTAGGTAATCTTTCTTTCACTAGGATAAAAGTTCAGATTGCTAGCTTAGCCCTGTATCTAAATATCTCGGCCAAATCGGTTGGCATCCATCCATGGCAATCAGCATTCAGGGCTCTGGTTGTCCCCCTATCTTCGATCCCATCTTATGGGATGCCTACCCTTTTAAATTGTCCTGCCAGTTCAATAACAACCTGATATTTAAGCTTCACTCTATTTTTATGACAATGAACAACTGTATCTTAGTTCTTTACCTTTTCTCTTCTTGTCTTTGTCACATTAAATTATTTAGGGCATCACCGTACAGTATAGTTTCAGAAACCAGATTTACCTGCTCCAGACTTTGGACTACAATGATAGGACTATAAATACTTGCAAACTGATTTTAGACACCCAATAATCTGCATTTTCAGCTTTATCGGTGGAATTGTTCACCATAATTCCTTCACATTGCATCTTGAATATAGATATATGTGTCTTTCCCTGGCTCCATGAACTTTGGTACTCCACTTGTGGTATCCAAAATACTATAGTGTTGTTTTCAATGTGATTAATGACTGCTTCTGAATCTCTGGTCTTGTTTGATCCATGGTATTTCTTTCTTTAATAAAAATAAAGTTAAATAAAAACATAATAATATCTGCAGAGGGCCTATTCTACTCATTTGCTGGATTTGACTTATTTACAGCTTGATGATAAAAAGTCATATGTGCAGAAGTTTAGGAAATGTGCCAGAGCCTAATAAGTTCCCTGATCCATATTAAATAGTCAGGGTTTTATGCTTTTCTGAACAGCAGTAGATCCATTAGCGTGTGAGGACATGAAGGAGTGAGTAGGTTTCTAAAATTAAACTTTACACTTGTATAATAAAATTACTATATAATACTGATATGAGGCAAAGGAAACAACAATGCTTAAATAAAGTAGTGTCTCTAAAAACATGTTGTAGCTTGCTTTAAATGACTTCTTAAAGAGAATCTGTCACCAAGTTTTTGCTGGAGTAGTAAGGCAGGAAGACAATTGGTGCCAGCAAGACCGAGAGGACGTGTGAGCGGTGGAACCCGGAGGCCGAACAATTGAAGGGTGGCAGGAGACAGAGGCAGGTAACACATCTTTGGTCAAGCACCAAAGCCCAGATTTCGCCATGCCCAGATGCCAAAGGTTAGATGCTGATCATTGCATGAGGCTGGTGTCATGCAAGGTGAGAGAAAGACTAAGTTCAACATGAAGAGAAGAGGGGGAGGAAGCCCAAACACTAGGGAAAGGGGGATTGGAGACCCCTAGGCAGATCTAATACCACCCTGCCTACCCTATCGTCCTTCTAAAGATTCCACACCTATTGTCAAGCAGGAACCTAAGCCCTGAATGATTATTGCACAGGTGCCTTAGGCTGGCCGCAATAAAAGCTCACCCTAAAATGTTCAGTTTTTCAGTATTGGGGGAATCCGGGTGGGTCAGAAAACCAGTCAGTATCTGGTGTGATCACCATTTGTCTCACACAATACAACACATCTCCTTTGCATAGAGTTGATCAGGTTGTTGATTGTCGTTCATCGGGTGACCAGCAGCCTAATTATACTGAAAAATTATCTTGCTATGAACGTTCGTAAGACTCTTCACTCACTATAATGTTTTAGTGCAAATGCAGCCTTTCTTGCAGAGAGATGATGAAAGCAATACTCTTGCGTGCAAAAGAAACTCCCTTATGTATAGCACTATCTTAGTATATAGAGTCTTTTCTTGTTATGTATATCACTGTTCCTTATGACATCCTCTCTAGTTATGTATGATGTTGTTCCTTATTACTTAGCATCCTCTCGTTATGAAAGGCATTGTCCCTTATAGCATCCTTTCTTATTATGGATAGAACAACCATTCCTGCATTAAAAATGACAACTTGCAGAGAGATGATGGAAGTAATAATCTTGTTTGCAAAAGAAACTCTATTATTATGTATAGCGCAGTCTTTTAGTATATAGTCCTCTCTTGTTATGTATGGCACTGTCCCTTATGACATAGCATCCTCTCTTGTTATATATAGCACTGTCCATCATTATATAGCATTCTCTCTTGTTATGTATGGCGTTGTCCCTTATTGCTTAGCGTCTTCTCTTGTTATGTATAGAATAATGATTCCTGCAGCAAAAATAGAAAAACAAATGTACGCATAATGTATATACTAAGGAGAAAGATGTGTACATGAAGTACTCTTGTTATGTATAGCACCATCCCTCTGTCTCCTTGCATACACAGATGTGCACCAGAGCATTTGTGTGTTTGTAACGTGACCTCCAAAATGTCATGTGACATATCAAATGTCATGCAATTTAAACTGCCCTGGCATGGCTACCCTTAATCTTAACATCTATAATATACACATGTATGTCATGAAATAATGTGAAATAATTTGCATGAGGAGCATCTACTAATATCTACATCTGCTGTATGCTTCCTGTACTTATAACCTGCATGTGTGTCTGTTTTGAATAATTTATTAGTTAGTAGTGTTCTATTTATAATTTTATTAGTAGTAATTATGCCACTCCACGATCCAAATAGTTTGTACCTGTATACCTAACATTGCGTCTGTTGCAGGAGTTTTATGATTCTGTCTTGAGTGGTAATCCTGTGATCACAGCTACGCAGAACGCTATTGGTAGGCTTTTTTGGTGGCCATCTATGAATAATGATATTAAAGATTTTGTATTCGCTTTTGAAGTTTGCGCGCGCGCTAAAGTCTGTCATAACCAGCCGGCCAGCGAATTGGTTCCATTGCATTTCCAGACGGGTACTTGATGCTCCTTCCTCAGTGCCCAGTCAAATGATTTATTTCCATTTTCAGTATATTCTAAAATAAAATACATCACATACACTTAATAGACTTATGTGATAAGTATAAAACAATGGAGGTTCAGATTCTCTTTAGCTAATTATTCAATAATTTGAGTTTTCTTTACACATATTATGTTGGATTCCAACTATAGAGTGCAATTCCTTCTGCCCTTTCTAAAAGTGAAAATGGGAACAAGAAATAATAAATGGTAAGGGACTTTTCATGTGCAGCCACTTCAGCTAGATTCATCAGAGAAAATTCTCAGTAAATAAATTATTGCTATGTTATAGACTATTATAAAAATTATGAAAAAAGAGACTCAAAAGGACAACAAGACTAATAAGATTCGGTTTCAAACCAAACAGCATATTCAGATGCGCCATGGCAATCTTATATGTAGTTAATCTACCAATTAGATAATCAATGCAATGCGATTTATTGAACGGAATGATGTGTAAATAAAATGGTGTATTTTTTTTCAATTATTTAATCTCAGTTTAATTTTAATTCCAAAGCTTTTAACATTTTTAATTGGCATATTCAAAACCGCTCCCTTTTATTATGTTTATTAGTGATTTCATCATCACCTCTCCACTCTATACAGCTAGTGGAATGTCCAAATCAACACCTTTATACTCCTCAATTATATGCATAAACAGATGGAATATAGTAATAAATTATTACTATATTCCTGCTGTTCATCATCACCTCTCCACCAACTGATCACATTTATTTATCTATTGTGTATATTTATGTTATATCTTTCCATCATTGCAGGTACTAAATTAATCCAAACACATTTGCTTTTTCTGCATATCCTACTTTTTTGGCTTTACAGTTTGTACAGTTTTAAAAGT
Source organism: Phyllobates terribilis (assembly GCF_046119375.1). Classification (NCBI taxonomy): domain Eukaryota; kingdom Metazoa; phylum Chordata; class Amphibia; order Anura; family Dendrobatidae; genus Phyllobates; species Phyllobates terribilis. Next base: position 528,817,963 of record NW_027362762.1, on the reverse strand, counting down.
CTTTTCTGTTAACATTTCCTTTTTTCTTCCCTAATATAACTCTGAGTGATTAGATCTTATATATTTAATGTTCTGCAGAAAATAATCCTAGGCATATTTTTTTTCAGAATATGCTACTTTTTCATCAGTAATTCATTCATTTGATACAGTGACCGACTATTCAGAGTTTGTGAACTACTTTTTCTAAATTATGGGAAGGGGATATTGCAATTCTCTAAGGGATGGTTTTACCATATACAGTGAATGAAATAATTATTTGATCCTTTGCTGTTTTTGTAAGTTTGCCCACTGACAAAGACAGGAACAGTCTATAATTTTAAGGGTAGGTTAATTTTAACATTGAGAGATAGAATGTCCAAAAAAAAAAAAGAAAATCACATTGTATAAATTAGATACATTTATTTGCATTTTGCAGTGAGAAATAAGTATTTGATCCCCTACAAACCATTATGAGTTCTGGCTCCTACAGACCAGTTAGACGCTCCTAATCAACTCGTTACCTACATTAAAGACAGCTGTCTTACATAGTCAGCTGTATAAAAGACTCCTGTCCACAGACTCAATTAATCAGTCAGACTCTAACCTCTACAACATGGGCAAGACCAAAGCGCTTTCTAAGGATGTTAGGGACAAGATCATAAACCTGCACAAAGCTGGAATGGGCTACAAAACCATAAGTAAGACGCTGGGTGAGAAGGAGACAACTGTTGGTGCAATAGTAAGAAAATGGAAGAAATACAAAATGACTGTCAATGTACATCGATCTGGGGCACCATGCAAAATCTCACCTCGTCGGGTATCCTTGATCATGAGGAAAGTGAGAGATCAGCCTAAAACTACATGGGGGGAACTTCTTAATGATCTCAAGGCAGCTGGGACCACAGTCACCAATAAAACCATTGGTAACACATTATGCCTTAAAGGTTTATATATATATATATTGCGAGAAAGTACTGTGGACAGATGAGACAAAAATTGCGCTCTTTGGCATTACTTCAACTCGCCGTGTTTGAAAGAAGAGAAATGCTGCCTATGACCCAAAGAACACCGTCCCCACTGTCAAGCATGGAGGTGGAAACATTATGTTTTGGGGGTGTTTCTCTCCTAAGGGCACAGAACTACTTCACCGCATCAATGGGAGAATGGATGGAGCCATGTACCGTAAAATCCTGAGTGACAACCTCCTTCCTTCCACCAGGACATTAAAAATGGGTCGTGGCTGGGTCTTCCAGCAAGACAATGACCCAAAACATACCACCAAGGCAACAAAGGAGTGGCTCAAAAAGAAGCACATTAAGGTCATGGAGTGGCCTAGCCAGTCTCCAGACCTTAATCCCATAGAAAACTTATGGAGGGAGTTGAAGCTCCAAGTTGCCAAGCGACAGCCTCAAAATCTTAATGATTTAGAGAGGATCTGCAGAGAGGAGAGGACCAAAATTCTTCCTGACATGTACGCAACCCTCACCATCAACTACAAAAAAAGTCTGACTCCTGTGCTTGCCAACAAGGGTTTTGCCACCAAGTATTAAGTGTTGTTTGCCAGTGGAAACAAATACTTATTTCTCACTGCAAAATGCAAATAAATTTATCTAATTTATACAATGTGATTTTCTTGTTATTTTTTTGGATATTCTATCTCTCAATGTTAAAATTAACCTACTCTTAAAATTATAGACTGTTCATGTCTTTGTCAGTGGGCAAACTTACAAAAACAGCACGGGATCAAATAATTATTTCCTTCACTATATTTATACTTGTACCCGCTTTTAGACAAAACTTCAAAAAATTTTGAACAAGGTTCAATGGGTAGATAAGAAGCCCAAAGTTATGATACAAAGATGGCATCAGTGAATGATGGTGATTCCAGAAGTTAAAAGGGATATAAACATTAATTTGGTTATGGAGTCAGTGGTACAGCCATTTCTCCATAGTGTCACAGAAGGCGTTTTTCAAAACAACAACTCCAGGCTGCATGTTGCTCATTCTAGTGTTAGCAGTCTGTGTGGTCTAAACATGCTAACATGGCCTGTAACATCTCTGGACTTGTCTCCCATCGAGCACATCCTGGGTGTTGCAATTGCAAAAGGAGCTGATAACAAGAGATTTTGATGATTTCTGTGCCCCAGTGTATTCAGTGTGGCAGAACATTCCTCAGACAACCATTAATAATTTAATTGATAGCATTAACATGTCTAGCAATCTGTGATTGTCAAAATGCCATGACTTTTCCTTCCTTGTGTTTCAATTTTAATGTTGATAAGTGTATGTCGGGAATTAGTTCTAGGTTTCATTTGTCCCTTAAAGAATGACTGTCAGCCATCTCATCTACCAAATAAATCTCCAGGAGTCCTGGTCACTGAGAACTGTAAAAAAAATTCTCAGATGTCATCTTTCAGCTAGACTGTCTCAGACAATTGTTATGCAGACACGCGTGGAGAGGCTATGAACTCTGAGGCACATATCTACACGCTTGGTGGGGACTCCCTAATGTTTGTGCATTTTGGAAGGCAATGATTTAATTTATAAGTACGGTATTTCCTTTCACCTACAACTTTTTCCTTATACAGTGTTACTCTCTATTTTATTGGAATTTATCTCACCCAGATACTTTCTAGTTTTTATATCACTTATAATTTTAGCTGCTGGAAATGTAATAGATAGATCCTAGAAAGTTAAAATAACTTTTACTCTGGTTAATTTTACCTTTTATATAAAAATATTTAGATTTGAGAGTCCTCAGTGGTTGATACCTTTTAATGGCTGAAAAGATGGTAACAAGTTGCAAGCTTTCGAGACTACTCAGGCCTCTTCATCAGGCATAGTATAAGACAAAATCTGAAGAATCACATATTTATACACAATAGGACACAGAAATAATGCAATAGATGAGACAGGTGACGGAAAGCAGAGCTATTACAATGGCTGTTAATATTTTAGCAGTTCATAGATATGGAGTATGAAAGTTTTATTGTCCTGTGACTGAGGTCTGGTCCAGGGTTGTGATGACCCCACAGGTCTGATGAGCACAGTCCTTAGTTAATGTAGAATGACATAAATCCATGCAACACATTCATTCCTGCTCTGAATGTGTCAAAGGTCACCATGAGTTTATATCCCCAGACTCTGCAGTCTCTCTGAGATTTGAAGTTACCTTTTAATACCAGTAATTTCATGCCCTTGATGCTGTGATCAGGGGAAAAAATGCTTAGCCACAGGTAGATCTATTCTTTTTTCTTTTATTGTGTGGCGATGATGATTCATCCTTGTCCTAAGTTACACACCCTCAGCTGGACACTTGGTACATAATAAAGTACACTACGTTAGATGTGATACAGCTGAAAGTACCTGGGATCTTGTAGTCCTGAATTGGGGATCTTTACCTTGTCTGTGGTCATTATAAACGGACAGGTTTTACATTTTTTCTGGTTGCAGGGAAAAATACATGTAGTTGGTGGAGATGACAGGGAGCTTCTGAGAATGATACTTCTTAGATTTGGGGGCTGCCTGAAACACAGAAGTGGGGGGTCGTGAAATATTGATTGTAATCGGCATCTTTTTGTAGTAAGGGTTGTAGCTTCCGTGCAGCTCTTCTTAGCGCCTCCAGATTTGGATTGTAGGTGACTACTAGAGGCACCCAGTAGCTTTCTTGTTTAATCTTTTTGTTGTTGTTGTAGTTGTTTTATATAGAAATAATGATAGCTGCATTCTCAGGAAAATTACTTAATAGGGAGAATTTGAATTTTTTTAGTCTTTATAATTTTATTCCCAATAAATATTACATATAGAGGCTAAAAAGTATATACAACATTGTTAAAAAAAATGTAAAAAAATATAAACCGCCTCAAACACTTAAAAGTTCAAATTACATTTCACATTTCCAAAATAAAAAATGATAAAAAGCATTACAAATTAAGCATTTTGATCACTGCATTTATAAAACCTTTAAAAATATAAATCATAGTACTTATCTTGTACAGTGTCTGCTGTAAAAAAAAACCATCAGGATTGTTTTTCTTACCAACTTATCTCCCTTCCAAGAATGAAATTAAAAATGATCCAAAATTACCCCCAAAAGTCCCACAAAATAGCACCAATAAAAACTTTTTTTGCCTCACAAAAATATAAGCCCTTACATTGCTCCATCGAAAAGAAACCAGTTACAGTATACAGTATGTCGGAAAATAGCAACACAAATCATTTTTTTTGCCAGTACTTGTATATAACCAAGTCCAAGTGGGAATTCATTATAGTGAACCTGACTGCTGATACATGATTCTGATCAACGGGCAACATGCATCAGGCACTGGTTGTACGAACTCAGTAAGGTATGTTTGACTCTGAAACACTATGGCATCTCAGAGAAAAACATACTTTAAAAGCTGCCAAGGACTGAGCTGTGCTGGAGACACAGGGCAGCGGGCAGGTAGAGGTCGCTGGAAACCTGCCCGTATGACTAGTCTCCTGCGCGGCTCGGTCCCCGGCGGATTTAAAGTATGTTTTTCTCCAAATTTCCGCGATGTTTCAGTTTTTTCAGAGCTAAACATACCTAGTTGAGATCATACAGCCAGTGCCTGACACATGCTTTCCCTGGAATGGAGATCATACATCATCTATCAGGTTCATTTTAAGAACTTTACGCATTAAAAAGCCACAATTTTTTGTGTAACATATAGTTGTGGCAAAATTTGTTGACTTTTGCCATTTTTATACCAGCTCTATTAACTTAATAAAAAGTGGGTGAAGGGATGTGCCTAGTATAGCCCAACAAATTTACTATCATTTACACCACAAAAATGCTCTGATCGCTGCTTTAACCATTTAGATGCAACGTGATCATGTGGTACCGATGAATTACCATTACAGCCGTTGGCCCCCTGAAGTCCCACATTGCTGCCGTCTTGGTACTCCTGTGTAGCTCCATCACACACCGTGATTTCCACTTTATACTGCAATATCACAGTATAGTATAAGTGATCAGTGAATCACAGATTCAAGTCCCCTAAATGGACTAAAAAGTAAAAAAAAAAAGTAATATTAAAAAAATTATATATATATATAAAATCCAAAAAATTGAAGGCAGCACACCATACATAGTGAAAAAAGTAGTGCTATTTAATGGTCCTCACTTTAGAACCGAAATGTCGCCATGGTGGCCCATGAAGTAGCACTACTTTTTTCACTTTGAATGGTTTGCTGCCTTCAATTTTTTGGATTGTATTGAAGGTTTGGTCTGTACCTGGGAGGTTTGGCACCCTATACATTATGTTAGTTCTGCTTCTATTTTTCTTTTTATGTATTTATATATAAAGGTATATATATATATATATATATATATATATATATATATATATATAGTAAAAGTGGTCATAAATAGGGATTAGTGAAAGTGCTCGATGATACTCAGATATCACTGGGTGGTCAACATGCTCGGCACTCTGCGAGCATTGGCTGGTGCTCGGATTTGAAGCTCGAATCCTCACCCCGCATGTTTCCCGCCTGTTACACAGCCATAAAGATGTGGGGATTTCCTGCAGGTCACTGTAATGCCGTAGCCATCTTGGTAGTGGCATTACTGTGATTGGCTGACCACATTACATCATCAGGGGTTATAAAAGAAGAGGCACTTCCACACTCGGAACACTGGCGCCATTGCACAATTCAGGGTCAGTTCTTATGGGAGGGGAAATTGGTTGTCCAGGCCTGTGTGCGCACAGAGTCTTCTAGTGTTGATACTGGTGCTGATGCTGAACTATGACACTAACAGTCCTTCTATAGGCTAATGGCTAATCCTGTGCGTTGCTGTTTGTATCCGATACATTCTGCATTTAGCCTAGGGAGAGACAGTTGCAGGAGCAGGGAGAGTGGCTGAATACAGTCTCTAGGCAGGGATTAGGGTTTTGCAGCCTGACAAATATATAGCTGCTTCATGTGACCATATTTTTTGGAGGAAGAGGGGGAGTTAAAAAAATGACTATATTGTCATCCATTGAGTTTAACGTGGTTAGTGTTACATTATGGTGGTATATAAAACAAAAAAAAAAGTTGTTGTTTTTTCTGGATTCAATTAGTCATTCATAAAGTTTAGTGTGCTTAGTATTACATTATGGTGGTATTAATCTCCAAAAAAAACATTCAAAAAAACTTTCTGGATTCAATTAGTCATCCATACAGTGTAAAGTGCTTAGTGTTACATTACGGTGGTATTATTGTACAAAAAACATTCAAAAAACCTTTTTGGATTGAATTAGTAATCCATACAATGTAACGTGCTTAGTGTTACATTTTTTTCTGGATTGAGTTTGTCATCCATAGAGTATTACGTGCTTTGTGCTACATTATGGTGGTATATAACACTCCAAAAAAAAATGAACTTGGTTTCCAGAGACCTAGAAATTAGAAAATGAGTAAGGCTTGCGGAAAGGGACAGGGAAGTGGAAGTGCTGACACCGAGGATGTGGGGCAGGTGCGACTATGTCTGTTGCTGGAGCACAAGAAACACGCCTATCCATGATACATAGCTTTTTGTCCCACTTTGCAGGGAGGCACAATACACCACTTCTAAAGCCACACCAATGTGAACCAGGGGTTGTTGGATAGCAGATGATATTTACAGAATGATTGCCAGCACCACCCAGTCTTCCACACGGTCCAGTCTCACCAGCCAACAGTATGGATCACTTAATTCTTACCCTGATTCTCCTTCCTCTCACCATGTTGAGTCCCAGGAGACCAGTGATCCCACACGAGGACACTCCGAGGAGCTCTTTACAACATCATTTCTTGAGTGTGGCCTCTCACTCTGCATATTTCAAGAGGGACAGAAGGACATGCTGTTTAGTGATGCATAAAATTTAGAGCAGCCAAAGCCAGAAGAAGATCTTTGATTTGGTATCTCAGAGCATGTCGTCTACATCACCCGGAAGCTGGAAGCTCTGCAGCACTGCCTCAGTGAAGCAGCATCAGGTTCTGCTGAAGCTAATTTGTCTAGGAGACAAATTGCACATGCACACCACGGTAGAGTTATTGAAAAGAATAACAGGCCAGACAGATCTGTGGCTCTCACCGCTGAACCTCCAACCAGGCATGGTCGTGTGTGATAATGGCCATAACCTGGTGGTGGTGGCTCTGAAGCTTGGTAAGCTCACGCATGTACCATACTTGGCCCATGTGCTCAACTTAGTGGTTCAGCGGATTTTGAAAACCTACCCAGATTTTCCAAAACTTACATTGTCTTGTCCAGAGTATAGGCTTGTAGCCCAAGAGAGGCATGTAGGCAGAGTAGTACCCATCAGATGGGAGGTCACCTTGCAGCGGTTGATGGGCACACATGAATTGGCCAATTTATGTGCTAAGAACCTCCGTTTTTTGTAAGTAAAGTTCATTGAGTAATAACACAGTTTAAATCAAACGTTTTTATTGTCTTTATGTATTTTGGCCATAATGGAGTGCTGCTACGCTCTCTTTTTATATATCTTATTCAGTTTCTGCAGCTTGCACCTGTTCACATTTAGGATGTGCTGGTCAGTTCTTTTTACATATTCTAGTCAAGGTATGCCGTGTCAACGCCCATTTCTGTAAGTCAGCTACAGCTGCCACTGCTCTGGCAGTGCTGCAGCAGCTCATCCAAGTGCGAGCTCACCGACTGGTGTGCAATGTCACCATGTGCTGGAACTCCACACTGCACATGCTGCCAAGACTTTGTGAGCAGTCAAGACCAGTTGTGGACTACTGGCTCCAACACGCATGTTGGTATTCTGGTGAGACTCTGCACATAACAAATAAAGAGTGGGAATGGATGTCTGAGATTTGTGCGGTTCTCCAAGACTTTGAGGACTCCACAAAGATGGTGAGCGGCAATGACGCCATAATAAGCGCAACAATCCCACTTCTGTGCCTACTTAAACAGTCGCTGCTCACAATTAGAGCTGAAGCTTTGCAGGTGAAGATGGAGGAAGATATGAGACAGGGAGATACTACCCAGCCTAGCCTCATCTCATCTGCTCATCGCGGATTGGGTAACAATGAGGAGGTGGAGGCTGAGGAGGAAGAGGAGGAACATTAGGTGGTTGCTAGCACAACAGAGGCTAGTACCCTCACAAGCTTCATCCCATCTCTCCTACATGGATGGGCTGAGGAGGGGAATGAGGAAGAAGAGATGGAGGAGTAGGAGATGGAGAGTAGTCAGCATGGTGGAGACAGGGAAGTGTTGGCTGTAGGGAGCTTGGCACATATGGCTTACTTTATGTACTGCTGCCTTCCCCTGACCCTCACGTTATATTCATCTTGGCCAAAAAAGAGTACTAGTTGTTCACCCTGCTAGACCCGCTCTACAAGTAGAACCTTGCATCTCTCCTTTCTGAGGTGGAGAGGTCTACTAAAATGGTGCTAAACAGGATGCCATTGTGGAAAATATGTAGAAAAAATTCCCATTAGACAACAATAATGGCAGGGGGCAAGTTTCCTTGCCCAACCAAGGAGAAGAGGTGAGTGAGACACACTTATGACATGCAGAAGTAGTGCTGTTGCTTTAAAAGCATTCAGCAACTATTAGAAGTAACACAAGCACAGGAGACAGGAAGTGTTGTGCTCGAGAAGCTTTCAGCAACTAGAGGGGTTAACACAGTCACAGGAGAAGGGGAGTGTTTTAGCAGAGCCCCAGGGGGATTGTGGGGAAGTATTTTACTGTCTGGCTGGAGCCAAAGAGAAAGGTGGTGTGCGTGTTCTGCATCTGACAGAAGTGCCTCTGCAAGTGAAAAGGATTAAAGTCAGGAGTGAAGCTAAGCACAGGTCAGGAAGAGTTCCTGAACTATCAGTGCAGAGTATTGTCAAGCAGAAAGATAAGGACTGTAAGAAATGATGTCACAGGGATTATCTCCCTCAGCAAACCCTCCCCCCCCCTCCATCTCACTGAGCTGTAAAGAATGCTGTGTTCATTAATGTGCCTTTGCATTAGAACTGTGCTGTCCTGTAGTACTTGGAAGACTGTGAACTGTTGTGCTGCTAAGGAAACTGTACTGTTTGTCACTGGAGACTGTTGCTCATAAGACTTAACTTGCACTGGCTGTGGGGCTTCTTATTAAATGCTACTGTTTTACCGTTTATGAGGACTCTTGTCAAGTGTGTCTGGTCAGCAAGTGAAACAACCTACGGGTGTGTGCCTGAGGGTCAATACCCCTGTGTGCCTGAGAGAAACTGCAGCATATGGTCTATGGTCGCCCTGAGTAACGGTTCCCCCAGGATTCCAAAGAATTCATGTAAACTGTCTCACTCCTATCTGAACCTAGCGGCGTGCATGTAACACACACCAGGTAGAGCAGAGGCAGAGGTACACTGTGAAAGGCCTGGGCCAATTTCCTGACACCCTCCCAGTTTTCAGGCCGTGATGATCTGGCATTTTTGACAAGAAGGAAAATGTTTTTAAAGATGGTCAAACAATACCTGCCCGACAAAACCAGCATACTCAATAATTTTTCTGCGTCACTGGTATTAGCTGTCCCTCTATGTCTTGGGGGTGTCATGCTTCCCTGCTGCTAGCGTCTTGTCTGAGAGGGTTTTTAGTGCCAGGCTCACTCTGATGAAAATGAACATGTCCTGGAGTAGCCTTGACTTTTTCTCGACTGATGACAGCAGCACAAAAGATGTTTTTAAACTTCAATATTTGAATGAGGCCTGCCAGTTGTTGCCTTCAATGGTCCATGGATGACTGGATGACTCTCATTCTAAGATTTTCCTGGATTTACACTTTGTGCAAAGCCTTTATGAGTGTGGGAGTATTTCTCCTACACTTTATTAATTTTTTTATCAGGTAGTCCAGTTGGTGCCTTCAAGGGAGTATGGATGACCCTCCTTATAATTTTTTTTCTAGCTTTACACTGTGTGCAAAGCCTTTATGAGTGTAGAAGTACCACAACTGCACTTTCTTAAATTTTTATGATGCACTCCAGTTGATGCCTTCAAGGGTGTATGGATGACCCACCTTATGATTTTTTTTCTGGCTTTGCACAGTACCACAACTACAATGTGCTCACAATATTTGAATGAGGCTCTCCAGTTGATGCCTTCAAAGGTGTATGGAAGACCCTGCTTTTAATTTTTGGCAGGCTTTGAACTGTGTGCAGAGCCATTATGAGTGTAAGAGTACCACAACTCCACATTTTGTTCACAATATTTAAATGAGGCACTACAGTTGGTGCTTTCAAGGGTGTATGGATGACCCTGCTTGTAATTTTGGGCAGGATTTGCACTTAGTGCATAGACTTTATGAGTCTAGGAGTACCACTACATGACAATTTGAAGAAAATGTGTATGAGGCCCTCTTTTATGTCTAATACAGAGAGTATCTGAGACCCCTCTTCTATCTAATTTTTGGTAGTTCGTGCTTCCTTCATAAATTACACTGATATTTCCAATGTTTTAATTAAAATTTACATTTTTTGTTTACTTAAATTATTATTTTGTTAAAATCCTTTTTAAATTGAGCCTTATATACAAATCATTATACAGGAAAGAATGTTTCTTAATATTTTTTCCTGTAAACTCCAATTTCGCGTTGATTTTGAATGTTTTATTGTCAGTGTAGTTAAATTGGGACACCATTGTTCTCAGCAGCGATCTGGTGATCTGGTAAAAGATGCTTCCACAGGTCTTCAACATGCTGTTCTCCTTCCATTCAGCACTTTTCCATTCATTTCTACATTTTCACTGCCCCCCAGATCTCCTTGCAGGGTCTGCCGGAAAAATGCTCGGATTTCCCAATGACTCTTATTACACTCATTACTCTACACTGTGTGCAGAATTATTAGGCAAGTTGTATTTTAGAGGATTATTTTTATTATTGATCAACAACTATGTTCTCAATCAACCGAAAAAACTCATAAATGTCCAAGCTTAATATTTTTGGAAGTTGGAGTGGGTTTTTTTTAGATTTGGCGATCTTAGGAGGATATCTGTTTGTGCAGGTAACTATTACTGTGCAAAATTATTAGGCAACTTAATAAAAACCAAATATAATCCCATCTCGCTTGTTTATTTTCACCAGGTAAACCAATATCAGTGCACAAAATTTAGAAATAAACATTTCTGACATGCAAAAACCAAAAGCAAAAAAATTTGTGATCAATATAGCCACCTTTCTTTATGATGACACTCAACAGCCTTCCATCCATAGATTCAGTCAGTTGCTTGATCTGTTTTCTATCAACATTGCATGTAGCAGTCACCACAGCCTCCCAGATACTGATCCGAGAGGTGTACTGTTTTCCCTCCCTGTAGATCTCACATTTTAGGTTCTCTATGGGGTTCAGATCAGGTGAACAAGGGGGCCATGTCATTATTTTTTCTTCTTTTAGACCTTTACTGACCAGCCACACTGTGGAGTAGTTGGATGCATGTGATGGAGCATTGTCCTGCATGAAAATCATGTTTTCTTGAACGATACCAACTTCTTCCTGTACCACTGCTTGAAGAAGTTGTCTTCCAGAATCTGGCAGTAGGTCTGGGAGTTGAGCTTCACTCCATCCTCAACCCGAAAAGGTCCCACAAGTTCATCTTTGATGATACCAGCCCATACCAGTACCCCACCTCCACCTTGCTGGCGTCTGAGTCGGAGTGGAGCTCTCTGCCCTTTATTGATCCAGCCTCTAGCCCATCCATCAGGCCCATCAAGAGTCACGCTCATTTCATTAGTCCATAAAATCTTTGAAAAATCAGTCTTAAGATATTTCTTGACCCATTCTTGACGTTTTATCTTATGTTTCTTGTTCAAAGGTGGTCGTTTTTCAGCCTTCCTTACCTTGGCCATGTCCCTGAGTATCGCACACCTTGTGCTTTTTGATACTCCAGTAACGTTGCAGCTCTGAAATATGGCAAATTGGTGGCAAATGGCATCTTGGCAGCTTCATGCTTGATTTTCCTCAATTCATGGGCAGTTATTTTGCACCTTTTTTGGCCAACACGCTTCTTGTGACCCTTTTGGCTATTTGCCATGAAACGCTTGATTGTTCGGTAATCACGCTTCAAAAGTTTGGAAATTTCAAGACTGTTGCATCCCTCTGCAAGACATCTCACAATTTTGGACTTTTCAGAGCCCGTCAAATCTCTCTTCTGACCCATTTTGCCAAAGGAAAGGAAGTTGCCTAATAATTAAGCACACCTTATATAGGGTGTTGATGTCATTAGTCAACACCCCTCCTCATTACAGAGATGCACATCACCAGATTTACTTAATTGGTAGTTGGCTCTCAAGACTATGCAGCTTGGAGTAGGACAACATCTATAAAAAGTATCAAAGTGATCAAAATACGAATTTGCCTAATAATTCTGCACGCGGTGTAAACGAACATGCGCGCATTAAGAATTGCTTGGTTTGAGTAACGAGCGTCCGAGCATTTTAGTGCTCGCTCATCCCTAGTTATAAAGTCTCTTTTATCAAAATCTAAAATTAATTAATTCATACAGTAAAACAAGTAAATAGAATAAAAAGAATTGTGCTTTTTTTGGTCACAACTACATACATAGTAACCTAGTTTTTAAGGTTGAAGAAACATGTTGATCCAGAGAAAGCAAAAAAAAAACTAATGTGGCAAACACTAAGCTCTACATTGGGGGAAAAAAAATTCCTTCCTTACTCCATACGACAATCAGACTAATTCCCTGGATCAACGCCCTATCAAGGAATCTAGTACATACTGTATAACCTGTAATATTATACTTTTCAAGAAAGGCATCCATGCCCTTCTTAAATTTTAGTAGTGAATCACTCATTACAACATCATGCGGCAGAGAGTTTTATAGTCTCACTGCTCTTACAGTAAAGAATCCCCGTCTGTGATTATGATTAAACCTTCTTTCCTCCAGACGTAGAAGATGCCCCCTTGTCCCCGTCTCTGGCCTCAGAGTAAAAAGATCAGTAGAAAGGTCTTTGTACTGTCCCCTCATATATTTTTACAAAGTAATAAGATCACCCCTAAGCCTTCGTTTTTCCAAACTAAATAACCTCAAGTGTAATAACCTGTCTTGGTATTGCAGACCCCCCAGTCCTCTAATAACCTTGGTCGCTCTTCTCTGCACCCGCTCTAGTTCAGCTATGTCTTTCTTATACACCGGAGACCAGAACTGTACACAGTATTCTAAGTGTGGTCGCACTAGTGACTTGTATAGAGGTAAAATTATGTTCTCCTCATGAGCATCTATGCCTCTTTTAATGCATCCCATTATTTTATTTGCCTTTGCAGCAGCTTCCTGACACTGGCCACCAAACAACTACTCTCTAAAAAATGCAATTCAAAATGATCATAATGTCATATGCACCCTAAATTGGTATCAATAAAACCGTTAGCATGCCATACAAAAGATAAGCCCTGACACAAGTTTTCTTTCTTGTTTTTTAGTACATTGTATGGTAAAATATGTAGTATCATTCAAAACTGCAACTCGTCTCGTAAGACAAAAGCCCTCACATGGCTTTGTTGACTTCAAAATAAAAAAGTTATGGCTCTCCGAAGAAGGGGAGGGAAAAATGCAAACACAAAAAAATTAAACATGAAAATTATCTAATAAATACTTTGTTTGTGTTTGAGCATGCTCATAGGCACACAGCCCGCAGCTCTATTTTCTAAGTCCCTAAGCATACTTGGTTATCAAGCGCTGCATTACTTTAAAGTAGAAGCATCCACACTTTACAGGACAAATAAGTCATAGTCTATCAGCATATTAAAAAAATTATTCAAATTGAAAACATATCAGACATAAATTGACAAGGATTTATAAAAACTTTCTTGGAATCAACCAGGGTAGATCTGTAAATATGTCAATCAGAAGGGCAAAAAGTTGTAGCTTGGTCTGTGGAAAATATCTAAATGCTACAGTGGAATATTACAAGGAAGGATCCCATCCTCAGTGAACGTGGCCTTAGGCTATAAATCTGAAGTCACTCTCTGTGACTGCAGACTTGTGAATCCTCACTTCATGCACACTGCGTGCTGTGTGGATTCTCTGGTGCTGACGCTGGGAGCGGGCGGATAGGTGAAAGCAAGTGAGTGATTTGCATACTTCTGGACACATTCTGACTAGACTGTGTCTGGCCTTTCTCAATACACTTGGATTGAGCAAGGCTGCGTCAATCTACTTGGCATGTGACCACATGTATGCAAATCACATACTTGTGGTCACGAGCCAGCCTAAGACCCGACAACCCCTTCCATCAAGTGGCATCTATAATATAACAGGAGATGTGTCACATCCAGACCGGGAGGAGAATGAGGCTGGAGGACGAATGTGGCACTGGAGATTGCGGTATGCGTAGGCACTGACTGCATGCTGCTATCTCCAACGCCATGAGGACATATTGCGATCTCTAGTGAGGCTGGAGGAGGAGGGTGATGCTGGAGTCAGCGCTTGTGCATACCACGATCTCCAGCGCCATTTTGTTGAAGACAAATTCGCACACAGTGTCTTCAACAAAATGCTTCCGGATAGCTCGGTATGCGCACCCGCTGACTCCGGTGCCATTTTCTTTAAATATTTAACGCAGACGATGCAATGCAAGGGAGCGGGTGAAGGTGAGTATGAGTGATGGATGGATTATGGTTATGGATGAGCAGGATGGCTGGATGGAAGAGCAGCATGGATGGATGGATTGATGAGCAGGATAGATGGATGGATGAATGAATGAGCTGGATGGATTAATGAGCAGCATGGATGGATAGATGAGCAGCATAGATGGATGAGCAGCATGGATGGATGGATGATCAGCATGGACGGATGGATTAGCAGCATGGACGAGCAGAATGGATGGATGGATGAGCAGCATGGATGGATGGATGGATTGATGAACAGCATGGATGGATGGATGAGCAGCATGGATAGATGGATGAGCAGCATGAATGACCATCATGGATGAATGGATGGATATGCAGCATTGATGTGACTCACCCACTGGGCCGTGGGGCACTCGGATCCAGGCAATCAGGGAAACGATGGGAGTAGTAGTGGCAACCCGGTTCCGTGGCTCAGGGTGGTCAGGCCAGTGGTAATCCGTTATGTGTTATTGATAATGTCCGACTACGCCACCCGTGGATTGCGGTTATTAGGAACCGCCGCTGCATGCAGACCGCTGGGGCTGATGAGGTGTGCAGCTAGGGTAGTGTGACTCACCATGGGAAGAGTGCGGCCCCAGGGCAGTGTAGTGGATGGTGGGAGTGATGGTAGTGAGAGTCCCAGTGCTGATAGTGCTGGAGGAGCAAGGAGCACACAGACAACAGGTTGCAGTCCAGGGTCTTTACTGAAACAGGTAAACTGACCCACAAACAGTCCCAGCTAGGAGGGGACCTGGATGTCTGAGAGCAACGGGGAAATTGGCCCTGGTCAGGGTGAGGGTGTAGGCCTACTGTGCTTTCTGCGCTCCTTCTGGCTATCTCCTCCTGATAGGGTAACAGCCCACGTTTCCGAGCTTTCCGTGCTTTCTCGCCTGTATGGCCTGCGACGTGGGTTCCTTTCTGCTCCCAGCCTTGTACGGCTTTACTGGTCCCTTCGGTTGTGGCAGGGCCTCCAGGCTTCTTAGGCCAAGGAATGTACAGTCCCTTGCGGACTGGTTCTCTGCTGGGGGATGTGGAATTCTTCCAGCCTCAGACACCAAAGTCTGGTAAAGCTAAGTCTTTCTCTGCCAAGACAGGCTCTCTTCGCCTCTTGTCTCTAGCTTGTGGCTCTCTCCTACTGCCACACTTCCTCTTAGGTGCAATCAACTTTCTGTCCCTGCTCCACTTTGGGACACGTCTCAAAGCTGAGACAGGCAATCCAGTTCTCCCTAACCCTGTCCCCAGTACCAGCTTTTATAGGGGCAGCCTGCTCCCCCTACTGGCCTGAGACAGGAGGCATTGCATGCTAATGTTCCCCTGACCAGAGAACCTCCCCCTTGCTCTCAGACACAGCTTTATTACACTAGTGGCATCCAGGTAGGGTGACACATTCCCCCCTAGTGAAATTTAGTACTCCGGGACTAAACAGTAAACAAAGATAATATGCATAACAATAAGACATTAATAGACAGACGACGCACAAATTGAGTTCTTAAGGTCACAGTGTGGCCTGTGACCGGGTGTCCATATCACCAAAACAACGGGGAGCCTTAACCAGGTGGGGGTCTGTCCTACCCCAAGTCCTTCACAGTCTTAGTTCATTCCTGGGTTAGGCTCAGAATGCAGTCCATACCAGGTCCCGGTTATAAAATGTCCATAACCTGTGAATCCTTACGGTAGCTGCAAGAAACTGAAACACAGAATTACCAAACAAGCATGTAACTTGGCAAACAATTCAACATTTGGCAACAGGGTTATTTACAATTTTAGTGCGCTCTATACTCTCCAGCGAGCGGGTATCTGTCCCTTTGTGCTCCTGGTTGACCTCCTTAACCCACTGTCTGGTGGTGGACCAACCTGGCTTTCCTCACTAGCGTTAGGGGTACAGCTACCAGCTGGGTGTACAGGTAGGGCAGGCAGCTGTCTGCGGGTCCTTTGGCTTACCGCAGGCATGGCAGGCTCACTGTCAGCAGAGGGTTGACTCTCCTGGGCTGCTGGAACAGGCTCTTCTGCCTCTGGAACCGCTTGCTCCTCTTCACCCTCTGGTGTTGGTTGTTGCTGGGCCGGTTGCAGGAAATGCAGGACGGGTACCACTATAGCATCATTTATGCGAGTCCAGGACTGAGGGAACTCTCCGAGAACGGTGCTGATCATATCTTCCTTGTCCTCTGCGGGTTCAAGGTCACTCTGATCCTCTTCTGCACTACGGAGTTGCTCGGGGCATCTTTTGAGGTGGTCTCTGGAGACGACACTAGTGGTTTCTCCTCCGTCCTTGGTGATTACGCACACCTTTGGGTTGTCGTAGTCAGACTGCAGTACGGTGTAGGGTTCCCTTTCCCACTGGTCGTCCAACTTATGTAGCCTTCTTTTTTGCTTTAGGACTTGCTCACCAGGTTCTAGGGGACCAGCAGGGGCGTGTTGATTGAAGAGTTTTTCTTGCCTCTCTCTCACCTGGGCCAGGCTCTTCTCCACACTCTCCTGTACCTTCTTGTACTGCAGTTGCCTTTCCGTATCCCAGTCCGCATCCGGGGAGGTGTCCTCAGGTATTAGGACTCCCATCTCCAGTTCTACGGGCAGCTTACCTGGTCTAGCTCGCATCAGGTAAGCCGGGGTGCAGTTTGTAGCGTTCACCGGGATATTGTTGTACATGTCTACCAGGTCCGGCAACTTTTCTGGCCACAGGCTGCATTCCTCCAGGGGCAACGTCTTCAGGAGATCAATGACTATATTGTTCATCTTCTCACACATCCCGTTGGTTTGGGGGTGGTAAGGCGTTGTCCGTATTTTCTTACAGCCATAGAGGTTGCAGAACTCCTGGAAGATTTCAGCCTCGAACGCTGGACCCTGGTCTGTCAGGACCTGTTCCGGATACCCGTGTGGACGGCAAAAATATTGCTGGAAGGCTCTGGCCGCCGTTTGGGCTGTCAAGTCCTTTACCGGGACCACCACTAGAAAACGGGAATAGTGGTCCACGATTGTCAGGGCATAGATGTATCCTGACCGGCTGGGAGCCACAGTCTCTGCACTACTTTTCTACTGCTCCTCTCATGCCGACCCAAAAGAACCTTCCTCTTAGTAGGAACTCCAGTTTCTTCCAACCGAAGTGTCCCGCTCTGTCATGGTAAGCTCCCAGGACCATAGCTGCATCTCGCCTTGGGACCACGACTTGCCAGGTCAGCTCGTGCGTCCGGTGGTTGACAATCCTTCTGCACAACTTGCCTTCGTAGAGGAACAGCTTGCTCTTCTCCTTCCATAGCTGCTTGGCTTCCTCTGGGGCATCTGGATCTAGGCGGGCATCTTCCCGGGTCAGCAGATCTTTCACCAGGCGGACAGCAGGGTCACTATCTTGGGTTTCGGCCCAGCTGTGGTGAGGTAGGGGATTCATCATCACAGTTGTTAGATCCTCCTCCTTCACGCGGTGAGAGTGTTGAGCGGCTCCATACCGGTGAAACGCGGGGAGTTCTACCTCTTCCAGCTCTTCTGGGTCTTCGTCACCTTCAGGTAAGTGAGGCATCCTTGATAGGGCGTCCGCGTTGGCGTTGGTTTTGCCTGCCCGGTACTTGATCACGAAGTCATAGTTGGAAAGACGGGCCATCCACCGCTGTTCCAGGGCACCCAGTCTTGCATTGTCCAGGTGTGTCAACGGGTTGTTGTCCATGTACACGGTGAACTTTGCGGAGGCCAGGTAATGCTTGAAGCGTTCCGTCACGGCCCACACCACCGCCAAGAATTCTAGCTTGAAGGAGCTGTAATTCTCCGGGTTCCTCTCGGTGGGCCTCAGCTTCCGGCTGGCGTATGCGATCACCCGTTCTCTGCCCTGTTGGTTTTGGGACAGTACGGC
Organism: Phyllobates terribilis; assembly: GCF_046119375.1. Classification (NCBI taxonomy): domain Eukaryota; kingdom Metazoa; phylum Chordata; class Amphibia; order Anura; family Dendrobatidae; genus Phyllobates; species Phyllobates terribilis. The sequence goes on along the minus strand of NW_027362762.1, from coordinate 528,799,549 downwards.
TCCCAGTCCCACATTACTTGCGTCAGTGTGGAGAATGAAAGGCTGGCCGTAATCAGGGTAGGCCAGGATCTCATCCCCAGTGAGGGCCAACTTTAGCTGGCGGAAGGAGTCCTCTTCCAGTTTTTCCCACTTGAAGGGTGGCTTTTGACTTCTGGACTTAGACTGTCCGATCAGGAGGTCCTGCATAGGAGCTGCCATCTTAGTGAACCCAGGGATGAACCTTCGGTAGTAGCCTACCAACCCGAGAAACTGTCTCACCTCTTTGATGCTCGAGGGGCTTGGCCAGCTCTTGATTGCCGTGACCTTGTCAGGGTCGGGGGCCACTCCTTCCGCGCTTACCACGTGCCCTAGGTACTGGACCTTTGGTTTCAGCAGGTGACACTTCGATGGTTTTACCTTCAGGCCATAGCCTGCCAGGGCTTCGAACACCTCGGCCAGGTGCTTTAGGTGGTCCTCGTAGGTTTTCGAATAGACGATCACGGCGTCCAGGTAAAGGAGGACCGTCTCGAAGTTTCGGTGCCCTAGACAGCATTCCATCAGCCGCTGGAAGGTCCCTGGTGCGTTGCAGAGCCCGAAAGGCATACAGTTGAATTCGCTCAGTCCCATCGGGGTGGTGAAGGCGGTCTTCTCCTTGTCAGCCTCTGCCACAGGAACCTGCCAGTACCCGCTAGTAAGGTCCAAAGTAGAAAAGAAGTTAGCAGATTTTAGTGCGGCTAAAGACTCTTCTATTCTAGGCAGCAGATATACGTCTTTGTGGGTGATACGGTTGATTTGTCTATAGTCCACGCACATTCTCATGGTGCCGTCTTTCTTTTTCACCAGAACCAAGGGGGCTGCCCAGGGGCTACAGCTATCTCTAATGACCCCAGCTTCTTTCATTTCCCGCAGCATACCCTTGGCGTTCTGGTAATGTGCAGGGGGTACAGGTCTGTGCCTCTCTTTTATTGGTGGGTGGCTCCCTGTGGGGATGTGGTGTTCTATCCCTTTTACTCTGCCGAAGTCTAGCGGGTGCTTACTAAAGACTCTCTCGTACTCCTGTACCACCCGGTAGACTCCTTGTTTTTGGTGCAGGGGAGTGGAGTCAGCATCCACGTGGAGTTTCTGGCACCAGTCCTCCTTTTGTTTCTGGGAGCCATTACCCTCCGCCTGAGGAGATGGAGGCAAGGGTTCCACGGCCCTGATAGCTTGGTGTTCGACAACAAACAGTTTGGCGAGTGTAGCGTACCTGGGTAAGTGTACTTCCCTCTCCCCAATGTTGAGGATGTGGACGGGCACCCTCCCGTGACGGACATCAACCACCCCCCGGGCTGTCAAAATGGTGGGCCTGCTGTCCGAGTACACAGGTTCTACCATGGCTTGGTAGTCTCTACCTCTCAACCCGATTGCAGTCCGACACCAGATCATCATTTCACTTTTAGGAGGCATGGAAATGGGGAATGGGTCACTCAGTCTTACGCTACCGATCTCACCACCAGACAGTTCTACCTGCTGCCGTCTCATCAGGGCTTTTATCTCCTTGTTGAGGACTCTCTGTTGGCTGGAACTAGCATTCACCGCCACCTGTTGTAGAATTACAATTACCTCTGAAAGACAATTTTCAATTACGTTAGTACCCACAGTTATTTTAGGGTGACTTTCACGACGGTCAATGTCCACAATAATCACTCCGTGTGCCGGCAGTTCAACTTTACCAATTTTAATGGTCATCTCCTTGAACCCCATCTGCGGCACGGGTAAGCCATTACTGGCGATGATGCTCAAGTTACTGTCTGGATACCGTGTGATATCAGCATCAGTCCAATACTGCTTAAAAAGTACATAAGGGATTGTGGTTACTTGCGACCCAGTATCCAGCAAGGCGCTCATGGGGATACCGTCCAGCACCACGGGTAAAACCGGGCGCCCCCCAACGTACTTATCACGCCAATTATAAGGGCCTGGTGATCTTATGCCTGGGGGTCGGCCCTCTGCCCCAGGTTGGACCCGTTTAAATTACAGTACCTGGAAAGGTGTCCGGGCTGGTTGCATCGACGGCAAATGGGCTGTCCATCCTCTGCGTAGCGGTCTGTGGGCCTCCATCGGAACGACGGGATCCTCCTCTGTCGACGCCACGGGACATCCTCCGGACTTGAAGCCAGCTTGATGGGTCTTGACGGGTCCACTTGCAACGCCTGGACGGTCCTGGTCAACGCCGCGACGCTCCTGGTCAGCTCCTGGACTTGGTGGTGCAGGCCTTTCGACGGGGCTTGGTTCAGGGCCTGTGCATCAGCCTCCACGGAGTCCATAGAGGAGGGCGCCGCCTCCTGGTGGTAGGTGATAGCAGGGCGCCGGGGGTTTATAGCGCCACTGGTTGCAGATTCACGGAGCACCCTTATGGCCCTGTCCTTAAATTGGGCAAAGGTCAGGTCGGGGTTCTGGAAGAACATGAGGCGCAGCTGGGCCCTGTGGGCGCTGGACAGCAGACCCTCTATGAATTGTTCTGTTAGCAGCTTATCGGTTTCCTGCACACTGCCAGGGTCAGTTTGTTGAATAGCCCTCAAGGCTTCCTGCAGATTTAGGGCATAGTCTCTGATGCTGTCCTGTGACCGCTGCTTACATCCATAGAACCTCATTTTAATTTCAGCGGAGGTACGTGTATCAAAGGTACCCCGCAGCCGGGCCAGAATACCCTTCACAGTCCCTTTCTCATCAATGGGCCATGATTTTACCTCCCTTTGGGCTGCGTCAGTTAACTGCCCTGTCAATATGCTGACTTTCTGTTCCTCTGTCAGGGGGTAAACTTGGAACAAACTATACAGTCTTTCCTTGAAGTCAGTTAGGGCATGGGGCTCCCCTGAGTATTTGGGCAGCCAGGCCGCTCCAGGGATGTAGGGCAAGGAAAAGGGCATCACCGCTGCTGCAGCTGCGTTGGTGGTAGTGGGCGCCTCTGTGTCCGACATCTTCCTCCCCCCCTAGTGAAGTGTGGCCTAGCTTCCGACGATCCTCTTCTGTAGGCCGCGGCTCCGCTGTTGCTCTGGACGAGGACCTGGCGTCGCACTCCGATGACGTCAGCGTCGCTCTCTCTCCCTTCCAGGACCTTGCGCAGCGTCGGTGCGTGGGGCGGAGCTTCGGATCTCGGGCGGTTTTGACGTCCACGCCCCTTTTCTTCCCGCGTGGAGTCCTGAAGATGGCGTCCGATGGCGGGAAACAGCTGCAGATGGCGGGAAGACGGCAGAAGACGGCGGGAAAAGGTCCAAGATGGCGTCTGATGGCGGGAATCCGCTCCGGATGGCAGGAAACGACTCCAGACGGCGGGAAACTTCGCCACAGATAAGTTACAAAAGTCTTTTTTTTCAGGCACGCAGTACCCGGTGGTTGCGGGCACGAAATCCTGCCGACTACGCCAAAGCTGACTCACCCACTGGGCCGTGGGGCACTCGGATCCGGGCAATTAGGGAAACGATGGGAGTAGTAGTGGCAACCCGGTTCTGTGGCTCAGGGTGGTCAGGCCAGTGGTAGTCCGTTATGTGTTATTGATAATGTCCGACTACGCCACCCGTGGATTGCGGTTATTAGGAACCGCCGCTGCATGCAGACCGCTGGGGCTGATGAGGTGTGCAGCTAGGGCAGTGTGACTCCCCACGGGAAGAGTGCGGCCCCAGGGCAGTGTAGTGGATGGTGGGAGTGATGGTAGTGAGAGTCCTAGTGCTGATAGTGCTGGAGGAGCAAGGAGCACACAGACAACAGGTTGCAGTCCAGGGTCTTTACTGAAACAGGTAAACTGACCCACAAACAGTCCCAGCTAGGAGGGGACCTGGATGTCTGAGAGCAACGGGGAAATTGGCCCTGGTCAGGGTGAGGGTGTAGGCCTACCGTGCTTTCTGCGCTCCTTCTGGCTATCTCCTCCTGATAGGGTAACAGCCCACGTTTCCGAGCTTTCCGTGCTTTCTCGCCTGTATGGCCTGCGACGTGGGTTCCTTTCTGCTCCCAGCCTTGTACGGCTTTACTGGTCCCTTCGGTTGTGGCAGGGCCTCCAGGCTTCTTAGGCCAAGGAATGTACAGTCCCTTGCGGACTGGTTCTCTGCTGGGGGATGTGGAATCCTTCCAGCCTCAGACACCAATGTCTGGTAAAGCTAAGTCTTTCTCTGCCAAGACAGGCTCTCTTCGCCTCTTGTCTCTGGCTTGTGGCTCTCTCCTACTGCCACACTTCCTCTTAGGTGCAATCAACTTTCTGTCCCTGCTCCACTCTGGGACACGTCTCAAAGCTGAGACAGGCAATCCAGTTCTCCCTAACCCTGTCCCCAGTACCAGCTTTTATAGGGGCAGCCTGCTCCCCCTACTGGCCTGAGACAGGAGGCATTGCATGCTAATGTTCCCCTGACCAGAGAACCTCCCCCTTGCTCTCAGACACAGCTTTATTACACTAGTGGCATCCAGGTAGGGTGACACAGATGGACAGATGGATGGATGAGCAGCATGGATGGATGGACCAGCAGCATAGATGGATGGATGGAGCAGCAGTGCTGCCAGGATGGGGGAGCATATGCCAGGCTGGCAGAGGGAGTGTCAGTTAGGGCCCGGGGCGCTGTTACAGTGGCTACTCTGTATTCTCAGAGCAATGACTGAGCCGGCGCCGCCCCCAGCCCCATGACTTTTTTTTGTTTCATTATTTTATTTTTCGGCACTAGATTGATATATTTTATTATAATCAACAACATATTCTAGTAGTTTGCTTCACGTTTTTTTTTTTTCTCTTCCTTGTTTTCACATGTGTTCCATTGTGGCATTACTGCCTTCAGACTGAATCTACGATGTGCACATTTCAAAAAGAACAAGGAAAATCAATGCATAAACAGGTGTATAAAGTACCAGTACTTTACTCTCTCATGCGAGAGAATCAAATCGATCATGCTAATGATACTCGGCTTAAACACTGTCAGAGTTTGATTCGAGTGTCAGTTTACTGTGATCGGATTCTCTCACATGAGTGAATCGTAACAGAAGTGTGGAGAAGATGAAGAACTTAATTTCTCCATCAGTCACATACACCCATAGACTTGATTGGGTGCGCAAGATCCAAATTCTGGAACCACTTGCAGCATGCTGCGATTGTTTTTCTCATGCCGAATCGTCATGAGAAAAAATTATCAGATCTGCACTGTCCCATAGTATAACATTGGTCCGAGTGCTATCCCATAAAACAGATAGCACTTGGCTGTGTTACATGCTAGTGTGAGTGAGCCCTTAGGAACCTTACAACAGGATCGACTCCAGTAATCTAATTATGGCTGCATTTGTCTTTTAAAGTTGATTACAGTCAGTCAGCATGTCAGTGGTATTTTGTATGAGTCATTTTACTTAGTATTCCATGTATGCGGAGATTGGGGTTTTAAAATGTCTCTAATAGAGGTTAGGGACAGGTCACAGATGTCGGCTGATGGGACTAGTAGCCCCATTAGGCGACGCCTGATGTCACAGTACACAGCGAGCACAGGCGCCGTTGACGGGACAAGTAGTCCTTCATCAGCCAGCGCCTGTGTGCAAAGTAAAAAGAAAAAGTTTGAATTATTAAATAAATATTAAAATAAAAACACATTATACTCACCTACACCTACAGTCCTGCTCATCGTTATTGGCACCCATGAAGTTTAAGTACATAATGTGGAATATCTCCTGAAAACAAATAAATCAAGTGAAACAGTTTTTTTTGTAAAGATCACTCATGTTAAATACAAAAGAGCAAATGATAAACAATAGTTTAAAATCAAAAGCAATGAAAAATAGAAAAACCTAAAGCTTGCTGTGACACTGGTATTGGCACCCTTTACATTAATTTAGTATGGAAACACATTTTGACATACCTGTGGTAAATCACAAAAGAGATTCTCCTGTAATTAATTGTCGGTGCCCATGTGGCATGAATTAGCCAATGAATGATGACTTCACTGTTTTAAAAAGCCACATGGTAGGCCCTGTTCCTTTGTCACAATGGTAAAGACAAAGGAGCTGTCTGAGGACATCAGAACTGCTATTATTAGCAAACACAAGACTTCCAAAGGGTATAAGGCCATCTCCAAAGACCTTGGTATCCCAGTTTCAACAGTGGGCAATGTTGTTAAGAACTGTGCCAACCATGGAACCAACAAGAACCTCCCTGGACGTGGGGGAAAGAGGAAAATTTACAAGAAATGTCTTCAAACATTAGTGCAATGGTGGAAAAAACACCATGTCAAACATCCAAAGACTTGAAGCCCAACATGAAGCAGTCTGGGGTCATAGCTTCAACAAGTACCATACGCTGCACATTAAGCTAAGCAGGGCTTTATGGGCGAAGGCCAAGGAAGAAACCATTGCTGAAGAAAAGACATAAAAAGGAACGACTGTTCTTTGCCAAAGAGTACCTTGACAAACCACAATCCTTCTGGGAAAATGTTCTGTGGACAGATGAAACAAAAATACAGCTTTCTGGCAATGCAAAGCAACAGTTTGTTTACAGATGGCGCAATGAAGCTTATATGGAAAAGAACACCTTACCAACAGTTAAGCATGGTGGAGGATTCATAATGCTGTGGGGTTGCTTTGCTGCATCAGGTACTGGAGGCCTTTACCGTATCACAGGAATCATGACAAAAAAATGTCCTACCCAGTGTAAGAAAACTTAGTTTGAGTCGAAGATGATGGGTCCTCCAGCAAGACAATGACCCAAAGCACACATCCAAAAGTACACAGGAATGGTTAAAAAAGAAAAAAATGGACTGTTTTAAAATAACCAGCAATGAGTCCTGAGCTCAAACCCATTGGGTGAGCTGAAATCTGCCATTGGGAAAAAGAACCCTGCAAACATTCAAGAGCTTGAACAAACTGCAAAGGAAAAGTGGGAGAAAATTCCAGCTGAGAAGTGCAAGAAGCTTATAGATGGCTACATCATCAAAGCGAAATGGTGTGCAACCAAGTATTAATTAATTTATTGCTGCACATGCTGTTTATTCTGTTTATTCTTTAAAATTGCAACATGGAAGTTGACAAACAATGTTTTATTGTTGTATTACTTTAGACCACTAATTAAAAAATCGTGAGAATAAAACTTTGTTACTTTTTCATTTATTTCTGAAGATATTGTACAGTTTATGAAAAAAATCAAGGGTGCCAATATTTTTGAGCAGTACTTTACTCCCCAATGCCTTTGTTCACTGTAAAAAAATAAAAAAACGCTATATACTCACCTTAACGCCTAATCTCCGATGCCCATGTCTCCTGTAATAAAGAAAAAGTAATAAACCACTATATACTCCCCTATCCACCATAATCCACATAATTCCGAGTGTCCCACGCAAATCTCATTAATAGAGTAGCCACATTGTTGGATGTGACCACTCTATTTGGCAGCCGGTGATACACTGACAGGAGCATAATCGCTCCTGCAGTGTATAGCGCTGAGCTCCTGGGAGTGAGGTCACCGGAGTTCAATCAGCTGATGAGCTTCGGAGACCTCACTTACTGCACCACTGCTGCGTGAGAAAATTCTCATGCAGCGTCTGTGATTGAACTCTGGTGAGCTCTCTCACTGCAGCTCAGCGCTATGCACTGACACAGGAGTGATTACACTCTTGTGTCAGTGTATAGCCTACTGTCTTATAGAGCAGTCACATCAGTGACTGCTGATGTCACTGTCCTACAGATGATCCGATCTCTGTGGGACTCTGGATTATTTCATCACGTCGGATAGGTGAGGGATATGGTTGTTTTTTATTTTCTGTTTTTTTACAGGTGTCATTGGCATCAGGGAATTAGGCGTAGGTGAGTATAACGGTGTTTTTTATTTTTAAATAAATATGTAAAAAATGAAAAAATGGTGTGGACTCTTATTTAAAATAAAAGACTTTATACTAGCTGTGTCTTTATTTTCGAACCTTTACTAAGGGGCTAGTAATGGGGTTGTCTTATAGACGCCCCTCCATTACTAACCCAGGCTTCGTGTCAGCTGCCAATACAAGGCTGACATGAATCCCAACCCTATTACCCCACTTGCCACCGCCACAGTGCAAGTTGGAAGAGCGAGGCTAAACACCAGATTTGGCGCATCTTATTGATGAGCCATTTCTGGGGCGGCTGAGGACGGATGTTATTAGCCTTGCAGGGGGCTAGTATCCATGGCCCCTTCCTAGACTATTGATATCAGCCCTTAGCTGTCTAGATTTTATAGGGGGACCCTATGTAAATTTTTTTTTTGGGGTCCCCCTGTAAACTATCTATCTTATCTATCTATTAATATAATTTATTACCTATCTATCAGTCTGTCTATCTATATACCTATCTATCTATCTATCTATCTAACTATCTATCTATCTTTCTGTCCACCTATCATCTATATATATATTACCTACACTACCGTTCAAAAGTTTGGGGTCACCCAGACAATTTTGTGTTTTCCATGAAAACTCATACTTTTATTTATCAAATGAGTTGCAAAATGATTAGAAAATATAGTCTAGAAATTGACAAGGTAAGAAATAATGATTTTTATTAGAACGAATAATTTTCACCTTCAAACTTTGCTTTCGTCAAAGAATGTTCCCTTTGAAGCAATTACAGCATTGCAGACCTTTGGCATTCTAGCTGTTAATTTGCTGAGGTAATCTTGAGAAATTTCACCCCATGCTTCCTGAAGCCCCTCCCACAAGTTGGATTGGCTTGATGGGCACTTTTTGCATACCATACGGTCAAGCAGCTCCCACAACAGCTCAATGGGGTTGAGATCTGGTGACTGCACTGGCCACTCCATTACAGATACAACACCAGCAGCCTGCTTCTTCCCTAAATAATTCATGCATAATTTAGAGGTGTGCTTTGGGTCATTGTCCTGTTGAAGGATGAAATTGGCTCCAATCAAGCGCTGTCCACAGGGTATGGCATGGTGTTGCAAAATGGAGTGATAGCCTTCCTTATTCAAAATCCCATTTACCTTGTACAAATCTCCCACTTTACCAGCACCAAAGCAACCCAGACCATCACATTCCCTCCACCATGCTTGACAGATGGCATCAGGCACTCTTCCAGCATCTTTTCAGTTGTTCTGCGTCTCACAAATGTTCTTCTGTGTGATCCAAACACCTCAAACTTTGATTCGTCTGTTCATAAAACTTTTTTCCAATCTTCCTCTGTCCAATGTCTGTGTTCTTTTGCCCATACAGTCTCAGATCTGGCTTTTACTTTGCCCTGAAGGCCAGCATACCGGAGTCGCCTCTTCACTGTAGACATTGACACTGGCGTTTTGCGTGTACTATTTAATGAAGCTGTCAGTTGAGGAGCAGTGAGGCGTCGATTTCTCAAACTAGAGACTCTAATGTACTTGTCTTGTTGCTCAGTTGTGCAGTGAGGCCTCCCATTTCTCTTTCTACTCTGGTTAGAGCCGGTTTGTGCTCTCCTCTGAAGTGAGTAGTACACACCGTTGTAGGAAATCTTCAGTTTCTGTGCAATTTCTCACATGGCATAGCCTTAATTTCTAAGAACAAGAATAGACTGTCGAGTTTCACATGAAAGTTCTCTTTTTCTGGCCATTTTGAGGGTTTCATAGAACAAACAAATGTAATGCTCCAGATTCTCAACTAGCTCAAAGGAAGGTCAATTTTATAGCTTCTCAAATCAGCCAAACCATTTTCAGCTGGGTTAACATACTTGTGCAAGGGTTTTCTAGGGTTTTCTAAACATCCATTAGCCTTCTTACACAGTTAGCAAACACAATGTACCATTAAAACACTGGAGTGGTGGTTGTTAGAGATGGGCCTCTATACACCTATGTGGATATTGCAATAAAAACAAGACGTTTGCAGCTAGAATAGTCATTTACCACATTAACAATGTATAGAGTGTATTTCTGATTCATTTAATGTTAGCTTCATTGAAAAAAAATGTGATTTTCTTTCAAAAATAATGACATTTCTAAATGACCCCAAACTTTTGAACGATAGTGTATCTATCTATATAACTATCTATCCTTCTATCCATAGACTGATAGATACGTGGATAGATAGAAAGACAGATAGATAGATAGACTGATAGATAGTAAGATAAGCAGATATATAATAGATAGCTACATAGATATACAGATGGGTGGATAGATAGATAGGTAGATAGATAGACAGATATACAGATAGATAGATATACTGATAGATAGATATACAGATGGATGGATGGATAGATAGATATACAGATAGCTAGCTAGATAGATAGATAGATAGATAGATAGATAAATATACAGATAGATGGATGGATATATGGATGGATGGCTGGATAGATATAAATATACAGATTGATAGACAGAAATATAGATAGATATACAGATAGATAGATATATAGATATACAGATTAACAAAATAAAAAACACTGTTTTACTCACCTAACACCTAATCCCCAGAAGCCAATGTCACCTGTAAAAAAAAACAGAAAATAAAAAAGCAACCTTATACTCATTTAACGCCAATACATTTGAAGCCAATGTCACCTGTAAAAAAACAGAAAATTAAAAGCAACCATTTCCCTCACCTGTCCAACATGATGACATAATCCAGAGTGTCCTATGGCGATTGGATCATTTGTAAGACCGTGACATCAGCAGTCACTGATGTGACTGCTCTACAAGACAGCTGGCTATACACTGACACAAAAGTGTAATCATTCCTGTCAGTGCATAGCGCTGAGCTGCAGTGAGAGAGCTCACCGGAGTACAATCATCTGATGAGCTCCGGTGACCTCACTAACAGCACAGACGCAGTGTCTGTGCCATAAGTGAGATCACCGGAGCTCATCAGCTGATTGAACTCCAGTGACCACACTCTCGGCAGCACGCCATCTGCTGAATAGAACAGCTACATCTCCCGATGTGGCTATTCTATTAATGAGATCTGCATGGGACACTCAGGATTATGTGGATTACGGCAGATAGGTGAATATATAGGTGAGTATATGACGGTTTATTATTTTTTTCTTTAATACAGAAGTCATGGGCATCAGGGATTAAACATTAAGGTGAGTATATGGTGTTTTTTTGTTTTTGACAGGGGACAAAGGCATCGGGGAGTAGTTGTAGGTGAGTATAATATGTTTTTTTATTTTAATATTAATTTAATAATTAATTTTTTTTTTTTTTTACTTTGCACACAGGCGCCGGCTGATGAGAGACTACTTGTCCCATCAGCGGCGCCTTCGATTGCTGTTTACTGTGACAACAGGCATCGCCTGATGGGACTAGTAGTCCCATCAGCTGACACCTGAGACCTGCGGTAAGCTTTTTACTGCAGGTCACAGTCACAGCTGCGGGATCACGCTGACATCTGACAGCGTGATCCCGCAGCGCTCTAACACACAGTAATATTACCGCCGATCAGAGACCCTGTTTCCCGCGCTGTCACGCATATGACAGCATGGGAAACCAGGGATGTTTGGGACCCCCATTCATATGTATGTGGTCCGTGTTCGGGCACTGTTCTGGCACCCGAACCTGAACTTTTAATAAACTGTTCGGCGTTTGGCTGAATCCCAAAGATCTGAACAGTCAGAGGTTCACCCATCTCTAGTCCCTAATGAAAGGTATGTGGAGGTTGGGAATGTTTATTTAAAAGTTTAAAAACACATTCCTATCTTTAACATACCTACCAATATGGAGATTTTAAAACCCCAATCCCACTTTACATACGTAGCATGCTCTGCCACCTACCACTGACATAACCTGCATGGTTATAGTTAGATACCCTTCCCAATCTGAGAAAACACATAAGGTTTTCGAATTGGTTGTGACTAAGCATTAGAGTAACAGTATTTCCAATATGTCATACTTTTAATGTCAATATATCATGCAAATTAAAAGATCCCAGAATTCTAAAATGACATTACCAAAGCCCTGACATTTCTGTAACTCATGGTTTGCTTGGAATGATCAGTAAAAATCTCCAGTGCCACACTTTGAGACCATGGTATTTCTTAGTGTAATAAGCCATTGCAGACCTCTTTCCTTCAGCACTTTTTTCTACCTGTCAACACTGTGCCTTTATGTCTTGTAGCTCGGTCAGGGACAGGTAGGGTAAAGCAACTGCTGGTCCTGTGTTACACATAAGAAAAAGGCTGCTTGTTGCTCTTGCATCTTTTCTTGTTTTATTGACTAGGTAGAGGAATATATGTGTCCGTTGCTTAGTTTTGGGAGGCAGTTTCAGGTAGCTAGCGATAAGACCTGGATCTGCTATTGCAACTGCTCAAAGCGTATCCTGTCAGGCAGACATTAATGGACTGTAAAATATGCAGTAGTCAGTGAATTCCATTTACCTTATAAGCCCTTGTCTTTCAGCCTCACAAAAGTCAGTGGTAAAAAGGAGCTCAATGGTACAGTAACTAATCAGAGGCATAAATTATGAGGGGTGCACAATTGCGGTGGCACAAAATTTTTAGGGGCACAAAATTTAGAAAGAAAAAAGGAAAGCAGTAGTGGTGATTATGGTGTCGATCTTCAGACTGACTCCAGATTAGTGCCATATTGTATCCTACCATAGGCTCCCTGACCCGCTACCCTCTAACACAAATCTTTCCTTGCCCCAGGCTCTGGCAACCCACAGTACACCTAAACTAGATGCCATGTCAGGGCCAATGACAAATCTTGAATACTTTTCTTCACAGTACAATAAGTAATAATACCATGATTATTATATATCTTTAATGTACAACACAATACATTTTTTGCAGCTTTTCCCATAAATGTTGATATTAACTTCTGATTATTAATTATTGCTGAGTAACAAAGTCTAAAAGATCTGGAAATAGTTACCATATTCTATTATATTCTGTGGGGTACCGAGAATAAAACTCACAGGTAAAAGATCACATAAAAAAAGCGCACTGAAAAAAAACCCACTGTTGTGTATGTCCACACAGAAAATTGTCCACGCAGAAAAATACCCACAGGGAAAATTGCCCACATGGAATAATGCCACATGAAAATTACTAACACTGAAACGGATCGACCTAACCATAGTACTAATAGGATCTAATGAGTGTGGCGGGCTTAAAAACTAGAAAGAAAAAAACAATTCTATAAAGTCTCGTATAAAGATACTGTAAACAGGTGCTTGGGATGCAACAGTGCAGAAGATGAGGACACAGCAGTAACTTAACCAAAGACTATTTATTACTCTAAGGCCCCCTTTATACATCCATTTTGTATGTCCGTATGCGGTCTGTTTTTTAAGGACCACAAATATGGACATACTCACAGTCATTGTATTCAATGGGTGTTCGCACATGTCAGGTTTTTCACACGGACAGTGTGTCCGTGTGAAAAACTCACAGACATGTCAGGTTTTTTTTGTGCAGCACGCACAAAATGCATGTTGCACATATGCACACTGATGACACATGGATGACATCCACGTGTCAATAGCATGACACATACCGGCGCCTGGGAATCATCGGTACTATTCACGCTGATCCCCGGCGCCAGCTGCTGGAGGCAGCTCTAATCATTGTCCCCTGCTCGCGCTGAAATCGCCACAAGCAGTGAAAAATGTTGAGAGCTGGATTCAGCCCCCACTGTCTACACCCAGTGAAATATTAATTAAACACTCTGAGCCGGGACGATGAACTGTGGTGAACTCAATGTGATCACCGTGAGCTCTGTGAGAATTTTCTTACGGTGCTAGTGGTGCTCTCACTGAGGTCAGAGCATTTCATCATCCCAGCTTGCAGTGAACTGCCCATGGAAAACGGCGGTACCCTCAATGACATCACCGCTAGTCACTGAAGCTGCTCTCGCACCAGCTCATTGTCTCATGGTTCGCAGTCTGGGTTTGGGACAGTATGTCGGACAGGTGAGGGATATGGCTGTTTTTTATTTTTTTTTATTTTACAGGGACCAAGGGTTTTGATGGATTAGTTGTCAAATGATTATTTTTTATGTTTATTATTTTCTGTCTTTTACAGAGGACACAGACTTCAGAGGAATAGGCGTAAGGTGAGCATAAATGTGCTTTCTATTTAAATAAATGTGTAAAACAGTATGGACTCAAATAAAGGATTTTATTCAGGCTCTGTGTTTCTCTCCCAACTTTTACATAGGGGTTAGTAAAGGAGGTTGTGACACCCCAGGGGTCTGGTTGCCACAGTAATAGAGATATTATGTCTGAGAGCAGGTGGGAGGTCTCTTGGTCAGGAATCCTATGCATGCCACACCTCCTGCCCAGTCCTGGGATGGGAAGGACTTCCCCTATATAAAACTGGGGCTGAGGCAGGGTTAGTGAGTTGAGTAGAGAGAAGAAGAGAAGCAGCTATAGGAAAGAGAGACCAGGAGCTCTGGGGAAGTCGTGCTAAAAGGAATCAGGGGCTGGCAGCTGAAGAGCTCGCCCTGATTGAAGAGTTACCACCGGACCCGGAGTCCGAGGCTGTGGGGATTAACCCAGACCCAGCAGCAGAAACCGCCCGGCAGGGGATTTCAGGTCCTCTGGCCAAGAAACCCGAAGGCACGGTCACACGCGTGGGACCAGCACCGCCGTCGTGGAGCGGAAGCCACTAGAAGGCCCCGAGTCACCGGCCATACGGGTGAGCACCACACGGTACACTCAGGGACGTGGGCTACTTTCACCCGCCTCTAGCAAGGTAGCCAGAAGAGTACATTTAGTTGGGGAGGCCTACAACTCCGCCTGGCCAGGGGAGATCCCATCTGCTCAAAGACTGACCAGGCCCCGATCGCTAGCCAGTACTCCGGGAGGGTCTATCTTTATCACCAGTAAAGACCCTGAACTACACCGCATCGTCTCTGAGTGGTTCCTGCTACCCCCATCATCCACGTCGGCTGCCCTGAGGCCATACCCCTCCCGTTGGAGGTTTCACCATCTACGCTGCACAATCGTACCACCGGCCTCAGCGGTCTGCCCTGCAGCGGCAGATCCATAGCTGCATTCAACGGGTGGCGTAGTCGTCCAACATCTACTGCTAATACTCAGCCACACAGTTTGACTCCCTGGGCACGGACCGGGTCACCGCCACGAAACTACTACCCCCAACAGGCCCGGCTCCGGGTAGTCCCCGCGTGCGCAACGCTACACTAAGTAGGCCCAGGGGCGCGTCAACTTTTTGGCGTAGTCGACAGGATCTCGTGCCCGCAACCACCGGGTACTGCGTGCCTGAAAAAGACTGTTCAAACTTACCAGTGGTGAAGATTCCCGCCATCCATGGAGGTTTCCCGCCATCCGGCGCCATCTTCTACCTTCTTCCCGCCATCCGCGAAGTTTTCCCGCCATCCGGCGCCATCTTCTGCCTTCTTCCCGCCATCCGTGGAGTTTTCCCGCCGTTGGACGCCATCTTGAAGACGCCGCGCGGGAAGAAGAGGGGCGTGGACTCCAAAAGCGCGCGAGAACTGAAGCCCCGCCTCACGTCCAGACGTCGCGTAAGGTCCTGGAAGGAGCCCAGCAGACGCTGACGTCACAGGAGCGCGACGGAAGGTCCTCAACCCTGACGATCCACTGCGGAGCCGCGGCCTACGGAAGAGGATCATCGCAAGGTAGGCCACGGTCCACTAGGGGGGAGGAAGATGTCGGATACGGAGGAGAGCTTCACTGCCTCAACCCCCGCCAGCGCCAGCGCTGCTGCAGTCATGCCTTTTACCATGCCCTATATCCCGGGAGCAGCCTGGCTACCCCAATACTCAGGGGAGTCACATACCCTGAATGACTTTAGAGAAAAGCTGGATAGCCTCTTCCAGGTGTACCCCCTCACAGAAGAGCAAAAAGTGAGCATCCTAGTGGCCCAACTAACCGGGGCAGCCCAAAGGGAGGTAAAGTCCTGGCCACCTGGGAGGAGGACTGTCGCGGGGATACTAACCCGGCTGAGGGACACCTTTGATACCCGCACCTCAGCCGAGATTAAGCTTAAATTCTATGGGTGCAAGCAGCGAGCACATGAGAGTATAAGGGACTATGCACTAAACCTACAAGAGGCCCTGAGAGCCATTAAGCAGACCGACCCCGACAGCGTGGGAAACGAGGACAGGCTGTTGACCGAACAATTTATAGAGGGACTATATTGCAATGCCCACCGAACCCAGTTGCGGGCAATGGCCTTACAGGATCCTCATCTGGACTTTGCACAGTTCAAGGACAGAGCCATCCGGGTGCTCCGAGAACCGGCACCGGGTGGCGTGGTGACCCACAGGCGCCCTACTACCGCTTACCACCAGGACCCGGCACCCTTGTCAACAGGGCCTGTGGGAGCTGACGCGCAGGCTTTGAACAATGACCCGGCTCCGGACCTGCACCATCAGGTCCAAGAGCTAGCTAAAAGCGTTGCTGCGCTAACCCGAACTGTGCAGTCTTTACAGGTTTCCACTCCAGGGAAGATCCAGCTGGCATCCGGACCGGAGGACATCCCGTGGCGTCGACCAAGGAGGACCCCACCGGCCAGAGGAAGACCCAGCGACCGGTACAACGAGGACGGACAACCTATCTGCCGCCGCTGCAATCAACCCGGACATATGGCAAGGTACTGTCCTTTAAACTGGCACAACCTGGGGTAGAGGGCCAACCCCCAGGAAAAAGATCACCAGGCCCATCGAACTGGCGCGACAAATATGTGGGAGGACGTCCAGTCTTGCCTGTGGTACTGGATGGCATCCCTATGAGTGCCCTACTGGACACCGGGTCACAGGTCACCACCATCCCGTACGTGCTCTTCAAGCAGTACTGGAATGACTCGGATATAACCCGCTATCCAGACGACGACTTGAGTATCATCGCCAGTAATGGTCAGCCAGTGCCACAGATCGGATTTAAAGAAATGACCATTAAAATCGGTAGAGTCGAACTGGCAGCACAGGGACTGATCATTGTAGACATTGACAAGCGCGAGAGTCACCCAAAGATAACTCTAGGAACTAATGTGATTGAAAATTGTCTTGCAGAGGTGATTTTCATTTTACAGCAGGTTGCCAAGAACGCCAGCTCCGGCCAGCAGCGAGTGCTCCAGAAAGAGATCCGGGCACTGATGCGACGGCAACAGGTGGAACTCTCCGGTGGTGAGATTGGTAGCGTAAGAATGTGTGACCCTTTCCCTATTGCCATGCCCCCGAAAAGTGAAATGATGATTTGGTGCCGGGCAGCTATTGGTCTGAGAGGTAGAGATTACCAGGCCATGGTAGAACCAGTCTACTCAGACAGTAGGCCCACCATTTTGACAGCACGGGGGGTGGTTGATGTACGCCATGGGAGGGTGCCCGTTCGCATAATTAACATCGGGAAGAGAGAAGTACACCTGCCCCGGTATGCCACGCTAGCTAAATTGTTCACCATAAACCAGAATTCTGTACAGGCTGTGGAACCCTTGCCTCCATCTCAACCAGAGGAAGGTAACGGCTCTAAGAAACCAATGGAGGACTGGTGTCAGCAACTACATCTGGGTACTGACTCCACTCCCTCACACCAGAAACAAGGAGTCTATCGGGTGGTTCAAGAGTACGAGAGAGTGTTTAGTAAACACCCGTTAGACTTCGGGCGAGTAAAGGGGGTAGAACACCACATCCCCACGGGAGACCATCCTCCCATAAAGGAGAGATACCGACCCGTACCCCCTGCACACTACCAACACGCCAAGGGGATGCTTAGAGACATGAAGGAGGCTGGGGTAATCAGGGATAGCTGTAGCCCCTGGGCAGCTCCACTAGTCTTGGTTAAAAAGAAAGACAACACCATGAGAATGTGTGTAGATTACCGTAAAATTAACCGTATCACACACAAAGATGCGTACCCCTTACCAAGAATAGAGGAGTCTTTGGCTGCTTTAAAATCTGCTAACTTCTTCTCCACCTTGGATCTCACTAGCGGGTACTGGCAGGTTCCTGTAGCAGAGGCGGACCGGGAGAAGACCGCATTCACCACCCCGATGGGACTTAGCGAGTTTACCTGCATGCCGTTCGGACTCTGCAACGCACCCGGAACCTTCCAACGGTTGATGGAGTGCTGTCTGGGACACCGAAACTTCGAGACGGTCCTGTTATACCTGGACGATGTCATCGTCTACTCCAAGACCTACGAGGACCACCTGAAACACCTGGCAGAAGTGTTAGAAGCCCTGGCAAACTACGGCCTAAAGGTGAAACCCTCCAAGTGTCACCTCCTGAAACCAAAGGTGCAGTACCTGGGACATGTGGTGAGTGCTGACGGAGTGGCTCCCGACCCTGATAAGATCACCGCAATCAAGGAATGGCCAAGCCCCTCCAGCGTAAAGGAAGTGCGGCAGTTCCTCGGGTTGGTAGGCTACTACCGAAGATTCATTCCCGGTTTCACCAAAAAGACAGCTCCTATGCAGGACCTCCTGATAGGCCAGTCCAGGAAGGCCAAGAACCAGAAGCCGCCCTTCAGATGGGAGAAGCTGGAAGAAGAGTCCTTCTGCCAGCTGAAGATGGCCCTCACGGGGGATGAAATCCTGGCGTACCCGGATTACAGCCAGCCCTTTATCCTCTACACCGACGCCAGTAACATCGGGTTAGGAGCCGTACTATCCCAGATCCAGCAGGGGAAAGAACGGGTAATTGCTTACGCCAGCCGAAAACTGCGACCCACCGAAAGAAACCCTGAGAATTACAGCTCATTTAAGCTAGAGTTCCTGGCAGTGGTGTGGGCAGTCACCGAACGCTTTAAGCACTACCTCGCTTCTTCCCGGTTCACCGTGTACACGGATAACAACCCGTTGACACACCTGGACACTGCAAGACTCGGTGCCCTAGAGCAGAGATGGATGGCCCGCTTGTCCAACTATGAGTTTACAATCAAATACCGGGCAGGACGCTCCAATACCAACGCAGACGCCCTGTCCAGGATGCCAAACCTACCGGACGTAGGGGAAGATTCAGAGGAACTGGAAGAAGTTGAGCTCCCCGCGTTCCACCGTCATGGGACTATCCAGTATTCCCACCGTGTAAGAAGTAAGCAAACCGCTACGTTCAACCCCTTACCTCATTACAACTGGGTGGAGACGCAAGACAGTGACCCTGCCGTCTGACTGGTAAAGGAGATGCTGACTCGGCCAGATGCACGCCTTGACCCAGACGCTCCGGAGGAAGCCAAGCAACTGTGGGCTGAGAAGAGTCGACTGTTCCTTTACAAGGGGAAGTTGTGCCGCAGAATGGTTAACTCCCGGACGCATGAACTAATCTGGCAAGTAGTGGTGCCAAGAAGAGACGCAGCTATGGTGATGGAGGCATACCACGATGGAGCTGGGCACTTCGGATGGAAGAAGCTGGAGTTCCTGCTGCGCGGGCGGTTCCATTGGGTAGGCATGAGAGGAACCATCGAGAGGTGGTGCAGAGACTGTGGCCCATGCAACCTAAGAAGGAAGGACCGTGCCAGCCAGAAGACTCCCCTGCAGTCCATCATCACCAGACAGCCGTTGGAACTGGTAGCCTTGGATCATGTAAAACTGACCCCAAGCAGAAGTGGCTACGTCTACGCGTTAACCATCGTGGATCACTACTCCCGGTTCTTGGTTGTCGTCCCCGTCAAGGACTTAACGGCTCAAACAGCAGCTAGAGCCTTCCAGCAGCACTTCTGCCGTCCGCACGGATACCCGGAGCAGGTGCTGACGGACCAGGGGCCTGCCTTTGAAGCGGAAGTCTTCCAGGAGTTCTGCACCCTGTATGGCTGCCGGAAGATTAGAACAACACCCTATCACCCGCAAACTAATGGACTTTGTGAGAAAATGAACCAGGTGGTGATAGATCTTCTGAAAACATTGCCCCTGGAAGAACGTAGTCTGTGGCCTGAAAAGCTGCCCGACCTGGTGGACCTATACAACCACATCCCTGTAGGTTCCACCAACTGTACCCCGGCTTACCTAATGAGGGCAAGACCTGGTAAGCTTCCTGTTGATCTGGAGATGGGAGTCCTGACACCCGAGGACACTTCACCAGAAGCAGACTGGGACACAGAGAGGCAGCAGCAGTACCGGAAAGTACAGGAGAGCGTGGAGCGAAGTCTCTGTCAAGCTAGGGAAAGACAAGAGAAAACTTACAACCAGTATGCTCCCGCTGTTCCCCTGGTGCCCGGAGAGCAGGTATTGAAGAGGAAAAGACGGTTCCACAAGTTGGACGACCAGTGGGAGAAGGACCCGTACACCGTACTGCCCTCAAGCCACGACAACCCAAAGATCTGTACAATCAGTAAAGACGGAGGGGAAACCACAGCCATTGTATCCCGAGATCACCTGAAGAAGTGTCCCGAACAGCTACGAAGCCCTGAAGAAGAACAAGAAGACCCTCGACCCGCAGAGGAAAGGGAAGATATGGTTAGCACTGTGCTCGGAGACTTCCCTCGGTCTTGGACTCAAGTAAATGGCGCTGTTGTAGTACCCGTCCTCACCTTCCTCCAACCAGCATCTCAAGTACCTACGGAGAAACAGGTAGAGCAGGAAGAGCAGCCGGTCCAGGAGGCAGAAGACCCCACACAAGCAGACCAGGAGGATCAACCCTCTGCTTATAGTGAGCCTGCCGTACCCCTAGTGAGCCAAAGAGCCCGTAGACAGCTGCCCAGTTTACCCTTGACAGCTCCTATACCCTGTAGCTCAGAACCAGTCAGCCAGCTCCGTAGGTCCACTAGGGTCACTAGAGGCCAGTTGCTCATACGGTGGAGGATCTAAATATTCAAGCTATTTTATTAATGTTTACCTGTTTATTGTTGCTTATGTATAATTATGTGTTTCTAGTTAATTGTAGGAGTCTTTGGTGGATTTACCGGGAATCCTTTGTGCATATAGTTGGAGCGTAACCCAGGACGGACAAAAGACTGTTAAGGACTCGGGGCAGGACAGACCCCTACCTGGTTACGTCTCCCTGTTTTTGGTGAAATGGACACCCTTGTTTTCTTGAAAAACTGCACCCGGTTGCGGACACGCCGTGACCATCCTAATGTTTTTCTTTATTGCGTTGTTTCTGTTTGTAATTTGTTATGTTTACAAAAGTATGTTTAGTCCCGGAGTACTAAATTTTACTAGGGGGGAATGTGACACCCCAGGGGTCTGGTTGCCACAGTAATAGAGATATTATGTCTGAGAGCAGGTGGGAGGTCTCTTGGTCAGGAATCCTATGCATGCCACACCTCCTGCCCAGTCCTGGGAGGGGAAGGACTTCCCCTATATAAAACTGGGGCTGAGGCAGGGTTAGTGAGTTGAGTAGAGAGAAGAAGAGAAGCAGCTATAGGAAAGAGAGACCAGGAGCTCTGGGGAAGTCGTGCTAAAAGGAATCAGGGGCTGGCAGCTGAAGAGCTCGCCCTGATTGAAGAGTTACCACCGGACCCGGAGTCCGAGGCTGTGGGGATTAACCCAGACCCAGCAGCAGAAACCGCCCGGCAGGGGATTTCAGGTCCTCTGGCCAAGAAACCCGAAGGCACGGTCACACGCGTGGGACCAGCACCGCCGTCGTGGAGCGGAAGCCACTAGAAGGCCCAGAGTCACCGGCCATACGGGTGAGCACCACACGGTACACTCAGGGACGTGGGCTACTTTCACCCGCCTCTAGCAAGGTAGCCAGAAGAGTACATTTAGTTGGGGAGGCCTACAACTCCGCCTGGCCAGGGGAGATCCCATCTGCTCAAAGACTGACCAGGCCCCGATCGCTAGCCAGTACTCCGGGAGGGTCTATCTTTATCACCAGTAAAGACCCTGAACTACACCGCATCGTCTCTGAGTGGTTCCTGCTACCCCCATCATCCACGTCGGCTGCCCTGAGGCCATACCCCTCCCGTTGGGGGTTTCACCATCTACGCTGCACAATCGTACCACCGGCCTCAGCGGTCTGCCCTGCAGCGGCAGCTCCATAGCTGCATTCAACGGGTGGCGTAGTCGTCCAACATCTACTGCTAATACTCAGCCACACAGTTTGACTCCCTGGGCACGGACCGGGTCACCGCCACGAAACTACTACCCCCAACAGGCCCGGCTCCGGGTAGTCCCCGCGTGCGCAACGCTACACTAAGTAGGCCCAGGGGCGCGTCAAGGTGTCTTATAGACAACTCTCCATTACTAATCCCTGGGCTTCATGTCAGATGCCAAAACAAAGCTGGCATGAACCCCAATCCTATTACCCCACTTGCCACTGCACCAGAGAAAGTGGGATGAGTCAAGGCTAAGCGTCAGATTTGGCGCATCTTATTGATGTGTCATTTCTGGGGTGGCTGAAGGCTGATGTTATTAGCCTTGGAGGGGGTCAGCATCCATGGCCCCTTCGCTGGCTATTAATATCAGCCCTCAGCTGTCTGTTTAGCCTTTGCTGGTTAGATTTTATAGTGGGACCCTACGTCAATTTTTTTTTGGGGCCCCCTGTAATCTAGCCAGTAAACACTAATCACTGTGAGCTGTTATTAATAGCCAGGGAACATGTTGGCCTAATGGCCCCTTTCCGGGCTAGTAATAGTAATATTGGCTTTCCCTCTGCTGGTCATAATAATGACGCACGAGCCCACACCATTTTATTTAATTTAATTCTTAATTTTACACTGGATGTACTCAGTGGGGGTTGCATACAACTCCCAAACTCTCAGCATTGTCTCCTGCTTGTGCTGATCTTAGCGGGGGCAGGGGAAAATGATAATAGCTGCCTTCAGCTGCTGGCTCCTGGGATCAGCATGAACTGTAATGCTTTTTCCAGGCACTGGTGCATGTCACATGGACACACGGATGGCACACGGATGTGTCACATGGACATACGGACACACGGACACACAGATACATGGATGTCACACGTATACGACACGGATATCACATACAGACATACGGATGGCATACGGACACAGACCACGGATCTCGCCAGTGATGTTTTTCCTGTACAGGATGTGTGAAAGGGGCCTCACACAGCAATTTGAATGATTTGGATACAAAATTAAACAAGGTTAGCAAAGTATTACAGCGCAGTAAAATGTTTTACAATTTAAACATAAGTGACTTCTTCGGATAGAAACAGTTATAACAATTCAACACTATCGTACAAAGCACTAAACATTTACAATAGATTCAAGAATTCCTATTCTATTACTCTGTCCTATGGTACGTCATGGTCAGTCTTGTCCAGGTCCTAACAGGATTCTATGCTACTTCATTGTTAGGCCGCAAGTCCCTTCTTGGTGAGTCGTTTCTAGTACATGTTGCACTGCCCCCCTCCATCCCCTGAAGCGAGGCCCCCTTCCCCTGTGTATCATACTTCTGCACCTCGTGTCACGGATCTCACGAATGTCCCCCTAACACAGTCTGCTCATTTCTCGTGACTCTGGTACCGCTCACTTGGTTCTAGCTCCGTTCACTTAGCTCCAGTCTCAGTCCCTAGGTTCTTCACTTTGTTCTGGTTCCGGTCTGGTCACTCGATTCTTCACTTGTATCTCGTCACTCGTAATGACGGCTATAAGCCAACCTCGCTGCAGCACATGTCTCTTCTGCCACAGGTTCAGGTACTAACTTCTCCCCTTCACAGCCATCCTAGGTCTTTTATAACTACTAACTGCAACACAGCTATCGCCTGACCTGGTGTATTCTCCAATCTCTTCCCTTTAGGAACCATGCGCTTCGTTATACAGTTCCTGCTGATGCAATTCTTTCCACTTTCTCTTGTCCTACTATCTTTGGCTAGTAGATGGTGGCACCTACTCGGAGACACCCTGCTATGCATTAACTGTGGAAATCTTCCATTTGTCCATCTCCTTACAATACAGAAACCTCATCCTCCCATGAGCTAATGGGTGGGTGAAGGCTCTGTACCTAGCAATATAAAGGGGCAATGTGACAGGCAATGCAGTGGGGCACTATCTAGCATTATGAAGAAATGACAACCTGGGAGAGCTCTGCTTAGGGTGATATGCAAGGAGTAGGTATTGTCCTTTTGAAGAGTATGTGTTATATAAGATGTCTAACCTAATTCAGCCCCTCGTAGACTGCATATTTACTCTCCACACTCTCATCTTAGACTTCATCCACTGCATCCATCACTTCTCAGCCAAAATAGTGATCGCACGCTGATAGAAGCCATGTGACTATACCACTCTCTTCTATTACAGTGTGACACAAGGCAAAGGGAATTATATTGAGTAATTTGAGGATCCCTATATTCAGGACTGCACAGCTAGCCCTCTTGTACTTCTTTTGTACAACTACAAGTGACAGCATATCCTTTTAACTACATTCACACTATTCTGGAAATTGTAGTTCTGCGACTGAAGTCAAATGGTCTCAGTCCTATATATAAAAGCACAATTATAATACTATCTATACATGTAACGCTGCAGCATGATAGGGGTTATATACCCCTTTTATACCAAGAGTTTTCCATTTTTGCCGTTTCATTTTTTTATCCAATTTTCCAAGAGCCATTTTTTTTTAGTTTTTTTATGACATAGCTGTATGAGGGTTTGTTTTTTTGCAGGATGAGCTGTAGTTTTAAATAGCACTATTTATTTTACCATTTAAAGTACTGGAAAATGGGAAAAAAATCCAAATGTGGAGAAACTGCAAAATAAATGTTCACTTCCACAATTGTTTTTTTTTTATATTGTTTTTATGACATTCATTGTGTTGCAAAAATGATCTGGCAATATGATTTTACAGGTCAGTACGATTTTGAAAACTTGTATTATTTTTCTTTTCTTGAAGCGATGAAAAAAAATCTAAAATTTGTAAAATAAATAAATAAATTAAAAATTATAAAATTACATTTTGTCTTGACAATTCCTGAGACTAGAAAATTTTTCCTATTTATGTCGATGGAACTGTGTGAGGGCTTTTTTTTTGTGTGGCGAGCTGATGTTTTCATGGAAACTATTTGGGGTAGATATGACGTTTTGATTTTTATTGCATTTTTTTGTGGCAAAAATTGGAATTCTGATTTTTTTCAATTTTTTTTCTTCTTTACAGTGTTTACTGTTCAGATTGGTTAGTTTTAGATTTAGATAAATCGGACTTTTGTGCTGTGCAGAGTCACTGTCAACTTGCACATCATGTGTAATGTGGGATCTTTCCCTCTCAACCTGCCTTCTATATGTTGATATGTTGCGCAGTGAAAGCCACTCTCTACCTGCCCATCATGTATAGTGTGAGGTCTGTAACTCCCTACCTGCCTTCCATGTGTAGTCCGAGGTCTGTAACTCTCTACCCGTCCTCCATGTGTAGTGTGAGGTCTGTAACTCTCTACCTGCCCTACATGTACAGTGTGAGGTCTGTAACTCTGTACCTGCCCTCCATGTGTAGTACGAGGTCTGTAACTCTCTACCTGCCCTCCATGTGTAGTGTGAGGTCTGTAACTCTCTACCTGCCCTACATGTATAGTGCGAGGTCTGTCACTCTCTACCCGTCCTCCATGTGTAGTGTGAGGTCTGTAATTCTCTACCTGCCCTACATGTATAGCGTGAGGTCTGTCACTCTCTACCTGCCCTCCATGTGTAGTGCGGGGTCTGTAACTCTCTACCTGCCCTCCATGTGTAGTATGAGGTCTGTAACTCTCTACCTGCCCTACATGTATAGTGTGAGGTCAGTAACTCTCTACCTGCCATCCATGTGTAGTGCGAGGTCTGTAACTCTCAACCCACCCTACATGTATAGTGTGAGGTCTGTAACTCTCTACCTGCCCTCCATGTGTAGTGCGAGGTCTGTAACTCTCAACCCACCCTCCATGTATAGTGTGAGGTCTGTAACTCTCTACCTGCCTTCCATGTGTAGTGTGAGGTCTGTAACTCTCTACCTGCCCTACATGTATAGTGCGAGGTCTGTCACTTTCTAACCGTCCTCCATGTGTAGTGTGAGGTCTGTAACTCTCTACCTGCCCTACATGTATAGTGTGAGGTCTGTAACTCTGTACCTGCCCTCCATGTGTAGTACGAGGTCTGTAACTCTCTACCTGCCCTCCATGTGTAGTGTGAGGTCTGTAACTCTCTACCTGCCCTACATGTATAGTGCGAGGTCTGTCACTCTCTACCCATCCTCCATGTGTAGTGTGAGGTCTGTAACTCTCTACCTGCCCTCCATGTGTAGTGCGAGGTCTGTAACTCTCTACCTGCCCTACATGTATAGTGTGAGGTCTGTAACTCTCTACCTGCCCTCCATGTGTAGTGCGAGGTCTGTAACTTTCAACCTGCCTTCCATGTATAGTGTGAGGTCTGTAACTCTCTACCTGCCTTCCATGTATAGTGTGAGGTCTGTAACTATGAACGTGCTCTCCCTGTGTAGTGTGAGGTCTGTCACTCTCTACCTGCCCTCCATGTGTAGTGTGAGGTCTGTCACTCTCTACCTGCCCTCCATGTATAGTGTGAGGTCTGTCACTCTCTACCTGCCCTCCATGTATAGTGTGAGGTCTGTAACTCTCTACCTGCCCTCCATGTGTAGTGTGAGGTCTGTCACTCTCTACCTGCCCTCCATGTATAGTGTGAGGTCTGTAACTCTCTACCTGCCTTCCATGTATAGTGTGAGGTCTGTAACTATGAACGTGCTCTCCCTGTGTAGTGTGAGGTCTGTCACTCTCTACCTGCCCTCCATGTGTAGTGTGAGGTCTGTCACTCTCTACCTGCCCTCCATGTATAGTGTGAGGTCTGTCACTCTCTACCTGCCCTCCATGTGTAGTGTGAGGTCTGTCACTCTCTACCTGCCCTCCATGTATAGTGTGAGGTCTGTCACTCTCTACCTGCCCTCCATGTGTAGTGTGAGGTCTGTCACTCTCTACCTGCCCTCCATGTATAGTGTGAGGTCTGTAAATCTCTACCTGCTCTCCATATATAGAGCGCTCAGTGAGACCCAGCGCCTGTGAATAGCGGTCAGTTTACTGCTATTCATAGACGTCGGAGCTGGATGCGAGGAAAATGGACTACAGCGAAGCATTTAGGGTAATAAATTGATGAAAGAGTTGTCTTTATTTGTATCTTTTTATGTTTTGCAGGTATCCTTTTCTGGACTAATTCAGATTTGCTGGATTACTTTGGACCTGCCTGGGATTTTTTTTTTAATATACTGTTGAACGAGGGAAAGCGTGGGGGAGTCTTTATTCAAATAAACAAATAATAATAATAATAAACTATTTTTGCGTGTGTGGGGCTTGGCCATGCCCCCTCTTCTTCGACTGACTGTTACTCACAATGGGGAGCAGCACACTGGTGTATGATGTAATGACTCAGACGGGAGGTGTGAACAGTACAGTGAGGAGCAGCTCCTGTCACACTGAATTACAAGCGTTATAAAGTTAAAGTGCACTGGGCATCTCATCTTTATAGTTTGAGGGACAGTACACTTTTTTTTATCTCCCCACAGTACCTCTTTATATTATGAAAGCAGGTTATTTTGTGGCACGAATGAAAATCAGTGGAAATGTGTTTTTTTTGAGTTAACATTCATGGCAAGGAATAACTTTGTATTTTTTTGCAATTCATATGATTTTTCTTCACAACAATCTAGAGTTTATGAGTAAAGTAGTTGAGAAGCTGTAGACACCCCCATTTAAGATTTTATGGTGATGTAATGCATTCCCATGCTTTGTATGCTTTTTTGTCTGGTTTGGGCCCTGCAGCACTTAGCTTACCAGTGGACAGGGTTAACTACTGTGGGCAGGGCTGCCGCCAGAAATTTAAGGGTCCCATACTGGCAAAATTTTCAGGCCCTCTTGAGACTCCGCCAAGGCTCCACCCCAGCCCCGCTTCCACCCCTCGACCTTTCCACAGTCCCACCACCCACTCTTGGAAAAGCTCCACTTCTGCACCATGTCCTCCTCAACAATCACACAATAACAGTTCCCATTGTTGAACACCATATCTCATACATAGCCATCAGCTTTTGTTTTGGCCAAAATATTTTTTAAGCCTGCCACCATGATGAGGTAAACTCTTTTGGCCAATTCCTATTCTACTCTAACCTATTAAACATTTCTTAAAATATCCAAGATTCTTTTTAGGTATATTTTTAATTTTTTTTTCCTTTAAGGAAATGAGTCACATACATTTTTTAAACTAATTTAAACCCACCGATCTGCAATCCTCATCTCTGTCCCCCATAGAGATGGATGGGAGGCATGAAGAAAGCGGTTGCAGTGGATATTCAGCAGAATGTCAGGGTGGCGTCAAACTTCTGCTTCAAAATCCGCCATGTGAACTGGCCCTAATAATTATCCCACATGTTTTGTATAGGGGGTAAGTATTAGGTTACTAGAATATCCCCTTTAAGACAGGCAACTGTACCTTATTGCAGAAAGGCAGACAGACAGCAGTAAGTAGGGTTGAATTTAGTAGTACTTAGTAGTTTGCAGGCAAGCAGCAGACAGAGACGGTCTCCAACCTCACACTGCACGAGCAAGGAGGGGGGCACAAGAAAAGTAGCAGGAAGGGCCAACGGATGGGCAAATGGGAGGTCAGAAGGGGTAATAGGAGGTTGGACCGGTGGATGGGCGAGTGGAAACGCGCATCTCATCACTTTCGGGCCCTCAGCTCCTGCATATAACGTGCTGCAAGGGCCTTGGGCGCGCCGGCAGCTTAGGAACAGAGGGCGGGCCAGAAGCGTCTAATGTCACTGATTTCAGACGTGGCCGTCCTCCTCTGCTGCGACCATACAATGTAAGTAGCTGCGGCTGTGAGTGACTGAGATTCACAAGTTTTTATACTGCGAATCCTTTTTATAAGAACCCTATATGTTTCATTAGGTATTAATTTATAACAATCCTTTTTACTCTATTGAGCATATATGAACTCAAGGGGTTAATATAGAGGTATTACTCTGTATCTGGCCCCGCCCCTTTGAAGTAATTGTATACCTAGTCAAATGTATATAAGGATCAATTGTTTGCTGCTTGTCACACCTGATGAAGGTGGCTGTGTCCACCGAAACGCGTTGTGTGTATTAATAAATCAGTCCTTTTAATATTTTTGTCCTGTTATTGGCGCTCTGGTACCGCTATTCATATTCACTGATTGTCCCTTTCCCCCTGTTGGGGTGCGGTAGAGCTGCCTTTAATCTATTGTTCTTTCACCTGTGGGAGGAATTTAATTAGAATTACTACCCTGGTTTTCCAAGCTGCGCTGCCCTAACCCCTCCGGAACGCTGCCGGGGGTGTTGGTGAAGCTGGGCGTCCATCTCGGCGTTACATGGAACTAACCTGACCACGTGATCCACCACCGAGAGATCAGGATCTGTGAACGCCGCTGGAAATAGATGACAGCCACCAACAGAGCGGAGCTTGTGAAGCTTTACACTGGGGTTGTGCAGAGGTGCACAACTTCATAAGGTTAGTAGCCATCCCCACACCCTTTTAACAATTGCAATACTGAGTCACCCATTGCGCCTTGTTCTCTCCTCTCTTTCCATATACCAGTAATGGCAGTAATACCCTGATGGCGCCCCTGACTGGGGGCCTTCCAATGATGTGAGGAGCTAAGTGGGCAAAAGGGACTAGGTTTCTGTTTGACAGGTAGATAAGAAACAGTACTGACAAGAGAAGAACCTATGGTCCTAATGATAGCAGACCTGCATTGACTGGCAGAAGAATTCCTTATCTCAGGCAAGTGAGTGCATACAGCAAGCATTGTCTATAATAGATAAGAAGTGGAAGTGTAGCCAAACCTGGGGGTCAAAGAGAAGAGGCCAGGATGGGATATGAGTAGTGTTGAGCGAACATGCTCGACACTGCTCGGTACTCGCCCGAGCATCACGCTACTCGGGATGTTCGGCGAGCACCGAGCATTTCCGGGTTACTCGGGCGGGAGCTCGGGTCTCCGCCCTGCATGTTTGGCGCTCTTTACAGAGCCAATGAACATGCAAGGATTGCCAGCCAGTAACTGTAATGCTGCAGCCATGTTGGTTGTGGGCATTACAGTGATTGGCTGGCTGCACAGCGTCACCTCGAGTATT
Source organism: Phyllobates terribilis (assembly GCF_046119375.1). Taxonomy (NCBI): domain Eukaryota; kingdom Metazoa; phylum Chordata; class Amphibia; order Anura; family Dendrobatidae; genus Phyllobates; species Phyllobates terribilis. The sequence continues at coordinate 528,769,693 of NW_027362762.1, read as the reverse complement.
TAAAACGGGGCGCCACCATCTTGGACACAGTCGCTCCGGATTAGACAGTGTAGGGACAGCGCTGCTGATTTAGGGAGAGATATAAACTGCGAAATAGTTAGTGTAGGGTCTGTAAAGGCTGCCAGAACAAACAAACAGTCCTTTTCAGGACTAATATCCATCCTAGATACCAGGCAGGCAGGCTGTATAGGAGACACAGTGGTTATACCAGCAAACGCTGCATTACAGTCCTGTGTGCTCCTGTTGCTGAAATTGCTGGACTTAGCACCAGGTGTCGGGGGCCAGGCAAAATCCTTGTTTTTTCATCTAAATCCTCCTTTTTTTTTCCTCCTTCACACTGTACAAATACCCGTCTTATTAACCTTTTGGTGTGTCCCCCCGCCTCCTCCAAAAAAAAGCGTGTCTCTGATTTTTCAGACACAAATATAACTGTTGAAAATAGTCTGGTGTAGGCTGGAGAAACAGAAGTGTTGTTTTGCACTTCCATGGTTCAAACCTCTGTATTATCCATTTTGGGCCATTTGTATCTAAAAAAAAAAAACAGTTTGAGTGTGTCGCTCACTGTTCAGCTGCAAATATCTCTATTTAAAAAAGTGTGGTATACCCCAGTAAACAATAACTGTGGTTTTGCCATCCCACGGTAAAAAATATCTATTATTCAGCTTTTGGTAGTTTTTTCCGTAAAGAAAAACAGTAGTGTCTCCTGACTGTTGTGACACAAAAATATATCTGTTGAAAATAGTCTTGTGTAGGCCTGACATCCCAGTGTGGTTTCGCAGTTCCACGGGTCAAATCGCTGTACTATCCAGTTTTGGGCCTTTGGTATCTAAAAAAAAAGCAGTTTGAGTGTGTCGCTCACTGTTCAGCCGCAAATATCTCTATTTAAAAAAGTGTGGTATACCCCAGTAAACAATAACTGTGGTTTTGCCATCCCACGGTAAAAAATCTCTATTATTCAGGTTTTGGTAGTTTTTTCCGTAAAGAAAAACAGTAGTGTCTCCTGACTGTTGTGACACAAAAATATATCTGTTGAAAATAGTCTTGTGCAGGCCCGACATCCCAGTGTGGTTTTGCAGTTCCACGGGTCAAATCGCTGTACTATCCAGATTTGGGCCTTTGGTATCTAAAAAAAAAGCAGTTTGAGTGTGTCGCTCACTGTTCAGCCGCAAATATCTCTATTTAAAAAAGTGTGGTATACCCCAGTAAACAATAACTGTGGTTTTGCCATCCCACGGTAAAAAATCTCTATTATTCAGGTTTTGGTAGTTTTTTCCGTAAAGAAAAACAGTAGTGTCTCCTGACTGTTGTGACACAAAAATATATCTGTTGAAAATAGTCTTGTGTAGGCCCGACATCCCAGTGTGGATTCGCAGTTCCAAGGGTCAAATCGCTGTACTATCCAGTTTTGGGCCTTTGGTATCTAAAAAAAAACAGTTTGAGTGTGTCGCTCACTGTTCAGCCGCAAATATCTCTATTTAAAAAAGTGTGGTATACCCCAGTAAACAATAACTGTGGTTTTGCCATCCCACGGTAAAAAAACTCTATTATTCAGGTTTTGGTAGTTTTTTCCGTAAAGAAAAACAGTAATGTCTCCTGACTGTTGTGACACAAAAATATATCTGTTGAAAATAGTCTTGTGTAGGCCCGATATCCCAGTGTGGTTTCACAGTTCCACGGGTCAAATCGCTGTACTATCCAGATTTGGGCCTTTGGTATCTAAAAAAAAAGCAGTTTGAGTGTGTCGCTCACTGTTCAGCCGCAAATATCTCTATTTAAAAAAGTGTGGTATACCCCAGTAAACAATAACTGTGGTTTTGCCATCCCACGGTAAAAAATCTCTATTATTCAGGTTTTGGTAGTTTTTTCCGTAAAGAAAAACAGTAGTGTCTCCTGACTGTTGTGACACAAAAATATATCTGTTGAAAATAGTCTTGTGTAGGCCCGACATCCCAGTGTGGTTTCGCAGTTCCAAGGGTCAAATCGCTGTACTATCCAGTTTTGGGCCTTTGGTATCTAAAAAAAAACAGTTTGAGTGTGTCGCTCACTGTTCAGCCGCAAATATCTCTATTTAAAAAAGTGTGGTATACCCCAGTAAACAATAACTGTGGTTTTGCCATCCCACGGTAAAAAAACTCTATTATTCAGGTTTTGGTAGTTTTTTCCGTAAAGAAAAACAGTAATGTCTCCTGACTGTTGTGACACAAAAATATATCTGTTGAAAATAGTCTTGTGTAGGCCCGACATCCCAGTGTGGTTTCGCAGTTCCACGGGTCAAATCGCTGTACTATCCAGTTTTGGTCTTTTGGTATCTAAAAAAAAAGCAGTTTGAGGGTGTCGCTCACTGTTCAGCTGCAAATATCTCTATTTAAAAAAGTGTGGTATACCCCAGTAAAGAATAACTGTGGTTTTGCCATCCCACGGTAAAAAATCTCTATTATTCAGGTTTTGGTAGTTTTTTCCGTAAAGAAAAACAGTAGTGTCTCCTGACTGTTGTGACAAAAAAATATATCTGTTGAAAATAGTCTTGTGTAGGCCCGACATCCCAGTGTGGTTTCGCAGTTCCACGGGTCAAATCGCTGTACTATCTAGTTTTGGGCCTTTGGTATCTAAAAAAAAAGCAGTTTGAGTGTGTCGCTCACTGTTCAGCCGCAAATATCTCTATTTAAAAAAGTGTGGTATACCCCAGTAAACAATAACTGTGGTTTTGCCATCCCACGGTAAAAAATCTCTATTATTCAGGTTTTGGTAGTTTTTTCCGTAAAGAAAAACAGTAGTGTCTCCTGACTGTTGTGACACAAAAATATATCTGTTGAAAATAGTCTTGTGTAGGCCCGACATCCCAGTGTGGTTTCGCAGTTCCACGGGTCAAATCGCTGTACTATCCAGTTTTGGGCCTTTGGTATCTAAAAAAAAAGCAGTTTGAGTGTGTCGCTCACTGTTCAGCCGCAAATATCTCTATTTAAAAAAGTGTGGTATACCCCAGTAAACAATAGCTGTGGTTTTGCCATCCCACGGTAAAAAATCTCTATTATTCAGGTTTTGGTAGTTTTTTCCGTAAAGAAAAACAGTAGTGTCTCCTGACTGTTGCGACACAAAAATATATCTGTTGAAAATAGTCTTGTGTAGGCCCGACATCCCAGTGTGGTTTCGCAGTTCCACGGGTCAAATCGCTGTACTATCCAGTTTTGGGCCTTTGGTATCTAAAAAAAAAGAAGTTTGAGTGTGTCGCTCACTGTTCAGCCACAAATATCTCTATTTAAAAAAGTGTGGTATGCCCCAGTAAACAATAACTGTGGTTTTGCCATCCCACGGTAAAAAATCTCTATTATTCAGGTTTTGGTAGTTTTTTCCGTAAAGAAAAACAGTAGTGTCTCCTGACTGTTGTGACACAAAAATATATCTGTTGAAAATAGTCTTGTGTAGGCCCGACATCCCAGTGTGGTTTCGCAGTTCCACGGGTCAAATCGCTGTACTATCCAGTTTTGGGCCTTTGGTATCTTAAAAAAAAGCAGTTTGAGTGTGTCGCTCACTGTTCAGTCGCAAATATCTCTATTTAAAAAAGTGTGGTATACCCCAGTAAACAATAGCTGTGGTTTTGCCATCACACGGTAAAAAATCTCTATTATTCAGGTTTTGGTAGTTTTTTCCGTAAAGAAAAACAGTAGTGTCTCCTGACTGTTGCGACACAAAAATATATCTGTTGAAAATAGTCTTGTGTAGGCCCGACATCCCAATGTGGTTTCGCAGTTCCACGGGTCAAATCGCTGTACTATCCAGTTTTGGGCCTTTGGTATCTAAAAAAAAAGCAGTTTGAGTGTGTCGCTCACTGTTCAGCCGCAAATATCTCTATTTAAAAAAGTGTGGTATACCCCAGTAAACAATAACTGTGGTTTTGCCATCCCACGGTAAAAAATCTCTATTATTCAGGTTTTGGTAGTTTTTTCCATAATGAAAAACAGTAGTGTCTCAGGACTGTTGTGACACAAAATATATCTGTTGAAAAAAGTCTTGTGTAGGCCCGACATCCCAGTGTGGTTTCGCAGTTGCACGGGTCAAATCACTGTACTATCCAGTTTTGGGCCTTTGGTATCTAAAAAAAAAGCAGTTTGAGTGTGTCGCTCACTGTTCAGCCGCAAATATCTCTATTTAAAAAAGTGTGGTATACCCCAGTAAACAATAACTGTGGTTTTGCCATCCCACGGTAAAAAATCTCTATTATTCAGGTTTTGGTAGTTTTTTCCATAAAGAAAAACAGTAGTGTCTCCTGACTGTTGTGACACAAAAATATATCTGTTGAAAATAGTCTTGTGTAGGCCCGACATCCCAGTGTGGTTTCGCAGTTCCACGGGTCAAATCGCTGTACTATCCAGTTTTGGGCCTTTGGTATCTAAAAAAAAAGCAGTTTGAGTGTGTCGCTCACTGTTCAGCCGCAAATATCTCTATTTAAAAAAGTGTGGTATACCCCAGTAAACAATAACTGTGGTTTTGCCATCCCACGGTAAAAAATCTCTATTATTCAGGTTTTGGTAGTTTTTTCCGTAAAGAAAAACAGTAGTGTCTCCTGACTGTTGTGACACAAAAATATATCTGTTGAAAATAGTCTTGTGTAGGCCCGACATCCCAGTGTGGTTTCGCAGTTCCACGGGTCAAATCGCTGTACTGTCCAGTTTTGGGCCTTTGGTATCTTAAAAAAAAAGCAGTTTGAGTGTGTCGCTCACTGTTCAGTCGCAAATATCTCTATTTAAAAAAGTGTGGTATACCCCAGTAAACAATAACTGTGGTTTTGCCATCCCACGGTAAAAAATCTCTATTATTCAGGTTTTGGTAGTTTTTTCCGTAAAGAAAAACAGTAATGTCTCCTGACTGTTGTGACACAAAAATATATCTGTTGAAAATAGTCTTGTGTAGGCCCGACATCCCAGTGTGGTTTCACAGTTCCACGGGTCAAATCGCTGTACTATCCAGATTTGGGCCTTTGGTATCTAAAAAAAAAGCAGTTTGAGTGTGTCGCTCACTGTTCAGCCGCAAATATCTCTATTTAAAAAAGTGTGGTATACCCCAGTAAACAATAACTGTGGTTTTGCCATCCCACGGTAAAAAATCTCTATTATTCAGGTTTTGGTAGTTTTTTCCGTAAAGAAAAACAGTAGTGTCTCCTGACTGTTGTGACACAAAAATATATCTGTTGAAAATAGTCTTGTGTAGGCCCGACATCCCAGTGTGGTTTCGCAGTTCCAAGGGTCAAATCGCTGTACTATCCAGTTTTGGGCCTTTGGTATCTAAAAAAAAACAGTTTGAGTGTGTCGCTCACTGTTCAGCCGCAAATATCTCTATTTAAAAAAGTGTGGTATACCCCAGTAAACAATAACTGTGGTTTTGCCATCCCACGGTAAAAAAACTCTATTATTCAGGTTTTGGTAGTTTTTTCCGTAAAGAAAAACAGTAATGTCTCCTGACTGTTGTGACACAAAAATATATCTGTTGAAAATAGTCTTGTGTAGGCCCGACATCCCAGTGTGGTTTCGCAGTTCCACGGGTCAAATCGCTGTACTATCCAGTTTTGGTCTTTTGGTATCTAAAAAAAAAGCAGTTTGAGGGTGTCGCTCACTGTTCAGCTGCAAATATCTCTATTTAAAAAAGTGTGGTATACCCCAGTAAAGAATAACTGTGGTTTTGCCATCCCACGGTAAAAAATCTCTATTATTCAGGTTTTGGTAGTTTTTTCCGTAAAGAAAAACAGTAGTGTCTCCTGACTGTTGTGACAAAAAAATATATCTGTTGAAAATAGTCTTGTGTAGGCCCGACATCCCAGTGTGGTTTCGCAGTTCCACGGGTCAAATCGCTGTACTATCTAGTTTTGGGCCTTTGGTATCTAAAAAAAAAGCAGTTTGAGTGTGTCGCTCACTGTTCAGCCGCAAATATCTCTATTTAAAAAAGTGTGGTATACCCCAGTAAACAATAACTGTGGTTTTGCCATCCCACGGTAAAAAATCTCTATTATTCAGGTTTTGGTAGTTTTTTCCGTAAAGAAAAACAGTAGTGTCTCCTGACTGTTGTGACACAAAAATATATCTGTTGAAAATAGTCTTGTGTAGGCCCGACATCCCAGTGTGGTTTCGCAGTTCCACGGGTCAAATCGCTGTACTATCCAGTTTTGGGCCTTTGGTATCTAAAAAAAAAGCAGTTTGAGTGTGTCGCTCACTGTTCAGCCGCAAATATCTCTATTTAAAAAAGTGTGGTATACCCCAGTAAACAATAGCTGTGGTTTTGCCATCCCACGGTAAAAAATCTCTATTATTCAGGTTTTGGTAGTTTTTTCCATAAAGAAAAACAGTAGTGTCTCCTGACTGTTGCGACACAAAAATATATCTGTTGAAAATAGTCTTGTGTAGGCCCGACATCCCAGTGTGGTTTCGCAGTTCCACGGGTCAAATCGCTGTACTATCCAGTTTTGGGCCTTTGGTATCTAAAAAAAAAGAAGTTTGAGTGTGTCGCTCACTGTTCAGCCACAAATATCTCTATTTAAAAAAGTGTGGTATGCCCCAGTAAACAATAACTGTGGTTTTGCCATCCCACGGTAAAAAATCTCTATTATTCAGGTTTTGGTAGTTTTTTCCGTAAAGAAAAACAGTAGTGTCTCCTGACTGTTGTGACACAAAAATATATCTGTTGAAAATAGTCTTGTGTAGGCCCGACATCCCAGTGTGGTTTCGCAGTTCCACGGGTCAAATCGCTGTACTATCCAGTTTTGGGCCTTTGGTATCTTAAAAAAAAGCAGTTTGAGTGTGTCGCTCACTGTTCAGTCGCAAATATCTCTATTTAAAAAAGTGTGGTATACCCCAGTAAACAATAGCTGTGGTTTTGCCATCACACGGTAAAAAATCTCTATTATTCAGGTTTTGGTAGTTTTTTCCGTAAAGAAAAACAGTAGTGTCTCCTGACTGTTGCGACACAAAAATATATCTGTTGAAAATAGTCTTGTGTAGGCCCGACATCCCAATGTGGTTTCGCAGTTCCACGGGTCAAATCGCTGTACTATCCAGTTTTGGGCCTTTGGTATCTAAAAAAAAAGCAGTTTGAGTGTGTCGCTCACTGTTCAGCCGCAAATATCTCTATTTAAAAAAGTGTGGTATACCCCAGTAAACAATAACTGTGGTTTTGCCATCACACGGTAAAAAATCTCTATTATTCAGGTTTTGGTAGTTTTTTCCATAATGAAAAACAGTAGTGTCTCAGGACTGTTGTGACACAAAATATATCTGTTGAAAAAAGTCTTGTGTAGGCCCGACATCCCAGTGTGGTTTCGCAGTTGCACGGGTCAAATCACTGTACTATCCAGTTTTGGGCCTTTGGTATCTAAAAAAAAAGCAATTTGAGTGTGTCGCTCACTGTTCAGCCGCAAATATCTCTATTTAAAAAAGTGTGGTATACCCCAGTAAACAATAACTGTGGTTTTGCCATCCCACGGTAAAAAATCTCTATTATTCAGGTTTTGGTAGTTTTTTCCATAAAGAAAAACAGTAGTGTCTCCTGACTGTTGTGACACAAAAATATATCTGTTGAAAATAGTCTTGTGTAGGCCCGACATCCCAGTGTGGTTTCGCAGTTCCACGGGTCAAATCGCTGTACTATCCAGTTTTGGGCCTTTGGTATCTAAAAAAAAAGCAGTTTGAGTGTGTCGCTCACTGTTCAGCCGCAAATATCTCTATTTAAAAAAGTGTGGTATACCCCAGTAAACAATAACTGTGGTTTTGCCATCCCACGGTAAAAAATCTCTATTATTCAGGTTTTGGTAGTTTTTTCCGTAAAGAAAAACAGTAGTGTCTCCTGACTGTTGTGACACAAAAATATATCTGTTGAAAATAGTCTTGTGTAGGCCCGACATCCCAGTGTGGTTTCGCAGTTCCACGGGTCAAATCGCTGTACTGTCCAGTTTTGGGCCTTTGGTATCTTAAAAAAAAAGCAGTTTGAGTGTGTCGCTCACTGTTCAGTCGCAAATATCTCTATTTAAAAAAGTGTGGTATACCCCAGTAAACAATAACTGTGGTTTTGCCATCCCACGGTAAAAAATCTCTATTATTCAGGTTTTGGTAGTTTTTTCCGTAAAGAAAAACAGTAGTGTCTCCTGACTGTTGTGACACAAAAATATATCTGTTGAAAATAGTCTTGTGTAGGCCCGACATCCCAGTGTGGTTTCGCAGTTCCACGGGTCAAATCGCTGTACTATCCAGTTTTGGGCCTTTGGTATCTTAAAAAAAAGCAGTTTGAGTGTGTCGCTCACTGTTCAGTCGCAAATATCTCTATTTAAAAAAGTGTGGTATACCCCAGTAAACAATAGCTGTGGTTTTGCCATCACACGGTAAAAAATCTCTATTATTCAGGTTTTGGTAGTTTTTTCCGTAAAGAAAAACAGTAGTGTCTCCTGACTGTTGCGACACAAAAATATATCTGTTGAAAATAGTCTTGTGTAGGCCCGACATCCCAATGTGGTTTCGCAGTTCCACGGGTCAAATCGCTGTACTATCCAGTTTTGGGCCTTTGGTATCTAAAAAAAAGCAGTTTGAGTGTGTCGCTCACTGTTCAGCCGCAAATATCTCTATTTAAAAAAGTGTGGTATACCCCAGTAAACAATAACTGTGGTTTTGCCATCACACGGTAAAAAATCTCTATTATTCAGGTTTTGGTAGTTTTTTCCATAATGAAAAACAGTAGTGTCTCAGGACTGTTGTGACACAAAATATTTCTGTTGAAAAAAGTCTTGTGTAGGCCCGACATCCCAGTGTGGTTTCGCAGTTGCACGGGTCAAATCACTGTACTATCCAGTTTTGGGCCTTTGGTATCTAAAAAAAAAGCAGTTTGAGTGTGTCGCTCACTGTTCAGCCGCAAATATCTCTATTTAAAAAAGTGTGGTATACCCCAGTAAACAATAACTGTGGTTTTGCCATCCCACGGTAAAAAATCTCTATTATTCAGGTTTTGGTAGTTTTTTCCATAAAGAAAAACAGTAGTGTCTCCTGACTGTTGTGACACAAAAATATATCTGTTGAAAATAGTCTTGTGTAGGCCCGACATCCCAGTGTGGTTTCGCAGTTCCACGGGTCAAATCGCTGTACTATCCAGTTTTGGGCCTTTGGTATCTAAAAAAAAAGCAGTTTGAGTGTGTCGCTCACTGTTCAGCCGCAAATATCTCTATTTAAAAAAGTGTGGTATACCCCAGTAAACAATAACTGTGGTTTTGCCATCCCACGGTAAAAAATCTCTATTATTCAGGTTTTGGTAGTTTTTTCCGTAAAGAAAAACAGTAGTGTCTCCTGACTGTTGTGACACAAAAATATATCTGTTGAAAATAGTCTTGTGTAGGCCCGACATCCCAGTGTGGTTTCGCAGTTCCACGGGTCAAATCGCTGTACTATCCAGTTTTGGGCCTTTGGTATCTTAAAAAAAAAGCAGTTTGAGTGTGGCGCTCACTGTTCAGTCGCAAATATCTCTATTTAAAAAAGTGTGGTATACCCCAGTAAACAATAACTGTGGTTTTGCCATCCCACGGTAAAAAATCTCTATTATTCAGGTTTTGGTAGTTTTTTCCGTAAAGAAAAACAGTAGTGTCTCCTGACTGTTGTGACACAAAAATATATCTGTTGAAAATAGTCTTGTGTAGGCCCGACATCCCAGTGTGGTTTCGCAGTTCCACGGGTCAAATCGCTGTACTATCCAGTTTTGGGCCTTTGGTATCTAAAAAAAAAGCAGTTTGAGTGTGTCGCTCACTGTTCAGCTGCAAATTTCTCTATTTAAAAAAGTGTGGTATACCCCAGTAAACAATAACTGTGGTTTTGCCATCCCACGGTAAAAAATCTCTATTATTCAGGTTTTGGTAGTTTTTTCCATAAAGAAAAACAGTAGTGTCTCCTGACTGTTGTGACACAAAAATATATCTGTTGAAAATAGTCTTGTGTAGGCCCGACATCCCAGTGTGGTTTCGCAGTTCCACGGGTCAAATCGCTGTACTATCCAGTTTTGGGCCTTTGGTATCTAAAAAAAAAGCAGTTTGAGTGTGTCGCTCACTGTTCAGCCGCAAATATCTCTATTTAAAAAAGTGTGGTATACCCCAGTAAACAATAACTGTGGTTTTGCCATCCCACGGTAAAAAATCTCTATTATTCAGGTTTTGGTAGTTTTTTCCGTAAAGAAAAACAGTAGTGTCTCCTGACTGTTGTGACACAAAAATATATCTGTTGAAAATAGTCTTGTATAGGCCCGACATCCCAGTGTGGTTTCCCAGTTCCACGGGTCAAATCGCTGTACTATTCAGTTTTGGGCCTTTGGTATCTAAAAAAAAAGCAGTTTGAGTGTGTCGCTCACTGTTCAGCCACAAATATCTCTATTTAAAAAAGTGTGGTATACCCCAGTAAACAATAACTGTGGTTTTGCCATCCCCCGGTAAAAAATCTCTATTATTCAGCTTTTGGTAGTTTTTTCCGTAAAGAAAAACAGTAGTGTCTCCTGACTGTTGTGACACAAAAATATATCTGTTGAAAATAGTCTTGTGTAGGCCCGACATCCCAGTGTGGTTTCGCAGTTCCACGGGTCAAATCGCTGTACTATCCAGTTTTGGGCCTTTGGTATCTAAAAAAAAAGCAGTTTGAGTGTGTCGCTCACTGTTCAGCCACAAATATCTCTATTTAAAAAAGTGTGGTATACCCCAGTAAACAATAACTGTGGTTTTGCCATCCCACGGTAAAAATCTCTATTATTCAGGTTTTGGTAGTTTTTTCCGTAAAGAAAAACAGTAGTGTCTCCTGACTGTTGTGACACAAAAATATATCTGTTGAAAATAGTATTGTGTAGGCCCGACATCCCAGTGTGGTTTCGCAGTTCCACGGGTCAAATCGCTGTACTATCCAGTTTTGGGCCTTTGGTATCTAAAAAAAAAGCAGTTTGAGTGTGTCGCTCACTGTTCAGCCGCAAATATCGCTATTTAAAAAAGTGTGGTATACCCCAGTAAACAATAGCTGTGGTTTTGCCATCCCACGGTAAAAAATCTCTATTATTCAGGTTTTGGTAGTTTTTTCCGTAAAGAAAAACAGTAGTGTCTCCTGACTGTTGCGACACAAAAATATATCTGTTGAAAATAGTCTTGTGTAGGCCCGACATCCCAGTGTGGTTTCGCAGTTCCACGGGTGAAATCGCTGTACTATCCAATTTTGGTTCTTTGGTATTTAAAAAAAAAGCAGTTTGAGTGTGTCGCTCACTGTTCAGCCGCAAATATCTCTATTTAAAAAAGTGTGGTATACCCCAGTAAACAATAACTGTGGTTTTGCCATCCCACGGTAAAAATCTCTATTATTCAGGTTTTGGTAGTTTTTTCCGTAAAGAAAAACAGTAGTGTCTCCTGACTGTTGTGACACAAAAATATATCTGTTGAAAATAGTATTGTGTAGGCCCAACATCCCAGTGTGGTTTCGCAGTTCCACGGGTCAAATCGCTGTACTATCCAGTTTTGGGCCTTTGGTATCTAAAAAAAAAGCAGTTTGAGTGTGTCGCTCACTGTTCAGCCGCAAATATCGCTATTTAAAAAAGTGTGGTATACCCCAGTAAACAATAGCTGTGGTTTTGCCATCCCACGGTAAAAAATCTCTATTATTCAGGTTTTGGTAGTTTTTTCCGTAAAGAAAAACAGTAGTGTCTCCTGACTGTTGCGACACAAAAATATATCTGTTGAAAATAGTCTTGTGTAGGCCCGACATCCCAGTGTGGTTTCGCAGTTCCACGGGTCAAATCGCTGTACTATCCAGTTTTGGTTCTTTGGTATTTAAAAAAAAAGCAGTTTGAGTGTGTCGCTCACTGTTCAGCCGCAAATATCTCTATTTAAAAAAGTGTGGTATACCCCAGTAAACAATAGCTGTGGTTTTGCCATTCCACGGTAAAAAATCTCTATTATTCAGCTTCTGGTAGTTTTTTCCGTAAAGAAAAACAGTAGTGTCTCCTGACTGTTGTGACACAAAAATATATCTGTTGAAAATAGTCTTGTGTAGGCCCGACATCCCAGTGTGGTTTCGCAGTTCCACGGGTCAAATCGCTGTGCTATCCAGTTTTGGGCCTTTGGTATCTAAAAAAAAAGCAGTTTGAGTGTGTCGCTCACTGTTCAGCCACAAATATCTCTATTTAAAAAAGTGTGGTATGCCCCAGTAAACAATAACTGTGGTTTTGCCATCCCACGGTAAAAAATCTCTATTATTCAGGTTTTGGTAGTTTTTTCCGTAAAGAAAAACAGTAGTGTCTCCTGACTGTTGTGACACAAAAATATATCTTTTGAAAATAGTCTTGTGTAGGCCCGACATCCCAGTGTGGTTTCGCAGTTCCACGGGTCAAATCGCTGTACTATCCAGTTTTGGGCCTTTGGTATCTAAAAAAAAAAGCAGTTTGAGTGTGTCGCTCACTGTTCAGCCGCAAATATCTCTATTTAAAAAAGTGTGGTATACCCCAGTAAACAATAACTGTGGTTTTGCCATCCCACGGTAAAAAATCTCTATTATTCAGGTTTTGGTAGTTTTTTCCGTAAAGAAAAACAGTAGTGTCTCCTGACTGTTGTGACACAAAAATATATCTGTTGAAAATAGTCTTGTGTAGGCCCGACATCCCAATGTGGTTTCGCAGTTCCACGGGTCAAATCGCTGTACTATCCAGTTTTGGGCCTTTGGTATCTAAAAAAAAAGCAGTTTGAGTGTGTCGCTCACTGTTCAGCCGCAAATATCTCTATTTAAAAAAGTGTGGTATACCCCAGTAAACAATAACTGTGGTTTTGCCATCCCACGGTAAAAAATCTCTATTATTCAGCTTTTGGTAGTTTGTTCCGTAAAGAAAAACAGTAGTGTCTCCTGACTGTTGTGACACAAAAATATATCTGTTGAAAATAGTCTTGTGTAGGCCCGACATCCCAGTGTGGTTTCGCAGTTCCACGGGTCAAATCGCTGTACTATCCAGTTTTGGGCCTTTGGTATCTAAAAAAAAAGCAGTTTGAGTGTGTCGCTCACTGTTCAGCCGCAAATATCTCTATTTAAAAAAGTGTGGTATACCCCAGTAAACAATAACTGTGGTTTTGCCATCCCACGGTAAAAAATCTCTATTATTCAGGTTTTGGTAGTTTTTTCCATAAAGAAAAACAGTAATGTCTCATGACTGTTGTGACACAAAATATATCTGTTGAAAATAGTCTTGTGTAGGCCCGACATCCCAGTGTGGTTTCGCAGTTCCACGGGTCAAATCGCTGTACTATCCAGTTTTGGGCCTTTGGTATCTTAAAAAAAAAGCAGTTTGAGTGTGTCGCTCACTGTTCAGTCGCAAATATCTCTATTTAAAAAAGTGTGGTATACCCCAGTAAACAATAACTGTGGTTTTGCCATCCCACGGTAAAAAATCTCTATTATTCAGATTTTGGTAGTTTTTTCCGTAAAGAAAAACAGTAGTGTCTCCTGACTGTTGTGACACAAAAATATATCTGTTGAAAATAGTCTTGTGTAGGCCCGACATCCCAGTGTGGTTTCGCAGTTCCACGGGTCAAATCGCTGTACTATCCAGTTTTGGGCCTTTGGTATCTAAAAAAAAAGCAGTTTGAGTGTGTCGCTCACTGTTCAGCCGCAAATATCTCTATTTAAAAAAGTGTGGTATACCCCAGTAAACAATAACTGTGGTTTTGCCATCCCACGGTAAAAAATCTCTATTATTCAGGTTTTGGTAGTTTTTTCCGTAAAGAAAAACAGTAGTGTCTCCTGACTGTTGCGACACAAAAATATATCTGTTGAAAATAGTCTTGTGTAGGCCCGACATCCCAGTGTGGTTTCGCAGTTCCACGGGTCAAATCGCTGTACTATCCAGTTTTGGGCCTTTGGTATCTAAAAAAAAAGCAGTTTGAGTGTGTCGCTCACTGTTCAGCCGCAAATATCTCTATTTAAAAAAGTGTGGTATACCCCAGTAAACAATAACTGTGGTTTTGCCATCCCACGGTAAAAAATCTCTATTATTCAGGTTTTGGTAGTTTTTTCCGTAAAGAAAAACAGTAGTGTCACCTGACTGTTGTGACACAAAAATATATCTGTTGAAAATAGTCTTGTGTAGGCCCGACATCCCAGTGTGGTTTCGCAGTTCCACGGGTCAAATCGCTGTACTATCCAGTTTTGGGCCTTTGGTATCTATAAAAAAAGCAGTTTGAGTGTGTCGCTCACTGTTCAGCCGCAAATATCTCTATTTAAAAAAGTGTGGTATAACCCAGTAAACAATAACTGTGGTTTTGCCATCCTACGGTAAAAAATCTCTATTATTCAGCTTTTGGTAGTTTGTTCCGTAAAGAAAAACAGTAGTGTCTTCTGACTGTTGTGACACAAAAATATATCTGTTGAAAATAGTCTTGTGTAGGCCCGACATCCCAGTGTGGTTTCGCAGTTCCACGGGTCAAATCGCTGTACTATCCAGTTTTGGGCCTTTGGTATCTAAAAAAAAAGCAGTTTGAGTGTGTCGCTCACTGTTCAGCCGCAAATATCGCTATTTAAAAAAGTGTGGTATACCCCAGTAAACAATAGCTGTGGTTTTGCCATCCCACGGTAAAAAATCTCTATTATTCAGGTTTTGGTAGTTTTTTCCGTAAAGAAAAACAGTAGTGTCTCCTGACTGTTGCGACACAAAAATATATCTGTTGAAAATAGTCTTGTGTAGGCCCGACATCCCAGTGTGGTTTCGCAGTTCCACGGGTCAAATCGCTGTACTATCCAGTTTTGGTTCTTTGGTATTTAAAAAAAAAGCAGTTTGAGTGTGTCGCTCACTGTTCAGCCGCAAATATCTCTATTTAAAAAAGTGTGGTATACCCCAGTAAACAATAGCTGTGGTTTTGCCATCCCACGGTAAAAAATCTCTATTATTCAGCTTCTGGTAGTTTTTTCCGTAAAGAAAAACAGTAGTGTCTCCTGACTGTTGTGACACAAAAATATATCTGTTGAAAATAGTCTTGTGTAGGCCCGACATCCCAGTGTGGTTTCGCAGTTCCACGGGTCAAATCGCTGTGCTATCCAGTTTTGGGCCTTTGGTATCTAAAAAAAAAGCAGTTTGAGTGTGTCGCTCACTGTTCAGCCACAAATATCTCTATTTAAAAAAGTGTGGTATGCCCCAGTAAACAATAACTGTGGTTTTGCCATCCCACGGTAAAAAATCTCTATTATTCAGGTTTTGGTAGTTTTTTCCGTAAAGAAAAACAGTAGTGTCTCTTGACTGTTGTGACACAAAAATATATCTTTTGAAAATAGTCTTGTGTAGGCCCGACATCCCAGTGTGGTTTCGCAGTTCCACGGGTCAAATCGCTGTACTATCCAGTTTTGGGCCTTTGGTATCTAAAAAAAAAAGCAGTTTGAGTGTGTCGCTCACTGTTCAGCCGCAAATATCTCTATTTAAAAAAGTGTGGTATACCCCAGTAAACAATAACTGTGGTTTTGCCATCCCACGGTAAAAAATCTCTATTATTCAGGTTTTGGTAGTTTTTTCCGTAAAGAAAAACAGTAGTGTCTCCTGACTGTTGTGACACAAAAATATATCTGTTGAAAATAGTCTTGTGTAGGCCCGACATCCCAATGTGGTTTCGCAGTTCCACGGGTCAAATCGCTGTACTATCCAGTTTTGGGCCTTTGGTATCTAAAAAAAAAGCAGTTTGAGTGTGTCGCTCACTGTTCAGCCGCAAATATCTCTATTTAAAAAAGTGTGGTATACCCCAGTAAACAATAACTGTGGTTTTGCCATCCCACGGTAAAAAATCTCTATTATTCAACTTTTGGTAGTTTGTTCCGTAAAGAAAAACAGTAGTGTCTCCTGACTGTTGTGACCCAAAAATATATCTGTTGAAAATAGTCTTGTGTAGGCCCGACATCCCAGTGTGGTTTCGCAGTTCCACGGGTCAAATCGCTGTACTATCCAGTTTTGGGCCTTTGGTATCTAAAAAAAAAGCAGTTTGAGTGTGAGGCTCACTGTTCAGCCGCAAATATCTCTATTTAAAAAAGTGTGGTATACCCCAGTAAACAATAACTGTGGTTTTGCCATCCCACGGTAAAAAATCTCTATTATTCAGGTTTTGGTAGTTTTTTCCATAAAGAAAAACAGTAATGTCTCATGACTGTTGTGACACAAAATATATCTGTTGAAAATAGTCTTGTGTAGGCCCGACATCCCAGTGTGGTTTCGCAGTTCCACGGGTCAAATCGCTGTACTATCCAGTTTTGGGCCTTTGGTATCTTAAAAAAAAAGCAGTTTGAGTGTGTCGCTCACTGTTCAGTCGCAAATATCTCTATTTAAAAAAGTGTGGTATACCCCAGTAAACAATAACTGTGGTTTTGCCATCCCACGGTAAAAAATCTCTATTATTCAGATTTTGGTAGTTTTTTCCGTAAAGAAAAACAGTAGTGTCTCCTGACTGTTGTGACACAAAAATATATCTGTTGAAAATAGTCTTGTGTAGGCCCGACATCCCAGTGTGGTTTCGCAGTTCCACGGGTCAAATCGCTGTACTATCCAGTTTTGGGCCTTTGGTATCTAAAAAAAAAGCAGTTTGAGTGTGTCGCTCACTGTTCAGCCGCAAATATCTCTATTTAAAAAAGTGTGGTATACCCCAGTAAACAATAACTGTGGTTTTGCCATCCCACGGTAAAAAATCTCTATTATTCAGGTTTTGGTAGTTTTTTCCGTAAAGAAAAACAGTAGTGTCTCCTGACTGTTGCGACACAAAAATATACCTGTTGAAAATAGTCTTGTGTAGGCCCGACATCCCAGTGTGGTTTCGCAGTTCCACGGGTCAAATCGCTGTACTATCCAGTTTTGGGCCTTTGGTATCTAAAAAAAAAGCAGTTTGAGTGTGTCGCTCACTGTTCAGCCGCAAATATCTCTATTTAAAAAAGTGTGGTATACCCCAGTAAACAATAACTGTGGTTTTGCCATCCCACGGTAAAAAATCTCTATTATTCAGGTTTTGGTAGTTTTTTCCGTAAAGAAAAACAGTAGTGTCTCCTGACTGTTGTGACACAAAAATATATCTGTTGAAAATAGTCTTGTGTAGGCCCGACATCCCAGTGTGGTTTCGCAGTTCCACGGGTCAAATCGCTGTACTATCCAGTTTTGGGCCTTTGGTATCTATAAAAAAAGCAGTTTGAGTGTGTCGCTCACTGTTCAGCCGCAAGTATCTCTATTTAAAAAAGTGTGGTATACCCCAGTAAACAATAACTGTGGTTTTGCCATCCCACGGTAAAAAATCTCTATTATTCAGGTTTTGGTAGTTTTTTCCGTAAAGAAAAACAGTAGTGTCTCCTGACTGTTGTGACACAAAAATATATCTGTTGAAAATAGTCTTGTGTAGGCCCGACATCCCAGTGTGGTTTCGCAGTTCCACGGGTCAAATCGCTGTACTATTCAGTTTTGGGCCTTTGGTATCTAAAAAAAAAGCAGTTTGAGTGTGTCGCTCACTGTTCAGCCGCAAATATCTCTATTTAAAAAAGTGTGGTATACCCCAGTAAACAATAACTGTGGTTTTGCCATCCCACGGTAAAAAATCTCTATTATTCAGCTTTTGAAAGTTTTTTCCGTAAAGAAAAACAGTAGTGTCTCCTGACTGTTGCGACACAAGAATATATCTGTTGAAAATAGTCTTGTATAGGCCCGACATCAAAGTGTGGTTTCGCAGTTCCACGGGTCAAATCGCTGTACTATCCAGTTTTGGGCCTTTGGTATCTAAAAAAAAGCAGTTTGAGTGTGTCGCTCACTGTTCAGCCGCAAATATCTCTATTTAAAAAAGTGTGGTATAACCCAGTAAACAATAACTGTGGTTTTGCCATCCCACGGTAAAAAATCTCTATTATTCAGCTTTTGGTAGTTTGTTCCGTAAAGAAAAACAGTAGTGTCTTCTGACTGTTGTGACACAAAAATATATCTGTTGAAAATAGTCTTGTGTAGGCCCGACATCCCAGTGTGGTTTCGCAGTTCCACGGGTCAAATCGCTGTACTATCCAGTTTTGGGCCTTTGGTATCTAAAAAAAAAAGCAGTTTGAGTGTGTCGCTCACTGTTCAGCCGCAAATATCTCTATTTAAAAAAGTGTGGTATACCCCAGTAAACAATAACTGTGGTTTTGCCATCCCACGGTAAAAAATCTCTATTATTCAGGTTTTGGTAGTTTTTTCCATAAAGAAAACAGTAGTGTCTCATGACTGTTGTGACACAAAAATATATCTGTTGAAAATAGTCTTGTGTAGGCCCGACATCCCAGTGTGGTTTCGCAGTTGCATGGGTCAAATCACTGTACTATCCAGTTTTGGGCCTTTGGTATCTAAAAAGAAGCAGTTTGAGTGTGTCGCTCACTGTTCAGCCGCAAATATCTCTATTTAAAAAATGTGGTATACCCCAGTAAACAATAACTGTGGTTTTGCCATCCCACGGTAAAAAATCTCTATTATTCAGGTTTTGGTAGTTTTTTCCGTAAAGAAAAACAGTAGTGTCTCCTGACTGTTGCGACACAAAAATATATCTGTTGAAAATAGTCTTGTGTAGGCCCGACTTCCCAGTGTGGTTTCGCAGTTCCACGGGTCAAATCGCTGTACTATCCAGTTTTGGGCCTTTGGTATCTAAAAAAAAAGCAGTTTGAGTGTGTCGCTCACTGTTCAGCCGCAAATATCTCTATTTAAAAAAGTGTGGTATACCCCAGTAAACAATAACTGTGGTTTTGCCATCCCACGGTAAAAAATCTCTATTATTCAGGTTTTGGTAGTTTTTTCCGTAAAGAAAAACAGTAGTGTCTCCTGACTGTTGTGACACAAAAATATATCTGTTGAAAATAGTCTTGTGTAGGCCCGACATCCCAGTGTGGTTTCGCAGTTCCACGGGTCAAATCGCTGTACTATCCAGTTTTGGGCCTTTGGTATCTAAAAAAAAAGCAGTGTGAGTGTGTCGCTCACTGTTCAGCCGCAAATATCTCTATTTAAAAAAGTGTGGTATACCCCAGTAAACAATAACTGTGGTTTTGCCATCCCACGGTAAAAAATCTCTATTATTCAGGTTTTGGTAGTTTTTTCCGTAAAGAAAAACAGTAGTGTCTCCTGACTGTTGTGACACAAAAATATATCTGTTGAAAATAGTCTTGTGTAGGCCCGACATCCCAGTGTGGTTTCGCAGTTCCACGGGTCAAATCGCTGTACTATTCAGTTTTGGGCCTTTGGTATCTAAAAAAAAAGCAGTTTGAGTGTGTCGCTCACTGTTCAGCCGCAAATATCTCTATTTAAAAAAGTGTGGTATACCCCAGTAAACAATAACTGTGGTTTTGCCATCCCACGGTAAAAAATCTCTATTATTCAGCTTTTGAAAGTTTTTTCCGTAAAGAAAAACAGTAGTGTCTCCTGACTGTTGCGACACAAAAATATATCTGTTGAAAATAGTCTTGTATAGGCCCGACATCAAAGTGTGGTTTCGCAGTTCCACGGGTCAAATCGCTGTACTATCCAGTTTTGGGCCTTTGGTATCTAAAAAAAAGCAGTTTGAGTGTGTCGCTCACTGTTCAGCCGCAAATATCTCTATTTAAAAAAGTGTGGTATAACCCAGTAAACAATAACTGTGGTTTTGCCATCCCACGGTAAAAAATCTCTATTATTCAGCTTTTGGTAGTTTGTTCCGTAAAGAAAAACAGTAGTGTCTTCTGACTGTTGTGACACAAAAATATATCTGTTGAAAATAGTCTTGTGTAGGCCCGACATCCCAGTGTGGTTTCACAGTTCCACGGGTCAAATCGCTGTACTATCCAGTTTTGGGCCTTTGGTATCTAAAAAAAAAGCAGTTTGAGTGTGTCGCTCACTGTTCAGCCGCAAATATCTCTATTTAAAAAAGTGTGGTATATCCCAGTAAACGATAACTGTGGTTTTGCCATCCCACGGTAAAAAATCTCTATTATTCAGGTTTTGGTAGTTTTTTCCATAAAGAAAAACAGTAGTGTCTCATGACTGTTGTGACACAAAAATATATCTGTTGAAAATAGTCTTGTGTAGGCCCGACATCCCAGTGTGGTTTCGCAGTTGCATGGGTCAAATCACTGTACTATCCAGTTTTGGGCCTTTGGTATCTAAAAAAAAAGCAGTTTGAGTGTGTCGCTCACTGTTCAGCCGCAAATATCTCTATTTAAAAAATGTGGTATACCCCAGTAAACAATAACTGTGGTTTTGCCATCCCACGGTAAAAAATCTCTATTATTCAGGTTTTGGTAGTTTTTTCCGTAAAGAAAAACAGTAGTGTCTCCTGACTGTTGTGACACAAAAATATATCTGTTGAAAATAGTCTTGTGTAGGCCCGACATCCCAGTGTGGTTTCGCAGTTCCACGGGTCAAATCGCTGTACTATCCAGTTTTGGGCCTTTGGTATCTAAAAAAAAAGCAGTTTGAGTGTGTCGCTCACTGTTCAGCCGCAAATATCTCTATTTAAAAAAGTGTGGTATACCCCAGTAAACAATAACTGTGGTTTTGCCATCCCACGGTAAAAAATCTCTATTATTCAGCTTTTGGTAGTTTGTTCCGTAAAGAAAAACAGTAGTGTCTCCTGACTGTTGTGACACAAAAATATATCTGTTGAAAATAGTCTTGTGTAGGCCCGACATCTCAGTGTGGTTTCGCAGTTCCACGGTCAAATCGCTGTACAATCCAGTTTTGGGCCTTTGGTATCTAAAAAAAAAAGCAGTTTGAGTGTGTTGCTCACTGTTCAGCCGCAAATATCTCTATTTAAAAAAGTGTGGTATACCCCAGTAAACAATAACTGTGGTTTTGCCATCCCACGGTAAAAAATCTCTATTATTCAGGTTTTGGTAGGTTTTTCCATAAAGAAAAACAGTAGTGTCTCATGACTGTTGCGACACAAAAATATATCTGTTGAAAATAGTCTTGTGTAGGCCCGACATCCCAGTGTGGTTTCGCAGTTCCACGGGTCAAATCGCTGTACTATCCAGTTTTGGGCCTTTGGTATCTAAAAAAAAAGCAGTTTGAGTGTGTCGCTCACTGTTCAGCCGCAAATATCTCTATTTAAAAAAGTGTGGTATACCCCAGTAAAGAAAAACTGTGGTTTTGCCATCCCACGGTAAAAAATCTCTATTATTCAGGTTTTGGTAGTTTTTTCCATAAAGAAAAACAGTAGTGTCTCCTGACTGTTGTGAAACAAAAATATATCTGTTGAAAATAGTCTTGTGTAGGCCCGACATCCCAGTGTGGTTTCGCAGTTCCACGGGTCAAATCGCTGTACTATCCAGTTTTGGGCATTTGGTATCTAAAAAAAAAGCAGTTTGAGTGTGTCGCTCACTGTTCAGCCGCAAATATCTCTATTTAAAAAAGTGTGGTATACCCCAGGAAACAATAACTGTGGTTTTGCCATCCCACGGTAAAAAATCTCTATTATTCAGGTTTTGGTAGTTTTTTCCGTAAAGAAAAACAGTAGTGTCTCCTGACTGTTGTGACACAAAAATATATCTGTTGAAAATAGTCTTGTGTAGGCCCGACATCCCAGTGTGGTTTCGCAGTTCCACGGGTCAAATCGCTGTACTATTCAGTTTTGGGCCTTTGGTATCTAAAAAAAAAGCAGTTTGAGTGTGTCGCTCACTGTTCAGCCGCAAATATCTCTATTTAAAAAAGTGTGGTATACCCCAGTAAACAATAACTGTGGTTTTGCCATCCCACGGTAAAAAATCTCTATTATTCAGCTTTTGGTAGTTTTTTCCGTAAAGAAAAACAGTAGTGTCTCCTGACTGTTGCGACACAAAAATATATCTGTTGAAAATAGTCTTGTGTAGGCCCGACATCAAAGTGTGGTTTCGCAGTTCCACGGGTCAAATCGCTTTACTATCCAGTTTTGGGCCTTTGGTATCTAAAAAAAAAGCAGTTTGAGTGTGTCGCTCACTGTTCAGCCGCAAATATCTCTATTTAAAAAAGTGTGGTATACCCCAGTAAACAATAACTGTGGTTTTGCCATCCCACGGTAAAAAATCTCTATTATTCAGGTTTTGGTAGTTTTTTCCGTAAAGAAAAACAGTAGTGTCTCCTGACTGTTGTGACACAAAAATATATCTGTTGAAAATAGTCTTGTGTAGGCCCGACATCCCAGTGTGGTTTCGCAGTTCCACGGGTCAAATCGCTGTACTATCCAGTTTTGGGCCTTTGGTATCTAAAAAAAAAGCAGTTTGAGTGTGTCGCTCACTGTTCAGCCGCAAATATCTCTATTTAAAAAAGTGTGGTATACCCCAGTGAACAATAACTGTGGTTTTGCCATCCCACGGTAAAAAATCTCTATTATTCAGGTTTTGGTAGTTTTTTCCGTAAAGAAAAACAGTAGTGTCTCCTGACTGTTGCGACACAAAAATATATCTGTTGAAAATAGTCTTGTGTAGGCCCGACATCCCAGTGTGGTTTCGCAGTTCCACGGGTCAAATCGCTGTACTATCCAGTTTTGGGCCTTTGGTATCTAAAAAAAAAGCAGTTTGAGTGTGTCGCTCACTGTTCAGCCGCAAATATCTCTATTTAAAAAAGTGTGGTATACCCCAGTAAACAATAACTGTGGTTTTGCCATCCCACGGTAAAAAATCTCTATTATTCAGGTTTTGGTAGTTTTTTCTATAAAGAAAAACAGTAGTGTCTCATGACTGTTGTGACACAAAAATATATCTGTTGAAAATAGTCTTGTGTAGGCCCGACATCCCAGTGTGGTTTCGCAGTTGCACGGGTCAAATCACTGTACTATCCAGTTTTGGGCCTTTGGTATCTAAAAAAAAAGCAGTTTGAGTGTGTCGCTCAATGTTCAGTGTGGTATACCCCAGTAAACAATAACTGTGGTTTTGCCATCCCACGGTAAAAAATCTCTATTATTCAGGTTTTGGTAGTTTTTTCCATAAAGAAAAACAGTAGTGTCTCATGACTGTTGTGACACAAAAATATATCTGTTGAAAATAGTCTTGTGTAGGCCCGACATCCCAGTGTGGTTTCGCAGTTGCACGGGTCAAATCACTGTACTATCCAGTTTTGGGCCTTTGGTATCTAAAAAAAAAGCAGTTTGAGTGTGTCGCTCAATGTTCAGCCGCAAATATCTCTATTTAAAAAATGTGGTATACCCCAGTAAACAATAACTGTGGTTTTGCCATCCCACGGTAAAAAATCTCTATTATTCAGCTTTTGGTAGTTTGTTCCGTAAAGAAAAACAGTAGTGTCTTCTGACTGTTGTGACACAAAAATATATCTGTTGAAAATAGTCTTGTGTAGGCCCGACATCCCTGTGTGGTTTCGCAGTTCCACGGGTCAAATCGCTGTACTATTCAGTTTTGGGCCTTTGGTATCTAAAAAAAAAGCAGTTTGAGTGTGTCGCTCACTGTTCAGCCGCAAATATCTCTATTTAAAAAAGTGTGGTATACCCCAGTAAACTATAACTGTGGTTTTGCCATCCCACGGTAAAAAATCTCTATTATTCAGCTTTTGAAAGTTTTTTCCGTAAAGAAAAACAGTAGTGTCTCCTGACTGTTGCGACACAAAAATATATCTGTTGAAAATAGTCTTGTATAGGCCCGACATCAAAGTGTGGTTTCGCAGTTCCACGGGTCAAATCGCTGTACTATCCAGTTTTGGGCCTTTGGTATCTAAAAAAAAGCAGTTTGAGTGTGTCGCTCACTGTTCAGCCGCAAATATCTCTATTTAAAAAAGTGTGGTATTACCCAGTAAACAATAACTGTGGTTTTGCCATCCCACGGTAAAAAATCTCTATTATTCAGCTTTTGGTAGTTTGTTCCGTAAAGAAAAACAGTAGTGTCTTCTGACTGTTGTGACACAAAAATATATCTGTTGAAAATAGTCTTGTGTAGGCCCGACATCCCAGTGTGGTTTCGCAGTTCCACGGGTCAAATCACTGTACTATCCAGTTTTGGGCCTTTGGTATCTAAAAAAAAAGCAGTTTGAGTGTGTCGCTCACTGTTCAGCCGCAAATATCTCTATTTAAAAAAGTGTGGTATACCCCAGTAAACGATAACTGTGGTTTTGCCATCCCACGGTAAAAAATCTCTATTATTCAGGTTTTGGTAGTTTTTTCCATAAAGAAAAACAGTAGTGTCTCATGACTGTTGTGACACAAAAATATATCTGTTGAAAATAGTCTTGTGTAGGCCCGACATCCCAGTGTGGTTTCGCAGTTGCATGGGTCAAATCACTGTACTATCCAGTTTTGGGCCTTTGGTATCTAAAAAAAAAGCAGTTTGAGAGTGTCGCTCACTGTTCAGCCGCAAATATCTCTATTTAAAAAATGTGGTATACCCCAGTAAACAATAACTGTGGTTTTGCCATCCCACGGTAAAAAATCTCTATTATTCAGGTTTTGGTAGTTTTTTCCGTAAAGAAAAACAGTAGTGTCTCCTGACTGTTGCGACACAAAAATATATCTGTTGAAAATAGTCTTGTGTAGGCCCGACATCAAAGTGTGGTTTCGCAGTTCCACGGGTCAAATCGCTTTACTATCCAGTTTTGGGCCTTTGGTATCTAAAAAAAAAGCAGTTTGAGTGTGTCGCTCACTGTTCAGCCGCAAATATCTCTATTTAAAAAAGTGTGGTATACCCCAGTAAACAATAACTGTGGTTTTACCATCCCACGGTAAAAAATCTCTATTATTCAGGTTTTGGTAGTTTTTTCCGTAAAGAAAAACAGTAGTGTCTCCTGACTGTTGTGACACAAAAATATATCTGTTGAAAATAGTCTTGTGTAGGCCCGACATCCCAGTGTGGTTTCGCAGTTCCACGGGTCAAATCGCTGTACTATCCAGTTTTGGGCCTTTGGTATCTAAAAAAAAAGCAGTTTGAGTGTGTCGCTCACTGTTCAGCCGCAAATATCTCTATTTAAAAAAGTGTGGTATACCCCAGTGAACAATAACTGTGGTTTTGCCATCCCACGGTAAAAAATCTCTATTATTCAGGTTTTGGTAGTTTTTTCCGTAAAGAAAAACAGTAGTGTCTCCTGACTGTTGCGACACAAAAATATATCTGTTGAAAATAGTCTTGTGTAGGCCCGACATCCCAGTGTGGTTTCGCAGTTCCACGGGTCAAATCGCTGTACTATCCAGTTTTGGGCCTTTGGTATCTAAAAAAAAAGCAGTTTGAGTGTGTCGCTCACTGTTCAGCCGCAAATATCTCTATTTAAAAAAGTGTGGTATACCCCAGTAAACAATAACTGTGGTTTTGCCATCCCACGGTAAAAAATCTCTATTATTCAGGTTTTGGTAGTTTTTTCCATAAAGAAAAACAGTAGTGTCTCATGACTGTTGTGACACAAAAATATATCTGTTGAAAATAGTCTTGTGTAGGCCCGACATCCCAGTGTGGTTTCGCAGTTGCACGGGTCAAATCACTGTACTATCCAGTTTTGGGCCTTTGGTATCTAAAAAAAAAGCAGTTTGAGTGTGTCGCTCAATGTTCAGTGTGGTATACCCCAGTAAACAATAACTGTGGTTTTGCCATCCCACGGTGAAAAATCTCTATTATTCAGGTTTTGGTAGTTTTTTCCATAAAGAAAAACAGTAGTGTCTCATGACTGTTGTGACACAAAAATATATCTGTTGAAAATAGTCTTGTGTAGGCCCGACATCCCAGTGTGGTTTCGCAGTTGCACGGGTCAAATCACTGTACTATCCAGTTTTGGGCCTTTGGTATCTAAAAAAAAAGCAGTTTGAGTGTGTCGCTCAATGTTCAGCCGCAAATATCTCTATTTAAAAAATGTGGTATACCCCAGTAAACAATAACTGTGGTTTTGCCATCCCACGGTAAAAAATCTCTATTATTCAGCTTTTGGTAGTTTGTTCCGTAAAGAAAAACAGTAGTGTCTTCTGACTGTTGTGACACAAAAATATATCTGTTGAAAATAGTCTTGTGTAGGCCCGACATCCCTGTGTGGTTTCGCAGTTCCACGGGTCAAATCGCTGTACTATTCAGTTTTGGGCCTTTGGTATCTAAAAAAAAAGCAGTTTGAGTGTGTCGCTCACTGTTCAGCCGCAAATATCTCTATTTAAAAAAGTGTGGTATACCCCAGTAAACAATAACTGTGGTTTTGCCATCCCACGGTAAAAAATCTCTATTATTCAGGTTTTGGTAGTTTTTTCCGTAAAGAAAAACAGTAGTGTCTCCTGACTGTTGTGACACAAAAATATATCTGTTGAAAATAGTCTTGTGTAGGCCCGACATCCCAGTGTGGTTTCGCAGTTCCACGGGTCAAATCGCTGTACTATCCAGTTTTGGGCCTTTGGTATCTAAAAAAAAAGCAGTTTGAGTGTGTCGCTCACTGTTCAGCCGCAAATATCTCTATTTAAAAAAGTGTGGTATACCCCAGTGAACAATAACTGTGGTTTTGCCATCCCACGGTAAAAAATCTCTATTATTCAGGTTTTGGTAGTTTTTTCCGTAAAGAAAAACAGTAGTGTCTCCTGACTGTTGCGACACAAAAATATATCTGTTGAAAATAGTCTTGTGTAGGCCCGACATCCCAGTGTGGTTTCGCAGTTCCACGGGTCAAATCGCTGTACTATCCAGTTTTGGGCCTTTGGTATCTAAAAAAAAAGCAGTTTGAGTGTGTCGCTCACTGTTCAGCCGCAAATATCTCTATTTAAAAAAGTGTGGTATACCCCAGTAAACAATAACTGTGGTTTTGCCATCCCACGGTAAAAAATCTCTATTATTCAGGTTTTGGTAGTTTTTTCCATAAAGAAAAACAGTAGTGTCTCATGACTGTTGTGACACAAAAATATATCTGTTGAAAATAGTCTTGTGTAGGCCCGACATCCCAGTGTGGTTTCGCAGTTGGACGGGTCAAATCACTGTACTATCCAGTTTTGGGCCTTTGGTATCTAAAAAAAAAGCAGTTTGAGTGTGTCGCTCAATGTTCAGTGTGGTATACCCCAGTAAACAATAACTGTGGTTTTGCCATCCCACGGTAAAAAATCTCTATTATTCAGGTTTTGGTAGTTTTTTCCATAAAGAAAAACAGTAGTGTCTCATGACTGTTGTGACACAAAAATATATCTGTTGAAAATAGTCTTGTGTAGGCCCGACATCCCAGTGTGGTTTCGCAGTTGCACGGGTCAAATCACTGTACTATCCAGTTTTGGGCCTTTGGTATCTAAAAAAAAAGCAGTTTGAGTGTGTCGCTCAATGTTCAGCCGCAAATATCTCTATTTAAAAAATGTGGTATACCCCAGTAAACAATAACTGTGGTTTTGCCATCCCACGGTAAAAAATCTCTATTATTCAGCTTTTGGTAGTTTGTTCCGTAAAGAAAAACAGTAGTGTCTTCTGACTGTTGTGACACAAAAATATATCTGTTGAAAATAGTCTTGTGTAGGCCCGACATCCCTGTGTGGTTTCGCAGTTCCACGGGTCAAATCGCTGTACTATTCAGTTTTGGGCCTTTGGTATCTAAAAAAAAAGCAGTTTGAGTGTGTCGCTCACTGTTCAGCCGCAAATATCTCTATTTAAAAAAGTGTGGTATACCCCAGTAAACAATAACTGTGGTTTTGCCATCCCACGGTAAAAAATCTCTATTATTCAGCTTTTGAAAGTTTTTTCCGTAAAGAAAAACAGTAGTGTCTCCTGACTGTTGCGACACAAAAATATATCTGTTGAAAATAGTCTTGTATAGGCCCGACATCAAAGTGTGGTTTCGCAGTTCCACGGGTCAAATCGCTGTACTATCCAGTTTTGGGCCTTTGGTATCTAAAAAAAAGCAGTTTGAGTGTGTCGCTCACTGTTCAGCCGCAAATATCTCTATTTAAAAAAGTGTGGTATAACCCAGTAAACAATAACTGTGGTTTTGCCATCCCACGGTAAAAAATCTCTATTATTCAGCTTTTGGTAGTTTGTTCCGTAAAGAAAAACAGTAGTGTCTTCTGACTGTTGTGACACAAAAATATATCTGTTGAAAATAGTCTTGTGTAGGCCCGACATCCCAGTGTGGTTTCGCAGTTCCACGGGTCAAATCACTGTACTATCCAGTTTTGGGCCTTTGGTATCTAAAAAAAAAGCAGTTTGAGTGTGTCGCTCACTGTTCAGCCGCAAATATCTCTATTTAAAAAAGTGTGGTATACCCCAGTAAACGATAACTGTGGTTTTGCCATCCCACGGTAAAAAATCTCTATTATTCAGGTTTTGGTAGTTTTTTCCATAAAGAAAAACAGTAGTGTCTCATGACTGTTGTGACACAAAAATATATCTGTTGAAAATAGTCTTGTGTAGGCCCGACATCCCAGTGTGGTTTCGCAGTTGCATGGGTCAAATCACTGTACTATCCAGTTTTGGGCCTTTGGTATCTAAAAAAAAAGCAGTTTGAGTGTGTCGCTCACTGTTCAGCCGCAAATATCTCTATTTAAAAAATGTGGTATACCCCAGTAAACAATAACTGTGGTTTTGCCATCCCACGGTAAAAAATCTCTATTATTCAGGTTTTGGTAGTTTTTTCCGTAAAGAAAAACAGTAGTGTCTCCTGACTGTTGTGACACAAAAATATATCTGTTGAAAATAGTCTTGTGTAGGCCCGACATCCCAGTGTGGTTTCGCAGTTCCACGGGTCAAATCGCTGTACTATCCAGTTTTGGGCCTTTGGTATCTAAAAAAAAAGCAGTTTGAGTGTGTCGCTCACTGTTCAGCCGCAAATATCTCTATTTAAAAAAGTGTGGTATACCCCAGTAAACAATAACTGTGGTTTTGCCATCCCACGGTAAAAAATCTCTATTATTCAGCTTTTGGTAGTTTGTTCCGTAAAGAAAAACAGTAGTGTCTCCTGACTGTTGTGACACAAAAATATATCTGTTGAAAATAGTCTTGTGTAGGCCCGACATCCCAGTGTGGTTTCGCAGTTCCACGGTCAAATCGCTGTACAATCCAGTTTTGGGCCTTTGGTATCTAAAAAAAAAAGCAGTTTGAGTGTGTTGCTCACTGTTCAGCCGCAAATATCTCTATTTAAAAAAGTGTGGTATACCCCAGTAAACAATAACTGTGGTTTTGCCATCCCACGGTAAAAAATCTCTATTATTCAGGTTTTGGTAGGTTTTTCCATAAAGAAAAACAGTAGTGTCTCCTGACTGTTGCGACACAAAAATATATCTGTTG
This sequence comes from Phyllobates terribilis, assembly GCF_046119375.1. Taxonomy (NCBI): domain Eukaryota; kingdom Metazoa; phylum Chordata; class Amphibia; order Anura; family Dendrobatidae; genus Phyllobates; species Phyllobates terribilis. Next base: position 528,740,537 of record NW_027362762.1, on the reverse strand, counting down.
AAAATAGTCTTGTGTAGGCCCGACATCAAAGTGTGGTTTCGCAGTTCCACGGGTCAAATCGCTGTACTATCCAGTTTTGGGCCTTTGGTATCTAAAAAAAAAGCAGTTTGAGTGTGTCGCTCACTGTTCAGCCGCAAATATCTCTATTTAAAAAAGTGTGGTATACCCCAGTAAACAATAACTGTGGTTTTGCCATCCCACGGTAAAAAATCTCTATTATTCAGGTTTTGGTAGTTTTTTCCGTAAAGAAAAACAGTAGTGTCTCCTGACTGTTGTGACACAAAAATATATCTGTTGAAAATAGTCTTGTGTAGGCCCGACATCCCAGTGTGGTTTCGCAGTTCCACGGGTCAAATCGCTGTACTATCCAGTTTTGGGCCTTTGGTATCTAAAAAAAAAGCAGTTTGAGTGTGTCGCTCACTGTTCAGCCGCAAATATCTCTATTTAAAAAAGTGTGGTATACCCCAGTGAACAATAACTGTGGTTTTGCCATCCCACGGTAAAAAATCTCTATTATTCAGGTTTTGGTAGTTTTTTCCGTAAAGAAAAACAGTAGTGTCTCCTGACTGTTGCGACACAAAAATATATCTGTTGAAAATAGTCTTGTGTAGGCCCGACATCCCAGTGTGGTTTCGCAGTTCCACGGGTCAAATCGCTGTACTATCCAGTTTTGGGCCTTTGGTATCTAAAAAAAAAGCAGTTTGAGTGTGTCGCTCACTGTTCAGCCGCAAATATCTCTATTTAAAAAAGTGTGGTATACCCCAGTAAACAATAACTGTGGTTTTGCCATCCCACGGTAAAAAATCTCTATTATTCAGGTTTTGGTAGTTTTTTCCATAAAGAAAAACAGTAGTGTCTCATGACTGTTGTGACACAAAAATATATCTGTTGAAAATAGTCTTGTGTAGGTCCGACATCCCAGTGTGGTTTCGCAGTTGCACGGGTCAAATCACTGTACTATCCAGTTTTGGGCCTTTGGTATCTAAAAAAAAAGCAGTTTGAGTGTGTCGCTCAATGTTCAGCCGCAAATATCTCTATTTAAAAAATGTGGTATACCCCAGTAAACAATAACTGTGGTTTTGCCATCCCACGGTAAAAAATCTCTATTATTCAGCTTTTGGTAGTTTGTTCCGTAAAGAAAAACAGTAGTGTCTTCTGACTGTTGTGACACAAAAATATATCTGTTGAAAATAGTCTTGTGTAGGCCCGACATCCCAGTGTGGTTTCGCAGTTCCACGGGTCAAATCGCTGTACTATCCAGTTTTGGGCCTTTGGTATCTAAAAAAAAAGCAGTTTGAGTGTGTCGCTCACTGTTCAGCCGCAAATATCTCTATTTAAAAAAGTGTGGTATACCCCAGTAAACAATAACTGTGGTTTTGCCATCCCACGGTAAAAAATCTCTATTATTCAGGTTTTGGTAGTTTTTTCCATAAAGAAAAACAGTAGTGTCTCATGACTGTTGTGACACAAAAATATTTCTGTTGAAAATAGTCTTGTGTAGGCCCGACATCCCAGTGTGGTTTCGCAGTTGCACGGGTCAAATCACTGTACTATCCAGTTGTGGGCCTTTGGTATCTAAAAAAAAAGCACTTTGAGTGTGTCGCTCACTGTTCAGCCGCAAATATCTCTATTTAAAAAATGTGGTATACCCCAGTAAACAATAACTGTGGTTTTGCCATCCCACGGTAAAAAAATCTCTATTATTCAGGTTTTGGTAGTTTTTTCCGTAAAGAAAAACAGTAGTGTCTCCTGACTGTTGTGACACAAAAATATATCTGTAGAAAATAGTCTTGTGTAGGCCCGACATCCCAGTGTGGTTTCGCAGTTCCACGGGTCAAATCGCTGTACTATCCAGTTTTGGGCCTTTGGTATCTAAAAAAAAAGCAGTTTGAGTGTGTCGCTCACTGTTCAGCCGCAAATATCTCTATTTAAAAAAGTGTGGTATACCCCAGTAAACAATAACTGTGGTTTTGCCATCCCACGGTAAAAAATCTCTATTTTTCAGCTTTTGGTAGTTTGTTCCGTAAAGAAAAACAGTAGTGTCTTCTGACTGTTGTGACACAAAAATATATCTGTTGAAAATAGTCTTGTGTAGGCCCGACATCCCAGTGTGGTTTCGCAGTTCCACGGGTCAAATCGCTGTACTATCCAGTTTTGGGCCTTTGGTATCTAAAAAAAAAGCAGTTTGAGTGTGTCGCTCACTGTTCAGCCGCAAATATCTCTATTTAAAAAAGTGTGGTATACCCCAGTAAACAATAACTGTGGTTTTGCCATCCCACGGTAAAAAATCTCTATTATTCAGGTTTTGGTAGTTTTTTTCCATAAAGAAAAACAGTAGTGTCTCATGACTGTTGTGACACAAAAATATATCTGTTGAAAATAGTCTTGTGTAGGCCCGACATCCCAGTGTGGTTTCGCAGTTGCACGGGTCAAATCACTGTACTATCCAGTTTTGGGCCTTTGGTATCTAAAAAAAAAGCAGTTTGAGTGTGTCGCTCACTGTTCAGCCGCAAATATCTCTATTTAAAAAATGTGGTATACCCCAGTAAACAATAACTGTGGTTTTGCCATCCCACGGTAAAAAATCTCTATTATTCAGGTTTTGGTAGTTTTTTCCGTAAAGAAAAACAGTAGTGTCTCCTGACTGTTGTGACACAAAAATATATCTGTTGAAAATAGTCTTGTGTAGGCCCGACATCCCAGTGTGGTTTCGCAGTTCCACGGGTCAAATCGCTGTACTATCCAGTTTTGGGCCTTTGGTATCTAAAAAAAAAGCAGTTTGAGTGTGTCGCTCACTGTTCAGCCGCAAATATCTCTATTTAAAAAAGTGTGGTATACCCCAGTAAACAATAACTGTGGTTTTGCCATCCCACGGTAAAAAATCTCTATTATTCAGGTTTTGGTAGTTTTTTCCGTAAAGAAAAACAGTAGTGTCTCCTGACTGTTGTGACACAAAAATATATCTGTTGAAAATAGTCTTGTGTAGGCCCGACATCCCAGTGTGGTTTCGCAGTTCCACGGGTCAAATCGCTGTACTATCCAGTTTTGGGCCTTTGGTATCTAAAAAAAAAGCAGTTTGAGTGTGTCGCTCACTGATCAGCCGCAAATATCTCTATTTAAAAAAGTGTGGTATACCCCAGTAAACAATAACTGTGGTTTTGCCATCCCACGGTAAAAAATCTCTATTATTCAGGTTTTGGTAGTTTTTTCCGTAAAGAAAAACAGTAGTGTCTCCTGACTGTTGTGACACAAAAATATATCTGTTGAAAATAGTCTTGTGTAGGCCCGACATCCCAGTGTGGTTTCGCAGTTCCACGGGTCAAATCGCTGTACTATCCAGTTTTGGGCCTTTGGTATCTAAAAAAAAAGCAGTTTGAGTGTGTCGCTCACTGCTCAGCCGCAAATATCTCTATTTAAAAAAGTGTGGTATACCCCAGTAAACAATAACTGTGGTTTTGCCATCCCACGGTAAAAAATCTCTATTATTCAGGTTTTGGTAGTTTTTTCCGTAAAGAAAAACAGTAGTGTCTCCTGACTGTTGTGACACAAAAATATATCTGTTGAAAATAGTCTTGTGTAGGCCCGACATCCCAGTGTGGTTTCGCAGTTCCACGGGTCAAATCGCTGTACTATCCAGTTTTGGGCCTTTGGTATCTAAAAAAAAAGCAGTTTGAGTGTGTCGCTCACTGTTCAGCCGCAAATATCTCTATTTAAAAAAGTGTGGTATACCCCAGTAAACAATAACTGTGGTTTTGCCATCCCACGGTAAAAAATCTCTATTATTCAGGTTTTGGTAGTTTTTTCCGTAAAGAAAAACAGTAGTGTCTCCTGACTGTTGTGACACAAAAATATATCTGTTGAAAATAGTCTTGTGTAGGCCCGACATCCCAGTGTGGTTTCGCAGTTCCACGGGTCAAATCGCTGTACTATCCAGTTTTGGGCCTTTGGTATCTAAAAAAAAAGCAGTTTGAGTGTGTCGCTCACTGTTCAGCCGCAAATATCTCTATTTAAAAAAGTGTGGTATACCCCAGTAAACAATAACTGTGGTTTTGCCATCCCACGGTAAAAAATCTCTATTATTCAGGTTTTGGTAGTTTTTTCCGTAAAGAAAAACAGTAGTGTCTCCTGACTGTTGTGACACAAAAATATATCTGTTGAAAATAGTCTTGTGTAGGCCCGACATCCCAGTGTGGTTTCGCAGTTCCACGGGTCAAATCGCTGTACTATCCAGTTTTGGGCCTTTGGTATCTAAAAAAAAAGCAGTTTGAGTGTGTCGCTCACTGATCAGCCGCAAATATCTCTATTTAAAAAAGTGTGGTATACCCCAGTAAACAATAACTGTGGTTTTGCCATCCCACGGTAAAAAATCTCTATTATTCAGGTTTTGGTAGTTTTTTCCGTAAAGAAAAACAGTAGTGTCTCCTGACTGTTGTGACACAAAAATATATCTGTTGAAAATAGTCTTGTGTAGGCCCGACATCCCAGTGTGGTTTCGCAGTTCCACGGGTCAAATCGCTGTACTATCCAGTTTTGGGCCTTTGGTATCTAAAAAAAAAGCAGTTTGAGTGTGTCGCTCACTGCTCAGCCGCAAATATCTCTATTTAAAAAAGTGTGGTATACCCCAGTAAACAATAACTGTGGTTTTGCCATCCCACGGTAAAAAATCTCTATTATTCAGGTTTTGGTAGTTTTTTCCGTAAAGAAAAACAGTAGTGTCTCCTGACTGTTGTGACACAAAAATATATCTGTTGAAAATAGTCTTGTGTAGGCCCGACATCCCAGTGTGGTTTCGCAGTTCCACGGGTCAAATCGCTGTACTATCCAGTTTTGGGCCTTTGGTATCTAAAAAAAAAGCAGTTTGAGTGTGTCGCTCACTGTTCAGCCGCAAATATCTCTATTTAAAAAAGTGTGGTATACCCCAGTAAACAATAACTGTGGTTTTGCCATCCCACGGTAAAAAATCTCTATTATTCAGGTTTTGGTAGTTTTTTCCGTAAAGAAAAACAGTAGTGTCTCCTGACTGTTGTGACACAAAAATATATCTGTTGAAAATAGTTTTGTGTAGGCCCGACATCCCAGTGTGGTTTCGCAGTTCCACGGGTCAAATCGCTGTACTATTCAGTTTTGGGCCTTTGGTATCTAAAAAAAAAGCAGTTTGAGTGTGTCGCTCACTGTTCAGCCGCAAATATCTCTATTTTAAAAAGTGTGGTATACCCCAGTAAACAATAACTGTGGTTTTGCCATCCCACGGTAAAAAATCTCTATTATTCAGCTTTTGGTAGTTTTTTCCGTAAAGAAAAACAGTAGTGTCTCCTGACTGTTGCGACACAAAAATATATCTGTTGAAAATAGTCTTGTGTAGGCCCGACATCAAAGTGTGGTTTCGCAGTTCCACGGGTCAAATCGCTGTACTATCCAGTTTTGGGCCTTTGGTATCTAAAAAATAAGCAGTTTGAGTGTGTCGCTCACTGTTCAGCCGCAAATATCTCTATTTAAAAAAGTGTGGTATACCCCAGTAAACAATAACTGTGGTTTTGCCATCCCACGGTAAAAAATCTCTATTATTCAGCTTTTGGTAGTTTGTTCCGTAAAGAAAAACAGTAGTGTCTTCTGACTGTTGTGACACTAAAATATATCTGTTGAAAATAGTCTTGTGTAGGCCCGACATCCCAGTGTGGTTTCGCAGTTCCACGGGTCAAATCGCTGTACTATCCAGTTTTGGGCCTTTGGTATCTAAAAAAAAAGCAGTTTGAGTGTGTCGCTCACTGTTCAGCCGCAAATATCTCTATTTAAAAAAGTGTGGTATACCCCAGTAAACAATAACTGTGGTTTTGCCATCCCACGGTAAAAAATCTCTATTATTCAGGTTTTGGTAGTTTGTTCCGTAAAGAAAAACAGTAGTGTCTCCTGACTGTTGCGACACAAAAATATATCTGTTGAAAATAGTCTTGTGTAGGCCCGACATCAAAGTGTGGTTTCGCAGTTCCACGGGTCAAATCGCTGTACTATCCAGTTTTGGGCCTTTGGTATCTAAAAAAAAAGCAGTTTGAGTGTGTCGCTCACTGTTCAGCCGCAAATATCTCTATTTAAAAAAGTGTGGTATACCCCAGTAAACAATAACTGTGGTTTTGCCATCCCACGGTAAAAAATCTCTATTATTCAGCTTTTGGTAGTTTTTTCCGTAAAGAAAAACAGTAGTGTCTCCTGACTGTTGTGACACAAAAATATATCTGTTGAAAATAGTCTTGTGTAGGCCCGACATCCCAGTGTGGTTTCGCAGTTCCACGGGTCAAATCGCTGTACTATCCAGTTTTGGGCCTTTGGTATCTAAAAAAAAAGCAGTTTGAGTGTGTCGCTCACTGTTCAGCCGCAAATATCTCTATTTAAAAAAGTGTGGTATACCCCAGTAAACAATAACTGTGGTTTTGTCATCCCACGGTAAAAAATCTCTATTATTCAGGTTTTGGTAGTTTTTTCCGTAAAGAAAAACAGTAGTGTCTCCTGACTGTTGTGACACAAAAATATATCTGTTGAAAATAGTCTTGTGTAGGCCCGACATCCCAGTGTGGTTTCGCAGTTCCACGGGTCAAATCGCTGTACTATCCAGTTTTGGGCCTTTGGTATCTAAAAAAAAAGCAGTTTGAGTGTGTCGCTCACTGTTCAGCCGCAAATATCTCTATTTAAAAAAGTGTGGTATACCCCAGTAAACAATAACTGTGGTTTTGCCATCCCACGGTAAAAAATCTCTATTATTCAGGTTTTGGTAGTTTTTTCCGTAAAGAAAAACAGTAGTGTCTCATGACTGTTGTGACAAAAAAAGATATCTGTTGAAAATAGTCTTGTGTAGGCCCGACATCCCAGTGTGGTTTCGCAGTTGCACGGGTCAAAATACTGTACTATCCAGTTTTGGGCCTTTGGTATCTAAAAAAAAAGCAGTTTGAGTGTGTCGCTCACTGTTCAGCCGCAAATATCTCTATTTAAAAAATGTGGTATACCCCAGTAAACAATAACTGTGGTTTTGCCATCCCACGGTAAAAAATCTCTATTATTCAGGTTTTGGTAGTTTTTTCCGTAAAGAAAAACAGTAGTGTCTCCTGACTGTTGTGACACAAAAATATATCTGTTGAAAATAGTCTTGTGTAGGCCCGACATCCCAGTGTGGTTTCGCAGTTCCACGGGTCAAATCGCTGTACTATCCAGTTTGGGCCTTTGGTATCTAAAAAAAAAGCAGTTTGAGTGTGTCGCTCACTGTTCAGCCGCAAATATCTCTATTTAAAAAAGTGTGGTATACCCCAGTAAACAATAACTGTGGTTTTGCCATCCCACGGTAAAAAATCTCTATTATTCAGGTTTTGGTAGTTTTTTCCGTAAAGAAAAACAGTAGTGTCTCCTGACTGTTGTGACACAAAAATATATCTGTTGAAAATAGTCTTGTGTAGGCCCGACATCCCAGTGTGGTTTCGCAGTTCCACGGGTCAAATCGCTGTACTATCCAGTTTTGGGCCTTTGGTATCTAAAAAAAAAGCAGTTTGAGTGTGTCGCTCACTGTTCAGTCGCAAATATCTCTATTTAAAAAATTGTGGTATACCCCAGTAAACAATAACTGTGGTTTTGCCATCCCACGGTAAAAAATCTCTATTATTCAGGTTTTGGTAGTTTTTTCCGTAAAGAAAAACAGTAGTGTCTCCTGACTGTTGTGACACAAAAATATATCTGTTGAAAATAGTCTTGTGTAGGCCCGACATCCCAGTGTGGTTTCGCAGTTCCACGGGTCAAATCACTGTACTATCCAGTTTTGGGCCTTTGGTATCTAAAAAAAAAGCAGTTTGAGTGTGTCGCTCACTGTTCAGCCGCAAATATCTCTATTTAAAAAAGTGTGGTATACCCCAGTAAACAATAACTGTGGTTTTGCCATCCCACGGTAAAAAATCTCTATTATTCAGGTTTTGGTAGTTTTTTCCGTAAAGAAAAACAGTAGTGTCTCCTGACTGTTGTGACACAAAAATATATCTGTTGAAAATAGTCTTGTGTAGGCCCGACATCCCAGTGTGGTTTCGCAGTTCCACGGGTCAAATCGCTGTACTATCCAGTTTTGGGCCTTTGGTATCTAAAAAAAAAGCAGTTTGAGTGTGTCGCTCACTGTTCAGCCGCAAATATCTCTATTTAAAAACGTGTGGTATACCCCAGTAAACAATAACTGTGGTTTTGCCATCCCACGGTAAAAAATCTCTATTATTCAGGTTTTGGTAGTTTTTTCCATAAAGAAAAACAGTAGTGTCTCATGACTGTTGTGACACAAAAAGATATCTGTTGAAAATAGTCTTGTGTAGGCCCGACATCCCAGTGTGGTTTCGCAGTTGCACGGGTCAAAATACTGTACTATCCAGTTTTGGGCCTTTGGTATCTAAAAAAAAAGCAGTTTGAGTGTGTCGCTCACTGTTCAGCCGCAAATATCTCTATTTAAAAAATGTGGTATACCCCAGTAAACAATAACTGTGGTTTTGCCATCCCACGGTAAAAAATCTCTATTATTCAGGTTTTGGTAGTTTTTTCCGTAAAGAAAAACAGTAGTGTCTCCTGACTGTTGTGACACAAAAATATATCTGTTGAAAATAGTCTTGTGTAGGCCCGACATCCCAGTGTGGTTTCGCAGTTCCACGGGTCAAATCGCTGTACTATCCAGTTTTGGGCCTTTGGTATCTAAAAAAAAAAGCAGTTTGAGTGTGTCGCTCACTGTTCAGTCGCAAATATCTCTATTTAAAAAATTGTGGTATACCCCAGTAAACAATAACTGTGGTTTTGCCATCCCACGGTAAAAAATCTCTATTATTCAGGTTTTGGTAGTTTTTTCCGTAAAGAAAAACAGTAGTGTCTCCTGACTGTTGTGACACAAAAATATATCTGTTGAAAATAGTCTTGTGTAGGCCCGACATCAAAGTGTGGTTTCGCAGTTCCACGGGTCAAATCGCTGTACTATCCAGTTTTGGGCCTTTGGTATCTAAAAAAAAAGCAGTTTGAGTGTGTCGCTCACTGTTCAGCCGCAAATATCTCTATTTAAAAAAGTGTGGTATACCCCAGTAAACAATAACTGTGGTTTTGCCATCCCACGGTAAAAAATCTCTATTATTCAGCTTTTGGTAGTTTGTTCCGTAAAGAAAAACAGTAGTGTCTTCTGACTGTTGTGACACAAAAATATATCTGTTGAAAATAGTCTTGTGTAGGCCCGACATCCCAGTGTGGTTTCGCAGTTCCACGGGTCAAATCGCTGTACTATCCAGTTTTGGGCCATTGGTATCTAAAAAAAAAGCAGTTTGAGTGTGTCGCTCACTGTTCAGCCGCAAATATCTCTATTTAAAAAATGTGGTATGCCCCAGTGAACAATAACTGTGGTTTTGCCATCCCACGGTAAAAAATCTCTATTATTCAGGTTTTGGTAGTTTTTTCCGTAAAGAAAAACAGTAGTGTCTCCTGACTGTTGTGACACAAAAATATATCTGTTGAAAATAGTCTTGTGTAGGCCCGACATCCCAGTGTGGTTTCGCAGTTCCACGGGTCAAATCGCTGTACTATCCAGTTTTGGGCCTTTGGTATGTAAAAAAAAAGCAGTTTGAGTGTGTCGCTCACTGTTCAGCCGCAAATATCTCTATTTAAAAAAGTGTGGTATACCCCAGTAAACAATAACTGTGGTTTTGTCATCCCACAGTAAAAAATCTCTATTATTCAGGTTTTGGTAGTTTTTTCCGTAAAGAAAAACAGTAGTGTCTCCTGACTGTTGTGACACAAAAATATATCTGTTGAAAATAGTCTTGTGTAGGCCCGACATCCCAGTGTGGTTTCGCAGTTCCACGGGTCAAATCGCTGTACTATCCAGTTTTGGGCCTTTGGTATCTAAAAAAAAAGCAGTTTGAGTGTGTCGCTCACTGTTCAGCCGCAAATATCTCTATTTAAAAAAGTGTGGTATACCCCAGTAAACAATAACTGTGGTTTTGCCATCCCACGGTAAAAAATCTCTATTATTCAGGTTTTGGTAGTTTTTTCCGTAAAGAAAAACAGTAGTGTCTCATGACTGTTGTGACAAAAAAAGATATCTGTTGAAAATAGTCTTGTGTAGGCCCGAAATCCCAGTGTGGTTTCGCAGTTGCACGGGTCAAAATACTGTACTATCCAGTTTTGGGCCTTTGGTATCTAAAAAAAAAGCAGTTTGAGTGTGTCGCTCACTGTTCAGCCGCAAATATCTCTATTTAAAAAATGTGGTATACCCCAGTAAACAATAACTGTGGTTTTGCCATCCCACGGTAAAAAATCTCTATTATTCAGGTTTTGGTAGTTTTTTCCGTAAAGAAAAACAGTAGTGTCTCCTGACTGTTGTGACACAAAAATATATCTGTTGAAAATAGTCTTGTGTAGGCCCGACATCCCAGTGTGGTTTCGCAGTTCCACGGGTCAAATCGCTGTACTATCCAGTTTGGGCCTTTGGTATCTAAAAAAAAAGCAGTTTGAGTGTGTCGCTCACTGTTCAGCCGCAAATATCTCTATTTAAAAAAGTGTGGTATACCCCAGTAAACAATAACTGTGGTTTTGCCATCCCACGGTAAAAAATCTCTATTATTCAGGTTTTGGTAGTTTTTTCCGTAAAGAAAAACAGTAGTGTCTCCTGACTGTTGTGACACAAAAATATATCTGTTGAAAATAGTCTTGTGTAGGCCCGACATCCCAGTGTGGTTTCGCAGTTCCACGGGTCAAATCGCTGTACTATCCAGTTTTGGGCCTTTGGTATCTAAAAAAAAAGCAGTTTGAGTGTGTCGCTCACTGTTCAGTCGCAAATATCTCTATTTAAAAAATTGTGGTATAACCCAGTAAACAATAACTGTGGTTTTGCCATCCCACGGTAAAAAATCTCTATTATTCAGGTTTTGGTAGTTTTTTCCGTAAAGAAAAACAGTAGTGTCTCCTGACTGTTGTGACACAAAAATATATCTGTTGAAAATAGTCTTGTGTAGGCCCGACATCCCAGTGTGGTTTCGCAGTTCCACGGGTCAAATCACTGTACTATCCAGTTTTGGGCCTTTGGTATCTAAAAAAAAAGCAGTTTGAGTGTGTCGCTCACTGTTCAGCCGCAAATATCTCTATTTAAAAAAGTGTGGTATACCCCAGTAAACAATAACTGTGGTTTTGCCATCCCACGGTAAAAAATCTCTATTATTCAGGTTTTGGTAGTTTTTTCCGTAAAGAAAAACAGTAGTGTCTCCTGACTGTTGTGACACAAAAATATATCTGTTGAAAATAGTCTTGTGTAGGCCCGACATCCCAGTGTGGTTTCGCAGTTCCACGGGTCAAATCGCTGTACTATCCAGTTTTGGGCCTTTGGTATCTAAAAAAAAAGCAGTTTGAGTGTGTCGCTCACTGTTCAGCCGCAAATATCTCTATTTAAAAACGTGTGGTATACCCCAGTAAACAATAACTGTGGTTTTGCCATCCCACGGTAAAAAATCTCTATTATTCAGGTTTTGGTAGTTTTTTCCATAAAGAAAAACAGTAGTGTCTCATGACTGTTGTGACACAAAAAGATATCTGTTGAAAATAGTCTTGTGTAGGCCCGACATCCCAGTGTGGTTTCGCAGTTGCACGGGTCAAAATACTGTACTATCCAGTTTTGGGCCTTTGGTATCTAAAAAAAAAGCAGTTTGAGTGTGTCGCTCACTGTTCAGCCGCAAATATCTCTATTTAAAAAATGTGGTATACCCCAGTAAACAATAACTGTGGTTTTGCCATCCCACGGTAAAAAATCTCTATTATTCAGGTTTTGGTAGTTTTTTCCGTAAAGAAAAACAGTAGTGTCTCCTGACTGTTGTGACACAAAAATATATCTGTTGAAAATAGTCTTGTGTAGGCCCGACATCCCAGTGTGGTTTCGCAGTTCCACGGGTCAAATCGCTGTACTATCCAGTTTTGGGCCTTTGGTATCTAAAAAAAAAAGCAGTTTGAGTGTGTCGCTCACTGTTCAGTCGCAAATATCTCTATTTAAAAAATTGTGGTATACCCCAGTAAACAATAACTGTGGTTTTGCCATCCCACGGTAAAAAATCTCTATTATTCAGGTTTTGGTAGTTTTTTCCGTAAAGAAAAACAGTAGTGTCTCCTGACTGTTGTGACACAAAAATATATCTGTTGAAAATAGTCTTGTGTAGGCCCGACATCCCAGTGTGGTTTCGCAGTTCCACGGGTCAAATCGCTGTACTATCCAGTTTTGGGCCTTTGGTATCTAAAAAAAAAGCAGTTTGAGTGTGTCGCTCACTGTTCAGCCGCAAATATCTCTATTTAAAAAAGTGTGGTATACCCCAGTAAACAATAACTGTGGTTTTGCCATCCCACGGTAAAAAATCTCTATTATTCAGGTTTTGGTAGTTTTTTCCGTAAAGAAAAACAGTAGTGTCTCACCTGAGTGTTGTGACACAAAAATATATCTGTTGAAAATAGTCTTGTGTAGGCCCGACATCCCAGTGTGGTTTCGCAGTTCCACGGGTCAAATCACTGTACTATCCAGTTTTGGGCCTTTGTTATCTAAAAAAAAAGCAGTTTGAGTGTGTCGCTCACTGTTCAGCCGCAAATATCTCTATTTAAAAAAGTGTGGTATACCCCAGTAAACAATAACTGTGGTTTTGCCATCCCACGGTAAAAAATCTCTATTATTCAGGTTTTGGTAGTTTTTTCCGTAAAGAAAAACAGTAGTGTCTCCTGACTGTTGCGACACAAAAATATATCTGTTGAAAATAGTCTTGTGTAGGCCCGACATCCCAGTGTGGTTTCGCAGTTCCACGGGTCAAATCGCTGTACTATCCAGTTTTGGGCCTTTGGTATCTAAAAAAAAAGCAGTTTGAGTGTGTCGCTCACTGTTCAGCCGCAAAAATCTCTATTTAAAAAAGTGTGGTATACCCCAGTAAACAATAACTGTGGTTTTGCCATCCCACGGTAAAAAATCTCTATTATTCAGGTTTTGGTATTTTTTTCCGTAAAGAAAAACACTAGTGTCTCCTGACTGTTGTGAGACAAAAATAAATCTGTTGAAAATAGTCTTGTGTAGGCCCGACATCCCAGTGTGGTTTCGCAGTAAAACGGGTCAAATCGCTGTACTATCCAGTTTTGGGCCTTTGGTATGTAAAAAAAAAGCAGTTTGAGTGTGTCGCTCACTGTTCAGCCGCAAATATCTCTATTTAAAAAAGTGTGGTATAACCCAGTGAACAATAACTGTGGTTTTGCCATCCCACGGTAAACAATCTCTATTATTCAGGTTTTGGTTGTTTTTTCCGTAAAGAAAAACAGTAGTGTCTCCTGACTGTTGTGACACAAAAATATATCTGTTGAAAATAGTCTTGTGTAGGCCCGACATCCCAGTGTGGTTTCGCAGTTCCACGGGTCAAATCGCTGTACTATTCAGTTTTGGGCCTTTGGTATCTAAAAAAAAAGCAGTTTGAGTGTGTCGCTCACTGTTCAGCCGCAAATATCTCTATTTAAAAAAGTGTGGTATACCCCAGTAAACAATAACTGTGGTTTTGCCATCCCACGGTAAAAAATCTCTATTATTCAGCTTTTGGTAGTTTTTTCCGTAAAGAAAAACAGTAGTGTCTCCTGACTGTTGCGACACAAAAATATATCTGTTGAAAATAGTCTTGTGTAGGCCCGACATCAAAGTGTGGTTTCGCAGTTCCACGGGTCAAATCGCTGTACTATCCAGTTTTGGGCCTTTGGTATCTAAAAAATAAGCAGTTTGAGTGTGTCGCTCACTGTTCAGCCGCAAATATCTCTATTTAAAAAAGTGTGGTATACCCCAGTAAACAATAACTGTGGTTTTGCCATCCCACGGTAAAAAATCTCTATTATTCAGCTTTTGGTAGTTTGTTCCGTAAAGAAAAACAGTAGTGTCTTCTGACTGTTGTGACACAAAAATATATCTGTTGAAAATAGTCTTGTGTAGGCCCGACATCCCAGTGTGGTTTCGCAGTTCCACGGGTCAAATCGCTGTACTATCCAGTTTTGGGCCTTTGGTATCTAAAAAAAAAGCAGTTTGAGTGTGTCGCTCACTGTTCAGCCGCAAATATCTCTATTTAAAAAAGTGTGGTATACCCCAGTAAACAATAACTGTGGTTTTGCCATCCCACGGTAAAAAAATCTCTATTATTCAGGTTTTGGTAGTTTTTTCCGTAAAGAAAAACAGTAGTGTCTCCTGACTGTTGTGACACAAAAATATATCTGTTGAAAATAGTCTTGTGTAGGCCCGACATCCCAGTGTGGTTTCGCAGTTCCACGGGTCAAATCGCTGTACTATCCAGTTTTGGGCCTTTGGTATCTAAAAAAAAAAGCAGTTTGAGTGTGTCACTCACTGTTCAGTCGCAAATATCTCTATTTAAAAAATTGTGGTATACCCCAGTAAACAATAACTGTGGTTTTGCCATCCCACGGTAAAAAATCTCTATTATTCAGGTTTTGGTAGTTTTTTCCGTAAAGAAAAACAGTAGTGTCTCCTGACTGTTGTGACACAAAAATATATCTGTTGAAAATAGTCTTGTGTAGGCCCGACATCCCAGTGTGGTTTCGCAGTTCCACGGGTCAAATCACTGTACTATCCAGTTTTGGGCCTTTGGTATCTAAAAAAAAAGCAGTTTGAGTGTGTCGCTCACTGTTCAGCCGCAAATATCTCTATTTAAAAAAGTGTGGTATACCCCAGTAAACAATAACTGTGGTTTTGCCATCCCACGGTAAAAAATCTCTATTATTCAGGTTTTGGTAGTTTTTTCCATAAAGAAAAACAGTAGTGTCTCATGACTGTTGTGACACAAAAATATATCTGTTGAAAATAGTCTTGTGTAGGCCCGACATCCCAGTGTGGTTTCGCAGTTGCACGGGTCAAAATACTGTACTATCCAGTTTTGGGCCTTTGGTATCTAAAAAAAAAGCAGTTTGAGTGTGTCGCTCACTGTTCAGCCGCAAATATCTCTATTTAAAAAATGTGGTATACCCCAGTAAACAATAACTGTGGTTTTGCCATCCCACGGTAAAAAATCTCTATTATTCAGGTTTTGGTAGTTTTTTCCGTAAAGAAAAACAGTAGTGTCTCCTGACTGTTGTGACACAAAAATATATCTGTTGAAAATAGTCTTGTGTAGGCCCGACATCCCAGTGTGGTTTCGCAGTTCCACGGGTCAAATCGCTGTACTATCCAGTTTTGGGCCTTTGGTATCTAAAAAAAAAGCAGTTTGAGTGTGTCGCTCACTGTTCAGCCGCAAATATCTCTATTTAAAAAAGTGTGGTATACCCCAGTAAACAATAACTGTGGTTTTGCCATCCCACGGTAAAAAATCTCTATTATTCAGGTTTTGGTAGTTTTTTCCGTAAAGAAAAACAGTAGTGTCTCACCTGAGTGTTGTGACACAAAAATATATCTGTTGAAAATAGTCTTGTGTAGGCCCGACATCCCAGTGTGGTTTCGCAGTTCCACGGGTCAAATCACTGTACTATCCAGTTTTGGGCCTTTGTTATCTAAAAAAAAAGCAGTTTGAGTGTGTCGCTCACTGTTCAGCCGCAAATATCTCTATTTAAAAAAGTGTGGTATACCCCAGTAAACAATAACTGTGGTTTTGCCATCCCACGGTAAAAAATCTCTATTATTCAGGTTTTGGTAGTTTTTTCCGTAAAGAAAAACAGTAGTGTCTCCTGACTGTTGTGACACAAAAATATATCTGTTGAAAATAGTCTTGTGTAGGCCCGACATCCCAGTGTGGTTTCGCAGTTCCACGGGTCAAATCACTGTACTATCCAGTTTTGGGCCTTTGGTATCTAAAAAAAAAGTAGTTTGAGTGTGTCGCTCACTGTTCAGCCGCAAATATCTCTATTTAAAAAAGTGTGGTATACCCCAGTAAACAATAACTGTGGTTTTGCCATCCCACGGTAAAAAATCTCTATTATTCAGGTTTTGGTAGTTTTTTCCATAAAGAAAAACAGTAGTGTCTCATGACTGTTGTGACACAAAAATATATCTGTTGAAAATAGTCTTGTGTAGGCCCGACATCCCAGTGTGGTTTCGCAGTTGCACGGGTCAAAATACTGTACTATCCAGTTTTGGGCCTTTGGTATCTAAAAAAAAAGCAGTTTGAGTGTGTCGCTCACTGTTCAGCCGCAAATATCTCTATTTAAAAAATGTGGTATACCCCAGTAAACAATAACTGTGGTTTTGCCATCCCACGGTAAAAAATCTCTATTATTCAGGTTTTGGTAGTTTTTTCCGTAAAGAAAAACAGTAGTGTCTCCTGACTGTTGTGACACAAAAATATATCTGTTGAAAATAGTCTTGTGTAGGCCCGACATCCCAGTGTGGTTTCGCAGTTCCACGGGTCAAATCGCTGTACTATCCAGTTTTGGGCCTTTGGTATCTAAAAAAAAAGCAGTTTGAGTGTGTCGCTCACTGTTCAGCCGCAAATATCTCTATTTAAAAAAGTGTGGTATACCCCAGTAAACAATAACTGTGGTTTTGCCATCCCACGGTAAAAAATCTCTATTATTCAGGTTTTGGTAGTTTTTTCCGTAAAGAAAAACAGTAGTGTCTCCTGACTGTTGTGACACAAAAATATATCTGTTGAAAATAGTCTTGTGTAGGCCCGACATCCCAGTGTGGTTTCGCAGTTCCACGGGTCAAATCACTGTACTATCCAGTTTTGGGCCTTTGGTATCTAAAAAAAAAGCAGTTTGAGTGTGTCGCTCACTGTTCAGCCGCAAATATCTCTATTTAAAAAAGTGTGGTATACCCCAGTAAACAATAACTGTGGTTTTGCCATCCCACGGTAAAAAATCTCTATTATTCAGGTTTTGGTAGTTTTTTCCATAAAGAAAAACAGTAGTGTCTCATGACTGTTGTGACACAAAAATATATCTGTTGAAAATAGTCTTGTGTAGGCCCGACATCCCAGTGTGGTTTCGCAGTTGCACGGGTCAAAATACTGTACTATCCAGTTTTGGGCCTTTGGTATCTAAAAAAAAAGCAGTTTGAGTGTGTCGCTCACTGTTCAGCCGCAAATATCTCTATTTAAAAAATGTGGTATACCCCAGTAAACAATAACTGTGGTTTTGCCATCCCACGGTAAAAAATCTCTATTATTCAGGTTTTGGTAGTTTTTTCCGTAAAGAAAAACAGTAGTGTCTCCTGACTGTTGTGACACAAAAATATATCTGTTGAAAATAGTCTTGTGTAGGCCCGACATCCCAGTGTGGTTTCGCAGTTCCACGGGTCAAATCGCTGTACTATCCAGTTTTGGGCCTTTGGTATCTAAAAAAAAAGCAGTTTGAGTGTGTCGCTCACTGTTCAGCCGCAAATATCTCTATTTAAAAAAGTGTGGTATACCCCAGTAAACAATAACTGTGGTTTTGCCATCCCACGGTAAAAAATCTCTATTATTCAGGTTTTGGTAGTTTTTTCCGTAAAGAAAAACAGTAGTGTCTCACCTGAGTGTTGTGACACAAAAATATATCTGTTGAAAATAGTCTTGTGTAGGCCCGACATCCCAGTGTGGTTTCGCAGTTCCACGGGTCAAATCACTGTACTATCCAGTTTTGGGCCTTTGTTATCTAAAAAAAAAGCAGTTTGAGTGTGTCGCTCACTGTTCAGCCGCAAATATCTCTATTTAAAAAAGTGTGGTATACCCCAGTAAACAATAACTGTGGTTTTGCCATCCCACGGTAAAAAATCTCTATTATTCAGGTTTTGGTAGTTTTTTCCGTAAAGAAAAACAGTAGTGTCTCCTGACTGTTGCGACACAAAAATATATCTGTTGAAAATAGTCTTGTGTAGGCCCGACATCCCAGTGTGGTTTCGCAGTTCCACGGGTCAAATCGCTGTACTATCCAGTTTTGGGCCTTTGGTATCTAAAAAAAAAAGCAGTTTGAGTGTGTCGCTCACTGTTCAGTCGCAAATATCTCTATTTAAAAAATTGTGGTATACCCCAGTAAACAATAACTGTGGTTTTGCCATCCCACGGTAAAAAATCTCTATTATTCAGGTTTTGGTAGTTTTTTCCGTAAAGAAAAACAGTAGTGTCTCCTGACTGTTGTGACACAAAAATATATCTGTTGAAAATAGTCTTGTGTAGGCCCGACATCCCAGTGTGGTTTCGCAGTTCCACGGGTCAAATCACTGTACTATCCAGTTTTGGGCCTTTGGTATCTAAAAAAAAAGCAGTTTGAGTGTGTCGCTCACTGTTCAGCCGCAAATATCTCTATTTAAAAAAGTGTGGTATACCCCAGTAAACAATAACTGTGGTTTTGCCATCCCACGGTAAAAAATCTCTATTATTCAGGTTTTGGTAGTTTTTTCCATAAAGAAAAACAGTAGTGTCTCATGACTGTTGTGACACAAAAATATATCTGTTGAAAATAGTCTTGTGTAGGCCCGACATCCCAGTGTGGTTTCGCAGTTGCACGGGTCAAAATACTGTACTATCCAGTTTTGGGCCTTTGGTATCTAAAAAAAAAGCAGTTTGAGTGTGTCGCTCACTGTTCAGCCGCAAATATCTCTATTTAAAAAATGTGGTATACCCCAGTAAACAATAACTGTGGTTTTGCCATCCCACGGTAAAAAATCTCTATTATTCAGGTTTTGGTAGTTTTTTCCGTAAAGAAAAACAGTAGTGTCTCCTGACTGTTGTGACACAAAAATATATCTGTTGAAAATAGTCTTGTGTAGGCCCGACATCCCAGTGTGGTTTCGCAGTTCCACGGGTCAAATCGCTGTACTATCCAGTTTTGGGCCTTTGGTATCTAAAAAAAAAGCAGTTTGAGTGTGTCGCTCACTGTTCAGCCGCAAATATCTCTATTTAAAAAAGTGTGGTATACCCCAGTAAACAATAACTGTGGTTTTGCCATCCCACGGTAAAAAATCTCTATTATTCAGGTTTTGGTAGTTTTTTCCGTAAAGAAAAACAGTAGTGTCTCACCCGAGTGTTGTGACACAAAAATATATCTGTTGAAAATAGTCTTGTGTAGGCCCGACATCCCAGTGTGGTTTCGCAGTTCCACGGGTCAAATCACTGTACTATCCAGTTTTGGGCCTTTGTTATCTAAAAAAAAAGCAGTTTGAGTGTGTCGCTCACTGTTCAGCCGCAAATATCTCTATTTAAAAAAGTGTGGTATTCCCCAGTAAACAATAACTGTGGTTTTGCCATCCCACGGTAAAAAATCTCTATTATTCAGGTTTTGGTAGTTTTTTCCGTAAAGAAAAACAGTAGTGTCTCCTGACTGTTGCGACACAAAAATATATCTGTTGAAAATAGTCTTGTGTAGGCCCGACATCCCAGTGTGGTTTCGCAGTTCCACGGGTCAAATCGCTGTACTATCCAGTTTTGGGCCTTTGGTATCTAAAAAAAAAGCAGTTTGAGTGTGTCGCTCACTGTTCAGCCGCAAAAATCTCTATTTAAAAAAGTGTGGTATAACCCAGTAAACAATAACTGTGGTTTTGCCATCCCACGGTAAAAAATCTCTATTATTCAGGTTTTGGTAGTTTTTTCCGTAAAGAAAAACAGTAGTGTCTCCTGACTGTTGTGACACAAAAATATATCTGTTGAAAATAGTCTTGTGTAGGCCCGACATCCCAGTGTGGTTTCGCAGTTCCACGGGTCAAATCGCTGTACTATCCAGTTTTGGGCCTTTGGTATCTAAAAAAAAAGCAGTTTGAGTGTGTCGCTCACTGTTCAGCCGCAAATATCTCTATTTAAAAAAGTGTGGTATACCCCAGTAAACAATAACTGTGGTTTTGCCATCCCACGGTAAAAAATCTCTATTATTCAGGTTTTGGTAGTTTTTTCCGTAAAGAAAAACAGTAGTGTCTCCTGACTGTTGTGACACAAAAATATATCTGTTGAAAATAGTCTTGTGTAGGCCCGACATCCCAGTGTGGTTTCGCAGTTGCACGGGTCAAATCGCTGTACTATCCAGTTTTGGGCCTTTGGTATCTAAAAAAAAAGCAGTTTGAGTGTGTCGCTCACTGTTCAGCCGCAAATATCTCTATTTAAAAAAGTGTGGTATACCCCAGTAAACAATAACTGTGGTTTTGCCATCCCACGGTAAAAAATCTCTATTATTCAGGTTTTGGTAGTTTTTTCCGTAAAGAAAAACAGTAGTGTCTCCTGACTGTTGTGACACAAAAATATATCTGTTGAAAATAGTCTTGTGTAGGCCCGACATCCCAGTGTGGTTTCGCAGTTCCACGGGTCAAATCGCTGTACTATCCAGTTTTGGGCCTTTGGTATCTAAAAAAAAAGCAGTTTGAGTGTGTCGCTCACTGTTCAGCCGCAAATATCTCTATTTAAAAATTGTGGTATACCCCAGTAAACAATAACTGTGGTTTTGCCATCCCACGGTAAAAAATGTCTATTATTCAGCTTTTGGTAGTTTTTTCCGTAAAGAAAAACAGTAGTGTCTCCTGACTGTTGCGACACAAAAATATATCTGTTGAAAATAGTCTTGTGTAGGCCCGACGTCAAAGTGTGGTTTCGCAGTTCCACGGGTCAAATCGCTGTACTATCCAGTTTTGGGCCTTTGGTATCTAAAAAAAAGCAGTTTGAGTGTGTCACTCACTGTTCAGCCGCAAATATCTCTATTTAAAAAAGTGTGGTATACCCCAGTAAACAATAACCGTGGTTTTGCCATCCCACGGTAAAAAATCTCTATTATTCAGCTTTTGGTAGTTTGTTCCGTAAAGAAAAACAGTAGTGTCTTCTGACTGTTGTGACACAAAAATATATCTGTTGAAAATAGTCTTGTGTAGGCCCGACATCCCAGTGTGGTTTCGCAGTTCCTCGGGTCAAATCGCTGTACTATCCAGTTTTGGGCCTTTGGTATCTAAAAAAAAAGCAGTTTGAGTGTGTCGCTCACTGTTCAGCCGCAAATATCTCTATTTAAAAAAGTGTGGTATACCCCAGTAAACAATAACTGTGGTTTTGCCATCCCACGGTAAAAAATCTCTATTATTCAGGTTTTGGTAGTTTTTTCCGTAAAGAAAAACAGTAGTGTCTCCTGACTGTTGTGACACAAAAATATATCTGTTGAAAATAGTCTTGTGTAGGCCCGACATCCCAGTGTGGTTTCGCAGTTCCACGGGTCAAATCGCTGTACTATCCAGTTTTGGGCCTTTGGTATCTAAAAAAAAAAGCAGTTTGAGTGTGTCGCTCACTGTTCAGTCGCAAATATCTCTATTTAAAAAATTGTGGTATACCCCAGTAAACAATAACTGTGGTTTTGCCATCCCACGGTAAAAAATCTCTATTATTCAGGTTTTGGTAGTTTTTTCCGTAAAGAAAAACAGTAGTGTCTCCTGACTGTTGTGACACAAAAATATATCTGTTGAAAATAGTCTTGTGTAGGCCCGACATCCCAGTGTGGTTTCGCAGTTCCACGGGTCAAATCACTGTACTATCCAGTTTTGGGCCTTTGGTATCTAAAAAAAAAGCAGTTTGAGTGTGTCGCTCACTGTTCAGCCGCAAATATCTCTATTTAAAAAAGTGTGGTATACCCCAGTAAACAATAACTGTGGTTTTGCCATCCCACGGTAAAAAATCTCTATTATTCAGGTTTTGGTAGTTTTTTCCATAAAGAAAAACAGTAGCGTCTCATGACTGTTGTGACACAAAAATATATCTGTTGAAAATAGTCTTGTGTAGGCCCGACATCCCAGTGTGGTTTCGCAGTTGCACGGGTCAAAATACTGTACTATCCAGTTTTGGGCCTTTGGTATCTAAAAAAAAGCAGTTTGAGTGTGTCGCTCACTGATCAGCCGCAAATATCTCTATTTAAAAAATGTGGTATACCCCAGTAAACAAAAACTGTGGTTTTGCCATCCCACGGTAAAAAATCTCTATTATTCAGGTTTTGGTAGTTTTTTCCGTAAAGAAAAACAGTAGTGTCTCCTGACTGTTGTGACACAAAAATATATCTGTTGAAAATAGTCTTGTGTAGGCCCGACATCAAAGTGTGGTTTCGCAGTTCCACGGGTCAAATCGCTGTACTATCCAGTTTTGGGCCTTTGGTATCTAAAAAAAAAGCAGTTTGAGTGTGTCGCTCACTGTTCAGCCGCAAATATCTCTATTTAAAAAAGTGTGGTATACCCCAGTAAACAATAACTGTGGTTTTGCCATCCCACGGTAAAAAATCTCTATTATTCAGGTTTTGGTAGTTTTTTCCGTAAAGAAAAACAGTAGTGTCTCCTGACTGTTGTGACACAAAAATATATCTGTTGAAAATAGTCTTGTGTAGGCCCGACATCCCAGTGTGGTTTCGCAGTTCCACGGGTCAAATCGCTGTACTATCCAGTTTTGGGCCTTTGGTATCTAAAAAAAAAGCAGTTTGAGTGTGTCGCTCACTGTTCAGCCGCAAATATCTCTATTTAAAAAAGTGTGGTATACCCCAGTAAACAATAACTGTGGTTTTGCCATCCCACGGTAAAAAATCTCTATTATTCAGGTTTTGGTAGTTTTTTCCGTAAAGAAAAACAGTAGTGTCTCCTGACTGTTGTGACACAAAAATATATCTGTTGAAAATAGTCTTGTGTAGGCCCGACATCCCAGTGTGGTTTCGCAGTTCCACGGGTCAAATCGCTGTACTATCCAGTTTTGGGCCTTTGGTATCTAAAAAAAAAGCAGTTTGAGTGTGTCGCTCACTGTTCAGCCGCAAATATCTCTATTTAAAAAAGTGTGGAATACCCCAGTAAACAATAACTGTGGTTTTGCCATCCCACGGTAAAAAATCTCTATTATTCAGGTTTTGGTAGTTTTTTCCGTAAAGAAAAACAGTAGTGTCTCCTGACTGTTGTGACACAAAAATATATCTGTTGAAAATAGTCTTGTGTAGGCCCGACATCCCAGTGTGGTTTCGCAGTTCCACGGGTCAAATCGCTGTACTATCCAGTTTTGGGCCTTTGGTATCTAAAAAAAAAGCAGTTTGAGTGTGTCGCTCACTGTTCAGCCGCAAATATCTCTATTTATAAATTGTGGTATACCTCAGTAAACAATAACTGTGGTTTTGCCATCCCACGGTAAAAAATGTCTATTATTCAGCTTTTGGTAGTTTTTTCCGTAAAGAAAAACAGTAGTGTCTCCTGACTGTTGCGACACAAAAATATATCTGTTGAAAATAGTCTTGTGTAGGCCCGACGTCAAAGTGTGGTTTCGCAGTTCCACGGGTCAAATCGCTGTACTATCCAGTTTTGGGCCTTTGGTATCTAAAAAAAAAGCAGTTTGAGTGTGTCACTCACTGTTCAGCCGCAAATATCTCTATTTAAAAAAGTGTGGTATACCCCAGTAAACAATAACTGTGGTTTTGCCATCCCACGGTAAAAAATCTCTATTATTCAGCTTTTGGTAGTTTGTTCCGTAAAGAAAAACAGTAGTGTCTTCTGACTGTTGTGACACAAAAATATATCTGTTGAAAATAGTCTTGTGTAGGCCCGACATCCCAGTGTGGTTTCGCAGTTCCTCGGGTCAAATCGCTGTACTATCCAGTTTTGGGCCTTTGGTATCTAAAAAAAAAGCAGTTTGAGTGTGTCGCTCACTGTTCAGCCGCAAATATCTCTATTTAAAAAAGTGTGGTATACCCCAGTAAACAATAACTGTGGTTTTGCCATCCCACGGTAAAAAATCTCTATTATTCAGGTTTTGGTAGTTTTTTCCGTAAAGAAAAACAGTAGTGTCTCCTGACTGTTGTGACACAAAAATATATCTGTTGAAAATAGTCTTGTGTAGGCCCGACATCCCAGTGTGGTTTCGTAGTTCCACGGGTCAAATCACTGTACTATCCAGTTTTGGGCCTTTGGTATCTAAAAAAAAAGCAGTTTGAGTGTGTCGCTCACTGTTCAGCCGCAAATATCTCTATTTAAAAAAGTGTGGTATACCCCAGTAAACAATAACTGTGGTTTTGCCATCCCACGGTAAAAAATCTCTATTATTCAGGTTTTGGTAGTTTTTTCCATAAAGAAAAACAGTAGCGTCTCATGACTGTTGTGACACAAAAATATATCTGTTGAAAATAGTCTTGTGTAGGCCCGACATCCCAGTGTGGTTTCGCAGTTGCACGGGTCAAAATACTGTACTATCCAGTTTTGGGCCTTTGGTATCTAAAAAAAAGCAGTTTGAGTGTGTCGCTCACTGTTCAGTCGCAAATATCTCTATTTAAAAAATTGTGGTATACCCCAGTAAACAATAACTGTGGTTTTTTCCATCCCACGGTAAAAAATCTCTATTATTCAGGTTTTGGTAGTTTTTTCCGTAAAGAAAAACAGTAGTGTCTCCTGACTGTTGTGACACAAAAATATATCTGTTGAAAATAGTCTTGTGTAGGCCCGACATCCCAGTGTGGTTTCGCAGTTCCACGGGTCAAATCACTGTACTATCCAGTTTTGGGCCTTTGTTATCTAAAAAAAAAGCAGTTTGAGTGTGTCGCTCACTGTTCAGCCGCAAATATCTCTATTTAAAAAAGTGTGGTATACCCCAGTAAACAATAACTGTGGTTTTGCCATCCCACGGTAAAAAATCTCTATTATTCAGGTTTTGGTAGTTTTTTCCGTAAAGAAAAACAGTAGTGTCTCCTGACTGTTGCGACACAAAAATATATCTGTTGAAAATAGTCTTGTGTAGGCCCGACATCCCAGTGTGGTTTCGCAGTTCCACGGGTCAAATCGCTGTACTATCCAGTTTTGGGCCTTTGGTATCTAAAAAAAAGCAGTTTGAGTGTGTCGCTCACTGTTCAGCCGCAAAAATCTCTATTTAAAAAAGTGTGGTATACCCCAGTAAACAATAACTGTGGTTTTGCCATCCCACGGTAAAAAATCTCTATTATTCAGGTTTTGGTAGTTTTTTCCGTAAAGAAAAACAGTAGTGTCTCCTGACTGTTGTGACACAAAAATATATCTGTTGAAAATAGTCTTGTGTAGGCCCGACATCCCAGTGTGGTTTCGCAGTTCCACGGGTCAAATCGCTGTACTATCCAGTTTTGGGCCTTTGGTATCTAAAAAAAAAGCAGTTTGAGTGTGTCGCTCACTGTTCAGCCGCAAATATCTCTATTTAAAAAAGTGTGGTATACCCCAGTAAACAATAACTGTGGTTTTGCCATCCCACGGTAAAAAATCTCTATTATTCAGGTTTTGGTAGTTTTTTCCGTAAAGAAAAACAGTAGTGTCTCCTGACTGTTGTGACACAAAAATATATCTGTTGAAAATAGTCTTGTGTAGGCCCGACATCCCAGTGTGGTTTCGCAGTTCCACGGGTCAAATCGCTGTACTATCCAGTTTTGGGCCTTTGGTATCTAAAAAAAAAGCAGTTTGAGTGTGTCGCTCACTGTTCAGCCGCAAATATCTCGATTTAAAAAAGTGTGGTATACCCCAGTAAACAATAACTGTGGTTTTGCCATCCCACGGTAAAAAATCTCTATTATTCAGGTTTTGGTAGTTTTTTCCGTAAAGAAAAACAGTAGTGTCTCCTGACTGTTGTGACACAAAAATATATCTGTTGAAAATAGTCTTGTGTAGGCCCAACATCCCAGTGTGGTTTCGCAGTTCCACGGGTCAAATCGCTGTACTATCCAGTTTTGGGCCTTTGGTATCTAAAAAAAAAGCAGTTTGAGTGTGTCGCTCACTGTTCAGCCGCAAATATCTCTATTTAAAAATTGTGGTATACCCCAGTAAACAATAACTGTGGTTTTGCCATCCCACGGTAAAAAATGTCTATTATTCAGCTTTTGGTAGTTTTTTCCGTAAAGAAAACAGTAGTGTCTCCTGACTGTTGCGACACAAAAATATATCTGTTGAAAATAGTCTTGTGTAGGCCCGACGTCAAAGTGTGGTTTCGCAGTTCCACGGGTCAAATCGCTGTACTATCCAGTTTTGGGCCTTTGGTATCTAAAAAAAAAGCAGTTTGAGTGTGTCACTCACTGTTCAGCCGCAAATATCTCTATTTAAAAAAGTGTGGTATACCCCAGTAAACAATAACTGTGGTTTTGCCATCCCACGGTAAAAAATCTCTATTATTCAGCTTTTGGTAGTTTGTTCCGTAAAGAAAAACAGTAGTGTCTTCTGACTGTTGTGACACAAAAATATATCTGTTGAAAATAGTCTTGTGTAGGCCCGACATCCCAGTGTGGTTTCGCAGTTCCTCGGGTCAAATCGCTGTACTATTCAGTTTTGGGCCTTTGGTATCTAAAAAAAAAGCAGTTTGAGTGTGTCGCTCACTGTTCAGCCGCAAATATCTCTATTTAAAAAAGTGTGGTATACCCCAGTAAACAATAACTGTGGTTTTGCCATCCCACGGTAAAAAATCTCTATTATTCAGGTTTTGGTAGTTTTTTCCGTAAAGAAAAACAGTAGTGTCTCCTGACTGTTGTGACACCAAAATATATCTGTTGAAAATAGTCTTGTGTAGGCCCGACATCCCAGTGTGGTTTCGCAGTTCCACGGGTCAAATCGCTGTACTATCCAGTTTTGGGCCTTTGGAATCTAAAAAAAAAAGCAGTTTGAGTGTGTCGCTCACTGTTCAGTCGCAAATATCTCTATGTAAAAAATTGTGGTATACCCCAGTAAACAATAACTGTGGTTTTGCTTTCCCACGGTAAAAAATCTCTATTATTCAGGTTTTGGTAGTTTTTTCCGTAAAGAAAAACAGTAGTGTCTCCTGACTGTTGTGACACAAAAATATATCTGTTGAAAATAGTCTTGTGTAGGCCCGACATCCCAGTGTGGTTTCGCAGTTCCACGGGTCAAATCACTGTACTATTCAGTTTTGGGCCTTTGGTATCTAAAAAAAAAGCAGTTTGAGTGTGTCGCTCACTGTTCAGCCGCAAATATCTCTATTTAAAAAAGTGTGGTATACCCCAGTAAACAATAACTGTGGTTTTGCCATCCCACGGTAAAAAATCTCTATTATTCAGGTTTTGGTAGTTTTTTCCGTAAAGAAAAACAGTAGTGTCTCCTGACTGTTGCGACACAAAAATATATCTGTTGAAAATAGTCTTGTGTAGGCCCGACATCCCAGTGTGGTTTCGCAGTTCCAGGGGTCAAATCGCTGTACTATCCAGTTTTGGGCCTTTGGTATCTAAAAAAAAAGCAGTTTGAGTGTGTCGCTCACTGTTCAGCCGCAAAAATCTCTATTTAAAAAAGTGTGGTATACCCAGTAAACAATAACTGTGGTTTTGCCATCCCACGGTAAAAAATCTCTATTATTCAGGTTTTGGTAGTTTTTTCCTTAAAGAAAAACAGTAGTGTCTCCTGACTGTTGTGACACAAAAATATATCTGTTGAAAATAGTCTTGTGTAGGCCCAACATCCCAGTGTGGTTTCGCAGTTCCACGGGTCAAATCGCTGTACTATTCAGTTTTGGGCCTTTGGTATCTAAAAAAAAAGCAGTTTGAGTGTGTCGCTCACTGTTCAGCCGTAAATATCTCTATTTAAAAAAGTGTGGTATACCCCAGTAAACAATAACTGTGGTTTTGCCATCCCACGGTAAAAAATCTCTATTATTCAGGTTTTGGTAGTTTTTTCCGTAAAGAAAACAGTAGTGTCTCCTGACTGTTGCGACACAAAAATATATCTGTTGAAAATAGTCTTGTGTAGGCCCGACGTCAAAGTGTGGTTTCGCAGTTCCACGGGTCAAATCGCTGTACTATCCAGTTTTGGGCCTTTGGTATCTAAAAAAAAAGCAGTTTGAGTGTGTCACTCACTGTTCAGCCGCAAATATCTCTATTTAAAAAAGTGTGGTATACCCCAGTAAACAATAACTGTGGTTTTGCCATCCCACGGTAAAAAATCTCTATTATTCAGCTTTTGGTAGTTTGTTCCGTAAAGAAAAACAGTAGTGTCTTCTGACTGTTGTGACACAAAAATATATCTGTTGAAAATAGTCTTGTGTAGGCCCGACATCCCAGTGTGGTTTCGCAGTTCCTCGGGTCAAATCGCTGTACTATTCAGTTTTGGGCCTTTGGTATCTAAAAAAAAAGCAGTTTGAGTGTGTCGCTCACTGTTCAGCCGCAAATATCTCTATTTAAAAAAGTGTGGTATACCCCAGTAAACAATAACTGTGGTTTTGCCATCCCACGGTAAAAAATCTCTATTATTCAGGTTTTGGTAGTTTTTTCCGTAAAGAAAAACAGTAGTGTCTCCTGACTGTTGTGACACCAAAATATATCTGTTGAAAATAGTCTTGTGTAGGCCCGACATCCCAGTGTGGTTTCGCAGTTCCACGGGTCAAATCGCTGTACTATCCAGTTTTGGGCCTTTGGAATCTAAAAAAAAAAGCAGTTTGAGTGTGTCGCTCACTGTTCAGTCGCAAATATCTCTATGTAAAAAATTGTGGTATACCCCAGTAAACAATAACTGTGGTTTTGCTTTCCCACGGTAAAAAATCTCTATTATTCAGGTTTTGGTAGTTTTTTCCGTAAAGAAAAACAGTAGTGTCTCCTGACTGTTGTGACACAAAAATATATCTGTTGAAAATAGTCTTGTGTAGGCCCGACATCCCAGTGTGGTTTCGCAGTTCCACGGGTCAAATCACTGTACTATTCAGTTTTGGGCCTTTGGTATCTAAAAAAAAAGCAGTTTGAGTGTGTCGCTCACTGTTCAGCCGCAAATATCTCTATTTAAAAAAGTGTGGTATACCCCAGTAAACAATAACTGTGGTTTTGCCATCCCACGGTAAAAAATCTCTATTATTCAGGTTTTGGTAGTTTTTTGCGTAAAGAAAAACAGTAGTGTCTCCTGACTGTTGCGACACAAAAATATATCTGTTGAAAATAGTCTTGTGTAGGCCCGACATCCCAGTGTGGTTTCGCAGTTCCACGGGTCAAATCGCTGTACTATCCAGTTTTGGGCCTTTGGTATCTAAAAAAAAAGCAGTTTGAGTGTGTCGCTCACTGTTCAGCCGCAAAAATCTCTATTTAAAAAAGTGTGGTATACCCAGTAAACAATAACTGTGGTTTTGCCATCCCACGGTAAAAAATCTCTATTATTCAGGTTTTGGTAGTTTTTTCCTTAAAGAAAAACAGTAGTGTCTCCTGACTGTTGTGACACAAAAATATATCTGTTGAAAATAGTCTTGTGTAGGCCCGACATCCCAGTGTGGTTTCGCAGTTCCACGGGTCAAATCGCTGTACTATTCAGTTTTGGGCCTTTGGTATCTAAAAAAAAAGCAGTTTGAGTGTGTCGCTCACTGTTCAGCCGTAAATATCTCTATTTAAAAAAGTGTGGTATACCCCAGTAAACAATAACTGTGGTTTTGCCATCCCACGGTAAAAAATCTCTATTATTCAGGTTTTGGTAGTTTTTTCCGTAAAGAAAAACAGTAGTGTCTCCTGACTGTTGTGACACAAAAATATATCTGTTGAAAATAGTCTTGTGTAAGCCCGACATCCCAGTGTGGTTTCGCAGTTCCACGGGTCAAATCGCTGTACTATCCAGTTTTGGGCCTTTGGTATCTAAAAAAAAAGCAGTTTGAGTGTGTCGCTCACTGTTCAGCCGCAAATATCTCTATTTAAAAAAGTGTGGTATACCCCAGTAAACAATAACTGTGGTTTTGCCATCCCACGGTAAAAAATCTCTATTATTCAGGTTTTGGTAGTTTTTTCCGTAAAGAAAAACAGTAGTGTCTCCTGACTGTTGTGACACAAAAATATATCTGTTGAAAATAGTCTTGTGTAGGCCCGACATCCCAGTGTGGTTTCGCAGTTCCACGGGTCAAATCGCTGTACTATCCAGTTTTGGGCCTTTGGTATCTAAAAAAAAAGCAGTTTGAGTGTGTCGCTCACTGTTCAGCCGCAAATATCTCTATTTAAAAATTGTGGTATACCCCAGTAAACAATAACTGTGGTTTTGCCATCCCACGGTAAAAAATGTTTATTATTCAGCTTTTGGTAGTTTTTTCCGTAAAGAAAAACAGTAGTGTCTCCTGACTGTTGCGACACAAAAATATATCTGTTGAAAATAGTCTTGTGTAGGCCCGACATCCCAGTGTGGTTTCGCAGTTCCACGGGTCAAATCGCTGTACTATCCAGTTTTGGGCCTTTGGTATCTAAAAAAAAAGCAGTTTGAGTGTGTCGCTCACTGTTCAGCCGCAAATATCTCTATTTATAAATTGTGGTATACCTCAGTAAACAATAACTGTGGTTTTGCCATCCCACGGTAAAAAATGTCTATTATTCAGCTTTTGGTAGTTTTTTCCGTAAAGAAAAACAGTAGTGTCTCCTGACTGTTGCGACACAAAAATATATCTGTTGAAAATAGTCTTGTGTAGGCCCGACGTCAAAGTGTGGTTTCGCAGTTCCACGGGTCAAATCGCTGTACTATCCAGTTTTGGGCCTTTGGTATCTAAAAAAAAAGCAGTTTGAGTGTGTCACTCACTGTTCAGCCGCAAATATCTCTATTTAAAAAAGTGTGGTATACCCCAGTAAACAATAACTGTGGTTTTGCCATCCCACGGTAAAAAATCTCTATTATTCAGCTTTTGGTAGTTTGTTCCGTAAAGAAAAACAGTAGTGTCTTCTGACTGTTGTGACACAAAAATATATCTGTTGAAAATAGTCTTGTGTAGGCCCGACATCCCAGTGTGGTTTCGCAGTTCCTCGGGTCAAATCGCTGTACTATCCAGTTTTGGGCCTTTGGTATCTAAAAAAAAAGCAGTTTGAGTGTGTCGCTCACTGTTCAGCCGCAAATATCTCTATTTAAAAAAGTGTGGTATACCCCAGTAAACAATAACTGTGGTTTTGCCATCCCACGGTAAAAAATCTCTATTATTCAGGTTTTGGTAGTTTTTTCCGTAAAGAAAAACAGTAGTGTCTCCTGACTGTTGTGACACAAAAATATATCTGTTGAAAATAGTCTTGTGTAGGCCCGACATCCCAGTGTGGTTTCGTAGTTCCACGGGTCAAATCACTGTACTATCCAGTTTTGGGCCTTTGGTATCTAAAAAAAAAGCAGTTTGAGTGTGTCGCTCACTGTTCAGCCGCAAATATCTCTATTTAAAAAAGTGTGGTATACCCCAGTAAACAATAACTGTGGTTTTGCCATCCCACGGTAAAAAATCTCTATTATTCAGGTTTTGGTAGTTTTTTCCATAAAGAAAAACAGTAGCGTCTCATGACTGTTGTGACACAAAAATATATCTGTTGAAAATAGTCTTGTGTAGGCCCGACATCCCAGTGTGGTTTCGCAGTTGCACGGGTCAAAATACTGTACTATCCAGTTTTGGGCCTTTGGTATCTAAAAAAAAGCAGTTTGAGTGTGTCGCTCACTGTTCAGTCGCAAATATCTCTATTTAAAAAATTGTGGTATACCCCAGTAAACAATAACTGTGGTTTTTTCCATCCCACGGTAAAAAATCTCTATTATTCAGGTTTTGGTAGTTTTTTCCGTAAAGAAAAACAGTAGTGTCTCCTGACTGTTGTGACACAAAAATATATCTGTTGAAAATAGTCTTGTGTAGGCCCGACATCCCAGTGTGGTTTCGCAGTTCCACGGGTCAAATCACTGTACTATCCAGTTTTGGGCCTTTGTTATCTAAAAAAAAAGCAGTTTGAGTGTGTCGCTCACTGTTCAGCCGCAAATATCTCTATTTAAAAAAGTGTGGTATACCCCAGTAAACAATAACTGTGGTTTTGCCATCCCACGGTAAAAAATCTCTATTATTCAGGTTTTGGTAGTTTTTTCCGTAAAGAAAAACAGTAGTGTCTCCTGACTGTTGCGACACAAAAATATATCTGTTGAAAATAGTCTTGTGTAGGCCCGACATCCCAGTGTGGTTTCGCAGTTCCACGGGTCAAATCGCTGTACTATCCAGTTTTGGGCCTTTGGTATCTAAAAAAAAGCAGTTTGAGTGTGTCGCTCACTGTTCAGCCGCAAAAATCTCTATTTAAAAAAGTGTGGTATACCCCAGTAAACAATAACTGTGGTTTTGCCATCCCACGGTAAAAAATCTCTATTATTCAGGTTTTGGTAGTTTTTTCCGTAAAGAAAAACAGTAGTGTCTCCTGACTGTTGTGACACAAAAATATATCTGTTGAAAATAGTCTTGTGTAGGCCCGACATCCCAGTGTGGTTTCGCAGTTCCACGGGTCAAATCGCTGTACTATCCAGTTTTGGGCCTTTGGTATCTAAAAAAAAAGCAGTTTGAGTGTGTCGCTCACTGTTCAGCCGCAAATATCTCTATTTAAAAAAGTGTGGTATACCCCAGTAAACAATAACTGTGGTTTTGCCATCCCACGGTAAAAAATCTCTATTATTCAGGTTTTGGTAGTTTTTTCCGTAAAGAAAAACAGTAGTGTCTCCTGACTGTTGTGACACAAAAATATATCTGTTGAAAATAGTCTTGTGTAGGCCCGACATCCCAGTGTGGTTTCGCAGTTCCACGGGTCAAATCGCTGTACTATCCAGTTTTGGGCCTTTGGTATCTAAAAAAAAAGCAGTTTGAGTGTGTCGCTCACTGTTCAGCCGCAAATATCTCGATTTAAAAAAGTGTGGTATACCCCAGTAAACAATAACTGTGGTTTTGCCATCCCACGGTAAAAAATCTCTATTATTCAGGTTTTGGTAGTTTTTTCCGTAAAGAAAAACAGTAGTGTCTCCTGACTGTTGTGACACAAAAATATATCTGTTGAAAATAGTCTTGTGTAGGCCCAACATCCCAGTGTGGTTTCGCAGTTCCACGGGTCAAATCGCTGTACTATCCAGTTTTGGGCCTTTGGTATCTAAAAAAAAAGCAGTTTGAGTGTGTCGCTCACTGTTCAGCCGCAAATATCTCTATTTAAAAATTGTGGTATACCCCAGTAAACAATAACTGTGGTTTTGCCATCCCACGGTAAAAAATGTCTATTATTCAGCTTTTGGTAGTTTTTTCCGTAAAGAAAACAGTAGTGTCTCCTGACTGTTGCGACACAAAAATATATCTGTTGAAAATAGTCTTGTGTAGGCCCGACGTCAAAGTGTGGTTTCGCAGTTCCACGGGTCAAATCGCTGTACTATCCAGTTTTGGGCCTTTGGTATCTAAAAAAAAAGCAGTTTGAGTGTGTCACTCACTGTTCAGCCGCAAATATCTCTATTTAAAAAAGTGTGGTATACCCCAGTAAACAATAACTGTGGTTTTGCCATCCCACGGTAAAAAATCTCTATTATTCAGCTTTTGGTAGTTTGTTCCGTAAAGAAAAACAGTAGTGTCTTCTGACTGTTGTGACACAAAAATATATCTGTTGAAAATAGTCTTGTGTAGGCCCGACATCCCAGTGTGGTTTCGCAGTTCCTCGGGTCAAATCGCTGTACTATTCAGTTTTGGGCCTTTGGTATCTAAAAAAAAAGCAGTTTGAGTGTGTCGCTCACTGTTCAGCCGCAAATATCTCTATTTAAAAAAGTGTGGTATACCCCAGTAAACAATAACTGTGGTTTTGCCATCCCACGGTAAAAAATCTCTATTATTCAGGTTTTGGTAGTTTTTTCCGTAAAGAAAAACAGTAGTGTCTCCTGACTGTTGTGACACCAAAATATATCTGTTGAAAATAGTCTTGTGTAGGCCCGACATCCCAGTGTGGTTTCGCAGTTCCACGGGTCAAATCGCTGTACTATCCAGTTTTGGGCCTTTGGAATCTAAAAAAAAAAGCAGTTTGAGTGTGTCGCTCACTGTTCAGCCGCAAATATCTCTATTTAAAAAAGTGTGGTATACCCCAGTAAACAATAACTGTGGTTTTGCCATCCCACGGTAAAAAATCTCTATTATTCAGGTTTTGGTAGTTTTTTCCGTAAAGAAAAACAGTAGTGTCTCCTGACTGTTGCGACACAAAAATATATCTGTTGAAAATAGTCTTGTGTAGGCCCGACATCCCAGTGTGGTTTCGCAGTTCCACGGGTCAAATCGCTGTACTATCCAGTTTTGGGCCTTTGGTATCTAAAAAAAAAGCAGTTTGAGTGTGTCGCTCACTGTTCAGCCGCAAAAATCTCTATTTAAAAAAGTGTGGTATACCCAGTAAACAATAACTGTGGTTTTGCCATCCCACGGTAAAAAATCTCTATTATTCAGGTTTTGGTAGTTTTTTCCTTAAAGAAAAACAGTAGTGTCTCCTGACTGTTGTGACACAAAAATATATCTGTTGAAAATAGTCTTGTGTAGGCCCGACATCCCAGTGTGGTTTCGCAGTTCCACGGGTCAAATCGCTGTACTATTCAGTTTTGGGCCTTTGGTATCTAAAAAAAAAGCAGTTTGAGTGTGTCGCTCACTGTTCAGCCGTAAATATCTCTATTTAAAAAAGTGTGGTATACCCCAGTAAACAATAACTGTGGTTTTGCCATCCCACGGTAAAAAATCTCTATTATTCAGGTTTTGGTAGTTTTTTCCGTAAAGAAAACAGTAGTGTCTCCTGACTGTTGCGACACAAAAATATATCTGTTGAAAATAGTCTTGTGTAGGCCCGACGTCAAAGTGTGGTTTCGCAGTTCCACGGGTCAAATCGCTGTACTATCCAGTTTTGGGCCTTTGGTATCTAAAAAAAAAGCAGTTTGAGTGTGTCACTCACTGTTCAGCCGCAAATATCTCTATTTAAAAAAGTGTGGTATACCCCAGTAAACAATAACTGTGGTTTTGCCATCCCACGGTAAAAAATCTCTATTATTCAGCTTTTGGTAGTTTGTTCCGTAAAGAAAAACAGTAGTGTCTTCTGACTGTTGTGACACAAAAATATATCTGTTGAAAATAGTCTTGTGTAGGCCCGACATCCCAGTGTGGTTTCGCAGTTCCTCGGGTCAAATCGCTGTACTATTCAGTTTTGGGCCTTTGGTATCTAAAAAAAAAGCAGTTTGAGTGTGTCGCTCACTGTTCAGCCGCAAATATCTCTATTTAAAAAAGTGTGGTATACCCCAGTAAACAATAACTGTGGTTTTGCCATCCCACGGTAAAAAATCTCTATTATTCAGGTTTTGGTAGTTTTTTCCGTAAAGAAAAACAGTAGTGTCTCCTGACTGTTGTGACACCAAAATATATCTGTTGAAAATAGTCTTGTGTAGGCCCGACATCCCAGTGTGGTTTCGCAGTTCCACGGGTCAAATCGCTGTACTATCCAGTTTTGGGCCTTTGGAATCTAAAAAAAAAAGCAGTTTGAGTGTGTCGCTCACTGTTCAGTCGCAAATATCTCTATGTAAAAAATTGTGGTATACCCCAGTAAACAATAACTGTGGTTTTGCTTTCCCACGGTAAAAAATCTCTATTATTCAGGTTTTGGTAGTTTTTTCCGTAAAGAAAAACAGTAGTGTCTCCTGACTGTTGTGACACAAAAATATATCTGTTGAAAATAGTCTTGTGTAGGCCCGACATCCCAGTGTGGTTTCGCAGTTCCACGGGTCAAATCACTGTACTATTCAGTTTTGGGCCTTTGGTATCTAAAAAAAAAGCAGTTTGAGTGTGTCGCTCACTGTTCAGCCGCAAATATCTCTATTTAAAAAAGTGTGGTATACCCCAGTAAACAATAACTGTGGTTTTGCCATCCCACGGTAAAAAATCTCTATTATTCAGGTTTTGGTAGTTTTTTGCGTAAAGAAAAACAGTAGTGTCTCCTGACTGTTGCGACACAAAAATATATCTGTTGAAAATAGTCTTGTGTAGGCCCGACATCCCAGTGTGGTTTCGCAGTTCCACGGGTCAAATCGCTGTACTATCCAGTTTTGGGCCTTTGGTATCTAAAAAAAAAGCAGTTTGAGTGTGTCGCTCACTGTTCAGCCGCAAAAATCTCTATTTAAAAAAGTGTGGTATACCCAGTAAACAATAACTGTGGTTTTGCCATCCCACGGTAAAAAATCTCTATTATTCAGGTTTTGGTAGTTTTTTCCTTAAAGAAAAACAGTAGTGTCTCCTGACTGTTGTGACACAAAAATATATCTGTTGAAAATAGTCTTGTGTAGGCCCGACATCCCAGTGTGGTTTCGCAGTTCCACGGGTCAAATCGCTGTACTATTCAGTTTTGGGCCTTTGGTATCTAAAAAAAAAGCAGTTTGAGTGTGTCGCTCACTGTTCAGCCGTAAATATCTCTATTTAAAAAAGTGTGGTATACCCCAGTAAACAATAACTGTGGTTTTGCCATCCCACGGTAAAAAATCTCTATTATTCAGGTTTTGGTAGTTTTTTCCGTAAAGAAAAACAGTAGTGTCTCCTGACTGTTGTGACACAAAAATATATCTGTTGAAAATAGTCTTGTGTAAGCCCGACATCCCAGTGTGGTTTCGCAGTTCCACGGGTCAAATCGCTGTACTATCCAGTTTTGGGCCTTTGGTATCTAAAAAAAAAGCAGTTTGAGTGTGTCGCTCACTGTTCAGCCGCAAATATCTCTATTTAAAAAAGTGTGGTATACCCCAGTAAACAATAACTGTGGTTTTGCCATCCCACGGTAAAAAATCTCTATTATTCAGGTTTTGGTAGTTTTTTCCGTAAAGAAAAACAGTAGTGTCTCCTGACTGTTGTGACACAAAAATATATCTGTTGAAAATAGTCTTGTGTAGGCCCGACATCCCAGTGTGGTTTCGCAGTTCCACGGGTCAAATCGCTGTACTATCCAGTTTTGGGCCTTTGGTATCTAAAAAAAAAGCAGTTTGAGTGTGTCGCTCACTGTTCAGCCGCAAATATCTCTATTTAAAAATTGTGGTATACCCCAGTAAACAATAACTGTGGTTTTGCCATCCCACGGTAAAAAATGTTTATTATTCAGCTTTTGGTAGTTTTTTCCGTAAAGAAAAACAGTAGTGTCTCCTGACTGTTGCGACACAAAAATATATCTGTTGAAAATAGTCTTGTGTAGGCCCGACGTCAAAGTGTGGTTTCGCAGTTCCACGGGTCAAATCGCTGTACTATCCAGTTTTGGGCCTTTGGTATCTAAAAAAAAAGCAGTTTGAGTGTGTCACTCACTGTTCAGCTGCAAATATCTCTATTTAAAAAAGTGTGGTATACCCCAGTAAACAATAACTGTGGTTTTGCCATCCCACGGTAAAAAATCTCTATTATTCAGCTTTTGGTAGTTTGTTCCGTAAAGAAAAACAGTAGTGTCTTCTGACTGTTGTGACACAAAAATATATCCGTTGAAAATAGTCTTGTGTAGGCCCGACATCCCAGTGTGGTTTCGCAGTTCCTCGGGTCAAATCTCTGTACTATCCAGTTTTGGGCCTTTGGTATCTAAAAAAAAAGCAGTTTGAGTGTGTCGCTCACTGTTCAGCCGCAAATATCTCTATTTAAAAAGGTGTGGTATACCCCAGTAAACAATAACTGTGGTTTTGCCATCCCACGGTAAAAAATCTCTATTATTCAGGTTTTGGTAGTTTTTCCGTAAAGAAAAACAGTAGTGTCTCCTGACGGTTTTGACACAAAAATCTATCTGTTGAAAATAGTCTTGTGTAGGCCCGACATCCTAGTGTGGTTTCGCAGTTCCACGGGTCAAATCGCTGTACTATCCAGTTTTGGGCCTTTGGTATCTAAAAAAAAAGCAGTTTGAGTGTGTTGCTCACTGTTCAGCCGCAAATATCTCTATTTAAAAAAGTGTGGTATACCCCAGTAAACAATAACTGTGGTTTTGCCATCCCACGGTAAAAAATCTCTATTATTCAGGTTTTGGTAGTTTTTTCCGTAAAGAAAAACAGTAGTGTCTCCTGACTGTTGCGACACAAAAATATATCTGTTGAAAATAGTCTTGTGTAGGCCCGACATCCCAGTGTGGTTTCGCAGTTCCACGGGTCAAATCGCTGTACTATCCAGTTTTGGGCCTTTGGTATCTAAAAAAAAAGCAGTTTGAGTGTGTCACTCACTGTTCAGCCGCAAATATCTCTATTTAAAAAAGTGTGGTATACCCCAGTAAACAATAACTGTGGTTTTGCCATCCCACGGTAAAAAATCTCTATTATTCAGCTTTTGGTAGTTTTTTCCGTAAAGAAAAACAGTAGTGTCTCCTGACTGTTGTGACACAAAAATATATCTGTTGAAAATAGTCTGGTGTAGGCCCGACATCCCAGTGTGGTTTCGCAGTTCCACGGGTCAAATCGCTGTACTATCCAGTTTTGGGCCTTTGGTATCTAAAAAAAAAGCAGTTTGAGTGTGTCGCTCACTGTTCAGCCGCAAATATCTCTATTTAAAAAAGTGTGGTATACCCCAGTAAACAATAACTGTGGTTTTGCCATCCCACGGTAAAAAATCTCTATTATTCAGGTTTTGGTAGTTTTTTCCGTAAAGAAAAACAGTAGTGTCTCCTGACTGTTGTGACACAAAAATATATCTGTTGAAAATAGTCTTGTGTAGGCCCGACATCCCAGTTTGGTTTCGCAGTTCCACGGGTCAAATCGCTGTACTATCCAGTTTTGGGCCTTTGGTATCTAAAAAAAAAGCAGCTTGAGTGTGTCGCTCACTGTTCAGCCGCAAATATCTCTATTTAAAAAAGTGTGGTATACCCCAGTAAACAATAACTGTGGTTTTGCCATCCCACGGTAAAAAATCTCTATTATTCAGGTTTTGGTAGTTTTTTCCGTAAAGAAAAACAGTAGTGTCTCCTGACTGTTGTGACACAAAAATATATCTGTTGAAAATAGTCTTGTGTAGGCCCGACATCCCAGTGTGGTTTCGCAGTTCCACGGGTCAAATCGCTGTACTATCCAGTTTTGGGCCTTTGGTATCTAAAAAAAAAGCAGTTTGAGTGTGTCGCTCACTGTTCAGCCGCAAATATCTCTATTTAAAAAAGTGTGGTATACCCCAGTAAACAATAACTGTGGTTTTGCCTTCCCATGGTAAAAAATCTCTATTATTCAGCTTTTGGTATTTTTTCCGTAAAGAAAAGCAGTAGTGTCTCCTGACTGTTGCGACACAAAAATATATCTGTTGAAAATAGTCTTGTGTAGGCCCGACATCCCAGTGTGGTTTCGCAGTTCCACGGGTCAAATCGCTGTACTATCCAGTTTTGGGCCTTTGTTATCTAAAAAAAAAAGCAGTTTGAGTGTGTCGCTCACTGTTCAGCCGCAAATATCTCTATTTAAAAAAGTGTGGTATACCCCAGTAAACAATAACTGTGGTTTTGCCATCCCACGGTAAAAAATCTCTATTATTCAGCTTTTGGTAGTTTGTTCTGTAAAGAAAAACAGTAGTGTCTTCTGACTGTTGTGACACAAAAATATATCTGTTGAAAATAGTCTTGTGTAGGCCCGACATCCCAGTGTGGTTTCGCAGTTCCACGGGTCAAATCGCTGTACTATCCAGTTTTGGGCCTTTGGTATCTAAAAAAAAAAGCAGTTTGAGTGTGTCGCTCACTGTTCAGCCGCAAATATCTCTATTTAAAAAAGTGTGGTATACCCCAGTAAACAATAACTGTGGTTTTGCCATCCCACGGTAAAAAATCTCTATTATTCAGGTTTTGGTAGTTTTTTCCTTAAAGAAAAACAGTAGTGTCTCCTGACTGTTGTGACACAAAAATATATCTGTTGAAAATAGTCTTGTGTAGGCCCGACATCCCAGTGTGGTTTCGCAGTTCCACGGGTCAAATCGCTGTACTATCCAGTTTTGGGCCTTTGGTATCTAAAAAAAAAGCAGTTTGAGTGTGTCGCTCACTGTTCAGCCGCAAATATCTCTATTTAAAAAAGTTTGGTATACCCCAGTAAACAATAACTGTGGTTTTGCCATCCCACGGTAAAAAATCTCTATTATTCAGCTTTTGGTAGTTTTTTCCGTAAAGAAAAACAGTAGTGTCTCCTGACTGTTGTGACACAAAAATATATCTGTTGAAAATAGTCTTGTGTAGGCCCGACATCCCAGTGTGGTTTCGCAGTTCCACGGGTCAAATCGCTGTACTATCCAGTTTTGGGCCTTTGGTATCTAAAAAAAAAGCAGTTTGAGTGTGTCGCTCACTGTTCAGCCGCAAATATCTCTATTTAAAAAAGTGTGGTATACCCCAGTAAACAATAACTGTGGTTTTGCCATCCCACGGTAAAAAATCTCTATTATTCAGGTTTTGGTAGTTTTTTCCGTAAAGAAAAACAGTAGTGTCTCCTGACTGTTGTGACACAAAAATATATCTGTTGAAAATAGTCTTGTGTAGGCCCGACATCCCAGTTTGGTTTCGCAGTTCCACGGGTCAAATCGCTGTACTATCCAGTTTTGGGCCTTTGGTATCTAAAAAAAAAGCAGCTTGAGTGTGTCGCTCACTGTTCAGCCGCAAATATCTCTATTTAAAAAAGTGTGGTATACCCCAGTAAACAATAACTGTGGTTTTGCCTTCCCATGGTAAAAAATCTCTATTATTCAGCTTTTGGTAGTTTTTTCCGTAAAGAAAAGCAATATTGTCTCCTGACTGTTGCGACACAAAAATATATCTGTTGAAAATAGTCTTGTGTAGGCCCGACATCCCAGTGTGGTTTCGCAGTTCCACGGGTCAAATCGCTGTACTATCCAGTTTTGGGCCTTTGGTATCTAAAAAAAAAGCAGTTTGAGTGTGTCGCTCACTGTTCAGCCGCAAATATCTTTATTTAAAAATTGTGGTATACCCCAGTAAACAATAACTGTGGTTTTGCCATCCCACGGTAAAAAATGTCTATTATTCAGCTTTTGGTAGTTTTTTCCGTAAAGAAAAAAAGTAGTGTCTCCTGACTGTTGCGACACAAAAATATATCTGTTGAAAATAGTCTTGTGTAGGCCCGACGTCAAAGTGTGGTTTCGCAGTTCCACGGGTCAAATCGCTGTACTATACAGTTTTGGGCCTTTGGTATCTAAAAAATAAGCAGTTTGAGTGTGTCACTCACTGTTCAGCCGCAAATATCTCTATTTAAAAAAGTGTGGTATACCCCAGTAAACAATAACTGTGGTTTTGCCATCCCACGGTAAAAAATCTCTATTATTCAGCTTTTGGTAGTTTGTTCCGTAAAGAAAAACAGTAGTGTCTTCTGACTGTTGTGACACAAAAATATATCCGTTGAAAATAGTCTTGTGTAGGCCCGACATCCCAGTGTGGTTTCGCAGTTCCATGGGTCAAATCGCTGTACTATCCAGTTTTGGGCCTTTGGTATCTAAAAAAAAAGCAGCTTGAGTGTGTCGCTCACTGTTCAGCCGCAAATATCTCTATTTTAAAAAGTGTGGTATACCCCAGTAAACAATAACTGTGGTTTTGCCACCCCATGGTAAAAAATCTCTATTATTCAGGTTTTGGTAGTTTTTTCCGTAAAGAAAAACAGTAGTGTCTCCTGACTGTTGCGACACAAAAATATATCTGTTGAAAATAGTCTTGTGTAGGCCCGACATCCCAGTGTGGTTTCGCAGCTCCACGGGTCAAATCGCTGTACTATCCAGTTTTGGGCCTTTGGTATCGAAAAAAAAGCAGTTTGAGTGTGTCGCTCACTGTTCAGCCGAAAATATCTCTATTTAAAAAAGTGTGGTATACCCCAGTAAACAATAACTGTGGTTTTGCCATCCCACGGTAAAAAATCTCTATTATTCAGCTTTTGGTAGTTTTTTCCGTAAAGAAAAACAGTAGTGTCTCCTGACTGTTGTGACACAAAAATTTATCTGTTGAAAATAGTCTTGTGTAGGCCCGACATCCCAGTGTGGTTTCGCAGTTCCACGGGTCAAATCGCTGTACTATCCAGTTTTGGGCCTTTGGTATCTAAAAAAAAAGCAGTTTGAGTGTGCCGCTCACTGTTCAGCCGCAAATATCTCTATTTAAAAAAGTGTGGTATACCCCAGTAAACAATAACTGTGGTTTTGCCATCCCATGGTAAAAAATCTCTATTATTCAGCTTTTGGTAGTTTTTTCCATAAAGAAAAACAGTAGTGTCTCCTGACTGTTGTGACACAAAAATATATCTGTTGAAAATAGTCTTGTGTAGGCCCGACATCCCAGTGTGGTTTCGCAGTTCCACGGGTCAAATTGCTGTACTATCCAGTTTTGGGCCTTTGGTATCTAAAAAAAAGCAGTTTGAGTGTGTCGCTCACTGTTCAGCCGCAAATATCTCTATTTAAAAAAGTGTGGCATACCCCAGTAAACAATAACTGTGGTTTTGCCATCCCACGGTAAAAAATCTCTATTATTCAGGTTTTGGTAGTTTTTTCCGTAAAGAAAAACAGTAGTGTCTCCTGACTGTTGCGACACAAAAATATATCTGTTGAAAATAGTCTTGTGTAGGCCCGACATCCCAGTGTGGTTTCGCACTTCCACGGGTCAAATCGCTGTACTATCCAGTTTTGGGCCTTTGGTATCTAAAAAAAAAGCAGTTTGAGTGTGTCGCTCACTGTTCAGCCGCAAATATCTCTATTTAAAAAAGTGTGGTATAACCCAGTAAACAATAACTGTGGTTTTGCATTCCCACGGTAAAAAATCTCTATTATTCAGCTTTTGGTAGTTTTTTCCGTAAAGAAAAACAGTAGTGTCTCCTGACTGTTGTGACACAAAAATATATCTGTTGAAAATAGTCTTGTGTAGGCCCGACATCCCAGTGTGGTTTCGCAGTTCCACGGGTCAAATCGCTGTACTATCCAGTTTTGGGCCTTTGGTATCTAAAAAAAAAGCAGTTTGAGTGTGTCGCTCACTGTTCAGCCGCAAATATCTCTATTTAAAAAAGTGTGGTATACCCCAGTAAACAATAACTGTGGTTTTGCCATCCCACGGTAAAAAATCTCTATTATTCAGCTTTTGGTAGTTTGTTCTGTAAAGAAAAACAGTAGTGTCTTCTGACTGTTGTGACACAAAAATATATCTGTTGAAAATAGTCTTGTGTAGGCCCGACATCCCAGTGTGGTTTCGCAGTTCCACGGGTCAAATCGCTGTACTATCCAGTTTTGGGCCTTTGGTATCTAAAAAAAAAAGCAGTTTGAGTGTGTCGCTCACTGTTCAGCCGCAAATATCTCTATTTAAAAAAGTGTGGTATACCCTAGTAAACAATAACTGTGGTTTTGCCATCCCACGGTAAAAAATCTCTATTATTCAGGTTTTGGTAGTTTTTTCCATAAGGAAAAACAGTAGTGTCTCATGACTGTTGTGACACAAAAATATATCTGTTGAAAATAGTCTTGTGTAGGCCCGACATCCCAGTGTGGTTTCGCAGTTGCTCGGGTCAAATCACTGTACTATCCAGTTTTGGGCCTTTGGTATCTAAAAAAAAAGCAGTTTGAGTGTGTCGCTCACTGTTCAGCCGCAAATATCTCTATTTAAAAAAGTGTGGTATACCCCAGTAAACAATAACTGTGGTTTTGCCATCCCACGGTAAAAAATCTATATTATTCAGGTTTTGGTAGTTTTTTCCGTAAAGAAAAACAGTAGTGTCTCCTGACTGTTGTGACACAAAAATATATCTGTTGAAAATAGTCTTGTGTAGGCCCGACATCCCAGTGTGGTTTCG
This sequence comes from Phyllobates terribilis, assembly GCF_046119375.1. Classification (NCBI taxonomy): domain Eukaryota; kingdom Metazoa; phylum Chordata; class Amphibia; order Anura; family Dendrobatidae; genus Phyllobates; species Phyllobates terribilis. The sequence goes on along the minus strand of NW_027362762.1, from coordinate 528,697,150 downwards.
CAGTTCCACGGGTCAAATCGCTGTACTATCCAGTTTTGGGCCTTTGGTATCTAAAAAAAAAGCAGTTTGAGTGTGTCGCTCACTGTTCAGCCGCAAATATCTCTATTTAAAAAAGTGTGGTATACCGCAGTAAACAATAACTGTGGTTTTGCCATCCCACGGTAAAAAATCTCTATTATTCAGGTTTTGGTAGTCTTTTCCGTAAAGAAAAACAGTAGTGTCTCCTGACTGTTGTGACACAAAAATATATCTGTTGAAAATAGTCTTGTGTAGGCCCGACATCCCAGTGTGGTTTCGCAGTTCCACGGGTCAAATCGCTGTACTATCCAGTTTTGGGCCTTTGGTATCTAAAAAAAAAGCAGTTTGAGTGTGTCGCTCACTGTTCAGCCGCAAATATCTCTATTTAAAAAAGTGTGGTATACCCCAGTAAACAATAACTGTGGTTTTGCCATCCCACGGTAAAAAATCTCTATTATTCAGCTTTTGGTAGTTTTTTCCATAAAGAAAAACAGTAGTGTCTCCTGACTGTTGTGACACAAAAATATATCTGTTGAAAATAGTCTTGTGTAGGCCCGACATCCCAGTGTGGTTTCGCAGTTCCACGGGTCAAATTGCTGTACTATCCAGTTTTGGGCCTTTGGTATCTAAAAAAAAGCAGTTTGAGTGTGTCGCTCACTGTTCAGCCGCAAATATCTCTATTTAAAAAAGTGTGGCATACCCCAGTAAACAATAACTGTGGTTTTGCCATCCCACGGTAAAAAATCTCTATTATTCAGGTTTTGGTAGTTTTTTCCGTAAAGAAAAACAGTAGTGTCTCCTGACTGTTGCGACACAAAAATATATCTGTTGAAAATAGTCTTGTGTAGGCCCGAAATCCCAGTGTGGTTTCGCACTTCCACGGGTCAAATCGCTGTACTATCCAGTTTTGGGCCTTTGGTATCTAAAAAAAAAGCAGTTTGAGTGTGTCGCTCACTGTTCAGCCGCAAATATCTCTATTTAAAAAAGTGTGGTATAACCCAGTAAACAATAAATGTGGTTTTGCATTCCCACGGTAAAAAATCTCTATTATTCAGCTTTTGGTAGTTTTTTCCGTAAAGAAAAACAGTAGTGTCTCCTGACTGTTGTGACACAAAAATATATCTGTTGAAAATAGTCTTGTGTAGGCCCGACATCCCAGTGTGGTTTCGCAGTTCCACGGGTCAAATCGCTGTACTATCCAGTTTTGGGCCTTTGGTATCTAAAAAAAAAGCAGTTTGAGTGTGTCGCTCACTGTTCAGCCGCAAATATCTCTATTTAAAAAAGTGTGGTATACCCCAGTAAACAATAACTGTGGTTTTGCCATCCCACAGTAAAAAATCTCTATTATTCAGGTTTTGGTAGTTTTTTCCATAAAGAAAAACAGTAGTGTCTCATGACTGTTGTGACACAAAAATATATCTGTTGAAAATAGTCTTGTGTAGGCCCGACATCCCAGTGTGGTTTCGCAGTTGCTCGGGTCAAATCACTGTACTATCCAGTTTTGGGCCTTTGGTATCTAAAAAAAAAGCAGTTTGAGTGTGTCGCTCACTGTTCAGCCGCAAATATCTCTATTTAAAAAAGTGTGGTATACCCCAGTAAACAATAACTGTGGTTTTGCCATCCCACGGTAAAAAATCTATATTATTCAGGTTTTGGTAGTTTTTTCCGTAAAGAAAAACAGTAGTGTCTCCTGACTGTTGTGACACAAAAATATATCTGTTGAAAATAGTCTTGTGTAGGCCCGACATCCCAGTGTGGTTTCGCAGTTCCACGGGTCAAATCGCTGTACTATCCAGTTTTGGGCCTTTGGTATCTAAAAAAAAAGCAGTTTGAGTGTGTCGCTCACTGTTCAGCCGCAAATATCTCTATTTAAAAAAGTGTGGTATACCGCAGTAAACAATAACTGTGGTTTTGCCATCCCACGGTAAAAAATCTCTATTATTCAGGTTTTGGTAGTCTTTTCCGTAAAGAAAAACAGTAGTGTCTCCTGACTGTTGTGACACAAAAATATATCTGTTGAAAATAGTCTTGTGTAGGCCCGACATCCCAGTGTGGTTTCGCAGTTCCACGGGTCAAATCGCTGTACTATCCAGTTTTGGGCCTTTGGTATCTAAAAAAAAAGCAGTTTGAGTGTGTCGCTCACTGTTCAGCCGCAAATATCTCTATTTAAAAAAGTGTGGTATACCCCAGTAAACAATAACTGTGGTTTTGCCATCCCACGGTAAAAAATCTCTATTATTCAGCTTTTGGTAGTTTTTTCCATAAAGAAAAACAGTAGTGTCTCCTGACTGTTGTGACACAAAAATATATCTGTTGAAAATAGTCTTGTGTAGGCCCGACATCCCAGTGTGGTTTCGCAGTTCCACGGGTCAAATTGCTGTACTATCCAGTTTTGGGCCTTTGGTATCTAAAAAAAAGCAGTTTGAGTGTGTCGCTCACTGTTCAGCCGCAAATATCTCTATTTAAAAAAGTGTGGCATACCCCAGTAAACAATAACTGTGGTTTTGCCATCCCACGGTAAAAAATCTATATTATTCAGGTTTTGGTAGTTTTTTCCGTAAAGAAAAACAGTAGTGTCTCCTGACTGTTGCGACACAAAAATATATCTGTTGAAAATAGTCTTGTGTAGGCCCGACATCCCAGTGTGGTTTCGCACTTCCACGGGTCAAATCGCTGTACTATCCAGTTTTGGGCCTTTGGTATCTAAAAAAAAAGCAGTTTGAGTGTGTCGCTCACTGTTCAGCCGCAAATATCTCTATTTAAAAAAGTGTGGTATAACCCAGTAAACAATAAATGTGGTTTTGCATTCCCACGGTAAAAAATCTCTATTATTCAGCTTTTGGTAGTTTTTTCCGTAAAGAAAAACAGTAGTGTCTCCTGACTGTTGTGACACAAAAATATATCTGTTGAAAATAGTCTTGTGTAGGCCCGACATCCCAGTGTGGTTTCGCAGTTCCACGGGTCAAATCGCTGTACTATCCAGTTTTGGGCCTTTGGTATCTAAAAAAAAAGCAGTTTGAGTGTGTCGCTCACTGTTCAGCCGCAAATATCTCTATTTAAAAAAGTGTGGTATACCCCAGTAAACAATAACTGTGGTTTTGCCATCCCACAGTAAAAAATCTCTATTATTCAGGTTTTGGTAGTTTTTTCCATAAAGAAAAACAGTAGTGTCTCATGACTGTTGTGACACAAAAATATATCTGTTGAAAATAGTCTTGTGTAGGCCCGACATCCCAGTGTGGTTTCGCAGTTGCTCGGGTCAAATCACTGTACTATCCAGTTTTGGGCCTTTGGTATCTAAAAAAAAAGCAGTTTGAGTGTGTCGCTCACTGTTCAGCCGCAAATATCTCTATTTAAAAAAGTGTGGTATACCCCAGTAAACAATAACTGTGGTTTTGCCATCCCACGGTAAAAAATCTCTATTATTCAGGTTTTGGTAGTTTTTTCCGTAAAGAAAAACAGTAGTGTCTCCTGACTGTTGTGACACAAAAATATATCTGTTGAAAATAGTCTTGTGTAGGCCCGACATCCCAGTGTGGTTTCGCAGTTCCACGGGTCAAATCGCTGTACTATCCAGTTTTGGGCCTTTGGTATCTAAAAAAAAAGCAGTTTGAGTGTGTCGCTCACTGTTCAGTCGCAAATATCTCTATTTAAAAAAGTGTGGTATACCGCAGTAAACAATAACTGTGGTTTTGCCATCCCACGGTAAAAAATCTCTATTATTCAGGTTTTGGTAGTCTTTTCCGTAAAGAAAAACAGTAGTGTCTCCTGACTGTTGTGACACAAAAATATATCTGTTGAAAATAGTCTTGTGTAGGCCCGACATCCCAGTGTGGTTTCGCAGTTCCACGGGTCAAATCGCTGTACTATCCAGTTTTGGGCCTTTGGTATCTAAAAAAAAAGCAGTTTGAGTGTGTCGCTCACTGTTCAGCCGCAAATATCTCTATTTAAAAAAGTGTGGTATACCCCAGTAAACAATAACTGTGGTTTTGCCATCCCACGGTAAAAAATCTCTATTATTCAGCTTTTGGTAGTTTGTTCTGTAAAGAAAAACAGTAGTGTCTTCTGACTGTTGTGACACAAAAATATATCTGTTGAAAATAGTCTTGTGTAGGCCCGACATCCCAGTGTGGTTTCGCAGTTCCACGGGTCAAATCGCTGTACTATCCAGTTTTGGGCCTTTGGTATCTAAAAAAAAAAGCAGTTTGAGTGTGTCGCTCACTGTTCAGCCGCAAATATCTCTATTTAAAAAAGTGTGGTATACCCTAGTAAACAATAACTGTGGTTTTGCCATCCCACGGTAAAAAATCTCTATTATTCAGGTTTTGGTAGTTTTTTCCATAAGGAAAAACAGTAGTGTCTCATGACTGTTGTGACACAAAAATATATCTGTTGAAAATAGTCTTGTGTAGGCCCGACATCCCAGTGTGGTTTCGCAGTTGCTCGGGTCAAATCACTGTACTATCCAGTTTTGGGCCTTTGGTATCTAAAAAAAAAGCAGTTTGAGTGTGTCGCTCACTGTTCAGCCGCAAATATCTCTATTTAAAAAAGTGTGGTATACCCCAGTAAACAATAACTGTGGTTTTGCCATCCCACGGTAAAAAATCTATATTATTCAGGTTTTGGTAGTTTTTTCCGTAAAGAAAAACAGTAGTGTCTCCTGACTGTTGTGACACAAAAATATATCTGTTGAAAATAGTCTTGTGTAGGCCCGACATCCCAGTGTGGTTTCGCAGTTCCACGGGTCAAATCGCTGTACTATCCAGTTTTGGGCCTTTGGTATCTAAAAAAAAAGCAGTTTGAGTGTGTCGCTCACTGTTCAGCCGCAAATATCTCTATTTAAAAAAGTGTGGTATACCGCAGTAAACAATAACTGTGGTTTTGCCATCCCACGGTAAAAAATCTCTATTATTCAGGTTTTGGTAGTCTTTTCCGTAAAGAAAAACAGTAGTGTCTCCTGACTGTTGTGACACAAAAATATATCTGTTGAAAATAGTCTTGTGTAGGCCCGACATCCCAGTGTGGTTTCGCAGTTCCACGGGTCAAATCGCTGTACTATCCAGTTTTGGGCCTTTGGTATCTAAAAAAAAAGCAGTTTGAGTGTGTCGCTCACAGTTCAGCCGCAAATATCTCTATTTAAAAAAGTGTGGTATACCCCAGTAAACAATAACTGTGGTTTTGCCATCCCACGGTAAAAAATCTCTATTATTCAGCTTTTGGTAGTTTTTTCCATAAAGAAAAACAGTAGTGTCTCCTGACTGTTGTGACACAAAAATATATCTGTTGAAAATAGTCTTGTGTAGGCCCGACATCCCAGTGTGGTTTCGCAGTTCCACGGGTCAAATTGCTGTACTATCCAGTTTTGGGCCTTTGGTATCTAAAAAAAAGCAGTTTGAGTGTGTCGCTCACTGTTCAGCCGCAAATATCTCTATTTAAAAAAGTGTGGCATACCCCAGTAAACAATAACTGTGGTTTTGCCATCCCACGGTAAAAAATCTCTATTATTCAGGTTTTGGTAGTTTTTTCCGTAAAGAAAAACAGTAGTGTCTCCTGACTGTTGCGACACAAAAATATATCTGTTGAAAATAGTCTTGTGTAGGCCCGACATCCCAGTGTGGTTTCGCACTTCCACGGGTCAAATCGCTGTACTATCCAGTTTTGGGCCTTTGGTATCTAAAAAAAAAGCAGTTTGAGTGTGTCGCTCACTGTTCAGCCGCAAATATCTCTATTTAAAAAAGTGTGGTATAACCCAGTAAACAATAAATGTGGTTTTGCATTCCCACGGTAAAAAATCTCTATTATTCAGCTTTTGGTAGTTTTTTCCGTAAAGAAAAACAGTAGTGTCTCCTGACTGTTGTGACACAAAAATATATCTGTTGAAAATAGTCTTGTGTAGGCCCGACATCCCAGTGTGGTTTCGCAGTTCCACGGGTCAAATCGCTGTACTATCCAGTTTTGGGCCTTTGGTATCTAAAAAAAAAGCAGTTTGAGTGTGTCGCTCACTGTTCAGCCGCAAATATCTCTATTTAAAAAAGTGTGGTATACCCCAGTAAACAATAACTGTGGTTTTGCCATCCCACAGTAAAAAATCTCTATTATTCAGGTTTTGGTAGTTTTTTCCATAAAGAAAAACAGTAGTGTCTCATGACTGTTGTGACACAAAAATATATCTGTTGAAAATAGTCTTGTGTAGGCCCGACATCCCAGTGTGGTTTCGCAGTTGCTCGGGTCAAATCACTGTACTATCCAGTTTTGGGCCTTTGGTATCTAAAAAAAAAGCAGTTTGAGTGTGTCGCTCACTGTTCAGCCGCAAATATCTCTATTTAAAAAAGTGTGGTATACCCCAGTAAACAATAACTGTGGTTTTGCCATCCCACGGTAAAAAATCTATATTATTCAGGTTTTGGTAGTTTTTTCCGTAAAGAAAAACAGTAGTGTCTCCTGACTGTTGTGACACAAAAATATATCTGTTGAAAATAGTCTTGTGTAGGCCCGACATCCCAGTGTGGTTTCGCAGTTCCACGGGTCAAATCGCTGTACTATCCAGTTTTGGGCCTTTGGTATCTAAAAAAAAAGCAGTTTGAGTGTGTCGCTCACTGTTCAGTCGCAAATATCTCTATTTAAAAAAGTGTGGTATACCGCAGTAAACAATAACTGTGGTTTTGCCATCCCACGGTAAAAAATCTCTATTATTCAGGTTTTGGTAGTCTTTTCCGTAAAGAAAAACAGTAGTGTCTCCTGACTGTTGTGACACAAAAATATATCTGTTGAAAATAGTCTTGTGTAGGCCCGACATCCCAGTGTGGTTTCGCAGTTCCGCGGGTCAAATCGCTGTACTATCCAGTTTTGGGCCTTTGGTATCTAAAAAAAAAAGCAGTTTGAGTGTGTCGCTCACTGTTCAGCCGCAAATATCTCTATTTAAAAAAGTGTGGTATACCCCAATAAACAATAACTGAGGTTTTGCCATCCCACGGTAAAAAATCTCTATTATTCAGGTTTTGGTAGTTTTTTCCGTAAAGAAAAACAGTAGTGTCTCCTGACTGTTGCGACACAAAAATATATCTGTTGAAAATAGTCTTGTGTAGGCCCGACATCCCAGTGTGGTTTCGCAGTTCCACGGGTCAAATCGCTGTACTATCCAGTTTTGGGCCTTTGGTATCTAAAAAAAAGCAGTTTGAGTGTGTCGCTCACTGTTCAGCCGCAAATATCTCTATTTAAAAAAGTGTGGTATACCCCAGTAAACAATAACTGTGGTTTTGCCATCCCACGGTAAAAAATCTCTATTATTCAGCTTTTGGTAGTTTTTTCCATAAAGAAAAACAGTAGTGTCTCCTGACTGTTGTGACACAAAAATATATCTGTTGAAAATAGTCTTGTGTAGGCCCGACATCCCAGTGTGGTTTCGCAGTTCCACGGGTCAAATTGCTGTACTATCCAGTTTTGGGCCTTTGGTATCTAAAAAAAAGCAGTTTGAGTGTGTCGCTCACTGTTCAGCCGCAAATATCTCTATTTAAAAAAGTGTGGCATACCCCAGTAAACAATAACTGTGGTTTTGCCATCCCACGGTAAAAAATCTCTATTATTCAGGTTTTGGTAGTTTTTTCCGTAAAGAAAAACAGTAGTGTCTCCTGACTGTTGCGACACAAAAATATATCTGTTGAAAATAGTCTTGTGTAGGCCCGACATCCCAGTGTGGTTTCGCACTTCCACGGGTCAAATCGCTGTACTATCCAGTTTTGGGCCTTTGGTATCTAAAAAAAAAGCAGTTTGAGTGTGTCGCTCACTGTTCAGCCGCAAATATCTCTATTTAAAAAAGTGTGGTATAACCCAGTAAACAATAAATGTGGTTTTGCATTCCCACGGTAAAAAATCTCTATTATTCAGCTTTTGGTAGTTTTTTCCGTAAAGAAAAACAGTAGTGTCTCCTGACTGTTGTGACACAAAAATATATCTGTTGAAAATAGTCTTGTGTAGGCCCGACATCCCAGTGTGGTTTCGCAGTTCCACGGGTCAAATCGCTGTACTATCCAGTTTTGGGCCTTTGGTATCTAAAAAAAAAGCAGTTTGAGTGTGTCGCTCACTGTTCAGCCGCAAATATCTCTATTTAAAAAAGTGTGGTATACCCCAGTAAACAATAACTGTGGTTTTGCCATCCCACGGTAAAAAATCTCTATTATTCAGCTTTTGGTAGTTTGTTCTGTAAAGAAAAACAGTAGTGTCTTCTGACTGTTGTGACACAAAAATATATCTGTTGAAAATAGTCTTGTGTAGGCCCGACATCCCAGTGTGGTTTCGCAGTTCCACGGGTCAAATCGCTGTACTATCCAGTTTTGGGCCTTTGGTATCTAAAAAAAAAAGCAGTTTGAGTGTGTCGCTCACTGTTCAGCCGCAAATATCTCTATTTAAAAAAGTGTGGTATACCCCAGTAAACAATAACTGTGGTTTTGCCATCCCACGGTAAAAAATCTCTATTATTCAGGTTTTGGTAGTTTTTTCCATAAGAAAAAACAGTAGTGTCTCATGACTGTTGTGACACAAAAATATATCTGTTGAAAATAGTCTTGTGTAGGCCCGACATCCCAGTGTGGTTTCGCAGTTGCTCGGGTCAAATCACTGTACTATCCAGTTTTGGGCCTTTGGTATCTAAAAAAAAAGCAGTTTGAGTGTGTCGCTCACTGTTCAGCCGCAAATATCTCTATTTAAAAAAGTGTGGTATACCCCAGTAAACAATAACTGTGGTTTTGCCATCCCACGGTAAAAAATCTATATTATTCAGGTTTTGGTAGTTTTTTCCGTAAAGAAAAACAGTAGTGTCTCCTGACTGTTGTGACACAAAAATATATCTGTTGAAAATAGTCTTGTGTAGGCCCGACATCCCAGTGTGGTTTCGAGTTCCACGGGTCAAATCGCTGTACTATCCAGTTTTGGGCCTTTGGTATCTAAAAAAAAAGCAGTTTGAGTGTGTCGCTCACTGTTCAGCCGCAAATATCTCTATTTAAAAAAGTGTGATATACCCCAGTAAACAATAACTGTGGTTTTGCCATCCCACGGTAAAAAATCTCTATTATTCAGCTTTTGGTAGTTTTTTCCGTAAAGAAAAACAGTAGTGTCTCCTGACTGTTGTGACACAAAATATATCTGTTGAAAATAGTCTTGTGTAGGCCCGACATCCCAGTGTGGTTTCGCAGTTCCACGGGTCAAATCGCTGTACTATCCAGTTTTGGGCCTTTGGTATCTAAAAAAAAGCAGTTTGAGTGTGTCGCTCACTGTTCAGCCGCAAATATCTCTATTTAAAAAAGTGTGGTATACCCCAGTAAACAATAACTGTGGTTTTGCCATCCCACGGTAAAAAATCTCTATTATTCAGGTTTTGGTAGTTTTTTCCGTAAAGAAAAACAGTAGTGTCTCCTGACTGTTGCGACACAAAAATATATCTGTTGAAAATAGTCTTGTGTAGGCCCGACATCCCAGTGTGGTTTCGCAGTTCCACGGGTCAAATCGCTGTACTATCCAGTTTTGGGCCTTTGGTATCTAAAAAAAAAGCAGTTTGAGTGTGTCGCTCACTGTTCAGCCGCAAATATCTCTATTTAAAAAAGTGTGGTATACCCCAGTAAACAATAACTGTGGTTTTGCCATCCCACGGTAAAAAATCTCTATTATTCAGCTTTTGGTAGTTTTTTCCGTAAAGAAAAACAGTAGTGTCTCCTGACTGTTGTGACACAAAATATATCTGTTGAAAATAGTCTTGTGTAGGCCCGACATCCCAGTGTGGTTTCGCAGTTCCACGGGTCAAATCGCTGTACTATCCAGTTTTGGGCCTTTGGTATCTAAAAAAAAGCAGTTTGAGTGTGTCGCTCACTGTTCAGCCGCAAATATCTCTATTTAAAAAAGTGTGGTATACCCCAGTAAACAATAACTGTGGTTTTGCCATCCCACGGTAAAAAATCTCTATTATTCAGGTTTTGGTAGTTTTTTCCGTAAAGAAAAACAGTAGTGTCTCCTGACTGTTGCAACACAAAAATATATCTGTTGAAAATAGTCTTGTGTAGGCCCGACATCCCAGTGTGGTTTCGCAGTTCCACGGGTCAAATCGCTGTACTATCCAGTTTTGGGCCTTTGGTATCTAAAAAAAAAGCAGTTTGAGTGTGTCGCTCACTGTTCAGCCGCAAATATCTCTATTTAAAAAAGTGTGGTATACCCCAGTAAACAATAACTGTGGTTTTGCCATCCCACGGTAAAAAATCTCTATTATTCAGCTTTTGGTAGTTTTTTCCGTAAAGAAAAACAGTAGTGTCTCCTGACTGTTGTGACACAAAAATATATCTGTTGAAAATAGTCTTGTGTAGGCCCGACATCCCAGTGTGGTTTCGCAGTTTCACGGGTCAAATCGCTGTACTATCCAGTTTTGGGCCTTTGGTATCTAAAAAAAAAGCAGTTTGAGTGTGTCGCTCACTGTTCAGCCGCAAATATCTCTATTTAAAAAAGTGTGATATACCCCAGTAAACAATAACTGTGGTTTTGCCATCCCACGGTAAAAAATCTCTATTATTCAGCTTTTGGTAGTTTTTTCCATAAAGAAAAACAGTAGTGTCTCCTGACTGTTGTGACACAAAAATATATCTGTTGAAAATAGTCTTGTGTAAGCCCGACATCCCAGTGTGGTTTCGCAGTTCCACGGGTCAAATCGCTGTACTATCCAGTTTTGGGCCTTTGGTATCTAAAAAAAAGCAGTTTGAGTGTGTCGCTCACTGTTCAGCCGCAAATATCTCTATTTAAAAAAGTGTGGCATACCCCAGTAAACAATAACTGTGGTTTTGCCATCCCACGGTAAAAAATCTCTATTATTCAGCTTTTGGTAGTTTTTTCCGTAAAGAAAAACAGTAGTATCTCCTGACTGTTGTGACACAAAAATATATCTGTTGAAAATAGTCTTGTGTAGGCCCGACATCCCAGTGTGGTTTCGCAGTTCCACGGGTCAAATCGCTGTACTATCCAGTTTTGGGCCTTTGGTATCTAAAAAAAAAAGCAGTTTGAGTGTGTCGCTCACTGTTCAGCCGCAAATATCTCTATTTAAAAAGTGTGGTATACCCCAGTAAACAATAACTGTGGTTTTGCCATCCCACGGTAAAAAATCTCTATTATTCAGCTTTTGGTAGTTTTTTCCGTAAAGAAAAACAGTAGTATCTCCTGACTGTTGTGACACAAAAATATATCTGTTGAAAATAGTCTTGTGTAGGCCCGACATCCCAGTGTGGTTGCGCAGTTCCACGGGTCAAATCGCTGTACTATCCAGTTTTGGGCCTTTGGTATCTAAAAAAAAAGCAGTTTGAATGTGTCGCTCACTGTTCAGCCGCAAATATCTCTATTTTAAAAAGTGTGGTATACCCCAGTAAACAATAACTGTGGTTTTGCCATCCCACGGTAAAAAATCTCTATTATTCAGGTTTTGGTAGTTTTTTCCGTAAAGAAAAACAGTAGTGTCTCCTGACTGTTGCGACACAAAAATATATCTGTTGAAAATAGTCTTGTGTAGGCCCGACATCCCAGTGTGGTTTCGCAGTTCCACGGGTCAAACGCTGTACTATCCAGTTTTGGGCCTTTGGTATCTAAAAAAAAAGCAGTTTGAGTGTGTCGCTCACTGTTCAGCCGCAAATATCTCTATTTAAAAAAGTGTGGTATACCCCAGTAAACAATAACTGTGGTTTTGCCATCCCACGGTAAAAAATCTCTATTATTCAGCTTTTGGTAGTTTTTTCCGTAAAGAAAAACAGTAGTATCTCCTGACTGTTGTGACACAAAAATATATCTGTTGAAAATAGTCTTGTGTAGGCCCGACATCCCAGTGTGGTTTCGCAGTTCCATGGGTCAAATCGCTGTACTATCCAGTTTTGGGCCTTTGGTATCTAAAAAAAAAAGCAGTTTGAGTGTGTTGCTCACTGTTCAGCCGCAAATATCTCTATTTAAAAAGTGTGGTATACCCCAGTAAACAATAACTGTGGTTTTGCCATCCCACGGTAAAAAATCTCTATTATTCAGCTTTTGGTAGTTTTTTCCGTAAAGAAAAACAGTAGTATCTCCTGACTGTTGTGACACAAAAATATATCTGTTGAAAATAGTCTTGTGTAGGCCCGACATCCCAGTGTGGTTTCGCAGTTCCACGGGTCAAATCGCTGTACCATCCAGTTTTGGGCCTTTGGTATCTAAAAAAAAAGCAGCTTGAGTGTGTCGCTCACTGTTCAGCCGCAAATATCTCTATTTTAAAAAGTGTGGTATACCCCAGTAAACAATAACTGTGGTTTTGCCATCCCACGGTAAAAAATCTCTATTATTCAGGTTTTGGTAGTTTTTTCCGTAAAGAAAAACAGTAGTGTCTCCTGACTGTTGCGACACAAAAATATATCTGTTGAAAATAGTCTTGTGTAGGCCCGACATCCCAGTGTGGTTTCGCAGTTCCACGGGTCAAATCGCTGTACTATCCAGTTTTGGGCCTTTGGTATCTAAGAAAAAAGCAGTTTGAGTGTGTCGCTCACTGTTCAGCCGCAAATATCTCTATTTAAAAAAGTGTGGTATACCCCAGTAAACAATAACTGTGGTTTTGCCATCCCACGGTAAAAAATCTCTATTATTCAGCTTTTGGTAGTTTTTTCCATAAAGAAAAACAGTAGTGTCTCCTGACTGTTGTGACACAAAAATATATCTGTTGAAAATAGTCTTGTGTAGGCCCGACATCCCAGTGTGGTTTCGCAGTTCCACGGGTCAAATTGCTGTACTATCCAGTTTTGGGCCTTTGGTATCTAAAAAAAAGCAGTTTGAGTGTGTCGCTCACTGTTCAGCCGCAAATATCTCTATTTAAAAAAGTGTGGCATACCCCAGTAAACAATAACTGTGGTTTTGCCATCCCACGGTAAAAAATCTCTATTATTCAGGTTTTGGTAGTTTTTTCCGTAAAGAAAAACAGTAGTGTCTCCTGACTGTTGCGACACAAAAATATATCTGTTGAAAATAGTCTTGTGTAGGCCCGACATCCCAGTGTGGTTTCGCAGTTCCACGGGTCAAATCGCTGTACTATCCAGTTTTGGGCCTTTGGTATCTAAAAAAAAAGCAGTTTGAGTGTGTCGATCACTGTTCAGCCGCAAATATCTCTATTTAAAAAAGTGTGGTATAACCCAGTAAACAATAACTGTGGTTTTGCATTCCCACGGTAAAAAATCTCTATTATTCAGCTTTTGGTAGTTTTTTCCGTAAAGAAAAACAGTAGCGTCTCCTGACTGTTGTGACACAAAAATATATCTGTTGAAAATAGTCTTGTGTAGGCCCGACATCCCAGTGTGGTTTCACAGTTCCACGGGTCAAATCGCTGTACTATCCAGTTTTGGGCCTTTGGTATCTAAAAAAAAAGCAGTTTGAGTGTGTCGCTCACTGTTCAGTCGCAAATATCTCTATTTAAAAAAGTGTGGTATACCCCAGTAAACAATAACTGTAGTTTTGCCATCCCACGGTAAAAAATCTCTATTATTCAGCTTTTGGTAGTTTTTTCCGTAAAGAAAAACAGTAGTATCTCCTGACTGTTGTGACACAAAAATATATCTGTTGAAAATAGTCTTGTGTAGGCCAGACATCACAGTGTGGTTTCGCAGTTCCACGGGTCAAATCGCTGTACTATCCAGTTTTGGGCCTTTGGTATCTAAAAAAAAAGCAGTTTGAGTGTGTCGCTCACTGTTCAGCCGCAAATATCTCTATTTAAAAAAGTGTGGTATACCCCAGTAAACAATAACTGTGGTTTTGCCATCCCACGGTAAAAAAATCTCTATTATTCAGGTTTTGGTAGTTTTTTCCGTAAAGAAAAACAGTAGTGTCTCCTGACTGTTGCGACACAAAAATAAATCTGTTGAAAATAGTCTTGTGTAGGCCCGACATCCCAGTGTGTTTTCGCAGTTCCACGGGTCAAATCGCTGTACTATCCAGTTTTGGGCCTTTGGTATCTAAAAAAAAAGCAGTTTGAGTGTGTCGCTCACTGTTCAGCCGCAAATATCTCTATTTAAAAAAGTGTGGTATACCCCAGTAAACAATAACTGTGGTTTTGCCATCCCACGGTAAAAAATCTCTATTATTCAGCTTTTGGTAGTTTTTTCCGTAAAGAAAAACAGTAGTGTCTCCTGACTGTTGTGACACAAAAATATATCTGTTGAAAATAGTCTTGTGTAGGCCAGACATCACAGTGTGGTTTCGCAGTTCCACGGGTCAAATCGCTGTACTATCCAGTTTTGGGCCTTTGGTATCGTAAAAAAAAGCAGTTTGAGTGTGTCGCTCACTGTTCAGCCGCAAATATCTCTATTTAAAAAAGTGTGGTATACCCCAGTAAACAATAACTGTGGTTTTGCCATCCCACGGTAAAAAATCTCTATTATTCAGCTTTTGGTAGTTTTTTCCATAAAGAAAAACAGTAGTGTCTCCTGACCGTTGTGACACAAAAATATATCTGTTGAAAATAGTCTTGTGTAGGCCCGACATCCCAGTGTGGTTTCGCAGTTCCACGGGTCAAATCGCTGTACTATCCAGTTTTGGGCCTTTGGTATCTAAAAAAAAGCAGTTTGAGTGTGTCGCTCACTGTTCAGCCGCAAATATCTCTATTTAAAAAAGTGTGGCATACCCCAGTAAACAATAACTGTGGTTTTGCCATCCCACGGTAAAAAATCTCTATTATTCAGGTTTTGGTAGTTTTTTCCGTAAAGTAAAACAGTAGTGTCTCCTGACTGTTGCGACACAAAAATATATCTGTTGAAAATAGTCTTGTGTAGGCCCGACATCCCAGTGTGGTTTCGCAGTTCCACGGGTCAAATCGCTGTACTATCCAGTTTTGGGCCTTTGGTATCTAAAAAAAAAGCAGTTTGAGTGTGTCGCTCACTGTTCAGCCGCAAATATCTCTATTTAAAAAAGTGTGGTATACCCCAGTAAACAATAACTGTGGTTTTGCCATCCCACGGTAAAAAATCTCTATTATTCAGCTTTTGGTAGTTTTTTCCGTAAAGAAAAACAGTAGTATCTCCTGACTGTTGTGACACAAAAATATATCTGTTGAAAATAGTCTTGTGTAGGCCCGACATCCCAGTGTGGTTTCGCAGTTCCACGGGTCAAATCGCTGTACTATCCAGTTTTGGGCCTTTGGTATCTAAAAGAAAAGCAGTTTGAGTGTGTCGCTCACTGTTCAGCCGCAAATATCTCTATTTAAAAAAGTGTGGTATAACCCAGTAAACAATAACTGTGGTTTTGCCATCCCACGGTAAAAAATCTCTATTATTCAGGTTTTGGTAGTTTTTTCCGTAAAGAAAAACAGTAGTGTCTCCTGACTGTTGTGACACAAAAATATATCTGTTGAAAATAGTCTTGTGTAGGCCCGACATCCCAGTGTGGTTTCGCAGTTCCACGGGTCAAATCGCTGTACTATCCAGTTTTGGGCCTTTGGTATCTAAAAAAAAAGCAGTTTGAGTGTGTCACTCACTGTTCAGCCGCAAATATCTCTACTTAAAAAAGTGTGGTATACCCCAGTAAACAATAACTGTGGTTTTGCCATCCCACGGTAAAAAATCTCTATTATTCAGGTTTTGGTAGTTTTTTCCGTAAAGAAAAACAGTAGTGTCTCCTAACTGTTGCGACACAAAAATATATCTGTTGAAAATAGTCTTGTGTAGGCCCGACATCCCAGTGTGGTTTCGCAGTTCCACGGGTCAAATCGCTGTACTATCCAGTTTTGGGCCTTTGGTATCTAAAAAAAAAGCAGTTTGAGTGTGTCGCTCACTGTTCAGCCGCAAATATCTCTATTTAAAAAAGTGTGGTATACCCCAGTAAACAATAACTGTGGTTTTGCCATCCCACGGTAAAAAATCTCTATTATTCAGCTTTTGGTAGTTTTTTCCGTAAAGAAAAACAGTAGTATCTCCTGACTGTTGTGACACAAAAATATATCTGTTGAATATAGTCTTGTGTAGGCCCGACATCCCAGTGTGGTTTCGCAGTTCCACGGGTCAAATCGCTGTACTATCCAGTTTTGGGCCTTTGGTATCTAAAAAAAAAGCAGTTTGAGTGTGTCGCTCACTGTTCAGCCGCAAATATCTCTATTTAAAAAAGTGTGGTATACCCCAGTAAACAATAACTGTGGTTTTGCCATCCCACGGTAAAAAATCTCTATTATTCAGGTTTTGGTAGTTTTTTCCGCAAAGAAAAACAGTAGTGTCTCCTGAATGTTGTGACACAAAAATATATCTGTTGAAAATAGTCTTGTGTAGGCCCGACATCCCAGTGTGGTTTCGCAGTTCCACGGGTCAAATCGCTGTACTATCCAGTTTTGGGCCTTTGGTATCTAAAAAAAAAGCAGTTTGAGTGTGTCGCTCACTGTTCAGCCGCAAATATCTCTATTTAAAAAAATGTGGTATACCCCAGTAAACAATAACTGTGGTTTTGCCATCCCACGGTAAAAAATCTCTATTATTCAGCTTTTGGTAGTTTTTTCCGTAAAGAAAAACAGTAGTATCTCCTGACTGTTGTGACACAAAAATATATCTGTTGAAAATAGTCTTGTGTAGGCCCGACATCCCAGTGTGGTTTCGCAGTTCCACGGGTCAAATCGCTGTACTATCCAGTTTTGGGCCTTTAGTATCTAAAAAAAAAGCAGTTTGAGTGTGTCGCTCACTGTTCAGCCGCAAATATCTCTATTTAAAAAAGTGTGGTATACCCCAGTAAACAATAACTGTGGTTTTGCCATCCCACAGTAAAAAATCTCTATTATTCAGCTTTTGGTAGTTTTTTCCGTAAAGAAAAACAGTAGTATCTCCTGACTGTTGTGACACAAAAATATATCTGTTGAAAATAGTCTTGTGTAGGCCCAACATCCCAGTGTGGTTTCGCAGTTCCACGGGTCAAATCGCTGTACTATCCAGTTTTGGGCCTTTGGTATCTAAAAAAAAAGCAGTTTGAGTGTGTCGCTCACTGTTCAGCCACAAATATCTCTATTTAAAAAAGTGTGGTATACCCCAGTAAACAATAACTGTGGTTTTGCCATCCCACGGTAAAAAATCTCTATTATTCAGGTTTTGGTAGTTTTTTCCGTAAAGAAAAACAGTAATGTCTCCTGACTGTTGTGACACAAAAATATATCTGTTGAAAATAGTCTTGTGTAGGCCCGACATCCCAATGTGGTTTCGCAGTTCCACGGGTCAAATCGCTGTACTATCCAGTTTTGGGCCTTTGGTATCTAAAAAAAAAGCAGTTTGAGTGTGTTGCTCACTGTTCAGCCGCAAATATCTCTATTTAAAAAAGTGTGGTATACCCCAGTAAACAATAACTGTGGTTTTGCCATCCCACGGTAAAAAATCTCTATTATTCAGGTTTTGGTAGTTTTTTCCGTAAAGAAAAACAGTAGTGTCTCCTGACTGTTGCGACACAAAAATATATCTGTTGAAAATAGTCTTGTGTAGGCCCGACATCCCAGTGTGGTTTCGCAGTTCCACGGGTCAAATCGCTGTACTATCCAGTTTTGGGCCTTTGGTATCTAAAAAAAAAGCAGTTTGAGTGTGTCGCCCACTGTTCAGCCGCAAATATCTCTATTTAAAAAAGTGTGGTATACCCCAGTAAACAATAACTGTGGTTTTGCCATCCCACGGTAAAAAATCTCTATTATTCAGCTTTTGGTAGTTTTTTCCGTAAAGAAAAACAGTAGTGTCTCCTGACTGTTGTGACACAAAAATATATCTGTTGAAAATAGTCTTGTGTAGGCCCGACATCCCAGTGTGGTTTCGCAGTTCCACGGGTCAAATCGCTGTACTATCCAGTTTTGGGCCTTTGGTATCTAAAAAAAAAGCAGTTTGAGTGTGTCGCTCACTGTTCAGCCGCAAATATCTCTATTTAAAAAAGTGTGGTATACCCCAGTAAACAATAACTGTGGTTTTGCCATCCCACGGTAAAAAATCTCTATTATTCAGCTTTTGGTAGTTTTTTCCGTAAAGAAAAACAGTAGTATCTCCTGACTGTTGTGACACAAAAATATATCTGTTGAAAATAGTCTTGTGTAGGCCCGACATCCCAGTGTGGTTTCGCAGTTCCACGGGTCAAATCGCTGTACTATCCAGTTTTGGGCCTTTGGTATCTAAAAAAAAAGCAGTTTGAGTGTGTCGCTCACTGTTCAGCCGCAAATATCTCTATTTAAAAAAGTGTGGTATACCCCAGTAAACAATAACTGTGGTTTTGCCATCCCACGGTAAAAAATCTCTATTATTCAGGTTTTGGTAGTTTTTTCCGTAAAGAAAAACAGTAGTGTCTCCTGAATGTTGTGACACAAAAATATATCTGTTGAAAATAGTCTTGTGTAGGCCCGACATCCCAGTGTGGTTTCGCAGTTCCACGGGTCAAATCGCTGTACTATCCAGTTTTGGGCCTTTGGTATCTAAAAAAAAAGCAGTTTGAGTGTGTCGCTCACTGTTCAGCCGCAAATATCTCTATTTAAAAAAGTGTGGTATACCCCAGTAAACAATAACTGTGGTTTTGCCATCCCACAGTAAAAAATCTCTATTATTCAGCTTTTGGTAGTTTTTTCCATAAAGAAAAACAGTAGTATCTCCTGACTGTTGTGACACAAAAATATATCTGTTGAAAATAGTCTTGTGTAGGCCCAACATCCCAGTGTGGTTTCGCAGTTCCACGGGTCAAATCGCTGTACTATCCAGTTTTGGGCCTTTGGTATCTAAAAAAAAAGCAGTTTGAGTGTGTCGCTCACTGTTCAGCCACAAATATCTCTATTTAAAAAAGTGTGGTATACCCCAGTAAACAATAACTGTGGTTTTGCCATCCCACGGTAAAAAATCTCTATTATTCAGGTTTTGGTAGTTTTTTCCGTAAAGAAAAACAGTAGTGTCTCCTGACTGTTGTGACACAAAAATATATCTGTTGAAAATAGTCTTGTGTAGGCCCGACATCCCAATGTGGTTTCGCAGTTCCACGGGTCAAATCGCTGTACTATCCAGTTTTGGGCCTTTGGTATCTAAAAAAAAAGCAGTTTGAGTGTGTCGCTCACTGTTCAGCCGCAAATATCTCTATTTAAAAAAGTGTGGTATACCCCAGTAAACAATAACTGTGGTTTTGCCATCCCACGGTAAAAAATCTCTATTATTCAGGTTTTGGTAGTTTTTTCCGTAAAGAAAAACAGTAGTGTCTCCTGACTGTTGCGACACAAAAATATATCTGTTGAAAATAGTCTTGTGTAGGCCCGACATCCCAGTGTGGTTTCGCAGTTCCACGGGTCAAATCGCTGTACTATCCAGTTTTGGGCCTTTGGTATCTAAAAAAAAAGCAGTTTGAGTGTGTCGCTCACTGTTCAGCCGCAAATATCTCTATTTAAAAAAGTGTGGTATACCCCAGTAAACAATAACTGTGGTTTTGCCATCCCACGGTAAAAAATCTCTGTTATTCAGCTTT
The DNA here is from genome assembly GCF_046119375.1 of Phyllobates terribilis. Classification (NCBI taxonomy): domain Eukaryota; kingdom Metazoa; phylum Chordata; class Amphibia; order Anura; family Dendrobatidae; genus Phyllobates; species Phyllobates terribilis. Next base: position 528,677,668 of record NW_027362762.1, on the reverse strand, counting down.
TGGTAGTTTTTTCCGTAAAGAAAAACAGTAGTGTCTCCTGACTGTTGTGACACAAAAATATATCTGTTGAAAATAGTCTTGTGTAGGCCCGACATCCCAGTGTGGTTTCGCAGTTCCACGGGTCAAATCGCTGTACTATTCAGTTTTGGGCCTTTGGTATCTAAAAAAAAAGCAGTTTGAGTGTATCGCTCACTGTTCAGCTGCAAATTTCTCTATTTAAAAAAGTGTGGTATACCCCAGTAAACAATAACTGTGGTTTTGCCATCCCACGGTAAAAAATCTCTATTATTCAGGTTTTGGTAGTTTTTTCCGTAAAGAAAAACAGTAGTGTCTCCTGACTGTTGCGACACAAAAATATATCTGTTGAAAATAGTCTTGTGTAGGCCCGACATCCCAGTGTGGTTTCGCAGTTCCACGGGTCAAATCGCTGTACTATCCAGTTTTGGGACTTTGGTATCTAAAAAAAAAGCAGTTTGAGTGTGTCGCTCACTGTTCAGCCGCAAATATCTCTATTTAAAAAAGGTGGTATACCCCAGTAAACAATAACTGTGGTTTTGCCATCCCACGGTAAAAAATCTCTATTATTCAGCTTTTGGTAGTTTGTTCCGTAAAGAAAAACAATAGTGTCTCCTGACTGTTGTGACACAAAAATATATCTGTTGAAAATAGTCTTGTGTAGGCCCAACATCCCAGTGTGATTTCGCAGTTCCACGGGTCAAATCGCTGTACTATCCAGTTTTGGGCCCTTGGTATCTAAAAAAAAAGCAGTTTGAGTGTATCGCTCACTGTTCAGCCGCAAATTTCTCTATTTAAAAAAGTGTGGTATACCCCAGTAAACAATAACTGTGGTTTTGCCATCCCACGGTAAAAAATCTCTATTATTCAGCTTTTGGTAGTTTTTTCCGTAAAGAAAAACAGTAGTATCTCCTGGCTGTTGTGACACACAAATATATCTGTTGAAAATAGTCTTATGTACGCCCGACATCCCAGTGTGGTTTCGCAGTTCCACGGGTCAAATCGCTGTACTATCCAGTTTTGGGCCTTTGGTATCTAAAAAAAAAGCAGTTTGAGTGTGTCGCTCACTGTTCAGCCGCAAATATCTCTATTTAAAAAAGCGTGGTATACCCCAGTAAACAATAACTGTGGTTTCGCCATCCCACGGTAAAAAATCTCTATTATTCAGGGTTTGGTAGTTTTTTCCGTAAAGAAAAACAGTAGTGTCTCCTGACTGTTGTGACACAAAAATATATCTGTTGAAAATAGTCTTGTGTAAGCCCGACATCCCAGTGTGGTTTCGCAGTTCCACGGGTCAAATCGCTGTACTATCCAGTTTTGGGCCTTTGGTATCTAAAAAAAAAGCAGTTTGAGTGTGTCGCTCACTGTTCAGCCGCAAATATCTCTATTTAAAAAAGTCTGGTATACCCCAGTAAACAATAACTGTGGTTTTGCCATCCCACGGTAAAAAATCTCTATTATTCAGGTTTTGGTAGTTTTTTCTGTAAAGAAAAACAGTAGTGTCTGCTGACTGTTGTGACACAAAAATATATCTGTTGAAAATAGTCTTGTGTAGGCCCGACATCCCAGTGTGGTTTCGCAGTTCCACGGGTCAAATCGCTGTACTATCCAGTTTTGGGCCTTTGGTATCTAAAAAAAAAGCAGTTTGAGTGTGTCGCTCACTGTTCAGCCGCAAATATCTCTATTTAAAAAAGTGTGGTATACCCCAGTAAACAATAACTGTGGTTTTGCCATCCCACGGTAAAAAATCTCTATTATTCAGCTTTTGGTAGTTTTTTCCGTAAAGAAAAACAGTAGTGTCTCCTGACTGTTGTGACACAAAAATATATCTGTTGAAAATAGTCTTGTGTAGGCCCGACATCCCAGTGTGGTTTCGCAGTTCCACGGGTCAAATCGCTGTACTATCCAGTTTTGGGCCTTTGGTATCTAAAAAAAAGCAGTTTGAGTGTGTCGCTCACTGTTCAGCCGCAAATATCTCTATTTAAAAAAGTGTGGTATACCCCAGTAAACAATAACTGTGGTTTTGCCATCCCACGGTAAAAAATCTCTATTATTCAGGTTTTGGTAGTTTTTTCCGTAAAGAAAAACAGTAGTGTCTCCTGACTGTTGTGACACAAAAATATATCTGTTGAAAATAGGCTTGTGTAGGCCCGACATCCCAGTGTGGTTTCGCAGTTCCACGGGTCAAATCGCTGTACTATCCAGTTTTGGGCCTTTGGTATCTAAAAAAAAAGCAGTTTGAGTGTGTCGCTCACTGTTCAGCCGCAAATATCTCTATTTAAAAAAGTGTGGTATACCCCAGTAAACAATAACTGTGGTTTTGCCATCCCGCGGTAAAAAATCTCTATTATTCTGCTTTTGGTATTTTGTTCCGTAACGAAAAACAGTAGTGTCTCCTGACTGTTGTGACACAAAAATATATCTGTTGAAAATAGTCTTGTGTAGGCCTGACATCCCAGTGTGGTTTCGCAGTTCCACGGGTCAAATCGCTGTACTATCCAGTTTTGGGCCTTTGGTATCTAAAAAAAAAGCAGTTTGAGTGTATCGCTCACTGTTCAGCCGCAAATTTCTCTTTTTAAAAAAGTGTGGTATACCCCATTAAACAATAACTGTGGTTTTGCCATCCCACGGTAAAAAATCTCTATTATTCAGGTTTTGGTAGTTTTTTCCGTAAAGAAAAACAGTAGTGTCTCCTGACTGTTGCGACACAAAAATATATCTGTTGAAAATAGTCTTGTGTAGGCCCGACATCCCAGTGTGGTTTCGCAGTTCCACGGGTCAAATCGCTGTACTATCCAGTTTTGGGCCTTTGGTATCTAAAAAAAAAGCAGTTTGAGTGTGTCGCTCACTGTTCAGCCGCAAATATCTCTATTTAAAAAAGTGTGGTATACCCCAGTAAACAATAACTGTGGTTTTGCCATCCCACGGTAAAAAATCTCTATTATTCAGCTTTTGGTAGTTTGTTCCGTAAAGAAAAACAATAGTGTCTCCTGACTGTTGTGACACAAAAATATATCTGTTGAAAATAGTCTTGTGTAGGCCCGACATCCCAGTGTGATTTCGAAGTTCCACGGGTCAAATCGCTGTACTATCCAGTTTTGGGCCTTTGGTATCTAAAAAAAAAGCAGTTTGAGTGTATCGCTCACTGTTCAGCCGCAAATTTCTCTATTTAAAAAAGTGTGGTATACCCCAGTAAACAATAACTGTGGTTTTGCCATCCCACGGTAAAAAATCTCTATTATTCAGCTTTTGGTAGTTTTTTCCGTAAAGAAAAACAGTAGTATCTCCTGACTGTTGTGACACACAAATATATCTGTTGAAAATAGTCTTATGTAGGCCCGACATCCCAGTGTGGTTTCGCAGTTCCACGGGTCAAAGTGCTGTACTATCCAGTTTTGGCCTTTGGTATCTAAAAAAAAAGCAGTTTGAGTGTGTCGCTCACTGTTCAGTCGCAAATATCTCTATTTAAAAAAGTGTGGTATACCCCAGTAAACAATAACTGTGGTTTTGCCATCCCACGGTAAAAAATCTCTATTATTCAGGTTTTGGTAGTTTTTTCCGTAAAGAAAAACAGTAGTGTCTCCTGACTGTTGTGACACAAAAATATATCTGTTGAAAATAGTCTTGTGTAGGCCCGACATCCCAGTGTGGTTTCGCAGTTCCACGGGTCAAATCGCTGTACTATCCAGTTTTGGGCCTTTGGTATCTAAAAAAAAAGCAGTTTGAGTGTGTCGCTCACTGTTCAGCCGCAAATATCTCTATTTAAAAAAGTGTGGTATACCCCAGTAAACAATAACTGTGGTTTTGCCATCACACGGTAAAAAATCTCTATTATTCTGCTTTTGGTATTTTGTTCCGTAACGAAAAACAGTAGTGTCTCCTGACTGTTGTGACACAAAAATATATCTGTTGAAAATAGTCTTGTGTAGGCCTGACATCCCAGTGTGGTTTCGCAGTTCCACGGGTCAAATCGCTGTACTATCCAGTTTTGGGCCTTTGGTATTTAAAAAAAAAAGCAGTTTGAGTGTGTTGCTCACTGTTCAGCCGCAAATATCTGTATTTAAAAAAGTGTGGTATACCCCAGTAAACAATAATTGTGGTTTCGCCATCCCACGGTAAAAAATCTCTATTATTCAGGTTTTGGTAGTTTTTTCAGTAAAGAAAAACAGTAGTGTCTCCTGACTGTTGTGACACAAAAATATATCTGTTGAAAATAGTCTTGTGTAAGCCCGACATCCCAGTGTGGTTTCGCAGTTCCACGGGTCAAATCGCTGTACTATCCAGTTTTGGGCCTTTGGTATCTAAAAAAAAAGCAGTTTGAGTGTGTCGCTCACTGTTCAGCCGCAAATATCTCTATTTAAAAAAGTGTGGTATACCCCAGTAAACAATAACTGTGGTTTTGCCATCCCACGGTAAAAAATCTCTATTATTCAGGTTTTGGTAGTTTTTTCCGTAAAGAAAAACAGTAGTGTCTGCTGACTGTTGTGACACAAAAATATATCTGTTGAAAATAGTCTTGTGTAGGCCCGACATCCCAGTGTGGTTTCGCAGTTCCACGGGTCAAATCGCTGTACTATCCAGTTTTGGGCCTTTGGTATCTAAAAAAAAAGCAGTTTGAGTGTGTCGCTCACTGTTCAGCCGCAAATATCTCTATTTAAAAAAGTGTGGTATACCCCAGTAAACAATAACTGTGGTTTTGCCATCCCACGGTAAAAAATCTCTATTATTCAGCTTTTGGTAGTTTTTTCCGTAAAGAAAAACAGTAGTGTCTCCTGACTGTTGTGACACAAAAATATATCTGTTGAAAATAGTCTTGTGTAGGCCCGACATCCCAGTGTGGTTTCGCAGTTCCACGGGTCAAATCGCTGTACTATCCAGTTTTGGGCCTTTGGTATCTAAAAAAAAGCAGTTTGAGTGTGTCGCTCACTGTTCAGCCGCAAATATCTCTATTTAAAAAAGTGTGGTATACCCCAGTAAACAATAAGTGTGGTTTTGCCATCCCACGGTAAAAAATCTCTATTATTCAGGTTTTGGTATTTTTTTCCGTAAAGAAAAACAGTAGTGTCTCCTGACTGTTGTGACACAAAAATATATCTGTTGAAAATAGGCTTGTGTAGGCCCGACATCCCAGTGTGGTTTCGCAGTTCCACGGGTCAAATCGCTGTACTATCCAGTTTTGGGCCTTTGGTATCTAAAAAAAAAGTAGTTTGAGTGTGTCGCTCACTGTTCAGCCGCAAATATCTCTATTTAAAAAAGTGTGGTATACCCCAGTAAACAATAACTGTGGTTTTGCCATCCCACGGTAAAAAATCTCTATTATTCAGCTTTTGGTAGCTTTTTCCGTAAAGAAAAACAGTAGTGTCTCCTGACTGTTGTGACACAAAAATATATCTGTTGAAAATAATCTTGTGTAGGCCCGACATCCCAGTGTGGTTTCGCAGTTCCACGGGTCAAATAGCTGTACTATCCAGTTTTGGGCCTTTGGTATCTAAAAAAAAAGCAGTTTGAGTGTGTCGCTCACTGTTCAGCTGCAAATATCTCTATTTAAAAAAGTGTGGTATACCCCAGTAAACAATAACTGTGGTTTTGCCATCCCACGGTAAAAAATCTCTATTATTCAGCTTTTGGTAGTTTTTTCCGTAAAGAAAAACTGTAGTATCTTCTGACTGTTGTGACACAAAAATATATCTGTTGAAAATAGTCTTGTGTAGGCCCGACATCCCAGTGTGGTTTCACAGTTCCACGGGTCAAATCGCTGTACTATACAGTTTTGGGCCTTTGGTATCTAAAAAAAAAGCAGTTTGAGTGTGTCGCTCACTGTTCAGCCGCAAATATCTCTATTTAAAAAAGTGTGGTATACCCCAGTAAACAATAACTGTGGTTTTGCCATCCCACAGTAAAAAAATCTCTATTATTCAGGTTTTGGTAGTTTTTTCCGTAAAGAAAAACAGTAGTGTTTCCTGACTGTTGCGACACAAAAATATATCTGTTGAAAATAGTCTTGTGTAGGCCCGACATCCGAGTGTGGTTTCGCAGTTCCACGGGTCAAATCGCTGTACTATCCAGTTTTGGGCCTTTGGTATCTAAAAAAAAAGCAGTTTGAGTGTGTCGCTCACTGTTCAGCCGCAAATATCTCTATTTAAAAAAGTGTGGTATACCCCAGTAAACAATAACTGTGGTTTTGCCATCCCACGGTAAAAAATCTCTATTATTCAGCTTTTGGTAGCTTTTTCCGTAAAGAAAAACAGTAGTGTCTCCTGACTGTTGTGACACAAAAATATATCTGTTGAAAATAGTCTTGTGTAGGCCCGACATCCCAGTGTGGTTTCGCAGTTCCACGGGTCAAATAGCTGTACTATCCAGTTTTGGGCCTTTGGTATCTAAAAAAAAAGCAGTTTGAGTGTGTCGCTCACTGTTCAGCTGCAAATATCTCTATTTAAAAAAGTGTGGTATACCCCAGTAAACAATAACTGTGGTTTTGCCATCCCACGGTAAAAAATCTCTATTATTCAGCTTTTGGTAGTTTTTTCCGTAAAGAAAAACAGTAGTATCTTCTGACTGTTGTGACACAAAAATATATCTGTTGAAAATAGTCTTGTGTAGGCCCGACATCCCAGTGTGGTTTCGCAGTTCCACGGGTCAAATCGCTGTACTATCCAGTTTTGGGCCTTTGGTATCTAAAAAAAAAGCAGTTTGAGTGTGTCGCTCACTGTTCAGCCGCAAATATCTCTATTTAAAAAAGTGTGGTATACCCCAGTAAACAATAACTGTGGTTTTGCCATCCCACGGTAAAAAATCTCTATTATTCAGGTTTTGGTAGTTTTTTCCGTAAAGAAAAACAGTAGTGTCTCCTGACTGTTGCGACACAAAAATATATCTGTTGAAAATAGTCTTGTGTAGGCCCGACATCCCAGTGTGGTTTCACAGTTCCACGGGTCAAATCGCTGTACTATCCAGTTTTGGGCCTTTGGTATCTAAAAAAAAAGCAGTTTGAGTGTGTCGCTCACTGTTCAGCCGCAAATATCTCTATTTAAAAAAGTGTGGTATACCCCAGTAAACAATAACTGTGGTTTTGCCATCCCACGGTAAAAAATCTCTATTATTCAGCTTTTGGTAGTTTTCTCCGTAAAGAAAAACAGTAGTATCTCCTGACTGTTGTGACACAAAAATATATCTGTTGAAAATAGTCTTGTGTAGGCCCGACATCCCAGTGTGGTTTCGCAGTTCCACGGGTCAAATCGCTGTACTATCCAGTTTTGGGTCTTTGGTATCTAAAAAAAAAGCACTTTGAGTGTGTTGCTCACTGTTCAGCCGCAAATATCTCTATTTAAAAAAGTGTGGTATACCCCAGTAAACAATAACTGTGGTTTTGCCATCCCACGGTAAAAAATTTCTATTATTCAGCTTTTGGTAGTTTTTTCCGTAAAGAAAAACAGTAGTATCTCCTGACTGTTGTGGCACAAAAATATATCTGTTGAAAATAGTCTTGTGTAGGCCCGACATCCCAGTGTGGTTTCGCAGTTCCACGGGCCAAATCGCTGTACTATCCAGTTTTGGGCCTTTGGTATCTAAAAAAAAAGCAGTTTGAGTGTGTCGCTCACTGTTCAGCCGCAAATATCTCTATTTAAAAAAGTGTGGTATACCCCAGTAAACAATAACTGTGGTTTTGCCATCCCACGGTAAAAAATCTCTATTATTCAGGTTTTGGTAGTTTTTTCCGTAAAGAAAAACAGTAGTGTCTCCTGACTGTTGCGACACAAAAATATATCTGTTGAAAATAGTCTTGTGTAGGCCCGACATCCCAGTGTGGTTTCGCAGTTCCACGGGTCAAATCGCTGTACTATCCAGTTTTGGGCCTTTGGTATCTAAAAAAAAGCAGTTTGAGTGTGTCGCTCACTGTTCAGCCGCAAATATCTCTATTTAAAAAAGTGTGGTATACCCCAGTAAACAATAACTGTGGTTTTGCCATCCCACGGTAAAAAATCTCTATTATTCAGCATTTGGTAGTTTTTTCCGTAAAGAAAAACAGTAGTATCTCCTGACTGTTGTGACACAAAAATATATCTGTTGAAAACAGTCTTGTGTAGGCCCGACATCCCAGTGTGGTTTCGCAGTTCAACGGGTCAAATCGCTGTACTATCCAGTTTTGCGCCTTTGGTATCTAAAAAAAAAGCAGTTTGAGTGTGTCGCTCACTGTTCAGCCGCAAATATCTCTATTTAAAAAAGTGTGGTATACCCCAGTAAACAATAACTGTGGTTTTGCCATCCCACGGTAAAAAATCTCTATTATTCAGCTTTTGGTAGTTTTTTCCATAAAGAAAAACGCTAGTGTCTCCTGACTATTGTGACACAAAAATATATCTGTTGAAAATAGTCTTGTGTAGGCCCGACATCCCAATGTGGTTTCGCAGTTCCACGGGTCAAATCGCTGTACTTTCCAGTTTTGGGCCTTTGGTATCTAAAAAAAAAGCAGTTTGAGTGTGTCGCTCACTGTTCAGCCGCAAATATCTCTATTTAAAAAAGTGTGGTATACCCCAGTAAACAATAACTGTGGTTTTGCCATCCCACGGTAAAAAATCTCTATTATTCAGGTTTTGGTAGTTTTTTCCGTAAAGAAAAACAGTAGTGTCTCCTGACTGTTGCGACACAAAAATATATCTGTTGAAAATAGTCTTGTGTAGGCCCGACATCCCAGTGTGGTTTCGCAGTTCCACGGGTCAAATCGCTGTACTATCCAGTTTTGGGCCTTTGGTATCTAAAAAAAAAGCAGTTTGAGTGTGTCGCTCACTGTTCAGCCGCAAATATCTCTATTTAAAAAAGTGTGGTATACCCCAGTAAACAATAACTGTGGTTTTGCCATCCCACGGTAAAAAATCTCTATTATTCAGCTTTTGGTAGTTTGTTCCGTAAAGAAAAACAGTAGTGTCTCCTGACTGTTGTGACACAAAAATATATCTGTTGAAAATAGTCTTGTGTAGGCCCGACATCCCAGTGTGGTTTCGCAGTTCCACGGGTCAAATCGCTGTACTATCCAGTTTTGGGCCTTTGGTATCTAAAAAAAGAAGCAGTTTGAGTGTGTCGCTCACTGTTCAGCCGCAAATATCTCTATTTAAAAAAGTGTGGTATACCCCAGTAAACAATAACTGTGGTTTTGCCATCCCACGGTAAAAAATCTCTATTATTCAGGTTTTGGTAGCTTTTTCCGTAAAGAAAAACAGTAGTGTCTCCTGACTGTTGTGACACAAAAATATATCTGTTGAAAACAGTCTTGTGTAGGCCCGACATCCCAGTGTGGTTTCGCAGTTCCACGCGTCAAATCGCTGTACTATCCAGTTTTGGGCCTTTGGTATCTAAAAAAAAAGCAGTTTGAGTGTGTCGCTCACTGTTCAGCCGCAAATATCTTTATTTAAAAAAGTGTGGTATACCCCAGTAAACAATAACTGTGGTTTTGCCATCCCACGGTAAAAAATCTCTATTATTCAGCTTTTGGTAGTTTTTTCCGTAAAGAAAAACAGTAGTGTCTCCTGACTGTTGTGACACAAAAATATATCTGTTGAAAATAGTCTTGTGTAGGCCCGACATCCCAGTGTGGTTTCGCAGTTCCACGGGTCAAATCGCTGTACTATCCAGTTTTGCACCTTTGGTATCTAAAAAAAAAATCAGTTTGAGTGTGTCGCTCACTGTTCAGCCGCAAATATCTCTATTTAAAAAAGTGTGGTATAACCCAGTAAACAATAACTGTGGTTTTGCCATCCCATGGTAAAAAATCTCTATTATTCAGGTTTTGGTAGTTTTTTCCGTAAAGAAAAACAGTAGTGTCTCCTGACTGTTGTGACACAAAAATATATCTGTTGAAAATAGTCTTGTGTAGGCCCGACATCCCAGTGTGGTTTCGCAGTTCCACGGGTCAAATCGCTGTACTATCCAGTTTTGGGCCTTTGGTATCTAAAAAAAAAGCAGTTTGAGTGTGTCGCTCACTGTTCAGTCACAAATATCTCTATTTAAAAAAGTGTGGTATACCCCAGTAAACAATAACTGTGGTTTTGCCATCCCACGGTAAAAAATCTCTACTATTCAGGTTTTGGTAGTTTTTTCCGTAAAGAAAAACAGTAGTGTCTCCTGACTGTTGTGACACAAAAATATATCTGTTGAAAATAGTCTTGTGTAGGCCCGACATCCCAGTGTGGTTTCGCAGTTCCACGGGTCAAATCGCTGTACTATCCAGTTTTGGGCCTTTGGTATCTAAAAAAAGAAGCAGTTTGAGTGTGTCGCTCACTGTTCAGCCGCAAATATCTCTATTTAAAAAAGTGTGGTATACCCCAGTAAACAATAACTGTGGTTCTGCCATCCCACGGTAAAAAATCTCTATTATTCAGGTTTTGGTAGTTTTTTCCGTAAAGAAAAACAGTAGTGTCTCCTGACTGTTGTGACACAAAAATATATCTGTTGAAAATAGTCTTGTGTAGGCCCGACATCCCAGTGTGGTTTCGCAGTTCCACGGGTCAAATCGCTGTACTATGCAGTTTTGGACCTTTGGTATCTAAAAAAAAAATCAGTTTGAGTGTGTCGCTCACTGTTCAGCCGCAAATATCTCTATTTAAAAAAGTGTGGTATACCCCAGTAAACAATAACTGTGGTTTTGCCATCCCATGGTAAAAAATCTTTATTATTCAGGTTTTGGTAGTTTTTTCCGTAAAGAAAAACAGTAGTGTCTCCTGACTGTTGTGACACAAAAATATATCTGTTGAAAATAGTCTTGTGTAGGCCCGACATCCCAGTGTGGTTTCGCAGTTCCACGGGTCAAATCGCTGTACTATCCAGTTTTAGGCTTTTGGTATCTAAAAAAAAAGCAGTTTGAGTGTGTCGCTCACTGTTCAGTCGCAAATATCTCTATTTAAAAAAGTGTGGTATACCCCAGTAAACAATAACTGTGGTTTTGCCATCCCACGGTAAAAAATCTCTACTATTCAGGTTTTGGTAGTTTTTTCCGTAAAGAAAAACAGTAGTGTCTCCTGACTGTTGTGACACAAAAATATATCTGTTGAAAATAGTCTTGTGTAGGCCCGACATCCCAGTGTGTTTTCGCAGTTCCATGGGTCAAATCGCTGTACTATCCAGTTTTGGACCTTTGGTATCTAAAAAAAAAATCAGTTTGAGTGTGTCGCTCACTGTTCAGCCGCAAATATCTCTATTTAAAAAAGTGTGGAATACCCCAGTAAACAATAACTGTGGTTTTGCCATCCCACGGTAAAAAATCTCTATTATTCAGGTTTTGGTAGTTTTTTCCGTAAAGAAAAACAGTAGTGTCTCCTGACTGTTGTGACACAAAAATATATCTGTTGAAAATAGTCTTGTGTAGGCCCGACATCCCAGTGTGGTTTCGCAGTTCCACGGGTCAAATCGCTGTACTATCCAGTTTTGGGCCTTTGGTATCTAAAAAAAAAGCAGTTTGAGTGTGTCGCTCACTGTTCAGTCGCAAATATCTCTATTTAAAAAAGTGTGGTATACCCCAGTAAACAATAACTGTGTTTTTGCCATTCCACGGTAAAAAATCTCTACTATTCAGGTTTTGGTAGTTTTTTCCGTAAAGAAAAACAGTATTGTCTCCTGACTGTTGTGACACAAAAATATATCTGTTGAAAATAGTCTTGTGTAGGCCCGACATCCCAGTGTGGTTTCGCAGTTCCACGGGTCAAATCGCTGTACTATCCAGTTTTGGGCCTTTGGTATCTAAAAAAAGAAGCAGTTTGAGTGTGTCGCTCACTGTTCAGCCGCAAATATCTCTATTTAAAAATGTGTGGTATACCCCAGTAAACAATAACTGTGGTTTTGCCATCCCACGGTAAAAAATCTCTATTATTCAGGTTTTGGTAGTTTTTTCCGTAAAGAAAAACAGTAGTGTCTCCTGACTGTTGTGACACAAAAATATATCTGTTGAAAATAGTCTTGTGTAGGCCCGACATCCCAGTGTGGTTTCGCAGTTCCACGGGTCAAATCGCTGTACTATCCAGTTTTGGACCTTTGGTATCTAAAAAAAAAGCAGTTTGAGTGTGTCGCTCACTGTTCAGTCGCAAATATCTCTATTTAAAAAAGTGTGGTATACCCCAGTAAACAATAACTGTGGTTTTGCCATTCCACGGTAAAAAATCTCTACTATTCAGGTTTTGGTAGTTTTTTCCGTAAAGAAAAACAGTAGTGTCTCCTGACTGTTGTGACACAAAAATATATCTGTTGAAAATAGTCTTGTGTAGGCCCGACATCCCAGTGTGTTTTCGGAGTTCCACGGGTCAAATCGCTGTACTATCCAGTTTTGGGCCTTTGGCATCTAAAAAAAGAAGCAGTTTGAGTGTGTCGCTCACTGTTCAGCCGCAAATATCTCTATTTAAAAAAGTGTGGTATACCCCAGTAAACAATAACTGTGGTTTTGCCATCCCACAGTAGAAAATCTCTATTATTCAGCTTTTGGCAGTTTTTTCCGTAAAGAAAAACAGTAGTGTCTCCTGACTGTTGTGACACAAAAATATATCTGTTGAAAATAGTCTTGTGTAGGCCCGAAATCCCAGTGTGGTTTCGCAGTTCCACGGGTCAAATCGCTGTACTATCCAGTTTTGGGCCTTTGGTATCTAAAAAAAAAGCAGTTTGAGTGTGTCGCTCACTGTTCAGCCGCAAATATCTCTATTTAAAAAAGTGTGGTATACCCCAGTGAACAATAACTGTGGTTTTGCCATCCCACGGTAGAAAATCTCTATTATTCAGGTTTTGGCAGTTTTTTCCGTAAAGAAAAACAGTAGTGTCTCCTGACTGTTGTGACACAAAAATATATCTGTTGAAAATAGTCTTGTGTAGGCCCGACATCCCAGTGTGGTTTCGCAGTTCCACGGGTCAAATCGCTGTACTATCCAGTTTTGGGCCTTTCGTATCTAAAAAAAGAAGCAGTTTGAGTGTGTCGATCACTGTTCAGCCGCAAATATCTCTATTTAAAAAAGTGTGGTATACCCCAGTAAACAATAACTGTGGTTTTGCCATCCCACGGTAGAAAATCTCTATTATTCAGGTTTTGGCAGTTTTTTCCGTAAAGAAAAACAGTAGTGTCTCCTGACTGTTGTGACACAAAAATATATCTGTTGAAAATAGTCTTGTGTAGGCCCGAAATCCCAGTGTGGTTTCGCAGTTCCACGGGTCAAATCGCTGTACTATCCAGTTTTGGGTCTTTGGTATCTAAAAAAAAAGCAGTTTGAGTGTGTCGCTCACTGTTCAGCCGCAAATATCTCTATTTAAAAAAGTGTGGTATACCCAAGTAAATAATAACTGTGGTTTTGCCATCTCACGGTAAAAAATCTCTATTATTCAGGTTTTGGTAGTTTTTTCCGTAAAGAAAAACAGTAGTGTCTCCTGACTGTTGTGACACAAAAATATATCTGTTGAAAATAGTCTTGTGTAGGCCCGAAATCCCAGTGTGGTTTCACAGTTCCACGGGTCAAATCGCTGTACTATCCAGTTTTGGGCCTTTGGTATCTAAAAAAAAAGCAGTTTGAGTGTGTCGCTCACTGTTCAGCCACAAATATCTCTATTTAAAAAAGTGTGGTATACCCCAGTAAACAATAACTGTGGTTTTGCCATCCCACGGTAGAAAATCTCTATTATTCAGGTTTTGGCAGTTTTTTCCGTAAAGAAAAACAGTAGTGTCTCCTGACTGTTGTGACACAAAAATATATCTGTTGAAAATAGTCTTGTGTAGGCCCGAAATCCCAGTGTGGTTTCGCAGTTCCACGGGTCAAATCGCTGTACTATCCAGTTTTGGGCCTTTGGTATCTAAAAAAAAAGCAGTTTGAGTGTGTCGCTCACTGTTCAGCCGCAAATATCTCTATTTAAAAAAGTGTGGTATACCCCAGTAAACAAAAACTGTGGTTTCGCCATCCCACGGTAAAAAATGTCTATTATTCAGGTTTTGGTAATTTTTTCCATAAAGAAAAACAGTAGTGTCTCCTGACTGTTGTGACACAAAAATATATCTGTTGAAAATAGTCTTGTGTAGGCCCGACATCCCAGTGTGGTTTCGCAGTTCCACGGGTCAAATCGCTGTACTATCTAGTTTTGGGCCCTTGGTATCTAAAAAAAAAGTAGTTTGAGTGTGTCGCTCACTGTTCAGCCGCAAATATCTCTATTTAAAAAAGTGTGGTATACCCCAGTAAACAATAACTGTGGTTTTGCCATCCCATGGTAAAAAATCTCTATTATTGAGCTTTTGGTAGTTTTTTTCGTAAAGAAAAACAGTAGTGTCTCCTGGCTGTTGTGACCCAAAAATATATCTGTTGAAAATAGTCTTGTGTAGGCCCGACATCCCAGTGTGGTTTCGCAGTACCACGAGTCAAATCGCTGTACTATCCAGTTTTGGGCCTTTGGTATCTAAAAAAAAAGCAGTTTGAGTGTGTCGCTCACTGTTCAGCTGCAAATATCTCTATTTAAAAAGGTGGGGTATACCCCAGTAAACAATAACTGTGGTTTTGCCATCCCACGGTAAAAAATCTCTATTATTCAGGTTTTGGTAGTTTTTTCCGTAAAGAAAAATAGTAGTGTCTCCTGACTGTTGTGACACAAAAATATATCTGTTGAAAATAGTCTTGTGTATGCCCGACATCCCAGTGTGGTTTCGCAGTTCCACGGGTCAAATCGCTGTTCTATCCAGTTTTGGGCCTTTGGTATCTAAAAAAAAAGCAGTTTTAATGTGTCGCTCACTGTTCAGCCGCAAATATCTCTATTTAAAAAAGTGCTGTATACCCCAGTAAACAATAACTGTGGTTTTGCCATCCCACGGTAAAAAATCTCTACTATTCAGCTTTTGGTAGTTTTTTCCGTAAAGAAAAACAGTAGTGTCTCCTGACTGTTGTGACACAAAAATATATCTGTTGAAATTAGTGTTGTGTAGGCCCGACATCCCAGTGTGGTTTCGCAGTTCCACGGGTCAAATCGCTGTACTATCTAGTTTTGGGCCTTTGGTATCTAAAAAAAAAGCAGTTTGAGTGTGTCGCTCACTGTTCAGCCGCAAATATCTCTATTTAAAAAAGTGTGGTATACCCCAGTAAACAAAAACTGTGGTTTCGCCATCCCACGGTAAAAAATTTCTATTATTCAGGTTTTGGTAGTTTTTTTCCATAAAGAAAAACAGTAGTGTCTCCTGACTGTTGTGACACAAAAATATATCTGTTGAAAATAGTCTTGTGTAGGCCCGACATCCCAGTGTGGTTTCGCAGTTCCACGGGTCAAATCGCTGTACTATCTAGTTTTGGGCCTTTGGTATCTAAAAAAAAGCAGTTTGAGTGTGTCGCTCACTGTTCAGCCGCAAATATCTCTATTTAAAAAAGTGTGGTATACCCCAGTAAACAATAACTGTGGTTTTGCCATCCCATGGTAAAAAATCTCTATTATTGAGCTTTTGGTAGTTTTTTTCGTAAAGAAAAACAGTAGTGTCTCCTGGCTGTTGTGACACAAAAATATATCTGTTGAAAATAGTCTTGTGTAGGCCCGACATCCCAGTGTGGTTTCGCAGTACCACGAGTCAAATCGCTGTACTATCCAGTTTTGGGCCTTTGGTATCTAAAAAAAAAGCAGTTTGAGTGTGTCGCTCACTGTTCAACTGCAAATATCTCTATTTAAAAAGGTGGGGTATACCCCAGTAAACAATAACTGTGGTTTTGCCATCCCACGGTAAAAAATCTCTATTATTCAGCTTTTGGTAGTTTTTTCCATAAAGAAAAACAGTAGTGTCTCCTGACTGTTGTGACACAAAAATATATCTGTTGAAAATAGTCTTGTGTAGGCCTGACATCCCAGTGTGGTTTCGCAGTTCCACGGGTCAAATCGCTGTACTATCCAGTTTTGGGCCTTTGGTATCTAAAAAAAAAATCAGTCTGAGTGTGTCGCTCACTATTCAGCCGCAAATATCTCTATTTAAAAAAGTGTGGTATACCCTAGTAAACAATAACTGTGGTTTTGCCAACCCACGGTAAAAAATCTCTATTATTCAGGTTTTGGTAGTTTTTTCCGTAAAGAAAAACAGTAGTGTCTCCTGACTGTTGTGACACAAAAATATATCTGTTGAAAATAGTCTTGTGTAGGCCTGACATCCCAGTGTGGTTTCGCAGTTCCACGGGTCAAATCGCTGTACTATCCAGTTTTGAGCCTTTGGTATCTAAAAAAAAAGCAGTTTGAGTGTGTCGCTCACTGTTCAGCCGCAAATATCTCTATTTAAAAAAGTGTGGTATACCCCAGTAAATAATAACTGTGGTTTTGCCATCTCACGGTAAAAAATCTCTATTATTCAGGTTTTGGTAGTTTTTTCCGTAAAGAAAAACAGTAGTGTCTCCTGACTGTTGTGACACAAAAATATATCTGTTGAAAATAGTCTTGTGTATGCCCGACATCCCAGTGTGGTTTCGCAGTTCCACGGGTCAAATCGCTGTACTATCCAGTTTTGGGCCTTTGGTATCCAAAAAAGAAGCAGTTTGAGTGTGTCGCTCACTGTTCAGTCGCAAATATCTCTATTTAAAAAAGTGTGGTATACCCCAGTAAACAATAACTGTGGTTTGGCCATCCCACGGTAGAAAATCTCTATTATTCAGGTTTTGGCAGTTTTTTCCGTAAAGAAAAACAGTAGTGTCTCCTGACTGTTGTGACACAAAAATATATCTGTTGAAAATAGTGTTGTGTAGGCCCGACATCCCAGTGTGGTTTCGCAGTTCCACGGGTCAAATCGCTGTACTATCCAGTTTTGGGCCTTTGGTATCTAAAAAAAAAGCAGTTTGAGTGTGTCGCTCACTGTTCAGCCGCAAATATCTATATTTAAAAAAGTGTGGTATACCCCCTGAACAATAACTGTGGTTTTGCCATCCCACGGTAAAAAATCTCTATTATTCAGGTTTTGGTAGTTTTTTCCGTAAAGAAAAACAGTAGTGTCTCCTGACTGTTATGACACAAAAATATATCTGTTGAAAATAGTCTTGAGTAGGCCCGACATCCCAGTGTGGTTTCACAGTTCCACGGGTCAAATCGCTGTACTATCCAGTTTTGGGCCTTTGGTATCTAAAAAAAAAGCAGTTTGAGTGTGTCGCTCACTGTTCAGCCGCAAATATCTCTATTTAAAAAAGTGTGGTATACCCCAGTAAATAATAACTGTGGTTTTGCCATCTCACGGTAAAAAATCTCTATTATTCAGGTTTTGGTAGTTTTTTCCGTAAAGAAAAACAGTAGTGTCTCCTGACTGTTGTGACACAAAAATATATCTGTTGAAAATAGTCTTGTGTATGCCCGACATCCCAGTGTGGTTTCGCAGTTCCACGGGTCAAATCGCTGTTCTATCCAGTTTTGGGCCTTTGGTATCTAAAAAAAAAGCAGTTTTAATGTGTCGCTCACTGTTCAGCCGCAAATATCTCTATTTAAAAAAGTGCTGTATACCCCAGTAAACAATAACTGTGGTTTTGCCATCCCACGGTAAAAAATCTCTACTATTCAGCTTTTGGTAGTTTTTTCCGTAAAGAAAAACAGTAGTGTCTCCTGACTGTTGTGACACAAAAATATATCTGTTGAAATTAGTGTTGTGTAGGCCCGACATCCCAGTGTGGTTTCGCAGTTCCACGGGTCAAATCGCTGTACTATCTAGTTTTGGGCCTTTGGTATCTAAAAAAAAAGCAGTTTGAGTGTGTCGCTCACTGTTCAGCCGCAAATATCTCTATTTAAAAAAGTGTGGTATACCCCAGTAAACAAAAACTGTGGTTTCGCCATCCCACGGTAAAAAATGTCTATTATTCAGGTTTTGGTAGTTTTTTTCCATAAAGAAAAACAGTAGTGTCTCCTGACTGTTGTGACACAAAAATATATCTGTTGAAAATAGTCTTGTGTAGGCCCGACATCCCAGTGTGGTTTCGCAGTTCCATGGGTCAAATCGCTGTACTATCTAGTTTTGGGCCTTTGGTATCTAAAAAAAAGCAGTTTGAGTGTGTCGCTCACTGTTCAGCCGCAAATATCTCTATTTAAAAAAGTGTGGTATACCCCAGTAAACAATAACTGTGGTTTTTGCCATCCCATGGTAAAAAATCTCTATTATTGAGCTTTTGGTAGTTTTTTTCGTAAAGAAAAAGAGTAGTGTCTCCTGGCTGTTGTGACACAAAAATATATCTGTTGAAAATAGTCTTGTGTAGGCCCGACATCCCAGTGTGGTTTCGCAGTACCACGAGTGAAATCGCTGTACTATCCAGTTTTGGGCCTTTGGTATCTAAAAAAAAAGCAGTTTGAGTGTGTCGCTCACTGTTCAGCTGCAAATATCTCTATTAAAAAGGTGGGGTATACCCCAGTAAACAATAACTGTGGTTTTGCCATCCCACGGTAAAAAATCTCTATTATTCAGCTTTTGGTAGTTTTTTCCATAAAGAAAAACAGTAGTGTCTCCTGACTGTTGTGACACAAAAATATATCTGTTGAAAATAGTCTTGTGTAGGCCTGACATCCCAGTGTGGTTTCGCAGTTCCACGGGTCAAATCGCTGTACTATCCAGTTTTGGGCCTTTGGTATCTAAAAAAAAAATCAGTCTGAGTGTGTCGCTCACTGTTCAGCCGCAAATATCTCTATTTAAAAAAGTGTGGTATACCCCAGTAAACAATAACTGTGGTTTTGCCAACCCACGGTAAAAAATCTCTATTATTCAGGTTTTGGTAGTTTTTTCCGTAAAGAAAAACAGTAGTGTCTCCTGACTGTTGTGACACAAAAATATATCTGTTGAAAATAGTCTTGTGTAGGCCTGACATCCCAGTGTGGTTTCGCAGTTCCACGGGTCAAATCGCTGTACTATCCAGTTTTGAGCCTTTGGTATCTAAAAAAAAAGCAGTTTGAGTGTGTCGCTCACTGTTCAGCCGCAAATATCTCTATTTAAAAAAGTGTGGTATACCCCAGTAAATAATAACTGTGGTTTTGCCATCTCACGGTAAAAAATCTCTATTATTCAGGTTTTGGTAGTTTTTTCCGTAAAGAAAAACAGTAGTGTCTCCTGACTGTTGTGACACAAAAATATATCTGTTGAAAATAGTCTTGTGTATGCCCGACATCCCAGTGTGGTTTCGCAGTTCCACGGGTCAAATCGCTGTACTATCCAGTTTTGGGCCTTTGGTATCCAAAAAAGAAGCAGTTTGAGTGTGTCGCTCACTGTTCAGTCGCAAATATCTCTATTTAAAAAAGTGTGGTATACCCCAGTAAACAATAACTGTGGTTTGGCCATCCCACGGTAGAAAATCTCTATTATTCAGGTTTTGGCAGTTTTTTCCGTAAAGAAAAACAGTAGTGTCTCCTGACTGTTGTGACACAAAAATATATCTGTTGAAAATAGTGTTGTGTAGGCCCGACATCCCAGTGTGGTTTCGCAGTTCCACGGGTCAAATCGCTGTACTATCCAGTTTTGGGCCTTTGGTATCTAAAAAAAAAGCAGTTTGAGTGTGTCGCTCACTGTTCAGCCGCAAATATCTATATTTAAAAAAGTGTGGTATACCCCCTGAACAATAACTGTGGTTTTGCCATCCCACGGTAAAAAATCTCTATTATTCAGGTTTTGGTAGTTTTTTCCGTAAAGAAAAACAGTAGTGTCTCCTGACTGTTATGACACAAAAATATATCTGTTGAAAATAGTCTTGAGTAGGCCCGACATCCCAGTGTGGTTTCACAGTTCCACGGGTCAAATCGCTGTACTATCCAGTTTTGGGCCTTTGGTATCTAAAAAAAAAGCAGTTTGAGTGTGTCGCTCACTGTTCAGCCGCAAATATCTCTATTTAAAAAAGTGTGGTATACCCCAGTAAATAATAACTGTGGTTTTGCCATCTCACGGTAAAAAATCTCTATTATTCAGGTTTTGGTAGTTTTTTCCGTAAACAAAAACAGTAGTGTCTCCTGACTGTTGTGACACAAAAATATATCTGTTGAAAATAGTCTTGTGTAGGCCCGACATCCCAGTGTGGTTTCGCAGTTCCACGGGTCAAATCGCTGTACTATCCAGTTTTGGGCCTTTGATATCTAAAAAAGAAGCAGTTTGAGTGTGTCGCTCACTGTTCAGCCACAAATATCTCTATTTAAAAAAGTGTGGTATACCCCAGTAAACAATAACTGTGGTTTTGCCAACCCACGGTAAAAAATCTCTATTATTCAGGTTTTGGTAGTTTTTTCCGTAAAGAAAAACAGTAGTGTCTCCTGACTGTTGTGACACAAAAATATATCTGTTGAAAATAGTCTTGTGTAGGCCTGACATCCCAATGTGGTTTCGCAGTTCCACGGGTCAAATCGCTGTACTATCCAGTTTTGAGCCTTTGGTATCTAAAAAAAAAGCAGTTTGAGTGTGTCGCTCACTGTTCAGCCGCAAATATCTCTATTTAAAAAAGTGTGGTATACCCCAGTAAATAATAACTGTGGTTTTGCCATCTCACGGTAAAAAATCTCTATTATTCAGGTTTTGGTAGTTTTTTCCGTAAAGAAAAACAGTACTGTCTCCTGACTGTTGTGACACAAAAATATATCTGTTGAAAATAGTCTTGTGTATGCCCGACATCCCAGTGTGGTTTCGCAGTTCCACGGGTCAAATCGCTGTACTATCCAGTTTTGGGCCTTTGGTATCCAAAAAAGAAGCAGTTTGAGTGTGTCGCTCACTGTTCAGTCGCAAATATCTCTATTTAAAAAAGTGTGGTATACCCCAGTAAACAATAACTGTGGTTTGGCCATCCCACGGTAGAAAATCTCTATTATTCAGGTTTTGGCAGTTTTTTCCGTAAAGAAAAACAGTAGTGTCTCCTGACTGTTGTGACACAAAAATATATCTGTTGAAAATAGTGTTGTGTAGGCCCGACATCCCAGTGTGGTTTCGCAGTTCCACGGGTCAAATCGCTGTACTATCCAGTTTTGGGCCTTTGGTATCTAAAAAAAAAAGCAGTTTGAGTGTGTCGCTCACTGTTCAGCCGCAAATATCTATATTTAAAAAAGTGTGGTATACCCCCTGAACAATAACTGTGGTTTTGCCATCCCACGGTAAAAAATCTCTATTATTCAGGTTTTGGTAGTTTTTTCCGTAAAGAAAAACAGTAGTGTCTCCTGACTGTTATGACACAAAAATATATCTGTTGAAAATAGTCTTGAGTAGGCCCGACATCCCAGTGTGGTTTCACAGTTCCACGGGTCAAATCGCTGTACTATCCAGTTTTGGGCCTTTGGTATCTAAAAAAAAAGCAGTTTGAGTGTGTCGCTCACTGTTCAGCCGCAAATATCTCTATTTAAAAAAGTGTGGTATACCCCAGTAAATAATAACTGTGGTTTTGCCATCTCACGGTAAAAAATCTCTATTATTCAGGTTTTGGTAGTTTTTTCCGTAAACAAAAACAGTAGTGTCTCCTGACTGTTGTGACACAAAAATATATCTGTTGAAAATAGTCTTGTGTAGGCCCGACATCCCAGTGTGGTTTCGCAGTTCCACGGGTCAAATCGCTGTACTATCCAGTTTTGGGCCTTTGATATCTAAAAAAGAAGCAGTTTGAGTGTGTCGCTCACTGTTCAGCCACAAATATCTCTATTTAAAAAAGTGTGGTATACCCCAGTAAACAATAACTGTGGTTTTGCCATCCCACGGTAGAAAATCTCTATTATTCAGGTTTTGGCAGTTTTTTCCGTAAAGAAAAACAGTAGTGTCTCCTGACTGTTGTGACAAAAAAATATATCTGTTGAAAATAGTCTTGTGTAGGCCCGAAATCCCAGTGTGGTTTCGCAGTTCCACGGGTCAAATCGCTGTACTATCCAGTTTTGGGCCTTTGGTATCTAAAAAAAAAGCAGTTTGAGTGTGTCGCTCACTGTTCAGCCACAAATACCTCAAGTTAAAAGTGTGGTCTACCCCAGTAAACAATAACTGCGGTTTTGCCATCCCACGGTAAAAAATCTCTATTATTCAGGTTTTGGTAGTTTTTTCCGTAAAGAAAAACAGTAGTGTCTCCTGACTGTTGTGACACAAAAATATATCTGTTGAAAATAGTCTTGTGTAGGCCCGACATCCCAGTGTGGTTTCGCAGTTCCACGGGTCAAATCGCTGTACTATCCAGTTTTGGGCCTTTGGTATCTAAAAAAAAAGCAGTTTGAGTGTGTCGCTCACTGTTCAGCCGCAAATATCTCTATTTAAAAAAGTGTGGTATACCCCAGTAAACAATAACTGTAGTTTTGCCATCCCACGGTAAAAAATCTCTATTATTCAGGTTTTGGTAGTTTTTTCTGTAGAGAAAAACAATAGTGTCTCCTGACTGTTGTGACACAAAAATATATCTGTTGAAAATAGTCTTGTGTAGGCCCGACATCCCAGTGTGGTTTCGCAGTTCCATGGGTCAAATCGCTGTACTATCCAGTTTTGGGCCTTTGGTATCTAAAAAAAAAGCAGTTTGAGTGTTTCGCTCACTGTTCAGCCGCAAATATCTCTATTTAAAAAAGTGTGGTATATCCCAGTAAACAATAACTGTGGTTTTGCCATCCCACGGTAAAAAATCTCTATTATTCAGGTTTTGGTAGTTTTTTCCGTAAAGAAAAACAGTAGTGTCTCCTGACTGTTGTGACACAAAAATATATGTGTTGAAAATAGTCTTGGTAGGCCCGATATCCCAGTGTGGTTTCGCAGTTCCACGGGTCAAATCGTTGTACTATCCAGTTTTGGGCCTTTGGTATCTAAAAAAAAAGCAGTTTGAGTGTGTCGCTAACTGTTCAGCCGCAAATATCTCTATTTAAAAAAGTGTGGTATACCCCAGTAAACAATAACTGTGGTTTTGCCATCCCACGGTAAAAAATCTCTAATATTCAGGTTTTGGTAGTTTTTTCTGTAGAGAAAAACAATAGTGTCTCCTGACTGTTGTGACACAAAAATATATCTGTTGAAAATAGTCTTGTGTAGGCCCGACATCCCAGTGTGGTTTCGCAGTTCCATGGGTCAAATCGCTGTACTATCCAGTTTTGGGCCTTTGGTATCTAAAAAAAAAGCAGTTTGAGTGTTTCGCTCACTGTTCAGCCGCAAATATCTCTATTTAAAAAAGTGTGGTATACCCCAGTAAACAATAACTGTGGTTTTGCCATCCCACGGTAAAAAATCTCTATTATTCAGGTTTTGGTAGTTTTTTCCGTAAAGAAAAACAGTAGTGTCTCCTGACTGTTGTGACACAAAAATATATGTGTTGAAAATAGTCTTGGTAGGCCCGATATCCCAGTGTGGTTTCGCAGTTCCACGGGTCAAATCGTTGTACTATCCAGTTTTGGGCCTTTGGTATCTAAAAAAAAAGCAGTTTGAGTGTGTCGCTAACTGTTCAGCCGCAAATATCTCTATTTAAAAAAGTGTGGTATACCCCAGTAAACAATAACTGTGGTTTTGCCATCCCACGGTAAAAAATCTCTATTATTCAGGTTTTGGTAGTTTTTTCCATAAAGAAAAACAGTAGTGTCTGCTGACTGTTGTGACACAAAAATATATCTGTTGAAAATAGTCTTGTGTAGGCCCGACATCCCAGTGTGGTTTCGCAGTTCCACGGGTCAAATCGCTGTACTATCCAGTTTTGGGCCTTTGGCATCTAAAAAAAAAGCAGTTTGAGTGTGTCGCTCACTGTTCAGCCGCAAATATCTCTATTTAAAAAAGTGTGGTATACCCCAGTAAACAATAACTGTGGTTTTGCCATCCCACGGTAAAAAATCTCTAATATTCAGGTTTTGGTAGTTTTTTCCGTAAAGAAAAACAGTAGTGTCTCCTGACTGTTGTGACACAAAAATATATCTGTTGAAAATAGTCTTGTGTAGGCCCGACATCCTAGTCTGGTTTCGCAGTTCCACGTGTCAAATCGCTGTACTATCCAGTTTTGGGCCTTTGGTATCTAAAAAAAAAGCAGTTTGAGTGTGTCGCTCACTGTTCAGCCGCAAATATCTCTATTTAAAAAAGTGTGGTATACCCCAGTAAACAATAACTGTGGTTTTGCCATCCCACGGTAAAAAATCTCTATTATTCAGGTTTTGGTAGTTTTTTCCGTAAAGAAAAACAGTAGTGTCTGCTGACTGTTGTGACACAAAAATATATCTGTTGAAAATAGTCTTGTGTAGGCCCGAAATCCCAGTGTGGTTTCGCAGTTCCACGGGTCAAATCGCTGTACTATCCAGTTTTGGGCCTTTGGTATCTAAAAAAAAAGCAGTTTGAGTGTGTCGCTCACTGTTCAGCCGCAAATACCTCTATTTAAAAAAGTGTGATATACCCCAGTAAACAATAACTGTGGTTTTGCCATCCCACGGTAAAAAATCTCTATTATTCAGGTTTTGGTAGTTTTTTCCGTAAAGAAAAACAGTAGTGTCTCCTGACTGTTGTGACACAAAAATATATCTGTTGAAAATAGTCTTGTGTAGGCCCGACATCCCAGTGTGATTTCGCAGTTCCACGGGTCAAATCGCTGTACTATCCAGTTTTGGGCCTTTGGTATCTAAAAAAAAAGCAGTTTGAGTGTGTCGTTCACTGTTCAGCCGCAAATATCTCTATTTAAAAAAGTGTGGTATACCCCAGTAAACAATAACTGTGGTTTTGCCATCCCACGGCAAAAAAATCTCTATTATTCAGGTTTTGGTAGTTTTTTCCGTAAAGAAAAACAGTAGTGTCTCCTGACTCTTGTGACACAAAAATATATCTGTTGAAAATAGTCTTGTGTAGGCCCGACATCCCAGTGTGGTTTCGCAGTTCCACGGGTCAAATCGCTGTACTATCTAGTTTTGGGCCTTTGGTATCTAAAAAAAAAGCAGTTTGAGTGTGTCGCTCACTGTTCAGCCGCAAATATCTCTATTTAAAAAAGTGTGGTATACCCCAGTAAACAATAACTGTGGTTTTGCCATCCCATGGTAAAAAATCTCTATTATTGAGCTTTTGGTCGTTTTTTTCGTAAAGAAAAACAGTAGTGTCTCCTGGCTGTTGTGACACAAAAATATATCTGTTGAAAATAGTCTTGTGTAGGCCCAACATCCCAGTGTGGTTTCGCAGTACCACGAGTCAAATCGCTGTACTATCCAGTTTTGGGCCTTTGGTATCTAAAAAAAAAGCAGTTTAAGTGTGTCGCTCACTGTTCAGCTGCAAATATCTCTATTTAAAAAGGTGGGGTATACCCCAGTAAACAATAACTGTGGTTTTGCCATCCCACGGTAAAAAATCTCTATTATTCAGCTTTTGGTAGTTTTTTCCATAAAGAAAAACAGTAGTGTCTCCTGACTGTTGTGACACAAAAATATATCTGTTGAAAATAGTCTTGTGTAGGCCTGACATCCCAGTGTGGTTTCGCAGTTCCACGGGTCAAATCGCTGTACTATCCAGTTTTGGGCCTTTGGTATCTAAAAAAAAAATCAGTCTGAGTGTGTCGCTCACTGTTCAGCCGCAAATATCTCTATTTAAAAAAGTGTGGTATACCCCAGTAAACAATAACTGTGGTTTTGCCATCCCACGGTAAAAAATCTCTATTATTCAGGTTTTGGTAGTTTTTTCCGTAAAGAAAAACAGTAGTGTCTCCTGACTGTTGTGACACAAAAATATATCTGTTGAAAATAGTCTTGTGTAGGCCCGACATCCCAGTGTGGTTTCGCAGTTCCACGGGTCAAATCGCTGTACTATCCAGTTTTGAGCCTTTGGTATCTAAAAAAAAAGCAGTTTGAGTGTGTCGCTCACTGTTCAGACGCAAATATCTCTATTTAAAAAAGTGTGGTATACCCCAGTAAATAATAACTGTGGTTTTGCCATCTCACGGTAAAAAATCTCTATTATTCAGGTTTTGGTAGTTTTTTCAGTAAAGAAAAACAGTAGTGTCTCCTGACTGTTGTGACACAAAAATATAACTGTTGAAAATAGTCTTGTGTATGCCCGACATCCCAGTGTGGTTTCGCAGTTCCACGGGTCAAATCGCTGTACTATCCAGTTTTGGGCCTTTGGTATCCAAAAAAGAAGCAGTTTGAGTGTGTCGCTCACTGTTCAGTCGCAAATATCTCTATTTAAAAAAGTGTGGTATACCCCAGTAAACAATAACTGTGGTTTGGCCATCCCACGGTAGAAAATCTCTATTATTCAGGTTTTGGCAGTTTTTTCCGTAAAGAAAAACAGTAGTGTCTCCTGACTGTTGTGACACAAAAATATATCTGTTGAAAATAGTGTTGTGTAGGCCCGACATCCCAGTGTGGTTTCGCAGTTCCACGGGTCAAATCGCTGTACTATCCAGTTTTGGGCCTTTGGTATCTAAAAAAAAAGCAGTTTGAGTGTGTCGCTCACTGTTCAGCCGCAAATATGTCTATTTAAAAAAGTGTGGTATACCCCAGTAAATAATAACTGTGGTTTTGCCATCTCACGGTAAAAAATCTCTATTATTCAGGTTTTGGTAGTTTTTTCAGTAAAGAAAAACAGTAGTGTCTCCTGACTGTTGTGACACAAAAATATATCTGTTGAAAATAGTCTTGTGTATGCCCGACATCCCAGTGTGGTTTCGCAGTTCCACGGGTCAAATCGCTGTACTATCCAGTTTTGGGCCTTTGGTATCCAAAAAAGAAGCAGTTTGAGTGTGTCGCTCACTGTTCAGTCGCAAATATCTCTATTTAAAAAAGTGTGGTATACCCCAGTAAACAATAACTGTGGTTTGGCCATCCCACGGTAGAAAATCTCTATTATTCAGGTTTTGGCAGTTTTTTCCGTAAAGAAAAACAGTTGTGTCTCCTGACTGTTGTGACACAAAAATATATCTGTTGAAAATAGTGTTGTGTAGGCCCGACATCCCAGTGTGGTTTCGCAGTTCCACGGGTCAAATCGCTGTACTATCCAGTTTTGGGCCTTTGGTATCTAAAAAAAAAGCAGTTTGAGTGTGTCGCTCACTGTTCAGCCGCAAATATGTCTATTTAAAAAAGTGTGGTATACCCCAGTAAATAATAACTGTGGTTTTGTCATCTCACGGTAAAAAATCTCTATTATTCAGGTTTTGGTAGTTTTTTCAGTAAAGAAAAACAGTAGTGTCTCCTGACTGTTGTGACACAAAAATATATCTGTTGAAAATAGTCTTGTGTATGCCCGACATCCCAGTGTGGTTTCGCAGTTCCACGGGTCAAATCGCTGTACTATCCAGTTTTGGGCCTTTGGTATCCAAAAAAGAAGCAGTTTGAGTGTGTCGCTCACTGTTCAGTCGCAAATATCTCTATTTAAAAAAGTGTGGTATACCCCAGTAAACAATAACTGTGGTTTGGCCATCCCACGGTAGAAAATCTCTATTATTCAGGTTTTGGCAGTTTTTTCCGTAAAGAAAAACAGTTGTGTCTCCTGACTGTTGTGACACAAAAATATATCTGTTGAAAATAGTGTTGTGTAGGCCCGACATCCCAGTGTGGTTTCGCAGTTCCTCGGGTCAAATCGCTGTACTATCCAGTTTTGGGCCTTTGGTATCTAAAAAAAAAGCAGTTTGAGTGTGTCGCTCACTGTTCAGCCGCAAATATCTATATTTAAAAAAGTGTGGTATACCCCCTGTACAATAACTGTGGTTTTGCCATCCCACGGTAAAAAATCTCTATTATTCAGGTTTTGGTAGTTTTTTCCGTAAAGAAAAACAGTAGTGTCTCCTGACTGTTATGACACAAAAATATATCTGTTGAAAATAGTCTTGAGTAGGCCCGACATCCCAGTGTGGTTTCACAGTTCCACGGGTCAAATCGCTGTACTATCCAGTTTTGGGCCTTTGGTATCTAAAAAAAAAGCAGTTTGAGTGTGTCGTTCACTGTTCAGCCGCAAATATCTCTATTTAAAAAAGTGTGGTATACCCCAGTAAATAATAACTGTGGTTTTGCCATCTCACGGTAAAAAATCTCTATTATTCAGGTTTTGGTAGTTTTTTCCGTAAACAAAAACAGTAGTGTCTCCTGACTGTTGTGACACAAAAATATATCTGTTGAAAATAGTCTTGTGTAGGCCCCACATCCCAGTGTGGTTTCGCAGTTCCACGGGTCAAATCGCTGTACTATCCAGTTTTGGGCCTTTGATATCTAAAAAAGAAGCAGTTTGAGTGTGTCGCTCACTGTTCAGCCGCAAATATCTCTATTTAAAAAAGTGTGGTATACCCCAGTAAACAATAACTGTGGTTTTGCCATCCCACGGTAGAAAATCTCTATTATTCAGGTTTTGGCAGTTTTTTCCGTAAAGAAAAACAGTAGTGTCTCCTGACTGTTGTGACACAAAAATATATCTGTTGAAAATAGTCTTGTGTAGGCCCGAAATCCCAGTGTGGTTTCGCAGTTCCACGGGTCAAATCGCTGTACTATCCAGTTTTGGGCCTTTGGTATCTAAAAAAAAAGCAGTTTGAGTGTGTCGCTCACTGTTCAGCCACAAATACCTCAAGTTAAAAGTGTGGTATACCCCAGTAAACAATAACTGTGGTTTTGCCATCCCACGGTAAAAAATCTCTATTATTCAGGTTTTGGTAGTTTTTTCCGTAAAGAAAAACAGTAGTGTCTGCTGACTGTTGTGACACAAAAATATATCTGTTGAAAATAGTCTTGTGTAGGCCCGAAATCCCAGTGTGGTTTCGCAGTTCCACGGGTCAAATCGCTGTACTATCCAGTTTTGGGCCTTTGGTATCTAAAAAAAAAGCAGTTTGAGTGTGTCGCTCACTGTTCAGCAGCAAATACCTCTATTTAAAAAAGTGTGGTATACCCCAGTAAACAATAACTGTGGTTTTGCCATCCCACGGTAAAAAATCTCTATTATTCAGGTTTTGGTAGTTTTTTCCGTAAAGAAAAACAGTAGTGTCTCCTGACTGTTGTGACACAAAAATATATCTGTTGAAAATAGTCTTGTGTAGGCCCGACATCCCAGTGTGATTTCGCAGTTCCACGGGTCAAATCGCTGTACTATCCAGTTTTGGGCCTTTGGTATCTAAAAAAAAAGCAGTTTGAGTGTGTCGTTCACTGTTCAGCCGCAAATATCTCTATTTAAAAAAGTGTGGTATACCCCAGTAAACAATAACTGTGGTTTTGCCATCCCACGGCAAAAAAATCTCTATTATTCAGGTTTTGGTAGTTTTTTCCGTAAAGAAAAACAGTAGTGTCTCCTGACTCTTGTGACACAAAAATATATCTGTTGAAAATAGTCTTGTGTAGGCCCGACATCCCAGTGTGGTTTCGCAGTTCCACGGGTCAAATCGCTGTACTATCTAGTTTTGGGCCTTTGGTATCTAAAAAAAAAGCAGTTTGAGTGTGTCGCTCACTGTTCAGCCGCAAATATCTCTATTTAAAAAAGTGTGGTATACCCCAGTAAACAATAACTGTGGTTTTGCCATCCCATGGTAAAAAATCTCTATTATTGAGCTTTTGGTAGTTTTTTTCGTAAAGAAAAACAGTAGTGTCTCCTGGCTGTTGTGACACAAAAATATATCTGTTGAAAATAGTCTTGTGTAGGCCCAACATCCCAGTGTGGTTTCGCAGTACCACGAGTCAAATCGCTGTACTATCCAGTTTTGGGCCTTTGGTATCTAAAAAAAAAGCAGTTTGAGTGTGTCGCTCACTGTTCAGCTGCAAATATCTCTATTTAAAAAGGTGGGGTATACCCCAGTAAACAATAACTGTGGTTTTGCCATCCCACGGTAAAAAATCTCTATTATTCAGCTTTTGGTAGTTTTTTCCATAAAGAAAAACAGTAGTGTCTCCTGACTGTTGTGACACAAAAATATATCTGTTGAAAATAGTCTTGTGTAGGCCTGACATCCCAGTGTGGTTTCGCAGTTCCACGGGTCAAATCGCTGTACTATCCAGTTTTGGGCCTTTGGTATCTAAAAAAAAAATCAGTCTGAGTGTGTCGCTCACTGTTCAGCCGCAAATATCTCTATTTAAAAAAGTGTGGTATACCCCAGTAAACAATAACTGTGGTTTTGCCATCCCACGGTAAAAAATCTCTATTATTCAGGTTTTGGTAGTTTTTTCCGTAAAGAAAAACAGTAGTGTCTCCTGACTGTTGTGACACAAAAATATATCTGTTGAAAATAGTCTTGTGTAGGCCCGACATCCCAGTGTGGTTTCGCAGTTCCACGGGTCAAATCGCTGTACTATCCAGTTTTGGGCCTTTGGTATCCAAAAAAAAAGCAGTTTGAGTGTGTCGCTCACTGTTCAGTCGCAAATATCTCTATTTAAAAAAGTGTGGTATACCCCAGTAAACAATAACTGTGGTTTGGCCATCCCACGGTAGAAAATCTCTATTATTCAGGTTTTGGCAGTTTTTTCCGTAAAGAAAAACAGTAGTGTATCCTGACTGTTGTGACACAAAAATATATCTGTTGAAAATAGTCTTGTGTAGGCCCGAAATCCCAGTGTGGTTTCGCAGTTCCATGGGTCAAATCGCTGTACTATCCAGTTTTGGGCCTTTGGTATCTAAAAAAAAAGCAGTTTGAGTGTGTCGCTCACTGTTCAGCCACAAATACCTCAAGTTAATAGTGTGGTCTACCCCAGTAAACAATAACTGCGGTTTTGCCATCCCACGGTAAAAAATCTCTTTTATTCAGGTTTTGGTAGTTTTTTCCGTAAAGAAAAACAGTAGTGTCTCCAGACTGTTGTGACACAAAAATATATCTGTTGAAAATAGTCTTGTGTAGGCCCGACATCCCAGTGTGGTTTCGCAGTTCCACGGTTCAAATCGGTGTACTATTCAGTTTTGGGCCTTTGGTATCTAAAAAAAAAGCAGTTTGAGTGTGTCGCTCACTGTTCAGCCGCAAATATCTCTATTTAAAAAAGTGTGGTATACCCCAGTAAACAATAACTGTAGTTTTGCCATCCCACGGTAAAAAATCTCTATTATTCAGGTTTTGGTAGTTTTTTCTGTAGAGAAAAACAATAGTGTCTCCAGACTGTTGTGACACAAAAATATATCTGTTGAAAATAGTCTTGTGTAGGCCCGACATCCCAGTGTGGTTTCGCAGTTCCATGGGTCAAATCGCTGTACTATCCAGTTTTGGGCCTTTGGTATCTAAAAAAAAAGCAGTTTGAGTGTGTCGCTCACTGTTCAGCCGCAAATACCTCTATTTAAAAAAGTGTGGTATACCCCAGTAAACAATAACTGTGGTTTTGCCATCCCACGGTAAAAAATCTCTATTATTCAGGTTTTGGTAGTTTTTTCCGTAAAGAAAAACAGTAGTGTCTCCTGACTGTTGTGACACAAAAATATATCTGTTGAAAATAGTCTTGGTAGGCCCGATATCCCAGTGTGGTTTCGCAGTTCCACGGGTCAAATCGTTGTACTATCCAGTTTTGGGCCTTTGGTATCTAAAAAAAAAGCAGTTTGAGTGTGTCGCTAACTGTTCAGCCGCAAATATCTCTATTTAAAAAAGTGTGGTATACCCCAGTAAACAATAACTGTGGTTTTGCCATCCCACGGTAAAAAATCTCTATTATTCAGGTTTTGGCAGTTTTTTCCATAAAGAAAAACAGTAGTGTCTGCTGACTGTTGTGACACAAAAATATATCTGTTGAAAATAGTCTTGTGTAGGCCCGACATCCCAGTGTGGTTTCGCAGTTCCACGGGTCAAATCGCTGTACTATCCAGTTTTTGGCCTTTGGCATCTAAAAAAAAGCAGTTTGAGTGTGTCGCTCACTGTTCAGCCGCAAATATCTCTATTTAAAAAAGTGTGGTATACCCCAGTAAACAATAACTGTGGTTTTGCCATCCCACGGTAAAAAATCTCTAATATTCAGGTTTTGGTAGTTTTTTCCGTAAAGAAAAACAGTAGTGTCTCCTGACTGTTGTGACACAAAAATATATCTGTTGAAAATAGTCTTGTGTAGGCCCGACATCCCAGTGTGGTTTCGCAGTTCCACGGTTCAAATCGGTGTACTATTCAGTTTTGGGCCTTTGGTATCTAAAAAAAAAGCAGTTTGAGTGTGTCGCTCACTGTTCAGCCGCAAATATCTCTATTTAAAAAAGTGTGGTATACCCCAGTAAACAATAACTGTAGTTTTGCCATCCCACGGTAAAAAATCTCTATTATTCAGGTTTTGGTAGTTTTTTCTGTAGAGAAAAACAATAGTGTCTCCAGACTGTTGTGACACAAAAATATATCTGTTGAAAATAGTCTTGTGTAGGCCCGACATCCCAGTGTGGTTTCGCAGTTCCATGGGTCAAATCGCTGTACTATCCAGTTTTGGGCCTTTGGTATCTAAAAAAAAAGCAGTTTGAGTGTGTCACTCACTGTTCAGCCGCAAATACCTCTATTTAAAAAAGTGTGGTATACCCCAGTAAACAATAACTGTGGTTTTGCCATCCCACGGTAAAAAATCTCTATTATTCAGGTTTTGGTAGTTTTTTCCGTAAAGAAAAACAGTAGTGTCTCCTGACTGTTGTGACACAAAAATATATCTGTTGAAAATAGTCTTGTGTAGGCCCCACATCCCAGTGTGGTTTCGCAGTTCCACGGGTCAAATCGCTGTACTATCCAGTTTTGGGCCTTTGATATCTAAAAAAGAAGCAGTTTGAGTGTGTCGCTCACTGTTCAGCCGCAAATATCTCTATTTAAAAAAGTGTGGTATACCCCAGTAAACAATAACTGTGGTTTTGCCATCCCACGGTAGAAAATCTCTATTATTCAGGTTTTGGCAGTTTTTTCCGTAAAGAAAAACAGTAGTGTATCCTGACTGTTGTGACACAAAAATATATCTGTTGAAAATAGTCTTGTGTAGGCCCGAAATCCCAGTGTGGTTTCGCAGTTCCATGGGTCAAATCGCTGTACTATCCAGTTTTGGGCCTTTGGTATCTAAAAAAAAAGCAGTTTGAGTGTGTCGCTCACTGTTCAGCCACAAATACCTCAAGTTAATAGTGTGGTCTACCCCAGTAAACAATAACTGCGGTTTTGCCATCCCACGGTAAAAAATCTCTTTTATTCAGGTTTTGGTAGTTTTTTCCGTAAAGAAAAACAGTAGTGTCTCCAGACTGTTGTGACACAAAAATATATCTGTTGAAAATAGTCTTGTGTAGGCCCGACATCCCAGTGTGGTTTCGCAGTTCCACGGTTCAAATCGGTGTACTATTCAGTTTTGGGCCTTTGGTATCTAAAAAAAAAGCAGTTTGAGTGTGTCGCTCACTGTTCAGCCGCAAATATCTCTATTTAAAAAAGTGTGGTATACCCCAGTAAACAATAACTGTAGTTTTGCCATCCCACGGTAAAAAATCTCTATTATTCAGGTTTTGGTAGTTTTTTCTGTAGAGAAAAACAATAGTGTCTCCAGACTGTTGTGACACAAAAATATATCTGTTGAAAATAGTCTTGTGTAGGCCCGACATCCCAGTGTGGTTTCGCAGTTCCATGGGTCAAATCGCTGTACTATCCAGTTTTGGGCCTTTGGTATCTAAAAAAAAAGCAGTTTGAGTGTGTCGCTCACTGTTCAGCCGCAAATACCTCTATTTAAAAAAGTGTGGTATACCCCAGTAAACAATAACTGTGGTTTTGCCATCCCACGGTAAAAAATCTCTATTATTCAGGTTTTGGTAGTTTTTTCCGTAAAGAAAAACAGTAGTGTCTCCTGACTGTTGTGACACAAAAATATATCTGTTGAAAATAGTCTTGGTAGGCCCGATATCCCAGTGTGGTTTCG
Organism: Phyllobates terribilis; assembly: GCF_046119375.1. Lineage (NCBI taxonomy): Eukaryota > Metazoa > Chordata > Amphibia > Anura > Dendrobatidae > Phyllobates > Phyllobates terribilis. The sequence continues at coordinate 528,644,002 of NW_027362762.1, read as the reverse complement.
CAGTTCCACGGGTCAAATCGTTGTACTATCCAGTTTTGGGCCTTTGGTATCTAAAAAAAAAGCAGTTTGAGTGTGTCGCTAACTGTTCAGCCGCAAATATCTCTATTTAAAAAAGTGTGGTATACCCCAGTAAACAATAACTGTGGTTTTGCCATCCCACGGTAAAAAATCTCTATTATTCAGGTTTTGGCAGTTTTTTCCATAAAGAAAAACAGTAGTGTCTGCTGACTGTTGTGACACAAAAATATATCTGTTGAAAATAGTCTTGTGTAGGCCCGACATCCCAGTGTGGTTTCGCAGTTCCACGGGTCAAATCGCTGTACTATCCAGTTTTGGGCCTTTGGCATCTAAAAAAAAGCAGTTTGAGTGTGTCGCTCACTGTTCAGCCGCAAATATCTCTATTTAAAAAAGTGTGGTATACCCCAGTAAACAATAACTGTGGTTTTGCCATCCCACGGTAAAAAATCTCTAATATTCAGGTTTTGGTAGTTTTTTCCGTAAAGAAAAACAGTAGTGTCTCCTGACTGTTGTGACACAAAAATATATCTGTTGAAAATAGTCTTGTGTAGGCCCGACATCCCAGTGTGGTTTCGCAGTTCCACGGTTCAAATCGGTGTACTATTCAGTTTTGGGCCTTTGGTATCTAAAAAAAAAGCAGTTTGAGTGTGTCGCTCACTGTTCAGCCGCAAATATCTCTATTTAAAAAAGTGTGGTATACCCCAGTAAACAATAACTGTAGTTTTGCCATCCCACGGTAAAAAATCTCTATTATTCAGGTTTTGGTAGTTTTTTCTGTAGAGAAAAACAGTAGTGTCTCCAGACTGTTGTGACACAAAAATATATCTGTTGAAAATAGTCTTGTGTAGGCCCGACATCCCAGTGTGGTTTCGCAGTTCCATGGGTCAAATCGCTGTACTATCCAGTTTTGGGCCTTTGGTATCTAAAAAAAAAGCAGTTTGAGTGTGTCACTCACTGTTCAGCCGCAAATACCTCTATTTAAAAAAGTGTGGTATACCCCAGTAAACAATAACTGTGGTTTTGCCATCCCACGGTAAAAAATCTCTATTATTCAGGTTTTGGTAGTTTTTTCCGTAAATAAAAACAGTAGTGTCTCCTGACTGTTGTGACACAAAAATATATCTGTTGAAAATAGTCTTGGTAGGCCCGATATCCCAGTGTGGTTTCTCAGTTCCACGGGTCAAATCGTTGTACTATCCAGTTTTGGGCCTTTGGTATCTAAAAAAAAAGCAGTTTGAGTGTGTCGCTAACTGTTCAGCCGCAAATATCTCTATTTAAAAAAGTGTGGTATACCCCAGTAAACAATAACTGTGGTTTTGCCATCCCACGGTAAAAAATCTCTATTATTCAGGTTTTGGCAGTTTTTTCCATAAAGAAAAACAGTAGTGTCTGCTGACTGTTGTGACACAAAAATATATCTGTTGAAAATAGTCTTGTGTAGGCCCGACATCCCAGTGTGGTTTCGCAGTTCCACGGGTCAAATCGCTGTACTATCCAGTTTTGGGCCTTTGGCATCTAAAAAAAAGCAGTTTGAGTGTGTCGCTCACTGTTCAGCCGCAAATATCTCTATTTAAAAAAGTGTGGTATACCCCAGTAAACAATAACTGTGGTTTTGCCATCCCACGGTAAAAAATCTCTAATATTCAGGTTTTGGTAGTTTTTTCCGTAAAGAAAAACAGTAGTGTCTCCTGACTGTTGTGACACAAAAATATATCTGTTGAAAATAGTCTTGTGTAGGCCCGACATCCTAGTGTGGTTTCGCAGTTCCACGTGTCAAATCGCTGTACTATCCAGTTTTGGGCCTTTGGTATCTAAAAAAAAAGCAGTTTGAGTGTGTCGCTCACTGTTCAGCCGCAAATATCTCTATTTAAAAAAGTGTGGTATACCCCAGTAAACAATAACTGTGGTTTTGCCATCCCACGGTAAAAAATCTCTATTATTCAGGTTTTGGTAGTTTTTTCCGTAAAGAAAAACAGTAGTGTCTGCTGACTGTTGTGACACAAAAATATATCTGTTGAAAATAGTCTTGTGTAGGCCCGAAATCCCAGTGTGGTTTCGCAGTTCCACGGGTCAAATCGCTGTACTATCCAGTTTTGGGCCTTTGGTATCTAAAAAAAAAGCAGTTTGAGTGTGTCGCTCACTGTTCAGCCGCAAATACCTCTATTTAAAAAAGTGTGGTATACCCCAGTAAACAATAACTGTGGTTTTGCCATCCCACGGTAAAAAATCTCTATCATTCAGGTTTTGGTAGTTTTTTCCGTAAAGAAAAACAGTAGTGTCTCCTGACTGTTGTGACACAAAAATATATCTGTTGAAAATAGTCTTGTGTAGGCCCGACATCCCAGTGTGATTTCGCAGTTCCACGGGTCAAATCGCTGTACTATCCAGTTTTGGGCCTTTGGTATCTAAAAAAAAAGCAGTTTGAGTGTGTCGTTCACTGTTCAGCCGCAAATATCTCTATTTAAAAAAGTGTGGCATACCCCAGTAAGCAATAACTGTGGTTTTGCCATCCCACGGCAAAAAAATCTCTATTATTCAGGTTTTGGTAGTTTTTTCCGTAAAGAAAAACAGTAGTGTCTCCTGACTGTTGTGACACAAAAATATATCTGTTGAAAATAGTCTTGTGTAGGCCCGACATCCCAATGTGGTTTCGGAGTTCCATGGGTCAAATCGCTGTACTGTCCAGTTTTGGGCCTTTGGTATCTAAAAAAAAAGCAGTTTGAGTGTGTCGCTCACTGTTCAGCCGCAAATATCTCTATTTAAAAAAGCGTGGTATACCCCAGTAAACAATAACTGTGGTTTTGCCATCCCACGGTAAAAAATCTCTATTATTCAGGTTTTGGTAGTTTTTTCCGTAAAGAAAAACAGTAGTGTCTCCTGAATGTTGTGACACAAAAATATATCTGTTGAAAATAGTCTTGTGTAGGCCCGACATCCCAGTGTAGTTTCGCAGTTCCACGGGTCAAATCGCTGTACTATCCAGTTTTGGGCCTTTGGTATCTAAAAAAAAAGCAGTTTGAGTGTGTCGCTCACTGTTCAGCCGCAAATATCTCTATTTAAAAAAGTGTGGTATACCCCAGTAAACAATAACTGTGGTTTTGCCATCCCACGGTAAAAAATCTCTATTATTCAGGTTTTGGTAGTTTTTTCCGTAAAGAAAAACAGTAGTGTCTCCTGACTGTTGTGACACAAAAATATATCTGTTGAAAATAGTCTTGGTAGGCCCGATATCCCAGTGTGGTTTCGCAGTTCCACGGGTCAAATCGTTGTACTATCCAGTTTTGGGCCTTTGGTATCTAAAAAAAAAGCAGTTTGAGTGTGTCGCTAACTGTTCAGCCTCAAATATCTCTATTTAAAAAAGTGTGGTATACACCAGTAAACAATAACTGTGGTTTTGCCATCCCACGGTAAAAAATCTCTATTATTCAGGTTTTGGCAGTTTTTTCCATAAAGAAAAACAGTAGTGTCTGCTGACTGTTGTGACACAAAAATATATCTGTTGAAAATAGTCTTGTGTAGGCCCGACATCCCAGTGTGGTTTCGCAGTTCCACGGGTCAAATCGCTGTACTATCCAGTTTTGGGCCTTTGGCATCTAAAAAAAAGCAGTTTGAGTGTGTCGCTCACTGTTCAGCCGCAAATATCTCTATTTAAAAAAGTGTGGTATACCCCAGTAAACAATAACTGTGGTTTTGCCATCCCACGGTAAAAAATCTCTAATATTCAGGTTTTGGTAGTTTTTTCCGTAAAGAAAAACAGTAGTGTCTCCTGACTGTTGTGACACAAAAATATATCTGTTGAAAATAGTCTTGTGTAGGCCCGACATCCTAGTGTGGTTTCGCAGTTCCACGTGTCAAATCGCTGTACTATCCAGTTTTGGGCCTTTGGTATCTAAAAAAAAAGCAGTTTGAGTGTGTCGCTCACTGTTCAGCCGCAAATATCTCTATTTAAAAAAGTGTGGTATACCCCAGTAAACAATAACTGTGGTTTTGCCATCCCACGGTAAAAAATCTCTATTATTCAGGTTTTGGTAGTTTTTTCCGTAAAGAAAAACAGTAGTGTCTGCTGACTGTTGTGACACAAAAATATATCTGTTGAAAATAGTCTTGTGTAGGCCCGAAATCCCAGTGTGGTTTCGCAGTTCCACGGGTCAAATCGCTGTACTATCCAGTTTTGGGCCTTTGGTATCTAAAAAAAAAGCAGTTTGAGTGTGTCGCTCACTGTTCAGCCGCAAATACCTCTATTTAAAAAAGTGTGGTATACCCCAGTAAACAATAACTGTGGTTTTGCCATCCCACGGTAAAAAATCTCTATTATTCAGGTTTTGGTAGTTTTTCCGTAAAGAAAAACAGTAGTGTCTCCTGACTGTTGTGACACAAAAATATATCTGTTGAAAATAGTCTTGTGTAGGCCCGACATCCCAGTGTGATTTCGCAGTTCCACGGGTCAAATCGCTGTACTATCCAGTTTTGGGCCTTTGGTATCTAAAAAAAAAGCAGTTTGAGTGTGTCGTTCACTGTTCAGCCGCAAATATCTCTATTTAAAAAAGTGTGGTATACCCCAGTAAGCAATAACTGTGGTTTTGCCATCCCACGGCAAAAAAATCTCTATTATTCAGGTTTTGGTAGTTTTTTCCGTAAAGAAAAACAGTAGTGTCTCCTGACTGTTGTGACACAAAAATATATCTGTTGAAAATAGTCTTGTGTAGGCCCGACATCCCAATGTGGTTTCGGAGTTCCATGGGTCAAATCGCTGTACTGTCCAGTTTTGGGCCTTTGGTATCTAAAAAAAAAGCAGTTTGAGTGTGTCGCTCACTGTTCAGCCGCAAATATCTCTATTTAAAAAAGCGTGGTATACCCCAGTAAACAATAACTGTGGTTTTGCCATCCCACGGTAAAAAATCTCTATTATTCAGGTTTTGGTAGTTTTTTCCGTAAAGAAAAACAGTAGTGTCTCCTGAATGTTGTGACACAAAAATATATCTGTTGAAAATAGTCTTGTGTAGGCCCGACATCCCAGTGTAGTTTCGCAGTTCCACGGGTCAAATCGCTGTACTATCCAGTTTTGGGCCTTTGGTATCTAAAAAAAAAGCAGTTTGAGTGTGTCGCTCACTGTTCAGCCGCAAATATCTCTATTTGAAAAAGTGTGGTATACCCCAGTAAACAATAACTGTGGTTTTGCCATCCCACGGTAAAAAATCTCTATTATTCAGGTTTTGGTAGTTTTTTCCGTAAAGAAAAACAGTAGTGTCTGCTGACTGTTGTGACACAAAAATATATCTGTTGAAAATAGTCTTGTGTAGGCCCAACATCCCAGTGTGGTTTCGCAGTTCCACGGGTCAAATCGCTGTACTATCCAGTTTTGGGCCTTTGGTATCTAAAAAAAAAGCAGTTTGAGTGTGTCGTTCACTGTTCAGCCGCAAATATCTCTATTTAAAAAAGTGTGGTATACCCCAGTAAGCAATAACTGTGGTTTTGCCATCCCACGGCAAAAAAATCTCTATTATTCAGGTTTTGGTAGTTTTTTCCGTAAAGAAAAACAGTAGTGTCTCCTGACTGTTGTGACACAAAAATATATCTGTTGAAAATAGTCTTGTGTAGGCCCGACATCCCAATGTGGTTTCGGAGTTCCATGGGTCAAATCGCTGTACTGTCCAGTTTTGGGCCTTTGGTATCTAAAAAAAAAGCAGTTTGAGTGTGTCGCTCACTGTTCAGCCGCAAATATCTCTATTTAAAAAAGCGTGGTATACCCCAGTAAACAATAACTGTGGTTTTGCCATCCCACGGTAAAAAAACTCTATTATTCAGGTTTTGGTAGTTTTTTCCGTAAAGAAAAACAGTAGTGTCTCCTGAATGTTGTGACACAAAAATATATCTGTTGAAAATATTCTTGGTAGGCCCGAAATCCGGTTTCGCAGTTCCACGGGTCAAATCGCTGTACTATCCAGTTTTGGGCCTTTGGTATCTAAAAAAAAAGCAGTTTGAGTGTGTCGCTCACTGTTCAGCCACAAATACCTCAAGTTAATAGTGTGGTCTACCCCAGTAAACAATAACTGCGGTTTTGCCATCCCACGGTAAAAAATCTCTTTTATTCAGGTTTTGGTAGTTTTTTCCGTAAAGAAAAACAGTAGTGTCTCCAGACTGTTGTGACACAAAAATATATCTGTTGAAAATAGTCTTGTGTAGGTCCGACATCCCAGTGTGGTTTCGCAGTTCCACGGTTCAAATCGGTGTACTATTCAGTTTTGGGCCTTTGGTATCTAAAAAAAAAGCAGTTTGAGTGTGTCGCTCACTGTTCAGCCGCAAATATCTCTATTTAAAAAAGTGTGGTATACCCCAGTAAACAATAACTGTAGTTTTGCCATCCCACGGTAAAAAATCTCTATTATTCAGGTTTTGGTAGTTTTTTCTGTAGAGAAAAACAATAGTGTCTCCAGACTGTTGTGACACAAAAATATATCTGTTGAAAATAGTCTTGTGTAGGCCTGACATCCCAGTGTGGTTTCGCAGTTCCATGGGTCAAATCGCTGTACTATCCAGTTTTGGGCCTTTGGTATCTAAAAAAAAAGCAGTTTGAGTGTGTCGCTCACTGTTCAGCCGCAAATACCTCTATTTAAAAAAGTGTGGTATACCCCAGTAAACAATAACTGTGGTTTTGCCATCCCACGGTAAAAAATCTCTATTATTCAGGTTTTGGTAGTTTTTTCCGTAAAGAAAAACAGTAGTGTCTCCTGACTGTTGTGACACAAAAATATATCTGTTGAAAATAGTCTTGGTAGGCCCGATATCCCAGTGTGGTTTCGCAGTTCCACGGGTCAAATCGTTGTACTATCCAGTTTTGGGCCTTTGGTATCTAAAAAAAAAGCAGTTTGAGTGTGTCGCTAACTGTTCAGCCGCAAATATCTCTATTTAAAAAAGTGTGGTATACCCCAGTAAACAATAACTGTGGTTTTGCCATCCCACGGTAAAAAATCTCTATTATTCAGGTTTTGGCAGTTTTTTCCATAAAGAAAAACAGTAGTGTCTGCTGACTGTTGTGACACAAAAATATATCTGTTGAAAATAGTCTTGTGTAGGCCCGACATCCCAGTGTGGTTTCGCAGTTCCACGGGTCAAATCGCTGTACTATCCAGTTTTGGGCCTTTGGCATCTAAAAAAAAGCAGTTTGAGTGTGTCGCTCACTGTTCAGCCGCAAATATCTCTATTTAAAAAAGTGTGGTATACCCCAGTAAACAATAACTGTGGTTTTGCCATCCCACGGTAAAAAATCTCTAATATTCAGGTTTTGGTAGTTTTTTCCGTAAAGAAAAACAGTAGTGTCTCCTGACTGTTGTGACACAAAAATATATCTGTTGAAAATAGTCTTGTGTAGGCCCGACATCCCAGTGTGGTTTCGCAGTTCCACGGTTCAAATCGGTGTACTATTCAGTTTTGGGCCTTTGGTATCTAAAAAAAAAGCAGTTTGAGTGTGTCGCTCACTGTTCAGCCGCAAATATCTCTATTTAAAAAAGTGTGGTATACCCCAGTAAACAATAACTGTAGTTTTGCCATCCCACGGTAAAAAATCTCTATTATTCAGGTTTTGGTAGTTTTTTCTGTAGAGAAAAACAATAGTGTCTCCAGACTGTTGTGACACAAAAATATATCTGTTGAAAATAGTCTTGTGTAGGCCCGACATCCCAGTGTGGTTTCGCAGTTCCATGGGTCAAATCGCTGTACTATCCAGTTTTGGGCCTTTGGTATCTAAAAAAAAAGCAGTTTGAGTGTGTCGCTCACTGTTCAGCCGCAAATACCTCTATTTAAAAAAGTGTGGTATACCCCAGTAAACAATAACTGTGGTTTTGCCATCCCACGGTAAAAAATCTCTATTATTCAGGTTTTGGTAGTTTTTTCCGTAAAGAAAAACAGTAGTGTCTCCTGACTGTTGTGACACAAAAATATATCTGTTGAAAATAGTCTTGGTAGGCCCGATATCCCAGTGTGGTTTCGCAGTTCCACGGGTCAAATCGTTGTACTATCCAGTTTTGGGCCTTTGGTATCTAAAAAAAAAGCAGTTTGAGTGTGTCGCTAACTGTTCAGCCGCAAATATCTCTATTTAAAAAAGTGTGGTATACCCCAGTAAACAATAACTGTGGTTTTGCCATCCCACGGTAAAAAATCTCTATTATTCAGGTTTTGGCAGTTTTTTCCATAAAGAAAAACAGTAGTGTCTGCTGACTGTTGTGACACAAAAATATATCTGTTGAAAATAGTCTTGTGTAGGCCCGACATCCCAGTGTGGTTTCGCAGTTCCACGGGTCAAATCGCTGTACTATCCAGTTTTGGGCCTTTGGCATCTAAAAAAAAGCAGTTTGAGTGTGTCGCTCACTGTTCAGCCGCAAATATCTCTATTTAAAAAAGTGTGGTATACCCCAGTAAACAATAACTGTGGTTTTGCCATCCCACGGTAAAAAATCTCTAATATTCAGGTTTTGGTAGTTTTTTCCGTAAAGAAAAACAGTAGTGTCTCCTGACTGTTGTGACACAAAAATATATCTGTTGAAAATAGTCTTGTGTAGGCCCGACATCCCAGTGTGGTTTCGCAGTTCCACGGTTCAAATCGGTGTACTATTCAGTTTTGGGCCTTTGGTATCTAAAAAAAAAGCAGTTTGAGTGTGTCGCTCACTGTTCAGCCGCAAATATCTCTATTTAAAAAAGTGTGGTATACCCCAGTAAACAATAACTGTAGTTTTGCCATCCCACGGTAAAAAATCTCTATTATTCAGGTTTTGGTAGTTTTTTCTGTAGAGAAAAACAATAGTGTCTCCAGACTGTTGTGACACAAAAATATATCTGTTGAAAATAGTCTTGTGTAGGCCCGACATCCCAGTGTGGTTTCGCAGTTCCATGGGTCAAATCGCTGTACTATCCAGTTTTGGGCCTTTGGTATCTAAAAAAAAAGCAGTTTGAGTGTGTCACTCACTGTTCAGCCGCAAATACCTCTATTTAAAAAAGTGTGGTATACCCCAGTAAACAATAACTGTGGTTTTGCCATCCCACGGTAAAAAATCTCTATTATTCAGGTTTTGGTAGTTTTTTCCGTAAAGAAAAACAGTAGTGTCTCCTGACTGTTGTGACACAAAAATATATCTGTTGAAAATAGTCTTGGTAGGCCCGATATCCCAGTGTGGTTTCGCAGTTCCACGGGTCAAATCGTTGTACTATCCAGTTTTGGGCCTTTGGTATCTAAAAAAAAAGCAGTTTGAGTGTGTCGCTAACTGTTCAGCCGCAAATATCTCTATTTAAAAAAGTGTGGTATACCCCAGTAAACAATAACTGTGGTTTTGCCATCCCACGGTAAAAAATCTCTATTATTCAGGTTTTGGCAGTTTTTTCCATAAAGAAAAACAGTAGTGTCTGCTGACTGTTGTGACACAAAAATATATCTGTTGAAAATAGTCTTGTGTAGGCCCGACATCCCAGTGTGGTTTCGCAGTTCCACGGGTCAAATCGCTGTACTATCCAGTTTTGGGCCTTTGGCATCTAAAAAAAAGCAGTTTGAGTGTGTCGCTCACTGTTCAGCCGCAAATATCTCTATTTAAAAAAGTGTGGTATACCCCAGTAAACAATAACTGTGGTTTTGCCATCCCACGGTAAAAAATCTCTAATATTCAGGTTTTGGTAGTTTTTTCCGTAAAGAAAAACAGTAGTGTCTCCTGACTGTTGTGACACAAAAATATATCTGTTGAAAATAGTCTTGTGTAGGCCCGACATCCTAGTGTGGTTTCGCAGTTCCACGTGTCAAATCGCTGTACTATCCAGTTTTGGGCCTTTGGTATCTAAAAAAAAAGCAGTTTGAGTGTGTCGCTCACTGTTCAGCCGCAAATATCTCTATTTAAAAAAGTGTGGTATACCCCAGTAAACAATAACTGTGGTTTTGCCATCCCACGGTAAAAAATCTCTATTATTCAGGTTTTGGTAGTTTTTTCCGCAAAGAAAAACAGTAGTGTCTGCTGACTGTTGTGACACAAAAATATATCTGTTGAAAATAGTCTTGTGTAGGCCCGAAATCCCAGTGTGGTTTCGCAGTTCCACGGGTCAAATCGCTGTACTATCCAGTTTTGGGCCTTTGGTATCTAAAAAAAAAGCAGTTTGAGTGTGTCGCTCACTGTTCAGCCGCAAATACCTCTATTTAAAAAAGTGTGGTATACCCCAGTAAACAATAACTGTGGTTTTGCCATCCCACGGTAAAAAATCTCTATCATTCAGGTTTTGGTAGTTTTTTCCGTAAAGAAAAACAGTAGTGTCTCCTGACTGTTGTGACACAAAAATATATCTGTTGAAAATAGTCTTGTGTAGGCCCGACATCCCAGTGTGATTTCGCAGTTCCACGGGTCAAATCGCTGTACTATCCAGTTTTGGGCCTTTGGTATCTAAAAAAAAAGCAGTTTGAGTGTGTCGTTCACTGTTCAGCCGCAAATATCTCTATTTAAAAAAGTGTGGCATACCCCAGTAAGCAATAACTGTGGTTTTGCCATCCCACGGCAAAAAAATCTCTATTATTCAGGTTTTGGTAGTTTTTTCCGTAAAGAAAAACAGTAGTGTCTCCTGACTGTTGTGACACAAAAATATATCTGTTGAAAATAGTCTTGTGTAGGCCCGACATCCCAATGTGGTTTCGGAGTTCCATGGGTCAAATCGCTGTACTGTCCAGTTTTGGGCCTTTGGTATCTAAAAAAAAAGCAGTTTGAGTGTGTCGCTCACTGTTCAGCCGCAAATATCTCTATTTAAAAAAGCGTGGTATACCCCAGTAAACAATAACTGTGGTTTTGCCATCCCACGGTAAAAAATCTCTATTATTCAGGTTTTGGTAGTTTTTTCCGTAAAGAAAAACAGTAGTGTCTCCTGAATGTTGTGACACAAAAATATATCTGTTGAAAATAGTCTTGTGTAGGCCCGACATCCCAGTGTAGTTTCGCAGTTCCACGGGTCAAATCGCTGTACTATCCAGTTTTGGGCCTTTGGTATCTAAAAAAAAAGCAGTTTGAGTGTGTCGCTCACTGTTCAGCCGCAAATATCTCTATTTAAAAAAGTGTGGTATACCCCAGTAAACAATAACTGTGGTTTTGCCATCCCACGGTAAAAAATCTCTATTATTCAGGTTTTGGTAGTTTTTTCCGTAAAGAAAAACAGTAGTGTCTCCTGACTGTTGTGACACAAAAATATATCTGTTGAAAATAGTCTTGGTAGGCCCGATATCCCAGTGTGGTTTCGCAGTTCCACGGGTCAAATCGTTGTACTATCCAGTTTTGGGCCTTTGGTATCTAAAAAAAAAGCAGTTTGAGTGTGTCGCTAACTGTTCAGCCTCAAATATCTCTATTTAAAAAAGTGTGGTATACACCAGTAAACAATAACTGTGGTTTTGCCATCCCACGGTAAAAAATCTCTATTATTCAGGTTTTGGCAGTTTTTTCCATAAAGAAAAACAGTAGTGTCTGCTGACTGTTGTGACACAAAAATATATCTGTTGAAAATAGTCTTGTGTAGGCCCGACATCCCAGTGTGGTTTCGCAGTTCCACGGGTCAAATCGCTGTACTATCCAGTTTTGGGCCTTTGGCATCGAAAAAAAAGCAGTTTGAGTGTGTCGCTCACTGTTCAGCCGCAAATATCTCTATTTAAAAAAGTGTGGTATACCCCAGTAAACAATAACTGTGGTTTTGCCATCCCACGGTAAAAAATCTCTAATATTCAGGTTTTGGTAGTTTTTTCCGTAAAGAAAAACAGTAGTGTCTCCTGACTGTTGTGACACAAAAATATATCTGTTGAAAATAGTCTTGTGTAGGCCCGACATCCTAGTGTGGTTTCGCAGTTCCACGTGTCAAATCGCTGTACTATCCAGTTTTGGGCCTTTGGTATCTAAAAAAAAAGCAGTTTGAGTGTGTCGCTCACTGTTCAGCCGCAAATATCTCTATTTAAAAAAGTGTGGTATACCCCAGTAAACAATAACTGTGGTTTTGCCATCCCACGGTAAAAAATCTCTATTATTCAGGTTTTGGTAGTTTTTTCCGTAAAGAAAAACAGTAGTGTCTGCTGACTGTTGTGACACAAAAATATATCTGTTGAAAATAGTCTTGTGTAGGCCCGAAATCCCAGTGTGGTTTCGCAGTTCCACGGGTCAAATCGCTGTACTATCCAGTTTTGGGCCTTTGGTATCTAAAAAAAAAGCAGTTTGAGTGTGTCGCTCACTGTTCAGCCGCAAATACCTCTATTTAAAAAAGTGTGGTATACCCCAGTAAACAATAACTGTGGTTTTGCCATCCCACGGTAAAAAATCTCTATTATTCAGGTTTTGGTAGTTTTTTCCGTAAAGAAAAACAGTAGTGTCTCCTGACTGTTGTGACACAAAAATATATCTGTTGAAAATAGTCTTGTGTAGGCCCGACATCCCAGTGTGATTTCGCAGTTCCACGGGTCAAATCGCTGTACTATCCAGTTTTGGGCCTTTGGTATCTAAAAAAAAAGCAGTTTGAGTGTGTCGTTCACTGTTCAGCCGCAAATATCTCTATTTAAAAAAGTGTGGTATACCCCAGTAAGCAATAACTGTGGTTTTGCCATCCCACGGCAAAAAAATCTCTATTATTCAGGTTTTGGTAGTTTTTTCCGTAAAGAAAAACAGTAGTGTCTCCTGACTGTTGTGACACAAAAATATATCTGTTGAAAATAGTCTTGTGTAGGCCCGACATCCCAATGTGGTTTCGGAGTTCCATGGGTCAAATCGCTGTACTGTCCAGTTTTGGGCCTTTGGTATCTAAAAAAAAAGCAGTTTGAGTGTGTCGCTCACTGTTCAGCCGCAAATATCTCTATTTAAAAAAGCGTGGTATACCCCAGTAAACAATAACTGTGGTTTTGCCATCCCACGGTAAAAAATCTCTATTATTCAGGTTTTGGTAGTTTTTTCCGTAAAGAAAAACAGTAGTGTCTCCTGAATGTTGTGACACAAAAATATATCTGTTGAAAATAGTCTTGTGTAGGCCCGACATCCCAGTGTAGTTTCGCAGTTCCACGGGTCAAATCGCTGTACTATCCAGTTTTGGGCCTTTGGTATCTAAAAAAAAAGCAGTTTGAGTGTGTCGCTCACTGTTCAGCCACAAATATCTCTATTTGAAAAAGTGTGGTATACCCCAGTAAACAATAACTGTGGTTTTGCCATCCCACGGTAAAAAATCTCTATTATTCAGGTTTTGGTAGTTTTTTCCGTAAAGAAAAACAGTAGTGTCTGCTGACTGTTGTGACACAAAAATATATCTGTTGAAAATAGTCTTGTGTAGGCCCAACATCCCAGTGTGGTTTCGCAGTTCCACGGGTCAAATCGCTGTACTATCCAGTTTTGGGCCTTTGGTATCTAAAAAAAAAGCAGTTTGAGTGTGTCGTTCACTGTTCAGCCGCAAATATCTCTATTTAAAAAAGTGTGGTATACCCCAGTAAGCAATAACTGTGGTTTTGCCATCCCACGGCAAAAAAATCTCTATTATTCAGGTTTTGGTAGTTTTTTCCGTAAAGAAAAACAGTAGTGTCTCCTGACTGTTGTGACACAAAAATATATCTGTTGAAAATAGTCTTGTGTAGGCCCGACATCCCAATGTGGTTTCGGAGTTCCATGGGTCAAATCGCTGTACTGTCCAGTTTTGGGCCTTTGGTATCTAAAAAAAAAGCAGTTTGAGTGTGTCGCTCACTGTTCAGCCGCAAATATCTCTATTTAAAAAAGCGTGGTATACCCCAGTAAACAATAACTGTGGTTTTGCCATCCCACGGTAAAAAAACTCTATTATTCAGGTTTTGGTAGTTTTTTCCGTAAAGAAAAACAGTAGTGTCTCCTGAATGTTGTGACACAAAAATATATCTGTTGAAAATATTCTTGGTAGGCCCGAAATCCGGTTTCGCAGTTCCACGGGTCAAATCGCTGTACTATCCAGTTTTGGGCCTTTGGTATCTAAAAAAAAAGCAGTTTGAGTGTGTCGCTCACTGTTCAGCCGCAAATATCTCTATTTAAAAAAGTGTGGTATACCCCATTAAACAATAACTGTGGTTTTGCCATCCCACGGTAAAAAATCTCTATTATTCAGGTTTTGGTAGTTTTTTCCATAAAGAAAAAAAGTAGTGTCTGCTGACTGTTGTGACACAAAAATATATCTGTTGAAAATAGTCTTGTGTAGGCCCGACATCCCAGTGTGGTTTTGCAGTTCCACGGGTCAAATCGCTGTACTATCCAGTTTTGGGCCTTTGGCATCTAAAAAAAAAGCAGTTTGAGTGTGTCGCTCACTGTTCAGGCGCAAATATCTCTATTTAAAAAAGTGTGGTATACCCCAGTAAACAATAACTGTGGTTTTGCCATCCCACGGTAAAAAATCTCTATTATTCAGGTTTTGGTAGTTTTTTCCGTAAAGAAAAACAGTAGTGTCTCCTGACTGTTGTGACACAAAAATATATCTGTTGAAAATAGTCTTGTGTAGGCCCGACATCCCAGTGTAGTTTCGCAGTTCCACGGGTCAAATCGCTGTACTATCCAATTTTGGGCCTTTGGTATCTAAAAAAAAAGCAGTTTGAGTGTGTCGCTCACTGTTCAGCCGCAAATATCTCTATTTAAAAAAGTGTGGTATACCCCAGTAAACAATAACTGTGGTTTTGCCATCCCACGGTAAAAAATCTCTATTATTCAGGTTTTGGTAGTTTTTTCCGTAAAGAAAAACAGTAGTGTCTGCTGACTGTTGTGACACAAAAATATATCTGTTGAAAATAGTCTTGTGTAGGCCCAACATCCCAGTGTGGTTTCGCAGTTCCACGGGTCAAATCGCTGTACTATCCAGTTTTGGGCCTTTGGTATCTAAAAAAAAAGCAGTTTGAGTGTGTCGCTCACTGTTCAGCCGCAAATACCTCTATTTAAAAAAGTGTGGTATACCCCAGTAAACAATAACTGTGGTTTTGCCATCCCACGGTAAAAAATCTCTATTATTCAGGTTTTGGTAGTTTTTTCCGTAAAGAAAAACAGTAGTGTCTCCTGACTGTTGTAACACAAAAATATATCTGTTGAAAATAGTCTTGTGTAGGCCTGACATCCCAGTGTGGTTTCGCAGTTCCACGTGTCAAATCGCTGTACTATCCAGTTTTGGGCCTTTGGTATCTAAAAAAAAAGCAGTTTGAGTGTGTCGTTCACTGTTCAGCCGCAAATATCTCTATTTAAAAAAGTGTGGTATACCCCAGTAAACAATAACTGTGGTTTTGCCATCCCACGGCAAAAAAATCTCTATTATTCAGGTTTTGGTAGTTTTTTCCGTAAAAAAAAACAGTAGTGTCTCCTGACTGTTGTGACACAAAAATATATCTGTTGAAAATAGTCTTGTGTAGGCCCGACATCCCAATGTGGTTTCGTAGTTCCATTGGTCAAATCGCTGTACTATCCAGTTTTGGGCCTTTGGTATCTAAAAAAAAAGCAGTTTGAGTGTGTCGCTCACTGTTCAGTCGCAAATATCTCTATTTAAAAAAGTGTGGTATACCCCAGTAAACAATAACTGTGGTTTTGCCATCCCACGGTAAAAAATCTCTATTATTCAGGTTTTGGTAGTTTTTTCCGTAAAGAAAAACAGTAGTGTCTCCTGACTGTTGTGACACAAAAATATATCTGTTGAAAATAGTGTTGTGTAGGCCCGACATCCCAGTGTGGTTTCGCAGTTCCACGGGTCAAATCGCTGTACTATCCAGTTTTGGGCCTTTGGTATCTAAAAAAAAAGCAGTTTGAGTGTGTCGCTCACTGTTCAGCCGCAAATATCTATATTTAAAAAAGTGTGGTATACCCCCTGAACAATAACTGTGGTTTTGCCATCCCACGGTAAAAAATCTCTATTACTCAGGTTTTGGTAGTTTTTTCCGTAAAGAAAAACAGTAGTGTCTCCTGACTGTTATGACACAAAAATATATCTGTTGAAAATAGTCTTTAGTAGGCCCGACATCCCAGTGTGGTTTCACAGTTGCACGGGTCAAATCGCTGTACTATCCAGTTTTGGGCCTTTGGTATCTAAAAAAAAAGCAGTTTGAGTGTGTCGCTCACTGTTCAGCCGCAAATATCTCTATTTAAAAAAGTGTGGTATACCCCAGTAAATAATAACTGTGGTTTTGCCATCTCACGGTAAAAAATCTCTATTATTCAGGTTTTGGTAGTTTTTTCCGTAAACAAAAACAGTAGTGTCTCCTGACTGTTGTGACACAAAAATATATCTGTTGAAAATAGTCTTGTGTAGGCCCGACATCCCAGTGTGGTTTCGCAGTTCCACGGGTCAAATCACTGAACTATCCAGTTTTGGGCCTTTGATATCTAAAAAAGAAGCAGTTTGAGTGTGTCGCTCACTGTTCAGCCACAAATATCTCTATTTAAAAAAGTGTGGTATACCCCAGTAAACAATAACTGTGGTTTTGCCATCCCACGGTAGAAAATCTCTATTATTCAGGTTTTGGCAGTTTTTTCCGTAAAGAAAAACAGTAGTGTCTCCTGACTGTTGTGACACAAAAATATATCTGTTGAAAATAGTCTTGTGTAGGCCCGAAATCCCAGTGTGGTTTCGCAGTTCCACGGGTCACATCGCTGTACTATCCAGTTTTGGGCCTTTGGTATCTAAAAAAAAAAGCAGTTTGAGTGTGTCGCTCACTGTTCAGCCACAAATACCTCAAGTTAAAAGTGTGGTCTACCCCAGTAAACAATAACTGCGGTTTTGCCATCCCACGGTAAA
Organism: Phyllobates terribilis; assembly: GCF_046119375.1. NCBI lineage: Eukaryota > Metazoa > Chordata > Amphibia > Anura > Dendrobatidae > Phyllobates > Phyllobates terribilis. The sequence continues at coordinate 528,627,229 of NW_027362762.1, read as the reverse complement.
AAATCTCTATTATTCAGGTTTTGGTAGTTTTTTCCGTAAAGAAAAACAGTAGTGTCTCCTGACTGTTGTGACACAAAAATATATCTGTTGAAAATAGTCTTGTGTAGGCCCGACATCCCAGTGTGGTTTCGCAGTTCCACGGGTCAAATCGCTGTACTATCTAGTTTTGGGCCTTTGGTATCTAAAAAAAAAGCAGTTTGAGTGTGTCGCTCACTGTTCAGCCGCAAATATCTCTATTTAAAAAAGTGTGGTATACCCCAGTAAACAATAACTGTAGTTTTGCCATCCCACGGTAAAAAATCTCTATTATTCAGGTTTTGGTAGTTTTTTCTGTAGAGAAAAACAATAGTGTCTCCTGACTGTTGTGACACAAAAATATATCTGTTGAAAATAGTCTTGTGTAGGCCCGACATCCCAGTGTGGTTTCGCAGTTCCATGGGTCAAATCGCTGTACTACCCAGTTTTGGGCCTTTGGTATCTAAAAAAAAAGCAGTTTGAGTGTGTCGCTCACTGTTCAGCCGCAAATATCTCTATTTAAAAAAGTGTGGTATACCCCAGTAAACAATAACTGCGGTTTTGCCATCCCACGGTAAAAAATCTCTATTATTCAGGTTTTGGTAGTTTTTTCCGTAAAGAAAAACAGTAGTGTCTCCTGACTGTTGTGACACAAAAATATATCTGTTGAAAATAGTCTTGTGTAGGCCCGACATCCCAGTGTGGTTTCGCAGTTCCACGGGTCAAATCGCTGTACTATCTAGTTTTGGGCCTTTGGTATCTAAAAAAAAAGCAGTTTGAGTGTGTCGCTCACTGTTCAGCCGCAAATATCTCTATTTAAAAAAGTGTGGTATACCCCAGTAAACAATAACTGTAGTTTTGCCATCCCACGGTAAAAAATCTCTATTATTCAGGTTTTGGTAGTTTTTTCTGTAGAGAAAAACAATAGTGTCTCCTGACTGTTGTGACACAAAAATATATCTGTTGAAAATAGTCTTGTGTAGGCCCGACATCCCAGTGTGGTTTCGCAGTTCCATGGGTCAAATCGCTGTACTATCCAGTTTTGGGCCTTTGGTATCTAAAAAAAAAGCAGTTTGAGTGTGTCGCTCACTGTTCAGCCGCAAATATCTCTATTTAAAAAAGTGTGGTATACCCCAGTAAACAATAACTGTGGTTTTGCCATCCCACGGTAAAAAATCTCTACTATTCAGGTTTTGGTAGTTTTTTCCGTAAAGAAAAACAGTAGTGTCTCCTGACTGTTGTGACACAAAAATATATCTGTTGAAAATAGTCTTGGTAGGCCCGACATCCCAGTGTGGTTTCGCAGTTCCACAGGTCAAATCGCTGTACTATCCAGTTTTGGGCCTTTGGTATCTAAAAAAAAGCAGTTTGAGTGTGTCGCTAACTGTTCAGCCGCAAATATCTCTATTTAAAAAAGTGTGGTATACCCCAGTAAACAATAACTGTGGTTTTGCCATCCCACGGTAAAAAATCTCTATTATTCAGGTTTTGGTAGTTTTTTCCATAAAGAAAAACAGTAGTGTCTGCTGACTGTTGTGACACAAAAATATATCTGTTGAAAATAGTCTTGTGTAGGCCCGACATCCCAGTGTGGTTTCGCAGTTCCACGGGTCAAATCGCTGTACTATCCAGTTTTGGGCCTTTGGTATCTAAAAAAAAAGCAGTTTGAGTGTGTCGCTCACTGTTCAGCCGCAAATATCTCTATTTAAAAAAGTGTGGTATACCCCAGTAAACAATAACTGTGGTTTTGACATCCCACGGTAAAAAATCTCTATTATTCAGGTTTTGGTAGTTTTTTCCGTAAAGAAAAACAGTAGTGTCTCCTGACTGTTGTGACACAAAAATATATCTGTTGAAAATAGTCTTGTGTAGGCCCGACATCCCAGTGTGGTTTCGCAGTTCCACGGGTCAAATCGCTGTACTATCCAGTTTTGGGCCTTTGGTATCTAAAAAAAAAGCAGTTTGAGTGTGTCGTTCACTGTTCAGCCGCAAATATCTCTATTTAAAAAAGTGTGGTATACCCCAGTAAACAATAACTGTGGTTTTGCCATCCCACGGCAAAAAAATCTCTATTATTCAGGTTTTGGTAGTTTTTTCCGTAAAGAAAAACAGTAGTGTCTCCTGACTGTTGTGACACAAAAATATATCTGTTGAAAATAGTCTTGTGTAGGCCCGACATCCCAATGTGGTTTCGGAGTTCCATGGGTCAAATCGCTGTACTATCCAGTTTTGGGCCTTTGGTATCTAAAAAAAAAGCAGTTTGAGTGTGTCGCTCACTGTTCAGCCGCAAATATCTCTATTTAAAAAAGCGTGGTATACCCCAGTAAACAATAACTGTGGTTTTGCCATCCCACGGTAAAAAATCTCTATTATTCAGGTTTTGGTAGTTTTTTCCGTAAAGAAAAACAGTAGTGTCTCCTGACTGTTGTGACACAAAAATATATCTGTTGAAAATAGTCTTGTGTAGGCCCGACATCCCAGTGTGGTTTCGCAGTTCCACGGGTCAAATCGCTGTACTATCCAGTTTTGGGCCTTTGGTATCTAAAAAAAAAGCAGTTTGAGTGTGTCGTTCACTGTTCAGCCGCAAATATCTCTATTTAAAAAAGTGTGGTATACCCCAGTAAACAATAACTGTGGTTTTGCCATCCCACGGCAAAAAAATCTCTATTATTCAGGTTTTGGTAGTTTTTTCCGTAAAGAAAAACAGTAGTGTCTCCTGACTGTTGTGACACAAAAATATATCTGTTGAAAATAGTCTTGTGTAGGCCCGACATCCCAATGTGGTTTCGGAGTTCCATGGGTCAAATCGCTGTACTATCCAGTTTTGGGCCTTTGGTATCTAAAAAAAAAGCAGTTTGAGTGTGTCGCTCACTGTTCAGCCGCAAATATCTCTATTTAAAAAAGCGTGGTATACCCCAGTAAACAATAACTGTGGTTTTGCCATCCCACGGTAAAAAATCTCTATTATTCAGGTTTTGGTAGTTTTTTCCGTAAAAAAAAACAGTAGTGTCTCCTGACTGTTGTGACAAAAAAATATATCTGTTGAAAATAGTCTTGTGTAGGCCCGACATCCCAGTGTGGTTTCACAGTTCCACGGGTCAAATCGCTGTACTATCCAGTTTTGGGTCTTTGGTATCTAAAAAAAAGCAGTTTGAGTGTGTCGCTCACTGTTCAGCCGCAAATATCTCTATTTAAAAAAGTGTGGTATACCCAAGTAAATAATAACTGTGGTTTTGCCATCTCACGGTAAAAAATCTCTATTATTCAGGTTTTGGTAGTTTTTTCCGTAAAGAAAAACAGTAGTGTCTCCTGACTGTTGTGACACAAAAATATATCTGTTGAAAATAGTCTTGTGTAGGCCAGAAATCCCAGTGTGGTTTCACAGTTCCACGGGTCAAATCGCTGTACTATCCAGTTTTGGGCCTTTGGTATCTAAAAAAAAAGCAGTTTGAGTGTGTCGCTCACTGTTCAGCCACAAATATCTCTATTTAAAAAAGTGTGGTATACCCCAGTAAACAATAACTGTGGTTTTGCCATCCCACGGTAGAAAATCTCTATTATTCAGGTTTTGGCAGTTTTTTCTGTAAAGAAAAACAGTAGTGTCTCCTGACTGTTGTGACACAAAAATATATCTGTTGAAAATAGTCTTGTGTAGGCCCGACATCCCAGTGTGGTTTCGCAGTTCCACGGGTCAAATCGCTGTACTATCCAGTTTTGGGCCTTTGGTATCTAAAAAAAAAGCAGTTTGAGTGTGTCGTTCACTGTTCAGCCGCAAATATCTCTATTTAAAAAAGTGTGGTATACCCCAGTAAACAATAACTGTGGTTTTGCCATCCCACGGCAAAAAAATCTCTATTATTCAGGTTTTGGTAGTTTTTTCCGTAAAGAAAAACAGTAGTGTCTCCTGACTGTTGTGACACAAAAATATATCTGTTGAAAATAGTCTTGTGTAGGCCCGACATCCCAATGTGGTTTCGGAGTTCCATGGGTCAAATCGCTGTACTATCCAGTTTTGGGCCTTTGGTATCTAAAAAAAAAGCAGTTTGAGTGTGTCGCTCACTGTTCAGCCGCAAATATCTCTATTTAAAAAAGCGTGGTATACCCCAGTAAACAATAACTGTGGTTTTGCCATCCCACGGTAAAAAATCTCTATTATTCAGGTTTTGGTAGTTTTTTCCGTAAAGAAAAACAGTAGTGTCTCCTGACTGTTGTGACACAAAAATATATCTGTTGAAAATAGTCTTGTGTAGGCCCGACATCCCAGTGTGGTTTCGCAGTTCCACGGGTCAAATCGCTGTACTATCCAGTTTTGGGCCTTTGGTATCTAAAAAAAAAGCAGTTTGAGTGTGTCGTTCACTGTTCAGCCGCAAATATCTCTATTTAAAAAAGTGTGGTATACCCCAGTAAACAATAACTGTGGTTTTGCCATCCCACGGCAAAAAAATCTCTATTATTCAGGTTTTGGTAGTTTTTTCCGTAAAGAAAAACAGTAGTGTCTCCTGACTGTTGTGACACAAAAATATATCTGTTGAAAATAGTCTTGTGTAGGCCCGACATCCCAATGTGGTTTCGGAGTTCCATGGGTCAAATCGCTGTACTATCCAGTTTTGGGCCTTTGGTATCTAAAAAAAAAGCAGTTTGAGTGTGTCGCTCACTGTTCAGCCGCAAATATCTCTATTTAAAAAAGCGTGGTATACCCCAGTAAACAATAACTGTGGTTTTGCCATCCCACGGTAAAAAATCTCTATTATTCAGGTTTTGGTAGTTTTTTCCGTAAAAAAAAACAGTAGTGTCTCCTGACTGTTGTGACAAAAAAATATATCTGTTGAAAATAGTCTTGTGTAGGCCCGACATCCCAGTGTGGTTTCACAGTTCCACGGGTCAAATCGCTGTACTATCCAGTTTTGGGTCTTTGGTATCTAAAAAAAAGCAGTTTGAGTGTGTCGCTCACTGTTCAGCCGCAAATATCTCTATTTAAAAAAGTGTGGTATACCCAAGTAAATAATAACTGTGGTTTTGCCATCTCACGGTAAAAAATCTCTATTATTCAGGTTTTGGTAGTTTTTTCCGTAAAGAAAAACAGTAGTGTCTCCTGACTGTTGTGACACAAAAATATATCTGTTGAAAATAGTCTTGTGTAGGCCAGAAATCCCAGTGTGGTTTCACAGTTCCACGGGTCAAATCGCTGTACTATCCAGTTTTGGGCCTTTGGTATCTAAAAAAAAAGCAGTTTGAGTGTGTCGCTCACTGTTCAGCCACAAATATCTCTATTTAAAAAAGTGTGGTATACCCCAGTAAACAATAACTGTGGTTTTGCCATCCCACGGTAGAAAATCTCTATTATTCAGGTTTTGGCAGTTTTTTCTGTAAAGAAAAACAGTAGTGTCTCCTGACTGTTGTGACACAAAAATATATCTGTTGAAAATAGTCTTGTGTAGGCCCGAAATCCCAGTGTGGTTTCGCAGTTCCACGGGTCAAATCGCTGTACTATCCAGTTTTGGGCCTTTGGTATCTAAAAAAAAAGCAGTTTGAGTGTGTCGCTCACTGTTCAGCCGCAAATATCTCTATTTAAAAAAGTGTGGTATACCCCAGTAAACAAAAACTGTGGTTTCGCCATCCCACGGTAAAAAATGTCTATTATTCAGGTTTTGGTAGTTTTTTCCATAAAGAAAAACAGTAGTGTCTCCTGACTGTTGTGACACAAAAATATATCTGTTGAAAATAGTCTTGTGTAGGCCCGACATCCCAGTGTGGTTTCGCAGTTCCACGGGTCAAATCGCTGTACTATCTAGTTTTGGGCCTTTGGTATCTAAAAAAAAAGTAGTTTGAGTGTGTCGCTCACTGTTCAGCCGCAAATATCTCTATTTAAAAAAGTGTGGCATACCCCAGTAAACAATAACTGTGGTTTTGCCATCCCATGGTAAAAAATCTCTATTATTGAGCTTTTGGTAGTTTTTTTCGTAAAGAAAAACAGTAGTGTCTCCTGGCTGTTGTGACCCAAAAATATATCTGTTGAAAATAGTCTTGTGTAGGCCCGACATCCCAGTGTGGTTTCGCAGTACCACGAGTCAAATCGCTGTACTATCCAGTTTTGGGCCTTTGGTATCTAAAAAAAAAGCAGTTTGAGTGTGTCGCTCACTGTTCAGCTGCAAATATCTCTATTTAAAAAGGTGGGGTATACCCCAGTAAACAGTAACTGTGGTTTTGCCATCCCACGGTAAAAAATCTCTATTATTCAGGTTTTGGTAGTTTTTTCCGTAAAGAAAAATAGTAGTGTCTCCTGACTGTTGTGACACAAAAATATATCTGTTGAAAAAAGTCTTGTGTATGCCCGACATCCCAGTGTGGTTTCGCAGTTCCACGGGTCAAATCGCTGTTCTATCCAGTTTTGGGCCTTTGGTATCTAAAAAAAAAGCAGTTTTAATGTGTCGCTCACTGTTCAGCCGCAAATATCTCTATTTAAAAAAGTGCTGTATACCCCAGTAAACAATAACTGTGGTTTTGCCATCCCACGGTAAAAAATCTCTACTATTCAGCTTTTGGTAGTTTTTTCCGTAAAGAAAAACAGTAGTGTCTCCTGACTGTTGTGACACAAAAATATATCTGTTGAAATTAGTGTTGTGTAGGCCCGACATCCCAGTGTGGTTTCGCAGTTTCACGGGTCAAATCGCTGTACTATCTAGTTTTGGGCCTTCGGTATCTAAAAAAAAAGCAGTTTGAGTGTGTCGCTCACTGTTCAGCCGCAAATATCTCTATTTAAAAAAGTGTGGTATACCCCAGTAAACAAAAACTGTGGTTTCGCCATCCCACGGTAAAAAATGTCTATTATTCAGGTTTTGGTAGTTTTTTTCCATAAAGAAAAACAGTAGGGTCTCCTGACTGTTGTGACACAAAAATATATCTGTTGAAAATAGTCTTGTGTAGGCCCGACATCCCAGTGTGGTTTCGCAGTTCCACGGGTCAAATCGCTGTACTATCTAGTTTTGGGCCTTTGGTATCTAAAAAAAAGCAGTTTGAGTGTGTCGCTCACTGTTCAGCCGCAAATATCTCTATTTAAAAAAGTGTGGTATACCCCAGTAAACAATAACTGTGGTTTGGCCATCCCACGGTAGAAAATCTCTATTATTCAGGTTTTGGCAGTTTTTTCCGTAAAGAAAAACAGTAGTGTCTCCTGACTGTTGTGACACAAAAATATATCTGTTGAAAATAGTGTTGTGTAGGCCCGACATCCCAGTGTGGTTTCGCAGTTCCACGGGTCAAATCGCTGTACTATCCAGTTTTGGGCCTTTGGTATCTAAAAAAAAAGCAGTTTGAGTGTGTCGCTCACTGTTCAGCCGCAAATATCTATATTTAAAAAAGTGTGGTATACCCCCTGAACAATAACTGTGGTTTTGCCATCCCACGGTAAAAAATCTCTATTATTCAGGTTTTGGTAGTTTTTTCCGTAAAGAAAAACAGTAGTGTCTCCTGACTGTTATGACACAAAAATATATCTGTTGAAAATAGTCTTGAGTAGGCCCGACATCCCAGTGTGGTTTCACAGTTCCACGGGTCAAATCGCTGTACTATCCAGTTTTGGGCCTTTGGTATCTAAAAAAAAAGCAGTTTGAGTGTGTCGCTCACTGTTCAGCCGCAAATATCTCTATTTAAAAAAGTGTGGTATACCCCAGTAAATAATAACTGTGGTTTTGCCATCTCACGGTAAAAAATCTCTATTATTCAGGTTTTGGTAGTTTTTTCCGTAAAGAAAAACAGTAGTGTCTCCTGACTGTTGTGACACAAAAATATATCTGTTGAAATTAGTGTTGTGTAGGCCCGACATCCCAGTGTGGTTTCGCAGTTCCACGGGTCAAATCGCTGTACTATCTAGTTTTGGGCCTTTGGTATCTAAAAAAAAAGCAGTTTGAGTGTGTCGCTCACTGTTCAGCCGCAAATATCTCTATTTAAAAAAGTGTGGTATACCCCAGTAAACAAAAACTGTGGTTTCGCCATCCCACGGTAAAAAATGTCTATTATTCAGGTTTTGGTAGTTTTTTTCTATAAAGAAAAACAGTAGTGTCTCCTGACTGTTGTGACACAAAAATATATCTGTTGAAAATAGTCTTGTGTAGGCCCGACATCCCAGTGTGGTTTCGCAGTTCCATGGGTCAAATCGCTGTACTATCTAGTTTTGGGCCTTTGGTATCTAAAAAAAAGCAGTTTGAGTGTGTCGCTCACTGTTCAGCCGCAAATATCTCTATTTAAAAAAGTGTGGTATACCCCAGTAAACAATAACTGTGGTTTTTGCCATCCCATGGTAAAAAATCTCTATTATTGAGCTTTTGGTAGTTTTTTTCGTAAAGAAAAAGAGTAGTGTCTCCTGGCTGTTGTGACACAAAAATATATCTGTTGAAAATAGTCTTGTGTAGGCCCGACATCCCAGTGTGGTTTCGCAGTACCACGAGTCAAATCGCTGTACTATCCAGTTTTGGGCCTTTGGTATCTAAAAAAAAAGCAGTTTGAGTGTGTCGCTCACTGTTCAGCTGCAAATATCTCTATTTAAAAAGGTGGGGTATACCCCAGTAAACAATAACTGTGGTTTTGCCATCCCACGGTAAAAAATCTCTATTATTCAGCTTTTGGTAGTTTTTTCCATAAAGAAAAACAGTAGTGTCTCCTGACTGTTGTGACACAAAAATATATCTGTTGAAAATAGTCTTGTGTAGGCCTGACATCCCAGTGTGGTTTCGCAGTTCCACGGGTCAAATCGCTGTACTATCCAGTTTTGGGCCTTTGGTATCTAAAAAAAAATCAGTCTGAGTGTGTCGCTCACTGTTCAGCCGCAAATATCTCTATTTAAAAAAGTGTGGTATACCCCAGTAAACAATAACTGTGGTTTTGCCAACCCACGGTAAAAAATCTCTATTATTCAGGTTTTGGTAGTTTTTTCCGTAAAGAAAAACAGTAGTGTCTCCTGACTGTTGTGACACAAAAATATATCTGTTGAAAATAGTCTTGTGTAGGCCTGACATCCCAGTGTGGTTTCGCAGTTCCACGGGTCAAATCGCTGTACTATCCAGTTTTGAGCCTTTGGTATCTAAAAAAAAAGCAGTTTGAGTGTGTCGCTCACTGTTCAGCCGCAAATATCTCTATTTAAAAAAGTGTGGTATACCCCAGTAAATAATAACTGTGGTTTTGCCATCTCACGGTAAAAAATCTCTATTATTCAGGTTTTGGTAGTTTTTTCCGTAAAGAAAAACAGTAGTGTCTCCTGACTGTTGTGACACAAAAATATATCTGTTGAAAATAGTCTTGTGTATGCCCGACATCCCAGTGTGGTTTCGCAGTTCCACGGGTCAAATCGCTGTACTATCCAGTTTTGGGCCTTTGGTATCCAAAAAAGAAGCAGTTTGAGTGTGTCGCTCACTGTTCAGTCGCAAATATCTCTATTTAAAAAAGTGTGGTATACCCCAGTAAACAATAACTGTGGTTTGGCCATCCCACGGTAGAAAATCTCTATTATTCAGGTTTTGGCAGATTTTTCCGTAAAGAAAAACAGTAGTGTCTCCTGACTGTTGTGACACAAAAATATATCTGTTGAAAATAGTGTTGTGTAGGCCCGACATCCCAGTGTGGTTTCGCAGTTCCACGGGTCAAATCGCTGTACTATCCAGTTTTGGGCCTTTGGTATCTAAAAAAAAAGCAGTTTGAGTGTGTCGCTCACTGTTCAGCCGCAAATATCTATATTTAAAAAAGTGTGGTATACCCCCTGAACAATAACTGTGGTTTTGCCATCCCACGGTAAAAAATCTCTATTATTCAGGTTTTGGTAGTTTTTTCCGTAAAGAAAAACAGTAGTGTCTCCTGACTGTTATGACACAAAAATATATCTGTTGAAAATAGTCTTGAGTAGGCCCGACATCCCAGTGTGGTTTCACAGTTCCACGGGTCAAATCGCTGTACTATCCAGTTTTGGGCCTTTGGTATCTAAAAAAAAAGCAGTTTGAGTGTGTCGCTCACTGTTCAGCCGCAAATATCTCTATTTAAAAAAGTGTGGTATACCCCAGTAAATAATAACTGTGGTTTTGCCATCTCACGGTAAAAAATCTCTATTATTCAGGTTTTGGTAGTTTTTTCCGTAAACAAAAACAGTAGTGTCTCCTGACTGTTGTTACACAAAAATATATCTGTTGAAAATAGTCTTGTGTAGGCCCGACATCCCAGTGTGGTTTCGCAGTTCCACGGGTCAAATCGCTGTACTATCCAGTTTTGGGCCTTTGATATCTAAAAAAGAAGCAGTTTGAGTGTGTCGCTCACTGTTCAGCCACAAATATCTCTATTTAAAAAAGTGTGGTATACCCCAGTAAACAATAACTGTGGTTTTGCCATCCCACGGTAGAAAATCTCTATTATTCAGGTTTTGGCAGTTTTTTCCGTAAAGAAAAACAGTAGTGTCTCCTGACTGTTGTGACAAAAAAATATATCTGTTGAAAATAGTCTTGTGTAGGCCCGAAATCCCAGTGTGGTTTCGCAGTTCCACGGGTCAAATCGCTGTACTATCCAGTTTTGGGCCTTTGGTATCTAAAAAAAAAGCAGTTTGAGTGTGTCGCTCACTGTTCAGCCACAAATACCTCAAGTTAAAATTGTGGTCTACCCCAGTAAACAATAACTGCGGTTTTGCCATCCCACGGTAAAAAATCTCTATTATTCAGGTTTTGGTAGTTTTTTCCGTAAAGAAAAACAGTAGTGTCTCCTGACTGTTGTGACACAAAAATATATCTGTTGAAAATAGTCTTGTGTAGGCCCGACATCCCAGTGTGGTTTCGCAGTTCCACGGGTCAAATCGCTGTACTATCCAGTTTTGGGCCTTTGGTATCTAAAAAAAAAGCAGTTTGAGTGTGTCGCTCACTGTTCAGCCGCAAATATCTCTATTTAAAAAAGTGTGGTATACCCCAGTAAACAATAACTGTAGTTTTGCCATCCCACGGTAAAAAATCTCTATTATTCAGGTTTTGGTAGTTTTTTCTGTAGAGAAAAACAATAGTGTCTCCTGACTGTTGTGACACAAAAATATATCTGTTGAAAATAGTCTTGTGTAGGCCTGACATCCCAGTGTGGTTTCGCAGTTCCATGGGTCAAATCGCTGTACTATCCAGTTTTGGGCCTTTGGTATCTAAAAAAAAAGCAGTTTGAGTGTTTCGCTCACTGTTCAGCCGCAAATATCTCTATTTAAAAAAGTGTGGTATACCCCAGTAAACAATAACTGTGGTTTTGCCATCCCACGGTAAAAAATCTCTATTATTCAGGTTTTGGTAGTTTTTTCCGTAAAGAAAAACAGTAGTGTCTCCTGACTGTTGTGACACAAAAATATATGTGTTGAAAATAGTCTTGGTAGGCCCGATATCCCAGTGTGGTTTCGCAGTTCCACGGGTCAAATCGTTGTACTATCCAGTTTTGGGCCTTTGGTATCTAAAAAAAAAGCAGTTTGAGTGTGTCGCTAACTGTTCAGCCGCAAATATCTCTATTTAAAAAAGTGTGGTATACCCCAGTAAACAATAACTGTGGTTTTGCCATCCCACGGTAAAAAATCTCTATTATTCAGGTTTTGGTAGTTTTTTCCATAAAGAAAAACAGTAGTGTCTGCTGACTGTTGTGACACAAAAATATATCTGTTGAAAATAGTCTTGTGTAGGCCCGACATCCCAGTGTGGTTTCGCAGTTCCACGGGTCAAATCGCTGTACTATCCAGTTTTGGGCCTTTGGCATCTAAAAAAAAAGCAGTTTGAGTGTGTCGCTCACTGTTCAGCCGCAAATATCTCTATTTAAAAAAGTGTGGTATACCCCAGTAAACAATAACTGTAGTTTTGCCATCCCACGGTAAAAAATCTCTATTATTCAGGTTTTGGTAGTTTTTTCTGTAGAGAAAAACAATAGTGTCTCCTGACTGTTGTGACACAAAAATATATCTGTTGAAAATAGTCTTGTGTAGGCCCGACATCCCAGTGTGGTTTCGCAGTTCCATGGGTCAAATCGCTGTACTATCCAGTTTTGGGCCTTTGGTATCTAAAAAAAAAGCAGTTTGAGTGTTTCGCTCACTGTTCAGCCGCAAATATCTCTATTTAAAAAAGTGTGGTATACCCCAGTAAACAATAACTGTGGTTTTGCCATCCCACGGTAAAAAATCTCTATTATTTAGGTTTTGGTAGTTTTTTCCGTAAAGAAAAACAGTAGTGTCTCCTGACTGTTGTGACACAAAAATATATGTGTTGAAAATAGTCTTGGTAGGCCCGATATCCCAGTGTGGTTTCGCAGTTCCACGGGTCAAATCGTTGTACTATCCAGTTTTGGGCCTTTGGTATCTAAAAAAAAAGCAGTTTGAGTGTGTCGCTAACTGTTCAGCCGCAAATATCTCTATTTAAAAAAGTGTGGTATACCCCAGTAAACAATAACTGTGGTTTTGCCATCCCACGGTAAAAAATCTCTATTATTCAGGTTTTGGTAGTTTTTTCCGTAAAGAAAAACAGTAGTGTCTCCTGACTGTTGTGACACAAAAATATATCTGTTGAAAATAGTCTTGTGTAGGCCCGACATCCTAGTCTGGTTTCGCAGTTCCACGTGTCAAATCGCTGTACTATCCAGTTTTGGGCCTTTGGTATCTAAAAAAAAAGCAGTTTTAGTGTGTCGCTCACTGTTCAGCCGCAAATATCTCTATTTAAAAAAGTGTGGTATACCCCAGTAAACAATAACTGTGGTTTTGCCATCCCACGGTAAAAAATCTCTATTATTCAGGTTTTGGTAGTTTTTTCCGTAAAGATAAACAGTAGTGTCTGCTGACTGTTGTGACACAAAAATATATCTGTTGAAAATAGTCTTGTGTAGGCCCGAAATCCCAGTGTGGTTTCGCAGTTCCACGGGTCAAATCGCTGTACTATCCAGTTTTGGGCCTTTGGTATCTAAAAAAAAAGCAGTTTGAGTGTGTCGCTCACTGTTCAGCCGCAAATACCTCTATTTAAAAAAGTGTGGTATACCCCAGTAAACAATAACTGTGGTTTTGCCATCCCACGGCAAAAAAATCTCTATTATTCAGGTTTTGGTAGTTTTTTCCGTAAAGAAAAACAGTAGTGTCTCCTGACTCTTGTGACACAAAAATATATCTGTTGAAAATAGTCTTGTGTAGGCCCGACATCCCAGTGTGGTTTCGCAGTTCCACGGGTCAAATCGCTGTACTATCTAGTTTTGGGCCTTTGGTATCTAAAAAAAAAGCAGTTTGAGTGTGTCGCTCACTGTTCAGCCGCAAATATCTCTATTTAAAAAAGTGTGGTATACCCCAGTAAACAATAACTGTGGTTTTGCCATCCCATGGTAAAAAATCTCTATTATTGAGCTTTTGGTAGTTTTTTCGTAAAGAAAAACAGTAGTGTCTCCTGGCTGTTGTGACACAAAAATATATCTGTTGAAAATAGTCTTGTGTAGGCCCAACATCCCAGTGTGGTTTCGCAGTACCACGAGTCAAATCGCTGTACTATCCAGTTTTGGGCCTTTGGTATCTAAAAAAAAAGCAGTTTAAGTGTGTCGCTCACTGTTCAGCTGCAAATATCTCTATTTAAAAAGGTGGGGTATACCCCAGTAAACAATAACTGTGGTTTTGCCATCCCACGGTAAAAAATCTCTATTATTCAGCTTTTGGTAGTTTTTTATATAAAGAAAAACAGTAGTGTCTCCTGACTGTTGTGACACAAAAATATATCTGTTGAAAATAGTCTTGTGTAGGCCTGACATCCCAGTGTGGTTTCGCAGTTCCACGGGTCAAATCGCTGTACTATCCAGTTTTGGGCCTTTGGTATCTAAAAAAAAAATCAGTCTGAGTGTGTCGCTCACTGTTCAGCCGCAAATATCTCTATTTAAAAAAGTGTGGTATACCCCAGTAAACAATAACTGTGGTTTTGCCATCCCACGGTAAAAAATTTCTATTATTCAGGTTTTGGTAGTTTTTTCCGTAAAGAAAAACAGTAGTGTCTCCTGACTGTTGTGACACAAAAATATATCTGTTGAAAATAGTCTTGTGTAGGCCCGACATCCCAGTGTGGTTTCGCAGTTCCACGGGTCAAATCGCTGTACTATCCAGTTTTGAGCCTTTGGTATCTAAAAAAAAAGCAGTTTGAGTGTGTCGCTCACTGTTCAGCCGCAAATATCTCTATTTAAAAAAGTGTGGTATACCCCAGTAAATAATAACTGTGGTTTTGCCATCTCACGGTAAAAAATCTCTATTATTCAGGTTTTGGTAGTTTTTTCAGTAAAGAAAAACAGTAGTGTCTCCTGACTGTTGTGACACAAAAATATATCTGTTGAAAATAGTCTTGTGTATGCCCGACATCCCAGTGTGGTTTCGCAGTTCCACGGGTCAAATCGCTGTACTATCCAGTTTTGGGCCTTTGGTATCCAAAAAAGAAGCAGTTTGAGTGTGTCGCTCACTGTTCAGTCGCAAATATCTCTATTTAAAAAAGTGTGGTATACCCCAGTAAACAATAACTGTGGTTTGGCCATCCCACGGTAGAAAATCTCTATTATTCAGGTTTTGGCAGTTTTTTCCGTAAAGAAAAACAGTAGTGTCTCCTGACTGTTGTGACACAAAAATATATCTGTTGAAAATAGTGTTGTGTAGGCCCGACATCCCAGTGTGGTTTCGCAGTTCCACAGGTCAAATCGCTGTACTATCCAGTTTTGGGCCTTTGGTATCTAAAAAAAAAGCAGTTTGAGTGTGTCGCTCACTGTTCAGCCGCAAATATCTCTATTTAAATAAGTGTGGTATACCCCAGTAAATAATAACTGTGGTTTTGCCATCTCACGGTAAAAAATCTCTATTATTCAGGTTTTGGTAGTTTTTTCAGTAAAGAAAAACAGTAGTGTCTCCTGACTGTTGTGACACAAAAATATATCTGTTGAAAATAGTCTTGTGTATGCCCGACATCCCAGTGTGGTTTCGCAGTTCCACGGGTCAAATCGCTGTACTATCCAGTTTTGGGCCTTTGGTATCCAAAAAAGAAGCAGTTTGAGTGTGTCGCTCACTGTTCAGTCGCAAATATCTCTATTTAAAAAAGTGTGGTATACCCCAGTAAACAATAACTGTGGTTTGGCCATCCCACGGTAGAAAATCTCTATTATTCAGGTTTTGGCAGTTTTTTCCGTAAAGAAAAACAGTAGTGTCTCCTGACTGTTGTGACACAAAAATATATCTGTTGAAAATAGTGTTGTGTAGGCCCGACATCCCAGTGTGGTTTCGCAGTTCCACGGGTCAAATCGCTGTACTATCCAGTTTTGGGCCTTTGGTATCTGAAAAAAAAGCAGTTTGAGTGTGTCGCTCACTGTTCAGCCGCAAATATCTATATTTAAAAAAGTGTGGTATACCCCCTGTACAATAACTGTGGTTTTGCCATCCCACTGTAAAAAATCTCTATTATTCAGGTTTTGGTAGTTTTTTCCGTAAAGAAAAACAGTAGTGTCTCCTGACTGTTATGACACAAAAATATATCTGTTGAAAATAGTCTTGAGTAGGCCCGACATCCCAGTGTGGTTTCACAGTTCCACGGGTCAAATCGCTGTACTATCCAGTTTTGGGCCTTTGGTATCTAAAAAAAAAGCAGTTTGAGTGTGTCGCTCACTGTTCAGCCGCAAATATCTCTATTTAAAAAAGTGTGGTATACCCCAGTAAATAATAACTGTGGTTTTGCCATCTCACGGTAAAAAATCTCTATTATTCAGGTTTTGGTAGTTTTTTCCGTAAACAAAAACAGTAGTGTCTCCTGACTGTTGTGACACAAAAATATATCTGTTGAAAATAGTCTTGTGTAGGCCCCACATCCCAGTGTGGTTTCGCAGTTCCACGGGTCAAATCGCTGTACTATCCAGTTTTGGGCCTTTGATATCTAAAAAAGAAGCAGTTTGAGTGTGTCGCTCACTGTTCAGCCGCAAATATCTCTATTTAAAAGAGTGTGGTATACCCCAGTAAACAATAACTGTGGTTTTGCCATCCCACGGTAGAAAATCTCTATTATTCAGGTTTTGGCAGTTTTTTCCGTAAAGAAAAACAGTAGTGTCTCCTGACTGTTGTGACACAAAAATATATCTGTTGAAAATAGTCTTGTGTAGGCCCGAAATCCCAGTGTGGTTTCGCAGTTCCACGGGTCAAATCGCTGTACTATCCAGTTTTGGGCCTTTGGTATCTAAAAAAAAAGCAGTTTGAGTGTGTCGCTCACTGTTCAGCCACAAATACCTCAAGTTAAAAGTGTGGTCTACCCCAGTAAACAGTAACTGCGGTTTTGCCATCCCACGGTAAAAAATCTCTTTTATTCAGGTTTTGGTATTTTTTTCCGTAAAGAAAAACAGTAGTGTCTCCAGACTGTTGTGACACAAAAATACATCTGTTGAAAATAGACTTGTGTAGGCCCGACATCCCAGTGTGGTTTCGCAGTTCCACGGTTCAAATCGGTGTACTATCCAGTTTTGGGCCTTTGGTATCTAAAAAAAAAGCAGTTTGAGTGTGTCGCTCACTGTTCAGCCGCAAATATCTCTATTTAAAAAAGTGTGGTATACCCCAGTAAACAATAACTGTAGTTTTGCCATCCCACGGTAAAAAATCTCTATTATTCAGGTTTTGGTAGTTTTTTCTGTAGAGAAAAACAATAGTGTCTCCTGACTGTTGTGACACAAAAATATATCTGTTGAAAATAGTCTTGTGTAGGCCCGACATCCCAGTGTGGTTTCGCAGTTCCATGGGTCAAATCGCTGTACTATCCAGTTTTGGGCCTTTGGTATCTAAAAAAAAAGCAGTTTGAGTGTGTCGCTCACTGTTCAGCCGCAAATATCTCTATTTAAAAAAGTGTGGTATACCCCAGTAAACAATAACTGTGGTTTTGCCATCCCACGGTAAAAAATCTCTATTATTCAGGTTTTGGTAGTTTTTTCCGTAAAGAAAAACAGTAGTGTCTCCTGACTGTTGTGACACAAAAATATATGTGTTGAAAATAGTCTTGGTACGCCCGATATCCCAGTGTGGTTTCGCAGTTCCACGGGTCAAATTGTTGTACTATCCAGTTTTGGGCCTTTGGTATCTAAAAAAAAAGCAGTTTGAGTGTGTCGCTCACTGTTCAGCCGCAAATATCTCTATTTAAAAAAGTGTGGTATACCCCAGTAAACAATAACTGTGGTTTTGCCATCCCACGGTAAAAAATCTCTATTATTCAGGTTTTGGTAGTTTTTTCCATAAAGAAAAACAGTAGTGTCTGCTGACTGTTGTGACACAAAAATATATCTGTTGGAAATAGTCTTGTGTAGGCCCGACATCCCAGTGTGGTTTCGCAGTTCCACGGGTCAAATCGCTGTACTATCCAGTTTTGGGCCTTTGGCATCTAAAAAAAAGCAGTTTGAGTGTGTCGCTCACTGTTCAGCCGCAAATATCTCTATTTAAAAAAGTGTGGTATACCCCAGTAAACAATAACTGTGGTTTTGCCATCCCATGGTAAAAAATCTCTAATATTCAGGTTTTGGTAGTTTTTTCAGTAAAGAAAAACAGTAGTGTCTCCTGACTGTTGTGACACAAAAATATATCTGTTGAAAATAGTCTTGTGTATGCCCGACATCCCAGTGTGGTTTCGCAGTTCCACGGGTCAAATCGCTGTACTATCCAGTTTTGGGCCTTTGGTATCTGAAAAAAAAGCAGTTTGAGTGTGTCGCTCACTGTTCAGCCGCAAATATCTATATTTAAAAAAGTGTGGTATACCCCCTGTACAATAACTGTGGTTTTGCCATCCCACGGTAAAAAATCTCTATTATTCAGGTTTTGGTAGTTTTTTCCGTAAAGAAAAACAGTAGTGTCTCCTGACTGTTATGACACAAAAATATATCTGTTGAAAATAGTCTTGAGTAGGCCCGACATCCCAGTGTGGTTTCACAGTTCCACGGGTCAAATCGCTGTACTATCCAGTTTTGGGCCTTTGGTATCTAAAAAAAAAGCAGTTTGAGTGTGTCGCTCACTGTTCAGCCGCAAATATCTCTATTTAAAAAAGTGTGGTATACCCCAGTAAATAATAACTGTGGTTTTGCCATCTCACGGTAAAAAATCTCTATTATTCAGGTTTTGGTAGTTTTTTCCGTAAACAAAAACAGTAGTGTCTCCTGACTGTTGTGACACAAAAATATATCTGTTGAAAATAGTCTTGTGTAGGCCCGAAATTCCAGTGTGGTTTCGCAGTTCCACGGGTCAAATCGCTGTACTATCCAGTTTTGGGCCTTTGGTATCTAAAAAAAAAGCAGTTTGAGTTTGTCGCTCACTGTTCAGCCACAAATACCTCAAGTTAAAAGTGTGGTCTACCCCAGTAAACAATAACTGCGGTTTTGCCATCCCACGGTAAAAAATCTCTTTTATTCAGGTTTTGGTAGTTTTTTCCGTAAAGAAAAACAGTAGTGTCTCCAGACTGTTGTGACACAAAAA
Source organism: Phyllobates terribilis (assembly GCF_046119375.1). NCBI lineage: Eukaryota > Metazoa > Chordata > Amphibia > Anura > Dendrobatidae > Phyllobates > Phyllobates terribilis. The sequence continues at coordinate 528,608,748 of NW_027362762.1, read as the reverse complement.
TATATATGTTGAAAATAGTCTTGTGTAGGCCCGACATCCCAGTGTGGTTTCGCAGTTCCACGGTTCAAATCGGTGTACTATCCAGTTTTGGGCCTTTGGTATCTAAAAAAAAAGCAGTTTGAGTGTGTCGCTCACTGTTCAGCCGCAAATATCTCTATTTAAAAAAGTGTGGTATACCCCAGTAAACAATAACTGCGGTTTTGCCATCCCACGGTAAAAAATCTCTATTATTCAGGTTTTGGTAGTTTTTTCTGTAGAGAAAAACAATAGTGTCTCCTGACTGTTGTGACACAAAAATATATCTGTTGAAAATAGTCTTGTGTAGGCCCGACATCCCAGTGTGGTTTCGCAGTTCCATGGGTCAAATCGCTGTACTATCCAGTTTTGGGCCTTTGGTATCTAAAAAAAAAGCAGTTTGAGTGTGTCGCTCACTGTTCAGCCGCAAATATCTCTATTTAAAAAAGTGTGGTATACCCCAGTAAACAATAACTGTGGTTTTGCCATCCCACGGTAAAAAATCTCTATTATTCAGGTTTTGGTAGTTTTTTCCGTAAAGAAAAACAGTAGTGTCTCCTGACTGTTGTGACACAAAAATATATGTGTTGAAAATAGTCTTGGTAGGCCCGATATCCCAGTGTGGTTTCGCAGTTCCACGGGTCAAATTGTTGTACTATCCAGTTTTGGGCCTTTGGTATCTAAAAAAAAAGCAGTTTGAGTGTGTCGCTCACTGTTCAGCCGCAAATATCTCTATTTAAAAAAGTGTGGTATACCCCAGTAAACAATAACTGTGGTTTTGCCATCCCACGGTAAAAAATCTCTATTATTCAGGTTTTGGTAGTTTTTTCCATAAAGAAAAACAGTAGTGTCTGCTGACTGTTGTGACACAAAAATATATCTGTTGAAAATAGTCTTGTGTAGGCCCGACATCCCAGTGTGGTTTCGCAGTTCCACGGGTCAAATCGCTGTACTATCCAGTTTTGGGCCTTTGGCATCTAAAAAAAAGCAGTTTGAGTGTGTCGCTCACTGTTCAGCCGCAAATATCTCTATTTAAAAAAGTGTGGTATACCCCAGTAAACAATAACTGTGGTTTTGCCATCCCACGGTAAAAAATCTCTAATATTCAGGTTTTGGTAGTTTTTTCCGTAAAGAAAAACAGTAGTGTCTCCTGACTGTTGTGACACAAAAATATATCTGTTGAAAATAGTCTTGTGTAGGCCCGACATCCTAGTCTGGTTTCGCAGTTCCACGTGTCAAATCGCTGTACTATCCAGTTTTGGGCCTTTGGTATCTAAAAAAAAAGCAGTTTGAGTGTGTCGCTCACTGTTCAGCCGCAAATATCTCTATTTAAAAAAGTGTGGTATACCCCAGTAAACAATAACTGTGGTTTTGCCATCCCACGGTAAAAAATCTCTATTATTCAGGTTTTGGTAGTTTTTTCCGTAAAGAAAAACAGTAGTGTCTGCTGACTGTTGTGACACAAAAATATATCTGTTGAAAATAGTCTTGTGTAGGCCCGAAATCCCAGTGTGGTTTCGCAGTTCCACGGGTCAAATCGCTGTACTATCCAGTTTTGGGCCTTTGGTATCTAAAAAAAAAGCAGTTTGAGTGTGTCGCTCACTGTTCAGCAGCAAATACCTCTATTTAAAAAAGTGTGGTATACCCCAGTAAACAATAACTGTGGTTTTGCCATCCCACGGTAAAAAATCTCTATTATTCAGGTTTTGGTAGTTTTTTCCGTAAAGAAAAACAGTAGTGTCTCCTGACTGTTGTGACACAAAAATATATCTGTTGAAAATAGTCTTGTGTAGGCCCGACATCCCAGAGTGATTTCGCAGTTCCACGGGTCAAATCGCTGTACTATCCAGTTTTGGGCCTTTGGTATCTAAAAAATAAGCAGTTTGAGTGTGTCGTTCACTGTTCAGCCGCAAATATCTCTATTTAAAAAAGTGTGGTATACCCCAGTAAACAATAACTGTGGTTTTGCCATCCCACGGCAAAAAAATCTCTATTATTCAGGTTTTGGTAGTTTTTTCCGTAAAGAAAAACAGTAGTGTCTCCTGACTCTTGTGACACAAAAATATATCTGTTGAAAATAGTCTTGTGTAGGCCCGACATCCCAGTGTGGTTTCGCAGTTCCACGGGTCAAATCGCTGTACTATCTAGTTTTGGGCCTTTGGTATCTAAAAAAAAAGCAGTTTGAGTGTGTCGCTCACTGTTCAGCCGCAAATATCTCTATTTAAAAAAGTGTGGTATACCCCAGTAAACAATAACTGTGGTTTTGCCATCCCATGGTAAAAAATCTCTATTATTGAGCTTTTGGTAGTTTTTTTCGTAAAGAAAAACAGTAGTGTCTCCTGGCTGTTGTGACACAAAAATATATCTGTTGAAAATAGTCTTGTGTAGGCCCAACATCCCAGTGTGGTTTCGCAGTACCACGAGTCAAATCGCTGTACTATCCAGTTTTGGGCCTTTGGTATCTAAAAAAAAAGCAGTTTGAGTGTGTCGCTCACTGTTCAGCTGCAAATATCTCTATTTAAAAAGGTGGGGTATACCCCAGTAAACAATAACTGTGGTTTTGCCATCCCACGGTAAAAAATCTCTATTATTCAGCTTTTGGTAGTTTTTTCCATAAAGAAAAACAGTAGTGTCTCCTGACTGTTGTGACACAAAAATATATCTGTTGAAAATAGTCTTGTGTAGGCCTGACATCCCAGTGTGGTTTCGCAGTTCCACGGGTCAAATCGCTGTACTATCCAGTTTTGGGCCTTTGGTATCTAAAAAAAAAATCAGTCTGAGTGTGTCGCTCACTGTTCAGCCGCAAATATCTCTATTTAAAAAAGTGTGGTATACCCCAGTAAACAATAACTGTGGTTTTGCCATCCCACGGTAAAAAATCTCTATTATTCAGGTTTTGGTAGTTTTTTCCGTAAAGAAAAACAGTAGTGTCTCCTGACTGTTGTGACACAAAAATATATCTGTTGAAAATAGTCTTGTGTAGGCCCGACATCCCAGTGTGGTTTCGCAGTTCCACGGGTCAAATCGCTGTACTATCCAGTTTTGAGCCTTTGGTATCTAAAAAAAAAGCAGTTTGAGTGTGTCGCTCACTGTTCAGCCGCAAATATCTCTATTTAAAAAAGTGTGGTATACCCCAGTAAACAATAACTGTGGTTTTGCCATCCCACGGCAAAAAAATCTCTATTATTCAGGTTTTGGTAGTTTTTTCCGTAAAGAAAAACAGTAGTGTCTCCTGACTCTTGTGACACAAAAATATATCTGTTGAAAATAGTCTTGTGTAGGCCCGACATCCCAGTGTGGTTTCGCAGTTCCACGGGTCAAATCGCTGTACTATCTAGTTTTGGGCCTTTGGTATCTAAAAAAAAAGCAGTTTGAGTGTGTCGCTCACTGTTCAGCCGCAAATATCTCTATTTAAAAAAGTGTGGTATACCCCAGTAAACAATAACTGTGGTTTTGCCATCCCATGGTAAAAAATCTCTATTATTGAGCTTTTGGTAGTTTTTTTCGTAAAGAAAAACAGTAGTGTCTCCTGGCTGTTGTGACACAAAAATATATCTGTTGAAAATAGTCTTGTGTAGGCCCAACATCCCAGTGTGGTTTCGCAGTACCACGAGTCAAATCGCTGTACTATCCAGTTTTGGGCCTTTGGTATCTAAAAAAAAAGCAGTTTGAGTGTGTCGCTCACTGTTCAGCTGCAAATATCTCTATTTAAAAAGGTGGGGTATACCCCAGTAAACAATAACTGTGGTTTTGCCATCCCACGGTAAAAAATCTCTATTATTCAGCTTTTGGTAGTTTTTTCCATAAAGAAAAACAGTAGTGTCTCCTGACTGTTGTGACACAAAAATATATCTGTTGAAAATAGTCTTGTGTAGGCCTGACATCCCAGTGTGGTTTCGCAGTTCCACGGGTCAAATCGCTGTACTATCCAGTTTTGGGCCTTTGGTATCTAAAAAATAAGCAGTTTGAGTGTGTCGTTCACTGTTCAGCCGCAAATATCTCTATTTAAAAAAGTGTGGTATACCCCAGTAAACAATAACTGTGGTTTTGCCATCCCACGGCAAAAAAATCTCTATTATTCAGGTTTTGGTAGTTTTTTCCGTAAAGAAAAACAGTAGTGTCTCCTGACTCTTGTGACACAAAAATATATCTGTTGAAAATAGTCTTGTGTAGGCCCGACATCCCAGTGTGGTTTCGCAGTTCCACGGGTCAAATCGCTGTACTATCTAGTTTTGGGCCTTTGGTATCTAAAAAAAAAGCAGTTTGAGTGTGTCGCTCACTGTTCAGCCGCAAATATCTCTATTTAAAAAAGTGTGGTATACCCCAGTAAACAATAACTGTGGTTTTGCCATCCCATGGTAAAAAATCTCTATTATTGAGCTTTTGGTAGTTTTTTTCGTAAAGAAAAACAGTAGTGTCTCCTGGCTGTTGTGACACAAAAATATATCTGTTGAAAATAGTCTTGTGTAGGCCCAACATCCCAGTGTGGTTTCGCAGTACCACGAGTCGAATCGCTGTACTATCCAGTTTTGGGCCTTTGGTATCTAAAAAAAAAGCAGTTTGAGTGTGTCGCTCACTGTTCAGCTGCAAATATCTCTATTTAAAAAGGTGGGGTATACCCCAGTAAACAATAACTGTGGTTTTGCCATCCCACGGTAAAAAATCTCTATTATTCAGCTTTTGGTAGTTTTTTCCATAAAGAAAAACAGTAGTGTCTCCTGACTGTTGTGACACAAAAATATATCTGTTGAAAATAGTCTTGTGTAGGCCTGACATCCCAGTGTGGTTTCGCAGTTCCACGGGTCAAATCGCTGTACTATCCAGTTTTGGGCCTTTGGTATCTAAAAAAAAAATCAGTCTGAGTGTGTCGCTCACTGTTCAGCCGCAAATATCTCTATTTAAAAAAGTGTGGTATACCCCAGTAAACAATAACTGTGGTTTTGCCATCCCACGGTAAAAAATCTCTATTATTCAGGTTTTGGTAGTTTTTTCCGTAAAGAAAAACAGTAGTGTCTCCTGACTGTTGTGACACAAAAATATATCTGTTGAAAATAGTCTTGTGTAGGCCCGACATCCCAGTGTGGTTTCGCAGTTCCACGGGTCAAATCGCTGTACTATCCAGTTTTGAGCCTTTGGTATCTAAAAAAAAAGCAGTTTGAGTGTGTCGCTCACTGTTCAGCCGCAAATATCTCTATTTAAAAAAGTGTGGTATACCCCAGTAAACAATAACTGTGGTTTTGCCATCCCACGGCAAAAAAATCTCTATTATTCAGGTTTTGGTAGTTTTTTCCGTAAAGAAAAACAGTAGTGTCTCCTGACTCTTGTGACACAAAAATATATCTGTTGAAAATAGTCTTGTGTAGGCCCGACATCCCAGTGTGGTTTCGCAGTTCCACGGGTCAAATCGCTGTACTATCTAGTTTTGGGCCTTTGGTATCTAAAAAAAAACAGTTTGAGTGTGTCGCTCACTGTTCAGCCGCAAATATCTCTATTTAAAAAAGTGTGGTATACCCCAGTAAACAATAACTGTGGTTTTGCCATCCCATGGTAAAAAATCTCTATTATTGAGCTTTTGGTAGTTTTTTTCGTAAAGAAAAACAGTAGTGTCTCCTGGCTGTTGTGACACAAAAATATATCTGTTGAAAATAGTCTTGTGTAGGCCCAACATCCCAGTGTGGTTTCGCAGTACCACGAGTCAAATCGCTGTACTATCCAGTTTTGGGCCTTTGGTATCTAAAAAAAAAGCAGTTTGAGTGTGTCGCTCACTGTTCAGCTGCAAATATCTCTATTTAAAAAGGTGGGGTATACCCCAGTAAACAATAACTGTGGTTTTGCCATCCCACGGTAAAAAATCTCTATTATTCAGCTTTTGGTAGTTTTTTCCATAAAGAAAAACAGTAGTGTCTCCTGACTGTTGTGACACAAAAATATATCTGTTGAAAATAGTCTTGTGTAGGCCTGACATCCCAGTGTGGTTTCGCAGTTCCACGGGTCAAATCGCTGTACTATCCAGTTTTGGGCCTTTGGTATCTAAAAAAAAAATCAGTCTGAGTGTGTCGCTCACTGTTCAGCCGCAAATATCTCTATTTAAAAAAGTGTGGTATACCCCAGTAAACAATAACTGTGGTTTTGCCATCCCACGGTAAAAAATCTCTATTATTCAGGTTTTGGTAGTTTTTTCCGTAAAGAAAAACAGTAGTGTCTCCTGACTGTTGTGACACAAAAATATATCTGTTGAAAATAGTCTTGTGTAGGCCCGACATCCCAGTGTGGTTTCGCAGTTCCACGGGTCAAATCGCTGTACTATCCAGTTTTGAGCCTTTGGTATCTAAAAAAAAAGCAGTTTGAGTGTGTCGCTCACTGTTCAGCCGCAAATATCTCTATTTAAAAAAGTGTGGTATACCCCAGTAAATAATAACTGTGGTTTTGCCATCTCACGGTAAAAAATCTCTATTATTCAGGTTTTGGTAGTTTTTTCAGTAAAGAAAAACAGTAGTGTCTCCTGACTGTTGTGACACAAAAATATATCTGTTGAAAATAGTCTTGTGTAGGCCCGACATCCCAGTGTGGTTTCGCAGTTCCACGGGTCAAATCGCTGTACTATCCAGTTTTGGGCCTTTTGTATCCAAAAAAGAAGCAGTTTGAGTGTGTCGCTCACTGTTCAGTCGCAAATATCTCTATTTAAAAAAGTGTGGTATACCCCAGTAAACAATAACTGTGGTTTGGCCATCCCACGGTAGAAAATCTCTATTATTCAGGTTTTGGCAGTTTTTTCCGTAAAGAAACACAGTAGTGTCTCCTGACTGTTGTGACACAAAAATATATCTGTTGAAAATAGTGTTGTGTAGGCCCGACATCCCAGTGTGGTTTCGCAGTTCCACGGGTCAAATCGCTGTACTATCCAGTTTTGGGCCTTTGGTATCCAAAAAAGAAGCAGTTTGAGTGTGTCGCTCACTGTTCAGTCGCAAATATCTCTATTTAAAAAATGTGGTATACCCCAGTAAACAATAACTGTGGTTTGGCCATCCCACGGTAGAAAATCTCTATTATTCAGGTTTTGGCAGTTTTTTCCGTAAAGAAAAACAGTAGTGTCTCCTGACTGTTGTGACACAAAAATATATCTGTTGAAAATAGTGTTGTGTAGGCCCGACATCCCAGTGTGGTTTCGCAGTTCCATGGGTCAAATCGCTGTACTATCCAGTTTTGGGCCTTTGGTATCTAAAAAAAAAACAGTTTGAGTGTGTCGCTCACTGTTCAGCCGCAAATATCTATATTTAAAAAAGTGTGGTATACCCCCTGTACAATAACTGTGGTTTTGCCATCCCACGGTAAAAAATCTCTATTATTCAGGTTTTGGTAGTTTTTTCCGTAAAGAAAAACAGTAGTGTCTCCTGACTGTTATGACACAAAAATATATCTGTTGAAAATAGTCTTGAGTAGGCCCGACATCCCAGTGTGGTTTCACAGTTCCACGGGTCAAATCGCTGTACTATCCAGTTTTGGGCCTTTGGTATCTAAAAAAAAAGCAGTTTGAGTGTGTCGCTCACTGTTCAGCCGCAAATATCTCTATTTAAAAAAGTGTGGTATACCCCAGTAAATAATAACTGTGGTTTTGCCATCTCACGGTAAAAAATCTCTATTATTCAGGTTTTGGTAGTTTTTTCCGTAAACAAAAACAGTAGTGTCTCCTGACTGTTGTGACACAAAAATATATCTGTTGAAAATAGTCTTGTGTAGGCCCCACATCCCAGTGTGGTTTCGCAGTTCCACGGGTCAAATCGCTGTACTATCCAGTTTTGGGCCTTTGATATCTAAAAAAGAAGCAGTTTGAGTGTGTCGCTCACTGTTCAGCCGCAAATATCTCTATTTAAAAAAGTGTGGTATACCCCAGTAAACAATAACTGTGGTTTTGCCATCCCACGGTAGAAAATCTCTATTATTCAGGTTTTGGCAGTTTTTTCCGTAAAGAAAAACAGTAGTGTATCCTGACTGTTGTGACACAAAAATATATCTGTTGAAAATAGTCTTGTGTAGGCCCGAAATCCCAGTGTGGTTTCGCAGTTCCACGGGTCAAATCGCTGTACTATCCAGTTTTGGGCCTTTGGTATCTAAAAAAAAAGCAGTTTGAGTGTGTCGCTCACTGTTCAGCCACAAATACCTCAAGTTAAAAGTGTGGTCTACCCCAGTAAACAATAACTGCGGTTTTGCCATCACACGGTAAAAAATCTCTTTTATTCAGGTTTTGGTAGTTTTTTCCGTAAAGAAAAACAGTAGTGTCTCCAGACTGTTGTGACACAAAAATATATCTGTTGAAAATAGTCTTGTGTAGGCCCGACATCCCAGTGTGGTTTCGCAGTTCCACGGTTCAAATCGGTGTACTATTCAGTTTTGGGCCTTTGGTATCTAAAAAAAAAGCAGTTTGAGTGTGTCGCTCACTGTTCAGCCGCAAATATCTCTATTTAAAAAAGTGTGGTATACCCCAGTAAACAATAACTGTAGTTTTGCCATCCCACGGTAAAAAATCTCTATTATTCAGGTTTTGGTAGTTTTTTCTGTAGAGAAAAACAATAGTGTCTCCAGACTGTTGTGACACAAAAATATATCTGTTGAAAATAGTCTTGTGTAGGCCCGACATCCCAGTGTGGTTTCGCAGTTCCATGGGTCAAATCGCTGTACTATCCAGTTTTGGGCCTTTGGTATCTAAAAAAAAAGCAGTTTGAGTGTGTCGCTCACTGTTCAGCCGCAAATACCTCTATTTAAAAAAGTGTGGTATACCCCAGTAAACAATAACTGTGGTTTTGCCATCCCACGGTAAAAAATCTCTATTATTCAGGTTTTGGTAGTTTTTTCCGTAAAGAAAAACAGTAGTGTCTCCTGACTGTTGTGACACAAAAATATATCTGTTGAAAATAGTCTTGGTAGGCCCGATATCCCAGTGTGGTTTCGCAGTTCCACGGGTCAAATCGTTGTACTATCCAGTTTTGGGCCTTTGGTATCTAAAAAAAAAGCAGTTTGAGTGTATCGCTAACTGTTCAGCCGCAAATATCTCTATTTAAAAAAGTGTGGTATACCCCAGTAAACAATAACTGTGGTTTTGCCATCCCACGGTAAAAAATCTCTAATATTCAGGTTTTGGTAGTTTTTTCCGTAAAGAAAAACAGTAGTGTCTCCTGACTGTTGTGACACAAAAATATATCTGTTGAAAATAGTCTTGGTAGGCCCGATATCCCAGTGTGGTTTCGCAGTTCCACGGGTCAAATCGTTGTACTATCCAGTTTTGGGCCTTTGGTATCTAAAAAAAAAGCAGTTTGAGTGTGTCGCTCACTGTTCAGCCGCAAATATCTCTATTTAAAAAAGTGTGGTATACCCCAGTAAATAATAACTGTGGTTTTGCCATCTCACGGTAAAAAATCTCTATTATTCAGGTTTTGGTAGTTTTTTCCGTAAACAAAAACAGTAGTGTCTCCTGACTGTTGTGACACAAAAATATATCTGTTGAAAATAGTCTTGTGTAGGCCCCACATCCCAGTGTGGTTTCGCAGTTCCACGGGTCAAATCGCTGTACTATCCAGTTTTGGGCCTTTGATATCTAAAAAAGAAGCAGTTTGAGTGTGTCGCTCACTGTTCAGCCGCAAATATCTCTATTTAAAAAAGTGTGGTATACCCCAGTAAACAATAACTGTGGTTTTGCCATCCCACGGTAGAAAATCTCTATTATTCAGGTTTTGGCAGTTTTTTCCGTAAAGAAAAACAGTAGTGTATCCTGACTGTTGTGACACAAAAATATATCTGTTGAAAATAGTCTTGTGTAGGCCCGAAATCCCAGTGTGGTTTCGCAGTTCCACGGGTCAAATCGCTGTACTATCCAGTTTTGGGCCTTTGGTATCTAAAAAAAAAGCAGTTTGAGTGTGTCGCTCACTGTTCAGCCACAAATACCTCAAGTTAAAAGTGTGGTCTACCCCAGTAAACAATAACTGCGGTTTTGCCATCCCACGGTAAAAAATCTCTTTTATTCAGGTTTTGGTAGTTTTTTCCGTAAAGAAAAACAGTAGTGTCTCCAGACTGTTGTGACACAAAAATATATCTGTTGAAAATAGTCTTGTGTAGGCCCGACATCCCAGTGTGGTTTCGCAGTTCCACGGTTCAAATCGGTGTACTATTCAGTTTTGGGCCTTTGGTATCTAAAAAAAAAGCAGTTTGAGTGTGTCGCTCACTGTTCAGCCGCAAATATCTCTATTTAAAAAAGTGTGGTATACCCCAGTAAACAATAACTGTAGTTTTGCCATCCCACGGTAAAAAATCTCTATTATTCAGGTTTTGGTAGTTTTTTCTGTAGAGAAAAACAATAGTGTCTCCAGACTGTTGTGACACAAAAATATATCTGTTGAAAATAGTCTTGTGTAGGCCCGACATCCCAGTGTGGTTTCGCAGTTCCATGGGTCAAATCGCTGTACTATCCAGTTTTGGGCCTTTGGTATCTAAAAAAAAAGCAGTTTGAGTGTGTCGCTCACTGTTCAGCCGCAAATACCTCTATTTAAAAAAGTGTGGTATACCCCAGTAAACAATAACTGTGGTTTTGCCATCCCACGGTAAAAAATCTCTATTATTCAGGTTTTGGTAGTTTTTTCCGTAAAGAAAAACAGTAGTGTCTCCTGACTGTTGTGACACAAAAATATATCTGTTGAAAATAGTCTTGGTAGGCCCGATATCCCAGTGTGGTTTCGCAGTTCCACGGGTCAAATCGTTGTACTATCCAGTTTTGGGCCTTTGGTATCTAAAAAAAAAGCAGTTTGAGTGTGTCGCTAACTGTTCAGCCGCAAATATCTCTATTTAAAAAAGTGTGGTATACCCCAGTAAACAATAACTGTGGTTTTGCCATCCCACGGTAAAAAATCTCTAATATTCAGGTTTTGGTAGTTTTTTCCGTAAAGAAAAACAGTAGTGTCTCCTGACTGTTGTGACACAAAAATATATCTGTTGAAAATAGTCTTGTGTAGGCCCGACATCCCAGTGTGGTTTCGCAGTTCCACGATTCAAATCGGTGTACTATTCAGTTTTGGGCCTTTGGTATCTAAAAAAAAAGCAGTTTGAGTGTGTCGCTCACTGTTCAGCCGCAAATATCTCTATTTAAAAAAGTGTGGTATACCCCAGTAAACAATAACTGTAGTTTTGCCATCCCACGGTAAAAAATCTCTATTATTCAGGTTTTGGTAGTTTTTTCTGTAGAGAAAAACAATAGTGTCTCCAGACTGTTGTGACACAAAAATATATCTGTTGAAAATAGTCTTGTGTAGGCCCGAAATCCCAGTGTGGTTTCGCAGTTCCACGGGTCAAATCGCTGTACTATCCAGTTTTGGGCCTTTGGTATCTAAAAAAAAAGCAGTTTGAGTGTGTCGCTCACTGTTCAGCCGCAAATACCTCTATTTAAAAAAGTATGGTATACCCCAGTAAACAATAACTGTGGTTTTGCCATCCCACGGTAAAAAATCTCTATTATTCAGGTTTTGGTAGTTTTTTCCGTAAAGAAAAACAGTAGTGTCTCCTGACTGTTGTGACACAAAAATATATCTGTTGAAAATAGTCTTGTGTAGGCCCGACATCCCAGTGTGATTTCGCAGTTCCACGGGTCAAATCGCTGTACTATCCAGTTTTGGGCCTTTGGTATCTAAAAAAAAAGCAGTTTGAGTGTGTCGTTCACTGTTCAGCCGCAAATATCTCTATTTAAAAAAGTGTGGTATACCCCAGTAAGCAATAACTGTGGTTTTGCCATCCCACGGCAAAAAAATCTCTATTATTCAGGTTTTGGTAGTTTTTTCCGTAAAGAAAAACAGTAGTGTCTCCTGACTGTTGTGACACAAAAATATATCTGTTGAAAATAGTCTTGTGTAGGCCCGACATCCCAATGTGGTTTCGGAGTTCCATGGGTCAAATCGCTGTACTGTCCAGTTTTGGGCCTTTGGTATCTAAAAAAAAAGCAGTTTGAGTGTGTCGCTCACTGTTCAGCCGCAAATATCTCTATTTAAAAAAGCGTGGTATACCCCAGTAAACAATAACTGTGGTTTTGCCATCCCACGGTAAAAAATCTCTATTATTCAGGTTTTGGTAGTTTTTTCCGTAAAGAAAAACAGTAGTGTCTCCTGAATGTTGTGACACAAAAATATATCTGTTGAAAATAGTCTTGTGTAGGCCCGACATCCCAGTGTAGTTTCGCAGTTCCACGGGTCAAATCGCTGTACTATCCAGTTTTGGGCCTTTGGTATCTAAAAAAAAAGCAGTTTGAATGTGTCGCTCACTGTTCAGCCGCAAATATCTCTATTTAAAAAAGTGTGGTATACCCCAGTAAACAATAACTGTGGTTTTGCCATCCCACGGTAAAAAATCTCTATTATTCAGGTTTTGGTAGTTTTTTCCGTAAAGAAAAACAGTAGTGTCTCCTGACTGTTGTGACACAAAAATATATCTGTTGAAAATAGTCTTGTGTAGGCCCGACATCCCAGTGTGGTTTCGCAGTTCCACGGGTCAAATCGCTGTACTATCCAGTTTTGAGCCTTTGGTATCTAAAAAAAAAGCAGTTTGAGTGTGTCGCTCACTGTTCAGCCGCAAATATCTCTATTTAAAAAAGTGTGGTATACCCCAGTAAACAATAACTGTGGTTTTGCCATCCCACGGCAAAAAAATCTCTATTATTCAGGTTTTGGTAGTTTTTTCCGTAAAGAAAAACAGTAGTGTCTCCTGACTCTTGTGACACAAAAATATATCTGTTGAAAATAGTCTTGTGTAGGCCCGACATCCCAGTGTGGTTTCGCAGTTCCACGGGTCAAATCGCTGTACTATCTAGTTTTGGGCCTTTGGTATCTAAAAAAAAACAGTTTGAGTGTGTCGCTCACTGTTCAGCCGCAAATATCTCTATTTAAAAAAGTGTGGTATACCCCAGTAAACAATAACTGTGGTTTTGCCATCCCATGGTAAAAAATCTCTATTATTGAGCTTTTGGTAGTTTTTTTCGTAAAGAAAAACAGTAGTGTCTCCTGGCTGTTGTGACACAAAAATATATCTGTTGAAAATAGTCTTGTGTAGGCCCAACATCCCAGTGTGGTTTCGCAGTTCCACGAGTCAAATCGCTGTACTATCCAGTTTTGGGCCTTTGGTATCTAAAAAAAAAGCAGTTTGAGTGTGTCGCTCACTGTTTAGCTGCAAATATCTCTATTTAAAAAGGTGGGGTATACCCCAGTAAACAATAACTGTGGTTTTGCCATCCCACGGTAAAAAATCTCTATTATTCAGCTTTTGGTAGTTTTTTCCATAAAGAAAAACAGTAGTGTCTCCTGACTGTTGTGACACAAAAATATATCTGTTGAAAATAGTCTTGTGTAGGCCTGACATCCCAGTGTGGTTTCGCAGTTCCACGGGTCAAATCGCTGTACTATCCAGTTTTGGGCCTTTGGTATCTAAAAAAAAAATCAGTCTGAGTGTGTCGCTCACTGTTCAGCCGCAAATATCTCTATTTAAAAAAGTGTGGTATACCCCAGTAAACAATAACTGTGGTTTTGCCATCCCACGGTAAAAAATCTCTATTATTCAGGTTTTGGTAGTTTTTTCCGTAAAGAAACACAGTAGTGTCTCCTGACTGTTGTGACACAAAAATATATCTGTTGAAAATAGTGTTGTGTAGGCCCGACATCCCAGTGTGGTTTCGCAGTTCCACGGGTCAAATCGCTGTACTATCCAGTTTTGGGCCTTTGGTATCCAAAAAAGAAGCAGTTTGAGTGTGTCGCTCACTGTTCAGTCGCAAATATCTCTATTTAAAAAATGTGGTATACCCCAGTAAACAATAACTGTGGTTTGGCCATCCCACGGTAGAAAATCTCTATTATTCAGGTTTTGGCAGTTTTTTCCGTAAAGAAAAACAGTAGTGTCTCCTGACTGTTGTGACACAAAAATATATCTGTTGAAAATAGTGTTGTGTAGGCCCGACATCCCAGTGTGGTTTCGCAGTTCCATGGGTCAAATCGCTGTACTATCCAGTTTTGGGCCTTTGGTATCTAAAAAAAAAGCAGTTTGAGTGTGTCGCTCACTGTTCAGCCGCAAATATCTATATTTTAAAAAGTGTGGTATACCCCCTGTACAATAACTGTGGTTTTGCCATCCCACGGTAAAAAATCTCTATTATTCAGGTTTTGGTAGTTTTTTCCGTAAAGAAAAACAGTAGTGTCTCCTGACTGTTATGACACAAAAATATATCTGTTGAAAATAGTCTTGAGTAGGCCCGACATCCCAGTGTGGTTTCACAGTTCCACGGGTCAAATCGCTGTACTATCCAGTTTTGGGCCTTTGGTATCTAAAAAAAAAGCAGTTTGAGTGTGTCGCTCACTGTTCAGCCGCAAATATCTCTATTTAAAAAAGTGTGGTATACCCCAGTAAATAATAACTGTGGTTTTGCCATCTCACGGTAAAAAATCTCTATTATTCAGGTTTTGGTAGTTTTTTCCGTAAACAAAAACAGTAGTGTCTCCTGACTGTTGTGACACAAAAATATATCTGTTGAAAATAGTCTTGTGTAGGCCCCACATCCCAGTGTGGTTTCGCAGTTCCACGGGTCAAATCGCTGTACTATCCAGTTTTGGGCCTTTGATATCTAAAAAAGAAGCAGTTTGAGTGTGTCGCTCACTGTTCAGCCGCAAATATCTCTATTTAAAAAAGTGTGGTATACCCCAGTAAACAATAACTGTGGTTTTGCCATCCCACGGTAGAAAATCTCTATTATTCAGGTTTTGGCAGTTTTTTCCGTAAAGAAAAACAGTAGTGTATCCTGACTGTTGTGACACAAAAATATATCTGTTGAAAATAGTCTTGTGTAGGCCCGAAATCCCAGTGTGGTTTCGCAGTTCCACGGGTCAAATCGCTGTACTATCCAGTTTTGGGCCTTTGGTATCTAAAAAAAAAGCAGTTTGAGTGTGTCGCTCACTGTTCAGCCACAAATACCTCAAGTTAAAAGTGTGGTCTACCCCAGTAAACAATAACTGCGGTTTTGCCATCCCACGGTAAAAAATCTCTTTTATTCAGGTTTTGGTAGTTTTTTCCGTAAAGAAAAACAGTAGTGTCTCCAGACTGTTGTGACACAAAAATATATCTGTTGAAAATAGTCTTGTGTAGGCCCGACATCCCAGTGTGGTTTCGCAGTTCCACGGTTCAAATCGGTGTACTATTCAGTTTTGGGCCTTTGGTATCTAAAAAAAAAGCAGTTTGAGTGTGTCGCTCACTGTTCAGCCGCAAATATCTCTATTTAAAAAAGTGTGGTATACCCCAGTAAACAATAACTGTAGTTTTGCCATCCCACGGTAAAAAATCTCTATTATTCAGGTTTTGGTAGTTTTTTCTGTAGAGAAAAACAATAGTGTCTCCAGACTGTTGTGACACAAAAATATATCTGTTGAAAATAGTCTTGTGTAGGCCCGACATCCCAGTGTGGTTTCGCAGTTCCATGGGTCAAATCGCTGTACTATCCAGTTTTGGGCCTTTGGTATCTAAAAAAAAAGCAGTTTGAGTGTGTCGCTCACTGTTCAGCCGCAAATACCTCTATTTAAAAAAGTGTGGTATACCCCAGTAAACAATAACTGTGGTTTTGCCATCCCACGGTAAAAAATCTCTATTATTCAGGTTTTGGTAGTTTTTTCCGTAAAGAAAAACAGTAGTGTCTCCTGACTGTTGTGACACAAAAATATATCTGTTGAAAATAGTCTTGGTAGGCCCGATATCCCAGTGTGGTTTCGCAGTTCCACGGGTCAAATCGTTGTACTATCCAGTTTTGGGCCTTTGGTATCTAAAAAAAAAGCAGTTTGAGTGTATCGCTAACTATTCAGCCGCAAATATCTCTATTTAAAAAAGTGTGGTATACCCCAGTAAACAATAACTGTGGTTTTGCCATCCCACGGTAAAAAATCTCTAATATTCAGGTTTTGGTAGTTTTTTCCGTAAAGAAAAACAGTAGTGTCTCCTGACTGTTGTGACACAAAAATATATCTGTTGAAAATAGTCTTGGTAGGCCCGATATCCCAGTGTGGTTTCGCAGTTCCACGGGTCAAATCGTTGTACTATCCAGTTTTGGGCCTTTGGTATCTAAAAAAAAAGCAGTTTGAGTGTGTCGCTCACTGTTCAGCCGCAAATATCTCTATTTAAAAAAGTGTGGTATACCCCAGTAAATAATAACTGTGGTTTTGCCATCTCACGGTAAAAAATCTCTATTATTCAGGTTTTGGTAGTTTTTTCCGTAAACAAAAACAGTAGTGTCTCCTGACTGTTGTGACACAAAAATATATCTGTTGAAAATAGTCTTGTGTAGGCCCCACATCCCAGTGTGGTTTCGCAGTTCCACGGGTCAAATCGCTGTACTATCCAGTTTTGGGCCTTTGATATCTAAAAAAGAAGCAGTTTGAGTGTGTCGCTCACTGTTCAGCCGCAAATATCTCTATTTAAAAAAGTGTGGTATACCCCAGTAAACAATAACTGTGGTTTTGCCATCCCACGGTAGAAAATCTCTATTATTCAGGTTTTGGCAGTTTTTTCCGTAAAGAAAAACAGTAGTGTATCCTGACTGTTGTGACACAAAAATATATCTGTTGAAAATAGTCTTGTGTAGGCCCGAAATCCCAGTGTGGTTTCGCAGTTCCACGGGTCAAATCGCTGTACTATCCAGTTTTGGGCCTTTGGTATCTAAAAAAAAAGCAGTTTGAGTGTGTCGCTCACTGTTCAGCCACAAATACCTCAAGTTAAAAGTGTGGTCTACCCCAGTAAACAATAACTGCGGTTTTGCCATCCCACGGTAAAAAATCTCTTTTATTCAGGTTTTGGTAGTTTTTTCCGTAAAGAAAAACAGTAGTGTCTCCAGACTGTTGTGACACAAAAATATATCTGTTGAAAATAGTCTTGTGTAGGCCCGACATCCCAGTGTGGTTTCGCAGTTCCACGGTTCAAATCGGTGTACTATTCAGTTTTGGGCCTTTGGTATCTAAAAAAAAAGCAGTTTGAGTGTGTCGCTCACTGTTCAGCCGCAAATATCTCTATTTAAAAAAGTGTGGTATACCCCAGTAAACAATAACTGTAGTTTTGCCATCCCACGGTAAAAAATCTCTATTATTCAGGTTTTGGTAGTTTTTTCTGTAGAGAAAAACAATAGTGTCTCCAGACTGTTGTGACACAAAAATATATCTGTTGAAAATAGTCTTGTGTAGGCCCGACATCCCAGTGTGGTTTCGCAGTTCCATGGGTCAAATCGCTGTACTATCCAGTTTTGGGCCTTTGGTATCTAAAAAAAAAGCAGTTTGAGTGTGTCGCTCACTGTTCAGCCGCAAATACCTCTATTTAAAAAAGTGTGGTATACCCCAGTAAACAATAACTGTGGTTTTGCCATCCCACGGTAAAAAATCTCTATTATTCAGGTTTTGGTAGTTTTTTCCGTAAAGAAAAACAGTAGTGTCTCCTGACTGTTGTGACACAAAAATATATCTGTTGAAAATAGTCTTGGTAGGCCCGATATCCCAGTGTGGTTTCGCAGTTCCACGGGTCAAATCGTTGTACTATCCAGTTTTGGGCCTTTGGTATCTAAAAAAAAAGCAGTTTGAGTGTGTCGCTAACTGTTCAGCCGCAAATATCTCTATTTAAAAAAGTGTGGTATACCCCAGTAAACAATAACTGTGGTTTTGCCATCCCACGGTAAAAAATCTCTAATATTCAGGTTTTGGTAGTTTTTTCCGTAAAGAAAAACAGTAGTGTCTCCTGACTGTTGTGACACAAAAATATATCTGTTGAAAATAGTCTTGTGTAGGCCCGACATCCCAGTGTGGTTTCGCAGTTCCACGATTCAAATCGGTGTACTATTCAGTTTTGGGCCTTTGGTATCTAAAAAAAAAGCAGTTTGAGTGTGTCGCTCACTGTTCAGCCGCAAATATCTCTATTTAAAAAAGTGTGGTATACCCCAGTAAACAATAACTGTAGTTTTGCCATCCCACGGTAAAAAATCTCTATTATTCAGGTTTTGGTAGTTTTTTCTGTAGAGAAAAACAATAGTGTCTCCAGACTGTTGTGACACAAAAATATATCTGTTGAAAATAGTCTTGTGTAGGCCCGAAATCCCAGTGTGGTTTCGCAGTTCCACGGGTCAAATCGCTGTACTATCCAGTTTTGGGCCTTTGGTATCTAAAAAAAAAGCAGTTTGAGTGTGTCGCTCACTGTTCAGCCGCAAATACCTCTATTTAAAAAAGTATGGTATACCCCAGTAAACAATAACTGTGGTTTTGCCATCCCACGGTAAAAAATCTCTATTATTCAGGTTTTGGTAGTTTTTTCCGTAAAGAAAAACAGTAGTGTCTCCTGACTGTTGTGACACAAAAATATATCTGTTGAAAATAGTCTTGTGTAGGCCCGACATCCCAGTGTGATTTCGCAGTTCCACGGGTCAAATCGCTGTACTATCCAGTTTTGGGCCTTTGGTATCTAAAAAAAAAGCAGTTTGAGTGTGTCGTTCACTGTTCAGCCGCAAATATCTCTATTTAAAAAAGTGTGGTATACCCCAGTAAGCAATAACTGTGGTTTTGCCATCCCACGGCAAAAAAATCTCTATTATTCAGGTTTTGGTAGTTTTTTCCGTAAAGAAAAACAGTAGTGTCTCCTGACTGTTGTGACACAAAAATATATCTGTTGAAAATAGTCTTGTGTAGGCCCGACATCCCAATGTGGTTTCGGAGTTCCATGGGTCAAATCGCTGTACTGTCCAGTTTTGGGCCTTTGGTATCTAAAAAAAAAGCAGTTTGAGTGTGTCGCTCACTGTTCAGCCGCAAATATCTCTATTTAAAAAAGCGTGGTATACCCCAGTAAACAATAACTGTGGTTTTGCCATCCCACGGTAAAAAATCTCTATTATTCAGGTTTTGGTAGTTTTTTCCGTAAAGAAAAACAGTAGTGTCTCCTGAATGTTGTGACACAAAAATATATCTGTTGAAAATAGTCTTGTGTAGGCCCGACATCCCAGTGTAGTTTCGCAGTTCCACGGGTCAAATCGCTGTACTATCCAGTTTTGGGCCTTTGGTATCTAAAAAAAAAGCAGTTTGAATGTGTCGCTCACTGTTCAGCCGCAAATATCTCTATTTAAAAAAGTGTGGTATACCCCAGTAAACAATAACTGTGGTTTTGCCATCCCACGGTAAAAAATCTCTATTATTCAGGTTTTGGTAGTTTTTTCCGTAAAGAAAAACAGTAGTGTCTCCTGACTGTTGTGACACAAAAATATATCTGTTGAAAATAGTCTTGGTAGGCCCGATATCCCAGTGTGGTTTCGCAGTTCCACGGGTCAAATCGTTGTACTATCCAGTTTTGGGCCTTTGGTATCTAAAAAAAAAGCAGTTTGAGTGTGTCGCTAACTGTTCAGCCGCAAATATCTCTATTTAAAAAAGTGTGGTATACACCAGTAAACAATAACTGTGGTTTTGCCATCCCACGGTAAAAAATCTCTATTATTCAGGTTTTGGCAGTTTTTTCCATAAAGAAAAACAGTAGTGTCTGCTGACTGTTGTGACACAAAAATATATCTGTTGAAAATAGTCTTGTGTAGGCCCGACATCCCAGTGTGGTTTCGCAGTTCCACGGGTCAAATCGCTGTACTATCCAGTTTTGGGCCTTTGGCATCTAAAAAAAAGCAGTTTGAGTGTGTCGCTCACTGTTCAGCCGCAAATATCTCTATTTAAAAAAGTGTGGTATACCCCAGTAAACAATAACTGTGGTTTTGCCATCCCACGGTAAAAAATCTCTAATATTCAGGTTTTGGTAGTTTTTTCCGTAAAGAAAAACAGTAGTGTCTCCTGACTGTTGTGACACAAAAATATATCTGTTGAAAATAGTCTTGGTAGGCCCGATATCCCAGTGTGGTTTCGCAGTTCCACGGGTCAAATCGTTGTACTATCCAGTTTTGGGCCTTTGGTATCTAAAAAAAAAGCAGTTTGAGTGTGTCGCTAACTGTTCAGCCGCAAATATCTCTATTTAAAAAAGTGTGGTATACCCCAGTAAACAATAACTGTGGTTTTGCCATCCCACGGTAAAAAATCTCTATTATTCAGGTTTTGGCAGTTTTTTCCATAAAGAAAAACAGTAGTGTCTGCTGACTGTTGTGACACAAAAATATATCTGTTGAAAATAGTCTTGTGTAGGCCCGACATCCCAGTGTGGTTTCGCAGTTCCATGGGTCAAATCGCTGTACTATCCAGTTTTGGGCCTTTGGCATCTAAAAAAAAGCAGTTTGAGTGTGTCGCTCACTGTTCAGCCGCAAATATCTCTATTTAAAAAAGTGTGGTATACCCCAGTAAACAATAACTGTGGTTTTGCCATCCCACGGTAAAAAATCTCTAATATTCAGGTTTTGGTAGTTTTTTCCGTAAAGAAAAACAGTAGTGTCTCCTGACTGTTGTGACACAAAAATATATCTGTTGAAAATAGTCTTGTGTAGGCCCGACATCCCAGTGTGGTTTCGCAGTTCCACGTGTCAAATCACTGTACTATCCAGTTTTGGGCCTTTGGTATCTAAAAAAAAAGCAGTTTGAGAGTGTCGCTCACTGTTCAGCCGCAAATATCTCTATTTAAAAAAGTGTGGTATACCCCAGTAAACAATAACTGTGGTTTTGCCATCCCACGGTAAAAAATCTCTATTATTCAGGTTTTGGTAGTTTTTTCCGTAAAGAAAAACAGTAGTGTCTGCTGACTGTTGTGACACAAAAATATATCTGTTGAAAATAGTCTTGTGTAGGCCCGAAATCCCAGTGTGGTTTCGCAGTTCCACGGGTCAAATCGCTGTACTATCCAGTTTTGGGCCTTTGGTATCTAAAAAAAAAGCAGTTTGAGTGTGTCGCTCACTGTTCAGCCGCAAATACCTCTATTTAAAAAAGTGTGGTATACCCCAGTAAACAATAACTGTGGTTTTGCCATCCCACGGTAAAAAATCTCTATTATTCAGGTTTTGGTAGTTTTTTCCGTAAAGAAAAACAGTAGTGTCTCCTGACTGTTGTGACACAAAAATATATCTGTTGAAAATAGTCTTGTGTAGGCCCGACATCCCAGTGTGATTTCGCAGTTCCACGGGTCAAATCGCTGTACTATCCAGTTTTGGGCCTTTGGTATCTAAAAAAAAAGCAGTTTGAGTGTGTCGTTCACTGTTCAGCCGCAAATATCTCTATTTAAAAAAGTGTGGTATACCCCAGTAAGCAATAACTGTGGTTTTGCAATCCCACGGCAAAAAAATCTCTATTATTCAGGTTTTGGTAGTTTTTTCCGTAAAGAAAAACAGTAGTGTCTCCTGACTGTTGTGACACAAAAATATATCTGTTGAAAATAGTCTTGTGTAGGCCCGACATCCCAATGTGGTTTCGGAGTTCCATGGGTCAAATCGCTGTACTGTCCAGTTTTGGGCCTTTGGTATCTAAAAAAAAAGCAGTTTGAGTGTGTCGCTCACTGTTCAGCCGCAAATATCTCTATTTAAAAAAGCGTGGTATACCCCAGTAAACAATAACTGTGGTTTTGCCATCCCACGGTAAAAAATCTCTATTATTCAGGTTTTGGTAGTTTTTTCCGTAAAGAAAAACAGTAGTGTCTCCTGAATGTTGTGACACAAAAATATATCTGTTGAAAATAGTCTTGTGTAGGCCCGACATCCCAGTGTAGTTTCGCAGTTCCACGGGTCAAATCGCTGTACTATCCAGTTTTGGGCCTTTGGTATCTAAAAAAAAAGCAGTTTGAGTGTGTCGCTCACTGTTCAGCCGCAAATATCTCTATTTAAAAAAGTGTGGTATACCCCAGTAAACAATAACTGTGGTTTTGCCATCCCACGGTAAAAAATCTCTATTATTCAGGTTTTGGTAGTTTTTTCCGTAAAGAAAAACAGTAGTGTCTGCTGACTGTTGTGACACAAAAATATATCTGTTGAAAATAGTCTTGTGTAGGCCCGACATCCCAGTGTGGTTTCGCAGTTCCACGGGTCAAATCGCTGTACTATCCAGTTTTGGGCCTTTGGCATCTAAAAAAAAGCAGATTGAGTGTGTCGCTCACTGTTCAGCCGCAAATATCTCTATTTAAAAAAGTGTGGTATACCCCAGTAAACAATAACTGTGGTTTTGCCATCCCACGGTAAAAAATCTCTAATATTCAGGTTTTGGTAGTTTTTTCCGTAAAGAAAAACAGT
The DNA here is from genome assembly GCF_046119375.1 of Phyllobates terribilis. Lineage (NCBI taxonomy): Eukaryota > Metazoa > Chordata > Amphibia > Anura > Dendrobatidae > Phyllobates > Phyllobates terribilis. The sequence goes on along the minus strand of NW_027362762.1, from coordinate 528,586,517 downwards.
AGTGTCTCCTGACTGTTGTGACACAAAAATATATCTGTTGAAAATAGTCTTGTGTAGGCCCGACATCCTAGTGTGGTTTCGCAGTTCCACGTGTCAAATCGCTGTACTATCCAGTTTTGGGCCTTTGGTATCTAAAAAAAAAGCAGTTTGAGTGTGTCGCTCACTGTTCAGCCGCAAATATCTCTATTTAAAAAAGTGTGGTATACCCCAGTAAACAATAACTGTGGTTTTGCCATCCCACGGTAAAAAATCTCTATTATTCAGGTTTTGGTAGTTTTTTCCGTAAAGAAAAACAGTAGTGTCTGCTGACTGTTGTGACACAAAAATATATCTGTTGAAAATAGTCTTGTGTAGGCCCGAAATCCCAGTGTGGTTTCGCAGTTCCACGGGTCAAATCGCTGTACTATCCAGTTTTGGGCCTTTGGTATCTAAAAAAAAAGCAGTTTGAGTGTGTCGCTCACTGTTCAGCCGCAAATACCTCTATTTAAAAAAGTGTGGTATACCCCAGTAAACAATAACTGTGGTTTTGCCATCCCACGGTAAAAAATCTCTATTATTCAGGTTTTGGTAGTTTTTTCCGTAAAGAAAAACAGTAGTGTCTCCTGACTGTTGTGACACAAAAATATATCTGTTGAAAATAGTCTTGTGTAGGCCCGACATCCCAGTGTGATTTCGCAGTTCCACGGGTCAAATCGCTGTACTATCCAGTTTTGGGCCTTTGGTATCTAAAAAAAAAGCAGTTTGAGTGTGTCGTTCACTGTTCAGCCGCAAATATCTCTATTTAAAAAAGTGTGGTATACCCCAGTAAGCAATAACTGTGGTTTTGCCATCCCACGGCAAAAAAATCTCTATTATTCAGGTTTTGGTAGTTTTTTCCGTAAAGAAAAACAGTAGTGTCTCCTGACTGTTGTGACACAAAAATATATCTGTTGAAAATAGTCTTGTGTAGGCCCGACATCCCAATGTGGTTTCGGAGTTCCATGGGTCAAATCGCTGTACTGTCCAGTTTTGGGCCTTTGGTATCTAAAAAAAAAGCAGTTTGAGTGTGTCGCTCACTGTTCAGCCGCAAATATCTCTATTTAAAAAAGCGTGGTATACCCCAGTAAACAATAACTGTGGTTTTGCCATCCCACGGTAAAAAATCTCTATTATTCAGGTTTTGGTAGTTTTTTCCGTAAAGAAAAACAGTAGTGTCTCCTGAATGTTGTGACACAAAAATATATCTGTTGAAAATAGTCTTGTGTAGGCCCGACATCCCAGTGTAGTTTCGCAGTTCCACGGGTCAAATCGCTGTACTATCCAGTTTTGGGCCTTTGGTATCTAAAAAAAAAGCAGTTTGAGTGTGTCGCTCACTGTTCAGCCGCAAATATCTCTATTTAAAAAAGTGTGGTATACCCCAGTAAGCATTTACTGTGGTTTTGCCATCCCACGGCAAAAAAATCTCTATTATTCAGGTTTTGGTAGTTTTTTCCGTAAAGAAAAACAGTAGTGTCTCCTGACTGTTGTGACACAAAAATATATCTGTTGAAAATAGTCTTGTGTAGGCCCGACATCCCAATGTGGTTTCGGAGTTCCATGGGTCAAATCGCTGTACTGTCCAGTTTTGGGCCTTTGGTATCTAAAAAAAAAGCAGTTTGAGTGTGTCGCTCACTGTTCAGCCGCAAATATCTCTATTTAAAAAAGCGTGGTATACCCCAGTAAACAATAACTGTGGTTTTGCCATCCCACGGTAAAAAATCTCTATTATTCAGGTTTTGGTAGTTTTTTCCGTAAAGAAAAACAGTAGTGTCTCCTGAATGTTGTGACACAAAAATATATCTGTTGAAAATAGTCTTGGTAGGCCCGAAATCCGGTTTCGCAGTTCCACGGGTCAAATCGCTGTACTATCCAGTTTTGGGCCTTTGGTATCTAAAAAAAAAGCAGTTTGAGTGTGTCGCTCACTGTTCAGCCGCAAATATCTCTATTTAAAAAAGTGTGGTATACCCCATTAAACAATAACTGTGGTTTTGCCATCCCACGGTAAAAAATCTCTATTATTCAGGTTTTGGTAGTTTTTTCCGTAAAGAAAAAAAGTAGTGTCTGCTGACTGTTCTGACACAAAAATATATCTGTTGAAAATAGTCTTGTGTAGGCCCGACATCCCAGTGTGGTTTTGCAGTTCCACGGGTCAAATCGCTGTACTATCCAGTTTTGGGCCTTTGGCATCTAAAAAAAAAGCAGTTTGAGTGTGTCGCTCACTGTTCAGGCGCAAATATCTCTATTTAAAAAAGTGTGGTATACCCCAGTAAACAATAACTGTTGTTTTGCCATCCCACGGTAAAAAATCTCTATTATTCAGGTTTTGGTAGTTTTTTCCGTAAAGAAAAACAGTAGTGTCTCCTGACTGTTGTGACACAAAAATATATCTGTTGAAAATAGTCTTGTGTAGGCCCGACATCCCAGTGTAGTTTCGCAGTTCCACGGGTCAAATCGCTGTACTATCCAATTTTGGGCCTTTGGTATCTAAAAAAAAAGCAGTTTGAGTGTGTCGCTCACTGTTCAGCCGCAAATATCTCTATTTAAAAAAGTGTGGTATACCCCAGTAAACAATAACTGTGTTTTTGCCATCCCACGGTAAAAAATCTCTATTATTCAGGTTTTGGTAGTTTTTTCCGTAAAGAAAAACAGTAGTGTCTCCTGACTGTTGTAACACAAAAATATATCTGTTGAAAATAGTCTTGTGTAGGCCTGACATCCCAGTGTGGTTTCGCAGTTCCACGTGTCAAATCGCTGTACTATCCAGTTTTGGGCCTTTGGTATCTAAAAAAAAAGCAGTTTGAGTGTGTCGTTCACTGTTCAGCCGCAAATATCTCTATTTAAAAAAGTGTGGTATACCCCAGTAAACAATAACTGTGGTTTTGCCATTGAACGGCAAAAAAATCTCTATTATTCAGGTTTTGGTAGTTTTTTCCGTAAAAAAAAACAGTAGTGTCTCCTGACTGTTGTGACACAAAAATATATCTGTTGAAAATAGTGTTGTGTAGGCCCGACATCCCAGTGTGGTTTCGCAGTTCCACGGGTCAAATCGCTGTACTATCCAGTTTTGGGCCTTTGGTATCTAAAAAAAAAGCAGTTTGAGTGTGTCGCTCACTGTTCAGCCGCAAATATCTATATTTAAAAAAGTGTGGTATACCCCCTGAACAATAACTGTGGTTTTGCCATCCCACGGTAAAAAATCTCTATTATTCAGGTTTTGGTAGTTTTTTCCGTAAAGAAAAACAGTAGTGTCTCCTGACTGTTATGACACAAAAATATATCTGTTGAAAATAGTCTTTAGTAGGCCCGACATCCCAGTGTGGTTTCACAGTTGCACGGGTCAAATCGCTGTACTATCCAGTTTTGGGCCTTTGGTATCTAAAAAAAAAGCAGTTTGAGTGTGTCGCTCACTGTTCAGCCGCAAATATCTCTATTTAAAAAAGTGTGGTATACCCCAGTAAATAATAACTGTGGTTTTGCCATCTCACGGTAAAAAATCTCTATTATTCAGGTTTTGGTAGTTTTTTCCGTAAAGAAAAAAAGTAGTGTCTGCTGACTGTTCTGACACAAAAATATATCTGTTGAAAATAGTCTTGTGTAGGCCCGACATCCCAGTGTGGTTTTGCAGTTCCACGGGTCAAATCGCTGTACTATCCAGTTTTGGGCCTTTGGCATCTAAAAAAAAAGCAGTTTGAGTGTGTCGCTCACTGTTCAGGCGCAAATATCTCTATTTAAAAAAGTGTGGTATACCCCAGTAAACAATAACTGTTGTTTTGCCATCCCACGGTAAAAAATCTCTATTATTCAGGTTTTGGTAGTTTTTTCCGTAAAGAAAAACAGTAGTGTCTCCTGACTGTTGTGACACAAAAATATATCTGTTGAAAATAGTCTTGTGTAGGCCCGACATCCCAGTGTAGTTTCGCAGTTCCACGGGTCAAATCGCTGTACTATCCAATTTTGGGCCTTTGGTATCTAAAAAAAAAGCAGTTTGAGTGTGTCGCTCACTGTTCAGCCGCAAATATCTCTATTTAAAAAAGTGTGGTATACCCCAGTAAACAATAACTGTGTTTTTGCCATCCCACGGTAAAAAATCTCTATTATTCAGGTTTTGGTAGTTTTTTCCGTAAAGAAAAACAGTAGTGTCTCCTGACTGTTGTAACACAAAAATATATCTGTTGAAAATAGTCTTGTGTAGGCCTGACATCCCAGTGTGGTTTCGCAGTTCCACGTGTCAAATCGCTGTACTATCCAGTTTTGGGCCTTTGGTATCTAAAAAAAAAGCAGTTTGAGTGTGTCGTTCACTGTTCAGCCGCAAATATCTCTATTTAAAAAAGTGTGGTATACCCCAGTAAACAATAACTGTGGTTTTGCCATTGAACGGCAAAAAAATCTCTATTATTCAGGTTTTGGTAGTTTTTTCCGTAAAAAAAAACAGTAGTGTCTCCTGACTGTTGTGACACAAAAATATATCTGTTGAAAATAGTCTTGTGTAGGCCCGACATCCCAATGTGGTTTCGTAGTTCCATTGGTCAAATCGCTGTACTATCCAGTTTTGGGCCTTTGGTATCTAAAAAAAAAGCAGTTTGAGTGTGTCGCTCACTGTTCAGTCGCAAATATCTCTATTTAAAAAAGTGTGGTATACCCCAGTAAACAATAACTGTGGTTTTGCCATCCCACGGTAAAAAATCTCTATTATTCAGGTTTTGGTAGTTTTTTCCGTAAAGAAAAACAGTAGTGTCTCCTGACTGTTGTGACACAAAAATATATCTGTTGAAAATAGTGTTGTGTAGGCCCGACATCCCAGTGTGGTTTCGCAGTTCCACGGGTCAAATCGCTGTACTATCCAGTTTTGGGCCTTTGGTATCTAAAAAAAAAGCAGTTTGAGTGTGTCGCTCACTGTTCAGCCGCAAATATCTATATTTAAAAAAGTGTGGTATACCCCCTGAACAATAACTGTGGTTTTGCCATCCCACGGTAAAAAATCTCTATTATTCAGGTTTTGGTAGTTTTTTCCGTAAAGAAAAACAGTAGTGTCTCCTGACTGTTATGACACAAAAATATATCTGTTGAAAATAGTCTTTAGTAGGCCCGACATCCCAGTGTGGTTTCACAGTTGCACGGGTCAAATCGCTGTACTATCCAGTTTTGGGCCTTTGGTATCTAAAAAAAAAGCAGTTTGAGTGTGTCGCTCACTGTTCAGAGCAAATATCTCTATTTAAAAAAGTGTGGTATACCCCAGTAAATAATAACTGTGGTTTTGCCATCTCACGGTAAAAAATCTCTATTATTCAGGTTTTGGTAGTTTTTTCCGTAAACAAAAACAGTAGTGTCTCCTGACTGTTGTGACACAAAAATATATCTGTTGAAAATAGTCTTGTGTAGGCCCGACATCCCAGTGTGGTTTCGCAGTTCCACGGGTCAAATCACTGTACTATCCAGTTTTGGGCCTTTGATATCTAAAAAAGAAGCAGTTTGAGTGTGTCGCTCACTGTTCAGCCACAAATATCTCTATTTAAAAAAGTGTGGTATACCCCAGTAAACAATAACTGTGGTTTTGCCATCCCACGGTAGAAAATCTCTATTATTCAGGTTTTGGCAGTTTTTTCCGTAAAGAAAAACAGTAGTGTCTCCTGACTGTTGTGACACAAAAATATATCTGTTGAAAATAGTCTTGTGTAGGCCCGAAATCCCAGTGTGGTTTCGCAGTTCCACGGGTCACATCGCTGTACTATCCAGTTTTGGGCCTTTGGTATCTAAAAAAAAAAGCAGTTTGAGTGTGTCGCTCACTGTTCAGCCACAAATACCTCAAGTTAAAAGTGTGGTCTACCCCAGTAAACAATAACTGCGGTTTTGCCATCCCACGGTAAAAAATCTCTATTATTCAGGTTTTGGTAGTTTTTTCCGTAAAGAAAAACAGTAGTGTCTCCTGACTGTTGTGACACAAAAATATATCTGTTGAAAATAGTCTTGTGTAGGCCCGACATCCCAGTGTGGTTTCGCAGTTCCACGGGTCAAATCGCTGTACTATCTAGTTTTGGGCCTTTGGTATCTAAAAAAAAAGCAGTTTGAGTGTGTCGCTCACTGTTCAGCCGCAAATATCTCTATTTAAAAAAGTGTGGTATACCCCAGTAAACAATAACTGTAGTTTTGCCATCCCACGGTAAAAAATCTCTATTATTCAGGTTTTGGTATTTTTTTCTGTAGAGAAAAACAATAGTGTCTCCTGACTGTTGTGACACAAAAATATATCTGTTGAAAATAGTCTTGTGTAGGCCCGACATCCCAGTGTGGTTTCGCAGTTCCATGGGTCAAATCGCTGTACTATCCAGTTTTGGGCCTTTGGTATCTAAAAAAAAAGCAGTTTGAGTGTGTCGCTCACTGTTCAGCCGCAAATATCTCTATTTAAAAAAGTGTGGTATACCCCAGTAAACAATAACTGTGGTTTTGCCATCCCACGGTAAAAAATCTCTACTATTCAGGTTTTGGTAGTTTTTTCCGTAAAGAAAAACAGTAGTGTCTCCTGACTGTTGTGACACAAAAATATATCTGTTAAAAATAGTCTTGGTAGGCCCGACATCCCAGTGTGGTTTCGCAGTTCCACAGGTCAAATCGCTGTACTATCCAGTTTTGGGCCTTTGGTATCTAAAAAAAAGCAGTTTGAGTGTGTCGCTAACTGTTCAGCCGCAAATATCTCTTTTTAAAAAAGTGTGGTATACCCCAGTAAACAATAACTGTGGTTTTGCCATCCCACGGTAAAAAATCTCTATTATTCAGGTTTTGGTAGTTTTTTCCATAAAGAAAAACAGTAGTGTCTGCTGACTGTTGTGACACAAAAATATATCTGTTGAAAATAGTCTTGTGTAGGCCCGACATCCCAGTGTGGTTTCGCAGTTCCACGGGTCAAATCGCTGTACTATCCAGTTTTGGGCCTTTGGTATCTAAAAAAAAAGCAGTTTGAGTGTGTCGCTCACTGTTCAGCCGCAAATACCTCTATTTAAAAAAGTGTGGTATACCCCAGTAAATAATAACTGTGGTTTTGACATCCCACGGTAAAAAATCTCTATTATTCAGGTTTTGGTAGTTTTTTCCGTAAAGAAAAACAGTAGTGTCTCCTGACTGTTGTGACACAAAAATATATCTGTTGAAAATAGTCTTGTGTAGGCCCGACATCCCAGTGTGGTTTCGCAGTTCCACGGGTCAAATCGCTGTACTATCCAGTTTTGGGCCTTTGGTATCTAAAAAAAAAGCAGTTTGAGTGTGTCGTTCACTGTTCAGCCGCAAATATCTCTATTTAAAAAAGTGTGGTATACCCCAGTAAACAATAACTGTGGTTTTGCCATCCCACGGCAAAAAAATCTCTATTATTCAGGTTTTGGTAGTTTTTTCCGTAAAGAAAAACAGTAGTGTCTCCTGACTGTTGTGACACAAAAATATATCTGTTGAAAATAGTCTTGTGTAGGCCCGACATCCCAATGTGGTTTCGGAGTTCCATGGGTCAAATCGCTGTACTATCCAGTTTTGGGCCTTTGGTATCTAAAAAAAAAGCAGTTTGAGTGTGTCGCTCACTGTTCAGCCGCAAATATCTCTATTTAAAAAAGCGTGGTATACCCCAGTAAACAATAACTGTGGTTTTGCCATCCCACGGCAAAAAAATCTCTATTATTCAGGTTTTGGTAGTTTTTTCCGTAAAGAAAAACAGTAGTGTCTCCTGACTGTTGTGACACAAAAATATATCTGTTGAAAATAGTCTTGTGTAGGCCCGACATCCCAATGTGGTTTCGGAGTTCCATGGGTCAAATCGCTGTACTATCCAGTTTTGGGCCTTTGGTATCTAAAAAAAAAGCAGTTTGAGTGTGTCGCTCACTGTTCAGCCGCAAATATCTCTATTTAAAAAAGCGTGGTATACCCCAGTAAACAATAACTGTGGTTTTGCCATCCCACGGCAAAAAAATCTCTATTATTCAGGTTTTGGTAGTTTTTTCCGTAAAGAAAAACAGTAGTGTCTCCTGACTGTTGTGACACAAAAATATATCTGTTGAAAATAGTCTTGTGTAGGCCCGACATCCCAATGTGGTTTCGGAGTTCCATGGGTCAAATCGCTGTACTATCCAGTTTTGGGCCTTTGGTATCTAAAAAAAAAGCAGTTTGAGTGTGTCGCTCACTGTTCAGCCGCAAATATCTCTATTTAAAAAAGCGTGGTATACCCCAGTAAACAATAACTGTGGTTTTGCCATCCCACGGTAAAAAATCTCTATTATTCAGGTTTTGGTAGTTTTTTCCATAAAGAAAAACAGTAGTGTCTCCTGACTGTTGTGACACAAAAATATATCTGTTGAAAATAGTCTTGTGTAGGCCCGACATCCCAGTGTGGTTTCGCAGTTCCACGGGTCAAATCGCTGTACTATCCAGTTTTGGGCCTTTGGTATCTAAAAAAAAAGCAGTTTGAGTGTGTCGTTCACTGTTCAGCCGCAAATATCTCTATTTAAAAAAGTGTGGTATACCCCAGTAAACAATAACTGTGGTTTTGCCATCCCACGGCAAAAAAATCTCTATTATTCAGGTTTTGGTAGTTTTTTCCGTAAAGAAAAACAGTAGTGTCTCCTGACTGTTGTGACACAAAAATATATCTGTTGAAAATAGTCTTGTGTAGGCCCGACATCCCAATGTGGTTTCGGAGTTCCATGGGTCAAATCGCTGTACTATCCAGTTTTGGGCCTTTGGTATCTAAAAAAAAAGCAGTTTGAGTGTGTCGCTCACTGTTCAGCCGCAAATATCTCTATTTAAAAAAGCGTGGTATACCCCAGTAAACAATAACTGTGGTTTTGCCATCCCACGGTAAAAAATCTCTATTATTCAGGTTTTGGTAGTTTTTTCCGTAAAGAAAAACAGTAGTGTCTCCTGAATGTTGTGACACAAAAATATATCTGTTGAAAATAGTCTTGGTAGGCCCGACATCCCAGTGTGGTTTTGCAGTTCCACGGGTCAAATCGCTGTACTATCCAGTTTTGGGCCTTTGGCATCTAAAAAAAAAGCAGTTTGAGTGTGTCGCTCACTGATCAGCCGCAAATATCTCTATTTAAAAAAGTGTGGTATACCCCAGTAAACAATAACTGTGGTTTTGCCATCCCACGGTAAAAAATCTCTATTATTCAGGTTTTGGTAGTTTTTTCCGTAAAGAAAAACAGTAGTGTCTCCTGACTGTTGTGACACAAAAATATATCTGTTGAAAATAGTCTTGTGTAGGCCCGACATCCCAGTGTAGTTTCGCAGTTCCACGGGTCAAATCGCTGTACTATCCAGTTTTGGGCCTTTGGTATCTAAAAAAAAGCAGTTTGAGTGTGTCGCTCACTGTTCAGCCACAAATATCTCTATTTAAAAAAGTGTGGTATACCCCAGCAAACAATAACTGTGGTTTTGCCATCCCACGGTAAAAAATCTCTATTATTCAGGTTTTGGTAGTTTTTTCCGTAAAGAAAAACAGTAGTGTCTGCTGACTGTTGTGACACAAAAATATATCTGTTGAAAATAGTCTTGTGTAGGCCCGACATCCCAGTGTGGTTTCGCAGTTCCACGGTTCAAATCGCTGTACTATCCAGTTTTGGGCCTTTGGTATCTAAAAAAAAAGCAGTTTGAGTGTGTCGCTCACTGTTCAGCCTCAAATACCTCTATTTAAAAAAGTGTGGTATACCCCAGTAAACAATAACTGTGGTTTTGCCATCCCATGGTAAAAAATCTCTATTATTCAGGTTTTGGTAGTTTTTTCCGTAAAGAAAAACAGTAGTGTCTCCTGACTGTTGTAACACAAAAATATATCTGTTGAAAATAGTCTTGTGTAGGCCTGACATCCCAGTGTGGTTTCGCAGTTCCACGGGTCAAATCGCTGTACTATCCCGTTTTGGGCCTTTGGTATCTAAAAAAAAAGCAGTTTGTGTGTGTCGTTCACTGTTCAGCCGCAAATATCTCTATTTAAAAAAGTGTGGTATACCCCAGTAAACAATAACTGTGGTTTTGCCATCCCACGGCAAAAAAATCTCTATTATTCAGGTTTTTGTAGTTTTTTCCGTAAAAAAAAACAGTAGTGTCTCCTGACTGTTGTGACACAAAAATATATCTGTTGAAAATAGTCTTGTGTAGGCCCGACATCCCAGTGTGGTTTCGCAGTTCCACGGGTCAAATCGCTGTACTATCCAGTTTTGGGCCTTTGGTATCTAAAAAAAAAGCAGTTTGAGTGTGTCGCTCACTGTTCAGCCGCAAATACCTCTATTTAAAAAAGTGTGGTATACCCCAGTAAACAATAACTGTGGTTTTGCCATCCCACGGTAAAAAATCTCTATTATTCAGGTTTTGGTAGTTTTTTCCGTAAAGAAAAACAGTAGTGTCTCCTGACTGTTGTAACACAAAAATATATCTGTTGAAAATAGTCTTGTGTAGGCCTGACATCCCAGTGTGGTTTCGCAGTTCCACGGGTCAAATCACTGTACTATCCAGTTTTGGGCCTTTGGTATCTAAAAAAAAAGCAGTTTGTGTGTGTCGTTCACTGTTCAGCCGCAAATATCTCTATTTAAAAAAGTGTGGTATACCCTAGTAAACAATAACTGTGGTTTTGCCATCCCACGGCAAAAAAATCTCTATTATTCAGGTTTTGGTAGTTTTTTCCGTAAAAAAAAACAGTAGTGTCTCCTGACTGTTGTGACACAAAAATATATCTGTTGAAAATAGTCTTGTGTAGGCCCGACATCCCAGTGTGGTTTCGCAGTTCCACGGGTCAAATCGCTGTACTATCCAGTTTTGGGCCTTTGGTATCTAAAAAAAAAGCAGTTTGAGTGTGTCGCTCACTGTTCAGCCGCAAATATCTCTATTTAAAAAAGTGTGGTATACCCCAGTAAACAATAACTGTGGTTTTGCCATCCCACGGTAAAAAATCTCTATTATTCAGCTTTTGGTAGTTTTTTCCGTAAAGAAAAACAGTAGTGTCTCCTGACTGTTGTGACACAAAAATATATCTGTTGAAAATAGTCTTGTGTAGGCCCGACATCCCAGTGTGGTTTCGCAGTTCCACGGGTCAAATCGCTGTACTATCCAGTTTTGGGCCTTTGGTATCTAAAAAAAAGCAGTTTGAGTGTGTCGCTCACTGTTCAGCCGCAAATATCTCTATTTAAAAAAGTGTGGTATACCCCAGTAAACAATAACTGTGGTTTTGCCATCCCACGGTAAAAAATCTCTATTATTCAGGTTTTGGTAGTTTTTTCCATAAAGAAAAACAGTAGTGTCTCATGACTGTTGTGACACAAAAATATATCTGTTGAAAATAGTCTTGTGTAGGCCCGACATCCCAGTGTGGTTTCGCAGTTGCACGGGTCAAATCGCTGTACTATCCAGTTTTGGGCCTTTGGTATCTAAAAAAAAAGCAGTTTGAGTGTGTCGTTTACTGTTCAGCCGCAAATATCTCTATTTAAAAAAGTGTGGTATACCCCAGTAAACAATAACTGTGGTTTTGCCATCCCACGGTAAAAAATCTCTATTATTCAGGTTTTGGTAGTTTTTTCCGTAAAGAAAAACAGTAGTGTCTCCTGACTGTTGTGACACAAAAATATATCTGTTGAAAATAGTCTTGTGTAGGCCCGACATCCCAATGTGGTTTCGTAGTTCCATTGGTCAAATCGCTGTACTATCCAGTTTTGGGCCTTTGGTATCTAAAAAAAAAGCAGTTTGAGTGTGTCGCTCACTGTTCAGCCGCAAATATCTCTATTTAAAAAAGTGTGGTATACCCCAGTAAACAATAACTGTGGTTTTGCCATCCCACGGTAAAAAATCTCTATTATTCAGGTTTTGGTAGTTTTTTCCGTAAAGAAAAACAGTAGTGTCTCCTGACTGTTGTAACACAAAAATATATCTGTTGAAAATAGTCTTGTGTAGGCCTGACATCCCAGTGTGGTTTTGCAGTTCCACGGGTCAAATCACTGTACTATCCAGTTTTGGGCCTTTGGTATCTAAAAAAAAAGCAGTTTGTGTGTGTCGTTCACTGTTCAGCCGCAAATATCTCTATTTAAAAAAGTGTGGTATACCCTAGTAAACAATAACTGTGGTTTTGCCATCCCACGGCAAAAAAATCTCTATTATTCAGGTTTTGGTAGTTTTTTCCGTAAAAAAAAACAGTAGTGTCTCCTGACTGTTGTGACACAAAAATATATCTGTTGAAAATAGTCTTGTGTAGGCCCGACATCCCAGTGTGGTTTCGCAGTTCCACGGGTCAAATCGCTGTACTATCCAGTTTTGGGCCTTTGGTATATAAAAAAAAAGCAGTTTGAGTGTGTCGCTCACTGTTCAGCCGCAAATATCTCTATTTAAAAAAGTGTGGTATACCCCAGTAAACAATAACTGTGGTTTTGCCATCCCACGGTAAAAAATCTCTATTATTCAGCTTTTGGTAGTTTTTTCCGTAAAGAAAAACAGTAGTGTCTCCTGACTGTTGTGACACAAAAATATATCTGTTGAAAATAGTCTTGTGTAGGCCCGACATCCCAGTGTGGTTTCGCAGTTCCACGGGTCAAATCGCTGTACTATCCAGTTTTGGGCCTTTGGTATCTAAAAAAAAGCAGTTTGAGTGTGTCGCTCACTGTTCAGCCGCAAATATCTCTATTTAAAAAAGTGTGGTATACCCCAGTAAACAATAACTGTGGTTTTGCCATCCCACGGTAAAAAATCTCTATTATTCAGGTTTTGGTAGTTTTTTCCATAAAGAAAAACAGTAGTGTCTCATGACTGTTGTGACACAAAAATATATCTGTTGAAAATAGTCTTGTGTAGGCCCGACATCCCAGTGTGGTTTCGCAGTTCCACGGGTCAAATCGCTGTACTATCCAGTTTTGGGCCTTTGGTATCTAAAAAAAAAGCAGTTTGAGTGTGTCGTTTACTGTTCAGCCGCAAATATCTCTATTTAAAAAAGTGTGGTATACCCCAGTAAACAATAACTGTGGTTTTGCCATCCCACGGTAAAAAATCTCTATTATTCAGGTTTTGGTAGTTTTTTCCGTAAAGAAAAACAGTAGTGTCTCCTGACTGTTGTGACACAAAAATATATCTGTTGAAAATAGTCTTGTGTAGGCCCGACATCCCAGTGTGGTTTCGCAGTTCCACGGGTCAAATCGCTGTACTATCCAGTTTTGGGCCTTTGGTATCTAAAAAAAAAGCAGTTTGAGTGTGTCGCTCACTGTTCAGCCGCAAATATCTCTATTTAAAAAAGTGTGGTATACCCCAGTAAACAATAACTGTGGTTTTGCCATCCCACGGTAAAAAATCTCTATTATTCAGCTTTTGGTAGTTTTTTCCGTAAAGAAAAACAGTAGTGTCTCCTGACTGTTGTGACACAAAAATATATCTGTTGAAAATAGTCTTGTGTAGGCCCGACATCCCAGTGTGGTTTCGCAGTTCCACGGGTCAAATCGCTGTACTATCCAGTTTTGGGCCTTTGGTATCTAAAAAAAAGCAGTTTGAGTGTGTCGCTCACTGTTCAGCCGCAAATATCTCTTTTTAAAAAAGTGTGGTATACCCCAGTAAACAATAACTGTGGTTTTGCCATCCCACGGTAAAAAATCTCTATTATTCAGGTTTTGGTAGTTTTTTCCATAAAGAAAAACAGTAGTGTCTCATGACTGTTGTGACACAAAAATATATCTGTTGAAAATAGTCTTGTGTAGGCCCGACATCCCAGTGTGGTTTCGCAGTTCCACGGGTCAAATCGCTGTACTATCCAGTTTTGGGCCTTTGGTATCTAAAAAAAAAGCAGTTTGAGTGTGTCGTTTACTGTTCAGCCGCAAATATCTCTATTTAAAAAAGTGTGGTATACCCCAGTAAACAATAACTGTGGTTTTGCCATCCCACGGTAAAAAATCTCTATTATTCAGGTTTTGGTAGTTTTTTCCGTAAAGAAAAACAGTAGTGTCTCCTGACTGTTGTGACACAAAAATATATCTGTTGAAAATAGTCTTGTGTAGGCCCGACATCCCAATGTGGTTTCGTAGTTCCATTGGTCAAATCGCTGTACTATCCAGTTTTGGGCCTTTGGTATCTAAAAAAAAAGCAGTTTGAGTGTGTCGCTCACTGTTCAGCCGCAAATATCTCTATTTAAAAAAGTGTGGTATACCCCAGTAAACAATAACTGTGGTTTTGCCATCCCACGGTAAAAAAATCTCTATTATTCAGGTTTTGGTAGTTTTTTCCGTAAAGAAAAACAGTAGTGTCTCCTGACTGTTGTGACACAAAAATATATCTGTTGAAAATAGTCTTGTGTAGGCCCGACATCCCAGTGTGGTTTCGCAGTTCCACGGGTCAAATCGCTGTACTATCCAGTTTTGGGCCTTTGGTATCTAAAAAAAAAGCAGTTTGAGTGTGTCGCTCACTGTTCAGCCGCAAATATCTCTATTTAAAAAAGTTTGGTATACCCCAGTAAACAATAACTGTGGTTTTGCCATCCCACGGTAAAAAATCTCTATTATTCAGGTTTTGGTAGTTTTTTCCATAAAGAAAAACAGTAGTGTCTCATGACTGTTGTGACACAAAAATATATCTGTTGAAAATAGTCTTGTGTAGGCCCGACATCCCAGTGTGATTTCGCAGTTCCACGGGTCAAATCGCTGTAGTATCCAGTTATGGGCCTTTGGTATCTAAAAAAAAAGCAGTTTGAGTGTGTCGTTTACTGTTCAGCCGCAAATATCTCTATTTAAAAAAGTGTGGTATACCCCAGTAAACAATAACTGTGGTTTTGCCATCCCACGGTAAAAAATCTCTATTATTCAGGTTTTGGTAGTTTTTTCCGTAAAGAAAAACAGTAGTGTCTCCTGACTGTTGTGACACAAAAATATATCTGTTGAAAATAGTCTTGTGTGGGCCCGACATCCCAATGTGGTTTCGTAGTTCCATTGGTCAAATCGCTGTACTATCCAGTTTTGGGCCTTTGGTATCTAAAAAAAAAGCAGTTTGAGTGTGTCGCTCACTGTTCAGCCGCAAATATCTCTATTTAAAAAAGTGTGGTATACCCCAGTAAACAATAACTGTGGTTTTGCCATCCCACTGTAAAAAATCTCTATTATTCAGGTTTTGGTAGTTTTTTCCGTAAAGAAAAACAGTAGTGTCTCATGACTGTTGTGACACAAAAATATATCTGTTGAAAATAGTCTTGTGTAGGCCCGACATCCCAGTGTGATTTCGCTGTTCCACGGGTCAAATCGCTGTAGTATCCAGTTTTGGGCCTTTGGTATCTAAAAAAAAAGCAGTTTGAGTGTGTCGTTTACTGTTCAGCCGCAAATATCTCTATTTAAAAAAGTGTGGTATACCCCAGTAAACAATAACTGTGGTTTTGCCATCCCACGGTAAAAAATCTCTATTATTCAGGTTTTGGTAGTTTTTTCCGTAAAGAAAAACAGTAGTGTCTCCTGACTGTTATGACACAAAAATATATCTGTTGAAAATAGTCTTGTGTAGGCCCGACATCCCAATGTGGTTTCGTAGTTCCATTGGTCAAATCGCTGTACTATCCAGTTTTGGGCCTTTGGTATCTAAAAAAAAAGCAGTTTGAGTGTGTCGCTCACTGTTCAGCCGCAAATATCTCTATTTAAAAAAGTGTGGTATACCCCAGTAAACAATAACTGTGGTTTTGCCATCCCACGGTAAAAAATCTCTATTATTCAGGTTTTGGTAGTTTTTTCCGTAAAGAAAAACAGTAGTGTCTCCTGACTGTTGTGACACAAAAATATATCTGTTGAAAATAGTCTTGTGTAGGCCCGACATCCCAGTGTGGTTTCGCAGTTCCACGGGTCAAATCGCTGTACTATCCAGTTTTGGGCCTTTGGTATCTAAAAAAAAAGCAGTTTGAGTGTGTCGCTCACTGTTCAGCCGCAAATATCTCTATTTAAAAAAGTGTGGTATACCCCAGTAAACAATAATTGTGGTTTTGCCATTCCACGGTAAAAAATCTCTATTATTCAGGTTTTGGTAGTTTTTTCCGTAAAGAAAAACAGTAGTGTCTCCTGACTGTTGCGACACAAAAATATATCTGTTGAAAATATTCTTGTGTAGGCCCGACATCCCAGTGTGGTTTTGCAGTTCCACGGGTCAAATCGCTGTACTATCCAGTTTTGGGCCTTTGGTATCTAAAAAAAAAGCAGTTTGAGTGTGTCGCTCACTGTTCAGCCGAAAATATCTCTATTTAAAAAAGTGTGGTATACCCCAGTAAACAATAACTGTGGTTTTGCCATCCCACGGTAAAAAACCTCTATTATTCAGCTTTTGGTAGTTTGTTCCGTAAAGAAAAACAGTAGTGTCTCCTGACTGTTGTGACACAAAAATATATCTGTTGAAAATAGTCTTGTGTAGGCCCGACATCCCAGTGTGGTTTCGCAGTTCCACGGGTCAAATCGCTGTACTATCCAGTTTTGGGCCTTTGGTATCTAAAAAAAAAGCAGTTTGAGTGTGTCGCTCACTGTTCAGCCGCAAATATCTCTATTTAAAAAAGTGTGGTATACCCCAGTAAACAATAACTGTGGTTTTGCCATCCCACGGTAAAAAATCTCTATTATTCAGGTTTTGGTAGTTTTTTCCGTAAAGAAAAACAGTAGTGTCTCCTGACTGTTATGACACAAAAATATATCTGTTGAAAATAGTCTTGTGTAGGCCCGACATCCCAATGTGGTTTCGTAGTTCCATTGGTCAAATCGCTGTACTATCCAGTTTTGGGCCTTTGGTATCTAAAAAAAAAGCAGTTTGAGTGTGTCGCTCACTGTTCAGCCGCAAATATCTCTATTTAAAAAAGTGTGGTATACCCCAGTAAACAATAACTGTGGTTTTGCCATCCCACGGTAAAAAATCTCTATTATTCAGGTTTTGGTAGTTTTTTCCGTAAAGAAAAACAGTAGTGTCTCCTGACTGTTGTGACACAAAAATATATCTGTTGAAAATAGTCTTGTGTAGGCCCGACATCCCAGTGTGGTTTCGCAGTTCCACGGGTCAAATCGCTGTACTATCCAGTTTTGGGCCTTTGGTATCTAAAAAAAAAGCAGTTTGAGTGTGTCGCTCACTGTTCAGCCGCAAATATCTCTATTTAAAAAAGTGTGGTATACCCCAGTAAACAATAATTGTGGTTTTGCCATTCCACGGTAAAAAATCTCTATTATTCAGGTTTTGGTAGTTTTTTCCGTAAAGAAAAACAGTAGTGTCTCCTGACTGTTGCGACACAAAAATATATCTGTTGAAAATATTCTTGTGTAGGCCCGACATCCCAGTGTGGTTTTGCAGTTCCACGGGTCAAATCGCTGTACTATCCAGTTTTGGGCCTTTGGTATCTAAAAAAAAAGCAGTTTGAGTGTGTCGCTCACTGTTCAGCCGAAAATATCTCTATTTAAAAAAGTGTGGTATACCCCAGTAAACAATAACTGTGGTTTTGCCATCCCACGGTAAAAAATCTCTATTATTCAGCTTTTGGTAGTTTGTTCCGTAAAGAAAAACAGTAGTGTCTCCTGACTGTTGTGACACAAAAATATATCTGTTGAAAATAGTCTTGTGTAGGCCCGACATCCCAGTGTGGTTTCGCAGTTCCACGGGTCAAATCGCTGTACTATCCAGTTTTGGGCCTTTGGTATCTAAAAAAAAAGCAGTTTGAGTGTGTCGCTCACTGTTCAGCCGCAAATATCTCTATTTAAAAAAGTGTGGTATACCCCAGTAAACAATAACTGTGGTTTTGCCATCCCACGGTAAAAAATCTCTATTATTCAGGTTTTGGTAGTTTTTTCCATAAAGAAAAACAGTAGTGTCTCATGACTGTTGTGACACAAAAATATATCTGTTGAAAATAGTCTTGTGTAGGCCCGACATCCCAGTGTGGTTTCGCAGTTGCACGGGTCAAATCACTCTACTATCCAGTTTTGGGCCTTTGGTATCTAAAAAAAAAGCAGTTTGAGTGTGTCGCTCACTATTCAGCCGCAAATATCTCTATTTAAAAAAGTGTGGTATGCCCCAGTAAACCATAACTGTGGTTTTGCCATCCCATGGTAAAAAATCTCTATTATTCAGGTTTTGGTGTTTTTTTCCGTAAAGAAAAACAGTAGTGTCTCCTGACTGTTGTGACACAAAAATATATCTGTTGAAAATAGTCTTGTGTAGGCCCGACATCCAATGGGTTTCGCAGTTCCACGGGTCAAATCGCTGTACTATCCAGTTTTGGGCCTTTGGTATCTAAAAAAAAAGCAGTTTGAGTGTGTCGCTCACTGTTCAGCCGCAAATATCTCTATTTAAAAAAGTGTGGTATACCCCAGTAAACAATAACTGTGGTTTTGCCATCCCACGGTAAAAAATCTCTATTATTCAGCTGTTGGTAGTTTGTTCCGTAAAGAAAAACAGTAGTGTCTCCTGACTGTTGTGACACAAAAATATATCTGTTGAAAATAGTCTTGTGTAGGCCCAACATCCCAGTGTGGTTTCGCAGTTCCACGGGTCAAATCGCTGTACTATCCAGTTTTGGGCCTTTGGTATCTAAAAAAAAAGCAGTTTGAGTGTGTCGCTCACTGTTCAGCCGCAAATATCTCTATTTAAAAAAGTGTGGTATACCCCAGTAAACAATAACTGTGGTTTTGCCAACCCACGGTAAAAAATCTCTATTATTCAGGTTTTGGTAGTTTTTTCCATAAAGAAAAACAGTAGTGTCTCATGACTGTTGTGACACAAAAATATATCTGTTGAAAATAGTCTTGTGTAGGCCCGACATCCCAGTGTGGTTTCGCAGTTGCACGGGTCAAATCGCTGTACTATCCAGTTTTGGGCCTTTGGTATCTAAAAAAAAAGCAGTTTGAGTGTGTCGCTCACTGTTCAGCCGCAAATATCTCTATTTAAAAAAGTGTGGTATACCCCAGTAAACAATAACTGTGGTTTTGCCTTCCCACGGTAAAAAATCTCTATTATTCAGGTTTTGGTAGTTTTTTCCGTAAAGAAAAACAGTAGTGTCTCCTGACTGTTGTGACACAAAAATATATCTGTTGAATATAGTTTTGTGTAGGCCCGACATCCCAGTGTGGTTTCGCAGTTCCACGGGTCAAATCGCTGTACTATCCAGTTTTGGGCCTTTGGTATCTAAAAAAAAAGCAGTTTGAGTGTGTCGCTCACTGTTCAGCCGCAAATATCTCTATTTAAAAAAGTGTGGTATACCCCAGTAAACAATAATTGTGGTTTTGCCATTCCACGGTAAAAAATCTCTATTATTCAGGTTTTGGTAGTTTTTTCCGTAAAGAAAAACAGTAGTGTCTCCTGACTGTTGCGACACAAAAATATATCTGTTGAAAATATTCTTGTGTAGGCCCGACATCCCAGTGTGGTTTTGCAGTTCCACGGGTCAAATCGCTGTACTATCCAGTTTTGGGCCTTTGGTATCTAAAAAAAAAGCAGTTTGAGTGTGTCGCTCACTGTTCAGCCGAAAATATCTCTATTTAAAAAAGTGTGGTATACCCCAGTAAACAATAACTGTGGTTTTGCCATCCCACGGTAAAAAATCTCTATTATTCAGCTTTTGGTAGTTTGTTCCGTAAAGAAAAACAGTAGTGTCTCCTGACTGTTGTGACACAAAAATATATCTGTTGAAAATAGTCTTGTGTAGGCCCGACATCCCAGTGTGGTTTCGCAGTTCCACGGGTCAAATCGCTGTACTATCCAGTTTTGGGCCTTTGGTATCTAAAAAAAAAGCAGTTTGAGTGTGTCGCTCACTGTTCAGCCGCAAATATCTCTATTTAAAAAAGTGTGGTATACCCCAGTAAACAATAACTGTGGTTTTGCCATCCCACGGTAAAAAATCTCTATTATTCAGGTTTTGGTAGTTTTTTCCATAAAGAAAAACAGTAGTGTCTCATGACTGTTGTGACACAAAAATATATCTGTTGAAAATAGTCTTGTGTAGGCCCGACATCCCAGTGTGGTTTCGCAGTTGCACGGGTCAAATCACTCTACTATCCAGTTTTGGGCCTTTGGTATCTAAAAAAAAAGCAGTTTGAGTGTGTCGCTCACTATTCAGCCGCAAATATCTCTATTTAAAAAAGTGTGGTATGCCCCAGTAAACCATAACTGTGGTTTTGCCATCCCATGGTAAAAAATCTCTATTATTCAGGTTTTGGTGTTTTTTTCCATAAAGAAAAACAGTAGTGTCTCCTGACTGTTGTGACACAAAAATATATCTGTTGAAAATAGTCTTGTGTAGGCCCGACATCCAATGGGTTTCGCAGTTCCACGGGTCAAATCGCTGTACTATCCAGTTTTGGGCCTTTGGTATCTAAAAAAAAAGCAGTTTGAGTGTGTCGCTCACTGTTCAGCCGCAAATATCTCTATTTAAAAAAGTGTGGTATACCCCAGTAAACAATAACTGTGGTTTTGCCATCCCGCGGTAAAAAATCTCTATTATTCAGCTGTTGGTAGTTTGTTCCGTAAAGAAAAACAGTAGTGTCTCCTGACTGTTGTGACACAAAAATATATCTGTTGAAAATAGTCTTGTGTAGGCCCAACATCCCAGTGTGGTTTCGCAGTTCCACGGGTCAAATCGCTGTACTATCCAGTTTTGGGCCTTTGGTATCTAAAAAAAAAGCAGTTTGAGTGTGTCGCTCACTGTTCAGCCGCAAATATCTCTATTTAAAAAAGTGTGGTATACCCCAGTAAACAATAACTGTGGTTTTGCCAACCCACGGTAAAAAATCTCTATTATTCAGGTTTTGGTAGTTTTTTCCATAAAGAAAAACAGTAGTGTCTCATGACTGTTGTGACACAAAAATATATCTGTTGAAAATAGTCTTGTGTAGGCCCGACATCCCAGTGTGGTTTCGCAGTTGCACGGGTCAAATCGCTGTACTATCCAGTTTTGGGCCTTTGGTATCTAAAAAAAAAGCAGTTTGAGTGTGTCGCTCACTGTTCAGCCGCAAATATCTCTATTTAAAAAAGTGTGGTATACCCCAGTAAACAATAACTGTAGTTTTGCCATCCCACGGTAAAAAATCTCTATTATTCAGCTTTTGGTAGTTTGTTCCGTAAAGAAAAACAGTAGTGTCTCCTGACTGTTGTGACACAAAAATATATCTGTTGATAATAGTCTTGTGTAGGCCCGACATCCCAGTGTGGTTTCGCAGTTCCACGGGTCAAATCGCTGTACTATCCAGTTTTGGGCCTTTGGTATCTAAAAAAAAAAGCAGTTTGAGTGTGTCGCTCACTGTTCAGCCGCAAATATCTATATTTAAAAAAGTGTGGTATACCCCAGTAAACAATAACTGTGGTTTTGCCATCCCACGGTAAAAAATCTCTGTTATTCAGCTTTTGGTAGTTTGTTCCGTAAAGAAAAACAGTAGTGTCTCCTGACTGTTGTGACACAAAAATATATCTGTTGAAAATAGTCTTGTGTAGGCCCGACATCCCAGTGTGGTTTCGCAGTTCCATGGGTCAAATCGCTGTACTATCCAGTTTTGGGCCTTTAGTATCTAAAAAAAAAGCAGTTTGAGTGTGTCGCTCAGTGTTCAGCCGCAAATATCTCTATTTAAAAAAGTGTGGTATACCCCAGTAAACAATAACTGTGGTTTTGCCATCCCACGGTAAAAAATCTCTATTATTCAGGTTTTGGTAGTTTTTTCCGTAAAGAAAAACAGTAGTGTCTCCTGACTGTTGCGACACAAAAATATATCTGTTGAAAATAGTCTTGTGTAGGCCCGACATCCCAGTGTGGTTTCGCAGTTCCACGTGTCAAATCGCTGTACTATCCAGTTTTGGGCCTTTGGTAACTAAAAAAAAAGCAGTTTGAGTGTGTCGCTCACTGTTCAGCCGCAAATATCTCTATTTAAAAATGTGTGGTATACCCCAGTAAACAATTACTGTGGTTTCGCCATCCTACGGTAAAAAATCTCTATTATTCAGGTTTTGGTAGTTTTTTCCGTAAAGAAAAACAGTAGTGTCTCCTGACTGTTGTGACACAAAAATATATCTGTTGAAAATAGTCTTGTGTAGGCCCGACATCCCAGTGTGGTTTCGCAGTTCCACGGGTGAAATCGCTGTACTATCCAGTTTTGGGCCTTTGGTATCTAAAAAAAAAGCAGTTTGAGTGTGTCGCTCACTGTTCAGCCGCAAATATCTCTATTTAAAAAAGTGTGGTATACCCCAGTAAACAATAACTGTGGTTTTGCCATCCCACGGTAAAAAATCTCTATTATTCAGGTTTTGGTAGTTTTTTCCGTAAAGAAAAATAGTAGTGTCTCCCGACTGTTGTGACACAAAAATATATCTGTTGAAAATAGTCTTGTGTAGGCCCGACATCCCAGTGTGGTTTCGCAGTTCCACGGGTCAAATCGCTGTACTATCCAGTTTTGGGCCTTTGGTATCTAAAAAAAAGCAGTTTGAGTGTGTCGCTCACTGTTCAGCCGCAAATATCTCTATTTAAAAAAGTGTGGTATACCCCAGTAAACAATAACTGTGGTTTTGCCATCCCACGGTAAAAAATCTCTATTATTCAGGTTTTGGTAGTTTTTTCCGTAAAGAAAAACAGTAGTGTCTCCTGACTGTTGTGACACAAAAATATATCTGTTGAAAATAGTCTTGTGTAGGCCCGACATCCCAGTGTGGTTTCACAGTTCCACGGGTCAAATCGCTGTACTATCCAGCTTTGGGCCTTTGGTATCTAAAAAAAAAGCAGTTTGAGTGTGTCGCTCACTGTTCAGCCGCAAATATCTCTATTTAAAAAAGTGTGGTATACCCCAGTAAACAATAACTGTGGTTTTGCTATCCCACGGTAAAAAATCTCTATTATTCAGGTTTTGGTAGTTTTTTCCGTAAAGAAAAACAGTAGTGTCTCCTGACTGTTGCGACACAAAAATATATCTGTTGAAAATAGTCTTGGTAGGCCCGACATCCCAGTGTGGTTTCGCAGTTCCATGGGTGAAATCGCTGTACTATGCAGTTTTGGGCCTTTGGTATCTAAAAAAAAAGCAGTTTGAGTGTGTCGCTCACTGTTCAGCCGCAAATATCTCTATTTAAAAAAGTGTGGTATACCCCAGTAAACAATAACCGTGGTTTTGCCATCCCACGGTAAAAAATCTCTATTATTCAGCTTTTGGTAGTTTGTTCCGTAAAGAAAAACAGTAGTGTCTCCTGAGTGTTGTGACACAAAAATATATCTGTTGAAAATAGTCTTGTGTAGGCCCGACATCCCAGTGTGGTTTCGCAGTTCCACGGGTCAAATCGCTGTACTATCCAGTTTTGGGCCTTTGGTATCTAAAAAAAAAGCAGTTTGAGTGTGTCGCTCACTGTTCAGCCGCAAATATCTCTATTTAAAAAAGTGTGGTATACCCCAGTAAACAATAACTGTGGTCTTGCCATCCCACGGTAAAAAATCTCTATTATTTAGCTTTTGGTAGTTTGTTCCGTAAAGAAAAACAGTAGTATCTCCTTACTGTTGTGCCACAAAAATATATCTGTTGAAAATAGTCTTGTGTAGGCCCAACATCCCAGTGTGGTTTCGCAGTTCCACGGGTCAAATCGCTGTACTATCCAGTTTTGGGCCTTTGGTATCTAAAAAAAAAGCAGTTTGAGTGTGTCGCTCACTGTTCAGCCGCAAATATCTCTATTTAAAAAAGTGTGGTATACCCCAGTAAACAATAACTGTGGTTTTGCCATCCCACGGTAAAAAATCTCTATTATTCAGGTTTTGGTAGTTTTTTCCGTAAAGAAAATCAGTAGTGTCTCCTGATTGTTGTGACACAAAAATATATCTGTTGAAAATAGTCTTGTGTAGGCCCGACATCCCAGTGTGGTTTCGCAGTTCCACGGGTTAAGTCGCTGTACTATCCTGTTTTGGGCCTTTGGTATCTAAAAAAAAAGCAGTTTGAGTGTGTCGCTCACTGTTCAGCCGCAAATATCTCTATTTAAAAAAGTGTGGTATACCCCAGTAAACAATAACTGTGGTTTTGCCATCCCACGGTAAAAAATCTCTATTATTCAGGTTTTGGTAGTTTTTTCCGTAAAGAAAAACAGTAGTGTCTCCTGACTGTTGCGACACAAAAATATATCTGTTGAAAATAGTCTTGTGTAGGCCCGACATCCCAGTGTGGTTTCACAGTTCCACGGGTCAAATCGCTGTACTATCCAGCTTTGGGCCTTTGGTATCTAAAAAAAAAGCAGTTTGAGTGTGTCGCTCACTGTTCAGCCGCAAATATCTCTATTTAAAAAAGTGTGGTATACCCCAGTAAACAATAACTGTGGTTTTGCTATCCCACGGTAAAAAATCTCTATTATTCAGGTTTTGGTAGTTTTTTCCGTAAAGAAAAACAGTAGTGTCTCCTGACTGTTGCGACACAAAAATATATCTGTTGAAAATAGTCTTGGTAGGCCCGACATCCCAGTGTGGTTTCGCAGTTCCATGGGTGAAATCGCTGTACTATGCAGTTTTGGGCCTTTGGTATCTAAAAAAAAAGCAGTTTGAGTGTGTCGCTCACTGTTCAGCCGCAAATATCTCTATTTAAAAAAGTGTGGTATACCCCAGTAAACAATAACTGTGGTTTTGCCATCCCACGGTAAAAAATCTCTATTATTCAGCTTTTGGTAGTTTGTTCCGTAAAGAAAAACAGTAGTGTCTCCTGAGTGTTGTGACACAAAAATATATCTGTTGAAAATAGTCTTGTGTAGGCCCGACATCCCAGTGTGGTTTCGCAGTTCCACGGGTCAAATCGCTGTACTATCCAGTTTTGGGCCTTTGGTATCTAAAAAAAAAGCAGTTTGAGTGTGTCGCTCACTGTTCAGCCGCAAATATCTCTATTTAAAAAAGTGTGGTATACCCCAGTAAACAATAACTGTGGTCTTGCCATCCCACGGTAAAAAATCTCTATTATTTAGCTTTTGGTAGTTTGTTCCGTAAAGAAAAACAGTAGTATCTCCTTACTGTTGTGCCACAAAAATATATCTGTTGAAAATAGTCTTGTGTAGGCCCAACATCCCAGTGTGGTTTCGCAGTTCCACGGGTCAAATCGCTGTACTATCCAGTTTTGGGCCTTTGGTATCTAAAAAAAAAGCAGTTTGAGTGTGTCGCTCACTGTTCAGCCGCAAATATCTCTATTTAAAAAAGTGTGGTATACCCCAGTAAACAATAACTGTGGTTTTGCCATCCCACGGTAAAAAATCTCTATTATTCAGGTTTTGGTAGTTTTTTCCGTAAAGAAAATCAGTAGTGTCTCCTGATTGTTGTGACACAAAAATATATCTGTTGAAAATAGTCTTGTGTAGGCCCGACATCCCAGTGTGGTTTCGCAGTTCCACGGGTTAAGTCGCTGTACTATCCTGTTTTGGGCCTTTGGTATCTAAAAAAAAAGCAGTTTGAGTGTGTCGCTCACTGTTCAGCCGCAAATATCTCTATTTAAAAAAGTGTGGTATACCCCAGTAAACAATAACTGTGGTTTTGCCATCCCACGGTAAAAAATCTCTATTATTCAGCTTTTGGTAGTTTTTTCCGTAAAGAAAAACAGTAGTATCTCCTGACTGTTGTGACACAAAAATATATCTGTTGAAAATAGTCTTGGTAGGCCCAACATCCCAGTGTGGTTTCGCAGTTCCATGGGTCAAATCGCTGTACTATCCAGTTTTGGGCCTTTGGTATCTAAAAAAAAAGCAGTTTGAGTGTGTCGCTCACTGTTCAGCCGCAAATATCTCTATTTAAAAAAGTGTGGTATACCCCAGTAAACAATAACTGTGGTTTCGCCATCCCACGGTAAAAAATCTCTATTATTCAGGTTTTGGTAGTTTTTTCCGTTAAGAAAAACAGTAGTGTCTCCTGACTGTTGTGACACAAATATATATCTGTTGAAAATAGTCTTGTGTAGGCCCGACATCCCAGTGTGGTTTCGGAGTTCCACGGGTCAAATCGCTGTACTATCCAGTTTTGGGCCTTTGGTATCTAAAAAAAAAGCAGTTTGAGTGTGTCGCTCACTGTTCAGCCGCAAATATTTCTATTTAAAAAAGTGTGGTATACCCCAGTAAACAATAACTGCGGTTTTGCCATCCCACGGTAAAAAATCTCTATTATTCAGCTTTTGGTAGTTTTTTCCGTAAAGAAAAACAGTAGTATCTCCTGACTGTTGTGACACAAAAATATATCTGTTGAAAATAGTCTTGTGTAGGCCCGACATCCCAGTGTGGTTTCGCAGTTCCACAGGTCAAATCGCTGTACTATCCAGTTTTGGGCCTTTGGTATCTAAAAAAAAAGCAATTTGAGTGTGTCGCTCACTGTTCAGCCGCAAATATTTCTATTTAAAAAAGTGTGGTATACCCCAGTAAACAATAACTGTGGTTTTGCCATCCCACGGTAAAAAATCTCTATTATTCAAGTTTTGGTAGTTTTTTCCGTAAAGAAAAACAGTAGTGTCTCCTGACTGTTGTGACACAAAAATATATCTGTTGAAAATAGTCTTGTGCAGGCCCGACATCCCAGTGAGGTTTCGCAGTTCCACGGGTCAAATCGCTGTACTATCCAGTTTTGGGCCTTTGGTATCTAAAAAAAAAGCAGTTTGAGTGTGTCGCTCACTGTTCAGCCGCAAATATCTCTATTTAAAAAAGTGTGGTATACCCCAGTAAACAATAACTGTGGTTTTGCCATCCCACGGTAAAAAATCTCTATTATTCAGCTTTTGGTAGTTTTTTCCGTAAAGAAAAACAGTAGTGTCTCCTGACTGTTGTGACACAAAAATATATCTGTTGAAAATAGTCTTGTGTAGGCCCGACATACCAGTGTGGTTTCACAGTTCCACGGGTCAAATCGTGGTACTATCCAGTTTTGGGCCTTTGCTATCTAAAAAAAAAGCAGTTTGAGTGTGTTGCTCACTGTTCAGCCGCAAATATCTCTATTTAAAAAAGTGTGGTATACCCCAGTAAACAATAACTGTGGTTTTGCCATCCCACGGTAAAAAATCTCTATTATTCAGCTTTTGGTAGTTTTTTCCGTAAAGAAAAACAGTAGTGTCTCCTGACTGTTGTGACACAACAATATATCTGTTGAAAATAGTCTTGTGTAGGCCCGACATCCCAGTGTGGTTTCGCAGTTCCACGGGTCAAATCGCTGTACTATCCAGTTTTGGGCCTTTGGTATCTAAAAAAATAGCAGTTTGAGTGTGTCGCTCACTGTTCAGCCGCAAATATCTCTATTTAAAAAGTGTGGTATACCCCAGTAAACGATAAGTGTGGTTTTGCCATCCCACGGTAAAAAATCTCTACTATTCAGGTTTTGGTAGTTTTTTCCGTAAAGAAAAACAGTAGTGTCTCCTGACTGTTGTGACACAAAAATATACCTGTTGAAAATAGTCTTGTGTAGGCCCGACATCCCAGTATGGTTTCGCAGTTGCACGGGTCATATCGCTGTACTATCCAGTTTTGGGCCTTTGGTATCTAAAAAAAAAGCAGTTTGAGTGTGTCGCTCACTGTTCAGCCGCAAATATCTCTATTTAAAAAAGTGTGGTATACCCCAGTAAACAATAACTGTGGTTTCGCCATCCCACGGTAAAAAATCTCTATTATTCAGGTTTTGGTAGTTTTTTCCGTTAAGAAAAACAGTAGTGTCTCCTGACTGTTGTGACACAAATATATATCTGTTGAAAATAGTCTTGTGTAGGCCCGACATCCCAGTGTGGTTTCGGAGTTCCACGGGTCAAATCGCTGTACTATCCAGTTTTGGGCCTTTGGTATCTAAAAAAAAAGCAGTTTGAGTGTGTCGCTCACTGTTCAGCCGCAAATATCTCTATTTAAAAAAGTGTGGTATACCCCAGTAAACAATAACTGCGGTTTTGCCATCCCACGGTAAAAAATCTCTATTATTCAGCTTTTGGTAGTTTTTTCCGTAAAGAAAAACAGTAGTATCTCCTGACTGTTGTGACACAAAAATATATCTGTTGAAAATAGTCTTGTGTAGGCCCGACATCCCAGTGTGGTTTCGCAGTTCCACAGGTCAAATCGCTGTACTATCCAGTTTTGGGCCTTTGGTATCTAAAAAAAAAGCAATTTGAGTGTGTCGCTCACTGTTCAGCCGCAAATATTTCTATTTAAAAAAGTGTGGTATACCCCAGTAAACAATAACTGTGGTTTTGCCATCCCACGGTAAAAAATCTCTATTATTCAAGTTTTGGTAGTTTTTTCCGTAAAGAAAAACAGTAGTGTCTCCTGACTGTTGTGACACAAAAATATATCTGTTGAAAATAGTCTTGTGCAGGCCCGACATCCCAGTGAGGTTTCGCAGTTCCACGGGTCAAATCGCTGTACTATCCAGTTTTGGGCCTTTGGTATCTAAAAAAAAAGCAGTTTGAGTGTGTCGCTCACTGTTCAGCCGCAAATATCTCTATTTAAAAAAGTGTGGTATACCCCAGTAAACAATAACTGTGGTTTTGCCATCCCACGGTAAAAAATCTCTATTATTCAGCTTTTGGTAGTTTTTTCCGTAAAGAAAAACAGTAGTGTCTCCAGACTGTTGTGACACAAAAATATATCTGTTGAAAATAGTCTTGTGTAGGCCCGACATCCCAGTGTGGTTTCGCAGTTCCACGGGTCAAATCGCTGTACTATCCAGTTTTGGGCCTTTGGTATCTAAAAAAAAAGCAGTTTGAGTGTGTCGCTCACTGTTCAGCCGCAAATATCTCTATTTAAAAAAGTGTGGTATACCACAGTAAACGATAACTGTGGTTTTGCCATCCCACGGTAAAAAATCTCTACTATTCAGGTTTTAGTAGTTTTTTCCGTAAAGAAAAACAGTAGTGTCTCCTGACTGTTGTGACACAAAAATATATCTGTTGAAAATAGTCTTGTGTAGGCCCGACATCCCAGTGTGGTTTCGCAGTTGCACGGGTCAAATCGCTGTACTATCCAGTTTTGGGCCTTTGGTATCTAAAAAAAAAGCAGTTTGAGTGTGTCGCTCACTGTTCAGCCGCAAATATCTCTTTTTAAAAAAGTGTGGTATACCCCAGTAAACAATAACTGTGCTTTTGCCATCCCACGGTAAAAAATCTCTATTATTCAGGTTTTGGTAGTTTTATCCGTAAAGAAAAACAGTAGTGTCTCCTGACTGTTGTGACACAAAAATATATCTGTTGAAAATAGTCTTGTGTAGGCCCGACATCCCAGTGTGGTTTCACAGTTCCACGGGTCAAATCGTGGTACTATCCAGTTTTGGGCCTTTGCTATCTAAAAAAAAAGCAGTTTGAGTGTGTTGCTCACTGTTCAGCCGCAAATATCTCTATTTAAAAAAGTGTGGTATACCCCAGTAAACAATAACTGTGGTTTTGCCATCCCACGGTAAAAAATCTCTATTATTCAGCTTTTGGTTGTTTTTTCCGTAAAGAAAAACAGTAGTGTCTCCTGACTGTTGTGACACAACAATATATCTGTTGAAAATAGTCTTGTGTAGGCCCGACATCCCAGTGTGGTTTCGCAGTTCCACGGGTCAAATCGCTGTACTATCCAGTTTTGGGCCTTTGGTATCTAAAAAAATAGCAGTTTGAGTGTGTCGCTCACTGTTCAGCCGCAAATATCTCTATTTAAAAAGTGTGGTATACCCCAGTAAACGATAAGTGTGGTTTTGCCATCCCACGGTAAAAAATCTCTACTACTCAGGTTTTGGTAGTTTTTTCCGTAAAGAAAAACAGTAGTGTCTCCTGACTGTTGTGACACAAAAATATACCTGTTGAAAATAGTCTTGTGTAGGCCCGACATCCCAGTATGGTTTCGCAGTTGCACGGGTCATATCGCTGTACTATCCAGTTTTGGGCCTTTGGTATCTAAAAAAAAAGCAGTTTGAGTGTGTCGCTCACTGTTCAGCCGCAAATATCTATATTTAAAAAAGTGTGGTATACCCCAGTAAACAATAACTGTGGTTTTGCCATCCCACAGTTAAAAATCTCTATTATTCAGGTTTTGGTAGTTTTTTAAGTAAAGAAAAACAGTAGTGTCTCCTGACTGTTGTGACACAAAAATATATCTGTTGAAAATAGTCTTGTGTAGGCCCGACATCCCAGTGTGGTTTCACAGTTCCACGGGTCAAATCGCTGTACTATCCAGTTTTGGGCCTTTGGTATCTAAAAAAAAAGCAGTATGAGTGTGTCGCTCACTGTTCAGCCGCAAATATCTCTATTTAAAAAAGTGTGGTATACCCCAGTAAATAATAACTGTGGTTTTGCCATCTCACGGTAAAAAATCTCTATTATTCAGGTTTTGGCAGTTTTTTCCGTAAAGAAAAACAGTAGTGTCTCCTGACTGTTGTGACACAAAAATATATCTGTTGAAAATAGTCTTGTGTAGGCCCGAAATCCCAGTGTGGTTTCGCAGTTCCACGGGTCAAATCGCTGTACTATCCAGTTTTGGGCCTTTGGTATCTAAAAAAAAAAGCAGTTTGAGTGTGTCGCTCACTGTTCAGCCGCAAATATCTCTATTTAAAAAAGTGTGGTATACCCCAGTAAACAATAACTGCGGTTTTGCCATCCCACGGTAAAAATCTCTATTATTCAGGTTTTGGTAGTTTTTTCCGTAAAGAAAAACAGTAGTGTCTCCTGACTGTTGTGACACAAATATAAATCTGTTGAAAATAGTCTTGTCTAGGCCCGACATCCCAGTGTGGTTTCGCAGTACCACGGGTCAAATCGCTGTATTATCCAGTTTTGGGCCTTTGGTATCTAAAAAAAAAGCAGTTTGAGTGTGTCGCTCACTGTTCAGCCGCAAATATCTCTATTTAAAAAAGTGTGGTATACCCCAGTAAACATTAACTGTGGTTTTGCCACCCCACGGTAAAAAATCTCTATTTTTCAGGTTTTGGTAGTTTTTTCCGTAAAGAAAAACAGTAGTGTCTCCTGACTGTTGTGACACAAAAATATATCTGTTGAAAATAGTCTTGTGCAGGCCCGACATCCCAGTGTGGTTTCGCAGTTCCACGGGTCAAATCGCTGTTCTATCCAGTTTTGGGCTTTTGGTATCTAAAAAAAAAGCAGTTTGAGTGTGTCGCTCACTGTTCAGCCGCAAATATCTCTATTTAAAAAAGTGTGGTATACCCCAGTAAACAATAACTGCGGTTTTGCCATCCCACGGTAAAAATCTCTATTATTCAGGTTTTGGTAGTTTTTTCCGTAAAGAAAAACAGTAGTGTCTCCTGACTGTTGTGACACAAAAATATATCTGTTGAAAATAGTCTTGTGCAGGCCCGACATCCTAGTGTGGTTTCGCAGTTCCACGGGTCAAATCGCTGTTCTATCCAGTTTTGGGCCTTTGGTATCTA
Source organism: Phyllobates terribilis (assembly GCF_046119375.1). Classification (NCBI taxonomy): domain Eukaryota; kingdom Metazoa; phylum Chordata; class Amphibia; order Anura; family Dendrobatidae; genus Phyllobates; species Phyllobates terribilis. The sequence goes on along the minus strand of NW_027362762.1, from coordinate 528,555,214 downwards.
AAAAAAAAGCAGTTTGAGTGTGTCGCTCACTGTTCAGCCGCAAATATCTCTATTTAAAAAAGTGTGGTATACCCCAGTAAACAATAACTGTGGTTTTGCCATCCCACGGTAGAAAATCTCTATTATTAAGGTTTTGGCAGTTTTTTCCGTAAAGAAAAACAGTAGTGTCTCCTGACTGTTGTGACACAAAAATATATCTGTTGAAAATAGTCTTGTGTAGGCCCGAAATCCCAGTGTGGTTTCGCAGTTCCACGGGTCAAATCGCTGTACTATCCAGTTTTGGGCCTTTGGTATCTAAAAAAAAAAGCAGTTTGAGTGTGTCGCTCACTGTTCAGCCGCAAATATCTCTATTTAAAAAAGTGTGGTATACCCCAGTAAACAATAACTGCGGTTTTGCCATCCCACGGTAAAAATCTCTATTATTCAGGTTTTGGTAGTTTTTTCCGTAAAGAAAAACAGTAGTGTCTCCTGACTGTTGTGACACAAAAATAAATCTGTTGAAAATAGTCTTGTCTAGGCCCGACATCCCAGTGTGGTTTCGCAGTACCACGGGTCAAATCGCTGTATCATCCAGCTTTGGGCCTTTGGTATCTAAAAAAAAAGCAGTTTGAGTGTGTCGCTCACTGTTCAGCCGCAAATATCTCTATTTAAAAAAGTGTGGTATACCCCAGTAAACAATAACTGTGGTTTTGCCATCCCACGGTAAAAAATCTCTATTATTCAGGTTTTGGTAGTTTTTTCCGTAAACAAAAACAGTAGTGTCTCCTGACTGTTGTGACACAAAAATATATCTGTTGAAAATAGTCTTGTGCAGGCCCGACATCCCAGTGTGGTTTCGCAGTTCCACGGGTCAAATCGCTGTTCTATCCAGTTTTGGGCTTTTGGTATCTAAAAAAAAAGCAGTTTGAGTGTGTCGCTCACTGTTCAGCCGCAAATACCTCTATTTAAAAAAGTGTGGTATACCCCAGTAAACAATAACTGCGGTTTTGCCATCCCACGGTAAAAATCTCTATTATTCAGGTTTTGATAGTTTTTTCCGTAAAGAAAAACAGTAGTGTCTCCTGACTGTTGTGACACAAAAATAAATCTGTTGAAAATAGTCTTGTGTAGGCCCGACATCCCAGTGTGGTTTCGCAGTACTACGGGTCAAATCGCTGTACTATTCAGTTTTGGGCCTTTGGTATCTAAAAAAAAAGCAGTTTGAGTGTGTCGCTCACTGTTCAGCCGCAAATATCTCTATTTAAAAAAGTGTGGTATACCCCAGTAAACAATAACTGTGGTTTTGCCATCCCACGGTAAAAAATCTCTATTATTCAGGTTTTGGTAGTTTTTTCCGTAAAAAAAAACAGTAGTGTCTCCTGACTGTTGCGACACAAAAATATATCTGTTGAAAATAGTCTTGTGTAGGCCCGACATCCCAGTGTGGTTTCACAGTTCCACGGGTCAAATCGCTGTACTATCCAGCTTTGGGCCTTTGGTATCTAAAAAAAAAGCAGTTTGAGTGTGTCGCTCACTGTTCAGCCGCAAATATCTCTATTTAAAAAAGTGTGGTATACCCCAGTAAACAATAACTGTGGTTTTGCTATCCCACGGTAAAAAATCTCTATTATTCAGGTTTTGGTAGTTTTTTCCGTAAAGAAAAACAGTAGTGTCTCCTGACTGTTGCGACAGAAAAATATATCTGTTGAAAATAGTCTTGGTAGGCCCGACATCCCAGTGTGGTTTCGCAGTTCCATGGGTGAAATCGCTGTACTATGCAGTTTTGGGCCTTTGGTATCTAAAAAAAAAGCAGTTTGAGTGTGTCGCTCACTGTTCAGCCGCAAATATCTCTATTTAAAAAAGTGTGGTATACCCCAGTAAACAATAACTGTGGTTTTGCCATCCCACGGTAAAAAATCTCTATTATTCAGCTTTTGGTAGTTTGTTCCGTAAAGAAAAACAGTAGTGTCTCCTGAGTGTTGTGACACAAAAATATATCTGTTGAAAATAGTCTTGTGTAGGCCCGACATCCCAGTGTGGTTTCGCAGTTCCACGGGTCAAATCGCTGTACTATCCAGTTTTGGGCCTTTGGTATCTAAAAAAAAAGCAGTTTGAGTGTGTCGCTCACTGTTCAGCCGCAAATATCTCTATTTAAAAAAGTGTGGTATACCCCAGTAAACAATAACTGTGGTCTTGCCATCCCACGGTAAAAAATCTCTATTATTTAGCTTTTGGTAGTTTGTTCCGTAAAGAAAAACAGTAGTATCTCCTTACTGTTGTGACACAAAAATATATCTGTTGAAAATAGTCTCGTGTAGGCCCAACATCCCAGTGTGGTTTCGCAGTTCCATGGGTCAAATCGCTGTACTATCCAGTTTTGGGCCTTTGGTATCTAAAAAAAAAGCAGTTTGAGTGTGTCGCTCACTGTTCAGCCGCAAATATCTCTATTTAAAAAAGTGTGGTATACCCCAGTAAACAATAACTGTGGTTTCGCCATCCCACGGTAAAAAATCTCTATTATTCAGGTTTTGGTAGTTTTTTCCGTTAAGAAAAACAGTAGTGTCTCCTGACTGTTGTGACACAAATATATATCTGTTGAAAATAGTCTTGTGTAGGCCCGACATCCCAGTGTGGTTTCGGAGTTCCACGGGTCAAATCGCTGTACTATCCAGTTTTGGGCCTTTGGTATCTAAAAAAAAAGCAGTTTGAGTGTGTCGCTCACTGTTCAGCCGCAAATATCTCTATTTAAAAAAGTGTGGTATACCCCAGTAAACAATAACTGCGGTTTTGCCATCCCACGGTAAAAAATCTCTATTATTCAGCTTTTGGTAGTTTTTTCCGTAAAGAAAAACAGTAGTATCTCCTGACTGTTGTGACACAAAAATATATCTGTTGAAAATAGTCTTGTGTAGGCCCGACATCCCAGTGTGGTTTCGCAGTTCCACAGGTCAAATCGCTGTACTATCCAGTTTTGGGCCTTTGGTATCTAAAAAAAAAGCAATTTGAGTGTGTCGCTCACTGTTCAGCCGCAAATATTTCTATTTAAAAAAGTGTGGTATACCCCAGTAAACAATAACTGTGGTTTTGCCATCCCACGGTAAAAAATCTCTATTATTCAAGTTTTGGTAGTTTTTTCCGTAAAGAAAAACAGTAGTGTCTCCTGACTGTTGTGACACAAAAATATATCTGTTGAAAATAGTCTTGTGTAGGCCCGACATCCCAGTGTGGTTTCGCAGTTCCACGGGTCAAATCGCTGTACTATCCAGTTTTGGGCCTTTGGTATCTAAAAAAAAAGCAGTTTGAGTGTGTCGCTCACTGTTCAGCCGCAAATATCTCTATTTAAAAAAGTGTGGTATACCACAGTAAACGATAACTGTGGTTTTGCCATCCCACGGTAAAAAATCTCTACTATTCAGGTTTTAGTAGTTTTTTCCGTAAAGAAAAACAGTAGTGTCTCCTGACTGTTGTGACACAAAAATATATCTGTTGAAAATAGTCTTGTGTAGGCCCGACATCCCAGTGTGGTTTCGCAGTTGCACGGGTCAAATCGCTGTACTATCCAGTTTTGGGCCTTTGGTATCTAAAAAAAAAGCAGTTTGAGTGTGTCGCTCACTGTTCAGCCGCAAATATCTCTTTTTAAAAAAGTGTGGTATACCCCAGTAAACAATAACTGTGCTTTTGCCATCCCACGGTAAAAAATCTCTATTATTCAGGTTTTGGTAGTTTTATCCGTAAAGAAAAACAGTAGTGTCTCCTGACTGTTGTGACACAAAAATATATCTGTTGAAAATAGTCTTGTGTAGGCCCGACATCCCAGTGTGGTTTCACAGTTCCACGGGTCAAATCGTGGTACTATCCAGTTTTGGGCCTTTGCTATCTAAAAAAAAAGCAGTTTGAGTGTGTTGCTCACTGTTCAGCCGCAAATATCTCTATTTAAAAAAGTGTGGTATACCCCAGTAAACAATAACTGTGGTTTTGCCATCCCACGGTAAAAAATCTCTATTATTCAGCTTTTGGTTGTTTTTTCCGTAAAGAAAAACAGTAGTGTCTCCTGACTGTTGTGACACAACAATATATCTGTTGAAAATAGTCTTGTGTAGGCCCGACATCCCAGTGTGGTTTCGCAGTTCCACGGGTCAAATCGCTGTACTATCCAGTTTTGGGCCTTTGGTATCTAAAAAAAAAGCAGTTTGAGTGTGTCGCTCACTGTTCAGCCGCAAATATCTCTATTTAAAAAAGTGTGGTATACCCCAGTAAACAATAACTGTGGTCTTGCCATCCCACGGTAAAAAATCTCTATTATTTAGCTTTTGGTAGTTTGTTCCGTAAAGAAAAACAGTAGTATCTCCTTACTGTTGTGACACAAAAATATATCTGTTGAAAATAGTCTCGTGTAGGCCCAACATCCCAGTGTGGTTTCGCAGTTCCATGGGTCAAATCGCTGTACTATCCAGTTTTGGGCCTTTGGTATCTAAAAAAAAAGCAGTTTGAGTGTGTCGCTCACTGTTCAGCCGCAAATATCTCTATTTAAAAAAGTGTGGTATACCCCAGTAAACAATAACTGTGGTTTCGCCATCCCACGGTAAAAAATCTCTATTATTCAGGTTTTGGTAGTTTTTTCCGTTAAGAAAAACAGTAGTGTCTCCTGACTGTTGTGACACAAATATATATCTGTTGAAAATAGTCTTGTGTAGGCCCGACATCCCAGTGTGGTTTCGGAGTTCCACGGGTCAAATCGCTGTACTATCCAGTTTTGGGCCTTTGGTATCTAAAAAAAAAGCAGTTTGAGTGTGTCGCTCACTGTTCAGCCGCAAATATCTCTATTTAAAAAAGTGTGGTATACCCCAGTAAACAATAACTGCGGTTTTGCCATCCCACGGTAAAAAATCTCTATTATTCAGCTTTTGGTAGTTTTTTCCGTAAAGAAAAACAGTAGTATCTCCTGACTGTTGTGACACAAAAATATATCTGTTGAAAATAGTCTTGTGTAGGCCCGACATCCCAGTGTGGTTTCGCAGTTCCACAGGTCAAATCGCTGTACTATCCAGTTTTGGGCCTTTGGTATCTAAAAAAAAAGCAATTTGAGTGTGTCGCTCACTGTTCAGCCGCAAATATTTCTATTTAAAAAAGTGTGGTATACCCCAGTAAACAATAACTGTGGTTTTGCCATCCCACGGTAAAAAATCTCTATTATTCAAGTTTTGGTAGTTTTTTCCGTAAAGAAAAACAGTAGTGTCTCCTGACTGTTGTGACACAAAAATATATCTGTTGAAAATAGTCTTGTGTAGGCCCGACATCCCAGTGTGGTTTCGCAGTTCCACGGGTCAAATCGCTGTACTATCCAGTTTTGGGCCTTTGGTATCTAAAAAAAAAGCAGTTTGAGTGTGTCGCTCACTGTTCAGCCGCAAATATCTCTATTTAAAAAAGTGTGGTATACCACAGTAAACGATAACTGTGGTTTTGCCATCCCACGGTAAAAAATCTCTACTATTCAGGTTTTAGTAGTTTTTTCCGTAAAGAAAAACAGTAGTGTCTCCTGACTGTTGTGACACAAAAATATATCTGTTGAAAATAGTCTTGTGTAGGCCCGACATCCCAGTGTGGTTTCGCAGTTGCACGGGTCAAATCGCTGTACTATCCAGTTTTGGGCCTTTGGTATCTAAAAAAAAAGCAGTTTGAGTGTGTCGCTCACTGTTCAGCCGCAAATATCTCTTTTTAAAAAAGTGTGGTATACCCCAGTAAACAATAACTGTGCTTTTGCCATCCCACGGTAAAAAATCTCTATTATTCAGGTTTTGGTAGTTTTATCCGTAAAGAAAAACAGTAGTGTCTCCTGACTGTTGTGACACAAAAATATATCTGTTGAAAATAGTCTTGTGTAGGCCCGACATCCCAGTGTGGTTTCACAGTTCCACGGGTCAAATCGTGGTACTATCCAGTTTTGGGCCTTTGCTATCTAAAAAAAAAGCAGTTTGAGTGTGTTGCTCACTGTTCAGCCGCAAATATCTCTATTTAAAAAAGTGTGGTATACCCCAGTAAACAATAACTGTGGTTTTGCCATCCCACGGTAAAAAATCTCTATTATTCAGCTTTTGGTTGTTTTTTCCGTAAAGAAAAACAGTAGTGTCTCCTGACTGTTGTGACACAACAATATATCTGTTGAAAATAGTCTTGTGTAGGCCCGACATCCCAGTGTGGTTTCGCAGTTCCACGGGTCAAATCGCTGTACTATCCAGTTTTGGGCCTTTGGTATCTAAAAAAATAGCAGTTTGAGTGTGTCGCTCACTGTTCAGCCGCAAATATCTCTATTTAAAAAGTGTGGTATACCCCAGTAAACGATAAGTGTGGTTTTGCCATCCCACGGTAAAAAATCTCTACTACTCAGGTTTTGGTAGTTTTTTCCGTAAAGAAAAACAGTAGTGTCTCCTGACTGTTGTGACACAAAAATATACCTGTTGAAAATAGTCTTGTGTAGGCCCGACATCCCAGTATGGTTTCGCAGTTGCACGGGTCATATCGCTGTACTATCCAGTTTTGGGCCTTTGGTATCTAAAAAAAAAGCAGTTTGAGTGTGTCGCTCACTGTTCAGCCGCAAATATCTATATTTAAAAAAGTGTGGTATACCCCAGTAAACAATAACTGTGGTTTTGCCATCCCACAGTTAAAAATCTCTATTATTCAGGTTTTGGTAGTTTTTTAAGTAAAGAAAAACAGTAGTGTCTCCTGACTGTTGTGACACAAAAATATATCTGTTGAAAATAGTCTTGTGTAGGCCCGACATCCCAGTGTGGTTTCACAGTTCCACGGGTCAAATCGCTGTACTATCCAGTTTTGGGCCTTTGGTATCTAAAAAAAAAGCAGTATGAGTGTGTCGCTCACTGTTCAGCCGCAAATATCTCTATTTAAAAAAGTGTGGTATACCCCAGTAAATAATAACTGTGGTTTTGCCATCTCACGGTAAAAAATCTCTATTATTCAGGTTTTGGCAGTTTTTTCCGTAAAGAAAAACAGTAGTGTCTCCTGACTGTTGTGACACAAAAATATATCTGTTGAAAATAGTCTTGTGTAGGCCCGAAATCCCAGTGTGGTTTCGCAGTTCCACGGGTCAAATCGCTGTACTATCCAGTTTTGGGCCTTTGGTATCTAAAAAAAAAAGCAGTTTGAGTGTGTCGCTCACTGTTCAGCCGCAAATATCTCTATTTAAAAAAGTGTGGTATACCCCAGTAAACAATAACTGCGGTTTTGCCATCCCACGGTAAAAATCTCTATTATTCAGGTTTTGGTAGTTTTTTCCGTAAAGAAAAACAGTAGTGTCTCCTGACTGTTGTGACACAAATATAAATCTGTTGAAAATAGTCTTGTCTAGGCCCGACATCCCAGTGTGGTTTCGCAGTACCACGGGTCAAATCGCTGTATTATCCAGTTTTGGGCCTTTGGTATCTAAAAAAAAAGCAGTTTGAGTGTGTCGCTCACTGTTCAGCCGCAAATATCTCTATTTAAAAAAGTGTGGTATACCCCAGTAAACATTAACTGTGGTTTTGCCACCCCACGGTAAAAAATCTCTATTTTTCAGGTTTTGGTAGTTTTTTCCGTAAAGAAAAACAGTAGTGTCTCCTGACTGTTGTGACACAAAAATATATCTGTTGAAAATAGTCTTGTGCAGGCCCGACATCCCAGTGTGGTTTCGCAGTTCCACGGGTCAAATCGCTGTTCTATCCAGTTTTGGGCTTTTGGTATCTAAAAAAAAAGCAGTTTGAGTGTGTCGCTCACTGTTCAGCCGCAAATATCTCTATTTAAAAAAGTGTGGTATACCCCAGTAAACAATAACTGCGGTTTTGCCATCCCACGGTAAAAATCTCTATTATTCAGGTTTTGGTAGTTTTTTCCGTAAAGAAAAACAGTAGTGTCTCCTGACTGTTGTGACACAAAAATATATCTGTTGAAAATAGTCTTGTGCAGGCCCGACATCCTAGTGTGGTTTCGCAGTTCCACGGGTCAAATCGCTGTTCTATCCAGTTTTGGGCCTTTGGTATCTAAAAAAAAAGCAGTTTGAGTGTGTCGCTCACTGTTCAGCCGCAAATATCTCTATTTAAAAAAGTGTGGTATACCCCAGTAAACAATAACTGTGGTTTTGCCATCCCACGGTAGAAAATCTCTATTATTAAGGTTTTGGCAGTTTTTTCCGTAAAGAAAAACAGTAGTGTCTCCTGACTGTTGTGACACAAAAATATATCTGTTGAAAATAGTCTTGTGTAGGCCCGAAATCCCAGTGTGGTTTCGCAGTTCCACGGGTCAAATCGCTGTACTATCCAGTTTTGGGCCTTTGGTATCTAAAAAAAAAAGCAGTTTGAGTGTGTCGCTCACTGTTCAGCCGCAAATATCTCTATTTAAAAAAGTGTGGTATACCCCAGTAAACAATAACTGCGGTTTTGCCATCCCACGGTAAAAATCTCTATTATTCAGGTTTTGGTAGTTTTTTCCGTAAAGAAAAACAGTAGTGTCTCCTGACTGTTGTGACACAAAAATAAATCTGTTGAAAATAGTCTTGTCTAGGCCCGACATCCCAGTGTGGTTTCGCAGTACCACGGGTCAAATCGCTGTATCATCCAGCTTTGGGCCTTTGGTATCTAAAAAAAAAGCAGTTTGAGTGTGTCGCTCACTGTTCAGCCGCAAATATCTCTATTTAAAAAAGTGTGGTATACCCCAGTAAACAATAACTGTGGTTTTGCCATCCCACGGTAAAAAATCTCTATTATTCAGGTTTTGGTAGTTTTTTCCGTAAACAAAAACAGTAGTGTCTCCTGACTGTTGTGACACAAAAATATATCTGTTGAAAATAGTCTTGTGCAGGCCCGACATCCCAGTGTGGTTTCGCAGTTCCACGGGTCAAATCGCTGTTCTATCCAGTTTTGGGCTTTTGGTATCTAAAAAAAAAGCAGTTTGAGTGTGTCGCTCACTGTTCAGCCGCAAATACCTCTATTTAAAAAAGTGTGGTATACCCCAGTAAACAATAACTGCGGTTTTGCCATCCCACGGTAAAAATCTCTATTATTCAGGTTTTGATAGTTTTTTCCGTAAAGAAAAACAGTAGTGTCTCCTGACTGTTGTGACACAAAAATAAATCTGTTGAAAATAGTCTTGTGTAGGCCCGACATCCCAGTGTGGTTTCGCAGTACTACGGGTCAAATCGCTGTACTATTCAGTTTTGGGCCTTTGGTATCTAAAAAAAAAGCAGTTTGAGTGTGTCGCTCACTGTTCAGCCGCAAATATCTCTATTTAAAAAAGTGTGGTATACCCCAGTAAACAATAACTGTGGTTTTGCCATCCCACGGTAAAAAATCTCTATTATTCAGGTTTTGGTAGTTTTTTCCGTAAAAAAAAACAGTAGTGTCTCCTGACTGTTGCGACACAAAAATATATCTGTTGAAAATAGTCTTGTGTAGGCCCGACATCCCAGTGTGGTTTCACAGTTCCACGGGTCAAATCGCTGTACTATCCAGCTTTGGGCCTTTGGTATCTAAAAAAAAAGCAGTTTGAGTGTGTCGCTCACTGTTCAGCCGCAAATATCTCTATTTAAAAAAGTGTGGTATACCCCAGTAAACAATAACTGTGGTTTTGCTATCCCACGGTAAAAAATCTCTATTATTCAGGTTTTGGTAGTTTTTTCCGTAAAGAAAAACAGTAGTGTCTCCTGACTGTTGCGACAGAAAAATATATCTGTTGAAAATAGTCTTGGTAGGCCCGACATCCCAGTGTGGTTTCGCAGTTCCATGGGTGAAATCGCTGTACTATGCAGTTTTGGGCCTTTGGTATCTAAAAAAAAAGCAGTTTGAGTGTGTCGCTCACTGTTCAGCCGCAAATATCTCTATTTAAAAAAGTGTGGTATACCCCAGTAAACAATAACTGTGGTTTTGCCATCCCACGGTAAAAAATCTCTATTATTCAGCTTTTGGTAGTTTGTTCCGTAAAGAAAAACAGTAGTGTCTCCTGAGTGTTGTGACACAAAAATATATCTGTTGAAAATAGTCTTGTGTAGGCCCGACATCCCAGTGTGGTTTCGCAGTTCCACGGGTCAAATCGCTGTACTATCCAGTTTTGGGCCTTTGGTATCTAAAAAAAAAGCAGTTTGAGTGTGTCGCTCACTGTTCAGCCGCAAATATCTCTATTTAAAAAAGTGTGGTATACCCCAGTAAACAATAACTGTGGTCTTGCCATCCCACGGTAAAAAATCTCTATTATTTAGCTTTTGGTAGTTTGTTCCGTAAAGAAAAACAGTAGTATCTCCTTACTGTTGTGACACAAAAATATATCTGTTGAAAATAGTCTCGTGTAGGCCCAACATCCCAGTGTGGTTTCGCAGTTCCATGGGTCAAATCGCTGTACTATCCAGTTTTGGGCCTTTGGTATCTAAAAAAAAAGCAGTTTGAGTGTGTCGCTCACTGTTCAGCCGCAAATATCTCTATTTAAAAAAGTGTGGTATACCCCAGTAAACAATAACTGTGGTTTCGCCATCCCACGGTAAAAAATCTCTATTATTCAGGTTTTGGTAGTTTTTTCCGTTAAGAAAAACAGTAGTGTCTCCTGACTGTTGTGACACAAATATATATCTGTTGAAAATAGTCTTGTGTAGGCCCGACATCCCAGTGTGGTTTCGGAGTTCCACGGGTCAAATCGCTGTACTATCCAGTTTTGGGCCTTTGGTATCTAAAAAAAAAGCAGTTTGAGTGTGTCGCTCACTGTTCAGCCGCAAATATCTCTATTTAAAAAAGTGTGGTATACCCCAGTAAACAATAACTGCGGTTTTGCCATCCCACGGTAAAAAATCTCTATTATTCAGCTTTTGGTAGTTTTTTCCGTAAAGAAAAACAGTAGTATCTCCTGACTGTTGTGACACAAAAATATATCTGTTGAAAATAGTCTTGTGTAGGCCCGACATCCCAGTGTGGTTTCGCAGTTCCACAGGTCAAATCGCTGTACTATCCAGTTTTGGGCCTTTGGTATCTAAAAAAAAAGCAATTTGAGTGTGTCGCTCACTGTTCAGCCGCAAATATTTCTATTTAAAAAAGTGTGGTATACCCCAGTAAACAATAACTGTGGTTTTGCCATCCCACGGTAAAAAATCTCTATTATTCAAGTTTTGGTAGTTTTTTCCGTAAAGAAAAACAGTAGTGTCTCCTGACTGTTGTGACACAAAAATATATCTGTTGAAAATAGTCTTGTGCAGGCCCGACATCCCAGTGAGGTTTCGCAGTTCCACGGGTCAAATCGCTGTACTATCCAGTTTTGGGCCTTTGGTATCTAAAAAAAAAGCAGTTTGAGTGTGTCGCTCACTGTTCAGCCGCAAATATCTCTATTTAAAAAAGTGTGGTATACCCCAGTAAACAATAACTGTGGTTTTGCCATCCCACGGTAAAAAATCTCTATTATTCAGCTTTTGGTAGTTTTTTCCGTAAAGAAAAACAGTAGTGTCTCCTGACTGTTGTGACACAAAAATATATCTGTTGAAAATAGTCTTGTGTAGGCCCGACATCCCAGTGTGGTTTCGCAGTTCCACGGGTCAAATCGCTGTACTATCCAGTTTTGGGCCTTTGGTATCTAAAAAAAAAGCAGTTTGAGTGTGTCGCTCACTGTTCAGCCGCAAATATCTCTATTTAAAAAAGTGTGGTATACCACAGTAAACGATAACTGTGGTTTTGCCATCCCACGGTAAAAAATCTCTACTATTCAGGTTTTAGTAGTTTTTTCCGTAAAGAAAAACAGTAGTGTCTCCTGACTGTTGTGACACAAAAATATATCTGTTGAAAATAGTCTTGTGTAGGCCCGACATCCCAGTGTGGTTTCGCAGTTGCACGGGTCAAATCGCTGTACTATCCAGTTTTGGGCCTTTGGTATCTAAAAAAAAAGCAGTTTGAGTGTGTCGCTCACTGTTTAGCCGCAAATATCTCTTTTTAAAAAAGTGTGGTATACCCCAGTAAACAATAACTGTGCTTTTGCCATCCCACGGTAAAAAATCTCTATTATTCAGGTTTTGGTAGTTTTATCCGTAAAGAAAAACAGTAGTGTCTCCTGACTGTTGTGACACAAAAATATATCTGTTGAAAATAGTCTTGTGTAGGCCCGACATCCCAGTGTGGTTTCACAGTTCCACGGGTCAAATCGTGGTACTATCCAGTTTTGGGCCTTCGCTATCTAAAAAAAAAGCAGTTTGAGTGTGTTGCTCACTGTTCAGCCGCAAATATCTCTATTTAAAAAAGTGTGGTATACCCCAGTAAACAATAACTGTGGTTTTGCCATCCCACGGTAAAAAATCTCTATTATTCAGCTTTTGGTAGTTTTTTCCGTAAAGAAAAACAGTAGTGTCTCCTGACTGTTGTGACACAACAATATATCTGTTGAAAATAGTCTTGTGTAGGCCCGACATCCCAGTGTGGTTTCGCAGTTCCACGGGTCAAATCGCTGTACTATCCAGTTTTGGGCCTTTGGTATCTAAAAAAATAGCAGTTTGAGTGTGTCGCTCACTGTTCAGCCGCAAATATCTCTATTTAAAAAAGTGTGGTATACCCCAGTAAACGATAAGTGTGGTTTTGCCATCCCACGGTAAAAAATCTCTACTATTCAGGTTTTGGTAGTTTTTTCCGTAAAGAAAAACAGTAGTGTCTCCTGACTGTTGTGACACAAAAATATACCTGTTGAAAATAGTCTTGTGTAGGCCCGACATCCCAGTATGGTTTCGCAGTTGCACGGGTCATATCGCTGTACTATCCAGTTTTGGGCCTTTGGTATCTAAAAAAAAAGCAGTTTGAGTGTGTCGCTCACTGTTCAGCCGCAAATATCTATATTTAAAAAAGTGTGGTATACCCCAGTAAACAATAACTGTGGTTTTGCCATCCCACAGTTAAAAATCTCTATTATTCAGGTTTTGGTAGTTTTTTAAGTAAAGAAAAACAGTAGTGTCTCCTGACTGTTGTGACACAAAAATATATCTGTTGAAAATAGTCTTGTGTAGGCCCGACATCCCAGTGTGGTTTCACAGTTCCACGGGTCAAATCGCTGTACTATCCAGTTTTGGGCCTTTGGTATCTAAAAAAAAAGCAGTTTGAGTGTGTCGCTCACTGTTCAGCCGCAAATATCTCTATTTAAAAAAGTGTGGTATACCCCAGTAAATAATAACTGTGGTTTTGCCATCTCACGGTAAAAAATCTCTATTATTCAGGTTTTGGCAGTTTTTTCCGTAAAGAAAAACAGTAGTGTCTCCTGACTGTTGTGACACAAAAATATATCTGTTGAAAATAGTCTTGTGTAGGCCCGAAATCCCAGAGTGGTTTCGCAGTTCCACGGGTCAAATCGCTGTACTATCCAGTTTTGGGCCTTTGGTATCTAAAAAAAAAAGCAGTTTGAGTGTGTCGCTCACTGTTCAGCCGCAAATATCTCTATTTAAAAAAGTGTGGTATACCCCAGTAAACAATAACTGCGGTTTTGCCATTCCACGGTAAAAATCTCTATTATTCAGGTTTTGGTAGTTTTTTCCGTAAAGAAAAACAGTAGTGTCTCCTGACTGTTGTGACACAAATATAAATCTGTTGAAAATAGTCTTGTCTAGGCCCGACATCCCAGTGTGGTTTCGCAGTACCACGGGTCAAATCGCTGTATTATCCAGTTTTGGGCCTTTGGTATCTAAAAAAAAAGCAGTTTGAGTGTGTCGCTCACTGTTCAGCCGCAAATATCTCTATTTAAAAAAGTGTGGTATACCCCAGTAAACAATAACTGTGGTTTTGCCACCCCACGGTAAAAAATCTCTATTTTTCAGGTTTTGGTAGTTTTTTCCGTAAAGAAAAACAGTAGTGTCTCCTGACTGTTGTGACACAAAAATATATCTGTTGAAAATAGTCTTGTGCAGGCCCGACATCCCAGTGTGGTTTCGCAGTTCCACGGGTCAAATCGCTGTTCTATCCAGTTTTGGGCTTTTGGTATCTAAAAAAAAAGCAGTTTGAGTGTGTCGCTCACTGTTCAGCCGCAAATATCTCTATTTAAAAAAGTGTGGTATACCCCAGTAAACAATAACTGCGGTTTTGCAATCCCACGGTAAAAATCTCTATTATTCAGGTTTTGGTAGTTTTTTCCGTAAAGAAAAACAGTAGTGTCTCCTGACTGTTGTGACACAAAAATATATCTGTTGAAAATAGTCTTGTGCAGGCCCGACATCCTAGTGTGGTTTCGCAGTTCCACGGGTCAAATCGCTGTTCTATCCAGTTTTGGGCCTTTGGTATCTAAAAAAAAAGCAGTTTGAGTGTGTCGCTCACTGTTCAGCCGCAAATATCTCTATTTAAAAAAGTGTGGTATACCCCAGTAAACAATAACTGTGGTTTTGCCATCCCACGGTAGAAAATCTCTATTATTAAGGTTTTGACAGTTTTTTCCGTAAAGAAAAACAGTAGTGTCTCCTGACTGTTGTGACACAAAAATATATCTGTTGAAAATAGTCTTGTGTAGGCCCGAAATCCCAGTGTGGTTTCGCAGTTCCACGGGTCAAATCGCTGTACTATCCAGTTTTGGGCCTTTGGTATCTAAAAAAAAAAGCAGTTTGAGTGTGTCGCTCACTGTTCAGCCGCAAATATCTCTATTTAAAAAAGTGTGGTATACCCCAGTAAACAATAACTGCGGTTTTGCCATCCCACGGTAAAAATCTCTATTATTCAGGTTTTGGTAGTTTTTTCCGTAAAGAAAAACAGTAGTGTCTCCTGACTGTTGTGACACAAAAATAAATCTGTTGAAAATAGTCTTGTCTAGGCCCGACATCCCAGTGTGGTTTCGCAGTACCACGGGTCAAATCGCTGTATTATCCAGCTTTGGGCCTTTGGTATCTAAAAAAAAAGCAGTTTGAGTGTGTCGCTCACTGTTCAGCCGCAAATATCTCTATTTAAAAAAGTGTGGTATACCCCAGTAAACAATAACTGTGGTTTTGCCATCCCACGGTAAAAAATCTCTATTATTCAGGTTTTGGTAGTTTTTTCCGTAAACAAAAACAGTAGTGTCTCCTGACTGTTGTGACACAAAAATATATCTGTTGAAAATAGTCTTGTGCAGGCCCGACATCCCAGTGTGGTTTCGCAGTTCCACGGGTCAAATCGCTGTTCTATCCAGTTTTGGGCTTTTGGTATCTAAAAAAAAAGCAGTTTGAGTGTGTCGCTCACTGTTCAGCCGCAAATACCTCTATTTAAAAAAGTGTGGTATACCCCAGTAAACAATAACTGCGGTTTTGCCATCCCACGGTAAAAATCTCTATTATTCAGGTTTTGATAGTTTTTTCCGTAAAGAAAAACAGTAGTGTCTCCTGACTGTTGTGACACAAAAATAAATCTGTTGAAAATAGTCTTGTGTAGGCCCGACATCCCAGTGTGGTTTCGCAGTACTACGGGTCAAATCGCTGTACTATCCAGTTTTGGGCCTTTGGTATCTAAAAAAAAAGCAGTTTGAGTGTGTCGCTCACTGTTCAGCCGCAAATATCTCTATTTAAAAAAGTGTGGTATACCCCAGCAAACAATAACTGTGGTTTTGCCATCCCACGGTAAAAAATCTCTATTATTCAGGTTTTGGTAGTTTTTTCCGTAAAGAAAAACATTAGTGTCTCCTGACTGTTGTGACACAAAAATAAATCTGTTGAAAATAGTCTTGTGCAGGCCCGACATCCCAGTGTGGTTTCGCAGTACCATGGGTTAAATCGCTGTACTATCCAGTTTTGGGCCTTTGGTATCTAAAAAAAAGCAGTTTGAGTGTGTCGCTCACTGTTCAGCCGCAAATATCTATATTTAAAAAAGTGTGGTATACCCCAGTAAACAATAACTGTGGTTTTGCCATCCCATGGTAAAAAATCTCTATTATTCAGGTTTTGGTAGTTTTTTTCCGTAAAGAAAAACAGTAGTGTCTCCTGACTGTTGTGACACAAAAATATATCTGTTGAAAATAGTCTTGCGTAGGCCCGACATCCCAGTGTGGTTTCACAGTTCCACGGGTCAAATCGCTGTACTATCCAGTTTTGGGCCTTTGGTATCTTAAAAAAAAGCAGTTTGAGTGTGTCGCTCACTGTTCAGCCGCAAATATCTCTATTTAAAAAAGTGTGGTATACCCCAGTAAATAATAACTGTGGTTTTGCCATCTCACGGTAAAAAGTCTCTATTATTCAGGTTTTGGCAGTTTTTTCCGTAAAGAAAAACAGTAGTGTCTCCTGACTGTTGTGACACAAAAATATATCTGATGAAAATAGTCTTGTGTAGGCCCGAAATCCCAGTGTGGTTTCGCAGTTCCACGGGTCAAATCGCTGTTCTATCCAGTTTTGGGCTTTTGGTATCTAAAAAAAAAGCAGTTTGAGTGTGTCGCTCACTGTTCAGCCACAAATATCTCTATTTAAGAAAGTGTGGCATACCCCAGTAAACAATAACTGCGGTTTTGCCATCCCACGGTAAAAATCTCTATTATTCAGGTTTTGGTATTTTTTTCCGTAAAGAAAACAGTAGTGTCTCCTAACTGTTGTGACACAAAAATAAATCTGTTGAAAATAGTCTTGTGTAGGCCCGACATCCAAGTGTGGTTTCGCAGTACTACGGGTCAAATCGCTGTACTATCCAGTTTTGGGCCTTTGGTATCTAAAAAAAAAGCAGTTTGAGTGTGTCGCTCACTGTTCAGCCGCAAATATCTCTATTTAAAAAAGTGTGGTATACCCCAGTAAACAATAACTGTGGTTTTGCCATTCCACGGTAAAAAATCTCTATTATTCCGGTTTTGGTAGTTTTTTCCGTAAAGAAAAACAGTAGTATCTCCTGACTGTTGTGACACAAAAATATATCTGTTGAAAATAGTCTTGTGCAGGCCCGACATCCCAGTGTGGTTTCGCAGTTCCACGGGTCAAATCGCTGTTCTATCCAGTTTTGGGCCTTTGGTATCTAAAAAAAAAGCAGTTTGAGTGTGTCGCTCACTGTTCAGCCGCAAATATCTCTATTTAAAAAAGTGTGGTATACCCCAGTAAACAATAACTGTGGTTTTGCCATCCCACGGTAAAAAATCTCTATTATTCAGGTTTTGGTAGTTTTTTTCCGTAAAGAAAAACAGTAGTGTCTCCTGACTGTTGTGACACAAAAATATATCTGTTGAAAATAGTCTTGTGTAGGCCCGACATCCCAGTGTGGTTTCGCAGTTCCACGGGTCAAATCGCTGTACTATCCAGTTATGGGCCTTTGGTATCTAAAAAAAAGCAGTTTGAGTGTGTCGCTCACTGTTCAGCCGCAAATATCTCTATTTAAAAAAGTGTGGTATACCCCAGTAAACAATAACTGTGGTTTTGCCATCACACGGTAAAAAATCTCTATTATTCAGGTTTTGGTAGTTTTTTCCGTAAAGAAAAATAGTAGTGTCTCCTGACTGTTGTGACACAAAAATATATCTGTTGAAAATAGTCTTGTGTAGGCCCGACATCCCAGTGTGGTTTCGCAGTTCCATGGGTCAAATCGCTGTACTATCCAGTTTTGGGCCTTTGGTATCTTAAAAAAAAGCAGTTTGAGTGTGTCGCTCACTGTTCAGCCGCAAATATCTCTATTTAAAAAAGTGTGGTATACCCCAGTAAACAATAACTGTGGTTTTGCCATCCCACGGTAAAAAATCTCTATTATTCAGGTTTTGGTCGTTTTTTCCGTAAAGAAAAACAGTAGTGTCTCCTGACTGTTGTGACACAAAAATATATCTGTTGAAAATAGTCTTGTGTAGGCCCGACATCCCAGTGTGGTTTCGCAGTTCCACGGGTCAAATCGCTGTACTATCCAGTTATGGGCCTTTGGTATCTAAATAAAAGCAGTTTGAGTGTGTCGCTCACTGTTCAGCCGCAAATATCTCTATTTAAAAAAGTGTGGTATACCCCAGTAAACAATAACTGTGGTTTTGCCATCCCACGGTAAAAAATCTCTATTATTCAGGTTTTGGTAGTTTTTTCCGTAAAGAAAAATAGTAGTGTCTCCTGACTGTTGTGACACAAAAATATATCTGTTGAAAATAGTCTTGTGTAGACCCGACTTCCCAGTGTGGTTTCGCAGTTCCATGGGTCAAATCACTGTACTATCCAGTTTTGGGCCTTTGGTATCTTAAAAAAAAGCAGTTTGAGTGTGTCGCTCACTGTTCAGCCGCAAATATCTCTATTTAAAAAAGTGTGGTATACCCCAGTAAACAATAACTGTGGTTTTGCCATCCCACGGTAAAAAATCTCTATTATTCAGGTTTTGGTAGTTTTTTCCGTAAAGAAAAACAGTAGTGTCTCCTGACTGTTGTGACACAAAAATATATCTGTTGAAAATAGTCTTGTGTAGGCCCGACATCCCAGTGTGGTTTCACAGTTCCACGGGTCAAATCGCTGTACTATCCAGTTTTGGGCCTTTGGTATCTAAAAAAAAAGCAGTTTGAGTGTGTCGCTCACTGTTCAGCCGCAAATATCTCTATTTAAAAAAGTGTGGTATACCCCAGTAAATAATAACTGTGGTTTTGCCATCTCACGGTAAAAAGTCTCTATTATTCAGGTTTTGGCAGTTTTTTCCGTAAAGAAAAACAGTAGTGTCTCCTGACTGTTGTGACACAAAAATATATCTGATGAAAATAGTCTTGTGTAGGCCCGAAATCCCAGTGTGGTTTCGCAGTTCCACGGGTCAAATAGCTGTACTATCCAGTTTTGGGCCTTTGGTATCTAAAAAAAAAGCAGTTTGAGTGTGTCGCTCACTGTTCAGCCGCAAATATCTCTATTTAAAAAAGTGTGGTATACCCCAGTAAACAATAACTGCGGTTTTGCCATCCCACGGTAAAAATCTCTATTATTCAGGTTTTGATTGTTTTTTCCGTAAAGAAAAACAGTAGTGTCTCCTGACTGTTGTGACACAAAAATAAATCTGTTGAAAATAGTCTTGTCTAGGCCCGACATCCCAGTGTGGTTTCGCAGTACCACGGGTCAAATCGCTGTATTATCCAGTTTTGGGCCTTTGGTATCTAAAAAAAAAGCAGTTTGAGTGTGTCGCTCACTGTTCAGCCGCAAATATCTCTATTTAAAAAAGTGTGGTATACACCAGTAAACAATAACTGTGGTTTTGCCATCCCACGGTAAAAAATCTCTATTATTCAGGTTTTGGTAGTTTTTTCCGTAAAGAAAAACAGTAGTGTCTCCTGACTGTTGTGACACAAAAATATATCTGTTGAAAATAGTATTGTGCAGGCCCGACATCCCAGTGTGGTTTCGCAGTTCCACGGGTCAAATCGCTGTTCTATCCAGTTTTGGGCTTTTGGTATCTAAAAAAAAAGCAGTTTGAGTGTGTCGCTCACTGTTCAGCCACAAATATCTCTATTTAAAAAAGTGTGGCATACCCCAGTAAACAATAACTGCGGTTTTGCCATCCCACGGTAAAAATCTCTATTATTCAGGTTTTGGTATTTTTTTCCGTAAAGAAAAAAGTAGTGTCTCCTAACTGTTGTGACACAAAAATAAATCTGTTGAAAATAGTCTTGTGTAGGCCCGACATCCCAGTGTGGTTTCGCAGTACTACGGGTCAAATCGCTGTACTATCCAGTTTTGGGCCTTTGGTATCTAAAAAAAAAGCAGTTTGAGTGTGTCGCTCACTGTTCAGCCGCAAATATCTCTATTTAAAAAAGTGTGGTATACCCCAGTAAACAATAACTGTGGTTTTGCCATTCCACGGTAAAAAATCTCTATTATTCCGGTTTTGGTAGTTTTTTCCGTAAAGAAAAACAGTAGTATCTCCTGACTGTTGTGACACAAAAATATATCTGTTGAAAATAGTCTTGTGCAGGCCCGACATCCCAGTGTGGTTTCGCAGTTCCACGGGTCAAATCGCTGTTCTATCCAGTTTTGGGCCTTTGGTATCTAAAAAAAAAGCAGTTTGAGTGTGTCGCTCACTGTTCAGCCGCAAATATCTCTATTTAAAAAAGTGTGGTATACCCCAGTAAACAATAACTGTGGTTTTGCCATCCCACGGTAAAAAATCTCTATTATTCAGGTTTTGGTAGTTTTTTTCCGTAAAGAAAAACAGTAGTGTCTCCTGACTGTTGTGACACAAAAATATATCTGTTGAAAATAGTCTTGTGTAGGCCCGACATCCCAGTGTGGTTTCGCAGTTCCACGGGTCAAATCGCTGTACTATCCAGTTATGGGCCTTTGGTATCTAAAAAAAAGCAGTTTGAGGTTGTCGCTCACTGTTCAGCCGCAAATATCTCTATTTAAAAAAGTGTGGTATACCCCAGTAAACAATAACTGTGGTTTTGCCATCCCACGGTAAAAAATCTCTATTATTCAGGTTTTGGTAGTTTTTTCCGTAAAGAAAAATAGTAGTGTCTCCTGACTGTTGTGACACAAAAATATATCTGTTGAAAATAGTCTTGTGTAGGCCCGACATCCCAGTGTGGTTTCGCAGTTCCATGGGTCAAATCACTGTACTATCCAGTTTTGGGCCTTTGGTATCTTAAAAAAAAGCAGTTTGAGTGTGTCGCTCACTGTTCAGCCGCAAATATCTCTATTTAAAAAAGTGTGGTATACCCCAGTAAACAATAACTGTGGTTTTGCCATCCCACGGTAAAAAATCTCTATTATTCAGGTTTTGGTAGTTTTTTCCGTAAAGAAAAACAGTAGTGTCTCCTGACTGTTGTGACACAAAAATATATCTGTTGAAAATAGTCTTGTGTAGGCCCGACATCCCAGTGTGGTTTCACAGTTCCACGGGTCAAATCGCTGTACTATCCAGTTTTGGGCCTTTGGTATCTAAAAAAAAAGCAGTTTGAGTGTGTCGCTCACTGTTCAGCCGCAAATATCTCTATTTAAAAAAGTGTGGTATACCCCAGTAAATAATAACTGTGGTTTTGCCATCTCACGGTAAAAAATCTCTATTATTCAGGTTTTGGCAGTTTTTTCCGTAAAGAAAAACAGTAGTGTCTCCTGACTGTTGTGACACAAAAATATATCTGTTGAAAATAGTCTTGTGTAGGCCCGACATCCCAGTGTGGTTTCACAGTTCCACGGGTCAAATCGCTGTACTATCCAGTTTTGGGCCTTTGGTATCTAAAAAAAAAGCAGTTTGAGTGTGTCGCTCACTGTTCAGCCGCAAATATCTCTATTTAAAAAAGTGTGGTATACCCCAGTAAACAATAACTGTGGTTTTGCCATCCCACGCTAAAAAATCTCTATTATTCAGGTTTTGGTAGTTTTTTCCGTAAAGAAAAACAGTAGTGTCTCCTGACTGTTGTGACACAAAAATATATCTGTTGAAAATAGTCTTTTGCAGGCCCGACATCCCAGTGTGGTTTCGCAGTTCCACGGGTCAAATCGCTGTTCTATCTAGTTTTGGGCCTTTGGTATCTAAAAAAAAAGCAGTTTGAGTGTGTCGCTCACTGTTCAGCCGCAAATATCTCTATTTAAAAAAGTGTGGTATACCCCAGTAAACAATAACTGTGGTTTTGCCATCCCACGGTAGAAAATCTCTATTATTCAGGTTTTGGCAGTTTTTTCCGTAAAGAAAAACAGTAGTGTCTCCTGACTGTTGTGACACAAAAATATATCTGTTGAAAATAGTCTTGTGTAAGCCCGAAATCCCAGTGTGGTTTCGCAGTTCCACGGGTCAAATCGCTGTACTATCCAGCTTTGGGCCTTTGGTATTTAAAAAAAAAGCAGTTTGAGTGTGTCGCTCACTGTTCAGCCGCAAATATCTCTATTTAAAAAAGTGTGGTATACCCCAGTAAACATTAACTGCGGTTTTGCCATCCCACGGTAAAAATCTCTATTATTCAGGTTTTGGTAGTTTTTTCCGTAAAGAAAAACAGTAGTGTCTCCTGACTGTTGTGACACAAAAATAAATCTGTTGAAAATAGTCTTGTGTAGGCCCGACATCCCAGTGTGGTTTCGCAGTAAAACGGGTCAAATCGCTGTACTATCCAGTTTTGGGCCTTTGGTATCTAAAAAAAAAGCAGTTTGAGTGTGTCGCTCACTGTTCAGCCGCAAATATCTCTATTTAAAAAAGTGTGGTATACCCCAGTAAACAATAACTGTGGTTTTGCCATCCCACGGTAAAAAATCTCTATTATTCAGGTTTTGGTAGTTTTTTCCGTAAAGAAAAACAGTAGTGTCTCCTGACTGTTGTGACACAAAAATATATCTGTTGAAAATAGTCTTGTGCAGGCCCGACATCCCAGTGTGGTTTCGCAGTTCCACGGGTCAAATCGCTGTTCTATCCAGTTTTGGGCCTTTGGTATCTAAAAAAAAAGCAGTTTGAGTGTGTCGCTCACTGTTCAGCCGCAAATATCTCTATTTAATAAAGTGTGGTATACCCCAGTAAACAATAACTGTTGTTTTGCCATCCCACGGTAAAAAATCTCTATTATTCAGGTTTTGGTAGTTTTTTCCGTAAAGAAAAACAGTAGTGTCTCCTGACTGTTGTGACACAAAAATAAATCTGTTGAAAATAGTCTTGTCTAGGCAAGACATCCCAGTGTGGTTTCGCAGTACCACAGGTCAAATCGCTGTATTATCCAGTTTTGGGCTTTTGGTATCTAAAAAAAAAGCAGTTTGAGTGTGTCGCTCACTGTTCAGCCGCAAATATCTCTATTTAAAAAAGTGTGGTATACCCCAGTAAACAATAACTGCGGTTTTGCCATCCCACGGTAAAAATCTCTATTATTCAGGTTTTGGTAGTTTTTTCCGTAAAGAAAACAGTAGTGTCTCCTGACTGTTGTGACACAAAAATAAATCTGTTGAAAATAGTCTTGTGTAGGCCCGACATCCCAGTGTGGTTTCGCAGTACTACGGGTCAAATCGCTGTACTATCCAGTTTTGGGCCTTTGGTATCTAAAAAAAAAGCAGTTTGAGTGAGTCGCTCACTGTTCAGCCGCAAATATCTCTATTTAAAAAAGTGTGGTATACCCCAGTAAACAATAACTGTGGTTTTGCAATCCCACGGTAGAAAATCTCTATTATTCAGGTTTTGGCAGTTTTTTCCGTAAAGAAAAACAGTAGTGTCTCCTGACTGTTGTGACACAAAAATATATCTGTTGAAAATAGTCTTGTGTAAGCCCGAAATCCCCGTGTGGTTTCGCAGTTCCACGGGTCAAATCACTGTACTATCCAGCTTTGGGCCTTTGGTATTTAAAAAAAAAGCAGTTTGAGTGTGTCGCTCACTGTTCAGCCGCAAATATCTCTATTTAAAAAAGTGTGGTATACCCCAGTAAACAATAACTGCGGTTTTGCCATCCCATGGTAAAAATCTCTATTATTCAGGTTTTGGTAGTTTTTTCCGTAAAGAAAAACAATAGTGTCTCCTGACTGTTGTGACACAAAAATAAATCTGTTGAAAATAGTCTTGTGTAGGCCCGACATCCCAGTGTGGTTTCGCAGTAAAACGGGTCAAATCGCTGTACTATCCAGTTTTGGGCCTTTGGTATCTAAAAAAAAAGCAGTTTGAGTGTGTCGCTCACTGTTCAGCCGCAAATATCTCTATTTAAAAAAGTGTGGTATACCCCAGTAAACAATAACTGTGGTTTTGCCATCCCACGGTAAAAAATCTCTATTATTCAGGTTTTGGTAGTTTTTTCCGTAAAGAAAAACAGTAGTGTCTCCTGACTGTTGTGACACAAAAATATATCTGTTGAAAATAGTCTTGTGCAGGCCCGACATCCCAGTGTGGTTTCGCAGTTCCACGGGTCAAATCGCTGTTCTATCCAGTTTTGGGCCTTTGGTATCTAAAAAAAAAGCAGTTTGAGTGTGTCGCTCACTGTTCAGCCGCAAATATCTCTATTTAAAAAATGTGGTATACCCCAGTAAACAATAACTGTGGTTTTGCCATCCCACGGTAAAAAATCTCTATTATTCAGGTTTTGGTAGTTTTTTCCGTAAAGAAAAACAGTAGTGTCTCCTGACTGTTGTGACACAAAAATATATCTGTTGAAAATAGTCTTGTGTAGGCCCGACATCCCAGTGTGGTTTCGCAGTTCCACAGGTCAAATCACTGTACTATCCAGTTATGGGCCTTTGGTATCTAAAAAAAAGCAGTTTGAGTGTGTCGCTCACTGTTCAGCCGCAAATATCTCTATTTAAAAAAGTGTTATATACCCCAGTAAACAATAACTGTGGTTTTGCCATCCCACGGTAAAAAATCTCTATTATTCAGGTTTTGGTAGTTTTTTCCGTAAAGAAAAATAGTAGTGTCTCCTGACTGTTGTGACACAAAAATATATCTGTTGAAAATAGTCTTGTGTAGGCCCGACATCCCAGTGTGGTTTCGCAGTTCCACGGGCCAAATCGCTGTACTATCCAGTTTTGGGCCTTTGGTATCTAAAAAAAAAGCAGTTTGAGTGTGTCGCTCACTGTTTAGCCGCAAATATCTCTATTTAAAAAAGTGTGGTATACCCCAGTAAACAATAACTGTGGTTTTGCCATCCCACGGTAAAAAATCTCTATTATTCAGGTTTTGGTAGTTTTTTCCGTAAAGAAAAACAGTAGTGTCTCCTGACTGTTGTGACACAAAAATATATCTGTTGAAAATAGTCTTGGTAGGCCCGACATCCCAGTGTGGTTTCGCAGTTCCATGGGTCAAATCGCTGTACTATCCAGTTTTGGGCCTTTGGTATCTAAAAAAAAAGCAGTTTGAGTGTGTCGCTCACTGTTCAGCCGCAAATATCTCTATTTAAAAAAGTGTGGTATACCCCAGTAAACAATAACTGTGGTTTTGCCATCCCACGGTAAAAAATCTCTATTATTCAGGTTTTGGTAGCTTTTTCCGTAAAGAAAAACAGTAGTGTCTGCTGACTGTTGTGACACAAAAATATATCTGTTGAAAATAGTCTTGTGTAGGCCCGACATCCCAGTGTGGTTTCGCAGTTCCACGGGTCAAATCGCTGTACTATCCAGTTTTGGGCCTTTGGCATCTAAAAAAAAAGCAGTTTGAGTGTGTCGCTCACTGTTCAGCTGCAAATATCTCTATTTAAAAAAGTGTGGTATACCCCAATAAACAATAACTGTGGTTTTGCCATCCCACGGTAAAAAATCTCTATTATTCAGGTTTTGGTAGTTTTTTCCGTAAAGAAAAACAGTAGTGTCTCCTGACTGTTGTGACACAAAAATATATCTGTTGAAAATAGTCTTGTGTAGGCCCGACATCCCAGTGTGGTTTCGCAGTTCCACGGGTCAAATTGCTGTACTATCCAGTTTTGGGCCTTTGGTATCTAAAAAAAAAGCAGTTTGAGTGTGTCGCTCACTGTTCAGCCGCAAATATCTCTATTTAAAAAAGTGTGGTATACCCCAGTAAACAATAACTGTGGTTTTGCCATCCCACAGTAAAAAATCTCTATTATTCAGGATTTGGTAGTTTTTTCCGTAAAGAAAAACAGTAGTGTCTGCTGACTGTTGTGACACAAAAATATATCTGTTGAAAATAGTCTTGTGTAGGCCCGACATCCCAGTGTGGTTTCGCAGTTCCACGGGTCAAATCGCTGTACTATCCAGTTTTGGGCCTTTGGTATCTAAAAAAAAAGCAGTTTGAGTGTGTCGCTCACTGTTCAGCCGCAAATACCTCTATTTAAAAAAGTGTGGTATACCCCAGTAAACAATAACTGTGGTTTTGCCATCCCACGGTAAAAAATCTCTATTATTCAGGTTTTGGTAGTTTTTTCCGTAAAGAAAAACAGTAGTGTCTCCTGACTGTTGTGACACAAAAATATATCTGTTGAAAATAGTCTTGTGTAGGCCCGACATCCCAGTGTGGTTTCGCAGTACCACGGGTCAAATCGCTGTACTATCCAGTTTTGGGCCTTTGGTATCTAAAAAAAAAGCAGTTTGAGTGTGTCGCTCACTGTTCAGCCGCAAATATCTCTATTTAAAAAAGTGTGGTATAACCCAGTAAACAATAACTGTGGTTTTGCCATCCCACGGTAAAAAATCTCTATTATTCAGGTTTTGGTAGTTTTTTCCGTAAAGAAAAACAGTAGTGTCTCCTGGCTGTTCTGACACAAAAATATATCTGTTGAAAATAGTCTTGTGCAGGCCCGACATCCCAGTGTGGTTTCGCAGTTCCACGGGTCAAATTGCTGTTCTATCCAGTTTTGGGCCTTTGGTATCTAAAAAAAAAGCAGTTTGAGTGTGTCGCTCACTGTTCAGCCGCAAATATCTCTATTTAAAAAAGTGTGGTATACCCCAGTAAACAATAACTGTGGTTTTGCCATCCCACGGTAAAAAATCTCTATTATTCAGGTTTTGGTAGTTTTTTCCGTAAAGAAAAACAGTAGTGTCTCCTGACTGTTGTGACACAAAAATATATCTGTTGAAAATAGTCTTGTGTAGGCCCGACATCCCAGTGTGGTTTCGCAGTTCCACGGGTCAAATCGCTGTACTATCCAGTTTTGGGCCTTTGGTATCTAAAAAAAAAGCAGTTTGAGTGTGTCGCTCACTGTTCAGCCGCAAATATCTCTATTTAAAAAAGTGTGGTATACCCCAGTAAACAATAACTGTGGTTTTGCCATCCCACGGTAAAAAATCTCTATTATTCAGGTTTTGGTCGTTTTTTCCGTAAAGAAAAACAGTAGTGTCTCCTGACTGTTGTGACACAAAAATATATCTGTTGAAAATAGTCTTGTGTAGGCCCGACATCCCAGTGTGGTTTCGCAGTTCCACGAGTCAAATCGCTGTACTATCCAGTTTTGGGCAGTTGGTATCTAAAAAAAAGCAGTTTGAGTGTGTCGCTCACTGTTCAGCCGCAAATATCTCTATTTAAAAAAGTGTGGTATACCCCAGTAAACAATAACTGTGGTTTTGCCATCCCACGGTAAAAAATCTCTATTATTCAGGTTTTGGTAGTTTTTTACGTAAAGAAAAATTGTAGTGTCTCCTGACTGTTGTGACACAAAAATATATCTGTTGAAAATAGTCTTGTGTAGGCCCGACATCCCAGTGTGGTTTCGCAGTTCCACGGGTCAAATCGCTGTACTATCCAGTTTTGGGCCTTTGGTATCTAAAAAAAAAGCAGTTTGAGTGTGTCGCTCACTGTTTAGCCGCAAATATCTCTATTTAAAAAAGTGTGGTATACCCCAGTAAACAATAACTGTGGTTTTGCCATCCCACGGTAAAAAATCTCTATTATTCAGGTTTTGGTAGTTTTTTCCGTAAAGAAAAACAGTAGTGTCTCCTGACTGTTGTGACACAAAAATATATCTGTTGAAAATAGTCTTGGTAGGCCCGACATCCCAGTGTGGTTTCGCAGTTCCATGGGTCAAATCGCTGTACTATACAGTTTTGGGCCTTTGGTATCTAAAAAAAAGCAGTTTGAGTGTGTCGCTCACTGTTCAGCCGCAAATATCTCTATTTAAAAAAGTGTGGTATACCCCAGTAAACAATAACTGTGGTTTTGCCATCCCACGGTAAAAAATCTCTATTATTCAGGTTTTGGTAGCTTTTTCCGTAAAGAAAAACAGTAGTGTCTGCTGACTGTTGTGACACAAAAATATATCTGTTGAAAATAGTCTTGTGTAGGCCCGACATCCCAGTGTGGTTTCGCAGTTCCACGGGTCAAATCGCTGTACTATCCAGTTTTGGGCCTTTGGCATCTAAAAAAAAAGCAGTTTGAGTGTGTCGCTCACTGTTCAGCTGCAAATATCTCTATTTAAAAAAGTGTGGTATACCCCAGTAAACAATAACTGTGGTTTTGCCATCCCACGGTAAAAAATCTCTATTATTCAGGTTTTGGTAGTTTTTTCCGTAAAGAAAAACAGTAGTGTCTCCTGACTGTTGTGACACAAAAATATATCTGTTGAAAATAGTCTTGTGTAGGCCCGACATCCCAGTGTGGTTTCGCAGTTCCACGGGTCAAATTGCTGTACTATCCAGTTTTGGGCCTTTGGTATCTAAAAAAAAAGCAGTTTGAGTGTGTCACTCACTGTTCAGCCGCAAATATCTCTATTTAAAAAAGTGTGGTATACCCCAGTAAACAATAACTGTGGTTTTGCCATCCCACGGTAAAAAATCTCTATTATTCAGGTTTTGGTAGTTTTTTCCGTAAAGAAAAACAGTAGTGTCTCCTGACTGTTCTGACACAAAAATATATCTGTTGAAAATAGTCTTGTGCAGGCCCGACATCCCAGTGTGGTTTCGCAGTTCCACGGGTCAAATTGCTGTTCTATCCAGTTTTGGGCCTTTGGTATCTAAAAAAAAAGCAGTTTGAGTGTGTCGCTCACTGTTCAGCTGCAAATATCTCTATTTAAAAAAGTGTGGTATACCCCAGTAAACAATAACTGTGGTTTTGCCATCCCACGGTAAAAAATCTCTATTATTCAGGTTTTGGTAGTTTTTTCCGTAAAGAAAAACAGTAGTGTCTCCTGACTGTTCTGACACAAAAATATATCTGTTGAAAATAGTCTTGTGCAGGCCCGACATCCCAGTGTGGTTTCGCAGTTCCACGGGTCAAATTGCTGTTCTATCCAGTTTTGGGCCTTTGGTATCTAAAAAAAAAGCAGTTTGAGTGTGTCGCTCACTGTTCAGCCGCAAATATCTCTATTTAAAAAAGTGTGGTATACCCCAGTAAACAATAACTGTGGTTTTGCCATCCCACGGTAAAAAATCTCTATTATTCAGGTTTTGGTAGTTTTTTCCGTAAAGAAAAACAGTAGTGTCTCCTGACTGTTGTGACACAAAAATATATCTGTTGAAAATAGTCTTGTGTAGGCCCGACATCCCAGTGTGGTTTCGCAGTTCCACGAGTCAAATCGCTGTACTATCCAGTTTTGGGCCTTTGGTATCTAAAAAAAAGCAGTTTGAGTGTGTCGCTCACTGTTCAGCCGCAAATATCTCTATTTAAAAAAGTGTGGTATACCCCAGTAAACAATAACTGTGGTTTTGCCATCCCACGGTAAAAAATCTCTATTATTCAGGTTTTGGTAGTTTTTTCCGTAAAGAAAAATTGTAGTGTCTCCTGACTGTTGTGACACAAAAATATATCTGTTGAAAATAGTCTTGTGTAGGCCCAACATCCCAGTGTGGTTTCGCAGTTCCATGGGTCAAATCGCTGTACTATCCAGTTTTGGGCCTTTGGTATCTTAAAAAAAAGCAGTTTGAGTGTGTCGCTCACTGTTCAGCCGCAAATATCTCTATTTAAAAAAGTGTGGTATACCCCAGGAAACAATAACTGTGGTTTTGCCATCCCACGGTAAAAAATCTCTATTATTCAGGTTTTGGTAGTTTTTTCCGTAAAGAAAAACAGTAGTGTCTCCTGACTGTTGTGACACAAAAATATATCTGTTGAAAATAGTCTTGGTAGGCCCGACATCCCAGTGTGGTTTCGCAGTTCCACGGGTCAAATCGCTGTACTATCCAGTTTTGGGCCTTTGGTATCTAAAAAAAAAGCAGTTTGAGTGTGTCGCTCACTGTTCAGCCGCAAATATCTCTATTTAAAAAAGTGTGGTATACCCCAGTAAACAATAACTGTGGTTTTGCCATCCCACGGTAAAAAATCTCTATTATTCAGGTTTTGGTAGTTTTTTCCGTAAAGAAAAACAGTAGTGTCTGCTGACTGTTGTGACGCAAAAATATATCTGTTGAAAATAGTCTTGTGTAGGCCCGACATCCCAGTGTGGTTTCGCAGTTCCACGGGTCAAATCGCTGTACTATCCAGTTTTGGGCCTTTGGCATCTAAAAAAAAAGCAGTTTGAGTGTGTCGCTCACTGTTCAGCCGCAAATATCTCTATTTAAAAAAGTGTGGTATACCCCAGTAAACAATAACTGTGGTTTTGCCATCCCACGGTAAAAAATAGTGTTGAGCCACCCCCGTAGTGTTCGAGTTCGGTTCGGTTCGTCGAACACCCGTGTGTTCGCCGAACTGTTCGTCGAACTGTTCGTCGAACACCTTCGAACACCGTTAAAACCAATGGCAGGCAAACAAAAACACATAGAAACACATAGAAAACACCTTCAAAGGTGTCCAAAGCTGACAAACTGCTCAGAAGACACAACTAACACATGGAAAAGTGACAAGTACATATAGTCATGCGAAAAGAAAAGAGGTGGAGGAGTAAAAGGAGGGGGAGACACAGATATAGGCATGTCATGCCCTTCTAAAATCCAAAAAGTGAGAAGCCGAGACGGCCAGTCCGCTCCTGCCCGTGCCACCTCCGTGTCGCCGGGTTTGTGCCAGAGCCGCGGTGAACCCTGACGGCCAGCCCCCCTCTCCCAATACTGGTGCCTGTCCGCTGGTGGGTCGAGAGAGCCCCCCTGTGGTGGAGGCAGCTCTAAGCTTTTTAATTTAAATTGTCCCTCTAATTTGAATGAATACACTTTAAATCCATTTACAAGGATCTATTGGAGGGCAAGTCTCATGCCAGCAGCCGCGTAATTCCAGCTCCAGTAGCGTCCACTAAAGCTGCTGCAGTTAAAAAGCTTTTATAAGGATCGAGCTCGGCTGTCCACCGCAAGGCATCCTAGTGCCAGTCCCAGCCCCTATGCCTTGGGGTGCCTCCTGATGCTCTTCACTAAGTATCCCGTGGTCCCGAAGCATTTCCTTTGAAAAAATTAAGTGTCCAAACTACAGGTGGTGTAGCTTGCTTAACAGCCGGGATAATCCGCTGACTAGCAGACACTGCTACTAGGCACAAAGTATTTCCTGGGCTAGATGCAGTTAAAAATTTGTAAGTAGATACTCTCGTTGGATGCTGAGAAAGCATTCCATAGAGTCTCCTGGCACGCCATATATGATTCTCTTAAAAAGCTTGGGGTAGGGGTCTAGGGGACCCTTTTATAGCCAAAATCACGGCCCTGTATCACAATACGTCACCTAGGCTGAAGATAAATGGAACTGTAGCACCGAGGGCTCGGTTGCTACAGACGTATTGCACCTCACCCAGAGGTGTGATATCTCACTCTCAGGTAAGGATGGAGTGTGGATCAGGACCCGACACCTGCATGCATTACACCACATTGCCGTGGGGCAGGGCGACCAATATGCCCCTGAGATGGGCACGACAGTCCCTGTCCCTGGCTGGAGTGGGGGGAGGGAACACTGAGGAAGGGGAACCCTGCAGTGCAGGAGCAGGGAGGAAGCAGTTCCTGGGTGCATTGAGAAGGGAGTATAAAAGGTGGGCACCATCTTAGTTCAGTGCAGAGAAGTCTGAGCAGAAGTGGCAGGGAGCAGGGGCTCTGCATGAGTTCTGCTCCGGAGGCGGGCCTAGTAACAGAGGCCCAGGCCAGCAAGAGGGAGAAGGAAGGAAGAGGAGCGGAGAAGGCTCCAGGAACGAGGAATGAAGGGATCCCAGGGGTGCGGACGGGCGAGTCGCCACCGCACGCCCGAATCCACCTGCGTGGAGGGGTCAGGCCAAAGGGGGAGACCGGTCCCCGAACTAGTGGAGGCAGGAAACGACCCTCAGCTAGAAACCGGAGGCTCTGACATTTTATGTGGCGCAGCCCCTTGCTCCACCCGCTAGGAAGGCACCACATAGGGTCAGGGAAACTGGCGCCAAGTTTACCAAGAGGAGGCCCGAGGCAGCCGGACAGAAGTGTTGGTAAGAAAGGCCAGACAAAGGACACACAAAGGGGGTCCTGTGAAGCGCTCCAAAGTTATCTGGGAGTTGTCTGAGCCCCTCACCTGGTGAGCACAGTACGACGTGGGCAGCCGTTACCTGCAGACGTGGTCTGGATAATAAGAACTGTGAGTAAAGGCCCTGAACTGCATCACTGACTCCGTGTCGTTACTGCTGCTGCCCTGCACCATCACCCCCATCCTCCGCATACACTGCCCTGAGGCTATACTCCTCCCGTGGGGAGTTATGCTACGCTCTGCTGCACCCACAACACCAGCCTTAGCGGTCTGCCCTGTAGCGGCGGTTCACTCTGACCGCAATCCACGGGTGGCGTAGTCGGACATTTAAACATCAAAACCACATAAATAGTTCCGCCACTGGTTTGACCGCCCTGAGCCACGGAACCGGATCGCCGCCACGAAGACTACAACCACCAGCATCCACCAAAAAGGGTCCGGCTCCGGGTGTCCCAAGGCCCAGGGGGTGCGTCAGAACATTTTCATCACCTTTCACAATCACCAATGGGACAAGGCAGGGATGTCCTCTGTCCCCTCTCTTATACATCCTAGTGACGGAGCACCTGCTCTCATCAATTCGCCATAACCCCAATATTAGGTGGATTGAGGTGGGAGGCACCGAGTACAAGTGCTATCTATTTGCTGATGATGTCCTAGTATATATCACTCAATCACATATATCCATCCCTGCTGTTATGGCTGAAATAGATCACTTTGTTACATGGTAAAATTTTAAAATCAATGCAGCGAAGTCTGAGGCCCTCGATGTCTCCCTCCCTAAATAAATATAGGATTCCATCCAGTCCAACTTTCCCTTTGCCTGGCCCTCACAGGGTATCAAATACTTAGGAATTCCTATTCATAGAGACCTCTCCCATCTATGTTATCTTAATTTTGGGCCCTTTATTGAACAATTCCATACAGACCACGGTTGGCAAGTTAGAACTGTAAGATTCACTACGTGAACCACTGGTATTTTGTGGAAAAGCACATGTAAGATTCTGCAACAGTCTCTGCTGATACTCCTGCATGCGTGCATCCCTTTCTATGGCAGGAATAATTTCTGCAAATTTACTTTTGTACCGGGGATCTAACAGTGTGGCAACCCAGTAGTCAGGATTATTTCTAATTCTCACAATTCGAGGGTCATGTTGCAGGTAGTGCAGCAAGAAGGCACTCATGTGTGTTGCGCATCCAGGAGCACCAAGTCCCTGTTGTGTTGGTGGCGAGGTAACAATCATGCTTCCTTCCTCTGTCCTCTCCCCCCAACCTCGCACAACAGAAATGTGATCAAGGTCTCCCTCATCTGATGAGTCTTCCATCAGTTCGTCCTCCACTTCTTCCTGGGCTCCTGCACCTTCCTCACTAGTTTGGCTGCTACCATGCGCCCTGGTAAAATCATCTCCCCCACCCTCACATGCCTGCCGCCCTGGTGCTGCCGACCGTCTGGACCTTGCAGATGTTAGCCCTTCCGCATACAACTCCTCCTCCTCTACTTCCTCCACCTCCTCTTGTGCCACCACCTGACTCCGAATTCTGTTTAACATGTGCTCCAGCATGTAAATCACCGGAATAGTCATGCTGATAATGGCATCGTCAGCACTAAACATCTTCGTCGCCATTTCAAAACTGTGCAGAAGGGTGCATAGGTCCCTGATCTGAGACCACTCCTCCAGCGTGATTTGCCCCACCTCTGAATCTCGTTGGCCCAGGCTATACGTCAGAACGTATTGCACCAGGGCTTGTCGGTGCTGCCACAGTCGCTGCAACATGTGCAGAGTTGAATTCCACCGGGTAGGCACATCGCATTTTAGCCGGTGAAGTGGCAGGCCCAACGACTTCTGTAGAGATGTTAGTCGCTGAGCTGCGGGATGCGAATGGCGGAAGTGAGCACACAGCGACCGTGCCCTCTGCAGAAGGCCATCTAGTCTGGGATAGTGGGCTAAAAATTGCTGGACAACCAGGTTCAACACGTGAGCCATACAAGGCACGTGTGTGACATTGCCCCGGCGAAGGGCCGCACCCAGGTTTGCAGCATTGTCGCACACGGCCTTCCCTGGTTTCAGGTCCAGTGCAGACAACCATTCATGAAATTGGTTCTCCAGAGCTGACCACAACTCCTCAGCTGTGTGACTCACATTTCCCAGACATTTCAATGTAAAAACCGCCTGATGACGTTGAGCCCTACTGCCAGCATAGTAAGGAGGTGTGCAGGATCCCTTCTGCGCAGTTAGAAAGCTTGTGGCATGACCAGACAGGCTTTGGGTGCAGGTGGAAGACCGAGAGGAGGTTGAGGAGGCAGAAGCAGTGGAGGAAAAATGACATAAAGAGGATTGACGCACAACTCGTGGGGACGGCAAGACTTGGACAGCAGCCCCTTGTCCTGCTGTCACCATAGTTACCCAGTGCCCAGTCAGCGCCATGTAACGCCCCTGTCCATGCCTACTCGTCCAAGTGTCTGTGGTGAAATGCACCCTGTCACACACAGAGTTTCTCAAAGAAGCGGTGATGTTGTGTGCGACATGCTGGTGGAGCGCAGGCACACCTTTCCTTGAGAAGTAGTGCCGACTGGGCATCTGGTACTGGGGCACTGCGACGGACATAAGGTCTCGAAAATCCTCTGTGTCCACCAGGCGGAAAGGCAGCATTTCTGTAGCCAAGAGCTTGCAGATGGTGAAATTCAACCTCTTAGCTTTCTCATGGCTAGGAGGAAATGGTCTTTTACTTGTCCACATCTGAGGGACCGAGGGCTGGCTATTGTGCTTAGACGGGGTTGATAAGGGTGTCCCCGGCAAACTGCCGGTCTGTGAGGAAGATGCAGGCGGACATGTTAGGTTGCCTTAATCCAAAGGTGGTGCTATCGATGTCGGACAGCGCTCAACACCAGCTGGTGTTACCACCTCCAAAGAAAATGATGACCTGCCAATCACGCTGGCTGTTGCGGGTAAAGAGGTGGCAGGTCTGCGCCCCAAAACAGGTGTGACTGCTGTCCCCCCAGTCACAGAGGATGAAGAGGCCGCGGATGCACAAGATATGGCAGACGGTGGTTGGCCCGGCCGGCTAGACCGCATTGTAGCACACTGAGCTTCCCACTGCAACTTATGCTTCATGTCCATGTGCCGGTTCATGCATGAAGTACTCAAACTATGTATTTTTTGGCCTCTACTTAGCTTTTGCTGACAAATGTTACAGATAACACGAGTTGGGTCATCTTTATCGATCTGAAAAAATGCCCAGGCTATGCAAGGCTTAGCACCCATGCGACCTGAAGAGCAACCACGACTTGTGGTGAGAGGCAGAGTTGTGTTTGAGGATGCAGTTGTTGACGTGCTTCCAGTACTACGTCTCTGTCCAGGAAGGCGCAACCTGACCTCGTCGTCACTAGCATCTTCCTCCACCTCCTCTGCTGACCTCATCTCTTGGCTGACTGTGGGTTGACAGTAAGTGGGATCTCCGACCTCATCATCATCACCCTGTGCGTTATCACACCCGTCGTCCTCAGAGCCAACCTGTTCCTGCCCTGACAAAAAACTAAAGTTGTCGCTCCAATCAGGTATTTGAGTCTTATCATCGTCTTCCTCATTGTCTCCACCAACAGGAGTTACAGTTTGGGAATGAGGGTCTACATTATGGTCAGAACCTTCTGTGTCTGGTCCTGGATCCGACTCATAAAGATTCTGGGCATCAGTGCAGATCATTTCCTCGTCTGGATTCACAGAAGCGCTGGAGTCGACCTCTGATTCCCAGGCTATAGTATGAGTAAACAGCTCTGCAGACTCAACCATCTGTTCTACCTCATACTCAGACGGGCAGCTGGAGATTTGGGAGCTGTGAGGAAGCAAGTGCGATTTGGGTGACACCTTTGAGGACTGGAGTATTTGTGATGTTGAAGTTGATGTGGAGGAGAGCCCACTTAAAGGAGCACTTGATATCCGTTGAAGCACCTGCTGTTTTTGTGCCTCATCTGGAATTTGTAGCGATTGGCGTGGCCGTAAGAAAGGGATCTTATCACATTGTCCGCTAAAAGAAGTAGACATTTTAGTTTGGCTGGAAGATGGTCTTTCTTCTGCACCTACCCCACGGACACAACCTTTTTTCCCCTTCCCAACATGCCTATTCCCCTTTCCACCAGCAGCAGGCCTTTTTCCACTCATTTTGGTGGTTAACTAATTCACAACTCTGGAGTTGTTTGCACAAAAAAACAATGGATGGTAACCGAGCAGAGCTGAGTGGCCAAACTGTGGTATTAGGCCAAAACTATTGGCTGGGTTAGATGCAGAAAAAAATTATTTTTAATTTGCAACCTGATGGAGGTCAGTATAGATGGACTAATAGACCAAGTCCCACACACCGCTAGAAGCCCAAATATTTTTTCAGAGCTAGATGCAGAAATTTTTTTTATTCAATTTGCAACCTGATGGAGGTCAGTATAGATGGACTAATAGACCAAGTCCCACACACTGCTAGAAGCCCAAATATTTTTTCAGAGCTAGATGCAGAAAAAAATTATTTTTAATTTGCAACCTGATGGAGGTCAGTATAGATGGACTAATAGACCAAGTCCCACACACCGCTAGAAGCCCAAATATTTTTTCAGAGCTAGATGCAGAAAAAAATTATTTTTAATTTGCAACCTGATGGAGGTCAGTATAGATGGACTAATAGACCAAGTCCCACACACCGCTAGAAGCCCAAATATTTTTTCAGAGCTAGATGCAGAAAAAAATTATATTCAATTTGCAATCTGCTGGAGGTCAGTATAGAAGGACTAATAGAACAAGTCCCACACACTGCTAGAAGCCCAAATATTTTTTCAGAGCTCAATGAAGAAAAAAATTATTTTTAATTTGCAACCTGATGGAGGTCAGTATAGATGGACTAATAGACCAAGTCCCACACACTGCTAGAAGCCCAAATATTTTTTCAGAGCTAGATGCAGAAAAAAATTATTTTTAATTTGCAACCTGATGGAGGTCAGTATAGATGGACTAATAGACCAAGTCCCACACACTGCTAGAAGCCCAAATATTTTTTCAGAGCTAGATGCAGAAAAAAATTATTTTTAATTTGCAACCTGATGGAGGTCAGTATAGATGGACTAATAGACCAAGTCCCACACACCGCTAGAAGCCCAAATATTTTTTCAGAGCTAGATGCAGAAAAAAATTATATTCAATTTGCAACCTGCTGGACGTCAGTATAGAAGGACTAATAGAACAAGTCCCACACACTGCTAGAAGCCCAAATATTTTTTCAGAGCTAAATGAAGAAAAAAATTATTTTTAATTTGCAACCTGATGGAGGTCAGTATAGATGGACTAATAGACCAAGTCCCACACACTGCTAGAAGCCCAAATATTTTTTCAGAGCTAGATGCAGAAAAAAATTATTTTTAATTTGCAACCTGATGGAGGTCAGTATAGATGGACTAATAGACCAAGTCCCACACACCGCTAGAAGCCCAAATATTTTTTCAGAGCTAGATGCAGAAAATTTTTTTATTCAATTTGCAACCTGATGGAGGTCAGTATAGATGGACTAATAGACCAAGTCCCACACACTGCTAGAAGCCCAAATATTTTTTCAGAGCTAGATGCAGAAAAAAATTATTTTTAATTTGCAACCTGATGGAGGTCAGTATAGATGGACTAATAGACCAAGTCCCACACACCGCTAGAAGCCCAAATATTTTTTCA
Organism: Phyllobates terribilis; assembly: GCF_046119375.1. Classification (NCBI taxonomy): domain Eukaryota; kingdom Metazoa; phylum Chordata; class Amphibia; order Anura; family Dendrobatidae; genus Phyllobates; species Phyllobates terribilis. The sequence continues at coordinate 528,517,950 of NW_027362762.1, read as the reverse complement.
GAGCTAGATGCAGAAAAAAATTATATTCAATTTGCAACCTGCTGGACGTCAGTATAGAAGGACTAATAGAACAAGTCCCACACACTGCTAGAAGCCCAAATATTTTTTCAGAGCTAAATGAAGAAAAAAATTATTTTTAATTTGCAACCTGATGGAGGTCAGTATAGATGGACTAATAGACCAAGTCCCACACACTGCTAGAAGCCCAAATATTTTTTCAGAGCTAGATGCAGAAAAAAATTATTTTTAATTTGCAACCTGATGGAGGTCAGTATAGATGGACTAATAGACCAAGTCCCACACACCGCTAGAAGCCCAAATATTTTTTCAGAGCTAGATGCAGAAAAAAATTATATTCAATTTGCAACCTGCTGGAGGTCAGTATAGAAGGACTAATAGAACAAGTCCCACACACTGCTAGAAGCCCAAATATTTTTTCAGAGCTAAATGAGGAAAAAAATTATTTTTAATTTGCAACCTGATGGAGGTCAGTATAGATGGACTAATAGACCAAGTCCCACACACTGCTAGAAGCCCAAATATTTTTTCAGAGCTAGATGCAGAAAAAAATTATATTCAGTTTGCAACCTGATGGAGGTCAGTATAGATGGACTAATAGAATGATGCTATGCCCAAAAGATTTTACTTCACTAGGTGCAGTAAAAAAATTGGTATTCTATACACAGGTGGTATATCTTGCAACACAGATAGGCTACTCCACTGACTAACACACTCTGCAATAGGCCAAAAAGGATTAGCTTTGCTAGATTCAGCCAAATGCTGTGAAAAAAACTTGCACAGCACTGGCACAGACCTGCCTGGCAAAAACTGATAGGAACTGATGTAACCTAGTCCTGAAAAGGACTCCAATTACAATTAGTCTTTACTCCCACAATCTATCTATTTAAGAGCACAGACCTGCCTGATAAAAGTCGTAGGAAATGCTGTAACCTAGTCCTTAAAAGGACTGCAATCACAACTATTCCCTACTCCCAAGCTATCTGTATATTTGTGCGAAAATTGGCTTGAAATTAACAAGGTATAGCGCACACAGCAACAGCGGTGCCGTCTAACACGCAGCTGCAGCAGTGAGAAAATGGTGGCGACGGGGAAAATGGCTTGGTCTTATAGGGCAAGGACATGTGACATACACTGCCAATCACACATGCCCTTGCTTGTGTGAAAAAAAGCACTTCGCTCCGTGTGTGCGCTGCTGATAGGCTGACAGATTGCACCTCCCCACTGCAAATGCGGGAAAGAGAAAAAAAAATGGAGATCTTCATTGTTCCTGCAGAGATCCATCCCCTGCCCCTCCCCCCGCCCCGCTGTACACTCAAACTGCGTATTAACATTAATTTTCATCATTACTGAGAAAAAATCCAGTTATGATTTTGGTGCACGAACAGTTATCGAACATAACCTCGAACAGCCGAATTTTTCTCAAATTGTTCGTGTTCGCCGACCGGCTCGAACACCGCCCAAAACAGCTCGAATTTGAGATTGGCGAACAGTTCGAGTAGAACAACGCTCATCTCTAGTAAAAAATCTCTATTATTCAGGTTTTGGTAGTTTTTTCCGTAAAGAAAAACAGTAGTGTCTCCTGACTGTTGTGACACAAAAATATATCTGTTGAAAATAGTCTTGGTAGGCCCGACATCCCAGTGTGGTTTCGCAGTTCCATGGGTCAAATCGCTGTACTATCCAGTTTTGGGCCTTTGGTATCTAAAAAAAAAGCAGTTTGAGTGTGTCGCTCACTGTTCAGCCGCAAATATCTCTATTTAAAAAAGTGTGGTATACCCCAGTAAACAATAACTGTGGTTTTGCCATCCCACGGTAAAAAATCTCTATTATTCAGGTTTTGGTAGTTTTTTCCGTAAAGAAAAACAGCAGTGTCTCCTGACTGTTGTGACACAAAAATATATCTGTTGAAAATAGTCTTGGTAGGCCCGACATCCCAGTGTGGTTTCGCAGTTCCACGGGTCAAATCGCTGTACTATCCAGTTTTGGGCCTTTGGTATCTAAAAAAAAAGCAGTTTGAGTGTGTCGCTCACTGTTTAGCCACAAATATCTCTATTTAAAAAAGTGTGGTATACCCCAGTAAATAATAACTGTGGTTTTGCCATCCCACGGTAAAAAATCTCTATTATTCAGGTTTTGGTAGTTTTTTCCGTAAAGAAAAACAGTAGTGTCTGCTGACTGTTGTGACACAAAAATATATCTGTTGAAAATAGTCTTGTGTAGGCCCGACATCCCAGTGTGGTTTCGCAGTTCCACGGGTCAAATCGCTGTACTATCCAGTTTTGGGCCTTTGGTATCTAAAGAAAAAAGCAGTTTGAGTGTGTCGCTCACTGTTCAGCCGCAAATACCTCTATTTAAAAAAGTGTGGTATACCCCAGTAAACAATAACTGTGGTTTTGCCATCCCACGGTAAAAAATCTCTATTATTCAGGCTTTGGTAGTTTTTTCCGTAAAGAAAAACAGTAGTGTCTCCTGACTGTTGTGACACAAAAATATATCTGTTGAAAATAGTCTTGTGTAGGCCCGACATCCCAGTGTGGTTTCGCAGTACCACGGGTCAAATCGCTGTACTATCCAGTTTTGGGCCTTTGGTATCTAAAAAAAAGCAGTTTGAGTGTGTCGCTCACTGTTCAGCCGCAAATATCTCTATTTAAAAAAGTGTGGTATACCCCAGTAAACAATAACTGTGGTTTTGCCATCCCACGGTAAAAAATCTCTATTATTCAGGTTTTGGTAGTTTTTTCCGTAAAGAAAAACAGTAGTGTCTCCTGACTGTTGTGACACAAAAATATATCTGTTGAAAATAGTCTTGTGCAGGCCCGACATCCCAGTGTGGTTTCGCAGTTCCACGGGTCAAATCGCTGTTCTATCCAGTTTTGGGCCTTTGGTATCTAAAAAAAAAGCAGTTTGAGTGTGTCGCTCACTGTTCAGCCGCAAATATCTCTATTTAAAAAAGTGTGGTATACCCCAGTAAACAATAACTGTGGTTTTGCCATCCCACGGTAAAAAATCTCTATTATTCAGGTTTTGGTAGTTTTTTCCATAAAGTAAAACAGTAGTGTGTCCTGACTGTTGTGACACAAAAATATATCTGTTGAAAATAGTCTTGTGTAGGCCCGACATCCCAGTGTGGTTTCGCAGTTCCACGGGTCAAATCGCTGTACTATCCAGTTTTGGGCCTTTGGTATCTAAAAAAAAAGCAGTTTGAGTGTGTCGCTCACTGTTCAGCCGCAAATATCTCTATTTAAAAAAGTGTGGTATACCCCAGTAAACAATAACTGTGGTTTTGCCATCCCACGGTAAAAAATCTCTATTATTCAGGTTTTGGTCGTTTTTTCCATAAAGAAAAACAGTAGTGTCTCCTGACTGTTGTGACACAAAAATATATCTGTTGAAAATAGTCTTGTGTAGGCCCGACATCCTAGTGTGGTTTCGCAGTTCCACGAGTCAAATCGCTGTACTATCCAGTTTTGGGCCTTTGGTATCTTAAAAAAAGCAGTTTGAGTGTGTCGCTCACTGTTCAGCCGCAAATATCTCTATCTAAAAAAGAGTGGTATACCCCAGTAAACAATAACTGTGGTTTTGCCATCCCACGGTAAAAAATCTCTATTATTCAGGTTTTGGTAGTTTTTTCCGTAAAGAAAAATAGTAGTGTCCCTGACTGTTGTGACACAAAAATATATCTGTTGAAAATAGTCTTGTGTAGGCCCAACATCCCAGTGTGGTTTCGCAGTTCCATGGGTCAAATCGCTGTACTATCCAGTTTTGGGCCTTTGGTATCTAAAAAAAAAGCAGTTTGAGTGTGTCGCTCACTGTTCAGCCGCAAATATCTCTATTTAAAAAAGTGTGGTATACCCCAGTAAACAATAACTGTGGTTTTGCCATCCCACGGTAAAAAATCTCTATTATTCAGGTTTTGGTAGTTTTTTCCGTAAAGAAAAACAGTAGTGTCTCCTGACTGTTGTGACACAAAAATATATCTGTTGAAAATAGTCTTGTGTAGGCCCGACATCCCAGTGTGGTTTCGCAGTTCCACGGGTCAAATCGCTGTTCTATCCAGTTCTGGGCCTTTGTTATCTAAAAAAAAAAGCAGTTTGAGTGTGTCGCTCACTGTTCAGCCGCAAATATCTCTATTTAAAAAAGTGTGGTATACCCCAGTAAACAATAACTGTGGTTTTGCCATCCCACGGTAAAAAATCTCTATTATTCAGGTTTTGGTAGTTTTTTCCGTAAAGAAAAACAGTAGTGTCTCCTGACTGTTGTGACACAAAAATATATCTGTTGAAAATAGTCTTGTGTAGGCCCGACATCCCAGTTTGGTTTCGCAGTTCCACGGGTCAAATCGCTGTACTATCCAGTTTTGGGCCTTTGGTATCTAAAAAAAAAGCAGTTTGAGTGTGTCGCTCACTGTTCAGCCGCAAATATCTCTATTTAAAAAAGTGTGGTATACCCCAGTAAACAATAACTGTGGTTTTGCCATCCCACGGTAAAAAATCTCTATTATTCAGGTTTTGGTAGTTTTTTCCGTAAAGAAAAACAGTAGTGTCTCCTGACTGTTGTGACACAAAAATATATCTGTTGAAAATAGTCTTGTGTAGGCCCGACATCCCAGTGTGGTTTCGCAGTTCCACGAGTCAAATCGCTGTACTATCCAGTTTTGGGCCTTTGGTATCTTAAAAAAAGCAGTTTGAGTCTGTCGCTCCCTGTTCAGCCGCAAATATCTCTATCTAAAAAAGAGTGGTATACCCCAGTAAACAATAACTGTGGTTTTGCCATCCCACGGTAAAAAATCTCTATTATTCAGCTTTTGGTAGTTTTTTCCGTAAAGAAAAATAGTAGTGTCTCCTGACTGTTGTGACACAAAAATATATCTGTTGAAAATAGTCTTGTGTAGGCCCAACATCCCAGTGTGGTTTCGCAGTTCCATGGGTCAAATCGCTGTACTATCCAGTTTTGGGACTTTGGTATCTTAAAAAAAAGCAGTTTGAGTGTGTCGCTCACTGTTCAGCCGCAAATATCTCTATTTAAAAAAGTGTGGTATACCCCAGTAAACAATAACTGTGGTTTTGCCATCCCACGGTAAAAAATCTCTATTATTCAGGTTTTGGTAGTTTTTTCCGTAAAGAAAAACAGTAGTGTCTCCTGACTGATGTGACACAAAAATATATCTGTTAAAAATAGTCTTGGTAGGCCCGACATCCCAGTGTGGTTTCGCAGTTCGACGGGTCAAATCGCTGTACTATCCAGTTTTGGGCCTTTGGTATCTAAAAAAAAAGCAGTTTGAGTGTGTCGCTCAATGTTCAGCCGCAAATATCTCTATTTAAAAAAGTGTGGTATACCCCAGTAAACAATAACTGTGGTTTTGCCATCCCACGGTAAAAAATCTGTATTATTCAGGTTTTGGTAGTTTTTTCCGTAAAGAAAAACAGTAGTGTCTCCTGACTGTTGTGACACAAAAATATATCTGTTGAAAATAGTCTTGTGTAGGCCCGACATCCCAGTGTGGTTTCGCAGTTCTACGGGTCAAATCGCTGTACTATCCAGTTTTGGGCCTTTGGTATCTAAAAAAAAAGCAGTTTGAGTGTGTCGCTCACTGTTCAGCCGCAAATATCTCTATTTAAAAAAGTGTGGTATACCCCAGTAAACAATAACTGTGGTTTTGCCATCCCACGGTAAAAAATCTCTATTATTCAGGTTTTGGTAGTTTTTTCCGTAAAGAAAAACAGTAGTGTCTCCTGACTGTTGTGACACAAAAATATATCTGTTGAAAATAGTCTTGTGTAGGCCCGACATCCCAGTGTGGTTTCGCAGTTCCACGAGTCAAATCGCTGTACTATCCAGTTTTGGGCCTTTGGTATCTTAAAAAAAGCAGTTTGAGTGTGTCGCTCACTGTTCAGCCGCAAATATCTCTATCTAAAAAAGAGTGGTATACCCCAGTAAACAATAACTGTGGTTTTGCCATCCCACGGTAAAAAATCTCTATTATTCAGCTTTTGGTAGTTTTTTCCGTAAAGAAAAATAGTAGTGTCTCCTGACTGTTGTGACACAAAAATATATCTGTTGAAAATAGTCTTGTGTAGGCCCAACATCCCAGTGTGGTTTCGCAGTTCCATGGGTCAAATCGCTGTACTATCCAGTTTTGGGACTTTGGTATCTTAAAAAAAAGCAGTTTGAGTGTGTCGCTCACTGTTCAGCCGCAAATATCTCTATTTAAAAAAGTGTGGTATACCCCAGTAAACAATAACTGTGGTTTTGCCATCCCACGGTAAAAAATCTCTATTATTCAGGTTTTGGTAGTTTTTTCCGTAAAGAAAAACAGTAGTGTCTCCTGACTGATGTGACACAAAAATATATCTGTTGAAAATAGTCTTGGTAGGCCCGACATCCCAGTGTGGTTTCGCAGTTCGACGGGTCAAATCGCTGTACTATCCAGTTTTGGGCCTTTGGTATCTAAAAAAAAAGCAGTTTGAGTGTGTCGCTCACTGTTCAGCCGCAAATATCTCTATTTAAAAAAGTGTGGTATACCCCAGTAAACAATAACTGTGGTTTTGCCATCCCACGGTAAAAAATCTGTATTATTCAGGTTTTGGTAGTTTTTTCCGTAAAGAAAAACAGTAGTGTCTCCTGACTGTTGTGACACAAAAATATATCTGTTGAAAATAGTCTTGTGTAGGCCCGACATCCCAGTGTGGTTTCGCAGTTCTACGGGTCAAATCGCTGTACTATCCAGTTTTGGGCCTTTGGTATCTAAAAAAAAAGCAGTTTGAGTGTGTCGCTCACTGTTCAGCCGCAAATATCTCTATTTAAAAAAGTGTGGTATACCCCAGTAAACAATAACTGTGGTTTTGCCATCCCACGGAAAAAAATCTCTATTATTCAGGTTTTGGTCGTTTTTTCCGTAAAGAAAAACAGTAGTGTCTCCTGACTGTTGTGACACAAAAATATATCTGTTGAAAATAGTCTTGTGTAGGCCCGACATCCCAGTGTGGTTTCGCAGTTCCACGAGTCAAATCGCTGTACTATCCAGTTTTGGGCCTTTGGTATCTAAAAAAAAAAAGTTTGAGTGTGTCGCTCACTGTTCAGCCGCAAATATCTCTATTTAAAAAAGTGTGGTATACCCCAGTAAACAATAACTGTGGTTTTGCCATCCCACGGTAAAAATCTCTATTATTCAGGTTTTGGTAGTTTAATCCGTAAAGAAAAATAGTAGTGTCTCCTGACTGTTGTGACACAAAAATATATCTGTTGAAAATAGTCTTGTGTAGGCCCGACATCCCAGTGTGGTTTCGCAGTTCCATGGGTCAAATCGCTGTACTATCCAGTTTTGGGCCTTTGGTATCTAAAAAAAAAGCAGCTTGAGTGTGTCGCTCACTGTTCAGCCGCAAATATCTCTATTTAAAAAAGTGTGGTATACCCCAGTAAACAATAACTGTGGTTTTGCCATCCCACGGTAAAAAATCTCTATTATTCAGGTTTTGGTCGTTTTTTCCGTAAAGAAAAACAGTAGTGTCTCCTGACTGTTGTGACACAAAAATATATCTGTTGAAAATAGTCTTGTGTAGGCCCGACATCCTAGTGTGGTTTCGCAGTTCCACGAGTCAAATCGCTGTACTATCCAGTTTTGGGCCTTTGGTATCTTAAAAAAAGCAGTTTGAGTGTGTCGCTCACTGTTCAGCCGCAAATATCTCTATCTAAAAAAGAGTGGTATACCCCAGTAAACAATAACTGTGGTTTTGCCATCCCACGGTAAAAAATCTCTATTATTCAGGTTTTGGTAGTTTTTTCCGTAAAGAAAAATAGTAGTGTCCCTGACTGTTGTGACACAAAAATATATCTGTTGAAAATAGTCTTGTGTAGGCCCAACATCCCAGTGTGGTTTCGCAGTTCCATGGGTCAAATCGCTGTACTATCCAGTTTTGGGCCTTTGGTATCTAAAAAAAAAGCAGTTTGAGTGTGTCGCTCACTGTTCAGCCGCAAATATCTCTATTTAAAAAAGTGTGGTATACCCCAGTAAACAATAACTGTGGTTTTGCCATCCCACGGTAAAAAATCTCTATTATTCAGGTTTTGGTAGTTTTTTCCGTAAAGAAAAACAGTAGTGTCTCCTGACTGTTGTGACACAAAAATATATCTGTTGAAAATAGTCTTGTGTAGGCCCGACATCCCAGTGTGGTTTCGCAGTTCCACGGGTCAAATCGCTGTTCTATCCAGTTCTGGGCCTTTGTTATCTAAAAAAAAAAGCAGTTTGAGTGTGTCGCTCACTGTTCAGCCGCAAATATCTCTATTTAAAAAAGTGTGGTATACCCCAGTAAACAATAACTGTGGTTTTGCCATCCCACGGTAAAAAATCTCTATTATTCAGGTTTTGGTAGTTTTTTCCGTAAAGAAAAACAGTAGTGTCTCCTGACTGTTGTGACACAAAAATATATCTGTTGAAAATAGTCTTGTGTAGGCCCGACATCCCAGTTTGGTTTCGCAGTTCCACGGGTCAAATCGCTGTACTATCCAGTTTTGGGCCTTTGGTATCTAAAAAAAAAGCAGTTTGAGTGTGTCGCTCACTGTTCAGCCGCAAATATCTCTATTTAAAAAAGTGTGGTATACCCCAGTAAACAATAACTGTGGTTTTGCCATCCCACGGTAAAAAATCTCTATTATTCAGGTTTTGGTAGTTTTTTCCGTAAAGAAAAACAGTAGTGTCTCCTGACTGTTGTGACACAAAAATATATCTGTTGAAAATAGTCTTGTGTAGGCCCGACATCCCAGTGTGGTTTCGCAGTTCCACGAGTCAAATCGCTGTACTATCCAGTTTTGGGCCTTTGGTATCTTAAAAAAAGCAGTTTGAGTGTGTCGCTCACTGTTCAGCCGCAAATATCTCTATCTAAAAAAGAGTGGTATACCCCAGTAAACAATAACTGTGGTTTTGCCATCCCACGGTAAAAAATCTCTATTATTCAGCTTTTGGTAGTTTTTTCCGTAAAGAAAAATAGTAGTGTCTCCTGACTGTTGTGACACAAAAATATATCTGTTGAAAATAGTCTTGTGTAGGCCCAACATCCCAGTGTGGTTTCGCAGTTCGACGGGTCAAATCGCTGTACTATCCAGTTTTGGGCCTTTGGTATCTAAAAAAAAAGCAGTTTGAGTGTGTCGCTCACTGTTCAGCCGCAAATATCTCTATTTAAAAAAGTGTGGTATACCCCAGTAAACAATAACTGTGGTTTTGCCATCCCACGGTAAAAAATCTGTATTATTCAGGTTTTGGTAGTTTTTTCCGTAAAGAAAAACAGTAGTGTCTCCTGACTGTTGTGACACAAAAATATATCTGTTGAAAATAGTCTTGTGTAGGCCCGACATCCCAGTGTGGTTTCGCAGTTCTACGGGTCAAATCGCTGTACTATCCAGTTTTGGGCCTTTGGTATCTAAAAAAAAAGCAGTTTGAGTGTGTCGCTCACTGTTCAGCCGCAAATATCTCTATTTAAAAAAGTGTGGTATACCCCAGTAAACAATAACTGTGGTTTTGCCATCCCACGGAAAAAAATCTCTATTATTCAGGTTTTGGTCGTTTTTTCCGTAAAGAAAAACAGTAGTGTCTCCTGACTGTTGTGACACAAAAATATATCTGTTGAAAATAGTCTTGTGTAGGCCCGACATCCCAGTGTGGTTTCGCAGTTCCACGAGTCAAATCGCTGTACTATCCAGTTTTGGGCCTTTGGTATCTAAAAAAAAAAAGTTTGAGTGTGTCGCTCACTGTTCAGCCGCAAATATCTCTATTTAAAAAAGTGTGGTATACCCCAGTAAACAATAACTGTGGTTTTGCCATCCCACGGTAAAAATCTCTATTATTCAGGTTTTGGTAGTTTAATCCGTAAAGAAAAATAGTAGTGTCTCCTGACTGTTGTGACACAAAAATATATCTGTTGAAAATAGTCTTGTGTAGGCCCGACATCCCAGTGTGGTTTCGCAGTTCCATGGGTCAAATCGCTGTACTATCCAGTTTTGGGCCTTTGGTATCTAAAAAAAAAGCAGCTTGAGTGTGTCGCTCACTGTTCAGCCGCAAATATCTCTATTTAAAAAAGTGTGGTATACCCCAGTAAACAATAACTGTGGTTTTGCCATCCCACGGTAAAAAATCTCTATTATTCAGGTTTTGGTAGTTTTTTCCGTAAAGAAAAACAGTAGTGTCTCCTGACTGTTGTGACACAAAAATATATCTGTTGAAAATAGTCTTGTGCAGGCCCGACATCCCAGTGTGGTTTCGCAGTTCCATTGGTCAAATCGCTGTACTATCCAGTTTTGGGCCTTTGGTATCTAAAAAAAAAGCAGTTTGAGTGTGTGGCTCACTGTTCAGCCGCAAATATCTCTATTTAAAAAAGTGTGGTATACCCCAGTAAACAATAACTGTGGTTTTGCCATCCCACGGTAAAAAATCTCTATTATTCAAGTTTTGGTAGTTTTTTCCCTAAAGAAAAACAGTAGTGTCTGCTGACTGTTTTGACACAAAAATATATCTGTTGAAAATAGTCTTGTGTAGGCCCGACATCCCAGTGTGGTTTCGCAGTTCCACGGGTCAAATCGCTGTACTATCCAGTTTTGGGCCTTTGGTATCTAAAAAAAAAGCAGTTTGAGTGTGTCGCTCACTGTTCAGCCGCAAATACCTCTATTTAAAAAAGTGTGGTATACCCCAGTAAACAATAACTGTGGCTTTGCCATCCCACGGTAAAAAATCTCTATTATTCAGGTTTTGGTAGTTTTTTCCGTAAAGAAAAACAGTAGTGTCTCCTGACTGTTGTGACACAAAAATATATCTGTTGAAAATAGTCTTGTGTAGGCCCGACATCCCAGTGTGGTTTCGCAGTTCCACGGGTCAAATCGCTGTACTATCCAGTTTTGGGCCTTTGGTATCTAAAAAAAAAGCAGTTTGAGTGTGTCGTTCACTGTTCAGCTGCAAATATCTCTATTTAAAAAAGTGTGGTATACCCCAGTAAACAATAACTGTGGTTTTGCCATCCCACGGCAAAAAAATCTCTATTATTCAGGTTTTGGTAGTTTTTTCCGTAAAGAAAAACAGTAGTGTCTCCTGACTGTTGTGACACAAAAATATATCTGTTGAAAATAGTCTTGTGTAGGCCCGACATCCCAGTGTGGTTTCGCAGTTCCACGAGTCAAATCGCTGTACTATCCAGTTTTGGGCCTTTGGTATCTAAAAAAAAGCAGTTTGAGTGTGTCGCTCACTGTTTAGCCGCAAATATCTCTATTTAAAAAAGTGTGGTATACCCCAGTAAACAATAACTGTGGTTTTGCCATCACACGGTAAAAAATCTCTATTATTCAGGATTTGGTAGGTTTTTCCGTAAAGAAAAATAGTAGTGTCTCCTGACTGTTGTGACACAAAAATATATCTGTTGAAAATAGTCTTGTGTAGGCCCGACATCCCAGTGTGGTTTCGCAGTTCCATGGGTCAAATCGCTGTACTATCCAGTTTTGGGCCTTTGGTATTTAAAAAAAAAGCAGTTTGAGTGTGTCGCTCACTGTTCAGCCGCAAATATCTCTATTTAAAAAAGTGTGGTATACCCCAGTAAACAATAACTGTGGTTTTGCCATCCCACGGTAAAAAATCTCTATTATTCAGGTTTTGGTAGTTTTTTCCGTAAAGAAAAACAGTAGTGTCTCCTGACTGCTGTGACACAAAAATATATCTGTTGAAAATAGTCTTGGTAGGCCCAACATCCCAGTGTGGTTTCGCAGTTCCACGGGTCAAATCGCTGTACTATCCAGTTTTGGGCCTTTGGTATCTAAAAAAAAAGCAGTTTGAGTGTGTCGCTCACTGTTCAGCCGCAAATATCTCTATTTAAAAAAGTGTGGTATACCCCAGTAAACAATAACTGTGGTTTTGCCATCCCACGGTAAAAAATCTCTATTATTTAGGTTTTGGTAGTTTTTTCCGTAAAGAAAAACAGTAGTGTCTGCTGACTGTTGTGACACAAAAATATATCTGTTGAAAATAGTCTTGTGTAGGCCCGACATCCCAGTGTGGTTTCGCAGTTCCACGGGACAAATCGCTGTACTATCCAGTTTTGGGCCTTTGGCATCTAAAAAAAAAGCAGTTTGAGTGTGTCGCTCACTGTTCAGCCGCAAATATCTCTATTTAAAAAAGTGTGGTATACCCCAGTAAACAATAACTGTGGTTTTGCCATCCCACGGTAAAAAATCTCTATTATTCAGGTTTTGGTAATTTTTTCCGTAAAGAAAAACAGTAGTGTCTGCTGACTGTTGTGACACAAAAATATATCTGTTGAAAATAGTCTTGTGTAGGCCCGACATCCCAGTGTGGTTTCGCAGTTCCACGGGACAAATCGCTGTACTATCCAGTTTTGGGCCTTTGGCATCTAAAAAAAAAGCAGTTTGAGTGTGTCGCTCACTGTTCAGCCGCAAATATCTCTATTTAAAAAAGTGTGGTATACCCCAGTAAACAATAACTGTGGTTTTGCCATCCCACGGCAAAAAAATCTCTATTATTCAGGTTTTGGTAGTTTTTTCCGTAAAGAAAAACAGTAGTGTCTCCTGACTGTTGTGACACAAAAATATATCTGTTGAAAATAGTCTTGTGTAGGCCCGACATCCCAGTGTGGTTTCGCAGTTCCACGGGTCAAATCGCTGTACTATCCAGTTTTGGGCCTTTGGCATCTAAAAAAAAAGCAGTTTGAGTGTGTCGCTCACTGTTCAGCCGCAAATATCTCTATTTAAAAAAGTGTGGTATACCCCAGTAAACAATAACTGTGGTTTTGCCATCCCACGGTAAAAAATCTCTATTATTCAGGATTTGGTAGGTTTTTCCGTAAAGAAAAATAGTAGTGTCTCCTGACTGTTGTGACACAAAAATATATCTGTTGAAAATAGTCTTGTGTAGGCCCGACATCCCAGTGTGGTTTCGCAGTTCCATGGGTCAAATCGCTGTACTATCCAGTTTTGGGCCTTTGGTATTTAAAAAAAAAGCAGTTTGAGTGTGTCGCTCACTGTTCAGCCGCAAATATCTCTATTTAAAAAAGTGTGGTATACCCCAGTAAACAATAACTGTGGTTTTGCCATCCCACGGCAAAAAAATCTCTATTATTCAGGTTTTGGTAGTTTTTTCCGTAAAGAAAAACAGTAGTGTCTCCTGACTGTTGTGACACAAAAATATGTCTGTTGAAAATAGTCTTGTGTAGGCCCGACATCCCAGTGTGGTTTCGCAGTTCCACGGGTCAAATCGCTGTACTATCCAGTTTTGGGCCTTTGGCATCTAAAAAAAAAGCAGTTTGAGTGTGTCGCTCACTGTTCAGCCGCAAATATCTCTATTTAAAAAAGTGTGGTATACCCCAGTAAACAATAACTGTGGTTTTGCCATCCCACGGTAAAAAATCTCTATTATTCAGGATTTGGTAGGTTTTTCCGTAAAGAAAAATAGTAGTGTCTCCTGACTGTTGTGACACAAAAATATATCTGTTGAAAATAGTCTTGTGTAGGCCCGACATCCCAGTGTGGTTTCGCAGTTCCATGGGTCAAATCGCTGTACTATCCAGTTTTGGGCCTTTGGTATTTAAAAAAAAAGCAGTTTGAGTGTGTCGCTCACTGTTCAGCCGCAAATATCTCTATTTAAAAAAGTGTGGTATACCCCAGTAAACAATAACTGTGGTTTTGCCATCCCACGGTAAAAAATCTCTATTATTCAGGTTTTGGTAGTTTTTTCCGTAAAGAAAAACAGTAGTGTCTCCTGACTGTTGTGACACAAAAATATATCTGTTGAAAATAGTCTTGGTAGGCCCAACATCCCAGTGTGGTTTCGCAGTTCCACGGGTCAAATCGCTGTACTATCCAGTTTTGGGCCTTTGGTATCTTAAAAAAAATTTGAGTTTGTCGCTCACTGTTCAGCCGCAAATATCTCTATTTAAAAAAGTGTGGTATACCCCAGTAAACAATAACTGTGGTTTTGCCATCCCACGGTAAAAAAACTCTATTATTCAACTTTTGGTAGTTTTTTCCGTAAAGAAAAACAGTAGTGTCTCCTGACTGTTGTGACACAAAAATATATCTGTTGAAAATAGTCTTGTGTAGGCCCGACATCCCAGTGTGGTTTTGCAGTTCCAAGGGTCAAATCGCTGTACTATCCAGTTTTGGGCCTTTGGTATCTAAAAAAAAAGCAGTTTGAGTGTGTCGCTCACTGTTCAGCCGCAAATATCTCTATTTAAAAAAGTGTGGTATAACCCAGTAAACAATAACTGTGGTTTTGCCATCCCACGGTAAAAAATCTCTATTATTCAGGTTTTGGTAGTTTTTTCCGTAAAGAAAAACAGTAGTGTCTGCTGACTGATGTGACACAAAAATATATCTGTTGAAAATAGTCTTGTGTACGCCCGACATCGCAGTGTGGTTTCGCAGTTCCACGGGTCAAATCGCTGTACTATCCAGTTTTGGGCCTTTGGTATCTAAAAAAAAAGCAGTTTGAGTGTGTCGCTCACTGTTCAGCCGCAAATATCTCTATTTAAAAAAGTGTGGTATACCCCAGTAAACAATAACTGTGGTTTTGCCATCCCACGGTAAAAAATCTCTATTATTCAGGTTTTGGTAGTTTTTTCCATAAAGAAAAACAGTAGTGTCTGCTGACTGTTGTGACACAAATATATATCTGTTGAAAATAGTCTTGTGTAGGCCCGACATCCCAGTGTGGTTTCGCAGTTCCACGGGTCAAATCGCTGTACTATCCAGTTTTGGGCCTTTGGTATCTAAAAAAAAAGCACTTTGAGTGTGTCGCTCACTGTTCAGCCGCAAATATCTCTATTTAAAAAAGTGTGGTATACCCCAGTAAACAATAACTGTGGTTTTGCCATCCCACGGTAAAAAATCTCTATTATTCAAGTTTTGGTAGTTTTTTCCGTAAAGAAAAACAGTAGTGTCTGCTGACTGTTGTGACACAAAAATATATCTGTTGAAAATAGTCTTGTGTAGGCCCGACATCCCAGTGTGGTTTCGCAGTTCCACGGGTCAAATCGCTGTACTATCCAGTTTTGGGCCTTTGGTATCTAAAAAAAAAGCAGTTTGAGTGTGTCGCTCACTGTTCAGCCGTAAATATCTCTATTTAAAAAAGTGTGGTATACCCCAGTAAACAATAACTGTGGTTTTGCCATCCCACGGTAAAAAATCTCTATTATTCAGGTTTTGGTAGTTTTTTCCGTAAAGAAAAACAGTAGTGTCTGCTGACTGTTGTGACACAAAAATATATCTGTTGAAAATAGTCTTGTGTAGGCCCGACATCCCAGTGTGGTTTCGCAGTTCCACGGGTCAAATCGCTGTACTATCCAGTTTTGGGCCTTTGGCATCTAAATAAAAAGCAGTTTGAGTGTGTCGCTCACTGTTCAGCCGCAAATATCTCTATTTAAAAAAGTGTGGTATACCCCAGTAAACAATAACTGTGGTTTTGCCATCCCACGGTAAAAAATCTCTATTATTCAGGTTTTGGTAGTTTTTTTAATAAAGAAAAACAGTAGTGTCTCCTGACTGTTGTGACACAAAAATATATCTGTTGAAAATAGTCTTGTGTAGGCCCGACATCCCAGTGTGGTTTCGCAGTTCCACGGATCAAATCGCTGTACTATCCAGTTTTGAGCCTTTGGTATCTAAAAAAAAGCAGTTTGAGTGTGTCGCTCACTGTTCAGCCGCAAATATCTCTATTTAAAAAAGTGTGGTATACCCCAGTAAACAATAACTGTGGTTTTGCCATCCCACGGTAAAAAATCTCTATTATTCAGGTTTTGGTAGTTTTTTCCGTAATGAAAAACAGTAGTGTCTGCTGACTGTTGTGACACAAAAATATATCTGTTGAAAATAGTCTTGTGTAGGCCCGACATCCCAATGTGGTTTCGCAGTTCCATGGGTCAAATCGCTGTACTATCCAGTTTTGGGCCTTTGGTATCTTAAAAAAATTTTGAGTTTGTCGCTCACTGTTCAGCCGCAAATATCTCTATTTAAAAAAGTGTGGTATACCCCAGTAAACAATAACTGTGGTTTTGCCATCCCACGGTAAAAAAACTCTATTATTCAGCTTTTGGTAGTTTTTTCCGTAAAGAAAAACAGTAGTGTCTCCTGACTGTTGTGACACAAAAATATATCTGTTGAAAATAGTCTTGTGTAGGCCCGACATCCCAGTGTGGTTTTGCAGTTCCAAGGGTCAAATCGCTGTACTATCCAGTTTTGGGCCTTTGGTATCTAAAAAAAAAGCAGTTTGAGTGTGTCGCTCACTGTTCAGCCGCAAATATCTCTATTTAAAAAAGTATGGTATACCCCAGTAAACAATAACTGTGGTTTTGCCATCCCACGGTAAAAAATCTCTATTATTCAGGTTTTGGTAGTTTTTTCTGTAAAGAAAAACAGTAGTGTCTGCTGACTGTTGTGACACAAAAATATATCTGTTGAAAATAGTCTTGTGTAGGCCCGACATCGCAGTGTGGTTTCGCAGTTCCACGGGTCAAATCGCTGTACTATCCAGTTTTGGGCCTTTGGTATCTAAAAAAAAAGCAGTTTGAGTGTGTCGCTCACTGTTCAGCCGCAAATATCTCTATTTAAAAAAGTGTGGTATACCCCAGTAAACAATAACTGTGGTTTTGCCATCCCACGGTAAAAAATCTCTATTATTCAGGTTTTGGTAGTTTTTTCCATAAAGAAAAACAGTAGTGTCTGCTGACTGTTGTGACACAAATATATATCTGTTGAAAATAGTCTTGTGTAGGCCCGACATCCCAGTGTGGTTTCGCAGTTCCACGGGTCAAATCGCTGTACTATCCAGTTTTGGGCCTTTGGTATCTAAAAAAAAAGCAGTTTGAGTGTGTCGCTCACTGTTCAGCCGCAAATATCTCTATTTAAAAAAGTGTGGTATACCCCAGTAAACAATAACTGTGGTTTTGCCATCCCACGGTAAAAAATCTCTATTATTCAAGTTTTGGTAGTTTTTTCCGTAAAGAAAAACAGTAGTGTCTGCTGACTGTTGTGACACAAAAATATATCTGTTGAAAATAGTCTTGTGTAGGCCCGACATCCCAGTGTGGTTTCGCAGTTCCACGGGTCAAATCGCTGTACTATCCAGTTTTGGGCCTTTGGTATCTAAAAAAAAAGCAGTTTGAGTGTGTCGCTCACTGTTCAGCCGTAAATATCTCTATTTAAAAAAGTGTGGTATACCCCAGTAAACAATAACTGTGGTTTTGCCATCCCACGGTAAAAAATCTCTATTATTCAGGTTTTGGTAGTTTTTTCCGTAAAGAAAAACCTTAGTGTCTCCTGACTGTTGTGACACAAAAATATATCTGTTGAAAATAGTCTTGGTAGGCCCAACATCCCAGTGTGGTTTCGCAGTTCCACGGGTCAAATCGCTGTACTATCCAGTTTTGGGCCTTTGGTATCTAAAAAAAAAGCAGTTTGAGTGTGTCGCTCACTGTTCAGCCGCAAATATCTCTATTTAAAAAAGTGTGGTATACCCCACTAAACAATAACTGTGGTTTTGCCATCCCACGGTAAAAAATCTCTATTATTCAGGTTTTGGTATTTTTTTCCGTAAAGAAAAACAGTAGTGTCTGCTGACTGTTGTGACACAAAAATATATCTGTTGAAAATAGTCTTGTGTAGGCCCGACATCCCAGTGTGGTTTCGCAGTTCCACGGGTCAAATCGCTGTACTATCCAGTTTTGGGCCTTTGGCATCTAAAAAAAAAGCAGTTTGAGTGTGTCGCTCACTGTTCAGCCGCAAATATCTCTATTTAAAAAAGTGTGGTATACCCCAGTAAACAATAACTGTGGTTTTGCCATCCCACGGTAAAAAATCTCTATTATTCAGGTTTTGGTAGTTTTTTCCGTAAAGAAAAACAGTAGTGTCTCCTGACTGTTGTGACACAAAAATATATCTGTTGAAAATAGTCTTGTGTAGGCCCGACATCCCAGTGTGGTTTTGCAGTTCCACGGGTCAAATCGCTGTACTATCCAGTTTTGGGCCTTTGCTATCTAAAAAAAAAGCAATTTCAGTGTGTCGCTCACTGTTCAGCCGCAAATATCTCTATTTAAAAAAGTGTGGTATACCCCAGTAAACAATAACTGTGGTTTTGCCATCCCACGGTAAAAAATCTCTATTATTCAGGTTTTGGTAGTTTTTTCCGTAAAGAAAAACAGTAGTGTTTGCTGACTGTTGTGACACAAAAATATATCTGTTGAAAATAGTCTTGTGTAGGCCCGACATCGCAGTGTGGTTTCGCAGTTCCACGGGTCAAATCGCTGTACTATCCAGTTTTGAGCCTTTGGTATCTAAAAAAAAAGCAGTTTGAGTGTGTCGCTCACTGTTCAGCCGCAAATATCTCTATTTAAAAAAGTGTGGTATACCCCAGTAAACAATAACTGTGGTTTTGCCATCCCACGGTAAAAAATCTCTATTATTCAGGTTTTGGTATTTTTTTCCGTAAAGAAAAACAGTAGTGTCTGCTGACTGTTGTGACACAAAAATATATCTGTTGAAAATAGTCTTGTGTAGGCCCGACATCCCAGTGTGGTTTCGCAGTTCCACGGGTCAAATCGCTGTACTATCCAGTTTTGGGCCTTTGGCATCTAAAAAAAAAGCAGTTTGAGTGTGTCGCTCACTGTTCAGCCGCAAATATCTCTATTTAAAAAAGTGTGGTATACCCCAGTAAACAATAACTGTGGTTTTGCCATCCCACAGTAAAAAATCTCTATTATTCAGGTTTTGGTAGTTTTTTCCGTAAAGAAAAACAGTAGTGTCTCCTGACTGCTGTGACACAAAAATATATCTGTTGAAAATAGTCTTGTGTAGGCCCGACATCCCAGTGTGGTTTCGCAGTTCCACGGGTCAAATCGCTGTACTATCCAGTTTTGGGCCTTTGGTATCTAAAAAAAAAGCAGTTTGAGTGTGTCGCTCACTGTTCAGCCGCAAATATCTCTATTTAAAAAAGTGTGGTATACCCCAGTAAACAATAACTGTGGTTTTGCCATCCCACGGTAAAAAATCTCTATTATTCAGGTTTTGGTAGTTTTTTCCGTAAAGAAAAACAGTAGTGTCTGCTGACTGTAGTGACACAAAAATATATCTGTTGAAAATAGTCTTGTGTAGGCCCGACATCCCAGTGTGGTTTCGCAGTTCCACGGGTCAAATCGCTGTACTATCCAGCTTTGGGCCTTTGGTATCTAAAAAAAAAGCAGTTTGAGTGTGTCGCTCACTGTTCAGCCGCAAATACCTCTATTTAAAAAAGTGTGGTATACCCCAGTAAACAATAACTGTGGTTTTGCCATCCCACGGTAAAAAATCTCTATTATTCAGGTTTTGGTAGTTTTTTCCGTAAAGAAAAACAGTAGTGTCTCCTGACTGTTGTGACACAAAAATATATCTGTTGAAAATAGTCTTGTGTAGGCCCGACATCCCAGTGTGGTTTCGCAGTTCCACGGGTCAAATCGCTGTACTATCCAGTTTTGGGCCTTTGGTATCTAAAAAAAAAGCAGTTTGAGTGTGTCGTTCACTGTTCAGCCGCAAATATCTCTATTTAAAAAAGTGTGGTATACCCCAGTAAACAATAACTGTGGTTTTGCCATCCCACGGTAAAAAATCTCTATTATTCAGGTTTTGGTAGTTTTTTCCGTAAAGAAAAACAGTAGTGTCTCCTGACTGTTGTGACACAAAAATATATCTGTTGAAAATAGTCTTGTGTAGGCCCGACATCCCAGTGTAGTTTCGCAGTTCCACGGGTCAAATCGCTGTACTATCCAGTATTGAGCCTTTGGTATCTAAAAAAAAAGCAGTTTGAGTGTGTCGCTCACTGTTCAGCCGCAAATATCTCTATTTAAAAAAGTGTGGTATACCCCAGTAAACAATAACTGTGGTTTTGCCATCCCACGGTAAAAAATCTCTATTATTCAGGTTTTGGTAGTTTTTTCCATAAAGAAAAACAGTAGTGTCTGCTGACTGTTGTGACACAAAAATATATCTGTTGAAAATAGTCTTGTGTAGGCCCGACATCCCAGTGTGGTTTCGCAGTTCCACGGGTAAAATCGCTGTACTATCCAGTTTTGGGCCTTTGGCATCTAAAAAAAAAGCAGTTTGAGTGTGTCGCTCACTGTTCAGCCGCAAATATCTCTATTTAAAAAAGTGTGGTATACCCCAGTAAACAATAACTGTGGTTTTGCCATCCCACGGTAAAAAATCTCTATTATTCAGGTTTTGGTCGTTTTTTCCGTAAAGAAAAACAGTAGTGTCTCCTGACTGTTGTGACACAAAAATATATCTGTTGAAAATAGTCTTGTGTAGGCCCGACATCCCAGTGTGGTTTCGCAGTTCCACGGGTCAAATCGCTGTACTATCCAGTTTTGGGCCTTTGGTATCTAAAAAAAAAGCAGTTTGAGTGTGTCGCTCACTGTTCAGCCGCAAATATCTCTATTTAAAAAAGTGTGGTATACCCCAGTAAACAATAACTGTGGTTTTGCCATCCCACGGTAAAAAATCTCTATTATTCAGGTTTTGGTAGTTTTTTCCATAAAGAAAAACAGTAGTGTCTGCTGACTGTTGTGACACAAAAATATATCTGTTGAAAATAGTCTTGTGTAGGCCCGACATCCCAGTGTGGTTTCGCAGTTCCACGGGTAAAATCGCTGTACTATCCAGTTTTGGGCCTTTGGCATCTAAAAAAAAACCAGTTTGAGTGTGTCGCTCACTGTTCAGCCGCAAATATCTCTATTTAAAAAAGTGTGGTATACCCCAGTAAACAATAACTGTGGTTTTGCCATCCCATGGTAAAAAATCTCTATTATTCAGGTTTTGGTAGTTTTTTCCGTAAAGAAAAACAGTAGTGTCTCCTGACTGTTGTGACACAAAAATATATCTGTTGAAAATAGTCTTGTGTAGGCCCGACATCCCAGTGTGGTTTCGCAGTTCCACGGGTCAAATCGCTGTACTATCCAGTTTTGGGCCTTTGGTATCTAAAAAAAAAGCAGTTTGAGTGTGTCGCTCACTGTTCAGCCGCAAATACCTCTATTTAAAAAAGTGTGGTATACCCCAGTAAACAATAACTGTGGTTTTGCCATCCCACGGTAAAAAATCTCTATTATTCAGGTTTTGGTAGTTTTTTCCATAAAGAAAAACAGTAGTGTCTGCTGACTGTTGTGACACAAAAATATATCTGTTGAAAATAGTCTTGTGTAGGCCCGACATCCCAGTGTGGTTTCGCAGTTCCACGGGTAAAATCGCTGTACTATCCAGTTTTGGGCCTTTGGCATCTAAAAAAAAAGCAGTTTGAGTGTGTCGCTCACTGTTCAGCCGCAAATATCTCTATTTAAAAAAGTGTGGTATACCCCAGTAAACAATAACTGTGGTTTTGCCATCCCACGGTAAAAAATCTCTATTATTCAGGTTTTGGTAGTTTTTTCCGTAAAGAAAAACAGTAGTGTCTCCTGACTGTTGTGACACAAAAATATATCTGTTGAAAATAGTCTTGTGTAGGCCCGACATCCCAGTGTGGTTTCGCAGTTCCACGGGTCAAATCGCTGTACTATCCAGTTTTGGGCCTTTGGTATCTAAAAAAAAAGCAGTTTGAGTGTGTCGCTCACTGTTCAGCCGCAAATATCTCTATTTAAAAAAGTGTGGTATACCCCAGTAAACAATAACTGTGGTTTTGCCATCCCACGGTAAAAAATCTCTATTATTCAGGTTTTGGTAGTTTTTTCCGTAAAGAAAAACAGTAGTGTCTGCTGACTGTTGTAACACAAAAATATATCTGTTGAAAATAGTCTTGTGTAGGCCCGACATCCCAGTGTGGTTTCGCAGTTCCACGGGTCAAATCGCTGTACTATCCAGCTTTGGGCCTTTGGTATCTAAAAAAAAAGCAGTTTGAGTGTGTCGCTCACTGTTCAGCCGCAAATACCTCTATTTAAAAAAGTGTGGTATACCCCAGTAAACAATAACTGTGGTTTTGCCATCCCACGGTAAAAAATCTCTATTATTCAGGTTTTGGTAGTTTTTTACGTAAAGAAAAACAGTAGTGTCTCCTGACTGTTGTGACACAAAAATATATCTGTTGAAAATAGTCTTGTGTAGGCCCGACATCCCAGTGTGGTTTCGCAGTTCCACGGGTCAAATCGCTGTACTATCCAGTTTTGGGCCTTTGGTATCTAAAAAAAAAGCAGTTTGAGTGTGTCGTTCACTGTTCAGCCGCAAATATCTCTATTTAAAAAAGTGTGGTATACCCCAGTAAACAATAACTGTGGTTTTGCCATCCCACGGTAAAAAATCTCTATTATTCAGGTTTTGGTAGTTTTTTCCGTAAAGAAAAACAGTAGTGTCTCCTGACTATTGTGACACAAAAATATATCTGTTGAAAATAGTCTTGTGTAGGCCCGACATCCCAGTGTGGTTTCGCAGTTCCACGGGTCAAATCGCTGTACTATCCAGTTTTGGGCCTTTGGTATCTAAAAAAAAAGCAGTTTGAGTGTGTCGCTCACTGTTCAGCCGCAAATATCTCTATTTAACAAAGTGTGGTATACCCCAGTAAACAATAACTGTGGTTTAGCCATCCCACGGTAAAAAATCTCTATTATTCAGGTTTTGGTAGTTTTTTCCGTAAAGAAAAACAGTAGTGTCTCCTGACTGTTGTGACACAAAAATATATCTGTTGAAAATAGTCTTGTGTAGGCCCGACATCCCAGTGTGGTTTCGCAGTTCCACGGGTCAAATCGCTGTACTATCCAGTTTTGGGCCTTTGGTATCTAAAAAAAAAGCAGTTTGAGTGTGTCGCTCACTGTTCAGCCGCAAATATCTCTATTTAAAAAAGTGTGGTATACCCCAGTAAACAATAACTGTGGTTTTGCCATCCCACGGTAAAAAATCTCTATTATTCAGGTTTTGGTAGCTTTTTCCGTAAAGAAATACAGAAGTGTCTCCTGACTGTTGTGACACAAAAATATATCTGTTGAAAATAGTCTTGTGTAGGCCCGACATCCCAGTGTGGTTTCGCAGTTCCACGGGTCAAATCGCTGTACTATCCAGTTATGGGCCTTTGGTATCTAAAAAAAAAGCAGTTTGAGTGTGTCGCTCACTGTTCAGCCGCAAATATCTCTATTTAAAAAAGTGTGGTATACCCCAGTAAACAATAACTGTGGTTTTGCCATCCCACGGTAAAAAATCTCTATTATTCAGCTTTTGGTAGTTTTTTCCGTAAAGAAAAACAGTAGTGTCTCCTGACTGTTGTGACACAAAAATATATCTGTTGAAAATAGTCTTGTGTTGGCCCGACATCCCAGTGTGGTTTCACAGTTCCACGGGTCAAATCGCTGTACTATCCAGCTTTGGGCCTTTGGTATCTAAAAAAAAAGCAGTTTGAGTGTGTCGCTCACTGTTCAGCCGCAAATACCTCTATTTAAAAAAGTGTGGTATACCCCAGTAAACAATAACTGTGGTTTTGCCATCCCACGGTAAAAAATCTCTATTATTCAGGTTTTGGTAGTTTTTTCCATAAAGAAAAACAGTAGTGTCTGCTGACTGTTGTGACACAAAAATATATCTGTTGAAAATAGTCTTGTGTAGGCCCGACATCCCAGTGTGGTTTCGCAGTTCCACGGGTAAAATCGCTGTACTATCCAGTTTTGGGCCTTTGGCATCTAAAAAAAAAGCAGTTTGAGTGTGTCGCTCACTGTTCAGCCGCAAATATCTCTATTTAAAAAAGTGTGGTATACCCCAGTAAACAATAACTGTGGTTTTGCCATCCCACGGTAAAAAATCTCTATTATTCAGGTTTTGGTAGTTTTTTCCGTAAAGAAAAACAGTAGTGTCTCCTGACTGTTGTGACACAAAAATATATCTGTTGAAAATAGTCTTGTGTAGGCCCGACATCCCAGTGTGGTTTCGCAGTTCCACGGGTCAAATCGCTGTACTATCCAGTTTTGGGCCTTTGGTATCTAAAAAAAAAGCAGTTTGAGTGTGTCGCTCACTGTTCAGCCGCAAATATCTCTATTTAAAAAAGTGTGGTATACCCCAGTAAACAATAACTGTGGTTTTGCCATCCCACGGTAAAAAATCTCTATTATTCAGGTTTTGGTAGTTTTTTCCGTAAAGAAAAACAGTAGTGTCTGCTGACTGTTGTGACACAAAAATATATCTGTTGAAAATAGTCTTGTGTAGGCCCGACATCCCAGTGTGGTTTCGCAGTTCCACGGGTCAAATCGCTGTACTATCCAGCTTTGGGCCTTTGGTATCTAAAAAAAAAGCAGTTTGAGTGTGTCGCTCACTGTTCAGCCACAAATACCTCTATTTAAAAAAGTGTGGTATACCCCAGTAAACAATAACTGTGGTTTTGCCATCCCACGGTAAAAAATCTCTATTATTCAGGTTTTGGTAGTTTTTTCCGTAAAGAAAAACAGTAGTGTCTCCTGACTGTTGTGACACAAAAATATATCTGTTGAAAATAGTCTTGTGTAGGCCCGACATCCCAGTGTGGTTTCGCAGTTCCACGGGTCAAATCGCTGTACTATCCAGTTTTGGGCCTTTGGTATCTAAAAAAAAAAGCAGTTTGAGTGTGTCGTTCACTGTTCAGCCGCAAATATCTCTATTTAAAAAAGTGTGGTATACCCCAGTAAACAATAACTGTGGTTTTGCCATCCCACGGTAAAAAATCTCTATTATTCAGGTTTTGGTAGTTTTTTCCGTAAAGAAAAACAGTAGTGTCTCCTGACTATTGTGACACAAAAATATATCTGTTGAAAATAGTCTTGTGTAGGCCCGACATCCCAGTGTGGTTTCGCAGTTCCACGGGTCAAATCGCTGTACTATCCAGTTTTGGGCCTTTGGTATCTAAAAAAAAAGCAGTTTGAGTGTGTGGCTCACTGTTCAGCCGCAAATATCTCTATTTAACAAAGTGTGGTATACCCCAGTAAACAATAACTGTGGTTTAGCCATCCCACGGTAAAAAATCTCTATTATTCAGGTTTTGGTAGTTTTTTCCGTAAAGAAAAACAGTAGTGTCTCCTGACTGTTGTGACACAAAAATATATCTGTTGAAAATAGTCTTGTGTAGGCCCGACATCCCAGTGTGGTTTCGCAGTTCCACGGGTCAAATCGCTGTACTATCCAGTTTTGGGCCTTTGGTATCTAAAAAAAAAGCAGTTTGAGTGTGTCGCTCACTGTTCAGCCGCAAATATCTCTATTTAAAAAAGTGTGGTATACCCCAGTAAACAATAACTGTGGTTTTGCCATCCCACGGTAAAAAATCTCTATTATTCAGGTTTTGGTAGCTTTTTCCGTAAAGAAATACAGAAGTGTCTCCTGACTGTTGTGACACAAAAATATATCTGTTGAAAATAGTCTTGTGTAGGCCCGACATCCCAGTGTGGTTTCGCAGTTCCACGGGTCAAATCGCTGTACTATCCAGTTATGGGCCTTTGGTATCTAAAAAAAAAGCAGTTTGAGTGTGTCGCTCACTGTTCAGCCGCAAATATCTCTATTTAAAAAAGTGTGGTATACCCCAGTAAACAATAACTGTGGTTTTGCCATCCCACGGTAAAAAATCTCTATTATTCAGCTTTTGGTAGTTTTTTCCGTAAAGAAAAACAGTAGTGTCTCCTGACTGTTGTGACACAAAAATATATCTGTTGAAAATAGTCTTGTGTAGGCCCGACATCCCAGTGTGGTTTCGCAGTTCCACGGGTCAAATCGCTGTACTATCCAGTTTTGGGCCTTTGGTATCTAAAAAAAAAGCAGTTTGAGGGTGTGGCTCACTGTTCAGCCGCAAATATCTCTATTTAAAAAAGTGTGGTATACCCCAGTAAACAATAACTGTGGTTTTGCCATCCCACGGTAAAAAATCTCTATTATTCAGGTTTTGGTAGTTTTTTCCGTAAAGAAAAACAGTAGTGTCTCCTGACTGTTGTGACACAAAAATATATCTGTTGAAAATAGTCTTGTGTAGGCCCGACATCCCAGTGTGGTTTCGCAGTTCCACGGGTCAAATCGCTGTACTATCCAGTTTTGGGCCTTTGGTATCTAAAAGAAAAGCAGTTTGAGTGTGTCACTCACTGTTCAGTCGTAAATATCTCTATTTAAAAAAGTGTGGTATACCCCAGTAAACAATAACTGTGGTTTTGCCATCCCACGGTAAAAAATCTCTATTATTCAGCTTTTGGTAGTTTTTTCCGTAAAGAAAAACAGTAGTGTCTCCTGACTGTTGTGACACAAAAATATATCTGCTGAAAATAGTCTTGTGTAGGCCCGACATCCCAGTGTGGTTTCGCAGTTCCACGGGTCAAATCGCTGTACTATCCAGTTTTGGGCCTTTGGTATCTAAAAAAAAGCAGTTGGAGTGTGTCGCTCACTGTTCAGCCGCAAATATCTCTATTTAAAAAAGGGTGGTATACCCCAGTAAACAATAACTGTGGTTTTGCCATCCCACGGTAAAAAATCTCTATTATTCAGGTTTTGGTAGTTTTTTCCGTAAAGAAAAACAGTAGTGTCTGCTGACTGTTGTGACACAAAAATATATCTGTTGAAAATAGTCTTGTGTAGGCCCGACATCCCAGTGTGGTTTCGCAGTTCCACGGGTCAAATCGCTGTACTATCCAGTTTTGGGCCTTTTGTATCTAAAAAACAAGCAGTTTGAGTGTGTCGCTCACTGTTCAGCCGCAAATATCTCTATTTAAAAAAGTGTGGTATACCCCTGTAAACAATAACTGTGGTTTTGCCATCCCACGGTAAAAAATCTCTATTATTCAGGTTTTGGTAGTTTTTTCCGTAAAGAAAAACAGTAGTGTCTCCTGACTGTTGTGACACAAAAATATATCTGTTGAAAATAGTCTTGTGTAGGCCCGACATCCCAGTGTGGTTTCGCAGTTCCATGGGTCAAATCGCTGTACTATCCAGTTTTGGGCCTTTGGTATCTAAAAAAAAAGCAGTTTGAGTGTGTCGCTCACTGTTCAGCCGCAAATATCTCTATTTAAAAAAGTGTGGTATACCCCAGTAAACAATAACTGTGGTTTTGCCATCCCACGGTAAAAAATCTCTATTATTCAGGTTTTGGTAGCTTTTTCCGTAAAGAAATACAGAAGTGTCTCCTGACTGTTGTGACACAAAAATATATCTGTTGAAAATAGTCTTGTGTAGGCCCGACATCCCAGTGTGGTTTCGCAGTTCCACGGGTCAAATCGCTGTACTATCCAGTTTTGGGCCTTTGGTATCTAAAAAAAAAGCAGTTTGAGTGTGTCGCTCACTGTTCAGCCGCAAATATCTCTATTTAATAAAGTGTGGTATACCCCAGTAAACAATAACTGTGGTTTTGCCATCCCACGGTAAAAAATCTCTATTATTCAGCTTTTGGTAGTTTTTTCCGTAAAGAAAAAAAAAGTAGTGTCTCCTGACTGTTGTGACACAAAAATATATCTGTTGAAAATAGTCTTGTGTAGGCCCGACATCCCAGTGTGGTTTCGCAGTTCCACGGGTCAAATCGCTGTACTATCCAGTTTTGGGCCTTTGGTATCTAAAAAAAAAGCAGTTTGAGTGTGTGGCTCACTGTTCAGCCGCAAATATCTCTATTTAAAAAAGTGTGGTATACCCCAGTAAAGAATACCTGTGGTTTTGCCATCCCACGGTAAAAAATCTCTATTATTCAGGTTTTGGTAGTTTTTTCCGTAAAGAAAAACAGTAGTGTCTCCTGACTGTTGTGACACAAAAATATATCTGTTGAAAATAGTCTTGTGTAGGCCCGACATCCCAGTGTGGTTTCGCAGTTCCATGGGTCAAATTGCTGTACTATCCAGTTTTGGGCCTTTGGTATCTTAAAAAAAAAGCAGTTTGAGTGTGTCGCTCACTGTTCAGCTGCAAATATCTCTATTTAAAAAAGTGTGGTATACCCCAGTAAAGAATAACTGTGGTTTTGCCATCCCACGGTAAAAAATCTCTATTATTCAGGTTTTGGTAGTTTTTTCCGTAAAGAAAAACAGTAGTGTCTCCTGACTGTTGTGACACAAAAATATATCTGTTGAAAATAGTCTTGTGTAGGCCCGACATCCCAATGTGGTTTCGCAGTTCCACGGGTCAAATCGCTGTACTATCCAGTTTTGGGCCTTTGGTATCTAAAAAAAAAGCAGTTTGAGGGTGTCGCTCACTGTTCAGCCGCAAATATCTCTATTTAAAAAAGTGTGGTATACCCCAGTAAACAATAACTGTGGTTTTGCCATCCCACGGTAAAAAATCTCTATTATTCAGGTTTTGGTAGTTTTTTCCGTAAAGAAAAACAGTAGTGTCTCCTGACTGTTGTGACACAAAAATATATCTGTTGAAAATAGTCTTGTGTAGGCCCGACATCCCAGTGTGGTTTCGCAGTTCCACGGGTCAAATCGCTGTACTATCCAGTTTTGAGCCTTTGGTATCTAAAAGAAAAGCAGTTTGAGTGTGTCACTCACTGTTCAGTCGTAAATATCTCTATTTTAAAAAGTGTGGTATACCCCAGTAAACAATAACTGTGGTTTTGCCATCCCACGGTAAAAAATCTCTATTATTCAGCTTTTGGTAGTTTTTTCCGTAAAGAAAAACAGTAGTGTCTCCTGACTGTTGTGACACAAAAATATATCTGCTGAAAATAGTCTTGTGTAGGCCCGACATCCCAGTGTGGTTTCGCAGTTCCACGGGTCAAATCGCTGTACTATCCAGTTTTGCGCCTTTGGTATCTAAAAAAAAAGAAGTTTGAGTGTGTGGCTCACTGTTTAGCCGCAAATATCTCTATTTAAAAAAGTGTGGTATACCCCAGTAAACAATAACTGTGGTTTTGCCATCCCACGGTAAAAAAATCTCTATTATTCAGCTTTTGGTAGTTTTTTCCGTAAAGAAAAACAGTAGTGTCTCCTGACTGTTGTGACACAAAAATATATCTGTTGAAAATAGTCTTGTGTAGGCCCGACATCCCAGTGTGGTTTCGCAGTTCCACGGGTCAAATCGCTGTACTATCCAGTTTTGGGCCTTTGGTATCTAAAAAAAAGCAGTTGGAGTGTGTCGCTCACTGTTCAGCCGCAAATATCTCTATTTAAAAAAGGGTGGTATACCCCAGTAAACAATAACTGTGGTTTTGCCATCCCACGGTAAAAAATCTCTATTATTCAGGTTTTGGTAGTTTTTTCCGTAAAGAAAAACAGTAGTGTCTCCTGACTGTTGTGACACAAAAATATATCTGTTGAAAATAGTCTTGTGTAGGCCCGACATCCCAGTGTGTTTTCGCAGTTCCATGGGTCAAATCGCTGTACTATCCAGTTTTGGGCCTTTGGTATCTAAAAAAAAAGCAGTTTGAGTGTGTGGCTCACTGTTTAGCCGCAAATATCTCTATTTAAAAAAGTGTGGTATACCCCAGTAAACAATAACTGTGGTTTTGCCATCCCACGGTAAAAAAATCTCTATTATTCAGCTTTTGGTAGTTTTTTCCGTAAAGAAAAACAGTAGTGTCTCCTGACTGTTGTGACACAAAAATATATCTGTTGAAAATAGTCTTGTGTAGGCCCGACATCCCAGTGTGGTTTCGCAGTTCCACGGGTCAAATCGCTGTACTATCCAGTTTTGGGCCTTTGGTATCTAAAAAAAAGCAGTTTGAGTGTGTCGCCCACTGTTCAGCCGCAAATATCTCTATTTAAAAAAGTGTGGTATACCCCAGTAAACAATAACTGTGGTTTTGCCATCCCACGGTAAAAAATCTCTATTATTCAGGTTTTGGTAGTTTTTTCCGTAAAGAAAAACAGTAGTGTCTGCTGACTGTTGTGACACAAAAATATATCTGTTGAAAATAGTCTTGTGTAGGCCCGACATCCCAGTGTGGTTTCGCAGTTCCACGGGTCAAATCGCTGTACTATCCAGTTTTCGGCCTTTGGTATCTAAAAAACAAGCAGTTTGAGTGTGTCGCTCACTGTTCAGCCGCAAATATCTCTATTTAAAAAAGTGTGGTATACCCCAGTAAACAATAACTGTGGTTTTGCCATCCCACGGTAAAAAATCTCTATTATTCAGGTTTTGGTATTTTTTTCCGTAAAGAAAAACAGTAGTGTCTCCTGACCGTTGTGACACAAAAATATATCTGTTGAAAATAGTCTTGTGTAGGCCCGACATCCCAGTGTAGTTTCGCAGTTCCAAGGGTCAAATCGCTGTACTATCCAGTTTTGCGCCTTTGGTATCTAAAAAAAAAGCAGTTTGAGTGTGTGGCTCACTGTTCAGCCGCAAATATCTCTATTTAACAAAGTGTGGTATACCCCAGTAAACAATAACTGTGGTTTAGCCATCCCACGGTAAAAAATCTCTATTATTCAGGTTTTGGTAGTTTTTTCCGTAAAGAAAAACAGTAGTGTCTCCTGACTGTTGTGACACAAAAATATATCTGTTGAAAATAGTCTTGTGTAGGCCCGACATCCCAGTGTGGTTTCGCAGTTCCACGGGTCAAATCGCTGTACTATCCAGTTTTGGGCCTTTGGTATCTAAAAAAAAAGCAGTTTGAGTGTGTCGCTCACTGTTCAGCCGCAAATATCTCTATTTAAAAAAGTGTGGTATACCCCAGTAAACAATAACTGTGGTTTTGCCATCCCACGGTAAAAAATCTCTATTATTCAGGTTTTGGTAGCTTTTTCCGTAAAGAAATACAGAAGTGTCTCCTGACTGTTGTGACACAAAAATATATCTGTTGAAAATAGTCTTGTGTAGGCCCGACATCCCAGTGTGGTTTCGCAGTTCCACGGGTCAAATCACTGTACTATCCAGTTATGGGCCTTTGGTATCTAAAAAAAAAGCAGTTTGAGTGTGTCGCTCACTGTTCAGCCGCAAATATCTCTATTTAAAAAAGTGTGGTATACCCCAGTAAACAATAACTGTGGTTTTGCCATCCCACGGTAAAAAATCTCTATTATTCAGCTTTTGGTAGTTTTTTCCGTAAAGAAAAACAGTAGTGTCTCCTGACTGTTGTGACACAAAAATATATCTGTTGAAAATAGTCTTGTGTAGGCCCGACATCCCAGTGTGGTTTCACAGTTCCACGGGTCAAATCGCTGTACTATCCAGCTTTGGGCCTTTGGTATCTAAAAAAAAAGCAGTTTGAGTGTGTCGCTCACTGTTCAGCCGCAAATACCTCTATTTAAAAAAGTGTGGTATACCCCAGTAAACAATAACTGTGGTTTTGCCATCCCACGGTAAAAAATCTCTATTATTCAGGTTTTGGTAGTTTTTTCCATAAAGAAAAACAGTAGTGTCTGCTGACTGTTGTGACACAAAAATATATCTGTTGAAAATAGTCTTGTGTAGGCCCGACATCCCAGTGTGGTTTCGCAGTTCCACGGGTAAAATCGCTGTACTATCCAGTTTTGGGCCTTTGGCATCTAAAAAAAAAGCAGTTTGAGTGTGTCGCTCACTGTTCAGCCGCAAATATCTCTATTTAAAAAAGTGTGGTATACCCCAGTAAACAATAACTGTGGTTTTGCCATCCCACGGTAAAAAATCTCTATTATTCAGGTTTTGGTAGTTTTTTCCGTAAAGAAAAACAGTAGTGTCTCCTGACTGTTGTGACACAAAAATATATCTGTTGAAAATAGTCTTGTGTAGGCCCGACATCCCAGTGTGGTTTCGCAGTTCCACGGGTCAAATCGCTGTACTATCCAGTTTTGGGCCTTTGGTATCTAAAAAAAAAGCAGTTTGAGTGTGTCGCTCACTGTTCAGCCGCAAATATCTCTATTTAAAAAAGTGTGGTATACCCCAGTAAACAATAACTGTGGTTTTGCCATCCCACGGTAAAAAATCTCTATTATTCAGGTTTTGGTAGTTTTTTCCGTAAAGAAAAACAGTAGTGTCTGCTGACTGTTGTGACACAAAAATATATCTGTTGAAAATAGTCTTGTGTAGGCCCGACATCCCAGTGTGGTTTCGCAGTTCCACGGGTCAAATCGCTGTACTATCCAGCTTTGGGCCTTTGGTATCTAAAAAAAAAGCAGTTTGAGTGTGTCGCTCACTGTTCAGCCGCAAATACCTCTATTTAAAAAAGTGTGGTATACCCCAGTAAACAATAACTGTGGTTTTGCCATCCCACGGTAAAAAATCTCTATTATTCAGGTTTTGGTAGTGTTTTCCGTAAAGAAAAACAGTAGTGTCTCCTGACTGTTGTGACACAAAAATATATCTGTTGAAAATAGTCTTGTGTAGGCCCGACATCCCAGTGTGGTTTCGCAGTTCCACGGGTCAAATCGCTGTACTATCCAGTTTTGGGCCTTTGGTATCTAAAAAAAAAGCAGTTTGAGTGTGTCGTTCACTGTTCAGCCGCAAATATCTCTATTTAAAAAAGTGTGGTATACCCCAGTAAACAATAACTGTGGTTTTGCCATCCCACGGTAAAAAATCTCTATTATTCAGGTTTTGGTAGTTTTTTCCGTAAAGAAAAACAGTAGTGTCTCCTGACTATTGTGACACAAAAATATATCTGTTGAAAATAGTCTTGTGTAGGCCCGACATCCCAGTGTGGTTTCGCAGTTCCACGGGTCAAATCGCTGTACTATCCAGTTTTGGGCCTTTGGTATCTAAAAAAAAAGCAGTTTGAGTGTGTGGCTCACTGTTCAGCCGCAAATATCTCTATTTAACAAAGTGTGGTATACCCCAGTAAACAATAACTGTGGTTTAGCCATCCCACGGTAAAAAATCTCTATTATTCAGGTTTTGGTAGTTTTTTCCGTAAAGAAAAACAGTAGTGTCTCCTGACTGTTGTGACACAAAAATATATCTGTTGAAAATAGTCTTGTGTAGGCCCGACATCCCAGTGTGGTTTCGCAGTTCCACGGGTCAAATCGCTGTACTATCCAGTTTTGGGCCTTTGGTATCTAAAAAAAAAGCAGTTTGAGTGTGTCGCTCACTGTTCAGCCGCAAATATCTCTATTTAAAAAAGTGTGGTATACCCCAGTAAACAATAACTGTGGTTTTGCCATCCCACGGTAAAAAATCTCTATTATTCAGGTTTTGGTAGCTTTTTCCGTAAAGAAATACAGAAGTGTCTCCTGACTGTTGTGACACAAAAATATATCTGTTGAAAATAGTCTTGTGTAGGCCCGACATCCCAGTGTGGTTTCGCAGTTCCACGGGTCAAATCGCTGTACTATCCAGTTATGGGCCTTTGGTATCTAAAAAAAAAGCAGTTTGAGTGTGTCGCTCACTGTTCAGCCGCAAATATCTCTATTTAAAAAAGTGTGGTATACCCCAGTAAACAATAACTGTGGTTTTGCCATCCCACGGTAAAAAATCTCTATTATTCAGCTTTTGGTAGTTTTTTCCGTAAAGAAAAACAGTAGTGTCTCCTGACTGTTGTGACACAAAAATATATCTGTTGAAAATAGTCTTGTGTAGGCCCGACATCCCAGTGTGGTTTCGCAGTTCCACGGGTCAAATCGCTGTACTATCCAGTTTTGGGCCTTTGGTATCTAAAAAAAAAGCAGTTTGAGGGTGTGGCTCACTGTTCAGCCGCAAATATCTCTATTTAAAAAAGTGTGGTATACCCCAGTAAACAATAACTGTGGTTTTGCCATCCCACGGTAAAAAATCTCTATTATTCAGGTTTTGGTAGTTTTTTCCGTAAAGAAAAACAGTAGTGTCTCCTGACTGTTGTGACACAAAAATATATCTGTTGAAAATAGTCTTGTGTAGGCCCGACATCCCAGTGTGGTTTCGCAGTTCCACGGGTCAAATCGCTGTACTATCCAGTTTTGGGCCTTTGGTATCTAAAAGAAAAGCAGTTTGAGTGTGTCACTCACTGTTCAGTCGTAAATATCTCTATTTAAAAAAGTGTGGTATACCCCAGTAAACAATAACTGTGGTTTTGCCATCCCACGGTAAAAAATCTCTATTATTCAGCTTTTGGTAGTTTTTTCCGTAAAGAAAAACAGTAGTGTCTCCTGACTGTTGTGACACAAAAATATATCTGCTGAAAATAGTCTTGTGTAGGCCCGACATCCCAGTGTGGTTTCGCAGTTCCACGGGTCAAATCGCTGTACTATCCAGTTTTGGGCCTTTGGTATCTAAAAAAAAGCAGTTGGAGTGTGTCGCTCACTGTTCAGCCGCAAATATCTCTATTTAAAAAAGGGTGGTATACCCCAGTAAACAATAACTGTGGTTTTGCCATCCCACGGTAAAAAATCTCTATTATTCAGGTGTTGGTAGTTTTTTCCGTAAAGAAAAACAGTAGTGTCTGCTGACTGTTGTGACACAAAAATATATCTGTTGAAAATAGTCTTGTGTAGGCCCGACATCCCAGTGTGGTTTCGCAGTTCCACGGGTCAAATCGCTGTACTATCCAGTTTTGGGCCTTTTGTATCTAAAAAACAAGCAGTTTGAGTGTGTCGCTCACTGTTCAGCCGCAAATATCTCTATTTAAAAAAGTGTGGTATACCCCTGTAAACAATAACTGTGGTTTTGCCATCCCACGGTAAAAAATCTCTATTATTCAGGTTTTGGTAGTTTTTTCCGTAAAGAAAAACAGTAGTGTCTCCTGACTGTTGTGACACAAAAATATATCTGTTGAAAATAGTCTTGTGTAGGCCCGACATCCCAGTGTGGTTTCGCAGTTCCACGGGTCAAATCGCTGTACTATCCAGTTTTGGGCCTTTGGTATCTAAAAAAAAAGCAGTTTGAGTGTGTGGCTCACTGTTCAGCTGCAAATATCTCTATTTAAAAAAGTGTGGTATACCCCAGTAAACAATAACTGTGGTTTTGCCATCCCATGGTAAAAAATCTCTATTATTCAGGTTTTGGTAGTTTTTTCCGTAAAGATAAACAGTAGTGTCTCCTGACTGTTGTGACACAAAAATATATCTGTTGAAAATAGTCTTGTGTAGGCCCGACATCCCAGTGTGGTTTCGCAGTTCCATGGGTCAAATCGCTGTACTATCCAGTTTTGGGCCTTTGGTATCTAAAAAAAAAGCAGTTTGAGTGTGTCGCTCACTGTTCAGCCGCAAATATCTCTATTTAAAAAAGTGTGGTATACCCCAGTAAACAATAACTGTGGTTTTGCCATCCCACGGTAAAAAATCTCTATTATTCAGGTTTTGGTAGCTTTTTCCGTAAAGAAATACAGAAGTGTCTCCTGACTGTTGTGACACAAAAATATATCTGTTGAAAATAGTCTTGTGTAGGCCCGACATCCCAGTGTGGTTTCGCAGCTCCACGGGTCAAATCGCTGTACTATCCAGTTTTGGGCCTTTGGTATCTAAAAAAAAAGCAGTTTGAGTGTGTCGCTCACTGTTCAGCCGCAAATATCTCTATTTAATAAAGTGTGGTATACCCCAGTAAACAATAACTGTGGTTTTGCCATCCCACGGTAAAAAATCTCTATTATTCAGCTTTTGGTAGTTTTTTCCGTAAAGAAAAAAAAAGTAGTGTCTCCTGACTGTTGTGACACAAAAATATATCTGTTGAAAATAGTCTTGTGTAGGCCCGACATCCCAGTGTGGTTTCGCAGTTCCACGGGTCAAATCGCTGTACTATCCAGTTTTGGGCCTTTGGTATCTAAAAAAAAAGCAGTTTGAGTGTGTGGCTCACTGTTCAGCTGCAAATATCTCTATTTAAAAAAGTGTGGTATACCCCAGTAAAGAATAACTGTGGTTTTGCCATCCCACGGTAAAAAATCTCTATTATTCAGGTTTTGGTAGTTTTTTCCGTAAAGAAAAACAGTAGTGTCTCCTGACTGTTGTGACACAAAAATATATCTGTTGAAAATAGTCTTGTGTAGGCCCGACATCCCAATGTGGTTTCGCAGTTCCACGGGTCAAATCGCTGTACTTTCCAGTTTTGGGCCTTTGGTATCTAAAAAAAAAGCAGTTTGAGGGTGTCGCTCACTGTTCAGCCGCAAATATCTCTATTTAAAAAAGTGTGGTATACCCCAGTAAACAATAACTGTGGTTTTGCCATCCCACGGTAAAAAATCTCTATTATTCAGGTTTTGGTAGTTTTTTCCGTAAAGAAAAACAGTAGTGTCTCCTGACTGTTGTGACACAAAAATATATCTGTTGAAAATAGTCTTGTGTAGGCCCGACATCCCAGTGTGGTTTCGCAGTTCCACGGGTCAAATCGCTGTACTATCCAGTTTTGAGCCTTTGGTATCTAAAAGAAAAGCAGTTTGAGTGTGTCACTCACTGTTCAGTCGTAAATATCTCTATTTAAAAAAGGGTGGTATACCCCAGTAAACAATAACTGTGGTTTTGCCATCCCACGGTAAAAAATCTCTATTATTCAGCTTTTGGTAGTTTTTTCCGTAAAGAAAAACAGTAGTGTCTCCTGACTGTTGTGACACAAAAATATATCTGCTGAAAATAGTCTTGTGTAGGCCCGACATCCCAGTGTGGTTTCGCAGTTCCACGGGTCAAATCGCTGTACTATCCAGTTTTGCGCCTTTGGTATCTAAAAAAAAAGAAGTTTGAGTGTGTGGCTCACTGTTTAGCCGCAAATATCTCTATTTAAAAAAGTGTGGTATACCCCAGTAAACAATAACTGTGGTTTTGCCATCCCACGGTAAAAAAATCTCTATTATTCAGCTTTTGGTAGTTTTTTCCGTAAAGAAAAACAGTAGTGTCTCCTGACTGTTGTGACACAAAAATATATCTGTTGAAAATAGTCTTGTGTAGGCCCGACATCCCAGTGTGGTTTCGCAGTTCCACGGGTCAAATCGCTGTACTATCCAGTTTTGGGCCTTTGGTATCTAAAAAAAAGCAGTTGGAGTGTGTCGCTCACTGTTCAGCCGCAAATATCTCTATTTAAAAAAGGGTGGTATACCCCAGTAAACAATAACTGTGGTTTTGCCATCCCACGGTAAAAAATCTCTATTATTCAGGTTTTGGTAGTTTTTTCCGTAAAGAAAAACAGTAGTGTCTGCTGACTGTTGTGACACAAAAATATATCTGTTGAAAATAGTCTTGTGTAGGCCCGACATCCCAGTGTGGTTTCGCAGTTCCACGGGTCAAATCGCTGTACTATCCAGTTTTGGGCCTTTTGTATCTAAAAAACAAGCAGTTTGAGTGTGTCGCTCACTGTTCAGCCGCAAATATCTCTATTTAAAAAAGTGTGGTATACCCCTGTAAACAATAACTGTGGTTTTGCCATCCCACGGTAAAAAATCTCTATTATTCAGGTTTTGGTAGTTTTTTCCGTAAAGAAAAACAGTAGTGTCTCCTGACTGTTGTGACACAAAAATATATCTGTTGAAAATAGTCTTGTGTAGGCCCGACATCCCAGTGTGTTTTCGCAGTTCCATGGGTCAAATCGCTGTACTATCCAGTTTTGGGCCTTTGGTATCTAAAAAAAAAGCAGTTTGAGTGTGTGGCTCACTGTTTAGCCGCAAATATCTCTATTTAAAAAAGTGTGGTATACCCCAGTAAACAATAACTGTGGTTTTGCCATCCCACGGTAAAAAAATCTCTATTATTCAGCTTTTGGTAGTTTTTTCCGTAAAGAAAAACAGTAGTGTCTCCTGACTGTTGTGACACAAAAATATATCTGTTGAAAATAGTCTTGTGTAGGCCCGACATCCCAGTGTGGTTTCGCAGTTCCACGGGTCAAATCGCTGTACTATCCAGTTTTGGGCCTTTGGTATCTAAAAAAAAGCAGTTTGAGTGTGTCGCCCACTGTTCAGCCGCA
Organism: Phyllobates terribilis; assembly: GCF_046119375.1. Lineage (NCBI taxonomy): Eukaryota > Metazoa > Chordata > Amphibia > Anura > Dendrobatidae > Phyllobates > Phyllobates terribilis. Next base: position 528,480,264 of record NW_027362762.1, on the reverse strand, counting down.
AATATCTCTATTTAAAAAAGTGTGGTATACCCCAGTAAACAATAACTGTGGTTTTGCCATCCCACGGTAAAAAATCTCTATTATTCAGGTTTTGGTAGTTTTTTCCGTAAAGAAAAACAGTAGTGTCTGCTGACTGTTGTGACACAAAAATATATCTGTTGAAAATAGTCTTGTGTAGGCCCGACATCCCAGTGTGGTTTCGCAGTTCCACGGGTCAAATCGCTGTACTATCCAGTTTTCGGCCTTTGGTATCTAAAAAACAAGCAGTTTGAGTGTGTCGCTCACTGTTCAGCCGCAAATATCTCTATTTAAAAAAGTGTGGTATACCCCAGTAAACAATAACTGTGGTTTTGCCATCCCACGGTAAAAAATCTCTATTATTCAGGTTTTGGTATTTTTTTCCGTAAAGAAAAACAGTAGTGTCTCCTGACTGTTGTGACACAAAAATATATCTGTTGAAAATAGTCTTGTGTAGGCCCGACATCCCAGTGTGGTTTCGCAGTTCCACGGGTCAAATCGCTGTACTATCCAGTTTTGGGCCTTTGGTATCTAAAAAAAAAGCAGTTTGAGTGTGTGGCTCACTGTTCAGCCGCAAATATCTCTATTTAAAAAAGTGTGGTATACCCCAGTAAAGAATAACTGTGGTTTTGCCATCCCACGGTAAAAAATCTCTATTATTCAGGTTTTGGTAGTTTTTTCCGTAAAGAAAAACAGTAGTGTCTCCTGACTGTTGTGACACAAAAATATATCTGTTGAAAATAGTCTTGTGTAGGCCCGACATCCCAATGTGGTTTCGCAGTTCCACGGGTCAAATCGCTGTACTATCCAGTTTTGGGCCTTTGGTATCTAAAAAAAAAGCAGTTTGAGTGTGTCGCTCACTGTTCAGCCGCAAATATCTCTATTTAAAAAAGTGTGGTATACCCCAGTAAACAATAACTGTGGTTTTGCCATCCAACGGTAAAAAATCTCTATTATTCAGGTTTTGGTAGCTTTTTCCGTAAAGAAATACAGAAGTGTCTCCTGACTGTTGTGCCACAAAAATATATCTGTTGAAAATAGTCTTGTGTAGGCCCGACATCCCAGTGTGGTTTCGCAGTTCCACAGGTCAAATCGCTGTACTATCCAGTTTTGGGCCTTTGGTATCTAAAAAAAAAGCAGTTTGAGTGTGTCGCTCACTGTTCAGCCGTAAATATCTCTATTTAAAAAAGTGTGGTATACCCCAGTAAACAATAACTGTGGTTTTGCCATCCCATGGTAAAAAATCTCTATTATTCAGCTTTTAGTAGTTTTTTCCGTAAAGAAAAACAGTAGTGTCTCCTGACTGTTGTGACACAAAAATATATCTGCTGAAAATAGTCTTGTGTAGGCCCGACATCCCAGTGTGGTTTCGCAGTTCCACGGGTCAAATCGCTGTACTATCCAGTTTTGCGCCTTTGGTATCTAAAAAAAAAGCAGTTTGAGTGTGTGGCTCACTGTTTAGCCGCAAATATCTCTATTTAAAAAAGTGTGGTATACCCCAGTAAACAATAACTGTGGTTTTGCCATCCCACGGTAAAAAAATCTCTATTATTCAGCTTTTGGTAGTTTTTTCCGTAAAGAAAAACAGTAGTGTCTCCTGACTGTTGTGACACAAAAATATATCTGTTGAAAATAGTCTTGTGTAGGCCCGACATCCCAGTGTGGTTTCGCAGTTCCACGGGTCAAATCGCTGTACTATCCAGTTTTGGGCCTTTGGTATCTAAAAAACAAGCAGTTTGAGTGTGTCTCTCACTGTTCAGCCGCAAATATCTCTATTTAAAAAAGTGTGGTATACCCCAGTAAACAATAACTGTGGTTTTGCCATCCCACGGTAAAAAATCTCTATTATTCAGGTTTTGGTAGTTTTTTCCGTAAAGAAAAATAGTAGTGTCTCCTGACTGTTGTGACACAAAAATATATCTGTTGAAAATAGTCTTGTGTAGGCCCGACATCCCAGTGTGGTTTCGCAGTTCCACGGGTCAAATCGCTGTACTATCCAGTTTTGGGCCTTTGGTATCTAAAAAAAAAGCAGTTTGAGTGTGTGGCTCACTGTTCAGCCGCAAATATCTCTATTTAAAAAAGTGTGGTATACCCCAGTAAAGAATAACTGTGGTTTTGCCATCCCACGGTAAAAAATCTCTATTATTCAGGTTTTGGTAGTTTTTTCCGTAAAGAAAAACAGTAGTGTCTGCTGACTGTTGTGACACAAAAATATATCTGTTGAAAATAGTCTTGTGTAGGCCCGACATCCCAATGTGGTTTCGCAGTTCCACAGGTCAAATCGCTGTACTATCCAGTTTTGGGCCTTTGGTATCTAAAAAAAAAGCAGTTTGAGTGTGTCGCTCACTGTTCAGCCGCAAATATCTCTATTTAAAAAAGTGTGGTATACCCCAGTAAACAATAACTGTGGTTTTGCCATCCCACGGTAAAAAATCTCTATTATTCAGGTTTTGGTAGCTTTTTCCGTAAAGAAATACAGAAGTGTCTCCTGACTGTTGTGACACAAAAATATATCTGTTGAAAATAGTCTTGTGTAGGCCCGACATCCCAGTGTGGTTTCGCAGTTCCACGGGTCAAATCGCTGTACTATCCAGTTTTGGGACTTTGGTATCTAAAAAAAAAGCAGTTTGAGTGTGTCGCTCACTGTTTAGCCGCAAATATCTCTATTTAAAAAAGTGTGGTATACCCCAGTAAACAATAACTGTGGTTTTGCCATCCCACGATAAAAAATCTCTATTATTCAGCTTTTGGTAGTTTTTTCCGTAAAGAAAAACAGTAGTGTCTCCTGACTGTTGTGACACAAAAATATATCTGTTGAAAATAGTCTTGTGTAGGCCCGACATCCCAGTGTGGTTTCGCAGTTCCATGGGTCAAATTGCTGTACTATCCAGTTTTGGGCCTTTGGTATCTAAAAAAAAAGCAGTTTGAGTGTGTCGCTCACTGTTCAGCCGCAAATATCTCTATTTAAAAAAGTGTGGTATACCCCAGTAAAGAATAACTGTGGTTTTGCCATCCCACGGTAAAAAATCTCTATTATTCAGGTTTTGGTAGTTTTTTCCGTAAAGAAAAACAGTAGTGTCTCCTGACTGTTGTGACACAAAAATATATCTGTTGAAAATAGTCTTGTGTAGGCCCGACATCCCAAAGTGGTTTCGCAGTTCCACGGGTCAAATCGCTGTACTATCCAGTTTTGGGCCTTTGGTATCTAAAAAAAAAGCAGTTTGAGTGTGTCGCTCACTGTTCAGCCGCAAATATCTCTATTTAAAAAAGTGTGGTATACCCCAGTAAACAATAACTGTGGTTTTGCCATCCCACGGTAAAAAATCTCTATTATTCAGGTTTTGGTAGCTTTTTCCGTAAAGAAATACAGAAGTGTCTCCTGACTGTTGTGACACAAAAATATATCTGTTGAAAATAGTCTTGTGTAGGCCCGACATCCCAGTGTGGTTTCGCAGTTCCACGGGTCAAATCGCTGTACTATCCAGTTTTGGGACTTTGGTATCTAAAAAAAAAGCAGTTTGAGTGTGTCGCTCACTGTTTAGCCGCAAATATCTCTATTTAAAAAAGTGTGGTATACCCCAGTAAACAATAACTGTGGTTTTGCCATCCCACGATAAAAAATCTCTATTATTCAGCTTTTGGTAGTTTTTTCCGTAAAGAAAAACAGTAGTGTCTCCTGACTGTTGTGACACAAAAATATATCTGTTGAAAATAGTCTTGTGTAGGCCCGACATCCCAGTGTGGTTTCGCAGTTCCATGGGTCAAATTGCTGTACTATCCAGTTTTGGGCCTTTGGTATCTAAAAAAAAAGCAGTTTGAGTGTGTCGCTCACTGTTCAGCCGCAAATATCTCTATTTAAAAAAGTGTGGTATACCCCAGTAAAGAATAACTGTGGTTTTGCCATCCCACGGTAAAAAATCTCTATTATTCAGGTTTTGGTAGTTTTTTCCGTAAAGAAAAACAGTAGTGTCTCCTGACTGTTGTGACACAAAAATATATCTGTTGAAAATAGTCTTGTGTAGGCCCGACATCCCAAAGTGGTTTCGCAGTTCCACGGGTCAAATCGCTGTACTATCCAGTTTTGGGCCTTTGGTATCTAAAAAAAAAGCAGTTTGAGTGTGTCGCTCACTGTTCAGCCGTAAATATCTCTATTTAAAAAAGTGTGGTATACCCCAGTAAACAATAACGGTGGTTTTGCCATCCCACGGTAAAAAATCTCTATTATTCAGCTTTTGGTAGTTTTTTCCGTAAAGAAAAACAGTAGTGTCTCCTGACTGTTGTGACACAAAAATATATCTGTTGAAAATAGTCTTGTGTAGGCCCGACATCCCAGTGTGGTTTCGCAGTTCCACAGGTCAAATCGCTGTACTATCCAGTTTTGGGCCTTTGGTATCTAAAAAAAAAGCAGTTTGAGTGTGTCGCTCACTGTTCAGCCGTAAATATCTCTATTTAAAAAAGTGTGGTATACCCCAGTAAACAATAATTTTGGTTTTGCCATCCCATGGTAAAAAATCTCTATTATTCAGCTTTTGGTAGTTTTTTCCGTAAAGAAAAAGAGTAGTGTCTCCTGACTGTTGTGACACAAAAATATATCTGCTGAAAATAGTCTTGTGTAGGCCGGACATCCCAGTGTGGTTTCGCAGTTCCACGGGTCAAATCGCTGTACTATCCAGTTTTGCGCCTTTGGTATCTAAAAAAAAAGCAGTTTGAGTGTGTGGCTCACTGTTTAGCCGCAAATATCTCTATTTAAAAAAGTGTGGTATACCCCAGTAAACAATAACTGTGGTTTTGCCATCCCACGGTAAAAAAATATCTATTATTCAGCTTTTGGTAGTTTTTTCCGTAAAGAAAAACAGTAGTGTCTCCTGACTGTTGTGACACAAAAATATATCTGTTGAAAATAGTCTTGTGTAGGCCCGACATCCCAGTGTGGTTTCGCAGTTCCACGAGTCAAATCGCTGTACTATCCAGTTTTGGGCCTTTGGTATCTAAAAAAAAGCAGTTTGAGTGTGTCGCTCACTGTTCAGCCGCAAATATCTCTATTTAAAAAAGTGTGGTATACCCCAGTAAACAATAACTGTGGTTTTGCCATCCCACGGTAAAAAATCTCTATTATTCAGGTTTTGGTAGTTTTTTCCGTAAAGAAAAACAGTAGTGTCTGCTGACTGTTGTGACACAAAAATATATCTGTTGAAAATAGTCTTGTGTAGGCCCGACATCCCAGTGTGGTTTCGCAGTTCCACGGGTCAAATCGCTGTACTATCCAGTTTTGGGCCTTTGGTATCTAAAAAACAAGCAGTTTGAGTGTGTCGCTCACTGTTCAGCCGCAAATATCTCTATTTAATAAAGTGTGGTATACCCCAGTAAACAATAACTGTGGTTTTGCCATCCCACGGTAAAAAATCTCTATTATTCAGGTTTTGGTAGTTTTTTCCGTAAAGAAAAACAGTAGTGTCTCCTGACTGTTGTGACACAAAAATATATCTGTTGAAAATAGTCTTGTGTAGGCCCGACATCCCAGTGTGGTTTCGCAGTTCCACAGGTCAAATCGCTGTACTATCCAGTTTTGGGCCTTTGGTATCTAAAAAAAAAGCAGTTTGAGTGTGTGGCTCACTGTTCAGCCGCAAATATCTCTATTTAAAAAAGTGTGGTATACCCCAGTAAACAATAACTGTGGTTTTGCCATCCCACGGTAAAAAATCTCTATTATTCAGGTTTTGGTAGTTTTTTCCGTAAAGAAAAACAGTAGTGTCTCCTGACTGTTGTGACACAAAAATATATCTGTTGAAAATAGTCTTGTGTAGGCCCGACATCCCAGTGTGGTTTCGCAGTTCCATGGGTCAAATCGCTGTACTATCCAGTTTTGGGCCTTTGGTATCTAAAAAAAAAGCAGTTTGAGTGTGTCGCTCACTGTTCAGCCGCAAATATCTCTATTTAAAAAAGTGTGGTATACCCCAGTAAAGAATAACTGTGGTTTTGCCATCCCACGGTAAAAAATCTCTATTATTCAGGTTTTGGTAGTTTTTTCCGTAAAGAAAAACAGTAGTGTCTCCTGACTGTTGTGACACAAAAATATATCTGTTGAAAATAGTCTTGTGTAGGCCCGACATCCCAATGTGGTTTCGCAGTTCCACGTGTCAAATCGCTGTACTATCCAGTTTTGGGCCTTTGGTATCTAAAAAAAAAGCAGTTTGAGTGTGTCGCTCAGTGTTCAGCCGCAAATATTTCTATTTAAAAAAGTGTGGTATACCCCAGTAAACAATAACTGTGGTTTTGCCATCCCACGGTAAAAAATCTCTATTATTCAGGTTTTGGTAGCTTTTTCCGTAAAGAAATACAGAAGTGTCTCCTGAGAGTGTGACACAAAAATATATCTGTTGAAAATAGTCTTGTGTAGGCCTGACATCCCAGTGTGGTTTCGCAGTTCCACGGGTCAAATCGCTGTACTATCCAGTTTTGGGCCTTTGGTATCTAAAAAAAAAGCAGTTTGAGTGTGTCGCTCACTGTTCAGCCGCAAATATCTCTATTTAAAAAAGTGTGGTATACCCCAGTAAACAATAACTGTGGTTTTGCCATCCCACGGTAAAAAATCTCTATTATTCAGCTTTTGGTAGTTTTTTCCGTAAAGAAAAACAGTAGTGTCTCCTGACTGTTGTGACACAAAAATATATCTGTTGAAAATAGTCTTGTGTAGGCCCGACATCCCAGTGTGGTTTCACAGTTCCACGGGTCAAATCGCTGTACTATCCAGTTTTGGGCCTTTGGTATCTAAAAAAAAAGCAGTTTGAGTGTGTCGCTCACTGCTCAGCCGCAAATATCTCTATTTAAAAAAGTGTGGTATACCCCAGTAAACAATAACTGTGGTTTTGCCATCCCACGGTAAAAAATCTCTATTATCCAGGTTTTGGTAGTTTTTTCCGTAAAGAAATACAGTAGTGTCTCCTGACTGTTGTGACACAAAAATATATCTGTTGAAAATAGTCTTGTGTAGGCCCGACATCCCAGTGTGGTTTCGCAGTTCCACGGGTCAAATCGCTGTACTATCCAGTTTTGGGCCTTTGGTATCTAAAAAAAAAGCAGTTTGAGTGTGTCGCTCACTGTTCAGCCGCAAATATCTCTATTTAAAAAAGTGTGGTATACCCCTGTAAACAATGACTGTGGTTTTGCCATCCCACGGTAAAAAATCTCTTTTATTCAGCTTTTGGTAGTTTTTTCCGTAAAGAAAAACAGTAGTGTCTCCTGACTGTTGTGACACAAAAATATATCTGTTGAAAATAGTCTTGTGTAGGCCCGACATCCCAGTGTGGTTTCGCAGTTCCACCGGTCAAATCGCTGTACTATCCAGTTTTGGGCCTTTGGTATCTTAAAAAAAAGCAGTTTGAGTGTGTCGCTCACTGTTCAGCCGCAAATATCTCTATTTAAAAAAGTGTGGTATACCCCAGTAAACAATAACTGTGGTTTTCCTCTTCCACGGTTCTAATCTACTCTTTATTACCCTTTTTTCATTGATAGTGCAAGTGTAAGCTATTTTACTTCATTTACAATGGGCAAGGCGCGTGGCAAGGGACGTGGAAGTGGACTTTCTGGTGATGGTTCGTGCAGAGGACGGGGCCGTGGCCATGGTGAAAATGTGCCACAACCAACAGCCACATCTTCTCGCTCCCACTTCTTGACCGAATTACTAGGGAAGCACAGAACAACACCAGTATTGAGAACTGATCAGTGTGAACAGGTTATTAATTTGATAGCAGATAATACTTCCAGTTACCTGGGCACCACCACCTCCGGTCTGTCTTCCACACTGTCAACTCTTAGTAGTCTTGACCGCTTACTCCTCCTCACCTTGATGCTCCTTCCTCCCACCATGCCGAGTGTCGTCAGACAGCAAGTGATCCCACGCTTGGACACTCTGAAGAGCTGTTCACTGGTCCATTTCCATATTTGGGCCCCTCGCCTTATACGCTTGAAGTGGTGGAAGAGAAGATCCCATGTTGCGATGCCCAAATATTTGAACAGCCACGGCCACAGGAAGTCGACGCTGGCAATCTGTCACAAGAGGTGGACGATGACGAGACACAATTGCCAGGAAGTGAGGAGGAGGATGGTGGTGCGCAAGTGGAAGAGGAGGAGGTGGTGGATGATCTAGTAACTGACCCAACGTGGAAGGAGGACATGCAGAGTGAGGCCAGCAGCACACAGGGGGAGGGAGGCAGAGTACCCCAACAGGCAGGAAGCAGTGTGGTGGCCGCAGACAGAAGGCAGGCAACCGTTCCCCGTAACACCCACACGAGGGACGTTGCCAGTACAAGCGGTAGGTCTTCCAGAGTCTGGAATTTTTTTAAAGACTCTGCTGATAACCCCAAAAAGGCCATATGTTCCACCTGCCATGCCAGCATCAGAAGGGGTGACAAAACTACCAGCCTGACCACCACCAGCATGATCAGGCACATGGCAGCAAAGCACCCGACTTTGTGGGGCGAAACCCAGGGTCCACGACCAGTGTCAGCGGGTGTCACCACTGCTTCTTCCACTGTTGTGCGTGCAATAGAACCCCCTGTTGTGTGTGCAAGGCAATCCCCTGTCCATACTGCATGTAAAGATGCCCCCTCCTCTCAGTCTTCACTTGTTATGGCAGTTTCTCAAGAAACAGCATCAATGTCCACGTCCACGTCCCACCGCAGCGTTCAATTGTTCATATCCCAGACCTTTGAACGAAAGCGGAAATTCGCAGCTAACGCCCCACAGGCCACAGTCCTAAATTCGCACATGTCACGACTGCTTGCGCTGGAAATGCTGCCTTTTAGGCTGGTGGAGATGGAATCCTTCCGCAATCTTATGGTGGTGGCCGTCCCTCGGTACTCGGTCCCCAGCCGACACTATTTTGCCCGATGTGCCATCCCCGCACTATACAAGCACGTGTCCCAAAGCATCTGCCGTGCCCTCAACAACGCAGTTACTGGGAGAGTCCACCTGACAACGGACATGTGGACAAGTGCTTGTGGCCAGGGACTGTACATCTCTCTGACGGCACACTGGGTAAACATAGTGGAAGCCGGGACCCAGTCGGACCTTGGGACGGAACACATCCTCCCCACACCGAGGATTGCGGGCCCTATGTCAGTCAGAGTTGCCCCCACAGTGTACAGCTCCTGCGCATCCTCCTCCTCCTCCTCCTCATGTTCAGCCTCCATCTCAGATATCACCACATCAGTTACAAGCTGGAAGCATTGCAGTACTGCCTCCGCCAAGCAGCAACGGGCTGTGCTGAAACTCATAAGCTTAGGTGATAAACCTCACAATGCTTGTGAGTTGTGGACAGCTGTGAAAGAGCAGGCAGATCTGTGGCTGAGACCGCTGAACCTACATCCCGGCATGGTCGTGTGTGACAATGGCCGTAACCTGGTGGCGGCTCTGAGGCGAGGTGAGATCAGACACGTACCATGCCTGGCTCATGTGCTTAACCTCGTGGTTCAGCGGTTTCTTAAATCGTACCCCGAGTTGCCAGATCTGCTCGTGAATGTACGCCGCCTGTCAGCTCATTTTCGCAAGTCGGCTACAGCTTCCGCCGCCCTTGCTGTGTTGCAGCAGCGTTTGCAGCTTCCGGCACACCGACTGGTGTGTGATGTCCCCACACGTTGGAACTCTACCCTCCACATGTTGCAAAGGATTTGTGAGCAGAAGAGAGCAGTTGTGGAGTACCAGCTGCAACAAGGCCGTCGATATTCAGGTCAGACTCCACACATAAGACCTCAGGAGTGGACCTGGATGTCTGACATATGTACCATCCTGACAAACTTTGAGGAGGCCACCAAGATGGTGAGTGGCGATGACGCCATCATTAGTGTCAGCATCCCACTTGTCTGTCTTTTGCAACGCTCTCTGCAGAGAATTAAAGAGGAGGCATTGCAGCCAGAGTATGATGAGATGGATCAAGAAGCCGTAGCGGGCGATTACACACAGCCCAGCCTCATCTCATCCCAACGTGCATTGGGGGACAATGAGGGAGAGGAGGAGGAGGAGGAGGAGGAGGAAGAACAGGAGCTGCTATCATGCGTTGTAGACGGTAGTACCTGTACAAGTGTCATACTGTCGGTTCAGCGTGGGTGGCTTGAGGACACAGGGGGAGGAGGAAGAGGAGGAGGAGGAGGAGAGCATGGTCAGTCGTCATCTTGGTAAGGACACGGAAATCTTGCCCGTTACCAGTCTGGCACGCATGGCTGACTTTATGTTACGCTGCCTTAACCGTGACCCAAAATGTTGGGTGACAGTGATTACTGGTTGGTGACACTAGTAGACCCCCGCTACAAGGAGAACTTTCACCCTCTTATTCCTGAGGTGGAGAGGTCTACAAAAATGGGGCAATACCAGAAGGCCCTTGCTGCAGAACTCTTAAAAAAATTCCCATCTGAACACGCTAGCGGCAGAGGTCACAGTTCGTTGCCCAACCAAGGCGTACAGGCGAGAGAGATGCAACTCCAATCCAGCAGAGGCAGGGGAACACTGTCAACGTTCTGGGACAGTTTTCTGACACCACCGCCCAGCTTACAGGCCCGGAGGCGCGGGGTACTCTCACAAGGAGTGGAAAGTTTCAAAAGATGGTGAGGGAGTACCTTGCCGATCGTACCAGCGTCCTCCGTGATTCATCTGTGCCTTTTAATTATTGGGTATCCAAGCTGGACACTTGGATACCCAATAATTAGGATGGGCCTTGCAAGTTGCTCCATCCTAATTTTTTGCAGCTTTTGCTTGGAAAGCATAAGCAAATACTATGGGACACCCACTCCCCAATAATGGGACTTATGTTTTGTAATATGCTGTACTGCATGGCTCTTGTAAGGGGCATTGCAAGTTGCTCCATCCTAATTTTTGGCAGCTTTTGCTGGGAAAGCATAAGCAAATACTATGGGACACCCACTCCCCAATAATGGGACTTATGTTTGTAATATGCTGTACTGCATGGCTCTTGTAAGGGGCATTGCAAGTTGCTCTGTCCTAATTTTTGGCAGCTTTTGCTGGGAAAGCATAAGCAAATACTATGGGACACCCACTCCCCAATAATGGGACTTATGTTTGTAATATGCTGTACTGCATGGCTCTTGTAAGGGGCACTGCAAGTTGCTCCGTCCTAATTTTTGGCAGCTTTTGCTGTGAAAGCATAAGCAAATACTATGGGACACCCACTCCCCAATATGGGACTTATGTTTGTAATATGCTGTACTGCATGGCTCTTGTAAGGGGCATTGCAAGTTGCTCCATCCTAATTTTTGGCAGCTTTTTCTGGGAAAGCATAAGCAAATACTATGGGACACCCACTCCCCAATAATGGGACTTATGTTTGTAATATGCTGTACTGCATGGCTCTTGTAAGGGGCATTGCAAGTTGCTTCATCCTAATTTTTGGCAGCTTTTGCTGGGAAAGCATAAGCAAATACTATGGGACACCCACTCCCCAATAATGGGACTTATGTTTGTAATATGCTGTACTGCATGGCTCTTGTAAGGGGCATTGCAAGTTTCTCCGTCCTAATTTTTGGCAGCTTTTGCTTGGAAAGGATAAGCAAATACCATGGGAGACCCACTCCCCAATAATGGGACTTATGTTTGTAATTAGAGATGAGCGTTGTTCTACTCGAACTGTTCGCCAATCTCAAATTCGAGCTGTTTTGGGCGGTGTTCGAGCCGTTCGGCGAACACGAACAATTTGAGAAAAATTCGGCTGTTCGAGGTTATGTTCGATAACTGTTCGTGCACCAAAATCATAACTGGATTTTTTCTCAGTAATGATGAAAATTAATGTTAATACGCAGTTTGAGTGTACAGCGGGGTGGGGGGAGGGGCAGGGGATGGATCTCTGCAGGAACAATGAAGATCTCCATTTTTTTTTCTCTTTCCCGCATTTGCATTGGGGAGGTGCAATCTGTCAGCCTATCAGCAGCGCACACACGGAGCGAAGTGCTTTTTTACACACAAGCAAGGGCATGTGTCATTGGCAGTGTATGTCACATGTCCTTGCCCTATAAGACCAAGCCATTTTCCCCGTCGGCACCATTTTCTCACTGCTGCAGCTGCGTGTTAGACGGCACCGCTGTTGCTGTGTGCGCTATACCTTGTTAATTTCAAGCCAATTTTCGCACAAATCTACAGATAGCTTGGGAGTAGGGAATAGTTGTGATTGCAGTCCTTTTAAGGACTAGGTTACAGCATTTCCTACGACTTTTATCAGGGAGGTCTGTGCTCTTAAATAGATAGGTTGTGGGAGTAAAGACTAATTGTAATTGGAGTCCTTTTCAGGACTAGGTTACATGAGTTCCTATCAGTTTTTGCCAGGCAGGTCTGTGCCAGTGCTGTGCAAGTTTTTTTCACAGCATTTGGCTGAATCTAGCAAAGCTAATCCTTTTTGGCCTATTGCAGAGTGTGTTAGTCAGTGGAGTAGCCTATCTGTGTTGCAAGATATAACACCTGTGTATAGAATACCAATTTTTTTACTGCACCTAGTGAAGTAAAATCTTTTGGGCATAGCATCATTCTATTAGTCCATCTATACTGACCTCCATCAGGTTGCAAACAGAATATAATTTTTTTCTGCATCTAGCTCTGAAAAAATATTTGGGCTTCTAGCAGTGTGTGGGACTTGGTCTATTAGTCCATCTATACTGACCTCCATCAGGTTGCAAATTAAAAATAATTTTTTTCTTCATTTAGCTCTGAAAAAATATTTGGGCTTCTAGCAGTGTGTGGGACTTGTTCTATTAGACCTTCTATACTGACCTCCAGCAGGTTGCAAATTGAATATAATTTTTTTCTGCATCTAGCTCTGAAAAAATAGTTGGGCTTCTAGCGGTGTGTGGGACTTGGACTATTAGTCCATCTATACTGACCTCCATCAGGTTGCAAATTAAAAATAATTTTTTTCTGCATCTAGCTCTGAAAAAATATTTGGGCTTCTAGCAGTGTGTGGGACTTGGTCTATTAGTCCATCTATACTGACCTCCATCAGGTTGCAAATTAAAAATAATTTTTTTCTGCATCTAGCTCTGAAAAAATATTTGGGCTTCTAGCAGTGTGTGGGACTTGGTCTATTAGTCCATCTATACTGACCTCCATCAGGTTGCAAATTAAAAATATTTTTTTTCTGCATCTAGCTCTGAAAAAATATTTGGGCTTCTAGCAGTGTGTGGGACTTGGTCTATTAGTCCATCTATACTGACCTCCATCAGGTTGCAAATTAAAAATAATTTTTTTCTTCATTTAGCTCTGAAAAAATATTTGGGCTTCTAGCAGTGTGTGGGACTTGTTCTATTAGTCGTTCTATACTGACCTCCAGCAGGTTGCAAATTGAATATAATTTTTTTCTGCATCTAGCTCTGAAAAAATAGTTGGGCTTCTAGCGGTGTGTGGGACTTGGTCTATTAGTCCATCTATACTGACCTCCATCAGGTTGCAAATTAAAAATAATTTTTTTCTGCATCTAGCTCTGAAAAAATATTTGGGCTTCTAGCAGTGTGTGGGACTTGGTCTATTAGTCCATCTATACTGACCTCCATCAGGTTGCAAATTAAAAATATTTTTTTTCTGCATCTAGCTCTGAAAAAATATTTGGGCTTCTAGCGGTGTGTGGGACTTGGTCTATTAGTCCATCTATACTGACCTCCATCAGGTTGCAAATTAAAAATAATTTTTTTCTGCATCTAGCTCTGAAAAAATATTTGGGCTTCTAGCAGTGTGTGGGACTTGGTCTATTAGTCCATCTATACTGACCTCCATCAGGTTGCAAATTAAAAATAATTTTTTTCTGCATCCAGCTCTGAAAAAATATTTGGGCTTCTAGCGGTGTGTGGGACTTGGTCTATTAGTCCATCTATACTGACCTCCATCAGGTTGCAAATTAAAAATAATTTTTTTCTGCATCTAGCTCTGAAAAAATATTTGGGCTTCTAGCAGTGTGTGGGACTTGGTCTATTAGTCCATCTATACTGACCTCCATCAGGTTGCAAATTAAAAATAATTTTTTTCTTCATTTAGCGCTGAAAAAATATTTGGGCTTCTAGCAGTGTGTGGGACTTGTTCTATTAGTCCTTCTATACTGACCTCCAGCAGGTTGCAAATTGAATATAATTTTTTTCTGCATCTAGCTCTGAAAAAATAGTTGGGCTTCTAGCGGTGTGTGGGACTTGGTCTATTAGTCCATCTATACTGACCTCCATCAGGTTGCAAATTAAAAATAATTTTTTTCTTCATTTAGCTCTGAAAAAATATTTGGGCTTCTAGCAGTGTGTGGGACTTGTTCTATTAGCCCTTCTATACTGACCTCCAGCAGGTTGCAAATTGAATATAATTTTTTTCTGCATCTAGCTCTGAAAAAATAGTTGGGCTTCTAGCGGTGTGTGGGACTTGGTCTATTAGTCCATCTATACTGACCTCCATCAGGTTGCAAATTAAAAATAATTTTTTTCTGCATCTAGCTCTGAAAAAATATTTGGGCTTCTAGCAGTGTGTGGGACTTGGTCTATTAGTCCATCTATACTGACCTCCATCAGGTTGCAAATTAAAAATAATTTTTATCTGCATCTACAGTACCTCTGAAAAAATATTTGGGCTTCTAGCAGTGTGTGGGACTATTTGTATTAGTCCATCTATACTGACCTCCATCAGGTTGCAAATTCAAAATAATTTTTTTCTGCATCTAACCCAGCCAATAGTTTTGGCCTAATACCACAGTTTGGCCACTCAGCTCTGCTCGGTTACCATCCATTGTTTTTTTGTGCAAAGAACTCCAGAGTTGTGAATTAGTTAACCACCAAAATGAGTGGAAAAAGGCCTGCTGCTGGTGGAAAGGGGAATAGGCGTGTTGGGAAGGGGAAAAAAGGTTGTGTCCGTGGGGTAGGTGTTAAAGCAACAGTAACATCTGCAGAAGAAAGACCATCTTCCAGCCAAACTAAAATGTCTACTTCTTTTAGCGGACAATGTGATAAGATCCCTTTCTTACGGCCACGCCAATCGCTACAAATTCCAGATGAGGCACAAAAACAGCAGGTGCTTCAACGGATATCAAGTGCTCCTTTAAGTGGGCTCTCCTCCACATCAACTTCAACATCACAAATACTCCAGTCCTCAAAGGTTTCACCCAAATCGCACTTGCTTCCTCACAGCTCCCAAATCTCCAGCTGCCCGTCTGAGTATGAGGTAGAACAGATGGTTGAGTCTGCAGAGCTGTTTACTCATACTATAGCCTGGGAATCAGAGGTCGACTCCAGCGCTTCTGTGAATCCAGACGAGGAAATGATCTGCACTGATGCCCAGAATCTTTATGAGTCCGATCCAGGACCAGACGCAGAAGGTTCTGACCATAATGTAGACCCTCATTCCCAAACTGTAACTCCTGTTGGTGGAGACAATGAGGAAGACGATGATAAGACTCAAATACCTGATTGGAGCGACAACTTTAGTTTTTTGTCAGGGCAGGAACAGGTTGGCTCTGAGGACGACGGGTGTGATAACGCACAGGGTGATGATGATGAGGTCGGAGATCCCACTTACTGTCAACCCACAGTCAGCCAAGAGATGAGGTCAGCAGAGGAGGTGGAGGAAGATGCTAGTGACGACGAGGTCAGGTTGCGCCTTCCTGGACAGAGACGTAGTACTGGAAGCACGTCAACAACTGCATCCTCAAACACAACTCTGCCTCTCACCACAAGTCGTGGTGGCTCTTCAGGTCGCATGGGTGCTAAGCCTTGCATAGCCTGGGCATTTTTTCAGATCGATAAAGATGACCCAACTCGTGTTATCTGTAACATTTGTCAGCAAAAGCTAAGTAGAGGCCAAAAAATACATAGTTTGAGTACTTCATGCATGAACCGGCACATGGACATGAAGCATAAGTTGCAGTGGGAAGCTCAGTGTGCTACAATGCGGCCTAGCCGGCCGGGCCAATCACCGTCTGCCATATCTTGTGCATCCGCGGCCTCTTCATCCTCTGTGACTGGGGGGACAGCAGTCACACCTGTTTTGGGGCGCAGACCTGCCACCTCTTTACCCGCAACAGCCAGCGTGATTGGCAGGTCATCATTTTCTTTGGAGGTGGTAACACCAGCTGGTGTTGAGCGCTGTCCGACATCGATAGCACCACCTTTGGATCAAGGCAACCTAACATGTCCGCCTGCATCTTCCTCACAGACCGGCAGTTTGCCGGGGACACCCTTATCAACCCCGTCTAAGCACAATAGCCAGCCCTCGGTCCCTCAGATGTGGACAAGTAAAAGACCATTTCCTCCTAGCCATGAGAAAGCTAAGAGGTTGAATTTCACCATCTGCAAGCTCTTGGCTACAGAAATGCTGCCTTTCCGCCTGGTGGACACAGAGGATTTTCGAGACCTTATGTCCGTCGCAGTGCCCCAGTACCAGATGCCCAGTCGGCACTACTTCTCAAAGAAAGGTGTGCCTGCGCTCCACCAGCATGTCGCACACAACATCACCGCTTCTTTGAGAAACTCTGTGTGTGACAGGGTGCATTTCACCACAGACACTTGGACGAGTAGGCATGGACAGGGGCGTTACATGTCGCTGACTGGGCACTGGGTAACTATGGTGACAGCAGGACAAGGGGCTGCGTGTCCAAGTCTTGCCGTCCCCACGAGTTGTGCGTCAATCCTCTTTATGTCAAAGTTCCTCCACTGCTTCTGCCTCCTCAACCTCCTCTCGGTCTTCCACCTGCACCCAAAGCCTGTCTGGTCATGCCACAAGCTTTCTAACTGCGCAGAAGGGATCCTGCACACCTCCTTACTATGCTGGCAGTAGGGCTCAACGTCATCAGGCGGTTTTTACATTGAAATGTCTGGGAAATGTGAGTCACACAGCTGAGGAGTTGTGGTCAGCTCTGGAGAACCAATTTCATGAATGGTTGTCTCCACTGGACCTGAAACCAGGGAAAGCCGTGTGCGACAATGCTGCAAACCTGGGTGCGGCCCTTCGCCGGGGCAATGTCACACACGTGCCTTGTATGGCTCACGTGTTGAACCTGGTTGTCCAGCAATTTTTAGCCCACTATCCCAGACTAGATGGCCTTCTGCAGAGGGCACGGTCGCTGTGTGCTCACTTCCGCCGTTCGCATCCCGCAGCTCAGCGACTTACATCTCTACAGAAGTCGTTGGGCCTGCCACTTCACCGGCTAAAATGCGATGTGCCTACCCGGTGGAATTCAACTCTGCACATGTTGCAGCGACTGTGGCAGCACCGACAAGCACTGGTGCAATACGTTCTGATGTATAGCCTGGGCCAACGAGATTCAGAGGTGGGGCAAATCACGCTGGAGGAGTGGTCTCAGATCAGGGACCTATGCACCCTTCTGCACAGTTTTGAAATGGCGACGAAGATGTTTAGTGCTGACGATGCCATTATCAGCATGACTATTCCGGTGATTTACATGCTGGAGCACATGTTAAACAGAATTCGGAGTCAGGTGGTGGCACAAGAGGAGGTGGAGGAAGTAGAGGAGGAGGAGTTGTATGCGGAAGGGCTAACATCTGCAAGGTCCAGACGGTCGGCAGCACCAAGGCGGCAGGCATGTGAGGGTGGGGGAGATGGTTTTACCAGGGCGCATGGTAGCAGCCAAACTAGTGAGGAAGGTGCAGGAGCCCAGGAAGAAGTGGAGGACGAACTGATGGAAGACTCATCAGATGAGGGAGACCTTGATCACATTTCTGTTGTGCGAGGTTGGGGGGAGAGGACAGAGGAAGGAAACATGATTGTTACCTCGCCACCAACACAACAGGGACTTGGTGCTCCTGGATGCGCAACACACATGAGTGCCTTCTTGCTGCACTACCTGCAACATGACCCTCGAATTGTGAGAATTAGAAATAATCCTGACTACTGGGTTGCCACACTGTTAGATCCCCGGTACAAAAGTAAATTTGCAGAAATTATTCCTGCCATAGAAAGGGATGCACGCATGCAGGAGTATCAGCAGAGACTGTTGCAGAATCTTACATGTGCTTTTCCACAAAATACCAGTGGTGCACGTAGTGAATCTCACAGTTCCAACTTGCCAACCGTGGGACCGTCAAGTGTTCAGCACTCAAACCGTAACAGAACCACAGTATCTGCTGGTAACATCAATTTTGCGGAATCATTTCACCACTTTTTTAGCCCATCCTTTGCAAGGCCACAGGAGACAAGAAGTCTGACACATAGTCAACGCCTAGAGACGATGGTACAGGAGTATCTCCAAGTAAACATTGAAGCCACGACTGTGTCACTGGACCCTTGCTCTTTTTGGGCTTCCAATCTGGATAAATGGCCGGAGCTAGCCACTTACGCCTTGGAGATCTTGTCATGCCCCGCAGCCAGCGTTCTGTCTGAACGTGTGTTCAGCGCTGCTGGTGGTGTGCTGACAGATAAGCGCACGCGGCTCTCCACTGATAATGTAGACAGACTCACGTTCATAAAGATGAACAAATCATGGATCCGAAACGACTTTTCTACCCCTGTGTCAAGCTTGATGATTGGTTAAAATCACCCTACCAACCGTTTTAAGCTTTCAAATTAGTAATCATGTTTATCTGTATCTTGACTGGAAAATAATTTGGGCTTTGTAGCAGTGTGCAGCACTGATCCTATTAGGCCATCTATACTAAAGCTTCACCAGATTTAAAATTAAAAATAATTTTTAGCTGCATCTAGCCCGGAAAATAATTTTGGGGCTCCGAGATGCGCAAGGCACATAAGTGCCTTCTTGCTGCACTACCTGCAGCATGACCCTCATATTGTCAGAATTCGAAGTAATCATGACTACTGGGTTGCCACACTCTTAGATCCCCCAAACTTTTCGATCAACCTTTTCATTTTAATAAAGACCAAAAAAATGGTCATTTTTGAAATTATAAGCATTAGCAGGTTGTTAGAAACTGAAATCAAACAGTTTTCAACTCAAAGCTTTATTCTAGGTGATGTTACATTTTCACATAGGACCCCTTGTTCGAAAGGAGCTTCTGAACTCTCTCGTCCATTGAATTTGTCAGGTTTTGGATGGTTTCTGCTTCAATTGTTTTGCATGAGGACAGAATACCCTCCCAGAGCTGTTGCTTAGATGTGAACTGCCTCCCGCCATCATAGACACTCCTTTTAATGATGCTCCAAAGGTTCTGAATGGGGTACAGGTCAGGGGAGCATGGGGGTCACACCATAAGTTTGTCCCCTTTTATGTCCATATCAGCCAGAGATGCAGATGTTTTATGTGCAGCATGAGATGGTGCATTATCATGCAGAAAAATGATCTTACTGTGAAATACACGGTTCTTCTTCTTGAACCATGGCAGGAAGTGCTGTTTGAGAAAATCCACATACATTATGGAGTTCATCTTTAGCGCCTTCAGGGATCCTAAAGGGGCCGACAATCTCTCTCCCCATGATTCCAGCCCAAAACATTACTCCACCTCCTCCTTGTTGGCGCTGTAGCCGTGTTTGCGTGGGGTGTCCATCAACCAGCCATCCTCCACTCCATCCATCTGGACCATCGAGCGCTGCACGGCACTCATCCGTGAACAAAACAGTTTTGAAATCAGTCTTCATGTAATGTTTGGCCCACTGGAGCCGTTTCTGCTTGTGTGAAGTGGATAGAGGAGGTCGACAGGATGGCGCATGCACAGCTGCAAACCTCTGAAGGACCCTGCATCTTGTTGTTCGGGGGACGTTGGAGGCACAAGCAGCTTCAAAAACTTGTCTGCTGCTATGACAAGGCTTTTTTGCCCCTGCTCCTTCAACCTGACGTAATTGCCTGTAGGAAAGAGTCCTCAATTTGCCCTTATCAGCACGCACACGTGTGTACTGTGAATCAGCTACATACTTCTTGATTGCCAAGACACTTCATCCTGATCATCGCACAATGTTGATTGTAGTCATGCCTTGACCTAAACACTCCACAATTTGTTGCTTCTCAGCAGCCGACACATCCTTTTTCTTTCCCATTTTGGCAGAAAATGTAGGCTGCTTAATAATGTGAGAGAGCCTTCTTAAGTAGTCTTGCCTTTCATTGGACACACCTGCCAAACTAATTAGCACAGGTGTCTGCAATTGCTTACAGTGATATAAAGAGCCCTGACACACATCACCATCAATGAGTTTAACTGACAAACAAACAAATTCTTCCCTTATCACTCCTAAACACTTTTTGTATAATAATTTGGAACGCAGTGTACATGTGCTTTTCCACAAAACACCAGTGGTTCACGTAGTGAATCTTACAGTTCTAACTTGCCAACCGTGGTCTGTATGGAGTTGTTCAATAAAGGGCCCAAAATTAAGATAACATAGATGGGAGAGGTCTCTATGAATAGGAATTCCTAAGTATTTGATACCCTGTGAGGGCCAGGCAAAGGGAAAGTTGGACTGGATGGAATCCTATATGGATTTGGGGAGGGAGACATCGAGGGCCTCAGACTTCGCTGCATTGATTTTAAAATTTTACCATGTAACAAAGTGATCTATTTCAGCCATAACAGCATGGATGGATATATGTGATTGAGTGATATATACTAGGACATCATCAGCAAATAGAGAGCACTTGTACTCGGTGCCTCCCACCTCAATCCACCTAATATTGGGGTTATGGCGAATTGATGAGAGCAGGTGCTCCGTCACTAGGATGTATAAGAGAGGGGACAGAGGACATCACTGCCTTGTCCCATTGGTGATTGTGAAAGGTGATTAAAATGTTCTGACGCACCCCCTGGGCCTTGGGACACCCGGAGCCGGACCCTTTTTGGTGGATGCTGGTGGTTGTAGTCTTCGTGGCGGCGACCCAGTTCCGTGGCTCAGGGCGGTCAAACCAGTGGCGGAACTATTTATGTGGTTTTCATGTTTAAATGTCCGAATACGCCACCCGTGGATTGCGGTCAGAGTGAACCGCCGCTACAGGGCAGACCACTGAGGCTGGTGTTGTGGGTGCAGCAGAGCGTAGCATAACTCCCCACGGGAGGAGTATAGCCTCAGGGCAGTGTATGCGGAGGATGGGGGTGATGGTGCAGGGCAGCAGCAGTAACGACACGGAGTCAGTGATGCAGTTCAGGGCCTTTACTCACAGTTCTTATTATCCAGACCACGTCTGCAGGTAACGGCTGCCCACGTCGTACTGTGCTCACCAGGTGAGGGGCTCAGACAACTCCCAGATAACTTTGGAGCACTTCACAGGACCCCCTTTGTGTGTCCTTTGTCTGGCCTTTCTTACCAACACTTCTGTTCGGCTGCCTCGGGCCTCCTCTTGGTAAACTTGGCGCCAGTTTCCCTGACCCTATGTGGTGCCTTCCTAGCGGGTGTAGCGAGGGGCTGCGCCACATAAAATGTCAGAGCCTCCGGTTTCTAGCTGAGGGTCGTTTCCTGCCTCCACTAGTTCGGGGACCGGTCTCCCCCTTTGGCCTGACCCCTCCACGCAGGTGGATTCGGGCGTGTGGTGGCGACTCGCCCGTCCGCACCCCTGGGATCCCTTCATTCCTCGTTCCTGGAGCCTTCTCCGCTCCTCTTCCTTCCTTCTCCCTCTTCCAGGCCTGGGCCTCTGTTACTAGGCCCGCCTCCGGAGCAGAGCTCATGCAGAGCCCCTGCTCCCTGCCACTTCTGCTCAGACTTCTCTGCACTGAACTAAGATGGTGCCCACCTTTTATACTCCCTTCTCAATGCACCCAGGAACTGCTTCCTCCCTGCTCCTGCACTACGGGGTTCCCCTTCCTCAGTGTTCCCTCCCCCCACTCCAGCCAGGGACAGGGACTGTCGTGCCCATCTCAGGGGCATATTGGTCGCCCTGCCCCACGGCAATGTGGTGTAATGCATGCAGGTGTCGGGTCCTGATCCACACTCCATCCTTACCTGAGAGTGAGATATCACACCTCTGGGTGAGGTGCAATACGTCTGTAGCAACCGAGCCCTCAGGGTGCTACAGTTCCATTTATCTTCAGCCTAGGTGACGTATTGCGATACAGGGCCGTGATTTTGGCTATAAAAGGGTCCCCTAGACCCCTACCCCAAGCTTTTTAAGAGAATCATATATGGCGTGCCAGGAGACTCTATGGAATGCTTTCTCAGCATCCAACGAGAGTATCTAATTACAAATTTTTAACTGCATCTAGCCCAGGAAATACTTTGTGCCTAGTAGCAGTGTCTGCTAGTGAGCGGATTATCCCGGCTGTTAAGCAAGCTGCACCACCTGTAGTTTAGACACTTAATTTTTTCAAAGGAAATGCTTCGGGACCATGGGATACTTAGTGAAGAGCATCAGGAGGCACCCCAAGGCATAGGGGCTGGGACTGGCAGTAGGATGCCTTGCGGTGGACAGCCGAGCTGGATCCTTATAAAAGCTTTTTAACTGCAGCAGCTTTAGTGGACGCTACTGGAGCTGGAATTACCGCGGCTGCTGGCATGAGACTTGCCCTCCAATAGATCCTTGTAAATGGATTTAAAGTGTATTCATTCAAATTAGAGAGACAATTTAAATTAAAAAGCTTAGAGCTGCCTCCACCACAGGGGGGCTCGCTCGACCCACCAGCGGACAGGCACCAGTATTGGGAGAGGGGGGCTGGCCGTCAGGGTTCACCGCGGCTCTGGCACAAACCCGGCGACACGGAGGTGGCACGGGCAGGAGCGGACTGGCCGTGTCGGCTTCTCACTTTTTGGATTTTAGAAGGGCATGACATGCCTATATCTGTGTCTCCCCCTCCTTTTACTCCTCCACCTCTTTTATTTTCGCATGACTATATGTACTTGTCACTTTTCCATGTGTTAGTTATGTCTTCTGAGCAGTTTGTCAGCTTTTGGACACCTTTGAAGGTGTTTTCTATGTGTTTCTATGTGTTTTTGTTTGCCTGCCATTGGTTTTAACGGTGTTCGAAGGTGTTCGACGAACAGTTCGACGAACAGTTCGGCGAACACACGGGTGTTCGACGAACCGAACCGAACTCGAACACTACGGGGGTGGCTCAACACTATTTGTAATATGCTGTACTGCATGTGACGCGCCCCCTGGGCCGTGTGTACACGTGTGTGGGATACCCGGTGCCGGGTCTCTGGGGTCTGTAGTCTCCGTGGCGGTGACCCGGTCCCGTGGCTCAGGCTGGTCAAACCAGTGGCAGTCTTTCTTAGGTTTTGAGGTTAATTGTCCGACTGCGCCACCCGTGGATTGCGGTCAGGGAGTTCCACCGCTGCGAGGCAGACCGCTGAGGCTGGTGTTGTGTGCGCAGCATAGAATGGGATAACTCCCCTCGGGAGGAGTATAGCCTCAGGGCAGTGAGTGTGGATGATGGGGGTGATGGTGCACGAGCGCAGCAGGAATGACTCAGGGTCTTTGCAGTGCAGTTCAGGGTCTTTACTGATGATTATAAGGGAGACCCTCCCGGGAGTACTGGCTAGCATAAGATTCCTGGTCAGTCTGTGTGCAAGCAGGAGTTCCCCTGGCCAGGTGGAGTTGTAGGCCTCCCCGTCTGTCTGCACTCTTCCTGGCTACCTTGCTGTAAGCGGGTTGAAGTAGCCCACGTCCCTGAGTGTACCGTGTAGTGCTCACCCGTATGGCTGGTGACTTGGGGCCTTCTGTTAGCCTCCGCCCCTCGACGGCGGTGCTTGTCCCTTGCTTGTGACTGAGCCTCCGGGCTTCTATGGCCAGAGGACCTGAAATCTCCTGCCGGCTGGTTTCTGCTGCTGGATATATAAGTCCTCACAACTTCGGACTCCTGTGTCCGGTTCCTATTGTCTTCGTCCAGGGCGAGCTCTGCTCAGCTTCCAGCCCCTGGTCTTTAGCTCCTAGCTCCTACAGAGCTCCTTGCTGTTACTTTCCCTTGCTCTCACTCTGACTCTGACTGTTCTCTGACTCACTCAACCCCGCCCCAGATCCAGTTTATAAGGGCAGAATTCTCCCCTCCCAGGATTGGGGCAGGAGGATTTTGCATGTTTAAGGGATCCTGACCAGGAAACCTCCCACTTGCTCTCCGACGTAATATCTCTATTACTGTGGTGACCAGACCCCTGGGGTGCCACACATGGCACTTGTAAGGGGCATTGCAGTTCCTCATAATTTTTGGAAAGCCTTCCATTCACTGCTTAGGCCAACAGTGCACGGGAGTCCCAGTTGCTATAAATGGAAAAAAAGGTTTAGTTAACGCCCTCTGACCTCCATGTCATTTCCAAGGGGCATTGGAGTGGCTCGAAATTTTTGGTAGGCATTGCACTCACTGTATGCCCTATAACTGTGTAGCCGAACCGCTCCTTTTGTTACAGAAACATATCCTACAAGACATATCTGGTTGACTGGCCTGATATTGATGTGAATGGTCCCTGTTCCTCCTGCTCTTTCTCCTTTGCCACTACCTCATCCATCATTTATCACCTGTAGCTTTGTTTTAACGGGAGTCATAGAACTTGGATAGTAGCAGGAAAACATCCAGCAATCCTCGGAGGAGGTAGGATATGCGCCAAAACGCTGACCACCTCAGGCCTAGCCGCTACTACATACATGCGCTTGCATTACAACAAAACAAAGCAGATGCTTACTTCTATCATCCTCATCATGCTCCTCACCTTGGCACTCTCAACTCCCCTGATGGAGAAGCCAGGGCCCCCCCGGAGGAGTCTGATAGTCCGGTGGGCTCGGCCAATGCTGCCCTAAAGCAGGCCAGGCTAAGAAAAGTGTGGGAAAGGTTACCGGGACAAATAGGGGTGACTGGGGACAGAGTATGGACACCCGGCCACCCCCTGGAGGCTGGGGAGCAAGCGGGGACACCCGGCCACCAGGCGGCTGGGGACTGAGTATGGGTACCAGGCCGCCGACACAGCCATGGCGTGGTGGCCAGATTCCGCCTCCACATGCCTAAAAGGCCCAATTTAAAGTGCAAGCAAGCAGTATGGTATTGCAGCCTGGGGGTGGGTGGGTGGCAGGCTGCATACTTGCGCTTGCATTGCAAGGAATGGGAGAGGTACAATTGAACACTGCCCTGGGACAAGGACTTGAATGGGGATAGTTGCAAGTCTGCAACGACAGGTGCAAGGTGGGAGGCTTCTTCGCATGTACCATGAATAGGGGTTTGGCATGCACACACTACAGTGGAATAGGCTCTCCTTCCCACTAAATGCACTGGGGAGGGCACAGGTAATGTTTTGGTATACGCGCTTAATCTTATGTATAAGGCACACCAGGACAAATATGGGCGGCTGGGGACTGAGTATGGATATGAGGCACCCCCTGGGACATATTCTTTTAGGGGGAATATCCGGAGCCGGATCAGATGGGGGTTGTAGTCTTCCGAGTGGCTGTGACCCGGTCCGTGCCCAGGGTGTCAAACTCAGTTGTATGTGGCAGTCCTACAGATGTTAATAAGTTCTTAATGTCGACTACGCCACCCGTTGTATTGCGGTCACTATGGCCGCCGCTGCAGCAGGGTCCGCTGAGGCTGATGGTATAGGTGCAGCTTGTGATGGTATAACCCCCAACGGGTGGGGTATAGCCTCAGGGGGTCAGGTGCAGAGGATGGGGGTTGTGGTGGTGCAGCATAGATGTTAAAGGAAGACAGAGTCGGGTTATGCAGTTAAGGGTATTTACTCACTGCTGATGTTCCGGTCACTACAGCTTCAAGTGACCTCCCGAGCCGTGCTGCATCCACCAGGTCCAGGATCCAGCCAACCCCCAAGCGAGTCCGGAGCGTGACCCTGAGCTCTCCTTCTGTCCTTTCTCTGGCCGTCCCCACTAGTGATCCACCCAGGTCCAGCTCCCTCGGGCTTTCTGTTGGGCGACCCTTGGCCTTGGGTTCCCTGACCCTCCACGTGGTATGCCTTCGGGGTGGATGTGGTGGGTGGCCGTGGCAGACGCTGCCCACGGCCTCCGGTCTCTGGCTGGGGTGTGTTTTTGCCCCCACCAGCTTGGGTTCCGGTACCCTGATGCCGACTCTTCACCCGTGGATTGGATTTGGGTTCTTAGAGTCCTTTCTTCTGTTTCCCCCTCTGGGTCTCTCTTGCTTCTCCTCTCTCACTCTCTGGGGCTGCTCTGCTCCTCTTCCTCTGACTTCTCTGCAAAGACTGACTGACTGACCCTGTTCTTAGTTGGTGCCCACCTTATATACACCCTCTATGTGTGAGCTCAGGTGACCAGCACCCAATGAGCTCCTATCTTTACCCAGGCTGCCCCCCCCTATCTGCCCCTACACTACTTGGGATGTTCCACCCCCCTCCCACTCCAGCCAGGAACAGACTCGGTCGTACCTGCACATTTCTAAGTGGGAGTACCGTCGGCCTGTTCCTCGGAAATGGGATGTGTGTAGTGCATGCAGCCTACCGAGCTCAGATCCACACTCCATCCTTACCCGGGAGTGGAATATCACACCTCTGGGTTGAGGTGCAATACCCCTGTAGCAGCCGAATCCTCAGGGTGCTACAGATACCTCGCTGCCGAAGCAGCCATGAGGTAGTGGCCAGATTCGGCCTCCTCCAAACTAAAAGGCCCCATTTCAAGTGCAAGCTAGCAGTATGGAATTGCAGTCTGGGGGTGGGTGGGTGGCAGGCTGCACACTTACACTTGCATTAAAAGAAAACATAGCAGATGCTAACTTCTGTCATCATCATCATGCTCCTCACCTTGGCACTCTCAACTCCACCGATGGAGAAGTCAGGGCCCACCGGAGGAGTCTGGTTCTCTGGTGGGCTCGTCCAATGCTGCCTAAAGCAGGCCGGGCTAAGAAAAGTGTGTGGGGGGATGTTCCAATGAGAAATAGGGGCGGCTGGGGACCGTTTATGGACACCCGGCTGCCCCCAGGCGGCTGGGGACCTTGTGTGGACACCCGGCCTCGGGGCGGCTGAGGACCGAGTATGGACACCCGGCCGCCGGGCGGCTGGGGACTGAGTATGGACTCCAGGCCGCCAACACAGCCATGACGTGGTGGCCAGATTCCGCCTCCACATGCCTAAAAGGCCCAATTTCAAGTTCAAGCAAGCAAGCAGTATGGTATTGCAGCCTGGGGGTGGGTGGGTGGCAGGCTGCATACTTGAGCTTGTATTGCAAGGAATGGGGGAGGTACAATTGAACACTGCCCTGGGACTAGAACTTGCATGGGGATAGTTGCAAGTCTGTATCTTCTGATGCGGTAAGGATCACTTATGATGGGCACACTTTTAGACAGTGACCTGGGAGTCATAGATGCTTCCAGGGGTCTTCCCCATGCTGTTCCCTTGTCTTTTCAGCACTTTATGCATGTGTCACACAGCACATGGCCAGATAAGGTTGTAAAATGTTAAAATGACATTTCACGGTGAATGCATTTGTCATAGTTGAAAGCAATACAAAAGTGCAAAAACGCATAAAAAATGCTACTTGTGAACATAGCCGAAGGTGTGGAGGAGTATTTTTGTTTTTGGTCATTTATTTTAACTTATACACAAGTCTTTTCCCTGGAAAGGATGTTCCTTAACATATTTCACAGGAAAAAAGTTTCACTTTCGTTTTTGAACTTTTTATTGTGAGCCTGTAAAAGTGGCTTAATACCTCTGACCACGTTGTTGACAGCAGTGACCTGGGGGTCAGAAATGCTTCCTGGGGCGATCCCCATGCTGTCCCCATGTCATTTGAGTACTGTCACTATCGTTTTGGGCACTTGTTAGGCTTTTAAAAGACTGCCGGGGGTGCCACCGCAAAAATGCTCGAGTCTCCCATAGACTAACATTGAGCTCTTTGCTCGGGTCGAGCACCCGAGTATCACGGCGAGCTCGGCCCGAGCTTCGAGCACCCGAGCATTTTAGTGCTCGCTCAACGCTAGATATGAGTTCTCCTATGGGGAATTGAAGATGCAGTGGCGCACCAAAGGACTTGTGGTCCACCTCAATTAAAGTTGAGAATTATCCTGAGGAGTCATAGCGACGAACTTCAGCTGGTGAGGTCCTCATAAAGAGGTTCCCATAGTGATTAGCTGGTCTAGTACAATGTAACAAAAGTAATGTACTGCCATGTGTAATCCAGAGGCCAGTTCCTGACTCTGGATTGTGCAGAAGATGTATTCTTTAAGTGTTGTGCCTGCTATCTGATGTATATGCTTCTCATCAGTTTGTTCAGTAAGGAAAAGTTTATTTTTGGACTTTGTTCTCCCTCATTCATCTATGCTTCATCGGGTCCTGGCCTGCCATGTCAGGCGGCAGCATGTGCTCTACTGTGGCGTATTGCTAAGATAACAGCCCACTCACCCAGCCAGGATCCCTCTTTTTCCGTAGTGTACAAATGCAAATTGTGTAAAAAACAAAGTTTGTGTCAGTCTCAAAACATTTTTTCCTAATTGTACAGATTTAAAAATTGACTCTTAAAACAGATGTGGAAAAAAAAATTGTTTGCGACACACTAACTTTGTGGGGTGGTCAGTGGCAGTTGAATGTCTGGATTTTGGGGAATTTTCTTATACTGTATATTTTTAAAAAACAAAAAGGATTGCATAAGAAATGTAAAAACTCAGTACAGTCGCCTGTGACAAGCAAGCACAACATGTCTGAGTGGCACTGATTTCAGATTTTTAATTCTACAAAATTATTGTATTGCCTTGATTCTGCTGTTTAGTGCATTCAAAATTAAGAATATAAAATGTATAATTGTAATTCAAATTCAGCAGGACAGATGCCATTTACACCATATCACTCATCAATCATACTGCATCTGGAACTGCTGGAACTTCTCCTATATCTTTGTTCCCCTATCAATTGAATCTCTGTATGATTTACAGGCTACTAAACTCATCTTCTTCACTTTCACAGTTGTACAACATATTATGGCTTAGAGTATTTAGGACTTTCTCTTCCTATCTCTATTTCTGAGCTGTGAGCTCTGACAAGCTGTCACTATCCTAAAATCCTCCTAAAAAGGCTGCTGCATTCCCTGCTTAGGCTTTCATACATGTTATGATAGTCCCCCTTGATTTGCTGCACTGTAGCATGTTATGTTATAGCTGCAAGGGCATTATGGGGTTGCACCTGAAGTCAGTCAGTCTTACATTATTGGTGCAATCTTCTGCAATGTGTAAAAAGGCGGTAGTTATTTTTTAGCGATTTGCACAAATAAGCAAATAAATTCTTGCTATTGGTTTTATTTACAAAGCCCCTTGTAAATGACCACTTTTGCCTTTTGTTTCTGATATAATCATTGATTTCTGCCTCCATGTACCTACTGCTCTATGTTTGTCATTGGCTATTTTTCCTTCTGTTATTTTGTGATCTCTCAGTATACAAAGCTGATCTTCTGCCTCCCACCTCTTTCACTCCCATCATGCTATTGATTCTGATTCTTTGGCCAATATTCTTCATGTCCTCTGGGTAACTCATGTAGATATCTATAGCATAATGTACCCTGTGTTATTCATTATCTGTATGTTTCAAGTGACATTATTTTTTAATAATAGTGTATTTCCCACATTATCATACAATAAAATTCTTCGTGTGCATTTAAGACAAATCTTATAAGAGATCAAAATAAATGTGGTTATCTTTGAATTAAGTTTTTCCAAGAAATAATAAAATGTCTTGATTGTATGATTTTCTCCTAGACACAAATGCACTTCCTCTGTAGAAGCAAGCACAGAGGCGATTGTTTGGGCTGAAGCATTGCAAACACATGTTTGGCCACAAAATCGCTCTACCTGACCTTTTCTTAATTGTGCTTGACCCTCGGCAACCACTTCCCTTCATGCCTCTACAATTGATGCGGCTGCATGCCCAGGAGACAAGACCTTATGTTCAAGATTCTCTCAAGTTATGACTGTTTCTTGCTTCGGTGACAACAGGAAGTGGCTGCCCTTACAGACGTTGTCGCTTATTGTTCCTAGACTACAGAGTGACTAATCTGCCAAGAATTGCAGCAATGCGAGCAGAAGTATTAGTATCAATGCAGAACTTGGAAGATTTATCAGTCTAAGTAACATAGGTCACCACCTTTACAGCAGCTGTAATGGATGCCTTATACTGTTGTCAGTTTTTGAAACATTAGAGAGGAGTCACTGTTCAAACAAAGATATGACAAAAGTATAATTGTGTTTGTATGTATTGTGTAGAGATGAGCAAATACATTAGACTGGAATTGAATTCTACTCGAATTTTAGAAAAATACGAATTCACCAAAATGCGAATTGTTTAGCAATTCGTGCAGTTTCATCAAAATGGTGGCCATTGGCTGCCATTTTTCGGAGTCATAGGAAGCCATCAAAATGTTTAAAATATAAAAAAATCCTTTTGCTCACCTTACCGCATGCCCTGAGAGGGATCTATGCATGCACGCGCACGGTCACAGCGCACGCAGTGACATCATGATGTCGTGATGTGGCGCCCCTGAGGGTTTGACCGCCACAGGGATGCTGCACTTCTCTAATGGAGTGTAGTGTTCCTCCTCTGAGGTAAGAACAGTGTGA
Source organism: Phyllobates terribilis (assembly GCF_046119375.1). Classification (NCBI taxonomy): domain Eukaryota; kingdom Metazoa; phylum Chordata; class Amphibia; order Anura; family Dendrobatidae; genus Phyllobates; species Phyllobates terribilis. The sequence goes on along the minus strand of NW_027362762.1, from coordinate 528,449,854 downwards.
TGGTCAGGACCCAACCTTTGCATCCAAGACCTCATTTCTCCACCAGAGGGGGCTAGAATGCACTAGATGCTGCCCTCCTGGTTACAGGGAGACTGGGCAAACCAAGAGTTAGGGGAACCAGTTATTGGGTGAGGGTGGAGGACTCACATTTTAGTGACACTGTAAATTTCATATTTAATAAAGAACCATCTTGGTTCGTGGTCTTTCGCTGGTCCTTGTAGTTTAGTTCTTTGACGGTCCTGGTTAGTCAACTTGCCTGGCTGTCATGTACTGTGATCTCCTACCCTGAAAGTGGATCCTGTGTGGGCCTGCAGCGGATGGGGACACAGCCCTCATACCTTGGCCTTGGGTCGAGGGGCAGGTTGCAGATAATGGATGTCTCAACCCGGTCAAGGACCACGACCAAGAAGGCCCGGAGCTTAAGAGTGTAGCTCCATAGCAAATGGATCCCAATGAGGATGCAGACGGAGTGGTGTACACCACCTGTCCTCACCACCTGATATATTCAGAGGGAGTCCGGCTGCAAGAGGGGTACCGGCCCCTGACACCTGACCTTGCTACTCTATGTCCTGGTCGGGAAAGCCCGGTAGGCCCTGAGGATCCCACCGGGTATCGGACGAAGCGGAGCTGCCATCCGTGCCCTTGTTCTGAGAGGAGCTCAGAGGGAGACCCGGCCTATCTACACACACAGACAGGAAAGGATACGGTCTGTAGTTCAGGAACACTCTGGTGCGGGGTCCTGATTGAATGCTGGACTTGCTCGGAGGTAGTCGGACCCCCGTCCCTGGTGACCGCAGGACTCCGCGGGGAGCAGGGAGTCGCCTTCCTTCTGCCATCTCTAATGTGAGTAAAGCCTTGGAAGTTCACCCCTATGGCCTCCGAACTGTTTATTCTGCGTTACACAGCACGATGCGGCGCCCGTACTCCTTTACTACTACCCCCCGTCATCCTGTCTCTCTGCCCTGAGGCCTTGCTCCGCCTGTGGGGAGTAGTAATAACTATGGCCGCCATACCACCATGCCTCAGCGGACTGCAGCGGCACTGGTGGCCTTCACCAGGTGCCACAGGTGGCGTAGTTGGAATCAGCCACTCAACCCGGATAAGCCCACACCATCCTTTTAATGTGACAGCCCTGAGCACGGGTTGGGTCCGGGCCATGGCTGCACCCCATCTCTCCATCACAGGACCCGACTCCGAGTCCCCCATCTCCCAGGGTAAAGAAAAAGGGCTTTCGAGTAGAGGCGTCACAGTGACCTTTCTCGCACTTCAGAAGTCCTGGTCCTGTGTGAAAGGGCTGGGGATTTTAGAGCAAGCGGGAGTGATCTGCAGATGCGGCGAGGAGTAGAGAGGTTGGAGAGGTGAGTGTAAGGTGAATATAAGAACTTTTTTTTTTTTTTACATCTTACATGTATTAATGACATTAAATTAGTAGAAAATAACTCATTCGGAAATCAAATTTCCAGGGAAAATGTGCATGAAAAGTCGAATTAGCATTTTGCCTGATCCGCTCATCTCTAGTATTGTGTAAATGTGAAGCAAGAACTCTTCCTTAGAATTGGATCCTGGAAACAAGTCACTTGCAATGAGTGTGGAACTGCACACTACAAAACTGTGCAATCAGTATTTGCAATTTACACTGTAGGAAAATATCCAAATGACAGTGGAAATAGCAAAACTCAGCTGTCAGACATGCAAACTCCTTACACATGTTGTGTTTAGTGGGACTTGAACCTTAGATCTCAACGCTGAACAGCAAACAATGCTAATTACTGAGCCACTGTGCTGCCCTTTACTAACAAGTTCAAGCGCACACCAATTTTTATTGTTCATGACCAGGGACATTTTTTATTTTTTTTGTTTGAGGAGCTCTAAACTTTGTTTCTCGTTTCTGTCTATCCAATTAATTTTGTCTTTATTTTTACATCATTTTAGTACTCATATTTTTGTATTCATTACCTATATAGGGGGACAATTTCAAGAAATACATGCTTGTTTTTTTCTTAATTTTTATGAGCACTCAGGGCAGCGTAGGAGAAGGGATGCAGGATAGAGCGTTGGCAGGTGCAGTGCCACGGAGAAAAGAACAGACAGAGGCAGTATTTGAAGTCATCCACGTCTTTACTCACGGTGGTTCTTTCTCAGCTCAGAGCTTCTCTCTGCTGTCACATGGTGAGCTGCGGCCACCAGGGTGGGGTTCAGCACACTCCAGGTAGTTCAGGAGCGCTTGACAGGACCCCCGCTCTAAAGTGTTCCTCTCCTGGTGAACTTCTCCCGCCTTGTGTCCCCCACTGTGTCCCGTACGGGTACTGCGATGTCCTTGATGGGTAGCGTGTAGCTCCCAGACCGACTGGGTGCCCTTCTTGGTGACTGGTGGTGAGAACGTGGCGTAAGGCCGGGTCCCTCTGGATAAACTCAGATTAGGGCATACAGGTAGAGACTCCGCTCCGTCCGTATCCCCCTGGGATCCACATAAGCCTCCGGACTTTTCCGACAGAGACATGAAGTGCAAAGTCAGATAATCGGGGCCAGAATAAGGTATGCAGGTGGCGACTCCGCTCCATCCGCACCCCCTGAGATCCTTTCGCCTGTGGAGCCTAACTTCTCTGCTCCCCTCCTGGGCCTTCTTGGTTGGACTCTGACCGGGGACAGAGCCGGTTATAACTCTGCCTCAATCCCCCGTCTCAAGGCCTGAGACCGGGAACCGTGGACCCTGAGATGGCTGCAGCCTTGTGCTGACCTGCCATCCCAAAGACCCACGACTAAGGACCCGGTTATTAAAATGGCTTCCAGTTATATATGATTCTATTAAGTGCTAAAGTAAAGTGCTTCCTCCACCCTCACTCACTACTTGGTTCCCCCTAACTTTGGTTCCCCCCAACTCCTCCATTCAGGACCGGGGCAGCACTATGGTGCTTTTAGGCCCCCTTCAGAACTGGAGTGGTGTAGTGTTGAGTGTGTGGTTGGGGTCCTGTGTGGTGCTCCATCCTTACCTTGGAGAGGAGATACCACACCTCATTCTGAGGTGCAGTACCCCTGTGGTGACTGAACCCTCAGGGGCGCCACACCAGCATCTGCAGCTCTTCTTCTAATTAGCTGACCTAGCATGGCCTCACATATGCATCATACCGCAACAATAGAATTGCACCAAGCTAGATAATTAGAGGGAATCTTTCAGTAGGATCAATCCTCCTAAGCCGTCTATATGGGTATGTAGGTCATAGGAAGCTGAATAAAATGATACCTTGATATCTGCGATCTGATGTATTATTCCAAAGAAATCCACATTTTTCTTATATGTAAATGAGCTGTTCCAGACCATGGGCCAGATACTGATACTCCGCCTCCAGAAATTATTTTAACAGAAGGAGGGAGCTACCAGTGTGTTGTGTAATGGCCGCTCTCTGCTCTCCTGATCTCACTGTAGAGCTGTGTGTGGTTATACCTGACACATCTGCAGGTTCCTCTCAGCTTCAGCTTCCATCTCACAGGCAGACAGGGCTGCAGTATCGTTGCAATACAGCAGAACTGTGAGAGCTGCAGCTGCTAATGTGTTTGTTATGAGACAAATTCAGTTCTACTGTTCTGTGTTAGTTACATGTCTCAGACTGGTAAGTTTCCCTTTCATTCATAATAAGCTCTGGAGGCAGATTCTCATGCAGATCAGTGTCCGGTCCATAGATTGTAACAACTAATTTACATATTTAAAAAACGTAGATTTCTCTGGAATAAGACATCGGATCACAGACATCAAGGTATCATTTTATTTAGCTTCCTATGACATACAGGTTGATCCTGCTGACAGATTCCCTTTAAAGGATGAATCGTGAATGCTGGCAGGCAGTAGACAGTTCACTGACTTCTCGTCCGGAAGCCACAGATCATTGACCCAGCCGCTGGACTGTATCCTGCAAACTAATTTACAACTGTCCTGGTCAGCAAACAGTTAAATACAACCAGATAATGTTCACTCCTGCTTTAAATTTTGAGGTGGACTTGGGGTTGTCTAAATAGCCATTTCTGTTTGTACAATGAAGATAGATTAAAAATCTTTATCAATGTTCTTCTATTAATGCCTGAAGGTTAATGCAATCTCTGAAACTAAACAAAAAAGAACTTTGGGCAGTTTTCTCTTAGTTTACATTGTGCTGTGTATGCATAAAACAATTAGAATAAAGATATTTATTACTGGTATTAAAATTATTGTAATATGTATTATTTCTAAGTATGCATGAATACATTGGCACTGCGTCTTTAGGCCTACTGTCTAGACAGCTAAAGAGATACTTGTTTGTTAGTACATTTTCACATTCAGAAATTGTATTATTGTAAATTTACATTTAAATTCACATAAATATCCTTCAATTAAAGAGTACATTAGTAATATTGCTGAGAACATAGTGGACAAATGTTAACTGTAAAATCTGTCAGAAGTCATCAGTAGGGATGAGCGGACCAGTGGAAGTTTGGGATCTGGTACCCGACCAAACTTTAGTCCAAAGTTCGGTTTGGGCACCAGAACTGCATACAAACTTGAACCTGAACACAAACCTCATTGAAATCAATGGGGACCTGTACTTTGGAACTCTCTCTCAACTCCCGAACTGTAAAACGGACTTCCAGGTCACAGTTCGGGTTCATTCATCTCTAGTCATCAGCTCAAAAAAGGCTACCTTGAACAAACTTGCACTAGCCACTTTGTCTAGCTGCTAGCAGGACACAGAAGAACCACGCCTTCACCCATTGCATCTATGAAGTAGCAGCTGGTTGGAGGTGGTAGGCTGAGGCAAAGATGGTCAAACAAAGCTGGGTCAGTGTCAAGCTTTCTGGAGTAAAACCGCATGAAATGTCAAACATTTTTGCGCAACACATAGTTGTGCAAAAAGTTTGCAACTTTTAGTGTTTTTACTTTAGCTCAAGCATCTTTTTGAAAAGTGGTCGGAGATTAGAAAAATGGATGTGGTCACAGATTGTCTATTAGATTCATCAAAATGTATACTACAAATTTTTGATAAAGATGTAGTCAAGCAGTGACTGAAAGATGTGACAAATTCACAGAAAGGAATATGCCTTTTAATGATTTTGATGCCCCTTACTCTATCTAGCACACTGTTCATCAAGAAGTGTGCAAAAAGTCTTCAAAAGTAACTCAGGAAACAAAAAACTTTTCCAAATGCTCCCCCAAAAAGAAGCATTTCCTGAAGTGGTTTACACCAAAAAACTCAGCATTTTTAATCCACTGAAAGATAATTTTGTGCGCACATACCTTAACCCCTTCATGACCTTGTAATTTTCCATTTTTGCACGTTAAAAATTTTCTGGCAATATGAGTCTCCAGATCAGTGTGATTATGTAGATACCAAACATGTACAGTATATATATATATATATTTTTTATTTAAGTGGTGAAAATTTTTTAAAATTTGTAAGAATTTTTTTTTCACTTATTCTGCCATTTCCTGAGACCCGTAACATTTTAATTTTTCGGAATATGGGGCTATATGAGGACTTATTTTTTTGCACCGTGAGCTGACGTTTTTATTGATACCATTTTGGGATAGATACAATATTTTGATCGCCTCTTATTGCATTTTATTGCAATGTTGTGGAGGCCAAAAATAACGCAATTCTGGTGTTTTGATTTCTTTTCTTGTTACGTTGTTTATTGATCGGATGAATTTATTTTATATTTTGACTGATCGGACTTTTAAAAATGCAGCAATACAAAATATGTACATTTTTATAAATTGTTCTATTTTTAATGGAGCAAAATGGGGAGTGATTTGAACTTTTGTGTTTTTTTATTTTTTTAATAATTTTAACCCCATTCTGACGTATGGCTTAATAATACGTACCTGCGCCCTGGGCCTTAATGAGCAGGTACGTATTATTATGCCTCATCGATCGCCGCCAGGTGTCAGCAGGTTCTAACAGCTGACACCCGGTACTATGTCCCAGGTGCGGTCCCGCATTGCTCCCAGAACATTAACCCCCGAAATGCTGCAATCGAAGTCGATCGCAGCATTTCCGGTGCAAGCAGAGGTAAGAGCACCCTTCTTACCTTGGATCGGAGACCCCACGCTGTGTGCGTGGGGTCCCGATCATTGCCATGGTGACCCAATGTCTTCATGACAACATCCACATCGCGAGGCATCAGAAAGTAATATAGATCGGGCATAGTGCATGATCTATCTAACTTGTGCCAGTGTAGAGCTGACAGCCTGCATAGCATAAGGATGCTGCTGCATCCCTATGCTATACAAGAGATCAGCCTGCACAAAATGAAAGTCCCATAGTGGGACAAAGTATAAAAGTGAAAGAAAGTGTCAGAAAGTGAAAAAAAATATAAAAGAATATTAAAACAGAAAATGAAAAAATAATCCAAAAAAAAATAAAAATATACTCTACCCATAAATAAATATTATTATGAAAAAAAACAAAAGCAAAAAAAAAAGCAATAAAAGTACACATATTTGGTATCGCCACGTCCGGAACGACCTGACCTATAAAACTATCATACTAGTTAACACCTTTAGTGAACACGGTAAAAAAAAAAAATGAAGCAAAAAACTATGCTTTATCATCATACCGCCAAGCAAAAAAGGGGATAAACGCGATGAAAAAGAAAAATGTAAATAAAAATGGTACCGCTGAAAATGTCATCTTGTCCCGTAAAAAACAAACCGCCATACAGCTCCATCAGCTGAAAAATAAAAAAGTTATAGCTCTCAGAATAAAGCGATGCAAAAAAAATTATTTTTTCTATAAAATATTTTTTTTGTGCAAAAGCTCCAAAGCTTAAAAAAATGATATAAATGTAGTATCACTGTAAACGTACTGACCAGAAGAATAAAGCTGCCTTATCAATTTTACTACACGCGAAACGGCATAAAAAAACCCAATTCCCGAATTGTTGGTTTTTGTTTATTCTCCCTCCCAAAAATCTAAATAGAAAGCGCTCAAAAAGTGTAATTTGCCCGAAAATGGTACCAATAAAAACTTCAACTTGTTCCACAAAAAACAAGCCCTCACATAACTCTGTCGGCCGAAATATCGAAAAATGATTGCAAAAACTAGTCTTTGCAAAAAAAAAGGGTCTTTTAGTGTGAAACAGCGGCTAAACATAAAAACCCGATATGAATCTGGTATCGCTGTAATCACACGGACACGAAGAATAAAGTCGTCTAATCACTTATCCTGCACAAGGAACGACGTAAAAAATAAACTCTAGGGTTAGGGTATTGCTAGGGTTAGGGTTGTGCTAGGGTTAGGGTTGTGCTAGGGTTAGGGATGTGCTAGGATTAGGGATGTGCTAGGGTTAGGGTTGTGCTTGTGTTAGGGTTGTGCTAGGGTTGTGTTAGGGTTAGGGTTGTGCTAGGGTTAGGGTTGTGCTAAGGTTATAGTTGTGCTAGGGTTACGGTTGTGCTAGGGTTAGGGTTGTGTTAGGGTTATGTTAGGGTTAGGGTTGTGTTAGGGTTGTATTAGGGTTGGAGTTGTATTAGGGTTGTGGTTAGGGTTGTGTTGGGGTTGGGATTTTTTCAAAAGTAAAGAAAAGAAAATGATGACGATATGGCCACTAGTGTTGAGCGCAAGTGCTCACTACTTGAGTTTGCATTAGGTGCTCGGGTATGTACCGAGTATCGCGGGTGCTCAAGTGACATGCTCGAGTCTCCACCCCATATGTTTTGTAGCTGTTATACAGCCATAAAAACCACGTGGGGATTGCCTACCATGCACAAGTGATCCCCGCATGTTTTTTTTCAGTGTCTAACAGCCATGAAACATGTGGGGCAGAGACTCGAGCCTGTCAGTTGAGCACCCACAATACATGATGCATACCCGAATACCAGATGCAAACTCAAGTAGCGAGCACTTGCGCTCAAGACTAATGACAACTTATTCAATATGATGACATAATGTTATCAAATTCTGTGTCATACCTCTGGGTTGAAAATGTTCACAGTACCCCTTGATAATATCCTTGAGGGGTCTAGTTTCCAAAATGGAGTCACTTGTAGGGGATTTCCACTGTTTAGGCACATCAGGGGCTCTCCAAACTTGACATGGTGTCCGCTAATTATTCAAGCAAATGTTACATTCAAAAAGTCAAATGGCGCTCCTTCCCTTCCGAACCCTGCCATGCGTCCAAACGGTGGTTTTCCCTCACATATGAGGCATCGGCTTACTCAGGAGAAATTGCACAACAAATAGTATAGTGCAATTTCTCATGTTAGCCTTAGGAAAATGCAAAATTGGGGGCTGAAAAACATTTTTGTGGGAATAATGTGAAAATTTTATTTTTACTGCTGAATGTTTTAAACTTCTGTGAAACACCTGGGGGTTCAAGGTGCTCACCACACATCTGGATACGTTCCCTGAGGGGTCTAGTTTCCAAAATGGTGTCAATTGTGGGGGGTTTCCACTGTTTAGGCACATCAGGGGCTCCCCAAATGGGATATGACGTCCGCTAATTATTTAAGAAAATTTTACATTCAAAAAAGTCAAATGGCGCTCCTTCCCTTCCAAGCACTGCCGTGTGCCCAAACACTGGTCTTCCCCCACTTATGGGGTATCGGCGTTCTCAGGAGAAATTTCACAACAATTTTTGTGGTCCATTTTTTCCCATTATGAAAAATAAAAAAAATTCGGTCTAAAGTAACATTTTTGTGAAAAAAAGTTAAATGTTCATATTTTTCTTCCACATTCCAAAAATTCCTGTGAAGCACCTGAAGGGTTAATAAACTTCTTGAATATGGTTTTGAGAACCTTGCGGGGTGAAGTTTTTAGAATGGTGTCACTTTTGGGTATTTTCTGTCATAAAGGCCCCTCAAAGTCACTTCAAACGTGATGTGGTCGCTTAAAAAATGGTTTTGTAAATTTTGTTGGAAAAATGAGAAATCGCTGGTCAACTTTTAACCCTTATAACTTCCAACCAAAAAAATGTTGGTTCCAAAATTGTGCTGCTGTAAAGTAGACATGTGTCACTATGTTATTTATTAACTATTTTGTGTGACATAGCTCTCTGATTTAAGGGCATAAAAATTAAAAGTTTGAAAATTGCAAAATTTTCGCAAAATTTCCGATTCCTTCACAAAGTAACGCAAGTCATATCAAAGAAATGTTATTACTATCATGAAGTACAATATGTCATGAAAAAAAGTACAATATGTCATGAAAAAAAAGCTCCGAATCAGTGGGATCCGTTGAAGCATTCCAGAGTTATTACCTCATAAAGTGACAGTTGTCAGAATTGTAAAAATTGGCCTAGTCATTAACGTGCAAACCAACTTCTGGAGTAAATGGGTTAAAAACTTTTCTTTCTCACATTTTAGTGTATCGAATAATTCTCTTATGGGACTTGAAGCTGTGATTGTCCTATCGTTTGTGCTATACACAGCAGTGCACCAGCACTGCTATGTATAGCAGATATCACGACCTCCTATGGACACAAGCCACGGGCCGGGGTTCACAGGATGATTGTAATGATAAGGCCGGGGTTCATCAGCAGACCTCCGGCTGTCAGGACAACCCATCAGCGCCATGGTCATGATGAATAACCACCCGCCAGATGTTAACTGGTTAACAGCCGCTGGCAGAGCACCGTTCCACTTGCTGCTGTTAAAGGCACATGATAGCTGATTAAATCAGTCATTATGTGTGGGGAAATATGTGGGCTTGGCATGCAAGCTCGCATCAAAGAAAGGGGCACGACTTTTGATGTAAATGTATATCAAAGGTTGTGAAGGGGTTAAAAGAGCTTGTGAGAAAAGGAGAGCTATATATAAAGTATAATTCATTCTCTTGGTATCTAAGAACCAGGTTTGTTACACTGGATATATTCAAGTAGATTGACACATCAAGGTAAGATTTAATAAAATAAAAACTATATAGGTAAAATGAGTACCAACTGGTGTTTACAAAGGGGTAGAAAGTAAGGAAGCAATGAGTTACGTCTTAAATATTGGGGATTTCTGATATTTACCACTTCTGAATGGTTCCTTCTGTGGATTGGTGAACATTAAGAGGAACTGAAATGTTTTTTAGGCCTTTGTATACTGATAGATAATAAGAATTTACAAGATTTATCTTTGTTGAAGATATAGCATCATGTGCAGTCAAATTGATTTAAGTTTCGGTCTTGTAGTGTTCAATCAGTGATTGGGCTACACATTAAATAAAATGCAAGATTCCTATCATTTATAGGGCAGGGATGTCAAACTCAAACCCACAGAGGGCCAAAATGAAAAATGTGGACAAAGTCACGGACCAACCAGTATGCAGTATAATGGGCCCCACATAGTCCTCCATACAGAATAATGGGCCCCATATAGTCCACCATACAGAATAATGGCCCCACATAGTCCTCCATACAGAATAATGGGCCCCACATAGCCCACCATACAGAAGTCCACCATACAGAATAAAGGCCCCACATAGGGGTGGTGCTTCTGGGCCAAATATAACCACTTTGAGCACCAGATTTGGCCTATGGGCCAGAATTTGACATGCATGTTATAGGGAATCTGTGGCCAGATTTATTCCTCTCAAACTGTAGGCAGCATAAAATGGTTATGGAGACCCAGATTCCAGAGGTGTCTCACTTACTGTGCTCATTGCTGTAGTATTGGTGTTACCATTTAATTATTTTACTCATTTACATAGCAGAATAAGCACTTCACATACATTATCATCATTGTCCCCATGGGGGCTCACAATCTAAACTCCCCATCAGAATGTCTTTTGGGGTGTGGGAGGAAACACAGAGTGAACATACAAACTCCTTCAGATGTTTGTCTTGGTTGGATTTGAACCCAGGACGTCAAAGCAACAGTGTTAACCACTGAGCCACCATGTCAGCGCTGCTTTATTTGTTGCAAGTTTACTAGTGCTCTTGATGATTAGCTCTGCATAACCTCACTGACAGCATTGATTTATAGCTTTCTGTCTAACTGTGCATAGAAAGCTGACAATAATTAGTGGGAAACTGCTTATGTATATAGAATAATTCTTTGCAGAAACTCATTAGTGAGAGGACTAAAAGAGCTGTAGTAGATAAAACAGTGATTCTGGGTCTCTGCCCCTATTTATGCTGTTCTTAGGTGGGCCAGCTAAAATATTGTGACAGATTCTCTTTAACCCCTTCCAGACATTTAAGGTACTAGCACATCATATGTCAGGTCCTATTATTTGATGTGGGCTCAGAAGCTGAGCCCGCATTTTTGGCAGTAGATGATGGCTGTGGATATTCAGTCCTCATATGCTGCTAATAACTTTGAGTCTAGCAGAGCTCGACCCATTGTTTGTTAATCTTTGAATGCTGCTGTCAATTTCTGACAGCGGCATTTACAGTGTGCGGCCCGGGGGGCCCACTGTTCTGTTTGCCAAATGGCAACCTCAATGCATCTACTGAAGACTCTCATGTCTACCATGATGGTACTGTGGCTGGCATTCAGAGTAAACTGTACATTTTGTTATACACAGCAATACTATACAATTGCAGTGTATGGTACAAGTGATCAGCTGATTGCAAATTCAAGTCCCCTAAGGGGACTATGAAAAATGTCAACACAAGTGAATTTTTTTTCCATACTTCCACATATTTTTTCCCTATTTAAATGAAACAAACCTAAGCATGATATCACTATAATTCTACTGACCACAAGAATCATACTGCCAGGTCATTCTACAGTACAATGAATGCCTTAAAAACAAAATTCAAAAAGACAACTGCAAAATTGTGCTTCTTTTGCAATTTTGCGGTACTTCCAATTTATTTCCTGTTCCCAGTACATGATAAAATGGATGGAGCCATTCAAACATACAACTCATCTAGCAAAAAAAAAGCCCTTGTATGGTCATATCAACGGAGAAGTAAAAAAGTTATGGCTCTTCGAAGAAGGGGAGGAATAAAAAATAGCATAAAATTGGAAAATCTTCAGGCCGTGAAGGGGTTAATTTGAGATTTTTATTGAAAATTTGAATTGCAAAATATATTCTTTAATAGAGGAAAACTGGATTGTGTCAGATAGTTTTTCACTTCACTATGTGTGTAATATTTATCTGCAAATTCTTTTTGGTTTCCTGAGCAAACTTTCTGCTGTTTGAATTCCCCATTCTCTAAGTATGATTTGTATATATATATATATATATATATATATATATATATTTAAATGGGAATAAATCTTTTTCTTGAAGCCTCTAAGAAATAGCATGTCTCCCAGCAATGACAGAGAACTGAAATTTTCCCAGCATGTAGATGTAAAATTTAGACCATTGGAATTATCTCTCAGTTATTATGCTGGACTACTGCAATTGATATGGTCATATATTAAAATATATATTTTCTACCTTGGATAGAAAAATGGAAACTTTCAGCACAGAAATGTATATAAAAATAATAAAATGTCCTTGAGGCATAGAAACTAAAGGCATGTTCACACGCTGTTTTTTTAAGGCATTTTTTGGGTGGAACCACTCTGAAAAATGCCAGAAAAAGCGCTCAGAAATAGCTTGAAAGAATCTTTCTATTCATTTATATGTAAAAATGACTTGCTACTCATATGTTCCGATTTTTGATCATCTATATGACGCGCCCCCTGGGCCTGTGCTGTGCAGGGGAATACCCGGAGCCAGATCGCTGGGGGTTGTAGTCTCCGTGGCGCTGACCCGGTCCGTGCCCAGGGTGGTCAAACCAGTGGCAGTCTATTTGTGTTGTAATAAGTGTCCGACTACGCCACCCGTGGATTGCGGTCAGTGGGGACCGCCGCTGCGCTGTAGACCGCTGAGGCTGATGTTCTATGCGCAGCCAAGAATGGGATAACTCCCCACGGGAGAAGTATTGCCTCAGGGCAGCTGGAGTAGATGATGGTAGTGATGGTGTGAGCGTCCCAGTACTAATGGTGCTGGTGCGGCGATGAAACACAGAGACGTGTGGTTGCAGTTTCCAATGCTTTACTCACAGTTCTTTACTGGTCCTAGTCACCTCGGTACCGGCGGTGACTGCCCAAGCCGTGCTGTGTCCACCAGGCAAGGGGCTCGACCAACTCTCAGGCAATTCCAGAGCGTGGCACAGGACTCCCTTCCTTTCCTTTCTCTGGCCGTCCCCACCAGTGACTCACCTTTATCCAGCTTCCTCGGGCCTTCTGTTGGCGAAACCTCTCTCCGGTTTCCCTGACCCTATGTGGTATGCTTTCCTGGTGGATGTAGTGAGGGGTCGCACCAAGATGTGGTCACAACCTCCGGTTTTGGCTGAGGATTAGTCGCCTCCACCAATTTGGGTTCCGGTACCCTGCTCTGCCAACCCTTCACCCGTTATCTCGTGGGTTCTTAGGGTTCCTTCTTCACTCGTGTCTCTGGGCCTTTCTCTGTGTTCCAGTTCCCTGCTTCCTTTCTTACTGTCCTTTCTGATCATTCTCCTTTCTCTCTCTCTCAGGCTCCAGCCTCCTGATAAGGCCTGCCTGCGGAGCAGAGCCCATGCAGGAGCTCTGCTTCCTGTCTTCTCCTCTCACTCTTAGCTTCTTCTCTGCACTGCACTGACTGCTGTCCTAAGATGGTGCCCACCTTATATACCTCCTTCTAACACCCGAGCCCAGGTGACTAGCAACCAATGGGCTCCTACCTATGCCTAGAGACCCACCCCTATCTGCTCCTACACCACTGGGTTTTCCTCCCCCTCCCCACTCCAGCCAGGAACAGATGCTGTCATGCCTGCACTTCTGTGGGAGCACCGTTGAGCTGTCCCTCGGAAATGGGGTGTGTGTGGTGCATGCAGCTTACTGAGTCCTGGTCCACACTCCATCCTTACCCGGGAGTGGAATATCACACCTCTGGTCTGAGGTGCAATACCCCTGTAGCAGCCGAGCCCTCGGGGTGCTACATTCCCCCCTGGTAAATCACAGCATGTCCTCGGGCTGGAAGAGAACAAAACAATTTGAAAACATACAAATTTTTAGAATGCATTCATATATAAGACATTAACTTTTCACTCATCCCTTTATGGGAGGTACTCTTTTCTTTCCAACGTGACTGGTATAAACATTATAAGACTTTCTTCACACACACATAAAATACCATAAACTCTTTTAGCAGCATATAAAACTTTTTCAGTATAAGACATTCTTAAGTAAAACATTTTTTTTTCAAAAAACACATTCTTGAGTTCTGGCCGTGGTGCGACTTGCGACCAGGTGTTCTTTCTTCTTAGGGGAATGGCTGCTCTCAGTCCCCAGCCAGATTAGGAAAAAGGGATGGCTGTTCTCAGTCCCCAGCCAGATAAGGGATATAGGGGGTATCTTCTACACAGTTCTATATCAGTCCCAAAGGGGACCACACTCCACTCAGCAACAGTTTCTATACCCTTACGGGTAACTATATACAGTTCCATTTACCGTTCACTGGTAACGGTGTCCTCCTGATGCTTCCTCCTTGTACTCTTCAGACCCGTCCGGGCCCTCAGGGTAGTCCATGTCTGGGCGGTACCGCAGTTCCTCCTCTGTTAGATGGTGGACATGGAGGGCATACAGTCCCTTTGCGCCCTTGTGTAGCAGGCCTTGCGACCGGGCCTGGAGAAGGTCGCTGTTAATGACGCCCGTGGTCAGAGGGTGCGACTTTGGGCCTGGGCGCGGGCTGGTGGTGGCAGTGACCAGGGCTGGAGGGCTCGGCAGCAGGGCTTGTTGCGGGGTCTGGAGCAGGTCGGTGTTTGCAGCGCCCGGGATTGGCGGCTCCACCAGGGGGCCCGGGAGCAGGCTGACGCTGGCAGCGTCCGGGACAGGGAGACTCCTCTTACCTGCTCCCGCGACCGCTCCTGCATCACGCGTCTTCTCCTGGTGCTGGTCGGAGCCTGCGACGGCTGGGGCACTGCCGATGCTGGGCAGCTTGGTCTGCTGCTGGTCCGCCATCTTGCTCTCCGTTCCTGGTGTCCTCCTCCCCCCTGGTGGACTGTGGCCTACCTTGCATTGATCTTCCTCCGTAGGCCGCGGCTCCGCAGTCGATCGTCGGGGTTGAGGACCTTGCGTCGCGCTCCTGTGACGCCAGCGTCGCTCGCTCTCCCTTCCAGGACTTTACGCAACGTCGGTGCGTGGGGCGGAGCTTCGGATCTCGCGTGCTTTCGGCGTCCACGCCCCTCTTCTTCCAGCGCGGCGTCTCGAAGATGGCGCCCGATGGCGGGAAAACGACTCCGGATGGCGGGAAGACGGCGGGAAACGACCCAAGATGGCGTCCGATGGCGGGAAACGGTCCAAGATGGCGTCTCATGGCGGGAATCGGCTCCGGATGGCGGGAAGACGGCGGGAAACGACCCAAGATGGCGTCCGATGGCGGGAAACGGTCCAAGATGGCGTCTCATGGCGGGAATCGGCTCCGGATGGCGGGAAACGACTCCGGGCGGTGGGAAACTTCGGGAAATTGCGGGAGACTTCTTTTCCAGGTACATGTACAATTTTCTTCAGGCACGCAATACCCGTTTGTGGCGGGTTGGTCTCGATCCTACCGACTACGCCAAAGTTGACGCGCCCCCTGGGCCTGTGTTGTGCAGGGGAACCCGGAACCGGGCCTGTTGTAGAATGCTGGGGGTTGTAGTCTCCGTGTGACGGTGACCCGGTCCGTGCCCAGGGTGGTCAAACCAGTGGCAGTCTTTTTGTGTTGTAATAAGTGTCCGACTACGCCACCCGTGGATTGCGGTCAGTGGGGACCGCCGCTGCGCTGCAGACCGCTGAGGCTGATGTTATATGCGCAGCCAAGAATGGGATAACTCCCCACGGGAGAAGTATTGCCTCAGGGCAGCTGGAGTAGATGATGGTAGTGATGGTGTGAGCGTCCCAGTACTAATGGTGCTGGTGCGGCGATGAAACACAGAGACGTGTGGTTGCAGTTTCCAATGCTTTACTCACAGTTCTTTACTGGTCCTAGTCACCTCGGTACCGGCGGTGACTGCCCAAGCCGTGCTGTGTCCACCAGGCAAGGGGCTCGACCAACTCTCAGGCAATTCCAGAGCGTGGCACAGGACTCCCTTCCTTTCCTTTCTCTGGCCGTCCCCACCAGTGACCCACCTTTATCCAGCTTCCTCGGGCCTTCTGTTGGCGAAACCTCTCTCCGGTTTCCCTGACTCTATGTGGTATGCTTTCCTGGTGGATGTAGTGAGGGGTCGCACCAAGATGTGGTCACAACCTCCGGTTTTGGCTGAGGATTAGTCGCCTCCACCAATTTGGGTTCCGGTACCCTGCTCTGCCAAACCTTCACCCGTTATCTCGTGGGTTCTTAGGGTTCCTTCTTCACTCGTGTCTCTGGGCCTTTCTCTGTGTTCCAGTTCCTTGCTTCCTTTCTTACTGTCCTTTCTGATCATTCTCCTTTCTCTCTCTCTCAGGCTCCAGCCTCCTGACAAGTCCTGCCTGCGGAGCAGAGCCCATGCAGGGGCTCTGCTTCCTGTCTTCTCCTCTCACTCTTAGCTTCTTCTCTGCACTGCACTGACTGCTGTCCTAAGATGGTGCCCACCTTATATACCTCCTTCTAACACCCGAGCCCAGGTGACTAGCAACCAATGGGCTCCTACCTATGCCCAGAGACCCACCCCTATCTGCTCCTACACCACTGGGTTTTCCTCCCCCTCCCCACTCCAGCCAGGAACAGATGCTGTCGTGCCTGCACTTCTGTGGGAGCACCGTTGAGCTGTCCCTCGGAAATGGGGTGTGTGTGGTGCATGCAGCTTACTGAGTCCTGGTCCACACTCCATCCTTACCCGGGAGTGGAATATCACACCTCTGGTCTGAGGTGCAATACCCCTGTAGCAGCCGAGCCCTCGGGGTGCTACATATACCCTCTTCAGGTTTCAAAAAAATGCCAAGCTGCTGAAAGAAGTGACCTGACCATTCTTCTTGTGTTTTACGCTAGGAAGACACTCTGTACTTTACAATAGAAGTCAATAAGAAGACTAAGAAATGCCCTGGAGATGCTTGGTCATTTTCACTTAGTATAATGGCAGTGTCTTCTTCATTGCTTAATGGATGTCAATAAACGATTGAAAACTGTGCAAAAGATGTTTACAAAACCCTGCTAGGAAATGCTCAAAAATGCCTCAAAAATGTAACAGCAAATGTGTCACCCCAGGCCTGGATGCCACAGGTATTAAAGGCTGTGTCTGAGAGCAGGAGGGAGGTTCCCTAGTCAGGGACAATTAGCATGCAGCACCTCCTGTCCCAGGCCAGTAGGGGGAGCAGGCTGCCCCTATAAAAACTGGAACTGAGGGCAGGGTTAGGGAGACCAGGACCCACTTCTGAAGCATCCAGAAGGGTCCCAGAAGAGAGGGACAGGTCAGCGGAAGCTGAGGAGTCCAGGAGGCAGAGGAGGAACAGCAAGCCAGGGACAGAGGCGACGAGAGCCGGTCCTGGCTGTGAGAGGGAGAGAGAACTACCTAACCGGACACTGGGATCCGAGGCTGTCAGGGTTGCAAGCCCAGCAGCAGATAACCTACCTGCGAGGGATTTTAGGTCCCTTGGCCTGAGAAGCCTGGAGGCTCCGCCACACAGAGGGACCAGTACAGCACAGAGAAGCAATAGGTACCTAAGGCCCTAGTCGCAAGCCATACAGGCATAGTACACGGCCAGCTCAGGGACATGGGCTATCACACCACTAAAGGGGGAGATAGTCAGCAAGGGCAGAGAGAGAACGGTAGGCCTACCCGCTCACCCTGACCAGTGGGGCTCGCCCGAATGTTCTCAGACACCCAGGCCCATTCCTACCCTGTACTCCTGTTGGGTCATAAGTACCACCTACAATAAAGACCCTGGACTGTTTGAAGCAGACTCTGGACCTTTATTATTGCGGCCTGCACCATCACCCCCAGCATCCTATTACCTGCCATGAGGCTACACTCTTCCCGTGGGGAGTTATTCTATCCCAGTGCTGCATACCAACATCAGCCTCAGCGGTCTGCCTTGCAGCAGCGGTCATCCCTGACCGCAATCCACAGGTGGCGTAGTCGGACATTCAAAAACCCCACAAATAGACTGCCACAGCATTTGGTCTGACCACCCTGAGCCACGGGATCGGGTTGCCACTACTACCCCCATCATCACGCTGAAGCCCGGTTCCGAGTGCCCCACGGCCCAGGGGGTGAGTCAGCTTTGGCGTAGTCGGCAGGATTGTGACCAACCCGCCACAAACGGGTATTGCGCGCCTGAAAAGACTGTTTGCGTACCTTGAAAAGGAAGTTTCCCGCCATCCAGAGCCGTTTCCCGCCATCTTCAGTCGTTTCCCTCCATCGTCAGTCGTTTTCCCGCCATCTTCAGCCGTTTTCCCGTCATCGGACGCCATCTTCAGGACGCCGCGCGGGAAGAAGAGGGGCGTGGACTTCCAAACCGCGCGAGACCTGAAGCCCCGCCCTATGCACCGACACTGCGCTAGGTCCTGGAAGGAGAGAGAGCGACGCTGACGTCACCAGGAAGCGACGCATGGTCCTCGCCCGGAGCAGCACCAGCGGAGCCGCGGCCTACAGAAGAGGATCGTCGGAAGGTAGGCCACGGTTAACTAGGGGGGGAGGAAGATGACGGACGCGGAGGGACCTTCTACCACCAGCGTGGCTGCAGCAGCGGTGATGCCGTTCTCCATGCCCTACATCCCCGGAGCAGCCTGACTGCCCCAATACTCAGGGGAATGCCATACATTGACTGACTTTAAGGAAAGACTGCACAGTTTATTTAAAGTTTATCCCCTGACAGAGGAACAGAAAGTGAGCATTCTGACGGGGCAGCTCACTCCAGCAGGAAGTGAAATCATGGTCAGATGAGGAGAAAAGGACTGCAAAGGACATTCTGACCCGGCTTCCGAGTACCTTTGATACCCGTACCTCAGCAGAAATAAAAATGCGGTTCTATGGCTGTAAGCAGCGAGCCCAGGATAGTATCAGAGACTATGCCTTGAACCTGCAAGAAGTCCTGAGAGCTATCAAACAAGCTGACCCTGGTAGCGTGCAGGACACCGATAAGCTGTTAACTGACCAGTTCATAGAAGGTCTGCTGTCCAGCGCCCACAGAACCCAGCTGCGCCTCATGGCCCTACAGAACCCCGATTTGACTTTTGCGCAGTTCAAGGATAGGGCCATCCGGGTGCTCCGAGAACCCGCACCAAGTGGCGCTGTAGCTTTCCGGAGCCCTGCCATTACTTACCACCAGGGGGCGGCGCCCTACCCTGCAGACCTTGTGGGGGCTGATGCGCAGGTCTCAAGCCCATCCCTGCCTGCAGACCTGCACCATCAGGTCCAGGAACTAACCAGGAGTGTTGCTGCATTGACCAGGACCATACAGTCGTTACAGGTGGACCCGTCAGGACCCATTAAGCTGGCTTCCAGTCCGGAGGATGTCCCGTGGCGTCGACAGAGGAGGATCCCGCTGTTCAGAGGGAGGCCCGCCGACCGTTACACTGAGGATGGACAGCCGATTTGCCGCCGTTGCAGTCAGCCAGGACACATAGCAAGGTACTGTACTTTAAATGGGTCCGACCTTGGGCAGAGGGCCAACCCCCAGGCATAAGGTCATCAGGCCCGTCTAATTGGCGCGATAAGTATGTGGGGGGATGCCCGGTCTTACCCGTAGTGCTGGACGGTATCCCCATGAGTGCACTGCTGGACACCGGGTCTCAAGTGACTACCATCCCCTACGTACTTTCCAAGCGGTACTGGAGTGACGCAGATATAACCCGTTATCCAGACGATGACTTAAGCATCATTGCCAGTAATGGTCAACCCATGCCGCAGGTGGGGTTCAGAGAGATGACCATCAAGATTGGTAAGGTTGAACTGCCGGCACAGGGAATGATCATTGTGGACATTGATCGCCGTGAAAGTCACCCTAAAATAACTGTGGGTACTAACGTGATTAAAAATTGTCTTGCAGAAGTAATTGTGATTTTTCAGCAGGTGGCGATGAATGCTAGCTCCAGCCAACAGAGAGTCCTCCAGAAGGAGATAAGGGCCCTGGTGAGACGGCAACAGATAGAACTGTCTGGTGGTGAGATCGGTAGCGTAAGGATGAGCGACCCGTTCCCCATTGCCATGCCTCCCAAAAGTGAAATGATGATCTTGTGTCGGACTGCGATCGGGTTAAGAGGAAGAGACTACCAAGCCATGGTAGAACCCGTGTACTCAGACAGTAGGCCCACCATTTTGACAGCCAGGGGGGTGGTTGATGTCCGCCATGGAAGGGTGCCCGTCCGGATCTTAAACATCGGGGAAAGGGAAATATACTTGCCCCGGTACGCTACACTAGCTAAATTGTTTGCCGTCCAACACAATGCTATCAGGGTCGTGGAACCCTTGCCTCCATCTTCCCCGGTGGAGGGTAGTGGCTCTCAGAAACATAAGGAGGGCTGGTGCCAGAAACTCCATGTGGGTGCTGACTCCACTCCCCTGCACCAAAAACAAGGAGTCTACCGGGTGGTACAGGAGTACGAGAGAATCTTTAGTAAGCACCCGCTAGACTTCGGCAGAGTAAAAGGGATAGAACACCACATCCCCACGGGGAGCCACCCACCAATAAAAGAGAGACACACAGACCTGTACCCCCTGCACATTATCAGAACGCAAAGGGCATGCTGAGAGAAATGAAAGAAGCTGGGGTCATTAGAGATAGCTGTAGCCCCTGGGCAGCCCCCTTGGTTCTGGTAAAAAAGAAAGACGGTACCATGAGAATGAGCGTGGACTATAGAAAGGTCAACCGCATCACCCATAAAGACGCGTACCCGTTACCTAGGATAGAGGAGTCTTTAGCCGCACTAAAATCAGATAACTTCTTCTCTACTTTGGATCTTACTAGTGGGTACTGGCAGGTTCCTGTGACAGAGGCTGACAAGGAGAAGACCGCCTTCGCCACCCGGATGGGACTGAGCGAATTCAACTGTATGCCATTTGGGCTCTGCAATGCACCTGGGACCTTCCAGACGCTGATGGAATGCTGTCTAGGGCACCGAAACTTCGAGACGGTCCTACTGTACCTGGACGACGTGATTGTCTATTCGAAGACTTACGAGGACCATCGTAAGAACACCTGGCCAAGGTGTTCGAAGCCCTGGCTGGCTATGGCCTGAAGGTGAAACCCTCAAAGTGTCACCTGTTGAAACCAAAGGTCCAGTACCTAGGACACGTGGTGAGTGCAGAGGGAGTAGCCCCCGACCCCGACAAAGTTACAGCCATCAAGAGCTGGCCAAGCCCCTCTAACATCAAAGAAGTGAGGCAATTCCTCGGGTTGGTAGGCTACTACCGAAGGTTCATCCCCGGGTTCACAAAGATGGCAGCTCCAATGCAGGACCTCCTGATAGGCCAGTCTAAGTCCAGAAGCCAAAAGCCACCCTTCAAGTGGGACAAGTCGGAAGAGGAGTCCTTCCGCCAGTTGAAGATGGCCCTCACGGGGTATGAGATCCTGGCCTACCCCGACTATGGCCAGCCTTTCATCCTCTACACAGACACCAGCAATGTGGGGCTGGGAGCTGTACTGTCACAGAACCAACAGGACAGAGAAAGGGTGATCGCGTACGCCAGCCAGAAGCTGAGGCCCACTGAGAGAAACCCGGAGAATTACAGCTCCTTCAAGCTAGAATTCTTGGCAGTGGTGTGGGCTGTCACTGAGCGGTTTAAGCATTACCTTGCCTCCGCAAAGTTCACTGTGTACACGGACAACAACCCGCTGACACACCTGGACAATGCAAGTCTAGGTGCCCTAGAACAGCGGTGGATGGCCCAGCTATCCAATTATGACTTCACAATCAAGTACTGGGCGGGCAGAACCAACGCCAACGCAGACGCTCTATCAAGAATGCCTCACCTACCTGAAGGAGAAGAAGACTCGGAAGAGCTGGAGGAAGTAGAGCTCCCTGCGT
Source organism: Phyllobates terribilis (assembly GCF_046119375.1). NCBI lineage: Eukaryota > Metazoa > Chordata > Amphibia > Anura > Dendrobatidae > Phyllobates > Phyllobates terribilis. The sequence goes on along the minus strand of NW_027362762.1, from coordinate 528,427,997 downwards.
TCCACCGGTATGGGGCCACTCAGTATTCTCACCGGGTAAGAGACCAAGACCTAACCACCGTCATGTTCAACCCCTTACCCCACCACGGCTGGGCTGAGACGCAAGATAGTGACCCTGCAATTCGCCTGGTGAAGGACCTGTTAACCCAGGCAGACGCTAGCTCTGGCCCGGATGCTCCAGAGGAAGCCAAGCAGATATGGAAGGAGAAAAGCAGGCTATTCCTCTACGAGGGTAAGCTTTGCAGAAGGCTTGTCAACCACCAGACGCACGAGCTGACCTGGCAGATAGTGGTCCCAAAACGAGATGCAGCAATGGTCCTGGAGGCCTACCATGACAGAGCAGGACACTTCGGGTGGAAGAAACCGGAGTTCCTACTGAGAGAGCAGTTGTACTGGGTCGGTATGAGAATGGCCATCAAGAAGTGGAGCAGGGACTGTGGCCCATGCCACCTCAGAAGGAAGGACCGTACCAGCCAGAAGACACCCTTGAGGCCTATCGTCAACAGGCAGCCTCTTGAGCTGGTAGCTCTGGACCATGTGAAATTGGCTCCAAGCCGGTCGGGCTACGTCTATGCCCTGACAATTGTGGACCATTACTTCCGGTTCCTGGTGGTGGTTCCCGTTAAAGACCTGACAGCCCAAACAGTGGCCAGAGCCTTCCAGCAACACTTCTGCCGTCCACACGGTTATCCGGAACAGGTCTTGACAGATCAAGGTCCAGCGTTTGAGGCTGAAGTATTCCAGGAGTTCTGCAACCTCTACAGCTGTAGGAAGATTTGGACAACGCCTTACCACCCGCAAACCAACGGGCTGTGTGAGAAGATGAACAATATCGTCATTGATCTCCTCAAGACGTTGCCCCTGGAAGAATGCAGCCTGTGGCCGGAGAAGCTGTCAGACCTGATTGACTTGTACAACCATATCCCGGTGAATGCTACAAATTGCACCCCGGCTTACCTGATGCGAGCAAGACCAGGTAAGCTGCCGATCGACCTGGAAATGGGAGTCCTGACACCTGAGGACACCTCCCCAGACACGAAGTGGGATACGGAACGGTGGCTACAGTGCAAAAAGGTACAGGAGAGTGTGGAGAGGAGTCTGGCTCAAGCGAGAGAAAAGCAAGAGAGGTTCTTCAACCAACATGCCCCTGCTGGTCCCCTGGAACCTGGTGAGCAGGTCCTGAAGCAGAAGAGAAGGCTTCACAAGCTGGACGACCAGTGGGAGAGAGACCCGTACACAGTACTGCAGTCCGACCACAACAACCCGAAGGTATGTGTGATTACCAAGGATGGAGGAGAAACCACTAGCACCATCTCCAGAGACCACCTAAAACGGTGCCCGAGCAACTACAGAGTCCAAGTGAAGATCAAGATGACCTTGAACCCGCAGAGGACAAGGAAGAAATGATCAGCACAGTTCTCGGAGAGTTCCCCCAGACCTGGACTCGAATAAACGATGCGATAGTGGTACCCGTCCTACACTTCCTTCAACCTACCCAGCAGGGGCCTACAGAAGAACAAGAAGGACAAGCAGTCCCAGAGGCAGAAGAACCCATGCCAGCAGCCCAGGAGAGTCAACCCTCTGCTGACAGTGAGCCTGCCATGCCTGCGGTAAGTCAAAGGACCCGCAGACAGCTGCAAGCACTACCTGAAAGCCCAGCTAGTAGTTGTACCCTAGATGAAGGTGGGGAAAGCCAGGTTAGACCACCACCAGACAGTGGGTTACGGAGGTCGACCCGGAGCACTAGGGGTCAAATGCCAGCTCGCTGGAAGATCTAAATGGATAATGTATATATTTAATGTGTTATGTTGTATCCTGGTTATTAATTATGTTTTTCTAGTTTTTCTAGTTCATGGACTAACAGGTTATGGACGCTGAATAACCGGAACTACATTGTAAATAGTTGCACATGGTGCCTCTTGCGAAGATGGCCACGGAAGAAAAACCTGTCTGGCGTGGCCCCGTGTGGTCTAAAGTAGATAGCTTCGCCTTACAGCCACGCCCAGGGCCAACGCTTGGGGTTTGCTTTGGACAGGTCCCCGCACCGTTTAAAACTGCGCCTTATTTGGTGATATGGACACCGGTCACAGACCACACTGTGACCTAGAGAACTCAATATGTGGTGTTGTTGGTTATTTCCTTCCTTGTTGTATTTTGGTCATGCATTTATACCCTGTGTTTGTGTTTCCTGTTTAGTCCCGGAGTACTAAATTTTACTAGGGGGGAATGTGTCACCCCAGGCCTGGATGCCACAGGTATTAAAGGCTGTGTCTGAGAGCAGGAGGGAGGTTCCCTAGTCAGGGACAATTAGCATGCAGCACCTCCTGTCCCAGGCCAGTAGGGGGAGCAGGCTGCCCCTATAAAAACTGGAACTGAGGGCAGGGTTAGGGAGACCAGGACCCACTTCTGAAGCATCCAGAAGGGTCCCAGAAGAGAGGGACAGGTCAGCGGAAGCTGAGGAGTCCAGGAGGCAGAGGAGGAACAGCAAGCCAGGGACAGAGGCGACGAGAGCCGGTCCTGGCTGTGAGAGGGAGAGAGAACTACCTAACCGGACACTGGAATCCGAGGCTGTCAGGGTTGCAAGCCCAGCAGCAGATAACCTACCTGCGAGGAATTTTAGGTCCCTTGGCCTGAGAAGCCTGGAGGCTCCGCCACACAGAGGGACCAGTACAGCACAGAGAAGCAACAGGTACCTAAGGCCCGAGTCGCAAGCCATACAGGCGTAGTACATGGCCAACTCAGGGACGTGGGCTATCACACCACTAAAGGGGGAGATAGTCAGCAAGGGCAGAGAGAGAACGGTAGGCCTACCTGCTCACCCTGACCAGTGGGGCTCGCCCGAATGTTCTCAGACACCCAGGCCCATTCCTACCCTGTACTCCTGTTGGGTCATAAGTACCACCTACAATAAAGACCCTGGACTGTTTGAAGTAGACTCTGGACCTTTATTATTGCGGCCTGCACCATCACCCCCAGCATCCTATTACCTGCCCTGAGGCTACACTCTTCCCGTGGGGAGTTATTCTATCCCAGTGCTGCATACCAACATCAGCCTCAGTGGTCTGCCTTGCAGCAGCGGTCATCCCTGACCGCAATCCACGGGTGGCGTAGTCGGACATTCAAAAACCCCACAAATAGACTGCCACAGCATTTGGTCTGACCACCCTGAGCCACGGGATTGGGTTGCCACTACTACCCCCATCATCACGCTGAAGCCCGGTTCCGAGTGCCCCACGGCCCAGGGGGTAAGTCACAAACACCCCAAAAATGTTAAAAAAACACTTCAGGAAGAGTTAACAAAACAATAAGAAAAATGTTTCAGGATGAAAAAGGTTACTTAAAGCGTTTTCTGCTTGAAATCCCCATTGTTTTCTCCCGCTTGTGATAAATGAGTGAAGATACCTTAAAGAGGTGGTCCAAAACTAAGACTGATGCAATCCTAAATGACTATCTCTATAACGTAATAGTCTAATAGCTTTTCTAATATACTTTAGTCCATATTATTTCTAATCACTATCTTTAACTGCTATTTTATTTTTTTACCTACTTCCGGTTTGATGATATTTAGTATGAAACTCCCCAATGCATACTTGGATACTCAAACAAGGCATCAACAGGGGGCAGAGGCTGCGGTCACTAACACAGCCTCTGCCCTCACCCTGAAAGGAAGTGTCACAGGGGATGTCTGTTTCAGGGGCGGGGCGAGTCCCAGCTCTACTGAGTGTTTCTCCATTGTCAATGCCGACATATGCTCAGCACTAGCTCCCTTCTTAGTGTGGGATATCCTTTTCAATGCACAGTGACAGTGCGCTCCCTCTCCAGCTCTGATGAGAAGTGACAAGCTGACAAGAGAGCACATTGTCAGTATGCATTGTAAAGAGAGAACCCTGCAGTAAAAGAGAACAGAGACTATCCCAGCCCAATGAAAGTGACTGGTGTCTTCTCTCCTTCATTGCCACGTTCTCTCCTTACAATGCATACTGACCATGCTCTCCCTTGCCGGCACTTCTCATTAGAGCCGGCAAGGGAGTGAACTGTCACTGCATTGAAAAGGATATTGCACATACTGGGCATACTTCTGCATTGACAACCAATGCATGCTCAGTAGAGCTGGGACTAGCCTAGCCCCTGAAACAGTCGTCACTAATGTCGATTTGTTTCAGGGTGAGGACAGAGGTTACGGCAGCGACCCCTGGTCATGTCTTGCTTGAATATCCTAGCATGCACTGGAGACTCTCAAATAAAATATCATCAAAACGTAAGTAGGTAAAAAAAGACAAAGCAGTTAGATAGATTAGAGAGGGAATGGTATGGACTTTTTAAAGAAAGTATATTAAAAAATCAATTAAATTATTCTAATAAATAGACATTTAGAATTAAATCAATGTTAGTTTCAGACCTCCCCTTTAACACTTGAATTCGAATTATACCACTAGGTTGAGTTTTGGACATTTTTAAGTTGTATAAGATTACATAAGGACCAAGATTATTTGCTGCTTGGCTTCCACATATTTCTCGTAATGGTTACAAAGAAGAAAGTAGTCAATATGTAGAAGGATTCTGACTGTGTTTAGAGGATAATCTTGGTTTCGATCCATTTCGACTGAGCCATGAATCATGGATATACTTTTCCTCTAGGTGTACTAGATTATCCGATCAATGTGGCCATTTGGGAGCACCCTTTTATCACTCTGACAAATATTCTCTCTCAATATGGCCCCTTTGTTGCTGGGTATTGTGGTCTGGTCTGTGGGCTTAACACAGGTTGGATGTAGCAGATCATTAGAGAAGACAGAATATAAATCTGGGGCAGGGAGAGCTGACTGCTGCACAATGCAGATAATGACAAAGAAATGAAGGGAGTCAATTAATTTGGTGTTGTTAGTGAGCCGAGGTCTTATTGCAAATTGGATAACTATTTCTGCACTCTGTGTAACCTTCTCTGAGATTTGAAGACTGGTAAAATGTCTACATCGACACAAAATTAACTGTATTCCTAAATCTTCCCTCTAATCAACTACCTTCTCAAAAAATTATCTACATATTTAGTATGTTACTGTTTCATTGGAAAAAAATAATTTAATAATAATGTCTCCTGTTGAAATCTGTGAGCTTTTTTTGTAATCTGTAACCATTTATCATAAAGCACCTTGTGAAACTCAACCTGAAGGATTCAAGAGTAATTATGCAAGAAAATATTCCAAGCTATCAATATCATTTAAACCAGTTTGCCAATACAAAGGGCAAGTCATTTGTAATTTACAGATATTGGGACAAAACAAATTAAGACCTTGTCTTGATAGGGTCAGCCGAGGCTAATGATTATTGGATAAGACTTAAGGAATGAAACACAAGGACTTTATCTTACCATACTGATATGCACATTGTTACCTCCTCTGCTCCAATAACTTTGTTCATCTGTGAGAATACATTCTGCAAACATGCTGGGTTTTTACATTATTTCATAAAAAAAGCATTCAAAGCCTTGCAATGTCTGATTGAAACTTATTTGTGTGTAAAAAATCTAAATCAGCATGTAAAAACAATTCTTTTTCATCACTTTTGGGCTAAACTTTGAAAAATACTGCTGTGCTATCACCCCCCCTCCAACTATCTGTATAACATATAAGGAAGGATAATGAAAATCATATGCTTGGATTACAATACTACAAATCATAAAAGAGACAGAGCACTTTGTCAAAACACGAATCTTCTCCTGCCCACACCTGTTCACCAGGCTCACTACCTGGCCACTTAAGCGTGATGAAGGGAGCATGACCTCGAAAAGTTGCATGATGTGTAGTCTCTAGACTAGGAGAAACTGTCAGCTGAAGAGGTATCTCCCTGCTAAAAGATGTGAACTAATTTATGTCATACTGACCAATAAAAGAAGGACCATGTCTGGATTGAATGTATTTCTGTAGTATGAATATTGTAGTCTATTTATTGCACAATTGCAAGTATGCCTGTAAAATACCAATAGCTCATAATAGAAACAGAATGCTCCCAATTGGGGGCAGGGTTATACGGAGCTCAGGAATATAGAGGACTATGTGGAGCCCCTGCGGGTTCAGTCACCACAGAGGTACTGCATCTCACCCAGAGGTGTGGTACCCCACTCTCAGGTAAGGAGGGAGTACTACCCGGGACCCACACACCCACATCCAATACACTCCACTTCAGTAGGGAAGGGCGAGATTGCTCCTAAGGGAGAGCACAGTCCCTGGTCCCTAGCTGGAGGGTGGAACTAGGTAGAGGAGGTGGGTGGAGGAAGTAGTTCAAGGGAGCACAGACAGGAAGAGTATAAGAAGAAGGGGAACCATCTAGAAGCAGACAGTTCAGAGGAGAGAGAGCAGGGAGCAGGAGCTCAGGAGGAGCTCTTCTCAGGAGGAGTGGAGAAAGGAGCAGTGCCCAGTCAGAGAGGCCCAGGAGAAAGACTGAAGAGAAGAGAGGAGCAGAGAGGAGGGCTCCAGGAGGAACAGAGGGGATCCCAGGGGCATGGTGAGTGCAGAGGCCACCCGTAAGCCCGAATTCATGCTGACGTGGAGGGATCAGGCCGCAGAAGGGGACCAGCCCCTAACTAGTGGAGAGCAACCAGGCTCAGCTAGACAACCGGAAGCTGCTGCATTTTCAAGATGCTGCAGCCAACATCCACAATTACATCACTGAAAAGGTGGCCGCATAGGGTCCAGGGGACTGCACGTCGCCCCACAAGACCCGAGGCTACTGGCTTGGGACACTGACTGTGAGGTGCAGGGCAGGAGGGTGAGAGCCAGCGCAGTAAGACGACCAGGAAAGGTACATAGAACGGGGTCCCGTTTAAGTACTCCTGAGATACTTGAGAGATTGCTGAACCCCTACCCCGGAGGACACAGGACGATGTGGGAGGTTACACACTAGCCATTGTAACCTGGAGAATTGAACAACTGTGAGTAAAACCTGAAGACTGCACCCCACTGTGTCCTTGAATAATTGCTGCGCCATCACCACCCCTGCACTACACAGCACCAGCAACATCTACCTCATACAATTTATCATTTCCTGCCCTGGAGCTCAGCTTTGCCTGTGGAGAGCTGAACCAACTCTGCTGCGTCTCCATCAGCTCCAGTGGATCTGCACCGCAGCGGCGGCTCCATATAGCCACATACCACAGGTGGCGTCACGAACATTATCTCTAAAAACTTTATTCCCCTTTTACTTTCCCTTTTAATTGACCGCCCTGGGTCACGGACTGGGTCACTGCCACTGTGACATCCCCAGCACCAACCGGCCCGGCTACCAAGTAACCCATGGCCCAAGGGGGCGCGTCAACCTCATGGCATCAGGTTTACTAGTCTAGAAATAAAACTCCTGTTTTATCAGCCGGAAATTCTCAAAACTACAGCAAGCAGCCCAGTAAGTGACATATCACTGGAATCATTGTCTTTGACTCTATAATATGCTGCTCTCTGAATAGGTAGCAAAAACCTGGTGACAGATTCTCTTTCAGCATATGAAATGTGGACGAGGTATATTTTCCGTAAAGAAAAACAGTAGTGTCTCCTGACTGTTGTGACACAAAAATATATCTGTTGAAAATAGTCTTGTGTAGGCCCGACATCCCAGTGTGGTTTCGCAGTTCCACGGGTCAAATCGCCGTACTATCCTGTTTTGGGCCTTTGGTATCTAAAAAAAAAGCAGTTTGAGTGTGTCGCTCACTGTTCAGCCGCAAATATCTCTATTTAAAAAAGTGTGGTATACCCCATTAAACAATAACTGTGGTTTTCCTCTTCCACGGTTCTAATCTACTCTTTATTACCCTTTTTCCATTGATAGCGCAAGTGTAAGCTATTTTACTTCATTTACAATGGGCAAGGCGCGAGGCAAGGGACGTGGAAGTGGACGTTCTGGTGATGGTTCGTGCAGAGGACGGGGCCGTGGCCAAGGTGAAAATGTGCCACAACCAACAGCCACATCTTCTCGCTCCCACTTCTTGACCGAATTACTAGGGAAGCACAGAACAACACCAGTATTGAGAACTGATCAGTGTGAACAGGTTATTAATTTGATAGCAGATAATGCTTCCAGTTACCTGGGCACCACCACCTCTGGTCTGTCTTCCACACTGTCAACTCTTAGTAGCCGTGAGTCTCGACCGCATACTCCTACTCACCCTGATGCTCCTTCCTCCCACCATGCCGAGTGTCGTCAGACAGCAAGTGATCCCACACTTGGACACTCTGTAGAGCTGTTCACTGGTCCATTTCCATATTTGGGCCCCTCGCCTTATACGCTTGAAGTGGTGGAAGAGGAGATCCCATGTTGCGATGCCCAAATATTTGAACAGCCACGGCCACAGGAAGTCGACGTTGGCAATCTGTCACAAGAGGTGGACGATGACGAGACACAATTGCCAGGAAGTGAGGAGGAGGATCGTGGTGAGCAAGTGGAAGAGGAGGAGGTGGTGGATGATCTAGTAACTGACCCAACGTGGAAGGAGGACATGCAGAGTGAGGCCAGCAGAACACAGGGGGAGGGAGGCAGAGTTCCCCAACAGGCAGGAAGAAGCAGTGTGGTGGCCGCAGACAGAAGGCAGGCAACCGTTCCCCGTAACACCAACATGAGGGACGTTGCCAGTACAAGCGGTAGGTCTTCCAGAGTCTGGAATTTTTTTAAAGACTCTGCTGATAACCCCAAAAAGGCCATATGTTCCACCTGCCATGCCAGCATCAACAGGGGTGACAAAACTACCAGCCTGACCACCACCAGCATGATCAGGCACATGGCAGCAAAGCACCCGACTTTGTGGGGCGAAACCCAGGGTCCACGACCAGTGTCAGCGGGTGTCACCACTGCTTCTTCCACTTTTGTGCGTGCAATAGAACCCCCTGTTGTGTGTGCAAGGCAATCCCCTGTCCATACTGCATTTAAAGATGCCCCCTCCTCTCAGTCTTCACTTGTTATGGCAGTTTCTCAAGAAACAGCATCAATGTCCACGTCCACGTCCCACCGCAGCGTTCAATTGTCCATATCCCAGACCTTTGAACGAAAGCGGAAATTCGCAGCTAACGCCCCACAGGCCACAGTCCTAAATTCGCACATTTCACGACTGATTGCATTGGAAATGCTGCATTTTAGGCTGGTGGAGACGGAATCCTTCCGCAATCTTATGGCGGTGGCCGTCCCTCGGTACTCGGTCCCCAGCCGACACTATTTTGCCCGGTGTGCCATCCCCGCACTACACAAGCACGTGTTCCAAAGCATCTGCCGTGCCCTCAACAACGCAGTTACTGGGAGAGTCCACCTGACAACAGACACGTGGACAAGTGCTTGTGGCCAGGGACGGTACATCTCTCTGACGGCACACTGGGTAAACATAGTGGATGCCGGGACCCAGTCGGACCTTGGGACGGAACACATCCTCCCCACACCGAGGATTGCGGGCCCTATGTCAGTCAGAGTTGCCCCCACAGTGTACAGCTCCTGCGCATCCTCCTCCTCCTCCTCCTCATGTTCAGCCTCCATCTCAGATATCACCACATCAGTTACAAGCTGGAAGCATTGCAGTGCTGCCTCCGCCAAGCGGCAACACGCTGTGCTAAAACTCATAAGCTTAGGTGATAAACCTCACACTGCTTGTGAGTTGTGGACAGCTGTGAAAGAGCAGGCAGATCTGTGGCTGAGACTGCTGAGCCTACATCCCGGCATGGTCGTGTGTGACAATGGCCGTAACCTGGTGGCGGCTCTGAGGCGAGGTGAGATCACACACGTACCATGCCTGGCTCATGTGCTTAACCTCGTGGTTCAGCGGTTTCTTAAATCGTACCCCGAGTTGCCAGATCTGCTCGTGAAAGTACGCCGCCTGTCAGCTCATTTTCGCAAGTCGGCTACAGCTTCCGCCGCCCTTGCTGTGTTGCAGCAGCGTTTTCAGCTTCCGGCACACCGACTGGTGCGTGATGTCCCCACACGTTGGAACTCTACCCTCCACATGTTGCAAAGGATTTGTGAGTAGAAGAGAGCAGTTGTGGAGTACCAGATGCAACAAGGCCGTCGATATTCAGGTCAGACTCCACACATAAGACCTCAGGAGTGGACCTGGATGTCTGACATATGTACCATCCTGACAAACTTTGAGGAGGCCACCAAGATGGTGAGTGGCGATGACGCCATCATTAGTGTCAGCATCCCACTTGTCTGTCTTTTGCAACGCTCTCTGCAGAGAATTAAAGAGGAGGCATTGCAGCCAGAGTATGATGAGATGGATCAAGAAGCCGTAGCGGGCGATTACACACAGCCCAGCCTCATCTCATCCCAACGTGCATTGGGGGACAATGAGGGAGAGGAGGAGGAGGAGGAGGAGGAGGAGGAGGAGGAGGAAGAACAGGAGCTGCTATCATGCGTTGTAGACGGTAGTACCTGTACAAGTGTCATACCGTCGGTTCAGCGTGGGTTTCCTGAGGACAGGGGGGAGGAGGAAGAGGGGGAGGAGGAGGAGAGCATGGTCAGTCGTCATCTTGGTGAGGACACGGAAATCTTGCCCGTTACCAGTCTGGCACGCATGGCTGACTTTATGTTACGCTGTCTTAACCGTGACCCTCGCATTGTCAAAATGTTGGGTGACAGTCATTACTGGTTGGTGACACTTGTAGACCCCCGCTACAAGGAGAACTTTCACTCTCATATTCCTGAGGTGGAGAGGTCTACAAAAATGGGGCAGTACCAGAAGGCCCTTGCTGCAGAACTCTTAAAAAAATTCCCATCTGAACACGCTAGCGGCAGAGGCCACAGTTCGTTGCCCAACCAAGGCGTACAGGCGAGAGAGATGCAACTCCAATACAGCAGAGGCAGGGGAACACTGTCAACATTCTGGGACAGTTTTCTGACACCCGCCCAGCTTACAGGCCCTGAGGGGTGGGGTACTCTCACAAGGAGTGGAAAGTTTCAAAAGATGGTGAGGGAGTACCTTGCCGACCATACCAGCGTCCTCCGTGATTCCTCTGTGCCTTTTAATTATTGGGTATCCAAGCTGGACACTTGGAATGAACTCGCTCTGTATGTCTTGGAGGTCCTGGCCTGCCCTGCCGCTAGCGTGTTATCGGAGCGTGTTTTTAGTGCCGCTGGGGGAATTATAACTGATAAGCGCACTCGCCTGTCAACTGACAATGCTGACAAGCTGACCCTTATCAAAATGAACAAGGGCTGGATTGGGCCAGACTTCTCATCACCACCAAATGACAGCAGAGTAACATAAAGTCAAATCCACTGTGTTATTTCGGGAGGTGTATTCACATGCACCGCTTCACACCCACACATGGGTATACGCTTCCTCGTTTCGGCTGTTTTATCTTCTTCTCCTTATCCTCAGCCACCACGACCACTATACCACCAGGGTGCCAGCATTGCAAGTTCTTCCGTCCTTATTTTTGGCAGCTTTTGCTTGCAAGGCATAAGCAAATACTATGGGAGACCCACTCCCCAATAATGGGACTTATGTTTGTAATATGCTGCACTGCATGGCTCTTGTAAGGGGCATTGCAAGTTGCTCCGTCCTAATTTTTGGCAGCTTTTGCTTGCAAGGCATAAGCAAATACTATGGGAGACCCACTCCCCAATAATAGGACTTATGTTTGTAATATGCTGTACTGCATGTAACGCGCCCCCTGGGCCGTATGTACACGTGTGTGGGATACCCGGTGCCGGGTCTCTGGGGTCTGTAGTCTCTGTGGTGGTGACCCGGTCCCGTGGCTCAGGCTGGTCAAACCAGTGGCAGTCTTTCTTAGGTTTTGAGGTTAATTGTCCGACTGAGCCACCCGTGGATTGCGGTCAGGGAGTACCACCGCTGCGAGGCAGACCGCTGAGGCTGGTGTTGTGTGCGCAGCAGAGAATGGGATAAATCCCCACGGGAGGAGTATAGCCTCAGGGCAGTGAGTGTGGATGATTGGGGTGATGGTGCACGAGCGCAGCAGGAACGACTCAGAGTCTTTGCAGTGCAGTACAGGGTCTTTACTGATGATTATAAGGTAGACCCTGCCGGGAGTACTGGCTAGCACAAGAGGCCTGGTCAGTCTGTGAGCAAGCACGATTTCCCTGGCCAGGTGGAGTTGTAGGCCTCCCCGTCTGTCTGCACTCTTCCTGGCTACCTTGCTGTAAGCGGGTAGAAGTAGCCCACGTCCCTGAGTGTACCGTGTAGTGCTCACCCGTATGGCTGGTGACTTAGGGCCTTCTCTTAGCCTCCGCTCCACGACGGCGGTGCTGGTCCCTTGCTTGTGACTGAGCCTCCGGGCTTCTATGGCCAGAGGACCTGAAATCCCCTGCCGGCTTGTTTCTGCTGCTGGATAAATAAGTCCTCACTGTCTCGGACTCCTGTGTCCGGTTCCTATTGTCTTCTGCCAGGGCGAGCTCTGCTCAGCTTCCAGCCCCTGGTCTTTAGCTCCTAGCTCCTACAGAGCTCCTTGCTGTTACTTTCCCTTGCTCTCACTCTGACTCTGACTGTTCTCTGTTCTCTGACTCACTCAACCCCGCCCCAGATCCATTTTATAAGGGCAGAATTCTCCCCTCCCAGGACTGGGGCTGGAGGATGTTGCATGTTTAAGGGATCCTGACCAGGAAACCTCCCACTTGCTCTCCGACGTAATATCTCTATTACTGTGGTGACCAGACCCCTGGGGTGCCACACATGGCTCTTGTAAGGGGCATTGCAGTTCCTCATAATTTTTGGAAAGCCTTCCATTCACTGCTTAGGCCAACAGTGCACAGGAGACCCAGTTGCTATAAATGGAAAAAAAGGTTTAGTTAACGCCCTCTGACCTCCATGTCATTTCCAAGGGGCATTGGAGTGGCTCGAAATTTTTGGTAGGCATTGCACTCACTGTATGCCCTATAACTGTGTAGCCGAACCGCTCCTTTTGTTACAGAAACATATCCTACAAGACATATCTGGTTGACTGGCCTGATATTGATGTGAATGGTCCCTGTTCCTCCTGCTCTTTCTCCTTTGCCACTACCTCATCCATCATTTATCACCTGAAGCTTTGTTTTAACGGGAGTCATAGAACTTGGATTGTAGCAGGAAAACATCCAGCAATCCTCGGAGGAGGTAGGATATGCGCCAAAACGCTGACCACCTCAGGCCTAGCCGCTACTACATACATACGCTTGCATTACAACAAAACAAAGCAGATGCTAACTTCTATCATCCTCATCATGCTCCTCACCTTGGCACTGTCAACTCCCCTGATGGAGAAGCCAGGGCCCACCGGAGGAGTCTGATAGTCCGGTGGGCTCGGCCAATGCTGCCCTAAAGCAGGCCAGGCTAAGAAAAGTGTGGGAAAGGTTACCGGGACAAATAGGGGTGGCTGGGGACCGAGTATGGACACCCGGCCACCCCGTGGTGGCTGGGGTGCAAGCGGGGACACCCGGCCACCAGGCGGCTGGGGACTGAGTATGGATACCAGGCCGCCGACACAGCCATTGGGTGGTGGCCAGATTCCACCTCCACATGCCTAAAAGGCCCAATTTAAAGTGCAAGCAAGCAAGCAGTATGGTATTGCAGCCTGGGGGTGGGTGGGTGGCAGGCTGCATACTTGCGCTTGCATTGCAAGGAATGGGAGAGGTACAATTGAACACTGCCCTGGGCCAAGGACTTGAATGGGGATAGTTGCATGTCTGCAACGACAGGTGCAAGGTGGGAGGCATCTTCGCATGTACCATGAACAGGGGTTTGGCATGCACACACTACAGCGGAATAGGCTCTCCTTCCCTCTAAATGCACTGGGGAGGGCACAGGTAATGTTTTGGTATACGCGCTTAATCTTATGTATAAGGCACACCAGGACAAATAGGGGCGGCTGGGGACTGAGTCTGGATACATCGCTGCCGAAGCAGCCATGAGGTAGTAGCCAGCTTCGGCCTCCTCCAAACTAAAAGGCCCCATTTCAAGCTAGCAGTATGGAATTGCAGTCTGGGGGTGGGTGGGTGGCAGGCTGCACACTTACACTTGCATTAAAAGAAAACATAGCAGATGCTAACTTCTGTCATCATCATCATGCTCCTCACCTTGGCACTCTCAACTCCACCGATGGAGAAGTCATGGCCCACCGGAGGAGTCTGGTTCTCTGGTGGGCTCGTCCAATGCTGCCTAAAGCAGGCCGGGCTAAGAAAAGTGTGTGAGGGGATGTTCCAAGGAGAAATAGGGGCGGCTGGGGACCGTTTATGGACACCCGGCTGCCCCCAGGCGGCTGGGGACCGGGTGTGGACACCCGGCCACGGGGCGGCTGGGGACCGAGCATGGACACCTGGCCGCCGGGCGGCTGGGGACTGAGTATGGATACCAGGCCGCCGACACAGCCATGGCGTGGTGGCCAGATTCCGCCTCCACATGCTTAAAAGGCCCAATTTAAAGTGCAAGCAAGCAAGCAGTATGGTATTGCAGCCTGGGGGTGGGTGGGTGGCAGGCTGCATACTTGAGCTTGTATTGCAAGGAATGGGGGAGGTACAATTGAACACTGCCCTGGGACTAGAACTTGCATGGGGATAGTTGCAAGTCTGCATCTTCTGATGCGGCAAGGATCACTTATGATGGGCACACTTTTAGACAGTGACCTGGGAGTCAGAGATGCTTCCAGGGGTCTTCCCCATGCTGTTCCCATGTCTTTTCAGCACTTTATGCATGTGTCACACAGCACATGGACAGATATGGTTTTAAATTGTTAAAATGACATTTCCCGGTGAATGCATTTGTCATAGTTGAAAGCAATACAAAAGTGCAAAAACGCATAAAAAATGCTACTTGTGAACATAGCCGAAGGTGTGGAGGAGTATTTTTGTTTTTGGTCATTTATTTTAACTTATACACAAGTCTTTTCCCTGGAAAGGATGTTCCTTAACATATTTCACAGGAAAAAAGTTTCACTTTCGTTTTTGAACGTTTTATTGTGAGCCTGTAAAAGTGGCTTAATACCTCTGACCACGTTGTTGACAGCAGTGACCTGGGGGTCAGAAATGCTTCCTGGGGCGATCCCCATGCTGTCCCCATGTCATTTGAGCACTCTCACTATCGTTTTGGGCACTTGCTAGGCTTTTAAAAGACTGCCAGGGGTGCCACCGCAAAAATGCTCGAGTCTCCCATAGACTAACATTGGGCTCGTTGCTCGGGTCGAGCACCCGAGTATCACGGCGAGCTCGGCCCGAGCTTCGAGCACCCGAGCATTTTAGTGCTCGCTCAACACTACATGGGAGGAATGCCTAAGAAACAGGCATTCATCACATGTATTAAAACTGTCAAACAGTCGCAAATCATGAGCACGGAGTGACTAAAACATAACATCCGAGCACGCTGAAGATACTCGGAAAGCACCTGAGCACGCTCGTAAATTTTGAGTAATGAGCATGCTCGCTCATCACTAATGTTAGGTAAACAGTGTATATGACGCGCCCCCTGGGACATATTCCTTTTTGAGGGGAATACCCGGCACCGGATCAGATGGGGGGTTGTAGTCTCCGAGCGGCTGTGACCCGGCCCCGTGCCCAGGGCGTCAAGCTCAGTTGTATGTGGCAGTCCTACAGATGTTATTAAGTTCTTAATGTCGACTACGCCACCCGTTGTGTTGCGGTCACTGTGGCCGCCGCTGCAGCAGGGTCCGCTGAGGCTGATGGTGGGTGCGCAGCTTGATGAAATAACCCCCAACGGGAGGGGTATAGCCTCAGGGGGGACAGGTGCAGAGGATGGGGGTTGTGGTGGTGCAGTGCAGACGGCAATGAAGACAGAGTCGGGTTGTGCAGTTAAGGGTGTTTACTTACTGCAGATGTTGTACTGGTCACTCCAGCTGCTAGTGACCACCCGAGCCGTGCTGCGTCCACCAGGTCCTGGATCCAGCCAACCCCCAAACAAGTCCGGAGCGTGGCCCTGAGCTCTCCTTCTGTCCCGTTCTCTGGCCGTCCCCACCAGTGATCCACCTAGGTCCAGCTCCCTCGGGCCTTCTGTTGGGACACCCTTGGCCTTGGGTTCCCTGACCCTTCATGTGGTGTGCCTTCGGGGTGGATGTGATGGGTGACCGTGACAAACGCTGCCCACGGTCTCCGGTCTCTGGCTGGGGTGTGTTTTCTGCCCCCACCAGCTTGGGATCCGGTACCCTGTGCCGACTCTTCACCCGGTGCTTTGAGTTGGGATCTCAGAGTCCTTCTCTTCTGTACTCTGGGTCTCTCTCTTTTCTCCTCTCTCACTCTGGGTCTTTGTCTTTCTTCTCTCCTCTGCTCCTGACTTGTTCTCTGCAGCTGACTGACTCTCTGCATCTGATCCTCTGCATCTGACCCTGATCTTAGTTGGTGCCCACCTTATATACACCCTCTATGTGTGAGCTCAGGTGACCAGCACCCAATGAGCTCCTATCTTTACCCAGGCTGCTCCCCCTATCTGCCCCTACACTACATGGGATGTACCACCCCCCTCCCACTCCAGCCAGGAACAGACTCGGTCGTACCTGCACATTTCTAAGTGGGAGTACCGTCGGCCTGTTCCTCGGAAATGGGATGTGTGTAGTGCATGCAGCCTACCGAGCTCAGTTCCACACTCCATCCTTACCCGGGAGTGGAATATCACACCTCTGGGTTGAGGTGCAATACTCCTGTAGCAGCCGAATCCTCAGGGTGCTACATTCCCCCCTGGTAAATCACAGCACGTCCTCGGGCTGTAAGACATAAATAACACCAAAACATACAAAATTTTTTTTTTTTCATATAAACATAATAAAACATATAAAACATTATATATATAAAACTTTTCATATAAACATTCTCGTCGTCTCTTGTTTCAGGTTCCTCCTCCGGACACTGTGCAACGTGTGTCCGGGAAAAGTGCGACAGTCTCTTAGAAAAACTGGTTTTCCTATAAAACCGGTAGGGGGCGCTTTAGGAAGCGCAACTATATACAGGGGAAGTGGCCGCTCTCAGTCCTCGGCCAGGTAGAGGGAAGGGAATGGCTGCTCACAGTCCTCAGCCTGTGGGATTAAGGGGTTAACGGGTAAACAGTTCACTCAGCTGGTCCCAACGGGGACTATATATATATATATCAACAGTTTCTTTGGTACCCGGTCGGGTAACTATTTACATCACTTGCTCTGCCGCACTCAACGGCGTCTTCCTCCTGCTCTTTGCTTATAGCTGGTGGTAACTTCAGACCCGTCCGGGTCCTCTTGCTCCTCCTCCTCGCACCGCAACTCCTCCTCCGTCAGGCGGTGTACGTGGAGGGCATAAGGTCCCTTGGCACACTTGTGCCGGGTAAAGGTGACCTCGTCTCCGATGTAGAGGTCACGACCTCTGTGCCCCTCCGGCAGATGGGACTCCACGTCTCTGCGCGTGACAAAGACGTCGCCGAGGGTGTTGTCGTCTCTGATGAAGCCCCACCCGTGCTGCTGGTTAAACTTGATTACAGTCCCGGTGGTACGGGGACTGTGCGCTGCACGGGGGTCCCTCCTGGTCCGGCTCTTTTGCTCGGCGCTCCTTATTTGGGCCTGTTGTTCCCGGACCCGCCTCTCTCTCCGCTCCCTCGCAAACTCCTCGAGCTGTTGGCGGCAGCACTCCGCACGCTCTGCTGCAGCTGCCCTAGTTTCCTGAGTGAACCCCATTAGATCTTCTCCGGTGGGGTCCCACTCAAACTGTGCTTCCGCTAGCGGGGGCGAGATCCTTATTACGGGCTTCGGAGGCGGAATCAGGGGTGCACACATGGCCCCAACCCTCCTCTGGTGCTCCAGTTCGTAATACTTCTGGGGCCAGATGAAAGGCTGCCCGTCCGGCCACGTGTGCTGGGCAAACAAGTCCTCTCCCAGACGCGGCACCCTTGGTTTTACGGGTGCGGGCGCGGTGGTGGTGGCGCCCGGGTTGCCCAGGCCTTGCGGCCAGGCCTGGGGCACCTGGAAGGTGAAGGGCACCGTTAATACGGCGGCACCCTGGGCTACCTGGCCTTGCGGCCAGGCCGGAGGCTCCGCGGAGGTAGGGGGCGCTGTTGGTGTTGCGGCGCCCGGGAATTCTAGGCCCTGCGACCAGGCTGGTGGTGCTTCCTGCTTGGTCACGCTCGGGGTCGAGGCGTGTGACGTCACAGGGGTCGCGGCGGCGGCTTCCGGTTGGGGCCTAGTCTGCGTCGGTGACATGGCGTTTTCGGGCACAGCAGGGGGACTTTCGGGCTCTGCGACGGGGAGTTGGGTCAGGTAAGCGGTGTCACGGCTTGGGGTATAGGCATCCCCTTTACCTGCCTCCATGCGTTCGGCTCCCTCCTCGGCGCCGTCTCCGGCCTTGGGTCCTCCCGCGCCATCCTCAGAGGCGGTCTCCTTCCTCATCTCGGCTGGCGTGCTCCAGGTCTTGGTTTCAGCTTGCGTCTTGGTTTCAGCTTGCTGGGCCATCTCCCGGCTCCATTCCGCCAATATCTCGCGCTGTACCCGGGCCATCCTCCGTGCGAGGCCCTCCAGGGCAGTCTGCGCACACTCCCGGTCTCGGGGGAGCTGTGCAAGGACCTCCACTAGGCCTAGTGGGGTCGTGGTGTCCAGCAGGCTCCTGACCAACGGGTCGGTGCTGCTCTGCTCTTCTTCCAGCAGGCTCCTGGCCAGCGGGCCGGTGCTGCTCTGCTCTCTGGACATCTCCGGGTGAGCTTCTTTGCTGCTCCTCTCCAGACTTCTTGTCTCCGGGTGCGCTCGCTCCAGACTGCTCCAGGCGGCACCCATCTTCGCTCTTTTCTTTCGTCTCCTCCCACTTCGAGGGCGGTCTCGGGGCAACTCGGTGACTGTCAGCTCCAGGGGTAGTTCTTTCACGCTGACAGACACCTCCAGCATCACAGTCTCTGTTGGTGGGGGCGGTTTCCACTTTTGGCGCCATTTTCTGTCCTGGCCCACGATGGGAGGTGGCCTCTTGCCCTCCTTTGGCACGCCCATAATGGCGTCCGCTGCTCTTCCAAGGCGGGAAATCTGCGGTTTTGGCGGGAAGCGTCGCCCAGTGGCGGGAAACTCTGCAGATGGCGGGAACAAGTTGGAAATGGCGGACAATCGGCGGGAAACGACTGGTGATGGAGTCCGATGGCGTGGACCCTCCGGAACCGGCGGGAGACTTCTTTCTGAGGTAAACTTGCACTTTTCTTCAGGCACGCAGTACCCGGGTGTTGCGGGCACGTAATCCTGCCGACTACGCCAAAGTTGACGCGCCCCCTGGGACATATTCCTTTTTGAGGGGAATACCCGGCACCGGATCAGATGGGGGGTTGTAGTCTCCGAGCGGCTGTGACCCGGCCCTGTGCCCAGGGCGTCAAGCTCAGTTGTATGTGGCAGTCCTACAGATGTTATTAAGTTCTTAATGTCGACTACGCCACCCGTTGTGTTGCGGTCACTGTGGCCGCCGCTGCAGCAGGGTCCGCTGAGGCTGATGGTGGGTGCGCAGCTTGATGAAATAACCCCCAACGGGAGGGGTATAGCCTCAGGGGGGACAGGTGCAGAGGATGGGGGTTGTGGTGGTGCAGTGCAGACGGCAATGAAGACAGAGTCGGGTTGTGCAGTTAAGGGTGTTTACTTACTGCAGATGTTGTACTGGTCACCCCAGCTGCTAGTGACCACCCGAGCCGTGCTGCGTCCACCAGGTCCTGGATCCAGCCAACCCCCAAACAAGTCCGGAGCGTGGCCCTGAGCTCTCCTTCTGTCCCGTTCTCTGGCCGTCCCCACCAGTGATCCACCTAGGTCCAGCTCCCTCGGGCCTTCTGTTGGGACACCCTTGGCCTTGGGTTCCCTGACCCTTCATGTGGTGTGCCTTCGGGGTGGATGTGATGGGTGACCGTGACAAACGCTGCCCACGGTCTCCGGTCTCTGGCTGGGGTGTGTTTTCTGCCCCCACCAGCTTGGGATCCGGTACCCTGTGCCGACTCTTCACCCGGTGCTTTGAGTTGGGATCTCAGAGTCCTTCTCTTCTGTACTCTGGGTCTCTCTCTTTTCTCCTCTCTCACTCTGGGTCTTTGTCTTTCTTCTCTCCTCTGCTCCTGACTTGTTCTCTGCAGCTGACTGACTCTCTGCATCTGATCCTCTGCATCTGACCCTGCTCTTAGTTGGTGCCCACCTTATATACACCCTCTATGTGTGAGCTCAGGTGACCAGCACCCAATGAGCTCCTATCTTTACCCAGGCTGCTCCCCCTATCTGCCCCTACACCTCATGGGATGTACCACCCCCCTCCCACTCCAGCCAGGAACAGACTCGGTCGTACCTGCACATTTCTAAGTGGGAGTACCGTCGGCCTGTTCCTCGGAAATGGGATGTGTGTAGTGCATGCAGCCTACCGAGCTCAGTTCCACACTCCATCCTTACCCGGGAGTGGAATATCACACCTCTGGGTTGAGGTGCAATACTCCTGTAGCAGCCGAATCCTCAGGGTGCTACATATATATAACAAATACAATGCCAGCAGTTACTATAAAGAGTATACACAGTTACACTTAACAGAATTAACAGTTATATGCAAGCAAAATACACGTGATTAATCCTTTCTATACATAAATCCATAAAATGACAGTGTTGTCCCAGTACTTTAGTAATCGCCTACTCAGAGCAGTTTTGGAAGTGTGTTTTCCAGAAGAGGCCATTTCTCCTAAGTAAATGGACCTCTATAAGGCTAGTTATATATGCGCATATATATTCAGATGTAAGATGGTACTGATACATATTGAGTCTGAAGTAGAAGGGTCCTTGCTGGGCTTAGTCCTGAATAATCAGAAACGCTGACTTGAAGAGTCTTAGAGAATGCCGATCTCTCTATTGCGGGGCTTCTCTAAGTCCTTAGAAATAAGGCCTCAGATGGCCTAACCCAAGATGATATGTCATTGGTTGTCCTCAATGAGTCGGCTCATGTCAAATCAAACAACGCATCCCAGAGTCACAAAAACAGATTCAGAGACGCACCGCTCTATCCAGACCTTTTTCCAATGATGCGCAGCTTTACTTCAACCTTGAACTCCCCTAGTAACTGTCACCAACTGCCAAACCCAAGTGCTCCAACTCAGGCCTCATGCTGGTGCCCTCTACTGGCCAGATCATATATTACATGACAAATTTCCAACAACACAGGTGAACTGTGGCTAACCCTTACACTATACCATGTAAAGTGTTCTTAGACATCGGAAGTGTTACCAGAGTTTTGGTTAGTCACCATATTGAGCTGTAATGGTCTGATCCTACAATATCATAATATATAATCAATTACGGTGCACATTTCATCTGTAACACCCCCATTACCAAGACTTCAGTTTAGATCTAGTTACTCAGGTAGTCCCAAAACTTAAGTACCTCTAGACCAGCAATGCACAACTTTTTCTGATTCAAGAGCCCATTTTCAGATTAAACCAATTCCAAGAGCTGAAATATTGCCCAAAGGAGTATTATCAATTCATATGAAACATTTATGACATATTTAAAGCATATAAAATAAATAGGTTCAAGGTTCTCTTCTAGGACTCCAAGCTATTGGGAAAATAGGGGTCTCATTCTCTCCTGCTTCCACCCGAGAAAGAGAGAGACCATGCATATGGTTATTTCCATTATGGTTTATGTGAGTTGCTACGAAAGCTGACTGCTTCACTTAAAACTACAGTGAAAATTGTACAAATACAAATCCACCCCTCAACCTCAACTATGCCTTTATGGAGTGCTACACGGAAATAGGGGACTTTCAATCTGCTGAAATATGGTTGTCTCATTGTACCATTAGTATTTCTTCATCCCTGCCCCCGTTCTTAGTGCCACTACTCTTCATCCTGACATGGAGTCACCAGACAAAGATAAGATTGTCTGTGACTAAATAGAGATGACCCAAACGTTTTGAACTTCCATGGTACAAGATCCAGTTATATCCTTTGTGGCAGCCGGACCAGTGTATTTTCATTTTAATTCTGTCGATCCCCTGCCTGGGATGCTGGGTATCTATGCTTCCCAGGATCCCAGGCAAAGGATTGACAGCGTGAAGCTGAAGCAGTGCACCACATTTTAAGATATTGTGTTATACGACATGGTGATGTCAAGGAACCTAGTAAGCGGCAGAAGCGCCCAGGATGCTGAGCTGATATTTTCCAGTGCAGAAACGAACACTGCCCTCCTCCAGATGGCACAGAGGACCAAACTGGATTCTAGACCAGGGTAGTTCAATTTCTTTGCTCATCTCTACAAATAATTCTACCATACAGGGACAAATAATACCTTCAGTCTCTACTCATATACTGCTACTATACAGAACCCAAACATCTATATATATATTATCTATCTATTTCTATCTATCTATCATAAAAAAGAAGTTTTCACCATCAATGATATATTTGTGGTGACAGCTTTTTTTCATGCGTGTTAATTCCAGTTCACCAAGGTTTTACTTGTGCATTCACAGAGGCGTTTCAAACTCAGTTTCATTTCTGTGTTTTATATTCAATATGGTGGGATCCTTGGATCATGGTGCTATTTATGAAGAGCTTGATTGATTCTTCTTTGATTCTTTGATAAATAGAATTGCTAAAATGGAATATTATTATTCTTGCTTTTTCCAACACTCATTGACAAACACTGTAAAAACCCTCCATTTTGCCTCGAGGAGCTTTGTTTCATCTTTTTTTTCAGCTAGTAATGAAGTGCTCTTTCATTTGCTTCATCTGTGATTTTTTAAGTTGTTAACATTTTAAGATAATCATAAAATGTTGATATTAATAACTTTGTCACTTGTGGCCATCCTAAATAGTAGCTTTTTTATACTGTAGGATAGTCTGGCTTTTTTTTTTATAGACGTAGGTTTTGATTGTATGGCCTTGTGCTACTGTTTTGAGAAAACTGATAAAGAAAAATCTCTCTCTCATTGTTCTCTTGTTATACGAGAGATGAAGGAATACTATGAAATCATCAGGTGGCGAAGGTTCAAGCTCAAAGTAGAACTGATGGAATCAGCCATAGAGAAATGAAACAGCAAGGCCTTTAACTGCTGTATTTCCCATTCCGCAGGTTAGAAGCAAGTCTGCTAGCTTCAATGTACATCATGGGGCAGTACACCAAGGCATATAAACAATATTGCTCACATTAAAGCATTCACTCAAATAGGCTTGGGAGCACTTTGAATACCATGAAATCCTCTATTATTAATATAATGTCATGGTGATTATTTTTACTATAACTGGAGTCTTAATGGCGGACAACAGCAAAGGAGAAGATATATTAATCTAAGATTGTGCTGCTTTCTGCTCTCATCTTTGATATTTCTAGCATTTGGCAGGTAAATGTCCACCCCCAGCATTCATATGCTTCAGAAAAAGAAGACAATTTTCATCAAGTGCCAACAGAAAATCAACGTACACGCAATTGTAATAGGTTGCAGAAGCTGTAGGATATATACAATGGAATCCTAAGGCAACACTAAAACCGTCGGCTACATTAATTTAATACTTTAATTTGTCAGAATAAAAATGGATTTCCAGTATTAGGTTTACCTGGAAGCTTCCAAAGATGTCTAACCGGAATTATATACCAATGCTTCATTGCCCAATCTCAGGAGGCATGGAGATCCACGTCTCTATGTGCGGAGAAAAATGTTCTGCAGCCAGTGATAAAACAAGAGCGTGCCACTACTTGTGTCTTTTTATGTATTTCTTCTCATTGTAGGAAGTAAAGGATCGCATTTTTCAATTATTTCATTTTATTCACATTTTAGTTTGTGCAACCATTCCTAAGTCTGAGTTACAGAGCAAGATGGATTGTGTGCAAAGTTACAGCAGCTTAAATTGGAGCCGGAAGGAAAGACCAAATGCTCTGCGGACCTGGATAAACAGTTCACAGAAGAGAACACAGCATACACGCAAGCTTTATAATAATATATTATGCCTTCCAATCCTGTCCCTGTGCTCTGATTTCAGGGACTAAAGCTAGAAGCAGTGAAATGTTTGTTTACACTGATGTCAATGAAAACAAGCAGTGCCGTCCCCAAGATCTACTCGCTGAAACTAAAGTGCTATACATAATATATTACAATTAGTGATGAGCGAGTACCGTAATATTCGTAATCGCTATACTCGTAACAGGTACTTTGTAATAATCGCGTATTCGTTCCGAATAGCGAGTACAATGTAAGTCAATGGGAAATGCGAGTAATTTTCTGCTGGACCCTACAAAGGGGTCTGGGGGCCTGAGGAAAAGGCTGAAATGGATGGGAAAGTGATGAAACAGAATGGGAAGAGCCTGGAGAATATGCCTGCATGCACTTCTGACTCACATATGGTTTCTGGGAATAAGTTTGTCGCAGTATTACGTCACTTTTACAGACATACAAGAACAACTACCAAACCTAACCTAAATTGCATTTAACAGGCCAAGAAGGTTAAGAAACAGTTTTTCCTGCATAATCACTTGTATATAAGGCTAAATAAACCAGAAAAACCAAAAAAATATCCCTTTTAGCGTCTGTTCACACATACTGTTGTGGCTTTTTTTTCGCCTTTTACAATTGGGAGGCCCCTGACTTATACATTTTGTAGGTCCCTCTGTCATACATCATTTTTAATTCTCTATTCCCCAGCACTTTACAAGCACAGCTAACCTAGAAAGTACCAGTAGGTATGTTGATCTTTGACCTGAGAGGCCTCAGGTGGCTCTGTAACATGCCTTTTGAAGGGACAGCTGTTACTTAGACATTTGGGCGGTCCCTCCATGATTCACACTCAGATAGTGGAATACATATTCCATAGCAGTTTACAATGCGCCCATTGTAGCGTTGGGCATGACCCTCCTCCTCCACCATGTGATACTGCGGCCCTAAATTCAAATGTTCAGAGGCCCTGCAGTAGCCAGGACAGCTGAGTTTTGTGAGAGCCCTCGTGTGGCCCTGTAACATGCATTTTGAAGTGCCCTCCTCTAGAAATTTTGGAGGTCCCTCTTGTGTATATTTGAGAGTGCCCTCACTTATTCATATTGTAGGGCCCTCACTCTTTTATTTAACTCATTTAATTGCAGAGACTACAGAGAAAATGGCCAAGAGACATGGAGTACTAGAAGGTAGCAGTGAGTGCAGCCTGCGATCCTCAGGTTTAGCTGAACTCTGTGAACCGGAAAAATAAAGCTGCACTAGTCAAGTGGATGATAAGCTCAAATATATCACTTGTACAAGTCAATGGACAAAGGATATATGGTGCCCCCCTCCAGAACGGGTTGGAAAAGCTTCTCCAAATGGTTCAGAGATTTTGATTGTCAATATTCCCCAGATTATATAGCAAGAGAAGACTTCTTGATACTGTACTACTTGGTCCAGTGCAGGATGTGAATCGTATTTCTAAAAATTACTCCTGGGGGCTGTGTCATAGGTGCAGGAAGATTCCATGACAAGGGCCTCCCTTGACAAACATTATCAACGATGGAGTAGTGTAGTAGTTGTTGCCCTCAATTCAAGTTTTCAGAGGGCCATCAGTCGGTCATCAACAGTCAGAGTAAATTTCTATTGAATATGTATCCCCTATCTCAGTCACCATGTGGCACAAACCAGGCATGTTTTTTTGTCAAATAGGGTGACTGACAGTACATTTCTATTGAATATGTCTCCCCTATCTCAGTCACAATGTGGCACAAGCCAGGCATGTTTTTTGCCAAATAGGGTGCCTGACAGTACATTTCTATTGAATATGTATCCCCTATCTCAGTCACAATGTGGCACAACCTGTGACAAGGACCTCCAATGACATATATTTGTTTGGTTGGACCACTGTACATTCCAGATTTGTCCACTGCACAATGTGCAGAGGGTCGGTAAAAATTAGCCCTATGGGCTGAGTCATGGTTGACGCAGGAAGCCACCATCCCAAGGGCCTTCAATCACAAATAGTAGTTAGGCTGGGGTAGGAATATTGTCCTGGTTTGTACACTGCACAATGTGCATAGGGTTTGTAAAAATTAGCCCTATGGGCTGCGTCATGGTTGACTCCCTATTTTGGCCGTGACAGCTAGCTTGGCTTGTGCCATCAACATCTGAAAATCTGTCAACAAAACCCAAAACGCCCAAAAAGCCTGTTGTTAAGGGACGTGGACGTGTTGTTGTCAGTGGTGCGCGAGAAGGAACTCAGTCTGTGTCAGGTCAGAAGAAGCTTGATGCATCCACTATGTTCCTGGGAAAATTTCCCGGTCTGGAACGTAAACATGTGTGAAAGCCAGAAGAGCGAGAGCAGATTCTGTCTTGGATAGCAGACAAGGCCTCTACGCATTTGTCAAGCAGCAAAAAATCTTCCACGACCACACAGTCTACTGTGGATACACAGAAGGCTGGCCCATCCAATTCTGGAGCTCGTTCCCCTTCCTCCCGCCATTATCAGTCACAGGAAACATATGACCCCAAGCTTGGCCACTCCGAGGATCTGTTTGGTACGTATCCGTTGGTTGGCTCTGGCCTATCACCATGCATAATTGAAGAGGGACAAGAGGAGGTGGCGTGCGTTGATGCTCAAGTGTTTGAGGACCTACGGCCAGAAGAAAGCCACTTGGAGAAACGTCATTTACTGTCTCCGGAGGTGGAGGCTGATGATGATGAAACTCAGTTGTCATCAGGTTAGCCTACAATGTCAACTGGGAAGGAGGATGAGTTGGAAGACGAGGTGGTCGATGATGAGTCCACTGATCCGACCTGGACCGTTGGCACGCATAGCCATGACAGCAACACAGAGGAAGATGGATATGTAGCACCAACACAGGCACAAAGGGGTCGTGGTTTGCCCAGAGTGAGAACTGGGTCAACTGTTGCCAAGATCACCCCCTCTGTGCACCAAGTCAGGGCAAGGGGGCGTTCAGCTGCTTTGTGGAATTTTTTTTCTGAAAGTCCGTCAGAGAAAAACATTGTAGTCTGTAGCATCTGCCATACCAAGTTGAGCAGAGGCCAGGGCAAAGGCAACCTGAGCACCACCAGTATGCAAAACCACATGGCAGCCAAGCACCCCAGTAGGTGGGCAGAACACCAGGGTACCAAATCTGCGTCTGCGGGTCAAACCAATGCCATGTCGCCTGGGCTATGTCCTTCAGAATCTGCTGTTCAGGAAGCTGGAGGTCATACCTCCTGCCCACAAGCTGTGGTTGCTCACACACAACAAACATCAACCACATCCACTTCCTTGTCCCAGCGAAGCGTCCAATTGTCTGTGCCTGAGAGCTTGGAAAGAAAGATTTAATACCCAGCCATGCACCCACAGGCACAAATACTAAACTCGCACATTGCCAAATTGCTTGCTGTGGAGATGTTGCCATTTAGCTTGTGGGAATACAGTCTTTCCGTGATCTTTTGGCTGTGGCTGCCCCACGATACTGTGTTCCCAGCTGCCACTATTTTGCCTGGTGTGCCGTCCCTGTGTTATACAAGCACGTGTTAAACAATCTGAACCGTGCTCTCACTAACGCCTTAACCGGGAAGGTTCACCTAACAACAGACACCTGGACAAGTTGTTGTGGACAGGGACGATACATTTCTGTCACGGCACACTGGGTGAACCTGGTGGAGGGTGGGACAAAGGCGCAAACTGGAACATCACTCATCCTACCCACGCCAAGAATAGCGGGCCCAACTTCTGTCAGGGTTTACACCTCTTTATATTCCACTTCCTCTCTCCCCTCCTCCTGCTCCTCATCCTCACCTGAATTACCCTTCTCAGCACTGCCAAGATGGGACCTGTGCAGCAGCACAATGGTAAAGCGGCAATGTGGTGCCCCTGTGGGTCCAGTCGCCACAGAGGTACTGCATCTCAGTCAGGGGTGTGGTACCCCACTCTCAGGTAAGGAAGGAGCACTACCTGGGACCCAACCACTCACATCCAACACTACACCACCTCATAAGGGAAGGGCGAGATTGCTTCTGAGGGAGAGCACAGTCCCTGTCCCTGTTAAGAAGGTGGAACTAAGTAGAGGACGTGGGTGGAGGAAGTAGTTTAGGGGAGCGCTGAGAGAGGAGTATAAAAAGAAGGGTGGAAACATGTAGAAGGAGTTGAATTCAGTTCAGTTCAGGAGTTCTGAGGAGTTCAGTCCTGCTCAAGGGAGCAGAGGAGTAGGGCCCAGTCAGAGAGGCCCAGGAGGAGAGTGAGGAGAGAAGACAGGAGCAGTGGAAAAGGCTCCAGAGATAGAAGGGATCCTAGGGGCACGGCGAGTGCAGGATGCCACCCATGCACCCGAGTTCACGCAGTTCGTGGAGGGATCAAGGCCGCAGTAGGGGACCGGCCTCAGACTAGTGAAGTACTTTAAGGCTCAGCTAGCAAACCGGAGGTGCGGTATCTTTATGTGCCATAGCCACAATCCACACATAATCGCTGAAAAGGTGGCCATATAGGACTAAGGGGACAGACCGGACGTCGCCCGACAATGCCCGCTGCCACTGGCTTGGGACACTGTGTGTGAGGCGCAGGGCAGGAGGGCGATAGCCACCGCAGGAAGAGGGACGACCTGGAGAGGAACACACAAAGGGGTCCCGTTCAAGTGCACCCAAATTAACTGAGAGTTGGCTGGATCACTTCCCCGGAGGACACAGGATGACGTGGGCTGTTATAATCTGGCAGTTGTAACCTGGAGCAGCGTGATAACTGTGAGTAAAAGCTTGAAGACTGCACTCCACTGTGTCCTTGCCTAATTCCTGCACCACCTACCTTGCACTACAACACCAACATCTAAAATTATCTCTTTAACTGCCCTGAGGCCTAGCTCTACCCGTGGAGATCTGAACCATCTCTGCTGCATCACCAACGGCCCAAGTGGATCTGCACCGCAGTGGCGGCCACCTATAGCCGCATACCATGGGTGGCGTCACAAACTTAATCCCCAAACACTTTATTCCCCACATTGAATTTCCCTTCAACTCTTCATAATTGACCGCCCTGGGCCACGGACCGGGTCACTGCCAACGTGACATCCCCAGCACAAACCGGCCCGGCCCCGAGTACCTCACGGCCCCAGGGGGCGAGTCAGCAACATGCTCTGCTGAAGCTGATCTGTTTAGGTCAGAAAGCACACTCTGCAGCAGAGCAGTGGCAAGCTTTAAAAGAACAGACCGATCAGTGGCTCTCCCTGCTGCACCTCCAACCCAGTCTTGTCGTCTGCGCTAATGGGCGTAACCTGGTGGCAGCTTTAAAGGTCGGCAAGCTGGTACATGTGCCATGCATGGCTCACGTGCTGAACCTAGTTGTTCAGAAATTTCTGAAAACTTACCATGACTTGCTGTACCTACTTGAGAAGGTGCGCCGTATTAGCGCCCATTTCCGCCATTCCTCTACCGCTTTTGCTGCTCTTACAGCGCTGCAAAAGCACTTGAATTTGCCAAGTCAGTGACTCATTTGCGACCTGCCCACGCGGTGGAACTCAACCTATCATATGTTGGCAAGGATTAGTGAACAGCAGAAGGCAGTAGCTGAATACCAGCTTCAACATGCCCGTCAGACAGAGAGTCAGCCACCACGCATAACAACTGTCGAGTGGGTGTGGATCGCTGACATTTGTGAGGTTCTTTATAATTTTGAATACTGCACCAACCTCGTGAGCGGTGATCAGGCTATTATCAGCGTAACCATCCTGCTGCTGTATCTCTTGAAACAATCACTGCATAATCTCAAAGAGGAAGCTTTGAGTGTACAGGATGTTGGTATGGAGCCAGATTTCCCAATGGGTGATACTAGCCAGCCCAGTCAATATTCTGAGGCAACATTGGGTGATGAGGAGGAAGATGAGGAGGATGAAGAGGGAGAGGACTTGTGTTTCTGTGCTACCGAGGGGACTCGTAATGCTTCAGAGTGGACACCCAACCCAAGCTTCATGTCTGTCCAGCCTGGATGGGCTGGAGAGGAGGAGGAGGTGAGTTAGAGGAGAGGATGGGTACTGTTTTTACTGTTGGGGACACAGAACTGTGGCGCCCCTGAGGGTTCAGTCACCACAGAGGTACTGCACCTCACCCAGAGGTGTGGTATCTCCTTCTCTCAGGTAAGGAGGGAGTGCTGCCCAGAACCCCAAACACCTGCATCCAACACTACACTGCTCCAGGCCGGCTGGAAGGGCAAGACGCAATGTATGTTTCTGCTGAGCCCTGACACTGGCTGGAGTGGGGGGAACTCAAAGGTAGGGGGAACCAGTAGTGGGTGTGGGTGGAGGAAGTAGTTAGGGGGAGCACTTTGGTAGGAGTATATATAGGGAAGCCATCTTAAGGTCAGGTCAGTCAGAGGAGAGCAGTTCAGAAGAACAGCTCAGGACAGTTCAGAAGAACAGTCTGGGAGCAGAGTCTCATTAGGAGCTCTGCTCCACAAGTAGGGCCAAGTCTGGAGGCCCAGAAGGGGAGCAGGGAGTAGGCTCCGTTCTGTATAAAGGGATCCTAGGGGGTACGGCGAGTGCAGGATGTCACCCGTACGCCCCGAATCTGCCAGAAGACAGAGGGATCGTAAGCCACATTCTAATCCCCGTGAGGGTCAAGCAGGTCTGTGAACTCCGACGTACTGGAGGGACTTCAGAGTACCCAAGCAGGATTGAGAGTGGGCAGCACAGGGCAGGAAGGAGAAAGACCCAACATGAAGTCGGTCAAGAGAGGAACACGAGAAAGTGGGGTTCTGTCAGGCATTCCTAAATCCCCTGAGGAAGAGCTGAACCCCTGCCTGGTGAACGCAGCGCGACCCTGGAGGCTGTAAACTGACAGTGCACCCTGAGGAACTAAAGAACTGTGAGTAGAGACACGGATGACTGCACCGCACCGCCTCTGTCCAATTATTTCGTCTGCGCCATCTTTCCCCTACACTACAACGCCCAGCGCAACTTCCACTCACTACACTGCCCTGGAGTAAGCTCTACCTGTGGAGAGCCACACCATCCCTGCTGCCGTAACACCAGCTCCACAGGTCTGATCCGCAGCGGCGGCACCCCTTGGCCGCATTCCACAGGTGGCGTCAC
Source organism: Phyllobates terribilis (assembly GCF_046119375.1). Lineage (NCBI taxonomy): Eukaryota > Metazoa > Chordata > Amphibia > Anura > Dendrobatidae > Phyllobates > Phyllobates terribilis. The sequence goes on along the minus strand of NW_027362762.1, from coordinate 528,397,096 downwards.
GAACAATCCCAAAAACCCCATATAAAAATGTCCCCCTTTTGCACTGACCGCCCTGGGTCACGGACAGGGCCAGCCACCGTGATATCCCCCACCGGCATCCATAAGAGGCCCGGCTGCTGAGTACCCCACGGCCCTGGGGGCGCGTCAAGTCATTTGCATTTTTGCTGCTTGGCCCACATGGCACAATTCATGTGTAAGTGTCTGTGGTAAGACCCTCGCGTGACACACATTTTATCCAACAATAATAATAATAATTTTTATTTATATAGTGCCAACATATTCCGCAGCACTTTACAATTAAGCGGGGACATGTACATACAATAAATTCAATACAAGGTAAGACAGTTTAAACAGTTACATTAGGAGTGAGGTCCCTGTTTGCAAACTTACATTCTACAAGGAAATGGGTGGACACAGTAGGTGTAAAGTGCTGTCATTTCAGGTCTGGCAATTATAATAAGTAGGGATTTTCATATAAAGCTGCATGATCCGTTCATCAGCCAGTATGCTTAAGTGCAATAATCAAGTATTGAGTGCAGTTGTCGTGTGCATGGAGGGTGTGGAGACAGATGAATAGTAGGGTGCAGATTCTGAATAATATTTAGAAGGTGGGAACAGGGGAAAGTTAGTTTACTGAGTAGTTGAGGTGGTAGGCTTGTTTAAAGAGATGAGTTTTTAAAGCACTCTTGAAGACATGGGGGCTAGGCATCAGTCGGATCGTCTGGGGTAGAGCATTCCAGAGAACTGGTGGAGCACAAGAGAAGTCTTGGAGACGGAGGTACGAGGTTCGGATTATGGGGGATGTTAGTCTTGGGTCATTTGTAGAATGGAGGGCACGTGTAGGGCGATAGACAGAGATGATAGAGGAGATATAAGGCAGTGCAGAACTGTAGAGAGCTTTGTGGGTGAGAGTGATGAGTTTATATTGGACCTTGTAGCGAATGGGCAACCAGCTTAATGACTGGCACAAGATGGAGGCATCGGTGAAGCGGCTGGACAGTAATACGACCCTGGCTGCCGCATTCAGGACGGTTTGGAGAGGAGAAAGTTTGGTAAGAGGGAGACAAAACAGAAGAGAGTTGCAGTAGTCCTGACGACAGTGAATAAGAGCGACAGTAAGACTTTTAGCAGTTTCAAAGGTGAGAAAAGGTCGGATTCTGGAGATGTTTTTAAGGTGCAGGTGACAAGAGCGACCTATACTGGTTGGCCACCTTTCTCGATCCACGGTACAAGGAGAAATTTCCTTCTCTCCTTTTGGAGTCAACAAAGAATTTTACAATGGAATCGTTCAAGAGGGCCGTTGTAGATCAGTTGCTGAAAACATCACCCTCAGACAATGCTGGTGGCAGAGGTACTGGCTCTTTTCATCACCAAGGGATAATGGGAAGAGACACGAACAACAGCTCCAACAGAGGTGGGGGGAAAATGTGCACAAATTGGGCAATTTTCAATAAACCAGCACAACAGCAAGGGCTATCTGAGTCTGTAACAATGCCAAGGAGGGATAAGTTGCAGAACATGGTCAAGGGGTACTTAAGTGACCATACGTGTGTAAGGTGCCCCAGCGAGGTAGTCGTGGGCGAGCTGTAGCCCCCTCTCGCTCTGGCACCCTACAGACAATACGTATCCTCCCTCTGATGTGTGGCTGTGTATGTGGGGCTCTCCACTTACTTCAAACCATCTGATCGCGGCTGTCTCCAGGCATTTCTCTTCTGGGACCAGGGCAGCAATAAATTCAGGACACGAGGTTCTTAACCAGAACTTGAACTTTACTTGGGGAAGAGGAATATGTACAATATTTACAGGCAGCTATAATGAATAAGGCCCGACAGGTTATCATCTCTCTCACAGGCTCTGGTAACTCCTTCAGCCCTGGTTCCCTCTTTAAGTGAATTCACTGTCCTATCTCTTACTGAAGAATCACTTCCTGATTCTGGAAACTAAACAGAGATTTTCCTAATGTGTCCACCCTCAGTGAGCTGTCATCACACAGCATTAACTCATCACTGTCTGTAACACTTCTAACAGACTCATCCTGACATCTGCACCCAGGACAGTGGCATCTTGTGGCTGATTACATGTACTGCAGCCCACAAGGAACTATGTCAGAGCTAACCCCTTAGCTTGGCCTACCACAGTTCAGAGAGGATTAATTAAGGGAACACTTTCCTTAACTACTTCAGTGCCTAGGGAAGGCTACGTCCTTCCCCTCTATTACATTCCCCAACACTTTAATGTTGGTCGTCCCCGACCACACTAAGCAATCAATATATATCAGCAGCTATGGCATCATATACATTTACTAAAACATTTTAGTACATGACTGGTCCTGAAGTCTTCTTCTTGAGTAGGAGACCGGCCCTTCTCGGTTAAGGGCCCTGGAACTCCAATTCAGGACAGTCCATTATCAAGTTTCAAACTTCTCAAAGATACCGGTCCTTCTTGGTAAGGACCCTGGAAACACAATGTCCATGTCCATATCTTTAAGACAAGTTACACACCATGAGCCCTCAATCTTCTTCAAGGGCTGCATTCTGAGGCACACAGTCACAGGTAACACCCCGTGAGTCTCTTTCTTCTTGGCCCTAGCGGGGGTCACCGGTTCTTCCCGCTAGGCCGCAAGTCTCTTAGATTTAGAGGACAGTCATCCTCACAGTGTGCCTCAGTGTTTCAAATTCCAGCAGAAAAAGGCGCAACAAGCGCAACAAAAATAAAAATAAAAGTAAAAACAAAAAGAGCAGCTCTCTTGGGCACGCAACTTTTAGTGCTGCTTAAGGCCTTTCTGGCCTGGGAGGTAGGGGAACAGACCTCCATATATATATTTTTTTTAACTTACTTCGACATGGGGTACTCCACCCCCATTGGGAAACAGTCCCAAAAAAAAACAGGACCACAGCTGGTGGGTCCTAGTAAGGGAAGAGGTGAAAGGTCAGTGGACCTTCTAGCCAGCTAGCTCACTTCTTCCGGGCCTCCCTCCGCTCCTTCATGAAGGCGGCCCATGCTGCAGACGAAGGTGGCTCCTTCCACCTCCAAGGCTGGTCAGGATATCGGCTACGCCCGGGGTCCTCATCCGAGGATGTAGCGCTGCCACAGCCGACTTGAGTAGGGCCGTAGCTAGTCACTGTGAAGCTGTGGACTTCCTGACTGACAGCAGCCTGAGCCCTTCCGACGGCTCCTTGCTTAACCGCCTCAGCCCCTTCTGGGTGTTTGGTTGCGGAATCAGCCTCGCTGGGAGAGTCGGCTCCACTGCAGCTCGAGAAATCTTCCTCCTCTACACCTACTACATCTCCCCGCTGCTGTTTCTTGGGTTCATCCTTCTGCAGGACGCCGGCCTTGGGAGGGGGCAAGAATCCTTTAGGGGCTTTCCTAGCCCAGCGCTGCAGGGCCTCTCTCTTGGCCCTTCGCCGAAAGACCTCCTCGTCCTTCTCAAGGATATCTTCCCACTTGTACGGACGGGTGAGCGCAGCCGCGTACCACCCCCTGGAACATTCGCATTTTACGAAGTGGACTATGTCCCCCACACGTAGATTGTGGAGACGGTCAGGCAGGTAGTCGCGTTTGATAACCTCCCGAGTGACAAACACCTCGTGCCCGGTCCTCTCTTCCTCCAGGAATCCGTACCCCTCACGGATGTGAAACTTAAGGACTCGTCCCCGAGTCTGGGAGTCCTCCACCGACTCTCTCCGCGCCGCGTTGGACCCTTCCAGCCAGCCTCTGAGGAAGGTGTCGGTCCATCGCCGCTGCTCTTGTGGCGTCATCGGAGGGTTGCGGGTAGTCCACCTCAAACTCCCGAGCTCGGCGTAACGTTTCGCCGAAGGGGTGTCGATGGCCTCCACCACCAGCTGCCAGAAACTCTCTTGCAGGGCCCTCTTCCTGGGAGGCCTCGCCTCGGCCTCTGCACCACCCCCTTCAGGCCTAGGGGCCACTGTCGCCGTGGAAGCTGTCACGGCAGGCGCCGCAGGAGAAACCGGCTGCTGGGGTATAGGCTGCTCACCTCCGTCAGGCTCCGCTGCAGCTGTTGCTCCGGCCCCACCAGAATGTTCTCCACCCTCGGCCGAGGGGGACTGGTCTTCCGGCATCCGGCTCCAGCACCACATGCGGAACTCATGGATTAGCAGGCCCAGCTCCGGATCGGGCCTAGTGGACCACTGGACAGCCACTGGGGGTAAAGACTCACGGGCAGCATCCGCGAGTGAGCGACTCTCGCTTGCAGCCCCTGGGGTACTCAGCTCTAGCATCTCTTCCTCGGCGCGCATTCCGGACAGGTCATCCGATCCTCCGGTTGCCATCTTCGCAGAGCATCCACCGCAGCACCTCCTTCCTCTCGTGTGCTGGACAGAAAATGTCGCTGGTCGCTTACCAGTGACGCGCGTTCTGTGCGTCCAACTCCTCCTCTTCCTGGGCCGGCTTTCTGACGCGACCGCCGCATCGCTCGTCACTCTCGGCAGCTCCCCCTTCAGCCGCGCCCCTTCTCTGTGCGCGCTGATACTCGCGGGGCCGGACTTCACTTTACGCCGCGCCCTCTTCCTCACTGGACGTCCCATCCTGGGACGCATCTTCACTGCTGGGCCCATCCATCCTTCTTTGGGCCGGAACTCGTAGGGGCTGGACATCTTTTCGCGCTCTCCGGCGCCATCCACTCCGACGATAGGCGGTTCTTCTCCCAGACTTTACCGCCATTGTCACCATCTTGGAATCCATACTTCGGGCCGCCATCTTGGGCCGCATGCCTTCCAACACTTTCTCCTCAGTGTTCTGCGTCGGCTCTTCCCCTCTTTCTTCATGCGAGGCGCTCGCATCCTGCCGACTACGCCAAATGTAAGGTGCCCCAGCGAGGTAGTCGTGGGCGAGCTGTAGCCCCCTCTCGCTCTGGCACCCTACAGACAATACGTATCCTCCCTCTGATGTGTGGCTGTGTATGTGGGGCTCTCCACATACTTCAAACCATCCGATCGCGGCTGTCTCCAGGCATTTCTCTTCTGGGACCAGGGCAGCAATAAATTCAGAGGACACGAGGTTCTTAACCAGAACTTGAACTTTTACTTGGGGAAGAGGAATATGTACAATATTTACAGGCAGATATAATGGATAAGGCCCGACAGGTTATCATCTCTCTCACAGGCGCTGGTAACTCCTTCAGCCCTGGTTCCCTCTTTAAGTGAAGCATCTCTGTGACTCTAATCTCTGGCCCAAGAGACTCTTCTTAAATACCAACAGTGATCTGGATCCGATATCTCTCCCCCACGTCTTAGCCTGGAGTCCTATTTATCTTCCTCTGCTTCCTGCAGACTAGAAGTGCCTCGGGTCCTCACTACCTTTGATGAGTTTCTCCGGCCGGCTAACAGGACTCTTGCTCTTGCGTAGGGAGACTTTCACACTGGTGATCCCACTGTCTGAGGGTATGGCGCTCCCGTCTACCCTAGCAGCCACATATATTAGCTGGCCGTACAATTCACTGTCCTATCTCTTACTGAAGAATCACTTCCTGATTCTGGAAACTAAACAGAGATTTTCCTAATGTGCCCACCTTCAGTGAGCTGTCATCACACAGCATTAACTCATCACTGTCTGTAACACTGCTAGCAGACTCAACCTGACATCTGCACCCAGGACAGTGGCATCTTGTGGCTGATTACAGGTACTGCAGCCGACAAGGAACTATGCCAGAGCTAACCCCTTAGCTTGGCCTACCACAGTTCAGAGAGGATTAATTAAGGGAACACTTTCCTTAACTACTTCAGTGCCTAGGGAAGGCTACGTCCTTCCCCACTATTACACGTGCATCCTTTTTTACGCCTCAGTTCCCTTTAATTATTGGCTGTCTAAGTTGAACACTTGGCCCGACCTCTCCTTATATGCCTTGCATGTGCTGGCCTGCCCGGCTGCTAGTGTGGTGTCAGAGCATGTTCTCAGTTCCGCTGGGGCAATCATCACTGATAGGCACAAACGCCTCTCCACAGAAAATTCAGACAGATTTACTCTGATTAAATTCAACAAGGACTGGATATCTCCACCGTTTGTAATCCCTACAGATGACAGCAAGCTAACCTAAATTCACCAAAAATGCAGATTCATGCTACTGCTGTTAACATCACCCCTTCCCATAAAAACCCGTTTCCTTCCTTCGTCAACCATGACTCAGCCCATAGGGCTAATTTTTACAAACCCTATGCACATTGTGCAGTGGACAAACCAGGACAGTATTCCTACTTTAACCTCTCCCTACCTAATACACAAGCTCTCCCCTGTACTCTGACTTTGTTGTGTGTCTTCAGCTTTGAAAATAGCTATTTTTTGGTGGTATTATGGAGCTACTGAGCTGCTCCTTTAAACACTGAACTAGTATACACTGCAGGTAGCCCTTAAAAGGGCTTTTGTTTGATCAAGAGGCCTAAACACTCCCTAGCAGCTCAGCGATCTCTCCCTATGCTTATAGAACGCAGGCTCCAGACGCAATGTACACAAAATGGCGACGGCAGGGCTTAAATAGACCCTATGACGCTGTGCGGCCAGCCAATCACAGTAATGCCACAACCAAGATGTCTGCGGCATTACTGTGATTGGTTAAGAAGCCCAGCATGTTTAGTGGCTACAAAGGAGGCGCCAAAAGTGCAGGGCGGGGCATCCGAATATAGCGAGGTGAGTACACAAATACTCGCAGAATAACGAGTAACCCGAATACTGTACGATCCCTCCAAATAGCGAATAGTAACGAATACACTCGCTCATCACTAATTATAATACCTGAATAGTTACAGTGTTTCCTTAATTATCTAGTTATCCAATCCCACCCAAACAAGTGATGCCATTCCATTCTTATCATGTGGGTTCTAGAGGTGAAGAAAGGTTGAAGCATCTTTGACATTTCCCATGCATAATGCTGCATTGGAACATTGTGCAGAGAACTGTGCCATTGCCAACTCATTCTAGGAGTCCCAGTGATCCACCGATGGCATATCCTTGTGTAGGTAAAAAAAAACTTTAGGCAACGTTCCCACGATGAGTATTCACGGCATTTTTAATGTTGCAGTTTTTCTGCACTAAATTGCTTAGTTAGGTTACTTGTGTTTTTTTCAGTGCGCTTTTTAAGTCATTTTATTTACATGCATTTTTAGCACATTTCTTTTAGTTGCAATTGACTTTATCAAAACTTTATTGATAAAGTCATGTGCGGATTACATGTGTTTTTAGTGTGCTTCTGCTGCGGAAACGCACTAAAAACAGATATGTACAGTACAGACCAAAAGTTTGGACACACCTTCTCATTTAAAGATTTTTCTGTATTTTCATGACTTTGAAAATTGTACATTCACACTGAAGGCATCAAAACTATGAATTAACACATGTGGAATTATATACTTAACAAAAAAAGTGTGAAACAACTGAAAATATGTCTTATATTCTAGGTTCTTCAAAGTAGCCACCATTTGCTTTGATAACTGCTTTGCACACTCTTGGCATTTTCTTGATGAGCTTCAAGAGGTAGTCACCGGAAATGGCTTTCACTTCACAGGTGTGCCCTGTCAGGTTTAATAAGTGGGATTTCTTGCCTTATAAATGGGGTTGGGACCATCAGTTGTGTTGTGCAGAAGTCTGGTGGATACACAGCTGATAGTCCTACTGAATAGACTGCTAGAACTTGTATTATGGCAAGAAAAAAGCAGCTAAGTAAAGAAAAACGAGTGGCCATCATTACTTTAAGAAATGAAGGTCAGTCAGTCCAAACTTTTGGTCTGTACTGTACACATTTGCATACATACATACACATAGATTATTCCATCATCTCTATATTAATTCACACTGATTAGGTAATCTATTAAAAGAAACTAATTGATTTTCTACAATATATATATTTTACCTTGACAATAGTACATGGAAATAAAATAGAGTACTTGGTTAACACACTGGCTCACACTTTAGGGTTGGCCATTTTGATTATATAGCTTTCCAGAGATGGGTGGCTGCACAGTTAGGACCCGATCCTGCTCTCCCCCTATCTATTTGGACATCTACTGACACATAGTGAGGTGAACTACAAGAGTTAGGCACTGTATGCCTTGTCGCAATTGGATAGCTTTTACACTATTTTGATCAAAATAATGTTAACTAAGTACCCTATGTTATTAACATGTACTTTTACTATTCTTTTTATATACAGGGTGTTTGCTGTCTGTTAAATGTCCACAGTGTGAATGCACACCTATGCATTGCGCTTACACCAACATATGCTCTGGCTAATTTTTTGGGTTTTGTTTCAGTTGTTCGTACTTTGCACAACCATGGGCATGGCTCCCCCTTATGGACTATCCATTTTGTTTATATAGCTTTCCACAGATGGGTGGCTGCACAGTCGGGACTTGGTCATGCTTTGCCCTTATCTATTTGGACGTCTGCTGACACATAGTGAGATGAACCTCAAGAGTTGGGTACCATTCTTGGGGTACACCTTGTTACGGTGGGATGGCTTAATGCTTTTTTGATCAAAATAGTGTTAGGTATGTTCCCTATTTTATTTACATGTACTATTACTATTCATTTACTTATTACAGGGAATTCCCTATTTCGTTTTTATCTTAGGTTCTGTCAGTTTAATGGCCAGTGTGAATGCACACCTTTGCATTGCACTTATACCAACATGTGCTCTGGCTCATTTTTTTGGCTTTATTTAAATTTTTTGCACTTTGTAAAAACAGGGGCATGGCTCCCCCTTTGGGCTCTCCATTTTGATAATATAGCTTTCCATAGATGGGTGACTGCACAGTCGGGACCCGGTCATGCTCTGCCCTTCTCTATTTGGACGTCTGCTGACACATAGTGAGATGAACCTCAAGAATTGGGTACCATTCCGATTGGGTACACCTTGTCGCAGTGGGATGGCTTTATGCTTTTTTGATCAAAATAGTGTTAACTAAGTACCTATGTTATTTACAGGTATTATTACTATTCATTTACTTATTACAGGGTATTTGCTCATTTTGTTTTAAACAGAAAATAAAGTCATACTGTGTTGTGTAGGCCATCTACAGATAGATAAGATACAGCTTATATCTATCAGTTTTTCACACTCGACAAAGTTCTGGAAACACTGCAATTGCAGTCACAATGCAAAAAAATCAGGGTGATTGTATACAACTATTGTAGACAAAAATGGGGTTTAGTGTAGTGACCAAATATAGGCTTTCTTTGCAGAATATAGGATTACATTGAATTGATCTAGTTGTAAAGGGTTTTGGCCCATCACTTTGTACATACAGCACTTGCTGCTAGCAGACTGCAAGCTATTTTATAGTCTGGAGTCAGAGAGGACAGGCTGCTATTAACAGCAGCTTGGACTTCCAGACCAGCAATAAGTCATTTAAAATCGATGTACAACTGCAAAACAATTGTGAGAATCTGACTGTATTAGAGAATTGCTATGTAAGTAATTATGATGTAAAATGATCCATTACTCTTCAATTTTATACACAGATTTCACATTATGTTCCCATAATAATCAAAGCAACCCTGTGTAATTTAAGGATACTCATCAAACCAAGTCTTGCAGATAGCTGCTAGCTACAACACACATCAGCGGTCCTCATAATTTTTAGGTAAAATGCTTTAAAAACGTTTGCAATAACTGCAGACTCTCACTCTAGTGACTCAGCAATGCGATACTTTTTCATCTCATCCCCTCGGCTTCATCAGTTTCTCTCTTCCATGTTTTTCATACTTTAGGGATCGCAATATATTAAAAAGCAAAACTGAATTCCAATGCCACAAAATCTCAATTTTAAATCATTATCCTACCTCTTATTACGTCCACAGGATGCATGTGAATCATAAACATTATGGCCACTACTAAATTAATCCCAAATAGGATTTCTCTCTCTCCAAGGTGCCTGTCAGAGTAGAGAGAGTCCTGCTGACTTTGATTTATGATCCGCGCATTAAATAAGTGATATTATCTTCCCTGCCCACAGACCTACAGTTTTATTATATCAATCCCGACAAAATCTTATAATAAAGAGATTTTTGATGGGCTATTAAAAGTGGAGGAGAAAAGATTAAATAAGGTTTTATATGGAAAAGGGAGATTTTTATTAACCACTTCTGTGGGTCCAGAGATAATAGTAGTGTGCCAGGAGCTGCAGAATGCTGAAGGCTGATGATGAGTGGTATACGGCAGGGGGCGGCTTGCCTTATGGCACTGCTATCAAGTAGGTGTAATGCTGCTGCTTCTGTTTGCAAGGAAAAACCTCAGGGAATGACAACTATAATAATAATATTGAATGAATGTAATCATATCCAAGAACCAACTCTTTTCTTAATATGTATATATATATATATATATATATATACATATACATGTGTATATATAAATATATATATATGTGTATACATACCAAATGTCCATTGTTACAAATGAAAACACTTTTGTAAGCAAGTTAATGTGAAATGTCTGCCTAATATACGTATATTGTATAAGATCTGTGATGAACCTTTCCTCTTCCTCGACATTATTGGAAAATGAGCAGTCATTGCCCCTTACTCTCCTGATCTCATACAGTTAAAGGAATAGGTCATATTGAGAAAGTGGCATGGTCCCACAGCAAAATGGATACTTCTAGATAGATTGGGTATGAAATTGGACAAATTGGAAACTCCAACTGATTTCTGACCGGAAAGAAATGTGTGGAGAGCTGATAATAAACTAACATTACTCCTGTGTTTCTCTTACAAGGACATAGAGGCGAACACAGAAAGGAGACACCACTGTGTAAGAACAGTATATCGACCCCTTCCGCTGTAATAATTCATCATAAAGAAGCATGACTCTATAACAATTCCCCAGAAATTGAGAGCTGTGAAATTAAAAATCTCAGCCTCCTATATAAAGTCTGGGAGGAAGAAAGAATCTGCTAGTTGCAGTTTTACCAACTGGACCCCTATGGAGCTGAACTGGTTGCACATGTGGCATGTCTGCTCATGGGTGAACAAATCTTAGAGGTAGACAATGTGTCTGCTTCCTATACCATTAGACACATGTGGCACAGGCTTGGTTGGCTCCGTCGACTTTGAGAAAGGATGACAAGAGCCTATACAGCATTCCAATTGGAGACTTCATTGATGTCAAGAGGTAGGGCATTGGGTCAAAGGTCAGGGTAAGGATGTGGGGGAGGAGTAAAAAACAGGTCCTTCTGTCCTGAGTGACAAAACCTGGCACCATGACTGGGCCTAAATTGATATTCACAAAGGATAAGCGTCTAAAAGGAACCCGTCATGCGATTCATGCTGCCCAAACCACTGGCAGCATGAATCAGAGCCTGGCTGTGTGATTGCAGCTAGGTCTATTTTTCCCTGAAATGCTGCAGTGTTTCATAGAAAATACAGTTAGAAAATCCGGCCAGGATCCATACACAGAGTTGTGACTAGTCTGGCGCCACCCCCAGCTGGCTGTATCTTGCACTGCTTTACTTGATTGACAGGTCTCTCCAACAGTGAGAGAGGGGCGGGGCCGGACTTAGAGAAAATATATTGGGGCAGCTCTGGTGTTTCATAGAAACGACAAAAATTGTCCAGGACTCATACACAGAGAAGTGCCTAGTCTGGCACCGCTCCCGCACTACTCTAGTAGATTGACAGATCTCTCCCAAGAGAGGACGGAACTGGATTATTTTAGTCTCTAGTTATGGTCACCAACCGGGTCTTCTAGCTATATATTCTCTGAAACATGGGAGTGTTTCAGAGAAAAATATACCTGACTGCAATCGCACAGCGAGGTCTGATTTATGCTTCCCGTGATTTGGGCATCATTAACTGCATGACAGGTTCCCTTTAACTATTAGATCAAGATTGAAGGAAGCAAAGCTGGCTCTTTCCTATAACCCCATGTACACTAAAAATGGAGAAGTCGGGCACATGAGTGACTACTATTGCTCCAATGAAGCTTCTTCATTGTGGTCATGCAGTAATGAAGGAAGGGTTCTCAGGACCTTCATTTTAGTGATTGGTGGTTTTGCTCTGGTGGGATCCAGAGTGATCAGTCATTTATGAAATATCTTGTGAGAACTGGTGTTTTGTGGGACAACCTATTTACCTGTAAGGATATGAGCTGGAAAACTCTTTTAGGTATGCAATGATAAGTCTATACATTGATATTTTAAAGGGCAAATGTGACAAAATCATATCATTTTGTTATATAGTCATGTCATGAATAATGAAAAATGAATTTGACTGTGCTTTTCAGTACTGCTGTATATAAGAATATTAGTTTGCTGTAAAGGCACGTTGATTCCTTTCAGCTCATCTTACCCTTACCTTGTTATCTATATTGGGTGATTGTAATATAAAAGATCATTTTATGGAAGAAGTTCTTAATATCAACCTTGATCTTCATCTGAACGTTAATAAAAGGTCATTTCATTGTGGCTCATAGTTCTCTCCCCAAGTCATGCGTAGCTTTCTTACTTATTATACATACTTCTCTACTTTAGTGTTTGCTGAAGTTCCTAGACAAAGAGTGCTGGTGGTCGTAGGGGAATTTTGGGCGTTCTGCAAAATCTGACTTGGACACCAAAAGAGCCTATTCTGCTGCCGCAGATCCTGTGAATGACAACAATGGGGATAGATTTATAATTGAAGAACAGAAAATATATCTAAAATATAAAGAAATTCCACCAAAATAGAGTAATGGATAAGCAAGCATGTGTCCCAGAGTCTTTCTCTTGGGAAAGCTAGGTGACAACCAAAGCATTTCCATTACACCTTCCAAAAGCACTGGCAACCAGTCTTCTAGTGATCTGAATGGTAAATTAATTTATGCAGCAGTATAGGAACTGGGGAAAAGCCACTGCACAACTACAGAATATTACCTTCTGGGGCTGTAGTGGCAGATGTATTACCTTTTGTCAAGTTTTCAATACAACATATTTTTTCACACCTTGACAGAAGACGACACCTCTAGGATTTATATTTACCATTGGCCTTAGGCAGATTCTAAGGAGTATGGTTGAGCGTACTGCGCACAGAGTTAAATTATATACAGAAAATGACAAAAACCTATCACGCATAGTGTTCAGGCGCAAGTAATTTCCTACAGTTCTTACCCATCAGAAAAATATCAGCGTAGCTGCCAAAAAGTACAGTTCGAGGGTATGCAGACTATGCACACAAAGCAGCAAAAAAGAAATACTGTTTAACGTAATAGCACTCCTTTCCAAAATGACTTCTTGCTGTATTTTATAAGCATTTGGAAAATAGCTTTTTTTAGCACATTCTGTCTAATTTTGCTACGAGATTGACTCCATCTTTCAACACTCATTGCATCTGAGCAAGCGGCAATGGAGCCAGAAGCTTGATCAACATTACAACTGTTAGTCCAACTGTTAAACAAAACAAATCATTAGAATGGAGAAAGATGATCAGAGTTTTGGAAAGAGCAGGACTCGCTTTAATGGGAGTCAGAGGCCAGGAACTGCAATTTTTTAAAGGCCCGGGGCTACAATTACAGCATGCCTGTTGCAGGAATATTTTAGGGCAGCTGGTGTTTGTGCGAGAGGGGCTTCCACAGATGTAGGGCATTTGGTATTTGTAAGATCCTGGAGAATTATAGGGCAGCTGCTTTCTGTAAGATGGAGCGCTCCTATAGATGGAGAAGTGCAGCTGCTGCGTTTTTAAGGGTCCTTGCAAAAAAAAAAAAAAAAGCTTGTTAATAAAATAAAACAGCTGACATGTTTAACAAGGATATAGAAATGAATCTTAATGTGTCTTAGGGTAGCAGTTCTAGGGTTAAATATTGCCCTGTGGCTGATGTGGTTGCTGCTTGCAATTAAGAGGTTAGCTCCCGATTAATTAGGTGTAATTATTGATTTACATGAACGTCGGAATAATTGTCTTCCCTTCTATTACATCAGTTTTTCTCCCTCTTGTAGCCTCTCTGCTCCTCTCCTCCGCCCGTCTCTGATTGCTCTCCTCTTTCTGGTGTCCGACTCTTCTTTTCATTGCATTCCTTGATTGTCTCCCTCTCATATAAATTTTAGCGCCTACAGCACAAATAGGGGTCAGATCCTAATAAACCAATGCCATCTTTTACACACACAAGCTTTTACTGCTGTGTCTAGATCTCGATTGTTGGATGCTTATGGGATTTTGCAAGGGGAACAAATATAACCCAAAATTCACCCGTCGGCTTTTCCTGAACTACTCAAAGAGAGGATTCTGGGAGATCTTGGGTTGCATAGTTCACGGCAATGTCTCTCTAAAGAGTTTTGGATATAATATGAAACTCCAAAACTCAGCAATTTTTTTGCAGTTAAAATGCATAGGTCACAGACATAGGGCAGGAACAGAAATATTGTAGGTTGTACCGCAGTTACATAGAGGAATAGGGGGAATTATGTGAAAGAACTGTACAGAGAGATAAAAAGGAACTAGCAAGAGCGGTCTTATGAATAGATAAGAGGAGAGATGTCATCTGCATGGGGCACAATGTACAGGCTTGTTATATAAATAGATAGGAGGAATCACAGCGCAGAGACAGAATCAAAGGGTTAGGTTCATTCTTTTCAGAATTAGATTTCTAGCTTATAATTAGGTAAGTACCTGATAAAATTGTTCAATTATATTAAAATAATATATTTTATACACCACAAAATGCTATATATGTATGTATGTATCTATCTACTTTATAAAAAATAATGCATCCCAGCAAAGACCTATATGAAATATTGGAGGGATTATATAAGATATAGGAAGATAATGTGTTTAGTGATAGAAAAGATTAGGGGAAATAAGTGTTGCAGAGGACTTTCTAGAGAAGATGAGATCTTGGGATTGTGGTTCTTTGTGTCCATCAAGTGGCCGCAGGTGGAATTACACGTATTGGGAATGAGTAGATAAATACTGTGGAGCTCCGCACTGTATGAAAGCAATGCAGCCATCTTTCATATGTTCCCTTAGAAAGCAGCATATGTGACTATGACAGACACTTTCGGCTAATGAATAGCTTGAGGCTGGGTTCTGGCCTGCTTGGGTTTGTGTGTATATTCTCCTTTGACCTGTTCGCTATGAAAAATGATTGTGTTGTATTCTCCCTCATTGTGTGATAAATGGGACTCTCACCGTGTGGGGAATTACCTGACAGAGAAGTTGGCTTCGGACACTTTTTCTGTAAAACTAAAATGAAACATTAATCACCATCACACTAAACAGAATCATAAAGTGATTGAGACAAAAAGGCAGTCATCTGTCTTCTGGGAGCCTTTGCAGGCCTTGTGAAGACTTACTATATCACAATTGCATTCTCTCTGCAGGGTGATGTGTGACTTTTCACACCGAGTGTCTGCAGAGATGTAGAAGTTCAGGTAAATAGTGAATAGTACTGGAGGCAGGCACCATGTATTGTTACCCTCCTAGGTCCTGCAGACCAGGGTGCACAACATTTCCATGGTTGGTCGGACACATTATTAAAGATGCAAAATAGAGAAACTACCGCACTCCTGGAGTAGTGAGGTGCCCAGGTAGGGTTGCAAGCCCGACGTAATATTTAGTAAATAACCTGGCACTCAAATAGACCTGAAGATTTTTTTAGAAGTAATTGTTTAATAATAATGTAGTACAGTAAGCAGACGTTCCGGTCACAAGGACCTTCATCGGTGTACAGAAAATGTAGATATATGGATGTGGCAGAAGCCTGGAGGATGTGAACTGTAGGGTATAGTAACCACATGTAGCTGTGATGGAGGTAGAACGCGGTGTCCAAGGCTTGGACAAGCGGTGAACACCGCGTTCTACCTCCTTCACAGCTACATGTGGTTACTATACCCTAAAGTTCACATCCTCCAGGCTTCTGCCACATCCATATATCTACATTTTCTGTACACCGATGAAGGTCCTTGTGACCGGAACATCTGCTTACTGTACTACATTATTATTAAACAATTACTTCTAAAAAAATCTTCAGGTCTATTTGAGTGCCAGGTTATTTACTAAATATTATTAAAGATGACTTGTGATGAGCGACCATGCTCGCTACTGCTTGGTGCTCGCCCGAGCATCCCACTACTCGAGATGCTCGGCGCTCGCCGAGTATTTCCGGGTTGCTCAGGCGGGAGCTCGGGTCCCCTCCCTGCATGTTTTCGCTCTTTAGAGAGCCAATGAACATTCAGGGATTGCCTGCCATGCACTGTAATGCCGTAGCCATGTTGGATGTGGGCATTACATTGATTGGCTGGCCGCACAGCGTCATCAGGTCTATATCAGACCTGGCGCCGCCATGTTCGTCACAGTCACTCCAGATCAGACAGTGTAGGGAGAGGTGCTGCTGCATCAGGGAGAGATTTGCTTGTGTATTAGGTAGTGTAGGGAGAAAAAACGTACATTACACATATCCATCTAAATGAACAGTCCTTCTGAGGACTAATCCATCTGCAGAGATATCAGGCAGGCAGGGTGTATAGGCAGGCAGTGTATATAGCAGACTGCAGTGCATATAGCACAAGAGGCTTCATTCCAATTCTGCCTTCTGCTGCAGTTAGATATTTCTATACAAAGGCCCAGGTCTCAGGGGCCAGGAATACTTTTCTTTGGATCTTAATCCTCATTATTTGCTTAAAAAACAATCCAGAGAACACCATTTTTTCTGCGCCAATTGCTTGTTGGCACTGCAGAATACAGCCAGGTCCTTTCCATATTACAGCGCTAGAAATCCAGCTATTTAAAACTGTGTTTTCTCCGTCAAACGGATCACATATACGTTGTCAGAAAATACTGCCATTTCTGGCCTCCATTAATAATTTCCTTTAGTGTGTCAGTGAAGCAATTCACCGCAGTTTGCTGTTCAAACTACTTACCTACAGGCCAGGTATTTAAAACTCTGTTTTCTCTATCACATGGATCACATATAAGTTCACTCCAAACTCAGTCATTTGTAGTGAGCGTGGAAGATACTGTCCTCCATTTAAAATGGGCAAGGCAGTGGCAAGAGATGGGGAACTGGACGTGATGGTAATGGTGCATGCAGAGGCCGAGCACAAGGCCATGGGCAAGCCGAAATTGTGCCACAACAAACACCCACATCTTCTCGCCTGACCTTCCTGTCCCAATTTCTAGGGGACCGCAACACACCACTATTGAACCCAGAGCAGTGTCAAAAGGTTGTTGGTTGGATAGCGGATAATGCTTCCAGTCACTTAGCCACCACCACCACCCTGTTTTCCATACGGTCTAGTCTCAGTAGCCGTGAGTCTGGACCGCATATTCCTCACCCTGATCCTCCTTCCTCCCACCATGCCGAGTACCCAGAGACAACTAATACCACACTTGGACACTCTGAAGAGCTGTTCACTTTTCCATTTATAGATTCAGGCCTCTTGCCCGGTCCACTTGAAGCGGGGCAAGAGGAGATCACGTGTAGCGATGCCCAAATATTTGAGCAGCCACGGTCACACAAAGGTGACGGTGGGAAAGTGTCACAAGAGGTGGACGATGATGAGTCACAATTGCCAGAAAGTCAGGAGGAGGACCAGGGTGCGGAAGTGGAAGATGAGGTGGTGGATGATATAGTAACTGACCCAACCTGGCAGGAGGACATGCAGAGCGAGGACAGCAGCACACAGGGGGAGGGAGGCAGAGCACCCCAACAGGCAGGAAGAAGCAGTGTGGTGGCCGCAGACAGAAGGCAGGCAACTGTTCCCCGTAACACCAACACGAAGGAAGTTTCAAGTACAATTGTTAGGTCTTCCCGAGTCTGGTTGTTTTCTAAAGAGTCTGCCGATAACCCCAAAAAGACCATTTGCACCACCTGCCAGGCCAGCATCAGCAGGGGTGGCAAAACAACCAGCCTGACCACCACCAGCATGATCAGGCACGTGGCAGCAAAGCACCCGACTTTGTGGGCCGAACCCCAGTGTCCAGATACAGTGTCTGCGGGTGGCACCATTGCTTCTTCCGCTGTTGTGCATGCAAGTCAATCCCCTCTCCATGGTGCATGTGAAGACGCCTCCTACCCTGCACCTGTCGTTGCACACTCTCAAGTAGCAGCATCAGGAAGCACGTCCATGTCCTTGTCCCAGCACAGCGTTCAGTTGTCCATACCCCAGTCCTTGGAACGCAAGCGCAAATATGCAGCCAACGCCCCACAGGCCACACTACTAAATTCTCACATTTCATGACTGCTTGCACTCGAAATGTTGCCTTTTAGGCTCGTTGAGATGGAAGCATTCCGCATCCTGATGGTGGCGGCCGTCCCTCGGTACTCGGTCCCCAGCCGCCACTATTTCTCCCGGTGTGCCGTCCCCGCATTACACAAGCAAGTGTTCCAAAACATTAGCCGTGCTCTCAACAACGTAGTTATCGGTAAAGTCCACCTAACAACGGACATGTGGACAAGTGCTTGTGGGCAGGGATGGTACATCTCGCTGATGGCATACTGGGTTAACATAGTGGAAGCCGGGACCTAGTCGGACCTTGGGACGGAACACGTCCTCCCGACGCCAAGAATTGTGAGCCCTAGGTCAATCAGGGTTGCCCCCACGGTCTACAGCTCCTGCACCCCATCCTCCTCAGCCTCCTCCTCCTCTTCAGGCTCCATCTCCGAAATGACCACATCAGTCACAAGCTGGAAGCACTGCAGCACAGCCTTGGCCAAACGGCAACAGGATGCGCTGAAGCTAATATGCTTAGGTGAAAAACCGCACAATGCTGAAGAGTTGTGGACAGCTCTGAAAGAGCAGGCAGATCTGTGGCTCACACCGCTGAACCTACAGCCAGGCATGGTCGTGTGTAACTATGGCCGGAACCTGGTGGCGGCTCTGAGGTGAGGCGAGCTCACACACGTACCATGCCTGGCCCATGTGCTTAACCTCGTGGTTCAGCTGTTTCTCAAATCCTACAAGGAGCTGCTGGATCTACTTGTTAAAGTACGCCGCCTGTGTGCCCATTTTAGAAAGTCAGACAGCTTCCGCCGCCCTTGCAGTGTTTCAGCAGCGTTTGCAACTTCCGGCTCACAGACTGGTGTGTGATGTCCCCACGCATTGGAACTCTACACTGCAGATGTTGGGAAGGTTTTGTGAGCAGAAGAGGGCAGTTGTTGAATACCAGCATCAACAAGGCCGTCGGTATTCAGTTCAGACTCCACACATAAGACCTCAGGAGTGGACATGGATGTCAGACATATGTACCATCCTCCAAAACTTTGAGGACTCCACCAAGATGGTGAGCGGCGATGACGCCATAATTAGCGTCACCATCCCGCTTCTCTGTCTTCTGAAACGCTCTCTGCTCACAATCAAAGAGGATGCATTGCAGGCGGAGCACGATGAGATGGAGCAAGAAACCATACAGGGTGATTACACACAGCCAAGCCTCATCTCATCCCAACATGGATTGGGTGACAATGAGGAAGAGGAGGAGGAGGAAGGACAGGAGCTAGTTTCATACATTATAGACGGTATTACTTGCACAGCTGTCATACCGTCTGTTCAGCATGGATGGCCAGAGTACAGAGAGAAGGAGGAGGAGGAGAGCATGGTCACTCATCCTCTTGGTGAGGACACGGAAGTCTTGCCTGTTAGTAGTCTCGCACGCATGGCTGAGTTTATGTTACGCTTCCTTTCCCATGACCCTCGCGTTCTCAAAATTTTGGGTGACAGTTATTATTGGTTGGTGCCACTTCTAGACCCAAGATACAAGGAGAACTTTAGATCTCTTGTTCCTGAGGCGGACAGGTATACAAAATTGGGGCAGTACCAGAAGGCCCTTGTTGCAAAACTATTAAAAAATTCCCATCTGAAAACGCTGGCGGCAGAGGGCAAACTTCGTTGGACAACCAAGGAGGACAGGCGAGAGAGACACAACTTCAATCCAGCAGAGGCAGGGGAACACTGTCAAAGTTCTGGGAGAGTTTTCTCAGACCCTCCCATCGCACAGGCCCTGAGGCGCGGGGTACTCTCACAAGGAGTGCAAAGTTTGGGAAGATGCTGAGGGAGTACCTTACTGACCGTACCAACGTCCTCCGTGATTCCGCTGTGCCATATAATTA
Organism: Phyllobates terribilis; assembly: GCF_046119375.1. Classification (NCBI taxonomy): domain Eukaryota; kingdom Metazoa; phylum Chordata; class Amphibia; order Anura; family Dendrobatidae; genus Phyllobates; species Phyllobates terribilis. The sequence continues at coordinate 528,377,076 of NW_027362762.1, read as the reverse complement.
TTGGGTATCCAAGCTGGATACGTGGAATGAACTGGCTCTCTATGCCTTGGAGGTCCTGGCCTGCCCTGCTGCCAGCGTTATATCAGAGCGGGTTTTTAGTGCCACTGGTGGAATTATAACTGATAAGCGCATCCGCCTGTCAACTGAAAATGCTGACAGGCTGACTCTTATAACAATGAACAAGGGCTGGATTGGGCAAGACTTCTCAACACCACCGAATGATAGCAGCGTAACATAAACTCAAATCCAGTGTCTTTTCTTGGGAGGTGTATTCCCATGCACCTTTTCACACCCACACATGGGTATACGCTTCCTGATTTTGTCTATTTGCTCTTGTTCTCCTCCTTCTCCTCATCCTCCACCACCATATCACCAGGGTGACTGTGGTCCGTGATACAACACCCACATAACTTTTTTAAAGGCTGTTTATGATGCCCATGAAAATATTTTTTTATACAGTATGTTCATGTATACCCCCCAGGGGTAAATGTTTGTCAGCCCATACACTTAGTGCATGGGCATTACAAGTATAGGAGGCCCGCTCCTTTCTAATGGGAACATTTTGTTATGAGGCCCTCCTCCACGTCTCTTCCAAGGGGCATTGAAGTGCCTCCAAATTTTTGGCAGCCCTTGCATTCACTGCATAGGCCAACACTATGGGAGACTATCTCCTTTCTAATGGGAATTTGTCGTTACTGTGGCCCTGCTCTGTGTGTCTTTAAATTCTTAGTGGGGTTTTTCCTAAAACTAGTCAGCCGTTGAACTCACTGCATACCCTATAACTGTATAGCAGACCCTCTCCTTTCTAATTGGAACATGTCGTACCTTGTTACTGTAGCCCTGCTCTATGTGTCTATAAATTATTAGTGGGGTTTTTCCTAAAATTGGTCAGCCTTTGGACTCACTGCATATCCTATAACTGTATAGCAGACCCTCTCCTTTCTAATTGGAACATGTCGTACCTTGTTACTGTTGCCCTGCTCCGTGTGTCTTTAAATTCTTAGTGGGGTTTTTCCTAAAATTGGTCAGCCGTTGGACTTAGTGCATACCCTATAACTGTATAGCAGACCCTCTCCTTTGCAATGGGAACATGTCATACCTTGTTACTGTGGCCCTGCTCTATGTTTTTCCCAAATTTTGGCAGCCCTTGCAGTCACAGCATGGGCATTACCACTTTAGGAAACCCGCTCCTTTATAATGGGAACATTTTTTTTACTGAGACTCGCCTCTATGTCTCTTCAAAGGGGTATTGGGTTGCGTCCAAATTTTTGGTAGCCCTTGCAGTCACTGAATATGCAATAACAGTATAAGAGACCCACTTGTGTCGTGCCCCCGTGGGCCTTACCGTTTGGGGACAGTGTATATATATATATATATATATATATATATATATCACGGTGGCAGGCCCAGGGCGGATAGTGCACAAAAGGGGTAGCGATTACTAACAAAGTTCAGAGAAATTTGTGACGCCAACTGTGGTGTCCGGTGAAGGTCACCAGCGCTGCAGCAGTCCTCTGAGGCTGGTGACAAGGCAGCTAAAGATGGTACAGCTCCCCACAGGTGAAGCGGGCCTCAGGGCAGTGTAGATAGAACGATGGTGGGTGCGCTGGGCGTCGTTGCGCAGGGAGAGAACGATGGCGCCGCAGGAGTAACGGACAGAGATAGGGGGTTTCGCTTTGTTACCTTTACTGGTACAGCTGGTAGATACGGTCCAGGGTACTCTAGGTGAAGGGCACACATTTGGACTTCTCCCCAGGGAGCGGGTATAAGGCCTCCTGATCCGTGTCTGCCTCTGTGTATGCTCCTGACCAGCCTTCAACTGTGCCTAGCTTATGTGTCTTTCTTTTTCTACTCCACCTGTTGCTCTGAAGTAGGACCTCCGGTTGGCAACCACTTTCCCGGAACGTCGGGGCCTTCGTGGTTCCTTGTCCTATATGTGTCTAGCTTCAGGTTTGCCAGGGACTTGTAGTCCTCCTGGGATTCCGGTTACCCCTACTGGGTGTAAAGGGTCCCTGGAGGCTCGGACCCGGTGTCCGGTGTATATACTGGGCTGATCCTGGTATGCTCCTCTGCCCCCTTTATCACTCCTTTCTTCCACTCGCCTTTGGCCACGCTCAGGGCCCTCACTAGGCTTCAGTACTGCTGGAGGCCTAGCTTGCCTCACACAGCAGCCTGCATGCTCCTCTCTGAACACTAACTGTAGACTCTGACTAGACTTAACTGCGCTGCCTGGCTCCACCTTCCCTTTATATATGCCTATCAGGGCTCCCTCTGCTGGTATGAGGTGGAAGGTGGAGGTGTTTGCATGTAGTAAGGGCCTCTTGTGGAGGAATCCGTCCGTGCAACCTTCCGGGTTCTGTGGCACCTTGCGCAGCAGGGCGCCACATTCCCCCCTAGTAAAACTCAGTACCCCTGGACTGAAGCATTTTTGCAAAAACAAGTTAAGCAACAATAATAACAATTACATTAATATTTACAATAATAACAATATGGTTACAGCAAGTCCCGAAACCTGGTGTCCTTTTCACCAAAAGTACATGGTAGGAGGAGGGACCCGTCCGCAAACCCTCCACATAGGCCCTGGGCGTGGCTGCAGGGCATAGGTGATCCAGGTGATGGACCACGTCTTCAGCCACGCCAAATGGGTTTTTGTTCAGTGGTCAGTAACAAGGCACTCCAGGTAGTGCAATTATTTACATGAATAGTTTTTGGGCTGCTCACAGTCCTCAGACGCAGAGTCTTTATATATATACCCTTACGGGTAACTAATTACAATAGAAAAGTGTCCATGTCACCTATATTATCCATAAGCAATGCAAAACAAAACATTGATTAAATATATGGCAATTTCACAATTATAATATACCCCAGGGGAAACTATTTATACTGTAGGTATCTCTGCTTATTCGCTAAACCTAACAGTGGCCTTGCCTTTGGTGCTACGTGTGGATCTACGTAGTACGGGAGTGTGGATGGTATCTGTGTTTGTTACCCTGTCAGTTCTATGTGTGGGTAGGTTGTAATACTGCCTTAACCTCTCCATGGGACTGGCAAGTGTACCATTGGCTGTGCCTTCTTGCTCTGCTCCAACCGGGGATCCTTCTTCCGGGGATTCTTCTTGAGCAGGCTCTTCTGGAGCTCTTATAGGTTCTTCTTGCTGTGGAGGGTCTTCTGGCTGTTGGAAGAAGGGGATCTCAGGTATTATCACTGCTCCTGCTATTTGGGGCCAATCTGCCGGGAAATCTCCTAATTCAGTGTGGAGTACTTCTTCCTCAGGCTCCTCCGGTTCAGTGAGAGGCACTTCCTCCTGGGGCTTTAGCAGACCTGGACACAACTTCAGGTGGTCTCTTGATACCATTGCAGTTGTTCTTCCTCCGTCCTTGGTAATTAGACTGGTCTTCCTGCTATCAAGTCTTGACTTTAACACAGTGTAGGGTTTCCTCTCCCACTGGTCATCAAGTTTATGGTTCCTTCTCTTTCTTTTTAACACCACTTGTCCTGGTGTGAAGGGTTCTGCTGGTGCACTTTTATTGTAGTGAGCTTCCTGCTTGTCTCTTACCCTATTCAGACTGTCTTCGACACAGGCCTGTACTCTTCTGTACTGCTCCTGTCTGGTCGTGTCCCAGTCCTCAGTGGACATATCTGCTTCTGGTTCCACTACACCAAGCTCCAGGTCCATGGGCAACTTCCCGGGTCTTGCTCGCATGAGATATGCTGGAGTACAATTGGTGGAACTCACAGGTATGTGGTTGTACAGATCAACCAGGTCAGGTAGTAGGTCTGGCCACTTATTTCTCTCCTCTAATGGTAAGGTCTTCAGCAGGTCGATGACGATGTTATTCATCTTTTCACAGAGACCGTTGGTTTGGGGGTAGTACGGTGTAGTCCGGATCTTTTTAGACCCGTACAGATGGCAGAACTCCTTGAAAAGTTCGGCTTCAAAGGCTGAGCATTGATCTGTCAGCACCTGCTCCGGGTATCCATGGGGCCTGCAGAAGTGCGCCTGAAACGTCTTTGCCGCAGTTTCTGCCATCAGGTCCTTGACGGGGGTGACCACCAGGAACCGGAAGTAGTGATCCACCATGGTCAGGGCATAGGAATATCCTGACCTGCTGGGTGACAGCTTAACATCATCCAGGGCCACAATCACCAAAGGTCGAGTTGTCTTGATGGGTTGCAGGGGTGCCTTCTGGCTGCTGTAGTCTTTTCTTCTGATACTACAGGGTCCACAATTCCGGCACCACCTCTCAATGGAACTGCGCATTCCTACCCAATAAAACCGACACTTCAGCAGGGTTTCTAGCTTTTTTCAGCCAAAGTGCCCCGCCTGATCGTGGTAGGCTTCCAACACCATCTAGATGTCTGTCTTGGGCACCACTATCTGCCATACCATCTCATGGGTTTTGGGGTTGACGTACCTCCAGCACAGCTTCTCTCTATAGATGAACAGCCGGCTCTTCTCATTCCACAGCTGCTTGGCTTGTAAAGATGCTTCCTTCTCCAGGGAGGAACCTTCCTGGGTTATCAGCTCTTTGATACGGCTGACAACCGGGTCGCTGTCCTGGGTCTCCTTCCAGCTGTGGTGAGGCAGGGGGTTTAACGTCTTACCGCGAGGCCTCCTGGAGGCTTGTTGCTCATGGACCACTCCATTACGGTGGAAAGCAGGTAGCTTAATCTCATCCAGGTCATCCACTTCTTCTTCAGTGTCCAACTGGTGAGGCATCCTGGACAGGGCATCGGCGTTGGCGTTCATGCGGCCCGCCCGGTACTTAATAGTGAATTGATAGTTTGATAGCCTAGCCATCCATCGTTGTTCCAAGGCTCCTAGCTTGGCTCTCTCCAGATGAGTCAAGGGGTTGTTATCAGTGAAGGCAGTGAATTTACTGAAGGCTAGGTAGTGCTTGAACCGCTCGGTGATGGCCCAGACCAGGGTCAGGAACTCCAACTTGAAGCTGCTATAGTTCTCTGGGTTCCTCTCGGTTGGGCGGAGCTTCCTACTTGCATAGGCGATCACCTTCTCTTTGCCATTCTGCTTCTGACTCAGTACAGCTCCTAATCCTTCGTTGCTGGCATCAGTGTACAGCAGGAACGGTTGGCTGTAGTCAGGGTAGGCTAGGATCTCTTCGCCGGTCAGGATCTCCTTCATCACATTAAAGGATTCAGCTTGCTCCTTACCCCACTGGAACGGGGGATTTCTGCCTCTGGGGGACTGTTCTACCATGAGGTCTTGCAGAGGCACCGCTTTCTCAGTATAGTCCTTCACAAACCTCCGGTAATACCCGACTAGTACCTCCTTGAGGCTCTTCGGCTTCGGCCATTTCTGGATGGCAGTGACCTTCTCCAGGTCTGGTGCTACTCCCTCTGGACTAACGATGTGCCCCAGGTACTCTACCTTTCGCTTGAGCAGGTGGCACTTTGAGGGCTTCAGCTTCATCCCATACCGGGACAGTGACTCAAATACCTCCGCCAGGTGCTTCAAGTGGTCCTTATACGTTTTGGAGTACACTATCACGTCGTCCAGGTATAGTAGTACGGTCTCGAAGTTGTGGTGTCCCAGGCAGCACTCCATCAATCTCTGGAACGTTTCGGGGGCGTTGCAGAGTCCAAACGGCATACTATTGAACTCGCAGAGTCCCATCGGGGTGGTGAAGGCCGTCTTCTCCTGATCCTCCTCAGCAACAGCTACTTGCCAGTACCCACTAGTGAGGTCAAGGGTGGAGAAGTAATTTGCAGACTTCAAGGCAGCCAGGGATTCCTCTATACGTGGTAAAGGGTATGCATCTTTATGTGTAATGTGATTTACTTGTCTGTAATCTACACACATTCTCATGCTTACGTCCTTTTTCCTGACTAGAACTAGGGGAGCTGCTCAAGGACTACAACTATCCCTTACTACCCCTGCCTTCTTCATGTCGTGCAACATCTCCTTCGCCTTCTGGTAGTGTGCTGGTGGTATAGGCCTGTAAGGTCCTTTGATGGGTGGATGGTCACCTGTGGGGATATGGTGTTGAACCCCCTTAATCCTCCCAAAGTCAAGTGGGTGCTTACTGAATGCCTGCGCGTATTCCTGAACCACCCGTTCTACACCCTGCTTCTGATGGGCAGGAGTGGTGTCTGTCCCAACATGGAGCTGTTGACACCAATCCTCCACCTGGGTTGCCAGTTCATTATCCTCCACTTCGTCTGGTGAGGTTAAGGACTCCGCCGTGTGTATGGAGTTGTTATTTATAGTGTACTATTTGGCAACAGTGGCGTAGCCTGGTAATCTAACCTCGTCCTCCCCATAGTTTAGGAGGTGTACGGGCACCCTCCCATTGCGTACATCCACTACCCCTCTGGAAGTCAAGAGTGTAGGTCTATGTTCCGAGCTAAGGGGCTCTACTACCGCCTGGTAGCTCCGTCCTTTGAGACCTATTGCTGCTCTACACCAAATCAGCATTTGACTCATCCGGGAAATAACAATGGGTACCGGGTCTGTCACCCGTACATTACCAATTTCACCGCCTGTTAGCTTTACCTTTTGCTGGTACATAAGGGCTCGGATCTCTTTCTGGAGCACCCTTCTCTGCCCTGGTCTGGCAGTGTCAGCTATCTGTTGGAGCAAGAACAACACTTCTCCCAAACAGTTACTAACAATATTTGTGCCAAGTACCATATACAAGTCTGTATCACCAGGATTAGTCTCTACTACAATTAGTTCCTGGTCCTTCAGTTCCACTCTTCCCACCTTTACTGCCACATCCTTAACCCCGACTAGGTTAAGGGGGAGGCCGTTTGAGGCATACTCAAAAAGATTTGGATCTGGTGGGTGCAGTTTGTCTATGGACCAGAACCTTTTGCAGAGGACATCAGGCATGATGGTTACCTGAGATCCTGTGTCCAGCAGAGCGGGTGTCGCGATGCCATCCAGCACGATGGACAGGAAAGGTCTTCCTCCCACGAACCTGCGGTACCAGTTTGATGGGCCTGAGGGGTCTACTCCTGGGTGTCGGCCCTCGGCCCCAGGGTTTGCTCATTTAAAGGACAGCTCTGGATGGCGTGACCTGTCTTGTGGCAGCAGTGGCAGACAGGGTCCCTCAGTGGGCGGCGTTGGTCGCTGATCCTCCCAGGGGGTGGCGTTGTCCTCCTCCTCCTTCTCATCCAGGGGACATCCTCAGGGCTGTCGGCTAGCAGGATCCTTCCTTCTGCCTCGGTCTCCGTCCGCAGCTGCAGGGCACTCAATACAGTGGTCAGGGTTTTGCTCAACTGACGCACGTCAGAGCGCAGGCTGTCCAGCTCACTAGGGGACGTTGCTGAAACCTTGGCTTCAGCAGCCACCGGGGAAAATGTGGACACTGCAGGAACTGGGGTGGCCCCACCCTGGTAACATTAGATAGCAGTTGTTTCCAGGGGCTGCAGTTCTTTTATAGCCATGTCCTAAAGGGTGTCAAAGGTGGCATCTGGATGATACAGGGACCACCAACGCACAGTCCTGCTCTCCTCTTGAGACTTCAGTCCCCGGATAAACTGTTCCTTCAGCATTTTATTTTCATTATCGATGCTGGTTGGACTAACCTGTTTCAGAGCTCGCAGGGCCCCTTGTAAACGCCAGGCATAGTCCCGAACACTGTCCTCCGGCTGCTGAGAGCAGTTGTAGAACCTCATCCGGAGGTCTGTCTCAGTACGATTCTCAAAGATAGTCTGTAACTTTTTAAAGATTGCGGACACTGACTCCTGGTCTGCGGCCGACCAGGTTTCTACTTCTCGCTCCGCAGCACCAGTCAATTGTCCCAATACAACAGCGGCTCTTTGCTTGCCTGTCATAGAGTACATGTCCAGTTTACTGCATATTTTCCTTTTAAATCCAGACAGGGTATCTGGTTTGCCGCTGTACTGGGGGAGCCACTTCACTCCAGGGATGTACGGTAGGGCCATGGGTAAGACAGGGGTTACAAGCCCTGCAGGTGGAGCGGCGGTTAACCGGTACTCCAGCGTTGTGCTGTTCTTCGGACATTCTGGCGCCCCCCTAGCGAACCATGGTCTACCTTCTTTACTTTTCTTCCGGTAGGCCGCAGCTCCGCAGGTGACGATCTTCCTTCAGGACCTTGCTTCGCTTGCGTCCTACGTCAGAGCGTTCAACTGCGCTCCTTCCAGGACCTGGCGCTTCCTGGTTTGACGTCGAGGCGTGGGGCGTGTCCGGGGCTTCGCGCGCTTCAGCAGATACGCCTTTCAGTTTCCCGCGGTTACTCCCTTCTTCCCGCTCGGCGGCACAACAATGGCGGCAATCTTCGCCACAGTTAAATACACAGTTTTTGATTAAAGGCGCACAGTACCCGGTGGCAACGGGCACAACACTCCGTCATTGCAGCGGGCAAGGAATCCTGTTCGTGACGCCAGTTGGGATGTCGCGCCCCCGTGGGCCTTACTGTTTGGGGACAGTATATATATATCACGGAGGCTGGCCCAGGGCGGACAGTGCACAAAAGGGGTAGCGATTACTAACAAAGTTCAGAGAAATTTGTGACGCCACCTGTGGTGTCTGGTGAAGGTCACCAGCGCTGTAGCAGTCCTCTGAGGCTGGTGACAAGGCAGCTAAAGATGGTACAGCTCCCCACAGGTGGATCGGGCCTCAGGGCAGTGTAGATAGACAGATGGTGGGTGCGCTGGGCGTCATTGGGCAGGGAGAGAACGATGGCGCCGCAGGAGTAACGGACAGAGACAGGGGGTTTCGCTTCGTTACCTTTACTGGTACAGCTGGTAGATACGGTCCAGGGTACTCTAGGTGAAGGGCGCACTTTTGGACTTCTCCCCAGGGAGCGAGTATAAGGCCTCCTGATCCGTGTCTGCCTCTGTGTAAGCTCCTGGCCAGCCTGCAACTGTACCTAGCCTATGTGACTCGTTTTTTCTACTCCACCTGTTGCTCTGAAGTAGGACCTCCGGTTGGCAACCACTTCTCCTGGACGTCGGGGCCTTCGTGGTCCCTGGTCCTGTATGTGTCTAGCTTCAAGTTTGCCAGAGACTTGTAGTCCTCCTGGGATTCTGGTTACCCCTACTGGGTGTAAAGAGTCCCTGTAGGCTCGGACTCGGTGTCCGGTGTATATACTGGGGTGAGCCTGATATGCTCCTCTGCCTCCTTTATCACTCCTTTCTTCCACTTGCCTTCGGCCATGCTCGGGGCCCTCACTAGGCTTCAGTACTGCTGGAGGCCTAGCTTGCCTCACACAGCAGCCTGCTCTGAGCACTAACTGTAGATTCTGACTAGACTTAACTGAGCTGCCTGGCTCCACCTTCCCTTTATATATCCCTATCAGGGCTCCCTCTGCTTGTGTGAGGTGGAAGGTGGAGGTGTTTGCATGTAGTGAGGGCCTCTTGTGGAGGAATCCATCCGTGCACCCTTCAGGGTTCTGTGGCACCATGCGCAGCAGGGCGCCACACTTGTTAATAATGGTAACAACAAAGCATAGCCGGCTGATGGCTCTCTAACAATAGCTACGGCCGACTGCTGGCCTTTTAAGAATAGTAAGGGCCGTCTGATGTCCCTGTGAAAATAGGTTTTATGACTTTCAGAGTCCCTCCATCATAAATAAAAAAGGATGTGTCTGATGATGTGTCACACACCACATTGCCAGATAAGGTTGTAAAATGTTAAAATGATATTTCCCGGTGAATGCATTTCTCTTAAAAAATAACGTAAAAAAACCAAAACAATAGGATCTTTCTTTAGTACAAAAAGCAGCGTCACCAATTTAACCTCAATGTAATCACATTGTTTAGCTCATGCACCTCCTCCTCCATCTCCGAAATGATCACATCAGTCACAAGCTGACAGCACTGCAGCAGTGCCTTGGCCAAGCAGCAACAGGCTGTGTTGAAGATAACATGCTTAATGCTTAATTGACAAACCGCCCAGCACTGCAGAGTTGTTGAAAGCTGTAACACAACAGCCTGATCTGTGGCTCTCACCGCTGAACATACAGCCAGGCATAGTCATGTGTGACAATGGGCGGAACCTGGTGACGGAGAAATGACATCCGGGGTAGATACGGTTTCCCTCTATGCCAGCCCTTTCACCGAGCTAAAGAATATGGCTGTGGTGAAATACAACTCCCACTGAGAAGCTGTTTCAGATTGAAAAACATTGTGCCCACCAGAGGATTTGATTCTGAGGGCTAACCTTTCTCACTCGCTCAAGAGCCTCATAGCAGCTGCAAAGTTAGCGCTATTATGAACTCTCCTGAGGTAGAAGCCAAGGCACACCAGAGGATTCTCTGGTAGGAATGTCCAACCTTGCTGAGAAGCAGTCCTGGCTAAGAAAAGTGTGTGAAAAGGTTCCCGGACACTCTATGGCTGCTTTTTTACTGAGGAGGAAACACATGCAAACACGGGGAGAACATACAAAGTCCTTGCAGATGTTGTCCTTGCTGGGATTTGAACCCAGGATCCCAGCGCTGCAAGGCTTCAGTGCTAACCACTAATCCAATGTGCTGCACCTGTTGCCACTCTATCTACAGCTCCTTTGTGAGAAAATGTATTTGGGCAGCCACTCAGTCTACCAAATAAAATTCCTGAGAAGGAAATTGGGAATGGCTTCGCTACTGATACTGGGGGCAGTGCTAATACCATGTTCTCGTACCATTGTTTGCTGGAAATATTCCAGGCTGGTAGGAGGCAAGAAAATTCCCACAGAAAAGTACCAGCAGTAATGTTCAGGCCACATTTCAAGTGCAAGCAGCTTTAGAGGACTTCCTGGGAGAAATGACACGCAGGGTAGATACGTTTTCCCTCTATGCCAGTCCTTTCACCGAGCTAAATACAACTCTTAGCAAGAAAAGTTGTGGACTGGCTCCGTACCGTCCCTGGCCACATTCACCTGTCCACGTGTTTGTGGTTAGGCGGTCCTTCCCAGTAAGTGCACTGGGGAGGGCACGGGTAATGTTGTGGGACCCGTGCTTGTGGAAGGCGGAGGCGATACCGGGAAATATAGTGGCGGCTGGGGACCGAGTATGGACACCCGGCCGCCGCCGGCATGAGATTGTGTAAAGCTTCCGCCTCCGCGAGCTTAAAAGGCTATATTTCAAGTGCAAAGAGCTGCCCAGAAATCTGACCGTTTAGTGTTGCGGCCTGTGGGTGGGTGGGTGGCTGGCTGCATACTTGCACTTGCATTCCAAGTTACAAAAAACTAAGAAGATGGTGGCCTCTATCATCATCACGGCCTCACCTCGGCACTATGAACTCTCCTGAAGGAGAAGCCAGGGCCCGCCGGAGGAGTCTCCGGTTCACTGGTGGGCCCGTCCAACCCTGCTGAAAAGCAGCCATGACTAAGAAAAGTGTGGGGGAAGGTTCCCGGACACTCTTTGGCTGCTATTTTAATGTGGATCGGCCATGCTTATGTATGTTTTTTCTCAAAACGCATTACAGATCAGGCCATTGTCCAACTCTGTATTCAAGGAATTAAATGCGCAAACACAGATGTGTGTGTGTGTCAAAGCACCACCGACAAGTGCGAGTTGATGTTGGACGGTCTGCCATTGCTTCTGCAACAAGCTCAATTACAGGACTTCCTGGGAGAAATAACATGCAGGGTAGATACGGTTTCCCTCTATGCCAGTCCTTTCACTGAGCTAAATACAACTCTTAGCAAAAAAAGTTGTGGACTGGCTCCGTACCATCCCTGGCCACATTCACCTGTCCACGTGTTTGTGGTTAGGCGATCCTTCCCAGTAAGTGCACTGGGGAGGGCATGGGTAATGTTGTGGGACCCGTGCTTGTGGAAGGTGGAGGCGATACCGGGAAATATAGTGACGGCTGGGGACCGAGTATGGACACCTGGACGCCGCCGGCATGAGATTGTGAAAAGCTTCCGCCTCCACGAGCTTAAAAGGCCATATTTCAAGTGCAATGAGCTGCCCAGAAATCTGGCCGTTTAGTGTTACGGCCTGTGGGTGGGTGGGTGGCTGGCTGCATACTTGCACTTGCATTCCAAGTAACAGAAAACTAAGAAGATGGTGGCCTCTATCATCATCATGGCCTCACCTCGGCACTATGAACTCTCCTGAAGGAGAAGCTAGGGCCCGCCGGAGCAGTCTCCGGATCTCTGGTGGGCCCGTCCAACCCTGCCGAAAAGCAGCCCTGGCTAAGAAAAGTGTGGGGGAAGGTTCCCAGACACTCTATGGCTGCTATTTTAATGTGGATCGGCCATGCTTATGCATGTTATTTCTCAAAACGCATTACAGATCAGGCCATGGTCCAACTCTGTATTCAAGAAATTAAATGCGCAAAGAAAGATGTGTGTGTGTCAAAGCACCACTGACAAGTGCGAGTTGATGTTGGACAGGCTGCCATTGCTTCTGCAACAAGCTCAATTACAGAACTTCCTGTGAGAAATGACATGCAGGGTAGATAGGGTTTCCCTCTATGCCAGTCCTTTCACTGAGCTAAATACAACTCTTAGCAAAAACAAGTTGTGGACTGGCTCCGTACCGTCCCTGGCAACATTCACCTGTCCACGTGTTTGTGGTTAGGCGGTCCTTCCTAGTAAGTGCAATGGGGAGGGCATGGGTAATCTTGTGGGACCTGTGCTTGTGGAAGGCGGAGGCGATACCGGGAAATATACTGGCGGCTGGAGACCGAGTATGGACACTTGGCCGCCGCTGGCATGAGGTTGCGAAAAGCTTCTGCCTCCACGAGCCTAAAAGGCCACATTTCAAGTGCAAGCAGCTGTCAAAAATTTGGCAGTTTAGTGTTGCGGCCTGTGGGTGGGTGGGTGGCTGCCTGCATACTTGCACTTGCATTCCAAGGAATGGGGTAGGACGACTGATCGCTGCAGTGGGACAAGGACGTGGGCGGTGATTGTTGCAAGTCTGCAACGACAGGTGCATGGCAGGAGGCATCTTCGCATGCGCCAAGGATCACTTATGATGGGCACACTTTTAGGCAGTGACCTGGGAGTCAGAGATGCTTCCAGAGGTCTTCCCCATGCTGTTCCCATGTCTTTTCAGCACTGTATGCATGTGTCTGATGATGTGTCACACACCACATGGCCAGATAAGGTTGTAAAATGTTAATATGACATTTCCTGGTGAATGCATTTGTCTTGGTTGAAAGCAATTCAAAAGTGCAAAAACACATCAAAAATGCTACGTGTGAACATAGCCCAAGTTGTGGAGGAGTATTTTTGTTTTTGGTTATTTATTTTGCCTTATATACAAGTCACTACCCTGTAAAGGATGTTCCTTAACATATTTCCCAGGAAAATCCGTTTTGGTTTCGTTTTTGTATGTTTTATTGTGAGTCCGTAAAAGTGGTGTAATACTCTGACCACGTTGCTGACAGCAGTGATCTGGGAGTCAGAAATGCTTCCAGGGGTCTCCCCCATGCTGTTCCCAAGTCATTTGAGCACTGTTCCCATCGATTTGGGCAATTTTTAGGCCCTCTGCAGACCGCCAGGGGGAGCCACCTGAAAAATGCTCGAGTTTCCCATAGACTTACATTGGGCTCGTTGCTCGGGTCGAGCACCCGAGTATTCCAATTTGCTCGACCCGAGCAACGAGTACCCGAGCATTTTAGTAGCGAAGCCATCCCCAATTTCCATCTCAGGAATTTTATTTGGTAGACTGAGTGGCTGCCCAAATACATTTTCTCACAAAGGAGCTGAAGATAGAGTGGCAGTAGGAGCAAGTGTGGCGCCCCTGAGGGTTCAGTCGCCACAGAGGTACTACACCTCACCCTGAGATGTGGTGTCTCCCTTCTCTCAGGTAAGGAGGGAGTGCTGCACGGAACCCCAAAACACCTGCATCCAACACTACACTGCTCCAGGCCGGCTGGAGGGGCAACATGCAGAGCGCAGCTGCTGAGCCCTGACCCTGGCTGGAGTGGGGGGAACCCAAAGGTAGGGGGAACCAGTAGTTGGTGTTGGTGGAGGATGTAGTTAGAGGGAGCACTTTAGTAGGAGTATAAATAGGGAAGCCATCTTTGGGTGGCAGATCAGATCAGAGTCAGGGAGCAGTTCAGAAGAACAGCTTGGCACAGTTCAGAAGAACAGTCCGGGAGCAGAGTCTCATTAGGAGATCTGCTCCACAAGTAGGGCCAGGTCAGAAGGCCCCGGAGGGAAGCAGGGAGTAGGCTCCGTTCTACAGAAAGGATCCCAAGGGTACGGCGCGTGCAGGACGGCACCCGTACGCCCCGCATCAGTCAGAATACAGAGGAATTGCTGCGGCATTCTAATCCCCAGGAGGGTCAAGTAGGTCACGGATCCGACGTACAGGAAGGACTTCAGAGCACCCGAGCGGGATTGAGAGTCAGCAGCGCAGAGCAGGAGGGAGAAGGACCAGAGTAAAGACGGTCAAAATAGGAACACGAGAAAATGGGGTTCTGCCAGGTATTCTCAAGTTGCCTGAGGAAGGATTGAACCTCTGTCCGGTGAACGCAGCGCGACGTGGGAGGCCTTTACCTGTATAGTGCACCTGTGAAGTGTCTAAAGAACTGTGAGTAAAATCTTGGATGACTGCACTGCCTCAGTCCCTTCTTCGTCGGCACTATCGTTCCCCCTGCACTACAACGCCCAGCGCGTCCCACTCTCTTGTACTAGACTGCCCTCAGTCCTGCTCCACCTGTGGAGAGCCGTCCCATCACAAGCTGCCCTAACATCTGCCTCAGAGGACTGTTGCAACGCTGGTGATCCTCACCAGATACCACAGGTGGCATCACGAACTTTCCCAGATTCCCCATATATACATATCCCCCTTTTGAGTGACCGCCCTGGGCCACGAACCGGGCCAGCCACCGTGATATCCCCCGGCAACCAGAGGCCCGGCTGCCGAGTACCCCACGGCCCTGGGGGCGCGTCACAAGTTTCTCCAGCCTGTTAGATATTAGAGGGTGAATGGCAGCACATTGGATCAGTGGTTAGCATTGAAGCCTTGCAGCGCTGGGATCCTGGGTTCAAATCCCAGCAAGGACAACATCTGCAAGGACCTTGTATGTTATCACCGTGTTTGCGTGTGTTTCCTACTCAGTGAAAAAGCAGCCATAGAGTGTCTGGGAACCTTCCCATACACTTTTCTTAGCAAGGACTGCTTCTCAGCAGGGTTGGACGGTCCCACCAGAGAATCCTCTGGTGTGCCTTGGCTTCTACCTCAGGAGAGTTCATGATAGCGCGAACTTTGCAGCTGCTATGGGGCTCTTGAGCGGGTGAGAAAGGTTAGCCCTCAGAATCAAATCCTCTGGCACAATGTTTTTCAATCTGAAACAGCTTCTTAGTGGGAATTGTATTTCACCACAGCCATATTCTTTAGCTCGGTGAAAGGGCTGGCATAGAGGGAAACGGTATCTACCCCGGCTGTCATTTCTCCGACACCAGGTTCCGCCCATTGTCACACACGACCATGCCTGGCTGTATGTTCAGCGGTGAGAGCCACAAATCAGGCTGCTGTGTTACAACTTTCAACAACTCTACAGCGCTGGGCGGTTTGTCAATTAAGCATTAAGCATGTTATCTTCAGCACAGCCTGTTGCCGCTTGGCCAAGGCAGTGCTGTCAGCTTGTGACTGATGTGATCATTTCGGAGATGGAGGAGCAGGTGCATGAGCTGAACAATGTGATTACATTGAGGTTAAATTGGTGACGCTGTTTTTTATACTAAAGAAAGATCCTATTGTTTTGTTTTTTTTACTTTACTTTTTAAGACAGATGCATTCACCGGGAAATGTAATTTTAACATTTTACAACCTTATCTGGCAATGTGGTGTGTGACACATCATCAGACACATCCTTTTTTATTTATGATGGAGGGACTCTGAAAGTCATAAAGCCTTTTTTTACAGGGACATCAGACGGCCCTTACTATTCTTAAAAGGCCAGCAGTCGGACATAGCTATTGTTAGAGAGCCATCAGCTGGCTATGCTTTGTTGTTCCCATCATTAACAAGTGGGTCTCCTATACTGTTATTGCATATCCAGTGACTGCAAGGGCTGCCAAAAATTTGGATGCAACCCAATACTCCTTTGAAGAGACATAGAGGAGGGTCTCAGTAAAAAAAATGTTCCCATTATAAAGGAGCGGGTCTCCTATAGTGGTAATGCCCATGCTGTGACTGCAAGGGCTGCCAAAATTTGGGAAAAATCCCAATAAGAATTTAAAGACACATAGAGCAGGGCCACAGTAACAAGGTACGACATGTTCCCATTAGAAAGGAGAGGGTCTGCTATACAGTTATAGGGTATGCAGTGAGTCCAACGGCTGACTAATTTAAGGAAAAACCCCACTAAGAATTTAAAGACACATAGAGCAGGGCCACCGTAGCAAGGTACGACATGTTCCCATTAGAAACGAGATGGTCTGCTATACAGTTATAGGGTATGCAGTGAGTCCAACGGCTGACCAATTTTTGGAAAAACCCCACTAAGAATTTAAAGACACATAGAGCAGGGCCACAGTAACAAAATATGGCATGTTCCCATTAGAAAGGAGAGGGTCTGCTATATAGTTATAGGGTATGCAGTGAGTCCAACGGCTGACCAATTTTAGGAAAAACCCCACTAAGAATTTAAAGACACATAGAGCAGGGCCACAGTAACAAGGTACGACATGTTCCCATTAGAAAGGAGAGGGTCTGCTATACAGTTATAGGGTATGCAGTGAGTCCAACGGCTGACTAGTTTTAGGAAAAACCCCACTAAGAATTTAAAGACACACAGAGCAGGGCCACAGTAACGACAAATTCCCATTAGAAAGGAGAGAGTCTCTCATAGTGTTGGCCTATGCAGTGAATGCAAGGGCTGCCAAAAACTTGAAGGCACTTCAATGCCCCTTGGAAGAGACGAGTAGGAGGGCCTCATAAAAAAATGTTCCCATTAGAAAGGAGCGGGCCTCCTATACTTGTAATGCCCATGCACTAAGTGTATGGGCTGACAAACATTTACCCCTGGGGGGTATACATGAACATACTGTATAAAAAAAAATTTTCACGGGCATCATAAACACCCTTTAAAAAAAATTATGTGGGTGTTGCATCACAGACCACGTTCACCCTGGTGATATGGTGGTGGAGGATGAGGAGAAGGAGGAGAACAAGAGCAAATAGACAAAATCAGGAAGCGTATACCCATGTGTGGGTGTGAAAAGGTGCATGGGAATACACCTCCCAAGAAAATACACTGGATTTGAGTTTATGTTACACTGCTATCATTCGGTGGTGTTGAGAAGTCTGGCCCAATCCAGCCCTTGTTCATTTTTATAAGAGTTAGCCTGTCAGCATTTTCAGTTGACCGGTGGATGCGCTTATCAGTTATAGTTCCACCAGCGGAAATAAATACCCGCTCTAATAAAACGCTGGCGGCAGGGCAGGCCAGGACCTCCAAGGCATAGAGAGCCAGTTCATTCCACGTATCCAGCTTGGATACCCAATAATTATAAGGCACAGAGGAATCACGGAGGACGTTGGTACGGTCGGCAAGGTACTCCCTCAGCATCTTCCCAAACTTTGCACTCCTTGTGAGAGTACCCCGCAACTCAGGGCCTGTGCGATGGGAGGGTCTGAGAAAACTCTCCCAGAACTTTGACAGTGTTCCCCTGCCTCTGCTGGATAGAAGTTG
Source organism: Phyllobates terribilis (assembly GCF_046119375.1). Taxonomy (NCBI): domain Eukaryota; kingdom Metazoa; phylum Chordata; class Amphibia; order Anura; family Dendrobatidae; genus Phyllobates; species Phyllobates terribilis. The sequence goes on along the minus strand of NW_027362762.1, from coordinate 528,359,505 downwards.
TGTCTCTCTCGCCTGTACTCCTTGGTTGTCCAATGAAGTGTGCCCTCTGCTGCCAGCGTTTTCAGATGGGAATTTTTTTAATAGTTCCGCAATAAGGGCCTTCTGGTACTGCCCCATTTTTGTAGACCTGTCCGCCTCAGGAATAAGACATATAAAGTTCTCCTTGTAGCGTGGGTCTAGAAGTGTCACCAGCCAGTAATGACTGTCACCCAAAATTTTGAGAACGCGTGGGTCATGGGAAAGGCAGTGTAACATAATCTCAGCCATGCGTGCCAGAATACTAAAGGCAAGACTTCCATGTCCTCACCAAGAGGATGACTGACCATGCTCTCCTCCTCCTCCTTCTTCTCTCTGTCCTCTGGCCATCCACGCTGAACAGACGGTATGACAGCTGTGCAGGTATTACCGTCTATAGTGCATGAAACTAGCTCCTGTCCTTCCTCCTCCTCCTCTTCCTCATTGTCACCCAATCCACGTTGGGATGAGATGAGTCTTGGCTGTGTGTATCGTTCCTTGCTCCATCTCATCGTGCTCCGCCTGCAATGCTCACTATCTTGGTGGAGTCCTCAAAGTTTTGGAGGATGGTACATATGTCTGACATCCATGTCCACTCCTGAGGTCTTATGTGTGGAGTCCGAACTGAATACCAACGGCCTTGTTGATGCTGGTACTCAGCAACTGCCCTCTTCTGCTCACAAATCCTTCCCAACATCTGCAGTGTAGAGTTCCAACGTGTGGGAACATCACACACCAGTCTGTGAGCCGGAAGCTGCAAACACTAATGAAAAACTGCAAGGCGGCAGAAGCTGTAGCTGACTTTCTAAAATGGGTGACGTGCCCCCAGGGCCGTGGGGTACTCGGCAGCCGGGCGTCTTATGGATGCCGGTATGGGAAATATCACGGTGGCTGGCCCTGTCCATGACCCAGGGCGGTCAGTAAAAAGGGGGAATAGGATAGGGGATTTGGAAAGTTCGTGATGCCACCTGTGGATTGTGGCTACAGGGTGCCGCCACTGCGGAGCAGTCCTCTGGAGCTGGGGTTACGGCAGCTGGGATGGTGTGGCTCTCCACAGGTAGAGCTAGCTCCAGGGCAGCGTAGGATGTGAAAGGTTGCACTGGGCGTTGTGGTGCCGTGAGGGAGAGATGGCGCAGATAAAAGAATGGACGGAGGCGGTGCGGTGCAGTCATCTGAGTCTTTACTCACAGTTCTTATGACAGTTCCACTGGTTCACTGTACAGTTGTCAGCCTCCCACGTTGCGCTGCGTTCACCAGGCAGGGGTTCAGCACTTACTCAGGCAGATTTGGAGTACCTGACAGAACCCCACTTTCCTCTGTTCCTAGCTAGACTGACTTCACGCTGGGTATTTCTCCCTCCTACCCTGCGCTTCTCACTCTCAATCCCGCTCGGGGGCTCTGAAGTCCCTCCTGTCTCGTCGGAGTTCCCAGACCTGCTTGACCCTCACGGTGATTAGAATGAGGCTTCAGCAACTGGCTATAGAAGCCAGAAGCCTCCAGTTTCCCCAGCCGAGACTTGGAGTAACACAGCTGGCCCAGGGGCCGGTCCCCTTCTTGCGGCCTACGATCCCTCTGTCTTCTGACAGATGCGGGGTGTACGGGTGCTGTCCTGCACTTGCCGTACCCCTTAGGATCCCTTCTGTAGAACGGAGCCTACTCCTCTGCTCCCCACCTGAGCCTCTAGGACTGGGCCCTGCTTGTGGAGCAGAGCTCCTATAGAGCCTCTGCTCCCAAACTGACTTCTCTCACTCACTGATCTAACTTATCTGTCACCCTAAGATGGCTTCCCCTTTTATATCTCACTCCATAGTGCTCCCCTTAACTGCTTCCTCCACCCACACCCACTGCTGGTTCCCCCTACCTCTGGGTTCAGCACCCCCTCCTTACCTGAGAGAAGGAGACACCACACCCCCGGGTGAGATGCAGTACCTCTGTGGCGACTGAACCCTCAGGGGCACCACACTCCCCCCTGGTAAAACACAGCACATCCGCGGGCTGGAACAGAGCAAAACAGGGATATTATTGACATGCAAATTTTTAAGAATGCATTCGCATATAAGATTATAAAACTTTCTTCCCTTTATGGGAGGCACATCACTTTAACGTATATTTATCAAACATTATAAGAGCATTTTTAATAACATTTCTGTAACAGGGTATAACAGTAGCAGCATGAGGCACCCGTCCGCAAACCCTCAACGTAGGCCCTGGGCGTGGCTGCAGGGCATAGGTGATCCCGGAGTTGGACCACGTCTTCCGCCACGCCAACCCGGTTTTTTTCTTCTGAGGTCATGGTTGCCAATATAAAACCAATAGGGTGCACTTTAAGAAGTGCAGAACTATGTACAACATAAGTTTTTGGGCTGTTCACAGTCCCCAGCCTGGAGTCTATATACCCTAACGGGTAATTATGAAAACTCACTATTAGAAAAAAAATTATTTCCAACTTTGACTACTGCACCCTGATGGGTGACTATTTACATTTTTCAGTCCCACTTGCTGGACTAATAGTGGGGTCCCCACCTGGGGTACTGCTGATTTTTACCTGACCCAGCAGGGTCATACGGTATGTCCTGCGGGGGGTGTCCTCGATGACGTGATACACTTGCAGGGCGTACCACCCACGCTCCCCGTGGTGACGTGTATAGGTGACTCGGTCACCATGGTATAGATTCCGGTCAGGATGGCCCTGTTCCAGCCCGGGCTCCACATCCCGCCGGTTTATGAAAATGTCCCTCGCGAAGTCGGGATCCCGTATGAAGCCCCACCCAGCTTTCAGGTCGAACTTCACTACGAGTCCTTCTTCGTGGGGGCTGGGGTGGGCTGACTCCGCCTGACGCACTTGAGCCTTCGCGGCCTTGTTCCGGGCCTCAAGACGCTCGCAACGCGCCCGCCGAGCACGCCACTCCTTCTCCAGCTGCTGCAGCTCCCGCCTGCAGAATTCCTTCCTCTGCAGGGCTTCGGCCTGGGTCTCCCACGGGAACCCCATCAGGTCCCCCAGCAAAACTCCACTCCGCTGGTGTAGGCAACCGGGGGCGCTGGTGTCGGGAGTAGCGACACGGCTGCTGGTCCTCGAACCGGGCGGACCAATCAAAGGCCGAGTTTTTACTCACAGTTCTTATGACAGTTCCACTGGTAAACTGTACAGTTGTCGGCCTCCCACGTCGCGCTGCATTCACCAGGAAGGGGTTCAGCACTTACTCAAGCAGATTAGGAGTACCTGACAAAACCCCACTTTCTTGTGTTCCTAGCTTGACCAACTTCACCCTGGGTCTTTCTACCTCCTGCCCTGAGCTTCTCACTCTCAATCCCGCTCGGGTGCTTTGAAGTCCCTCCTGTCTCGTCGGAGTTCCCAGACCTGCTTGACCCTCGCAGTGATTAGAATGAGGCTTCAGCAACTGGCTATAGAAGCCAGAAGCCTCCGGTTTTCCCAGCCGAGACTTGGAGTAACACGGCTGGCCCAGGGGCCGGTCTCCTTCTTGCAGCCTACGATCCCTCTGTCTTCTGACAAAAGCGGGGCGTACGGGTGCCGTCCTGCACTCGCCGTACCCCCTAGGATCCCTTCTGTAGAATGGAGCCAACTCCTCTGCTCCCCACCTGGGCCTCTAGGACTGGGCCCTGCTTGTGGAGCAGAGCTCTTAAAGAGCCTCTGCTCCCAGGCTGACTTCTCTCAATCACTGATCTGACTGATCTGTCACCCTAAGATGGCTTCCCCTTTTATATCTCACTCCATAGTGCTCCCCTTAACTGCTTCCTCCACCCACACCCACTGCTGGTTCCCCCTACCTCTGGGTTCCTCCCACTCCAGCCAGGGACAGGGCTCAGCAGCTATGCACATGCATGTTGCCCTTCCAGCCGGCCTGGAGCAGTGTAGTGATGGATGAAGGTGTTGGGGTTCCGGGCAGCACTCCCTCCTTACCTGAGAGAAGGAGACACCACACCTCTGGGTGAGATGCAGTACCTCTGTGGCGACAGAACCCTCAGGGGTGCCACATGGGCACACAGGCGGCGTACTTTAACAAGCAGATCCGGGTAGGATTTGATAAACCGTTGAACCACGAGGTTAAGCACATGGGCCAGGCATGATACTTTTGTGAGCTCGCCTTGCCTCAGAGCCACCACCAGGTTCCGGCCATTGTCACACACGACCATGCCTGGCTGTAGGTTCAGCGGTGTGAGCCACAGATCTGCCTGCTCTTTCAGAGCTGTCCACAACTCTTCAGCATTGTGCGGTTTTTCACCTAAGCATATTAGCTTCAGCACAGCCTGTTGCCGCTTGGCCGAGGCAGTGCTGCAGTGCTTCCAGCTTGTGACTGATGTGGTCATTTCGGAGATGGAGGCTGAAGAGGAGGAAGAGGCTGAGGAGGATGGGGTGCAGGAGCTGTAGACCGTGGGGGCAACCCTGATTGATGTAGGGCCTTCAATTCTTGGCGTCGGGAGGATGTGTTCCGTGCCAAGGTCCGACTGGGTCCCGGCTAGTGTTGAGCCACCCCCGTAGTGTTCGAGTTCGGTTCGGTTCGTCGAACACCCGTGTGTTCGCCGAACTGTTCGTCGAACTGTTCGTCGAACACCTTCGAACACCGTTAAAACCAATGGCAGGCAAACAAAAACACATAGAAACACATAGAAAACACCTTCAAAGGTGTCCAAAAGCTGACAAACTGCTCAGAAGACACAACTAACACATGGAAAAGTGACAAGTACATATAGTCATGCGAAAAGAAAAGAGGTGGAGGAGTAAAAGGAGGGGGAGACACAGATATAGGCATGTCATGCCCTTCTAAAATCCAAAAAGTGAGAAGCCGAGACGGCCAGTCCGCTCCTGCCCGTGCCACCTCCGTGTCGCCGGGTTTGTGGCAGAGCCGCAGTGAACCCTGACGGCCAGCCCCCCTCTCCCAATACTGGTGCCTGTCCGCTGGTGGGTCGAGAGAGCCCCCCTGTGGTGGAGGCAGCTCTAAGCTTTTTAATTTAAATTGTCCCTCTAATTTGAATGAATACACTTTAAATCCATTTACAAGGATCTATTGGAGGGCAAGTCTCATGCCAGCAGCCGCGTAATTCCAGCTCCAGTAGCGTCCACTAAAGCTGCTGCAGTTAAAAAGCTTTTATAAGGATCGAGCTCGGCTGTCCACCGCAAGGCATCCTAGTGCCAGTCCCAGCCCCTATGCCTTGGGGTGCCTCCTGATGCTCTTCACTAAGTATCCCGTGGTCCCGAAGCATTTCCTTTGAAAAAATTAAGTGTCCAAACTACAGGTGGTGTAGCTTGCTTAACAGCCGGGATAATCCGCTGACTAGCAGACACTGCTACTAGGCACAAAGTATTTCCTGGGCTAGATGCAGTTAAAAATTTGTAAGTAGATACTCTCGTTGGATGCTGAGAAAGCATTCCATAGAGTCTCCTGGCACGCCATATATGATTCTCTTAAAAAGCTTGGGGTAGGGGTCTAGGGGACCCTTTTATAGCCAAAATCACGGCTCTGTATCACAATACGTCACCTAGGCTGAAGATAAATGGAACTGTAGCACCGAGGGCTCGGTTGCTACAGACGTATTGCACCTCACCCAGAGGTGTGATATCTCACTCTCAGATAAGGATGGAGTGTGGATCAGGACCCGACACCTGCATGCATTACACCACATTGCCGTGGGGCAGGGCGACCAATATGCCCCTGAGATGGGCACGACAGTCCCTGTCCCTGGCTGGAGTGGGGGGAGGGAACACTGAGGAAGGGGAACCCTGCAGTGCAGGAGCAGGGAGGAAGCAGTTCCTGGGTGCATTGAGAAGGGAGTATAAAAGGTGGGCACCATCTTAGTTCAGTGCAGAGAAGTCTGAGCAGAAGTGGCAGGGAGCAGGGGCTCTGCATGAGCTCTGCTCCGGAGGCGGGCCTAGTAACAGAGGCCCAGGCCTGCAAGAGGGAGAAGGAAGGAAGAGGAGCGGAGAAGGCTCCAGGAACGAGGAATGAAGGGATCCCAGGGGTGCGGACGGGCGAGTCGCCACCGCACGCCCGAATCCACCTGCGTGGAGGGGTCAGGCCAAAGGGGGAGACCGGTCCCCGAACTAGTGGAGGCAGGAAACGACCCTCAGCTAGAAACCGGAGGCTCTGACATTTTATGTGGCGCAGCCCCTTGCTCCACCCGCTAGGAAGGCACCACATAGGGTCAGGGAAACTGGCGCCAAGTTTACCAAGAGGAGGCCCGAGGCAGCCGGACAGAAGTGTTGGTAAGAAAGGCCAGACAAAGGACACACAAAGGGGGTCCTGTGAAGCGCTCCAAAGTTATCTGGGAGTTGTCTGAGCCCCTCACCTGGTGAGCACAGTACGACGTGGGCAGCCGTTACCTGCAGACGTGGTCTGGATAATAAGAACTGTGAGTAAAGGCCCTGAACTGCATCACTGACTCCGTGTCGTTACTGCTGCTGCCCTGCACCATCACCCCCATCCTCCGCATACACTGCCCTGAGGCTATACTCCTCCCGTGGGGAGTTATGCTACGCTCTGCTGCACCCACAACACCAGCCTTAGCGGTCTGCCCTGTAGCGGCGGTTCACTCTGACCGCAATCCACGGGTGGCGTAGTCGGACATTTAAACATCAAAACCACATAAATAGTTCCGCCACTGGTTTGACCGCCCTGAGCCACGGAACCGGATCGCCGCCACGAAGACTACAACCACCAGCATCCACCAAAAAGGGTCCGGCTCCGGGTGTCCCAAGGCCCAGGGGGTGCGTCAGAACATTTTCATCACCTTTCACAATCACCAATGGGACAAGGCAGGGATGTCCTCTGTCCCCTCTCTTATACATCCTAGTGACGGAGCACCTGCTCTCATCAATTCGCCATAACCCCAATATTAGGTGGATTGAGGTGGGAGGCACCGAGTACAAGTGCTCTCTATTTGCTGATGATGTCCTAGTATATATCACTCAATCACATATATCCATCCCTGCTGTTATGGCTGAAATAGATCACTTTGTTACATGGTAAAATTTTAAAATCAATGCAGCGAAGTCTGAGGCCCTCGATGTCTCCCTCCCTAAATCCATATAGGATTCCATCCAGTCCAACTTTCCCTTTGCCTGGCCCTCACAGGGTATCAAATACTTAGGAATTCCTATTCATAGAGACCTCTCCCATCTATGTTATCTTAATTTTGGGCCCTTTATTGAACAATTCCATACAGACCACGGTTGGCAAGTTAGAACTGTAAGATTCACTACGTGAACCACTGGTGTTTTGTGGAAAAGCACATGTACACCGCGTTCCAAATTATTATGCAAAAAGTGTTTAGGAGTGATAAGGGAAGAATTTGTTTGTTTGTCAGTTAAACTCATTGATGGTGATGTGTGTCAGGGCTCTTTATATCACTGTAAGCAATTGCAGACACCTGTGCTAATTAGTTTGGCAGGTGTGTCCAATGAAAGGCAAGACTACTTAAGAAGGCTCTCTCACATTATTAAGCAGCCTACATTTTCTGCCAAAATGGGAAAGAAAAAGGATGTGTCGGCTGCTGAGAAGCAACAAATTGTGGAGTGTTTAGGTCAAGGCATGACTACAATCAACATTGTGCGATGATCAGGATGAAGTGTCTTGGCAATCAAGAAGTATGTAGCTGATTCACAGTACACACGTGTGTGTGCTGATAAGGGCAAATTGAGGACTCTTTCCTACAGGCAATTACGTCAGGTTGAAACAGCAGCGGCAAAAAAGCCTTGTCATAGCAGCAGACAAGTTTTTGAAGCTGCTTGTGCCTCCAACGTCCCCCGAACAACAAGATGCAGGGTACTTCAGAGGTTTGCAGCTGTGCATATGCCATCCTGTCGACCTCCTCTATCCACTTCACACAAGCAGAAACGGCTCCAGTGGGCCAAACATTACATGAAGACTGATTTCAAAACTGTTTTGTTCACGGATGAGTGCCGTGCAGCGCTCGATGGTCCAGATGAATGGAGTGGAGGATGGCTGGTTGATGGACACCCCACGCAAACACGGCTACAGCGCCAACAAGGAGGAGGTGGAGTAATGTTTTGGGCTGGAATCATGGGGAGAGAGATTGTCGGCCCCTTTAGGATCCCTGAAGGCGCTAAAGATGAACTCCATAATGTATGTGGATTTTCTCAAACAGCACTTCCTGCCATGGTTCAAGAAGAAGAACCGTGTATTTCACAGCAAGATCATTTTTCTGCATGATAATGCACCATCTCATGCTGCACATAAAACATCTGCATCTCTGGCTGATATGGGCATAAAAGGGGACAAACTTATGGTGTGACCCCCATGCTCCCCTGACCTCTACCCCATTCAGAACCTTTGGAGCATCATTAAAAGGAGTGTCTATGATGGCGGGAGGCAGTTCACATCTAAGCAACAGCTCTGGGAGGGTATTCTGTCCTCATGCAAAACAATTGAAGCAGAAACCATCCAAAACCTGACAAATTCAATGGACGAGAGAGTTCAGAAGCTCCTTTCGAACAAGGGGTCCTATGTGAAAATGTAACATCACCTAGAATAAAGTTTTGAGTTGAAAACTGTTTGATTTCAGTTTCTAACAACCTGCTAATGCTTATAATTTCAAAAATGACCATTTTTTTGGTCTTTATTAAAATGAAAAGGTTGATCGAAAAGTTTGGGGGATCTAAGAGTGTGGCAACCCAGTAGTCATGATTACTTCGAATTCTGACAATATGAGGGTCATGCTGCAGGTAGTGCAGCAAGAAGGCACTTATGTGTCTTGCGCATCTCGGAGCCCCAAAATTATTTTCCGGGCTAGATGCAGCTAAAAATTATTTTTAATTTTAAATCTGGTGAAGCTTATTATAGATGGCCTAATAGGATCAGTGCTGCACACTGCTACAAAGCCCAAATTATTTTCCAGTCAAGATACAGATAAACATGATTAGTAATTTGAAAGCTTAAAACGGTTGGTAGGGTGATTTTAACCAATCATCAAGCTTTTACTCTCCCCAGGATGACACAGGGGTAGAAAAGTCGTTTCGGATCCATGATTTGTTCATCTTTATGAACGTGAGTCTGTCTACATTATCAGTGGAGAGCCGCGTGCGCTTATCTGTCAGCACACCACCAGCAGCGCTGAACACACGTTCAGACAGAACGCTGGCTGCGGGGCATGACAAGATCTCCAAGGCGTAAGTGGCTAGCTCCGGCCATTTATCCAGATTGGAAGCCCAAAAAGAGCAAGGGTCCAGTGACACAGTCGTGGCTTCAATGTTTACTTGGAGATACTCCTGTACCATCGTCTCTAGGCGTTGACTATGTGTCAGACTTCTTGTCTCCTGTGGCCTTGCAAAGGATGGGCTAAAAAAGTGGTGAAATGATTCCGCAAAATTGATGTTACCAGCAGATACTGTGGTTCTGTTACGGTTTGAGTGCTGAACACTTGACGGTCCCACGGTTGGCAAGTTGGAACTGTGAGATTCACTACGTGCACCACTGGTATTTTGTGGAAAAGCACATGTAAGATTCTGCAACAGTCTCTGCTGATACTCCTGCATGCGTGCATCCCTTTCTATGGCAGGAATAATTTCTGCAAATTTACTTTTGTACCGGGGATCTAACAGTGTGGCAACCCAGTAGTCAGGATTATTTCTAATTCTCACAATTCGAGGGTCATGTTGCAGGTAGTGCAGCAAGAAGGCACTCAAGTGTGTTGCGCATCCAGGAGCACCAAGTCCCTGTTGTGTTGGTGGCGAGGTAACAATCATGCTTCCTTCCTCTGTCCTCTCCCCCCAACCTCGCACAACAGAAATGTGATCAAGGTCTCCCTCATCTGATGAGTCTTCCATCAGTTCGTCCTCCACTTCTTCCTGGGCTCCTGCACCTTCCTCACTAGTTTGGCTGCTACCATGCGCCCTGGTAAAACCATCTCCCCCACCCTCACATGCCTGCCGCCTTGGTGCTGCCGACCGTCTGGACCTTGCAGATGTTAGCCCTTCCGCATACAACTCCTCCTCCTCTACTTCCTCCACCTCCTCTTGTGCCACCACCTGACTCCGAATTCTGTTTAACATGTGCTCCAGCATGTAAATCACCGGAATAGTCATGCTGATAATGGCATCGTCAGCACTAAACATCTTCGTCGCCATTTCAAAACTGTGCAGAAGGGTGCATAGGTTCCTGATCTGAGACCACTCCTCCAGCGTGATTTGCCCCACCTCTGAATCTCGTTGGCCCAGGCTATACGTCAGAACGTATTGCACCAGGGCTTGTCGGTGCTGCCACAGTCGCTGCAACATGTGCAGAGTTGAATTCCACCGGGTAGGCACATCGCATTTTAGCCGGTGAAGTGGCAGGCCCAACGACTTCTGTAGAGATGTAAGTCGCTGAGCTGCGGGATGCGAACGGCGGAAGTGAGCACACAGCGACCGTGCCCTCTGCAGAAGGCCATCTAGTCTGGGATAGTGGGCTAAAAATTGCTGGACAACCAGGTTCAACACGTGAGCCATACAAGGCACGTGTGTGACATTGCCCCGGCGAAGGGCCGCACCCAGGTTTGCAGCATTGTCGCACACGGCCTTCCCTGGTTTCAGGTCCAGTGGAGACAACCATTCATGAAATTGGTTCTCCAGAGCTGACCACAACTCCTCAGCTGTGTGACTCACATTTCCCAGACATTTCAATGTAAAAACCGCCTGATGACGTTGAGCCCTACTGCCAGCATAGTAAGGAGGTGTGCAGGATCCCTTCTGCGCAGTTAGAAAGCTTGTGGCATGACCAGACAGGCTTTGGGTGCAGGTGGAAGACCGAGAGGAGGTTGAGGAGGCAGAAGCAGTGGAGGAACTTTGACATAAAGAGGATTGACGCACAACTCGTGGGGACGGCAAGACTTGGACAGCAGCCCCTTGTCCTGCTGTCACCATAGTTACCCAGTGCCCAGTCAGCGACATGTAACGCCCCTGTCCATGCCTACTCGTCCAAGTGTCTGTGGTGAAATGCACCCTGTCACACACAGAGTTTCTCAAAGAAGCGGTGATGTTGTGTGCGACATGCTGGTGGAGCGCAGGCACACCTTTCTTTGAGAAGTAGTGCCGACTGGGCATCTGGTACTGGGGCACTGCGACGGACATAAGGTCTCGAAAATCCTCTGTGTCCACCAGGCGGAAAGGCAGCATTTCTGTAGCCAAGAGCTTGCAGATGGTGAAATTCAACCTCTTAGCTTTCTCATGGCTAGGAGGAAATGGTCTTTTACTTGTCCACATCTGAGGGACCGAGGGCTGGCTATTGTGCTTAGACGGGGTTGATAAGGGTGTCCCCGGCAAACTGCCGGTCTGTGAGGAAGATGCAGGCGGACATGTTAGGTTGCCTTGATCCAAAGGTGGTGCTATCGATGTCGGACAGCGCTCAACACCAGCTGGTGTTACCACCTCCAAAGAAAATGATGACCTGCCAATCACGCTGGCTGTTGCGGGTAAAGAGGTGGCAGGTCTGCGCCCCAAAACAGGTGTGACTGCTGTCCCCCCAGTCACAGAGGATGAAGAGGCCGCGGATGCACAAGATATGGCAGACGGTGATTGGCCTGGCCGGCTAGGCCGCATTGTAGCACACTGAGCTTCCCACTGCAACTTATGCTTCATGTCCATGTGCCGGTTCATGCATGAAGTACTCAAACTATGTATTTTTTGGCCTCTACTTAGCTTTTGCTGACAAATGTTACAGATAACACGAGTTGGGTCATCTTTATCGATCTGAAAAAATGCCCAGGCTATGCAAGGCTTAGCACCCATGCGACCTGAAGAGCCACCACGACTTGTGGTGAGAGGCAGAGTTGTGTTTGAGGATGCAGTTGTTGACGTGCTTCCAGTACTACGTCTCTGTCCAGGAAGGCGCAACCTGACCTCGTCGTCACTAGCATCTTCCTCCACCTCCTCTGCTGACCTCATCTCTTGGCTGACTGTGGGTTGACAGTAAGTGGGATCTCCGACCTCATCATCATCACCCTGTGCGTTATCACACCCGTCGTCCTCAGAGCCAACCTGTTCCTGCCCTGACAAAAAACTAAAGTTGTCGCTCCAATCAGGTATTTGAGTCTTATCATCGTCTTCCTCATTGTCTCCACCAACAGGAGTTACAGTTTGGGAATGAGGGTCTACATTATGGTCAGAACCTTCTGCGTCTGGTCCTGGATCCGACTCATAAAGATTCTGGGAATCAGTGCAGATCATTTCCTCGTCTGGATTCACAGAAGCGCTGGAGTCGACCTCTGATTCCCAGGCTATAGTATGAGTAAACAGCTCTGCAGACTCAACCATCTGTTCTACCTCATACTCAGACGGGCAGCTGGAGATTTGGGAGCTGTGAGGAAGCAAGTGCGATTTGGGTGACACCTTTGAGGACTGGAGTATTTGTGATGTTGAAGTTGATGTGGAGGAGAGCCCACTTAAAGGAGCACTTGATATCCGTTGAAGCACCTGCTGTTTTTGTGCCTCATCTGGAATTTGTAGCGATTGGCGTGGCCGTAAGAAAGGGATCTTATCACATTGTCCGCTAAAAGAAGTAGACATTTTAGTTTGGCTGGAAGATGGTCTTTCTTCTGCACCTACCCCACGGACACAACCTTTTTTCCCCTTCCCAACACGCCTATTCCCCTTTCCACCAGCAGCAGGCCTTTTTCCACTCATTTTGGTGGTTAACTAATTCACAACTCTGGAGTTGTTTGCACAAAAAAACAATGGATGGTAACCGAGCAGAGCTGAGTGGCCAAACTGTGGTATTAGGCCAAAACTATTGGCTGGGCTAGATGCAGAAAAAAATTATTTTTAATTTGCAACCTGATGGAGGTCAGTATAGATGGACTAATAGACCAAGTCCCACACACTGCTAGAAGCCCAAATATTTTTTCAGAGCTAGATGCAGAAAAAAATTATTTTTAATTTGCAACCTGATGGAGGTCAGTATAGATGGACTAATAGACCAAGTCCCACACACCGCTAGAAGCCCAAATATTTTTTCAGAGCTAGATGCAGAAATTTTTTTTATTCAATTTGCAACCTGATGGAGGTCAGTATAGATGGACTAATAGACCAAGTCCCACACACTGCTAGAAGCCCAAATATTTTTTCAGAGCTAGATGCAGAAAATTTTTTTATTCAATTTGCAACCTGATGGAGGTCAGTATAGATGGACTAATAGACCAAGTCCCACACACTGCTAGAAGCCCAAATATTTTTTCAGAGCTAGATGCAGAAAAAAATTATTTTTAATTTGCAACCTGATGGAGGTCAGTATAGATGGACTAATAGACCAAGTCCCACACACTGCTAGAAGCCCAAATATTTTTTCAGAGCTAGATGCAGAAAAAAATTATTTTTAATTTGCAACCTGATGGAGATCAGTATAGATGGACTAATAGAACAAGTCCCACACGCTGCTAGAAGCCCAAATATTTTTTCAGAGATAAATGAAGAAAAAAATTATTTTTAATTTGCAACCTGATGGAGGTCAGTATAGATGGACTAATAGACCAAGTCCCACACACTGCTAGAAGCCCAAATATTTTTTCAGAGCTAGATGCAGAAAAAAATTATTTTTAATTTGCAACCTGATGGAGGTCAGTATAGATGGACTAATAGACCAAGTCCCACACACTGCTAGAAGCCCAAATATTTTTTCAGAGCTACATGCAGAAAAAAATTATTTTTAATTTGCAACCTGATGGAGGTCAGTATAGATGGACTAATAGAACAAGTCCCACACACCGCTAGAAGCCCAAATATTTTTTCAGAGCTAGATGCAGAAATTTTTTTTATTCAATTTGCAACCTGATGGAGGTCAGTATAGATGGACTAATAGACCAAGTCCCACACACTGCTAGAAGCCCAAATATTTTTTCAGAGCTAGATGCAGAAAATTTTTTTATTCAATTTGCAACCTGATGGAGGTCAGTATAGATGAACTAATAGACCAAGTCCCACACACTGCTAGAAGCCCAAATATTTTTTCAGAGCTAGATGCAGAAAAAAATTATTTTTAATTTGCAACCTGATGGAGGTCAGTATAGATGGACTAATAGACCAAGTCCCACACACTGCTAGAAGCCCAAATATTTTTTCAGAGCTAGATGCAGAAAAAAATTATTTTTAATTTGCAACCTGATGGAGGTCAGTATAGATGGACTAATAGAACAAGTCCCACACGCTGCTAGAAGCCCAAATATTTTTTCAGAGATAAATGAAGAAAAAAATTATTTTTAATTTGCAACCTGATGGAGGTCAGTATAGATGGACTAATAGACCAAGTCCCACACACTGCTAGAAGCCCAAATATTTTTTCAGAGCTAGATGCAGAAAAAAATTATTTTTAATTTGCAACCTGATGGAGGTCAGTATAGATGGACTAATAGACCAAGTCCCACACACTGCTAGAAGCCCAAATATTTTTTCAGAGCTAGATGCAGAAAAAAATTATTTTTAATTTGCAACCTGATGGAGATCAGTATAGATGGACTAATAGAACAAGTCCCACACGCTGCTAGAAGCCCAAATATTTTTTCAGAGATAAATGAAGAAAAAAATTATTTTTAATTTGCAACCTGATGGAGGTCAGTATAGATGGACTAATAGACCAAGTCCCACACACTGCTAGAAGCCCAAATATTTTTTCAGAGCTAGATGCAGAAAAAAATTATTTTTAATTTGCAACCTGATGGAGGTCAGTATAGATGGACTAATAGACCAAGTCCCACACACTGCTAGAAGCCCAAATATTTTTTCAGAGCTACATGCAGAAAAAAATTATTTTTAATTTGCAACCTGATGGAGGTCAGTATAGATGGACTAATAGAACAAGTCCCACACGCTGCTAGAAGCCCAAATATTTTTTCAGAGATAAATGAAGAAAAAAATTATTTTTAATTTGCAACCTGATGGAGGTCAGTATAGATGGACTAATAGACCAAGTCCCACACACTGCTAGAAGCCCAAATATTTTTTCAGAGCTAGATGCAGAAAAAAAATATTTTTAATTTGCAACCTGATGGAGGTCAGTATAGATGGACTAATAGACCAAGTCCCACACACTGCTAGAAACCCAAATATTTTTTCAGAGCTAGATGCAGAAAAAATTATTTTTAATTTGCAACCTGATGGAGGTCAGTATAGATGGACTAATAGAACAAGTCCCACACGCTGCTAGAAGCCCAAATATTTTTTCAGAGATAAATGAAGAAAAAAATTATTTTTAATTTGCAACCTGATGGAGGTCAGTATAGATGGACTAATAGACCAAGTCCCACACACTGCTAGAAGCCCAAATATTTTTTCAGAGCTAGATGCAGAAAAAAATTATTTTTAATTTGCAACCTGATGGAGGTCAGTATAGATGGACTAATAGACCAAGTCCCACACACTGCTAGAAACCCAAATATTTTTTCAGAGCTAGATGCAGAAAAAAATTATTTTTAATTTGCAACCTGATGGAGGTCAGTATAGATGGACTAATAGACCAAGTCCCACACACTGCTAGAAGCCCAAATATTTTTTCAGAGCTACATGCAGAAAAAAATTATTTTTAATTTGCAACCTGATGGAGGTCAGTATAGATGGACTAATAGAACAAGTCCCACACGCTGCTAGAAGCCCAAATATTTTTTCAGAGATAAATGAAGAAAAAAATTATTTTTAATTTGCAACCTGATGGAGGTCAGTATAGATGGACTAATAGACCAAGTCCCACACACTGCTAGAAGCCCAAATATTTTTTCAGAGCTAGATGCAGAAAAAAATTATTTTTAATTTGCAACCTGATGGAGGTCAGTATAGATGGACTAATAGACCAAGTCCCACACACTGCTAGAAGCCCAAATATTTTTTCAGAGCTAGATGCAGAAAAAAATTATTTTTAATTTGCAACCTGATGGAGATCAGTATAGATGGACTAATAGAACAAGTCCCACACGCTGCTAGAAGCCCAAATATTTTTTCAGAGATAAATGAAGAAAAAAATTATTTTTAATTTGCAACCTGATGGAGGTCAGTATAGATGGACTAATAGACCAAGTCCCACACACTGCTAGAAGCCCAAATATTTTTTCAGAGCTAGATGCAGAAAAAAATTATTTTTAATTTGCAACCTGATGGAGGTCAGTATAGATGGACTAATAGACCAAGTCCCACACACTGCTAGAAGCCCAAATATTTTTTCAGAGCTACATGCAGAAAAAAATTATTTTTAATTTGCAACCTGATGGAGGTCAGTATAGATGGACTAATAGAACAAGTCCCACACGCTGCTAGAAGCCCAAATATTTTTTCAGAGATAAATGAAGAAAAAAATTATTTTTAATTTGCAACCTGATGGAGGTCAGTATAGATGGACTAATAGACCAAGTCCCACACACTGCTAGAAGCCCAAATATTTTTTCAGAGCTAGATGCAGAAATTTTTTTTATTCAATTTGCAACCTGATGGAGGTCAGTATAGATGGACTAATAGACCAAGTCCCACACACTGCTAGAAGCCCAAATATTTTTTCAGAGCTAGATGCAGAAAAAAATTATTTTTAATTTGCAACCTGATGGAGGTCAGTATAGATGGACTAATAGACCAAGTCCCACACACTGCTAGAAGCCCAAATATTTTTTCAGAGCTACATGCAGAAAAAAATTATTTTTAATTTGCAACCTGATGGAGGTCAGTATAGATGGACTAATAGAACTAGTCCCACACGCTGCTAGAAGCCCAAATATTTTTTCAGAGATAAATGAAGAAAAAAATTATTTTTAATTTGCAACCTGATGGAGGTCAGTATAGATGGACTAATAGACCAAGTCCCACACACTGCTAGAAGCCCAAATATTTTTTCAGAGCTAGATGCAGAAAAAAATTATTTTTAATTTGCAACCTGATGGAGGTCAGTATAGATGGACTAATAGACCAAGTCCCACACTCTGCTAGAAGCCCAAATATTTTTTCAGAGCTAGATGCAGAAAAAAATTATTTTTAATTTGCAACCTGATGGAGGTCAGTATAGATGGACTAATAGAACAAGTCCCACACGCTGCTAGAAGCCCAAATATTTTTTCAGAGATAAATGAAGAAAAAAATTATTTTTAATTTGCAACCTGATGGAGGTCAGTATAGATGGACTAATAGACCAAGTCCCACACACTGCTAGAAGCCCAAATATTTTTTCAGAGCTAGATGCAGAAAAAAATTATTTTTAATTTGCAACCTGATGGAGGTCAGTATAGATGGACTAATAGACCAAGTCCCACACACCGCTAGAAGCCCAAATATTTTTTCAGAGCTAGATGCAGAAAAAAATTATATTCAGTTTGCAACCTGATGGAGGTCAGTATAGATGGACTAATAGAATGATGCTATGCCCAAAAGATTTTACTTCACTAGGTGCAGTAAAAAAATTGGTATTCTATACACAGGTGGTATATCTTGCAACACAGATAGGCTACTCCACTGACTAACACACTCTGCAATAGGCCAAAAAGGATTCGCTTTGCTAGATTCAGCCAAATGCTGTGAAAAAAACTTGCACAGCACTGGCACAGACCTGCCTGGCAAAAACTGATAGGAACTGATGTAACCTAGTCCTGAAAAGGACTCCAATTACAATTAGTCTTTACTCCCACAATCTATCTATTTAAGAGCACAGACCTGCCTGATAAAAGTCGTAGGAAATGCTGTAACCTAGTCCTTAAAAGGACTGCAATCACAACTATTCCCTACTCCCAAGCTATCTGTATATTTGTGCGAAAATTGGCTTGAAATTAACAAGGTATAGCGCACACAGCAACAGCGGTGCCGTCTAACACGCAGCTGCAGCAGTGAGAAAATGGTGGCGACGGGGAAAATGGCTTGGTCTTATAGGGCAAGGACATGTGACATACACTGCCAATCACACATGCCCTTGCTTGTGTGAAAAAAAGCACTTCGCTCCGTGTGTGCGCTGCTGATAGGCTGACAGATTGCACCTCCCCACTGCAAATGCGGGAAAGAGAAAAAAAAATGGAGATCTTCATTGTTCCTGCAGAGATCCATCCCCTGCCCCTCCCCCCGCCCCGCTGTACACTCAAACTGCGTATTAACATTAATTTTCATCATTACTGAGAAAAAATCCAGTTATGATTTTGGTGCACGAACAGTTATCGAACATAACCTCGAACAGCCGAATTTTTCTCAAATTGTTCGTGTTCGCCGACCGGCTCGAACACCGCCCAAAACAGCTCGAATTTGAGATTGGCGAACAGTTCGAGTAGAACAACGCTCATCTCTAGTCCCGGCTTCCACTATGTTAACCCAGTGTGCCGTCAGCGAGATGTACCGTCCCTGCCCACAAGCATTTTTTCACGTGTCCGTGGTTAGGTACACTTTACCGGTAACTGCGTTGTTGAGAGCATGGCTAATGTTTTGGGACACGGGCTTGTGTAATGCGGGGACGGCACACCGGGAGAAATACACTGTGTTCCAAATTATTATGCAAATATTATTTTCTCAGATTTTCCCAAATTACCTATATGAATTGCAGTCATTGTAATTTTCCAGTCAAATAACTATTAGAGTACAATTGAAAGGTTTTTGTACAAACTGCCTATGATAACAGTATATTTTTTAAAAAATAAAACACTCAAACTGCACTCAAAATGCATGTTCCAAATTATTATGCACAGCAGAGTTTTCAACCTTTTCATTTTAATAAAGAACAAAAAAATGGTCATTTTTGAAATTATAAGCATTTGCAGGTTATTACAAACTGAAATCAAACAGTTTTCAACTCAAAACTTTATTCTAGGTGATGTTACATTTGCACATATGACCCCTTGTTCGAAAGGAGCTTCTGAACTCTTTCGTCCATTGGATTTGTCAGGTTTTGGATGGTTTCTGCTTCAATTGTTTTGCATGAGGACAGAATACCCTCCCAGAGCTGTTGCTTAGATGTGAACTGCCTCCCGCCATCATAGACTCTCCTTTTGATGATGCTCCAGAGGTTCTCAATGGGGTTGAGGTCAGGGGAGCATGGGTGCCACACCATAAGTTTGTCCCCTTTTATGCCCATAGCAGCCAGAGATGCAGATGTGTTATGTGCAGTATTAGATGGGGCATTATCATTCAATAGTTATTTGACTGGAAAATTACAATGACTGCAATTCATATAGGTAATTTGGGAAAATCTGAGAAAATATTATTTGCATAATAATTTGGAACACAGTGTAGTGGCGGCTGGGGACTGAGTACCGATGGACGGCAGCCGCCATCAGGTTGCAGAATGCTTCCGTCTCCACGAGCCTAAAAGGCAACATTTCGAGCGCAAGCAGTCGTGAAATGTGAGAATTTAGTAGTGTGGCCTGTGGGGCGTTGGCTGCATATTTGCGTTTGCGTTCCAAGGACTTGGGTATGGACAACTGAACGCTGCGCTGGGACAAGGACATGGACGTGCTTCCTGATGCTGCTACTTGAGAGTGTGCAACGACAGGTGCAGGGCAGGAGGTGTCTTCGCATGCACCATGGACAGGGGATTGGCTTGCATGCACAACAGCGGAAGAAGCAATGGTGCCTCCCGCAGACACTGTATCTGGACACTGGGGTTCGGCCCACAAAGTCGAGTGCTTTGTTACCATGTGCCTGATCATGCTAGTGGTGATCAGGCTGGTCATTTTGCCACCCCTGCTGATGCTGGCCTGGCAGGTGGTGCAAATGGCCTTTTTGGGGTTATCGGCAGAGTCTTTAAAAAACAACCAGACTCAGGAAGACCTAACTTCCTTCATGTTGGTGTTACGGGGAACGGTTGCCTGCCTTCTGTCTGCGGCCACCACACTGCTTCTTCCTGCCTGTTGGGGTGTTCTGCCTCCCTCCCCCTGTGTGCTGCTGTCCTCGCTCTGCATGTGCTCCTGCCAGGTTGGGTCAGTTACTATATCATCCACCACCTCGTCTTCCACTTCCACACCCTGGTCCTCGTCCTGACTTTCTGGCAATTGTGTCTCATCATCGTCCACCTCTTGTGACACTTTCCCACCGTTGCCTTCGTTTGACCGTGGCTGCTCAAATATTTGGGCATCGCTACACGCGATCTCCTCTTGCCCCGCTTCAAGTGGACCGGGCGAGAGGCCCAAATCTATAAATGGAAAAGTGAACAGCTCTTCAGAGTGTCCAAGTGTGGGATCAGTTGTCTCTGGGTACTCGGCATGGTGGGAGGAAGGAGGATCAGGGTGAGGAATATGCGGTTCAAACTCACGGCTACTGAGACTTGACCGTGTGGAAGACAGGGTGGTGGTTGTGGTGGCTAAGTGACTGGAAGCATTATCCGCTATCCAACCAACAACCTTTTGACACTGCTCTGGGTTCAATAGTGGTGTGCTGCGGTCCCCTAGAAATTGGGACAGGAAGGTCAGGCGAGAAGATGTGGGTGTTTGCTGTGGCACAATTTCGGCTTGCCCACGGCCTTGTCCTCGGCCTCTGCATGCACCATTACCATCACGTCCAGTTCCTCGTCCCTTGCCACTGTCTTGCCCATTTTAAATGGAGGACAGTATCTTCCACGCTCACTACAAATGACTGAGTTTGGAGTGAATTTATATGTGATCCGTGTGATAGAGAAAACAGAGTTTAAATATCTGGCCTGTAGGTAAGTAGTTTGAACAGCAAACTGGTGTGAATTGCTTCAATGACACACTAAAGGAAATTTTTAAAGGAGGCCAGAAATGGCAGTATTTTCTGACAACGTATATGTGAACTGTTTGATGGAGAAAACACAGTTTTAAATACCTGGCCTGTAGGTAAGTAGTTTGAACAGCAACCTTTGGTGCATTGCTTCAATGACACACTGAAAGAAATTTTTAATGGAAGCCAGAAATGGCAGTATTCTCTGACAACGTATATGTGATCCATGTGACAGAGAAAACACAGTTTTAAATTCCTGGCCTGTAGGTA
The DNA here is from genome assembly GCF_046119375.1 of Phyllobates terribilis. Classification (NCBI taxonomy): domain Eukaryota; kingdom Metazoa; phylum Chordata; class Amphibia; order Anura; family Dendrobatidae; genus Phyllobates; species Phyllobates terribilis. Next base: position 528,338,600 of record NW_027362762.1, on the reverse strand, counting down.
AGTAGTTTGAACAGCAAACTGCGGTGAATTGCTTCTGTAGCACCCTGAGGACTCGGCTGCTACAGGGGTATTGCACCTCACTCCAGAGGTGTGCTATTCCACTCCCGGGTAAGGATGGAGTGTGGGACTGAGCTCAGTAGGCTGCATGCACTACATACATCCCATTTCCGGGGGACAGAACTACGGTACTCCCACCAAGTATATGTGCAGGTACGACAGCGTCTGTCCCTGGCTGGAGTGGGAGGGGGGTGGAACATCCCAGTAGTGTAGGGGCAGATAGGGGGAGTACTCTGGGTAAAGCTAGGAGCTCATTGGGTGCTAGTCACCTGGGTTCACACATAGAGGGAGTATATATGGTGGGCACCATCTTAGGACAGGGTCTTTTTAGCAGGGGAGCTCAGCCAGGAGGGCTGACAGGGAGCTGTGGCTCCGGCTGGGCCCAGCTCCAGGGCCAAGCCTGCAGTGAAGAGAGAGAGGAGGAAGAAAGGCCCAGAGAAGCAGAGTCAGAAGGAACCCTAAGAACCCAGAATCAGACCAAAAAGGGTGAAGGGTTGGCGGACACGGGTACCGGAACCCGAACTGGTGGAGGCCACTTATCCTCAGCCAGGAACCGGAGGTCGTGGTCAAGATTTGCCACGACCCTCACCAAATCCACCAGAAAGGCACACCAAGCATAGGGTCAGGGAACCCAGAGGAGGTTTGACCACCAAGAGACCTGAGGGAGCCGGCCAAAGGTGGATCCCTGGTGGGAATGGCCAGAGACAGAGAGAGAGAAGGGAGCTCAGGACCACGCTCCAGAACTGCCTGGGGGTTAGCCGAGTCCAGGACCTGGTGGACGCAGCACGGCTCGGGTGGTCACTCAAGGTCAGAGTGACTGAGAGAACAACCGTGAGTAAAAACCCTGAAACTGCACCTCAAGTCTCTGACTCTCCTTTCTACAACATAACTACACCCATCATCCACACCTGCTGCCCTGAGGCCATACCCCTCCCGTTGGGGGTTATACCATCACTGCTGCACATATACCACCGGCCTCAGCGGACTGCTCTGCAGCGGCGGCTTCAAAGCCGCACTCAACGGGTGGCGTAGTCGACATCCAAGTTAACATCTACTGCCATAGACTGCCACTTAGTTTGACACCCTGGGCACGGACCGGGTCACCGCCACAAGGACTACTACCCCCATCGAGATCCGGCTCCGGGTATCCCTTGAACATGGCCCAGGGGGTGCGTCAACATTGGCGTAGTCGGCAGGATTACGTGCCCGCAACCACCGGGTACTGCGTGCCTGAAGAAAAGTTCGCATTTACCTTAAAAAGAAGTCTCCCGCCAATTCCGGAGGGTCCCCGCCATCGGACGCCATCACGGGTCGTTTCCCGCCGGTTGCCCGCCATCTGCAGCTTTTTCCCGCCATCCACGGAGTTTCCCGCCACTGGGAGACGATTTCCGCCATCTGAGAAGATTTCCCGCCCTGGCAGAGCGGACGCCATTATGGGCGTGCCAGAGGGTGGTAAGAGACGACCTCCCATCGTGGGCCAGGACCAAGAATGGCGCCAAAAACGAAGACCGCCCCCACCAGCAGAGGCTGCGATGCTAGCGATGTCCATCAGTGTGTGGGGTCTGCCCCTGGAACTGACAATCACCAAGTTGCCCCAGGACCGCCCTCAATGGGGGCGGATACAGAACAAAAGAGCGAAGATGGGTGCAACCTGGAGGAGTCTGGAGGAGCCGTACCCGGAGATGGAGGGAGAGGCAGGCAGCACCGACCCTGTGGTCAGGAGCCTGATGCAAGCCACCACCCCACAAGACCTGGTGGAGATCCTGGCACAGCTCCCCCGAGACCGGGAGCGTGCACAGACCATGCTGGAGGTCCTCGCACGGAGGATGGCCCAGGTGCAGCGAGAAACGCTGACGGAATGGAGCAGGGAGATGGCCCAGCAGGCTGGAACCCGCCAGCGGAGCACACCACCCGCAACGAGGAGCACGCCTGCCCCTGAAGAGGATGCAGAAGGGACGGAGGCCGGAGACGACGCCGCAGAGGGAGCTGAAGAGACGGAGGCAAGTAAAGGGGACGTCACTACCCCAAGCCCAGCCACCGTAAGCCTACCCCCGCTCCCCGTCGCAGAGCCCGAAATCCCACCGATCGTGCCCGTTGCCGCACCGCTACCGCTCCAGACTAGGCCCCAAGCAGGAGCCGCGACCACGCCCCTTGTGACGTCACGCGCCTCAACCCTGAGCGCGGCCAAGCAGGAGACGCCACCGGCCTGGTCGCAGGGCCGAGTGCCCCCGGGCGCCGCAGTACCAACAGCGCCCTCTACTGAGCCACCGGCCTGGTCGCAAAGTCAAGTACCCCCGGGCGCCGCCGTCTTCACGGTGCCCTTTACCTTCAGGGTACCCCAAGCCTGGTCGCAAGGCCTAGTGATCCCGGGCGCCGCTACCACCACCGCGCCCTCAACCTCCACAGTGCCACACCTGGGTGAAGACTTGTTAACCCAGCATATTTGCCCGGATGGGCAGCCCTTTGAGTGGTCACCGGAGTACTACCATCCCCGACTCTGGAAAGAAAGACCCCTGGATGAGCCCCTGATCCCGGCTCCGGCGCCCGCCAAGATCACCCCACTCTCGCTGGAGGAAGCGCAGTTTGCGTGGGACCCCACTGGAGGAGACCTCATCGGGTTCACTCAAGAGGACCCGGACGGATCTGAAGAATACAGGGAGGAAGCATCAGGAGGACGCCGTTATTAGAGTACGGTAAAAAAGAACTGTATATAGTTACCCGTCGGGGTATGAGAATTGTTATAAGTACTGCTGCTAGTTAAAATATAGTCCCCGTTGGGACCAGCGAACTGTTACCCGTGTGTCCCTATCCCTTACCAGGCTGAGGACTGTGAGCAGCCATCCCTTATCCCCACTGGCCGAGGACTGAGAGCGGCCACCTCCCCTTGTATATAGTTGCGCTTTCTAAGGCGCCCCCTACTGGTTTTATAGGAAAACTGTTTTTTCTTAAACTGACTGTTGCACTTTTACCTGGTCACAAGCGCACAGTGGCCAGTAACTCAAAGAACATTATTATGAAAGAGTTTTATATGAAAGAAAAAGTTTATCTTGTTTAAGTCTGATAATGTTATAGTGTTTTATACCTGTTGTGTATGTTTTTGCAAAAATTTTGTATGTTTTATTATGTTTTGCTCTTTTACAGCCCGAGGACGTGCTGTGATTTACCAGGGGGGAATGTAGCACCCTGAGGACTCGGCTGCTACAGGGGTATTGCACCTCACTCCAGAGGTGTGGTATTCCACTCCCGGGTAAGGATGGAGTGTGGGACTGAGCTCAGTAGGGTGCATGCACTACATACATCCCATTTCCGGGGGACAGAACTACAGTACTCCCACCAAGTATATGTGCAGGTACGACAGCGTCTGTCCCTGGCTGGAGTGGGAGGGAGGTGGAACATCCCAGTAGTGTAGGGGCAGATAGGGGGAGTACTCTGGGTAAAGCTAGGAGCTCATTGGGTGCTAGTCACCTGGGCTCACACATAGAGGGAGTATATATGGTGGGCACCATCTTAGGACAGGGTCTTTTTAGCAGGGGAGCTCAGCCAGGAGGGCTGACAGGGAGCTGTAGCTCCGGCTGGGCCCAGCTCCAGGGCCAAGCCTGCAGTGAAGAGAGAGAGGAGGAAGAAAGGCCCAGAGAAGCAGAGTCAGAAGGAACCCTAAGAACCCAGAATCAGACCAAAAAGGGTGAAGGGTTGGCGGACACGGGTACCGGAACCCGAACTGGTGGAGGCCACTTATCCTCAGCCAGGAACCGGAGGTCGTGGTCAAGATTTGCCACGACCCTCACCAAATCCACCAGAAAGGCACACCAAGCATAGGGTCAGGGAACCCAGAGGAGGTTTGACCACCAAGAGACCTGAGGGAGCCGGCCAAAGGTGGATCCCTGGTGGGAATGGCCAGAGACAGAGAGAGAGAAGGGAGCTCAGGACCACGCTCCAGAACTGCCTGGGGGTTAGCCGAGTCCAGGACCTGGTGGACGCAGCACGGCTCGGGTGGTCACTCAAGGCCAGAGTGACTGAGAGAACAACCGTGAGTAAAAACCCTGAAACTGCACCTCAAGTCTCTGACTCTCCTTACTACACCCATCATCCACACCTGCTGCCCTGAGGCCATACCCCTCCCGTTGGGGGTTATACCATCACTGCTGTACATATACCACCGGCCTCAGCGGACTGCTCAGCAGCGGCGGCTTCAAAGCCGCACTCAACGGGTGGCGTAGTCGACATCCAAGTTAACATCTACTGCCATAGACTGCCACTTAGTTTGACACCCTGGGCACGGACCGGGTCACCGCCACAAGGACTACTACCCCCATCGAGATCCGGCTCCGGGTATCCCTTGAACATGGCCCAGGGGGTGCGTCACTTCAATGACACACTAAAGGAAATTTTTAATGGAGGCCAGAAATGGCAGCATTTTCTGACAACGTTTATGTGATCCGTGTGACGGAGAAAACAGTTTTAAATAGCTGGATTTCTAGCGCTGCAATATGGAAAGGACCTGGCTGTATTCTGCAGTGCCAACAAGCTAATGGTGCAGAAAAAATGGTGTTCTCTGGATTGCTTTTTAAGCAAATAATGAGGATTAAGATCCAAAGAAAAGTATTCCTGGCCCTTGAGATCTGGGCCTTTGTATAGAAATATCTAACAGCAGCAGAAGGCAGAATTGGAATGGAGCCTTTTGTGCTATATGCACAGCAGTCTGCTATACACCCTGCCTGCCTGATATCTCTGCAGATGGATTAGTTTGTCCTCAGAAGGACTGTTTGTTAAGATGGATATGTGTAATGTACGGTTTTTCTCCCTACACTACATAATACACAAGCAAATCTCTCCCTGACGCAGCAGCAACTCTCCCTACACTGTCTGATCCGGAGTGACTGTGACGAGCACAGCGGCGCTAGGTCTGATATAGACCTGATGACGCTGTGCGGCCAGCCAATCACTGTAATGCCACAATCACCATGGCTACAGCATTACAGTGCATGGCAGGCAATCCCTGCATGTTCATTGGCTCTCTAAAGAGCGCCAAACATGCAGGGAGGGGACCCGAGTTCCCGCCCGAGCAACCTGGAAATACTCGGTGAGCGCCGAGCATCTCGAGCAGTGAGATGCTTGGGCAAGTACCGAGAGGTAGCGAGCATGCTCGCTCATCACTAGTGAGAATGTAGCAAGGTGAGTCACTTTAGTTTTGGTCTATTGCATACTCATAGTTGGGACCAGCAGACTCCTCCATGGAGGCAGTCCTCAGATGTAACTCTGTGGCCCTAAACTAAACTCTTCCGTCGCTATCTAAGTCTATGTTCACACTAGGCATTTTTTTTCTGCAGCAAAACTCGATCTCTTGGCAGTAAAGTGTCTGCCTCCAAAAAGCAGGTTTTGTTGTTTTTTGCTTGTTTTTTTGGTGCGTTTTTGCTGCATTTTTTTCACTGTCTACTTGTCTCTTTATGCATACTGAGAAAGTTCAGTGACAAAAAAAATTACCTCTTCAACTTCATCAGGTTTTGGCACAAAAAAATGCAGCAAAACCTGATACCTGCTTTTTTTCGGCATTTTTATCACTTTCAATGGGTGAAAAACGCTGCAAAAGCGCTGAACGAAGTGACATGCTCTATTGTGCAAAAACCATGTAAAGCACAAGATACTGATGACACAAAAACCAATGTGTGTCCATGAGATTTCTGGAATCTCATAGACTTTGCTGGTACTGTAAAACGCAGCAGAAAATTTGCATAAAAAAGCATCAAAAAACACTGAAAAAACGCCTAGTGTGAACATAGCCTAAAGCTCATGTCTTCACCTGGTGAAATAAACAAAGGTTTATAGTTGTTGCCTATCACAATGCATACACAGTACATCAGTATGGTTTATGAGCATAGCTGTCCATGGTTGATGTGCATCTTGCAGTAGGTTGGACAGTTGCTATTAGGGAAGTCATGACTGTTAATAATATATATATTCTAGTTAATATCTGATTACAGATAAATCAGCATTCATTAGCGATGGGTGTATATGCAGTAACATAATGATGAGCCATTACTAATGACAATACCAGAGAAACTACTGCTGACTGCTAGTTTTATATGGTAATACTAAGTTACAAGGCAGTGAAGTGTTCCCCTAAACTATAGGCTTTCACATAACTACTGTGTCCATGGTAACTACTTGTACCCCTCATTAGCTCCTCATCACGATCTCTGGACATTCACCCTGCAGGCCCATTTAGATGAGATGACCACCTATTAGTTATACACAAGAAGACCTGTAGGTGTTTCCTTCACTGTTTAGCCAGCCTGGTCGTTAATATGATGGTTCTGTACACATAGAATACCTTGTTCTGGGTGCTGCTCATAACAATGGTTTTGCTGGCATTAACTATCCAATCATCCAGTCTTATAAACACTTACTAGATGGTGGCCTGATTCTAATCGGATATTCTAGAATTTGTATGCGGCCAACCGGGCGCAATCAGCAGAGCGGTGTTTAAATTTGGCGCCAATATCGCTGATTGGTCGCGGCGAATCGTATTAGTGAGCACCGGGGAGCGGCGCTGCCTGTGCCGATACTTCCGCTGCGAGCAGCCGGGAGATGAACGGCTGCTCGCAGCAGAATTATCCCTACCGGCGGCGCCGCTCCCCGGTCCTCCCTTCACACTTGCCGTCGGGAGATCAGCGACCGCGACCAATCAGCGAACCCTGTTACTGAGGACCGGAGAGCGTGTTTAAATTTGGAGCCAAAATCGCTGATTGGTCGCTCCCTTAACACTTGCCGTCGCGAGATCAGCGGCCCTAGCAAAAGATAACAGTCCTTCTGCAGTCCCAGAAAGAGAGAGCTCCAATCAGGATTCGGGTGGAGGCACTGCACCCTTGAGAGGTGAGGTCCTTCATAACACCCAGTGTACCGTGGTAGCTCTAAAGGGGTGTTAAATATGCTTTAAGCTTTGCTTAGAAAACTAGCTAAATGCATTTGTACAAGGCCTAAAGCGGACATGATGAGCTTGCTGGCGATCTACCTCATGTATATGGAAGCAATCCCACTTTCACCCAATATGTGCAAAATAAATGAATATCTGTATCATCCATGCGTGCAATAAAAACTAATTTATGCCACTATGACCTGAAATAATGAATGGCAGTACATGTTCTGGATAAAAAATGGTCTAAAGATATGTTTTTTTTCACATATCAAGCTACTTCTATGAATATAAAGATAAATCCCCAAATAGAAAGTAAGGTGGCTTCCAAAGGAACTACTCAGACAACTTAGTAAAGGGAAAGTTCAAGGGCAAAATAACAGCCTTCCGTGGTAGGGAGTGTATGCAAACTGTCTCTTCAGAGAGGAATAGGACTAGAACCTATGCCAGGTCAATGCCACACAGAGTTCTAGCAGCAGACACATCTCTACAACAACTGGTAAGAGGAGACTTTGGGCAGCAGGCCTTCATGGTAAAATAGCTGCTAGGAAACCACTGCTAAGGACAGGCAACCAGAAGAGACTTGTTTGGGCTAAAGAACCAAAGGAATGGACATTAGACCAGTGGAAATCTGTGCTTTGGTCTGATGAGTCCAAATTTGAGATCTTTGGTTCCAACCACAGTGTCTTTGTGCGACGCAGAAAAGGTGAACGGATGTACTCTACATGCCTGGTTCCCACCGTGAAGCATGAAGGAGGAAGTGTGATGGTGTGGGAGTGCTTTGCTGGTGACACTGTTGGGGATTTATTCAAAATCGAAGACATACTGAATCAGCATGGCTACCACAGCATCTTGCAGCGGCATGCTATTCCATCCGGTTTGTGTTTAGTTGGACCATCATTTATTTTTCAACAGGACAATGACCCCAAACATACCTCCAGACTGTGCAAGGGCTATTTGACCAAGAAGGAGAGTGATGGGGTGCTACGCCAGATGACCTGGCCTCCACAGTCACCAGACCTGAACCCAATCAAGATGGTTTGGGGTGAGCTGGACCGCATAGTGAAGGCAAAAGGGCCAACAAGAGCTAAGCATCTCTGGGAACTCCTTCAAGATTTTTGGAAGACCATTTGGCTACTTTGAAGAACCTAGAATATTAGACATATTTTCAGTTGTTTCACACTTTTTTGTTAAGTATATAATTCCACATGTGTTAATTCATAGTTGTGATGCCTTCAGTGTGAATGTACAATTTTCATAGTCATGAAAATACAGAAAAATCTTTAAATGAGAAGGTGTGTCCAAACTTTTGGTCTGTACTGTATAAAGATAAGAAGAGGCAGCACTCATTAGGCAAAAAGTGAGTATCACACAACCTTTCTCAAGCAAGAAAGAAGCTTAAGAAAGGTTCTGTGATAGGACCGAAACATTGCCACATGGGCTAATAAAGTCCACACTTTTTGCCCAATAATGAAGTACTGCCTCTTCTTATTTTTATGCCTTTTATAGATAATTTCATCTTCAACTTGCTTAAATGTTCACAATAACAGTAATTTTTTTACATGCCCCTGTATGTACAGTGGGGAAAGTAAGTATTTGATACGTTGCAGATTTTGCAAGTTTTCCCACCTACAAAAAATAGTGAGGTCTGTAATTTTTATCATAGGTACACTTCAACTGTAAGAGACAGAATCTAAAAATAAAACCAGAAAACCACATTGTATGATTTTTACAGAATTAAATTGCATTTTATTGCATGAAATAAGTATTTGATCACCTACCAACTTGCAAGAATTCTGGCTCTCACCGACCTGTTAGTTTTTCTTTAAGAAGCCCCCCTACTCTACACTCATTACCTGTATTAATTGCACCTGTTTGAACTTGTTACCTGTATAAAAGACACCTGACCACACACTCAATCAATCACACTCCAACTTCTCCACCATCGCTGCTACCAAAGACCTGTCTAAAGACACCAGGGACAAAATTGTAGACCTGCACAAGGCTGGAATGGGCCACAGGGCAACAGGAAGGCAGCTCGGTGAAGAACAAATGTTGGCACAATTATTAGAAAATGGAAGAAACATAAGATGACTGTCAATCTTCCTTGGTTTGGGGTTCCATGTAAGATCTCATCTCGTAGGGTAAGGATGATTCTGTGAAAGGTCAGGAATCAGTTGAGAACTACACGGGAGGAACTGGGAAGAGAGCTGAGACCGCAGTCTCAAACATTACCATTAGTAACATACTATACCGTCATGGATTAGAAACCTGCAGGGCATGCAAGGTCCCCCTGCTCACGCCAGCACATGTCCAGGCCCGTTTGAAGTTTGCCAATGACTATTTGGATGATCCAGAGGAGGCATGGGAGAAGGTCATGTGATCAGATGAGACCAAAATAGAACTTTGTTTGGAGGAAGAAGAAGGATAAGTACAACCACAAGAATAAAGTCCCAACCATGAAGCATGGGGGGAATATCATACTTTGGGGGTGCTTTTCTGCAAAGGGGACCGGACAACTGCACCATATTGAAGGGAGGATGGATGGGGTCATGTATCACAAGATTTTGGCCAACAACCTCCTTCCCTCAGTAAGAGCATTGAAGATGGGTCGTGGTTGGGTCTTCCAGCATGACAATGACACGAAACACACAGCCAGGGCAACTAAGGAGTGTCCCTGTAAGAAGCATTTCAAGGGCCTGGAGTGGCCTAGCCAGTCTCCAGACCTGAACCCAATAGAAAATCTTTGGAGGGAGCTGAGTTTTTGGACAATTTCGGTGTAATTGTTTGCTCATGTATTTCCAAGAAAGTCCTTGACAAGGTCTTTGAATGATAACCAAGCATTCTTTTGGACTTCTGACATTGTCCCAATAAAATGTTCATCTTTGAGGAGCTGCCGAATCTGTGGACCACCAAACATCGGCATTTATTTTTTCAAATGACAGGCTAGGAAATGCCAAAATGAGGTACTTGAAACAATCTTGCTCAGTTGGCAAAGCTTTAACGAATTGCTTCATGAGACCCAGTTTTATGTGCAGATGGGGAAATGTAATGTTCTTTCTGTAAACAAGTGGCTCATGTAGAATGTTTGGATCACCAAGTTTGAGGTCAGATCTTCCTCTCCACCTAATGCTTCTCACGAGCTTTGCTGTATTATGCCACCACTCGTACGCCTTCTAAGTGCCGCCACACTCACTGCGTGTTTCGCTCTGCTCCATCCGGTACCTGACCATCAGTCTGAGCTGCCTTGTTCTATCTTCTAGATCAGCTGTTTGTGAGTCATGGCGAGGTGCAGCCTAACTCTGCAGGAATTTGTATCCATTCTGTCCTGCAGAAATTTGCTTCCTCGGCCTATCACTTGTCAGCAGGTGATATATCAGGCAACTCCACCCCCCATTCCTCTCCTGAACTTAGATTCTTAGTAGCTCTGTCTTTAGTTTCTCTATTGGATTATTCCTGTTTTGTCTTACCTGTTATCGATCTGGCTTAACTTCTCGTTTTTCCTGATCTCTCCATTCCTAACCTCGGTTATGCATTCTGAACCTGTGTTGCCTGTCCCAACCTCAGACCGTCTGAACATGCTTTTGTCTCACCCAACTCACCCCGTATCCAAGTCTCCTACTCTCTGGTCAGCTGCTGCTGTTCCGGGACTGCCCTGGAGTTGCGGTCCAGCTTATCCTCATCATGAGAGGCTCTAGTGAATACCCGGTAGACACTTAGTCATGCGCCTCCAGGGTAAGCCCAAGCTCTGGTGCAGTGGGTCCGCACCCACCAGCATTACATGCAGTCCCACATGCACAGAAAACAAGGATATTTGGTATATCCAGGTTGCTGACCAAGAAGTAAGCATACTATTTTAAAGGTCAACACAGATGATCCAATTATTGTGATATTGCAACAATTCAATGACTCTCTTTATGTCTCTGTATTCTACACAAAGAGAAACTGAATAGCCTATCAGGACTATAGCCTACCAACAAGGGGTAAATGATTGAGGAAGTAAAGGTGGCTGTGAATTTAGGAGGCAGCGGTCATGCTATCCTTTAATTTTGGGTTACAAGAGGAGGAAGACCTGTGAAGACTCAGACTTTAAGGTTGGATTTCAGAAATACAGATTTCAATAGACTCAGAAAGAGGGTAGGAAAGGAAGGATGGGAGATTTTGTTAAATGAAATTCTCACTGCACAATCAGTAACAATTCTGAAAAGAAGGAAGAATTGGAAGCATGCAAAGAGACCAGGATGGATGAACACAGAACTTAAACACTTGCTAAAAAGTAAAAACGAAATGTATATCAAATGGAAAGAGGGGGGCATATCTAAATAAGAATATAATGCTGTCTGCAAGGAATGCAGGGCAAGAGTTAGAAGAGCTCAAGCCGTAATGAAGTGAGGCTTGCAAGGGAGACCAAAAGCAATAAAAAGGGATTTTGGTGGTATATGAAAAGCAAAAGAAAAGTCAAAGATGCTATAGGATAAGTGGTCAAAATTATGTTGAAAAGGCTGAACTTTTAAATTCCTATTTTGCATCTGTGTTCTCTAAGAAAACAAATGTGACATCAACTGATCTCCACTGTGCTATCAAAGGAATCAAAGAATCCACATTATCTATAAACAGAGAGACGGTGAGGGAACACATCTAATTTAAACAAATTTAAATCTCCTAGTTCAGATTAATTATATCCTAGGGTACTGAAAGAGATAGCAGAGGAAATTTCAGAACTACTAGCCAAAATCTTTGAAAATTCCTAGAGAACAGGAAAAGTCCCAGAAGATTGGACAAGGGCAAATGTTGTCCCTATCTTCAAAAAAGGAAAGAAGATGGAGCCAGGAAATTACAGGCCAGTGAGCCTTACTTCTATACCAGGAAAGATCTTTGAACAAATTATTAAACAGCATGTATGTAAGTACTTGGATAAGAATACAGTATTTAACCAGAACTAGTATGGTTTTGTAGCAAACAAGTCATGCCAGAATAATCTAATTTCCTTCTATGATGGAATAACTGACCAGGTAGATCAGTGAAATGCGGTAGATATAGTATATCTCAACTTCAGCAAAGCATTTGATAGAGTATCTCATACTTTGCTTATTGAAAGAATGACCGAGTATAAGCTTGACAAGGCTACGGTTAGGTGGATTCATAACTGGCTCTGTGATCATACTCAGAGTGGTAATAAATGATTGCACATCCAATTGGAAGAGTGTTTCAAATAGGGTACCACAAGTCTCTGTCCTGGCCCCAGTGTTGTTCAATGTTTTTATGACTGATCTAGATAAGGGAATGAAAGGTAAACTAATCAAATTTGCAAACAATGAAAAGCTAGGAGGGATAGCTAACACTAAAGAATACAGAGAAAGGTTTCAGAAGGGCCTCCATGAGCTTGAATAATGTTCAGCGACTAAAACAATGGTATATAATAGGGAGAAATGCAAGATTCTACTTCTGGGCAAGAAAAACAAAAATTACATCTACAGAATAGGAGGAATATAACTAAGCAACAGCACGTGTGAAAAAGACTTGGGTATACTCATAGATCACAGACTGCACATGAGTCAATAGTGTGATGTAGCAGCAAAAAAAGCAAACACAGTTCTCTATCAAAATAAGCATAGAGTTTAGATCACGTGATGTAATTATCCCCCTCTACTCCTCCTTGGTCAGACCACATCTTGAATGCTGTGTCCAGTTCTGGGAACTACATTTTAAAAATATATTGAAAAACTGGAGCAAGTTCAGAGAAGAGCTACCAGGATAGTGAGCAGTCTGCAAACTATGTCCTACGAGGAACAGTTAAAGGATCTGGGAATGTTTAGCTTTCAAAAAAGAAGGTTAAGAGGAGGCTTAATAGCTGTCTACAAATATCTGAAGGGATTTCACTGTGTAGAGGGATCATCCTTATTCTCATGTGCACATGAAAGCACGAGAAGCAATGAAATGAAATTGAAAGGAAGAAGATACAGATTAGATATTAGAAAAAACTTTTGACAGTGAGGGTGATCAATGAGTGGAACAGGTTGCCATAAGAGGTGGTGAGTTCTACTTCAATGAAAGTCTTCAAACAGAGGCTAGACAGACATCCGTCTGAGATGGTTTAGCGAATCTTGTATTGTGCACAGGGTTGGACATGATGACCCTGGAGGTCTTTTCCAACTAAACGTTCTATGATTCTGTGACTGCACCAAATAAATTGCCATTTTCGAGGTCACAATTTAAGCTCCGCTTTGAGTTATCGATGAACATTCATTTGAGTTATAGATTGGAATTTCCAATTCCTCAATTAAACCATGTATGTTATAGCAATACAGAAAGCTACTGTCACTTCTAAAGTATTGCCGAAATGCGCTTTCTGTTGATCGAAAGTAGGATGGCTTTGCTCCTTTTTCAAGCAAGTTTTTCTCATGCAGTCTTGATGCTAGGAGTTTTGAAGATTTTTTTTGATAGTTCCAAATCTTCTGCCAAATTGTTCAACTCATGCTGGTCAAATCTTTTCTGAATTGAGACATCTTCAATTTCAAAATCTTCATCATTGCTGTCACTTTGTTCTTCATCATAATACTGTTCTTGAAAAGAGGGTAGTTCAAGGACAACTGGCACTGAAATTTCAGCAGAATGAGGCACTGGACGTATAAGTGATGGTAGACTAGGATACTCCCATTTTATATTTATTTTTCTTGTTATATCCTGAAGTTTTCACTTTACAAAAATAACAGTCACTGGAATGATCTCTTGGTTGTTGCCAAACTATTGCCATACCAAATGGCATCTTATCAGGTGTTCCCTTCATCAACATCCATAAACTCTCAACACACTGTTTGCACACATTGTAAGGGGCCTAGGACCTATCTTGATCACCAAGTTTTACTTTGAAATAGGCAAAATAGGCTTGCATAACAAATGTGCTGATGTTCATCCTGACTGAGAATGGTGAGACTGCCACAGATGTAACAAACGGAGTCAGGGCTGTTTAGGCACTTACCATGAGAAATAGCAGAGACAGATATGATTTGAAAGAAAGGAAATAAATGTGTAAATAAAAAAACAAATTCTGCTAACCCCTTGTATACAGTCATTCGAAATACGTTTCACCATATAGAGCGGCACACAACCTCTCGCCACACTCTCTTATGTGTAACTGAATAACCTAGACAAATAGCAACCTGTTGACGATTGCCAGTCATCCTCCACCCCTCCCCACAATAGGAGAGTACTAGTGCTACCCTCGATCCAGCCAAGAGTAAGCATTAATATAAGCTGTAGAGAAAAAACCTGACCTGATAGAAGAAAACTAACCACAGTTTTGAAATCAGCATGCCTATTTTAGTCTACGCCAGCTGAAAAATCATACTCAACAAAAATTATGTGCAAAATTGCTCCCCAGTAGATATGTATGTTATCTATGTTGTTTATGGTAAACCGAAGACTAGAAATTCCGAAAGTTGTTTTGATTCTCTAAAGAATATGTCACTTTCAGAGTAAATTACTTTGATGTACTCGAGAATGTAATAACTTTGAAATATCCTGCCTCTTTAAATTATATGACTTTAGGGAGGGAATATTTACATACTGCTAATTCAAGGACAGAGAGTACCTAGAGTATTGGTCATGAGTAGTGTTGAGCATTCCGATACTGAAATATCGGGTATCGGCCGATATTCGCGGTATCGGATTTCCGATACTTAATTCCAATACTTTTGCAATATCGTATACCGGAATCGGAAGTTCCCATAATGCAATGAGCCAGTTTCATTTTATTCAGCCAATGAGGATCCTAAGAAGTGTGGTCACATCATGTTAGGCATGTAGGCATCTTAACTAATGGCATGGCTGTGATTGGCTGCTGAAATGATGTCATGATGCACTGTAAAAGCCGCCGCCGCCATTTTGAGCTCACTCTGCTGTGAATTCAGTTAGGGATAGGACGCTGTTGTTCTGAGGGACAGTTTTAGCTACCTATTTGCTCTATTCTGCTTTACCCAAGCTACTTTATCAATCGCTGTGCCTTGCAGCGCTAGTGCACAGTTCTCTGTGCTTTTCACCGCTTTCTGCAAGGTCTGTGTGTGTGAGTGCAGCTCACCCTGTAGTGTGTGCTTCAGCCACGTCTGGTTGTAGTGCACTCAGTGTGTGTCACTGCCTCATACATTGTCCTTTTTTGCCAATTCATAATTTTTCCTGATATCTCCTATTAGTGTGGTGGTTCCATCCGTATTCAGCTAAATTGGTTCCAAACACACTATATAGGAGTAGATAGAGAAATTTTTTTTGTCTTGCAGCGCTAGTGCACAGTGCTCTGCATCTGCACTGTTCACCGCTGTCTGCAAGGTCTGTGTGTGTGAGTGCAGCTCACCCTGTAGTGTGTGCTTCAGCCACGTCTGGTTCTAGTGCACTCAGTGTGTGTCACTGCCTCATACATTGTCCTTTTTTGCCAATTCATAATTTTTCCTGATATCTCCTATTAGTGTGGTGGTTCCATCCGTATTCAGCTAAATTGGTTCCAAACACACTATATAGGAGTAGATAGAGAATTTTTTTTTGTCTTGCAGCGCTAGTGCACAGTGCTCTGCATCTGCACTGTTCACCGCTGTCTGCAAGGTCTGTGTGTGTGAGTGCAGCTCACCCTGTAGTGTGTGCTTCAGCCACGTCTGTTTGTAGTGCACTCAGTGTGTGTCACTGCCTCATACATTGTCCTTTTTTGCCAATTCATAATTTTTCCTGATTTCTCCTATTAGTGTGGTGGTTCCATCCGTATTCAGCTAAATTGGTTCCAAACACACTATATAGGAGTAGTTAGAGGAGCCTTTCTGCAGCATTGTGCCCTGCAGCCCCAGCCAGATTAGTATTAGCCTATTTTTTGTAGCCTCATCTATTGCATTGTAGGTTACCTTCCTACATTGTAATAGCTACAAAAAGTTTGTGATACTATCGGTATTACATCTTTGGGCACATCCAGTGTCTTTTTGTGACAAAAAAAAAACCTAAATAAAGTTCACCAAACACTCCACTTTACAGTTGTGTAGGCCACATTAGCTCATATTAAAGTCTAGTCCACACTTTATAAAATTAGTGTTTCTTATACCTGTTAGCAGCTGTTCAGGAATAAGCACACTAAGCCCTTAGTACTTTTCTGCCTATCTTTATCAGTCTACCAAGATGAAGAAGGCAGGGAGTAAGGCATGTGGTCGTGGTCGTGGTCATGGGCGTGGAGTTTCTGCAGGGAGAGGACGTGAGGATTCTGTGCCTGCAGGGAGAGGACGTGGGGATTCTGTGCCTGCTGCGGGCACCAGTAACTCAGCATCCCCCAGTTTTACCAGGGAACAGTCCTTTATGCGCAGCTTTGTAGGAGCTAGCCGTACCCGAGTGCTGCGGGAGGACCAAATTGAAGCCGTTGTCGGATGGATGGCAGCTAACGCATCGACTTCAATTAGTTCCAGATCCTCTCAGGTCCTGAGCACTGAAGAGCACCCATCTGTCTCTTCACCACCTGCCAAATTGCCCAAGCAGTCAGAGAGCCCTGGACAGGAGCCATCTCTACTTCTGTTCTCTGAATCTCTTGGCTTGGAAAGAGGGGGCCAACCAAGCAGAATTCGAGAATTTGAAGAAGAGGTAGTATGCAGTGATGCGCAACTGTTTTGTCTCTCTGAATCTGAAGAGGCGGGTGGGCCAGTGCCTATGGTCAGCAGCACACCTCAGTACGCATCTGATGATGAGACTCAGGTGCCACTTTCTGGTGCGTACTGTGCTGTCGAGACTACCCAGGAGAAGCAGTTGTTTGAAAAGGGTGGTGTAGATGATGAGGTCCTTGACCCATCATGGCGTGAGGGACAGGAAGGTGGTGGGAGCAGCTCTGAGGAAGAGATTCCTCGAACAGCCCAAAAAGGAGGGAGAGGGAGGGGGCAGACTTGGTTGCCTGTAGCCTCCACTTCGGCACCCGTTAGGAGCATGGCTCTTCCAAAATCCAAAGTGGGTGCTCCCAAGACTTGCAGTGCCTGGCCCTTTTTTGACACAGTTGCAGATGACATTTGCTTTGTCAAATGCAAGCTGTGTAATCAGAAGGTGAAAAGAGGGAAAAGTGTCAGCAACCTCAATACCACAAATATGTGGAAACATGTGCGGACCAAGCACGTGGTGGAGTTACAAAAACACACTGAAGACCTAGGCCAACCTACAGCACCACCTACCACCTTTTCAGCTCGTGTTGTAGCCTCTTCCTCCAGCTCACACACAGCTGGTTCGGCTTCCTCACAGGATCGCCATGGAAGAATCTCTGGCACTGTTGTACAGAGACACAGTGTAATTCCACCCACAGCACCACTTTCCCAGTCATCCTCACACTCCCAGGCCAGTCTACAGCCATCGTTAGCACAGGCATGGGAGAAAAGGCGCCCATACTCGGCAAACCACCCCCAAGCACAGGCTCTGAATGCTGGCATTGCTAAACTACTGGCCCTTGAAATGCTATCAATCAGGCTGGTGGAGACTGACACCTTCCGTAACTTTATGGCATTGGCAGTTCCACAATACAACGTGCCCAGCCGCTTTTATTTCAGCAGGCAAGCCGTCCCTGCCCTGCAACATCATGTGGAGGGAAAAATTAAACATGCGCTACAAAACGCCGTCAGTAGCAAGGTCCACCTGACCACCGATGCATGGACCAGTAAGCATGGACAGGGACAATACCTTTCCTCACTGCCCATTGGGTAAATGTTGCGGAGCCGGGTACAGATCTTGAGAGTGGCGCTGTACGTGCTCTGCCAACTCCAAGGATTGCAGGAATCCAGTCTGTACACATTGACTCCTCCTCATACTCCAGTTCCTCTGAATCAGCGCTGCAGGAGCCGTCACGGTCTACCTCCACATCGACCCGTGTTACCTGTTATGATGACCGATATGAGCACAGCCGTGGCCAAACGTCAACAGGCCGTATTAAAATTAATTTCTTTGGGGAATCGAAGCCACACAGCGCAGGAGCTCTGGAATGCCATCAAGCATGTGCCAGCGAATCTCCAGCCAGGCATGGTAGTGTGTGACAATGGCCGAAATCTGGTGGCAGCTCTGGGCCTAGGCAACCTCACTCACATCCCATGTCTGGCACATGTGCTCAACTTGGTCGTGCAGAGTTTTTGAGGGACTATCCGGATCTTGATGCACTGCTTCACAAGGTCCGCATAGAGTGTGCTCACTTGCGGCGTTCCAACAACGCAAGATCACACATTGCAGCTCTGCAGCACCGATTACGTCTTCCGGAACATCGCATCATATGTGACCTACCCACCAGGTGGAATTCAACGTTACATATGTTGGAGAGGTTGTGTGAGCAGCAGGCAGCAGTAATGGAGTACCAGCTGCAGCAGGCGCAAACAAGTCGCAGTGCGTGCCATTCACACTTCACCACCACTGAGTGGGCCTCTATGAAGGACATTTGCCACGTTTTGCGTGCCTTCGATTATTCCTCGCGGATGGCGAGTGCAGATGATGCACTAGTCAGCATGACTATCCCCCTTATCTGCCTGCTTGAAAAAACACTGCAAGCACTAAGGGACGAGGTTTTGGAAGAGGTGGAGGATGAGGAGTCACAAATGCCATCTGCTTCTCTACAGTCTGCGCAACGTGGTTCCTCACAAAGACCTAGGCAGGGGACACTTTGTGAGGAGGATGAGGAGGAGTCAATGGATGAGGAAGACATCTGTCCAGAGGAGGGAGGTACACAATGCTCTAGTAGTCAGTATCTAGAGCGAGGGTGGGGTGATGCAGAGCAGGCAGAGATCACGCCTCAAGGAGGGGACAGCGTTTCTTGGCTAGTTGGCAGTCTGCAGCACATGGTTGATTTCATGCTGCAGTGCCTGAGAAACGACCGCTGCATCTCCCACATTCTCAACACGGCTGATTATTGGGTGTCCACCCTCCTAGATCCTCGCTACCGGGACAACTTACAAAGCCTCATAACACCGTTGAACCGGGAGCGTAAAATGCGGGAGTACCAAGACGCACTGGTGCATTCCATCATGTTCTCCTTCCAACCGAGAGCAGTGCTGCTAGTGCTTTACAAAGCAGCTCAGTGCGTCGAGGCAGTGGAGGAAGCTCTGCACAAAGAGGGATCAGAAGCAGCGCCTCAGCACAAGGCAAGACCAGTATGGCCGAAATGTGGCAAAGTTTTGTGTCCCCGCCGCCACAAATGTCTACACCATCACAGTCGGCTCCAGTCAGCAGGAAGCAACGTTTCCGTCAGATGGTGACAGACTACATGTCTTGCCCTCTTAGTGTACTCCCAGACGGCTCTTCTCCCTTCAAGTTTTGGGTCTGTAAGCTGGATACATGGCCAGAGCTTAGTCAATATGCATTGGAGGTGCTAGCTTGCCCTCCTGCTAGTGTATTATCGGAACGCGTCTTTAGTGCCGCAGGTGGTGTACTAACAGACCGTCGCATGCGACTATCCTCCAATAACGTTGACCGGCTTGCTTTTCTCAAAATGAACAAGGCCTGGATCTCTCATGAATTTACCAGTCCTCTTCCAGAATAAATAATTGGTTGGCAACAGTATCCAGGTCTCCTGTTGTGTTCATGTTTCTACCACCTGAACTGTAATCCCTGAGCTCCAACATCGCCAGTTGGCGCTCGGAATTGCCGTCTGCTCAGTCAACACTTGCTGCCATGTTATTGGGGTTCAGTAACGTCAGCTGTTCCCCTGCTGTGCGGACGGCAATTTCTCCTGCTCTGTCCACATTCTCACTACTACAGATTTTAAAGTTGCTCCAATTACACCTCTGGCTCCTCTGTTTTCAGTATTATCCCTGAGCTCCAACACCGCCAGTTGGCGCTCGGAAGTGCCGTCTGCACAGTCAACACTTGCTGCCGTGTTATTGGGGTTCAGTAACGTCAGCTGTTCCCCTCCTGTGCGGACGGCAATTTCTCCTGCTCTGTCCACATTCTCACTACTACAGATTTTAAAGTTGCTCCAATTACACCTCTGGCTCCTCTGTTTTCAGTATTATCCCTGAGCTCCAACACCGCCAGTTGGCGCTCGGAAGTGCCGTCTGCACAGTCAACACTTGCTGCCGTGTTATTGGGGTTCAGTAACGTCAGCTGTTCCCCTGCTGTGCGGATGGTAATTTCTCCTGCTCTGTCCACATTCTCACTACTACAGATTTTAAAGTTGCTCCAATTACACCTCTGGCTCTCTGTTTTCAGTATAATCCCTAAGCTCCAACACCGCCAGTTGGCGCTCGGAAGTGCCGTCTGCACAGTCAACACTTGCTGCCGTGTGATTGGGGTTCAGTAAAGTCAACTGTTCCCCTGCTGTGCGGATGGCAATTTCTCCTGCTCTGTCCACATTCTCACTACTACAGATTTTAAAGTTGCTCCAATTACACCTCTGGCTCCTCTGTTTTCAGTATTATCCCTGAGCTCCAACACCGCCAGTTGGCGCTCGGAAGTGCCGTCTGCACAGTCAACACTTGCTGCCGTGTTATTGGGGTTCAGTAACGTCAGCTGTTCCCCTGCTGTGCGGACGGCAATATCTCCTGCTCTGTCCACATTCTCACTACTACAGATTTTAAAGTTGCTCCAATTACACCTCTGGCTCCTCTGTTTTCAGTATTATCCCTGAGCTCCAACACCGCCAATAGGCGCTCGGAAGTGCCGTATGCACAGTCAACACTTGCTGCCGTGTTATTGGGGTTCAGTAACGTCAGCTGTTCCCCTGCTGTGCGGACGGCAATATCTTCTGCTCTGTCCACATTCTCACTACTACAGATTTTAAAGTTGCTCCAATTACACCTCTGGCTCCTCTATTTTCAGTATTATCCCTGAGCTCCAACACCGTCAGTTGGCGCTCGGAAGTGCCGTCTGCACAGTCAACACTTGCTGCCGTGTTATTGGGGTTCAGTAACGTCAGCTGTTCCCCTGCTGTGCGGATGGCAATTTCTCCTGCTCTGTCCACATTCTCACTACTACAGATGTTAAAGTTTCTCCAATTACACCTCTGGCTCCTCTGTTTTCACTATTATCCCTGAGCTCCAACACCGCCAGTTGGCGCTCGAAAGTGCCGTCTGCACAGACAACACTTGCTGCCGTGTTATTGGGGTTCAGTAACGTCAGCTGTTCCCCTGCTGTGCGGACGGCAATTTCTCCTGCTCTGTCCACATTCTCACTACTACAGATTTTAAAGTTGTTCCAATTACACCTCTGGCTCCTCTGTTTTCAGTATTATCCCTGAGCTCCAACACCGCCAGTTGGCGCTCGGAAGTGCCGTCTGCACAGTCAACACTTGCTGCCGTGTTATTGGGGTTCAGTAACGTCAGCTGTTCCCCTGCTGTGCGTATGGCAATTTCTCCTGCTCTGTCCACATTCTCACGACTACAGATTTTAAAGTTGCTCCAATTACACCTCTGGCTCCTCTGTTTTCAGTATTATCCCTGAGCTCCAACACCGCCAGTTGGCGCTCGGAAGTGCCGTCTGCACAGTCAACACTTGCTGCCGTGTTATTGGGGTTCAGTAATGTCAGCTGTTCCCCTGCTGTGCGGACGGCAATTTCTCCTGCTCTGTCCACATTCTCACTACTACAGATTTTAAAGTTGCTCCAATTACACCTCTGGCTCCTCTGTTTTCAGTATTATCCCTGAGCTCCAACACCGCCAGTTGGCGCTCGGAAGTGCCGTCTGCACAGTCAACACTAGAGATGAGCGTTGTTCTACTCGAACTGTTCGCCAATCTCAAATTCGAGCTGTTTTGGGCGGTGTTCGAGCCGTTCGGCGAACACGAACAATTTGAGAAAAATTCGGCTGTTCGAGGTTATGTTCGATAACTGTTCGTGCACCAAAATCATAACTGGATTTTTTCTCAGTAATAATGAAAATTAATATTAATACGCAGTTTGAGTGTACAGCGGGGTGGAGGGAGGGGCAGGGGATGGATCTCTGCAGGAATAATGAAGATCTCCATTTTTTTTTCTCTTTCCCGCATTTGCAGTGGGGAGGTGCAGTCTGTCAGCCTATCAGCAGCGCACACACGGAGCGAACTGCTGTTTTTCACACAAGCAAGGGCATGTGTCATTGGCAGTGTATGTCACATGTCCTTGCCCTATAAGACCAAGCCATTTTCCCCGTCGCCACCATTTTCTCACTGCTGCAGCTGCGTGTTAGACGGCACCGCTGTTGCTGTGTGCGCTATACCTTGTTAATTTCAAGCCAATTTTCGCACAAATCTACAGATAGCTTGGGAGTAGGGAATAGTTGTGATTGCAGTCCTTTTAAGGACTAGGTTACAGCATTTCCTACGACTTTTATCAGGCAGGTCTGTGCTCTTAAATAGATAAGTTGTGGGAGTAAAGACTAATTGTAATTGCAGTCCTTTTCAGGACTAGGTTACATCAGTTCCTATCAGTTTTTGCCAGGCAGGTCTGTGCCAGTGCTGTGCAAGTTTTTTTCACAGCATTTGGCTGAATCTAGCAAAGCTAATCCTTTTTGGCCTATTGCAGAGTGTGTTAGTCAGTGGAGTAGCCTAACTGTGTTGCAAGATATACCACCTGTGTATAGAATGCCAATTTTTTTACTGCACCTAGTGAAGTAAAATCTTTTGGGCATAACATCATTCTATTAGCCCATCTATACTGACCTCCATCAGGTTGCAAATTAAAAATAATTTTTATCTGCTTCTAGCTCTGAAAAAATATTTGTCCTTCTAGCAGTGTGTGGGACTTTCTATATTAGTCCATCTATACTGACCTCCATCAGGTTGCAAATTAAAAATAATTTTTATCTGCATCTACCTCTGAAAAAATATTTGGGCTTCTAGCTGTGTGTGGGACTTGTTCTATTAGTCCATCTATACTGACCTCCATCAGGTTGCAAACTGAATATAATTTTTTTCTGCATCTAGCTCTGAAAAAATATTTGGCCTTCTAGCAGTGTGTGGGACTTTCTCTATTAGTCCATCTATACTGACCTCCATCAGGTTGCAAATTAAAAATAATTTTTATCTGCATCTAGCTCTGAAAAAAATATTTGGCCTTCTAGAAGTGTGTGGGACTTTCTCTATTAGTCCATCTATACTGACCTCCATCAGGTTGCAAATTAAAAATAATTTTTATCTGCATCTAGCTCTGAAAAAATATTTGTCCTTCTAGCAGTGTGTGGGACTTTCTCTATTAGTCCATCTATACTCACCTCCATCAGGTTGCAAATTATAAATAATTTTTATCTGCATCTACCTCTGAAAAAATATTTGGGCTTCTAGCTGTGTGTGGGACTTGTTCTATTAGTCCATCTATACTGACCTCCATCAGGTTGCAAACTGAATATAATTTTTTTCTGCATCTAGCTCTGAAAAAATATTTGGCCTTCTAGCAGTGTGTGGGACTTTCTCTATTAGTCCATCTATACTGACCTCCATCAGGTTGCAAATTAAAAATAATTTTTTTTCTGCATCTACCTCTGAAAAAATATTGGGCTTCTAGCTGTGTGTGGGACTTGTTCTATTAATCCATCTATACAGACCTCCATCAGGTTGCAAACTGAATATAATTTTTTTCTGCATCTACCTCTGAAAAAATATTTGGGCTTCTAGCTGTGTGTGGGACTTGTTCTATTAGTCCATCTATACTGACCTCCATCAGGTTGCAAACTGAATATAATTTTTTTCTGCATCTAGCTCTGAAAAAATATTTGGCCTTCTAGCAGTGTGTGGGACTTGTTCTATTAGTCCACCTATACTGACCTCCATCAGGTTGCAAATTCAAAATAATTTTTTGTCTGCATCTAGCTCTGAAAAAATATTTGGCCTTCTAGCAGTGTGTGGGACTTTCTCTATTAGTCCATCTATACTGACCTCCATCAGGTTGCAAACTGAATATATTTTTTTTCTGCATCTACCTCTGAAAAAATATTTGGGCTTCTAGCTGTGTGTGGGACTTGTTCTATTAGTCCATCTATACTGACCTCCATCAGGTTGCAAATCGAATATAATTTTTTTCTCCATCTAACCCAGCCAATAGTTTTGGCCTAATACCACAGTTTGGCCACTCAGCTCTGCTCGGTTCCCATCCATTGTTTATTTGTGCAAACAACTCCGGAGTTGTGAATTAGTTAACCACCAAAATGAGTGGAAAAAGGCCTGCTGCTGGTGGAAAGGGGAATAGGCGTGTTGGGATGGGGAAAAAAGGTTGTGTCCGTGGGGTAGGTGTTAAAGCAACAGTAACATCTGCAGAAGAAAGACCATCTTCCAGCCAAACTAAAATGTCTACTTCTTTTAGCGGACAATGTGATAAGATCCCTTTCTTACAGCCACGCCAATCGCTACAAATTCCAGATGAGGCACAAAAACAGCAGGTGCTTCAACGGATATCAAGTGCAAATACTCCAGTCCTCAAAGGTGTCACCCCAATCGCACTTGCTTCCTCACAGCTCCCAAATCTCCAGCTGCCCATCTGAGTATGAGGTAGAACAGATGGTTGAGTCTGCAGAGCTGTTTACTCATACTATAGCCTGGGAATCAGAGGTCGACTCCAGCGCTTCTGTGAATCCAGACGAGGAATGATCTGCACTGATGCCCAGAATCTTTATGAGTCGGATCCAGGACCAAACGCAGAAGGTTCTGACCATAATGTAGACCCTCATTCCCAAACTGTAACTCCTGTTGGTGGAGACAATGAGGAAGACGATGATGAGACTCAAATACCTGATTGGAGCGACAACTTTAGTTTTTTGTCAGGGCAGGAACAAGTGGGCTCTGAGGACGACGGGTGTGATAACGCACAGGGTGATGATGATGAGGTTGGAGATCCCACTTACTGTCAACCCACAGTCAGCCAAGAGATGAGGTCAGCAGAGGAGGTGGAGGAAGATGCTAGTGACGACGAGGTCAGGTTGCGCCTTCCTGGACAGAGACGTAGTACTGGAAGCACGTCAACAACTGCATCCTCAAACACAACTCTGCCTCTCACCACAAGTCGTGGTGGCTCTTCAGGTCGCATGGGTGCTAAGCCTTGCATAGCCTGGGCATTTTTTCAGATCGATAAAGATGACCCAACTCGTGTTATCTGTAACATTTGTCAGCAAAAGCTAAGTAGAGGCCAAAAAATACATAGTTTGAGTACTTCATGCATGAACCGGCACATGGACATGAAGCATAAGTTGCAGTGGGAAGCTCAGTGTGCTACAATGCGGCCTAGCCGGCCGGGCCAACCACCGTCTGCCATATCTTGTGCATCCACGGCCTCATCATCCTCTGTGACTGGGGGGACAGCAGTCACACCTGTTTTGGGGCGCAGACCTGCCACCTCTTTACCCGCAACAACCAGCGTGATTGGCAGGTCATCATTTTCTTTGGAGGTGGTAACACCAGCTGGTGTTGAGCGCTGTCCGACATCGATAGCACCACCTTTGGATCAAGGCAACCTAACATGTCCGCCTGCATCTTCCTCACAGACCGGCAGTTTGCCGGGGACACCCTTATCAACCCCGTCTAAGCACAATAGCCAGCCCTCGGTCCCTCAGATGTGGACAAGTAAAAGACCATTTCCTCCTAGCCATGAGAAAGCTAAGAGGTTGAATTTCACCATCTGCAAGCTCTTGGCTACAGAAATGCTGCCTTTCCGCCTGGTGGACACAGAGGATTTTCGAGACCTTATGTCCGTCGCAGTGCCCCAGTACCAGATGCCCAGTCGGCACTACTTCTCAAAGAAAGGTGTGCCTGCGCTCCACCAGCATGTCGCACACAACATCACCACTTCTTTGAGAAACTCTGTGTGTGACAGGGTGCATTTCACCACAGACACTTGGATGAGTAGGCATGGACAGGGGCGTTACATGTCGCTGACTGGGCACTGGGTAACTATGGTGACAGCAGGACAAGGGGCTGCTGTCCAAGTCTCGCCGTCCCCACGAGTTGTGCGTCAATCCTCTTTATGTCAAAGTTCCTCCACTGCTTCTGCCTCCTCAACCTCCTCTCGGTCTTCCACCTGCACCCAAAGCCTGTCTGGTCATGCCACAAGCTTTCTAACTGCGCAGAAGGGATCCTGCACACCTCCTTACAATGCTGTCAGTAGGGCTCAACGTCATCAGGCGGTTTTTACTTTGAAATGTCTGGGAAATGTGAGTCACACAGCTGAGGAGTTGTGGTCAGCTCTGGAGAACCAATTTCATGAATGGTTGTCTCCACTGGACCTGAAACCAGGGAAGGCCGTGTGCGACAATGCTGCAAACCTGGGTGCAGGCCCTTCGCCGGGGCAATGTCACACACGTGCCTTGTATGGCTCACGTGTTGAACCTGGTTGTCCAGCAATTTTTAGCCCACTATCCCAGACTAGATGGCCTTCTGCAGAGGGCACGGTCGCTGTGTGCTCACTTCCGCCGTTCGCATCCCGCAGCTCAGCGACTTACATCTCTACAGAAGTCGTTGGGCCTGCCACTTCACCGGCTAAAATGCGATGTGCCTACCCGGTGGAATTCAACTCTGCACATGTTGCAGCGACTGTGGCAGCACCGACAAGCCCTGGTGCAATACGTTCTGACGTATAGTCTGGGCCAACGAGATCCAGAGGTGGGGCAAATCACGCTGGAGGAGTGGTCTCAGATCAGGGACCTATGCACCCTTCTGCACAGTTTTGAAATGGCGACGAAGATGTTTAGTGCTGACGATGCCATTATCAGCATGACTATTCCGGTGATTTGCATGCTGGAGCATATGTTAAACAGAATTCGGAGTCAGGTGGTGGCACAAGAGGAGGTGGAGGAAGTACAGGAGGAGGAGTTGTATGCGGAAGGGCTAACATCTGCAAGGTCCAGACGGTCGGCAGCACCAAGGCGGCAGGCATGTGAGGGTGGGGGAGATGGTTTTACCAGGGCGCATGGTAGCAGCCAAACTAGTGAGGAAGGTGCAGGAGCCCAGGAAGAAGTGGAGGACGAACTGATGGAAGACTCATCAGATGAGGGAGACCTTGATCACATTTCTGTTGTGCGAGGTTGGGGGGAGAGGACAGAGGAAGGAAGCATGATTGTTACCTCGCCACCAACACAACAGGGACTTGGTGCTCCTGGATGCGCAACACACATGAGTGCCTTCTTGCTGCACTACCTGCAACATGACCCTCGAATTGTGAGAATTAGAAATAATCCTGACTACTGGGTTGCCACACTGTTAGATCCCCGGTACAAAAGTAAATTTGCCGAAATTATTCCTGCCATAGAAAGGGATGAACGCATGCAGGAGTATCAGCAGAGACTGTTGCAGAATCTTACATGTGCTTTTCCACAAAACACCAGTGGTGCACGTAGTGAATCTCACAGTTCCAACTTGCCAACTGTGGGACCGTCAAGTGTTCAGCACTCAAACCGTAACAGAACCACAGTATCTGCTGGTAACATCAATTTTGCGGAATCATTTCACCACTTTTTTAGCCCATCCTTTGCAAGGCCACAGGAGACAAGAAGTCTGACACATAGTCAATGCCTAGAGACGATGGTACAGGAGTATCTCCAAGTAAACATTGAAGCCATGACTGTGTCACTGGACCCTTGCTCTTTTTGGGCTTCCAATCTGGATAAATGGCCGGAGCTAGCCACTTACGCCTTGGAGATCTTGTCATGCCCCGCAGCCAGCGTTCTGTCTGAACGTGTGTTCAGCGCTGCTGGTGGTGTGCTGACAGATAAGCGCACGCGGCTCTCCACTGATAATGTAGACAGACTCACGTTCATAAAGATGAACAAATCATGGATCCAAAACGACTTTTCTACCCCTGTGTCATCCTGGGGAGAGTAAAAGCTTGATGATTGGTTAAAATCACCCTACCAACCGTTTTAAGCTTTCAAATTACTAATCATGTTTATCTGTATCTTGGCTGGAAAATAATTTGGGCTTTGTAGCAGTGTGCAGCACTGATTCTATTAGGCCATCTATAATAAGCTCCACCAGATTTAAAATTACTAATCATGTTTATCTGTATCTTGGCTGGAAAATAATTTGGGCTTTGTAGCAGTGTGCAGCACTGATCCTATTAGGCCATCTATACTAAGCTCCACCAGATTTAAAATTAATAATAATTTTTAGCTGCATCTAGCCCGGAAAATAATTTTGGGGCTCCGAGATGCGCAAGACACATAAGTGCCTTCTTGCTGCACTACTTGCAACATGACCCTCATATTGTCAGAATTCGAAGTAATCATGACTAATGTTGAGCCACCCCCGTAGTGTTCGAGTTCGGTTCGGTTCGTCGAACACCCGTGTGTTCGCCGAACTGTTCGTCGAACTGTTCGTCGAACACCTTCGAACACCGTTAAAACCAATGGCAGGCAAACAAAAACACATAGAAACACATAGAAAACACCTTCAAAGGTGTCCAAAAGCTGACAAACTGCTCAGAAGACACAACTAACACATGGAAAAGTGACAAGTACATATAGTCATGCGAAAATAAAAGAGGTGGAGGAGTAAAAGGAGGGGGAGACACAGATATAGGCATGTCATGCCCTTCTAAAATCCAAAAAGTGAGAAGCCGACACGGCCAGTCCGCTCCTGCCCGTGCCACCTCCGTGTCGCCGGGTTTGTGCCAGAGCCGCGGTGAACCCTGATGGCCAGCCCCCCTCTCCCAAAACTGGTGCCTGTCCGCTGGTGGGTCGAGCGAGCCCCCCTGTGGTGGAGGCAGCTCTAAGCTTTTTAATTTAAATTGTCTCTCTAATTTGAATGAATACACTTTAAATCCATTTACAAGGATCTATTGGAGGGCAAGTCTCATGCCAGCAGCCGCGTAATTCCAGCTCCAGTAGCGTCCACTAAAGCTGCTGCAGTTAAAAAGCTTTTATAAGGATCGAGCTCGGCTGTCCACCACAAGGCATCCTACTGCCAGTCCCAGCCCCTATGCCTTGGGGTGCCTCCTGATGCTCTTCACTGAGTATCCCATGGTCCCGAAGCATTTCCTTTGAAAAAATTAAGTGTCTAAACTACAGGTGGTGTAGCTTGCTTAACAGCCGGGATAATCCGCTGACTAGCAGACACTGCTACTAGGCACAAAGTATTTCCTGGGCTAGATGCAGTTAAAAATTTGTAATTAGATACTCTCGTTGGATGCTGAGAAAGCATTCCATAGAGTCTCCTGGCACGCCATATATGATTCTCTTAAAAAGCTTGGGGTAGGGGTCTAGGGGACCCTTTTATAGCCAAAATCACGGCCCTGTATCGCAATACGTCACCTAGGCTGAAGATAAATGGAACTGTAGCACCCTGAGGGCTCGGTTGCTACAGACGTATTGCACCTCACCCAGAGGTGTGATATCTCACTCTTAGGTAAGGATGGAGTGTGGATCAGGACCCGACACCTGCATGCATTACACCACATTGCCGTGGGGCAGGGCGACCAATATGCCCCTGAGATGGGCACGACAGTCCCTGGCTGGAGTGGGGGGAGGGAACACTGAGGAAGGGGAACCCTGTAGTGCAGGAGCAGGGAGGAAGCAGTTCCTGGGTGCATTGAGAAGGGAGTATCAAAGGTGGGCACCATCTTAGTTCAGTGCAGAGAAGTCTGAGCAGAAGTGGCAGGGAGCAGGGGCTCTGCATGAGCTCTGCTCCGGAGGCGGGCCTAGTAACAGAGGCCCAGGCCTGGAAGAGGGAGAAGGAAGGAAGAGGAGCGGAGAAGGCTCCAGGAACGAGGAATGAAGGGATCCCAGGGGTGCGGACGGGCGATTCGCCACCGCACGCCCGAATCCACCTGCGTGGAGGGGTCAGGCCAAAGGGGGAGACCGGTCCCCGAACTAGTGGAGGCAGGAAACGACCCTCAGCTAGAAACCGGAGGCTCTGACATTTTATGTGGCGCAGCCCCTCGCTACACCCGCTAGGAAGGCACCACATAGGGTCAGGGAAACTGGCGCCAAGTTTACCAAGAGGAGGCCCGAGGCAGCCGGACAGAAGTGTTGGTAAGAAAGGCCAGACAAAGGACACACAAAGGGGGTCCTGTGAAGTGCTCCAAAGTTATCTGGGAGTTGTCTGAGCCCCTCACCTGGTGAGCACAGTACGACGTGGGCAGCCGTTACCTGCAGACGTGGTCTGGATAATAAGAACTGTGAGTAAAGGCCCTGGACTGCATCACTGACTCCGTGTCGTTACTGCTGCTGCCCTGCACCATCACCCCCATCCTCCGCATACACTGCCCTGAGGCTATACTCCTCCCATGGGGAGTTATGCTACGCTCTGCTGCACCCACAACACCAGCCTCAGCGGTCTGCCCTGTAGCGGCGGTTCACTCTGACCGCAATCCACGGGTGGCGTAGTCGGACATTTAAACATCAAAACCACATAAATAGTTCCGCCACTGGTTTGACCGCCCTGAGCCACGGAACCGGGTCGCCGCCACGAAGACTACAACCACCAGCATCCACCAAAAAGGGTCCGGCTCCGGGTGTCCCAAGGCCCAGGGGGTGCGTCAGAACATTTTCATCACCTTTCACAATCACCAATGGGACAAGGCAGGGATGTCCTCTGTCCCCTCTCTTATACATCCTAGTGACGGAGCACCTGCTCTCATCAATTCGCCATAACCCCAATATTAGGTGGATTGAGGTGGGAGGCACCGAGTACAAGTGCTCTCTATTTGCTGATGATGTCCTAGTATATATCACTCAATCACATATATCCATCCATGCTGTTATGGCTGAAATAGATCACTTTGTTACATGGTAAAATTTTAAAATCAATGCAGCGAAGTCTGAGGCCCTCGATGTCTCCCTCCCCAAATCCATATAGGATTCCATCCAGTCCAACTTTCCCTTTGCCTGGCCCTCACAGGGTATCAAATACTTAGGAGTTCCTATTCATAGAGACCTCTCCCATCTATGTTATCTTAATTTTGGGCCCTTTATTGAACAATTCCATACAGACAACGGTTGGCAAGTTAGAACTGTAAGATTCACTACGTGAACCGCTGGTGTTTTGTGGAAAAGCACATGTACACCGCGTTCCAAATTATTATGCAAAAAGTGTTTAGGAGTGATAAGGGAAGAATTTGTTTGTTTGTCAGTTAAACTCATTGATGGTGATGTGTGTCAGGGCTCTTTATATCACTGTAAGCAATTGCAGACACCTGTGCTAATTAGTTTGGCAGGTGTGTCCAATGAAAGGCAAGACTACTTAAGAAGGCTCTCTCACATTATTAAGCAGCCTACATTTTCTGCCAAAATGGGAAAGAAAAAGGATGTGTCGGCTGCTGAGAAGCAACAAATTGTGGAGTGTTTAGGTCAAGGCATGACTACAATCAACATTGTACGATGATCAGGATGAAGTGTCTTGGCAATCAAGAAGTATGTAGCTGATTCACAGTACACACGTGTGCGTGCTGATAAGGGCAAATTGAGGACTCTTTCCTACAGGCAATTACGTCAGGTTGAAAGAGCAGCGGCAAAAAAGCCTTGTCATAGCAGCAGACAAGTTTTTGAAGCTGCTTGTGCCTCCAACGTCCCCGGAACAACAAGATGCAGGGTCCTTCAGAGGTTTGCAGCTGTGCATACCCCATCCTGTCGACCTCCTCTATCCACTTCACACAAGCAGAAACGGCTCCAGTGGGCCAAACATTACATGAAGACTGATTTCAAAACTGTTTTGTTCACGGATGAGTGCCGTGCAGCGCTCGATGGTCCAGATGGATGGAGTGGAGGATGGCTGGTTGATGGACACCCCACGCAAACACGGCTACAGCGCCAACAAGGAGGAGGTGGAGTAATGTTTTGGGCTGGAATCATGGGGAGAGAGATTGTCGGCCCCTTTAGGATCCCTGAAGGCGCTAAAGATGAACTCCATAATGTATGTGGATTTTCTCAAACAGCACTTCCTGCCATGGTTCAAGAAGAAGAACCGTGTATTTCACAGCAAGATCATTTTTCTGCATGATAATGCACCATCTCATGCTGCACATAAAACATCTGCATCTCTGGCTGATATGGGCATAAAAGGGGACAAACTTATGGTGTGACCCCCATGCTCCCCTGACCTCTACCCCATTCAGAACCTTTGGAGCATCATTAAAAGGAGTGTCTATGATGGCGGGAGGCAGTTCACATCTAAGCAACAGCTCTGGGAGGGTATTCTGTCCTCATGCAAAACAATTGAAGCAGAAACCATCCAAAACCTGACAAATTCAATGGACGAGAGAGTTCAGAAGCTCCTTTAGAACAAGGGGTCCTATGTGAAAATGTAACATCACCTAGAATAAAGTTTTGAGTTGAAAACTGTTTGATTTCAGTTTCTAACAACCTGCTAATGCTTATAATTTCAAAAATGACCATTTTTTTGGTCTTTATTAAAATGAAAAGGTTGATCGAAAAGTTTGGGGGATCTAAGAGTGTGGCAACCCAGTAGTCATGATTACTTCGAATTCTGACAATATGAGGGTCATGCTGCAGGTAGTGCAGCAAGAAGGCACTTATGTGTCTTGCGCATCTCGGAGCCCCAAAATTATTTTCCGGGCTAGATGCAGCTAAAAATTATTTTTAATTTTAAATCTGGTGGAGCTTATTATAGATGGCCTAATAGGATCAGTGCTGCACACTGCTACAAAGCCCAAATTATTTTCCAGTCAAGATACAGATAAACATGATTAGTAATTTGAAAGCTTAAAACGTTTGGTAGGGTGATTTTAACCAATCATCAAGCTTTTACTCTCCCCAGGATGACACAGGGGTAGAAAAGTCGTTTCGGATCCATGATTTGTTCATCTTTATGAACGTGAGTCTGTCTACATTATCAGTGGAGAGCCGCGTGCGCTTATCTGTCAGCACACCACCAGCAGCGCTGAACACACGTTCAGACAGAACGCTGGCTGCGGGGCATGACAAGATCTCCAAGGCGTAAGTGGCTAGCTCCGGCCATTTATCCAGATTGGAAGCCCAAAAAGAGCAAGGGTCCAGTGACACAGTCGTGGCTTCAATGTTTACTTGGAGATACTCCTGTACCATCGTCTCTAGGCGTTGACTATGTGTCAGACTTCTTGTCTCCTGTGGCCTTGCAAAGGATGGGCTAAAAAAGTGGTGAAATGATTCCGCAAAATTGATGTTACCAGCAGATACTGTGGTTCTGTTACGGTTTGAGTGCTGAACACTTGACGGTCCCACGTTTGGCAAGTTGGAACTGTGAGATTCACTACGTGCACCACTGGTATTTTGTGGAAAAGCACATGTAAGATTCTGCAACAGTCTCTGCTGATACTCCTGCATGCGTGCATCCCTTTCTATGGCAGGAATAATTTCTGCAAATTTACTTTTGTACCGTGGATCTAACAGTGTGGCAACCCAGTAGTCAGGATTATTTCTAATTCTCACAATTCGAGGGTCATGTTGCAGGTAGTGCAGCAAGAAGGCACTCATGTGTGTTGCGCATCCAGGAGCACCAAGTCCCTGTTGTGTTGGTGGCGAGGTAACAATCATGCTTCCTTCCTCTGTCCTCTCCCCCCAACCTCGCACAACAGAAATGTGATCAAGGTCTCCCTCATCTGATGAGTCTTCCATCAGTTCGTCCTCCACTTCTTCCTGGGCTCCTGCACCTTCCTCACTAGTTTGGCTGCTACCATGCGCCCTGGTAAAACCATCTCCCCCACCCTCACATGCCTGCCGCCTTGGTGCTGCCGACCTTCTGGACCTTGCAGATGTTAGCCCTTCTGCATACAACTCCTCCTCCTCTACTTCCTCCACCTCCTCTTGTGCCACCACCTGACTCCGAATTCTGTTTAACATGTGCTCCAGCATGTAAATCACCGGAATAGTCATGCTGATAATGGCATCGTCAGCACTAAACATCTTCGTCGCCATTTCAAAACTGTGCAGAAGGGTGCATAGGTCCCTGATCTGAGACCACTCCTCCAGCGTGATTTGCCCCACCTCTGAATCTCGTTGGCCCAGGCTATACGTCAGAACGTATTGCACCAGGGCTTGTCGGTGCTGCCACAGTCGCTGCAACATGAGCAGAGTTGAATTCCACCGGGTAGGCACATCGCATTTTAGCCGGTGAAGTGGCAGGCCCAACGACTTCTGTAGAGATGTAAGTCGCTGAGCTGCGGGATGCGAACGGCGGAAGTGAGCACACAGCGACCGTGCCCTCTGCAGAAGGCCATCTAGTCTGGGATAGTGGGCTAAAAATTGCTGGACAACCAGGTTCAACACGTGAGCCATACAAGGCACGTGTGTGACATTGCCCCGGCGAAGGGCCGCACCCAGGTTTGCAGCATTGTCGCACACGGCCTTCCCTGGTTTCAGGTCCAGTGGAGACAACCATTCATGAAATTGGTTCTCCAGAGCTGACCACAACTCCTCAGCTGTGTGACTCACATTTCCCAGACATTTCAATGTAAAAACCGCCTGATGACGTTGAGCCCTACTGCCAGCATAGTAAGGAGGTGTGCAGGATCCCTTCTGCGCAGTTAGAAAGCTTGTGGCATGACCAGACAGGCTTTGGGTGCAGGTGGAAGACCGAGAGGAGGTTGAGGAGGCAGAAGCAGTGGAGGAACTTTGACATAAAGAGGATTGACGCACAACTCGTGGGGACGGCAAGACTTGGACAGCAGCCCCTTGTCCTGCTGTCACCATAGTTACCCAGTGCCCAGTCAGCGACATGTAACGCCCCTGTCCATGCCTACTCGTCCAAGTGTCTGTGGTGAAATGCACCCTGTCACACACAGAGTTTCTCAAAGAAGCGGTGATGTTGTGTGCGACATGCTGGTGGAGCGCAGGCACACCTTTCTTTGAGAAGTAGTGCCGACTGGGCATCTGGTACTGGGGCACTGCGACGGACATAAGGTCTCGAAAATCCTCTGTGTCCACCAGGCGGAAAGGCAGCATTTCTGTAGCCAAGAGCTTGCAGATGGTGAAATTCAACCTCTTAGCTTTCTCATGGATAGGAGGAAATGGTCTTTTACTTGTCCACATCTGAGGGATCGAGGGCTGGCTATTGTGCTTAGACGGGGTTGATAAGGGTGTCCCCGGCAAACTGCCGGTCTGTGAGGAAGATGCAGGCGGACATGTTAGGTTCCCTTCATCCAAAGGTGGTGCTATCGATGTCGGACAGCGCTCAACACCAGCTGGTGCTACCACCTCCAAAGAAAATGATGACCTGCCAATCACACTGGCTGTTGCGGGTAAAGAGGTGGCAGGTCTGCGCCCCAAAACAGGTGTGACTGCTGTCCCCCCAGTCACAGAGGATGAAGAGGCCGCGGATGCACAAGATATGGCAGACGGTGGTTGGCCCGGCCGGCTAGGCCGCATTGTAGCACACTGAGCTTCCCACTGCAACTTATGCTTCATGTCCATGTGCCGGTTCATGCATGAAGTACTCAAACTATGTATTTTTTGGCCTCTACTTAGCTTTTGCTGACAAATGTTACAGATAACACGAGTTGGGTCATCTTTATCGATCTGAAAAAATGCCCAGGCTATGCAAGGCTTAGCACCCATGCGACCTGAAGAGCCACCACGACTTGTGGTGAGAGGCAGAGTTGTGTTTGAGGATGCAGTTGTTGACGTGCTTCCAGTACTACGTCTCTGTCCAGGAAGGCGCAACCTGACCTCGTCGTCACTAGCATCTTCCTCCACCTCCTCTGCTGACCTCATCTCTTGGCTGACTGTGGGTTGACAGTAAGTGGGATCTCCGACCTCATCATCATCACCCTGTGCGTTATCACACCCGTCGTCCTCAGAGCCAACCTGTTCCTGCCCTGACAAAAAACTAAAGTTGTCGCTCCAATCAGGTATTTGAGTCTTATCATCGTCTTCCTCATTGTCTCCACCAACAGGAGTTACAGTTTGGGAATGAGGGTCTACATTATGGTCAGAACATTCTGCGTCTGGTCCTGGATCCGACTCATAAAGATTCTGGGCATCAGTGCAGATCATTTCCTCGTCTGGATTCACAGAAGCGCTGGAGTCGACCTCTGATTCCCAGGCTATAGTATGAGTAAACAGCTCTGCAGACTCAACCATCTGTTCTACCTCATACTCAGACGGGCAGCTGGAGATTTGGGAGCTGTGAGGAAGCAAGTGCGATTGGGGTGACACCTTTGAGGACTGGAGTATTTGTGATGTTGAAGTTGATGTGGAGGAGAGCCCACTTAAAGGAGCACTTGATATCCGTTGAAGCACCTGCTGTTTTTGTGCCTCATCTGGAATTTGTAGCGATTGGCGTGGCCGTAAGAAAGGGATCTTATCACATTGTCCGCTAAAAGAAGTAGACATTTTAGTTTGGCTGGAAGATGGTCTTTCTTCTGCAGATGTTACTGTTGCTTTAACACCTACCCCACGGACACAACCTTTTTTCCCCTTCCCAAAACGCCTATTCCCCTTTCCACCAGCAGCAGGCCTTTTTCCACTCATTTTGGTGGTTAACTAATTCACAACTCTGGAGTTGTTTGCACAAAAAAACAATGGATGGTAACCGAGCAGAGCTGAGTGGCCAAACTGTGGTATTAGGCCAAAACTATTGGCTGGGTTAGATGCAGAAAAAAATTATTTTGAATTTGCAACCTGATGGAGGTCAGTATAGATGGACTAATAGAGAAAGTCCGACACACTACTAGAAGGCCAAATATTTTTTCAGAGGCAGATGCAGAAAAAATATATATTCAGTTTGCAACCTGATGGAGGTCAGTATAGATGGACTAATACAACAAGTCCCGCACACAGCTAGAAGCCCAAATATTTTTTCAGAGGTACTGTAGATGCAGATAAAAATTATTTTTAATTTGCAACCTGATGGAGGTCAGTATAGATGGACTAATAGAGAAAGTACGACACACTACTAGAAGGCCAAATATTTTTTCAGAGGTAGATGCAGAAAAAAATATATTCAGTTTGCAACCTGATGGAGGTCAGTATAGATGGATTAATAGAACAAGATGGAGGTCAGTATAGATGGATTAATAGAACAAGACCCACACACAGCTAGAAGCCCAATATTTTTTCAGAGGTAGATGCAGAAAAAACTATATTTAGTTTGCAACCTGATGGAGGTCAGTATAGATGGACTAATAGAACAAGTCCCACACACTGCTAGAAGCCCAAATATTTTTTCAGAGGTACTGTAGATGCAGATAAAAATTAGTTTTAATTTGCAACCTGATGGAGGTCAGTATAGATGGACTAATAGAGAAAGTCCGACACACTACTAGAAGGCCAAATATTTTTTCAGAGGTAGATGCAGAAAAAAATATATTCAGTTTGCAACCTGATGGAGGTCAGTATAGATGGACTAATACAACAAGTCCCGCACACAGCTAGAAGCCCAAATATTTTTTCAGAGGTACTGTAGATGCAGATAAAAATTATTTTTAATTTGCAACCTGATGGAGGTCAGTATAGATGGACTAATAGAGAAAGTCCGACACACTACTAGAAGGCCAAATATTTTTTCAGAGGTAGATGCAGAAAAAAATATATTCAGTTTGCAACCTGATGGAGGTCAGTATAGATGAACTAATACAACAAGTCCCACACACAGCTAGAAGCCCAAATATTTTTTCAGAGGTACTGTAGATGCAGATAAAAATTAGTTTTAATTTGCAACCTGATGGAGGTCAGTATAGATGGACTAATAGAGAAAGTCCGACACACTACTAGAAGGCCAAATATTTTTTCAGAGCTAGATGCAGAAAAAAATTATATTCAGTTTGCAACCTGATGGAGGTCAGTATAGATGGATTAATAGAACAAGACCCACACACAGCTAGAAGCCCAATATTTTTTCAGAGGTAGATGCAGAAAAAAATATATTCAGTTTGCAACCTGATGGACGTCAGTATAGATGGACTAATAGAACAAGTCCCACACACTGCTAGAAGCCCAAATATTTTTTCAGAGGTACTGTAGATGCAGATAAAAATTAGTTTTAATTTGCAACCTGATGGAGGTCAGTATAGATGGACTAATAGAATGATGCTATGCCCAAAAGATTTTACTTCACTAGGTGCAGTAAAAAAATTGGTATTCTATACACAGGTGGTATATCTTGCAACACAGATAGGCTACTCCACTGACTAACACACTCTGCAATAGGCCAAAAAGGATTAGCTTTGCTAGATTCAGCCAAATGCTGTGAAAAAAACTTGCACAGCACTGGCACAGACCTGCCTGGCAAAAACTGATAGGAACTCATGTAACCTTATATACAAAGTCCCAAGCTATCTGTATATTTGTGCGAAAATTGGCTTGAAATTAACAAGGTATAGCGCACACAGCAACAGCGGTGCCGTCTAACACGCAGCTGCAGCAGTGAGAAAATGGTGGCGACGGGGAAAATGGCTTGGTCTTATAGGGCAAGGACATGTGACATACACTGCCAATGACACATGCCTTTGCTTGTGTGAAAAAAAGCACTTCGCTCCGTGTGTGCGCTGCTGATAGGCTGACAGATTGCACCTCCCCACTGTAAATGCGGGAAAGAGAAAAAAAAATGGAGATCTTCATTGTTCCTGCAGAGATCCATCCCCTGCCCCTCCCCCCACCCCGCTGTACACTCAAACTGCGTATTAACATTAATTTTCATCATTACTGAGAAAAAATCCAGTTATGATTTTGGTGCACGAACAGTTATCGAACATAACCTCGAACAGTCGAATTTTTCTCAAATTGTTCGTGTTCGCCGAACGGCTCGAACACCGCCCAAAACAGCTCGAATTTGAGATTGGCGAACAGTTCGAGTAGAACAACGCTCATCTCTAATCATGACTACTGTGTTGCCACTCTCTTAGATCCCCCAAACTTTTCGATCAACCTTTTCATTTTAATAAAGACCAAAAAAATGGTCATTTTTGAAATTCTAAGCATTAGCAGGTTATTAGAAACTGAAATCAAACAGTTTTCAACTCAAAACTTTATTCTAGGTGATGTTACATTTTCACATAGGACCCCTTGTTCGAAAGGAGCTTCTGAACTCTCTCGTCCATTGAATTTGTCAGGTTTTGGATGGTTTCTGCTTCAATTGTTTTGCATGAGGACAGAATACCCTTCCAGAGGTGTTGCTTAGATGTGAACTGCCTCCCGCCATCATAGACACTCCTTTTGATGATGCTCCAGAGGTTCTGAATGGGGTAGAGGTCAGGGGAGCATGGGGGTCACACCATAAGTTTGTCCCCTTTTATGCCCATATCAGCCAGAGATGCAGATGTTTTATGTGCAGCATGAGATGGTGCATTATCATGCAAAAAAATGATCTTGCTGTGAAATACACGGTTCTTCTTCTTGAACCATGGCAGGAAGTGCTGTTTGAGAAAATCCACATACATTATGGAGTTCATCTTTAGCGCCTTCAGGGATCTTAAAGGGGCCGACAATCTCTCTCCCCATGATTCCAGCCCAAAACATTACTCCACCTCCTCCTTGTTGGCGCTGTAGCCGTGTTTGCGTGGGGTGTCCATCAACCAGCCATCCTCCACTCCATCCATCTGGACCATCGAGCGCTGCACGGCACTCATCCGTGAACAAAACAGTTTTGAAATCAGTCTTCATGTAATGTTTAGCCCACTGGAGCCGTTTCTGCTTGTGTGAAGTGGATAGAGGAGGTCGACAGGATGGTGTATGCACAGCTGCAAACCTCTGAAGGACCCTGCATCTTGTTGTTCGGGGGATGTTGGAGGCACCAGCAGCTTCAAAAACTTGTCTGCTGCTATGAGAAGGCTTTTTTGCCGCTGCTCTTTTAACCTGACGTAATTGCCTGTAGGAAAGAGTCCTCAATTTGCCCTTATCAGCACGCACACGTGTGTACTGTGAATCAGCTACATACTTCTTGATTGCCAAGACACTTCATCCTGATCATCGCACAATGTTGATTGTAGTCATGCCTTGACCTAAACACTCCACAATTTGTTGCTTCTCAGCAGCCGACACATCCTTTTTCTTTCCCATTTTGGCAGAAAATGTAGGCTGCTTAATAATGTGAGACAGCCTTCTTAAGTAGTCTTGCCTTTCATTGGACACACCTGCCAAACTAATTAGCACAGGTGTCTGCAATTGCTTACAGTGATATAAAGAGCCCTGACACACATCACCATCAATGAGTTTAACTGACAAACAAACAAATTCTTCCCTTATCACTCCTAAACACTTTTTGCATAATAATTTGGAACACAGTGTACATGTGCTTTTCCACAAAACACCAGTGGTTCACGTAGTGAATCTTACAGTTCTAGCTTGCCAACCGTGGTCTGTATGGAGTTGTTCAATAAAGGGCCCAAAATTAAGATAACATAGATGGGAGAGGTCTCTATGAATAGGAATTCCTAAGTATTTGATACCCTGTGAGGGCCAGGCAAAGGGAAAGTTGGACTGGATGGAATCCTATATGGATTTGGGGAGGGAGACATCGAGGGCCTCAGACTTCGCTGCATTGATTTTAAAATTTGACCATGTAACAAAGTGATCTATTTCAGCCATAACAGCATGGATGGATATACAGTACAGACCAAAAGTTTGGACACACCTTCTCATTTAAAGATTTTTCTGTATTTTCATGACTATGAAAATTGTACATTCACACTGAAGGCATCAAAACTATGAATTAACACATGTGGAATTATATAATTAACAAAAAAGTGTGAAACAACTGAAAATATGTCTTATATTCTAGGTTCTTCAAAGTAGCCACCTTTTGCTTTGATGACTGCTTTGCACACTCTTGGCATTTTCTTGATGAGCTTCAAGAGGTAGTCACTGGAAATGGTCTTCCAACAATCTTTAAGGAGTTCCCAGAGATGCTTAGCACTTGTTGGCCCTTTTGCCTTCACTATGTGGTCCAGCTCACCCCAAACCATCTCGATTGGGTTCAGGTCTGGTGACTGTGGAGGCCAGGTCATCTGGCGTAGCACCCCATCACACTCCTTCTTGGTCAAATAGCCCTTACACACCCTGGAGGTGTGTTTGGGGTCATTGTCCTGTTGAAAAATAAATGATGGTCCAACTAAACGCAAACCGGATGAAATAGCACGCCGCTGCAAGATGCTGTGGTAGCCATGCTGGTTCAGTATGTCTTCAATTTTGAATAAATCCCCAACAGTGTCACCAGCAAAGCACCACCACACCATCACACCTCCTCCTCCATGCTTCACGGTGGGAACCAGGCATGTAGAGTCCATCCGTTCACCTTTTCTGCGTCGCACAAAGACACGGTGGTTGGAACCAAAGATCTCAAATTTGGACTCATCAGACCAAAGCACAGATTTCCACTGGTCTAATGTCCATTCCTTGTGTTCTTTAGCCCAAACAAGTCTCTTCTGCTTGTTGCCTGTCCTTAGCAGTGGTTTCCTAGCAGCTATTTTACCATGAAGGCCTGCTGCACAAAGTCTCCTCTTAACAGTTGTTGTAGAGATGTGTCTGCTGCTAGAACTCTGTATGGCATTGACCTGGTCTCTAATCTGCGCTGCTGTTAACCTGCGATTTCTGAGGCTGGTGACTCAGATAAACTTATCCTCAGAAGCAGAGGTGACTCTTGGTCTTCCTTTCCTGGGGCGGTCCTCATGTGAGCCAGATTCTTTGTAGCGCTTGATGGTTTTTGCAACTGCACTTGGGGACACTTTCAAAGTTTGCCCAATTATTCGGACTGACTGACCTTCATTTCTTAAAGTAATGATGGCCACTCGTTTTTCTTTACTTAGCTGCTTTTTTCTTGCCATAATACAAATTCGAACAGTCTGTTCAGTAGGACTATCAACTGTGTATCCACCTGACTTCTGCATAACACAACTGATGGTCCCAACTCCATTTGTAAGGTAAGAAATCCCACTTATTAAACCTGACAGGGCACACCTGTGAAGTGAAAACCATTTCCGGTGACTACCTCTTGAAGCTCATCAAGAGAATGCCAAGAGTGTGCAAAGCAGTCATCAAAGCAAAAGGTGGCTACTTTGAAGAACTTAGAATATAAGACATATTTTCAGTTGTTTCACACTTTTTTGTTAAGTATATAATTCCACATGTGTCAATTCATAGTTTTGATGCCTTCAGTGTGAATGTACAATTTTCATAGTCATGAAAATACAGAAAAATCTTTAAATGAGAAGGTGTGTCCAAACTTTTGGTCTGTACTGTATGTGATTGAGTGATATATACTAGGACATCATCAGCAAATAGAGGGCACTTGTACTCGGTGCCTCCCACCTCAATCCACCTAATATTGGGGTTATGGCGAATTGATGAGAGCAGGTGCTCCGTCACTAGGATGTATAAGAGAGGGGGCAGAGGACATCCCTGCCTTGTCCCATTGGTGATTGTGAAAGGTGATGAAAATGTTCTGATGCACCCCCTGGGCCTTGGGACACCCGGAGCCGGACCCTTTTTGGTGGATGCTGGTGGTTGTAGTCTTCGTGGCGGCGACCCGGTTCCGTGGCTCAGGGTGGTCAAACCAGTGGCGGAACTATTTATGTGGTTTTGATGTTTAAATGTCCGACTACGCCACCCGTGGATTGCGGTCAGAGTGAACCGCCGCTCCAGGGCAGACCGCTGAGGCTGGTGCTGTGGGTGCAGCAGAGCGTAGCATAACTCCCCACGGGAGGAGTATAGCCTCAGGGCAGTGTATGCGGAGGATGGGGGTGATGGTGCAGGGCAGCAGCAGTAATGACACGGAGTCAGTGATGCAGTCCAGGGCCTTTACTCACAGTTCTTATTATCCAGACCACGTCTGCAGGTAACGGATGCCCACGTCGTACTGTGCTCACCAGGTGAGGGGCTCAGACAACTCCCAGATAACTTTGGAGCGCTTCACAGGACCCCCTTTGTGTGTCCTTTGTCTGGCCTTTCTTACCAACCCTTCTGTCCGGCTGCCTCGGGCCTCCTCTTGGTAAACTTGGCGCCAGTTTCCCTGACCCTATGTGGTGCCTTCCTAGCGGGTGTAGCGAGGGGCTGCGCCACATAAAATGTCAGAGCCTCCGGTTTCTAGCTGAGGGTCGTTTCCTGCCTCCACTAGTTTCGGGGACCGGTCTCTCCCTTTGGCCTGATCCCTCCACGCAGGTGGATTCAGGCGTGCGGTGGCGACTCGCCCGTCCGCACCCCTGGGATCCCTTCATTCCTCGTTCCTGGAGCCTTCTCCGCTCCTCTTCCTTCCTTCTCCCTCTTCCAGGCCTGGGCCTCTGTTACTAGGCCCGCCTCCAGAGCAGAGCTCATGCAGAGCCCCTGCTCCCTGCCACTTCTGCTCAGACTTCTCTGCACTGAACTAAGATGATGCCCACCTTTTATACTCCCTTCTCAATGCACCCAGGAACTGCTTCCTCCCTGCTCCTGCACTACAGGGTTCCCCTTCCTCAGTGTTCCCTCCCCCCACTCCAGCCAGGGACAGGGACTGTCGTGCCCATCTCAGAGGCATATTGGTCGCCCTGCCCCACGGCAATGTGGTGTAATGCATGCAGGTGTCGGGTCCTGATCCACACTCCATCCTTACCTGAGAGTGAGATATCACACCTCTGGGTGAGGTGCAATACCTCTGTAGCAACCGAGGTGCTACAGTTCCATTTATCTTCAGCCTAGGTGACGTATTGTGATACAGGGCCGTGATTTTGGCTATAAAAGGGTCCCCTAGACCCCTACCCCAAGCTTTTTAAGAGAATCATATATGGCGTGCCAGGAGACTCTATGGAATGCTTTCTCAGCATCCAACGAGAGTATCTAATTACAAATTTTTAACTGCATCTAGCCCAGGAAATACTTTGTGCCTAGTAGCAGTGTCTGCTAGTCAGCGGATTATCCCGGCTGTTAAGCAAGCTACACCACCTGTAGTTTGGACACTTAATTTTTTCAAAGGAAATGCTTCGGGACCATGGGATACTCAGTGAAGAGCATCAGGAGGCACCCCAAGGCATAGGGGCTGGGACTGGCAGTAGGATGTCTTGCGGTGGACAGCCATGCTCGATCCTTATAAAAGCTTTTTAACTGCAGCAGCTTTAGTGGACGCTACTGGAGCTGGAATTATGCGGCTGCTGGCATGAGACTTGCCCTCCAATAGATCCTTGTAAATGGATCGTCGAAGGTGTTCGACGAACAGTTGGGCGAACACACGGGTGTTCGACGAACCGAACCGAACTCGAACAGTACGGGGGTGGCTCAACACTTGTCAACACTTGCTGCCGTGTTATTGGGGTTCAGTAACGTCAGCTGTTCCCCTGCTGTGCGGACGGCAATTTCTCCTGCTCTGTCCACATTCTCACTACTACAGATTTTAAAGTTGCTCCAATTACACCTCTGGCTCCTCTGTTTTCAGTATTATCCCTGAGCTCCAACACCGCCAGTTGGCGCTCGGAAGTGCCGTCTGCACAATCAACACTTGCTGCCGTGTTATTGGGGTTCAGTAACGTCAGCTGTTCCCCTTCTGTGCGGATGGCAATTTCTCCTGCTCTGTCCACATTCTCACTACTACAGATTTTAAAGTTGCTCCAATTACACCTCTGGCTCCTCTGTTTTCAGTATTATCCCTGAGCTCGAACACCGCCAGTTGGCGCTCGCAAGTGCCGTCTGCACAGTCAACACTTGCTGCCGTGTTATTGGGGTTCAGTAACGTCAGCTGTTCCCCTGCTGGTCGGACGGCAATTTCTCCTGCTCTGTCCACATTCTCACTACTACAGATTTTAAAGTTGCTCCAATTACACCTCTGACTCCTCTGTTTTCAGTATTATCCCTGAGCTCCAACACCGCCAGTTGGCGCTCGGAAGTGCCGTCTGCACAGTCAACACTTGCTGCCGTGTTATTGGGGTTCAGTAACGTCAGCTGTTCCCCTGCTGTTCGGACGGCAATTTCTCCTGCTCTG
The DNA here is from genome assembly GCF_046119375.1 of Phyllobates terribilis. Classification (NCBI taxonomy): domain Eukaryota; kingdom Metazoa; phylum Chordata; class Amphibia; order Anura; family Dendrobatidae; genus Phyllobates; species Phyllobates terribilis. The sequence continues at coordinate 528,293,896 of NW_027362762.1, read as the reverse complement.
TCCACATTCTCACTACTACAGATTTTAAAGTTGCTCCAATTACACCTCTGGCTCCTCTGTTTTCAGTATTATCCCTGAGCTCCAACACCGCCAGTTGGCGCTCGGAAGTGCGGTCTGCACAGTCAACACTTGCTGCCGTGTTATTGGGGTTCAGTAACGTCAGCTGTTCCCCTCCTGTGCGGACGGCAATTTCTCCTGCTCTGTCCACATTCTCACTACTACAGATTTTAAAGTTGCTCCAATTACACATCTGGCTCCTCTGTTTTCAGTATTATCCCTGAGCTCCAACACCGCCAGTTGGCGCTCGGAAGTGCTGTCTGCACAGTCAACACTTGCTGCCGTGTTATTGAGGTTCAGTAACGTCAGCTGTTCCCCTGCTGTGCGGACGGCAATTTCTCCTGCTCTGTCCACATTCTCACTACTACAGATTTTAAAGTTGCTCCAATTACACCTCTGGCTCCTCTGTTTTCAATATTATCCCTGAGCTCCAACACCGCCAGTTGGCGCTCGGAAGTGCCGTCTGCACAGTCAACACTTGCTGCCGTGTTATTGGGGTTCAGTAACGTCAGCTGTTCCCCTGCTGTGCGGACGGCAATTTCTCCTGCTCTGTCCACATTCTCACTACTGCAGATTTTAAAGTTGCTCCAATTACACCTCTGGCTCTCTGTTTTCAGTATTATCCCTAAGCTCCAACACCGCGAGTTGGTGCTCGGAAGTGCCGTCTGCACAGTCAACACTTGCTGCCATGTTATTGGGGTTCAATAACGTCAGCTGTTCCCCTGCTGTGCGGACGGCAATTTCTCCTGCTCTGTCCACATTCTCACTACTACAGATTTTAAAGTTGCTCCAATTACACCTCTGGCTCCTCTGTTTTCAGTATTATCCCTGAGCTCCAACACCGCCAGTTGGCGCTCGGAAGTGCCGTCTGCACAGTCAACACTTGCTGCCGTGTTATTGGGGTTCAGTAAAATCAGCTGTTCCCCTGCTGTGCGGACGGCAATTTCTCCTGCTCTGTCCACATTCTCACTACTACAGATTTTAAAGTTGCTCCAATTACACCTCTGGCTCCTCTGTTTTCAGTATTATCCCTGAGCTCCAACACCGCCAGTTGGCGCTCGGAAGTGCCGTCTGCACAGTCAACACTTGCTGCCGTGTGATTGGGGTTCAGTAATGTCAACTGTTCCCCTGCTGTGCGGACGGCAATTTCTCCTGCTCTGTCCACATTCTCACTACTACAGATTTTAAAGTTGCTCCAATTACACCTTTGGCTCCTCTGTTTTCAGTATTATCCCTGAGCTCCAACACCGCCAGTTGGCGCTCGGAAGTGCCGTCTGCACAGTCAACACTTGCTGCCGTGTTATTGGGGTTCCGTAACGTCAGCTGTTCCCCTGCTGTGCGAATGGCAATTTCTCCTGCTCTGTCCACATTCTCACTACTACAGATTTTAAAGTTGCTCCAATTACACCTCTGGCTCCTCTGTTTTCAGTATTATCCCTGAGCTCCAACACCGCCAGTTGGCGCTCGTAAGTGCCGTCTGCACAGTCAACACTTGCTGCCGTGTTATTGGGGTTCAGTAACGTCAGCTGTTCCCCTGCTGTGCGGACGGCAATTTCTCCTGCTCTGTCCACATTCTCACTACTACAGATTTTAAAGTTGCTCCAATTACACCTCTGGCTCCTCTGTTTTCAGTATTATCCCTGAGCTCCAACACCGCCAGTTGGCACTCGGAAGTGTCGTCTGCACAGTCAACACTTGCTGCCGTGTTATTGGGGTTCAGTAACGTCAGCTGTTCCCCTGCTGTGCGGACGGCAATTTCTCCTGCTCTGTCCACATTCTCACTACTACAGATTTTAAAGTTGCTCCAATTACACCTCTGGCTCTCTGTTTTCAGTATTATCCCTAAGCTCCAACACCGCGAGTTGGTGCTCGGAAGTGCCGTCTGCACAGTCAACACTTGCTGCCATGTTATTGGGGTTCAGTAACGTCAGCTGTTCCCCTGCTGTGCGGACGGCAATTTCTCCTGCTCTGTCCACATTCTCACTACTACAGATTTTAAAGTTGCTCCAATTACACCTCTGGCTCCTCTGTTTTCAGTATTATCACTGAGCTCCAACACCGCCAGTTGGCGCTCGGAAGTGCCGTCTGCACAGACAACACTTGCTGCCGTGTTATTGGGGTTCAGTAACGTCAGCTGTTCCCCTGCTGTGCGGACGGCAATTTCTCCTGCTCTGTCCACATTCTCACTACTACAGATTTTAAAGTTGCTCCAATTACACCTCTGGCTCCTCTGTTTTCAGTATTATCCCTGAGCTCCAAAACCGCCAGTTGGCGCTCGGAAGTGCCGTCTGCACAGTAAACACTTGCTGCCGTGTTATTGGGGTTCAGTAACGTCAGCTGTTCCCCTGCTGTGCGGACGGCAATTTCTCCTGCTCTGTCCACATTCTCACTACTACAGATTTTAAAGTTGCTCCAATTACACCTCTGGCTCCTCTGTTTTCAGCATTATCCCTGAGCTCCAACACCGCCAGTTGGCGCTCGGAAGTGCCGTCTGCACAATCAACACTTGCTGCCGTGTTATTGGGGTTCAGTAACGTCAGCTGTTCCCCTGCTATGCGGATGGCAATTTCTCCTGCTCTGTCCACATTCTCACTACTACAGATTTTAAAGTTGCTCCAATTACACCTCTGGCTCCTCTGTTTTCAGTATTATCCCTGAGCTCCAACACCGCCAGTTGGCACTCGGAAGTGTCGTCTGCACAGTCAACACTTGCTGCCGTGTTATTGGGGTTCAGTAACGTCAGCTGTTCCCCTGCTGTGCGGACGGCAATTTCTCCTGCTCTGTCCACATTCTCACTACTACAGATTTTAAAGTTGCTCCAATTACACCTCTGGGTCTCTGTTTTCAGTATTATCCCTAAGCTCCAACACCGCGAGTTGGTGCTCGGAAGTGCCGTCTGCACAGTCAACACTTGCTGCCATGTTATTGGGGTTCAGTAACGTCAGCTGTTCCCCTGCTGTGCGGACGGCAATTTCTCCTGCTCTGTCCACATTCTCACTACTACAGATTTTAAAGTTGCTCCAATTACACCTCTGGCTCCTCTGTTTTCAGTATTATCCCTGAGCTCCAACACCGCCAGTTGGCGCTCGGAAGTGCCGTCTGCACAGTCAACACTTGCTGCCGTGTTATTGGGGTTCAGTAAAATCAGCTGTTCCCCTGCTGTGCGGACGGCAATTTCTACTGCTCTGTCCACATTCTCACTACTACAGATTTTAAAGTTGCTCCAATTACACCTCTGGATCCTCTGTTTTCAGTATTATCCCTGAGCTCCAACACCGCCAGTTGGCGCTCGGAAGTGCCGTCTGCACAGTCAACACTTGCTGCCGTGTGATTGGGGTTCAGTAACGTCAACTGTTCCCCTGCTGTGCGGACGGCAATTTCTCCTGCTCTGTCCACATTCTCACTACTACAGATTTTAAAGTTGCTTCAATTACACCTTTGGCTCCTCTGTTTTCAGTATTATCCCTGAGCTCCAACACCGCCAGTTGGCGCTCGGAAGTGCCGTCTGCACAGTCAACACTTGCTGCCGTGTTATTGGGGTTCAGTAACGTCAGCTGTTCCCCTGCTGTGCGAATGGCAATTTCTCCTGCTCTGTCCACATTCTCACTACTACAGATTTTAAAGTTGCTCCAATTACACCTCTGGCTCCTCTGTTTTCAGTATTATCCCTGAGCTCCAACACCGCCAGTTGGCGCTCGTAAGTGCCGTCTGCACAGTCAACACTTGCTGCCGTGTTATTGGGGTTCAGTAACGTCAGCTGTTCCCCTGCTGTGCGGACGGCAATTTCTCCTGCTCTGTCCACATTCTCACTACTACAGATTTTAAAGTTGCTCTAATTACACCTCTGGCTCCTCTGTTTTCAGTATTATCCCTGAGCTCCAACACCGCCAGTTGGCGCTCGGAAGTGCCGTCTTCACAGTCAACACTTGCTGCCGTGTTATTGGGGTTCAGTAACGTCAGCTGTTCCCCTGCTGTGCGGACGGCAATTTCTCCTGCTCTGTCCACATTCTCACTACTACAGATTTTAAAGTTGCTCCAATTACACCTCTGGCTCCTCTGTTTTCAGCATTAACCCTGAGCTCCAACACCGCCAGTTGGCGCTCGGAAGTGCCGTCTGCAAAATCAACACTTGCTGCCGTGTTATTGGGGTTCAGTAACGTCAGCTGTTCCCCTGCTATGCGGATGGCAATTTCTCCTGCTCTGTCCACATTCTCACTACTACAGATTTTAAAGTTGCTCCAATTACACCTCTGGATCCTCTGTTTTCAGTATTATCCCTGAGCTCCAACACCGCCAGTTGGCGCTCGGAAGTGCCGTCTGCACAGTCAACACTTGCTGCCGTGTGATTGGGGTTCAGTAACGTCAACTGTTCCCCTGCTGTGCGGACGGCAATTTCTCCTGCTCTGTCCACATTCTCACTACTACAGATTTTAAAGTTGCTCCAATTACTCCTTTGGCTCCTCTGTTTTCAGTATTATCCCTGAGCTCCAACACCGCCAGTTGGCGCTCGGAAGTGCCGTCTGCACAGTCAACACTTGCTGCCGTGTTATTGGGGTTCAGTAACGTCAGCTGTTCCCCTGCTGTGCGAATGGCAATTTCTACTGCTCTGTCCACATTCTCACTACTACAGATTTTAAAGTTGCTCCAATTACACCTCTGGCTCCTCTGTTTTCAGTATTATCCCTGAGCTCCAACACCGCCAGTTGGCGCTCGTAAGTGCCGTCTGCACAGTCAACACTTGCTGCCGTGTTATTGGGGTTCAGTAACGTCAGCTATTCCCCTGCTGTGCGGACGGCAATTTCTCCTGCTCTGTCCACATTCTCACTACTACAGATTTTAAAGTTGCTCCAATTACACCTCTGGCTCCTCTGTTTTCAGCATTAACCCTGAGCTCCAACACCGCCAGTTGGCGCTCGGAAGTGCCGTCTGCAAAATCAACACTTGCTGCCGTGTTATTGGGGTTCAGTAACGTCAGCTGTTCCCCTGCTATGCGGATGGCAATTTCTCCTGCTCTGTCCACATTCTCACTACTACAGATTTTAAAGTTGCTCCAATTACACCTCTGGATCCTCTGTTTTCAGTATTATCCCTGAGCTCCAACACCGCCAGTTGGCGCTCGGAAGTGCCGTCTGCACAGTCAACACTTGCTGCCGTGTGATTGGGGTTCAGTAACGTCAACTGTTCCCCTGCTGTGCGGACGGCAATTTCTCCTGCTCTGTCCACATTCTCACTACTACAGATTTTAAAGTTGCTCCAATTACTCCTTTGGCTCCTCTGTTTTCAGTATTATCCCTGAGCTCCAACACCGCCAGTTGGCGCTCGGAAGTGCCGTCTGCACAGTCAACACTTGCTGCCGTGTTATTGGGGTTCAGTAACGTCAGCTGTTCCCCTGCTGTGCGAATGGCAATTTCTACTGCTCTGTCCACATTCTCACTACTACAGATTTTAAAGTTGCTCCAATTACACCTCTGGCTCCTCTGTTTTCAGTATTATCCCTGAGCTCCAACACCGCCAGTTGGCGCTCGTAAGTGCCGTCTGCACAGTCAACACTTGCTGCCGTGTTATTGGGGTTCAGTAACGTCAGCTATTCCCCTGCTGTGCGGACGGCAATTTCTCCTGCTCTGTCCACATTCTCACTACTACAGATTTTAAAGTTGCTCCAATTACACCTCTGGCTCCTCTGTTTTCAGTATTATCCCTGAGCTCCAACACCGCCAGTTGGCGCTCGGAAGTGCCGTCTGCACAGTCAACACTTGCTGCCATGTTATTGGGGTTCAGTAACGTCAGCTGTTCCCCTGCTGTGCGGACGGCAATTTCTCCTGCTCTGTCCACATTCTCACTACTACAGATTTTAAAGTTGCTCCAATTACACCTCTGGCTCCTCTGTTTTCAGCATTATCCCTGAGCTCCAACACCGCCAGTTGGTGCTCGGAAGTGCCGTCTGCACAATCAACACTTGCTGCCGTGTTATTGGGGTTCAGTAACGTCAGCTGTTCCCCTGCTATGCGGATGGCAATTTCTCCTGCTCTGTCCACATTCTCACTACTACAGATTTTAAAGTTGCTCCAATTACACCTCTGGCTCCTCTGTTTTCAGTATTATCCCTGAGCTCCAACACCGCCAGTTGGCGCTCGGAAGTGCCGTCTGCACAGTCAACACTTGCTGCCATGTTATTGGGGTTCAGTAACGTCAGCTGTTCCCCTGCTGTGCGGACGGCAATTTCTCCTGCTCTGTCCACATTCTCACTACTACAGATTTTAAAGTTGCTCCAATTACACCTCTGGCTCCTCTGTTTTCAGCATTATCCCTGAGCTCCAACACCGCCAGTTGGTGCTCGGAAGTGCCGTCTGCACAATCAACACTTGCTGCCGTGTTATTGGGGTTCAGTAACGTCAGCTGTTCCCCTGCTATGCGGATGGCAATTTCTCCTGCTCTGTCCACATTCTCACTACTACAGATTTTAAAGTTGCTCCAATTACACCTCTGGCTCCTCTGTTTTCAGTATTATCCCTGAGCTCCAACACCGCCAGTTGGCACTCGGAAGTGTTGTCTGCACAGTCAACACTTGCTGCCGTGTTATTGGGGTTCAGTAACGTCAGCTGTTCCCCTGCTGTGCGGACGGCAATTTCTCCTGCTCTGTCCACATTCTCACTACTACAGATTTTAAAGTTGCTCCAATTACACCTCTGGCTCCTCTGTTTTCAGTATTATCCCTGAGCTCCAACACCGCCAGTTGGCACTCGGAAGTGCCGTCTGCACAGGCAACACTTGCTGCCGTGTTATTGGGGTTCAGTAACGTCAGCTGTTCCACTGCTGTGCGGACGGCAATTTCTCCTGCTCTGTCCACATTCTCACTACTACAGATTTTAAAGTTGCTCCAATTACACCTCTGGCTCCTCTGTTTTCAGTATTATCCCTGAGCTCCAACACCGCCAGCTGGTGCTCGGAAGTGCCGTCTGCACAGTCAGCACTTGCTGCCGTGTTATTGGGGTTCAGTAACGTCTGCTGTTCCCCTGCAGTGCGGACGGCAATTTCTCCTGCTTTGTCCACATTCTCACTACTACAGATTTTAAAGTTGCTCCAATTACACCTTTGGCTCCTCTGTTTTCAGTATTATCCCTGAGCTCCAACACCGCCAGTTGGCGCTCGGAAGTGCCGTCTGCACAATCAACACTTGCTGCCGTGTTATTGGGGTTCTGTAACGTCAGCTGTTCCCCTGCTGTGCGAATGGCAATTTCTCCTGCTCTGTCCACATTCTCACTACTACAGATTTTAAAGTTGCTCCAATTACACCTCTGGCTCCTCTGTTTTTAGTATTATCCCTGAGCTCCAACACTGCCAGTTGGCGCTCGGAAGTGCCGTCTGCACAGTCAACACTTGCTGCCGTGTTATTGGGGTTCAGTAACGTCAGCTGTTCCCCTGCTGTGCGGACGGCAATTTCTCCTGCTCTGTCCACATTCTCACTACTACAGATTTTAAAGTTGCTCCAATTACACCTCTGGCTCCTCTGTTTTCAGTATTATCCCTGAGCTCCAACACCGCCAGCTGGTGCTCGGAAGTGCCGTCTGCACAGTCAACACTTGCTGCCGTGTTATTGGGGTTCAGTAACGTCAGCTGTTCCCCTGCTGTGCGGACGGCAATTTCTCCTGCTCTGTCCACATTCTCACTACTACAGATTTTAAAGTTGCTCCAATTACACCTCTGGCTCCTCTGTTTTCAGTATTATCCCTGAGCTCCAACACCGCCAGCTGGTGCTCGGAAGTGCCGTCTGCACAGTCAACACTTGCTGCCGTGTTATTGGGGTTCAGTAACGTCAGCTGTTCCCCTGCAGTGCGGACGGCAATTTCTCCTGCCCTGTCCACATTCTCACTACTACAGATTTTAAAGTTGCTCCAATTACACCTCTGGCTCCTCTGTTTTCAGTATTATCCCTGAGCTCCAACGCCGCCAGTTGGCGCTCGGAAGTGCCGTTTGCACAGTCAACACTTGCTGCCGTGTTATTGGGGTTCAGTAACGTCAGCTGTTCCCCTGCTGTGCGGACGGCAATTTCTCCTGCTCTGTCCACATTCTCACTACTACAGATTTTAAAGTTGCTCCAATTACACCTCTGGCTCCTCTGTTTTCAGTATTATCCCTGAGCTCCAACACCGCCAGTTGGCGCTCGGAAGTGCCGTCTGCACAGTCAACACTTGCTGCCGTGTTATTGGGGTTCAGTAACGTCAGCTGTTCCCCTGCTGTGCGGACGGCAATTTCTCCTGCTCTGTCCACATTCTCACTACTACAGATTTTAAAGTTGCTCCAATTACACCTCTGGCTCCTCTGTTTTCAGTATTATCCCTGAGCTCCAACACCGCCAGTTGGCGCTCGGAAGTGCGGTCTGCACAGTCAACACTTGCTGCCATGTTATTGGGGTTCAGTAACGTCAGCTGTTCCCCTGCTGTGCGGACGGCAATTTCTCCTGCTCTTTCCACATTCTCACTACTACAGATTTTAAAGTTGTTCCAATTACACCTCTGGCTCCTCTGTTTTCAGTATTATCCCTGAGCTCCAACACCGCCAGTTGGCGCTCGGAAGTGCCGTCTGCACAGTCAACATTTGCTGCCGTGTTATTGGGGTTCAGTAAAATCAGCTGTTCCCCTGCTGTGCGGACGGCAATTTCTCCTGCGCTGTCCACATTCTCACTACTACAGATTTTAAAGTTGCTCCAATTACACCTCTGGCTCCTCTGTTTTCAGTATTATCCCTGAGCTCCAACACCGCCAGTTGGCGCTCGGAAGTGCCGTCTGCACAGTCAACACTTGCTGCCGTGTGATTGGGGTTCAGTAACGTCAACTGTTCCCCTGCTGTGCGGACGGCAATTTCTCCTGCTCTGTCCACATTCTCACTACTACAGATTTTAAAGTTGCTCCAATTACACCTCTGGCTCCTCTGTTTTCATTATTATCCCTGAGCTCCAACACCGCCAGTTGGCGCTCGGAAGTGCCGTCTGCACAGTCAACACTTGCTGCCGTGTTATTGGGGTTCAGTAACGTCAGCTGTTCCCCTGCTGTGCGGACGGCAATTTCTCCTGCTCTGTCCACATTCTCACTACTACAGATTTTAAAGTTGCTCCAATTACACCTCTGGCTCCTCTGTTTTCAGTATTATCCCTGAGCTCCAACACCGCCAGTAGGCGCTCGGAAGTGCCGTCTGCACAGTCAACACTTGCTGCCGTGTTATTGGGGTTCTGTAACGTTTCTCCTGCTCTGTCCACATTCTCACTACTACAGAATTTAAAGCTGCTCCAATTACACCTCTGGCTCCTCTGTTTCAATATTATCCCTGAGCTCCAACACCGCCAGTTGGCGCTTGGAAGTGCCGTCTGCACAGTCAACACTTGCTGCCGTGTTATTGGGGTTCTGTAACGTCAGCTGTTCCCCTGCTGGTCGGACGGCAATTTCTCCTTCTCTGTCCACATTCTCACTACTACAGATTTTAAAGTTCCTCCAATTACACCTCTGGCTCCTCTGTTTTCAGTATTATCCCTGAGCTCCAACACCGCCAGTAGGCGCTCAGAAGTGCCGTCTGCACAGTCAACACTTGCTGCTGTGTTATTGGGGTTCTGTAACGTCAGCTGTTCCACTGCTGTGCGGACGGCAATTTCTCCTGCTCTGTCCACATTCTCACTACTACAGATTTTAAAGTTGCTCCAATTACACCTCTGGCTCCTCTGTTTTCAGTATTATCCCTGAGCTCCAACACCGCCAGTTGGCGCTCGGAAATGCCGTCTGCACAGTCAACACTTGCTGCCGTGTTATTGGGGTTCAGTAACGTCAGCTGTTCCCCCACTGTACGGACAGCAATTTCTTCTGCTCTGTCCACATTCTCACTACTACAGATTTTAAAGTTGCTCCAATTACACCTCTGGCTCCTCTGTTTTCAGTATTATCCCTGAGCTCCAACACCGCCAGTTGGCGCTCGGAAGTGCCGTCTGCAAAGTCAACACTTGCTGCCGTGCTATTGGGGTTCAGTAACGTCAGCTGTTCCCCTGCTGTGCGGATGGCAATTTCTCCTGCTCTGTCCACATTCTCACTACTACAGATTTTAAAGTTGCTCCAATTACACCTCTGGCTCCTCTGTTTTCAGTATTATCCCTGAGCTCCAACACCGCCAGTTGGCGATCGGAAGTGCCGTCTGCACAGTCAACACTTGCTGCCGTGTTATTGGGGTTCAGTAACGTCAGCTGTTCCCCTGCTGTGCGGACGGCAATTTCTCCTGCTCTGTCAATATTCTCACTACTACAGATTTTAAAGTTGCTCCAATTACACCTCTGGCTCATCTATTTTCAGTATTATCCCTGAGCTCCAACACCGCCAGTTGGCGCTCGGAAGTGCCGTCTGCACAGTCAACACTTGCTGCCGTGTTATTGGGGTTCAGTAACGTCAGCTGTTCCCCTGCTGTGCGGACGGCAATTTCTCCTGCTCTGTCCACATTCTCACTACTACAGATTTTAAAGTTGCTCCAATTACACCTCTGGCTCCTCTGTTTTCAGTATTATCCCTGAGCTCCAACACCGCCAGTTGGCGCTCGTAAGTGCCGTCTGCACAGTCAACACTTTCTGCCGTGTTATTGTGGTTCAGTAACGTCAGCTGTTCCCCTGCTGTGCGGACGGCAATTTCTCCTGCTCTGTCCACATTCTCACTACTACAGATTTTAAAGTTGCTCCAATTACACCTCTGGCTCCCTGTTTTCAGTATTATCCCTAAGCTCCAACACCGCCAGTTGGCGCTCGGAAGTGCCGTCTGCACAGTCAACACTTGCTGCCATGTTATTGGGGTTCAGTAACGTCAGCTGTTCCCCTGCTGTGCGGACGGCAATTTCTCCTGCTCTGTCCACATTCTCACTTCTACAGATTTTAAAGTTTTTCCAATTACACCTCTGGCTCCTCTGTTTTCAGTATTATCCCTGAGCTCCAACACCGCCAGTTGGCGCTCGGAAGTGCTTTCTGCACAGTCAACACTTGCTGCCGTGTTATTGGGGTTCAGTAAAATCAGCTGTTCCCCTGCTGTGCGGACGGCAATTTCTCCTGCTCTGTCCACATTCTCACTACTACAGATTTTAAAGTTGCTCCAATTACACCTCTGGCTCCTCTGTTTTCAGTATTATCCCTGAGCTCCAACACCGCCAGTTGGCGCTAGGAAGTGCCGTCTGCACAGTCAACACTTGCTGCCGTGTTATTGGGGTTCAGTAACGTCAGCTGTTCCCCTGCTGTGCGGACGGCAATTTCTCCTGCTCTGTCCACATTCTCACTACTACAGATTTTAAAGTTGCTCCAATTACACCTCTGGCTCCTCTGTTTTCAGTATTATCCCTGAGCTCCAACACCGCCAGTAGGCGCTCGGATGTGCCGTCTGCACAGTCAACACTTGCTGCCGTGTTATTGGGGTTCAGTAACGTTTCTCCTGCTCTGTCCACATTCTCACTACTACAGAATTTAAAGCTGCTCCAATTACACCTCTGGCTCCTCTGTTTCAATATTATCCCTGAGCTCCAACACCGCCAGTTGGCGCTCGGAAGTGCCGTCTGCACAGTCAACACTTGCTGCCGTGTTATTGGGGTTCTGTAACGTCAGCTGTTCCCCTGCTGGTCGGACGGCAATTTCTCCTGCTCTGTCCACATTCTCACTACTACAGATTTTAAAGTTGCTCCAATTACACCTCTGGCTCCTCTGTTTTCTGTATTATCCCTGAGCTCCAACACCGCTAGTTGGCGCTCGGAAGTGCCGTCTGCACAGTCAACACTTGCTGCCGTGTTATTGGGGTTCTGTAACGTCAGCTGTTCCACTGCTGTGCGGACGGCAATTTCTCCTGCTCTGTCCACATTCTCACTACTACAGATTTTAAAGTTGCTCCAATTACACCTCTGGCTCCTCTGTTTTCAGTATTATCCCTGAGCTCCAACACCGCCAGTTGGCGCTCGGAAATGCCGTCTGCACAGTCAACACTTGCTGCCGTGTTATTGGGGTTCAGTAACGTCAGCTGTTCCCCCACTGTGCGGACAGCAATTTCTTCTGCTCTGTCCACATTCTCACTACTGCAGATTTTAAAGTTGCTCCAATTACACCTCTGGCTCCTCTGTTTTCAGTATTATCCCTGAGCTCCAACACCGCCAGTTGGCGCTCGGAAGTGCCGTCTGCACAGTCAACACTTGCTGCCGTGCTATTGGGGTTCAGTAACGTCAGCTGTTCCCCTGCTGTGCGGATGGCAATTTCTCCTGCTCTGTCCACATTCTCACTACTACAGATTTTAAAGTTGCTCAAATTACACCTCTGGCTCCTCTGTTTTCAGTATTATCCCTGAGCTCCAACACCACCAGTTGGCGCTCGGAAGTGCCGTCTGAACAGTCAACACTTGCTGCCGTGTTATTGGGGTTCAGTAACGTCAGCTGTTCTCCAGCTGTGCGGACGGCAATTTCTCCTGCTCTGTCCACATTCTCACTACTACAGATTTTAAAGTTGCTCCAATTACACCTCTGGCTCCTCTGTTTTCAGTATTATCCCTGAGCTCCAACACAGCCAGTTGGCGCTCGGAAGTGCCGTCTGCACAGTCAACACTTGCTGCCGTGTTATTGGGGTTCAGTAACGTCAGCTGTTCCCCTGCTGTGCGGACGGCAATTTCTCCTGCTCTGTCCATATTCTCACTACTACAGATTTTAAAGTTGCTCCAATTACACCTCTGGCTCATCTATTTTCAGTATTATCCCTGAGCTCCAACACCGCCAGTTGGCGCTCGGAAGTGCCGTCTGCACAGTCAACACTTGCTGCCGTGTTATTGGGGTTCAGTAACGTCAGCTGTTCCCCTTTTGTGTGGATGGCAATTTCTCCTGCTCTGTCCACATTCTCACTACTACAGATTTTAAAGTTGCTCCAATTACACCTCTGGCTCCTCTGTTTTCAATATTATCCCTGAATTCCAACACCGCCAGTTGGCGCTCGAAAATGCCGTCTGCACAGTCAACACTTGCTGCCGTGTTATTGGGGTTCAGTAACGTCAGCTGTTCCCCTGCTGTGCGGACGGCAATTTCTCCTGCTCTGTCCACATTCTCACTACTACAGATTTTAAAGTTGCTCCAATTACACCTCTGACTCCTCTGTTTTCAGTATTATCCCTGAGCTCCAACACCGCCAGTTGGCGGTCGGAAGTGCCGTCTGCACAGTCAACACTTGCTGCCGTGTTATTGGGGTTCAGTAACGTCAGCTGTTCCCCTGCTGTGCGGATGGCAATTTCTCCTCCTCTGTCCACATTCTCACTACTACAGATTTTAAAGTTGCTCCAATTACACCTCTGGCTCCTCTGTTTTCAGTATTATCCCTGAGCTCCAACACCGCCAGTTGCCGCTCGTAAGTGCCGTCTGCACAGTCAACACTTGCTGCCGTGTTATTGGGGTTCAGTAACGTCAGCTGTTCCCCTGCTGTGCGGACGGCAATTTCTCCTGCTCTGTCCACATTCTCACTACTACAGATTTTAAAGTTGCTCCAATTACGCCTCTGGCTCCTCTGTTTTCAGTATTATCCCTGAGCTCCAACACCGCCAGTTGGCGCTCGGAAGTGCCGTCTGCACAATCAACACTTACTGCCGTGTTATTGGGGTTCAGTAACGTCAGCTGTTCCCCTGCTGTGCGGATGGCAATTTCTCCTACTCTGTCCACATTCTCACTACTACAGATTTTAAGGTTGCTCCAATTACACCTCTGGCTCCTCTGTTTTCAGTATTATCCCTGAGCTCCAACACCGCCAGTTGGCACTCGGAAGTGTCGTCTGCACAGTCAACACTTGCTGCCGTGTTATTGGGGTTCAGTAACATCAGCTGTTCCCCTGCTGTGCGGACGGCAATTTCTCCTGCTCTGTCCACATTCTCACTACTACAGATTTTAAAGTTGCTCCAATTACACCTCTGGCTCCTCTGTTTTCAGTATTATCCCTGAGCTCCAACACCGCCAGTTGGCGCTCGGAAGTGCCGTCTGCACAGTCAACACTTGCTGCCGTGTTATTGGGGTTCAGTAACGTCAGCTGTTCCCCTGCTGTGCGGACGGCAATTTCTCCTGCTCTGTCCACATTCTCACTACTACAGATTTTAAAGTTGCTCCAATTACACCTCTGGCTCCTCTGTTTTCAGTATTATCCCTGAGCTCCAACACCGCCAGCTGGCGCTCGGAAGTGCCGTCTGCACAGTCAACACTTGCTGCCGTGTTATTGGGGTTCAGTAACGTCAGCTGTTCCCCTGCTGTGCGGACGGCAATTTCTCCTGCTCTGTCCACATTCTCACTAATACAGATTTTAAAGTTGCTCCAATTACACCTCTGGCTCCTCTGTTTTCAGTATTATCCCTGAGCTCCAACACCGCCAGTTGGCGCTCGGAAGTGCCGTCTGCACAGTCAAGACTTGCTGCCGTGTTATTGGGGTTCAGTAACGTCAGCTGTTCCCCTGCTATGCGGATGGCAATTTCTCCTGCTCTGTCCACATTCTCACTACTACAGATTTTAAAGTTGCTCCAATTACACCTCTGGCTCCTCTGTTTTCAATATTATCCCTGACCTCCAACACCGCCAGTTGGCGCTCGAAAATGCCGTCTGCACAGTCAACACTTGCTGCCGTGTTATTGGGGTTCAGTAACGTCAGCTGTTCCCCTGCTGTGCGGACGGCAATTTCTCCTGCTCTGTCCACATTCTCACTACTACAGATTTTAAAGTTGCTCCAATTACACCTCTGACTCCTCTGTTTTCAGTATTATCCCTGAGCTCCAACACCGCCAGTTGGCGCTCGGAAGTGCCGTCTGCACAGTCAACACTTGCTGCCATGTTATTGGGGTTCAGTAACGTCAGCTGTTCCCCTGCTGTGCGGATGGCAATTTCTCCTGCTCTGTCCACATTCTCGCTACTACAGATTTTAAAGTTGCTCCAATTACACCTCTGGCTCCTCTGTTTTCAGTATTATCCCTGAGCTCCAACACCGCCAGTTGGCGCTCGTAAGTGCCGTCTGCACAGTCAACACTTGCTGCCGTGTTATTGGGGTTCAGTAACGTCAGCTGTTCCCCTGCTGTGCGGACGGCAATTTCTCCTGCTCTGTCCACATTCTCACTACTACAGATTTTAAAGTTGCTCCAATTACACCTCTGGCTCCTCTGTTTTCAGTATTATCCCTGAGCTCCAACACCGCCAGTTGGCGCTCGGAAGTGCCGTCTGCACAATCAACACTTACTGCCGTGTTATTGGGGTTCAGTAACGTCAGCTGTTCCCCTGCTGTGCGGATGGCAATTTCTCCTGCTCTGTCCACATTCTCACTACTACAGATTTTAAAGTTGCTCCAATTACACCTCTGGCTCCTCTGTTTTCAGTATTATCCCTGAGCTCCAACACCGCCAGTTGGCACTCGGAAGTGTCGTCTGCACAGTCAACACTTGCTGCCGTGTTATTGGGGTTCAGTAACGTCAGCTGTTCCCCTGCTGTGCGGACGGCAATTTCTCCTGCTCTGTCCACATTCTCACTACTACAGATTTTAAAGTTGCTCCAATTACACCTCTGGCTCCTCTGTTTTCAGTATTATCCCTGAGCTCCAACACCGCCAGTTGGCGCTCGGAAGTGCCGTCTGCACAGTCAACACTTGCTGCCGTGTTATTGGGGTTCAGTAACGTCAGCTGTTCCCCTGCTGTGCGGACGGCAATTTCTCCTGCTCTGTCCACATTCTCACTACTACAGATTTTAAAGTTGTTCCAATTACACCTCTGGCTCCTCTGTTTTCAGTATTATCCCTGAGCTCCAACACCGCCAGTTGGCGCTCGGAAGTGCTTTCTGCACAGTCAACACTTGCTGCCGTGTTATTGGGGTTCAGTAAAATCAGCTGTTCCCCTGCTGTGCGGACGGCAATTTCTCCTGCTCTGTCCACATTCTCACTACTACAGATTTTAAAGTTGCTCCAATTACACCTCTGGCTCCTCTGTTTTCAGTATTATCCCTGAGCTCCAACACCGCCAGTTGGCGCTAGGAAGTGCCGTCTGCACAGTCAACACTTGCTGCCGTGTTATTGGGGTTCAGTAACGTCAGCTGTTCCCCTGCTGTGCGGACGGCAATTTCTCCTGCTCTGTCCACATTCTCACTACTACAGATTTTAAAGTTGCTCCAATTACACCTCTGGCTCCTCTGTTTTCAGTATTATCCCTGAGCTCCAACACCGCCAGTAGGCGCTCGGATGTGCCGTCTGCACAGACAACACTTGCTGCCGTGTTATTGGGGTTCAGTAACGTTTCTCCTGCTCTGTCCACATTCTCACTACTACAGAATTTAAAGCTGCTCCAATTACACCTCTGGCTCCTCTGTTTCAATATTATCCCTGAGCTCCAACACCGCCAGTTGGCGCTCGGAAGTGCCGTCTGCACAGTCAACACTTGCTGCCGTGTTATTGGGGTTCTGTAACGTCAGCTGTTCCCCTGCTGGTCGGACGGCAATTTCTCCTGCTCTGTCCACATTCTCACTACTACAGATTTTAAAGTTGCTCCAATTACACCTCTGGCTCCTCTGTTTTCTGTATTATCCCTGAGCTCCAACACCGCTAGTTGGCGCTCGGAAGTGCCGTCTGCACAGTCAACACTTGCTGCCGTGTTATTGGGGTTCTGTAACGTCAGCTGTTCCACTGCTGTGCGGACGGCAATTTCTCCTGCTCTGTCCACATTCTCACTACTACAGATTTTAAAGTTGCTCCAATTACACCTCTGGCTCCTCTGTTTTCAGTATTATCCCTGAGCTCCAACACCGCCAGTTGGCGCTCGGAAATGCCGTCTGCACAGTCAACACTTGCTGCCGTGTTATTGGGGTTCAGTAACGTCAGCTGTTCCCCCACTGTGCGGACAGCAATTTCTTCTGCTCTGTCCACATTCTCACTACTGCAGATTTTAAAGTTGCTCCAATTACACCTCTGGCTCCTCTGTTTTCAGTATTATCCCTGAGCTCCAACACCGCCAGTTGGCGCTCGGAAGTGCCGTCTGCACAGTCAACACTTGCTGCCGTGCTATTGGGGTTCAGTAACGTCAGCTGTTCCCCTGCTGTGCGGATGGCAATTTCTCCTGCTCTGTCCACATTCTCACTACTACAGATTTTAAAGTTGCTCAAATTACACCTCTGGCTCCTCTGTTTTCAGTATTATCCCTGAGCTCCAACACCACCAGTTGGCGCTCGGAAGTGCCGTCTGAACAGTCAACACTTGCTGCCGTGTTATTGGGGTTCAGTAACGTCAGCTGTTCTCCAGCTGTGCGGACGGCAATTTCTCCTGCTCTGTCCACATTCTCACTACTACAGATTTTAAAGTTGCTCCAATTACACCTCTGGCTCCTCTGTTTTCAGTATTATCCCTGAGCTCCAACACAGCCAGTTGGCGCTCGGAAGTGCCGTCTGCACAGTCAACACTTGCTGCCGTGTTATTGGGGTTCAGTAACGTCAGCTGTTCCCCTTTTGTGCGGATGGCAATTTCTCCTGCTCTGTCCACATTCTCACTACTACAGATTTTAAAGTTGCTCCAATTACACCTCTGGCTCCTCTGTTTTCAATATTATCCCTGACCTCCAACACCGCCAGTTGGCGCTCGAAAATGCCGTCTGCACAGTCAACACTTGCTGCCGTGTTATTGGGGTTCAGTAACGTCAGCTGTTCCCCTGCTGTGCGGACGGCAATTTCTCCTGCTCTGTCCATATTCTCACTACTACAGATTTTAAAGTTGCTCCAATTACACCTCTGGCTCATCTATTTTCAGTATTATCCCTGAGCTCCAACACCGCCAGTTGGCGCTCGGAAGTGCCGTCTGCACAGTCAACACTTGCTGCCGTGTTATTGGGGTTCAGTAACGTCAGCTGTTCCCCTTTTGTGCGGATGGCAATTTCTCCTGCTCTGTCCACATTCTCACTACTACAGATTTTAAAGTTGCTCCAATTACACCTCTGGCTCCTCTGTTTTCAGTATTATCCCTGAGCTCCAACACCGCCAGTTGGCGCTCGGAAATGCCGTCTGCACAGTCAACACTTGCTGCCGTGTTATTGGGGTTCAGTAACGTCAGCTGTTCCCCCACTGTGCGGACAGCAATTTCTTCTGCTCTGTCCACATTCTCACTACTGCAGATTTTAAAGTTGCTCCAATTACACCTCTGGCTCCTCTGTTTTCAGTATTATCCCTGAGCTCCAACACCGCCAGTTGGCGCTCGGAAGTGCCGTCTGCACAGTCAACACTTGCTGCCGTGCTATTGGGGTTCAGTAACGTCAGCTGTTCCCCTGCTGTGCGGATGGCAATTTCTCCTGCTCTGTCCACATTCTCACTACTACAGATTTTAAAGTTGCTCAAATTACACCTCTGGCTCCTCTGTTTTCAGTATTATCCCTGAGCTCCAACACCACCAGTTGGCGCTCGGAAGTGCCGTCTGAACAGTCAACACTTGCTGCCGTGTTATTGGGGTTCAGTAACGTCAGCTGTTCTCCAGCTGTGCGGACGGCAATTTCTCCTGCTCTGTCCACATTCTCACTACTACAGATTTTAAAGTTGCTCCAATTACACCTCTGGCTCCTCTGTTTTCAGTATTATCCCTGAGCTCCAACACAGCCAGTTGGCGCTCGGAAGTGCCGTCTGCACAGTCAACACTTGCTGCCGTGTTATTGGGGTTCAGTAACGTCAGCTGTTCCCCTGCTGTGCGGACGGCAATTTCTCCTGCTCTGTCCATATTCTCACTACTACAGATTTTAAAGTTGCTCCAATTACACCTCTGGCTCATCTATTTTCAGTATTATCCCTGAGCTCCAACACCGCCAGTTGGCGCTCGGAAGTGCCGTCTGCACAGTCAACACTTGCTGCCGTGTTATTGGGGTTCAGTAACGTCAGCTGTTCCCCTGCTGTGCGGACGGCAATTTCTCCTGCTCTGTCCACATTCTCACTACTACAGATTTTAAAGTTGCTCCAATTACACCTCTGGCTCCTCTGTTTTCAGTATTATCCCTGAGCTCCAACACCGCCAGTTGGCGCTCGTAAGTGCCGTCTGCACAGTCAACACTTGCTGCCGTGTTATTGGGGTTCAGTAACGTCAGCTGTTCCCCTGCTGTGCGGACGGCAATTTCTCCTGCTCTGTCCACATTCTCACTACTACAGATTTTAAAGTTGCTCCAATTACACCTCTGGCTCCTCTGTTTTCAGTATTATCCCTGAGCTCCAACACCGCCAGTTGGCGCTCGGAAGTGCCGTCTGCACAATCAACACTTACTGCCGTGTTATTGGGGTTCAGTAACGTCAGCTGTTCCCCTGCTGTGCGGATGGCAATTTCTCCTGCTCTGTCCACATTCTCACTACTACAGATTTTAAAGTTGCTCCAATTACACCTCTGGCTCCTCTGTTTTCAGTATTATCCCTGAGCTCCAACACCGCCAGTTGGCACTCGGAAGTGTCGTCTGCACAGTCAACACTTGCTGCCGTGTTATTGGGGTTCAGTAACGTCAGCTGTTCCCCTGCTGTGCGGACGGCAATTTCTCCTGCTCTGTCCACATTCTCACTACTACAGATTTTAAAGTTGCTCCAATTACACCTCTGGCTCCTCTGTTTTCAGTATTATCCCTGAGCTCCAACACCGCCAGTTGGCGCTCGGAAGTGCCGTCTGCACAGTCAACACTTGCTGCCGTGTTATTGGGGTTCAGTAATGTCAAATGTTCCCCTGCTGTTCGGACGGCAATTTCTCCTGCTCTGTCCACATTCTCACTACTACAGATTTTAAAGTTGTTCCAATTACACCTCTGGCTCCTCTGTTTTCAGTATTATCCCTGAGCTCCAACACCGCCAGTTGGCGCTCGGAAGTGCTTTCTGCACAGTCAACACTTGCTGCCGTGTTATTGGGGTTCAGTAAAATCAGCTGTTCCCCTGCTGTGCGGACGGCAATTTCTCCTGCTCTGTCCACATTCTCACTACTACAGATTTTAAAGTTGCTCCAATTACACCTCTGGCTCCTCTGTTTTCAGTATTATCCCTGAGCTCCAACACCGCCAGTTGGCGCTAGGAAGTGCCGTCTGCACAGTCAACACTTGCTGCCGTGTTATTGGGGTTCAGTAACGTCAGCTGTTCCCCTGCTGTGCGGACGGCAATTTCTCCTGCTCTGTCCACATTCTCACTACTACAGATTTTAAAGTTGCTCCAATTACACCTCTGGCTCCTCTGTTTTCAGTATTATCCCTGAGCTCCAACACCGCCAGTAGGCGCTCGGATGTGCCGTCTGCACAGACAACACTTGCTGCCGTGTTATTGGGGTTCAGTAACGTTTCTCCTGCTCTGTCCACATTCTCACTACTACAGAATTTAAAGCTGCTCCAATTACACCTCTGGCTCCTCTGTTTCTATATTATCCCTGAGCTCCAACACTGCCAGTTGGCGCTCGGAAGTGCCGTCTGCACAGTCAACACTTGCTGCCGTGTTATTGGGGTTCTGTAACGTCAGCTGTTCCCCTGCTGGTCGGACGGCAATTTCTCCTGCTCTGTCCACATTCTCACTACTACAGATTTTAAAGTTGCTCCAATTACACCTCTGGCTCCTCTGTTTTCTGTATTATCCCTGAGCTCCAACACCGCTAGTTGGCGCTCGGAAGTGCCGTCTGCACAGTCAACACTTGCTGCCGTGTTATTGGGGTTCTGTAACGTCAGCTGTTCCACTGCTGTGCGGACGGCAATTTCTCCTGCTCTGTCCACATTCTCACTACTACAGATTTTAAAGTTGCTCCAATTACACCTCTGGCTCCTCTGTTTTCAGTATTATCCCTGAGCTCCAACACCGCCAGTTGGCGCTCGGAAATGCCGTCTGCACAGTCAACACTTGCTGCCGTGTTATTGGGGTTCAGTAACGTCAGCTGTTCCCCCACTGTGCGGACAGCAATTTCTTCTGCTCTGTCCACATTCTCACTACTGCAGATTTTAAAGTTGCTCCAATTACACCTCTGGCTCCTCTGTTTTCAGTATTATCCCTGAGCTCCAACACCGCCAGTTGGCGCTCGGAAGTGCCGTCTGCACAGTCAACACTTGCTGCCGTGCTATTGGGGTTCAGTAACGTCAGCTGTTCCCCTGCTGTGCGGATGGCAATTTCTCCTGCTCTGTCCACATTCTCACTACTACAGATTTTAAAGTTGCTCAAATTACACCTCTGGCTCCTCTGTTTTCAGTATTATCCCTGAGCTCCAACACCACCAGTTGGCGCTCGGAAGTGCCGTCTGAACAGTCAACACTTGCTGCCGTGTTATTGGGGTTCAGTAACGTCAGCTGTTCTCCAGCTGTGCGGACGGCAATTTCTCCTGCTCTGTCCACATTCTCACTACTACAGATTTTAAAGTTGCTCCAATTACACCTCTGGCTCCTCTGTTTTCAGTATTATCCCTGAGCTCCAACACAGCCAGTTGGCGCTCGGAAGTGCCGTCTGCACAGTCAACACTTGCTGCCGTGTTATTGGGGTTCAGTAACGTCAGCTGTTCCCCTGCTGTGCGGACGGCAATTTCTCCTGCTCTGTCCATATTCTCACTACTACAGATTTTAAAGTTGCTCCAATTACAACTCTGGCTCATCTATTTTCAGTATTATCCCTGAGCTCCAACACCGCCAGTTGGCGCTCGGAAGTGCCGTCTGCACAGTCAACACTTGCTGCCGTGTTATTGGGGTTCAGTAACGTCAGCTGTTCCCCTTTTGTGCGGATGGCAATTTCTCCTGCTCTGTCCACATTCTCACTACTACAGATTTTAAAGTTGCTCCAATTACACCTCTGGCTCCTCTGTTTTCAATATTATCCCTGACCTCCAACACCGCCAGTTGGCACTCGAAAATGCCGTCTGCACAGTCAACACTTGCTGCCGTGTTATTGGGGTTCAGTAACGTCAGCTGTTCCCCTGCTGTGCGGACGGCAATTTCTCCTGCTCTGTCCACATTCTCACTACTACAGATTTTAAAGTTGCTCCAATTACACCTCTGACTCCTCTGTTTTCAGTATTATCCCTGAGCTCCAACACCGCCAGTTGGCGGTCGGAAGTGCCGTCTGCACAGTCAACACTTGCTGCCGTGTTATTTGGGTTCAGTAACGTCAGCTGTTCCCCTGCTGTGCGGATGGCAATTTCTCCTGCTCTGTCCACATTCTCACTACTACAGATTTTAAAGTTGCTCCAATTACACCTCTGGCTCCTCTGTTTTCAGTATTATCCCTGAGCTCCAACACCGCCAGTTGGCGCTCGCAAGTGCCGTCTGCACAGTCAACACTTGCTGCCGTGTTATTGGGGTTCAGTAACGTCAGCTGTTCCCCTGCTGTGCGGACGGCAATTTCTCCTGCTCTGTCCACATTCTCACTACTACAGATTTTAAAGTTGCTCCAATTACGCCTCTGGCTCCTCTGTTTTCAATATTATCCCTGAGCTCCAACACCGCCAGTTGGCGCTCGGAAGTGCCGTCTGCACAATCAACACTTACTGCCGTGTTATTGGGGTTCAGTAACGTCAGCTGTTCCCCCACTGTGCGGACAGCAATTTCTTCTGCTCTGTCCACATTCTCACTACTGCAGATTTTAAAGTTGCTCCAATTACACCTCTGGCTCCTCTGTTTTCAGTATTATCCCTGAGCTCCAACACCGCCAGTTGGCGCTCGGAAGTGCCGTCTGCACAGTCAACACTTGCTGCCGTGCTATTGGGGTTCAGTAACGTCAGCTGTTCCCCTGCTGTGCGGATGGCAATTTCTCCTGCTCTGTCCACATTCTCACTACTACAGATTTTAAAGTTGCTCAAATTACACCTCTGGCTCCTCTGTTTTCAGTATTATCCCTGAGCTCCAACACCACCAGTTGGCGCTCGGAAGTGCCGTCTGAACAGTCAACACTTGCTGCCGTGTTATTGGGGTTCAGTAACGTCAGCTGTTCTCCAGCTGTGCGGACGGCAATTTCTCCTGCTCTGTCCACATTCTCACTACTACAGATTTTAAAGTTGCTCCAATTACACCTCTGGCTCCTCTGTTTTCAGTATTATCCCTGAGCTCCAACACAGCCAGTTGGCGCTCGGAAGTGCCGTCTGCACAGTCAACACTTGCTGCCGTGTTATTGGGGTTCAGTAACGTCAGCTGTTCCCCTGCTGTGCGGACGGCAATTTCTCCTGCTCTGTCCATATTCTCACTACTACAGATTTTAAAGTTGCTCCAATTACAACTCTGGCTCATCTATTTTCAGTATTATCCCTGAGCTCCAACACCGCCAGTTGG